>NC_133502.1:150219166-153187500 GCF_049354715.1 Callithrix jacchus | reverse complement strand
CCAGGAGTGCCAGTACCCTTGAATTCTGACACCCTATTTCTTTTGTACATCTCTTAATTAATTAAGCAGATATCCCCTGAGTGCTTATTACAAGCCAGGACCCTTTTATATACTAAGGAAAACAGGGATGAAGGAAACAGGAATGGTCCCTGCTCTGATTCAGAAGGTAGAAATCCTCTTTCCCAGCAGAACCTTCCTAGGGAGCACATAGGAAGGGCTCTGAACCCACGCATCAGTTGCAGGGGAGGAGATGGGGAAAGGACATTGAAGAAGTGGAGACCTAAGTTTGAGACCTAAGAGTTAGCTAGGCTAACAGTGCTTGAGAAAGTGTCTTAGGACAAGAGAACCCACCAGTGAAGTCCCAGTGGTAGGAGAACGTGCAGCACATTCGGAGCCTGTACATAAGTCTCTAGGGCATAGCTTAGCAGGTGGGGAGTGGCGAGAGAGTAGACTGGAGTCCCAGAAGGGAGGCCAGGTAAACCTTCGAGAGCACTGGACTCTATCTTCAGGTGCTGAGGAGCTGGCAAAAGGTTCTAATTCGGGGAATAGCATATTCAGATATTTGGTCTAGCGGAATAACTCTGGGTGCTCTGTGGCAAATAGATGAGAGGCCAGTGAGGTGGTGGCTGTGGTCATCCAGGAGCCGGATCAGAGTGGCCTATTGCCTGGGATGACTGTGCAGTGGGATCCTTTCCAGCTGATAACTGGAAATGTGTGTGAGGACAGAAGTGAGAGTGCTGCGTTTGAAACACTGAGAAATCTAGTACATAGTGCTGCCTCTTTTACAGCTTTTTTTTTTTTTGGTTTTGGTTTGTTTGTTCACTTCCTTCGAAAACCAATGTGGAAATGCCCCTTTGGCTTCAGTTACCTGAGCAGAAGGGCCTGGGCATTGCCAAACCCTCCTCTTACAGCAGAAATGTTCCCAGTATTGATCACTGTGTTCTGAGATGGGGGAGCAAATTGTGCAGGAGGCCAGGGCAGTGCCAAGGTGGGCGGGAGGAATTGGAGCAGGAAGCTTGCCTATTTGTGCCCAGTAAAGCCAGGCTGAACTTTGTTACTGCGGCTCCATGCTACTTCTTACCAACCTTCTCCGTGTGCTTCCCGGAGAGTCCTTGGAGTCAGAACCTTTTTTTGGAAATCCAGACACTTTGCTTCCAAGAAAATGTTGTCCAAAAAACTCCTCCTTCTCTTCTGCTCATGAACGTTGTATAGAGGTGTGTCTTCTCTTCCTTTGAGCTTCTCCAATCAGGGTTTAGGGGAGGTGATATTCTGTATTTGGGTTTGGCTCTGGGTACTCCAATGCTAGGCTATTAAAATTTCATCCTTCCTGCTTTTCTTCTCCTACCTTTTTAGAAACCCACAGTGGATTTGCTAGAGATATAATGGAATGTCCTGTTTAGACAGGATGTAACCATTTCTCAGCTAGAGGATATTGATGGAATGAAGAAAGATACATGGGGAGAAGGGAACTCATATTGCTTTGGCATTTACAGTAAGCCACGTACAGTGTTGGGAACTTATTTATATTATCTGGTTGAATCCACAGAATACCATACACGGTAAGTATTGTCATCCTCATTTTATAATGAGGAAATTGATGCTCAGAGAGCATAAAGCCTTGACCAAGGGCACATTGTTGGGAAGCCGGGTCTATTTGATGTCTGGGCTCTTTCTGATAGTTTTCCTTTTCTTAATTGTACCCTTCTCAGTGTTACCTTGGGGATCTTGGGGATCTGACAAGATTCATGTAGCTTCTAAATCAACAAAGTGATTCCTGGAGAGCAGCTTTTGTATGAGAAAAATCTATTTATTTAATGTTTCTGGAATGCGTGCTCTGTCCTGAGCCACTCAGAAAACAATTTGGGATTACAGGCATGGGTCTCACGATGCTGTTCGGGCTGCCAGTGCTGTGGGGCCAGTGGTCATCTTTGAACAAACTGATGCAGTGCTGGTTTAACTCTTCCTCTTTTTGGAGTGAGAAACTTTGGGGGTCTCTGTCCTTCTAGAAGTTTGCTGAGCAAATGGTAAAGAAAATAAATAGGTCCTAAGGATTTATTGGACTGTCTATGAATGAATTAGAATACAGAGTGGTAGGCTGTCTCTTCTCAGACACTTCAGTTTCCTGCAATCTCTTGACTTTTCTAGAACTTTTAATCCAAGTCCTTGTAGGGTGGGAGATAAAAGGGTGCTGTTCTACTCGAGACTGACTATGGCATTGAGGTTTCATTTGGACTCACAGATTTCTAGTCTAGTGCTTGGTTTTATCATTATTATTATTTTAGAGAATTCCTAAGTCTTACAAAATGAATGTTTAAATTTTTTTTTTTTGAGACGGAGTCTTGCTCTGTTGCCCAGGAGTGCAATGGCACAGTCTCCACTCACCACAGCCTCCACCTCTCAGGTTCAAGCGATTCTCCTGCCTCAGCCTCCAGAGTAGCTGGGATTACAGGCATGCACCACCATGCCTGGCTAATTTTTTGTATCTTTAGTAGAGATGGGGTTTCACCATGTTGGCCAGGCTGGTCTCAAACTCCTGACCTCGTGATCCACCCGTTTTGGCCACCCAAAGTGCTGGGATTACAGGTGTGAGCCACTGCACCCAGCCTGTACTTGGTTTTATATTCCTGCCTGGCTACTGCATTCCTAATTCCTTCTGCTCCTTGTTCCTCATGCCCAGTGTCCCACCCTATCCTTGCCCCACTCCTCTAGAGGCCACAGTGATTCATTCACTAAGCCATTTATAAGCAAAGCTGGGAGAGTTCATGGTTATCAAGTGCCAGCAGGGCCGAATTTTCACGTGCGTGTCCTCCCTTCTTCCATTTTTCATCTTCTGCCCCCGCCCCAGCTTTAACTTTAACCTCTTGGGACTATTCCAGCATTAATTAAGGGCAACTGCTGCGTGGGTGGCTGGGACACGCAGAATGTAGGATCCCCTGTTCATGAGAACGCCTTCTTGCCCAAGTAGGGCAAACAGTCCTCCAAGGAGGTACCTGTGACACTGACGGAGTAGCGGGGCGGTGTATTCAGGTGCAGGTGGAGCGAGACCAGAAGTGTGCATGTGTCCTGACCATGGGAGCTTGTTTGTCAGTTTCACAGTCGATGCCCTGAGGCTGCCTTAGCAGACTTGTTTCTCCATGGGATATTGCTTTCTTTCCACAGAGACACAGCGCTAGGGTTGTCCTCATTACCTGAGAGCCAGGTGTCGGCATTTTCTTGCTGTTTACGCACAGTCATCTAAGGCATGTTGTGGCTTTCCAGATTAGGAAACTGCTTTATTGATGGTGCTTTTTTATCATGTGAAGAATCCAGTTGTGTAATCCATTGTAAATTTAGTCTGTAAGGAAGTTCAGAGAATAGTATAAGTCACTCCAGGCTTGAGGCAGAATTTGCAAATGCTGCTGACTTTTGAGGTAAGGGTAGGCACTTAGAGAGAGTCTCTGGGATTCCAATATGCCATTTACATTCTCAGTGTTCTGGCCACCTGAGAGAACCTCACTCAAGACTGTTTTAAGAAGTGGATTCTTCATTCCCAAATGATAATATCCATGGAACTAAAATGATTAGGGCCATAACAACTGGCTCCCAGCCTGCTGTTGGAAAACCTCCCCAATTGCTGTTTGTGAGTGAACCCAGAGGCTGGGAGCTGGGGCCTCATGACCCATTGAGAAGCAGTCATGATGTGGAGCTGTGTGTTGGAGGTCTCAGTTGAGAGGGCTGGGTTAGCAGTCCTTGTTGGTGTATGACTTTGCAGGAATAACTGACGGCTGTTTCCCCTCCTGCTTTATCTTTCAGTTAATGACCAGCCACGGCGTCCCTGCTGTGAGCTCTGGCCGCTGTCTTCCAGGGCTCCTGAGCCACACGCTGTGGGTGCTGGCTGAGGTAACATGGCTTGTTGGCCTCAGCTGAGGTTGCTGCTGTGGAAGAACCTCACTTTCAGAAGAAGACAAACAGTAAGCTTGGGTTTTTCCGGAGGTGGGGTGGGTCTCTCATTCTTTTCTTGGTGGTTTTGAGTTGGGGATTGGAGGAGGGGGGGAGGGAGGGAAGGAAGCTGTGTTGGTTTTCACAAAGGGATTGATGGAATCTCGCTCTTACGGACACAGGACTGTGTGGTCCAGATATGGCGTGTGGCTTATCATAGAGGGCAGATTTGTAGCCAGGCAGAAATATTAGCTTTGGTTTGTGCTAGTGCCCAGGCATGAGTTCTGATCCCTGGGACCTGGCACCAAATTGCCCCTGACCACCCTGCTTTTTCCTTTGGCTGCAGCCCTGGGAGCCACCTGGCTCTCCAAAAGCCCCAACGGTCCCCTGTATTTCTGGGAGTTGTGAATGAAGTGAGTTAACAGCCCCACCCTTAGAGATCAACGCTGGGTCTCTTGGTGTCATTCTGGACCCTTTCATTACAGATTTGCGTCAGGCCTGAAGGGATATAATAACTGAGACTTGTTTTATTTCTGTGGAGGGTTCTAAGCCATTCACTTTCCAGATGGGCCAATAATGCTTTGAGTAATCTGGAGATCATCTTTAATGCACAGGTGAATGGAAGGTTCCACAGAGGGATATGAGGGCTGTAGGGCAGTGTGAACTCCCAGAAGCTCAGACGTCAGCTCAGTCTCTGAACACCCTTCCTTAGAGATTCCATCTGAACACCCTTCCTTAGAGATTCCATCTGAACACCCTTCCTTAGAGATTCCATCTCTAGGATGCATTTCTCTGTAGTTGGTTTTTAAGTCTCTTTTTCCTGTTCTGCCTTTATTTTTTTCCTGGATTCTAAGCCAGTATCCCCACTTGGCTGTCTTAATGAAACTCATCGTGTCTGTAACCAAAATGATCATCAATTCAAAGGGCCATAAGGGAGAATTTAATTCAGTTTTCCTCAAACTAGAATAATGCTTGCACTGTCTGTAAAAGAACAAAAGTATCAAGGCACCCTTTTGTTCACCAAATTTCGTTTTTATTATAGCGTTACTTAAATATGTAGGCATGTAAAAGTAGATATAAACTTCTTATAGGCTGTTATTATACAACTATACGACCCATACATATTTACAAATAAAGTGCAAACAAAATTGCAAAATCAATACTATTCAAATTAACACCCTAAATGTGGTGAGGCAGCTGCTGTTGTTCAGCCAAAACCAAATTATAAGTTGCAATGTGAAGATGGCAGTAAATGCTGTAGCGCTGATCATTTGAAGTTTGGCCGGTCTGTATTAAATCGTGTTCTAAAGATTGCACTCTCCATCCATTTTTCTGCTTGTACGACCTTAATTTGATGATATTTGGCTTTCACTGGGTCCAGTCTCATACTTCATAAATGGAGTCCGCATCTGTTCCATCCACATTAGCTTGCTACGATTATACTGACGCCAACACCATCATAAACACAAATATAAATTTGGGCTTTGAAATCTTGTGCCAGAACTTGTCTTTAAAGTAAGCATTTTAAAAATCTGTATGTGTTTATTAGACTTTGTTTGGCTGACTATTGAAATGAGAACAAAGTGTTTAAAATCCTCCTAAAAAACTTAAAATATAACCCTTCCCTGTATACAGAGCCTCACGAGAAAAACTTGTGTTCAGCCTCTCATGTTACAAATGGGGAACCTGAATTCCAAGGTCATTATTGAGAGAACAGGGACTAGAATCTATGGATCCTATCTGTTCTTAGTAAGAATTGTAAAATATAATAGATAATATTATATTAATACAGTAAAAGCAAACACGTAGAATGAACTTCCATGGGTGAGGCACTAACTGATTGGGCATTATTAAGTAGATTTATTCCTTTTTTTGTTTTTTTTTTTTTTTTGAGATGGAGTCTCACTCTGTAGCCCAAGCTGGAGTGCAGTGGCACAATCTCGGCTCACTGCAACCTCTGCCTCCTGGGTCCCGATTCAAGCAATTCCCCTGCCTCAACCTCCCAAGTAGCTGGGAGAGAGCCTCACTCAAGTCTGTTTTCAGAAATGGATTCTTCATTCCCAAATGATAACAACCATGGAACTAAAATGATCAGGACCATAACAACTGGCTCCCAGCTTGCCGTCAGAAAACTGGGATTTTAGGCATGTGCCTAAAACTAGCTAGGATTACAGGCACATGCTGTCATGCCCAACTAATTTTTGTATTTTTAGTAAAAATGGAGTTTCACCATGTTGGCCAGGCTGGTCTTGAACTCCTGACCTCGTGATTTACGCTCCTCGGCCTCCCAAAGTGCTGGGATTACAGTCGTGAGCCACCGTATCCGGCCAGTTTTATTCCTTTTAAGGCCGCATGATATACTGTTATTTCCACATGATATACACAGGGAACTTGCTACTCAGAGGTTAAGTAACTTCTCTAAGGTCCACACCCTAACGAGGAGCCCAGGTATAGTTCAGATCCAGATAATCTGACTCTGAAGTTTACAGTCTTAACTCAGTGTGCCAAATGGCTTTTCAGTAGTATCATTATTTTGCCTGTCCTCCATCTGAGAATATTGGTTTCTGACTCCTTCCTTGCCATTCTCCCTGTCTCCCGTGGTTATCCCCAAGTCTTTGTGTTCCAGTCCTGTATGTCTGCCCTTGCTCTTCTTCCTTTGCTAGTGTGGTGTGGTCCAGGTCCCCTGCCCCATCTTATCCTGGTGGAAGGGACCCACCTGCTGGGAAATTGTCTCTGCCATGGTTTCTCTGTGGTGTGTGTCCATTAGTGAGTAGTGGAGAGAATCCTGTCATCTTGGCAATGAAAGGAGGGCTATGGCTCTGGGGTATCTAGTCAGAACCTCTTATTTTATAGATGAGAAAGCTAAGGTACAAATCAGGGAAGGGGTTTCCGCAAGGTCATCCAGCCAGCAACTGAGCTGCAACTAGAAGCTGAGATCCCCAGGACTAGGGCCAAGCCTCATTCTGTCCCATCACAGTGACTATTATTCCCTCCTCCAAACGATTTTTCTTTTTTATTTTTTTGCAGCTGCATAGCAGTTGGAAGGTAGAAGAAAGGGCAGGGAAGAGGTTTCCTGTGCTTAATCAGGGAAGGAATCCTACAACAGGATGTGGGGTTAGGTCACTCAAATCAGGCCAGACTCCACTGGTCTTGCTGCATGTTGCTCAGTGTTGCAGATGGGTTTAAAGTGTTAGGATAAGAGCAATAGGCAGACTTAGCCAAAGGCAGTTTGTAGCCTTGTGGCAGAGTTCTTGTTAAAGAAGGAAGTGGGGTGCAACCCCCTGACACAAAGGGGCTTAAGATGTTATATCACTGCTTGCTAGCCTGTTTTCCTTACCTCCCTTCCTGATTTCTAAAGGAAGTGTATTTTGCTGAATCAGAAAGAAAAGTGATTTATTTCAGGTTGCTGATGCTTAGATGGTTAGAGTTGAGAAGATCTGGCTTGCACCTTGTACAATGGATGGAACTGGGGCTCAGGGGCCACAGGTGTCGAGACTTGGTCAGTCAGGAAAGTAGCACCAGAACCAGTCTCCCGGTGTCCCTGTTGTTGCAGATCCTTTTTTGCTTTGCTCTATATGTATATTAAAGCTTTTATGTCTCTGAATCTCAAGTTCTGACTGGCAGCTACTTCCCAATCCACCTGGTTTGGATTTCTAGATTATAGTTTAGACATTGGAACCTCTTAAGGGTTGTGAGCCCACTTTGTTAGCTCACATAGTCGGAACCAGCCCTCCCCATTAGGTAGGGGAAGAAGTTAGCAGCCCATGATAGCTGTGGCCTGCAGTGTCTGGAAGTTAATTGCTCATTTCCTGTCTTCTGAGATCCTGGAGTATTTACACTTGGCCACAGAGCCCAGCACAGAGCCTTGGGACATGCTTAGTATTTACTAAATGAATGGGAAATGTATTAAGGCCCATTAGTTTGCAGGCCTTGAGGAGGCTCCCTTGCACTGGGAAGAATAGAAAGAATACATAAAAGCCTGTGTGCTGCTGCCAGGAAGACAAGACAGACTATGGAAAAGGCTGGAGCTGAGCAGTATACCCCAGAGCAACCCTGTTGAAATGCAGTATGCTTGCCTTTTCATTTTGTATCCTTGTTTGCTAGTAACTCCTGGGTCCCCTTCTCTCCTGTGCCCCTATTCTGCAGACTCATGGGGGACCATCAGCCAGGGTTAGTTTTTCCGCTGTTTCTGCTAGGCAAAGAATAAATTGAATCGAGTTGTGAAAGTTAGGTGCAAAGCTCAGTTTGGGTCCAAAGTAACAGTTAGCTTGTGTGGGTGGCAGGTATTCAGTACAAACAGGGCTGGGGGCAGGAAGGGGAAGAGAACTTCAGAGCTTTCAGGATCCTCATCTGGTTTTAGGCTGATCCAGAGGCCAAGGTCCCCGTGGAACAAACTGGACAAAGTGAGGGTGGCCATATGGCCTGTTTTCTTTTGCCTTTATTATTAATTTTCTCAAATAGATCTGACTACTCATGTGGCTGGGAAAATAGCTAATTGTGATTTTTCTTTTTTTAAACTGAGTCTCACTGTATCACCCAGGCTAGAATGCAGTGATTTGATCTTGGCTTGCTGCAACCTCTGCCTCCTGGGTTCAAGCAATTCTCATGCCTCAGCCTCCCGAGTAGCTGGGATTACATGGGATTACAGGCATATCCAACACAGCCAGCTAATTTTTGTATTTTTAGTAGAGACGGGGTTTTACCATGTTGGCCAGGTTGGTCTCGAACTCCTGACCTCAAGTGATCCAACCCCCTCGGCCTCCCAACTTGCTGAGATTACAGGCGTGAGTCACTGCACCCGGCCAGAGTACCACTATCTGGGCATTCTTAATGAAAAGGAATAAGCTATCAAAAAATTAAAACGCCTCATGTATGAGCCTTTAGAGAATTTTATAGGATAGATGGAAACTCTCTCCATCCTTTCCCTATTTCTAGTTTCACCTGACACATTTCTTCCCTGTCCTTACTCCTGGTGTCCTGGAGTAAGGACGGCAGCACAGGCAGCAGTGGTCATGGTTCCAATCCCAGCTTGGCCATCACCTGCTTCAGTGGCCTAGGAAAACTCCTTTCTCCAGAGCTTCTATGGAATGAAGAAAGTTAAAACAAATAGACATTGATTGTTTCATTCGGATAAATATCTATTAAACATCTATTATGTGTGGGATGATTAGCTAGGTATATAGTGGTGAACCAGCCAGGTTTGATCACTGCTTTCACAGAGTTTACAGTTCAGTGAGGGCAGCGGATGTGACACACATCATCACACAAATGAAAACTTAACTATAAACTGTTATAAGGATTACGAAGGAAAAATCTGACAAACTATGGTACTGTCAGATGTGGTTTGGGAGTTCAGTTAGAGTGACAGGTTGTGACGTTAAAGCTGGGAGCCCTGAATTTTGATCAGCGGTCAACCAGGCAAAGATCAGAGGCCTAGACCGGGCGTGGTGGGTCATGCTTGTAATCCCAGCACTTTGGGAGGCTGAGGTGGGTGGTCACAAGGTCAGGAGTCTGAGACCAGCCTGTCCAGTAAAGTAAAATCCTGTTTCTACTAAAAAATACAAAAATTAGCTAGGTATGGTGGTGCATGCCTGTAGTCCCAGCTCCTCGGGAGGCTAAAGTAGGAGAATCGCTTGAACCTGGGAGGCAGAGGTTGCAGTGAGCCAAGGTCATGCCACTGCACTCCAGCCTGGGCAACAGAGTGAGACTCCATCTCAAAAAAAAAAAAAAAAAAAAAGATCAGAGGCCTTAGAGATCAGGGGAATCCATTCCAGGCAGAAAGACTAGGAGTGCCTGTCCCCTGTGTCAGGGAACAGAAGGAAGCCAGTGGCACTGATGGAGTGAACGAGACTGGCTGGGGATGAGTTGGTAATAGACGTGACTGGATCATTCAGGGCCTTGAAACTGGGGAAGGAGGATTTTATTTTATTTTATGTGCAAAAGGATTCCCTGAGGTGGTCAGGTCACATTGTCTGGTGACTCTTCGGAGACAGGGAACTTGAGTGACAGTGGCCCAAGAAAGCAATTGTAATCATTATAAATACATGGACCATTTTATGCTCTGTTTTCTTTTTTCATTTAACACTATTTAGTGTGCATGTTCACGTATTTCTAAATCATCTTCTTATTTAGAAAAATGATTTTGGGTGTGTAGGCTGTGTTTTATAGTTTTGAAAGTAATACTTTGATATCCATTATTTTCTTGATTCTCACAGCAATTCCAAGGTATATGCATTACAATTTCTGTTTCACAGATGAAGAAAGTATTGTTAATAAATTAGTGACTGGGCCTGGTGGCTCACGCCTATAATCCCAGCACTTTGGGAGACCGAGGCAGGTAGATTACTTGAAGCCAGGAGTTTGAGACCAGCCTGCTCAACGTGGTGAAACCCCATCTCTACTAAAAATACAAAAAGTAGTCAGGCGGGGTAGCACTTGCCTGTAATCCCAGCTATTTGGGAGGCTGAGGTAGGAGAATTCCTTGAACCCAGGAGGCAGAGGTTGCAGTGAGCCAAGATTGCACCACTGCACTCCAGCCTGGGTGACAGAGTAAGACTCTGTCTCCAAAAAAAAAAGTTCCTAAGAGGAGGGCTGGGATCTTTGGCTCCAGATCTACTGTAGGATAATGCCTGTGACATTCCTGATAGCTTTGCAGTAATCCATCAACACAGTTTTTATAAGTTCAAACCCTGTTGCCAACACTTAGGTTGTTCCATTTGTGCTGTTGCAAATAAATTACTGTAAAGATTCCATACATTTAATTTTTAATTATTTTTCTATTATTTACATAGGCTAAAATCTGAGGAGCAGGCTTACTAGGTCAAAGGGAAATGGCCCTTGCAGTGTATGATCAGATGTCTTTCCAGAGGATCCAGCCAATTCAGATAGTCACCATCAATGCTTGAGACTGTGGTTCAGGGAAGGCAGGCCTGGTTTTAACAATCGTTTTCCCCCTCTAGCAATTTTCTGATGTGATCCTTAAGATTTCACTTTAGCGTTCCCAGGTCTCATTGATGTGTATGCTGTTTGCAATGGGTCTAAAATTAATTTTTCTTCACATTTGTATTGTGTCATCCCAGTGATTATTTAATAGTCACTAGTGATTAAATAGTGATTCCTTTTCTAATTATTTTTGGGACATTTATTAAAACATTTATTATAACCTGGAGATGGGGGCTCATGCCTGTATTTCCAGCACTTTGGGAGGCTGAGGTGGGAGGACTGCTTGAGACTAGGAGGTCAAGACCAGTCTGGGCAGCATAGCAAGACTCCATCTCTATAGAAATAAGGAAATTAGCCAGCCATGGTTGGGACTTACCTGGAGTCCCAGCTGCTTGGAAGGCTAAGGTGGGAGAATTGCTTGAGTCCAGGTGGTCAGGGCTGCAGTGAGCTATGATCACACCACTGTTCTCTAGCCTGGGCAACAGAGTGGTAAAACCCTGTCTCAAAAAAAAAAAAAAAAATCTGTGTAGGGAGCAATTTTGGAGTTATTCATTTGGTCATTTGATAGGCAGTTTTTGTTTTGGTGCTGATAGAGCCCAGAATGTGCCCTCAATTTGATGGACATTCTGATATCTGGGGGAGCTCATTGTCCCCCACTTACCTTTTTGCCTTTCAGAATATCTTTTGATATTTTCATGTATTTTTACCATTGAATGTTATTTTACCTTATCAAACTCGAAAAAAATACCCTATCACCATTTTTTTTTCTTTTGAGACAGAGTCTTGCTCTGTTGCCAGGTGCTAGGCTGGAGTGCAGTGGCATGATTTCGGCTCACTGCAACCTCTGTCTCCTGGGTTCAAGCAATTTTCCTGCCTCAGCCTCCTGAGCAGCTGGGACTACAGATGCCTGCCACCACACCCAGCTAATTTTTGTATTTTTTAGTAGAGATGGGGTTTCACCATGTTGGCCAGGATGGTCTCAATCTCTTGACCTCATGATCCGCCTGCCTTCACCTCCCAAAGTGCTGGGATTACAGGCGTGAGCCACTGTGTCCGGCCCCCATCACTATTTTAAGTGCAATTGTGTTAAATCTGTTAATTAGCTTGGGAAATTTGGATATGAAATGAGCTCATCATGAAGCAGAGTTTACCTCTCCTTAATTCTCATCTTCCTTTATTTATCCTACTAAAGTTCTGTGGTTTTCTTTTATATAAGAAGCACATATTTGGCTAAGTTAATACCTGGATTTTTTGTTTATGTGTCTGTTCTTAATGTGAATAGTATTCTCTTTTCCCAACATTATATTAATTTAACTGGTTTTCACAGGCTTATAGCAATGCTATTATTTAGGAGAATTTACCTTGGTTCTGATTAATTTACCCATATTTGCAAATCATTTGCAGCTTTTTAGTTAACTTGGTGAGTTTTCTTAGATTTGTGATGTGCTATAAACAGAAAGGTTATCTTCATCTCTTCCTTTCCGATGTTAGTTCTTCTTGTTTCCTTTTTAATGCCCCATTGTATTCTCAAGAATCTCAATACTAAGAAATAGGGACTTCCTTTTTCAGCAGGGAGTGCATTACTTTGGCTACAGTGATTCAGAAGACTCTTGCCCAAGGCCCAATTTTATTGTTAGTTTTCTCTGTTCTTTTGTACATGGCCTTTGTGCTGCCCCAGCCTTGAATTAATGTGGATAAATCTCAAGAATTTAAGAGCACACAACTGTGTCCTCAGGCTAGGTAGTGAAATGGGTTCACAGAGTCACTGGATTGTGGTCTATGAACTTCTGCAGCCAGCCCCAAAAGTGACGCATGAATAATCAAGTGAACAGCGAACATCTGTAGTGTGTGAGATGTTGGCATAGCTATGAATGATGATTCAAGAGTGGTTTGATGCATATTGAATAACATGATGATGGTAAGTACTACACTCGGTGCTTAGCCTTCAATGTGAAATACATATAATTCTCATAACTCTAGAGCAGTGGTTCTCAACTGGGGGCAGTTATTCCCCCCACCCCACCCTACCCTCACCCCTCCACAGTCCTGGGAGTGTATGTGCTGGAATTTAGAGGTTGAAGTCAAGGATGCTGCTAAAGTTCCTAGAATTCATAGGAGAGTCTCTCCCAACAACTATCTGGTCCCAAATGTCAGTAGGGTCACTATCGAGAAAATCTGTTCTAGAGGTGTCTGCTCATATTATCCCCATATTGTAGGTGAGAATAACAAGATGGTAAATGCAAGGTGGTGCTTTGGTACTCTCCAGAGCAGCTTTGACTTTGGTGAGAAATACCTTTTAAAAACGATGTTCTGGCGGGGCGTGGTGCCTCACGCCTATAATCCCAGTACTTTGGGAGGCCAAGGCGGGTGGATCACAAGGTCAAGAGATTGAGACCATCCTGGTCAACATGGTGAAACCCTATCTCTACTAAAAATACAAAAATTAGCTAGGCATGGTGGCGCACGCCCTTAGTCCCAGCTACTTCGGAGGCTGAAGCAGGAGAATTGCTTGAACACAGGAGGCGGAGGTTGTGGTAAGCTGAGATCGCGCCATTGCACTCCAGCCTGGGTAACAAGAGTGAAACTGTCTCAAAAAAAAAAAAAACCCAAAAAACAATGTTCCTTCCCATCTTCCCACCCCATGGGGAGGTGGGTGTGGGATTGGGTGGGTTAGGCACCAAAGCAAGATTTAGAAGAGTTTTCTGTAGGAGTTTATAATGGTAAAGGATCAACTTCATTTCCAAGCTATTTATGAGGGTTTATGTTTAGGGAAAAGTGCTAAGCTTAGAGATGGAGGAGACGTCTGAGTTTATTAATGAATGTAGCCATAATGGCATATCCTGGCAGAAGTCAAGTTTGGTTTCTAGAAGGAGGCTATTATGAAAATAAATACCTAGAACATTCCCCTGGTTTTGGAAGGTGATTTCTAGGTTCATTGATGGGAAGAATTTTAGAGGTGCAGGGTAAAAGGGCATAGATTAAATTTTGTCTCTCATGAGTTCTCTGGCTTCGGTGGTGTGAACTTTGGTGACAGTCTCTTCATTCATTAATTCATACATGCTAGTGTCTCAGATCAGCAACGTCTTTGAGAGAGCAGGAGTCTGTATGCTCTGGTAAGTGAGAGCAGAGTGGATAAGGAGGGTGGGGTATATAATGTCTAAGAGAAGGAGCCCTTCAGTCAGAGTGGCTTTGAATCTTGGCCCTGCCATTTGCCGGTCTTGGACCATTAGGCAGTGTGTTGACTCTTTGAGTCTCAGTTTCCTCTTTTGTAAAATGTGTACTGATTGGATTATTTGTTGATTAAATGAGTTAATGTATGTAAAGCACTCACAACCCTGGTGCATGTAAGACCTTTTTAAGTGTTAGCATTATTATTATCATCAATTTTTTTAACCCCTTTCCCTGATCAGCTGATACTCACCAGCTTCAGCTACTGCAAATGATTTGTTAGATTTTTTATGTGCCCTTTGCTATCAGTTACCATGGGGAAGATCCATTCGTTTTTTTCAGTTAACCGACATATTTTGAGCCTCTGCTGCCCTATAGGATCCTAGATATGGGGGGTGCAGAGATGTCCAGGAACATAGGCCTTGATTCATTGGGTCAGATCAGTGCTCAGCAGGGCTGGCAAATGCTAGGTTTCTTTTAAGTGGCATATCTTAAAAGGTGTATGTCCCAAACATAGCTTTGTGATGGCAGCATGATGGGTACAAAAGCACACACCTGAGGGTCAGTAGATCTGGGTTCAAACATTGGTGCAGTTTCTTTTTTTTTAGAGATGGGATTTCTCCATGTTGGTCAGGCTGGTCTTGAACTCCCAACCTCCGATGATCTGCCCGCCTCAGCCTCCCAAAATGCTGGGATTACAGGCGTGAGCCACCGCACTTGGCCTTGGTGCAGTTTCTTATGGCTCATAACTTGTTCAGACCTCAGTTTCTTCACTTCTAACACGGTAATGATACAACCTACCTCACAGGGTTATTGTGAATTAAATACTGGAGATGAGATATATAAAAAGTCCTGATAAGCAATAGGTGCCCAGTATTGGCTGTTAGTATTATAAATCTGCAAGCTGTGAATTCATCTTAACATCTGTGGATCCTGTTGATATTTCTAGACCATGCCACCTAGTGGGGCCATTTCCTACCTGAGTCTCCTGTGGTGTCAAATAGAATGTCATGTGGCCTCTCGAGTTGGGTAGAAGTGGCTGCTCGTCTCAACCCTGCTACTGACTAGATCTGTGATTTACCCCTCCTCCAGCCTTAGCCTGGACACATATAAAATGAAGACAGTGTTTCTATCTCACAGAGTTGTCCTGAGGATTAAATTAAGTAATTCATATAAAATGTGCCTTGTACATATTGGGCCCTAAATAAATAGTAGCTATTATTTATCTTAAAAGTACAAATAGTAGTTTCAGAGCTTCAAGGTTGATGACTACTTATCTTACTCATACTCTTTGTTAATTTCATTTTTCCCCCCTAATTTCATTCATATTTTCTTTTTCTTTTCTTTCTTTCTTTCTTTTTTTTTTTTTTTGAGACAGAGTCTTGCCCTGTTGCCCAAGCTGGAGTGCAGTGGTGCAATCTAGGCTCACTGCAACCTCCACCTCCCGGGTTCAAACCATTCTCCTGCCACAGCCTCCCAAGTAGCTAAGATAACAGGTGCTCACCATGATGCCCAGCTATTTTTTTGTATTTCAGTAGAGACAAGGTTTGACCATGTTGGCCAGGCTGGTCTCGAACTCCTGACCTCATGATCTGCTCGCCTTGACCTCCCAAAGTATTGGGATTACAGGCATGAGCCACTGTACCCAGCCTCATTAATATTTTCTAAATTTATTTACAGTCATGCCATTAAAAAAAGTTGTATTTCTGTCTTTGTTAATATTTGTAAGTGATTTTATTTAACTACAAGCTTGGAATGGCATATAAATTTGTGTTCTGCTTTTTTCACTTAATATTATGTGCTAATGATTTGCATGTTTCATAAACATTGTTGTGATGATGGGATGATATTGCCAAGTGATGTATCATAATTTAATCATTTCCCTATTGCTGTACAATTATTTTCAATATTTTGCAATTATAATGTTTCAATGAATGAATAACTTTATGCATATAGCTTTTTGATATCTTAAGTTCAGTTTCCCAGGATGAATTTCCAGGAATAGCAATTAGCCAAACCAGATAAACATGACTCTTGAGTACATATTGTTACATTGCTTTCCCAAAGGGCTCACCTGATTTATATTTCCACGTTCATTATTTTATAAACTTTAGCTCATTTACTTACTCACCAAACATTTTCAAAGCTGTTATAATGTGGTAGGCTTAGTGAGAAGAAAGTGACCCTAAGGGAGAAGCTCATATATAAAGAGGGTCCCTGCTGTACCAAGTGCTGACACAGACACAGAGTACCTGGGGAAACTGGAATAAGGGAGTCCTGGCCCAGCTGGGAGAAAAGTTTATTTTCACAGAGTCATGGTTTTGTTCTTTGGCGGAAAGAAAATTGCTTTCTTCCCCACCCTCACCCCACCCAGCTTTAGTGAAGTATAAGTGACAAATAAAAATTGTATATCTTTAAGATATACAATGTGATAGATATCTCTCTCTCAACTTAAAAAATAAGCTATAGAAAAAAGATGTTTGCTATGAAAAATAGAAAGAAAGAAAAGGCTGAATGTCATTCCCAAGCTTGCAGATTTGAGTATGTTGCCTCTTTGGGAGTAGTTACAGAAATAGTAGCAAGACCAGCCCCATCTTTGGTCTTGAGTACTCTACTGTGAGCATGCTTGCTTCCAGAGAGGGATTCTTTTGCCTTTATTTTTCATTCTGATGTACTATCTATGCAAACCGTCCTTGATAGTGTTATGGTAACCATGTTTTTTTGTTCCATGAGATAATTTATACATGCTCATTGTGGAAAATTTAGAAAAGACAGGGAAGTATTAAAAACATCACCTATGTTCTTTTTCTTTCTTTTCTTTTTTTTTTGAGAGACAGAGTCTTGCTCTGTCTCCCAGGCTGGAGTGCAGTGGCACAACCTAGATCATGCAACCTCCGCCTCCCGGGTTTAATCAATTCTCCTGACTCAGCCTCCCAAGTAGCTGGGATTACAGGAGCATGCCACCATGCCCGGCTAATCTTGTATTCTTAGTAGAGACAGGGTTTCACCATGTTGGCTACGCTGGTCTCAAACTCCTGACCTCAGGTAATCTTCCTGCCTTGGCCTCCCTGAGTGCTGGGATTACAAGCGTGAACCATTGCGCCTGGCCATACCCATGTTCTTATTATCCTAGTACATCCACTGTCATTATTTTGCTGTATTTTCTTCTGCCCAGTCTTACTCTGAGCTCACTGCAACCTCTGCTTTCTGGGTTCAAGTGATTCTCCTGCCTCAGCCTCCTGAGTAGCTGCGATTACAGGCATATGCCACTATGCCCATCTAATTTTTGCATTTTTAGTGGAGACAGGGTTTCGCCATGTTGGCCAGGCTGGTCTCCAACTCCTGACCTCAGGTGATCCACCCGCCTTGGCCTCCCAAGTGATTATAGGCATGAGCCACTGCATCCATCCCCAAAAAGTTGTTTTAAAGAGTTTAATATAGAATAGCAGAGTTCTTTGGAAATCAAAAACTATTTTTTTTAAATATCAGAAATAAAACAACAAACAAATAAAACCCCAAAACAACCTGAAGTACCAGCAATAGCAGAAAGGTCAAATTATGATCTATTCATAGAGTGGAATATCAAGTAGACAGTAAAAGCCATGTTTTAAGAGCATATTTTATGTCATGGAAAATGTTCTCCCAGTATGATGTTAAATGAAAAAGTAGAACACAAAAGTATATGTGCTGCATAGTCTCAATATTATAGAGAAAAAATGCTACAGGAGGAGTGGGCTTCAGTTACTGGAGTAGCACAGGAGAAGGGCTTCTATCTCGGGATGAGATTTTAGTAAAGGAAATTATGCCAGGTTGAATCTTGAAGAATGAGTAGAAGTGAACCAGATAAAGCAGGATAGGAGGCATCTTTGCTTACCTAAGGGAAGATACAGGTATTTGGAATGGTATGTTACAAGGCGGGAACTCCAAGTAGTGCTCTTAGAGCTTAGAGAGTTGTGGGAGAGACTGATTAATTATTAACTGAAGTTTTCTGTGGATTTCCCAAATCCCAGTGGTATTGGACATCCATGGTATTTTTAAATTTACAGTGTTCTGTCTTATTTCCCACTCAGTGTCAGCTGCTGCTGGAAGTGGCCTGGCCTCTATTTATCTTCCTGATCCTGATCTCTGTTCGGCTGAGCTATCCTCCCTATGAACAACATGAATGTGAGTAACTGGATGTTGCCTGAGACTCACCATTGGCAGGGGAAATCCAGGCAATCAATGTGGGCTAGACTGGACTTTTCCAAAGATGCTGTCTTTGGGAAACATCACACGTGGTTTGGATCAGAAAACCTGGGCTTCTAATTTTTTGATAAGGCATGAACTCAGGAGACTATTTTCAGTCCTAGTGAATGGTGATCATTGTAATTATAACAATAGCCAACATCTCTTTTACACATTTTAAATCATGAAAATAAAATAACCTTACTGATAATTTTAGAAAGTGGTGATTAAAAGCACATTTAAGATAATGCCTTAACACCTAGTCTTTTCCATATGCATGATGTCTTAATCACACAGTTGCAAATCATGGAACACATAATTGTAAGCAGCATTTGTAGAACTTCTCAGTTTTACTATTTGTTTTATTTTATTCTCATAACAACCTTGAATAGTAGTCTTTATTACGCTTATTAAATTGCCTTAGTTTTATGATAAGTTGGGGCTTGGAAAGGGCAGGACTTGCCCAAGCTCGCACATCTAATAAGAGATAGAGTTGTACTTGTACAACTCAGATCATCTGACTGTCAATCATGTAATTTGATGACAGCCTTTACAGTGAGCATAGAAAATACAGTAGTGGCTGAGAACACAAGCTCCGGATGTCAGGTTATCTGGGCATGAATTCCGGTGTCAGCATTCACTAAGCATATGACCTTGGACAAGTGATTTAAGCTTCTTTTAAAAAAGGGAATAGTAATACCTACCTCATATTATTATTGTTAGTGTCTACTCTTACAATCACAGTTTTTCTCTTAGGGCTGGGCTCAGTGGGTGGATTGACACTGCAGAAATGGCCAAATCTAAAGGATTAACATTTACATGGGAGGTTTAGCTGGGACCTCAGTTTCACTGCCCGGTGATTTTTCCTACTGCAAAGCAGTTCTGTCCCCTAGGAAACCCACAGGCTTATGGGATACTGTTCTTCCAGGAAAGCAATTGGGCCTGGGTCACCTTCTAATTGAGTTTCTTGGCCTGTTCCCATCTTTCTCACGATACATAGCAAGTTGTATACTTGCAAATTTTCTAATGCACATCACACATAGTCATATTAAACACACACACACACACACACACACACACACACACACACACCCTTAAGAAACATTTTCTTAGACATGATTTCCTGATTTCACCAAAAAAGGAAAGAGCAGGGGCCAGGTGCTCTTGCCTATAATCCCAGCACTTTGGGAGGCTGAGGTGGGTGGATCAGTTGAGGTCAGGAGTTTGAGACCAGCCTGGCCAACATGGTGAAACCTAGTCTCTACTAAAAATACAAAAATTAGGCATGTGTGTTGGTGCATGCCTGTAATCCCAACTACTGGGGAGGCTGAGGCAGGAAAATCGCTTGAACCCGGGAGGTGGAGGTTGCAGTGAGCTGAGATCGTGGCATTGCACTCCAGCCTGGGTGACAGAATGAGACTCTATCTCAAAAAAAAAAAAGAGCATAAACTGAAATGTATACTCAAATTTATATGCCTGTCAAATAATTCTGTTTTCTCTTTTGGAACCCCAAAGAGATTTTTTTGATTGATGAGCAGCAAATACATATTAGATTTTATTTAGGCATTATACCAAGCCCCACTGAAGTACATGTTTCAAGGGCAAACTCAGTTTTTTCATCTACTAGGCTTTTCTTTCTGGAATGATTACAAGCAGGCAGGATGGTGCAGTGGAAATAGCAAATGTCTTTCGCATCAGACAAGTTGGGGTTTGTTTGTATCCTGCCTCTGCCATTCACCGAGGTTGTGATCTTGGGCAAGTTGTTGAGTTTTAACCTGGATTCCTCTGACTCCAGATCACAAATTTTCAGAAATGTTCTGAAATTCTTATATATATAGATGGTAAATGAGTAAATGAGACTTTTCCTTACATCTATGAGCTGCTTTTTTTTTTTTTTTTTAAGACACAGTCTTACTCTGTCACTCAGGCTCAAGTGCAGTGGCATGATCTCAGCTCACTACAACCTCCGCCCCCCAGCTTCAAGTGATCCTCCTGCCTCAGCCTCCCAAGTAGCTGAGACTACAGGCATGCACCACCCTCCCTGGCCACATCCATGCACTTATTGCAACTGTACCTTCTGTTCTCCTTACCCTCTAGGGACCTAGTTGGAAGAGCAGAGTTAAAAGTTAAGGTGAAACTTGAAGAGGTATCTTGTCCCTAGGAACAAAAGACTGATGTAAAATTCTTCTCTGTAAATCTTTCTCAGTTCAAACCGGAGTTATCAAGGTCTTAAAAACTTCCCTGGGTCCTGGGAGTCCATTATGCTATGTACTTGTTTTCCTGTGTACCACTGCCTAGTCCCGATCCTACTTTTGTTTGCAAATAGGGTGGGGCACAACGTACAAGGAAAGACCTTTGCCACCTCTACTAAGGGATAACCTGAAATCCCTTCACCATCACTGCCCTATGCTGCTTTTCACCTAAGCCACTCTGTCTACAGTGCCACTATCTCCTGGCGTTGAAAGGGGAGAATCTTTTGGTCCTTCCGGTATTTGGTTGGGTTACATAAATCTCCCTGAATGAAGAGCAGCTGTCTTAGGCAAGGGACCTTGTTTGGTTTTCCTTGAACTATTAACAGGAAGATAGGAAGATTAACTGAGTAAATGTTCAATAGGCCAGAGTCCCTGCAGAGGGTGGCCACAGTCATCAGATCTTGTCACATCCTTGCTTTGGACGTTGCCTCTCTGGTTGGAATATGGATAGAAGAGAAAGAAAGACCCTATATTGAAATGCAAAGTGTAGCAAGTCCTGACTTTGGGTTAACTTCTGGGGAGACTCAGCCCATTTGCATGAACATAAAAAGGTTCCCTCTTGGGAGGGAGGTGGTAGCTGTGAGATAGAAGGAGTGTTCCTGCTGGGCAACAGCAGAGTAAGTGCTATGGTAGATTCACTCCCACAGTGCCTGTAAAGTTCTCACCGGCCCATTTGTTGAGCCTTTGTCCTGCACCAGACACTCTGTAAAAATGCTTTGCCCGCAAGACTTCTTGTGATGCTCACCACAACTCTGTGAAGTTAATTGTATTTTTTCACCATTTTACAGATGAGAAAACTGAGAGAATGGGGTGAGTGACTTGGCTGAAGTTGCTTCTTAGCAAGCTGTAGGGACTGGATGTGAATTCTAATTGGTTTGACCCCAAAGCCTGTGAAGCTGCTTCTTCTTCACCACCTCGGGCTGTGGTTCTTGATAACTGTGAACTCTCTGGGGGTCACCGATAGCCCTGAGAATATGATGAAAGCTGGAGCTCTGGCATTTCTTTCCACACATTAACAGGGCCTTGGGTTAAGAGCCCCTGGACCAGGGCCCATTAATCTTAATCCTCATAAGCAGCATCCATGTATTACGGCCACAGACCAGACTGTGCCAAACTGAATCCTAGAACCAAGCCCAAATATGTCCCGTCATCTTTTTGGTAAGAAGCTTGTTGTAAGAAAGAAAGAAAGAGGAGAGCAAGAAGATGAGCTAGTGCAGGGGCCTCATTGTTTTGATGAGTGAAAAACAACAATTACAACAACAGAACACCCGAAGCTTCACGGATGTCATCAGACCCCAAGCCCACGTGTTTTTCAGGTGCCCTTGTGGCACTTTAGAGCTGGCAGATGAAGTGAAACTGGCAAATCTTTGGCCAACTGAGGAGAATACCAGAGGGGTTTGAGAAGAGCTACACTCCAGTCTAACCGCAGGTGAAAGGAAGGGACTTAGATTGGGACCTTGGAGATGGGGGTTCTACTCCCAGTTGTGCCAGCTGACTCTGTCAGTGTTCTTTGTCAGTCACATTTATTTTTTTTGAGATGGAGTTTTCACTCTCGTCACCCAGGCTGGAGTGAAGCGGTACAATCTTGGCTCACTGCAACCTCTACCTCCTGAGTTCAAGCGATTTTCCTGCCTCAGCCTCTTGAGTAGCTGGAATTACAGGTGCCACCACGAAGCATGTCTAATTTTTGTGTGCTTAGTAGAGATGGGGTTTTGCCATGTTGGCCAGGGTGATCTTGAACTCCTGACCTTAGGTGATCCGCCCACCTTGGCCTCCCAAAGTGCTGGGATTACAGGTGTAAGCCAACGTGTCCTGCTCACTTTATATTACCATAGTTTCCTCCTTAAAGTATGAAAAAATAGGTTTAGGGCAGGCATCCCCAACATCCCTTTGTGTTTGAGAGCTGAGGCTGGCTGTCAAAGAGGAGCTAAGGATGCCAGGGACGTTCTGTTTCGGACCACTCTCGTCACTTCTCCAACGCTGGTGGCATGAGCCCTGTTCTATAGATGATGTCCACTAGATTAAGAATGGCATCCGAGGCCAAGTTTCCCACTGAGAGTCAGATTTATTCAGAAGAGACAGGTCTCTGGGATGCGGGGAATGGGACAGACAGACTTGGCATGAAGCATTGTGTAAGTGGAGTCTCAAAGTCGCTTCAGAGAACTAATGTGTCTCCCTGTGTTTTTCTGCTCCTCAATTTCAACAGGCCACTTTCCAAATAAAGCCATGCCCTCTGCAGGAACACTTCCTTGGGTTCAGGGGATTATCTGTAATGCCAACAATCCCTGTTTCCGTTACCCAACTCCTGGGGAGGCTCCTGGAGTTGTTGGAAACTTTAACAAATCCATGTAAGTATCAGATCAGGTTTTCTTTACCAAACTTGTCAGCTAATCCTTTTCCTTCTCTTCATGTCCTCTGGAGAATTTTGAATGGCTGGATTTAAGTGAAGTTGCTTTTGTAAATGCTTGTGTGATACAGTCTGCAGAATGAGGGAAGAGAGAATTTGGGAGAATTCGGGGTATTTGGAGTATCCATCACCTCGAGTATTTATCATTTCCTTTTTTTTTTTTTTTTGAGATGCAGTTTCGCTCTTGTTGCCCAAGCTGGAATGCAATGGCAGGATCTCAGCTCACTGCAACCTCCACCTTCCGGGTTCAAGTGATTCTCCTGCCTCAGCCTCCCGAGTAGCTGGGATTATAGGCATGTGCCACTACATCGGGCTAATTTTTGTATTTTTAGTACAGACAGGATTTCACCATGTTGGCGAGGCTGGTCTTGAATTCCTGACCTCAGGTGATCTGCACTAGAGTGCAGTGGTGCACTTATAGCTCACTGCAGCTGTGAATTCCTGGGCTCAAGTGATCTTCCTGCTTCAGTCTCCCAAAGGCCTGGGATTACAGGCATAAGCCATTGCACTTGGCCGACTTTTTGCTATTGTGAATAGCACTCTGTCAATTTCAGAGAGAAGCTGAGACTGGGGTATATCAGTCTGGAACCCAACTTAGAGGCCTGTGTTTATCTGTACCTCCCAAAGTGCTGGTATTACAGGCGTGAGCCACCTCATGTGCCTGGCTGAGTATTTACCATTTCTGTAAATTGGGAACATTTGAAGTCCTGTCTGCTAATTATTTTGGAATATACTGTACGTTGTTAATGATACCATTCAGCAGATGTTTACTGTGCATCTGAATGGTCTGGTTCTAGGAGCTAAGGGGGAGGGGACTGGCACAGAGATGCACATTGAGAGGGTTCTTGCCCCTAAGGAACTGACAGCCAAGGCTAAGGGAGGTCTGTCTTCTCTGCATCAGATCACCTCTCTCACCTCTGTCCCTGCCCCATCAGACTACAATGTCTACAGGTCTTTCTCCCGAGGGTGAGCTCCCTGAGCAAAACAGGATGCTGCCCCTTTTCCTTTGTATTCCTGGCTCTTGGCTTTAGGGCCCGGACATAAGTATGGGCATAATAAGTGTCTCCCAAATGAGACATTGAGGATGTGAGTTAGGATGGACTAAGGACTATGGGATGTGGCTGAAGACAATCCTGAGGAAGCTGCAGCTGGGGCAGACAGAGCCACACTGTCATGTTCAGGGACCCTAGAGTGGCTTTGCAGCCTTCATGGGCCCCTTTCATACAAAAACATGAAAATTGTGTTTCATGACTGCATTACTATAAAGATGAATATAATCCAGGCCATATTCATCATTATGTGTACATTTTTAATGTATTAACTTTTAATTCTGCTTTTAAAATAAAGTAAAACCTTTGAATATGCTTTTAAGAGTATTCCAGGCCCAGGCACTGAGCCTACTGTGCCTCATGGAGAAGGCAGCCCTGGGGGTATGTGTGTGCATGCATGTGTGTGCACATGCATCATGAGCCGGGCCTTGAAGGGTGGTAAGATTTGGGTGTGTAGAGCAGTGGAGAAGGGCGTTTGGGGCAGTGATGATGGGTGGGGGAGGGAACACGGTGATGAATGGAGCTGGGTGTGGGGAGCCGTGGGAGTGGGCCGGAGCCAGCCTGTGGAGGACCTGGAAGCCAGGCTGAGTCTTGTGCACTTTGGCAGTCACTTTTATAAAGCAACAGAGGCAGTTGGCTTAACTAGAGCCTTTCTCCTTTTCTTGCACCCTTCACAGTGTGTCTCGCCTGTTCTCAGATGCTCGGAGGCTTCTTTTATATAGCCAGAAAGACACCAGTATGAAGGACATGCGTAAAGTCCTGAGAACATTACAGCAGATCAAGAATTCCGGCTCAAGTAAGCAAAAACTTCTCTGTATCGGTTTATAATTGGAAATTGACCTGCACCAGGGAAAGAGAGTAGCCCAGGTGTCTGGGCTTGTTCCCATTAGATCATTCCCTATGGGGTTTTTCTCCTTGGTGGCTGGCTTGTAGGGTGCCTCTGCAGGAGACATTGGTGAAAAAACTGGAGGAGCTAGTTGCCACAGACAGTGATGTATTAATCTCCTCTGGGAAGACAGAACAAAAGTCCCCAGAGAAGAATATCACAGACTTGGCCTTAGGGACAGGTAGGAGTGCCGATTGCTGCCAACTGCATTTTTTTGGAGTTGGTCATATGGTTGCAGTGAATGGACAGATTTATAGACAGAGTATTTCTGTGCGGATAAGAGCAATTAAAGTTGCAACTTGATATGGATAAGTGAAAGTTAAGCATTTATTTCTAAAAAGCGAATGCAATTCATTTCCCCCTAGTCATTTCAATTAGTCTGATGGTCATATGAACTTGTTGTCTTTAAAAAGTGGAATCTTTACCTCTGATCTGGTAAGTATCCAGGCAATTTATTGCATGCCATCTAGAAAGTGTCTGAGGAGTGGGCAATTGCTGACTGAGGCATTGGCTGCCATAGGATCAGAGCAGCCTTCAGGCAGTGGCCTGACAAGGGGACAAAGGCTGGTGGGAGCAATTGGCTGAGTGCGGCTCGTAACAGCCCGTGCATGGTCTGTAGAGAATGTAGAAGCAGTAACGAAGCCGATAAAAGTTGGTCTGGATTTTATTATTACCATGTGCCGGTGGTTCTAAACAATGTCAGTGATAAATTACTCCTCCCCATCATGGGCCAATGACTGCTGCTGCTCCAGGGAAGTGCTTTTTATTCCGTTTGGTGTTTTGGGAGGGATGGAGTTTTCTGGCCTTTGCTGAAACCGGTTTGTTTTCCATTTGGCAAACGGAGAAATGGTAAAGTTCTAGAGTTTATACCAGACTCAGATTTGAGTGTTGTTTCTTTTTAAAGGCATGAAGAACTGTGCTTTCCTTAGGCAGGAAAAGAGGTAATGGGCAATGTGGGACCTGATGACAAAGGGAAGCAAAGCTGTCTTGTGGGTGGCATGGAGGAGGTGGTGCTTCACAGCAAAGAGAGATATGGCCATGCTTGGAGCTTCCACTTACACCACTCCTGGCTGCAAGCCAGGCCATCTGGATGCTGTTTCCTTGACCTGCAGGTCCTGGCTTTGCACATGCGTGTTTCATCTGGTGTAAGAGACAGAGAGGTAGCTGTCTCCAAGCCTCAGTCCTTCCTTATTTACTGGAGAGCCCCTGCTGGTTGAGCAGAGACAGAGCTGGGGATAGTTCCTTTAGGCTGTACCAAGAGACAGCATGGTGCCGAGGAAAGAATGCTGGTATACATTACCTTGTAGCTGCATGACTTTGTGAATAAGTTAGTTAGCACCCTTTTAGCCACCTCTTCTTATCTGTTAATGAGATAAAACATGTAATTGCTTAAAAACAGCATTTGGCACATAGGAAGCACTTAGTGAATATGAATTACGATTTTTTTTGGAGTGGTGACATCTCAACTAAGCCATTTAACCCTTCAGCCTTAATTTCCTCAACTATAAAATAACAGCTAACTTGAAATGTAAAATATAAAACCTAAGGCAGTGTCTGACACATAGGAGATTTCCAATAAATGAGAGCCAGTGTTCTTGCAAGTCAGCGATGCATTTCTGAGCACTTGGCCTTGTTTTTCTGCCTTTCAGTTTGTGCGGCAGTTGAAATAGACTGGCTGACGAGGGTAAGCTGTCAAGCAGACTTTCTGATCTTGGTGGAGGAGACTGCCTTAAGACACTACTAGTTTTCTTCTTTGAGAAACTGGAGACATGAGTTAGGTGGAGAAAAGAAGCCAAATCTGTATCCAAAAACCCCACAGTTGTGTGCGCAGCTCTGAGGAGAAGGTCCCTTAGATTTTGAGTGTATTATTATGTGGGTGCTTGCTTCATATCTCATTGTTTACTCAGTATGTCCCCTTTTCTACCCTGCAGCTGCTTCTGAAATTCCTTCTTTCTTTGCTTGTCTTGCAGCACAAAACAGCCTTCAGTATAGGGGGAGATGCACAGAAACACTGCCTTTTCCTACAGGAAATCAGTAACTTCTTATTAATTTGGTTTTTATTTAATTATTTTATTTCTTTCTTTAAATTTATTTTTATTTTAATTTAATTTTTTTAGAGACAAGGCCTCCTTCTGTTACCCAGGCTAGAGTGCAGTGGTGCACGTATAGCTCACTGCAGCTGTGAATTCCTAGGCTCAAGTAATCTTCCTGCCTCAGCCTTCCGAAGGCCTGGGATTACAGGCATGAGCCGTTGCACTTGGCCGACTTTTTGCTATTGTGAATAGCACTCTGTCGATTTCAGAGAGAAGCTGAGACTGGGGTATATTAGTCTGGAGCCTGACTTAGAGGCCTGTGTTTATCTGCGCTGACACCCCATCACAGCATGATAAGCTTAGCCCTCCTGCCTCATCAGGGCTGGGAGGATCCTTGAAGCTGATCTGGTTTGGAGCTTTGTCCTCATTCACCTCCTTTACCACACACCCACCTTCCCAGGGCGGGGACCTACCTCTCACTATGTAGCTCATTCTGGGTGTTGACAGCTCTAATTGTTAGAAAATATTCACTACCCTGTTATGCTTTCTAGAGAACAAGTCTAATTCTGTTTTTCTTAAATATTTGAAGACAGCTCTTGTGTTTTGTTTTTTTCCCCCCTATTTCCCAAAGTCCATGATTTTTTAGGTACAATGGCCTCCTTTCCTCTTGTGGAATGCTTTTCCTTCCCATTTCTACCTCTCCTCTGGCTGTGTTTCAGTGTGTCTGTGTGCTTCTTGAAGTTTACTGGAAATTACAAAAGTATCTGGCACAGAAGAAAAAGGGATTTTTGCCTTCCTTGTTCTGAGTGCTACATTTTTGTTAATGCAATCTGAGATTGCATTAGGCATTTTGGCATTTACGTCACCTTGTTGACTCATATTCCACGCGCACTCAAACAAAATCGCAATTATTTTAAATCTGCAGAATTGCAAGTTACTTGTTCTCATCTCTTTGTTGTATTATTGGCTTTTTGAACTAAAGGGAAAATGTCTTTTTTTCTATTTTACATTTTTAGATTTAGTCACCATCTCATCTTCCCAAAACCATTTTAGATTCTGATTTTGCCATGTATTATATCTGCTCCTCCTTTCTTGTCATCTAGAAATGGGATTAAAAACTCTCTTTGGCCTCATTCAATTCATCGATAGCTGTGGGACAAAGACTTAAAGCCTAGATCAGTCCAGTGGAGACTAACATCCCCTGTAGACGCTGCCACTCAGGCCTGTGTTGTAATCAGTGCTAGGCCACGGGGCTCCTGCTTCTGTGATCCAGTTGGAAAGTTTGTCTTGTTCTTTCCTTCAGTTTGCATCTGCTAAATTCATTGGACTATCCACGGATGATTTGTAGATAAGGGGGTCTTTACTCAAATACTCTCATGATTTCTTTGGGTAAAGCATTATTTTATTTCCACTTATTGGAAGAGACCCTAGAGACCTGTTAGTTCATTTGTAGATAAATGAGTTGATTCAGTCTTTCAACCAATATTTATTGAGCATCTCCTATATGCCAGTCACTGTTCTAAGTGCTGAGACACAGAGGTGTACAAAACAAATATGGCCCCTCTCCATATGGGATTTCTATCCTAGAGAAGAATCTGAGCCAGAAGAGAGAAGTGACTGTCCCAAGTCTACACAACCACAGAAGGGATATTCTGGGAATAAATCACGGCTAAACCCCCTGCTGCTTCAGGCAGTTCTCCATCCACCTTGCTCTATTGTACTGTTTTAATAACCTTCCAACTTGGAAGAACTCCCATTTCAGGAATTAAACCATGGACAAATCTTTTAATTATCCTTGAAATCTTGCTAATAAGAAATCCAAGGAGGAAATCTTACAGAGGTGCCTCACACACTTTTCTCATCACTGGAACCTTTAGACATTTTAGTATTTTCTTCCTAAACCAGAGTACAGGCACACAAGTTGAGTGGTGGCTAAATTAATGTTTTCAAGGCAGTGTGAGAAGCATTCATTCATCTTAAATTCCTACGATGACTGCAACTCAGGTGTAAAAATTGGGTGAATTCTTGGAAACCCTAGGGAAAATGACATGTCTGCATTTTTTGCAGACTGGCGGATATGAATGTTTCTATGGGTAAGTTTTGTATGGCATCTGGCATGATTTTAGGTAGTATGTAGATGAGAACTTTTGATTTAACTCACATAAAATTGCAATTTCATGGAAATGCTTGCTTAGGAGGATGTTCAACAGGAATAAAATAATTAAAGTTAATTCAAAAGAAACATCATTTTCTGTGAATATGGTAAAGCTTGTAAGAGAAGTTTGTAAATAATTGAAGACTGGAAAACACTGGTAGGAGAGTAAGAGTTTGGGGCTTTGTATTAAGGTTCATTTTGGGAAGAAATCCATGTTCCATCCCTCATTATGTGTGAACTGTGGTCATGTGTTGATTCTTTCTGGCCCAGAGTTTACCTAAAGATTAGCTGCCCTGAGGGTCACTGAACATTAAATTAGATGAAGTCTGTGGATGACATAGCGAAGCTTATAGCCCACAGTTGACACATAATAAATTCGAGTTGCTTTACTTCCCCTTCTGTTCCTGGCTGGCTGACTGGCCTTTGCCATTCGTTCAGCCTTTCTGGCCTCAAATTTCTTTGCCTCGAGATTGGAACTTTGGTGAAACAACCAGAAAATGCTTCAGCCCAGAAACTTGGTTAGTATTTGGATGGGGGATCATCTGGGACTAACCAGGATGTCAGCTGTCCACTAGACTGTAGCCCCTTGAGGGCAGGGTGGGGGCCTTGTTCATGTTTCTATCCCAAGCCTCAGCACAGTAGTGGGGGCATGGTAAGTCATTAGCAACTCTTTGTGGGATGAAGGTGGGAAAAAATAAAATACCTGTCCTTCACAGGGTGTTGTGAGGGTCAAATAAAAGTGCTTTAAAAACATGTATTATATAGTTTATTCCCTTGTGTGAACCCAGGTCAACAGAGCCTACGAATAATAATGATGACAGAAGTTCTTCAAAAAGTCTTGGCCTTCTTTCTTTCACAAAATTGCCTCCCAGAACTTTACTAGAAGGGCAGCCATCAGGCCAGAGGCCTTAAGTAGATTTACTGGGAAGCTAAAAAATACTTTATTTATCATAGCCCCTCTCAAGGTTCTCTCTGGGGGTCTTAGCAATATGTTTACACAGTGGTATGTTTTTGTAAAGTTTGCAAAAGTAGGATTAAAAAAAAATTCTTCTTTTTTTTTTTTTTTAAGAGAGCCCCCTACCAAATTATGTCAGCCTCAGGGACCCTACCTGCATCTGCTCCTGCCAGGGCATGGTGGGGCAAGAAGCACTGCTCCCTTCCAAAGCTTCCTCCCTTCCCCTGGAGTCATCCTTACTGTCCACTCCAAGCCACCTGCCATCACTGTGCCCCCTCTCCGGTGAATCTAGCATTTTCAGGTGGGGTGAGTAGCAGACTGGCCCAAGCTAAGGCCTTTCTGATGGGTTGTTGCTACTGAGAATCAAGGCTGGGCTGGACAAGATGACCCTTCGCTGTCTTATTTTTACTGTGTATTTCCTTTTCAGCTACTTAAAATGTGTTGCTTAGTGATACCTAATGGATTCATTAGTCTGCTTCCTACTGAACATTTCCGCTCAGACATTCACTTGGCCCCAAGGCCTGCTCCTCTCCCATATCCTGAAATGTTGACTACAGACTCTCATTCAACTCCAGGTTGCACTGTGGACACAGTCCCTGCTTGAGCAGGTGCCTCCTTGCGGTGGTTGGGACTTGCTACTTGGCTTGTAGTCAGGAAGTGCCTGTGCTGAAGCCTCTTGCCTTCTCGGGGTAGTCTGTCCTCACATCCCCTCTGAGAAGTTCCCCTCCGTTCCCTGTTTCCACACTTAGTGAGGCCCTTGTCCACTGCTACATTCCCCATAGATATTCCCTCAGCCTTGCCACTGCTCATGTTGGTCTAGAAACAATTTCTAGACTTACGGGACATGCTATGGAAATTCTCCATCTTTTTTTTTTTAAGCTGGTTTGACCCAAATGGTGTGGACAGGGCTGTGGATTCTGTGGTTTGGCTGGAAGCCAGGTAGCCTCTCTCCACTGTACATGGAACTCAGCAACTTCTGAGTCAAGATCTTAGCTCTGGAGGTGTCTTGCCCTGTCTAAAGTTATGGCCACACCAGTGCCTTGTAACTCCAGAAGCCCAGTGAGTGCTTTGTGGGACTGCAAAGATCATTTTCTAGACCTGCTGAGTTTGGCTGGACAGGTAAGGATGGCTTTCAAGCTGTACTTAGGGCTGACAAGTCACATGTTTCTGGAGGTCCATGTGAATGGCATTCTCCATGAGAACTGTTCTGATTTGAGTTGAATAGCACACAACCTACATGGTTCTCTGCCATGACCTGGAGTTCCTTATCTTGGTCACCTCTGGTGAGGACTAGGGCTGCAGCTGGCCTGCTGTGGCTCCTGCTTTGGGGGCTTCTGAAATGCCCTTTTTTTTTTCAGGTGTGGAGCTCTCTGAAGCTTACATGGATTTGGGCATTTTGTCACTGGGCTGGAGATGACCTCTTTCGAGGACCTGTCACCTTGCTGAGGTCAAGAGATGGAAAGGGACAGGACTGGCAGAGAGATCCGGGGCAGCAGCCTGCCATCCTGACTTGGGTCTGGAGTTTCTCTCTCCCTTCAGCTGGACTTTTGTGTGGAGTCAGTGGCTCAGCTGACACTTCTCATATGTTCATGGCATGGATCTGGCTTGTTTGGCCTTTTTTTTTTTTTTTTTGAGATGGAGTCTCACTCTGTTATCCAGGCTGCAGTGAGTGCAGTGGTGCGATCTCGGCTCACAGCAACCTCTGCCTCCTGGGTTCAAGTGATTCTGCCTGCCACAGCCTCTCGAGTAGCTAGGATTACAGGTGCTCACCACTGCGCCTGGCTAATTTTTGTATTTTTTTAGTAGAAACAGGGTTTCGCCACATTGGCCAGGCTAGTCTTGAACTCCTGAACTCAGGTGCCTCGGCCTCCCAAAGTGCTGGGATTATAGGCGTGAGCCACTGCACCCAGCCTGTTTGGCCTTTCTGATAATGGCTCTGACAAATACTTTTTGGAAATTAGTCCCCAGGGTTATGTTTACTTAGGGAAAAGGGTCATGCCCAAAGGCTACTGGATTTACTGGTAATACTAAGGACTCAGTGGAGTGGACCTTTGATTCTGCTTTGATTTTTGAAAATCAAGAAGACATGAGTTCCAGGGGGCAGGAGGGCTTTGGTGACATGGCAAGATAGTTGACTGTGGCAGGGAGTTGAGGGAAGTGGGTAGAAAACAAACATCTTGTAAATATTCCCTGGGAAGTACAATTTGGTGTTAAGAGAACAGACTTGACAGCCAGATTGCCTGGGTTCAAATCCTGGCTTGATGCCTATCAGCTGTGTAAACTTGGATACTACCCTAACATCTCTGTGCCTTAGTTTCCCCAAAATAGGATAACAATAGTACCTCTCTCAGGACTGTTGTGGCAAATTATGGACTAATAAGGGGAAGCACTCAGAACAGTGCCTGGCCCATCACAGGTACCAGGCTTATTCTTTACTCACTGCATTTTTACAATTATCATAAAATGTAGGGCTACACACATGAAGGAGCTGAAGTTCAGAAAGACCAAGAAACTTACCTAAGGAAGCACAGCTGGCAAGGGGCAGTAGTAGGACCAGAATTCCAGTTTCTCACGCTCTGTTGTTGTTTATATCCTAAAGAGAGCAGCTCTGGGTGGGTAGCCAGAAGCTTCCTTAAAGTCACAGGACATGGGGCATGGGCTGGCAGGGATGAGAAAGGAGACAAGAGGGCTTCCGAAAGAAATGCCAGATTTCCTCCATTTCCTGGCTCCAGGCACGGATGGAATGTTTCCCAAGGCCGGTCTAGAAAGAACATCCTATGACTCACAGTCACTTCTCATTTTCTGCCCGAACCCCCTCACCCATTCAGGCAGCCACTACAATTGAGGTTGCAGCCTCAGACTATATTTTCTGTCCTCGTGGGCCCCCAGTGTGACATCTTATTGGGAGATCTGGTAACACGGGTCAACATTATGTCATCAAAATGGAAATTCTTTGAAATCTTTAGGTGATTGCAATTTACGTTCTGTATGTATGCACTTGTCAAAAGTTTTGATTTGAGGCCTTAGAATTTTATATTTTGAAACCTTTCCACATGCCATGAGTTTTCCCAAACCTGTCAAAGCCAGGCTGCATCCCAGAACCCAGGTTCTTGATTTCCATTGGGGCCAGGGCCTGGCCCCAGATGGGCTGTAAGCAGGTGGGGGTGGGGTGCAGTGCTCCACTGCAGTGTTGAAATATTGCTTGAACTAAATCAGTTCAAAGGTCAGCTTTACTCAGACAGGAATAGAAAACTCAATTGCCTTTGATTACAAAACAGCATGTACCCCTACAAATATCAGACTGCCTTGAAAAGTTTTCAGTTGTTAACATCAAGAACCATGTTGCATGTCTCCTGCTTTTCCAGTGTAAGGTTTATATAGCCTGTGGGTGGCAAAGGGGAATTTGGGAGTCCAGTTTGCTTCTCATTGAAAGCTTTCCCATTTCTGGTCCTCTAGTCACTGTTGTATTGAGGTACCAAAAGCAATCTCAGAGTGACCCTGTTCAACAGACTAAGTTGCACTGGATAATGATGCCATTTTGCATTTCTAATATATTACTACATTGAAGGCTGCAAACAGCACTACTAGGGGCAGATTGGTATTATTATCTCTATTTCATTGATGAGGAAACTGAGGCCCAAAGGGAAAATGTCTCTTGCCCAAGGTTACAGAGTAAAGCTGTACATTGAATGGGGGTCTGTCTGACTCCCAGGCTCAGTATTTTCTCCCACACCATGCTGCCATGTTGCTTATTCCAACATTGGGAAGCATAGGTGCCTTCCCCAGCTTTTGAGGCCAAATTCATGATGAAGCATTTTTAAAACATTAAATTGCTGATATAGTGGAAAGAACCAAAGCTTTGCAGTCAAAGCTGTTTGGGTTCAAATTTACCACTTGCTTATCCTATGACCCTGAGTAAGATATTCTCCAGATCTGTTTCCTCATTTGAAAAATGGGAATAACAATAATAATACCTTTCCTTATAAGCTGTTTTTTGAGATGGAGTCTCATGCTACTGCCCAGGCTGGAGTGCAGTGGCATGATCTCAGCTCACTGTAACCTCCACCTCCCAGGTTCAAGCATTTCTCCTTCCTCAGCCTCCCAAGTAGCTGAGATTACAGGCACCTGCCATCACACATGGCTAAGTTTTGTATTTTTAGTAGAGACGGGGTTTCACCATCTTGTCCAGGCTGGTCTCGAACTCCTGACCTTTGTGATTCACCCTCCTTGGCCTCCCAAATTGCTGGGATTACAGGTGTGAGCCACCGCACCCAGCCCTTATAAACTGTTTTTAAAGATTCTGGAAAACAATACTGATAGTGTGCCTAATGCTTGGTAAATATGAGTCACTTTTCTCTGCCTACAAAGCACTACCATGTCTCTTAATCCATCTTGTTAATTATGAAAGTTAGAAAAAAATTAAATTTTTATACATTGTGCATGTTAACATAGATTCTTCCTTAGACCAGCCTTAGGAAGATTCTCATCCCTAACTTGTAAACTCATTTTTTTTCGGTTCTCTTTGTGCCTGGACTTCTCGGCCTCTTCTGGCTGATTCTAGTTTGAATCAGGCTGATTCAAACACCATGTTGTGTGGTGTTTGAAGTGTCCAGTCCCTTTTTTCAGTCAGAGACCTGCTCATCCTTGAGAACTGAATGCCTCAAGCTCTCTTTTCTCCTTCTCTCCTCCTGTTCGAAGAAGTCTTTCCTGTTTCCCTTCACTCCTTTTGTCCTCCAGGCATCCTCTCTCATCTTTCTGCCTCTCTGGTCTTCAGGCACAGTTTTCTTCTCAGCTGTCTTCTTGCTTTTCGTGATGTTGGTTCTTTGTTTCTTCTTCTCTTTCTCTTCAGGTCCAAAATTCATTTGGGTCAATGTTACGTCATAGTGTTACCTTCCATTTCTTTCTGAGCTTCAAAGCCAGCCAGACTGTGCCCTTCCATGCCCTGGTCATCTTTTCCCTCTGGGGCTGCACTGGCTCTTTGGGGGACTTGTTACCATTCAGGGTCTTCAATCCTCATTCTAGGAGCTTCCAGTAACCTCCTCCCACCTTCCGTCTTCCCAGTAAGTCCATGGATATTGTCTTATTGTCTTTGTCCTGTTAGAAGGGAATTCTTGAGACTGGTTATTGATACACAATAGAAATTTATTTCTTACAGTTCTGGAGGCCGGGAATTCCCAAAATCAAGGTGTTGGCAGGTTTGGTGTCTGGTGAGGGCTGCTCTCTGCTTCCAAAATGGTGCCTTGTTGCTGCATCCTTAGGAGGGGACAAACACCATCTCCTCAACTGGCAGAAGGGACTGAAGCCACTCAAGCCCTGTTACAGGGGTCCTAATGCCATCTGTGAGGAGTCCTAATGCTATTGGTGAGGGCGCTGCTCACATAACTTAATCATCCCTTAAAGGCCCTGCCTCTTAATACTATCACATTGGTGATGAAGTTTCAATGTATGAACTTTGAGGGGGGACACGTTCAAATCATAGCAGCTGTGCTATTGCCTGACTAATCTGGGGGAAGATGAGTCATGTCTCTTTTCCCCTCTGATTTCAGTGCTGACTGATTCTGGAGTGACAGAGAGGGTTGGAGGCTCACCCTCTGCTTACCCGGCCCTCTGGCCATCTCCTCTTAGAATGCAAGGGCAGGGACTGAGTCTTTACACAGCACCTCTTTTGTTACAGGCTGGTTTCTGCCTTCAAGGAGCACTGAGAAAAATACTATTCCTTTGAAGCACAACACACTAGCATTTTGGGTACTGTAGCCATTCAGAAGTTTGTTGAACTAATACAAGTTTATATGACGTATAAAATACTAGAAAGAACGTGTGTTTCCTAAAATTGTGGTCCTCACATTGGTTGAAAGAGAAGACTCTGGCTTCCCTAATGCCTGTCTCAGAAGGTTCAGGGAGCATGACCCTAAATAGCCTGGTTTCTCCCGGGAATTCTTTACAAGTGGTCATTCGTGACTTTATCCCCATTAATTTTGAACATGTTTAATTTTCAGCTTGTATTTTCTCATGGATTATGAGTGAGTCAGCATTCAGAGTACTTAACACACTTAGTGTCATTAGTGATTACTTAGCCCACACATGTAGGAAGCTAGACCTCCATCTACAGAAAAATGGAGGCTCGGAGAGCCTAACTGACTTTCCCAAGGCCATATAACTAGAAAATTCTGGAACTGAGTTTATTCTGGTAGTGTCTCCTGGGTTGGAAAGCGCAGGCCCGGATCAACAGCAGGGGTGTCCTTAGGCTGTGTGCACAGCACACCCCCTGCTCTCTCCTGCCCTGAGGAGTAACGGGAGGAGGCCGCTGCTTCATGCTGCCTCACCCCTTCTCCTGAGCACCAAACAACCAGGTCTTCCCAGAGAGTGCTCAGCCATTGGTCAAGCCGGCAGCATCTGTCCTTCAAGAAGACAGCAGAGCATCAAGAAAACAAACCAAAACACCAAAAACTACTCTAAAGACACTGGAGTGTATTTGTTACCAGCCCTTTTATGGCAGAGAAGTGTTTCAAGGTCTTATTTATAAGGCTGGACAAGCTCAGACTGATTAAAACCATGAGTTGGAATTTGCCTCCCCCTCCAGATCCTGCCCAGTTGACAGCTCCTAGCAGGCTGGGAGACCCCCCACCCCCACCCCACCCCAGGGGTTCATTGAAGAAGAACATCTGGGCCTGGAATGTTGATGTGATTTTTCCCTACTTCTCTCTTTTTTTTCATTTGCCTCCTCCACCCACTTCTAAAGCAGCTGATTGCTCTGGTTCCTTTTCATGTTGAGCAAAAGAGAAGACGGAGATCTTGAAACCCGAGCTGGGGACTGGAGGGCACTGACCGAGAGTAACCCCGTCTGGCTCAGCTCAGCTCACTCAAGGGCTTCCCTTCTCCGCCTGCCCTAGCTGCCCTCCCTCCTCTCCTCTCCTCCTTCTTCTCCCCTCTCCTCCTTCTTCTCCTGCTCCCCCACCCAGCTCCTCCACTCCTCTCCTCCCTGCCCCCCCACCCAGCTCCTTCACTCCTCTCCTCCCTCTTCTCCCTCTCCCTCCTCCCACCTTCCCTGTCCTCTGTGCTCAGAGAAGTGAAGGAACACCGAATGGCCGGGAAAGCAGGACCTCACCCCACCCGTGTCACAGCCCTCTGCCTGCACGTGCAAGTGCATTCCTCAGCTAGTCCCAGAGGATATGTGGCAAGAAGCCGAGGGTTCTGCCTCCTTTCTTCCCTGGCCCACAAACACACATTTCACCTGCTTTTGTTCTTTTTCCTGTTCCTTTGCTCTGTTTCACAGTACGCACAGCAAAGCTCTAGGCTAATTGGTAGGTCACTGTTTGCTCCTCCAGGCAAAACCAAGGAGGCTGAGCTCAGCAGATGAAGTGTTTTGGTCTGTATTGACGAGACTGGTGGGAGAGCTCTCTTGATCTTTTGCTGGATAGTGACTCTTCTGCCGGCAGCAGTAGCCCAGCTCTGCATCCTGTGACAGAGGTCATACCTTCCAGTTACCCGAGTGAACACTTGGAGCAAGTCAGCTCTCTCCCCTGAAAGAGCACTTTCACATTCTTGATCTTCGGTCTGCACAATAATCTGTGAATGTTATTGGCCCCATTTTATATCCAAGGAAACTGAGGCTTAGGGAGATTTTAAAAAGGGGGCAAGTAAGCTTCATGATTACACAGTCAGGAAATGGCAGAGCTGACCTTGAATCCAGACCCTCTGATGCTCTATCCGGTGCTGATTTTGTTTTGCCCTCTGTTCCTTTCAATTTCATAGGTAAGACCTCGGAGATCATCTTCTCCGGCCCACACATTTTACTGATTATAAAATCCAGGTCCACGTTAACTCAGTGTCCAAAGTTAAATGGCTAAATGACTGTCCTGTTCACGAAGTGTTCCCTGTCTTGTGTGGAATGATTGGTCTTTCTTCCAGGTCATCTTCTACCTACATCTATCCTTGCAGTGACTGGCAGACAGGATCATTCCTGTGGATTCCCTGTAAAATACTGGATCTATTTATTCTTTTATAAAGTTATGAATAGACAAATCAGTCAGCTTCAACCTTTCCTTTTTAGATAGTATCAGCAGAAACAACTCAATAATTCTTAGGAACTCAGCCAGGCTGATATGTATTATAATACACACATACACACATGTGCATACCGTAGATCACAAAGTCAGCATCTCAACTTTGCTGCCAAAACCCCTTCTGTGTCCTGTCTATTCTGAATACGCTTAAGGTTAAATTAGCCATGAATCTGTTTAGATCAGTCATTCCTGAAAATGATGATGGTATTAGCCATCCTTTACCAAGCACCTTCCTCAGTGCCAGGCATTATACTAGGTCTGCAGGTACATTTTTTCATTTAACACCTAGCTCAGCCCAATGAGGCAGGTGCCATTGTCATCTCCATTTTACCAGTTAATCAACTCAGCCATCCTCTGTCCCGTTCCCCACTCTGCTCCCAACTGCTGCTCACCTGACTCTCCTCTTGACACAGGCCGATGTGGCTGAGTGGGCTTAGTAGAACTTTTGTGTCCTCTTCACTTGGTTTGTTTGAAGTTCGTGTCCTGCTTCATCCTTTACCTAACTCACTGCAAGGTGAATTTACTTCTCTGCAATTGGCAAGTTACAGTTGCATTGGGTCATTAATTTATTCACTCATTTGTATTCATTTGTTTATTAGCTCATTCATTCATTCATTCATTCAATTTGCTGAGTGCCTCCTCTGTGCCAGGCACTGCTGGCTTTAGAATTACAAATCTTGGCCCTCAGGGAATTTCTGTTCTTCTGGGAGCCAGATATATACACAGGTGACTGCAGCTTGATCTGTGTGATACTAGAGGGAAGCGTAGGATGTTGGGCACAAAGAGTCACAAAAGGCTGGGCGCAGTGGCTCATACCTGTAATCTTAGTTCTTTGGGAGGCCGAGGCTGGTGGATCATCTGAGGTCAGGAGTTCAAGACCAGCCTAGCTAACATGGCAAAACCTCGTCTCTACTAAAAATAGAAAGAAAAAAAAATTAGCTGGGCATGGTAGTGGGTGCCTATAATGCCAGCTACTCAGGAAGCTGAGGCCAGAGAATCACTTGAACCCAGGGAGGTAGAGGTTGTAGTGAGCCAAAATCGGGTCATTTCACTCCAGTCTGGATGAAAGAGTGAAACTCTTGTCTCTGTCTCAAAAAAAAAAAAAAAAAAAAGTCACAAGAAAGGCCTGGACACCTAACGCAGTTTGAGTGTGGGAGGGTGGGGGCAGGCTTCCTGGAGGAAGTGACTCACAGGCCGTATCATGAGGATGGGGTAAGAGGAGAAAGTATGTTTCAGATATCTGGCTTTCTTGATATTCTTGGCTTGCCACCCATTTTCCTGCCAGCAACATAGTGGAGAAGGCAGAGACCAGCAGGTACAAAACCACTGTACTCTGTCCTTACCCACTTCTTTCCCCCTGCCTTCCTACTTCCCAAATCTGAGGTTTTTAGAAATCTCCTCTCTAATTATCTGCTTGTTCATCCATTTGTTGAGAACCTACTATGTGCATAGCATTATGACCACAAAATGTCCTGGTCATTGTCATCATGGAAGGCTTACCCCTTCCTCTTCGGCCACAACTTCCTGGGATTTTTGAATTTGTCCTTTTCCAGAACCTGGCTCCAGTCTCATTTTTCCCCATGAAGCCCTTACAGATAAACCTCATCTTGGGCCAGTGCTTCCATTCACTATCTCTTTTGGACTTTCATATCCTTCCTTCTGCCTTCTTGAATTGATTTGCCCCTTTATCTCTCCCTTCAGCCTTGAAAGTTCCTTGAGGGCAGGGACTGTGCCCCCATCTTTCCTATAAATGGCATTGTTGTACAGTGGCAGAGTTGAGTGAAAAAACCTTTTCACTGGGCCTGGTGCTGTGGCTCAAACCTGTAATCCCAGCACTTTGGGAGGCCAAGGGTGGGGGGTGGATCACGAGGTCAAGAGATCGAGACCATCCTGGCCAACATGGTGAAACTCCGTCTCTACTAAAAATACAGAAATTAGCTGAGCGTGGTGGCATGTGCCTGTAGTCCCAGCTACTCGGGAGGCTGAGGCAAGAGAATTGCTTGAACTCGGGAGGTGGAGGTTGCAGTGAGCAGAGATCGTGCCAGAGCACTCCAGCCTGGTACCTGATGATAGAGTGAGACTCTGTCTCATAAAAAAAACCTTTTTGGTAATCACAAATTATTACCATATATTGAGCGCCCACCATGATGAATATCTCTAGTCTTCATATCTTTGAAATGTGGATACTATTACCTTCCCTTCATTGGTAAGAAAAATTGTGCTCGGAGGCAAAGTCACTTTCTCACAATCACACAGCTATTTCACGGTAGAGTGCAGTATCAAATTTAGGTTTTTCTGGTCCCAAACCCTGATGTTTTCTCCACACCATTGTTTCTCAGACTTGGCTGGAATCACTGGGAAGTTTTATTAAATTCTTTTTTTTTTGAGACAGAGTCTCACTCTGTCACCCAGGCTGGAATGCACTCAGGCAGAATCTTGGCTCAGTGTGATCTCCGCCTCCCAGGTTCAAGTGATTCTCCTGCCTTAGCCTCCCAAGTAGCTGGGATTACAGGCACCCAGTACCATGCTCAGCTAATTTTGATATTTTTAGTAGAGGCAGGGTTTCACTGTATTGGCCAGGCTGATCTTGAAGTCCTGACATCAAGTGATCCATCCATCTCACTCCAAAAGTGCTGGAATTATAGGCATGAGCCACCAAGCCCAGCCAAGTTTTAATAAATTCTGATGCCTGGATCTCACTCTAGCGGTTCTCATTAGTTGCTCCATGGTGTGGCCTGGGCTTTGGGATTTTTGTGAAGCCCCCAGCTGAGTCTAATGGGCAGTCATGTTTGAGAATCACTGTGCTACACCACATCGCCTTCCTGTTTTCACACCGGTTGGTGTTAGTGTGTGAGTCTAATCTAAGCCCACATGGGTGGATATCCACCTGATCAGGCTGCAAGTTCTTTGTAGCCAAGGATCTTTGGCCCTCCCTGCTGCTTCCCCACCCAGCCAACCTACCACATTATGCACGTGCACAGCCAAGGGCTGTTGACTGTTTAATCAGCCTCTGGGTTCTTCTTGTGTCTCATCTGCGGCATTCACCGATAGGAGGTTGGAGCTTGATCACATCCAGATGTTCTCATCTTCAGAGCCTGTTGACATAACAGAATAGTCTTATAAACATGCTGAGCACACTCATTGGTCTGGAGAGTGTTGCTGGATGACCTAGGCCCATTGCAGGGTGGCCTGGGTCACCCTCCCCACACGTCTGCCGCCTTGGGAAGGAGGGAGCTGTTTTGAAGTTCCCTGGTGCAATGTGATATATTGCTCTGACTCTGCTCAGGCAGAATCTGTGGCCCACCTGGTCAGTGAGGTTAGCTAATAGATGTATTTTGTCTCTGTTGAGGTTTCACAGAGGCCTTTTTGACCCTTTATTTTATAGGTAAGGCAGTGGAGGTACAACTACATGAGATGATCGGACAAATAAATAGATAGAGAACTCAGGTTTCAGACTCCCAGGTGGTGCTTTTCCCACTGTTGTACAATAATCAGTGTCTGCCGTTTCACACTAGTCCTCAGCTGAAGCCACCAGCTTACCCACCTTCCTTCCTGTTTCTCTCAAGAACGGAAAGTGACCCCAGATGTCACTTTCTGTTCCTGGGAAGGCAGTTCTAGTGGTTAGCTGTCTTGTTCACTCCTGGGGTGTGGCCTGGGGATGGTCCTGACATCCCTTGGATCCTTCCTGGACCTGATCAGCTAAAAGGAAATCTAGGATGGTGCTCAGAAGATCCTTTTGGAATCTTCTCATTCCTGATTCCATCTCCTAGTATTTGGTATTCAGCTACCCTTCACTGGGCAGTAATTATGTGTCAGGCCTGATCTAGGCATTGGTGGTACTAAGAATACATATTCCCTGTAGTCGTAGTCTGGTGGAGATAGCATGTAAGTAAAGCAATGTTCCTTAAACTATGGTTCCACACCTCCCTCCCCCAACATTGGAAGTACAAGGGATGCAGCCAGGTGCGGTGGCTCACACCTGCAATCCCAGCACTTCGGGAGGCCAAGGCGGGTGGATCATGAGGTCAGGAGTTCGAGACCAGTCTGACCAACATGGTGAAATCCCTGTACTAAAAATACAAAAAAAAAAAAAAAAAAAAAAAAATAACCAGGTGTGGTGGTGGGTGCCTGTAATCCCAGCTACTCAGAAGGCTGAGGTGGGAGAATTGCTTGAACACGGGAGGTGGAGGTTGCAGTGAGCCGAGATCGAGCCACTGCACTCCAGCCTGGGTGATGGAGCAAGACTCTGTCTCAAAAAAACAAAACAAAACAAAAAGAAGTACAAGAGATGCTTATTCAAATGTAGATTTGTGGGCTGTGCATTCTGCATTTTAGACCCATTATTTCAGAATCTCTAGGGACTGGACCCAAGAAACTGCATTTTAACGTGCTCCGTAAATGAAGCTTAGGTGCCCTGAAGTTTGACAACTGCAGTAGAGAGCCTGATGGTAACAGTGTAGGAGCCATACATGATGGGAAGCATCAGGTAGGTAGCCATTTGCAGGAGCACGGATTCTGAGGGATACTAACTGGGCCTAGGAACAGCTACTGGCTGTCATGAGGAATAACTAGGAGCTAGCCATAGAAGGGTAGCAGAAAATCATTTCTCTAGCGATGTGAATCTTGCTCACTTTATTCTGTCTATATAACTCAATATTACTGAAGTTTGTCTAAAGCAGAATATGCCTGTATCTTGCAGCATTGATGAGAGACTGGCTGGGCTATCAGGCCCTCCTGCTACTTTATCTCTACAGGTGACCCTCTTAGCTCTGTGGATTAACTCCTGTCCTCATTAAGCCTCGCAGTGTAGCCCCATTTTCAGATCAGACCTGTTTCTCTTCTGGTAAATGATTTGCGTTTGCAACGTTTGCCCTCTAGAGGTTGGTTAGCGCCTGGCCCTGGGGACTCAGTTCATGTGGTCCTGATGAGCTGGTTTTATCTTTATTACAAAGAAGTTCGGCTGTTAGGAGAGTGGGTTGGAAGGAGAAGAGGTAGACAGTCAAATGAAATGAGTCAGGGAGAACCATACTGTTTTAGAGTCAGAGGGCTCCTACCTAGCATCTGCTCAGAAACCTCTCATTTTGGAGATCAAGAAACTGAGGTTCAGAAAGATGATATGAAGTACGCAGTGACACCACCAGACACAGCCTCCAACCCTAGGGACTAACATTCTGGATTCTTAGTGGTGCTTTTTCTGTTTTGCTGCACTGGATTGAAGCCTTTTCTAAATGTACCCAGAGGTCCTATTATTTAGAGAGATTCTGTATGAAACCCTTTAGCAATCAAATAATAGGGCTGATGGTTTAAATATGTGTTTATGTGTTTTCCTAAAGCCTGGCAGACCTGGGTTTTAGAGCTTTGTATCACACGTTTTTGTTGTTGTTTGTTTTGAGAAGGAGTTTCGCTCTTGTTGCCCAGTCTGGTGTGCAAAGGGGTAATCTTGGTTCACCACAACCTCTGCCTCCAGGGTTCAAGCGATTCTCCTGCCTCAGCCTCCCGAGCAGCTGGGATTACAGGCATGTGCCACCACACCTGGCTAATTTTGTATTTTTATTAGAGACAGGGTTTCTTTGAGTTGGTCAGGCTGGTCTTGAACTCCCGACCTCAGGTGATCTGCCCGCCTCAGCCTCCCAAAGTACTGGGATTACAGGCATGAGCCACCATGCCTGGCCACATGTTTTATGTTTGGAATTAAAATGAGACCATGTCTATGAAATGAGACCATGCACTTTGAGATGCATAATGCACTCTGCCAGTGTTTGTCAAAACGTGTTCCCCAGGTCGCAGCATCAGCATCACCTGGAAGTGATTCTATATCGGAAACTGGGGGTAGGGACCAGCAGGCGGCATTTTAACAAACTCTCCAGGTGATTGTGGTGCATACTTAAGTTTGAGAACCATTGCTTGCTTTGCATTAAATAGGAGCTCAGTCCCTGCAGCTTGTGGGAATAAGGCTTTAAATCTCTCCAGTTTTAGCTCTGTGAGTTGGTGCTGAGGAAGCCGGAATGGATTAATGTAACAAAGCTCAGGCAAGGTGAGTGAGCTCATTTCAAAGGTTTGATTTCTTTTTTGAAGAGCAAGAAAAGGCTGTGTTTGTGTTTGTGTGTGTGAACACCACCATTGCACTGAATTGAGGAGCACATGCTGGGTGTGGCTCAACATGTTACTGGAAAGCAATATTTTCATTATCTCATGCTTCTCCTGATACGGCAGTGCCTCCCCTATCTCATTCCCCTGTGTGCTTAGCCCGGAGACTTCCAATCATCAATATTCTGATACATTTCTCCACTGCCTCATTGTGCCCACTTTTTAAAAAATTACTTACTAAATAAAACACTGTTTCTCGATAGACTTAAAGCTTCAGGATTTTCTGGCGGACAATGAAACCTTCTCTGGGTTCCTGTATCACAACCTCTCTCTCCCGAGGTCTACCGTGGATAAGATGCTGAGGGCTGATGTCACTCTCCACAAGGTAAGCTGTTGCCTCCAGCTTCCTCAGTGGGGCTGATGGCAATTACGTTGTTCAGCTACTGGAAAGAAATGACTAGACCCCTGTCCTCTTAATGGTGGTGAAGGGGAAGGAGGTAGTTCAAATTCAACTCCATCTAATTTTACTTCCCTATTCAGGCAGGAATTGCCAAACCATCCCAGAGTGGAATATGCAACCTGATGTCATGGGCCAGTTAGTTGAAATAAAATTGATTTCTGGCTTGTCACTTGGCATTTGTGATGACTTCCTCCTACAAGGGATACATTTTGAGATAAACTTAAAAAATATTCACAGTTCTGAGACAGTAGCCATGGTTGAGGATTATTGATGTGGAGGTGCTCTGTCTATAAAATTGAAGACAGACTTCAGACAGGGTATATTAAGAGACTTTTAAGAATTTCATAAAATCAGGGCTGAATGCAGTGGCTCACGTCTATAATCCCAGCACTTTGTGAGGCCAAGGCGGGTAGATCACCTGAGGTTAGGAGTCCAGATCACCCTAGAGATGGTGAAACCCCGTCTCTACTAAAAATACAAAAATTATCTAGGTGTGGTGGTGGGCACCTGTAATCCCAGCTACTCATGAGGTTGAGACAGGAGAATCATTTGAACCTGGGAGGTGGAGGTTGCAGTAAGCCAAGACTGCCACTGCGCTCCACAGTGAGACTCCTTCTCAAAAAAGAAAAGAAAGAAAATTTTTTAAAATTAGGAAATAATATTAGTGATTATGTTGAATTTTAACTTCAAATTCATAGAAAACTTTCTCTGGCATCATTATTAGACAGTTCTTGTGCAGTGGGTAGCAGACCCAGATTGCATGGTTATTGATTTTTCAGAGACACTTTGAGTTTATTCTGTGGCAGAAAGGGGAGCTGCTTCCTCCCCTGTCTCATGTCTGCATACTAGCTTGTCTTTACGATAAGCAGAAGTAGTAGAAATGTTTATGCTTGAAAATAAGCTTTTTGCTTCACATGATCTAGAATTTTCAAAATTAGAAAAATGTGCTTATTGCTTGCCCTTCTGAAACTAGGAAAATATGCCTTGTGTTTACCAGTTGTGTGGTTGGGAGATGGGCCAAGGGCAGCAGCTTTTGAAAACAGTTGCATTTAGCATAATTTCCATTGCCCCATGCCAATTTCATATCTGTTACATCTAATCAGCTTAAAAGAAGGGGCATCCTAAGCCTGGAGGTGGTCCTTGGATGGTAATTAGAGTTTGTGTTGTCAGTATTCTTTTTTTTATCTTTTAAGCATACAAGAAATTTATTGAAAAAGTCTTGGGATCAATACTTGTGTAAGGAAAGGGAAGGGAACAAAGCATGATTGGGCAGAGGCAGAAGATGACTTCAACAAAGGCCCTCTGTTGTCACTATATATTTTTTTTTTTTTGAGAAGGAGTCTCACTCCGTCACCCAGGCTGGAGTGCAGTGGCACAATCTTGGCTCGCCGCAACCTCTGTCTTCTGGGTTCCAAGTGGTTCTCCCACCTCAGCCTCCTGAGTAGCTGGGATAACAGGCATGTGCCACCACACCCGGCTAATTTTTGTATTTTTAGTAGAGATGGGATTTCATCATGTTGGTTGGCCAGGCTGGTCTTGAACTCCTGACCTCAGGTGATTTGCCCCTGTTGGCCTACCAAAGTGCTGGGATTACAGGCGTGAGCCACTGCACCCGGCCTGTTGTCAGTACTCTTAAACACAGACACTAACTGTAGGTTGACAGCCTCGCAGCAAGGACTAAAGGAAGGAGTAGAACTGAAATGTGCTTGAGTATCTATGGCAGTCAGTGAAAACTTAATGGGAATCATGGTCAGCCAAATGCTCCACAGTATTTCAAAAGCTGCATGGGTTTTGAGAGGTTTTTGGTCCATCACTCACCTTAGGTTGTTCTACAAGCATGTCAGCCTGCACCAGTTTAAACTAACAGGGCAGTTAGTAATGGTATAATAAAGAGCCTGCATCATTCATTCATTCAGTAAATACTGGCTGTCATGTTTCAACACTGTGAATGCAAAGTGAGCACCATAAAGAAAGGCTCTTCTTTCAAAGCTTGTGGTCCACTGTACCACATATGAAGAAGAATAGTTTCGGCCCAGAAAGGCAATTAAGTAAAATAGGACCAAGAAGAGGCTCTCTAGTGGGTTTGGTATAAAGAAAAGATAAGACTGACTTAGAACTAGACTATCAATAAGAAAGCCTGGCTTTCTGGAACTCGGCTCTAAGGCAAGTAAAATGGAGAATTCCAAAATCTGAAATTATAAGAACATAGCTCTGTGTCTTAGTTAAATATCTATCCTTACAGATAAGTAGCATAAATGCTTTCCCCCCATATTTTAGCCCAATCCTACTTAAAGACAACATAAATTGCAAAATAGTGAGGATGTTGTGTTCCACTAATAAAATTGGTTCCAGGAATTCAGATTCTGGATTCCTGTTTGCCAAATCGTGTGTCCTACTCTTGAGAAAACAAGTCGGAATCTGGATTTTTTTTTTTTTTTGCAAGAGGGACAAGAGCGTGGGAGACATTGAGTTAATGCAACCTGCACGTTCTAAATGTCCTGTCAATGCGCCTTGTGCTTTGATACATTCTGAGGTTCAGTAAAGAGACCTGATGCCTTGACTATTTGTACTGGTACCTGTTTTAAGATCTTCAAAGCTGTATTGATGTGAAGAAGACTTCAAGGACCCAGCTTCCAATCTTTGTAATCCTGTTGTGCTTGTCTCTCTTCGCATGAAATGCTTCCAGGTATTTTTGCAAGGCTACCAGTTACATTTGACCAGTCTGTGCAATGGGTCAAAATTACAAGAGATGATTCAACTTGGTGACCAAGAAGCTGCGGAGCTTTGTGGCCTACCAAGGGAGAAGCTGGCTGCAGCAGAGCGAGTACTTCGTTCCAACATGGACATCCTGAAGCCGATCCTGGTGAGTAGACTTGCTCAGGGGAGAAACGTCAAGTACTCATGCTTTCGGAATGTGAGGTTTTTCCTTGGACAACGTGACTTTGTTTTTGTAGAAAAGTACGGCTGGCTGGGAGTTTGTGATACCATTTAGTTCAGTGGTATTCTAAGTGTTCCTAGTGTTCTTTCAGACTTCTGGGCCATCTCCCAAAGCATGAATGGGAAGAATAAGCTGGGTGTGGCTGAGTTTAAGCCAAATGTTTTTTTTTTTGTGCTTATTTCAATCAGAGAAGACCTACTTTTTCATGTTTTTAATATTATAATACTAAGCAAGAGTTCATCAACACTATAATATTAATATTATAACCCTAAGCAAGAATAAAGAGTTCTTCAGATTAAAAAAAAGTTTTGAAACCATTGATAGGAACATGGATATCTATTCATGTTTAAAAATCTATCATAAAGATGACATTGTGAGCTGTCACAGTGGGGAGGCCCTGGAATTAGATGAGACTGCACTAATTAGCTTAATTACTAATAAAATTGCAAAGTGAAATTCCGACAAAGTTTTTTTAGCCTCAGAATCAATAGTTCAGAGAAGCAGTCTATGAGAATTCCCATACATTCTTAACCAAAGAATGCGGGTGAGCCTGACCAATTTGGTTATTGGAGTGTTGTATAGAGTTCCAGAACAGCTATGTCTCTAGGTTTTCTGAGAGCTCTAGTGAATTTCCTCTCTCTACTCCGAATATCATCATTTAATATCCAGGATTCTGGTTTTCTACTTACCAGATAGTATTCTGATTTGGCAGTAGATACTCTTAAAACCAGGGAAAGATCCCTGGAGGAAGGCTGTATTTGGAAAGAGATGTTCCTTTTTATAATACAATGGAATTGTAATACTCTTGGACTTTGTGGGGCATGAATTCTTTATAGAGAGTTGGAAACTAGGAATATTCAGTTTCTGGACCCTATACCCAGATTATACTCTAGAATGTGACCTTAGAAACACACCTCAAGGTTCATACCTGTCGAAAAATTCTTGTATTGGCCGGGCATGTCGCCTGTAATCCCAGCACTTTGGGAGGCTGAGATGGGTAGATCACCTGAGATCAGGAGTTCAAGACCAGCCTGGCCAACATGGTGAAGCCTCATCTCTACAAAAATACAAAAATTAGTCAGGCATGATGGTGGGTGTCTGTAATTCCAGCTACTTGGGAGGCTGAGGCAGGAGAATCGCATGAGCCTGGGAGGCAGAGATTACAGTGAGCTGAGATCCATCTCACTCTGTTGCCCAGGCGGGAATGAAGTGGCTGGATCTCAGCTTATTCCAACCTTAGCCTCTTGGGCTCAAGCGATTCTCATGCCTTAGCCTCCCAAGTAGCTGGGACTACAGGCGCTTGCCACCATGCCCAGTTACTTTTTCTATTTTTAGTAGAGATGAGGTTTTACCATGTTGTCTAGCTGGTCTGGAACTGCTGAGCTCAAGTGATCTGCCCAAATTGGCCTCCAAAGTCCTGGGAATTAAAGGCGTGAGTCACTGTGCCTGGACCCATGTTGTAATTTAAAGTGAGATAAATTTCTCTATGGAGATCTTTGCAACTCGAAGTAACTGGCTTAAAAAGTTAGAGAAGCTGACTTTTGCAGACATTTGCAGCCTATTGGTCTTTTTTATGATGTGAGACGTAAAGGGTGAAAGGTTATTATAAATGGCACAAAAATTTATTACAAAACCATTTCCTTGGACTGTTTTGGGCTGCTTTACAGGACAGAAATGCTTCCCCTTTCAGTTAGAATGATTGAAATTTTGGGGAAAAAAACGGGTGTTTTTAGAAGACATAGTAATTTGTTCTGGTGCTGTGCCCATTCATTCCATTTCATTTCAGTTTACTCATTAAACACTTACTGTGTACTCAACCCAGTAAAATCCCTCTACTCACATAATGTCTGAATTCCACTCAAAGTAGAATGAGGGGTTAGCCCTCATCATCTGACAATTAACAGCTCAGGTTTCCGCTTGACAGTATCTCTCTGGCAGGATGAGCAGCATGAGGGAGTGCAGGGAAATGCACCTTGAGAACTGTCAGCCACTCTGCATCCCCTCCTGCTGTGTCATGGTTGTCCCTTGTGGATCCATTGGTCTATGACCAGGTGTTGATTAAGTTGGCTTCTTTTTTTTTTTCTCAATGAAAGAAATCTTTATCTCCTCTCCCTGCAAAAAAATTTCCATGGAATATTTTGTGGATGAAGTTGGCTTCTACCAGGTGCTTTCTGCACATCTCTTTGGTTTGTGGAGCATCTAGGTTCTGCTCCTGCCCCTCTGCTGTTACCAAGAGACCTCTCTTCAAAATGGGGCTCTTAAATTAGAGTGTAATGAGTGATCAGGACTGTTTTGTATAAAGATGATTTTTGAGGAAGCCTTTGGGATGAAATGACTTCCAAACATTTTGAAATGTGACTCTTACTTATTGAATGAAGCAGGGCCTTAATTGGAGTGTTGGGACTGATGTTCGCTTTGCATGAAGCAGCCTTTTTCTGTTGCTGCTTGGTTGAAATTTCAACATTTGTGATGGTAGGTGGTTGTGACGTGTGATGACATTGCACATGGGCACTTAACGGCACCAAGAACTGCAGCAGTAGCAGCAGCCAGATGCCAGGTCCAACATCACGGGGAGAAAAACTGTTCTTTCAATATGTGCTTCTGTACCCAAAGTGGAATTGTATGAGACACATATTTTGAAACATTTCTCCTTCTTTTGTGTGTGTGTGGGGGGTATTTCCGTGTTTCCAGCCAAGGGTATTGTGACTTTCTCCTGGGCCTCTTTCAGAATCTGGGTGATCTCTGGAAAGCAGTGTTGTGGCAACATGGGGAAAATGTGGCAGCGTGGAGGGCCAGCTGGATCTGGGTTTGAATACTTCATTTGAGTATTTTACCAGCATTGATGTTGGATAAATTATTTGGTCCCCAGAAGCCTCAGTTTTCTCCTCTTCAGCGTATAATTTGTTCGACTCTTTGTTGTGATTATTGGTTATACATACGAAGAGCCTGGCTGCAGCCTGGCACATAATAGGTACTCAATAAATACAAGTTTATAATTTAATCGACATAAGTAATAGAAATTATGTCCTTGAAAACAATTGCTGTCATGTTAGAAGTTTTCAGCCAGGCACAGTGGCTCACGCTTGTAATCCCAGCACTTTAGGGGGCCGGGGTGAGTGGATCGCTTGAGGACAGGAGTTTAAGACTAGCCTGGCCAACATGGAAAAACCTCCTCTCTACTAAAAATACAAAAATCTGCTGGGTGTGGTGGTGCACACCTGTAAACCCAGCTACTCAAGAGGCTGAGGCATGAGAATCACTTGAACCTGGGAGATGGAGTTTGCAGTGAGCTGAGATTGTGCCACTGTACTCCAGTCTGGCCCCTGGCGACAGAGGAAGAGTCTGTCTCAAAAAAAAAATAATAAAAATAATAATAATAAGTTTAAAAAAATGAAAAAATACAAGTTTTCTTCTGTAGATTACCGTTAGAACTCAGACCAAACGAAGTGGTCCTGGCAAATATTTCAATGAAAGACTGCGTTCTTGTTCAGATATCATTAAGGCCTCTCGCCCAAAGATTCTTTTTCATGCCTTAGTCTATGCCTTGTGTAAACGTTAATACTGGATGTCAGAATGCTGTTGTGCTTTTAAAGTTCCCTGGGATTAAGAGCAGTTGCCATTAGGTGTTGTCTTTTACTTAAAAACCTATTCATTGAGCAGTAGTTATTGAGTGCTTATTATGTGTCAGATATTTTCTAGACACTGGACTGAACTCAAAAGATGGCCTTTTGATGTGTACAAAGGTGGGTGGGTAGATGAAATATTATCTGTGGGATAAATGTACTTAGTCATGAGGGAGACTTGTTACGGAGTACTCATTGTATTTGGACTGTTGAGATAACTTCTAGGAGGAGTTCAGGGCCACCTGGCAGGGGCTTCTCTTGTCTTGCTGCTCAGCAAGGTGCATTTGGCTATAGGGTGTGCTGGGCAGATGAACTTTTCCTAACTTTCCCTTGGAACTAGCACAGGGCCACTCTCCTGTCTCACAGAAACCTCCAATCTGTTTTGGACTGCAGGAAGGAGCCATCGCAGTGGACCAGTAAATTTTGGCCAGAGAGGTTGATTTGCTTCTGTTGTCAAGGTCCTTGATGATTGTATTAGCGGTTTTTATCGCTACTATAACAAGTCACCATATACTTAGCAGTTTATAACCACATAAATTTATTATTTCATAAGGCCAGAAGTCTGGATACAGCAGAGCTTACCTCAGTCTACTCTTAGAGTCTCACAGGGCTGATACCGAGGTGTTTGTGTGGGCTGTGTGTCTTTTTTGGGGGGGTTCTTTTTGGTGGGCTCTGAAGATGAATCTGCCTTGGAGCTCATCCAGGATATCAGCTGAATTCAGTTCCTTGCAGACTGAAGTTTCCTTGCTGGCTGTCAGCAGGGGCTGGTCTTTGATCCTAAAGGTTGCCATCATTCCTTCTTTTTATTACTGTTGTATTTTAAGTTCTGGGGTACATGTGCAGAACGTGCATGTTTGTTACATAGATATACACGTACCATGGTGATTTGCTGCATCCTGCCCTCTGCTTCAGCCCCCTCATCTACATTAGGTATTTCTCCTAATGCTATTCCCTCTAGCCCCCATCCCCCAACAGGCCCTGGTGTGTGATATTCCCCTCCCTGTGTCCATGTGTTCTCATTGTTTAACTCCCACTTATGAATGAGAATATGTGGTGTTTGGTTTTCTTTTCTTGTGTTAGTTTGCTGAGAATGATGGTTTCTGGCTTCATCCATGTCTCTGCAAACGACATGAACTCATTGTTTTTTATGGCTGCATAGTATTCCACAGTGTATATGTATTGCATTTTCTTTATCCAGTCTATCATTGATGGGGATTTGGGTTGGTTCCAAGTCTTTGCTATTATGAACAGTGCTGCGGTAAACATATGTGTACATGTGTCTTTATATAGAATGAGTTATAGTCCTTTGGGTGTATACCCAGTAATGGGATTGCTGGGTCAAATGGTATTTCTAGTTCTAGATCCTTGAGGAATTGCCACACTGTCTTCCACAGTGGTTGAACTAATTTACACTCCTACCAACACTGTGAAAGTGTTCCTGTTTCTCCACATCCTCTCCAGCATCTTGCCATCATTCCTTCTTATGCTTTTCGTGTGGCCTCTCTCCTGCAAGTGGGTTGAGTATCTCTCACACTTTAAATCTCTGACATCTCCTTCTGTCACATCTCTCTGTCTCTAGTCAGAGAAAGTTCTTTACTTTTAAGGGCTCAGATGATTAGTTTGGGCCTATTCACATAATCCAGGATAATCTAGATTCATAACTTTACTTACATCTACACAGTGCATCTGCCATGAAATGTGCATATTCACAGACTCCAGGATTGGGGTGTGGACATCTTGGGGTTGGGGGGAGGTGCTGCATTCAGCCTGCTACAGTTCTCTAGATTGGAAGGAATAATTGATCATGTATTTGAAGTGTTCCCACAGTGCCCTTGGCTTTTATTGACCCCTCTGCAGCTCTCTGCTTTTTCTTGCCCATATTCTGAACGTGACTCTAACGCATGATAAGCATTACCTATTAGGGTTTTTAATGTACAAGCCATACAGAGATGACTTTGCGAGCGGAGCATCTCTGAACAAGGTATGAGACGTTCATAAAAGAAAATCCATCAAATGTTTATTGTATGTCTGCTTTATACCAGCACTGTTCTAGGCACTGAAGTTCAACCACGAACAGGACAGATGTGATGCCCTTGGAGCTTTCATTCTAGTGGGCATTGAGAACCAGCCTTAAGGCTGAGACTGGGACTTTGAGGAATTCTTGTAGGTCCTGGGTCTGCAGAGTGAGAGCTGTCCCCTTGTCCCAGTTCCACTGATGACCTCTCTACTAGCTCCCTGATAGCAGCCTTTGCCAACACAGACACTGTGGACCATAGTGGGAGGAATGTGGGATTGAATGAGTTGAATGGGCTCTATCCCTGGCTCACCATTGCCTCAGTGATGTGAAAATGATGTCTGATCCTTGAGGTTGGAAGGCCACGCATGCAGATTTATATCCGCCTCAATGGCATGGAGAAAAAAAAAAAAAAAAAAAAAGGAAGTTATTTTTGTGGAGCCAGTGGTTTCACAGAAACTGTTCACATGTCTTCCAGTGCACCCAGCCCATTCCCACCAAGGTAGAACTTGGTAGATGAGAGAAAGAAGGTAATGTGAGGGTGCCCCGAGGCTCCCAGCGGACAAGTCGTCTCACAGCTGGGCTGTGTATAGATAGAAGGAGCAGATGGATAAGGAGTGAACAAAGTCATGCTTGTCTTGAGGGGTCTTTATTTAGCTTACAAGGACCCAGAATACAGATGGGGCTTGTTATCTTCTGCCTCATGGCTTTTTAGGGCAAGATACTGCAACTTGTTTCATGCTGTCCTTAAAGTGTCTGTGTGGGTTTTTGCAAGAGAGAACACTTGGTCTTTGTGTTTTCCTGTGTGGAACCCAGACTTTCGTTAGAAAGTATCAGATTTTGTTTGGCTTTGTGTGATTTTACTGCCCACCAGTTTACTTGCTTTCTCCCAGCAAGCAGCTGCAGTCCTCATGGTTTGGTATTCAGTGGAATGACACACTGTGTAGATTTATGCTTCAGACTCTCTGTTCACCTAATTCTTAATGGAAAAGAGCACTAGCTGGTAGCTATGGCAGTGTGTTAATATGACTACTCACCTCCATCTGTACAGATATTTTCACCTTAGCTATACTATTTCTTCCTTGAAAATTATTGCCATTCCTAAGATACAGGTTTAATTTTTTTCCCCTGAATTATGTGGTAGTAGATGTATTTAACGATATTTAGAAACAGCAAAAAGTAAAGTGGTGGAATGCATTAAATACGTCTAATTTAAAAGCTAATAATTGTTGAATTATTTTTTAAAAGATTAGAATGTTCCTTAGAAATTTAGTTTTATAATTTCCTACTTCAATAAAAAATATTAAAATGTTTCCCAGAAGAAATCTTTACTGTCAAATAAATCATTGGAAAGAGTTACTGATTACTTCTGGGTGGTGATTGTCTTTGATTTGTGGTTTACTTGTTTTCAGTTTGAACTGAAACATACTAATTCCAGCCTGAGTTGGATTTTGCCTATGGGTAAAGTAAAGTAGAGATTTATGTCTACTTTATGAAGATATTTAAGGGGCATTTGAAATGTTTCAGTGAACACACTGAAACGTGCATTCCCAGGAGGAAAACAAAATCATGTATTGTGTTGAAAATACCAATCCAATATATACATTTTATTTAGTCATAGAATTCCTGAAAAATTTGATGTAGATGAGGTTTTTAGTAATTGAAAATATTTTCAGTTGCATTTTAATTGCACAGATGTGTTTTCTACTTCTGTTTAGCTGTGACTCCTAATGCTCTAGTAATGTTATCTTCCAGTCTTCATTTGGTGTAGTGATAATGGATTAACAAACACATTCATTCATTTAGTAAACATTTATTGAGCCCTAATCAGTGCCATGCTCTGGGCCAGGGAGGCAATCATGTGCAAGGTCCAGCCCTCTCTGTTTCTGTCCTGGTTGGGGAATGAGTGGGACAGACCAGGAAAGGAGCAACTGCTGTGTAGAGCAGGAGATGCTCTGCGGGGTGCGATGCAGGCCCTGATGGGGCCTCCTACCACTGTCTTTCCAGTCAGGAAAGAAGCATCCTCTAAGGAAGGACCTAAAGAATGGCTGTCAGCCAGGTAAAGAACAGGGAGTAGAATGTTCCAGGTAGAAGACATCGTATGTACCTTGGTCCAGAGATGAGAGGGAAGAGAAGGTGGCATTTAGGGGAACTGTATCTGATGGAGATAGTTCAGTATGGAGCAGATATAGCTGTGGGGAGTTTGATGGGAGAAAGAATAATGAGATATGATGCTGCAGAGGTGGGCAAAGGTCAGCTGAGGCAGGTCTGTCTTCATGAGCCATGTGAGGATATAGGGCCTCATTCTCAGAGCAAGGGGAGCCATTAAAGTCACACAGACTGAGTGACTTGATGAGGTGAATGCAAAACAGCATTTCTGTGAATGTGAATGACCTTTGAGCGAACTCACATTAGTCCATCTCTCATCCTACTCATGCTATTCTCCCTACCTTCCCGTTTTTCTTCTGGAAACACTTACTGGGTGTCTAATTGTTACATGCCCAGACTGTGCTAGATACACTGAGATGAAATGAGATACCATCTCAAAGATTAAAGCCAAAGCTTATAGCCTTTAAAGTTTTTTTCAGCCCTTCTTGACTTAACTCATAAGCTCATGAGGATGGAAAGAATATAATAAAGCCATCTCTTAGACCCCCAAAGAATGTGGCACAACAAACTTTGTCTTTCTGGGGCCAGTGTTGCAGAATGTCCTGCTTTTAGGAAACGTTGTATGTTTGATGAACACATTTTGCAGAAGTGGGTGGGAGCTCTTGAGTAATACGGTAAGCATTTGCGCAGTCTTCTTCTAACGACTTTACAGTATTAAGTTATGACCTAAAAATATTGACTCATACATGAATTCCTGTTAGCTTAACTGAGAAAGTACAGTCCCTCACTAAAGGTTTTATTTTTTTTCTTTTTCCCATTTCCTTTATTTCATATAAGAAAGTTGCTTGCCTCCTGGGTGCAGTGGAGACCTATATGAGATCATAACCAAGAGAATGTTTTTGATTAGAAAAATAATAGTAGGAATTCCAAGCTGTGAATTGTTTACTGAAGCTCTTTGGAAATAGGATTTGGCAAGCTTTGTCTGCCTTCGTCAAGTAAGCACGAGCAGAAGAGCACAGTTAATAGTAGGCGTAGACACATGATTCTTGGACCATATTTTGTGATCTAGCTTCAAGGCATGAATTCTTTCCTGGGGTTAATTTTATTCAAGGAAGTTATCTGTCTGTTAGATCTTATATGTGCTCAGGCCAACAGATTCTTTACCCTTCCTTTGTTCCTGCCCAACTGTCCTTCCTCTTTTATCTTTTCACTGAATTAAAAAGAAAGTTATGGAACAGTTTCAACCTGAAAATAGGTACAGAGAATAACATAAAGAACACTCCTGGCTGGGCATGGTGGCCCACACCTGCAGTCCCAACACTTTGGGAGTCCAAGGTGGGTGGATCACTTGATATCAGGAGTTGGAGACCAGCCTGGCCAACATGGTGAAACCCCGTCTCTACTAAAAATACAAAAACTAGCCAGGCATGGTGGTGTGCACCTATAATCCCAGCTATTTGGTAGAGGCAGAACTGCTTGAACATGAGAGGTAGAGGTTGCAGTGAGCCAAGATCACACCACTGCACTCCAGTGACAGAGTGAGATTCTGTCTCAAAAAAAAAAAAAGAACACTGCTGTACCATCATCCATCATTTTGCCATGCTTACTTCTGGTTCTTTTTAAGAAATAAAACATTACAGATACAGCTGATGCCGCCTCTGTTTCCCTAGCTCTTTTTTCAGAGATAACTCCTGTCTTGCAGTTGATTGTTTCTATTCTCTATGTCATGTATACTTACATCCTGTGAATAACAATATTTGGTACTGGCCTGAGTGTGCGCACATCGTGTAAGCGTGCATATTGGCCTGCCACTTCCTTCGGGGATTATGTTCTTGAGATTTATCAATGTTGATACATGTGGAATCTGGTTAATTTTAGCCGTAGTATTCTATTTTTATACTGAACTTTTAGAAACCCATGTTTCTAGTCTTTGGCTTATTTATTCAGGTTATGGGATGTTTGGATGCACAGAAAAGTAAAATTAAGTCATAAGCAAAATATCTGGACTAATCCAAGCCTTAAACTTGATGTGGAATTTACATCGTGTGTGTTTTGCTAACCCTTTGATTTCAACCCATGTTCTGTGTAACTCCAGCCAGTATTCTTTTGAAAATAGAAAGTTGTATCGACTACAGGTTTCCAGTACTGTTGGTGAATACAGAGCACTTGATTCTCAAATAAGGAACTAGTTTAAAAAGGATTGTAACAATAGCATTGACTGTTCTACCTTACTATTTATGGATGAGTTCAGCCAATGTTTCTGCGAGAGATCAAATCCAAAAACAGTGAAATTAAACAAGCAAATAAACCCAAAGGACAGGCTACTGATAAGAAGGTCATTTCTTTTTTTTTTTTTTGAGACGGAGTTTCACTCTTGTTACCCAGGCTGGAGTGCAATGGCGCGATCTCAGCTCACCGCAACCTCCGTCCCCTGGGTTCAAGCAATTCTCCCGCCTCAACCTCCTAAGTAGCTGGGATTACAGGCACATGCCACCATGCCCAGCTAATTTTTTCTATTTTTAGTAGAGACGGGGTTTCACCATATTGACCAGGATGATCTTGATCTCTTGACTTCGTGATCCACCCGCCTCGGCCTCCCAAAGTGCTGGGATTACAGGCTTGAGCCACCGCGCCCGGCTGATAGAAGGTCATTTCTTAAGATACGGCATCGCATTGGTGTCTGCTAATGTAAAGGTCTGTTGGCCACAGCAAATTTAACATGGACCTATGTTTACATCTGTGGTCAACTACATTCCTGGGTTAAACCGTCATGCTGTTGGCTCTGCTCTGTGCCTGGAGTTTTGCTGAAGTGTGGAGATTTTAAAACAACAAGAATAAGCTTGCTCCAGAGTTAAGACATTTAAACTAAAAATCCTAAAGGAAAAACAGTTGCCCATGAAGATGTAAATTTATTCAGATGGAGAAGACATAAAAACAACAGACCCATTCACTGATTTGTATCCTTCGGGGGAGAGATGACTGGTAATGGTGATAATGGGTGAACGTTGGGTCAGGTTTTTAGAAACATCTGCACTGGGTGACTGCTGTACCTAATTGGTGTGACAAACCTGCCTCCCCATGTGTTTGGCACCATCTTGGATCCTCCTACTCAAAGCCAGGAGGACTGAGTGGCCTCTTCACTGCCTCAGAGTCTGAAGCAGATAGGAGGATGTGGACCAGGCGTGGAATGCACCAAGCACATTGGTGCAAAGCATACTGGGAAGGGAGTCTTTGTGAACATGGTGCTGGTTCTCAAACATCAGTGTGCAAAAGAATCTGCTGAGGGTATCACACTCTTAAACTTCTCATTCAGTAGGTCTCAGGTGGCTGAGAATCTGCGCTTTGTTTTGTTTTGTTTTTTTCCCTGAGACCGAGTCTCATTCTGTTGCCCAGGCTGGAGTGCATTGGCGCAATCTTGGCTCATTGCAGCCTTCACCTCCGAGGTTCAAGCAATTTTCCTGCCTCAGCCTCCCTAGTAACTGGGATTATAAGCATGTGCCACCACACCTGGGTAATTTCTGTATGTTTAGTTGAGAGGGGGTTTTGCCATGTTGGCCAGGCTAGTCTTGAACTCCTGACCTCAGGTGATTCACCTGATTTAGCCTCCCAAAGTGCTGGGATTACAGGCATCAGCCACTGCGCTGGGCCTGAATCTGCATATTTAACAAGCACCACAGGTGGTTCTGATACAGTAGCTCCCCAGATCTCACTGTGTTGGTGAGTCCTGGTCATTCACAACTCTGCCATGATTTTGGTCATTCAGTGCAGCTGGTACCATTTTTGGTTAATATTTTCTTGAAATAAAGTCAGTTCTTTTGGATGATTAAATTTACAAGGGAAACTATACCTTTGCTGTAAAAACAACACCACCTGCTTTAAAGAGAAGGTACATAATAAATATACATTAAGATAAAGGTGTATATGTCTGTGTGTGTGCACATATAAGTATACACATACACACCATAGCTACTAGTGAATTTTCCTTTAAGTTTTTCAACTTGAATGTCAACTTTAAGGCCAGTTAATGTGTGTAAGATATATGTGTCTATATAGGTTTATACATACAGACATATATATAAATACATGCAAGGATGCATATAGTATATCTACATAAAAGCGATTATGCATATAATGTATATTTAATTCACTTAATCATCTTTTATTTTGCCATTGAGCAAATGCTCAGTACAAGCAAAGGATTACAAGGGGAGAAAGGCATTTTATCCCAACCTTTCAGGAATTAGGATGAGGATGTCTTCATCTGGCAGTGAGTCATAATTATACTATTAGAAATAGCTGGCTGGGTGTGGTGGTTCACACCTGTAATCCCAGCACTTTGGGTGGCCAAGGTGGGCAAATCATAAGGTCAGAACATGGTGAGACCCTCCCCCCCCCGCCCGCATCTCTACTAAAAAGTACAAAAATTAGCTGGGCGTGGTGGCAGGCGCCTGTAGTCCCAGCTACTTGGAAGGCTGAGGCAGGAGAATCGCTTGAGCCAGGGAGGTGGCGGTTGCAGTGAGCCGAGATTGCACCACTGCACTCCAACCTGGGTAAAAAAGTGAGAATCTGTCTGAAAAATAGAAAAGAAGTAGCACGGTGGAATGTGGCTGATGTGCTGTGTGATGTTAGCTGTAGCTCTCTGCCCAGAAGAGGAAGGACATTCCGATAGGTGAAAAAGTTCAAGACCTTGCCAAAAAATAGAGAAAGGATATTTGTCTTTTCAAGAACTTGAAAACCCTGTTTGTAGACAAGAGCTCTCCAGTTTTGGCGGTAAACTTTCAGGTAAGGGAAGAAAAAGGCAGGGGATGGAATTATTGACAGTTGTGAGGACTTACCATGTGCCAGGTGCTGTGTGAGGGGCTTTGTACATATCTTCTAGTTTTAGTGCTCATAAAAACTCTGTGATCTGTGCACGGCATTTTAAACTTTGCTGTATCGTGGAGAAAATGGAAGGATGGGGAATTTGAGTCATTTGGTCAGGGTTCTGTAGGTTCCCATTTCTCAGGTTCCCATGTTTGCAGAATTGGGGCACAGGGTGGTGGGGGAGAGTGAGTCACAAGAATCCTAAGAATCTTATTTCCATTCAGTCTTTATAAAAAAAGTGGATTAACTACCAAATTTTATGTTTTTACTTAAATTTACATTACGTCAATCTGGCATTTCTGGTTTTGTCCTGGTTTGTTGTGTTGTTTTGCTAAACAATCTTGAACATCTGTCATCTTGTAGGCCTAATGTTAAACACAAAAACACTTTACCTCCTATAGCTTTCAATTAAGGTCTCTCAGTTTGTAATAGTTTTCCAGAAGGCAAGTTCTCTGCGGGTTTGGCTTCCAGTGTGTTAAGCTTTAGTTATAAGGCAAACCCAGAGAGAGAAAGTGGGAACAAAACACCTCACCTGTTGTTGCTCATGAGTTACTCTCTGTGGAAGGAACAATCATGAACACCATCCGCGTGTTGTATCACAGAGGCCTCCCCGAGTCTAGCGTTTAAGGGAGACCACGTGGGTCCCTCTAAGGACTGTGAATGTTGGAAGACTGGGACTCTGGTGAAGAATACGTTCCAGAAGAGATGAATCAGCTGGACAAGTTCTTTCATAGAACCTTTAGGCAGGGTTTCTCAGAAATGCCCATTCAGGATTATGCTTGGATATTGTAATGATCAGAATGATATTCAGTCTCTTCTGCATTTGGAGTTCTCTTGAAAAAAACAAAAAACATCCCAGCCCGCTATTTCTCAGAGAAGAAACTTCCAGCCACTTCTAGGCATTTTCTTGTATAGTCTACATTATAATTTCACAGCAGTCTCTGATATGACAAATGTCAAAATAGCCCAACCTTGTCTAGATTTCAGAGATGTCTGACATGATATTGAATAAAACATACCCACAGAAACATCAGGAAAGGTAGATTTTCCCTGGAGACTTTTTTTCCTACTTGACAAATAAGGGTGATGAAACTGACTCCATGTCTTTTTCTCTTTGGAAGCCTGAACACTCAGAACCCAACTTGAGGCTCCTCAGCTATAGAATTCTGACTTCATAGTCTATGAATTACTGTTCTCTTTTTTTATTTAGCTTATGCTTTCTACCCTGATTTATCTTTTCCCTGTTCTAATGAATTATTCTCTTATATCTGCTGTGCAGTTAGGTGACATACAACTAAATTAAATATATGAATTGATATGTAGATTTGACCAAAACGAGACATAAAAATAAGTGTTCTACATTAAATTTCCAGTGTTAGAAAAGTGACAGAATTTCATCTTTCTCTGCTTTTGACAGCTTTAAACTTTATATTTTCTTTCTTTCTTTGAGCCATTATTAACTTGTTTCTCAAAGCCATTCCCATATTAGCCATCTTGCAGACTCAGACAGATTTGGAAATTTGCAGTCAGAGTTGTACTGGACACATCCCCCCAGCCCACATGAGATCCTTTTTATCTATTGCATATGAAGTAGTTTTAAGTAAAATATTCCTACATCATTTAAAACCATTAATCAAAGAATGAGTTTGAAAAAAACAAAATGCAAACTTACAGTTAGAAATAATTGTAGTGTCTTTAGTTTTGGTTAGGAATCTGTTTCTTGTTTGTTAAACTCAAGATTGTGAACAGTTTTAATTCACTTGTTTATTTCCAATAGAGACTTCAGGTTTACATTTGGGCTCAGAAAGTTTTCTCTCTCGTTACAGAAAGGACTAAACTCTACATCTCCCCTCCCGGGCAAGGAGCTGGCTGAAGCCACAAAAACATTGTTGCATAGTCTGGGGACTCTGGCCCAGGAGGTAAGTTGTGACTTTCCAGTACCAGAAAGCGGACCATCCACTGTAACAGTTTTTTCAATTCTGAGTTTGCCAACAGGCCCTTTTGATTTGAATATCATATGAGATGTAATATCAATTTTCGAAGCATAAGTGATCTAAAAAATAATGTTTTGATTTCCTTATTTTAGAAATGAAGAAACCAAAACTCTTAGATGTCTCAGAGCTAATTAATTAGTGGCCAACAGCTGGATATCTAGTTTAGAAACTTCTCCATTTTTTTCTCTTTGCCCTTAGGTAATCATACATTTATAAAGAGGAGAATTCTGTCTGTCACTGCCCATGCACTGCTTTTGTCTGTCCAGCAACTTCATATTCCTTCTTCGGTAGCAAGGCCAGACAATTGTTTTACCAAAACATATGATCGCTAAGTAACAGGAATAACGTGGTACTCCTTGTAAGCATCTGGCTTTTGAGGTTCAACTATGAGAATATGGTCTCTTAATGAACGTTAAGCTGAGTTTGCCTTTTAGGTCCACATGTTGACAAATGTGTCAGAGTAATCTCTGTCCTAGAATCAGAGGGCCTGTAGGCACTGGCAAAAGTAGTTAGCTCTGATTCCCAGCCAGTGTACACGCCCACTTTCTGACTCCCAGCCTTGTTTCAAATTAGACATTGGAAGCCAGGAACTGTCTGGTGTCCCTCTGCATAAGAAGCTGAGCCAGGGGGCAGGGGTCACAGACAATGCAGACTAATGTATAGGACACTGGAAAATAGTAATTTGTGGGGAAATTGTTTCAGACTTGGTCCACCCTTATTTTTAGCTGCTTCTCTAATCATTTTTCTTTATCCGGTGCTTGTATCTAACTTACCCATTTTTTGGTGCTTGCATTATTTTTTCAAAGATCAAAATGAGCTTTATGTTTTCTAAACATAAAGTTTACATGTTCATGGTGGAAAACGCAGACCATTTGGAAAACAGCAGAAATGCTGAAATTAAACACTATTGGCACTTTAGTGTATTTCTTCCTGTCCTGTTCCATTTTCTTGCTTCGAATTCTGCTCACGTGTTTCTAATTGATGAGGTTTGACTTTTGGGCTCCCTTTCCAGAGGAGAAGCCCTCTTTCAGCCTGCCATTTGTTACCTGGGTTATGAAGGCCGGTGACCTTTTACTAAGTAGAGAAGCTGGACCAACTGGGGTTCTTTCAGGGAGAGAATGAGAAAGAGAAACTGTTTTGCAAGTCCATAGCTATTTCTCTAGGGCCCCGTTAGCTGACATTGACATGCCTTGCATTGCTCTGCAGCTCCTCTCCCAGCCTCAGTCTCCTTGTTCATTTCTGGCCTTAGAGAAAGCAAAGCAGGGGCTGGAACAGGGGAAGCTGCTTCTAAACTCAGGGTTTGGTTACAGCTGTTTTCACTTACATCACTGACCCTGTTTTTTGTCTGGCATTAAAAAAAATTGGAAGCATGTGATGTTCCCATTGCGGATGCGGTGGAAACTCTCCAAGTGAACATATATATTTTTCTTGGCAGCTGCTTCTTGTGCCCTGCTTGCTCCTAGTCCAGGACAAGCAACGACCATCTGCTTCTTTCAATAGGATACCTCCAGGTCCCTTTGATCACAAGTTACTGACTGTATAATTCGTTATTTCTGTGAGCTAAATGGGAGAAGACCAATAAATGCAGTTGTTTTTCTGGTCAGTGTGTGGAAAGAAAGTTGATAATTTTGACCAAAGCACAACCTTTGAAAGAAAAAGAAAAAGGGAGCGAATGTCTTCTGAGGAGCTGCCTTGGTTCAGACGGTGCCACCCATTTCCATCTGTGATCCACGTGACAAACCTGAGTGGGTGGGTCTCATTGTGTCCAGTTTGCAGATGGCACCAAGGCTCAGAAAGTTAGGCAACTTTTCCAGTCATCCAGTGAATTAATTGACAAAACTGGGATTCGAACCCAGAACTGTGGGATTCCAAAGCCTGTGTTGTTGCCTGCTTCGTGGAAAAACTCCAGTAGCAACTAGAATAGAAAGGAGACTCTTACAAGGAAGAAAATATGCACTAGCAGAACCTGGAAATTGGGAGGAAATGAGGACTTGAGGAGTAAGATGAATGAATGCTGACATAAGTTTCACATCTGGGTGATGGGAAGGGAAGACAGGGAGGCAGCATCTCAGATGTCCACCTCGCACTGACCAGCTGCCTGGCATTGCTAGGTTTGGAGACTCAGCAGTGAACACACTAACTTCTCTGTTCTCTTGGGGCACGTGTAGGGTGAGAGACAGAAATAAACAGGTCAGTGTTTAATGCCACAGGAGGGATATGTGCAGTGAAGAAAAAGCAGGGTAAGGGGGATAGAGCATGAGAAGGTGCTGTTTTAAAGGGGATGATTAGGGAAGCCCTCTCTAGGGTGACAGTTGAACCTGAAGGAAATGACAGCATGTCTGTGGAGAGGGAAGGAAACTCTAAGCAGGAAGAATGACAGATACTGGAGACACTGATGCTAGGGCATGCCTAAGGAATGTGTTTAAGGACCAAGGAAGCTGAGCAAGTGGTGGGAGGAGGGGAGGAGCAAGAGCAGGAGTGGGGAGTGCCATACAGGCCTGGCAAGACTTTGGATTCATGCTGGGTGAGATGGGAATCCAGTGGCGGGTTTGGAGGGAGGGGACATGATGAGATCTAGAGCTTAGACCGTTTATACTCTGGTTGTTGGGTTGAGAAGAGACTGGGATTGGGGAAAGGGAAGGCAAAGGACACTGTGCTGGATTGAGAAAGCAGTAAGTCAGTTTCATTCATTCATTCATTCATTCAACCAATGATGTTCAAATACCACCGCCATCCATGGGCTCAAGGATGAAGAGCTGCCCCTCCCTGACAGTCAGGGAAAGTCGAGGGTGAGCTGAGGTGCAGGAGAAAGAGTAAGAGTTGTCCCGTAAAACAGAAGCTGAGAAAAAGAGTCAATGGTTTGGAATAACTCAGTAATATATGGTGCTTCTTTAGAAAGATTTGCTGGCTTTAGGTGGGAGGGAATTTTTCTTTTTTTTCCATTGGGGCGTGGTGAGATGGTGGTGAGGCTGCCTATGGAAAGAGAAGTGAGTGGCTTTTACTTATTATTGTTTAAAAATCGCTTGCGCTGTTCCAATAACCAAGAAAAGCAAAATGGCCTGGCTATCTGTCCCCTTTCTATCTGTATGCCCCATACAGGTTATGAAAATATAAAGTTAGGAGAAGCTGTCTACCTCACCTAATTGTGTTCTTGTGGAGTGTGCTAGATGCCCTCTCCCTGGAAAAAAAAAAACCTGTGGCCTCTGACCCACCTCTGGAGAGCCTAGTTTCCATCTGGAGGCGGAAGGGAAAGCTTAGGAGCTAGACAGTGCTGGACCGCACCACTCAGGAACCAGCAGGCTGTGAGGCCGAAAGTGAGGCACACGGAGCTTTCCAGCTGGGTGCTGGGCCTCGTGGCGGCCCCTCCCCTCTGTGCTCTAGAGCTCAGTCTTCCCAGGAGGTGTGACCATGCAGTGACATTTCAAGGAATGCAGGGATTTATTAATGATTTATGGTGAAATGTTTGGAAATACAAAGTGCTCTATAAATATTTAATAATAGCACTGGGGCTGAGAACTCCACAAAGTGCTGGAATACATTTGTATGTATGACAGAGCACTGCCCGGGTAGTGGATGCTCATTGAGTGGCAGTCACAGACACACGCCTGGCTGCCTGTGCTTTCTGACTCACCCTGTTGGGGCTGTTCTGTGCAGGGCACCCTCCTGTGTGTCATGGATTTACCCCTCAGCACACGCTGTTTTAGCTTCCCTATCTTCATGACTAGAGGGCTGGGTTCAGACCACGGTATAAGCATCTGCTGCCCCCCAGGGTTACCAAAACTGGGCCAAGTCAAAGTTGTGTCTCAGCAAGCTCCGTGAAGCATGGAGAAGTTGAGTCCTCAGAGACATGATGGGACTTTTCTAAGGCTGTAAGCTGACGAGGGACATAGCTAGGGTTCAGACTTGAGTTTTTCTTTGTTTTTGTTTTTTTTGAGACAGAGTCTTGCTCTTGTCACCCAGGCTGGAGTGTAATGGCACTCGGCTCACTGCAGTCTCTCCTCTTGGGTTCAAGTGATTCTCCTGCCTCAGCCACCCGAGTAGCTGGGCTTACAGGCACCCGCCACCACTTATTTATTTATTTAGTAGAGACAGGGTTTCACCATGTTGGCCAGGCTGGTCTCAAACTCCTGATGTCAGGTGATCCACCTGCCTCAGCCTCCCAAAGTACTGGGATTACAGGTGTGAGCCACCACACACCCAGCCCATACTTGAGTTTTTCACCTTAAGCTTTTTTCATTGCCTGGCACTTTATTGAGATGAAGACGGAGAACTTCACATACAGTACCCCTTTCCCAAAGGGGAGGGGGTCCTCAATTTCCACACTGGAGCTTGAGGAGTTTTAGAAGTGAGTCAGTTATCAAGGGTGAGAGCAGTTCCTGATAGGCTCAACCACACTCAGATGTAGCTGTTCAGAGAAAGCATTCTGATCTATAAACTGGAAGATAATCCCAGTGAAACAAAGCCCAGCTCCAGGGGCTTCACTAACTCTAGACTGTGCTTCTCAAACTTTAGTGGACATAGGAATCACCTGGGCATCTTGTGAAGCTGTAGATTTGAAATCTGCAGGTCTCAGAGGGGTCTCAGAATCTGCCTTTCCAACAATGTCTGCAGTAATGCTGATGCTGCTCATCCCTGGGTCACAGACTTGGTAGCTGGGTTCTGGCAAGCTCATCCCAAGGCTTTGAAATGACATCACACAAAATATGTTCTGGGACATCGCTCTTGAGAGGTCAAGAAAATAAGATGTTTCTGTCTCTTCTCATCCCAAACCCTTGCACTGCCCTTTTCTCCCTTCCCCTACCTTCCTTTTCCTCCCCATCCCTGACACCAGCTGTTCAGCATGAGGAGCTGGAGTGACATGCGACAGGAGGTGATGTTTCTGACCAATGTGAACAGCTCCAGCTCCTCCACGCAAATCTACCAGGCTGTGTCTCGTATTGTCTGTGGGCATCCCGAGGGAGGGGGGCTGAAGATCAAGTCTCTCAACTGGTATGAGGACAACAACTACAAAGCGCTCTTTGGCGGCAATGGCACTGAGGAAGATGCTGAAACCTTCTACGACAACTCTACAAGTGAGTGTCTGTGCAGACCCCAGCCCTGTCCCTGTCCCCATCCCTGCCTTAGTTCTGGCCTTGACCTGTGTCATTTCCTCCCTCTGAGCAGCGTTAGATGTCTGCATGCCCATTTGCCCACTAGACTGAGCTCCTCCTGGAGGAGAACGGCTTCTCTTGATTATTAGCTGTCCCCAGTTCTTTGAATGCAGCCTGGCACATCTCAGACGCACAGTAGTGATTATCGATGGAATGAATGATTGACAGTCAGCCTCCTGGTTTTCTGGGGAATGTAGGAAGGTGGCTTCCAGAGTAATCAAGAATGAGATAATGGCGGAAGGACAAATCCTGTATGATCTCACTTATATATGGAATATATATAAGGTACACAGTGTCAGTTTCACATGATGAATAAGTTCCTGAGATCTGATGTACATCACAATGACTATAGTTAGTAAGACTGTTTGATATACTTGAAATTTGCTAAGAGAGTAGATCTTAAGTGTTTACACACAAAAGGTGATTATGAGCCGGGCATGGTGGCTTACCCCTGTAATCCTAGCACTTTGGGAGGCCAAGGTGGGCGGATCATGAGGTCAAGAGTTTGAGACCAGCCTGGCCAACATGGTGAAACCCGGTCTCTACTAAAGATATAAAAAATGAGCTGGGCGTGGTGGCATGCACCTGTAATCCTAGCTACTCGGGAGATTGAGGCATGAGAATCGCTTGAACCTGGGAGGTGGAGGTTACAGTGAGCTGAGACCGCCCCATTGCACACTGGCCTGGGCAGAAGGGCAAGACTCCGTCTCAAAAAAAAAAAAAAAAAAAAAAAAGAAAAAGGCAGCCATGAGGTGATGGATATATTAACAGCTTGATTGTGGTGATCCTTTCACAATATATACATGTATTAAAACATCATATTGTATACCTTAAATATGTATAATTTTTATTTGTCAGTTATAATTCAGAAAAGCTAGAAAAACACTTTTAAAAAGGATAATATACTAGTCTTAGTATTACCAATGAGGTAAGCTTTATAATAACATACAAAGAAGTAACAGTAATGATAATAACAGCAACAACAAAAAAACCCTAACGTTTAAGTAGAATTTCTTATGCACTATGCGTTCTGTTTAAGTTATCTCATTTTACCTTCATGACAACCCTGCATAGAAGATTTTTTTTCTTTTTTCCTTTTTTTTTTTTTGAGACAGAGTCTCCCTGTGTCACTGAGGCTGGAGTGCAGTGGTGTGATCTCAGCTCACTGCAGCCTCTGCCTCTCGGGTTCAGGCAATTCTTCTGCCTCAGCCTCCTGAGTAGCTGGGATTACAGGCACGTGCCACTGCACCCAGCTAATTTTTTCTGTATTTTTAGTAAAGATGAGGTTTCACCGTGTTGCCCAGGCTAGTCTCGAACTCCTGACCTCGTGATTCACTGGCCTCAGCTTCCCAAAGCACTGGGATTACAGGTGTGAGCCACCATGCCCAGCCGGGAAGATTCTTTAACCCCACATTTCATAGCTTCAGAGAGGTTAAGTGCCTTGGTCAGAGCCACATCAGAGTTAATCCACAAAGAGCCAGCACTTAAGCGCAAATCTGCCTGGATCTGTGCTCTCTAAAATAACTGTTGGTGGCGTGTGTGGCCTCACACTCAGACATTTGATCTGCTCTTTGTTTCCCATTCTTAGCTGTGAGGCAGTGTTAAAGAACCTTGTATCTCCATGTCCACTTCCCACACTTAAGCACTTTTGTGGGCATGTGTGCCGTATGCCTGGCGGCAGCGGGGAACCAGTGTTACAGTTTTAGGAATGATATCCTTTTCCTTGAAAACTTGATGCAGGTGAACCTTTCTCCATTTCCAACCACAGGCATGTCTTTCAGACACGGAGTGAGGCAGGTTCTGTACTTTATTGTAACACAAGAACTTTCTGTTCTTCTCTGGAGTAAAGCACTCCAGACATTTGCAAGTTGCTTTACAAGCCTGAAGAGGATGGTATTGTAGGCAGGCTTAATGAAATCCCATCTCCTCCTCTCCCCCAGCTTGCAAGTTGACCCAAGGGAGCCTTTATTTCCACGACAGACATAATTGTGAGGACATTCTCATTAAAAAAAAAATTATATTATCTTTGCAGCATATAAAGGATACTTAGTATCTAAAAATCCCTGAAAAACTTACAATGGCATTTTAAAAAATCAGGGATTTTGCTGGATAACCAAAATCATTTGTCTGTTACAGCTTTTGTATTTGGGTTTTTGTTAGGTGGACATATACTGGTTTGTGTTAATTTAAAAAAAATTTTGGTTTTTCAAACTGATATCTGAATTCAGCCTTCCAGTTGCCCCTCAGGAGTTGGTTTAAATGTTAGTCCTGTTGTCAGTGAAAACAGCAGTGATGCTGGCACGAGAGTGTGAATCTGGAGTTAGGAGAGGCTGTGCTTAGTGAAAACGTTTTTCTTGATCAGCTCAGTTGTGAGTTATCCATCACTGATGTTATAATAAGCTCTGACTATTTATCAAGCATCATTCTAGAGGCTTTATAGATAACATCTCAGCTAATCTGAGATAATATTCTCCACATCTCTGCCAAATAGATGTTATGAATTTTACTTTTACAGAGGAGCCAACTGAGACTCAGATAAGTTACTTACTACATGACTATTATGGCAGAGCTGGGATTTGAACTCAGAACTGCCTGGCTCCAAAGCCCTTGTAAATTTCTATCAGTATATGACCATGCATGTGAATGTTTGTCTCCCCTCTTCTTTGTAGCTCCTTACTGCAATGATTTGATGAAGAATTTGGAGTCTAGTCCTCTTTCCCGCATTATTTGGAAAGCTCTGAAGCCTCTGCTTGTAGGGAAGATCCTGTATACACCTGACACTCCAGCCACGAGGCAGGTTATGGCTGAGGTAAGCTGCCCCCAGCCCAAGACTCCCTCCCCAGAATCTTCCCAGAACTGGGGGCAAAAAACTCAAGGTAGCTTCAGTGGTGTGTGCTAGGTATACTCGGGGCTCTTATGGAATTCCCAGAGTGAAAATCTCTAGTCTGATGCAGACCAGAGTTGAGTGATAAGGGCCAGCTCCGTGGTCCTGGGGATAGAATCATAGTTACCAGCAGGCATTTCCTGGGGATGGGGAGAACTGGCACAGGGCTGCTGTGATGGGGTATCTTTTCATGGAGGAGCTGAAGTGCTTATTGTGTCTGCCTTTCCTCCTCTTTCTGCGGTTCCCCACCTGACTCCAGGTGAACAAGACCTTCCAGGAACTGGCTGTATTCCACGATCTGGAAGGCATGTGGGAAGAACTCAGCCCCAAGATCTGGACCTTCATGGAGAACAGCCAAGAAATGGACCTTGTCCGGGTGAGTGTCCCTCCCATGACCATGTACTGAAGCAGGAGCAGCCGTGAGAAACAGACCTCTCAGACACCGAACTAGAAAGGAAGGGGTTTTATTATTACGGCCCAGGAGCAAGGCTTTGTGTTTTGTCCAAATGGCCAAGCTCCGCTAGCAAAGAGAAGCTCTGCCTTTATATAGGCTTACACTCTAGATATTACACATGAAAGGATCTTAGGTTTACAGCCTTAGAAATTACACGTGAAAGGGTCTTGGGCTTACAGCTTTAGAAATCGCATATGAAAGGGTCTCGGGTTTACAGTTTTAGGAATTACATGTGAAAGAGTCTTGGGCTTATACCTTTAGAAATCACATATGAAACGGTTCTGGTCTCCAGATGGAGGAGTGGGGTGGAGCTTTGATTTTGTTTGAGTAAAAACAATGTCTTCTAGAGAGACGCCCCCTTACCACGCTTGCTATCTTATAGGAGGGTGATTGAAGAGGTGCCGCCAGTCAGCCAGCCATTTCTTCTATTGAAATAAGTATGGAGGCCAAGGGGGAGGTGATCCCAGATGCCTGGGTCTCCTCCCTCACCCCGGCTTTGAGACCCTCACCACTCTGTAGTATTAGGGAGAGGTCTCACTCTCGTTTTCATTTCCCAGATGCTTTGAAGCGACTGATGGATAATGATTCATATAATATACTTGTGATGTCATTTTTTGGCTAACTACAGTAGTGATGAATCCCCTAATCATCTGAAGGAACAAGGGGAGTAAAAAAGGGAGCAGTAAACAAACACCTGCTATTGTCATCACACTTATGACGAGGGTTGTTAATCCTCCCCAGGCTGAGGACCAGCCTTTAAACAAGAGCTCAGGGTTGAATTTCTGCCGTACCTGCACAGGCACGTGTGCTCCTTTGGTCATATTCATAACTGCTTGACCCTGGTCGCTTCTGTGCAGGCAGCAGTTGGTTAGTTTGAATTTTTTACAGACTCCTCCTTCAGCTGCCAGCAAATCATCTAAGGCCAACTGGTTCTGATAAATGGCATTTCTCATTTGAGTTTTTTGCCTGGCCAAAATGGTCAGAGCTTTGTCCGTTTCATTAACAAGTATTTCCAAGGCAGCCTGCAACTGGATGATCTGATTTAGCATATAGATAGGAGTCTGGTGTCCCCATGAGCCATTCTCTGTCCCTGTGACTGGCCTATAGTACTCAGTAAATCTTTCCGGTGGCCACTTATTATTTTCCCATTTACCTATTTTCAGACTTCTTTTCTTTGGGCAGAGTAGACTGGATGTCCTAACAGCTCACCTGTCTTAACAGATAATAGGAAAAAAGAAGGCTTGATGATGCCTATGACACAGCTACCTGTCCATCTTTCAGGCAGCTGTACGTATGCTCTATGTCCACATATCCAGTACAACCCAGGAGGGGCTGTCCAGTCTCTGCAGGACCCAGGGTGATTCCAAGCATCCTATAATTTTGGAAATTCTATGAGGCAGTTCTTTTCTGTGTAGTTTGAGCTCCACCAGGTTACAGTGCCCCTTATACAGTCACTGCCTGAAGCAGCTAAGCTTTCCAACTGGAACAGTGAAGTCTGTTCCTTCTCTGGCCAAACAATATTGTCCAATAATTGAAACCTTTAAAACCCAGAAACTGTTGGTTTGAACCCTTTGAACTGAGGTCAGGTCAGGGACAGGGTCAGAGGGTAATAACTCATAGGCTTCCCATGGCCACCTGTCACCCATAGTCGTCCCTCCACATACATAGCAAGAAGTGACATTGAGGGAATGGGCCACATTTTCAGCAAATTGGAGGAACAAGATCATTGTCTTTTTCAGAAGTTCTGGCACTGGCTTATTTAATATACCATAAAAGTGCTGGTACACTGGCCGGGCTGAGTGTTTTTGGATTTTTCCCTGAATCTGGATAGTGACTCCAGGGTCAAGCCCTTTCCTATCAGTTTCTAGCATTGCACTCTCCCCTTTTCCCCATTTAGGGTCTTGGGGGTTTGTGATTATTTATTCTACTGGGTAACAATGTCCTGAAACACAAGAGACATTACTCCCTGGAATGGTGTCTCTCCCTTTTACAAGACAAACGGGATTATTTGTATTATTTTTCCAAGTGGCCCAGATGACGCATGGCCCAAAAATGCAATTACTGCATCAATAGGTTCTCTGGCAGATATACTTATGCTCTTTTGCCTAACTTTGTTCCCATCTGAGGGGACCCACAGCCCCCGCAGCTGGAATGATAGGCACTGATGGCTGCACAGGCATCAAACCTTAGTGTAACCTGTTTTGGGCTTCCATTCTCCTCTGTTTTAGCTATTAATTTAGTAGGGTTATTCCATTGCCCTGGTAGGAGTCTAATTTCAAAAGTCGTATGTGTAGGGGGCTGTGATGGGTCGTAGCATACATTGGGCTGTCCATCCCCTGGACTACACACCTTATACCGAGTACCATTATATAAACAGGTTCCCTTCTGTGTCCATGTGCATTCATAGTAACTGTAGAACAGAATAATGGCAGTAACTTTCTGTCCTACCTGAGTAACCTGGTGTACACCCTGAAAGCATCCTTCAAAATTAGTTAGTGTTCCTACTGTACAAGTCCAAATATTAAGAAGAACAAGTCCTGGGCCGGGCGCAGTGGCTCAAGCCTGTAATCCCAGCACTTTGGGAGGCCGAGGTGGGTGGATCACGAGGTCAAGAGATTGAGACCATCCTTGTCAACATGGTAAAACCCCGTCTCTACTAAAAATACAAAATATTAGCTGGGCATGGTGGTGTGTGCCTGTAATCCCAGCTGCTCAGGAGGCTGAGGCAGGAGAATTGCCTGAACCCAGGAGGTGGAGGTTGCAGTGAGTCAAGATCGCGCCATTGCACTCCAGCCTGGGTAACAAGAGCGAAACTCCGTCTCAAATAAAAAAAAAAAAAAAAAAGAAGAAGAACAAGTCCCACGATGAATTTCCTCATGCTTCAGCTGTGCGTGGACCAGCCAGCTTCCAGGATGTGGCTGGAGCAGGGCTTGTTGTCCTTCTTAAGGTGATTCTGCCATTGTTGTCTGGGTCTGGTGTAGCTTCCCAAGTTTCAGCTGCTGCTGGTTTTCACAGAGCTGTGGTGGACCCAGGCTGGGATTCCGTTTACCTTTACGGCTGTAGGAGTGGTCAGGATCATGGTCTGGGGTCCTTTCCACCGTGGCTTTAGAGGGGCTGCATTCTAGTCCTTTATCCACACATGATCACCTGGTGAGAAAGGGTGAACTGGGGAGAATAGGCGTGCAGGACATCTTTCATTTATCCAGGTTGAAATATCCTGAGTAATTCTCCCTAGAGCTGGTAACTGGCATCCTAACTCAATCTTTCCCCACTCCCGGGGAGTTCCCAGAGTATAGGAGGGGACCTATATTTAAAACTTCATAGGGGGAATATGCTGTCCTCATAGAGGGGGTGCATCTAATTTTGAATAACACTAAGGGAAGTGCCTGCACCCACTTTGATCCTGTTTCCTGACACACTTTCCCTAAGCTGTTTTTGATGGTCCAGTTCATTCTTTTCACTTTTCCCGAACTCTGAGGGCAATAGGCAGTGTGAAGTTTCCAAAGTAATACCCAAAGGCCATTGCTGTCTTTTGGGCCAAATTCGCCACAAATGCTGGTCTGTTGCCTGATCCAGTGTGCAGTGGCAGTCCAAACCTAGGGATGAGATCTCGAAGCAGCACACAGGTTATTTCATGGGCTTCCAGGCACCAGGAGCAAAGTGGCAGAGTTTATGGTATTGCACAGAACCCAATGGTGATGTGATTTTCACTTTAGCAGCCTCAGGTATTTGGCAGGCCTAGTATTTGTTAACCAATGGTGTCCTTTGGTATTCATTAGAGTCACTACTGTGTGGGGTGTTTTGATATTTAAATTCTTCCCGGAGTTGATGCTAGAACTTCAATTGCCATTCCTTTTTTTATTATTATTATTATTGTTATTATTATTTCTGACACATACAGCATGAGAGGCTTTGTTAAATTGGATAGCCCTAAAGCCAGGGCTGACAAAGGTTTCACTTTTAGTTTCTGCCCCATCCAAAGGGTTTCTTGTCTTCTCCCCTCCTGGCTTTGTCACTTTGTCTAAGGGTTTTGCTAGTACTGCAAAGTTTGGAATCCACAATTCACAAAACCCGCAGCTCCCAGGAACTCCCTCACCTGCCTTCTAGTCTCAGGTTCTGGCAGGTTGCAAATGACTTGCTTCCTCTTTGCTCCTAGGCTGTGTTTTCCTTTCCAGACAGTGAATCCCAGATATCGCACTTGCTGTTGGCAAATCTGGGCTTTCTTTTTAAACACTTTATGCCCACAGTCCTCCAGGTGCCAAAATAAGGCATCTGTTCCTTTTGCACACCCAACTGCTGTGCGGTGTCCCAATAAAAGGTCATCAGCATATAGGGGCAGCATGCAGCCTAAGTCCTTAGCAAGAAACTTGTGGGGGGTGGTCACGGGCTAGTGCCTCCCCAAGGATGGTGAGAGTGTTTCTGAGCCCTGGGAAGCCGGGTCCAGGTATACTAGGTGGTCACACCTGTTTCTAGATTTTTCCCATTGAAATGCAAATAGTTTTTGACCCTCGGAGGCCAGTCCAATGCTAAAGAAGTATTCTTTAAATCCAATCAAGTGAACCAACTATTCTCTGCTGGCAATAATTCCAACTGCGTGCACAAGTCAGGTGCAAGTGGGTGCAAAGTCACTGTGGTCTGATTGACCAAATGCAAGCCCTTCACGGGCCTGGGCAGAAATACCAGTCTTCAGTCCCTGGTTAGGGAAGGTCTCCACCCTCCTTCCTGAGGGACAGTGAGAGCCTGGATAACCCCTGCCTGAGGCAGTCTTAACTGCAGGGAGTCCTCATTATTGAATGGGATACTTTTAGCCCTTAATTTGCACAAGTTTTGCTGGAGAAAGGGGGTAGGGGCAGTCCAGCAAGTACAAGAAAGTCTGTTTTTGTAACACCTTAGTAGCTCTAACAATATTGGTTTTGTTTCCTTCAGTGGGGGGTGGGGGGGTTTACAGGGCTGTCGTCTAGACCATGGGCTCTTAGGGGTCGTATGAACCCGGCCCCTCCTCCTTTAGTCCAGTGGCTCTTCCATTAGACTGAACGGAGTTCCTTCACTTTTGTCTGAAGTCTTGCACTTAGGGTCTTCCTGTTTTCCTGTTAGCTGGGGACACCTGTCCTTCCAGTGCCCCACTTCTCTGCAGTAAGCGCACTGATCGCATTGCAGGTGCGGGTGGGCAGACTGCAGGGCTTTCCAGGAATCCCCCTTTTCCCACACTCTTGGGGGTGCTCCTCTAATAGCAGCAGCTATCAAGTCGGCATTTCTTTGAGCCTGACGCTGGTTATCTCTACTACTTTCTTTACGGCTCACTGCTTCTCGGTTCACAAACACGTGGTTAGCTATCTCCAGTAACTGTGAGGTATTCATGACCGCAAATCCTGCCTGTTTCTGCAATTTTTGTCTAATGTCTTCTGCCCGCTGACTGACTAATGCCATATTTATCATGCGTTGGTTTTCAGGGCTTTCAGGATCAAAAGGAGTATACATGCGAAACACTTCACCCAGCCTCTCATCCATGTTAAAAAGATACATAAGCAGCTGGTGGGAGTCAGCAGGAGTGGAGTTATGAGTCTGAATAATCATTTGCAGTAGGTCAATGAGAGCCTGTGGCTTCTTGGAATCAAAAACTCTTCTGCCGCTGGGTCTGCCAGAACCTTGGGGTCCGTGTCTCTGCCACTGACTCTGCCCCATCCAGGTGCCAGACGTTGGGAGTCTGCGTCTCTTGGTGAGGGGGGATTTTTTTCTATCAGTCTGTCCCTTGACCACTAAAACAGTCACTGCCTGTCCTCTTAACCACTTTGGAGGGTTCAAAACTAACTGCAACCACGAGTCTATGTACGGAAATTGATCAAGATGTTCTAGCTCGCTGCATATAACCTCATGCCTTACTTTGGAGACAAGAGACCTGTCGAGGGCCCCCTCTGGGGGCTAACCTACCCCAAATGCTGGCCAATCTACCTCACGTAAAGTCCTTAATTTCTCTGGTGTCATAGCTACTGTATAATTTCCACTAAATCCCTTCTTGAAATTTTTCAGCACGGTCTCTAAAGGCGTGGTTTTGCTATGAGTGTGACCCATGCCTATGCGCCAAAAAAACAATACCCACTGTTAAGAGTGTGTTACTCCACCCACTGCAGTTCCTGCGCAGTGAGATGCAGTACACACTCTCTGATTTACATTCTCGTCGATCTTTTTACAACTCCTAGATGGCAAAGGCCCCTCCACTCAGCCTTATATTGCCATCTCTAATTCCAACTAGTCCTACAAATTGCTTGAAATATGAGGCCCTTTCTAATGGGCCTGATATTTCCACATTTCACAGCTAATGAGTCCAGTTGGACCCCTACACACACACACACACACACACACACACACACACACACACACACACAATTGCTCTCTTCCCTCCACCCAAATCGACACCATAAGCAAAAGCTTCCAAGTTTAGTTACAAAAAGGAGGGAGAGAGAGAGAGCCAAGTTCAAAAGTGCCAACTCTGACACCCGTGGGTGATCAGGCCATGCTTCCAACTAAAGGAGGTGGGCAAGTTTCCCGGGACCAATCCTACCATGTTTCTGTTGTTGGGACGTTCCAAGTACTAGTTCCTTCTTGGTGTTCAGCCACTGGGTGGATCCACACTGCAGGGCCTTTCCTGCTCCCCTCTGGCGAGGCTTTCCACTGGGCAAATACCTGCCCGGGAGCACTCTCAGGAACTGTGTTGCCCCAGTGGCCGGAGCTCCCCGCAGGGATTCTCCAAAGGGCTAGGCAAACCGCCTGAGAGGCTTCTCCTGCCGTCTGCCAACCAGAACTCATTTCCTGGTCAGGGAACCAAATGAAGCAGGAGTGGCTGCGAGAAACAGACCTCTCGGACACGGAACTAGAAATGAAGGGGTTTTATTATTACGGCCTGGGAGCAAGGCTTTATGTTTTGTCAAAACGGCCAAGCTCCCCTAACAAAGAGAAGCTCTGCCTTTATATAGGCTTACACTCTAGATATTACACGTGAATGGATCTCAGGTTTACAGCCTTAGAATTACACGTGAAAGGGTCTTGGGCTTACAGCTTTAAAATCACATATGAAAAGGTCTTAGGTTTACAGTTTTAGGGATTACATATGAAAGGGTCTTGGGTTTACAGCTTTCAAAATCACATATGAAAGGGTTCTGGTCTCCAGATGGAGGAGTGGGATGGGGATTTGATCTGCTTTAAGTAAAAACAATGTCTTCTGGAGAGATTCCCCCATACCAAGCCTGCTATCTTATAGGAAGGTGATTGAAGAGGCACCGCCAGTAGGCCAGCTTTTTCTTCTATTGAAATGCAGTGTGGAGGTCAAGGGGGAGGTGATTCCAGATGCCTGGGTCTCCTTCCTCAGTACCTGCTTGATACTGGAGAGGTAAGTTTCTGGTCACTTTCCCAGATGTGACAGAGGTGAGAAGTCTTTCAGTTTATCTAGTTGGGACGTAGTGAGCATAGTTAAAGCCACAGGACACCAGTTCTCCAGAAGTACAGGCCACGGTGCAAAGATAACACTGTGCATGTCAGCATCTGTGCCTCTGATGGTTAAAATAGCAGTTTTGTGCAAAACTTAGAGCTGGTGTTTGGAAGTAGAGTTGGATAACTGCAGGACCTGTTTTCATTTTTGGCTGCTGCCTCTCAGCCAGCCACAGCATCTTCTTTAGCCTCCCTATGTCTTAGTAGGTTTCAGAAAGAGGTGTGGGAGCAAAAGCATCATGTTCCATGCAGAGTGGCATGAGATACTAATTCTTAGGGCACTGTATGAGTGACGAGCTGCTGTTACTCTGTGAAAGGGAAATGCACTTAATGCTTCTGAGCCACTTGAAAGGAGTAAGTGCTCTAGAGACAATTGGATTCAAATGTGGAGCAGGCTGAGCAAGAACAGAATGTCTCCTTTGCCTGAGCCCGAGTGCTATTTAATCACATCTTCCCTGCCTTGGGCTGAGTCAGAGAATCATTAGACTATTTCCTATTTCCATGGTGAGGGAGGCCTCTTCCTTTTGTCTCTGCTCCCCTTAAGAAGCAGGGGAGGATTTTTTCAGGTTTCTGGTTTTGAACCTTTTTGACTTTAAGGGTGGCTGGGTTTTAGAGGCTGCGTCTACATGGAGGGAACACTTCCAAAGTTTAGGACTATTCCCTGATCCCCTGGGATGCAGGTTACTGAGGAAGTCCCTTTAAAAACAAAAGACTTTATACTGAGTAAAGCATAACAGTGATTTGTATGGATTCAAATGGACTAATAATAATAGCTCATGCCATTCAAGTGTGGGGCTCTCCTCTAAAGGAGAGTGTTATAGACCTAAGTGTGGTTTCAGGCCTTTTCTTTCTGGTCCTCTCCTTGGAATCCGTATTTCTACTAATTGGACTTTTTCTCTTTGCCTGGCTCTCAGAGGATGATAGGAGGCCCTGTAAAATGACTCAATGAGTTTTTATTTGTGGGCAAATAGATGCTTCCCTAGTCTGAAATTGAGAGTTTGTCTTAGATGCTCCAACTGTTCATAAGCTCCCAGTTCTTAGAGGACAAGACCTTGTTAACATGGCAGTGGCATTCGTGAGGAATCTAGTTGGGAACATCCAGTGTGTACGCTTGGAAAGGAGGGAGCTGTGGCTGGAGAGAAAGACATGGGCATGCCTTGGAGGGACTTGTGTGTCAAGCTGAGGACCTTTAATTTAAGTTCTAGGGGACCAGGCAAGGGGAGATATAGATGCATTACTCTGATGGGGTGGATGAATTGAAGAGGGATGAGGGAAGAATGAAGGCATAGACCAGGGAAGAGGTTATCCATGTGGCCAAGGCATAAAGCAAGAAGTGAGGCCTGGTGACTACTTGGTTGTGGAGCAGTCAAAGAGAGGGGCATCAAAGCGAGTCTTGCTTTCTGGCGGGGTGGATGGTAGGGATGTCCAGTAGGTCAGTGGCTACCGGGGTCTGCAGTGGAGAAGGGTGGTTGGGCTGGACATGGATGAGGGAGTCGTCAGCCTGTGGGTGGAAGAAAAGGGAACCTCCTCCAACTGCTTTCTTTTCTCTCTCTCTTTTTTTTAAGAATCTTGCTCTGTTGCTCAGGCTGAAATGCAGTGGTATGCTCTTGGCTCACCACAGCCTCTGCCTCCCGGGTTCAAGCGATTCTTCTGTCTCAGCCTCCAGAGTAAGCTGGGATTATAGGCACGTGTCACCGTGCCCAGCTAATTTTTGTATTTTTAGTGGAGATGTGGTTTCTCCATGTTGGCTGGGCTGGTCTTGAACTCCTGACCTCAGGTGATCTGCCCTCCTTGGGCTCCCAAAGTGCTGGGATTACAGGCATGAGCTACCACTCCCGGCCTTTCTTTCCTCTCTTAAAGAGTATTTGTTTAATTCCACAAACATGAGCATGTCACCTCCTAGGGCCTGGCATCTCCTACACGAGGTGGTGGCTGAGGCTTCTGCTTCTGCTAGGGTAGCTCTGCCATCTTTCTGCTGTCTCTGGAACTGTCTACACCTGTTGTTTCACCCCATCTGTCCCAGGGCACCTCTCTCAGGCAAGTCATGGAACCTTCTGATACTGATTTGCTCTGTTTTCTGAGCTGCTTTTAGCCCCTCATCCTAGGGCTCTGTTTCCTCTCTGCCTCCACTCCCAAGGGCGGTCTTAGGTCTCCTGCCCCTTGCAAGCACCCCAGAGGGGCCATGTGCTCGGCAGTCTCAACTGGCAGGTTTTTCTCGTCTTGCTGTTCCTTTTGGCCATGTTGTTCAGAAGCCATATTGGGAAGGGCCGACTTAACCCCAAAGGCTGCATCTGTTCATTCTACTTTTGCTTGTTCCAAATAAATTGGCTTCAGAATCACTAACCCTGGCCTCTGTGAACTTTAATAAGTTATTATTTTATATCTGTTACGTCAACAAAAATACATACCTTCCTGTTGATGGTATAAATTGCTATTGTCCATAGGAAAGCAATTTGGAATGAAAATTTCAAGAACCATTTAAAAATGTGCGATCCTGTGTACCTCCATTCCACCCACCCCCAGGGATGTTGTCTACTGAAATAATTTTAAAGAAGTCACCAGATGAGAGAAAATGTTATTGCTATATTAATTGTTATTGTGAGAAACTGGAAATAGATTAGATGTTCAGCACTGTAGGAATAATTAATGAAATTACATATACTCTATAAAATCATTATGCTCCCATTAAAATAATAAATACCAAGCCACAAGGGGGAAAAAGCTTATAATGTTAGTGAAAATAAGACTGATTTTTTTTAAAAGCGGCAGTTTTCAAACCCTTGGAGACTCCAGTTGGGTAGAGCCAGGGTTTCATCTTCTCTCTCGAGGCTATGACAGGAGTTGCAAACGTGTCTCCTTTTGCTGAGTTTGCAGCTGCCGCTTTTCTGGCAGCACATCTGTGCAGGCCTCTGCCTCGGCTCCTCTGGATCTGCTGATTGAGCAGCAGGTTGATCTGTTCTTCCCTTTCACGTTGACCCATGTGAGGAACTAACCGGCAAGGGAACGAGAAATGGAAATAGGCCTCCTTTGCACCATGACCTCTATGTCCTGCAATTGGAAAAGATTGTAAGTTGGTTTAACAAGCAGCATTGTTTCCCCCCACTAAGCAGTAAGAAAGAATTCAGTCTGGGGTTAGGGTTTTTATGTGTGATCAACAGACTACGTCTCAAAAGAGGAAGGTGATAGAACGCAGTGGGGAGGTGCACTAGAAACAGAGGGTCTCTGCTTTCATTCTGGCCTTGTTACTTAATAGCTGTGTGACCTAATCTTAGCGACTTAACCTCTCTGAACTTCAGTTTTCTCATCTGTAAAATGGGAAATATTAAAAGGTTACTCATCAGTCTGGTGGTTTGTGTCTCTAATCCCAGCAGTTTGGGAGGCTGACTTGACCCCAGGTATTCAAGACCAGCCCAGGCAACAGGGCGAGACTATGTCTTTATGAAAAATTTAGAAATTAGCCAGGTTTGGTGGTGCACACTTGTAGTCTTAGCTACTTTGTAGGCTGAGATGGGAGGATTGCTTGCGGTTGGGAGGTCGAGGCTGCGGTGAGCTGTGATTCCACCACTGCACTCCAGCCTGGGCAACAGAGCGAGACACTGTCTCAAAACAACAACAACATAAGGCAAAAAAATAAAAGTACCCTCTTCATGGAGTTGTGTGAGGTAAATCATATGTATTTCTCAACATAGGAACTAGAGAGAGGACCTATTATTGTGGTTGTTACTGTAGTTAATACTGTTAAATGAGATGTGTGGTACAGTGGAAAGCAGGTGGACTCTGAATTCAGACCAGTCTGACTTTGAGTCCCAGCACCATGTCTAATAATAGTACAACAAAGCCCTGGTTAAAATCATATTCTTTTTTCTTCAGCCTCAGTCTTCTCACGTATAAAACAGGCACACTGTCATCAACCTCACAGTTGTCTGTGAGGTTAAAATGATGGCAGTATATAAACAAGGGTTTTGTAAATTACATAATGCACATCCAGATTTAGTTGGTGTTCACTATTAATACTTTCTCTTTGGAATGGCAGATGCTGTTGGACAGCCGGGGCAATGACCACTTTTGGGAACAGCAGTTGGATGGCTTAGACTGGACAGCCCAAGACATTGTGGCATTTTTGGCCAAGCACCCAGAGGATGTCCAGTCCAGTAATGGTTCTGTGTACACCTGGAGAGAAGCTTTCAACGAGACTAACCAGGCAATCCGGACCATATCTCGCTTCATGGAGGTACGACTGTGTTGCTTGGATCATTTAGAAAGAACTTATGGCTTCTTTCTGTAAGACCTTACAATAAAGTTCAGGCAGGAGGCAAGTTTAGAAGTAATGCATAGTCTCATTTACAAAAGTATCCCTCAAGCCTAACAAAGGATTTGGTAACAAAAGGCACTCAATAAACATTAGTTGAATGGTCGAATGAGTAAATAAACTCTAGCTTTAGTAAATTAACTCTAGCTTTATTCTATATAGGTTCAAGAGAATATTTCTACCCGTTTTCTTCAATGTTTTCCTATCTCAGTGACTAATGGCAGCAAAACATTCCCTTAAAAAGGCATTACTTGTGAAACTTATCTGAAATCTAATTCAGGACCAATTACATTTTTAAAATTTAATATTAAAAATATATCAGTAGGAATGAGTAAAATGTTTTTTGTTCTGTTTGATTGGTTTGGTTAGTTGCTGTGACCCAGAATTACTAAGAAAACAGAAAAGTACAATAAGATCATTGTTTGTTTAACCTCTTTTCTGCCACGAAATCAATAAATAACATATCCCTAAATTTCTCTCAGAATTTCTCTTAAATTACAGTGAAAAACCCAAATCCTCCATTCTTGGTTGAAGATTGGAAATGGCATTAGAGAGGATTAGAGAGTGAGGATGAGCAATCATGTAGTAGCACTTGCCTCTGAGGCTAGGATTTGTCTCAGTCACTGCTTATTGTCCTGGCTGCCAAATGTTCTCACATAGGCTGTTCTTCTGTCAGTGTGTCAACCTGAACAAGCTGGAACCCATAGCAACAGAGGTCCGGCTCATCAACAAGTCCATGGAGCTGCTGGATGAGAGGAAGTTCTGGGCTGGCATTGTGTTCACTGGAATTACTCCAGGCAGCATTGAGCTGCCCCATCATGTCAAGTACAAGATCCGAATGGACATTGACAATGTGGAGAGGACAAATAAAATCAAGGATGGGTAAGTGGAATCCCATCACACCAGCCTGGTCTTGGGGGAGGTCAAGAGTGCCCATTAGGACAAGAGGTACTTTATTTTAACTAAGAATTTGGTAGAAATTTCAATAGCAACAACAAAACTCAACTTGGTGGCATGATTTTGGTGAAACTGATACATTCCTTGCTAGAAGGTTTTTCAAAGGTTATAAAATGTGTCAGTATCTTTTGATTTAGCATTTCCACCCAAGGGAATTAATTCTAGGGAATTAAATCAACAAGGAAAAACAAAGAAAAAAATAGACTTTTGGTTTTCTGTGCTGGTGTTAATCATTTCTGTGTAAACGGGCAAACGACCAATAAAAGGAATGGTTAGGCAAATTTTGGTATGACCAAATTGATGCAACATTTGGCAGCCAGTGGAGGGGAAAAAAAGGAAATCAACAAGCAATGTGTTCATTCTGATTATATTTATTTAAGAATATGTGTACATATCAACTGAGACTAAAAGTAAAACACAAAAATAGCCAGGTGCGGTGGCTCATGCTTGTAATCCTGGTATTTTGGGAGGCTAAGGTGGGTGGATGGATCACTTGAGATCAGGAGTTTGAGGCTAGCCTGGCCAACGTGTTGAAACCCTGTCTCTACTAAAAATAAAAATATTAGCTAGGCATGGTGGTGGGAGCCTGTAATCCCAGCTACTCGGGAGGCTGAGGCAGGAGAATCACTTGAACCTGGGAGGCAGAGGTTGCAGTGAGCCGAGATGGTATCATTGCACTGCAGCCTGAGCAGCAAGAGCGACACTCCATCTGAAAAAAAAAAAAAGAGAGAGAGAGACAAAAACAGAAGCAGGGGCTTGGTAAGGGTAGCGGGGTTTTTCGTGATTGGATTATTTTTATTATATGGTTCTAAAGGAATGCTTGATTATCTGTGGTTTGGTTTTAGGTACTGGGACCCTGGTCCTCGAGCTGACCCGTTTGAGGATATGCGGTACATCTGGGGGGGTTTCGCCTACTTGCAGGATGTGGTGGAGCAAGGAATCATCAGGGTGCTGACCGGCACTGAGAAGAAAACTGGTGTCTACGTGCAGCAGATGCCCTATCCCTGTTATGTTGATGACATGTAAGTTACCTGCAAACCACTGTATTTAACCCATTTATATTGTGCCAGATGGTGTGTGTTTGTGGGTGCCTGTGTGTGTGTGTGTGTGTGTGTGTGTGTGTGATCTGGAAATAAGATGCCAGATGTAAGTTGTCAACAGTTTCAGCCACAATGACAGGCATACATACATGTGCACACACTAGTAAACCTCTTTCTTATCCATGGTTGTCACTCTTTAAAATTTTTGGAGTCAGAATCTCTCTCTGTCACCCAGGCTGGAGTGCAGCGGCGCAGTCTCAGCTCACTGCAACCTCTGCCTCCCGTGTTCAAGAAATTCTGCCTCAGCCTCCAGAGTAGCTGGGACTAGGTGCATGCTACCATGCCCGGCTAAGTTTTTGTATTTTAGTAGAGACGTGGTTTCACCTTGTTGCCCATGCTTGCCTCGAACTCCTGAGGTCAGGCAATCCGCCTGCCTCAGGCTCCCAAGGTGCTGGAATTACAGGCATGAGCCTGTCACTTTAATTTTTTACACTACCCTTTTGGTCAAAATCTGCTCAATCTGCAAGCTTAACATACGTCATGACAAACACATGTGAGCACATACTCACATATAACCCCAGCCACAGAAGCAGCATCTAAATTGTAAAAGCATACTTTATCTAAATGTGTGCACCTCTCCCTAGGTGGTAGACCACATTTCAAAACTGAATAAAACTGAACAAAGCCTCTTCATCTTAGACTTTTTAGAAAATCTTTCAGTGCTGAGTCACTCAGCTGCCAAGTTCTCATTGTGGGAACTATGCCTTTGGATATAATGATTTCTTCTAAGACAATGGGCAGAGGGGTAGTTATTGCAAACATCTAAAATATGTAATGTCTCTTCCAGATTCTGGAAATTCTCTTATTCTCTCTTGGAGGTGGTGGTGGTGTGTGTGTGTGCATGTATGTGTGTGGGTGTGTAGGGATCCGGATGCAGAAGGAGCAGGGTTCTTCGCCTTGTATTTGCTCTCTTTTGCATTGAATAGCCTGTTTCCTTGTATGGCTATCTATAGCTTTTCCAGGTCACTAGAAATTATCCTGTTTTTTACCTTCTAAACAATTAGCTGGAATTTTTCAAAGGAAGACTGTTACAAAGACCCCCTAAGCCAAGGTTTACTCTAGAAAGGATGTCTTAAGATGGAAGCAGGGGAGATCAGGGGCATTAAGAGCCGCTGCCTGTTGTCATGCATGTGCCTGCATGCTAAAGCTTTGATCTGAACCTCAAGTTCAGGGTTCAAAAATCTGTGTCCCTTTTACTTTACATATCTGCATTTTCTATTCTAGTTTGGAATCTGAAACATTCCTGATAAGAGCTGCCTGAAGTGTATGTCTGTGCTGTGATAAGAGTTACGATAAGCAAGTCAATAGTGAGATGGCCTTGGAGATGTTGAGCTTTTGTGAGATAGTGAGTTGGTTTTTTGGTTTTGGTTTTAGTACTTTAAAATAATCTACCTTTAGATTAAGTATGGCTCATAGTTACCTAACTAGGGTTACTGAAGCAAGACCCCAAAGAAATTTTGTTTGGCAGTATTTTGTTAGCCTAGTTTTTGCCTCTACATTGCATTGCTCATGAAGCATTGGGTGATATTTACATTTCAGAGTCCAGAGGGCCTTTCCTTCTGCAGTCCAGATGGGGTGCTCTCTCTAGCATGCAGGCCCAGGGGCCTTAGCCCATCACCTGTCTCATGTGTGTCTTTCTTTCTCCCCATGTCCTTCCTTGGGGCCTCCAGCTTTCTGCGGGTGATGAGCCGCTCAATGCCCCTCTTCATGACACTGGCCTGGATTTACTCAGTGGCTGTGATCATCAAGGGCATTGTGTATGAGAAGGAGGCGCGGCTGAAAGAGACCATGCGGATCATGGGCCTGGACAACGGCATCCTCTGGTTTAGCTGGTTCATCAGTAGCCTCGTTCCTCTTCTTGTGAGCGCTAGCCTGCTGGTGGTCATCCTGAAGGTAAGGCAGCCTCACCCGCTTTTCCCTGCCAGGGAACTCCGAAATAGCTCGACACGGGGTAAGGGAGGAGAAGAAGAAAAACATCCAAGCCTCTGGTAGAGAATGGGTCATACCTGTCATTTCCTGCAATTTAGACAATTTATGTTTGGAGAAAGTGAGGCCCAGAGAGGGGCAGTGACTTGCCCAGGGTCAACCCAGCTGGTTATCAGATAAACAGGACTGGAGTACAGGGTTCATGCTTTCCAGATAAGCACACACTCCACTGTGCCATGCTGTCTAGTTGGCAGTGGTTCATGGTAGCATCTGAGAGCTATTTATTTTCTTAGTTATATTGGATGGTGATTCTTCCCAAGTTTCTAAGAACAATAATCAGAAGGGTGTATATTGTGGCAGGTTAGACTGTCTGGAAGCAGAAGCTGAAATAGAGTTTGATGTATGGGTGTTTATGAGGGCTCAATACCTGCGGAAGTAATAATGGAAGATGCAGGATTGGTCAGAGGGAGGAGTTGAACTGGATGCAGGGCCAACCCCGTGAGTCACTGTAGAATCTGCTGCTTGTTGGAGTTGTTCTTCATCGAGCTGAAACATCAGCCCTTTGTGCTCTCCCAAGGCCTCCCTCCTGATACCACCTACCCTAGCCCTCTCAATCAATCTTCGCAGTGCAGTTTTGTGTCTGCACCATACATTAAAATATTTATATCCTAATTTCCTTTCTCTGCAAGTGTTTCATATAAAGATGCATCAGGTAAAAATAAATGTTTTTTGAAGCCGAGGGAGTGCAAAGAGATAAGAACTAACGTTTAATACTAGCTATTGTCTGTTACAAATAGTTCCTACTGATTGCCAAGCACTTTATTTAAACACATGACATGGGCTGTCTTACTCTATCTTCACTAACCCTCTTAACAGACAAGGAAATGAGGCTCAGGAAGGTCAAGGACTCTATTGAGGTTCCACAGTGGGATACAGTACTTGCTAAAAGCAACCCTTTCCTCGTGCTCTGACATCTAACTGCAAGGGCAAGGTCAGTGGCAGGGGTGGTGGTCCCATGGTCTGAGACAACTGCATGCTGGTGGGTCCTGCAGGCGTGTACCCATCACCTGAGACACGAGAGTTTGGATGATTCTGCGAATGCAGAATCCATGGTGATCAAGGGGGAAAGTCAAGTTGCCTGGCCGTTTTTCTTGGGACGTTATCTCCCACAGCTCTTCCTTGGTGCCACCAGTCATAGTCCTTATATAAGGAGAAACCAGTTAAATTACCTATTGAAGAAACAAAGAGCAAACTCACCCACTGAGATGGCATAGAAAGCCTTGGCTTCTCTTCTCTTCATAAGTCTGCCATTATTTTTCTGTGTAGTCTTGGGTAAATCACTTATCTTTTTTTTTTTATGAGATGAAGTTTTGCTCTTGCTGCCCAGGTTGGAGAGCAATGGCATGATCTCGGCTCACTGCAGCCTCCACTTCCTGGGTTCAAGCGATTCTCCTGCATCAGCCTCCCAAGTAGCTGGGTTTACAGGCATGCACCACCACTCGTGGCTAATTTTGTTCTTTATAGTAGAGATGGGATTTCTCTATGTTAGTCAAGCTGGTCTGGTCTCGAACTCCCAACCTCAAGTGATTGCCTGCCTTGGCCTCCCAAAGTGGTGGGATTACAGGTGTGAGCAACCGCTCCCAGCCAATCACTTATCTTCTTTAGGATGATAATGATCAGTTTTCTCACCAGAAAGATGAACAGCATTACCCTTCTGCATTATCTCTAAGATGAGTAGGAATAAACCTGCCTTTTTTCTGTAGATCATACAAGTGAGTGCTTGGGATTGTTGAGGCAGCACATTTAATGTGTCTCTTCCTTCCCAGTTAGGAAACCTGCTGCCCTACAGTGACCCCAGCGTGGTGTTTGTCTTCCTGTCTGTGTTTGCTGTGGTGACCATCCTGCAGTGCTTCCTGATTAGCACACTCTTCTCCAGAGCCAACCTGGCAGCAGCCTGTGGGGGCATCATCTACTTCACACTGTACCTGCCCTACGTCCTCTGCGTGGCATGGCAGGACTACGTGGGCTTCACACTCAAGATCTTTGCTGTGAGTGCCTCTGGCCCTTCTTCAGTGGCTCTACAGCCACATTTGGCCTCCCCTTTGGAGTTCTTGAATAAAAGCTGCAAGTCAAGAACAGAAGATGATAGTCTCTTTCCAATGGGACATGAACCTTAGCTCTATAGATTCTAAGCTCTTTAAGGGTTAAGGGCAAGGATTGTGTTTTATTAAATTGTTTGCCTTTAGTCTTCTGAGTGAATCCTGGTTGAATTGAATTGAATGGAATTTTTCAGAGAGCCAGACTGCATCTTAAACTGGGCTGGGGATAAATGGCACTGAGGAATGGCTTCAGGCAACAGGTGCCATCTCTGCCCTTTATCTCCCAGTTCCAGCTCTGTTGGCCATGTTAAGCTCGTGACAAAGTCAAGGCTGCAAACAGAACTGAAAACTCTTGAGGTCAGAGATGGCCCCTTTTGTATTCCTTGGGTCTAGTTTGGTGTTTTGCTTGAGTAATATTTTCTGAACTGAGCATGACTGAAGAGCGGGTGCCTCATCTTCCCACAATTTCCTGACTCGGACACTTCCTTCCCTTGTACAGAGCAGGGGGAAATATTGGATAGTGTGTGAGCCCCTACAAGTGCAGGTTGTCAGATGTCCCCAGGTCACTTAGAAAGAAAGCTGGCCGGGCGCGGTGGCTCAAGCCTGTAATCCCAGCACTTTGGGAGGCCGAGGCGGGTGGATCACGAGGTCAAGAGATCGAGACCATCCTGGTCAACATGGTGAAACCCCGTTTCTATAAAAATACAAAAAATTAGCTGGGCACGGTGGCGCATGCCTGTAATCCCAGCTACTCAGGAGGCTGAGGCAGGAGAATTGTCTGAACCCAGGGGGTGGAGGTTGCAGTGAGCCGACATCGCGCCATTGCACTCTAGCCTGGGTAACAAGAGAGCGAAACTTCGTCTCAAAAAAAAAAAGAAAGAAAGCTAAGAGTCACTCATAGGATGTTCCTGATGCCTCAGTCTGGGCTTCATAGGTATCAGCAGTCGCAGACGGGCTCCTTTGATCCTGAGCCATCCTTGGCTGAGCAGGGAACCTGAGAGGACTGTAGGTTTGCACACGTGTGTGGGGGGAACAGCATTGCTGAGGCCTGGGGCATCTTTGGAAACGTAAAGTTTTAAAAGTTTTATACTTTATTGTTATATACATTTCCGAAATGTTTGTTCATATTGAATGGTTACAAATGGAATCATTTTGTATGTTACGTGGTAGCCCTCTATTTCCCTAAAGGGACTCTGTAGGTAAATGCTACTTCTGCACCTTGCGATTGATCCATTTTGCAAATTCAAATTTCTCCAGGTATAATTTACACTAGAAGAGATAGAAAGATGAGAGAGACCAGGAAATGAATAAGTGACTTTGCCTGTTTCTCACAGAGCCTGCTGTCTCCCGTGGCTTTTGGGTTTGGCTGTGAGTACTTTGCCCTTTTTGAGGAGCAGGGCATTGGAGTGCAGTGGGACAACCTGTTTGAGAGTCCTGTGGAGGGAGATGGCTTCAATCTCACCACTTCGGTCTCCATGATGCTCTTTGACACCTTCCTCTATGGGGTGATGACTTGGTACATCGAGGCTGTCTTTCCAGGTACACTGCTTTGGGCATCTGTTAGGAAAATAGGACTTCTAGCTGATTTCCCAAGAGCTAGAATCTCTGTAGAGCATGGGGCTCCCTGGGAAGTGGCTTGGCCTTTAGATCGATGGCAAACAGATATCCAGGGGCAGGCAGCTGATGCTGAAAGTACAATTGTCACTATTTGTTTGGCACTTGTTTCTTGAAAACTGTGTGCCAGGCAGCATGCAAACTGTTTTATACACATTCTTTCATTTAATTCTCACAATGCTAACTCTGAGGTTGTTATTTCAATAACCAGCGGTTTTCAAATGACAGAACTGTGACTCAAAGATATTAAGTAACCAGCTGTGGTCACACAACTGTTAAGTGTTGGTACATGGAGGTGAATCCAGTTCGGTCACTCTGGGTCACTAAGCCCAGGAGAATCCTCCCAATGCTCACCCAATTCTGTATTTCTATGTCCCCGGAGAGGGTACAACTAAAAGTCGTTCTGTTTCCTGAGTACAGGTTGTTAATAATTAAATATACTAGCTCTAAGGCCTGCCCATGATTTAATTTTAGCATTCAATAAAAATTCATGTTCAATTTTTCTTTAATACTTCTTTCTTAATACTTCTTGACCAAGTCCAAGATGAACCTGACTTGGACAAACTTTCATATGAGATCAGATTCTGAGACAGCAAGATTTAACCCTTTTTGATTCACCTTCTGATCCTCCCCTAAGGAGGTATACATGAAATATTTATTACTTCTGCCTGAACTTCATTCATTGAATATGCGATTTTGCAGCATACAGATTCTGGATGCAGATTCTTGAGGCCTTAATTTACTGGCTGAAGGACCTTGGACAGCCTCCTTATTCCCTCAGTTTTCTCATCTCTAAAATGGGGATGGCACCTGCCTCATGGGTTGTTGGAGGGACTTACAGAGGTGCAGAATGTACATTGTACATAGCAGCTTTCAGCAAATGTTAGCCCCCTCTTTCCCCACATCCATTCTACTCTGTTCCTTCCCCAAAACATGTGTCAGGGAGGAAATGGACCTGGTTGGGAAATGCTCAGAATACTGGAATGGCACTGAGCTTGGCTCATACCTGTGCTTTGCTTTTAGGCCAGTATGGAATTCCCAGGCCCTGGTATTTTCCTTGCACCAAGTCCTACTGGTTTGGTGAGGAAAGTGATGAGAAGAGCCACCCTGGTTCCAGCCCAAAGAGAATGTCAGAAAGTAAGTGCTGCTGACGGCCTGCTTTTCCTTGAACCTAGTGCTGCTGCCCCTGCTGACTGTTGGGGCAAGCAATGTCTCCTGCCTTTCTAAAAGACCCTGAAACCACTGTAGGGGCAGAGAAAACACATGCACTGTCCCTTGCCGACTCCTCCCATGCCATTTGTGTCCAGTGCTGTTGACCTATTGGGGGAGTTCATGGTCTGGATCCCTGAGGGACATTTTCTTTGTTGCTTTGGCTTCTAGAAAAGTATCTTTTGATCTCTACACCTTTACTTGCCCCCTCCCAAATACACATTTCATGCTCTCCTAACTAGCTAGAAGAAAGAGGTAAAGACAAATGTGACTGTGGAACTATAGCCTTGCTGTGTGCCTTGTCACAGTGACTTGTATATGAGCCTGTGTGAGCTGAGACCAAGTGGCTACCGCAGAGCTCAGCCTATACTTTGCAATGTCATCACCCTTCATTACCCAGACCCGTAATCCTGCAGGCAGAGACATCCACAGCTCATCAAAGGCTCCGCTGTCTGGGTTCTTTGTGCTTCAAGTGGCTTCCTAAGTATTTAATAGGTCCCTTTTCTGCCAGTCTCTTCTGTGCCCATCCCCTGATTGCCTGTGGTAAAAGTGTGATGCTCCCTAGCGTAGCACACTTGCCTGCTGTTCCTAATCTTCTCCTGCATCCTCTCTATACCTAGCTCCTGTTTCAGTCACTTAGAAATGCTCACAGTTGCTAGAATATGTCATGTTCTTCCACACAGGCCTTTGTGTGTACTGTTTGCTTTGTATGTACTGCTTGTTCTCACAGGAGAACTTTCTCTCTAACTTGCCTGTCTTCTCACCTCCTCCTTTCTCTTCAAGATCTAGTTCAGGATTCCCTCCCCTGAGCAGCCCTCCTCGGATCTCAGGTAGTCAGTCACTCTCTGCCCTGAACTTCCCTGTCACGTGAAAGAAAATCTTTTTATTTTAAAACAATCATAGAACCATAAGACATAATAAAAATTACATGAGGGGATTTTCTTAAACCCTTCACCCAAACCGTTTCCCACAATGGTAGCACCATACGTAACTATAGAATAATATCAAAACCATGAAACTGACATTGGTACAAGTCACAAAGCTTCTTCAGATTTCACTAGCTTTATATGCACTCATTTGTATGTGTGTGTATTTAGTTCTGTGCAGTTTTATCATGTGTGAATTCATGTAATTACTAGCTCAATCAAGCTGCAGAAATGTCTCATTGTCACAAAGCTCCTTCAGGCTACCCCTTAATATCCACAGCCACCTCCTTCTTCCTCAGTTCCTGACACCTGTCAACCACTAACGCTTTCCTCATTTTTACAGTTTTATTATTTCCAGAACTTTACATAAATGGAACCATGCAGTAGGAATCCTTGCAATCTTGGCTTTTTTCTCTGAGCAGAATTCCCTTGAGATCTATCCTAGCTGTGTGTGTCAACAGTGCATTCCTCTTCAGTGCTGAGTAGTATTCCCTGATAGGGACATATCACAGTTCCATGACATTTTTAGGTGTGTGGCTTTTTTTGTTTTTGTTTTTGTTTTTGATTTTTTTTTTTTTTTTTTTTTGAGACAGAGTCTCCTCTGTTGCCCAGCCTGAAGTGCAGTGATGCAATCTCGGCTCACTACAACCTCTGCCTCCTGGGTTCAAGTGATTCTCCTGCCTCAGCCCCCCAAGTAGCTGGGACTACAGGCATGTGCCACCAAGCCTGGATAATTTTTTTGTATTTTTAGTAGAGATGGGGTACCACCATGTTAGCCAGGATGGTCTACATCTCCTGACCTCATGATCTGCCCACCTCTCCCTCCCAAAATACTGAGATTACAGGGTGAGCCACCACTCCCGACCAGATGTATTTATTTAAACAGCTTTCAGCAACCTGTTTTTAATTATCAAATCCTTTTCCCCAATAGACTGTGAATACTGGTTTATCATTGTATTCCCATCACCAATATCAGTGCCCAAATAAACGTTTATAGCCTCCTGCTTGCCTCTGAAACTAGGGTAGCCATGGAGAGAAGGCAGTTCTGAAAGTAAAAGCACAGTGCCCTATGTCCTCATACTCCTCTCCTCAGTGCTTTCCATGGGTTCATTCCTGTCTTCTCTCCTGTCACAGTCTGCATGGAGGAGGAACCCACCCACCTGAAGCTGGGCGTGTCCATTCAGAACCTGGTAAAAGTCTACCGAGATGGCATGAAGGTGGCTGTTGATGGCCTGGCGCTGAATTTTTATGAGGGCCAGATCACCTCCTTCCTGGGTCACAATGGAGCGGGGAAGACCACCACCATGTAAGAAGAGGGTGTGGCTCCCACAATCAGCCACAGGAGGGTTCTGCAGTAGAGCTGGAAATTTACACCTTAGGAAACCATGCTGGTCCTTTGGACGAGGGCAGGAGCACTTGAGGAGTTGCCGAGTGTGAAAACGTTTCGTAATCCTGAGTGTCTTTCCACGAGCTAGTTTGTTAGATGTTATTTCTTTAGCCTAAAACAGGCTGGGGCCTCAGATGACCTGTCCTGTGTAGTTCACAGAATTCTGCAGTGGTCTTGGAACCTGCAGCCACGAAAAGATAGATTACATATGTTGGAGGGAGTTGGTAATTCCCAGGAACTCTGTCTCCAAGAAGATGTGAGAAGCAGCTGGGCAGCTGGCTTGATTGCCTTCCCTGGGACCTCTAGGACCTTACAGTGGGTAGTGTCAGGAGGGAGCAGGGCTGTAAAGCACCAGCGTTAGCTTCGTTGCTTCCAGCGTGATTCCTCAACCATTCCAAAGGGTATATTTTGCGAGGGGGAGGGGGCAGGGTGATGTTCTTTTCCTGTTTTGTTTTAATCTTTTTTTTAAAACATAAAATTAATACATCAAGAATATTATGAGCTTTTCAGAAGGTGTTTAAAAGGCAGTCAGAAATCTTACTAACATAGAAATTATTTTTATCTTTGAATAATATGTTCTCATTTGTCCATTTTCCATGTATGTGATGTTACATACAAAATCTGTGTTTTAGTATACTTTCATTACACATTGGAAACGTCATTTAAAAAATGCTTATACTAAAATTGGCATTTCTGACACATAGGCCCACTTGTAGTTATTTACTAAAGCAAAAGATGGCTTTGCTTTGTGTGGGTCTGGTAAGGATCATTAGAAAGGAATGGGGGCAGTGGGAGGGTTGGTGTTCTCTCTGCAGCCTCAGTGGAGCATCTAGAGTTAAGGGTAGGTCAGCGCTGACTCCTCTACTTCCAAATTTTTGTCCTCAGGTCAATCCTGACCGGGTTGTTCCCCCCAACCTCCGGCACTGCCTACATCCTGGGACAAGACATTCGCTCTGAGATGAGCACCATCCGGCAGAACCTAGGGGTCTGTCCCCAGCATAACGTGCTGTTTAACATGTGAGTACCAGCAGTGTGTTAAGAATAGGTTCTTTCTGGATGTGTATGTCTTGCCATCAGGGGAGGAGTGAGACTTAAGCATTTTACTCTTGAATGTGGCAGGCTCACCTCCCTGAACACCTTCAGACCTAGTTGTTATTTGATTTTAGGAGAAATAGGAGGTGAATTGTTCGGTGGGAGAGGTGACATCAGCCCAGTCAGTAGAGGGAGGCTTGGGAAGCATTGCTTTCCATTACTGTCAAACTGGAGGGCCCTTTGGCCCATCCTCTCCCCCGCCACACTCCTTCCTGAGGCCTGGATCAGATTTCCCAGACCTGATAGTGCTTCAGGGCCCTGGTATGATGGGCCTGTCTTTGCTGCTCAAGACATTTGCTGCCTCTCAGGTTGTCCCATCAACACAGAGGCCCCCAGGGAGCCCGTGTGATGGAGCAAAGAAAGACCTAAGCTCTGCAACCTCAGGCAAGGCTTTTCCCTTGTTTCTTCCTATCCAAAGTGAACAGCTTGGGCTCATGTGCTCCCCAGGGTCCTCCCTGCTTTCTGAGCCTAAGGTCCTTTGAGGTTCAGGAGGGCTGCTCCAGGTTAAAGCTGAGCTGACTTCTTGGTGGATGTGCTGTGGGAACAGCCTGTTTAAGTCACATCCTGGGGCTCTGAAATTGAAAGTTGTAACTGCCTCATGCATGGCAGCCAGGCCTGCTGGAAATAGGTTGGAAGTGATCTATCACCTTTCACTTTGATTTCCTGGCAGCTCATGTAGTTGCTCACTGTTGTTCTACCTTGAATCTTGAAGATTATTTTTCAAAAATTGATTTTAAAAAAGGAGAGAAAAATATGCCCATTCTCTTCTGTTCTGGGCCAGGAGACACTATTCTGGGGCATCCGGTGGGGCCCAGAGTTGACCTGCCTCTCTGTCCCCAGGTTGACTGTTGAAGAACACATCTGGTTCTATGCCCGCCTGAAAGGGCTCTCAGAGAAGCACGTGAAGGCGGAGATGAAGCAGATGGCTCTGGATGTTGGTTTGCCATCAAGCAAGCTGAAAAGCAAGACAAGCCAGCTGTCAGGTGCGGCCCAGAGCTACCTTCCCTACCCCCCTCCCCTCCTCTTCCAGCTACACACACGCAGACGAAAATCAGCACTGATGGTGGGTAACAAACTTCTCTCTGGCTGTGTTCCCAGGTCCTCTGCCTTCACTCACTGTCAGGCTGGTCCTAGAGTTTGTCTTGCTCTGGTTTTTGTAGGTGGAATGCAGAGAAAGCTGTCTGTGGCCTTGGCCTTTGTTGGGGGATCCAAGGTTGTCATTCTGGATGAACCCACAGCTGGTGTGGACCCTTACTCCCGCAGGGGAATATGGGAGCTGCTGCTGAAATACCGACAAGGTGACTGATGCATATTTATACAGAGTAAATGGACGGGGGAGGGGAGGAGCTTTGGAGAAGTATGGCTGGATCCCATGGCTACTTGTCTGTTTACCGTGGGATACTCTTCTGTTATTGCAAAAGAGGTAAAGGGCATTTAGACTGAGATTACTGAGAGGAGATGCTGTGTCTTTATTCATCTTTTTGTCTCCAGCATGGTACACTATATTCATGTTAGTTGGAAGAGTGGATGCGTAAATGAATGGGATTGGAGAGGGGCAGGAAGACGATTGGGCTTTCTGGTTAGAGATCTGATGTGGTACAGTATAAGGAGCACAGACAGGCTTGGAGCCAACCCTGGTTGGCCCTGAGACATTGGGAAAGTCACAACTTGCCTCACTTTCCTTGCCTATAATAATAGTGGTGCTTACCTCATAGAAGATTAAATTAAATGAGAATGTACATTGTACAAACCACCTAGCACAATGCCTGGCTTATAGGAAGTTCTCAAATAAATGCTACTGTTCTTACTTCTGTGAGGATGTGGTACCTATATATCCAAAGCTTTGACATTTTAGGGGTCACAGCCATACAGGGTTAAAGGTGGCTTCTGAGTCTCTCAACCCTGCTTGTCCCTGCTGATATCTCTGTAGTCCCTGCCACCGTGACCAGTGAGACCCGAGAGCCTCACCTGTCCCACTTCCTTGTGTTCGTACCTGGCAGGCCGCACCATTATTCTCTCCACACACCACATGGATGAAGCGGACATCCTGGGGGACAGGATTGCCATCATCTCCCATGGGAAGCTGTGCTGTGTGGGCTCCTCCCTGTTTCTGAAGAACCAGCTGGGAACAGGCTACTACCTGACCCTGGTCAAGAAAGACGTGGAATCCTCCCTTAGTTCCTGCAGAAACAGTAGTAGCACGGTGTCGTACCTGAAAAAGGTGAGCTGCGGTCTTGGTGCTGGGTCTGGGCGGTCAGGCCTTGCTGGCTGTGAATGGCTTCCCCACCTCCACCACTTTTGCCATGTTGAAGCCACCATGTCCCTGCTCTGCTGCCTCTTTGGAATCATATCATACCTCAGGCATGGAGAGCTAAGGAGCCCTCTGTTCCCACTGTGCTGCTTCTGTTGAATCCCATTTTCCTTTTCCTGTGAGGCACAGTGAGTAATAGAGAAGGTCCTTAGAGGACATTATTGTGTCAAAGAAAAGAGACTTGTCAAGAGGTAAGAGCCTTGGCTGCAAATGACCTGCTGTTCCTGCTCATTACTTTTCAGTCTCATTGACTTTAACTTTTAAACTACAAAACAGCCAATATTTATTAGGCACTGATTTCATGCCCCAGAGATTCTGGGCATAAAAGAAAATAATGATAATAGTTATTTTTATATAGCATTGTTACCATTTACAACCTTTATTTTAAAACCTCTATCATCTCAATTAAAGTGCAGAGAAACCCTGGGAAAAAGATAACTATTTATTATCCCAGATGAGGGAAGTGAGGCTTGGAGGGATTTGGTAGCTTATTCAAGGCCACTCAGCAGGTAAATAACAGAGGTGGGACCAGACCCAGGAACTAGGTATGTTTTCCTCTGTACCGCAGCACATGCCTGAGATTTATGTGTGTGTTGAAGCCAGTGGTACCTAATGCATTTACATCCCAACCTTAAACTCCTCTCCACTTACTCAACCTTTTAATGAACCTCTTGACTCAAGTTCAGTGTGAGGACCAGCGGCATCAGGATCACTTGGGAGCTTATTAGAAATGCAGCATCTTGAGCCCAGCTCAGACCTACTGAATCAGAATCTGTGCATTTGAATAAGGTCTTTGAATGATTGAACACACATTAAAGCTTGAGAAGCACTGCACTAGACATGTAGCCAGGTGAAGGCCTCGTGGCAGCATTCATTGGCAGCCCACAGTTCTTTTGGCCACTCTGCTTCCCAACCTCTCACCCCCAGGAAGCGAGGGTGTTCACACGGCACTCACATGCCAGGCAGTGTCCTCTGAAGCCACGGCTGCCAGTTGCATGTGTCCCAGGGAAAGCTTTTTGCTTTAGTTCTCACGCAACAGAGCTTCTTGGAAGCCCACCCTGGCGAAGGTGCTAGTGGCTCTGCCTTGCTCTGTCCCTGACCCGTTCTCACCTCCTTCTTTGCCATCAGGAGGACAGTGTTTCTCAGAGCAGTTCTGATGCTGGCCTGGGCAGTGACCATGAGAGTGACACGCTGACCATCGGTAAGGACTCTGGGGTTTCTTATTCAGGTGGTGCCTGAGCTTCCCCCAGCTGGGCAGAGTGGAGGCAGAGGAGGAGAGGTGCAGAGGCTGGTGGCGCTGACTCAAGGTTTGCTGCTGGGCTGGGGCTGGGTGGCTGCGGGGGTGGGTGCAGCTTGGCGATGGGTTGGCCTAATGCTTGCTGGGGTGCCTGGGGCTTGGTCTGGGAGCTGGCAGGGCAGTGTCCCAGAGAGCTGAGATGACTGGGGTTTGGAGAATCCCTTAGGAGAGTGAACGCTAAACACCAGGGATAAGGAGCTGAGGCCCAAGCCAGTGGGGTGGGATTTGAGCCTAGTGGATAAGAAGAGTGAGAACCCAGGAGATCAGGAACAGCCTTCCAGGTTTTTCTTGGGTAGTGTGTGTGTAGGAAGCCAGTGTCACCGGAAGCATATGTAGTATAGAAGTCTTGACCCTTGCCATCTCTGCCCAGTCCTAATGGCTGGCCTTTCCCAGGAAGACTTCTGCTTCCATGAACTGTTAGATTAACCCTCTTGAGGTAAATGAGGGAGCCTCCTTTAAAAGTGTAGGGATGGGTGAAGAATCTTTTAAGAGTCCTTTACTTGAGTTTTCTATTGAGGAATTCCACAGTGTAGGTAATAGACACCAGACTTTGAGCCTCAGTTATCTATTCACCCATCCTCCCATCTTCCCATCCTCCCATCCATCCATCCATATATCCATCCATCCATCCGTCCATCCATTTATTCATCCATCCATCCATCCATCCTACACTGAATACCTACAATGTGCCTGGCTTTGGTGATACAAAGGTGAATAAGACATAGTCCTTTCCTTTGCCCCCAACCCTCAGACCAGAGATGAACATGTGGAATGACTAAAACACCTCGATCAGGTGTGGTGTATGAGCAGCAGACATCTGAGGAGAGGGTGGGGGATGGCCAGCCCTCCCTCTGGAGCCCCTCCGAGTTGACTGAGACGTCTTTGTACTTTGGTCCCCACAGATGTCTCTGCTATCTCCAACCTCATCAGGAAGCATGTGTCTGAAGCCCGGCTGGTGGAAGACATAGGGCATGAGCTGACCTACGTGCTGCCATATGAAGCTGCTAAGGAGGGGGCCTTTGTGGAACTCTTTCATGAGATTGATGACCGGCTCTCAGACCTGGGCATTTCTAGTTATGGCATCTCAGAGACGACCCTGGAAGAAGTAAGTTAAGTGGCTGAGTGTCGGAATATATAGCTAGGCCAAATGTTCTAAAGCCAGACAAGTAGCCTGCATTGGGAGCGGGATTATCAGGGAGTTAGTCATTGAGTTTTTAGGTTATTGACATCTGAGTAATGTTGGCCCCAGTTAGCCATTTAAGATGGTAGTGGGAGAGAGCAGGAAAGAAATATTTTTCTCTTTACCACAGTACATGCCTGAGATTTATTTGTGTATTGATACTGGTGGTACCTAATGCATTTACATCACAACCTTAAACTCCTATCCACTTATTTACCTTTTAATGAGCCTCTTCACTCAAGTGCAGTATGAGGACCAGCGTCATCAGGATCACTTGGGAACTTGTTAGAAATGCAGCAACTTGAGCCCAGCTCAGACCTACTGAGTCAGAATAAGAAGCAATTCCCTGGTGTGACTGTGTCATAGCCAGGTATCAACTGAATTCTCATACATAGGAAATGACCAACATTTATGGATGGATAGTCTACTTATGTCAGTTGCTGAGCTTGTTTTTTTTTTTTTCATTTAATTTTCATTAAAAGATGGAAAAATGAACACTCAGGAATGCTGATATGGGATTCAGAATCAGGGGTTTGGGGCTTCAAAGCCCGTGCTCTTTATCCGTGTAAATGCTTCCCCTTAGAGATACAACACCAGAGACCTTGAGGGCTGAAGGGGATATAAAAGCTGTCTGGCTTAGTGTCGCCAAGCTTGACAGTTCAGCACAATCACCTGGGGATATTACTAAAGATAAACATTCTGAGGCTTGGCTTCAGGGCCTGTGAATCAGAATTTCTGAAGGTAAGGCCTTGAAGTCTGTATTCCATTGCATGCTTTGAACGCAGTGGTCTATAGACTAGAGTTTAGAAATGACTGCTCTCATTCAGATTCTCCTCTAATGTTGAATCTATGCCATTATATTTCTAGCGATCTATTTCCTCCTGCTCATTCTATCTTGGATAACTTATCATAGTGCTAGTCTACTCAAAGATGTAGAGCCACACTAAATGAAAGAAGTCACTTGACTCATTCCCTCATTCCCTGTAGGCTCAGAACAAATTTCTTTGCAGCATCCTACTGTCATAGCTTTTTTTTCCCTTTGAGATGGAGTTTCACTCTTGTAGCCCAGAGAGTACAATGGCATGATCTCAGCTCACTGCAACCTCCACCTTCCGAGTTCGGGTGATTCTCCTTTCTCAGCCTCCTGGGTAGCTGGGATTATAGGCATGTGCCACCATGCCTGGCTAATTTTGTATTTTCAGTAGAGATGGGGTTTCTCCATTTTGGTCAGGCTGGTCTTGAACTCCTGACCTTAGATGATCCCCCTACCTTGGCCTCCCAGAGTGCTGTGATTACAGCATGAGCCACTGCACCTGGCCGTAGCTTTGTCTAGATTGATAACTGTCACCACTCAGGAAATGTTTTCTGGCAAACATGGCTTCTCTCCCAAGTGACTCTGACAAAGTGTTATTAAGATATGTCTTAAGGGGCTAACATGCCACTCAATAATGTAATAATCATGACCATGCTGACTACTCTCATAATGTTGGTGCTTATAATGTTTTCACCTGCTCTCATTTTTCAGATATTCCTCAAGGTGGCCGAAGAGAGTGGGGTGGATGCTGAGACCTCAGGTAACTGCCTTGATGGCACACTTAAGATAGTGCCTCCTCAGGCTTTCTCAGTGCGTCAGTATTGTACCTTTCCCTTTGAATTGTTCTATTGCATTCTCATTTGTAGAGAGTAGATTTGCTACAAAGGGGGAAGGTTTGTTTTGTAGTAAATAAAATAAACGATGGGATTCTTTCCTTGTGCCTTCAGATGGTACCCTGCCAGCAAGACGAAACAGGCGGGCCTTCGGGGACAAGCAGAGCTGTCTGCGCCCGTTCACTGAAGACGATGCTGTTGATCCAAATGATTCTGACATAGATCCAGGTCTGTTTGGGAAAGATCCACCATGTTCCACTGTTGGACTGTGAATTTCTCTTTCATGCTCTCAGCTGTTTCCTTTGGATGGCCTTTAGCCAAGGTGATAGATCACTACAGAGTCCAAAGAGACGTGAGAAAATGATAAAAGCCACTTATTCTTTGCAACATGATGCTGTGGTCAAACCTAAAAACCCCATCTATATCACTTCTTTTAAAGACGTAAAGATGGTGCCTCAATCCTAGGAATTCATGTATTTATTATCTTTTCTGCAGGGTCCCAAATTCTTTTGTGTATTAGGTGCTTAATTGTTGAACAAATATTCAATCAAGTAGATGAATGATTTTGAAAGAGTCAGAAAGGGGAATTTGCCATTAGAGTTAATTGTACCCTGACTTAGATATTTTGAGGCTGGACACGGTGGTTCATGCATGTAATCTCAGCGCTTTGAGAGGCCAAGGCAGGTGAATCACCTGAGGTCAGTAGTTTGAGACCAGCTTAACCAACATAGTGAAACCCCTGTCTCTACTAAATACAAGAAATTAGCCAGATATGGTGGCACAGACCTGTAAATCCCACCTACTCTGGAGGCCAAGGCAGGAGAATTACTTGAATTTGGGAGGCGGAGGTTACAGTGAGCCAAGATTGCCCCATTACACACTAGCCTGGGCAACAAGAGTGAAACTTCCATCTCAAAAAAAAAAAAGAAAAAGACTTAGCTATCTTGGATGAGTGTGTCCTTGTGTGTTTCACTGAGATGGAGAGTAGAGAGAGGACACCAAACAAATATTGTTAAGATGTAAAAGCACATCAGTTAGAGATCATTACTTTAGGACAAGAATTTCTAGAAAATTTTTAGGAACAAAAAACTTTCCAGTTCTCTCACCCCTGCTCACAAGAGTGTGTGGCTCTTACATTAGACATAACTGTCTAACTTCATAGTACCAGTGCATTTCAAATGTGTTCACGTTTTACCAAAATATAACAGGTGAGAAGCTAACTGCCACTGTGTTGTCAAATATGTCAAGCTATGTACATACCTGTTTCACAGAATATTCTATAAGAAATTGATGACTTGGTACGTCCGAGCGGCCGGCTGTAACACCCGATTATGCATGAACACATTTTTTCTGTTGTCTCAAGACACTTTTGTTTTCTGTACTTATCAGACAAGGACTGAAAGGCAGAGACTGCCACTGTTAGACATTTTGAGTCATAACTTTTCCTTGGACATAGCTTTGTCATGAAAGCCCTTTACTTTCAAGATAGTAGGTGACCTTCAGTGTTGGCTTCTTGCAGAATCCAGAGAGACAGACTTGCTCAGTGGGATGGATGGCAAAGGCTCCTACCAGGTGAAGGGCTGGAAACTCACACAGCAACAGTTTGTAGCCCTTTTGTGGAAGAGACTGCTAATTGCCAGACGGAGTCGGAAAGGATTTTTTGCTCAGGTGAGATGTGCTGTTTTGGCCAGAGACTCTGGCTTCATGGGTGGGCTGCAGGCTCTGTGACCAGTGAAAGCAGGATAGCATTCTGGTCAAGATATGGATGCCAGAGCCAGATTTATTTGTATTTTAATCATAGTTCTATTCCTTGCCAGTTGTGTATCTGCTGGCAAGTACTTCTCTATGCCTCAGTCTCCTCCTCTGTAAAATGGGGATAGTAATACTACCTGCGATACAGGCTTGTTACAAAAATAAAAATGAGTAAGTACTTAGAATGGAGTCTGATGTGAGTAAGTGCTTAGTTTTGTGTGTGTATATGTTATTTTTATTTTGGAGGAGAACATAAAGAGGACAAAGTGTAGAAAAACTGGTTGAGTGTATTCAGCTGTCATAACACGAGGCGTTATGCCCAGATGCACTTGACCTGTGAACTTATTAGAAACATGATTGTTCTCTAAGTTGATGTTTAATTCAAACTGAAAGAAAAGATAGAGAGGTCAAAATATAGTTGGCCAACAAAGAAGACTCATTATACTATTATCTACATGTCAGTATTTTCATGCTAACTTGCCTAGTTAGAAGGGTTAAATTTTTTCACTGTATAAAATCAAGAAATGTACAGAAAAGTTCTGCCGAGAGTCTCCCATGCTGATGATGTAGGTACTGTTAAGAGCAGGAGTTGGGAGCATACAGAGCTGGAGTTGGATCCTGACTTGCTACTTTTTGGCTGTATGACCTTGGGCAAGATGCTTAGTCTCTCTGATCCTCAGTTACCTTTGTTGATAATGATCATTGATAGCACAACCATAAATAATGACAACATAGAGATAATTCTCACTCTAGTACTGGTAGTACAGAATTATTCACTGTGTTAATTTTATACATTGAAATCACAGAACATTAGAGTCAGGGGCATTATTTGACTCATTAAGGTTATAAGGGATACATTTCTCAGCAATAAATGGAAAGTATGCCCAAGTCATTTTTTTTTATTCAGAAAAGATATGGTAGAAAATCTTAGGAGGCTGAAGAAGGATTTGGATATTTATTCTTAGTGATTCTGGTTGTCCGTGATTGAACCCATTGCTGTAGAGTTGGTTTATTACAGTGGAGGATTTGAATAGGGCATGTGTTCTCAGACCTCAGATTGAAATGAGAAGACTGAGGCAGGAGAGGAGAGGACTTCACATGGGTGCACTTGTGTTAGAGACAGAACCAGGACTCAGGACTTCTGGCTCCTGGTCCTGGGTTCATGGCCCAGTGTGGTCTTTCTCAGTCTTCAGGAGGAAGAAGGGCAGGACCCAGTGTTCTGAGTCATGCTGAATGTGATCACTGTTTACTTGTGAACTTCTCGGCTTAGTGCCTCTGCCAGGTGGCCGTAGTCACTGGCCTCATGCTGCCAGGGAAAAGGTTAGTTTTCAGGCTCCATTGCTTCCCAGCTGCCAAGAATGCCTTGGTGCAGTGCAGTCATGGGCCTTGTACTCCTTGTTGCCCTGCTGGTTGGTTGGGGAGGCTGGCTGGACTCGCGGGGATTTGCCCGTTGGCCTTGTTTCTAACACTTGCCATTTTCCTGCCGTCTCCCTGCCCCCTCCGCTGCCTGGGTAAAGATTGTCTTGCCAGCTGTGTTTGTCTGCATTGCCCTTGTGTTCAGCCTGATCGTGCCACCCTTTGGGAAGTACCCCAGCCTGGAACTTCAGCCCTGGATGTACAATGAACAGTACACTTTTGTCAGGTATGTGTTTGTCTTCTGTGTCCCAGGAGTGGGGAAGATTCAAGCAGACCAGAGATGTTTACAAGGGCCAAGGGAATGGACTTAAGAATTACACAGTGGAATGGATTTTACTGCTATGCATCAGGCCCCTGTATAAGCTAATACTGCATGCATAGAACTACAATGAACTAACCCTGAAGTAATAAATAGGCCGGTCTTCTGTTGAGCCTTTCAGCCTCTCTCCTCTTTATCCTTCTGTTCTCAGAAGCAGCCACATATGTTTTAGATAAAATAATCTACCCTTCCCAAAATTCATGATTAAGTTATAAAATATTCGGATTTGGAATATTTTATATTCCAAATATAAAATATTTATATTTGTGTGTTTTAATTCTGTAATTGAGTCCCAGGGCACACTGTCAAAGCATAGAACCTCCAGAGACTTGTTTTCTGCAAAGTATAATTTATGTAATTATTTATTCTATTTGGGATGTTAGTTAGTGTTTGTTTTTTAGGCAAAAATATCCTCTACTCCATAACATTACACTACATCCAAGAAAAGGACAAAGGGTTTTTCCGGGCCTTAATTAGCAGGAGCTTTCTTCAGTCCCGAAGGATTTGTAGACCTGTAGATGGGGGAAGTGTATCAGTGATACAAAAGGGAAGCATTACAAATATATATATATATGAATTGGCCTGTTTTTCTCTAAGCCCATGTTTTCTTCTTACATAGTTCAGGTTTACTTTATTCTCTCCTTCCCAGCGGCTGACCCTGTATTGCCCATAGTTGTAGAACATAGCATGTGTTTGTGACCTATGCCTGTTATTTTTGTGCTTTTTAGTTGTGCTTGCAAAGAGTACAGTTCTCTTGCCCTTTCTTGGAAAATCCTGCTTGTCTGTGCCAAAGGGATAATTGTAAAAGCACTTTTGAAATACTTAATGAGTGGCTTTACTTCAAATTAAAAAAAAATATGATATGTGTGTACGCATAGGCGCCTTTATACACATAGCCCATTTATACAAGCTCTACCTTGGACTGCTTTACGGCACCTTGATGCCGAATATAGGGCCAGAGTCTCCTGGGTGGTTTCTGTGTTTTGCTCATTTCTGTTTTTAGAGCCTATCTTGTAGAAATGCTTCCTAAAATGTTTAATTTATAAAATCATTTTAAACTCCTGATTACTGGTTTTAATGACTTGCTAAGCTGGCTGCCTCTCACGTACCCACAGCAACGATGCTCCTGAAGACATGGGCACCCTGGAACTCTTAAATGCCCTCACGAAAGACCCTGGCTTCGGAACCCGCTGTATGGAAGGAAACCCAATCCCGTGAGTGTCACTATAGCCATAAACTGGCTTCTTGTGCTGGTCACCTGGTTTAATTTCAACCATGCTGCATTTATCAGCTGCATGTCACATTGTGACCACCAGCATTTGCCCTTCGAATCATTATCATTATTATGTTTTAATTACAAAAAGCCAATGTAGTAACCTAACCAAATTATCTAGGAACAAATGTTTGGAGAGTCTTCTAACACCATGCAGAGCACATCATTGTGGACATTTGTTTACTGATTTAGAACATTAATATTTAATTTAAATAGCACTTTACACTTACTGATCCAATACTTTTCCTTCCTTTCTCTCCCAGCCACTGTACTTAAGTGCTTTAATAGGCTGACATTATATACAATTTTCAGCTTTTGTTTATCAGCTTCTTCACTTTTATAATCTGGCATGGTGGTATATGATGAATTTTTATAAAAATGGACACTTTCTCCTTTTCTTTCCTTTCCTTTTTTTTTTCTCCCCCCTGAGTTGGAGTCTCACCCTGTCACCCAGGCTGGAGTGAAATGGGGCACAATCTCGGCTCTCTGCAACCTCCACCTCCCAGGTTCAAGTGATTCTCCTGCCTCAGCCTCCCAAATAGCTGAGATTACAGGCATGTGCTACTACACCCGGCTAATTTTTTTTGTATCTTCAGTAGAGACAGGGTTTCATCATGTTGGCCAGGCTGGCCTCGAACTCCGGACCTTGTGATCCGCCCACCTCGGCCTCCCAAAGTACTGGGATTACAGGCGTGAGCCACTGCACCCAGCCTCTTCTTTTTAAATTGTGTATTTGTATTGTACTTTCCTTCAAAACCCCTTTTGAAATGTAGGCAGTGGATAAATCCAGCAAAGCATCCATATGACTCTTAAGTGTGTGTAGGGGATGGGAGGTCACCAGATCACTGTGAGTAAGGATGGTGGGGAGGTGAGGATCTTATGAGGTGGAGCTCAAGGCTGGTAGAGGTGGTTAGTGTTTCCAAACTTAGGCAGAATCTCAGCTGAGGTCATGAAACAACAGTGATCTCTGAGGAATTATGGCAAGTTGGGAAGGTGCTGGAGAATTGGAGAGAGGGGCAAATTCAAGTGTTCATGGGAAGATGGCTGTCTGCACACCACAGAGCGGTATTTATGATACCTGTTTATACTAGGTTCTAGAGCAGATTTCTAAATGGATAGCTGCTGCGAGCTTGTTTGTTCTTAATTAGTATTGGATAGTTACTAAATATTTGTTAGTACTTAGTAGTTAGTACGTAATGGGTGGTAAACCTTGGCAGCCGATATTGTATAACCAGATGACAAAGATGGAGAAGGACAAAGATATGACTTACCTGGATTTCATGGTACCTTTGATTTTTCCACATGAAGGTTGTGTAGATAAGATAGAGCATGAGATGAAATGAAATGATAATATAGTCATCTCGATTCATCACTGGCCAGCTGAACCATATGAACTTATGATTGATGCCAGCCTAGGAAGGCTCTGTAGGAGCCAGAACTGGGCTGAGAGCCCATAGAGACAAAAGAGGCATGGCCCTGACATCAGAGGGTTCAGACATTATGTCTGAGACCCACCTACAGTCTGTCGGAGGTGGCCGGAAGGAAGGGCCTTTACCCTGGCAACTCTTACTGAAATTCAAACTTTAGGTTTTGCAAAAAATGGTAGAACTGAAGGAAATTTGACAGGAGCCTGTCTCAGCAGTATTTAAATTTGTCTCAGCCAGTCCTCTTTTGAATGTTCAGGGTGTGAGCTTCAGGAGGGCAATGTGTCTGTCTTTTCCAGTAAGCTCAGGTGCTTTAAGGAGACAATTAGAGATCAATCTGAAAAACTGTTCATTTGAATGTTTAATACATAAGAAAACAATAAGAAATAGTTAAATATATGTATGATTTTTTTTTTTGAGGTGGAGTCTTGCTCTGTCGCCCTGGCTGGAGTGCAGTGGTGCAATCTTGGCTCACTCACTGCCACTTCTGCCTCCTGAATTCAAGCATTTCCCCTGCCTCAGCCTCCCAAGTAGCTCAGATTACAAGCATGCACCACCACACCAGCTAATTTTTGTATTTTTAGTAGTCCTCTGTGTCCCCCAGGGGCAGGGGCGGGGTTTCACCATGTTGGCCAGGATGGTCTTGAACTCCTGACCTCAAGTGATCCACCCACCTTGGTCCCCCAAAGTTCTGGGATTACAGGCATGAGCCACCATGCCTGACAATTATATTTAATATTTAATAATAAGGAAATAATGATGGTAGCTTTACTTTAAATTGTGGAATTTTGAAACTGGGAGGGAACTGGAAGTGACTTGTTGAATCAAGTCATTTTAAACTTTTATTTTACCAGTGGGAAAAATAAGCCCCCAAAAGACACCTGCTGATGTCCTACAGTAATTCAGGGCTGGAGACAAGGTTAAAGGCTTTGCGTCTTTCCTCCAGGGAATATTTGCAGACAACCTAGGTCTTTGTGTACGGAGCACCCCCACACCAATTCTCTACTCATTTGAGAAGATAAATTGGATGTTGCCACTCTCCATTTGTCAGCACATTGAGCGTAAGATCCAGATTATTTCCCAGGCCTCTGTCATCTGCCCCTCCCCTCCTCATTTATCATTACTCTTCTTCATAGCTTATCCTATTGCAGCCATGCTGTCTTCCTGTTACTCCTCAAAAAGAGAAACGCATTTCTTCCCAGGGCCTTTGTACCTGCTCTTGCCATTGCTCTTGCTCAGAATGTTCTTTTCGCCAAATTTTTGCCCAGCTTGTTCTCCATTGTTGTTTATGTTTTGGCTGAAATATCTTCTCTGCAATAGGTCCATTCTCCCCAGTTGCTGTCCTTTTATTTTGCTTTATTTTTGGCCATCTAAGATTGTCTTTTTTTTTTTAAGATGGAGTTTCGCTCTTGTTACCCAGGCTGGAGTGCAATGGTGCCATCTCGGCTCATGGCAACCTCCGCCTCCTGGGTTCAGGCAATTCTCCTGCCTCAGCCTCCTGAGTAGCTGGGATTACAGGCCCATACCACCATGCCCAACTAATTATTATTATTTTTTTTGTATTTTTAGTAGAGACGGGGGTTCACCATGTTGACCAGGATGGTCTTGATCTCTTGACCTCGTGATCCACCCGCCTTGGACTCCCAGTGTGCTGGGATTACAGGCGTGAGCCACCGCGCCTGGCGCCTAAGATTGTCTTAATAGTTCACTTGTTGTTCCATTCCTCCATGGGCATACACCTCTATGAAGGCAGGTGTTTTCACTTTAGACCCTCAAATAGACCAGACAGCATCTGGCAAGTAGTAGATGCTCTGTGAAGATTTGTTGTATGAGAAAATGGTTGACTGATTGGATTGAACTGAGCTCAGTATATAAACATTTAGGGCCTCTTTGCGTTCTATTTCACTTATGTATAAAATGATGTCACAGTGTACAAGGCTGTTGTGGGATCAAGCAATCAAATGAGATCTTGCGTGTCTTTTCCAAATGGTGAGGGAATAGATTCATGTTTGTGGTTGTTATGAAATGTTCCTGTGCTCTTGAGGCAACAGAAAGGCCAGGCCCTCTCAGGTAATCCTACCTTGCTGTCTTCCCTTTGCAGACACATGCCCTGCCTGGTAGGGGAGGAAGAGTGGACCACCGCACCGGTTCCCCAGACCATCACGGACCTCTTCCAGAAGGGGAACTGGACGATGCAGAACCCTTCACCCACGTGCCAGTGTAGCAGTGACAAAATCAAGAAGATGCTGCCCGTGTGTCCCCCAGGGGCAGGGGGGCTGCCTCCTCCACAGGTGAGTGCTTTCAGGGTGCGACTGAGCAGATGGGATACAGGGTAGGCTGGTAGCTTCCACCTGGAAGCAGGAACGAGTGAGATATAATGTCGGGAGGGTCTGCTTCAGTCTGTAACTTGCTTCTGGTCATAGGAAAAAGCATGTGAATTTTGAGTGGAAAGGGTTGGGACCACATTGTGCCCACGCCTGTCCCACAGTAAAAAAGGACTGTGACAGGCCTGGTTTCCAATCTTGGCTCTGTAACAAATGAGCTGGTAGCCTTTGATGGGCCTCTTTCACTCCCTGGGCCTGTTTCTTCACCTGAGTTAGGGAGGCTGGACCAGAAAACTCCCGTGGACCTTGTCAACTCTGGCATTCTTGGAGACTCTATTTGGGAAGGAGTCTGGAACTTTTTCTTTTTCTGAGAATTTCAGGAAGAGGAGTGCTTTGATAACTCTCTGCTATTTTATCAGCATCCAAATTGCAGGGTGAGGACAAGCAGTTCTAAATAAATACAAGAACTGAAAGAAATCTTGGTTACCACTCTTTAAAATAACAGCTAGGCCAGGTGCAAGGTGGCTCCCTCCTGTAATCCCAGTATTTGGGGAGACTGAGGCAGATGAATCATCTGAGATCAGGAGTTCAAAATCAGCATGGCCAATGTGGCAAAACTCTGTCTGTATTAAACATACAAAGATTAGTCAAGCAGGGTGGCACGTACCTGTAATCCCAGTTACTTAGGAGGCTGAGGCAGGAGAATCACTTGAATCTGTGAGGTGGAGGTGGCTGTGAGCTAAAATTGCCGCACTGCACTCCAACCTGGGCAACATAGTGAGACTCTGTCTCAAAAAATAATAATATAGTATAATATAATACAATATAATAAAATAATCTAGTCATCAGTATAAAAGTGAGCAAAAGATTCATTAGGCATAGTTAAGGATGGTGCTTCCTAAAAATCTCTTGACTCCAAAGAATCTCATTTCAATGTTTATTGTTGAGATGTTCAAAATACATTTTTGGGAAAGGCCTTGGCTTAATGTAAGTGAATTACCAGTGCCGAGGGCGGGATGGACCAGGTCGTGTTGCTGGTTGGCTGAGGGCAGTGTCTGGGGCCTGTAGTCAGGGTTCCGGTCACACTGTGGACATGATCACCATTGTCCTTGATTTGCTTTCTGTTTCAATTCTTGTCTATAAAGACCAATATGCTTGGTTTTCATGTGATGACAGAGAAAGCAAAACACCGCAGACATCCTTCAGGACCTGACGGGAAGAAACATTTCAGATTATCTGGTGAAGACGTATGTGCAGATCATAGCCAAAAGGTGACTTTCTACTAAACTTGGCCCCTGCCTTATTATGACTAATTAGAGGAATTAAAGACCTACAAATAACAGACTGTGACAGTGGGGGAGATGCCAGATTATGGACTGATTCTGTCCATTGGAAGTTTAGGATATTATTCCAAACTAGAAAAGGTGGCAAGCGGACTGTGAACATTCAGTTGTCAGCTTCAAGTCTGAGGCAGCCAGGTCGAGAGTGAAAATAGATACAGATTCAAAGTCAAATTCTGCCACTCAGTAGCTACTTGACCAGGTAACTGGTTATCCTTTTAAAACCTTAATTTATCTAAATTGTGATATTAATGTTGCTCTTATAAGTTTGTCATGAGGACCGAATTAAATGATATATGTAGAACGCCTTGGTTACTCTCTGATGGGGGACTCCGTGATAATGTGTAGTCTCATGGAGGAAGCTCTGGGAAGGTTTAGCAGCCTGCCTTGGCTGTGGAGCCGTGGGAGAGCCTTCTAGCTTCCCAGGACATGGCAACCTAGTATTGAATGCTTAGCTCAGCATGTTTGTTCTGGTGTCCTTCCCATCTACTTGGTCAGTTGGGGTCTTTCACTTAGGAGTTTCTCAGTGACTTTAAACAGCACAGACATGCAGTAATGATAGTGACCACGAGTTTCCAAGAAAGAAGTATAACTTCTCCAGATGTCATCCACATTGAAATATTACTGTTAAATGAAAAAGCTTCTAGGCCGGGCACAGTGGCTCACGCCTGTAACCCCAGCACTTTGGGAGGCTGAGGCAGGTAGATCACTTGAGGTCAGGAGTTCGAGACCAGCCTGGCCAACATGGTGAAACTCCATCTCTACTAAAAATACAAAATAAGACGGGCATGGTGGCATGTGTCTGTAATCCCAGCGACTTGGGAGGCTGAGGCAGGAGAATTGCTTGAACCTGGGAGGCAGAGGTTGCAGTGAGCTGAGGTTGCACTATTGCAGTCCAGCTTGGATAACAAGAAGGAAACTTCGTCTCCTCCCAGAAAAATAAGGAGAAGAAAAATCTTCTACTTTGGTCACATCTTGGTCTATAAGGCAGTTTGTAAATTGGTTTAACCCAAGGCATGATTCTGATGGAAGTAATGGGGTTTCTAAGATAGAGAGAAGACTGCAAGAGGCCTGAGCACAGGCTGCTTTTCTCTGGCACAACCCTGCAAGGCCAGCCTGATTCTGGGGTTACTTCTGTCCCTCCCATGTATCCCCAGGTAGATACTTACTCCTTTTGCAGCGTCAGGAACACGATTAGTGCTCTCTTTGAACTGATTTTTGGTTTCTTTGTCTCTGTCTGCAGCTTAAAGAACAAGATTTGGGTGAATGAGTTTCGGTAAGTTGCTCTCTCTCTGGCACCTTTAGCTCAGGAGGAGGATGGTACTGTAGATGTCTTGCATTGAAGACAGCCTTGGAGATTGTCACTCACACACTTGTGGTGCCCTCCATCTTGAGGAGGACAAAAGCCCTGTGAACACATGGTACACACAGCAACACAGACAGATTTAGATTAGGCTTGCTTTATAGAGTTTCCGACTAGAGCATTGTGGCTCAGTGCCCAGCGGCCCCTCTAGAGGCCTCTGAAATATTTGATGGACTGATTTCCTTGAGGAGAATCAGAAATCTCCTGCAGGTCTCTTGGGATTTCAAGTAAGTAGTGTTGTCAGGGAAATGCCTACTTGCACTTTTCCCCCAAACCAGAATCCCAAGGCTTCTTAAGGACTCAGAGACAATTTGTAGCCATTTAGTAGGGGACTAAGTAGGTCTTGGAGGGAGTAAGAAGTGCCAAAACCATCTGATTTGCAGTGTATTTCAACCCATTTGTCCATCTGGGTTTTGAAGGAACAGGTAGGACTGGGGACGGAAGAATTCTTGAAGCCAGTTTGTACATCGTAGAAAATGAGATAGCTGATGTGGCTGCCTCAAAGGTTTCTTATTACTGATTTCCACCTTTTCTCTCTGCCTTTTCCCCAAGGGCCAGAACTCCTGGATCTCTGGGCAGAGCAGACACAGGCCCCATGTAATAGCCCTCATGCTAGAAAGGAGCCAAGGCCTGTGGATATATAAGTCCACTGTAACCTATTCTGGACAGCGCAGGATTTCCACTCCCCGACTCCCCATCTGCTTGCCTCCAGACCCACATTCACGCCCAAGCCGCTGGGTCAGAGCAGCATCTATGAGATGAATCACCATTCTTTCCTCGATGTCTCAACTATCTAACTGTGTGTGTAATCAGGCCAGGTCCTCCCTCCGGGGCAGAAACCATGGGAGTTAAGAGATTGCCAAATTCATTAGGGGAGGCTGACATGTAACCTCTCTGAGGCAAAATTCAGCCCTCCTTTCAATAGGATTTTGCTTCAGAGAACCTTGTACACACTCGCACTGAGTCTGCTGCTGAGTGCTACTGCGTACCCCACTGTCTGGGTTTTAATGTCAAGCTGTTCTTTTAGGTATGGCGGGTTTTCCCTGGGTGTCAGTAATTCTCATGCACTTCCTCCGAGTGGAGAAGTTAATGATGCCATCAAACAAATGAAGAAACACCTGAAGCTGGCCAAGGTACAGTATCTGTCATGAGACATATCAGAAAAATGGGTGTGTAGCTGCTGGGACGTAGGAGTAGTTAGCAGGTTAAACTGATCACCTGGTGGCTCATTGTTCTGAATATGTTGGAATACAGAGCCTTTGTTGGCATTTAGTGATTTGAGCCAGACAAAACTGAACTACTTAGTTGTGCATTTAAAAGTGTAGGTCAAAAACAAATCCAGAGGCCAAGTGTGGTGGTTCATGCCTGTAATCCCAGCACTTTGGGAGGCCAAAGCAAGTGGATCACTTGAGGTCAGGAGTTAGAGACCAGCCTGACCAACATGGTGAAACCCTGACTCTACTAAAAGTAAAAAAGCATTAGCCAGGCTTGGTGGCACATACCTGTAATCCCAGATACTTGGGTGCCAAAGCAGGAGAATTGCTTGAACCTGGGAGGCAGAGATTGCAGTGAGCCGAGATCGCACTATTGCACTTCAGTCTGGGCAAGAAGAGCGAAACCCTGTCTCAAAAAAAAAAAAAATTTACCTGCAAACCCAGAGATTTAAAAGCTCTCAGAACAACTAAGTTTACAAATTTGGCCAGTTGGTAAACAAACTGGGTTTCAAACATACTTTGCTGAAACAATCACTGACTAAATAGGAAAAGGATCATTTTCTTTTTGAAGCTGGCAGGCTGGTCTGCAGAACCTGATAAGTACTCACTTCATTTCTCTGTGTCTCAAGTTTTCCATTTTTAAGTGAGAATCAAGGGGCTCTGATAACATAGACCCTAGGATTGTGGATAGCAGTGATAGCCCTAAAGTCTGCAGCTCTGCTTTTGAGTGATGGGCCCATGTAGCTGGTGCATCGTAGGCAGAGCATGTTCTGGCTCTTCAGTTGAGGGCAGTGGAGCACTTTGAGGAATCCTCATCCCACTGTGATAACTAGACATGAAAAGTCTGGGACTTTGCATCCCAGAATTTCTCTGTGATTCCTTTAGACTTGTGGCATTATGGCAGCATCACTGCTGTAGATTTCTGATCACTTGGTTCTTAGGAGCCATTTACTTAATGGCTTCACATTTCATTTTGGTGAACAAGGTGGTAGTGGAATTGCTCTTCACAGGGCCATCCTGTTGTCCACAGATTCCAGGTTGACTGTTGTCCCTTATCAATGTGAACAGTCACAACTGAGGCAGGTTTCTGTTGTTTACAGGACAGTTCTGCAGATCGATTTCTCAACAGCCTGGGAAGGTTTATGACAGGACTGGACACCAAAAATAACGTCAAGGTAAATCACTGTCTTTGTTCTAGTAGCTTTTTGATGAACAATGATCTTTATGTTTCCTGGAGTACTTTCAACTCATGGTAAAGTTGGCAGGAGCATTCATAACAGAAGGAGCTTTACCCACTGATAACTTTACCAGTGAGGCAGTATAGTATAATGAAGTGATTCAGAGAATTTGCTTTGTCCAGACATACCAGGTAACCTTAACTAAGTTACTTAACCTGTCTAAGCCTCAGTTACCTCATCTGTGAAATGGAGACAGTAATCTTGGCTGTCTTCAAACTGTTGTGAGAATTCGACAAGTTAAAGGTATAAGGTCCTCACCACAGTGCCTGCTCACATTGTTAGTGGTCATTATGTCCTGTACACTATGATTATTTCACCATGTTCTTGGATAATAGTGTTTTGCCTTGGTACATGACTAGAATTTCTTTCTGAGGTTTATGTGCATGGTTCGTGTGTGTGCATCAGCCTACAGGAACAGGGTTTGAGAGTATTACCTGATACCGGGTGTGCTTTCTTTCAGGTGTGGTTCAATAACAAGGGTTGGCATGCAATCAGCTCTTTCCTGAATGTCATCAACAATGCTATTCTCCGGGCCAACCTGCAAAAGGGAGAGAATCCTAGCCATTATGGGATTACTGCTTTCAATCATCCCCTGAATCTCACCAAGCAGCAGCTCTCAGAGGTGGCTCTGTAAGTGCAGCTGGGTCCGAATGGATGGAGTGGGGCAAGGAGAGGGTCATGGAGGAGGGGAGAAAAAGATGAAGCTCATTGTAAGGGAGCAGCTGCAGAGACCGTTACATGGTAATAAAGCTGGGTTGATCCAGGGTCTGGGCAGAAGTGATAAGTTTACAAAGAGGCTGGTTGGGCTTCTTGAACTGCAGAAGGGAAATGCCACTGATACATAAAAATGACAACATTTAGTGAATTCATATAAAGCGAGTTCAAAAATCGTTGAATTATAAAATATTTATAAATAATTATAAAATAAATTAGTTCGATTTGTTTTTAAACTTGGTGACATACGTTTTTATATGCTTGTATCTTTAATTGTTAAGCTGTGTGTGTGTGTAAAATCTAAAGCCACATGAGCTAGTTTAAAGTATGCAGCCTTTGGAGTCATACAGATCTGGGTTTGAATCTGGTCTCTCAACTTTCTAGATGTATGATATTAAATGAGACAATTCATGTAAATTGCCAAGCCCAGCACCCAGCACAGAGTTGATATTTAGCACACATTAGATACCTTTCGTGTATATGGAGCATAGCAGTTACTGTTTCTGGTTAACTCCTACAGGATATTAATATAGGACATGAGGATCTTTACACCAAGACCCTGTGTAATGGGCTTGCAAAACCGTTTTTCTTAAAAGAATCTGATAGAATTTTTGTATGTGTTAGATTAATAGGCTACATACTGTTATTTTCAAGCTGATTTACAGCCAGAAAAAAATTAACTTATTTGAGTAGTTGCACAGTAATATTTCTGCTCTTATGTAGTTTTCAAGCCACACTAGTCCTTCATGTGTGAAAATTTACAGCTTACTGCTTTTACGAGGTCACGAACAGTGGACGAAAGTGAATACCATTAGCCACTCTGGCTTCCTTCATTCGTTTTATTGTGGCAGTGGACTCTTTCTGACCTCAGTTAAATCAATTTGGCATTTACATGGTCATATTTTTTTTACTCAAAAATGATCTTAACCCTGAATAAAATGTCTGGTGAATAGATGTTTTTCCTTCGGCTACGCCTCAAATATCTGTGTGTGTATGTGCGTCTGAGTGTCCGTGGCCTTGCTGATTGAGCCCCAACTGCATCAAAGACCCCTCAGATTGTCACAGCCTTTTTCTTTCCAGGATGACCACATCAGTGGATGTCCTTGTGTCCATCTGCGTCATCTTTGCAATGTCCTTCGTCCCAGCTAGCTTTGTCGTATTCCTGATCCAGGAGCGGGTCAGCAAAGCAAAACACCTGCAGTTCATCAGTGGAGTGAAGCCTGTCATCTACTGGCTGTCTAATTTTGTCTGGGATATGGTAAGGACACAGGCCTGCTGTCTCTTTGTAATGTCTGTCAGGGCCATGGATTGGTAGGGATAAGAAAGAAAGAGCCCTGGCTATTGTAGGGAAGCATACCAGCTACTCTAAAGATGTATAAAAAAGGAAAAGGCAGAGGCAGTTGATCATTTTTATGACACCAAACACAGCCCTGGGTACCAGAGTTCATGTCATACCAGAGGAAGAAGTCTGTATACAATGATGAAAATTAATACCACTGCCACTTCAGTTCCTAAGTGAGAACTTTCCCAAGAATCAGAGAGATGCAAGGACCTTAGTCAAAACTCCAAGTCAGTGCCTCTAACTTCTCTGATGGATTTTAACCTCCAGAGTCAGAATGTTCTTTGCCTTACTGGGAAAGCCGTCTGTCATTTGAAAATTCTGTACGTTTTATCAGCAGCTTATCCATCCATTGCAAATCTGTTTCTGTGCCAGCTACAATATATTGCTTCTATTTGGACCAATATGGAGGACTTCAAGGAATTCTGAAGTTCTAATCATTGTTAAGTACAGTTGAAATGTATCTCCCTGTAACTTCCATTAATTGTAAGCTACATGGAGCAAATGAATTCTTCTCCTACTGAATCAGTCCCTGGATATTTAAAGACAACTCTTAAACTCTCATTTAACACAAGTATTCCCCAGATAAGGTGATACATGAGAACACACCTTGTAACCTCTAAAGCACTGTACAAATGTGAGCACTGATGGTGGAGGTGATGACGAGATCTTTGTTCTTTATACCAAGCCTCTTAGACTTTGTCACTCTTCTGATCTGATTGTCCTTGTATGGCCATGCTCTATACTGTTAATGTCCCATTTCAAAAGCAAAGCCAAGAATTAACCTTGTGTTCAGGCTGTGGTCTGAATAGTTATGAGTCTAGAGGGAGCTAATCTTTAGCCCATACTTCTATTACTGCAGCACAAAGATTTTGCATTTTGGAAGGAGCACCATCTTATTGACAACTTGTGGTAAAACCAAAACCTCCATTTCACACAAATGATTATGACATTCAGGTGTCCTTCATTTTATACCAATTCATTTGATTTTTTTTGAACCTAAACTTGATATTTATCCATATTAAATTACATATATCTTGTTTTTGTATTATCTTGATGCAGTAATTTCTCCAGTCAGTCAACACAGACTGAGTGCTCACTATGTATCTGACTTATGCCAGGCACAGGTGATTCAGAGATGAAAGATCAGGTCCCTAAACCCATCACTTATCTTCCTGGGTATCGTCTGTCCCTCCCTGCTTTAGAGCCCCTGAAATTTGCTAGAAGCCTGTCTTCATCTAAGTTGTTGATAAACACGTCAAGTAGGATTAGACTGAGGCAGAGCCCTGTAGTCTGAAACTGCAATTCTTTTAGCAACTGACAAACCCACTATCACTTCCCTGCCTGTGCTGTGCTCTGCCAGCTATGAATTCTCATAATTGTCCTATCATCAAGTCTTTATTTGTGCATTTTACTGCTTGGTGCACTGTCAGGACAGACTTTAAAATTATTCTCAGTGCGATGAAACAATTCTGACATTCATATTATGAGCATTTAGCTCATAAATAGATTACATGTGAGATTGAACTTGGGCAGACTATCATATAGCATTAATGATGAAACAGACACAATCATCTTTGGGAAGAAGAATGGAAGCTTATTTGCTGCCTGTGAAATTGAAATTACCCTGACTGGGAATCCATCGTTAAGTAAGTTTACTGAGCATGACACCTTGGCTTGGCTGTTGGAAAGACAGAAAGGGCATGTAGTTTATAAAATCAGCCAAGGGTAAAATGCTTGTCAAAATGGATTGTTCAGTATTTTGATTAATAGTTTATGTGGCTTCATTAATTCAGAGTTACTCTCCAATATGTTTATCTGCCCTTTCTTGTCTGATGATGGTGAAGACTTGTGTGATGTGTTGTATATTTGATTGAGGGGTAAACTGTATGTCTTGGTTTTCACTTTTAGTGCAATTACGTTGTCCCTGCCACACTGGTCATTATCATCTTCATCTGCTTCCAGCAGAAGTCCTATGTGTCCTCCACCAATCTGCCAGTGTTAGCCCTTCTACTTTTGCTGTATGGGTAAGTCACCTCTGAGTGAGGGAACTGCACGGTGGATAAGGCATTTGGCGCCCAGTGTCAAAAGGAGGGCAGGGGACTCTCAGTGGACACTTCCCTTTTTGTGTCTCACCAGGTGGTCGATCACACCTCTCATGTACCCAGCCTCCTTCGTGTTCAAGATCCCCAGCACAGCCTATGTGGTGCTCACCAGCGTGAACCTCTTCATCGGCATCAATGGCAGTGTGGCCACCTTTGTGCTGGAGCTCTTCACTGACAATGTGAGTTGTGCAGAGGGAACACCTCCTGCTGGGATGAGCGTCTCTGGGAGCCATAGGACAGTGTTTAATTGTGATCTTAGTCCACTTGTCAGTGGCACTGACACTGCTGACTGCACTGTACTTTCTTCAGAGTCTGTCTTCCTTGAGAAAGCAAATTACCTTTCTTGCTTGCTGTGCCTCACATTTTGCTGGTCAAGCCTTGCCATTTCTTTTGATAGGTTCTTTTTTATTTCTTTCTTTTTCAATGTTGCTCTTACCAAGACTAGCTCCTCTGCCCTCCACTTTACACACCAGAGCTAGGCGACACCATTCAATCCCAAGGCTTTTACCATCAGCTCTCTTGGTGTCTTTTATTGTTATCTCTAAGATCTGTGTCTTTAGCTTCGACCATAACCTTGAGCTCTAATCCCACACTGTCATTTGCTAGTGGATTGCTTCATTTAGATAGTACTTAGATACGCCAAACTGGACATGCCCTGATTTTCCTTCCCCTCATAACTTAATGCTTTTCTTGCCATCCCTGTCACATCAGTGGCATTACCATTCATTTGGTCACCCAAGCTGGCTCTTAGAGTCATTCTAGATGCTTGCTTTGCTGCTGCGTATTTCCCCCATTCAACTGGTTATATTGTCAGTTCTTCCAGGTATAGGCCTCTAAAATAAGACTTCCTCTCCATTCTGGTTGCCATCGCCTTTGTCCAAACACAGCACACAAGGCCTTTTACAATTGCACAGCTCTTCCTGTCCATACCTGTCACACCCTTTCCCAGCTGTAAGCTTCAGATGAGTTCTCCCCAACCACCATGCTCCTGTAGGCCTGGGTTGAAATGCCCTTCTTCTATCACAGGGTCTGGTAGTATCTCCCTTGCCCTTTAAGATTTAGCTCAAATGGAAGCTTTCCTTACCTGCTGGGAGGTGTTCTCTCTTTTGTCTCTGCGTTTATGCCTCTAGTACAACACACATCTGCTTACATGGTGATTTCCCGTTTACATGCTTTTCTTCCTTGGCGTGGAGTCTGTTTCTTACTCACTTTTGCCTCTCCCATGCCCTAGCACAGTGCATCCAGCTTATAGCACCTTACTCAGTTGCTAGGTATTTGGTCACTGTTGCCTTGTGGGGTCCTAAGTTCTGACGTATTTGAGAAGAATTTCTAAAATTCTAACAAAATCCTGAAACTCAAATATTGACCCAGACATGAGGAATTTGCTTTTTAAAATGCTAAGGAATTTTTTAATGGATTTGCTTCTGATGAAATACAGCCTCATTTCTAAGCTTTATCTATTATTTCTCCATACTCATAGCATTTCTCCAGATTTTCTAAAGAATAGAATTTTATTACTACATATCATCACCTATGCCTGCTGCTATTGAATTGGTATCTGAATTAAAAGACCTGGTTTGTCCCTAGAGAATCAAATTTATTCTTTATTCCCATATTTCAGAATTTAATACATTTTTAGGATAAACCATGAATGACATCCATTCCTTCTCCCTCCCCCCACCATTTTTTTTTTTTTTTTTAGAAGCTGAATAATATCAATGATATCCTGAAGTCTGTGTTCTTGATCTTCCCACATTTTTGCCTGGGACGAGGGCTCATTGACATGGTGAAAAACCAGGCAATGGCTGATGCCCTGGAAAGGTTTGGTGAGTGAAGCAGTGGCTGTAGGTTGCTTTAATGGATATGGCACTTTGCATAGGCCTTGGAACCCTGGCCTTTGCTTTGGAGAAAAGCTGATGACTAAGCACAGTATGTTCCCCCACCCCCGTGCCCACTGACAGGGCTCGTGCCAGCACAGCTGGTTGTGGCATGGGTTTTGTGATGCAGCTGTTTGTCTGTGCCTCTGATACCATTGAGAAAAGTGAAAGGGCAGTTTTGTAGGTAAGGAAAATACATACATTTGCTTGGCTCCATTGGCTCATGCCACTGGCTGTGTTTGTCAGAGGCACTAGAAAGGTCAAACCACCACTGTGAGAATCAGAAGGCAGAGAATCGGAAGGAAAGATGGAGACTTTGGCTCTATTAGGTGAATCATGTGCTTGCAAATGAGGTCATATATTATCTTTTACACAGTCTATAAAATGATAATGTATTATCTTTTTCTACCTTTAGAATGGTTAAAATATTTCTCCTGTAGCCAGATGATTATTATTCATCCACTAGCTAATATAGTCAAATGGGCCATGTTATTTAGTGGATGTAAAAGAGGGGTACAAAGGAGATATATAAGGAATTTCAGGAATATTTACATGGAACTATATTTAATTGAATCTCATGATTTAATTGATTCACTAGGTTATATTATATAGTGAAAGGGGCATCTGGTTACAGTGCTTTCTAATATATCTTACTACTAAAACTGAGAATTTATTAAAAATGCTGACTGTAAAAATTACTTGGGTTGTTTGCCTTTTTTTTTTTTTTCCTTGAGATGGAGTTTCACTCTTGTTACCCAGGCTGGAGTGCAATGGCACGATCTCAGCTCACCACAACCTCCGCCTCCTGGGTTCAGGCAATTCTCCTGCCTCAGCCTCCTGAGTTGCTGGGATTACAGGCACGCACCACCATGCCCAGCTAATTTTTTGTATCTTTAGTAGAGACGGGGTTTCACCATGTTGACCAGGATGGTCTCGATCTCTTGACCTCGTGATCCACCCGCCTCAGCCTCCCAAAGTGCTGGGATTACAGGCTTGAGCCACCGCGCCCAGCCTGTTTGCCTTTTTAAAAGGATTTTTGGCATATCCTGTTAAAAAGAGAAATACTAGATATCTTCAGTGATGTCACAAATCTAATACACCTTGGCTCTGAAATTCCAATTGATACTGGGACATAAAAAGTTCTCCCAAATCAGACTTGGAAATTGATCACTCACTTGTTACTTTTTTCTTCTTTCCGTGGGTGATAGCCACTGGTGTTTGTTGGAAGATCAGTGAATTCCTAGGAACACAGGCCCAAATTTGAGGAAGGGCCATGGTTTTTGGTCCCTCCATTCTGACCAGGTCTCTGCATTGTGTCTACTAGGAGAGAATCGTTTTGTGTCACCATTATCTTGGGACTTGGTGGGACGAAACCTCTTCGCCATGGCCGTAGAAGGGGTGGTGTTCTTCCTCATTACTGTTCTGATCCAGTACAGATTCTTCATCAGGCCCAGGTGAGCTTTTTCTTAGAACCCATGGAGCACCTGGTTGAGGGTCACAGAGGAGGCACACAGGGAAACACTCACCAGTGGTGGTTGGAGTGAACTGGACTCAGAATATGTGATATGATAAAACTGACTTTCCTGATGCGGGCATCCCACAGCCCCTCCCTGCTCAGCCTGGAAACTGTGGCGAGCAGGTTTTATAGTATTCCATTAGAAACTGAATCTTTGTCCTAAAAAATAGTTTGAAAGGTTAATTTTTCTTATTTTTCCCCCCAAGACCTGTAAATGCAAAGCTTCCTCCTCTGAATGATGAAGATGAAGATGTGAGGCGGGAAAGACAGAGAATTCTTGATGGTGGAGGCCAGAATGACATCTTAGAAATCAAGGAGTTGACAAAGGTGAGAGAGTACAGGTTACAAGAGCTTATTTTCAGTTTTTTTCAGCTTTATGTGCTGTAAACCAGTTTGCTGACTTGCTTAATAAAGGGGCCTGTGTTCCAAAAATGTACCTCTATACCAAGGTTCTGTCAGTTTTATTTTGAAAACACCTTGGAGACTTCTTAATCAAAGAATTCCTACTGAGAATACTTTTGTAATATAAATTCCCATTTTTGAATGTATTGGCTTCGTATGCTTACATTTATGTTTAAGTTATTAAAACATACTAGTATTGTATATCTAGTCAAAACCAAGGTACGAGAATAAATGGTTGATTTTGAGTTTCATGGTCCAAAAAGCCGATATATATCCAATGCTTAGGAGGGTCTATATTAGTCCTTTAGATGCTAGCATCCCCAAATTTTACTTTTTTTGTAATCTGTGCAGTATTTGCAATATTTTTATTACAAATTTATACTCCGTGGAATTTAATTTTTAACATATCTACAATACATACATATGTTGAAAAAGTGAAAACCTATGTAGATACTGATGAACAATACGGTTCCAAAAACAGAGGTTAAAAAGTAAATTCACTTTTATTTTGAGCTTCAGAATCATTCAGAAGCCAGTTGTCACAAACGCAGACCAAGGCTCTTAGCATGTCAAATCTGCCTCTGGCTTAGACTGATGGACATGTCTTATGTTGTGGTTTATATAGTTTACAGTCCTGCCTTCCACAGTTGCTTGGGGGAGCTGTGAGTCACTGAGGCTCACGAATGGCTGCATTTTGTTTTTTTGCAGATATACAGAAGGAAGCGGAAGCCTGCTGTGGACAGGATTTGTGTGGGCATTCCTCCTGGTGAGGTAAAAGACACTTTGTCTGTATTGTGTTTGTCCCTATTAATTCAGACTGTCTCTACCCAATCAAACAACAATGCTTGTTAAGGGGTAAAAGTGGATTTTAGAGGCTTCTCTATTTACGCTAGTATGGAGCAATCAGTCATCAAGAAGATGGGATATATCAAGAGAATGATTTTAGATAATAAAAGGCAGTTTTAAAAAAAGCATGAACATCTAAAACATACTTTTGTGATCTATTTGGGATGGCAATGAAATTCAAATAGATTTTTAAAAATAGATTTTGTCCTTTCTGGTTTCTGTTTGTGTTCTTATATGCCCTTGGCCAGAGTAGCTGGTGCGATTTGGCTAGCTGGTTTTCATTACTGTTATTCACAGATTAACTCTGGCCTCAACCCGACAATTCAAATAATACTTACAAATACAGCCACACTTAAAATAGTCCCATTATGAAATACGTATTTAAATACCTATACAATGTCTTAAAACCAAGAAAATATTTGATTCTTCACTGATATTTAAGAATAATGGTTTGAGGTGGCTACTTGTTAGGATCGTTTATATTCACGTTTTTAGAGTTTGCTTATACAGGTGAATCTTTCTTTTTCAGTGCTTTGGACTCCTGGGAGTTAATGGGGCTGGAAAATCAACAACTTTTAAGATGTTAACAGGAGATACCACTGTGACCAAAGGAGATGCTTTCCTCAACAAAAATAGGTGAGAAACGAAGTGGTCGATTTTGCTGCAAAGCCTTTGATTTTAGTTTATTTAAAGAAATACATTGCTGTTTTTGATTACAGTGGTACTTTTAGAGTTCATAAAAATGTTGAAATATAGTAAAAGGTAAGGAAACTCATAAAAATCATCAATGATTTCAATATCTAGAGATAACCACAACTTACATTTCCTTTCAGTCCCATTCTTTTCTTTTAACAGTTTTATTCAGGTATAATTTACATACTATATAATTTACTTGTTTTAAGAGTATAATTCAGTGATTTTTGGTAAATTGAGAGTTTTGCAACCATCATCACAATCCAGTTTTAGAGCTTTTCCTTCACCCCAAATCTATCTTATATATACATACAAATGTGCCATAAAATTGAGATGACATATATAGAGATAAAATTAGTTTTTACTGTTAATGAGTATATTATGCATATTTCCCAGTGGGTTACATTTCCTAAGATGTGGAATTTTACCTTGCTGCATAAAATTCCCCTATGTACATGTACTTATAATTTATTTAATACCTTATAAATGTCGGACACATTAATTTCCATTTTCACTATGTAAGTACGTCCCTGTATACATCTTTAATTGGCCGGGCGCGGTGACTCACGCCTGTAATCCCAGCACTTTAGGAGGCCAAGGTAGGCGCATCACAAGGTCAAGAGATTGAGACCATCCTGGCCAACATGGTGAAACCCTGTCTCTACTGAAAATACAAAAAATTAGCTGGGCACGGTGGCATGTGCCTATAGTCCCAGCTACTCGGGAGGCTGAGGCAGGAGAATCACTTGAACCCAAGAGGCAGAGGTTGCAGTGAGCTGAGATTGCACCACTGCAGTCCAGTCTGGCGACAGAGCGAGACTTTGTCTCAAAAAAATATCTTTTATTATTTCCTCAGGAACAATTCCTTTACAAAGTAAATTGCCCTCTCTAAAGAGTGTATGAATTGATAGAGCCACCATTAGGCCACATTCTGAGACTGCACAGGTCACAAAGCAATCTGATCTTGGGGAATACAGCTACATTTTACAGGACACTTAGATAATGTTACTCTAAGTACTTTAAATATGTGGGGCTTCTCTGGGCTTATTATATGGGGAGATAGTACAAGGCAGTGGCTTTCACATTTTTCTGACCATGACCCTTGTGGGAAATAAATTTTATTTCTCCATGCAGTATGTATACACAGACACATAGACACTCACGTGTATAACCTAAGGTTTCATAAAACAGTACCTACTGTTACTAATGGTAATGCACTCTGCTATTTCTTATTCTGCTGTATACCATGTCATTAAAAAAGTGCTGGTCATGACCCACTGAACGTATATCCCAAACCACTAATGAACGATGACTCAGAATTTGAACACGCTAGACAGGGGGATAGCCAGTAAAATTGAAAACAGCAAGGGACTTAATGTATTCATGATCTCCTCTCGTGTCTCTTCCATTTTTGCAGTAGCAATGTAAAGGAGTCCTAAGAGAACAGGCATTCTGGGAATAGCAGGCCTAGCACTGCACCACTGCTTTCCCAGGCTTGTTCCTAGTACCAGGCTCCTGATGCATATAGCAGTGGCAGCAGTAAGCAGCTCATAGTAAGGTTTGTCACAGGGACTGCTTATAAGTACTGTTTTGGTTGGTATAGCTGTGAGGGCCTGGCATGGTGTTCACGTGTGCCTCAATCCTTATTCTGAAAAAGGCTGACCCTGGGGGCTCTAATTAGATACACAGAGAGGAATGAATGCTGCTGAAAGGCCAAGGTCATGGCTATTCTATGGTCGAGGTGCAGTCATCAGTCTGGAATGTGGATGCTGAACTTCTCTCATATCTGATTCTTCACTTCACTGGCTTCATAGATCCCAAAAGCCACCTCACCAACATAAATTGTGTCGCTAGGTTCTGTGTTGCTCACACCCAAAGTTTCTGGGCCTTCTCACTTGGTGCACGTGAATGGGTAACAGAGTGAAGTGTAGGATGGGACCTTAGCATGAAAGCCCCAGGATAGCATGATGGAGATTGTTGGTAAAGAATGTGCAGTGGTTGGCATGACCTCAGGAATTTTGAAATGGGACTGCACCTGCAGACTGAAGTGTTGAGAGAGCCAGGTAGGTACAAGGACTGCACAGGGTAGAGGCAGGGACCCTGCCTGCCAGGAAGAGCTGGCATCCTGGGGGCAGAAAGGCTGTCCTTTCAAGTAGCAGCAGATGTATTGGTATCTTGGTAATGGAAAAGCATACTTTACAGGAACATGAGGCCAGACTGTCTGACCAGAGTGTCTCTACTTGCTTAAAATCGAACTAGTTTTCTTGTCCTTTGCAGTATCTTATCAAACATCCATGAAGTACATCAGAACATGGGATACTGCCCTCAGTTTGATGCCATCACAGAGCTGCTGACTGGGAGAGAGCACGTGGAGTTCTTTGCCCTGTTGAGAGGAGTACCAGAGAAAGAAGTTGGCAAGGTACTGTGGGCACCTGAAAGCCAGTCTGTCTCCTTTGGCATCCTGACAATATATACTTTATGGCTTTTCCACACACATTGACTTCAGGCTGTTTTTGCTCATGAATGCAGCAGCATCAAATGCTGGTTCTTTGCATCTGTGTTCAGGGTGGGAACCTGTAGTCGTGGTGGGGTGGGGCTGGGTGGGCAGAAGGGGAGCGCTGCTCTCACCATGTGAGTTCCTTCTCCCTGCTTTGGCTCCTCACCAGTTGTCAGGTTATGATTCTAGAATCTAGTCCTACTCAGTGAAAGAACTTTCATACATATATGGGTAGGAGAGCATGATACAATTTCCAAGCCAGACAAAAGTCAAGGTGCTTTTCATCACTGTAGGTTGGTGAGTGGGCAATCCGGAAACTGGGCCTCGTGAAGTATGGAGAAAAATACGCTGGTAACTACAGTGGAGGCAACAAGCGCAAGCTCTCTACAGCCATGGCTTTGATTGGCGGGCCTCCTGTGGTGTTTCTGGTGAGTGAAACTGTGGGTGGAAAACTGTTGTTCTGGCCTGAGTGGAAAACATGACTTTTCAAAAGTCCTGTATGTCCAGGGCTGTTGTACGATTGGCTTGTCTCCCACGAAGGACACCAGAGCCACCCTAAAGATGCAGAGGGAAGCTTCTCCCTTGGCACACACTGGGGTGGCTGTACCATGCCTACAGATGCTCCCAAATAGAGACACTCCAAGCATATTGTATGATTGAGGCTGGATATGTGATTTGATCTTTCTCTGGAACATTCTTTCGAATCATCTTTGTGTTCATTCCCTGAAAATGGAGAGTGTGGACACAGCTTTAAAATCCCCAAGGTAGCAACTAGGTCATAGTTCTTTACACACGGAGAGATGAAAAATAGATGAGACTGGGCAGTGGCCCTTGACCCTTTTTCTTCGGTAGACAGGAGCATTGATGTTACTACAGGAAGAAGCCTTGGGTTGAGGCTTTTATGTATTCCTGACAGTATGGGTCTAGAATTTGCTTGTGTAAGGCTAACAATTGTAATATACTAGGGTAATCTGGAGTCAGCTGGAATAAAAAAGAAGAAAAGGAATTCTACCCAAATCTTACACTGACTTCAGTAGAGGTTTCAGACAAAAGGTAGTTTTAGCATATTCTTATCAGTCATGAAAAGATAATTTAAACTAAATCGGCTTTTTCCTTCCCTATTTATTTGCAGGAATTCGTTTAATTCTATAAAAAAGTACTCAGAATATTTGAGTTTCTTGCATCAATAAGACATTTATAGTAGTGATCTTGGTTACAAATGAATTTGAAACTTATTTTAATTCTTTGGTCCATCAAGAAATAACTAGAATGGCAAGTTAAAATTCAAGCTGTTTCAGAGATGCTTCTGCATGTAAAAACAAATCTATCTTTGATTTTTTTTTTCCCCAGAAAGTAAGACTTATTTTATTCAAATTACAGGATGAACCCACCACAGGCATGGATCCCAAAGCCCGGCGGTTCTTGTGGAATTGCGCCCTAAGTGTTGTCAAGGAGGGGAGATCAGTAGTGCTTACATCTCATAGGTCTGTAGTAAACTCTTGGCTTCTACACTGTGAGATGTTTCAACTTTCCAAGTAGTATACGCGTTCATTTTGTAAAAATCAGAAAATACAGAAAAGCAAAGAGTAAAATTATTATTACCTGAAATTATAAGACTTGGAGATAACTACTGTCTTCACTGGGCTGTTTATGTTTGCAGAATTTTCCTATGCAAATCTGTATATGTGTGTATGTGTGTATTCTTACAAATGTGCAAGCCCAGTATAAATACTGCTGTTTTTCACTTAATATACTGTAAACATTATTCCAAGTCAGTATATTTAAATGTCATTTCTTATAGCTGGATAGCATTCTGTTAGGATATGCTCTCATTTATTTAGCTATTTCCCTTTTTGTAGACATTTGGATTTCCAACTTGTTCACGATTGTAAACGGCACTACAGTGAACAGCATCATCCCTATATCCACATGTACTAGTAACAGGATACGATTCCCTGGGAAGCGAGAATGCTGGAAGCTGTGGTGTTGTTCTGATGGTTATAGAGAATCTCGGAAACTAAAACCTCTTTCTGTTTCACCACAGTATGGAAGAATGTGAAGCTCTTTGCACTAGGATGGCAATTATGGTCAATGGAAGGTTCAGGTGCCTTGGCAGTGTCCAACATCTGAAAAATAGGTAACAAAGTTAATTTCTTAGGGATAGTGCCTAGGGAAAAGGCTTGATATTTCATTCTTTTTGAGTATATACATGATGGCTCTAAAATAAAGGGAAATAAAACTGAGCAAAATGGTATAGTGGAAAGAAGGAGGGCTTTGAAGTCCAAGCTACATTCAAATTCTGTCTACCATTTACTAGTTCTGTGACTCTTGGGCATGTTATGTAACTTCTCTGCGAGTCAGTTTCTCTGGAAGATCTACCTCCTAGCTTTGTTCCATAGATGAAATGAAAAAAATTTACATGTGCCAGTACTGGTGAGAGTACAGCCTTTGGAGTCGAACCCAAATGGGTTTTCATCCTGGCCCTACCAATTATGAGCTCTGAGCCATGGGCAAGTGATGAACTCCCTGGGCCTCAGGGAGTTTCTCTGTTAAACGTCTGTCAGACTTCATGGGTCCAGGTGAGGATTCAAGTAGATCATGTATTTACAGCACGTGGCATGGCGCTTCATGTTTAGTAAATGAAACTAGTTCCTTCTCTCAGAAACTTATTTTTGGGCCTGTCAGGGGGCACCTGTTTTCATGGCACAAGTTGGGTTCTCAGGGTTAAATATTCTTTTGAATAGTCTCCTAGAGAGCCTCCATTTGGATACTTTTTTCTTGCTTTCAGGTTTGGAGATGGTTATACAATAGTTGTACGAATAGCAGGCTCCAACCCTGACCTGAAGCCTGTCCAGGATTTCTTTGGACTTGCCTTTCCTGGAAGTGTTCTAAAAGAGAAACACCGGAACATGCTACAATACCAGCTTCCATCTTCGTTATCTTCTCTGGCTAGGATATTCAGCATCCTCTCCCAGAGCAAAAAGCGACTCCACATAGAAGACTACTCTGTTTCTCAGACAACACTTGACCAGGTAAGCTTTGAGTGTCAAAACAGATTTACTTCTCAGGTGTGGATTCCTGCCCACCCACCCGTGCCCATGGGCCCAAGAGCAGTCTGTGGGCTTGAGTTCCTGATCTATTACTAGCTAATGTGTTTTACTAAATCTCTCTGAACCTGAAAAGGGAGAGGATGCTATCTACTCTATAGGATTATTGTGAGAATTTATTATATTAATAACCATAATAACTACCATTTAGTGAGTACCTACCATGGGCCAGGCATTTTACTTGGTGCCTTATCCTATTTGAATTAGATTAAAGAGTACCAAACAGCTCCTGACACTTAATAGGTACTCCGTAAAATTTTCTTCCCTCTTCTCTGTAATCAAGACTGTATGTACCAAAGTAAATGGATGACTGAGCAGTTGGTGATGTGGGGTAGGAGGCAATAGAGACAGTCAATTTTTAAGTTGTTACTGCTTTTTTCAAGTATTCTTCCCTCCTTTACACACAGTTTTCTAGTTAATCTATTTATGCAGTTCTATATGCTCCTACTTGACCTAATTTCAACATCTAGAAAAACAGAACTAGAATAAAGAATGAGCAAGTTGAGTGGTATTTACAAAGGTCCATCTTAATCTCTTAACAGGTATTTGTGAACTTTGCCAAGGACCAAAGTGATGATGACCACTTAAAGGACCTCTCATTACACAAAAACCAGACAGTAGTAGATGTTGCAGTTCTCACATCTTTTCTACAGGATGAGAAAGTGAAAGAAAGTTATGTATGAATAATCTTGTTCATATGGGGTCGCTGAAAGTAAAGAGGAACTAGACTTTCCTTTGCACCATGTGAAGTGTTCCAGAGAAAAGAGCCAGAAGTTACTGTGGGAAGAAGCAAACTGGATACTGTACTGATACTATTCAATGCAATGCAATTCAATGCAATGAAAACAAAATTCCATTACAGGGGCAGTGCCTTTGTAGCCTATATCTTATATGGCTCTCAAGTGAAAGACTTGAATTTAGTTTTTTTTTTTACCTATACCTATGTGAAACTCTAGTATGGAACCCAATGGACATAGGGGTTTGAAATCGTACATTTTTGTTTGTTTGTTCCTGTGTATTCTCACTGGGGTTGCAACAATAATTCATCAAGTAATCATGGTCAGTGATTATTTACAAAATCAAAAGGCATGCACATCCTCATTCATTAAGCCATGCCATGCCATGCCAGGAGACTGGTTTCCCGGTGACACATCCATTGCTGGCAATGAGTGTGCCAGAATTATTAGTGCCAAGTTTTTCAGAAAGTTTGAAGCACCATGGTGTGTCATGCACGCTTTTGTGAAAGCTTCTCTGCTCAGAGTCTATCAACATCATTAAATATTAGTTGGCAAAATGATACCATGTGTGGCTAACATCCTGCTTTGATCCCCTCTTTGATGAGCTATTCTGGTGGCAGTAACACGCAACAAAAATGTGGGTGTTTCTAGACACAAGGAACTTGGTTCTATTGTTATACTGTCCTGTGCTTTGAGCCATGGGTCTATAGGGCGTCCTTCTGAGACACTTAAATATACTGAGATCCTGGTAAGAGGTGAAGAATCAACAGCCAGGCTGCTGGGCTCCAAGCTGCTGAGGCCAAGGCTTGGGATTAAAGAGATTGTGCATTCTAACCTAGGGAAGTCAGTCTATTAACAAACATGGTACATTGCATCTCAAGAGGTTTATTTGACACAAGTATATTATTATTTCTGGCCGTTTGAATTAATCTAAAAAATGAAAAGATAAGAGTTGTATTTTGACAAAAATCTCTGTACTTTTAAATGTTGTTTGGAATTGTAAGTTCTAACAGGTACTTCTGAATCCTTAGAATGGCCTCTTTGTAGAACCCTGTGGTATGAAGGAGTATGGCCACTGCCTCACTATTTTTATTTTCTTATATAAATTTGCATATCAGTTATGACTAGTGCCTAGAAAGCAATGTGATGGTCAAGATCTCATGACATTATATTTGAGTTTCTTTCAGATCATTTAGGATACTCTTAATTCATCAATCAAGTACTTTTTGAGTGTGTGCTGTAGCTGAAAGAATATGTTCCGTATGTATAAGGGTGTGCCATTTATCCAGCTCACTGGTTTACAGATACAGGTTGTCTTGTGCTTGTGGGAGCCCACTGTGACAATATTAGGCAGCCTTTTTTTTTTTTTTAATTGCAACAATGCAAAAAGCCAAGAAAGTATAAGGGTCACAAGTCTAAACAATGAATTCTTCAACAGAGAAAACAGCTAGCCCGAAAACTTGCTGAAAAATACAACTCGTGTTTATGGCATTTAGTACCTTCAAATAATTGGCTTTGCAGATGTTGGACCCCTCATTAAATCTGACAATCTCAAACTTTTCTTTTCTCAGTCACTAATCAAGAAAAAAATAAAAACAATAAATGCTTCCATTTGGAGTGTTTTCCAGAATTTTCTAACCCAGTCTTATGTTTCTAGTCAGTAAACATTTTTAAAAAATACTGTTTCACAAATGCGTAATGTTATCTGTCTTGAGACAAGAAAAATATGAGAACTATTGTTTGGTGAAATTCAAGTGATCTTTCAATATTATTACTAATTTCTTCCACTATTTCCAAAATTTAAGTATTAACTCTTAAGACTTCAGATTTCAAATTACATATAATTTTTAAATTTACAGAATGTTACATAACTCACTGCTAAAAAGGAATAAATGACTAAACAGAAGTTAAAGTCAATATTGATTTAAACATAAATAATGAAGGCATATTTCCAGTAACTAATGATACGGGATCATTGCGTTTTATACTACCTTCAAAATATAGAATTCATAAAATAATTTCTCCTCATTTAATATTTTTCAAAATCAAACTTCTGTTGGTTTTCTCATTTTACTAAAAACGTATTCTAATTCTTCATTATAGTAAATCCATGAGCAACTCCTTGCTTCAATTTCTCTGACTTCAAGGCCATATTTTGAAAAATCAAAAGGCACTGTGAACTATTTTGAAGAAAACACAACATTTTAATACAGATTGAAAAAGATCTCTTCTGAAGCTAGAAGCAATCTACAATTATACATCTTCATTAATATTGTGTTACCTTTTAAGATAGTAATCTTTTACATTTTCTGTGTAAAACCTAATTGTGGTAGAAATTTTTACCAACTCTATACTTAATCAAGTAAAGTTTCTAAATATTCCCTGTGGAATGTAACTATGTGAGTTTCAGAAATTCTCAAGATACGTATTCAAAGATTTCTGCTTTTGCATCTTTTGGACACCTCAGAAAACTTAACAACTGTGAATATGAAAAAAAAAAAAAAAAACAGAAGAAAATAATAAGCCCTCTATATATAAATGCCCAGCACAATTCATTGTTAAAAAACAACCAAACCTCACACTACTGTATTTTATTATCTGTACTGAAAGCAAATGCTTTGTGACTATAAAATGTTGCACAGCATTCATTCACTGTATAGTAATCATTGACTAAGGGATTTGTCTGTGTTTTCTTCTTGTGGTTGTATATATCAGGTAAAATGTTTTCCAAAGAGCCATGTGTCATGTAATACCGAACCACTTTGATATTGAGACATTAATTTGTACCCTTGTTATTATCTACTAGTAATAATGTAATACTATAGAAATTTTGCTCTAATTCTTTTTAAAATTGTTGCATCCCTTTTTATAGAACGTTTCTATTTCTGTAATGTTTAGGTATGCTATTATCCTTTCTTATACCCTCAGATGAAGCTGTTTTTGTGCTCCTTGTTCATCACTGGCCCTCATTCCAAGCACTTTACATTGTCTGTAATGGGGTCTATTTTTGCACTGGAATATCTGAGACTTGCAAAACTAGACAGAAGTTTCACAACAGATTTCTAAGTTAAATCATTTTCATTAAAAGGAAAAAAGAAAAAATATTTGTATGTCAGTAACTTTATATGAAGTATTAAAATGCATATTTCTATGTTGTAATAATGAGTCACAAAATAAAGCTGTGACAGTTCTGTTGGTCTGTAGAAATTTACTTCCATGCATTTGTGGCACCACCTGCTGTTGAAGTGTTATAAAGCCATTAGAAAAGTAGAGGGGAAGTGATTTGGATCAAAAGGAAAAACCTGAGAAAAGATTCAAATGTTCCCTTAATCATGAAAGAGAACTGAGGGGACTACTTGAAAATAAGAGTGTTTTATATTTTCATGTTGGTTAAGATGCTGAGTAACTGGTATTAAGTGTTAGAGGTTTTCAGATAAATATTGTCCTTAATGATTCTGAAGCTACACTTTGATCTCTGAAAATGCTCTGTAACTGAGCTTATTTAATAAAAGTTCATCTGGTATGGGGGAAGCTACAAAGGCAGCCTTCAGTGCCCTTTTCTTTATGCAACCAAAATGTAAGGACACATTGTGGCAATTACACTAGCAAGGTGCTAGGGGTGGTGGCGAGGGTGAGCAGGAAGGAAAAGTAGATGTGGGAACAGAAATGATACTAATATTGGTGATTCCTTCCTTTTCTCCTGTAATGAGTGCTATGCAGACAATATATGTGTAGTGCTGAGGCAATGTGGATATATTTTTCATAGCTCATTAAGAATCAGAGTTTAGGCCGGGCGCAGTAGCTCATGCCTGTAATCCCAGCACTTTGGGAGGCCAAGGTGGTGGATCACTTGAGGTCAGGAGTTTGAGATCAGCCTGGCTAACATGGTGAAACCTCTCTCTGCTAAAAATACAAAAATTAGCCGGGCGTGTGGTGGCAGATGCCTGTAATCCCAGCTAGTAGGGAGGCTGAGGCAGGGGAATCACTTGAACCTGGGAGGCGGAGGTTGCAGTAAGCCGAGATCGTGCCATTGGACTCCAGCCTGGGTGAAGAAGCAAGACTCCATCTCAAAAAAAAAAAAAAATCAGAGTTTCAGAAAAAGATTTCAAAAGATGTCTGTTTATTTTGCTACTTGAAGAATCCCTGTCCAACAGGCCTTTTGAGTCAGGCTCTATTTATGACCTCTTGGGAATGGCTGTGACAAAGTGTTGTGAGTAGTCCTTTTTCTGTGGCACAGATTTGAATTTCGTGTGCAGAAAAGTTTTGGCTTCAAGTGAGCCACGATGTCCCCTGAACATCAGTATCACAACTTCATCCTCCTACTTGAAGTTCACATTATAGTGACTTTAATGAAATCATAGAACACTTTCTCTGTGAAAAATGACAAGGAAGAGGAAAAAACTTTATTAAAAAATTAAAAGGCAGTAATTTAGAAGAAAATATGTTACCCAGGAGTGTGTTTTTTTTTGAAACAGAATCTCTCTCTGTGGCTCAGGCTGGAGTACAGTGGCATAATCTCGGCTCACTGCAACCTCTGCCTCCTGGGTTCAAGCAGTTTTCCTGCCTCAGCTTCCCAAGTAGCTAGGACTACAGGCATGCACCACCACGCCCAGCTAATTTTTGTATTTTTAGTAGAGAATGGGGTTTCACTATATGTTGGCCAGGCTGGTCTCGAACTCCTGACCTCAGGTAATCCACCCTCCTTGGTCTCTGAAAGTGCTGGGATTACAGGCATGAGTCACCTCCCCGGCCCTACCCATGAGTCTTGAGTAAAACATTCTTCTGTGTGGAGAAAAGCCTAAAAGAACTTTTCCAGATTCAAAAAACTCGACCCTTTGTAATGGTAATGTCCACATTAAGTATGAAAAAAAAAATTAGCTAATGTTTTCAAGTGTTTACTGTGTTGTCATGTGCACTTCATTTAATCCTCCATACCTGCCCTATAAGGTAAAATTGAATAAATTGCAGCTCATTGGATAAGAAACTTGTCCAAAGGTACAGGGACAGTCCAGTGGCAGAGGGTTCTTTTTGTCGAAGTTAGGTATCAGTTAAAATAGACGTCATAAAATCACCTCAGCATCAATATACATTGATTTAACAAATATTTATTGAACTTTATTGTATATCAGATACTTCTCTAGGTACTGGGGCTACAATGTTGAAGAAAATAGAATTCCTGCTCTAACGAATTTCTGTTTCAGTGGTGAAAAATGATGTGTGGACAAACACATCTAATATATGTTGACAGCAATAGGTGCTAAGAAGAAAATAAGACGTGGTAATCGGATAACAACGGAGCAAAGTCAGAGACGGCCTTTTCCGAAGAGTGATATGCTCAGAACCAAATAACACAAGCAGGAGCAGCCTTTACAGGTGGGTGTGAATAATATTCCTGGAATAAAGAATAACTGTTGCAAAAGCACCAGTGGGAAAAAGCTTGGCGAACTGCAGGGGGAAAAGAGAGATCTGTACTAATGTCTCTTGCACTGAGTTAGCAAGGAAGAGAGTGGCAGGGGTGGAATTGGAGAGACAGCAGGGATCACATCACACAGGATCTTGCCAGCATTTTTAAGGTATTTGGATTTTATTGTTGGTGCAACAAGGGCCACTGGAGAGTTTTAAACAGTAGTGATGTGACCTACTCTGTTTCAGAAAGAACACTGGCTACTATGGGAAGAAAGGACAGGAGGAAGAGTAGGAGTAATGGTGGATTGGACTAGGGCGGTAGCAACAGATAGGGAGCTATGGTAATGTTCAGTATCTACTTTGCAGATCGAGCCAGAAGGACTAGCTGACAGACTGCATGAAGGGCTGAGGGAAAAAGAGGTAGGAAAGTGACTTCTAGTTTGTGACCTGAACTAGGTAGATGGTTGTGTTAAAAATACAGTTGGTATTTCAGTCTGAAGCTCAGAGGCAATGATAGAAAATAAGATAAAAATGTGCAAGTTGGCTGGGCATGGTGGTACACGCCTGTAATCCCATCACTTTGGGAGGCCGAGGCAGGTGGATCACCTGAGGTCAGAAGTTGCGACCAGCCTAACATGGTGAAACCCCATATCTACTAAATACAAAAAAATTAGCCGGGTGCAGTGGTGTATGCCTGTAATCCGAGCTACTTGGGAGGCTGAGACAGGAGAATCACTTGTACCTGGGAGGCAGAGGTTGCAGTGAGCTGAGATCGCACTGTTGCACTCCAACCTGGGCAACGAGAACGAAACTCCACCTAAAAAAAATGTGCAAATTATTGGAATGTATATATTTAATCCTTGGGACTGAATGAGCTTACCTAGAACGAACGAATATAGGGAACATTCTTGAGCCTGAGATCCTGTAACATTTAGAAGAAAAGGCAGCGAGGGAAACTGAGAGGGACTGGCCAGTGATAAAGAAGCAAATCTGAAGAGTATAATGCCTTATGTTGAAGCTCAGAGAATTACTGTTTCAGGAAGGCAGAAGTTATCAATTATATCCAACATTGCTGAGAAGATGAGTAAGGAATGTAAATGAGTAAAGGCAGGAATGGCTATTGAATTTGATAAGACACAGGTCCTTGATGACCTTCATCAGAGTCATTTCAGCATGACAAGGATCCAGACCTAACTGGAGCAGATTTTCAGGGAAGAACGGGAGTCAAAAAAGGGGAGACTGCAAATCTATACAAATCTATATATTTGCTTTGAAGGGAAGCAGAAAACAGGACAAGAGCTGGTTTATAGAAATTGTGTTTGGATTCTTTCCTCATCTGTTAATAATATAGGCTGCACTGGGCATCATCTTGCCTTTCCTTTTTGATTTTATTGTTCTGCTTTTAATCCTACAGGCATTTCTTCTGGCAGAAGCCTTGTACACTCTCTGGCTGGTTCAAGACCACTGCGGACTTGCCCTTTCCAGGTAGAAGCCTGTGAATCAAAAACTTATTTTTCTTCCAGTCAGCTATGATAAAACTCATTTTGTCTAATGCCCATACTCAAGGAAAACCATTTCCTCCTCCTGCGGGAGGAAATGTTCTTTCAAGAAGATGCTTAGAGAACAGACATTGTAGGTGACAGCAGTTATGAAAGAGGTCTCTCTAATGAACCTAACACTTCTTCCAACATACTCCAGGTTCACACTCCTTTCACGACAGAACTAGTGTACAACTTAGGTTGCCACACTAGGCAGGTTCATAGGATTTACTCAGTAAGTTAAGAGCTGTTGTGGAGGATGAAGTCCAGAGTTTGAGTCCACAAGTGGCATTTGCTTATCCTTTGGGAGTTCTGGGGCAGGAGGTAGAATTGAATCAGATTGGTTACATATCTGTTTCTCTACCTGGAAATATAATTCAAGTACCTTCATAGTCTGTGACAACAACCAACAGGCAGTGGTATTATTCTTATTTACTGATGGCACCCCTAGCCAGAACATCTACTGAGTCATTCAATTCACTGTGTCTTCCAGGAGTACTTTCCAAATGGAGTAGTGAGGCACCTCCAATAACAGCTATGTAATCTCTTGTTAATGGTGGCTCAAAATGAGATGTGGAGAAATGATGTACTTCTTTTTTCAAACTCACACATCTCATATGTGAATTCAGTCAACAAGTACCTAGTGAGGGCTTACCACATGCCAGGCATGGGTAATATGACAATAATGAAAATAAGCACCCTTGCTGTCATAGAATTTGGTTTCTAGTAGGAAGAGACATACATTAACAAATCATATATATGTAAAATATTAATTACAGTGATAACAGAAAAATAAAGCTGGGGAGAGGGTAGTGTCTTAGTTCAGGTTGCTGTAACAAGAGTACCATAGACTGGGTGACTTAAACAACAAACATTTACTTCTCACAGATCTAGTGGCTGGGAAGGCTGAGACCAGGGTGCCAGGATGATTAAGTTCTGGTGAAGGCCTATATTCTGGTTTCCTCACAATGAGGACTCTTCATGCCCTTATTAATGTACCAATTCTAGTACTCACATGACCTCATCTAAAACTATTTCCCAAAGGCCCAATCTCCTATGTAGAGATTAAGTCTTCAACATATGAATTTGCAGCAGAGGGGAGGGGTCAGACAAAAACATTCAGTCTCTAGCAGATAGCAGCCACCATGGGAGGGGATTACAATCTCAAATAGGGTTGTCAGAGAAGGCTTTATGGTGGTAAAGACCTGAAGGAGGCATGGAAATCCATTCAAATACATGTCTAGAGAAGACCATTCCAGGCAGAGGCAGAGGGAATAGATCCTCAGGTAAGAGCATGTTTAGCAGGTTCAAAGAAAAGTCTCTTAGGTCAGGTCTGGAGCTGTAAAAGATAATGGGAGAGATCATGTAAAGACTTGTATGCCAGTTAGGGGCTTGGACAATTACTCTGAGGAAGATAAGAAGGTATTGGGAGAGGGTATTGAGCAGAGGAGTGACACGATCTGGCTTATATTTTAGATTATTCTGACTGCTATGTTGAAAACAGGGTTGAGGGCAGAGGGGGAGGGCAGGAGACCAGTTAAGCACTTCCCAAAAATCCAAATGATGACTGGCTTGAACCAGGATAGTTGCGATAGGGATGTAAAGCCATCAAATTCTAGATATTTGGGATCCGCTGACAGGTACATAATGGTGTGTGAGAGAAAAGGCAAGGCAGTGTGAGAATGACTCTGAGGTCTGTGGCCTGATCAAAACAGAAAGCTGGAGTTGCCACTAACTGCGATAAGGTTTCTGGGCAAAGGGCAAGAACTAAGTTTTGGACAATGGGGGTGTGAGATTTCTAATGGACATCCAGGGAAACACACCTGGATGTGATGAGCCTGGAATTTAAATTCACGTGTGTGAGTTTGAAAAAAGTCTTAGAAAGGAGGTGTGGACTGGAGGAGCAATCCCCACACAGATAACATTTGAAGCCATAAAACTAGGGGCGATAACAGAGGGAGTGAGCATAAATAAAAAAGACAAGTGGTCCAAGGACTCAGTCCTTACATCAGAGGTCAAGGTGACAAGGTGGAGACTAGGAGATGTGAAGGCTTGTGCAGTGAGTGTTTCGGAGAAATGAAGTAACTGTTTCCAGAAGAAAGGAGAGGTCGACTGCTAACAAGTCAAGTAAAATGAGAACTGGGAAATGAGCTGACAAGAACAATTTGCCTAGTGTGATCAGAGAATGTTTAAGAGATTATGTGAGGGAAGAAAATGGAGGCACGAAGCATGAACTACTCTTCTGAGTCACGTTGTATAGGGAAAAAATGGGGTGACTTTTTTTTTAAAGATGAGAAAAATAATAGTATATTTGTATGCTGAGGAGCAGAATCCAGTTGAGGCATGAAACTAGCTTCAGGAGACAAAAGAGAAAAACTGCCTGAGCCACATCCTTCAGCAAGTGAGTGTCCAAGTAAAGGGTTTGTCTTTGCTGGGGGCCCGGGCCATTCATCCTCAGTAAGAGAGAAGGCAGGGCATGTTGGCTTGGCGGCAGAAAGCAGGCAGACGGTGGTGTGGGAACTTATGCAGACTTCTGGTTGTTATTTTCTCTTTGAAGTAAAACGAAAGGTCATTGGCTAAGAATGAAGATGGAAGAGCAGGAGTCATTGAAGAGAAGAATGAATAGACTAGAGAAAAATACAATGCTATGATATACACCTGTACATGCAAATTACTTTCCTCTTCAAATTAGACCTCCTGGAAGGCAAACCTCTGTCATGTTAAGTTTTAGAAAAAGTCAAAATCCACTTGGAGCTAAGTATGAAGAATAAGGTATATGATTTAAACCAAACAATCCTATTTTTGCCTAAACCAGGAAAGCCCTTAAGATAACTTGGAGTGTATCCATTAAAAAGAGGTTTTTAATACCCATTTTTAGACTGCATTCTAGCCTGGACAATAGAGCAAAATTCCTGTTCTCTCTCCCTCCATCTCTTTCTCTCTTTCATTTTGTTTTTTCTTTCTCTCCCTCTCTTTTTCTTTCTTCCTTTCTTTTTTCGCTTAAAAAAAAAAGAATAGTAAAAAGTTTGAAGTATTTAAACCGTGTAAATAATCACATTTTTATAACCGTAGAATTTCAGAGCCAGGAAGGAATTTAGAGGTAAAGAAGTCTAAATGAGTCCATTGCCAAGGTCACCAAGTTGATGTGTTTAAATCAGAGTTGAAATAGAATAGTGGCAATGAGGAGAAAAGAGAAATTACTTATGGTCCCTATGACCATCCAGGCCTGGTAGTGGATTAAAAAAAAAAAAAAGAGTGTATCCATTAAAAAAGATAAAAATGTCAGCTTTTCCCTCCCTTTAAATATAGCCTGGATCAAAGGTAATTGATACTCATAACCCTAAGGTATTATAACATTCAGAAGCAAAATATTAAATGTCTTCCATAGTATTTTAGTTAACTTTTAAATTTTAATTAAATTTTAATTGGTGATTTATGTGTAAGCACATAATGAGCTTTGACATAAATATGAGTTCAGAATTAGGCCTCTTTGAACTCCGCATGGAGAAGAATGCTGAGGAGGCGTGTCTGTTTAAGCTGCCACTGCCTGCCTCTCATAAATAATATCTTACATTGCCTAATAGTCAGATAAACTGCAGACTGCTTAGAGCCTAATAAATGAAAGGAAACTGTACATTCTGTTTTCCAAATTTCCCTTTAACAGCTAATTCACAATTTACTATTTTATAGCTATAAGATTTTAAAAATATAAAAATAAAATATAGCTGTAAATATAGACTATTGAGATAGCCTGTAAAAATGTAAAAATAATATAACTATAAATATACACTATCAGGAGTACCAAACCTAGTTTTAGAAGCTAGAGGCATCAAGTAAAGTGGAAATGAAAGATGTTTCAAGGAAAACTCCAGGACATCTGTGGCAGTACTAAAGAAACCCTTCTCAGGTTCCCAGCATGTCATTTTATTGATGTAACTTAACATTTTCAATAAAGTTGGTAAATTATCACTAATTTCTATCTTATAGCAACATAGTAAGAGCTCTAGAGATAATCTAAGTATAAAATGTGAATTTAAAAAAACAGAACGAATATGTAGGATTTTTATTAGTGTAAGCGTTTCCATAACCATAAAAGTTTCTATAAAACAACTAAATGTCCTGAGATCTCGGTTAAATGGTGATCCAAAGTAGAAATTGGTAAAATTAATTATAAATGAACTATTTCAGTGTATAAACCAACACGTCTTTTCTAGATTTTGGCACTGTGACCCAATTACATCATTTTCCAAGTTAGAATGACTAATAATTAATGTAAAAGCAATAATTAATACAGAGAACATTGTACTTTTCCACAAAGAAATATACTTGATCTAACATTTTTATACATCCCATTTGATATCACAAAATAAATTTTACTAAGCAATTTAAAAAAAATCTCAGAAAAATATAATGAAAAGATAGATATTTTATATAAACAATGCAAAAATGCTGTCAGGCAAGGGAATGTAAAATCATTATTTGAATATAAGAAAATGTTATGAAGCAAAGAGTTATTAAAATACGGAAGAAATATTCTAAAACAAATAAAAAACCAAGATCATGAAAGAGTGACTTTTTCTAATGTGTAACAGACACTGGAATGCCAAGGTGAAAGTGAACTGAACTATTTCCTAAAGTAGTAGAGAAGATGTAACTTTCAGAAATGCAAGCAGCACAGCAAATTAACTAATTAACTTACCACCTCCTTCAAATAAAAATCAGAACATCTTGGGAGAATTTAAACACCATTAGTAGACACATCTTAGAGCAGTTATTGAAATGTTTTCTATTTCAGTAGAAAACTATTTCAACGGTGAAAATGATGTAGGAATCAGAAGCATATTCTTCTGAGACACTAGGTAGTTGACACTTTCCTGAACTGGAAAAACATTTCATAAGAAGGCATATAGTTATTGACTGAATCGAATTTGTTCTAAAAATAATTCATGCTTGGTGAAACAGCTTACCAGCCGCCACAACTCTGGGATCCTCATGGGACTTATGTCTCACAGCTGCACTACTATCTGCACTCTCATTCCACCAAAGAACATGAACTTCAGAAATAAATCACAAATCGTTTCTGAAATATATGGCAGTAACAAATAAGAAATATTGAAAAAAACGAATCAGAAATGTTATCTTATTCTTTAAATCAAAATAGTGATATCAAAAAGGTAAAACTAAATATGTTAGTGATAAGATTTCAGAGGGGTCAGAAATTTGGGAAATAAATTTATAAGTTAATCAAACTGGAAATATAAGGCAGATGAGAGAAAGCAAAGTAACCTAGCTTAAGGCACTTTAAGACTAGACCAGAGTCTCATGACTTTGTACTGTGTTTTATTTTCTTAAAAAAGCAGATTATAAAAAAATTGTTCACTGTAGAAAATTTAGGTGATACAAAGAAAAAATAAAAATTAGCATAGTCTTAGCTACCCAGATAAACCTTTATTAATATATGGTGTGTTTTCTTTTAAAGAATAAGCAAACTGAATTAGGGTCTTACTGTATGTTATACTTACTAACAGATTTTTTTTGTAATGTTGCAATACTATGAGAATTTTCTATATGAATGGCATTAATTTTTAATGACAAAGACACCAAAAACAATCTCAACAAAAACAAAAATTGACAAATGGTATCTAATTAAATGTAAGAGCTTCTGCACAGCAAAAGAAACTAAAACAGAGTAAACAGACAACCTACAGAATGGGAGAATATTTTTGCAAGCTATGCATCTGACCAAGATCTAATATCCAGCATCTATAAGGAACTTAAACAAATTTACAAGGAAAAACAAAGAACCCCATTAAAAAGTGGCTAAAGGGCATGAACAGTCACTTTTCAAAAGAATACATATATGTGGCTAACAAACTTATGAAAAAATGCTCAATATCACTGATCATTAGAGAAATGCAAATATAAACCACAATTAGATACCATCTCACACCAGTCAGAATGGCTATTATCAAAAAGTCAAAAAAATAACAGATGCTGATGAGGTTGTAAAAAAAAGGGAACACTCCCTGTTGGTGGGAGTGTAAGTTAGTTCAACCATTGTGGAAAGCAGTATGGCGATTCCTCAAAGAGCTAAAAGCAGAACTGCCATTTGACCCAGCAATCCCATTACTGGATATATACCCAGAGGAATATAAATCATTCTGCCATAAGACACATGCACGTGAATGTTAACTGCAGCACTATTCACAATAGCAAAGACATAGAATCTTTTCATGAAAACCTACATGCCCATCAACAACAGAGTGGATGAAGAAAATGTGGTACATACTCATCAGGGAATACTCTGCAGCCATAAAAAAGAACCAGATTATATCTTTTGTGGAAATAGATGGAGCTAGAGGCTATTATCCTCAGTAATAGAGGAAAAGAAAACCAGATACCACATGTTCTCACTTACAAGTGGGAGCTAAATGATGAGAATTTATGAACACAAAGGAGGAAACAACAGACACTGAGGTCTACTTGAGAAGATGGGAGAAGGGAGAGGATTAGAAAAGATAACAATTGGGTACTGGGCTTAATACCTGAGTGATGAAATAATCTGTACGACAAACCCCCATGATGTGAATTTACCTACATAACAAACCTTCACATGTACCCTGTGAACCTAAAAGTTAAAGAAGTTAAAATAAAAAAGGTCAGCATTTGAAAAAGGCCCTGTAAAATATTAGCATTCTAAAAAAATAAGATGTAAACCAGGTTTTTCCAATCCTATAGACAACACACTCTAAAAATTTGGACATAAAAATTAAAATAGGCACCATAATGAAAAAGAGATATAAACTAATACTTCATAAAGCAAATGGACAACTGTACCTCTGCTGAGTTCTCCATATTCTGTGTGAAAAATACCAACCACTTTTGTGTAGCCTAGATTGACATGGGCATTAATTGCTCTTTTAAATGCATCACCCCACAGAGCAGGCCCACCAGGATTCATTTGAAAAACAGCTAGTTCACAGACTCCTAGAATAGGGAAAAAAGTAATTTTACAGAAGACATTCAAACAATTTTCTAACCAGGTTTTTTTTTATTCCTTTAGAAGGCTAACCAATGAATTTAGAGGATAATCCATGTGTATATGTATATATATATACATACACACATATATATGCGCAGTCATATTTGTTAATTCTCTGCATTATTTTTCTTTGCTTTTATGTTTAGGAATTCTTTGTCCCTGTTTAAGGGTCATAAAGTGACCTTAATTAATCATAAAGAAAATAAAGAAAAAGGACTGAAAGCTATATATAAACTATATATATATATATATATTTTTTTAATCTATAAAAGTTGTCAAAAAAATAGATATGGAGAATTTATAATGAAGCAGAATTTTCAAGCTGCCCAAGTCTACACTTTAAAAAAAGAAATAAGAGAAGTACTTCCTAATATCCTACATTTCCTTCTCCTTTTCAATTTTGAGAGAAAATAACTTTTTCCTTTGTATAATTTCCTCCTATAGAATTCTACTTATAGTTGACCTGAAGTCACATCTGAGCTTTTAAGGAAAAGAAAACCCTCAAGGAGATGGTTTTATTCTTCCTAAATATCCAGGTAAATGCTTAGAAAGCATTCTACCTTCTGGCCAGAAATATAAGATGGGTGGAGAGAAAAAAAAAAAAATAGAGGACGAGGTAGATTAGACAAGAAAAAGGAAAGAAATACAAAGTTACTAAAGAAAAATTTATGAACGACATAGAGGAAGGGAACTATTAATAAGACCTGACACTAAGAAGCCAACTGTTTTACTTAGTGCTGAGAGCTAAAAGAGTTTTAAGTATGTTAGGATCCAAATAAGGGATTTCAAATCTCTTATAATCTAAAAAAAAAAATGCAAAGTTGAGTTTATGGGAGACATAAAATAAAATTTAAATTAGTTTATGCTTTTTGATCTGACCTCTGTTTAAAATTAGACTGAGGTAATTATTCCCTTTAGTGAGTAAGAAGTGAAATCTGAAAGAAGACAAATCTTTTCAAACTGAGAAGAGGAAGACACACGAGTTAAGTACAGTAATGTAGCTCAACAGTTTAATTCATTCCCCCCAAACAGTTTACAAGCAAAGATATACTTAATAATTTAAGATTAGCTGAATTTGTGGAAAAATACTTTTATATTTAAAAGTTTATACATTTTAAAACAGTGACAAAATTTCATAAACTACCACTCATCTACCTGCACCTGTTTTCCTAGCTCCTAAGCCCCACTTTTCCACCTGTACTGACCATGTCAGCTTTTGTTAGGCATCAATTAGATGCCAAGTTGGAAAAATACTTCATTATTTGGTGCTCAGTGTTTTAAGGATAAGCAAAGAGTGTTAGAGCTCTAATTCTTTTTTTTTTTTTTGAGAGTGAGTCTCTGTCACCCAGGCTGAAGTACAGTGTGGCATGACCTTGGCTCACTGCAACCACCTCCCAGATTCAAGCAATTCTCCTGTCTCAGACTCCTTAGTAGCTGGGACTACAGGTGTGCACCACTACACCCAGCTAAGTTTTGTATTTTTAGTAGAGATGGCATTTCACTATGTTGACCAGGCTGATCTTCAATTCCTGACCTCAGGTGATCCGCCTGCCTCACCCTCCAAAAGTGGTGGGATTACAGGCCTGAGCCACCATGCCCCGCCTCTAATTCACTTTTATCTCCAGACTCACCATATATTATTGTATAAAACAAAGGATTATGTATTTTTTTTCCTTTACAACTTTACTATTCATAGCTTTAGATCTTTAGTATTTTACTCATTAAAACTCAAAATCTAAGAGGGAAGAACTCACCTTCTTTTGGAGGCTTTTCTAATTTGGACCATGGTATCAGGTAAGTAATTTCAGACTCTTGTTTATCAACATGAGCCAAATTTGGAATGAGAGATTGTTCTTGCCATTCCTTACAGTTGGCCAAGGCTTTTCAAACTTCAGCTCAATGAGCAAAATTATCTATGGGAGGAAAATAAGTAAGAAAACATTTTGATTTAAAATTGCCCATAATTTTACTTGGATTTTACTCAGTTCAGCAAATGTTGAAGGCCATATGGGAACCCCATGTTATTATGTCACAGCAGATGCCAACATAAATATATATGACAAGTTCTCTCAAGTTACTCATGGTCCAAAAGGGGAGTTGAAATGTGAAGACCTAATTTTAATGATGCAGAATGGGCTTTATAGTCTCTAAGACTTTCATAGGAAGTTGTGTAAATTAGGTTATTCAATCTTTCTGTGCCTCAGTTTCTTATTCTATGAAGTGAAGAAAATAGTATAACACCTACCTCCAGGGTTGTGGTGAGGATTAAATAAATTAATACTTGAAAAGAGCTTAGAATGGCGTTTGGCACCTTAGTTAGTACTCAGTATATATGTTAATTATTCTTATTAATTAATGGAAGCATTTGATTTATAGAGAAAGATTATTGTTCCTTGGTGGTGGGTGATTAGGTCAATGTACACTTTGAATCAAATTTAACATAAATGAAATTAAGCTGCACTTTTAAGCCTCTTCTTTGAACAACAGCTGCCAATGAAATGGTGCTGATTCTTTTATTTCTTGTCAGTAATTCTTTTTCTATACAACATATTTCTCTTCTTTCTAAGTTACCCAAACAGGTATATACATTTACCATGATATGGCCCTAGTATAGTCAGCTCTTCCTCTCCACAGGTTCTACATCTGTGGATTCAACCAACTGCAGACTAAAAATATTTTTAAAAATACAAGTGAAAGAATATAGTATAACAACTATTTACATAGCATATACATTGTGTTAGGTATTAAAAGTAATCTAGAGATGACTTAAAGTATATGGGAGGATAGGTGTGGGTTTGATGGAAATACTGTGCTGTTTCATATAAGGGACTTGAGCTGGTTTTGGTATCTACAGGGGGTCCTGGTATCAATTTCTTGCAAATACAGAGGGACAACTGTAGTATATTTATGTTTAGGGCTTCCTAAGACTGATAGTAAATGAGTTATATGGTTTGTGCTGAGGACAAGGAATAACACCTATTTTATACCTTAAGTGTATTATAAGACTTTATGAGCAGTTTAATTGGACATGATTAAACTTGTGGCTCATCTAAAGCATATTAGTGGATTATATATGTGGTTTATCTAAATCATACAAATGAATTATAAAGACTTAATTAGCAGTTTTTTTAAATGGGACATGTTTCAACTTGTGGTTTATCTAAAGCATAAATTACGTTTTAATAGGGTCTGTTTTATTATAACAAGGAAAAACTACATATTTTTCATATTGAATTACTTTATGACTATTAACTTTGGACACTGATATAAACTTTGGTCACTAAATGAAATTATTAAAAGTTCTTTAGGTACCATCAAGTCCTGATGTGGACTGTTAAGAACAGACATGGGGGTAACAAACATTTTGGGGATTCTTGTTACTTGTTCTCCTTCCTCTACTAAACCAGGGGTAGGTCAGCTTCAATATGGGAAGAACTCTCTCATTCTTTTTTCTTACCTCCCTAGGGTAGTATGAAAGTGAATTCCTTGAAACTCTGGGGTATAGAAATGGAAAAACGTGGTCTTCCAAATATAACAGAATTATTAAATCTCAGAGTTGTGTGAGGCTTAAAAGTTAAATGTCATCCTTTAAAAATCTGTTTTTATAAAGCTCCCAAATGGGTGAATTATTTCTGCAAAAATGCTAATATCCAACCCTAGCTGTAATAATAAGAAAAAAACTTCTCTTATCCTAATGATACTCCTTTACCCAAGAACTGGAATTAGGAGTCTCATAAATTTACAAAGGATTCTCTCTTATTTAGCCAACATCCCATCTTAGTCAATATCATATATATTAGTTACACATTAAAAAATTTTTATTAAATATGTGTGTGTGTGTGTGTGTGTCTGTGTGTGTTTTGGAAGGCCCAACTGTGATCTTAACTCACTTGAACATTTACTACTTTAAATTTTTCATGAACTTTTTTTTTTTTGAGACAGAATTGCATTCTTGTTGCCCAGGCTGGAGTGCAATGGCGTGATCTCAGCTCACCACTCACCACAACTTGCACCTCCTGGGTTCAAGTAATTCTCCTGCCTCAGCCTCCGGAGTAGCTGGGATTACAAGCATGCACTGCCATGCTGGGCTAATTTTGTATTTTTAGTAGAGAAGGGGTTTCTTCATGTTGGTCAGGCTGGTCTCGAACTCGCGACCTCAGGTGATCTGCCCACCTTGGCCTCCCAAAGTGTTGGGATTGCAGGTGAAAGCCACCGTGCCCGGCCATCATGAACTATCTTTATGGCAAACCATTTTAACATTTTTCTGAGGATTAAAGTCTTGTTCACAATTTATGATTTGATACTTGAGACTCCATATTTTCTCATTTATGGTAACAGAAGAGTTCAAGCAAGGAGTGGTTAGAGGTGTACCACTGGGAAGAATACCCGCTACCTTTATTTTTTTGGGACTGCCTTTAAAAGGTACTTACTTAACCTGTATATAGATCCAAGAACTAAGCCTTATGTTACATTTAACAGAATGAAAATCTATACTGAACACTAAGTGGAGAACTCTTTACTATATTTCCAAATATGAAACACTTTATTAATTCTTCCTCCAAATTCTACACACCAGAATCCAACCAATTCAGAGTGAGCTGTCCGAACATGAATGTTTTCCTTAATATTTTCCACGAATGCATTCATTTTTGAAGGTTTAAGGTAGTAAGTGCAAAATTCATAGAATGTTCCGTTGTATTGTCTGGGACCCGTAGCAAAAGAGGAGCACACCTGAGGAAGATAAGACAAATGTAAATATCTTGGGAAAGTAGAATTACAGATTTGGTTACAACCAAATCTGAATCTGGTACCCGGGACACTTATAGACTCATTATCCATTGTTTACTCTTATTGTGAATTCTCCATATCCATATTGATGTAGAAATGTCAATAAAGATAACTACTCTTAATTCTGATGAACATATAGCGACTGTTTCCTAGCAAGGGTCTACTTCCAGCCATTTTTTCAAGGGGATTTGCTTATAAGAAGGCTGTGGGATCGTAATGACACTCCTTTAACCAGAATTACATTGAAAACTTAGTCTCATTAATTTACAAAGGGTTTGCTTCTGTTTAGCCAATATTCCATCTTACTCAATACCATATGTGTTAGTTACACATTGAAAAACATTTTATTAAGTACACATGCCTTTTGGCAGGCCCAATAATATGTTTACTAGCAAAAAAAAAAAAAAAAAACCAAAAAAACAACCAAACCCTTTTTTAGGTTCCTAAAATAATAGGAAGGGCTATTCAGGTCAAAGTATTTCCTGAATCCCCTGACGAAGACTACTGGTCAAAAACAGGACTGGAAAGTAACTAATACAAAAGGAAGCTATGACTTCTCCAATTACACTGTAATATGGGCGTATACTGCATAAAGGCTGAAAAGGAAAAAAACTAAAATCAGAATTGTCTGCATCATTGTGTCTAATTACAGATGCAGCATCAAGAAGTATGTACGTTTAATGCATCCAAGTATACCAAGTTTAGGGAATTATCTTTTAGAACCACCACCCTTTGTAATATTCATATGCCCAATAGGTAAACTTTCTGTCCTAATTTGGCCCTCTGAGCCTGAGTGAAGTTAACGTTCAGTAGCAAATGCCCTATCAGAATTATCCACTGAGTCTGTGTGTATGTACATGAAAATATTTATGTAAAAACACACATGTATACACAGACCACTCCTGTGGCATTCCAGTTAACGAAGCACCATAAAAACCCTAGAAGGAAATCTAGGTAAAACCATCCAGGACATAGGAGTAGGCAAGGACTTCATGAACAAAACACCAAAAGCATTGGCACCAAAAGCCAAAATAGACAAATGGGACCTAATGAAACTCCATAGCTTCTGCATGGCAAAAGAAACAGTCACTAGAGTGAATCGGCAACCAACAGAATGGGAAAAAATTTTTGCAGTTTACCCATCTGACAAAGGGCTGATATCCAGAATTTACAAAGAACTCAAACAGATTTACAGGAAAAAAACAAACAAGCCCATTCAAAATTGGGCAAAGGATATGAACAGACACTTTACAAAAGAAGACATATATGAGGCCAACAATCACATGAAAAAATGCTCATCGTCACTCGTCATCAGAGAGATGCAAATCAAAACCATATTGAGATACCATCTCACGCCAGTTAGAATGGCGATCATTAAAAAAATCTGGACACAACAGATGCTGGAGAGGATGTGGAGAAAAAGGAACACTTTTACACTGTTGGTGGGAGTGTAAATTACTCCAACCATTGTGGAAGACAGTGTGGCGATTCCTCAAGGCCTTAGAAATAGAAATTCCATTTGACCCAGCAATCCCATTACTGGGTATATATCCAAAGGACTATAAATCGTTCTACTATAAGGACACATGCACACGAATGTTCATTGCAGCACTGTTTACAATAGCAAAGACCTGGAATCAACCCAAATGTCCAATGATGATAGACTGCATTGGGAAAATGTGGCACATATACACCATGGAATATTATGCAGCAATCAAAAATGATGAGTTTGTATCGTTTGTAGGGACATGGATGAAACTGGAGAACATCATTCTCAGCAAACTGACACAAGAACAGAAAATGAAACACCGCATATTCTCACTCATAGGCGGGTGATGAAAAATGAGAACACATGGACACAGAAAGGGGAGTACTAAACACTGGGGTCTATTGGGGGGAAAAGGGGAGGGCCAGTGGGAGGGGGAGGTGGGGAGGGATAGCCTGGGGAGAAAGGAAGCAAAACACACTGCCATGTGTGTACCTATGCAACTGTCTTGCATGTTCTGTACATGTACCCCAAAACCTAAAATGCAATAAAAAATTAAAAAAAAAAAAAAAAACAAATCCATTCATTTAGGTATGGTTAGCATGTGACAACTTCCTGAGGCTCACTACCCAGAATAATCTATTACAACAGTTTCAGTAGGCATCTTACACTGACATATTTTTGGTTACAGCATACAAATGCTTATGTAGTTTATTTATGAGCACGTCTTAATTATAACTGTCTATCTTGAGTTCATTCATCTCCAGTATTGAGGGAATGTGTTCTCTTTCCAGGTCTACAAAGGGGCGTAGTTTTAAGGGCAAGAACTTCCTGGCACCATGCCCCACTCCCATCTCCATCTGGGAGATTTAACGGTTTATGTTTAAATTTCGCAGGCACGGGAAGAAACTAAGAGTCTATCACCCTAGCGGAAGTTTAAAGGAACTCCTTCCATAGGCCAGAGGAACTTGTGGAGATGGGAATTTCTCCCAGGATAGATTCCCCTGCTCCTTCACCCACGCCTGATTTCCAGCTCTCTGGAATCCCCTCCCACATAGAGGGAGCTCTCTTTCCCCTACTGGATTTGCCTTCTGGGGTCCCGCTTCCACATGCTCTTAGTGGAGGTTTTCTCTCTTCTTCTCCTTTTTCTCTCTCTGCCTAAATAAATCACTTTCTACAAACACTTTTGAGTCCGGCATTTACTTTTACGAGCTCACTGTGCTGTGGCCTTCTCTCCCATTCTTGGGGAGTGATAGATCAAGAACCTGGAGAAATGTCTTTTCAGGGAAACTGAGGGCTCCCCTGAACCCCAACAGTATGAGTTATGCCCTTATTGCCCATATCTTAGTTTCCTTGGAAAACCCTTCTTCCTACCAAAAATAACTGCAGTTATCCCTCTTTTTGATGGCTATTCTTTTTGAGTCAATTTAACCAAATTCTGAAAATAAAAATCTGCTTAGTAAGTTTAAAAATATAAAATATAAGTAACTCAAAAAATGGGCCAATGAGGTACTTGTAACAACTGCTTTTAAGGTTGATTTTTGGAGATTTGTACCTGGAGACGTTAACCTAAGAAAAAATATTAGAAAAATTATCTACAAACATGTTGTGTTTACTTGGGAATGAGAAATGAGGATTATAGCTACAAAATGTATGGAATAGCAAGCCATCCATACATAGCAAGTGCATCCCATCAGGGAAGGTAAAGAGAAACTTTTATCAGTATAAAGTGGGAGATTCAAGCAGGTTCCCTGCAAACAGAGTTGACTGGTTCCAGAGACTCAAAGCCAGAGTTGTCAGTTTAGTGGTAGAGATGCTTTTACTGGGCAAGCCGTATTTCAAGAACATTTACTACAGTTCTAAAGATTGTCTAATGATAAACTTTGTCAAAGCAGGAGATGCCTGTAGGATGTGAAAGGGTTTCCTGTGGGGGTTTTAAAGTCCGTGGGCTGGGAGCTGTGCTCACACCTATAATCCCAGCACTTTGGGAGGCCGAGGGGAGCAGATCCCCTGAGGTCAGAAGTTCGAGACCATCCTGGCCAACATGGTGAAATCCTACCCCTACTAAAAATATGAAAATTAGCCAGGTATGTTGGCAGGCTCCTGTAATCCCAGCTACTCCAGAAGCTGAGGCAGGAGAATTGCTTGAACCTGGGAAGCAGAGGTTGCAGTGAGCCGAGATCGCACCACTGTACTCCAGCCTGCGCGACTGAGCAAGCCTCTGTCTCAAAATATAAAAATTAAAGTCCTTGGAAACAGCTCTTAACTCAGTTATCTAAGCAGGAGCCTCCTCTCCTCCTGCCTTCCCAGCTCTATTGTCTGGATCTGACAAAAGTGATTTCATCCGGGTATCTGCAACTTTCACAGAAAACAAACAGGTAGTCAAATGGACATATTTTTATGATCTTTCCCAGGAGAAATATACAATAGAGAAGCTCAGGAAAGGTTAACTGCAGGCAGAGAGGGATATGTGTGGAGGTGGTGAACTTTTCTTGCAGAGCAAACGATCTAATGGAGGCAGATAAGTCCTCCATGCTCCCTTATCTCCAAGTTAGGGTTCATTCCCACCAGCAACGATCTCCACTTCACTTATAAGAGAACAACTGGCAGGCATTTTCAAAAACTCAAGGAAGTTCAGAATAATGCCTCATGAGGAAATAATTCTTGGCCCTGCGCCACTAAAGAAAGAATATTTAGGGTAAAGGCTGGATTGTTAATCTGGGGTGAATGGACACGAGCTGCTCTTCTTTAGTGTTCCTCAGAAAGTCTGTCTCTAGAATAGGTTAATCCCCTTCCTATCCTGCCCATTCAGAAAAGAGTAAAGTCCTAAACATGAAAAGGAAAAGACATTTCTAGGTTGGAGCCACAGAATAGGCCACTCCCAAAAGTTAGGGCAGAATCACAAGATCCATTTTGTCCACTTCTGATCTAAGGTTAGAAGAGTCTGTCGTCGTCCTGTTTGCTAGGAGACTCCGGTCCCCGCCTGGCTAGGGGCGCGATCACCGAAGGGCGGGTGGTGGGCAGGGTCCAGCCCCACCCGAACCCTGGGCCTCCTCTTCAAGGGTCTCCGCGAAATGCTCGGCAGTTGTGTGTTTCACTTAAAAGCGGGATGCCGGTTCTGTTGTGAGCGGCTGGTTGGCCATTTCCTCCTTCAACCTGATGTCTAGAGAGGGCGGTGGCTTGGAAAGCCCCAAACCCACAGGCGGCCCGACAGTGCCAGGTGGCAACGGGGGAGCGCTTCCTGGGCCGCAGCCGCATTGTAGCTGGGCGACAAAAACGCAACAGCACCACGGGGGTGTCCCAGTGGTTGTGGCGTCCAGGCTAGAAAAGCCCTCGGACCGTGACTGCCAGCAAGACGACCCCGGCTAGCGAGTATTCTCCCAGCAGCCTCCTCCTCACGCGCCAGAGGGCTACCGAAATCGCCCTCGAACTTCGACCGCGGCGCGGGACCCCAGGTCTGGGAGCGCATGCGCGTGGCTCGCACGCTCCTGAAACCACGCCCCCATGCGCCCGCTTCTCCCCTCTCCTCCGGCCAGGGCTCCTGGGAGCTCCGGCGGCCAGAACCGGAGGCCTGAAAGTCCGAGAGGCCCCCGCCTTGGTCAGGCCGCTTCTAAGGACGAGCATGGCGCGGCTTCGGCGCTGAGAAAGGCAGCCAGCAGCGTACTTTGTGAGACTTCTCTGAAGGCTTCCCGAGTGGAAATAAGCAACTCCTGGACCACTAGCAGACGCAGGCTGGGTGGGGGCTCCGTGGGGTCAGCTCTACCCCGGCGCGGGAGGCGCGACCAGTCTTGTAGCTTGGCGTCTTTCTCTTTGGCGCTGAGCCTCGGTCCCCCTTGGTTTCCTAAAACGTTCTTGCTCCACACATTAGAGGTGACATGGATGAATCTGGAGAACATCATTCTCAGCAAACTGACGCAAGAACAGAAAATGAAATACCGCATATTCTCACTCATAGGTGGGTGATGAAAAATGAGAACACATGAACACAGGGAAGGGAGTACCAAACACTGGGGTCTATTGGGGGGAAGAGGGGAGGGACATGGGGGGGGAGCTGGGGAGGGATAGCCTGGGGAGAAATGCCAAATGTGGGTGAGGGGGAGGAAGGCAGCAAAACACACTGCCATGTGTGTAGCTATGCAAATGTCTTGCATGTTCTGCACATGTACCCCAAAACCTAAAATGCAATAAAAAAAAAAAAGAATTAGCTGAAGGCTGGGATCGTTCCTGCTCCACCTTTCTGGGCCCTGACCTCATGTGCCGTTGTGCAGATTCGTAAACGTGCGAGAAGGAAGGAGAGCTGTTGAGCCGCGTGCATGTGCAGTGCTTTGCATTTGAAGTCGAGATGTTGACAGGGTTAACTTTTATACGTTGTGATGGACGTGTATTTGTACACCAGTGAGGCTTCGCTTTTCTGCATTGTGTTCTCTGTCCCCATTGCCACCCCAGCGTAATCTTGGAAGGCTCCTAATAAAGATTTAATTTTCCATGAGCTCAGAGGAATTGCAGCACCTAGCCTGATTATGAAAAAAGTCAAAGTTAAACATAGATACTTTGAAACTAGATTGTTCAGTAAGCCTTAACAGCAAAACAGCCGACCTCTGGTCTAGTCCTCCTGGTCCCGGAGTACTGGTCCCCAGACTAACCACCTTCAACATTTAAAGCTGTTTTTTCTAATACCTGTTTCTGTGTTGTTGTTTTCTCGAGATGGAGTCTCGCTCTTTCGCCCAGGTTGGAGTGCAGTGGCGCGATCTCGGCTCACTGCAACCTCTGCCTTCCGGGTTCAAGCGATTCTTTTGCCTCAGCCTCTGGAGTAGCTGGGCTTACAGGTGCTCGCCACCAAGCTTGGCCAGTTTTTATATATGTAGTGAGATGGGATTTCACCATGTTGGTCAGGCTGGTCTCAAACTCCTGACCTCGACTGATCCACCTGCCTCGGGCTTCCAAAGTGCTGGGATTACAAGTGTGAGCCACCGTGGCCAGCCTGTATTTTAAAATAATAGGCATTTTCTGCTATTTCTTGAATTTTCAGTTATGGATAGTATGTGTTGACTTTCTTCTGTGGCAGATGAGGATTTTTGCCTCATAGAAACCGCTGCCCCTAAAGTGAATTTGGACCACTGACAGACGCAGGCTGGGGCGGGGCTTGGCGGGGTTAACTTGGGAGCAGTGGCTTCTATGAGATATGAATCCTCTTCTAATAATACTTGAATTAGGTAATTTGCAGTAATTGATTATATTAATTTCACAGCAATCTCCATTATGTTAATGTTTGCATTATTTTTTCTAATAATTCCATTATTTCACACATTAATGTAACGTAATGCCTCCATCATGAGGACTAGGGAATTGTTAGAGGTCTATTACCTGTGGTTATACTGGTTGTGCTTTGTGGAAGGACTTTGGAATAATCAGTTCGAAGGAAGGAAGGGTTTTTAAAATTAGTAATTCCAGAGGAGATGCCTTAATTTTTCTAGGTGAGTGATACCCATTTCTAACCAAGTAAGACTAAACAAAATATCATTTGTGTCCGCACTAGTTCTATATCATTTATTTTGTTGGACTTTTTTTGTTTTTTCTTTGAGGTGAAGTCTCACTCTGTTGCCCAGGCTGGAGTGCAGTAGTGTGCTTTTGGCTCACTGCAACCTCCACCTCCCAGGTTCAAATGATTCTTCTGCCTTAGCCTCCTGAGTAGCTGGGATTACAGGCACATGCCATCATCCCAGCTAATTTTTCGTATTTTTAGTAGAGAGGGAGTTTCACCATGTTGGCTAAGCTGGTCGTGAACTCCTGACCTCAAGTGATCTGCCTGCCTCCCAAAGTGCTAGGATTTACCAGGTGTGAGCCACAGTGCCTGGCCTATTTTCTTGGACTTTCTAAATCCTGGAATTAATACGTTCAGTCATTTAACTAACATTTATTAAATTCCCTCTATGCTCTTTTCCTGAAGCTGGGGTACAGAAATGAGTAAGTGACAAAGTTCCTGTTCTCTTGGAATGTACAGGTTGGGGGAAAGAGATGAATAAATGGAGAGAAAATATATCAGTGATTAACAAATAGTAGGAAGTAAAATACAGTAAGATATGGAGAATAGAAAGTGGTGGAGGGAAGTAGCACAGACCCCTGGCTGTTTCTCAGTATCTACTCTCACCTAGCCCAACCCCTGCCCTTTTAAAAAATTAATAATAGAATCTTTGCAGTTTGGTGTGACTTGGTAATAAATCCTGAACAGTGGAAAAATGGCGGCACATTAATGACCTGTAAGTGATCTTAAAGGGGTGCCGGAGGGGTTGTTACCTTGTCTGTTTCTAATTTCTGCTTGCTGGAATATGGATGTAATGCCTTGAGTTCTTGGACTATGAGGTAGAAGGCATATGTTGAAGATGGTGGAACAAAGAGAGAAGCAGGCATGGTTTTTGACACCGTGGAACACCACACTGGGAACACTGGGCTGCCTTTCTTTGGACTTCTTTTACATGTGAAATCACCTTCTAGTTTAAGCTATTGTTATATGGCTTAAACCTAAAATTTTAGTCAATACAAGGGTGAATTTCTTCTCTCTCACTCTCAATTGTTTATATTGTTTTCCTTATAGCTATAACTTGCTAATTACCAACTTATTTGCCAAAAGTGTAAATTTTCTCTGTGATTAAAACTGTTAATCAGTTTCAGTTTCTTCTGGAGTTAACCTTTCCAAAGTCTTAGTTCTCTTCAGAATGGACTAGTTCTCTAAGATGTCATGGCGGTAATTCTGGGATCTCCTTTCACTGATACGCTGGGAATCTCATTTACTTCTTGTTGGATCCCATTTCAGGATGTTAAAGCTTTTTTTTTTTTTGAAACGGAGTTTCGCTCTTGTTACCCAAGCTGGAGTGCAATGGCGCGATCTCGGCTCACCGCAACCTCCGCCTCCTGGGTTCAGGCAATTCTCCTGCCTCAGCCTCCTGAGTAGCTGGGATTACAGGCACGCGCCACCATGCCCAGCTAATTTTTTGTATTTTTAGTAGAGACAGGGTTTCACCATGTTGACCAGGATGGTCTCAATCTGTTGACCTCGTGATCCACCCTCCTCGGCCTCCCAAAGTGCTGGGATTACAGGCGTGAGCCACCGTGCCCAGCCCCAGCTTTTTTTTTCTCTCCTAAATTTTAGCAGAGGGTACATGGGAACTATACATTTGAAGCTTGTATCTCTAATGCCTCTATTCTGCCAACCCTCTTGTTCTGCCTTTGGTATTAAAGTTTTTCTTAAGATATTTTTGTATTTGTTATCATTGGGAATCAGCTTTTTTTGGAGTGAGACAATAATGAAATTGGAAAGTTCTTTGTGCATGAGTGGCACCTGTTAGTGGGCTCCACTGTAGGGTTTCCTGAGTGATCTCTTTTTGAGGTGACGCTCCCACTCCATTATCATCTGTCATTTCTCCTAGTCTAGTCTGTTACCCTTTGTGGAAACTTCCAGTGTCCCGTGTGTGGAGTATAAGCCTTGTTTCAGTTTCCCGTGACTGAGGAGGGAAGGCAGCTGGCTCAGTATTTGATATTTGGTAGATACTTTCAGCTGTATATGGTATTCTTGCATGTGGTTCAGCTTTTCAAGACTTTTAATTAGGATAGGCTAAACTGTTGTAACATACACAGTTGACACTCCATATCCTATTAATTAGGATAGGCTAAACTGCTGTAACATATATACAGTTGACTCTCCATATCCTATTAATTAGAATAAACTAAACTGCTGTAACATAGTTGACAATCTGTATCCATGGGTTTTGCATCCATGGATTAAACCAACTGCAATAGAAAAGAATTGGAAAAAAAATAAAACCTAATACAAATAAAAATACAGATAACAGTTACTTGCATGGCACTTTCATCATATTATAAGTAATCTATTATTATAATTTAGTTGATGGGAAGATGTGCTTAGGTTATATGAAAATACCACATCATTTTATGTAAGGCACTTTAACATACATGGATTTTGGTATCTGCGAGGTCCTAGAACCAATCACTCATGGATACCAAGGGATGACTGTAGAACTATATATTGTCTACATATAGTTCTACATATATATATATATCTATATATCTATATGTGCATATATATATGTGCATATATATATGTAGATATATATATGCACGTATATATATATAAAGGTAGAGGGAACATCCAAGAGGAAAATGCTTATAAGTAGTAGGAATAAAATTCATGGCTAAACAGAGAGGGGAAACATTGCTAAGTGTTGCTAGGTGCCTAAGCCAATCTTCTATTATTTACTCAAAGGTTTTAATTATCCTCAGGGCTCTCTGAATTAAGCTTTGTCTCCATTTTATAAAAGAGAAAACTGAAGTTCTGAGAGAGAAATAATTTTCTCAGGTTCATGTCAGGGTTTGAAGCAAGATTGTAAAAACAGTTTACCACTTATTTTTAAAAGGTATGTGATATTTAAGGCAGTATTAGATTTGTGGTGGAAGAGAGCTTTTAAATGGCATTGAAAAATAATGTTTTTCTATGACTCTTTTGGCATAAATCCCTAAAAAGTCTCAGAGATATACAGGATTAAGTATTTTGAAAATTGTTGCAAATACTGAACCTCTGACAGGAAGTCCAAAGGATAAATAATCCAAAACTAAATAAATCATACACAAAAATTGGATTATTAACATAGGATAACATGATATAGAGTAACTGGGTCATTACTTCAGACGGACTAAGACAGGTAATAGCTTAGGTAACATGAAGCATTTATCATAGGTACAAAAGTGTATACAGGCACACCTTGTTTTTTTGTGATTTGCTTTATTGCAATCTTACAAAATCATAAGGTTTCAGAAAGTTTCTGATCATAACCCTTGCCAATAAAGTCTGTTGGTACCATTTTCCAACAGCATGTGCGTTGTTAAGGGAATCGTGACAAGAAAAAAAGTCTGTATATGTTCAGTCCTCATATAACCATCCATTTTTTTCCCTCAATATCTTCCATTAGTGATTAATTGAACCCAGGAATGCAGAATCCACAGACACAGAGAGCCAACTGTATATTGTTTTGGTTTGCCTGTTTTAGAACTGGGATCAGATTATTTAATTGTCGTAATAATTGTACATATTTATGGGTTATGTGGTGATGTTGTAATACATATAAGGTAATCAGATCAGGGTAATTAAAATATACATCATCTCAAACATTTATCATTTGTGTTGAGAACATTCAGTATCCTCCTAGCAATTTGAAAAACTATATATTGTTAACTATAGTTATCCTAAAGTGGTATAGAGCACTAGAACTTATTCCTTCTATCTAGCTATAATTTTGTTTAACAAATCTCTCCGATCCTTCTCTTCTTCCTAATCCTTCCCATTCTCTAGTATCCTCTGTTCTACTTTGTATTTCTGAAATCAACTTTTTTTTTTGTTAAAGCTTACACATTAGTGAGAACATGTGGTGTGCAACTTTCTTTCTCGTTGGCATATTTCACTTAACATAATATCCTCCGATTCCAGCCATGTTGCTGTAAATGACAGGATTTCATTCTTTTTTTACTGCTGAATAGTATTCCATTGTGTAAATATATCATATTTTCTTTATCCATTAATCTTGATGGACACCTTGGCTTATTCTATTTATTGGCTGTTGTGAATATTGCTTCAGTAAACATGGGGGAGGGCAGATATCTTTTTGATACACTGATTTCTTTTCCTTTGGATAAATGCTCAGTAGTGGATTATTCTATTTGTAGTACCTTGAGGAAACTCCTTAGTGTTCTCCATAATAGTTCTAAGAGTTTAAATTCCCAACAATGTATAAGATTTTCCTTTTCTCTGCATTCTCACCAGCTTTGTTTTTTGACTTTTTGGTAATAGCCAGCCTTCCTGCGGTGAGATAATACCCCACTTCCCTGATGAAGAGTGATGTTGAGCATTTTTAAAAAATATATTTGTTAGGTATTTATATGTCTCCTTTAGAGAAATGTTAGTTCAGATCATTTACCCATTCTTAAATTGGATCATTTGGTTTTTATTGTTGGTGAGATGTTTGAGTTCCTTGTATATTCTGGTTATGAATCCCTGTCAGATGAATAGTTTGAAAGTATTTTTTCCTATTCTATAGTTTTTTTCACTCTGTTGATTGTTTCATTTGCTGTGGAGAAGTTTTTTAGTTTGACATAATCTCATTTGTTTATTTTTCTTTTGTTGTCTGTGGTTTTGAGGTCTTATTTGTAAAATCTTTTCCCAGACAATGTCTGGAAGCATTTCCCTTTTATTTTCTTCTATTACTTTTATAGTTTCAGGTCTTACACTTAAGTCTTTGACCCACTGAGCTGAATCTTCGTATAGACTGAGAGGTGGGGGTCTGGTTTCACTCTTCTGCATGTGGATATCCAGTTTTCCTAGCACTCTTTATTGAAGAAACTGTCTTTTCCCCAGTGTATGTTCTTGGCACCTTTGTCAAAAGCCAGCTGGCTGTAGATGTATGGATTAATTTCTGGGTTCTATATTATGTTCCATAGGTCTGTTTATGTTTCTCTGCCAGTACCATGTTGTTTTGGTTACTATAGCTTGTAGTATATTTTGAAGTCTGGTAGTGTGATGCCTCTGGCTTTGTTCTTTTTGCTTAGGATTGCTAAAAGCAAATTCTTGATAAAGAAATAGACTTACGCTTTATAAGATATTAAATAAGAGTATCTAATGGTAGGTGTAAGAGGTATTATAATTTTGAAGTAGTGATGAAGGTAAAAGAAATTCTCTATATTTGCAACAACTATAGGTAGAATTTGACAATATCTGTGATTTTTCCTGACTAAAGAGTCGCAGGTCCTGCTAATAATATTGTGGTTTGTTACCCACCTTCACAAACAAAGGAAATGCTTTGAAGTTGGTGCCAATAAAGATGGAACTTTTTTAAAATTATAATTTAAGTTCTGGGGTACATGTATAATTTTGCAGGATTGTTGTATAGGTATACACATGCTATGATGCTTTCATGCCTCCATACCCCTGTCACCTACATTAGGTATTTCTCCCAATGTTATACCTCCCCAATCTCCCCACCCCCTGCTATCCCTCCCCTAACCCCCCACCTCCCAACAGATCCCAGTGTGTGATGTTCTCCTCCCTGTGTCTCCACTGTTCAACACCCACTTATGAGTGAGAATATGCAGACTTTTACCCATTCAAGTTATCAGACTCTAAATTCTATACATAGACTCCTTCAGGATCTGTGTAGACTAGAGGTTACAAACCACTACTCTAGAGTATATAACTCGGAATGGAATTGCTGGGTCATAAGTTATGTTCATAGTCATCTTTTCTAAATAGTGCCAAACTGTTCTATAAAGATATATTCTTAATAGCAATGTATAAGGTTTTCCTGATGAATTTATTATTATTGCCCATCTGATCTGATGAGTGTGAAGATGCATTTTTACACCTCTCATAACGAATAGGCGTTAAAGGTTGGTGGGAATTATAGGAAGTGGGCAAAGGGAACAATGTACTTGATGGTGTTCTTGCTTAGTTTTTTTGCTCATGCAAAAGCAGGAGAGGTGGATCCAATGCTGGCTCAACTGGATAGGAGGACAGCAGTTGTACATGTAAACTCTAGATGCTGAAATTTCCTGACTGAAAACTTTCTAAATAAATACTAAGATGGAAGACTCTTAGGCAAAACTCAGAGCAAATGCCTCTAACTTCTGTGATAGGTTCTTACCTCTAGTCGTGGGTATTCTTTGCCTTAGTAGGAAAATCATCTGTCTGGGAGCTACATAAATGAGGGGTGACTATATACTTTCTGTTTTTCTATTTTCCTCAGATAGCTAATTTGTAATTTACTATCTTTGCTATATGTAATAGCAGTGTAAAACAGAAATATAAAATAACATAAAACTGTAAAAATAACTATAAATATAGATTTCATAGTCTTGGAAGTACCAAATCTACTTCAATAGGAAGCATTAAAATAAAACAAAAATTGAAGTTGTTTGTAGGAAAACCCTACCACACCTAAGACAGTACTAAAGAAAACTCTGATTCTGGGTTTAGTGGCATGTAATTTTCTTGAGGTAACTTAATATTTAAAGTAAAGATAATAAATTGGTACTGTCTCATTACCTTACAGCAACACACCAATAGCTTCAGAGATTATAAATATATAAAACTCAATAAAAAGAACCAGAATGTATATGTAGGCTTTTATTAGGGCAAACATTTCCATATCCATAAAGATTACATTAAAACAAATGGATGTCTCAAGTATCTTTGTTAAACAAAGATAAAAAATGAAGTAAATAGTAGTTAAAATTAATTATAAATAAAGATATTTCAGCACATAAACCAAAAGTTTTTTCTAGATTTTTAATACCAGGACCTAACACTATCATTTCCAAGTAAGTGTCAAATAACTAATGTGAAAACCGTAGTTAATATAGATGTCACAAATGACAATGTGGTTTTTTATAGTAAAGAAATACGTTAATTTTCATGAATCTTACTTGGTATTACAAAATAAAATTCACTGGACAAAAACCAAAAAACCCCAGGAAAACAGACATGATGGAAAGGTTGAAAAAATATATTAATAATTTAAAAATGCTGTTACAAGCATGGAAATGTTACTATTATCATTTGAATATAAGAAAATGCTATAAAACAAAGAGTTGTCAAAATACAGTAGAAGAGATATTCTGAAGCAAATGAAGAGTCAAGATCTTAAAACAGTGACAAGTATTTTTTAATGTATGACAGATACTAAAATATCACGAAGGAAGTAAACAGAACTATTTTTGAAGTGGTAGTACAAAATGTAGCCTTCAAAATGGAAGAAACATAGCAAATTAACTTACCACCTCCTTCAAATAAAAGTCAGAACCTCTTGGGAGAATTTAAGCACCATGAGCAGACAGATCTCATAGCAGTTAATGAAATGTTTTGTATTTCAGCAGAAAACTATTTCAATGGTGAAAATGATGTAGGAATCAGAAGCATATTCTGCTGAGACACTAGGTAGTTGACACTTTCTCGAACTGGAAAACATTTCATAAAAAGGCATACAGAGTTACTGACTGAATCACATTTGTTCTAAAAATAATTCATTCCTAGTTAGACAGCTTACCAGCCGCCACAACTCTGGGATCCTCATGGGACTTATGTCTCCCAGCTGCACGACTATCTGCACTCTCATTCCACCAAAGAACGTGAACTGCAGAAATAAATCACAAATATCTAAAAAATATGGCCTTCATAAGAAATAATGAATCAAAACCATCCTATTCTTTAAATCAAAATAGTGATATCGAAAAGGTAAAACTAAATATGTTAGCGATAAGATTTCAGAGGTGTCAGAGACTTACTAGAGAAATTAATAAACTAATTAAGTTGGTTTTATAGATGAAGAAATAGAAGGCTAGAAAAGGGAAGTACTAAAGTAAAACAGCTAGAGGCATAATCAAGACGAGACCCAAAATTAAATATTTCCTACTACATTTTACTTTATTTTTTAAAAAAGCAAAATTATGAGCAAATTGTGTTTACTATGAAAAATTTATATTATACAAAGAAGAAAATTAAAAGTGGTATAATGTTAACAGTATAGAGAAAACCTCTATGGAAATGTATTTCCTTTAGAAAATGAGTAAAACCAAATCAGAGTCTTATATATTATAATAACAAATTTAGCTTAGTAACAGATTTTTAAAAATCAACAGTATTTTCTATGGCAATATTAATTTTTAATGGCTATATAATTCCTCCTTACAGATACAGCAACTTATTATGCCAACCCCTTATTGTTGTTGATTAGACTATTTCCAGTAGTTCAGTATTCTATAAAATACTGGAATAAATCTTCTTCTTATACAAAATTATGAAGTTTTTATATAATTATAATATATAAATTTTAGATGTATAGGAAAATGCAGATAAATTAAAAAAACAAATTGTAATTATTACTATATTACCTAGAAATAACCACTTTTATATTTGCTGCATCTCTTTCCATATTTGTGTATATATGTATTTTGATTTTTTAATTTTAATTTTATTTTTGTAGAGACAGGGTCCCACTTCATGGCCTAGGCTGGTCTTGAACTCCTGACCTCAAGCAATCCTACTGCCTTGGCATCCCAAAGTGTTAGGATTCCAGGTGTGAGATACCATGCCTGGACTGTATTTTCATATGCAGTTGTATATTTATACAAATAAACATTTACCAGCATATTTGCTTATGCTTATGTAAATACATGATATGCATGTATATTGATTTCTGTATTACACATGTATTATATAAAGGTCATACTACATTTCCAATGTTTCTTTAATGTAAACAGTATTAACAAACTTCATTTGAGCACAGCTATATGTTTATAATAATTTTGAAGACTACTGATACTGAATGATAACTATGTGTCAGGCCTTGTTTTAAGCATTTTAATGTATTAACTCATTTACCAGCATATTTGCTTATGCTCATATCATCTAGGTTCTCATAATGGTCTATCATTTTATGGATGAAAAAACTAAGATGTGGTGAGGTTTACTTACCGAAAGTCAAAAGGTAAGTAGTGTACCTGGGATTCAAACCCAGGCAGTCTGATTCTGATTATTTCCTTAATATAAAGTAGAATTTAAGTTGAGAAAACTAAAGAGCATGTCATATATATATATATACACACACACATATAGTGTATATAGTATACACCATCCTCCAGAAATGATGTCTGTACTGATTACCTTTTTTTTTTGAGACAGAGTCTTGCTCTTTCACCAGGCTGGAGTGCAGTGGCACGATCTCGGTTAACTGCAACCTCCGTCTCCCGGATTCAAGCTATTCCCGTGCCTCAGCATCCTGAGTAGCTGGTACTACAGGCACCCACCATCACGCCTGGCTAATTTTTTGTATTTTAGTAGAGATGGGGTTTCACCATGGCCAGGATGGTCTCCATATACTGACCTCGTGATCCACCTGCCTCAGCCTCCCAAAGTGCTGGGATTACAGGCGTGAGCCACAGCGCCCGGCCCTGATTACCAATTCTAACACTGAGAATGAATTTAAATGAAAAAGTGTATGAACACAAATTTTCAGTAGTTTTTTTTAAAAAGTAAAAGTTATCTATGTGCAGTATGGAAAATTAAGATAGAGGCTGGGTGTGGTGGCTCACGCCTCTAATCCCAACACTTTGGGACGCTGAGGCGGGTGAATCACCCGAGGTCAGGAGTTTGAGACCAGCCTGGCCAACATGGTGAAACCCCGTCTCTACTAAAAATACAAAACTTAGCTGGGCATGGTGGCGCATGCCTGTAATCCCAGCTACTCCGGAGGCTGAGGTAGAAGAATCGCCTAAACTAGTGAGGTGGAGGTTGCAGGGAGCTGAGATCGTGCAACTGCACTCAGAGTATGACTCTATCTCAACAACAACAACAACAAAAAAGGAATATTAAGACAGAGACTTAAAATAACCATTGATGATAGACTGGACTGGGAAAATGTGGCACATATACACCATGGAATATTATGCAGCAATCAAAAATGATGAGTTTGTGTCCTTTGTAGGGACATGGATGAATCTGGAGAATATCATTCTCAGCAAACTGACACAAGAACAGAAAACGAAATACCGCATATTCTCACTCATAGGCAGGTGATGAACAATGAGAACACATGGACACAGGGAAGGGAGTACCACACACTGGGGTCTATTGGGGGGAATATTGGGGAGGGACAGTAGCGGGGGGAGCTGGGGAGGGATAGCCTGGGGAGAAATGCCAAATGTGGGTGAAAGGGAGGAAGGCAGCAAAACACACTGCCATGTGTGTACCTATGCAACTATCTTGCATGTTCTGCACATGTACCCCAAAACCTAAAATGCAATTAAAAAAAAACCATTTCTCCTGTTGAAATATGACCACTACGTATGTTGTATACTTTCAAATTTCTTTTCTGTATAATTTAGCACACCTATATACATACACACCCATGCATATTTTCTAGAAGAAATACTGGCAGAGACAATAAAAATAAGGCTTTATGAACACTACACAGTATTTGAATACTTTTTTTTTTCCTGACCTAATAGGATATCCATATAAGTATGCCTTTAATTAGGTAACAAAATGGCATCTCATTATTGTTTTAATCTGCATTTTCTTTAATATATATTTGATAGCTATGTGCATGTCTACTTTTGCATAAATTTTTATTTTTGCTTTTGAATCTCATTTATGGTGATTTTCAGGCATACAGAAAGTTTGAGCCTTTGTATAATAAAATCACCAGTTAATTTTTTTTTCTTCATCATTTCTTCATTTGCTTTTGGCTTACAAATATAATCCCAATCCACATTACTAAATAAATTCATCTACATTTTGTTTTACCAATTTTATGAATTAAAATTTTTCATTAAATGTATAATCCATCTTGACTTTATTTTAGCATATGGTGTGAGATAGGCATCTAAAAATTTTCATAACAATTTCTCTCCCATGTATTTTCCAACCTGACTATACCTTTATTTTTATATATTCTATTTTCTGATGATAGATGATTACAAGAAGTTGAATTTCTGCATAAAGATGGGTATATTAGGTTTGTGATGTCCATTGGACATAAAGAGATAATAGGAAGGTAACTGGATATTATGATGAGTCTTTCAAATATTTGTTAGCTATTCTTAGACATTTATCCTTTGTTCCTTTTTTTTTTAAGAGACAGGGTCTTACTATGTCATTCAGGGGCTAAAGTGCAGTGGTGCCATCATAGCTCACTGCAGCCTTGAACTCCTGGCTCAAGTGATCCTCCCACCTCAGCCTCCCAAGTAAGTAGGACTACAAGTGTTTACCACCATCCCCAACTAATTGTTAAAATATTTTTTTGTAGAGACAAGCTGTGTTGCCCAGGCTAGTCTCGAACTCCTGGGCTCAAGCAATCCTCCCACCTCAGCCTCCTAAAAGCGCTGATTACAGGTGTTAGCTACCTCATTGGCTCCTTTATCCTTTCATATAAACTTTACAAATGTTTTTAATTTGCCACAAAATACCTTGAAATTCTGATTGAAATGTTTTCCAACTTTAAAAGTTAAATATTCCAAATATGTGTTTTTTTAAATAAAATTATATCCATATATAAATTTGCCTTCATATATATGTATATTTATTGTCTCTCTATATAGAGATATATATAAAACTGTGGTGGAAAATGGGTACATTTTTATGGGGAGGGCTTTAATATTTATACAAAATATATATTACCTTTTTACTTAGAGATAATCTTCCTACCCCAAGAAATATTTTTAAAAAATCAGTAAAAGTACATTCAGAGGAAAAGAAATGATGAACATAACAGTTTATTTCTTGAGGTTCCTTCAGTTTGTTTGTTTGTTTGTTTGTTTTGAGGTGGAATTTTGCTCTTGTCACCCAGGCTGGAGTGCAATGGTGCTATTTTGGCTCATTGCAACCGCTGCTTCCCAGGTTCAAGTGGTTCTCCTGCCTCAGCCTCCACAGTAGCTGGGATTACAGGTACCCACCACAAATTACAGGCCTGGCTAATTTTTTCTATTTTTAGTAGAGATGGGTTTCACCATGTTTGCCAGACTGGTCTCAAACTCCTGACCTCAGGTGATCTGCTCCCCTTGGCCTCCCAAAGTGCTGGGATTACAGCATTAGCCACTGTGCCCGGCCGAGCTTCCCCAGAACCGAAAGTATAATAAAATAAATAAATAAATATAAATAAATAAATTTAATCATTTTGATGTGTAAGGGAAAACTGCTATTCAGCATTTGAAAAAGGTTTCATAAGTTGTTAACTTTCAGATGTAAAACAGATTTTCTCAATTTTTAAAATTATAAAAAACTAAACATTTAGTAATAATTAATAAAATATACTCTATAATGAGAAAGAGAGACCCAAGGAACCTAGGAACCCAAGGAACTTAAGTCACAATACATATTACAGTTTCATATAAGAAGAAATGGACAATTGTACCTCTGTTGAGTGCTCCATATTCTGTGTGGAACACTCCAACTAGTTTTGTGTAGCCTAGATTGACATGAGCATGAACTGCCCTTTTAAATGCATCACCCCACAGAGCTGGCCCACCAGGTTTCATCTGAAAAGTGGCCAGTTCATAGACTCCTAAAATAGGGAGAAAAAGAATTTTTTAGAAGATACTCAAGCAATATCTAATCATGTTTCTCGGTCCTTTCACTATCTATACACACAGATTGGGAGGATCAGACATGCATACATATTATGTAGACATGTTTATTATATTTGCATTCTCTTTCTTTGCTTTTATGTTTAGAAAGTTCTTGCCTATGTTTAAGAATGAGTTGTTATGCTTAATCATACAGACAACAAAGAAAAATAACTGGAAGCTATTATCAACTATTATCTGAAATATTTTTAATCATAAAATTTGTCAAAAAACTGTTGAGAATTTATGATGAAACAGAATTTTGAGCTGAGTGAGTCTATACTTTTAAAAAATAAAAGAATAAAAGAAGAATTTTCCAATCTATATTTTCATTCTTTCCAATTTACACTGTTTTTCTTCATATAATTTCTCCCTATAAGTTTCCATTTTTAACAGGAACAGCAAAGCAAAGAGTGGACCTGAAGTGATGTCTCTGAATTTTGGGGGAAAAAAAGCATAAAGAGATGGTTTTATTTTTCCTAAATATCCAGGTAAATACTTGAAAAGTATTGTACACTTTGGACAGAAGTATAGGGCTGGTGGAGAGAAAGAAACTAGGGGACTAGTAGGAAAGGCATGCAAACATTTCTAAGCAATGATGAACACAGAGGAGGAGAACCAAGATTTGACACTGTCAGAGAAGTGAACTGTTTTATTTAGATAGTGCTGAGAGCTGAGAGGACACCTAAGTGGGTAAAGATCCAAAGAACACTTTGCTAATTTTTTGTAACCTAAATACACTACAAAGTTGGGAATAATGGGGGAAGTAAAATAACATTTAAATTAGTTTATGTTTTCTAATCTGACCTTTGTTTAAAACTGGATTGAGGTAATAGTTTCTTTAAGTCAGGAAGAAGTGAAATCAGCAAGAAGACAAATCTTAAGCATGACTTTCAAACTGAGAAACAAGAAAGAAGACACAAAAGTTAGACTAAAGTAATATAGCTTGGCAGTTTCAGTTAATCTGTTTCCCCCAAATAGTCAATTTTATAAGCCAAGCTGTATTTAATGATTCAAGATTAGTTATAATGTATGGAAATGCTTTTACATTTTAAAGATTACATTATTTTAAAATTATGGCAAAACTTCTTATGCTATCTTTTACCTATCAACACGCTCCCTGCTCCCAGTGCACAAATTCTCAACCTCTACTGACCATGTCAACTTTTTCTATAACACAGTTAAGCTTTACAAATCTGTAAGATCTCAATTTGAAAAAAAAATCTCATTATTTTATGCTCACTTTTTTCAAGGACAGGGTAAGAGCCCTCATTTATTTTTACCTCAACAATCACTGTATGTTCCTATATAAAACAAAGGATTAATTTTTTTCCAAAGGAACTTCAGTTTTTATCACTTCAGTTCTTTAGTATTTTATTCATCAAAACTCAAAGTGACTAACAAGGAAGGACTTACCTTCTTTTGAAGGTTTTTCTAATTTGCACCATGGTACCAAGTAAGTAATCTCACTCTCTTGTTTATCAATGAGAGCCAAATTTGGAATGAGGAATTTTTCTTGCCATTCCTTATCTTTGGCCAAGGCTTTCCGAACTTCACTTCGATGAGCAAAATGATCTGTGGGAAGAAAAGAATTATGATAAATAAAAAGTTTTAATTTTAAATCACCTGTACTTTTCTGGTTTTCATTCAAATCAGCAAATGTTCATTGATGCCATATAAGGACCCTGTGTTAGGCCTTTGGAGACACCAACATAAACAGATGTGACCATCTGTCCTGAAGTTACTCAAGGACAAAAAGGGTAGTAGAAATGCAAACGAATTGTAATGTCATATAACAGGCTTTATAGGCTCTACCATGTAGTAGGCAGTTTTGTGAATTAGGTAAGTTATTGAATTTTTCTGTGCCTCAGTTTCTGTGAAATTGAGATAATAAGACATCTACCTCCAGGGTTGTATGAGGATTAAATTAACACATGAAGAGTTTAGAATAGTGGTTGGACTTTTTAAGCCTCTTCTTTGAACAAAAAAAGATTTCAAAGAAATAATACTGATTCTCCTATTGTCACCCATTCTTTCTCCCCAGCACTTAATTTCTCTTCTATTAAAGTTACCCAGTTACATACATTTGCCAACATATGGGCCTAGTACTATATTTACTGTTAGGACTTCATAAGACTAATAGTAAGAGAGTTTCATATGGTTTCATATTCTTTCAAAAGGAAGAATACCTATCTTACAACTTAAGTGAGGTGTATCAGAACTTAGTTTTTAAAAATGGGCTGTGATAAAACTTGTACCACATCTAAAGCATAAATTGTATTTTAATGGGGCTTTTTCTGTTATAACAGGGAAAACCCTAAACCAAACACTAAATGAAATTATTAAAAATTCTTTAGGTATCATCATGTCTGATGTAGACAGACACTGGAATAAAAAGCATTCTGGGGATTCTTGTAACTTGTTCTCCTTCCTCTACTCAACCAGGTATAGGTTAGTTTCAACATGGGACAAACTCTCTCCTATTCTTTTACCTCCCTCGAGTAGTATGACAGCGAATTCCTTGAAACTCTGGGGTACAGATATTAAACAAACGTTGTTTCTAAACATAACAATTATTAAATCTCATATTTCAGTGAGGATGAAAAGTTAACCATCATTCCCTATGATCCTCCATATTCATGAAGTTCCTTAAATGGTTGGAAATCTTTCTGCTAAAATACTGATATCCAGCCTCCTAGCTTCAAAAAAAGAAAAGATATTTGTGATCTTAACCCACTTGGACTTTTACAATTGCTGCTTCAAATTTTTCATAAACTATCTTTACAGCAAATCATTTTAACATTTTTCTGAGGATTAAAGTCTAGTTCACAATTTTATGTCTTGATATATGTGACGCCATGTTTTCCAATTTACAATGTAAGAGTTTCAGCAAGGGGATAGAGGTATACCACTGGGAAGAATAAGAACTGAATTTTTTTTTTTTTGGTATAGCTGTCCAAAAGTCTTAGTTAACCTGTATGTATATATAGTAATATAGATCCAAGAACTAAGTTTTATGTTACATTTAACAGAATGAAAATCAATACTGAACGCTAAAACTGGATGAGTCTTTACCATACTTCCAAATATGAAACACTTTATTCATTCTGCCTCCAAATTCTGCACTCCAGTATCCAACCAATTCAGAGTGAGCTGTCCGAAGATGAACATTTTTCTTAAAATTTTCCAGGAACTCATTCATTTTTGAGGGTTTAAGGTAATAAGTACGAAATTCATATAAGGTTCCATCATATTGTCTAGGTCCTGTAGCAAAAGGTGAGCACACCTGAAGAAGATAAGACAAATGTAAATATCTTGGGAAGATAGGATTCATTATACTATGTTACAGCCAAATCTGAGTCTGGTACAAGGAACACTCGTAGAGTCATTACTCATGTTTGTACTTCTGTTGTCAATTCTCAGTATGTTACCGGTGGAGGGTGTCCAGGTTCTTGGTATTTTGAACAAAGAATTGGATAAAATGCACAAACAAAGCAAGGAAATAATGAAGTAACAAAAGCAGAGATTTATTGAAAATGAAAGCACACTCCACAGGGTAGGAAAGGGCCTAAGTGAGTGGCTCAAGGGTCCTGGTTACAGTATTTTCTGGGGTTTCAATACCCCAGAGAGGTTTCCCATTGGTTACTTGGTGTAAGCCCTATGCAAATGACGAGGATGAAGTAAAGTTACAAAATCATTTACTCTGTGCACGCCCTATGTAAATGAAGAGGATATTTCTTGTCATAGCTGAGGTGTTTGATTTAGTTCTAGGAATTCCTCAGGTTCCCTGCCTCCAGGCTCTATTCTCCTGCCTCACATATATACTCGTTTACATAGAGACGTCTATAAAGACAACTATTAAATATGCTTAGTAGCTAGTTACTGTTTCCAAGCGGGGGTTTCCTGTCACCTTTAGCCACTTTTTCAGAAATTGCTCATAAGGCACTGAGATCTTAATGATACAGTTAAGAACTACAGTTAGAATTCTAACAAATTTACAAAAGCTTTCCTATTAGCCAATAATTGCATCTTTAGTCAAGAGCATATGTGTTACAGTTATGCATATCAAAAAACTTTATTAACCACAGACGTCTTTTGGCAGGCATAATGAAAAAATGTTTACTAGCAGAAAACTCTTTCAGGTTCTTGAAAAAAATGGAAATTACAATTCAGGTCAAAGTATTTCCTAAATTCACTGAAGTAAACCACTGGTCAAAATAGGACTGGAATGTAACTAATGAAATAAAAAGTATGACCTATCCAATTACATTGTAATATAGTGCTAGTCCATGAATCCGAGAAAAGAAAATTCAGAGTCAAAATTTTCTGATTATTAGTTTCTAGTTACAGAAGCAATGTGAACAACATTTAATTCATTTAAAACATATTGGTGAAAATATCCCTAAGAACCATTAATTCTTTTCATAATAGTCATACACTCACTGTAAATATCTAATTTGTGTTCTGGTTGAACTTTCGATAAGAAATACCTCACCAAAGATTATCCTCTGTGTAGGTATTTATGTGTGTATATATGTATACACATACACATATATACACACATGATATACACACAGACACTCATGATATTCTAATTTATAAATCCATCTTACATAAGTTTGGTTAGCATGTGCTATTTCCTGAAGTTGATTACACCAGAATAATCTATTAAGACAGTTTTGATACCTACAAAACTATGGACAAATTAGGGCTTATATTGGTTAGCCAGTATGTCTACTTGCTTGAAAGCAGTAGGCTTTTGCTCTGATATATTTTTGTTTACAAAATACAAAATTATGTAACTATGTATGATAAGGCTTAATGATAATTACCTAGAGTTAATTCTATTGATGTCTGAGTTGTATGCTTACTGCTCAAATGACTAAGCCTACCAACAAAAACAACGGCTGCCCCTGTATTTCGTGGACACTCTTTTTGTGCTTTTAAACAAAACTCTAGTAACAGAATGTTGGTATAATAAACAAGTGCCTAGTATCCATAATTTCAAAATTGTTATAACAAAATATATCAGGAAATAGGCCAATGGGGCATTTGTGACAACTGGATTTCAGGTCGATTTGGGGAATTTGTATTTGGGGGATAAAATGGTTGATCAAAGGTACACATTTTTACAATTTTTTTGCAGTATTAATATATAGTAGGGAACCTCCAATGAGACAGAGGTGTGGAAGGTGGTACTAGAGAAGGAAGACCGCAGGGGAGCGGGGTATTGTGGGGGAGGCGGATGGGAGGTGAGGAGAATTTTGCTGCAGGGATGACTTTTAACTGCAAGGGCAGAAATCACTAGTCGTCCATGCTCCCTCATCTCCAAGTTAGGGCTCATTCCCACCCGCAACGACCTCCACTCCCCTTACAAGAGAACAATTGATGGACATTTTTAAAGACTCAGAGTTCAGAATAATGCCATAAGGATGTAATTCTTGGCCCTGCCCCACTGGAGAATCATCAGGGTAAAGACTGGATTGTTAATCTGGGGTGAATGGACATTAGCTGCTCTTCTTTAGTGTTCTTCAGTCTGTCTCTAGGACAGGTAAATCCCCTTCCTATCTTGCCCCTTGAGAAAGCAGCAAAGTCCTAAACATAAAAAGGAAAAGAAATGTCTGGGTTTGATGCACAGAATAGGCCACTCCCGAAAGTTAGGGGAGAATCACAAGCTCCATCTTGTCCATTTCTCATCTAAGGTTGAAAGAGTCTGTCTGTCATCGTCCTGTTTGCTCGGAGACTCTGGTCCCCACCTGGCGGAGGGAGCGACCACCGAAGCGCGGGTGGCGGGCAGGGTCCAGCCCCACCCGAACCCTGGGCCTCCTCTTCAAGGGTATCCGCGAAATGGTCCGAAGTTGTGTGTTTCATTTGAAAGGGGGAGGCCATTTCCTCCTTCAACCTGATGTTTAGAGAGGGCGGTGGTTTGGCAAGCCCCAAACCCACAGGCAGCCCGACAGCGCCAGGTGACAACGCGGGAGCGCTCCCCTGGCCAAAGCCGCGATGTAGCTGGGCGGTAAAAACACAACAGCCAGCGCCTCGGGTGTGTCCCGGCGGGTGTGTCCTCCAGGCTAGAAAAATCTGACCGCGACTGACCGCGAGGCGACCCCGGCTGGGGGTATTCTCTTAGCAGTGGCCTCCTCACGCGTGTCCCGAGTACCCCAGTCTTGTGGTTCCAGGGTTCTCGCTAGAACCTCCGCAGCGGCGCGGCGCCCACTGTGGGCGCGCCTGGCGGAGGGCGCATGTGCATGGCTCTCTTGTTCCCGGAACACTCCCCGCTCCTCCCCTTCCCTCGTGCAAGGGCTTGGGCGCCTCCGCGGCCGGTACCTGAGGTGCGAGCGTCCGTGAGGCCAGCGCCCTAGTCAGGCCGCTTCTGAGGACCAGCATGGCGCGGCTTCCGCGTTGAGAGTAGCAGCCAGCCGTGTCCTTTCTGAGACTCCTCTGAAGATTTTCCGAGTGGAAAGTAGCAGCTCCTGGACCATCGGCGGACGCAGGCTGGGGCGGGGCTCGGCGGGGTCAGCTCCACCCCGGCGCTGGAGGCGCGGCGGGTCGCGCAGCTTGGTGTCTTTCTCCTAACCTTGGTCCCCGTTGGTTTCCTGGAACGTTCTTTACCCAAACGTTAGAGATGACGTTAACTGAACGCTGAGATTATTCCTGCTCTACCTTTCTGGGCCCTCCCTCAATTCTTTCGCTCCAGTGCGCAGTTGTGTAGATTCGTAAATGTGCAGGGGTTGTGCGTGTGTTGTCCATGGAGAAGGAAGGAGAGGTGCTGAGTGAGTGCATGTGCCGTGTTTTGCATTTAAAATCGTGGAGGTTGTAAGTTTTAGATGTGATAGACGTGTATTTGAGCCTGACCTCTCTGCAACGAATGTGTTCTCCATTCCCATGGCCACCCCAGTGTGATCTTAGAAGGCTCCTGATTAAATTTTCCACGAGCTCAGAGAAATGGCAGCACCGAGCCTGATAAGAAAAAGTCGTTAAACATACCCTGGTCCTCCCAGTTCGGGAGCGTTGGTTCCCAGAGTAACCACCTTCAACATTTTAAGCTGTTTTTTCTAATGCTTGTTTCCATGTTTTAAAGTAAGAAGTATTTTCTGCTGTTTCTTGCATTTTCAGTTATGGATAGTATGTGCTGACTTCCTTCTGTGGCAGAAGAGGATTTATGTCTCATAGATGCCACTGTCCCCAAACTCACTTGTCTTCCTGCATCTATTAATGCTTATGTTAATTAATTTACATTAATTTATTACATTATTTACAGTAATCTACATATTCTTTATTCTTGCTAATAATTACATTATTATACACATAAATGTCATATTGCTTACAACATGAGGACTAGGGAGTTATTACAAGACTATGAACTCTGGTTGTATTGGTTTGCCTTGTGGAAGGGCTTTGGAATTGTCTGTTCACAGGAAGGAAGGCTTTTAAAAATTATTTTGGAAGGATTGCCTCAGTTTTTCTCAAAGAGAGGCATCCATGTGTAACTGTGCAAGACTAAAGAAATCGTTTGCATCAGGACTGGACCTATATGAGTAAATTATTTTCTTGGACCTTTTTTTAAGCCTGTAATTGCCAATCCATTTACTTATTCTACAGATATTTACTGAATTCCTTCCGTGTTCCAGGCACTTTTCCAGAAAGTGGGATACAGAACTGAGCAAAAGTCAAAGATCTTGTTCTCTTGGAATATCCACGTTGGAGGAAACAGATAAGCAAATGAAGAGTAAATATATCAGGATTTCCCAATAATATAAAGAAAAATACAGTAAGATACAAAGAATAAAACTGCTAGTGGAATTCTGAAAGTGCTCAGGATTCTAGCTATTTATTGACTTAGATATTTAGGACTTAGGTTTCTTCATACCACTCTCTCAAAATACACTTTCCTTCCTGCATCTATTGATGTTTACATTAAAAATATGTTTTGGAGTAAGAAAAAATGTTAAAAGCACTGTAAGTATGGGTGGATGTCTTAAAGTAGCAGGCCTCACTGTAAGGTGATCTGAATATTTCATTGAAGGCTATGTCCCCTCCCCCAAACTGTTATGTGCAAGTTATTTCTCCGTGTAATCAGTGTTAGGGAGGGGAAACTTACAAGTATCCTATCTGTGTGGGAAAGCCTTGCTGCCAATTTCCTGAGGCTAAGGAGGGAAGAAGGCCAGAACACTCAGCATTTGGTAGTATCTTTCAATAATATATTAATTAGGGTAGATTAAATGGCTCTTGCAAATCAACACACAAAAAAGTGTATTATTACTCAAACACTATAGGATTTTATTTTTTATAAGAATCCAAAGTGGGTTTTTCTAGTTGGGAGGTAGCTCTTCTATACATAGTGAATTAGGTACCCACACTAGTGAATTAGCTACCCTGTGGCTTTGCCATTCCCAGTCTCATCATTAACTGCATCCATCCAACAGAAAGATAACAGGGAAATTCCAAGAGGAATTTCCAAGAGGAAAATACAGATAGGGGCAAAATTCATGGCTACAGTTTAGAGATGGCTAAACATTGTTAAGTGCTACTAAGTAGCTAAAATATTCTCCTATTTGCTTTCTCACAGGTTTTAAATATCCTCAACCTGCTATGAGTTAACCTTGATCTCCAGTTTGTAAGTGAGAAAGGTGAAGTCTGGAGAGAGAATTTTCTCAAGTTCATTGCTACAAAGTGGCACAGACTTTGAAGCCCAATTTAAAACCAGTTCAGTTTACCATTTATTTTTAAAAGATAGGCGATTATTAAGATAATTTTAGATTTGTAGCGGAAAATAGCTTTTAGAAAGAATTTAAAATGTAATATTGTTCTGTGGCTGTTTTTAAAAACATATCCCTAAACTGCCTGGAAAATATATAGGATAAACATTTTGAAAATTAATGTTGCATATCTGGAAATTCTGACAAATAGTTCAAAGGATAGATAGATCAAAGCTAGAAAAATCATACCAAAAAAAAAAAAAAAACCCCTAGATTATCCAAATAGGCTTATATGATATAGAGAAGCTGGGTAGTTATTCTGGATTGGATAGATGGAAATGAGCTATGAAAGAAGGTAACATCGAACATTTATTATAGATACGGCAGTGTACACTTTAAAGAAGAAGAATGAAGTGAATGTCTGTGCTCTTGCCACCAGGCTTAAGAAAAAGGGTATTGCCAGCAACTCACAAGCCTCATACATGTTCGTTCCTGGTCACATTCTTTTTACCATCCTCTCCCCCAATTCCCTCAAGTAACCATGATCCCAAATTTTGTGTTATTACAATATTTTTTCAGAAAAAATTCAACTACATTTGTTTATAACTCTACATGGTGTATTGCTTTGATTTGCCTGCTTTAGATTGTTTATTCACTAATTTTATTATTTTGTTACATAATTGTTATTACTTTAGGCTTTGAAAATCACCCACATTTATGCACTTGTGTGAGAAATGCATGTTAATTCACTTCCCTTTTGTATGCTATTTTATTACAGGAAAATACTTTGATTTTTTTTGGGTCCATCTGAGTATTAACAACAAAGCTGCTTGAATTTATTTGTAGATGTCTACTGGTTCTGCCAGAAGAATTTCTCTAGGGCAGGTATTATTAACTTTTGTGTGTGTTTTAAAATCCTTTTAAAATGTATAAGAAATACATAGGGTTGCAAAGAAAAAAATACAGAGAAAAAATTAAACTAGAATAATCAAAATACACAAAAATGAAAAAATTGAACTAGAATAATGAAATATAAAAGAAAACTTTTTTATAAAGAAATAGACATGCTTCTTTATTAGGGCACTAAATAACAGTATCTAATGGTGGGTGCAAAAGATATAATTTTGAAGCAGTGATAAGTGTGGAAGAAATTTTTATCTATTTGCAACAACCATAAATAGGATTTGACATTATCTATAATATTTATTGGCTGCAAAGTCACAGGTCCTGCTAATATTGTGGTTTGTTACCTACCTTCACAAACAAAATGATTAATTTCAGTTAGATATTGGTGCCAATAAAGTTGTAAATGTTATTCACCCAACTCATCAGACCCTCTGAATTCTATCCATAGATTCATTAAAAATCTGTGTACTGGAGGTTACAAACCACTACCCTGGATTACATACCCAGGAGTGGAATTGCTGGGTCATAAATTATGTACATATTCATCTTTACTAAACAGTGCCAGACTGTTTGATAGCAGTGTATGAGGTTTTCCTGACCATTTTTTTATTATTGCCCATCTGGTCTGATGAGTGTGAAGACACATTTTTATACCTTTAATAACAAATAGGTATCCATTGAAAGGGGGTGGAAATTGTATGAAATGAGCAAAGGAAACAATCTACTCAATGGTGCTCCTGCTTGTTTTTTTTTTTTTTTCCAAAGGTCAGACTCATGCAGAAGCAAGCAGGTAGACCCAATTCTGGCCCAACCGAATAGGCTAGGTAGTGCCAGTGCTGGCCCAACTGAGTAGGAGGGCAGTACTGCTGCTTGTAAACGCTGGATGTTTATATTCTGGTACTACATCCCTGGGTACTTTCTTGTTTTGGTGCTTTGTTATTCTGCAACCACTAGATGGTGGCATAGACTCACTTTTCCATATGTCTATTTCTGTTATTTTTTAGTTCCTGTAAATGTAAGTTATACGTATTTATAGAGTGGAGTTAACTTACAGTTTATTGTTTGTGATCCTGGATTATGTATAGAAGAAAAACTTCTGTAAAGGCAGGTTACTACTAATAATAAGGCAGGTTAATAATTTTAAAAATGGCAATAAAAATCCATTTTTATTCAATTTTCTTTAAAAAGAGACCTACTCATATCACCGAATATTTTTTAAGTATTTGTTGTATGTTTAATATTGAATTAAATCCCTTAATGAAGGAAAAAGAAAAAAAAACACCACTGCATCTTTCTTTCTGAGGTGGTCAGCATGTCTTCATATTTTTGTATCCGTCTCTTTTCAGAGTTCTTAAAGACTTGTGAATAGCTAAACCTTTAAATATAGTAGATATTAATTTAAAATGTTGCTATTAATCAAGTATTGTTATTTCTAAAACACACAAACATGTTTAATATATATTCATTACATCTCTTTAGATATAAAAATGGATACTTTACATTTCCCATTGGAAAATGAATTTTAGTGCCAATGACATTTTAAAACCTGACATCAGTGAACATGATTATTTCCTAAAATAGGCTTGGCACATCTTTTGCTTTGAATAATCTCTGTACCTCACAATTGGATTTGAGGAGACATTTTATTGGACAGATATTTCTGAAACTTTTACTGTTGTTTGAGATTTTTCTTATTAAATATGGCTTTTTTTTCTAGGTGTAATTTGAGACGTCTTCTAGCTTTAAGCACTTATACACCTTATTTGTACGTATTTTTTTCATTAAGTTCCTCTTCCAAATGAACACTCATTATTCAGTGCTCTCCAGTGTATTCTTTACCTCCATGAATTTGTCCCAGGTACCTTCTAGCTGGGTAATGGATTCACTTTTCTAATCTGAGTTAGATTTACTTGGCTCTCATTGATTGTTTTTATAGCATCTTTAAGTTTGTTGTATTTTATTTATTCGAATGTTATATTGAGAACTAGAACTTTAATGCAAGGGGCAAGTAGGCTATGTCCAACCAAAAAGGGGCTGTTGTCTCTGTTGCTCCTTGTTAGGTGTTTCAGGATACTGCCTAGGATTTTTCCACACATTCTTTATGCTCTAAGTTGAGATGCCTTGCTATCTCTTTTGAAGGGTGACAGAAATAGTTTATGGGAAATTAGAACTTCTCAGATTAAAATTCATTCTGAAAAACGTTCTAAGTTGTCTTTTTTTTTTTTTTTGAGACGGAGTTTCGCTCTTGTTACCCAGGCTGGAGTGCAATGGCGCGATCTTGGCTCACCGCAATCTCTGCCTCCTGGGTTCAGGCAATTCTCCTGCCTCAGCCTCCCGAGCAGCTGCTAAGTTGTCTTTTTAAGATAGCTTAATAGTGCTATTAGAAGTTGCCTTCATATCCAAAATTATTTTTTTCTCGTATAGACTTAAAAAAATACATTTCCCAATTTCCTTACTCCCTTGCAGTCATCTGAAGCTTCCACTTAGCACAAAATAAAAAGTGAGAAGAAAGTTAATAAAAGTCATAACTTTAGAGGGTACCTGAGTATAAGTCCTGTTTCACAGCATTTTTTATTAAAAATTAGTTGGTCTGGCCAGGTGCAGTGGCTCACACCTATTATCTCAGCACTTGCAGAGACGGGTAGATCACTTGAGGTCAGGAGTTCAAGACCAGCCTGGGCAACATGGTAAAACTCCATCTCCACTAAAAATACAAAACTTAGCCAGGCGTGGTGGTGGGCACCTATAATCCCAGCTACTTGGGAGGCTGAGGCAGGAGAATTGCTTGAACCCAGGAGGTGGAGGGTTGCAGTGACTCAAGATTGCAGCACCGCACTGCAGCCTGGGTGAGAGTCTCAAAAACAAACAAAACTACAGTTCGTCCTTTGCCTCTTCATTTTGTTTGTGTCTTTTTTTTTTTTTTTTTGGTTATTATTCTCTACATTGCTAGATTCTGTTTGCTAGTATTTTATGTTCTATTTTCCTGTCTGTGTTTATAAGTGAGATTGGCTCATAAGTTTTCCTTGCTCATATTATCCCTGTTCAGTTTTTGTTTCAGGGCTATACCAGGCTTACCAAAAGAGTTGGGGGAGCTTTCCATTCCCTTTTTAAGTATTTTATGAACCCCTTCATATATCACAGGGGTTAACTGTTCTTGGAATATGTGTTAGAATTATCCAGGGAAATTATTTGGGCCTGGTAAATTTAAAAAAGTTAATATTTTTTAAATTATGGTAAAATACAGATAACATACAATTTAACCATCTTAACCATTTTTTTTTTTTTGAGACGGAGTTTCACTCTTATTACCCAGGCTGGAGTGCAATGGCGCGATCTCGGCTCACTGCAACCTCTACCTCCCAAGTTTAAGCTATTCTACCACCTCAGCCTCCTGAGTACCTGGGATTACAGGCATCCATCATCATTCCTGGCTAATTTTTGTATTTTTATAGAGATGGGTTTCACCATATTGGCCAGGCTGATCTTAAACTCCTGACCTCGAGTGATCCGCCCACCTTGGCCTCCCAAAGTGCTGGGATTAGAGGCATGAGCCATTGTGCCAGGCCTCCATAACTCTTTTCATCTGGCAAAACTGAAACTCTGTGCCCATTAAATAATAACTCCCCATTCTCCCCAATGCTCCTGGCAACAACCCTTCTATTTTCTGTCTCTATGATTTTGATAACTCTAACTACTTCATATTAGTGGAATCATAAGATATTTTATCTTTTTGTGAATGGCTTACTCAACATGATGTCCTCAGTGCTTTACCACATTGTAGCATGTGTTAGAATTTCCTTCTTTTTAAGGCTGAGTAATATTTATGTACATACCACATTTTGCATATCCATTCATTCATCAATGGACACTTGAGTAGCTCTATGTTTTAGCTATTGCTTATTGGCCATTGTATATCTTCTTTTGAGAATTGTCTATTCATGTCCTTTGCCCACTTTGTGATGGAATTATTTGTTTTTATCTTGCAGATTTGAGTTCTTTGTAGATTCTGGATATTAGTCCTTTGTCGGATGCATATTTCACGAATATTTTCTCCCATTCTGTGGGTTGTCTGTTTACTCTGCTGATTATTTCTTTTGCTGTGCAGAAGCTTTTTAGATTAATAGGTCCTATCTATTTATTTTTGCTTTTGTTGCAATTGCTTTTGGGTTCTTGGTCATGAGCTCTTTGCCTAAGCCAGTATCTAGAAGAGTTTTACCAGTGTTATCTTCTAGAATTTCTATTGTTTCAGGTCTTAGATTTAAGTCTTTGATGCAACTTGAGTTGGTTTTTTATAGAAGGTAAGAGATGAGGATCCCATTTTATTCTTCTACATGTGGTTTGCCAGTTATCCTGGTGCCATTTGTTGAATAGGGTGTCCTTTCTCCACTTTATGTTTTTGGTTGCTTTGTTAAATATCAGTTAACTGTAAATAATTGGCTTTATTTCTGGGTTCTCTGTTATGTTCCTTTGGCCTACATGCCTATTTTGATACCAGAACAATGTTGTTTTGGTAACTATAGTCTTGTATAATACCATAGTTTGAAATTGGGTAATGAGATGCCTCCAAATTTGTTCTTTTTGTTTACTCTTGCTTTGGCTCTATGGGGTTTAGTTTTTTTGGGGGGGGGGTTCCGTATGAATTAAATTACGTAAAGTACGTCTTTAATTTCCACATTTAAAAGACAATTCTGGGCTGGGCGCAGTGGCTCATGTCTGTAATCCCAGCACTTTGGGAGGCCGAGGCAGGCACATAACGAGATCAAGAGATCGAGACCATCCTGGCCAACATAGTGAAACCCTGTCTCTACTAAAAATACAAAAATTATCTGGGCATGGTGGTATGCACCTGTAGTCTCAGCTATTTGGGAGGCAGGAGAATCGCTTGAACCTGGGAGGCAGAGACTGCAGTGAGCCAAGATCATGCCACTGCACTCCAGCCTGGAGACAGAGCAAGACTCCGTCTCAAAGAAAAAAAAAAAAAAAAGACATTTTTGAAGTTTCTCTTTTCAGTATGAATTTCTAATATGTTTATTTTGGACATAGGTTGTGATTTGAATGATACTGATTCTTTGGTATTCAATGAGACTTGCTTTCTTTCCCAATGGATCCTCAGTTTTATAAACATTTCATTGGATTTTAAAACAGTTTCAGCTATTTGAGCACAAAGTTTTACACACGCACACATACACACACAGAGAATGCTGCAATTTTTAAGCTGGGTGTTTAACTTAATGCGATCTCTGCTTAATATATTTGTAATCCTCCTGAATAGTAGAAGGACTTCAAAATGTTTTTCTCTGATTTCTAGCCCCTCTCATCATGTTCCATGTGATTTATATCTTAGATTTCATTTTTATCTTGTTTTTAAGTCCCCTAATGCTCTTTCTTTTTTCAAAGTCAGTAGCAGTTAGGATTTACCCATGTATTTATCAATTTCCTTATTTTCTATGAAAAGTGATTTCCATACCATTCATTTTATTAAGGGACAATTTCTTTTGAGAGTTTTCTGAGTGTTAAAAATTCTTTTTTTTTTCCAAAAATGTCTTTCTTTTGCCTTCTTTCTTGAAAGATAATTTGGTTTTGTATAGAATTCTTGTTTTCATTGCTTTTGCTTAAACAATCTAAGACAGTATTCCACTGACTTTTGCCCTCTGTTTTAATTGATGGCATTTTCACTCGGTGAAAGGCATTTTAGAAAATAGACACGATATGCTATTAAATGATATTAAAATATAATAAGATTATTCATTATGAAGAGCAGACTATGCTTCATTTTTTAAAAACCGTAATCAATATTTTGTGTGGGAAGCATTATGACATTCTTAGACCAACTTCCATATTTCCTTTTAGGTACTGATTTTATCATTATATTTGGCTTATTTATAAATATGCATATATACTATATGGTAAACACTTAAAAATATTTTAAAATATTTATTGAAAACCACTTTTTATAAGTTTTAGATTTTGAAATTTAAGTGTGCCTGCCAAATCTAGACTGAATGACAGACATGAACAAAAATGAAGTTATCTTCTACAATATTTTATATAGAGATGTTTATTCTGAGGATTATCACTTTTCTTTCTTTTTTTTTTGAGACAGAGTTTCGCTCTTGTTACCCAGGCTAGAGTGCAATGGCGCGATCTCAGCTCGCGCAACCTCCGCCTCCTGGGTTCAGGCAATTCTCCTGCCTCAGCCTCCTGAGTAGCTGGGATTACAGGCACGTGCCACCATGCCCAGCTAAATTTTGTGTTTTTAGTAGAGACTAAAATGGGTGTGGTGGCTCACGCCTGTAATCCCAGCACTTTGGGAGGCCGAGGCGGGTGGATCACCTGAGGTTGGGAGTTCAACACCAGCCTGACCAGCACTTTGGGAGATCGAGGGGTGTAGATCACCTGAGATCGGGAGTTCAAGACCAGCCTGATCAACATGAAGAAACCCCATTCCTACTAAAAATACAAAATTAGCCAGATGTGGTGGTGCATGCCTGTGATCCCAGCTGCTCGGGAGGCTGAGGCAGAATGTAGTAAATGTAGTAAAAATTTCCCCTAGACCAAAGCTAAGTACAGAGTTTGCCTTTTGCCTTTTATATAAAATTATTTTATTTGTCTTCCAATGTTTTTTTTAAGTTGGCTTATTTTCCAGAATTTTAATTTACATGTGAGAAAATTAAAGACTTTAAATGCAGAGATATCTAAATCTGCATGTTTTTCTCATGAAGACATATTTTTCTTCTGAACCGAGATAAATATGATTTATAGTCTTTGCCATCTAATTATCTTAATTGATCTACTTCAGTAATTTCTCTTGTTCATTACTCAGTAAGTGAATGATGCATTTTTGCTATAAAAATGCTTTGAAATTTAAAGTATTTGATCAGAAGTGCAAAATGTATTCTTAGTAGTCCTTTCATCACTAATACCTGAGGTGCTCACTATATTGAGTAAAGTCTCACTTCCCATTTTAAAATAATCTTATGCATTACAACATGCATATTAATATTTGTATTCTGTAACTACCTGCATCATTATTATAATACAAATACTGTTTACTCAACATTGTCCTTAACCAGTATTGCCTCACATTTTTAATCATTTTTTGTCCCACATCTGGTATGAGAATATGAGTAGCATAGGAAACAGTTCAGCCAATTTAGGGATTACTTGAATTGAACTTCAACTTTTAAATTAAGGTTCCAGATTAGAAAAGGCCCTGGGAAATGTGAATTATTGTATACATGTGTCTAAATTTGTTTTTAATTTTTAATTTTTGTTAGTACATAGTGGGTGTATATATTAATGGGGTGCATAAGATGTTTTGATACAGGCATGCAATGTTTAATAATTACATCATGAAAGATGGGGTATCCATCCCCTCATTTATCCTTTGTTATTGTATATCAGTCTTATTGCAAAGTCACAAGATTTATAAGAGATTATCATGTGGATATATAGAAATGGCATTATTAAAAACTTCATTGTTTTCATTGCATTGAAAAGGTGAAATTGCAGAATAAATGTTGTAGGAGAAAATGCATTTCTTTTTGCTAAGGTCTGTACAATCTGATATGCCTGAGGAATCAGTAATCCCCTCAGAAATAGCCTTCTATGAAGGAATATCACAAACAGAACATTATGCCAAAAATTGCTGTTTCTTTTTTTCTTATTACATTACAACCTGATTCTAGTAAATCTGATGTATTTCAGTTTTTCTCCTTTCCTCCTCCTCCCTTGCACCCATCCCCCAGAAATAGCAATGGAAACCCTGAAAATCATTCAGTATAGGAAATTAAGTTTCACAGGGACCATTAAAATTTATTTCTGATTTCTCTCTTGTAAGTTATAAATAACCTATTAAAAAGTTTTGCTCTTTTAAAACAGAACTTTTTCCTGAAGTATGTTTAAGATAATTTGTAATACCATTTTAAATCCAATTTCTACCCTTATCTCATTCACTCATACAACATTCATTCAAGAGCTGTATTCCTGACAGGTTTTATACAGTTTTTTCAACACTGTATTATGAAAGATTTCAAACACAAAGCAAAACTGAAAGAATGTTACATTGAACATCATATACCAACCAACTAGATTTTACCACTAACATTTTAGAGGATTTGCTTATCCCCTCCCTTCCTTCCTTCCTTCCTTCCTTCCTTCCTCCTTCCTTCCTTCCTTCCTTCCTTCCTTCCTTCCTTCCTTCCTTCCTTCCTTCCCTCCCTCCCTCCCTCCCTCGCTCCCTCTCTCCCTCCCTCCCTCTATCCTTCCTTCCATCCTTCTCTCCCTCGCTCCTTCATTTTATCTGATCTTGTCACCCAGGCCGGAGTGCAATGACACAATCTCAGCTCACTGCAACCTCCATCTTCCAGGTTCAAGCGATTCTCCTGCCTCAGCCTCTGGAGTAGCTAGGATTACAGGTTTGCACCACCACACCCAGCTGATTTTGTGTTTTTAGTAGAGGTAGGGTTTCACCATGTTGGCCAGGAATGACCTCAGGTGATCTGCTTGCCTCATGCCTCCCAAAGTGCTGGGATTATAGGTGTGAGCCACTGCACCCAGCCTCATATCTATGTTTCTATTCATCTCTCTATCCTGTTAAATCCATGTCATTTTTGGATGCTTTTAAAGTACACTGCTGATATTGTACACTTTTTCCTAAATACTTTAGCATGTATATCATTAAGTAGAGTTTAATATTTATTTACAGTTTTGTCTTTTAAAATTTACATACATTAAATTCATCAATCTTACTTATTCAGTTTTGACAAATTCCTGGTGAGATATAGAACATTAACAGGACCTCAGAAAAGTTTCTTCATTCCCCATTCTGATTGATACCTGCTTTAACCCTTTCTCCACATGAGCAGCGACTGTTCTGATTTTAAAGTACCATTAATTTATTTTTACCTGTTTTATAACTTCAGTATATACTCTTCTAAAAACACTTTGGCTGCTGTGCAGAGAAGGAATTGTAGGAGAACAAAAGGGGAATCAGGGCTGTGATTTGGGAAGCCATGGCAGTAGCTTATGTGAGATGATGATGGCTTGGACTGGGGTGGTAGCAGAGGAAGCGGTCAGACTTAGAGTAAAATTTTGAATATAGAATCAATAGTATCCCTGGGGAGGCTGGATGTGAGTTTATGTTGATCCCACTACCTGCGATGGGGAAAACTTGAAGAGAAGTAGTTTGGGTATGGGAAAATCAAGGTTTCTACTTTGGACATGTCATATTTAAAATGCCTACTGGAGTATATCTCAGGGCTAGAGATGCATATATGGGAGTCACTGTTCTATAAGTTAAGATTTTATTTTGGTCATTGTCTAGTTATAAGCATAATAAAGTAGTTCACAGGTTATATCTATGTATAACTAGGTTAGATGGACTTTGTTACAGTCAAACCTCTGATGCCCAGAATAGACAAAACCATATATACAACAAAGGAAATATTATTTTAAGCAGGATTATTGCTAGCTGTATGTGTTACATACAACACAGTCGCATTATTCATATTCTATGAAAAGAAAATTATCTTAATAAACAAATAGACTTTATACAATAAAGCAAAATCCAAAGAATCTATTCATTGAAGCCCACTGTTAACATTTGTGGTATAAGAACAGATAACTCACAGCCTCTGTGTCTGATGACCTTTGAATAAAATAACAGACATATTGTATATAGATAATTGAAGAGAATAATAAAAAACACATAATAAACATAGTTAAAACATAACAAACACTCCAAAACCTATGTAGATTGTATAAACTTACAGGAAGACAAGGTAGAGTCTTGTTAGGATGATTAAAAAAGCCTTTAAAGCTAGAGGAGATGTTTTTTGAGGAGAACCTTGATTTTTTATAGTAGGTTATGGGATAATTTTAGGTGGAGAGAATGGTACTAGCAAAAATGCAGATGTAGCAATCATAAGGATTATTCAGGCAATGTTAAATAAAATGGTTTAACTTCAGCATAAGAAAGACAATCACCCATTTACTCATTCAACGCACATTTACAGTAAATGCTTACTTTGTTCTGGGTACCAAGGACTCTTAAGTACACTACTTTTTTTTTTTTTTTTCTGAGACAGAGTAGGCTGGAGTGCAGTGGTACTCAGCTCACTGCAACCTCCGCCTCTCAGGTTCAAGCTATTCTCTTCCTCAACCTCCTGAGTAGCTGAGATTATAGGCGTGTGCCACCAGTCCCAGCTAATTTTTTTATTTTTAGTAGAGATGAGGGTTTCAGCATGTTGGTCAGGCTGGTCTTGAACTCCTGACCTTGTGATCCGCCCACCTCAGCCTCCCAAAGTCCTAGAATTACAGGTGAGGCACCACGCCCAGCCTAAGTACATACTACTTTCATATCTTTCCCTCAGGGAACCCCCTCAGTCTGTTAGGCAAGATAGTTATATATGGAGAGAGGTAAAGGGAATGTATATTTTTTGTTGCCTGACATTTAGTCAAGCACTGAACAAGGCATTTTGCATTTTTTTTTCTTATTCAATTCCCATAAGACCCCTTAAGCTAGGGACTAAATGCCACATTTTATGGAAATGGAGACTCTGAAAAATTAAAGTTTATAATCCTAGTACACTAAGGTGTTAGAGTTTGTACCCATCTCTTACTTTAAAAAAAACTATGCCACATTGAAAAAATACAATACCATATAACAAAACATTTAATAAAGTCATATTGCAAAATGTTATTTTTGCTTAGTCTTGCTTTGGCTATGTGGGTTCTTTTTTGGTTCCATATGAATTTTAGAATTGTTTTTTCTAACTGTACAGAATAATGATGGTATTTTGATGGGGACTGCATTGAATTTGTAGATTGCTTTTGGCAGTATGGTCATTTTCACAATGTTGATTCTACCCATCCATGAGCATGGGATGTGTTTCCATTTGTTTGTGTCACCTATGATTTCTTTGAGCAGTGTTTTGCAGTTTTCCTTGTAGAGGTCTTTTGGCTTGTTAGATATATTCCTAAGAATTTTTTTTTTTTGCAGCTATTGTAAAAGGGATTGAGTTCTTGATTTGATTTTCTGCTTACTTGCTTTTGATGTATAGAAGAGCTACTGATTTGTGTACATTAATTTTGTATCCAGAAATTTTGCTGAATTATTTTATCAGTTCTAGGAGCTTTCTAGAGGAGTTCTTAGGGTTTTCAAGGTAAAAAATTATATCATCAGTGAACAAGTGACAGTTTGACTTCCTCTTTATCGATTTAGATGGCCTTTATTTCGTTTTCTTGTCTGATTGCTCTTATTTGAATTTCCAGTACTATTTTGAAGAGGAGTGGTGAGAGTGGGCATCCTTGTCTTGTTCCAGGTCTCAGAGGGAGTGCTTTCAACTTTTCCCCATTCAGTATCATGTTGGCTGTGGGTTTGTCATAGGTGGCTTTTATTACATTGAAGTATATCCCTTGTATGCCAATTTTGCTGAGAGTTTTAATCATAAGGGATGCTGGAGTTTGTTGAATGCTTTTTCTGCATCTATTGAGGTGATCATGTGATTTTTTGTTTTAAATTCTGTGTATGTTGTGTTGACTTAAGTATGTTAAACCATCCCTGCATCCCTGTTATGAAACCCACTTGATTATGGTGGATTATTTTTTGATATATTGTTGGATTTGGTTAGCTAGTATTTTATTAGGGATTTTAGCATTGTGTTCCTCAAGGATGAATTAGGGAGGGTTTCTTCTTTCTCTGTCTTGTGGCATTCCTCTAAATGTCTGACAGAATTCTGCTGTAAATCTGTCTGGTCTGGACTTTTTTTTAATTGGTAATTTTAAAATTATGATTTCAATCTCATTGCTTGTTATTGTCTGTTCAGGGTATATAATTCTTCTTGATTTAAGCTAGGAGGGTTGTATTTTTCCAGGAATTTATCCATTTCTTGTAGGTTTTCTAGCTTATGTGCATAAAGGTGTTCATAGTAGCCGTGAATGATTTTTTTGTATTTCATTGGTGTCAGTTGTAATATCTACTGCTTAGTTTCTCAGTGAGGTTACTTGGCTTTTCTCTCTTCTTTTCTTGGGTAATCTTGCTAATGATCCATCAATTTTATTTATCTTGTCAAAGTAGCAGTTTTTTGTTCCATTTATCTTTTGTAATTATTTTTATTTGTTTCAGTGTCATTTAGTTCTGCTTTGATCTTGGTTATTTCCTTTCTTCTGCTGGGTTTTGGTTTGGTTTATTCTAGTTTCTCTACTTGCTTGAGGTGTGACCTTAGATTGCCTGTTTGTGCTCCTTCAGACTTTCCCATGTAGGTGCTTAGGGCTATGAACTTTCCTCTTAACACCACCTTTGCTGTATCCCAGAGTTTGTTATAGGTTTTGTCATTGTTGTCATTCACTTAGAAGAATTTTTTAAATGCCATTTTGGTTTCATTTTTGACCCAATGCTCATTCAGGAGCATTAATTAATTTCCATGTATTTGCATAGTTTTGAAGGTTCCTTTTGTAGTTGATTTTCAGTTTTATTCCACGGTGGTCTGAGAGAGTGCTTGATATAATTTCAATTTTCTTATATTTATTGAGGCTTGTTTTATTGCCTATCATATGGTCCATCTTGGAGAAAGTTCCATGTGCTGCTGAATAGAATGTGTATGTAATTTTAATTTTAAAAAATGATACAAGAGGTGAAGGGAGAAATATTCATGGAAATAGATAGCTTAAAGGAAAAACAATAAAAAATTCAGGAAACTTTGGACATACTTTTAGAAATGTGAAATGCTCTGGGAAGTCTCAGCCATAGAACTGAACAAGTAGAAGAAAGAAATTTCTTGTTGGATGAAATACTCTGTATGTATCTGTTAGGTTCATTTGTTCCAAGGTATAGTTTAAATCCATTGTTTCTTTGTTGACTTTCTGTCCATAACCTGTCTAGTGCTGTCAGTGGAGTATTGAAGTGCTCCACTATTATTGTGTTGCTATCTCATTTCTTAGGTCTGTTGGTAATTTTTTTTTTTTTTTTTTTAGATGGAGTCTCATTCTGTTGCCAGGCTGGAGTACAGTGGCATGATCTCAGCTCACTGCAACCTCTGCCTCCTGGATTCAAGTGATACCCCTGCCTCAGCCTCTCAAGTAGAGTGGATTACAGGCGTGTGCCACCACGCCTGGCTAATTTTTTGTATTTTAGTAGAGATGGGCTTTCACCATGTTGGCCAGGATGGTCTCAATCTCCTGACTTCATGATCCACCCACCTCGGCCTCCCAAAGTGGTGGGATTACAGGTGTGAGCCACCACACCTGGCCTAGTAATTGATTTTTAAATTTCAAAGCTCCAGTGTTAGGTGCGTATATGTTTAGGATTGTGATATTTTCCTTTTGGATGAGGCCTTTTACCATTATCTACTGTCCTTCTTTCTCTCTTTTAACCACTGTTGCTTGAAAGTTTGTTTTGTCTGATGTAAGAATAGCTACCTCTGCTTGCTTTTGGTGTCTATTTGCATGAAATTCCATTCTTCACCCTTTTTAAGTTTATGTTAGCCCTTATGTGTGAGGTGAGTCTCCTGAAGGCAGCAGATAGTTGGTTGGTGTAGCATTTAGGCTATTTATATTCAATGTTAATATTGAAATGTGAGGTACCATTGCGTTCATCATGTTCTTTGTTGCCTGTGTACTTTGGTTTTGCTTTTGCTTTCCAACTGGTATTTTTGTTTTATATGTCTAATGTGATTTATGCTTTAAAGAGGTTCTGTTTTGATGTGTTTCCAGGATTTGTTTCAAGATTTAGAGCTCCTTTTAGCAGTTCTTTTAGTGGTGGTTTGGTAATGGTAAATTCTCTTAGCATTTGTTTATCTGAAAATGACTTTATCTTTCCTTCATGTATGATGCTTAGTTTTGCCGGATACAAAATTCTTGGCTGATAATTGTTTGGTTTGAGGAGGCTGAAGATAGGTCCCCAATCTTTTCTACTTTGTAGGGTTTCTGCTGAGAAATCTGCTGTTAATGTGGTAGATTTTCTTTTATAGGTTACCTGGTGTTTCTGTCTCACAGCTCTTAAGATTCTTTCCTTCATCTTAACTTTGGATAACCTGATGACAGTGTGCTTAGGTGAAGATCTTTTTGCAATGAATTTCCCAGGTGTTCTTTGTGCTTCTTGTATTTGGATGCCCAGGTTTCTCTCAAGGCTGGGGAAGTTTTCCTTGATTATTCCCCCAAATATGTTTTCCAGGCTTTTAGAATTCTCTTTTTCCTCAGGTACAACAATTATTCCTAGGTTTGGTTGTTAAACATAATCCCAGACTTCTTGGAAGCTTTGTTCATATTTTCTTATTCTTTTTTCTTCGTCTTTGTTGGATTGAGTTAATTTGAAGACCTCGACTTCGAGCTCTGAATTTCTTTCTTCTACTTGTTCAGTTCTATTGCTGAGACTTTCCAGAGCATTTCACATTTCTAAAAGTGTGTCTAAAGTTTCCTGAAATTTTTATTGTTTTTTCTTTAAGTTCTCTATTTCCATGAATATATCTCCCTTCACCTCTTGTATCTTTTTTTTTTTATTTCCTTGCGTTAGGCATCACCTTTCTCTGGTGTCTGCCTGATTAGCTTAATAACTAACCTCCTGAATTATTTTTCAGGTAAATCAGGGATTTATTCTTGGTTAGGATCCATTACTGGTGAACTAGTGATTTTTTGGGTTGTGTTGAAGAGCCTTGTTTTGTCATATTACCAGGGTTGCTTTTCTGGTTCCTTCTCATTTCGGTAGGCTCTGTTAGAGGGAAGGTATAGGGCTGCAAGCTGTTGTTCACATTCTTTTGTCCCACAGGGTGTTGCCTTGATGTAGTACTCTCTCCCTTTGCCTATGGATGTGGCTTCCTGTGAGCCGAAGTGCAGTAATTGTTGTCTCTGTTCTGAGTCTAGCCACCCAGCAAGTCTACCGGGATCAGGGCTGTTACTTGGGGTTATCTTCACAAAGTCCTGTGATGTGAACTGTCTATGGGTCTCTCAGCCGTGGATATCAGCACCTGTTCCAGTGGAGGTGGCAGAGGGTGCGTGGACTCCATGATGGTCCTTAGCTTTGGTGGTTTAATGCTCTATTTTTGTGCTGGTTGGCCTCCTGCCAGGAGTTGGTATTTTCAAGAAAGCATAAGCTGTAGTAGTGTGGAGAGGTACCAGTGGTGGGTGGGGCCCTAGAACTCCCAAGACAATATGCCCTTTGTCTTCCACTACCAGAGTGAATAGGGAAGGACCATCAGGTTGGGGTGGGGTAAGGAGTACCCTGAACTCAGACTTTCCTTGGGTGGGTCTTGCTGCAGCTGCTATTGAGGATGTGGGTGAGATTTCCAGGTCACTGGAGTTGTGTACCTAGGAGGATTATGGCTGCCTCTGCTGAGTCATGCACGTTGTCAGGAAAGTGGGTAAGACTGGCAATCACAGGCCTCACCCAACTCCCATGAAAATTGAAGGTCTGGTCTCATTCCCACAGTGCCACCGCCACCCCCAACAGCCTTGAGTTTGTGTCCAGACAGAGTGTGAGAGGAGCTCGAAAACTTGCAGTTAGAGTTCCTTCTCCCTGTGGAGTTTCACCTCCTGCTCCTCTGGCCACCCTCCCGATGGATTCCTGTGGTGCCAGGCAGGAATGGGCTGCTTGGGGAACCAATGAGCTCCCAGGGCCTTTCTGCTGCTTCCTCTACCCCTGTATTTCACTCGGCTCTCTAACTTGGGTCAGCTCCAGGTAAAGTCAGAAATTTTTCCTGCTAACAGACCTTCAGCTTCTCCAGTGGGGGGTGTGTGTTTGGGAGAGGAGGGTCTCCCCTTGCCATTTCTGCAGTTGGGGCACTCACAGTATTTGGGGCATCTCCCAGGTCCTACAGGAGCAGTCCACTTCCTTCAGAGGGTCTGTGGGTCCTCTCGGGATTGCTGGTTTGTTCTTGCAGTCCATCGGGAGCTAAAATTCACAGTGTAAGCCTCTGCACGCTGCTCTGTCTGGAGTTGCAATCTAGTCTTGCCTCCTGTCTGCCATGACCCCCTCATGTTAAAATTAGTTTTTCATTGAAAGATAATTTATTGACTCAGGAACTAAAAATAATGTGAAAATGACTTTAGACAGAGCTGAATTGAGGCATTAGCAGCATCAGACACCCTCTCTCTCCTTCTGAACTCCCCTTTACATCTCAGTTAGGCTCTCCCCTCATACTGTCAAAGATTGGCTGCAGGCTCACATTTCTCCAGTTAAGCAAACAGCAGTCTTGAGTTTGATTAGCCCGACTTGGCTCACTTGCTATTCTGAATGAATCACTTAGCTAGAGGGATTTGCTTTTTTATTAGCTAGGCCTTTGTTCAGCATCTACCACTATATCTGTAGCCCTATGCAGACCACAGGGACTCAGAGGAAGGGAATGTTGATATATATAACATTTACCAGAAGAGGGGATGCTGTACAACAAAGCAATAGATGTTCTATTCAAAATGACAGATAAAGGAGACCAGGAAGACAGAGGAAGAAAGAGAAAGGAGGCAGATGAAGAAGGGAAGAGGAGGAAAGCCAAGAAAGAGGAGGAGATGGAGAAGAGGGAAAGAAAAATGAGTAAGAAAGAGAAAAAGAGTAGAGAAGAGTGAGATTTATCTTGATGAAAAATCATTTCCCTATATGGGATCAATGAACATAGATACCTACAGCTTGAAACTCTGCAGACAAGATATTATTCAGAAGGCATACATGAGCATTCTGTGATGAAAAGAATGGAATCCCAAAGTTGTCTTTACAAACATACACACTCTCTTGGCATCAGATTCTGTGACTTTATCTGTGAATACAAAACACCTGATCTGATCCCTTGTTTAGAACATCACGTGCCTCAATGCCTTTCATATATTCCATAGATGCAAGTGTCTGCTGAGGATTTTCTTCACAGCTTCTTTTACCTCTTTATTCCTCAGGCTGTAGATGATGGGGTTCAACATTGGGGTGATCACTCCATAAGACAATCCAATGATTTCATCAGATGCTTTTGTGTACTTTGATTTGGGCTTCATGTACATGAAAAGGGCTGAGCCATAGAATAAGATGACCACAGTCAAGTGCGCTGAACATGTAGAAAAGGCTTTCTTTCTTCCCTCAGCAGAATTAATTCTCAAGATGGAAGAGAGAATAAACACATAGGAGAAAAAAATTAACAGAAGAGGAATCACCAATAAAAGAATATTTGCCACTGTCATTATAAACACATTCATGGAGATATCTGAGCATATGACTTTAAGAAGAGCCAAGATCTCACAAGTAAGATGATCAATGATATTATTCCCACAGAAAGGCAACACCATTGTCAGGACTGTCTGCACTAAGGAGTTCAGACAGCCTATGATCCAGGACCATGCAGCCATTTGCACATACAGCACTCTGTTCATGATGATGGAGTACCTCAGTGGGTTGCAGATGGCCACATACCGGTCATAGGCCATCACAGCCAGGAGGACACACTCAGTGGAGCCCAAGCCAAGGGACACAACCATCTGCAGAGCACAGCCAATGAAGGAGATAGATTTTGTCTCAGATATAAATATAATAAGCATTGGAGGAATGGATGATGATGTGTAACAGATGTCCAGGAATGAGAGGTTTCCAAGAAAGAAATACATAGGGGTATGGAGGCGAGAATCCAGGATGCTGATGATAATGAGAAGGCTATTTCCCAGGAGGATTATCACATACATGATGAGGCAGAGCAGGAACAGAAAAAGCTGGAGCTTTGGATATTGGGAAAGCCCCACCAGAAAAAATTCAGTCACGGCAGAGTAATTTCTTGTCTCCATGTGTTCTAGGTTACCTGTCTGCTGGGTATAGAAAAGGACATGATTCAGGTAAAGTGAAATACATAGGGGTATGGAGGCAAGAATCCAGGATGCTGATGATAATGAGGAAGCTGTTTCCCAGGAGGATTATCATGTACATGATGAGGCAGAGCATGAACGAAAAAGCTGGAGCTATGGGAAAGCCCTGCCAGAAAGAATTCAGTCACGGCAGTGTAATTTCTTGTCTCTATGTGTTGATGTCATCTGCAGAGTTTAGAAAAGAATATGATTCAGGAAATTTTGAAATTTCAATGTAGAGTTATCAAATAACTTTCATGTTCATCGTTTTGTTTTATCCTTAGAACACCCTCTGCAATCAGTAAGAGCAGGGCTATTATATTCACTTTGCTAATGATAAAAGGGGCACTGAAATCAATATTTTTTAGTATGACTCAGTAGCAGAGGCTATGCCAGGAAGTGCCAGTCCTCTACTTATATAATATCTAGGGACAAAGTACTTTCAAAGGTGGGTACATATGAATCTCTATTGATGAGTACTTTGAAATCTTTATTTTTATAAACATGTATCTAATTTAAAATATCATGGAGATTCAGAACTATGCCAGTCATCCTCACTATGACTCTCAAGTTAACATTTTTGAGTCTAAGCTAGCTAAGCTACTAGTTTCAGCCAGGAAAATTGGGGGAAAGCCATAACTGTTTGGTAGTTTATTGTGAAAATTAACTTAGATAACATCTATTAGGTTACAGGTATAGTAAGTAGTTCCAACATGTCATCTAAAATTATATATAAGAGATTATGATAGAGTCAAAATAGCAGTGAGTATATATTTATATATTCATATATATTATAAATTATAGCTTTTAAGTCGACTTGACTGGGTCAGAAGGAAAAGTTGTTGTTTTTTAAATTTTGGGGCAAGGGAATTGAAATCTGGGAGCATAATTGATGGAACAAGAACAATTTTCTGATCCAAAGGGGATATCTAACCAGTTAAGAGTCTGGGAGTCACTGGTATATAGTTCCCAGGAACTGAGGTTATTGGACTGCTATTATGTACAGCTTTCTTTAGGGCCTAGAATTCACCCTTTAATATTAGTCACCAAGTATTACCTTTCTTCTTCACTTTTGTAATTTTCCAATTGGTCTAAATTCTCTATTCCTTTTTCTCTACCTTTTTGATGCACATTTTATGCTTTTGCAGGCAAGTTTATATCATTTACAAGTACTTATGAATATATACTTTTCTTTCAATTTCTGTATTTAATGCATTGGAACACATCCCCAGGTCTTCCATACTATTTGAAATTTTGGCCAGGAAGCTTCCATGTGTGACAGAACTGACAATGGCTACTATTTTACTGAGCACTTTTTTGTAAGCACATTTCACTGCTGTAAGCTCGTTGAATGTATTAATCACTTAATCTTTGTGCAACTCAGTGACCTAGATAATAATATATTTAACTCCCATTTTTCAGAGAGGAAACAGAGACAAAGAAAAGTTTAAATAACTTTTACAAGGTCACAGAGATAATATATCCCAATGCCAAAATTCAATGTTCAGTTGCCTGGCTCCAGGGTCAACCCTTTTACCCACTAGACCACACTGCTTCTCACAGATTCTTACACTGATTCTAAGTGAGAGAGGACTACAAAAATGTTTCCTGCTGTGTTAAACTGATAGAGCTAATATCTTGCTTGTTTTATTTCTGCTTATACATGATATGCTAGTAAACTCTGAAGGTTGGATCACAGCCTTTTATTTCTTGTAAACTTTGGAATGTGGCCTTTTTGGTTGTCTACACATAGCAGGCAATTTCACAATCATGAGAATTAGCATAATCAAGAATAATGACATGAGAATTCTATCACATTTGCTTCTACCAACCACATACCTGGAATCCTCTAGCTTTTGTTTTTACTCTGCAAATCAATATGCATTTCAGGATCTTTAATTTTCCTAATACCTGGCTTTTCTACCTTTTCCATCCCCACTCATCTTTTGCTAGTTCTTCCTACTTATAACTTTAGCCCCATGTCATTAAAAACTCAGCTATCCTGCAGTTGCTTCATATTCTGTTAAGTGCCCAACGTAAGTACTGATTTACTATATGAAGGTACTTTGTATACTATGTGTGTAACTTTGTTATACTATTTCTGTCATAGCTAGAGTTCCCTGGGTTTTGGTGGTAAATGAAAGTATTTCTTGCTGGTCATATTCTTGCCCCCAAGCCACACATTTTCTCTGGACTTTCTGTATCCAAAGAACTTGAAGACATGTATAAGGGCCTTATTTCTTGCCTGGTAATAGACAACAGCATTCCTATCTTCCTATAAGGACAAGACATGCCAGTTATTTCCTTTTCATTCCTTTTCCATATCATTTCTCTTCCTCTTAAAGAATATAATCTGAACAGTGATTTTGTAAGGTTAAAAACAGAGATGATGGTACCACAGTCTTAGTATATTAGAAAGTATTTCCTTTTTTTTTTTTTTTTTTTTCAATTCCCATTTATTTTTGGCTCTTGGGGCAATGTTATCTTTTCAATATGAAAAAAAGCAGCAAGTTCAACACAAAATAGAAATCTCAAATGTAGGATAGAACAAAATCAAGTGTGTGTGTGGGGAAGCAACAGCAAAAGGAAATATGAGATGTTGCAAAAAAGATGGAGGGTCCCCCTCTCTCCTCTGGGCATTGACTCAAACACTGATGTGGCAGTATACACCGTTCCACAGTCAGGGATGTTAATTCCTTTTCCGGGACAAGTATTTCCTTCTTCCACATGCCCGTTCCTGTTTCTAGTCACATTGGCACATGGACTTATTTCCACAAAGAAATCAGTTAAGGCAGCAGTTTTAATTTGTTGGAAGATAGTTGTTGTGAAGGGTGAGAAGGAGAAAAGAAGGAAAAGGAGCCAATTTTTACTGTTAAAGAAAGTACACTAAACTTAATATTTCTATCCTAGAGTGAAACTGGTGAGGAGAAAGGGGTACTGAAGAAATGAATGTCATTTTCTCTGTTCAAAAAAGGTCCCAGGTAAGCGGGGAATATTTTTTTCCAGAATTAAGGGTGAATAAGTGAAAACAAAAATAGCTCCACACAAAAACATTAACCTATCACAAAAACCTATTTTAACTCCCTCAGTTCTTTTTTTTTTTCTTCCCACTTCAGCCATTTCTTCTCCCATGATAATGTCAAGGAAGGTGTTATTGAATGGGTTTGCTTCTCAGTAATATTCACCAGCCTCCCCACAAAAGACACATAAGTAGAGAAATACAGTCTGAGGAAAAACAATGTGCCTGCTGTGCAACACACTTCAGGAAAAGCCCTCCAGCCCATCCTCCGGCCACATTGTCATCCCAAGGTCCCTCCAATGTAGAAATTCCAAAGCTCCTATTGATTCCTGCGATGCTCTGCAGTGAACATTCTGAGTTTCTTATTACCTCCCGCAAATACCGCCTTTTCCTCCATTCATTTGTACATGCTTTTTCCTGAGTCAGAAGGACTCCTCTCAACTTAGATATTTTCTTGGAAGACTTTCTCACCTCTTGGTCTGAGTAGGATGCCCCTACCATGTGCTTTTGCCCCAAGAGCAACCTTCACTTACTCACTTATTGAACACATACTATGCCATATATTCTGTGATACCCAGTAGGGATCCCACTGTGAGTACTAGACTTCCAAAATGGACACTGGGTGAAGAATGTTTTTGATAATTATTTTATACTTATAAGAAACAATTTATGTGCTATGTAACTTATTTTCATGTAAAAAAGTTATTGTATACTTTGCAAATTATTTTATCAACCTAAAATAGCCTTTTACTGAAAACTCTCTAAAGACTAAAACTATGATCAATCCAATTAATAAATATATGTACAGAAATAGAGTATATCCAAACTATATACGAAAATAATGTTATTTGTTTTTATTAACACATGGAATTCCAAATTAGAAATCTATCAATATATGAAGCAAGTAGGTAACAAAAGTAAAATACATTGTCATCTTACTAGATGCCAAAAGCCATTTGATAGACTACAATATTCACTCTTAGTAAAATGTCTCAGTAATCTAAGCTTAGGAGGATAATTCACTAAGATAATGAAGATAATTTCTGTCTAACAATTGGTCAGTATAACTCCAAATAGTGGACATTGGAGACATTTTCCTAAAAGTCATTCAAAAACGCATTATTATTTAACATCTGCCCCTGAATGATTCAACAATTGAAAAAATATCATTGCATGTACTATCATATTTCAAGTTCAGTCATGCTTTAGGAGTTGCTATAAGTCTTTTTTCTAGAATGCTGACATTCTGGCATGTGATGGGCATGATATACATGTGAGACTATTTAATCTGTCAGGGACTACCACCATCGCAAACTGTAGTCTTGGAGAAGAGTAAGGACAAGGGACAATGCACATATATAATATTTTTAAAAAGGAAGGTCCTAATAATATAAATGATTACAATTTTGTACTTATGTGTCTGAAGAAATGACACCAAAATGTTAAATATGATTTTCTCTGGAATGTGAGACTTAGGGCACCAATAATTTTATCTTCTCCATATTTTCCAAATAATCCTGAATTAACCTACATTTTATTATTTTATATATTAGAAATATAAATATATAAAATATTTTTCTTGGAAGGTAACAGTGGCAAGAATGTGTAGAATGGACAGTTTTCTCTAAAAACCAAGTAGGGAATAAAACAGACAATGGACAGGAAATTGAGAGGGGCTTTATGTTACATTATATTATGTAGATTAATTAAATGCCATTTAGTGTTCTTATGTCCACCAATAAATCTCACACTTATATCCATTATTAGTAGATATACTGACACAGCCTCAGTTATTGCAAAAGGATTCTAGAACCCACCATTTAGAATGTGATCAAGCTTAGCAGTGCAGATAGGAAGCACTGCAGAGCATCTGGCAATATCACACAAGAAAAAGAAAGACAGAGGTGATGCCTGGTGGGTGGGAGAGACAGGGAAACAGCAGGGGCTTCTATTACCTCTGCTTTTTTCTTTGTTATAAAAATGTAGAATTTCAGTTTCTTGATTCTCCAGGTTTCATTCATCTCTCCCCAAAGGCTGCATCATAGATCTGTCCCAGTATTGGGCATCACCTATGGGAAGAAAGCAAAATTCACTTGAGAACTGTGGATTGTGAAGCATTCACCCTTCTCTCGGTGTTTACTAGCAGGAGAGAATGGTTGTAACACATGCTCACTCACTCAGTTTGCCTGATTTCAACCCAAGGAACCTTTTGAAGCAGGATACGTTATACCCACCAGGAAAGGTTTCTATAGGAAGGAATTTCAGCACTAAATATTACATCCTATATCCTGCTTCATCCAGATTTTTCCTACCATTTATAAAACACAATTGCTCATCACAATATGAGAAGAACAAGGAAATCCTCAATGCTTCTCCAAATAAATGACCCTCTAGGAGCACTAAAAGGAGTTGATAATAAGTAATACTGGGTGAGTTAGAGTCTTCTTTTCCTTTCTTTATACAGCCTTATTCTGTGTTTTTTCACTAACATTGCTAGGAATACAGCCGAAGCTTTAAGCTCTTACATTGTAGGAGTCTCTATCTGAGCAGTGGGGATGCCTCTGAGATTTATTAGCATATGCAGGATATTATGTTCTAATCATTTCTAGGGCTGCACCATGGAAGCCTGCTGTGATCCAGTTCTCTTACCCCTTTGTTCTTCCTGCTAGTAAGGCATCTTTATGGAGAAGTACTATGTTTTAATGGAAAGAACAGTCTTCTTGGAAGTGAGAATGATGTTCAATGTGGTAATGGTGTCTACTTTGTAGGGTTGTTGTGAGGATTAACATAACATACCAGAAAGGTCTCGGCACAGAGGGAGTGCAAATACGTCATGTTAGTTTAATCCGAACTCCTAAGGCTGCTATTCTTTCATTTTCCATGGTGAGGAAAAACGACTAATTTAAAGTGACCTGCTTAAGTATCCAAGTATTTTCTTCAACCAGTAATACCTTATTTCCCATGCTCTTTTCACTGTTGTATTCCAAACTTTTCAAATAAAATAATCATTTCTAATTCCTAGTTCACGTATTCCCTCTCCTTTCTGAAAATCAACTCTGCTTTAATTATCCTCTTTTAAAAGCATCAGTGTAGAATCCTCAAATTTGCCACATACAATAAATAACATGGCTTATTGCAACTTCAGTCTTCAAAACAACAAAGCCATTGTAGACATAAGCACAGATATTTCTCCTCAGTATTCCTTTTCTCTAGTGTGTCTCTTTCTGTCTAGATACAGAAGTCACTGTGGCTGTTCCTCTTCAGGTTTGTTTGAATCATAATGACTTTCTCTTTTACTACAGTCTTGCTGTAGAAACCATAGGCAAATATCCCTCAGTTCCAGATGACTGTTAGTAGCGGTGAGGAGGGCAGACTGAAAATAAAGCTTTCATCTGCAGTAGAAATTCATGTCGTAAGTTTGAATCAATAGTAAATCAATCTGCATCAACCTAAGTACTCTCCAACCTCTGGCCCTAAGCTTTTCCAGAGGACCCTCCAGCGGCTCTGGTAGCCAATTTAAATCCTCCTTTTTTCTTCTAAGAGACTGTGTAATCCCACAGGTGATTTAAGTTGAATCATTAAGTCATGATGAAGGTGGCAACTTTTAGATATATTAGGAATAATGTCTCAAAGACCTAAGGGCACCTTACTTATTAAACAGCAATTTTTCTTTAACTTGGAATTCATTTTTTTCCTGATTGTAGAAATAACACATATTCATTGCAGAAAATTTAGGACATCCAAAAAAGCCCAAAGGAGGAAATGAAAGTCACCCATAATTTCAGATATAACTATTGATATTTTGACATATATTATGCGTACACTACCTGCAATAAAAACTTAGGCCAGGCATAGTGGCTCCCGCCTGTAATCCCAGCATATTGGGATGCCAAGGTGGGTGGATCATGAGGTCAGGCGATCAGGACCATCCTGGCCAGCGTGGTGAAACCCTGTCTCTACTAAAAATACAAATATTAACTGGGTGTGGTGGTGCATACCTGTAGTTCCAGCTGCTTGGGAGGCTGAGGCAGGAGAATTACTTGAACCCAGGAGCTGAAGGTTGCAGTGATCTGTGATCACGCTATTGCACACTCCAGCCTGGCAACAGAGCAAGAGTCTGTCTCAAAAAAAAAATAAAATAAAAGTATCCGCATTTTCTGTTTTATAACCTGCTGTTAAAATTAACAATATGTTGTGTGTGTTTTCTCATGTTATTTTATTAAGAAATTTTAATAAATGTTATAATATTTAAAAATGGAAAGTAGAGTAAAAACACCTAACAAGTGGAAGTGAAACAGTTTTCTATTGCATTATCAGAATGTGAGAATTCTTTATACTTTTCTTTGGTTTTTTTGAAGATAATGACACTATGGGAAGACTAGAATCAGAGATTTCATTTATTCTAACTCTCTATGAATAAAAGCCAGTTCTCATTGTCAGAAATTCTCATAATGCCCTTCTTATAGAATGGAAAATGAGTGTGATGTACATTTTTTTCTTAGTGGGATGAAGCAGACGTAGGGTGTAATAACCAAAGCCGTGGCTGCCCAGCCTCTAGAGAATGGACAAAGCACTCCTGCCATGGTTTCCCAGTCGGCTCCTCTAACTCCACTTACCTTCTGTCATCTTCCGGCCCCTGACCCTGCTGTGCCAACTCCAGGTTTTAGTGTTTTAATTCCATCCCATTTACGTTTTTCCAGCACTTCTGCAATTTTAGCAAGTTCTCAATTTTAGTTAGGAGAACATTCACTTTTGTGAAAATGTCAGCGCAGCTATAGTAAGTAAATATACTGTGAAATAAGGGGATGGAATCTATAATTTGAAAGAGTAACAATTGCGATTGAATTATATGGAATATGTATCATTTCTGTTTCAATTCTATTTATCTTTTAATATTCACCTATGTGACAGACCTTTTGCTAAATTTTGATGCCAAATATGTTCACTCGTTGTGGGGATGTACAACAGCACAAAATATAATTTTTTTCAATTAAATATAGGTTTATTTTTTATTGTTGTATATCCCCACAACAATGAGTGAACATAAATAAGCAGAAGACAATCTAAAATGAAACTATTAGAAGGGTCAAAATAAAATAGATATGGAGATTTTAAGTTTCCTACAAATGCGGTTTTTTTGAGAGTAAACGGGAGTGCTGTTAATAATCATGCTGGAAAAGAGCAAACCATGACTATTGAAGACAAGGCAGGACATGTGTTCAAAAGAAAAAACAAGTCCTGGCTCAAAGGAAGAAGTTGTCACCTTATCTGATCATGGGACCAGTGAACTCTTAGGGAAGAAGTAGGCCTTGAGTAACTTTTGCTGTCAGCAAGGATTCCTTTGGATACAATTTAGAGAAAATGCAACCTTAAAGTGTACTGTATAGTGAAGTATTTATTATCCTACATAATAAGAAGTCCATAGTTTGGTGGTTTCAGGGTTCAGAAAAGTCATCAAGGACACAAGGCTTTTGCTGTTTTTATTCTTCTCCTTTTTCCTGGCTATTGTTGGTATGCCTGCAGCTCCAGAAATCAAATCCTTGCACTTCAAGCGGCAGGAACATAGGTCATGTCCCTGTTTATTGCTCTTTTTCAGGGCAAAAAACATTCCCAGAAGCCCCAGCTCATTCATTCTTGTTTTCCAGAACTAGGTCGTATGCCTACCTCTAAAACATCAGTTACAAAGGAGATTATGTTACCATATTAGCCCAAAATAGTCATACTTATCTGGTTCCACCATTCCTGAACATGATGCTGCCTGATAGTTAAAAAAAAAAAGAAATCCATGTTTTTAAGGCAGAAAGGAGATTACTGTTGTATAGACAATTCTGGCAGGAAATAGATAATAAAGTCTTTTCATTCCTCTGTTTTTAAATTGGGTAACTACTGTTGATCTATCTTTACTTTTACTGATTTTTTTTTTCTTATGCCATCTTTACTCTGTTGTTAAACTCTCCAGTATTTTTTAAAATAGTAGATATTATACTTTTTAGTTCTAGAATTCTCAGTTGGTCTTTTCTTGTAGTTTAGTTTTTCTTTAAGATTTCCTATTTGTTTATTCATATGAACATTTACAAATTATTGAGCATAACTATATCTACTTGAAAATTCTTTGTTCATTGCATAACCTCTATTATCTAATGGTCAATCTATCAATTTATTGCTTTTTGTTGAGTATATCTATAATTCTGTGTTTTAGCTAGAAAATTATGAATTATACATTCTAGAAATTCTGAATTCTGTTATTTTTCTCTGAAGGCTGTTGTTCTGGGTATTTGTTATTATGTAAAAAACCACCATGAAATTTAGTGGATTAAAACAAGGACAACATTTATTTTGTTAAACCTTGCATTTGTGCCATACTTGGCGGGGACAGTTTGTCCCTTCTCCCCTTGGAGAATTTTACCACATTTCTAACGATCTATTTTATTTTATTTTTTCCATGAAAAAACTTTAGTGAAGTATTTGGCACTAAACCCCACACAGTCCCAGCCCCGTAGCCGAGGACACAGCCACTTGGCAACAGCACCAGGTGTTATACGGGACCAGTAAGTTAATGTAAAGGACGTTCAGGTGTGGAGGGCCGGTGCTCCGCAGTCTCCTGGCTCAGACCAAGGCACTCCGGACTCTAGTGAGGACACTGAGGGGCCAGGGAAATCATCTTGGCCTGGGGAAAGGGGCTTGAAGACAAACAAGAAGAGCACAGCCTCCAAGCAGGGCATTCATACACAGTGGGAGCAGAGCTGGCCCAAAAGGTGGGGGTTGCTGATGTGGTAAGAGCACAGTGAGAGAAATACCAGGTGCATCCCTTCAGCCTCCCGCCTCCACTCCCAGGTTCCTTTAATGGGCCATCCTGGGTCTTCCCTCAGCACCCTCGTGCACTCGGCTACACCGTTTGCTTTCCAACAGGGAGAACTCTGCCTCTTCTAGGTCAGGCACTAAAGTTCTTGGAGCCTTCTATATTCACATTCTGTTCCAGTCCAGGGAACATGGGGGCAGAGAGTTCTGCACAGGTAAAGTCAGAACTCAGCTCTCCCTACCCCTCCTAGCCTCAACTAGTTGCTTTCTCACTGAAGCAGGACTCCTGTCCTGGAAGCAAAGAAGGCCTTAGAATGAGAATGCAGGGAATGCTGGGTGATTTTAGCACTGGCAGCTTCCAGACTTGCTCCAGTTGCTGCAGCAGGGACAATTCATGAATGCCCTCAAAGGAAATTCAGCATCTGTTGGCGCCTGGGAGTGAGTATGCCCATGTTTGTGTAAATAAGCACCTTCTCAGAGCAGAAGCATAGCTTGGGGGGAGGGGAGAGTAGGAACTGTGACCCCTCGCACACCCAAAACATGCCGCAAAAGAGGTACCTTTCTAAAACCACTTGTAAAGTATTGGTTTGTAGGACTCTGATGAAAAATGGTAAAAGGGCCGGGTATGGTTGCTCATGCCTATAATCCCGGCACTTTTGAGAGGTTGAGGCGGGTGGATCACTTGAGGCCAGGAGTTTAAGGCAGCCTGGCCAACATGACAAAACCTCCATCTCTACTAAAATACAAAAATTAGCCAGGTGTGGTGGTGCGTGCCTGTAACTCCAGCTACTCGGCAGGCTGAGGCAGGAGAATCGCTTGAACCTGGGAGGCAGAGGTTGCAGAGAGCCGAAATCTTGCCACTGCACTCCAGCCTGGGGGAAAGAGTGAAACTGCATCTGCAAAACAAACAAAATATTGGAAGGAACAGTGGGGCTGCAAGCCCTTGAGATGCCCAGAGATGGGGCCACTAACCACCAGCATGGGCCGGCCCCCAGCCAGACCCCTGAGGCTACAGTCTGTCATGCCACTGACTCAAAGCTCAGAGGTGTGGGAACCCACATGGCATAGACAGGGTGTAATGACTGGGCCCCTAAAGAGGATTTATGGGGTCGGGAAAATAGCCGGGTCTAGCAAGACAGTACACCACCAGGATATACTGACCTTTGACCTACCACTTGGTGCACATACCACAGGGCACATTAGAAAGGGGGAAGGGATTCTCCTCCAGCCCAGGCCTGGGTACCCAAAGACCTGGGAAATGGGGGAGAGCCATGTGCATGAGTATGTACCACATCCAGCCTCCAGCCATAGTGGGACAGGAGGCCAGGGGCGGTTCTCCAGGGAAGTTCTTAGAACCAGAGCACAGAGCCTTGGAGAACTCTCAAGGTGGCCTACTCTGCTTCATGTCTTGTCCCCCGCACCCCCGCCCCACTTGTCTTGCCTAAGGAGACATAGGCTGTCAGACAGGCAAGGCCTTAAGTCTAGTAGGCCAAACTCGGGGGGATAAAGCATAATCGTATCACAGGGATCTTGAGGACAATCTGCATATATAAATCCTTAGGTCAAGGCTTCTAAAAAAAAAGTTGTTTTAATGCGTCTGACACAGAAAGTCTCTTGGCAGTCCAGTGAGTGGGGGCGGGTGCTCCGGAGGCCGGTGCGTTCTTGCCACCACTTGAGTTCCTCTGACACGTGGCCTTGCTGAGCCCCAGGGTTGCCGGGCTGTCCTTCAGGGAGGGCTTCCGCTGCTGGTAGCGCAGGGGAGGGCCCTCCTCCTCATAGGCAGGGACGGGAAATAGCCAGGGGGCAGCAGCAGCTTGGGGTGATAGGCTGTCAGCTCTCTGTTGCCAGCCAGGCCTCAGGCCCCAGGCCCGGCAGTGATGATGAATCTTGGGAGGGGAGAGAGGCTGCAGAAAGGAGACGCTGGGGTGGCTGCTGCCAGGCGGGGTGGGGTGGGAGATGCTGGAGGACTGTGGAGCCACTCCTGTCTCCTGAGCAGGAGTGGCAGGCGGTGTGGGGCAGCGGGGGCTTGGTTGGGGAAAAGCAGGAATCTGGCACTGCGTAGTGAGGGGCGGCGGTGGCCCTATGGATCCGCCTGGAAGGAATCTGCCCTCAGAGACTGCAACGTGCCCCTCCTCCCCTGCATCTCAGGGGTGGCTGGGGTACTGGCACGGCCCTGCCACTGTCAGGAACGCCTCGGATGAGAACCACGTGGTAGGAGGCAGGCTCCAGAAGCCACAGGCTGGAAGCACTGGGCCCATTCTGTGGTGTGGTGGCCGGGCTGGACTTGCTCCAGGGTCGGAAGACTTCCTGGGCTTCTCATAGGGGTGGTCCAGGTTGGTCTCCTTCCAGGGGCTGTTCTGGACTGGAGCCTGTTCCAGGCCCCCAGGCTCAGGTCCTGTTGGCTGGAGACCCTCAAGGGTTTGGGGTGGGAGAGATGAGAAGGTGGGGTTGGGGACTCTGGAGGAGGTTTTGGCATTTAGGATTCCTCTCCCTCCAGGAGTAGCCCATCTCTGACAGGGAGCTGACATAGAGGCACTGAGCTCTCGGCCCAGGGGGAGTGCAGCAGCGGGAGGGGGCTCCCCGTTGTGCTGCCGCTCTGCTCTACCAGGCAGCGCTGGAGCTCCTGCAGCTGCTTCTCTTCCCGCAGCGTGGCGTGCTGCTGCCTGGCCTGCCGGACAAGATTCTCCTCCAGGCTCAGCCTGTGGGGGCCTCTGTGAGCTACAGCTGCAGGGCCAGCTGGTGCTCAAGGCTGCTTAGGGGGTTCTCTCTGCAAGGCCCAGTCATCCAATTTGTAAGCTGCTCCATTTCTGTGGCGAACCTTGAATGCCTTTTCCCCTGGTTTGAGGGGATACTCCCCCGCAAGGTGCCGGTCAGCTCGGCCTCCAGCAGGCAGAGTCTCCTGAGCTCCTCCAGGCAGGCCTCTTGCCTCACCTCAAGAGCTCTCTTCTGCTCTTGCGTGGGTCAGCTCCTTCACTGGGGAGACCGGGCTGTCAGGGACAGACTGCTGGATGATGCACCTGTCGGTGTCGCTGACCTCATCCTTATTCTTCATGGTGGATTTCTGGAAGGAGAGGGCACAGAGCAGGGAGTGGGGACAGAGTGACCAACCTGGGCCAGGATGTGTAAGTAGCTTGGAGTTTCCCCAGCTGTCCCATGGAGCTCTGGTGCCGCCCGCCTGCCCATGCACCCTCCGCTCCAGCCTCGCAGCTTCAGGACCTGTTTGTCTGGGCCATTTTCCCTCCTCCCAGCCTCCCTGCGGCCTGCCCTCCCCAGAGGCATTTCATTTAAACTTGGCATTTGAAGCATCTCAAATATTAAAGATCCCAAGACCAGCTATTTTAAATATAATAGTGGAATCATTAAAAGTTATAAAAATGATTGTACAGAAGTATACAGTGGGTATAGAAGATACTGTTTATTTTCAAGGTTAAATACAATAATGTATGAAAGCATCCAAATAGAAATAAAAACAATGAAGATCAAACTCTTCTTAATGGTAAATAATCCCATTACATTTTAATATCATGTAATATCCATAGTATTTATTTTGTCAAATCTTTAAAATAAAGAATAAAGTAGAAGTGTCGTCAATGAGAATAGGGGCCCAAAGCCAATGGAAACATATCTTTAAATTGCTCAAGAAAGATAACTGAAAACCTACAGTTCTATACAAGACTAGACTATCTTTCAAGAGAGAAAGCCAAATAAAGATACTTTTAGACCAAGAGATTTTTACCATGCATAAAATGACCCCCAAAAGAAATTATACCCATATAAAAGTCATGGCATGAAGAAAAGCATAGTATGCAAAGAAATTGGCAAATATGTGGGCAAATCTATATGGCCACTAATTTTACTAAGAAAGATAGCAGTAAACCAGGGGACAAGACAAGGTAAAAATTAAAGTTTAAACATCAATAACATGGTAGACCATGTGAGAGCTAGAAATCAGATATAAACATCCTGAAGTTCTATAGGATTCAGGAGGATTGCAGATGTTAACTAGAGGATTTGCTAAGTTAAAGAACTATGATAAAAAATTAAGGGAAATATAACAACAATAGAAATAGGATATAATACTCCTAAAGCAGTCAAGGGAATAAAAGGAAACAAAGAAAGTCTCATCAATTCAATAAAAGGCAAGAAAGTTGTCAAAAATATTAAAAAGTAGAGTATGTTAAAAACAAATACCAACTGAAATAATCAAACAGAAATATCCACATTAAATGTGAATAGTTAAACGTGCTGGTTAAAGCATGTTAACTGTCATGCCCCAGCTATACCAAGGCAATTGCCTTTCTGATATTTTAATACCATTGATTATTTTTACTTATTTTAGAACTTGAGCCTGCACTCTATTTTGAAGGCTTCTTCCATCTAGCATTATGTTTTTGAAATTCGTCCACATTGTTGCATGTGTCAGTAATGTATTCCTTTTATTTCACCACACTGAGTAGTAGTTTGTTGTATGCTTAGACTATAGTTTGTCAATCCGTTTGCTTATTGATTAGCACTTGGGATATCGCCATTGATTGGCTATTATGAAAAAACTGCAATGGACATTCTTGTGTAAGTCTCTTTCTGAAGACATTTTCATTTCTATTGGCTACATATTTGGAGCATAATTCATGAATTATAGATGTATGATATATGCTTAGTTTTGTAAGAAATCATTAGCTCTTTTCTCAAAGTGGTTGTACCATTTACATTCTTGCTGGGAATATAGAGAGCTACTTCCTATTCTTATGAATATTTGATGCTGTCAATCTTTTTAATTTTTGGCATTCTGGATGATGTGAAACTCCTGTGGTTTACTTTGCACTTCCATAGTGACTACCAATGTTGAACACTCGAGTTCGTGTGCTAATTGGTTATTTGTATATCTCCTTTTATGAAGTGCCTGTTTAATTTTTTGCTAATCTGGTTCTATTCAAAACTGGTTTCAGTTGATTCTCTTTTATTTTACACTAGGATATGTTTTTCTGTTTGTTTGTTTTTTTTTTCCTGGTGTTATTTGGGATTGCATCTTGATACTGTGAATGTAAAGCTGTGAAGACTGTAGAATATGTTTAAACATGTTGATGTTTTTGTTTTTAACAGGTAATTAACTTGATTTCACTTAAATGAGAAATTCTATCTTGAATCTTTTTTCTTTTCTTTTATTGTGGCTGGAATTATTAAGTCTTCCCCATGCATGCATGGCTTGGGGCAACCAGAATCTGGGCAGAGTGTATCCTGCCCAGTTCATGGATTTTTCTCTCTAGCTTTCTCTTTTTCAGGTTTCCCTGCCATTTTAAAGTGGTTATACTTGCTACTGCAGGTTTCTATCAGTTTTATCCTATGCAGCATTTACTGTCCTTGGGCTAAAAGTCATAAATGTGAGCGACTCTGCAGGGCAAGGTGTCAGAGCCCTGGCAGTGGAAAGTGCTTGGCTCACAGGTGGTAAGAAGAATTTATCAACAACAGCATAGGTTTGAAAAGGAAAGTGGTATTAGAAGGAAAGAACTCTGTAGAAGAGTGCAGCAGGGTGCTTCAGCAAAAGAGGACTGAGCCCACTGCAGTGGATTTTTCTTTAGAAGTATTTATGGACCCTAAAGCAGGAGTTTAAGGGCAGTTTGGACCGCGTTCTGTAGGTCATGATCAATGATTATATTTATAGGCATTTTTGTTATTTGATGTTAACAAAGTTTGCACAATGAGTTTCCACATGCATGCATTCCTGAGATATATAGAAATTCTAGTTATTTATTAATTTTGGGGAAAGAAGCCTGGTACCATATGCCTGCTTTAGGTAATAGGGAAGTCTAATTCTAAATTCTTCAGATAAAGAGTTTTGCCTCTGGATGGTCTGCTTGATGGCCTCCAGATGATCTTTGTTCTTCTCAAACTCAACTCATAATTTTCCTTTTTCTGAGTTTCAAATCCTATCCTGAATCTGCATGCTTTGTTACATTGACTCATGTTTATTTTTTGTACTATAGATTTTTATGCTTTTAAATAGTAAGATTAGATTTTTATGCTTTTTAAACAGTAAGGCACACAAGTGATGCAGTTCAGGTAGGTTGTTAGATAGAGAAGCAGGATCCTCTTCCCATGACTGAGTTCCACACAACAGCCTCTAGAAATACGTGCTGAGAGGTATTAATAAGAGCTAACATTACTTTCTCTCTCAAATTAGAATTTTACAAGGGTACCCATTTTTCTTAGCCTCAGTTTTAAAATAATATGATACACATTATTTTTAAAGTATTTTATGTAGGCTGGGTGCAGTGGTTCATGCCTGTAATCCCAGCCCTTTGGGAGGCTGAGATGGGTGGATCACAAGGTCAGGAGATGGAGACAATCCTGTCCAACATGGTGAAACCCCGTCTCTACTAAATACAAAACATTAGCTGGGCGTGGTGATGCATTCCTGTAGCCCCAGCTACGCGGGAAGCTGAGGCAGGGGAATCACTTGAACCTGGGAGGTGGAGATTGCAGTGAGCCGAGATCACATGACTGCACTCCAGTGTGGGTGACAGAGCAAGACTCTGTCTCAAAGAAAAAAAATTATGTAGTATTATGGATTTTTAAAAAGTATTTTTAAGTATTATGGGAATTATCTATACTTTTGTAAAAGCTCTAGTTGAAAGAATCTAGTTTATGAGGGAAAAAAAGGGAAATAATACTATTCACTATCAACATGACAATCCCAAACTTTTTTTTTTTTTAATGGAGTCTTGCTCTGTCATCCAAGCTAGAGTGCAATGGTATGATCTCGGCTCACTGCAACCTCTGCCTCCCAGGTTCAAGCAATTCTCCTGCCTCAGCCTCCCGAGTTTCTGGGATAACAGGTGTGTGTCAGCATGCCCAGGTAATTTTTGTATTTTTAGTAGATATGGGGTTTCACTGTGTTGGCCAAGCTGGTCTCAAACTCCTGACTTCAGGTGATCCACCCACCGAGGCCTTCCAGAGTGCTGGCATTACAGGCATGAGCCCCCACGCCCAGCCTCAGTTATTCTTTCTCAAATTTCTTCTAAATTTGTCAGTCTGGAAAATGTTTTATTCTCGAAAACAGTATATGCTTTTTCCCTTATAAAAGTAGCCCTCCTTATTGATACGTTTGAAAATTTTCATTTAAATGTCTTCACTTCTAGTAATGTTGAGTTGTTTTTAAAAGTATGTATATATTTCTCCCAATTAAAAATTATTTATGGTTTTGAGACATTTGAACCTTTTCTTATATTGAGTTTAACCTTTTTAACATATGTGTAAGAGACATTTGGAATCAAAAATCAAATGTTCTTTCAAGGATGTTACATTTTTAAATATTTTGAGAGCCTGGTAATACTGTCTTCTACTTTTTCAAGCAGTTACTGCATTAATAATTGGTATGCCACCGACTTATTTCTAAAAGAGGGGGTGTGCTGCCTCTGCTGCCGGAAGTCTGTTCTCTCCTTAAGCCACCATTTCCCCAGCAAGGCCACCAAATGACCCTTCTCATCTTTTCCAGGAAGTCGTATGGTAGTGTAAAATAGGAAACTTACTGCTTGGACTTTAATCAAGAAGGGACTCTATACAGCAGTAGAATTATGTTACTGTCTTCTCTTCAGCCAAGAGCACGATAGAAAATATTTACCATGATAGAGTCCGCAAAAAATTTATCTAACAAGCACTTAGATAAAGCTTGAGACAGAAATTCATTAAGATAGTTTAAAAAGAGACAGGAAAAATAAAACAAACCTACTTCCATAGTAATGGGCAATACACATGCAGTAATTTGCAGTATATTATGAAGAAAATCTTCATAATTAATAAGGTTAGTAATATTAAAAATCAATTAATAAAGCATATATTAAAATTGCCTTTGTATTTTCAAATGCAATGACAAATCACTTTCTCCCGACAAATCAAATTCCTGCAAGATGTGTGACTGATTTCAGCATAGACAGTATGGAACAAGAAGCTCATGTCAACATGTAAGAGAATCAACAGAACCTGGATTGAAAGTGTATGGAAATAAGAGAGAGTACTGGGATGTATAGAATATAGTCCTTCAACTACTCGCCTTAGGGTTCCTGCTAGTTATTTAGTCAGAAGGGGGCATACATTTATGTATGACTATACTCCAAAGTAAAATGCATAATATTGCTTTACATCCAATTTCTATGTATTAACTAGTATTTGCCTAGCATTGATCTACATACTCGGAAAACACAGCAATGGACAAGGAAAAGTCCCTGCTTACAAGGAGCTTTTAGTGGAGAAAATAGACAATAAACTCATAAAAGACCTGGGATTACAGGTCTGAGCCACCCTGCCTGGCCTGCTTAGTTTTCTATGTGTAGAAGGTGATTTCACAACTGTGAGAAGTAGCATGGTCAAGAATAATGATGCAGAAGTCCTCTTCATCACCTTTGCCTTTTGTTTTTGAGATGGAGTCTCGCTCTGTCATCTAGGCTGAAGTGCAGTGGCATGGTCTCGGCTCACTGCAACCTCTGCCTCCCAGGTTCAAGCAATTCTCCTGCCTCTGCCTCCCAAGTAGCTGGGACTACAGTCACGTGCCACTATGCCTGGGTAATATTTTTGTAATTTTAGTAGAGATGGGGTTTCACGGTGTTAGCCAGGATGGTCTCAATCTCCTGACCTCGTGATCCACCCGCCTCTGCCTCCCAAAATGATGGGATTATAGGCATGAGCCACTGTACCCAGCCTACCTTTGCCTTTCTCTTCTCTTCTCTTTTCTTGTTTTTCCTCCTGAGACTGAGTCTCACTCTGTTGCCCAGATTGAAGTGCAGTAGTGCAATCTCGGCTCACTGCAACATCTGCCTCCCAGATTCAAGCGATTCTCCTGTTTCAGCCTCCTCAGTAGTTGGGATTACAGGTACATGCCACTAGGCTTGGCTAATTTTTGTATTTTTGGTAGAGTTGGGATTTCACCATGTTGGCCAGGCTGGTCTGGAACTCCTGACCTCAGGTGATCCATCCACCTTGGCCTTCCAAAGTGCTGGGATTACAGGTGTGAACCACCATGACCGGCCCACCGTTGCCTTTATCAGTAACGTATCTAAAATCCCATAGCCCCTGTCCTCACTCTGCAAAGCTAAATGCAGCTTAGAGTCTTTTGAGAAATGATTCCCATTTATAACGTTAGTGCCACATCTTTGGAAACTCAGTGTGCTCCATTTGTTTGATATTCATTATGTTGGTATGTCCAAATATTGTGTTAAGATGTCTTACATAAAGGGTTGTGTCTCATACATCGTTACACTATTGCTACACGAACTGTATTTACACCGGGCTCTCCTTGTGGAATGAGAATATTTCTTACTGATCTTATTTTGACCCTACAACCCCATTTTGCTTTGGCCTTTTTATATCCAGAGGCTTTGAAGACAGAATGAATGCTTACCCTTTGGGTAGTCATAGATGGCAAGCCCTCCTAGCTCCCTGTTGCATAATGATAGAAAATGTGGTGTTATGGGGAGACTAAAAGAAGCCCAGTATGGTCTTTGCAGAGCATTGGGGGCATCAGTAGTGGTTCCAGGGAGATGAAGGGAAAAACTCTCTCCATCCCCTTTCCATATCCTTTGTCTTTCTCTCAGAGAGTACTACCCATACAATGATTTGGGATATTAAAAAAGATTAGATGATACCAACGTGTTTGTAAATACAAAGGGAAAATATTCCCTTTGTTCTGCACCTCTTTTTCTGGTCTCTACCTATGTCAGCACGTGGATTTGTTCCCACAAAGTGGGCAGTTAAGGTAGCTGTTTTAATTGGATAGAGCATAGCTGTTCTGAAGTAGAGAAAAGTGGAAGGAAAGAAGAGATGGAGAAGAAACAAATTTGTACGGGTGCAGAAAGAGCACTAAACTTGCTACTTGTATCTTGGGAGACGGTGTTGTGCTAAACCCATATTAATCTCAGTAGGGACAGCACCAGGTTCAAAAGGCTGAGAGACCCAGAGTCAGCAAATGAGACATGGGTTTATTAGGGGATTGCATACAGGGGAGAGAGTCCAGGGGTGGTGGGCTGGACAGAAAAACCACAATAGCCTGTAAAATCATGCAGTTTTATGTGGTATTTTAACTTAATCCTCTCCTTAACCTCTGCCTGGCAACCTTCATTCAACCAAAAGCTTAGAGACCCAATTCCCTGTATGTTCAGGACAGGCTGGAAACTCAGATATTTATTACAAAGAAGGAACAAATATTTGGGTTGGCCACTTCTAGATTCCTTAGATCTGAACATACATTCGGGTGCATCTGCCATTACAGGGTCATTCTAAGGTTGTGCTTTATTTATTGCTATCATATGTGTTTACCCTATAGGTGGGGATGTTGAGGATACAAAGATGAAAGAGGAAGAATGGCTGTTTTCTTTCTATTCAGGAAATATCCCAGGTGAAGAAGTTCATATTTCAGAATTTATTTTAAGTCTTAATTTATTCTTTTCAGCTTATAACTGTTAGTGAAATATTTCAGGATTTAGATCAAAACAAGAGAAAGGGGAACAGTAACTTCACCAAAAACACCGAATCAACCCATTACACAGGCCTATCCTAACCTATTAGATATCTTTCTCCAATTTATACCATTTCTCCTCCCATGACTGTGTCAAGGAGGAATTGTTAGGGGGACTGTGTTTCCCGTGATCTCCATCAGTTTTCCCACAAAAGACTTCCTAGTGGAGAAATACAATTTAAGGGAAAATATGTGCTTGCTATGCAGCTTCAAGGAAAGTCCTCTAGTTCATTCTCTAATCACATTGTCACCTCTGGTTCTCTATAACTCTGGAGCCACTACTGAGGCCCCAAATACTCTGCAATGACCATGTAGAATTTCTTTCAGTCTCCCCATAATATTGCGTTTTCTTTTTTTTTTTTCTTTTTGAATGGAGTCTCACTCTGTCACCCAGGCTGGAGTGCAATGGTGTGATCTCAGCCCACTGCAACCTCTACCTCCCAGGTTCAAGTGATTCTTGCCTCAGTCTCCCAAGAAGCTGAGATTACAGGCACCCACCACCATATCCAGCTAATTTTTTTATTTTTAGTAGAAATGGGGTTTCAGCATGTTGGTTGGGCTGGTCTCGAACTCCTGACCTCACGTGACCTACCTGCCTTGGCCTCCCAAAGTGCTGGGATTACAGGTGTGAACCACCAGGCCCAGCCTGCATTTTCATCATTATGCATTTGTACATGGTGTCTCCTTAAACTCAAAGGACTGTTCTTATCTATTACCTTTTCTACAAAAACTTTCTCACCTTCTATTGTGAGGAGGATTCCCTTTTTATATGCTGTCATTAAATTCTGTGCTTATCTCTCTCACAGAATTCTTCATTTATTCAACAGAAACCATACCATGTATAATATGATGGGTAATAGGGATCCGATTTTGAGATCTTGACTTTCAAAATCAAGACTGAATTTTGCATGGGATGCAGAATGCTCACAACAGTTATTTTATACTTTCAAGAAACAATTTCTGTGCTGTATAATATATTTCAATGTGAAAAAGTTATGGAATATTTTGTAGAAACATTTTATCAAACAAAATAGCCTCATTTTCCCAAACTTTCAAAAATAGAAGAAAGCTATAGATCAGTTTTTTATGAATATATATGTAAAATCATAACTAAAGTATATCCAAAGTGCACATACTAAAATGGCATAATTAATTTCATAGATTGATGAGATTCCAAATTAATATTTGACAATCTATCAATATACAAAACAAATAAAAAACCCAACACATGGTCTTCTAACAAGATAGTAAAGTACATTTGGTAAAATACAACATTCATGCTTGGTCAAACCTTTGAGCAATCTAGATATAGGAAGATCTAGAATTAAGATGATTATGATTATTACTCTCAAATCATTGGGCAGCATAATTCAAAATGTTGAAACTCTAGCAGTGTTTTTTCCTTAACATTTGGAAAGATAGTGTTAGCACTATTATTAACAATTTTTCACTAGAATGATCCAACCAAATGGAATAGAATATCCATTGGTTGGATCCGTATATCCTATTATGTTTCAAGTTCAATCATGATTTAAACAGTTGCTGTGCTTTTTCTTTCTTTGTTTTTTTTTTTTCCCCTACAAGTTGCTGGAATTCTGGTTTGTGGGGTTGGTAGGTCATAATATACACATAAGAATATATACTCTCATACATGAAACAACCATGAAAATTGTAATCTTGGAGAATAGTAAATGAAAAGGAAAATCCCCATTATATAATGTTGTGTTAAAAAGAATGTCTTAGCTGGGCGTAGTGGCTCACATATATAATCCCAGCACTTTGGGGGGCTGAGGCAGGCAGATTTTGAGGTCAGGAGTTCAAGACCAGCCTGGCCAATATGGTAAAAAACAAAACAAAACAAAAAAACTCGAATGTCTCATAACCATACAAATAATCACAATTTTGTATATATGTCACTGAAAGAAGTCACATTTTCCATGTGACTAGTTATCTTAACTAGTTTTTTGTTTTTTTCCTGGAATGTGGAACTTGGAAGGATTATGAATGTTCTTTCTTTTGCCTCTTTCTAATTTTTTAAAAAGAATGTGCATTTTCTGATTATAAAAATATATTTAAAATTTTCCTTTGAAGGGAACAGTGGTGAGAGTTTGAAGAATTTTGGCCCAGTTTTCACTAATACTTACGAATGAGTGAGAATAGTTATTGGAAAGGAAATTGGAAAAAGGTTTTCTATTGACTTATGACATAAACTGACTTAATGCCATTGAATGTTCTGACTTCAGGAGATCAACTTCACAAATATATTCACTCTGAAAAGACACACTAGCACATTCCCAATTCTTGGATTAGGATGCTAGAGCTCACAACTTAGAATGTGGCTAAGATGGGCAGTGTAGGTAGGACGATAAGGCACCCAACTGTATCACATCGTAAAAAGAGAAGGCAGAGGAGATACCCATGGTTGGGGGGTGTAGGGGAATAACAGCAATTACTATGACCTCAGTTTCATTTCTGCCAAAAAAGGGTTAAGTTCCAATTTCCCAGCTCTCTGTTTTTTTGTACATCTCTCTCCAAAGGGTTGGTCTGATCTTTAGATTGATGCTCAGCATCAGATACCACCTATAAATGAGAAGCAAACTCTCTTTGAGAAGTGCTCATCCTTCTCCCCATGTTAAGAAAGAGTAATATTTTGCTTATAAGGCATATGTACTCACCCAGATTCCCTCATTTTAACCAACGCAACTCTCAAAACAGACTGTGCCCTCAGAATGAAATTGAATTCACTAAGTATTGTATCTTATCTCCTGCTCCAGCTAGATTATTCTGATGTTTATATCATAACTTATTCTTCATAGTATCCCACATCCTTGGTACTAGAGCTCCAGTGGTTGTCCGAATAAATGAGCCCCTCTGAATCCCAAAGGAGCTAATAATGAGCAGCAGTATTCTAGTTAGAACAAGCCCCCTTCTGTCCCTCTCACATGGTTTAAAGAATTATTTTGGTTTTTATTCTGTTTGATAACCAATAATATATATTTGTTACTGGAAGTTTCAATGAGCCATAGGCTCACTGCTGGGATTGATTTATCCCACTGTCTTCATGCCTGGGCTGTCTTTAGGGAATATGTCACAGTGCAGTGCCCTTGAGTCTCTGTTAGCCTACTGTGCACCAGTCCATGTACTGGTTGTCCCCTTTGACTACGGATAAAGAGAAGTACTGCGTCTTAGCTGGAGGACGTATACTTCATTCCCGTCTCTTTGGCATAGTAGCTGTACAAACTATGGGGAAAACGCTCTGTGTCTCCAAGCATGACGTGCCCTGTATAAGTTGGGGCAATAGTACCTATTCACAAATTGTTGTGAGGATGAACATAACATACTTGAAACTTCTTGGCATAAATCAAGTGCATAATATATGTTAATTTAATCTGAATCCCTAGGCTATTATTATTTCGTTTCCCATGATAAGAAGTGACTTACTTAAAGTGACATTCATCATATCCATGGTATTTTTCTTTCCCCAGTAATTCCCTACATTTTCCATTGTGTTATCCAGCATTTTAAAATCAAATAAATTATTCATAATTCCCTGTCCCCATTTACCTCTTTCTTCCTGGAAATACTTCTTCCCAGCTTTGCCCTAATGTTCCCTTTTCAAGCATCTGTATGGGGTCTTCATCTTTTCCACTTACAATAGATAGCATGAGTTGCTGGGATTTCAGTTTCTTCTGAAACAAGGAAAATGTTCTCCCTCTTCATCATCAGTGTTTTGCTAACTGCTTGTGTCGACATACTGAAGTCACTGTAGCTGCTCCTCCTCAATCCGACTACTTCTCAGCTCTATCTCTTTGAGCTATAGCTCTAGACTATACTCTAAAACCCATAGTCAAGTATCTCACAATCACAACTCTTAGTGGTGGCATGGGAGAGAGAAACAATAAAGCTTTCAGCCCCAAAAGAAAGTCTTGCCGTAAGTTTATATTCATTAGTAAATTAATGTGTCACATAAGTACTTTCCTTCCTCTGAGCTCCAGTATTTCCAGAGGACCTGCCAGTGGCTCTGGTAGCCAATTAAATCCTTCTTTGTTTTCTTCTGAGAGATTGTACTCCCAGAAGTAATTTAAAGTTGAATCTTTAAATAATGTGGAAGATAGTGACTTTTAGATACATTGTGGCTAATATCTCAAAGATCTGATTATACCTTGCTTTGTGTGTGTATGTGTGTGTGTGTGTGTGTGTGTGTGTGTGTGACAAAGTCTCACACTGTTGCTCAGGCTGGAATGCACTGGCACGATCTCAGCTCACTGCAACATCCACCTCCTTGGTTCAAGCAATTCTCCTGCCTCAGCCTCCTGAGTAGCTGATATTACAGGGACCCGCCTCCATGCCCAGCTAATTTTTTGTATTTTTAGTAGAGAGGGGGTTCTGCTATGTTGGCCAGGCTGGTCTTGAACTCCTGACCTCATTTTCCTTTCACTTCCCCCTCTCAAAGTGCTGGGATTACAGGTGTGAGCCACTATGCCTGGCAATACCTAACTTATTAAACAGTAATTTTCTTTCTTCTTTGAATTGCTACTTCCCTGATTATACAAGTTATATATACTCAGAATAGAAAATTTGAGAAATTCCAAAAAATCCAAAAGAGAAAAGAACATCACTCATAATTACAGATGTAAATATTAATATATTTCTATGCATATGCTGTGTTTACATGCTTGAGTATACTGTATTTCTTGATTTATTACCTGATTTTTTTATTATGAATAATACATTATATGTATTTTTTCATGTTAATTTTTAGGACATTTTTAACAAATTCATAACATTTACAAATGGAAAACAGGAAAAAAACCCTACATATAACAAGTGGAAGTGAAATAGTTTTCTGCTGGATTCTCAGCAACCTTTCACTTTTCATTAACTTTTTGAGGTTAATAACAATATTGGAGGAATAGGCTTACAGATTTTTTTCACTTTCTCTGCCCTAAGAGTTAAGGCCCATTTCCATTGTCAGAAGTTCTCATTATGCCCTTTTATGAAATGGAAAATGAGTGTGATCTACTCATTGGGATTTCAGTCTCTTTCAGAACAAGGAAAACATTCTCCCTCTTTTTCATCAGTGTTTTGCTAACTTCTTGTGTCCATGTACTGAAGTCCCTGCTGCTGCAAAGCAGACATAGGGCATAATAACCAAAGCTGTGAACTCAGAGCATCAAGGGACAACACACTCCTGCTGTGATATCTCAACAGGCTTCTCTAACTCTGCTTATCCTCTGTCAACTTTCTGGCCCCAGATGCTTCTGTGATGCTTCCAGGTCTTTGTGTTTTCAACTCAACCACACTTACATTTTTGGTAGCACCTCTGCAGTTGTGTGGGCCTAAATTAGAAGAATATTCACAATTCATTTAACATTTTGAGAATACATATATGTAAGGCCCTTTGCTAAATTTTGATGCCAAATAAACTTGATGTCCTCTCAGTGTTGTAGGTATATGCAAAGATGAAAAGACTCTACCTCTTGATGTAGGCACTGGCAATATTTCAGAAAAGCATGTTGAAGTAAAAATATTTCTCAGGTTCTTTTTGGAAAGTGGAATTTGACTCAATACTGACATTTTCCTTTAGCAGACTAATTCCGCAGGATTCTATTTTCCAATTTGTCTTCCCTGAGGTGGGCAGCAATTGAAATCTCTGTTCAGGTCTCTTAGCCTTAACGTCACTTATGTATAGTTTAGAGATCAGCCAGTATTTGGGTAGAGTTTACACAAAAATGTGAGGCTCTCATTGGTCTGGCTGTCTATTTTCTGTGGGTTTCTCTTCCAAATTTTCAACTGCCATGACCTTCATGAACTCTGTCCTGTTTCTTCGGGCCAGTAAGACTGACGTTTTCTACCTGGATTTCAGTTACCCTGTAAAATGATGCTGACTGGGTCCTTCTTTTATATTAAAACCCCTGAAAGGAAATCATACTTGCCATGTTTTTCCTGGCATATATTGACTGCTCCCATCCAGTTTCTGGATGGTTTTAGCCACTTCAGGAAAGTGTATGTATGTGTGAAGTATATATTTGCGTGTTTGTTGTGGTAAGAGCATTTAACATGATAATATGAGATGTTCTCACTTAACAAATTTTTAAGCATGCAATACAGCATGATTAACTAGGAGCACTATGTTGTACAACAGATATCTAGAAGATATTCATCGTTTATAACAGAAATGTTTGTGTCTGTGGAATAGCAACTCTTCATTTCTCTCTATCACACCACCCAGCCCCTGGAAATCATTCTAGTTTCTGCTTCTATGAGTTTGGTTATTTTAGATACTTCGTGTAAGTGTAATCCTACAGTATTTGTCTTGCAGTGACTGGCTTATTTTATTTAGCATAGTCTTATCAAGGTTTATCCATGTTATTGCATATGGCAGCATTTCCTTTTTCTTTTTTTGAGACAGAGTCTCGCTCTTGTTGCCCAGACCAGAGTGCAATGGTGTGATCTCGGCTCATGGCAACCTCCACCTCCCAAGTTCAAGTAATTCTCTTGCCTCAGTCTCTATAGTGGCTGGGATTACAGGCACCCACCATCACACCCAGGTAATTTTTGTATATTTAGTAGAGATGGGGTTTCGCTATGTTGGCCAGGAGGATTTCCTTATTTTTAAAGGCTGAATAATATTCCATTATATATATAAAATGGAATATATATACATAAACATATGTATACATGTTTCCTTTATCCAGACCTCTGTTGCTGCACATTTAGGTTGTTTCCGTATTTACACTATTTTGAACAGTGCTGAAATGACATTGGCGTGCAAATATCTTTTCAAGATCCTGATTTCAGGAAGTTTCCTTTTCCCTGTAAAGTAAAAAAAGTTTTTACCTATATTATTACCTATTACCTATAAAAGTCTAGGTATTCATTGGGGATACAAAATTAACAAGATACTATTCTTGTTTTAGGGATACTGTCAGTCTAGTGAAGAAATGAATGTACCTTTATGTAACTGTCACCCCTCAAGAATATATAGGCCGGGTGCGGTGGCTCACGCCTGTAATCCCAGCACTTTGGGAGGCTGAGGTGGGCAGATCACGAGGTCAGGAGTCCGAGACCAGTCTGGCCAACATGGTGAAACCCCGTCTCTACTAAAGATACAAAAAATTAGCCAGGAGTTTTGGCGCGAGCCTGTAATCCCAGCTACTGGGGCTGAGGCTGTAGAGAGGAAAACTGTTTGAACCCTGGAGGCAGAGGTTGCAGATCTTGGCAGTGAGCTGAGATCGTAACATTGCACTCCAGCCTGGGAAACAGTGCAAGACTTTGTCTCAGAGAAAAAAAAATGTATATATTCAGTTATTTCAGTGAAAGCTCTATGAGTGCAAGGACTTAAAAAACATCTTATTGAGATACAGTTGACATAACAAAAAGCTGTACATATTTCATGTATGCAATTTAATGAGTTTGAAGACAAGCATATACCCAGGAAACCATTACCACAATCTATGCCATAAACAATCCATTACCTCCAAAAGTCTTCTATTGCACTCTTTACTATTATTCTTATTGTTCTTTGTGAAAAGAACACTTCTCAGAGGTGAGCAGCAACTGAAATCATCACCTCCAACAAGAAATTTAAAACGTACTTTTCCTAGAGTGTACAGTTGTTATCTGTAGGAGAGTCAGCCAAATGCTATTATTGGAAGATACCATTTTATATTTTATTGATTATTTCAACATCTATGTTGTAAGTGAAATAAGACAAAAAGCTTTATTTGTTTGTAATGTTCTTGTCTGAACATGAAATAAAAATAAATGGATCAGGCAGGTTTCTCAATATTTTTATATTCTGTTTTTGTTAAATTTGAATAAGATGAGGACTGTTTGTTCCTTGCCAATTTAGTGAACTCATAAGTAAAGCTGTCTGGCAGCAGGAACTATTAAGGTTCAATTGAGGTTAATGAAAATAAGGATGTACTTATTTTTCCCATCCAAGCTACTAGGCCCCTTGAATTCTATGCATAGGCGTCCTTTGGGATCAAGAGCTGCTGCTCCAGAGAATATACTAGGAAGAGGGTTTTCTGGGTGAGTTTGTACACACATTCATCTTTTTTGGTAAATTTTAACTTTTGTTTATTTTAAAAGCTTTCTTGTTCATTTGTTTCCTTTGTTTAATTTTGGGGTATATATTCATCTTTGCTACGTTTCCAAATTTGTACCCTAAATAGAAATCTATGAGGGTTTCCTTTGCATCATATGCTTGCCAATACTTAGTATTGACCAACTTTTAGATTATGAATCTGGTCTGGTCAACTTGGAATAGCATCTTTTTAAGACTCATGAAACAATAGGTATTGTTTGAAGGGTGGTGAAAAAAATTATATGAGATGGATACAGAAAACACTCCACCTGAGATATTTCTACTTGGTTGTGTCATGAGGTTAGGTTCATACAAATCTGAAGAAGGAAGCAGCATAGGTGGAGCCCATGTGGGCCCAACAGTTAGTGAGGGCAGTAACAGCATGTATGCTGTATATGTTTGTAAGGTTTTGGTCCATCTTTCCGTAGGTACTTTCAGGACTCTAAACACTGCTGAAGGAATCACAACTTCTATTACAGTCTAAGGCCTCTAGATGGTGGCATAGACTATTTTTTTCTTCCTCATTTCTTTTGCTCCATACTTTTAAGTGGAATTGTGGGATTAGCTTTACTTGATCTTATTTGCTCTTCAAAATATTAATTCATATGTTCCCTGGTAATGAATTGGATTTCATTTCTCCATATTCTTGTCAATACTTATGATGCTATAATGTAGTATTTGACTATTTTGGAGGTGTGTAATGTCTCATCCAAGAATTCATTTTTCTGATCACTTGTGATCATCTTTTTATATTCTTACTGATAAATGAGTTTTATTTTCATTGTAGAAATTGCCAAATTTTTGTTGAATTACTTTACTTTTAAAATCATGTTCTAGACTGGAATCCTTCTTTAATAAAATCTGTGTAAATGGGAGATATTATATCCCATTTATATATATATATATATATATATATATATATATATATACACACACACACATACACACACATATTTACCTTTTTCTTTTTATAGATTTAGGGGTTTTAAGTGTCATTTTGTTACATGGAGATATTGCATAGTGGTAGAGTCTGGGCTTTTAGCATAGCCATTAAATATTCTAATATTTAAACTTTCATAATGCTGTCTTTTATCATACAGAAGTTTGAATTTTAAGGAGGCTAAATTTGCCATTCTTTACTCTTATTGTTCTTTTGCTTACCAAGTAATTTCCTGCTTGTATGTCGTGGAGGTATTCTTGCATAGGTTTTTTTTTTTTTTTACCTTGTTTTAGACAGGGTCTCACTCTTGTTGCCCAGGCTGGAGTGCAGTAGTGTGATCTCAGTTCACTGCAACCTCTGCCTCCCAGGTTCAAGCCATTCTCATGCCTCCGCCTCCTGAGTAGCTGGGATTACAGGCACACACCACCATGCCTGGTTAATGTTTGTATTTTTAGTAGAGACGAGTTTCACCATGTTGGCCAGGCTGGTAAACTCCTGTTGTAAGGTGATCCACCTGCCTCAGCCTCCCAAAGTGCTGGGATTACAGGGGTTAGCCACTGTGCCTGGACTTCTTCCATAGTTTTCTATAAAAGTTTTAGAGTTTTGCTTTTTGGATTTGGCTATTTAATCTTTCTCAGTTTTATATGTAGCATAAGAGGTACAAATATATGTGATCTTTTTTGGCAATATGAATAATCAATGACAAAGCACAATTTGCCAAATAGTCTATTTGTTTTACACAGATGAATAATGCCATATCAGTTATCAAACTCTCTGCAAATCTGTTATCAGACTCTTATAGATGCCTGTGCTTTTGTTAGTCTTTCTTTCTAGTCCATGGATTTGTTTGTCCTTCACCTTCATGAATACAATATTTAAATAACTACAATGTTATAATCAGGCTTGACCTTGTATAATGATTACCATCTCTTTATTCTTATCCTGCAATATTTTCTTAGTGACTCTAGGTTTTTCACTCTTTCATGTGAATTTTAGGATAAGTTTGACAATATCCAAAGGTGGGGGTGGGGGGTGGAATCTTATCCTGTTAGACTTTGGTAGGAAAGACATTTAATTTAGAGAGAACATTGAGTTTAATTAATATATTTATTTTTGATTTTCTAACCATGTACAAAACATTGCTCCTCATTTACTTAGATTTTTTTCTATTATTTAATAAAGATTTATAATTTTTCTCATAAAGCATTTGTGCTCTTTTTATTAGATTTATTCATAGGCACTAGACATATGTTGCTTTTGTGAATGGAATTTTTAAAAAATACATTTTTCTAACCAGTTGTAATGGATATAAGGTAAACTAGTGACTTTATGCTATTGATTTTTGATTCAGCAACCACTGTTAATGTAGGTAATTTGTTCACAGCTTTTCTTCATTTTTTATGTAGCTAAGTATATTGTTTGGGATAATGATAATTTTATTTCTTCTTTGTAATCCTCGTATATATTATTTCTTATTCTTTTTAATACTGAACTCTAGACCATTGTTGAAAGAGGAACAAAACAGGCATTTTAAATTTCATTTTTAAACATTAAACATAGTATGTTTAATATTTCATCATTAACTATGATATTTGCTGGGGATTTTTGATAGCTACCCTTCATCAGGCTAAAAAGATTTTCATTTGTTCTAGTTTGCTGTAATTTTTTTTTAAAATTATAAACGCATGTTGAATTTTATTAAATTTTCTGCATTTGGTAAAATAGACATGCTGTTTTCTCCTTAAATTGATACTGTCATAAGTTAAATTAACATTTATTCTAATGTTAACATTTTCTTGTATCCCTGATATACATTTTACTTGGACATTAGGTATTATTTTCTACATTGCTGGATTATGTTTGTTAATATTTTATTTAAGATTTTTCTATTTATGTAGTAGAGTGGCTTATTCCCTCCCTAACCTCCTGCTTTTTTTTTTTTGAGACCAAGTCTCTCTCTGTTGCCCAGGCTGGAGTGCAGTAGCATGATCTCTGCTCATTGCAACCTCTGCCTCCGGGTTCAAGTGATTCTCCTGCCTCAGCCTCCCGAGTATTTAATTTTTTCCCTTTTAAAATTGTCTAGTTTTTGTCTCACTTTTTGCCTGCTTCAAAAGATTGGTTCTATAAGATCTTCTTTTTCTATTTTCTGCAACAAATTAGATTTTTTATGCTCTTGAAAACTTATTTGAATTTTCTAGGTAAACCCTTTTGACCTGGCGGTTTTTTAAACAGCTGCTTGAAAATTCCTTGTCTTTGAGTTTTTTCCATTCTTGTTTTTTTTTCTCTAGAGCTTGAATTGGATGCCGAGTGCATGAATTTTCATTATTTTTCATATTTAAGCCTATACATTTTCTTCTAAACAGTTAAACTGTATCCACTAATTTTGATGGTAATTTTATTGTCCTTAATTCTAAATGTTTTATGGTTTCCTAATTCTAAAAGTTTTGTAGTTCTAAACGTTTTATAATTTCCATTATTAGTTTTTACTAATCAGTGATTTACTTAGAAATGTTTCACAATTTCCAAATATAAAATATATTTTGAGTTTTGTTTTGCTTGTTGATTTCTAATTGTATTTCATTGTGATGAGAAAATGTGGTCGAGTGTTATTAGTTGTCCAATATCTCGCTTTCTGACTCAAAGAGTCAGTTTTTTTTTAAATAAACTTTTTATTGCATTTTAGGTTTTGGGGTACATGTGCAGAATATACAAGACAGTTGCATAGGTACACACATGGCAGTGTGTTTTGCTGCCTTTCTCCCCTTCACCCACATTTGGCATTTCTCCCCAGGCTATCCCTCCCCAGCTCCCCCCACCACTGGCCCTCCCCTTTTTCCCCCAATAGACCCCAGTGTTTAGTACTCCCCTCTCTGTGTCCATGTGTTCTCATTTTTCATCACCCACCTATGAGTGAGAATATGCGGTATTTCATTTTCTGTTCTTGTGTCAGTTTGCTGAGAATGATGTTCTCCAGATTCGTCCATGTCCCTACAAACGACACGAACTCATCATTTCTGATTGCTGCATAATATTCCATGGTGTATATGTGCCACATTTTCTCAATCCAGTCTATCATCATTGGGCATTTGGGTTGGGTCCAGGTCTTTGCCATTGTAAAGAGTGCTGCAATGAACATTCGTGTGCATGCGTCCTTATAGTAGAACGATTGATAGTCCTTTGGATATATACCCAGTAATGGGATTGCTGGGTCAAATGGAATTTCTATTTCTAAGGCCTTGAAGGATCGCCACACTGTCTTCCACAATGGTTGAACTAATTTACACTCCCACCAACAGTATAAAAGTGTTCCTTTTTCTCCACATCCTCTCCAGCATCTGTTGTCTCCAGATTTTTTAATGATCGCCATTCTAACTGGCGTGAGATGGCATCTCAATGTGGTTTTGATTTGCATCTCTCTAATGACCAGTGATGATGAGCATTTTTTCATATGATTGTTGGCCTCATATATGTCTGCTTTACAAAGTGTCTGTTCATATCCTTTGCCCATTTTTGAATGGGTTTGTTTGTTTTTTTCCTGTAAATCTGTTTGAGTTCTTTGTAAATTCTGGATATCAGCCCTTTGTCAGATGGATAAACTGCAAAAATTTTTTCCCATTCTGTTGGTTGCCGATTCACTCTAGTGACTGTTTCTTTTGCCATGCAGAAGCTGTGGAGTTTGATTAGGTCCCATTTGTCTATTTTGGCTTTTGTTGCCAATGCTTTTGGTGTTTTGTTCATGAAGTCCTTGCCTACTTCTATGCCCTGGATGGTTTTGCCTAGATTTCCTTCTAGGGTTTTTATGGTGCCAGGTCTTATGTTTAAGTCTTTAATCCATCTGGAGTTAATTTTAGTGTAAGGTGTCAGGAAGGGGTCCAGTTTCTGCTTTCTGCACGTGGCTAGCCAGTTTTCCCAACACCATTTGTTAAACAGGGAATCCTTTCCCCATTGCTTGTTTTTGTCAGGTTTATCAAAGATTGTATGGTTGTAGATATGTTGTGTTGCCTCCGATGCCTCTGTTTTGTTCCATTGGTCTGTGTCTCTGTTTTGGTACCAGTACCATGCTGTTTTGATTACTGTAGCCTTGTTTGAAATCCAGTAGTGTGATGCCCACCGCTGTGTTCTTTTTGCTTAGAATTGACTTGGCTATGTGGGCTCTCTTTTGGTTCCATATGAAGTTCATGGTGGATTTTTTCAGTTCTGTGAAGAAAGTCAATGGTAGCTTGATGGGGATAGCGTTGATTCTGTAAATTACTTTGGGCAGTGTAGCCATTTTCACAATATTAATTCTTCCTAACCATGAACATGGAATGTTTCTCCATCTGTTTGTGTCCTCTCTTATTTCGTTGAGCAGTGGTTTGTAGTTTTCCTTGAAGAGGTCCCTTACGTTCCTTGTGAGTTGTATTCCTAGGTATTTTATTTTTTTTGTAGCAATTGTGAATGGCAGTTCGTTCTTGATTTGGCTTTCTTTAAGTCTGTTATTGGTGTAGAGGAAGGCTTGTGATTTTTGCACATTGATTTTATATCCTGAGACTTTGCTGAAGTTGCTTATCAGTTTCAGGAGTTTTTGGGCTGAGGCAATGGGGTCTTATAGGTATACTATCATGTCATCTGCAAATAGAGACAATTTGGCTTCCACCTTTCCTATTTGAATACCCTTTATTTCTTTTTCTTGCCTGATTGCTGTGGCTAGAACTTCCAGTACTATATTGAATAGGAGTGGTGAAAGAGGGCATCCTTGTCTAGTGCCAGATTTCAAAGGGAATGCTTCCAGTTTTTGCCCATTCAGTATGATATTGGCTATTGGTTTGTCGTAAATAGCTTTTATTACTTTGTACTTTGAGATACGTTCCATTGATACCGAGTTTATTGAGGGTTTTTAGCATAAAGGGCTGTTGAACTTTGTCGAATGCCTTCTCTGTGTCAATTGAGATAATCATGTGGTTTTTGTTTTTGGTTCTGTTTATGTGGTGAATTACGTTTATAGACTTGTGTATGTTGAACCAGCCTTGCATCCCTGGGATGAATCCTACTTGATCATGATGGATAAGTTTTTTGATTTGCTGTTGCAATCGGCTTGCCAATATTTTATTGAAGATTTTCGCATGTATGTTCATCATGGATATTGGCCTGAAGTTTTCTTTTCTTGTTGGGTCTCTGCCAGGTTTTGGTATCAGGATGATGTTGGTCTCATAAAATGATTTGAGAAGAATTCCCTCTTTTTGGATTATTTGGAATAGTTTCAGAAGGAATGGTACCAGCTCCTCTTTGTGTGTCTGGTAGAATTCTGCTGTGAACCCATCTGGACCTGGGCTTTTTTTGTGTGGTAGGCTCTTAATTGCTGCCTCGACTTCTGACCTTGTTATTGGTCTATTCATAGTTTCAGCTTCCTCCTGGTTTAGGCTTGGGAGGACACAGGAGTCCAGGAATTTATCCATTTCTTCCAGGTTTACTAGTTTATGTGCATAGAGTTGTTTGTAATATTCTCTGATGATGGTTTGAATTTCTGTGGAATCTGTGGTGATTTCCCCTGTATTATTTTTTATTGCATCTATTTAGTTGTCCTCTCTTTTCTTTTTCATCAATCTGGCTAGTGGTCTGTCTATTTTGTTGATCTTTTCAAAACACCAGCTCTTGGATTTATTGAGTTTTTGAAGGGTTTTTTGTGTCTCAATCTCCTTCAGTTCAGCTCTGATCTTAGTTATTTCTTGTCTTCTGCTGGGTTTTCAGTTTTTTGATCTTGCTCCTCTAGCTCTTTCAATTTTGACAATAGGGTGTCAATTTTGGATCTCTCCATTCTCCTCATATGGGCACTTATTGCTATATACTTTCCTCTAGAGACTGCTTTAAATGTGTCCCAGAGATTCTGGCATGTGTGTCTTCGTTCTCATTGGTTTCGAAGAACTTCTTTATTTCTGCCTTCATTTCATTGTTTATCCAGTCAACATTCAAGAGCCAGTTGTTCAGTTTCCATGAAGCTGTGCGGTTCTGGGTTGGTTTCTGAATTCTGAGTTCTAACTTGATTGCACTATGGTCTGAGAGACTGTTTGTTATGATTTCAGTTGTTTTGCATTTGCTGAGGAGTGCTTTACTTCCAATTATGTGGTCAATTTTAGAGTAGGTATGATGTGGTGCTGAGAAGAATGTATATTCTGTGGATTTGGGGTGGAGAGTTCTGTAGATGTCTTTCAGGTTTGCTTGTTCCAAGTTTGAGTTCAAGCCCTGGATATCCTTGTTGATTTTCTGTGTGGTTGATCTGTCTAATATTGACAGTGGAGTGTTAAAGTCTCCCACAATTATTGTTTGGGAGTCTAAGTCTCTTTGTAAATCATTAAGAACTTGCCTCATGTATCTGGGTGCTCCTGTATTGGGTCCATATATATTTAGGATCGTTAGCTCTTCTTGTTGTATCGATCCTTTTACCATTATGTAAGGGCCTTGTCTCTTTTGATCTTTGTTGTTTTAAAGTCTATTTTATCAGAGATGAGAATTGCAACTCCTGCTTTTCTTTGCTCTCCATTTGCTTGGTAGATCTTCCACCATCCCTTTATTTTGAGTTTTTGTGTATCCTTGCATGTGAGATGGGTTTCCTGGATACAGCACACTGATGGATTTTGGTTTTTTTATCCAATTTGCCAGTCTGTGTCTTTTGATTGGTGCATTTAGTCCATTTACATTTAGGGTTAGTATTGTTATGTGTGAATTTGATACTGCCATTTTGAGGCTAGCTGGCTGTTTTGCCCATTAGTTGATGTAGATTCTTCATTATGTTGATGCTCTTTAGCATTTAGTGTGATTTTGGAATGGCTGGTACTGGTTGTTCCTTTCTATGTGTAGTGCCTCTTTCAGGAGCTCTTGTAAAGCAGGCCTGGTGGTGACAAAATCTCTGAGTACTTGCTTGTTCACAAAGCATTTTATTTTTCCTTCACTTATGAAGCTCAGTTTGGCTGGATATGAAATTCTGGGTTGAAAGTTCTTTTCTTTAAGGATGTTGAATATTGGCCCCCACTCTCTTCTGGCTTGTAGTGTTTCTGCCGAGAGATCTGCTGTGAGTCTGATGGGCTTCCCTTTGTGGGTGACCCGACCTTTCTCTCTGGCTGCCCTTAGTATTTTCTCCTTTATTTCAACCCTGGTGAATCTGATGATTATGTGCCTTGGGGTTGCTCTTCTTGCGGAATATCTTTGTGGTGTTCTCTGTATTTCCTGCAATTGCGTGTTGGCCTGCCTTGCTAGGTGGGGGAAATTTTCCTGGATAATATCCTGAAGAGTATTTTCCAGCTTGGATTCATTCTCTTCATCACATTCTGGTACACCTATCAAACATAGGTTAGGTCTCTTCACATAGTCCCACATTTCTTGGAGACTTTGTTCATTCCTTTTTGCACTTTTTTCTCTAATCTTGGTTTCTCGTTTTATTCCATTGAGTTGATCTTCTACTTCTGATACTCTTTCTTCTGCTTGGTCAATTCGGCTGTTGAAACTTGTGCATGCTTTGCGAAGTTTTCGTATTGTGTTTTTCAGCTCCTTCAATTCATTCATATTCCTCTCTACGTTATCCATTCTTGTTATCATTTCCTTGAATCTTTTTTCAAATCTTTTTTCAAGGTTCTTAGTTTCTCTGCATTGATTTAAAACATGTTCTTTTAGCTCACAAAAGTTTCTCATTATCCACCTTCTGAAGTCTAATTCCATCATTTTGTCATAGTCATTCTCTGTCCAGCTTTGTTCCCTGGCTGGTGAGGAGTTTTGGTCCTTTGTAGGAGTCATGGTGTTCTGGTTTCGGGTGTTTTCCTCCTTTTTGCGCTGGTTTCTTCCCATCTTTGTGGATTTATCCACCTGTCGTCTGAGTAGTTTCTGACTTTTCGATTGGGTCTCTGTGTGGACGCCCAGATTGTTGATGATGAAGTATTTCTGTTACTTGGTTTTCCTTCTACCAGTCTAGCCCCTCCACTGTACAACTGCTGAGGTCCACTCCAGGCCCTGCTTGTCTGGGGTGCACCTATAGCGTCTGTGGAACAGTGAGGGATGCTATCAGTTTCTTTTTCTGCTATCTTTTCCCAGAATGATGCCTGCCAAATGTCAGTCTTCTGGATATAGAGGGGTCAGGGAGCTGCTTGAGGAGACAGTCTGTACTTTATAGGAGCTCAAGTGCTGATTTGTGAGCTCTGTTGTTCATTCAGGGCTGTTAGGCTGCTACATTTAATTCTGCTGCAGCAGAACTCATTAAAGAAAAACCCCTTTTTTTCTCAGATGCTCTGTCTCGGGGGGTTGGGGTTTTCTTTATGTGTCCGTTGTGCTGTCCTGCCCAGCTAGGAGGCAGTCTAGTCACTATTTGCCTGCTGAGGCTCCGCCCTGCTGGTGTGAGATCTGCCCTGTTGTTGCAGGCTCTGCCCTGCTGCTGCGGTCTCCACCCTGCTGCCACAGGCTATGCCCTGCGGTGGAGTCTCTCTGTTGTGGCGGGTTGCCTCAGCAACGGCAGGCTGCATCAGCAATGGGAGTGTACCTCAGTAGGGGCGGGTTGCCTCGGTAATGGCAAACGCCCCTCCCCACCGAGCTGCACCATCCTGGGTTCATCTGTGCCCACAGTGAAACTCTCCACTCGGAGCGTTTGGAATCACCATTTTGTTTGTCCCACTGCCCTGGCCCAAACGCCATTTCCCTGGAATCTCCTGGCCTGGCTCGCTGTCCAAGTCCCGTTCAATCAGATAGATATGCCAATCTGCCCTCTCAAGTCTCAGATTGCCAGTTCAACAGGGCACCCAGAGCAGTGCGCTTTGTGCAGAGCGCTGTGTAGCGCCGCTGTGCTCCAGCGCCGGCCGCCAGCTACACTGGCTGCCGGCTGCACCAGCCAAAACCGCTTCACTGGCGTCCCACGTCTCTTTTATACCTGGGAATTTCCCCGTTCTGTGGGCAAAAAAGATTCATCTGGAAATGCGGCCCTGACTCACCCTCTGCGCGTTCACTGAGAGCTTCAATCCTGGGTTGTTCTCACCGTGTCATCTTGAGTCGGTCTCCACCAAGAGTCAGCTTTATAAATATATATTCCCTAGTTGTTTTAATATAAAACTTTATAGATACTACGTATCATATATTTAATTATCTTCTTCAGATGAATTTTATTCACTTTGAATTTAAATTTTTATTTTCACATTTTTATCCTATTAGCAAGAAATCTTTGCCAAATTTTATGTCCTGGAGAATTTTCCCAATGTTTTATTGTAGTAGTTTCATAGCCTGATGTCTTAGGTTTAAGTCTTTAATCCATATGATTTGAGTTTTGTATATGATGAAAGTTGGGTTCTAGGTGCATTCTTCTGCATACAGCCATCCAGTTTCCCTCGCACTGTTTATTGAAAAAACTGTCCTTTCTCCGTTGTTGTTCTTGGCATCTTTGTTGGAAATTAGTTTACTTCAGATGCATGAATTTGTTTCTGGGTTCTCTAGTATGTTCCATTGGTCTATGTGTCTGTTTTTATGCAACACTATGCATTTTGGTTACCATAGCTCTGTATTATAATTTGAAGTCAGGTTCCTCCAGTTTTGTCCTTTTTTCTCAGAATAGCTTTGGCTATTCTGGGTATTCTGTGATTCCATATAAATTTTAGGATTATCTTTTTCTATTTCTTTGAAGAATGTCATTAGTATTTTGATAAGGATTGCATTGAATTTGTAGATAGCTTTGGGTAGTATGAACATTTTAACAATATTGAATCTTTCAATCAATGAACATAAAATATCTTTCCATTTTTTTTTGTGTGTGTCCTCTTTAACTTCTTTTATCAGTATTTTATTGTTTTCATTGTAGATATCTTTCACTTCTTTGGTTAATTCCTAGGTATTTTATTTTATATGTAGCTGTTGTAAATGAGATTTATTTTATATGTAGCTGTTGTAAATGAGATTACTTTCTTGATTTCTTTTTCAGATTGTTCACTGCTGGTATATAGAATGCTACTAATTTTTGTATGTTGATTGTGTATCCTGCAACTTACTAAATTTGCTTATCAGTTCTAATAGTTTTTTGCTGCAATCTTTAGGTTTTTCCAAATATAAGATCATATCATCTCCAAGGATACTTTGACTTTTAAGTTCCAATTTGAATGCCCTTTATTTCTTCCTGTTGTCTAATTGCTCTAGCTAGGATTTCCAGGACTATGTTAAATAACAGTGGTGAGAGTGGGTATTGTTGTCATGTTCCAGATCTTATAGGAAAGGCTTTCAGTTTTTTCCATTCGGTAAGATACCATCTGTGGGTCTGTCATATGTGGCTTTTGTTATGTTGTGGTATGTTCCTTCCATACCCAGTTTTTGAGAGTTTGTATCAGGAAGAGGTATTGAATTTAATAAAATGCTTTTTAGCATCAGTTGAAGTTATCCTATGGTTTTTGCCCTTCATTCTGTTGATACGATGTATCACATTGATCGATTTGTGTATGTTGAACTATCCTTGCATCCTAGGACAAATCTCACTCAGCCATAACGAAGTTTTTAATGTGTTGTTGAATTTGGTTTGCTAGAATTTTGTTGAGGATTTTTACATCAATAAATATTCATCAGGGATATTGTCCTGGTTATATCTTTGTCTGGTTCTGGTATCATGGTAACACTGGGCTTATAGAATCAGTTTGGAAGATTTTTATAAATAGTTTAAGTAGGATTGACTTTAGTTCTTCTTTAAATGTTTGGTAAAGTTCAGCAGTGAAGACAATGGGTCCTAGGATTTTTGTTGCTAGGAAAGAACAAATTATTACTATTTTGTCTTCAGTCTCATTACTTGTTATAGATCTGTTCAAGTTTTAGATTTCTTTGTGGTTTAATCTTGGTAGGTTGTATATGTCTAGGAATGTATCAATTTCTTCTAGGTTTTTCAATTTATTGGTATATTGTTCATATTAGCTTCTAGCGATCTAATGATCGTGGGAACATGAAGGAGGCATGGCATCAGAGATTTAGGGCTGTCTTTTCTACCCTCTTCCTTGCCTCTTTCAGTGATATGAAGTTACAACCAAGTGCTATGATTGTTCAGCTGTTGTTCTTATAATGTGCTTTTTATTGTGTGGATAGTTGTGCAATTTAGTTTTCCTGCAGGGAAGACACTTGGTGGAGGCTTCTAGATGGCCATCTTGTCCTGCCTCCTCTCACTTTTATTTTATTTATTATTTTGAAACAGAGTTTCACCCTGTCACCCCAGCTCAAGTGCAGTGGCATGATCGTGGCTTACTGCAACCTTGATCAACTGAATCATTATTATAATTTAGCTACTATTAGTTTAGATAGCCTCTAATCAGTAATATTGCATAATTTAGTAATTGTTCTTTTAATCTCTCATCTGTGTAAGAGCACAGATGTGTAACATAGAGAAAGAAATATTTCTTTCATCCAGGTTTAATTCAGTTTGGATTGAATGTCAATCTTTTAGTTTTTATTAAAGTTGCATATTAAAATAGATCCTGAGAAATGTGCATACTAATGTAACTTAGTGGATTTAAGAAGACCAATGCTACACGATATATAGGCTTTTGTTATGTAGATACAGATAAATAACATTATCAAAAGTATCTTCATGATGCATTGGGTACTGAATGTGAAATTAATTCCTTCAGAATAAATGCTGTAGGAGTAATGAAGGTCCTTTTGCTAAGGTTTATACAATCTGACATGCCCTGGGGAATATAGTTCTCTCAGAAGTAACTAAAAACACTCAAACTTTAACTGAAAACATATCATGTGAAAGAAGTTTGTTAATGACTTTCTCCTTATTACTTCAAGTTTAAATTTGGTAAATCTTCTGATACTTTTCTTTCCTTCCTATCCCACAGGAATAGTAACTGAAATCCAGACAAGAATTTAGTATAGGAAACTAAGTTTCCAAGGGACCATTACATTTTAATTTGCATTGCTCCCTCATTGGAGTTGTAAGCAACCTATTAAAAAGTTTTTCCTTTTAAATAAAACCTTTTTCCTAAAGAAGGTTTAAGTTTACAATGACACAGTTTTTTAATCCACTTACTCATCTTGCCTCGTTTAGAGTCTGTCTTGCATCATACATTCAACTTGACAAGTTGTCTGTCAATTTAAATATGTACATATGTATTTTAATATTGGAAAGATCTCTTTCAGGGAACCCTGCAAAGACTGCTTTAATGAAGAATAACCTCTTGGTGATGATATGAAAAAAATTATTCTCTTTTTATCATTTTGTTTATTTTATAAATTTAGATATTTGAACTTTCTAATCAGTGTCACATAAAATGCTACAATTAAAAATTAATTGTTCTCTGCTTACACACCTGTCAAAAAAAAAAACCCAGAACTGTTAATGACTTGAAAAGCAGCTAAGACCCAAAGGAAAATTTCCCCTTTACAGCCTCTGGAGTTAAAGCAAATGGGGGATATTACTGACAGCATCAAAAAATGTCTCTTTTGAATCAGGTTCATACAAGAGTATCCCTTCCTCTTAGCTGCTAAAATTGGCAGGATATATGTTTTCAAACAGATACTAAAGATTCTAAGGTTGACTATATGTGCTTTACATAAGAAGTCTAGTTGAAAGAATTTGAAGATAGTATGGAGATAGCATATTTAAAAACTTATTTATATGGCATTTATTCCATTTTACCTAATTGACGTGTCTCTTAATTCACAAGCATTTTCCCAGTCTGAATCCAGGTGTGTTTTCTCTTTCAAACTTTTCTGAAATTATTTAAAAAATGTTTTTATTTGTATACCTGGATATATGCTCATTTTCTCAAAAGAAGAAAACATAAACTACCTTGTTCCTCAATGACACATTTGTCTATTTTCATTTATATGTCTGTGAGAGTCACCCAATCATCTATGTTGGTATTTCAAAGTCTGAGTATTATTGACTTATTTCTTTTTATAATAAGATATTTAAACTGTTATTGTTGTTTGTTTTTTTGAGATGGAGTCTCGCTCTGTCTCCCAGGCTGGAATGCAGTGGTGTGATCTCAGCTCACTGCAACCTCTGCCTCCTGGGTTCAAGCGATTCTTCTGCCTCAGCCTCCTGAGTAGCTGGGATTACAGGCATGGGGCACCAACACACCCAGCTAATTTTTTGTACTTTTAGTAGAGATGGGGTTTCACCATGTTAGCCAGGATTGTATTAATATCCTGACCTCATGATCTGCTTGCCTTGGCCTCTCAAAGTGCTGGGATTACAGGTGTGAGCCACCGCGCCCTACCTAAACTGTTTTTTGTTTTTTTGTTTCTTGTGTTTGAAACATAGTCTGACTCAGTCACCCAGGCTGGAGTACAGTGGCATGATCTCAGCTCACTGCAACCTCCGCCTCCCGGGTTCAAGCAACTCTCCTGCCTCAGCCTCCCAAGTAGCTGGGATTACAGGGCCTGCCACCATGCTTAGCTAATTGTTGAATTTTTAGTAGAGTTGGGGTTTTGGTATGTTAACTAGGCTGGTCTCGAACTCCTGAAACCTCAAGTAATCCTCCCACCTCTGCCTTTCAAAGTGCTGGGAGTACAGGTGTGAGCCACTGTATCTGGCCTAAAATGTTTCTTTTATAGAGTTTAACCTTTATAACATTGTTGTCAGAAATAGCTATAGTCACAAGTCAAGAATTTTTACCAGTATGTCATATTTAAAGTGTCTTGCTTGAATCCCCAGGGAAAATCTTGGCAGTAGACAGTATGGTAAAATGGTTTCAACTTCTTGCCTTCCATTGGTTATTGCATTAGTAAATAAATGTGCATCTGAATTTTAGGGAGAATGTCAAATGATGTAACACAGAATGTAGTATGTCGGTGTGAAGTTAGCTAGAAACTGATTTTCAGCTTGTACTCCAATTGAGATGTGACTCTTTCCAGCAGTAAATATTATTACTCTTCCTATCACCAAAAAACAGACAACAAAAGCTATGAATTATTGCGAATAGACTGACAGGAGTCCAGGCATTTAGATTTGGGGAATAAAAAGAGCTTTATTACAGAGAGAGCAAGAGTGAGAGAATACTGAGTAACAAGTAGCCAGCATTTTGCAAGACATTCTAAACTTACCTTTAAAGTGAAATAAATCAGAGCCCTAAAACCAGGAGTAACCAAGTCCATCACATACAAAATATAGCAAGCAGCTCATATGAAAAGAGAAGGATCAGTGGAACCTGGAGGAAAGGTAAGTAGACTAAAATGTATAAAGAGTAGTCCTTTAGGCTGGATGTGGTAGCGTGCATCTGTAATCCCAGCTACTCAGGAGGCTGAGGCAGGAGAATCACCTGAACCAGGGGTGGGGGATGGAAGTTGCAGTGAGCCGAGATCGTGCCATTGCACTCCAGCCTGTGCGACAGAGCAAGACTCCACCTCAAAAAAAAAAAAAAAAAAAAAAAAAAAAAAAAAAAGGCCGGGCACGGTGGCTTAAGCCTGTAATCCCAGCACTTTGGGAGGACGAGGCGGGTGGATCACAAGGTCAACAGATCGAGACCATCTTGGTCAACATGGTGAAACCCCGTCTCTACTAAAAAATTACAAAAAATTAGCTGGGCACGGTGGTGCTTGCCTGTAATCCCAGCTGCTCAGAAGGCTGAGGCAGGAGAATTGCTTGAACCCAGGAGGCGGAGATTGCGGTGAGCCGAGATCGCGCCATTGCACTCCAGCCTCGGTAACAAGAGTGAAACTCCGTCTCAAAAAAAAAAAAAAAAAGTAGTCCTTTAATTACTAGCTTAAGGTTCCTATCAGTAATCAAACCAGAATAAAACAGAAACTTATAGTGAATGTCAAAATATGTGTGTATGTATATACACACACAAACATATTTTGCCATATATATATATTCCAAAGTATACAAGTTATAGGGCTGTCCTGCAATGTGTGTGTTCAGTCATTCTCCATTTAGCAAGTATTTATAGAGTACATAATATTCGTTTAACATTGCTTAACAATGATAAGATAAAGTCCTCACCTTTGTGGAGCTTACATTCCTGTGGAGAGATTAGACAATAGGCTCATAAAACAATGAATATATAATGCAATTTTGGGAAATGTGAGTGCTATGGAGGAAAACAAAGTATGATGAGTTCTTTACCAAGACTTGAGTTAAAGGAGAGAGAAACCTCAGGCACCAGGAAAGACTGTCCCATGTAGAGGGAACAGCAAAAGCAAAGGCTTGGGTATGTCTGAGAAACGGCAAGAAGACAACAGATGTAGCCTGTAGTGAGCGTGGGAAGGAGACAGGAGATACATGGTAGACGTAGGTGGGGTCAGATTATGGAGACCCTCGTAGGCCATGGTAAGGAGTGGATTTTACTTGAAATATAATGGTAATATTTAATATTTAGATGATTTTTAGTAAAAGCATGACATCATATGGTTTACATTTTTAAAAAAATTCATTTATTTTACTTTAGGTGCATACTATATCTAGCATTTCTCCCCATGGTATTCCTCCCTACCCCCCCTCCCTCCCCACCCCCTACTGTCCCTCCCCTCCCCCCCCGTAACTGCCCCTAGTGTGTGATGCTCCTCTCCCTGAGTCCACATGTTCTCATTGTTCAACACCCACCTATAAGTGAGAACATGCAGTGTTTGGCTTTCTGTTCTTGTGTCACTTTGCTGAGAATGATGGTTTCCAGATTCATCCAAGTCCCAACAAAGGACACGAACTCATCGTTTTTTATGGCTGCATAGTATTCCATGGTGTATCTGTACCACATTTTCTTTGTCCAATCTATCATTGATGGGCATTTGGGATAGTTCCAGCTCTTCACTATTGTATACAGGGCTGCAATGAACATACATGTGCATGTGTCTTTATAGTAGAACGATTTATAGTTCTTTGGGTATATGCCCAGTAATGGGATTGCTGGCTCAAATGGAATTTCTATTTCTAGATCCTTGAGAGATCACCACACTGTCTACCACAATGGTTGAACTAATTTACACTCCCACCAACTGTGTAGGAGTGTTCCTATTTCATTTTTAAAATAACATGGCCAGGCGTGGTGGCTCATCCCTATAATCCCAGCACTTTGGGAGACCAAGGCAGGTGGATCACAAGGTAAGACGTTCAAGACCAGCCTTACCAACATAGTGAAACCCTGTCTCTACTAAAAATACAAAAAGTAGCTGAGTGGGTGTGGTGGCGGGTGCTTGTAATCCTAACTCCTTGGGAGACTGAGGCAAGGAGATTGGCTTGAGCCTGGGAGGCGGAGGTTGCAGTGAGCCGAGATCATGCTACTGCACTCCAGCCAGGATGATAGTGTGAGACTCCATCTCAAAAAAAAAAAAAAATTCCCCTCCCCCCGCAAAAAACCACCCTAGCTAAGCTACTGAGAATGACTTGTAGCAGAACAAGAATGAAAGCAGGGAGATGATTTTGAAAGCCATTTCAGTAGTGTAGATGGGATGATACCTTGGACTGGAGTGGGAGCAACTGAAGTGTTCAGGTTCAGTATAAAATCTGGGTCAAACTGACAGAATTTTTCTGGTGCCTTGGATTTGTATAAGTGGTGGTACATTTCCTGAGGTAGGGAAGATGAAACCAAATGAGGATAGAATCAACAGTTCTACATTCAACTCTTTGTCTCGACACACTTTATCTAAGGGGAAATGTGTAGTAGGAAGTTGGATATATGAATCTGGATGTTAGGGAAGTCAGAGGTGGAGATACATATGTAGGAATTACTGGTTTATAGATTAATATTTCTTCTTGTTAAATAATGACCTTAAGACACTAGCTCAGGGATTAACTCAATTAGATAGACTCTCTCTGACCTGTTATAGTCACGGTTGTTAAACCCAGGTGAGACAAACTCAGGGAAACAACACTGAAACACATTTTTCAAATAAAATAAACAGTCTTGCTATGTCACCCAAGCTGGAATGCAATAGGCAATATTGGCTCACTGCAACCTCCACCTCCGGGACTTAAGTGATTGTTATGCTTCAGCCTCCTGAGTAGCTGGGACTACAGGTGCGCACTATCATGCCCAGTTAATTTTTTGTGTGTTTAGTAGAGATGGGGTTTCACCATGTTGGCCAGCCTGGTCCCAAACTCCTGACATCAAGTGATCTGCCTGCCTTGGCCTCCCAAAGTGTTGGGATTACACATGTGAGCCACCACACCTGGCCTGAAGACTATTGAAGAGAATGCTGTCTCAACCAGGCTTATTGCTAGTTGTGTGTATTCCCTGTTACAACATTGTACAAGACACATCCTTCAAAAGAAAAATGCCTGTTTAAAAAAGTTGAATACACAGCATGAAAAAAGGCAAATCGCAGTTGTCCACAGTGTCAATGTGTTGATTGTGGAGAGTATAAAGACCAGTAACTCTGCTTCTAATGACTTTTCAATAAAGCAGGATATACAAAAAACACACAAATAGATAATAAATCTTCATACTATAAATATTATGAAAGATTGCTAAATTCATGCAATTTAGTTAAAATGATAAGTAGGAGCTTTAAGGCACTTGGATTTTGATGGATTAGACAGATTTTGATTTTAGATAGAGAGAACGGCATGAACAAAGGTACAGAGGCTGCAGTGATTGGTAAGGCTTATTGCAGTAATGGTAACTAAGCTTGCTTAGCTTCAGTGAGTGAAAGGCAATCACGCCTTCATTCATTCAACAAAGAACTATAATGAACATCTATTTTCTGAGGACTCCACTTTAAGACTTTAAATTTTATGCTCCTGGTGAACTACAGAGTTGGGATTTTTATCCATCTCTTCCTGATTTCTAAAATGTGTGCTTTCAACTAAATCTCTCTGAATAAATAGTGTACAATATATAAGACAAATTATAAAAGAGACACAAAAAAGCACATTGAAACACTGTGATAGGAGTTTTTTCTTCCTAGAGGATTTTAGTAAAGGCTTCACAGAAGATATGACATTTGAGTTTAGTAATACTGTGACAGAAAAAAATCCTTGATTTGGGAATATTAATGTTAGCAACTCTTTTCATAATCCATCTCTCAAAAGAGCAGCAATTTCCAGTTGTTGACCTTTATAATCTCCAAAAGAATTAAAAATGTGAGATACAATCAATATAAATCCTAGCTCACTAACATGAACCTCAATACTTAAAGTCTGTTTTTTTCTGTCTTTTAAAACTTACCATCCCCTGAACCCCTGGTCCAAGAAGGATAGATTTTATTTTTCCTGATAAAAGGTATTGATATCAAAATAATACTATAATATGAAATGAAGCAAGAGAGAGGGAGAAAGAAAAAGCAAAGCTGGAAAATAGAGAGAGGCTCCAAAACTGTTGGGGGCTACAATGCCAGTGGATAAAAGAAAAAGGAGTTTTTACAAGTGTTACTGTGGTAATAAATACTTGGATTCCTTCCATGGATTTTAAGGAAGTTAAGTAGAGGTTAAAAATCATTTTGGTTGCTGGACTGGTTTTTTTTTTTAGAGAATGAGCCATGTGAATTTCAGCTTTGTAAGTATGTAATAATAACACAAATAATGTTAATTATGAAAGACATTTATTGAAGTCTTAGGCGATGTACTGGGGTCTGTATTTAGTGGGTTCTCTGTCTAGTTATTTGTTGAAAATGCTCAAATTGTAAGTGCTATAGCATGTTGAATGCTTTAATGGGACACATCTCAGATGAAAAACAGAGAAACCACCCCCAAAGCTCCTCAGAGTTAATAGATATATAGTATTTTAATACTACATATTAATTTTATGTGTTTCAAACATCATGTCTTATGTATACCTTTCACCAATATCATATTGTTTGAAGTTGTATCTTCTTCATTCTCCATGCTAAATATTCCATTATTCTACTTGTGATAAACACTTATATTTTTGTAGTGTTTGCATATGGTATGAATAGTGCTTTTATTAACATTCTTATATGCATCTTTTGGTGTACATTTGTATACAATCACTCTATTGAATATATAGTTCAGGAAAATTCTGAGTTATAAAGTATGTAAATACTTAGCTTTATACACAACTTCAGTTCTATAAAGTATTGTTACCAATTTACACTCCCACCAGCAGTATGTAAGAATTTAACTTGCTTTACATCTTTGGAAACACTTGATATTGTCTCTGTTTTTCATTTTAGCTGTCATGGTGGGAGTGGTAGCATGATATTTTATTTTTTATTTCTGTGATGACTACTGAAGTTGAGCATTTTTCTAGGAGGCCAACTGTATAAATTTTGATAGTTTAAACAGATTTGGTGGTGCCATTAATCAGGAATTGAAAAGGAAGAGAACAATATAACACTTACATTCTGAGTGGTTAAAAATACGCCAGGCACTGGACTCAATGCTAGAATCACAATGATTAACAAGAGAGAGAGAGTGGCTTATTGTTAAGGTGCTTGCCGTTTTGTGGGAACAGATTAAACACGTAATTGCAATCATGTATGATAAGTGCTGTATTAAAGGAGGTATAGAATGTTATCAGAAGCATCCAGGAAGGTTGACTAACCCAGACTAGGTGGTCAAGAATGACATCTTCAGGATACTCTGGGAAAAGGATAATAGCAATAAAACAAGAAAAGAAAGTGCTTCCTACCGTTTGCACATGCTATGCTATTCTTTCTCCCTCAAAAATTCTCCGTTGCTCTTCCTTTTCTAGATGGGGGTAGTGGTGGGAAAAGATGGTATATTCTAAGAGTAGCTTTGTTTTGGTCGATCATAGGATAAAGAACAGTAGGAAGAGGTGAAATTTTGCGAAATAAGAGGCTAAAACGTTATTTAAGATCTAGATCTTAGACAACTATGCAGGTCAGTTTAAGCATCTTGGAAATTAAAAGAACGGGGGTAACATTTCTTTTCATAATGGGAAAGTAACAGGAAGATAATGTAGTATAAGTTAATATTGTGAGCGAAAGACATGTGTTTTACTTACTGCATTTAGATAAGAGGCTACCATAAAATGCCAAGGAGAGACATCTGGAATGAGGCCTATAGATTTGGATTCACCAGTTTATTGATGATGCATTGAAACCATAGAGTGAAGGAGATTGCCCAAGGAGATAATCTGGACTCTTAGGTGGTGGTGGTTTTTTGGAGGAACATTAGTATCAGGTCAAAGTGTTTACGTCTTAGTTGGAAAGCCAAGGTAAGTTTTTGAATTGTTGGTGATGATGAACACCATGTATTAGGAAGATTAATTTGCAAGAGGTAGCAGACTCTATAGAATTAAAAAAGTTCAGATACTGTGAAACCAAATAGATTACCATAATCTCCAAGTTGAAAAGAATCTGGATAGTAGCAGAAAACAAAAAATAAGGAATGGCTTTTAGAATAAAAAGGATCTGGGTTCAGATTCCATCTAAAACTCCAATGCACATGTTGTTTAACATTACCTAGAAGGGTGTAGGTTCGTATATATTTGTTCAATGAATGAATGAAATGATCTTTGCTAATTATAAGAAAAATCTGCTCTAAAAAATACAAACTGTAATTCTAATTTTAGTTCTAAAAATAAACTCAAGTGATAATTATTTCAAAGAATACAACTAAAAAAAAAAAGTAGAAAATATACACAAAAAAAGAACAAACTTTGGATTCAAATAAGCAGTTTTTGACAGTTACAACTAGATTCCCTCATGAGATATGAGCTTCTCATTACTAGAGGTGTGCAAGAAAGATCGATAACAGCCTGTTATGGATGTTTCAGAGGATATTTAAGCATGAGGTGATGAATTAGATGCTTTTCCTTCCATGAGTCTTGACTGTTGCGTTAATTTATCTTTAAACATTATTTGGTAGGTTAGAAACTTCTCTATCTTAGAAGAAAATGGTACTGGCATCCAGTAAATTGTATGCAAAATCTGACAAATAATTGGAGTCAAGATTATTGTGCTTGGAAACAGTATGCTTTGGTTGATAATAGCAAGGCAGTGTGCTTTGATTGAAAATTATGTTCTGAAGGTTTGTCTAAAGAGGTTTTCTTTGATCACCAAACATTTCATTGGATAGGTAAAGATGCTTTTAGCATCTTTTTCATTTTTTTTTTTTGAGACAGAGTCTCTTTCTGTCACCCAGGCTAAAGTGCAATGGTGCGATCTCAGCTCACTGCAACCTCTGCCTCCTGGGTTCAAGCAATTCTCTTGCCTCAGTCCCCCAGAAGCTGGGACTACAGACGCATGTCACCATGCCAGGCTAATTTTTTGTATTTTAGTAGAGACAGGGCTTCACCGTGTTGTCCCGGCTGGTCTTGAACTCCTGAGTTCAGGCAATCTGCCTGCCTTGGCCTCCCAAAGTGCTGGGGATTACAGGCATAAGCCACCACACCCAGCCTCAAGCATTTTTTTCTTAGGACATATCTGTTATTCCTGAAGCAGATAAAAAATACATGTGAAAAGATGCTGGATTCTAGTATTTCTAAATCACTGGCATGATAGCGAGGGCATATAGTTTTTAAAGATCACTGAGCTTTTTTTCTTTTTTTTTTTGCTCTAGTTCTAAGAGTAGAATAAAACTAGAAATCAATAGCAGAAACATAACAAAAATTTGCAAATATATTTTGAAGTAAAAACACACTTCTAAATAATCTTTGGATAAAAGAGAAAATCTAAAGGAAAATGATAAAAAAAATTGAACCAAATGATAAAAATATATTAAGATTTGTGGGACACAGGCTATAGCAGAGAGGGACCTTTTTAGCTCTAAATTCTTACAATAGAGAGAAACATCTCAAATTAGTCATGTAAGCTTCTATTTTAAGAAGCAAATAATGAAGAACAAATGAAACACCAACATGCAGAAGAAAGGAAGTAATAAAGGTAGAAGTGGAAAGCAAAATAATTTGAAAAGAGAAAAACAATAGAGAAAAATTAACCAAATGAAAAGACTGATCTTTGAAAAATTAATAAAAGTCACAAGACTTTAGGATCTGGGTTCAGATTCCATCTAAAACTCCAACGCACATATTGATAAAGAAAAAAACAGAGAAATAAATGATCAGTATCATAAATGAAACATGCTATACTGCTATAGAGCCTACAGACACCAAAAGGGTTGTATTATAAGGGAATACAAAAACAACATACACATTTGATATCTTAGATGAATGAACCAATTTTCTGAAAATCACAAACTACTAATTTGTTTTTCTTTACTTCTTAAAATAGAAGCTTGCATGATTAATTTGAGATGTTTCTCTCTATTCTAATTTAAGAATTCAGAGCTAAAAACTGTAGATCATCTTTGAGATAGACAATTTGAATATCTCTATAAATCTTAAATTGAATTCATATTTGAAAATCTCTCAAAAAATAAATATTCAGGCCCAGGTGGGTTTACTAGAGAATTCTACCAAAATTAAAAAAATTTAACAACAATTCTGTGTAAACTTTTACAGAAAATAGAAGAAGGGGAAACATTTCCCAACTCATTTTATGAGCTAATATTACTCTGCTGAAGAAAATCAAAGCTAGCAAAAAAGATGAAAATTTTATCCTTCATAAATAGGAAGACTAATATCCTTCACAAAGGTAGATGCAAAAACCTCTAACAAAATACTAGCAAACTGACTTCTACAATATTTAAAAAATTATACATAACCTAACGGAGTTTATTCCAGATGCAAGGCAGATTGAATGTTTGAAAAATCAACTGATATAATCCAGGAGGAAATCTTCAGTATCTAGGCTTAGTGAGTACTTCTTAGACGTGGCACCAAAAAGCACAATCCATAAATGAGAAAAATTTACAAACCGAACTTCATCAAGATTAAAAGCTTTCAAAAGACTCTGTTAACAGAATGAAAGGACAATATACAGACTGGATGAAAACATTTTAAAATCATATATCTGACAAAAGATTCATAGCTAGAATATTTTAAAAAAAACTCTCAAAACTCAACAGTAAAAAACCTGCAAATAATCTAATTAGAAAATGGGCAAAAGACATGAAAAGACATTTTACTGAAGAGAAGATATGGATGTCAAGCACATGAAAATATCTTCAACTTACTAGCTGCTAGGAAGATGGAGATTAAGATCACTGTGAGATATCACCATGCATCTATTATTAGCATGGCTAAAGTAAAAAGTAATGACAATGCTCACTGCTGGTGAGAACACAGGGAAAATGTATCTCTCATAAATTGTTGGGAACATAACAGTTGCTCTGGAAAATAGTTCTGAAATTTCTTAAGAATTTAAATATTTACTACCATATGACCCAGCAATGGGCTCCTAGGCATTTATTTCAGAGAAATAAAATTTTATATCCACAAAAAATGCTGAACATGAATGTTCACAGCAGCTTTAATTGTAATAGCCAAAACTTGGAAACACCAAAAATATCCTTCAATAGGCAAATTGTTAAAAAGCCATGATATATTCATGCCATGAGCTATTTAGAAAATAAAATGGATATAAGGGGAATTTTGTGAGTAAAAAAAGACAATCTCAAAATGCCTCTAGTCCATGGAATTCATAGAACATTCTTGAAAAGACAAAATTATAGAAATGAAAAACAGATTAGTGGTTCCAGGGCTTAGGGATTCAGGAGAGAGAAGGAGTAGCACAAGTGAGATATATGTTATGATGATATAGTTCTGTATCTTGTTTGGGGTTGTGGTTACACAAATCTGTACATGTGATAAAATGGTATAAAACTATTCACACATTATACTAATGTCAGTTCTCTGGATCTCATACTGTACTATGGTTATGGAAGAAGTAACCACTGGGAGAAACTAGGTGTAGGATATACAGGATGTCTCAAAACTATTTTGCAACTTCCTCTGAATCTCAAATGAAAAGTTAAAAAAAGTAGATGTGAGGCTATTTATATTTTTATATTTCTTCTTGGGTCATTATTGGTAAGTTAATGCTTTCCTGAAATTACTCCGTTTGTTCTAAATTGTTTAACTGAGTGTCATAAATTGCTTATCTATAGGACAGGTGAATGCCCACAAATTTAAGACCAGCCTGGGCAACATGGCGAAACCACGTCTCCATAAAAAATTAGCTGGGTGTGGTGGTACACGCCTGTAGTCCCCACTAGTTGGGAGGCTGAGGTGGGAGGATCACTTGAATCTGGGAGGTGTAAGTTGCAGTGAGCTGAGACTGAACCATTCCACTCCAGCCACTGTGACAGAGGGAAACCCTGTCTCAAACACAACAAAACAGGCAAACAAAAAACCCAGAAAACAAACCAAAGCAACATTACCCTTGTCTAACTTCAAGGTTTTGAAATGAAATTTTCTAAACATAACATGAAATTAAAATTTTATTCACAATTTAGATAAAAGATAGCCATAGTTTAGTGAAGTAAACTGTTTAAGGGAAAAGAAAAGGCTTGTACCAGGTACTTAATTATTCATATATTATTAGTTTATCTTTAGACAAAATTAAATGGACAGGTATATCAGCTTCCTGAGGGACAAGAAGAAGGAGTCCAAATGCCACATACCTAAGAGTTTGAGAGAAAATTCAAGGAGCCCACATCAGCCACTTAAAGGAAAGGCATGCATTGATGTGTGAGTACAGCATAAGGCAGAGAAATGTGAAAAAAGAATTCAGAGAGAGTTCTGCTTGGAGTATAGACAGACAGGTGGCATTAGCGGAGTTGACCCAAGGTAGTGAGACCCTAGACATTGGCTTGCCATTCTTATAAAAGGCAATAGTATCTGGCAGGGGATTAGTGTAATTCATAAGATTGAAGGCAGAAGCAGACACATAGTTCCTGGAACAAGGGAGGCTTCACTTAATGTTTACTGAATTGAATCAAATCAGAGAGAAGATAAGATGATAGACTAGTCCTTGGAAATGTTGAAGAGCAGTAGTTGATCATGAGGACCTATAAGTTTATCTTAATTATTTCTTCTTACTATTATGGACAGGGATGGAGGGTTGCAGCTATAGGTGATAATTATGCGGTGCCTAGGTATATCTGAGACAACCAATGTTATAATCCTGTATCCACTAGAATGGCTTAGCAAAACACACTGTGCAATTGACAGAATGTTTATGTCCCCCCTCCCATTTATATGTTGAAATCCTAATCCCCAGGTGATGGTATTAGGAAGTGAGGCCTTTGGAAGGGGATTAGGTCATGAGAGTACAGCCCTTATGAATGGGAATGCTGCCCTTATAAAAGACATCCCGGAAGATTCCGCACCCCTTCCTTCACGCGAGGTTCCATTGGAAACAGATGTCTGTGAGGAATAGGCCCTGTGCAGATACTAAATCTGCTGGTGCCTTGAGCTTGAGCTTCTCAGTCTCCAGGACTGTGGGATGCGAGAAACAAATTTCTGTTGTTTATAAACCACTCAGTCTTTGGTATTTTGTTACAGCAGCCCAAACAGACAAAGACTGAATATTCTTTGTTTCTCATTTGAAAGTTATGAAAATAGTACTGTCTGGCAGTATTGTTATGAGTAGTAATGCCCGGAGATCTGGATCTCACACTCTCTCCAATGCCTGCGAGTGGTTGGAACTGATGGTGATGCTGGATGGGGCATTCAGGCTTAGACTGAATTCCATATGAGTCTTGGTCACAGAAAGTTAGAGTTACCATATTAGCAAACAAAAACACATGACACGGTTAACTTCGAAATATTTCTAATTTCCTTGCGTAAGTGTGCTGTGATAAAATAAAAACATTGCATGCATAATGCTTACACAATGTATTTGTTGTTTGTAATAAATTATAAGCATCTGATTGGGTGTGGTGGTGGCTCATGCTCTTAATCCCAGCACTTTGGGGATTAAGGCAGGAGAATTCTAGAGCCCAGGAGTTTGAGATGAGCCTGAGAAACATGATGAAACCCTGTCTCTACAAAAAAATACAAAAATTAACTGGGCATGGTGATACATGTCTGTAGTCCCAGTTACTTGAGAGGAAGAGAAGTGGCAGGAGCACTTGAGCCTGGGAGGCCGAGGCTGCAGTGAGCTGTGGTTGTGCCGCTGCACTCCAGCCTGGGTGACAGCATGAGACCCTGTCTCAGAAAAAAATTAAATAAATAAATTATAAGCATCTATATTACATACCTCATTAGTTATATTTCTCTAATAATTTGGCTTTCCTCGACATTTTTTTTGTTTTGCAGAGTTTGCTTATAAATTGTTTTACAATTACAGTCTATCCTCCATTTGCATTATAGTATAGCTTCTACAGTGTCACTTTCAACCTGTTGAATTCTTTTGTCCATTGAATGTTGATTAGTGAGAAAACCTGCCCAACATCTGCCTTTCAAACCAGTATATTGAATATGCTATTGCATAAAGTTAACAACTCTGAGAATTTTTTATTTCAAATTTGATTTGTGGAAGCATATAGTACCATTTTTTCATGGCATAAATAGTTTACCCATTCTTCAGGATTATGTTACATCTCAGGCTCAGTAAATTTTTAAAAATATTGTCCACCGACAAAAAAAGGGCACTGTTATCTAATTTTATTCCCTTCTTTTTAACATTACACATGGTGGTTCCACTTGTTTCCATGCTGAAAGATTATTTTGTCCTATTTATGTAAAGTAACTGAGTTCGTTAAGGGTTGATATCCATTTCAAAAGATAGTCATGATAAGTGTTATAAATAATTACTTCAAGTCAGAATTTCTTTTCCTGTTAAAAAGTAAAGTAAGGCTTGCTCACTCAAGGAAATTGTTTTGTGGTCGGACTCATGTTGCTCCATGCTAGTGTGGGCATAACTAAAGGGCAGGTTGAATGAGGTTTGGATATTGCATATATATTTGAACAGAGGGTGTGAATGAGCAAAATTAAAATGACCGTGCATATGATTATGGCTGTTTAGAGGGACCAATGAGACCAGTATAAAGCTTATGGATTCTGAGACTTTAGGATTAACGGTCAAAATAAATGTGACTAACAATTCATTTATTAAGAACAAAGCATCGTTTTGAATTAAGTGTCACAGATTACTGCCACATCTCTCCATCAGATTGAGTGAATGCTAATCTCCATGTCTTGGCCATTTTACCTTGGTAGCATTCCTAAACTTGCTCCTCCCAGAGAATGTAAAGCTATAATATGTTACTGCTTTATGAGTTAAACTTTAATTAAATTGTATTAGCAACTTTGTTTTAATTGCTTCTGAGGGACTTCATCCCAAAAGTACTAGAAAGTTTTTAAATTCTGTCCAATCCACGTTGTGAGGTTTAAATTACTTTTGGGATTTGAAGCATCCTCAAAGCAGCAAACACTTTAAGTTGCTTTGATGCTTCATTGGCTGGTCTTTTAAAGAATCCTCTGCGAGTGAAAAGACTGCACAGAGCCCCAGCTTTCATCGTTACTAGAACTAGTTTCTATTTTGACAATGATTGGTTGGCTTTTACAATAGCAATGGCAGCTACTTGATTTTAATGAGAACTGACTGAGAAGCAGTTCTCTTAGTTATCTTCGTGAAATTATTGAGACGGAACTTATGAGGCTAGCAATTTGATTAAAAATGTAGGACTTCTGTTTTTGGCATTTAAATATAGAAAAACTCCATATTACATCAAATGGGGATACAAATAATTATAGCAAATTGCTGTGTTTAAGAACTTTTTGAGTGACCTACCTCTCATTACCATGGGTATTTCTGAATATGCGGTGAGAGGAAGATCAGCAGAACAGCTGTTAGAACAGAAGAAGCTGACTTCTGTGCAGGAAGAAGACAATATGTATTTTCTCATACTTAGAGGTAAAAGAGCAAATCCCTTGTTACTGAAATTCTTTAATTTATACATTTATTTATGGTTTGATTATAGACTAAGAAATGTACACTTGAGTTTTTCTGAGGTCAACTTTTTATTCATTGTGTATGTCAGGCAGAACAATAGGGTGACCTAGAAAGATTTCTTAATTTGTATTGAAAAAGACAAACAAGAATAATTTTATCTCAATTTTTTCCTTTATTATTTTATAAGTAATACTTCTCTAGTCAATATTCTTAGAATATTTCAGGTATTCATATATCCTCTAAGTTAGGAATAACCAAAAGTTCTTTTTACTAAAAAAATATCTTTTCTGTTTATTCTTTTAGCCTGCAGGACTCTTCTGAAATTAAGATTAAATTACCATTGAAGCGGAACTTTCACAGTTATTTTAGTAACTGAAGAACAGCAATTTTGTTAGGTACAATGTAGTGTGAAGAAAGCTATTTCGTTACAGATAATAATATTGGTTAAAATGGTCAGATATCTGTTGGCTAGTAATATTTCATATATTTTCTATTTGTTCTGGATTATTTGGTCAAAATATGGTAATATTGTATTAAAATAATTTTAAATTCATAATGCAAAAGATAGATAATTCTAGCTCAGTTGCATGTGTTCTTAATCTATCTTTTAACAAGAATATTCTTTTTGAGAGCCGAGGACTCCTTCATGAAGTCTGAAAGTCTAACTGATCTTAACTTAGAGGTCCGTAACATATTCTTATTCTATTTGTGTACCCATTTACAGGTCTTTATTACTCATAAGGGAAGCCATTCGAGAACGCAAGTGATTCTTACAGACGTTGGTATAGAAGATCCACCTTCATTCCGGCCACTACAGAATTTCTCTTGGTCAAAGAACATATTAGCATGGGAAAGTCTAATCAGTCTTTTGTGACAGAATTTGTCCTGCTGGGGCTTTCTGGCTACCCAGAGCTAGAGGCCATTTACTTTGTGCTGGTCCTGTGTATGTATTTGGTGATCCTATTGGGAAATGGAGTCATCATCATCGTGAGTGTTTATGACACCCGATTGCACACCCCCATGTACTTTTTCCTCAGTAACTTATCATTCTTGGACATCTGCTATACTAGTTCATCTATCCCACTATTTCTCAGCAGCTTCTTAACTTCAAAGAAAACGATTTCCTTCTCTGGATGCGGAGTGCAAATGTTTCTCTCTTTTGCTATGGGAGCAACAGAGTGTGTCCTTCTAAGTATGATGGCGTTTGACCGCTATGTGGCCATCTGTAGCCCTCTACGATACCCTATCATCATGAACAAATCTGCATATGTGTCCATGGCTGCTGGGTCCTGGATTGCAGGGGGCATCAATTCTGTGTTGCAAACATCACTTGCAATGAGGCTTCCTTTCTGTGGGGATAACGTCATTAATCATTTTACTTGTGAAATCTTGGCTGTCTTAAAATTGGCCTGTGCTAATATCTCCATAAATATTATTAGCATGGTTGTTGCTAACATGATTTTTCTTGTAGGGCCAGTACTTTTTATTTTTGTTTCATATGTTTTTATTCTCTCCACCATTCTGAGAATTCCTTCTGCAGAAGGAAGGCGCAAAGCCTTCTCCACCTGCTCTGCCCACCTAACAGTGGTGATTATATTCTACGGAACCATCCTTTTCATGTATGCAAAGCCCAAGGCTAAAGACTCTTCTGGTGCAGACAAAGAACAAGTCACAGACAAAATCATCTCCCTCTTCTATGGAGTGGTGACACCTATGCTTAATCCTCTCATCTATAGTTTGAGGAACAAAGATGTAAAGGCAGCAGTGAAGAGTATACTGTGTCAAAAATGCTTCTTAGAAAGAATGTGAATGCTTATTTATCTTTAAAATCATTTTACTCTGAATATAGGGCTAGTTTTCTCTTGGAGTTTCCAAAATAAATATGAGGGTTGATGATTCCATGAATTCCTGAAATTTTCATTTTTCTCTTCCTAATACTTAAAAGAAAGAGGGAAATCCAGGACTGAGTTATTTTTCTCTTCATGACAGAGTTAAGGAAAAGAGGGACAGAAACTTATGGATAAAAGGATTCTTATCCAAACCACCTTCCTTCTTAAGGCTAATAGAATTTAGTTCAATCCTTGAATGATAAATTTTATAATCTAAGAGGAAGTAACCTTTTACTAACTTAATATTTTATCCCATATCTACACCATTCTTAGGAAGATCAAGTAGAAAGCATCTTGCTAAAAATCAGAGTGCTATGTGACTTCAACAGTAAATAATTCAGAATGAAGTAGATTTGATCACGTAGAAGTAAATGGGGAATGCTGTAAGGTGTTAGATACCTAGCCTGTGTATATGTAATAGAGAAAGAAGAAATGGAAAAATGAAGCTATTTCCTAGGGATGATTTCCTTTTGGCCGCAAACTGGCAAGCCATCTTTTGTGCCGAGGTGTTTAAGTCAATGTGAGACTGTGCAGACAACCCAGCTGATGGGAAATATGGCCTGCCTTGTGTTTCAATAGATGAACAATGATGTCTTTGAGTGAAAAGCATTACTGTGAAATGATTCAAAAAACATTACTTTACTTCTAAATAACTTGATAGTATAATTCTCTGAGAACACAGTGATAATTGGTTTACTGTTATAAGAAGTTAGGTTTTTGCAATTACATGAATTTTCTATGGAATCTGAGCATTCCATTCATTCACTCAGTCATTTATTACTCATTTACTTATTCAGTCAACCAGTATTTACTGAATACCTATTTTTGTCTCAGGCATTGTGCTAAATATTGGTGATATAAAAACATATAAAACAACCTGGAAGCGACAGTGAAGACATGGTGAGGGAGCACTCTCGTGGAATACAGATTGACACATACATTGGAGATAAAAATATTAAAGAAAACTTATTTATGGCTTTTTCATCTCTCCTACCTTTAAGCTGGACTCTATTGGGTCTTTGTTGGGCTGAGCAGAATAATGGTTGGATTTATAGTAATTAAATAAGCTGACTGTCATATGAAAGGGCTTGAACCATCTCTAGAGAAGAAATAAGACAGTCAGAAAGAATTCAGTGCATACTGGAGATTTTGATGATAGAAGGACAGATATTTACATTGATACAGAATAAAAAGGAAAAATTACCTACATGGAATTTTGGGAAAGCTTTGATGCTGGTTTTATGTGACCCTACCTCAGTGTGTCTTGATAATCTCAATAAAGGTATACAACATTCTGTAAGATATTTGGTTATGTATTCAGTTTCTTTTGCAGTATCATCATGCTGAGACTGGCCACAGGATGAGGGTAACTTAAGTGGGTCACAGCCTTAGGTGGGTCACAATTACAATGCAGTAGGTTAAATGTTTTTGTAGGGGAATATGTATAAATCCCTCAAAGGGGAAGTCCCAGGAAGGGAGAAGCACTTCTACTTGGATAACCCAGGAAAAGCAATTCTCCTACTAACCTTGAAAGTAAGGATTTTCTAGACAGATGAAACAGTGCCAAGATGTAGAATACTACTAAGAATTTGGAATGGTTGGAACTTCGGTTGTGTTGTAGGGGCAGTGACAGAGAAGATTGGAAAGGTAGTTTGGAACCCAATTGTCAAGGCTTCAGATGCTGAAATAAGTCAATACCTCTATAGGTTTGAGGTGATGACCCTCTGTTATCTGGAGTTGCGGAGGCTGAATCAGGCCTACCACATATGTGAGCAAATTCTGAGAAGTCAGATCTGTGATACTCCAAACTTCCTACCTGGACCTACTTTTTTCTATTTTCTATTCCCTGAGGTTCTACATAATATTTTATTGGAAAATGAGTATTCTGCTGTGAGAAAAAGTTTTTGAACTACTGTGGTGAACAATAGAATCTACTAACAGTTATAAGAAAGAAACTGATGTTTTTGGATTGGTGCTTTAGAAAGTCCATTTAGGCACTGGGGATAATAGTTGTAAATCTCTTGCTGATAAATTCTCAGTCAGGCCTGTTTCACATTACTTCATTAGCCCCTAACACTTACTTTGTCTTCTTTCTTATAGGCTTCAGGGTACTGAGTACCTATCCAATTTCTTGGAGTTTCCATTCTATTCTTGACTGTTTATAAATAGACTTGAATTTCTCAAATAACTTTCCTGACCCTTTGGTTTAAATTTTTTACTTTAATTGAGGAAACAGAAGAAACAGAAAGTAACATGAATGGGAACATTACACAGATTTAGGATCCACACATATTCCTGCCATTATTAGAGAAAAAACATGGTATCCTAGACATTGTAAATGTGATATTGAAGCCATCCTAACAAAATTGACAAAACTAAATTGCTAGGTTTAACAAAAGCATAAGCTTTAAGTAGAAACATAGCGAAACATTAACCAGACTGCCCTATGGCCCACTTCTGTACAGCTGATTACTACTTAAAAGTCAAGTAGCTCCTATAGCAAGGTCCTAACTTGTACAGATAACATCTTTAATGTTAAGAAATTTCAAGTTTTCCATTTTGAGATATTTTCCAGATCCTGCATTCCGGTGGGTCCACTGATGCCAGCCAGTGTGAAGACCCTCTCTGAGGAACTAACTCAGCCCCCAAATGCAGTTTTTACATCTTTATTAAAGGTTTGATTCCACACATACTAAGCAATTAGCTCCTCAACCGCCTCCTAGCCAAAATTCCCTGAAAAATTTCAAGCCAAAACTCCTTGGAGAGGTGAATTTAAAGTTCCTTTCCACCTTCTCATTTGGCTACCATACAATCCTTCTATTATTTCTTTGCTGCAACTCCTACTGTTTTGGTGCATTGGTCTGTTACCTACATTACAGGCAAATCTGATTGTCTGAGAACAATATTGTAGAGGCTCTGAATACCATTAAATTCCTTGAATAGTTTTGATGTTTTCGCTTTAGGAGCAATCAGGTTTGACTCAAACTACAAACTTGATCTTTTTGTTAGCAATACATATCTCAGTTGAAGATCTCTATCTACATATCTGTATTTATGTTTTTACAATCAGCCCTCCATATTGATGTATTTCAATAACTTGGATTCAACAAATTTGGATCAAAAATATTCAGGAAAAAGCCAATAAAAAGAACAATATGATATGAATTTAAAAATACAACATAACAGGTGTTTACATTAGCATTTACATAGTAGTAGGTATTATAAGTTAACCTAGAGATGATTCAAAATATATGAGAAAATGAATGTAGGTTCTATGGAAATACTATGCTATTTTATATAGGGGACTTGAATATCTGTGGATTTGGGTATTCATGGAAGTCCTGGAATCTATCCCTTATAGATACCAAGGGATATCTGCATATATAAGTATTGGTATTTAGCTGGAATGTGCCTGTATGGTACAGGGGTCAATCAGAGAACTGGGGCAATTTTTTACACAGAATTTGATGTTTCCTCTGCTGGGACTCTGCTTTCTGGAATTCCTCTCTTACTTTATGGTGACTGTTTTGCCAGAACTCTGCTGGTTTGTCCAGAAAAAGCCATTTTATTATCAGAATTTCCAGCCTATTCTGTGCCTAGTCAGCCTATAGCCATAGAAATGTGAAACTCACACTAAAATGTGACTTCTAAGAGATACTCTTAAAAAATTTTTGCAGAGAGTTTATAGTTGTTATTTCTGAGGTGCTTGAGTCTGATGGGAGCTTATTCAGCCAAAGTGAAAGCAACAGAACTCAGAAATCCTCCCCTTTCCATTTTATAACTAGAGTGTACCTCTCTCTTTCTCTGTGTTGGCTTCCATGCTGATCCTACCTATATTATTTTCTAATACACCTCAAAATCAAAGTAGACTGATATTTTGAATGGAGAATATGTTACAATGAATAATAAATTTGAAATCCCCCTGTGGCCAAAGGTGAGCTTATCATAAGTGTTAAATAGCATGGAATAATTGAACAGATTCGAGTATTTTATTAGCCCATTAAAGGTTAAATGAGGCATTATGTGAAAGCAGATGGTTCATGGGAGGGTCTCTTTATATTTTATTTTCCTCCTTTTTTAAAAAAAATCTGGTCTCCTAGTCTCTTTTCACCCTTAGTTTACCTATAGTCCATTTCTCCCTTAAGCAAGCAAAATGAAAACTGACCTTCAGAGTTCATCTCCTTTAGCAGTCCTCCTTGATCACTTCCAGCTAAAAATGCTCCCTCCTCTCTGTGCCTTATTCAAACCTCCCAGGAATTTATGATTAACTACTTTATTTCCAGAACTCAGAGGACAAATGAGAAAGATAAGGAAGAAGATGAGAAGGCATATTGAAATAATGCATAATATTACCATAAAATGTGTTAGGTAACTAGGTAATTTGCATGTTATCTTTTAAGTTCTTGTTCATTAATTAATGCTAGTGGCAAGTATAACATATGATTGTCTCTCATTGCTTCATTCAGGTACAGATACCAGAATCCTTGTTTAATGTCCTTAATTTCAAGAACCAGAGAGCAAATGAGAAAAGCAATGGATGGGTTAGGCAGTATTGCTTAATTAATAGTATACAATGAGATGTACTAGCTGTCACATAAAAATTGTCTCTTAAAAATTGTGTTCATTAATTAATGCCTATAAATAATGTTAATATACATGTTGCCTTCATTTTTATGTTATTACTGCTCTCATGCATTCAGCACTGTGTATATGCCTGTTAGAGGCTGGGGATTCAATGCTGGATATGACACTTTCTCTGCATTCTGGGATTAGCTCCAGATGGCTCTATAAGGTGGATCAGAAAATTTAGGCTTATATAAAAGTCACACAGGTCATAAATGGCAGCCAGAATTTAAGTCTGTTGTTTGTCTGTATTTTCTATATTAATTTCAGAGTCAGTTTGAGGAATAAAAAGAATTATTTCAGGAGGACAAGAGGAACTGTGAGACATTCTTAAAAATTATTATAAAAAGGTTATTTTGCCTATTAATGATGGTGATATTTCTCTGAAGGAGAATTGCAATTTTGATTCTGAATTTTAGAGACAGATCTTGCTCTGAATTTTAGACGGTTCTTGTTCTGTCTCTCAGGATGGTGTGCAGTGGTGTGATCATAGCTCACTGCGGCCTGGAATTCCTGGACTTAAGCAAATCCCCCTCCAATTCCCACTTTGGCCTTCTGAGTAGCTAGTACCACAGGTACATGCCACTATGCCCAGGCTAATTTTCATTTTTTTAAATGTAAAGATAAGGTCTTTCCATGTTGCCCAGGCTGTTATCCAACTCCTGAGCTCAAGCTTTTCCTGCCTTGGCCTCTCAAAGTGCTGGGTGATTCTGAATTTGGATTTTGAATCAGAGTCTTTTCAAGTGTGCTACAAACTGAATTTCCTCTGTGGCAAAACCAAAAACAAACAAAAAACAACTTTTATTTTCCAAGGTATTTTGACAGTGTTCCAGAAATCACCACTCATATATATATATATATATATACACATATACCTATATATATACATATATATATATATGTTTAATTAATTAAAAATTTACTCTCTTTTTTTTTTTCTTGAGATAGAGTCTTGCCCTATTGTCCAGCCTGGAGTGAAATCTTGGCTCCATGCAACCCCTGCCTCCTGGGTTCAGTCGATTCTCCTGCCTCAGTCTCCCAAGTAGCTGGGATTATAGCGGTGTGCCACTGTGCCCAGCTCATTTTTTGTATCTTTAGTAGAGATGGGGTTTCACTATTTGGCCAGGCTGGTCTCAAACTCCTGACCTCATGATCCGCCTACCTCAGCCTCCTAAAGTGCTGGGATTACAGGCATGAGCCACTACATCTGGCCAAAAATTTACTCTTACAATCTCAGTTTATAGTGCAGAATTGGGAAAGGAATATAAAAAGGGTGATGATATCTTAAAAAACATTGCTATATGTGACTCAGAAGTCATTCCAAGCAGAAATTTTTATGAAAGAAAAATAGTCTGAATAAGGTTGTTTTTCATACAAACAGAATACTGTTTTTGATAGAGACAGAATTGCCAATATTACTCTAAGTAGACTTTTGTTAACTAATGTATTTTCTCTTTAACTGAATATTAGAGATAAATAAATATCGATGAGAATATTTGCTTTACGCAGATCCAATGACCTCTTTAGCATGTTTTACAATTCTTTTACTTACTTTTCTCTTCTATAGGCTTAAAGATTAGTTGCTTTCTGCCTCCCCCAGCCAAAGCATTTGACATTTTTGTTTGGGAATTTAAAAATCTAAATAAATCCTACCCTTTTTTTTTTTTTTTTTTTTTTTTTTTTTTTTTGAGACAGAGTTTCGCTCTTCGTTGCCCGTTGCCCAGGCTGGAGTGCAATGGTACTATCTCCATTCACTGCAACCTCTGCCTCCTGGGTTCAAGTGATTCTCCTGCCTCAGTCTCCCGAGTAGCTCGGATTACAGGCATGTGCCACCATGCCCGGCTAATTTTGTATTTTTAGGAGAGATGGGGTTTCTCCATGTTGGTCAGACTGGTCTCGAACTCCTGACCTCAGGTGATCTGCCCGCCTCGTCCTCTCAAAGTGCTGGGATTACAGGCATGAGCCACCACACCTACTCTTTTTAAAATATTTTTTTGGAATTTGAGGTTTACAACTTGACGTTTTGGGATATAGATATATAGATGGTAAATGGTTACTATAGTGAAGCTGATTAAGATATCTGCCAATTTGTAATTACTATTTTGTTTGACAAGGACAGCTACAATCTCCTTATTTAAACAAAACCCCCCAATACAATGAATTTTGTTAACTTTAGTACTCATAATCTCTAGACTTGTTCATCTTACTTATCTGCTATTTTGTTATGCTTTAATCTACATCTCTCAAGTTCTTCTCCAACTCATCTCTCCCATCTCTGGTTACCAATGTTCCATTCTCTGTCTCTGTGCATATGACCTTTCTTTCAAAAGAAAATTCCACAAACGAGTAAGATCCTGCAACATTTTTTTGTGTCTGGTTTACTGTAATGTCCTTCAAGTCCATCCAAGTTGTGGCAAAGGACGAAATCTCTCTCTCTCTCACTCTCTTTTTTAAAAGGCTAGAAAGTATTTCGTTGTGTATTGACACCACATTTTCTTTACCCATCAGCGGGCATTTGGGCTGTTTCTGTATCTTGACTATTGTGAATAATGCTGCAACGAACATAGTAGTGCAACTATCTACCAGGCGGCAATTTTATTTCCTTTGGGTATGGACCCAGAAGAGGGATTGCAGGGTCATAGGCTCGTTCTAGTTTTAATTTCTTTAGAACCTCCACACTGTTTCCATAATGGCTATTCCAGTCTACACTCTTACCAGCAGTGAACTAGGGTTCTCTTTTGTCCATACCCTTGCCAACATTTGTTATCTCTTATCTTTTGATAATAGCCACTCATACAGATGTGAAGTGACATCTCATGGTGTTTTAATTTGCATTTCCTTTACAATTAGTAGTGTTGAACACATTTTCATATATCTATTGGCCATTTTTATGTCTTCTTCAAAAAAAATGTCTGTTTAAGTTCCTTCCCCATTTTAAAATTAGGTTATTTGTTTTTTTCTGCCATTGAGTTGCAACAGTTCATTATAATTTGGATATTAACCTCCTAACAATTGCAATTATTTTTGCCAGTCAGTAGGTTGCCTTTCATTTTGCTGATGGTTTCCTTTTCTATAAAAACTTTTTTGTTTGATTTAATACCACTTACTTATTTTTATTTTTGTAGTTAGACTTTTGGTATGATATTCAAAAACTAATTGCCAAGACTAGTGTTGAGAAGCCTTTCCCTATGTTCTCTTCTAGAGATTTTATGATTTCAAGCCTTACATTTAGGTATTTTATTCATTTTGAGTTTAATTTTGTGGTGGTGTAAGATAAGAGTCCAATTTCATAATTTTGCCTGTAGAAATCCAGTTTTCTCAGCACTATTTGTTGAAAAACTACCCATTTCCTATTGTGGCTTCTTGGTACCCTTGTTAGAAATTAGTTGACCTAAGTGTTTGGATTTAGTTCTGGGCTGTCTGTTTTATTCAATTGATCTTTATTTCTGTTTGTATGCAAGTGCATATGATTTTGATTACTATAGCTTGGTAATATAATTTTAAATCAGGAAGCATGATGCTTCTGACTTGCTTTTTTCTTCTCAGTATTGCTTTGGCTGTTCTGTGTGTGTGTGTGTGTGTTTCCATATTAATACAGGAGTCAAAACAATTGTTTCTGAAGAATGCCATTGACGTTGTGTTAAATCTGTATATTGCTTTGGGTAGTATGGACATTTTAACAGTATTAATCTTTCCCATCTAAGAACATGGAGTATCTTTCCATTTATTTGTGTTCTTCAGTTACTCTTATCAATGTTTTATTGTTTTAGTATAAAATTATCTCACCTTCTTTGTTATATTTATTTCTCAATTTTTGTATGCTGTCATAAATTATGTAGTTTTCTTGATTTCTTTTTTAGTTAGGTTATTTGTATTTAGAAATGCTACTAATTTTTATGTTATTTTTGTACTTAGTTAACTTTTTTGTGGTGGAATCTTTGGGATTCTAGCTAGTTATAGCTAGATTAATTTCTGACATATGGAATCATGTCATCTGCAAATAGAGATAATTTTCTTTCTTTTTATTTGGATATGATTATGTTAGATGTGTTTTTTTAATAAATGGCTTTATTATGTTGAAGATCTTTTCTTCTATACTATATTGTCAAGGATTTTTATCAAGAAAGGATGCCAAATATCGTCAAATGCTTTTTTCATGTCAGTTGAGATGGTCATATGGTTTTTATCTTTTATTCCATTAATGTGATGTTTCACACTGATTGATTAGCATAGGTTAAACCAGACTTGAATGCCAGTGATAAATCCTACTTGGTCATGATGTATAATCTTTCTAATGTGTTGTTGAATTTGGTTTGCTAATATTTTATTGAGGATTTTTGCATTGATGGTCACCAGAGTTACTGGCCTGTAGTTGTCTTTTCTTGCAGTGTCTTTGTGTGGCTTATACATCAGGGTGATGCTGGCCTTCTAAAATATCTTTGGAAGTATTCCCTCTAGCTCTATTTAATGAAAGTTTAAGAGGTATTGGTAATAATTATTTGAATATGTGGTAGAATTCAACCATGAAATCTTCCTGCTTTTCTTTGTCGGGTGGATTTAAATTAATTTCAATTCCTTTATTTGTTATTTTTCTGTTCAAACTTTCTATTTCTTCCTGACTCAATCTTAGAAGGTTGTTTTTGTCTAGAACTGTATCAATTTCCTTTGGGTTGTTAAATTTGTTGGTTTATAATTGTCTGTAATGGTTTCTTATGATGATTTTTATTTTTGAGTCATCTGTTGTAATGTTTTCACTCATGTTTCATTTCACTTAAGTCTTCCCTCTTTATTTCCTAGTCTAGCTATAAGTTTGTCAATTTTGTTTAATTTTCCAAATAATCAAATTTTGTTTTTTTTTAAACTTTTATATGGTTTTTTCTGTTTTCCATTTGATTTATTTCTGTTCTGATTTTTATTATTTCCTTCCTTCTGCTAATTTTGGGTTTGCTTTGTTGCTCTTTTTCTAGCTCCTTGAGATGTAATGCTAGGCTATTTGAGATCTTTCTTCATTTTTAATGTAGACATTTATTGCTGTAAATGTTCCTTTTAGAACTGCTTTTGCTGCATCCCATAGATTTGGTATGTTGTGTTTCTATCGTCGTTTGTCTAGGAGGTATTTTATATATCTCTATGTGTGTCTATCTATATCTATATCTATCAATCTAGCTGAGAGAAATGACAATGGAAACACAACAAACCAAATATATTTATATGTCTATATGTGTGTGTTCATGTAGATATATACACATATATAATATATAATGTATATATGTGTGTATATATATGTATGTGTGTATACACATGCACATGAACACACACACACACATACACACACACATATATTTGAGACAGGATCTTGCTCCGTCATCTAGGCTGGAATGCCTGTCTCCAGGGAGCCCCTTTCTGAGGAGGGAGACACAGCTCCTATATACACACACATACACATATCTCAGACAGGATCTTACTCTGTCACCCAGGCTGGAGTGCAGTGGTGTGATCACAGCTCACTGCAGCCTTGACTTCCCAGGCTCAAGTGATCCTCCCAGTTTAGCCTCCCAAGAAGTTGGGGCTATAGGCATGTGTCACCATATCCAGCTAATGGTTTTAAATTTTTTGTAGAGATGGGTCTTTCCATGTTTCCCAGGCTGTAAGATAGTTTTAAAATTTTCTTTTAAATTTCTAATTTGATCCACTAGCTGTTCCAGAACATGTTGTTTAATTTATGCATAAATTTTTAAGATTCCTCCTAGTATTTATTTCTACTTTCATACTATTGTGATCAGGAAAAAATTGTAGATATGATTTTAATCTTTCTGAATTTGTTAAGATTTGTTTTGTGGTCTAACAGAAGGTATATTCTAAAGAATGTTCCATACACACTAGAAAAAAACAAGGGATATTCTGGTGCTGTTGAATGAAAATTCTGTATGTTTGTTAGGTTCATTTGGTCTAAAGCATAGCTGACGTCCAGTATTTTGTTAATTTTGCATCTGGTTGGTCTGTTTATTATTGAAAGAGGGTATTGAAGTCTCTTGCTATTATTGTTTTGCTGTCTACTTCTTCCTTCTTGTTCATTAATATTTGTTTATAAATTTAGATGCTTCGATGTGGGGTGCATGTATATTTATAATTGCTGTGTCTTCTTAAAGAATTGACCCTTTTATTATTAAATAATAGCCATCTTTATGTCTTGCAGCATTTATTAGACTGAAGTCTATTTTATAACTATACTACATAAGTATAGCCACCCTTGCTCTCTTTTGGTTACTATTTCCATGGAATATCTTCTTCCATTCCTTTATTTTTCATTTTACATATGCCCTTAAAGCTAAAATGTGTCTCATATAAGCAGCATATAGTTGGATCTTTTTAAAAACGCATTCAACCATCCTGTCTTGATTGGAGAATTTAATCTATTTATATTCAAGGTTGTTATTGATGGGTAAGAACTTACTCCTGCCATTTTGTTTACCATTTTCTGATTGTTTTATAGATTCTTTGTTTCTTTTTCCCTCTCTTGTTGCTTACCTTTGTGCTTTGGTAATTTTCAGGAGTGCTAAGCTTTGATTGTTCTCTCTTTTTAATTGTATATCTGCTATTATTTTTTGCTTCTTGGTTACCATGAGGCTTACATTAAAAAATTTTGTGTTTGTAATAGACAATTTTAAGCTGATAACAATTGAACTTTGGTCACATATAAATATTCTAGACTTTTTCTCTCCCCCAATAATTTATATTTTCATTGCTGCAATTTACGTCTTTTTACATTTCTATTAATGACCTATTGTTGCTATAGTTATTTCAGACCATACTGACTTTTAACTTTTACACTAGATGTTTGAAAGATTTATACATCACCATGACAGTAATGGAGTATTCTGAATTTAATTATGAATTTACCACTACCAGTGAGTTTTATACTTTCATATATTTTCATGAGAGTGATTATTGTCCTTTTGCTTCCAGTTGGAGCACTTTCTTAAGCATTTCTTATAAGGCTGGCATATTGGTGAAAAATGCCTTTCATTTTTGCATGTTTTTTTTATTTAAAATTTTTTTTAATAAATATTTTTTTATTTAAAAAATTAATTTTAATTTTTTGTTTTTATGGCTACATGATAATTATACATATTTATGGGGTTTATGTGATCTTTTGATACAAATGCACAGTATAAATCAAATCTAGGATTTGATTTATAACTGGGATAGTCATAACCTTAAATATTCATTAAATGTTTGTATTGGGAATATTGCAAATCTACTCATCTAGTTACTGTGTGATATATACAATAGATTATTGTTAACTGTAGTTGTCATATTTTGCTACCAAGCACTAGATTTTATTCCTTCTATCATACTGTATTTTTATACAGTTATTAAGTAAATTTGTTTTATTTCCCCTCCCCAGCCTCTGGTAGTTAACATTCTATTCACACAACATCTTTCTGTGTCTTAACATAAGGTCCTCCAATTCTATCAATATTGCTGCAAGTGATATAATTCCATTTTTTATAGCACAATAATATTCCATTGTATGTATATACCACACTTGCTTTTTTTAAACTTTTATTTTAATTTCAAGGGTATATGTGCAGGTTTATTATATAGGTAAACTCGTGTCATGGGAGTTTGTTGTACAGATTATTAGTTCACCCAGGCATTAAGCCTAGTACCCATAGTTATTTTTCCTGATCCTCTCCATGCACCCCTAACTTCCACCCTCCAATAGGCCTTCATTCTGTTCACATGAGGTATCACATTTATTGAATTGCATGTGTATTATAAATATGAATGTGTATATCTTTACCAAGACTCGGGTTTCAGAATTATTTTGTTAAATAAGCTTTCTGTGCCTTTCTTGAGTTCTTCTCACAATGCAATATTTGTTTGCTTAATGGTGCTCCATAGTTACATAAATAGGATTTCTTTCATGCTTTTTCATTCTTTCTCCCCTCTTCCAACTGCATTACTTGAAAAGATCTATCTTCAGGTTCAGAAATTATTTCTTCTGTTTCATCTAGTCTGCTGTTGAACCTCTAAATTGAATTTTTTATTTTATTCATTGAATTCTTCAGCATCTAGATTTCTGGATTTTTAAAAAAATCTATATCTTTGTTGAATTTCTCACTTAGATCACAACTGTTTTCCTGATTTCATTGACTTGTCATCTGTGTTCTCTTGATTTCACTGAGTTTCCTTAAGAAAATTGTTTGAATTTCTTTTCATGCAGCTTATAAATTTTCATTTCTTTTGAGGTCAGCCACTGGAGAAATATTGTTTTCCTTTGGTGAGGTCATGTTTTCTTCTTTTTTTTTCCTCATGTTTCTTGTGCCCCTGTATTGATATCTGTGTATCTGATGAAACAGTTGCCTCTTTTAATTTTATAGTGTAGCTTTCATAGGGAAAGACTTTCCCTTGAAGATGTGTCTTACTGTGTCAATTGGATAGAGTGTGTTGACTGTCATTTGGGTAGAGTGTGGGTCTGGGTGGGCACAGTATTGTAATCTCCATGAGGCTTTTTCAGCTATAATCAATGTCAGTGATGACTGTAGGTACCTAGTGGCCTAGGCTGCAGGAAACTAGTGGCAGTGGTGGCAAGGTCGATTGTTAGGGTTCTTGGTGGCAAAGGCTTTAGAGATCTTCTTGTTCATTTTCTTCACAGTGGAGAGACTTAGCTTAGGGGATCTCTCTTGGTGTTTTATCTGACATTGGCCATTGAACACCACAACAAGGCTACATTCCACCACACAGGTGGTTGGAGTAGCTGTGGATTGTGTCTTGTTGAACCACTGTGAAACCTGTGACATGGGTGCAGGTTTACTCTCTTAGGCTTGGGTGGCTGCAGCTTTTCCATCAAGCCAAGGACTGTGACTATGAGGCACTCTGCGGTAGTTTGGTTTTATGGGGGCAGGGATATAGCTGTGATACAGATTCTGGGGAGAGTGCAGGGCTGACATGGTTCCAGGGATGAAGGTATGTTCTGGAGGCTCACATTATGGAGGGCAGGGCATATTTGTAATTTGAATTCTGGAGCCAAGAAGGCACAGTAGCAACTTGGACACCAAGAGAGGGTACTGCATAGTGGTGACTGTGGATCCTGGAATGCTAGGACTCAGCAGGGGTCAGGCTCTGTGGAGGTGAATACAGTAGCAGCAAGCACCCATTTCTTGGCAGCAAAATGTTGTATGGAGCAGCTATGGCTTCAGCTTCATGGATGAGGAGCAGTGCAATGTCTTTATTCTCCAGGGAGATGGTGTACCTCAGCAGCACAGACTCTGGAGGGCTGGTTCAGATCCATTGAGGTAGCGCACTGTGGTTGTTCACCCCTAAGGTGGGGATGATACAGATCAGCCAGAGTTATGTTTCTCTGGAGCGCTGGGCTTATGCATCAAGTCTGCAGCTGTTTCCCTGGGCTTAAGCTCCATTTCCCCGGGGCTGAGGTACTGGGCTGGTTCAGGGTACTGAGGAGGCATGAATGCTCTGTTGGCGTGTGTGTGGTTTCTCAGCCATGCTGGAGTGCTTGGTCCCTAAGGAGCAGGGTGCCATGTGGGCTCAGGTACAGGGTTGCAGTTGCTTCCCTGAGCCAAAGCTCCAGTTCTCTGGGGTTGAGGCACCAGGCTGGTGCAGGTGCTGAGGAGGCATGACTACTCTGCTAGCTTGGGTATGGCTTCTCCACTGGGCTGGTGAGCCTCATCCCCAAGAGGCAGGGTATTGTATGGGCTTGGGCACTGTAATTGCAGCTGCTTTCCTGGGCTATAGCTCTAGTTTTCTGGGCCTGAGTCGCAAGACTGACTTGGGCATCAAGGCTGCAGAGCTGCTTTACCACCTTGGATGTAGCTTCCTCAGGGGAGGGGCATTAGGCTGGTTTACATGCTGGGGGGTCATGGCTACTCTGCTGGCTCAGGCTCTGCTTTCCTGGGGGTGGCATGCCTAGGCTCTGGCTTGTCAGGAGTGGAGTGCAGCAGCCATTGGAATGGGGAAGATGGAGTGTCTCTTAGGGAGCCTGCTTCCAGGGTTGGTGAGCCCAGCTGGCGAATGGTGTACTACCATGTGTGAGCATGGTGCAGTGATAGTGGAGACTCAGAAATGGACAGGTGCAGTGGCTACTGACTCCCAGAGGTAGTGGCTTCCATTTCAAGATGGCAAGTGCAGTGGCAGCTTGGGACACGAGGGTGGGTGGGATGGGGCACAACATGAGCTTCTTCTCTGGAGTAGAATTGAACTCCAGGCAGCTCCCTTAAACTGGATTCAGGCTCCATGAGAACCACAGGATTCTCTCAAAGCAAAGACTGCAGTGGTGGTAATGGGAGTTTCTGGAGGCTTCCTGCTTACCTTTTCCTGGCAGAGAAATCCCTATTGGTTTCCAGCTGGTCCCATATGGGTAGATGAGGAGGCAGAGGCAGGGTATTTTGTTCCCTTTTCTATGTAGTCAGCCTGAGTTTCTGTGTGTTATAGTTTCTACCACTTCCTTAATGTACTACAGCACACTCTTAATCATTCTTATTGAAATGTAGTTGTTTATTCATTGTTTTGGTTCTTTTCTGGGGCAGGAATGATTATTAGGCAGTTGGCCATCCTGCTGAGGTTACTCTCCCATTCTTTTTTATTCCATGTGTTAAATGTGTCTCTTGGACCGAACTTTTATTCTTTTAATTTTTTTCTTCCATATGTTCATTTATTAACTTCTTAGTATTTTTATTTTATTGGGCATTGGGCATCTCTCTGTCTCTGTTTCTCTCTTTAAAACATAAAGCCAGGTTTCCTGCCATTGGGAAGCTTTGAGAAGCTTGTATTAGCTATTATATTGTAATCATTTGTAAATGATTGTATTATATTGTAATTTACAATATAAATAGCTAAGCACTATAGTATAAGAAAGTGTCAAAGACAGCTGAGAGGAAGGCTTCCATTGCTCTGGCGAGTTTTGGAAGACTCCCTAGAGGGAGAGACATTTCACCAGTGAAGATGAAATGTGACAATGTAGGGAGCGTAACATATGCCATGGTCCCCAAGTATGGAAAAGCCTTTAATAACAGACAGTTTTATTCGTGTTTGTCAATCTGGCTTCTAATTAGAATCATCTGGCAAACTAAAAAATGTACTGATTCTGAAGTCTAATCTCCAGAGATTCTTATTTAGCTACTTTTAAATTGGGATCAGACGTTTCTTTTTCAGCACCCTTTAAAGGAATACAAAACATATGCAAGGTATCCCCCATGTGCTATTTAAATTTTTAAAAAATTAATTAATGGTAATAGTGTAACATATGATTGTCTTCATTTTTGTTGATTAAATTTTTGTCTTATTTATTCAACATTGGGAATGTGCCTGTCCTTCTGCTAGTGCTGGAAACTAAATGTTGGATAGGATACAGTCCCTATCCTCAAGCATTAGCTTGAGAGAACTCTGTAACAGACATTATTATCATTTTACAAATGAGGAGTTTTAGGCTAAGAGTGATAGTGGCAGGAGATAGACAAATTCTTAGGCAGACAGGGACGGCCCGGTAAAAGTCAACCTTCAAGTCAAAGATAGCCTGAAGCCCGAAGACAGAGATGATGGCTGGATAGAGTCCACGACTGGTGTGAGAACTTCCTCTGTGCATTTTAACCAATTGAATGGTGCTTTTTCCAAGACCACCCATGGACTCTATCAGCACGCACTCCCCTATTCTGGGTCCATAAAGCTCCCCCGGACTCAGCCAGACAGATGGCTACCCACTCTTGGGTCCCCTCTCTGCTGAGAGCTTTCTTTCTGTTGCTAAATAAAATTCTCTGCCTTACTCGCTCTCCGGTGTCCACACACCTTATTCATCCTGACTGCAGGACAGGAACCTGAGCTGCGGGCCACGGGAATGGACGAGCTGTAACATGGCCCTGTCCACCAATCTGTGGGCAGCGGAAAGAGAGCTGTAACATTTCTTGGGGGCTCAGGCCTCGGGACTCCCAGAGCAGAAGCTGTAACACCCATTGGGGCTCTGTGGTTGCTGGCATCTCCGAGTTTTCAGGTGTCACCACCTTGTCTAGATGCCAGCACCCAGCTCAGAAACTGCTCGTGGTGCGCTGGGTCCAGCCATGGGCTAAGGGTGGAGCCGCGGCAGACGTGGGATCATGGCTGGTGGCGCGGGTTGAGCACAGCCTGCTGGGCAGAGCGGGTAGAGCAAGCCCAGAGGACCCGAGTGAGGCCCTCGGCAGAGCTCACAGTGGCCATCGAGATTTCTGGTTGGCGAAATGGCACTGAAGGAATCCTGTAACACTGTAACCCTCCCTCCTGCTCACCTAAGCAACAGGGGAGAAAGCTACTACTGTGCACTCTTCCCTCTTGCTAGCCAAAATGCAGAAGCCCCAAGAGGAGTGACTTTGCTAAGGTCACAGGTAATGAGTGGCTGTGGGATTTAAAACCCTCTCTGTCTACAATAATTGTAGTGCTAGCTTAAGAAATGAAATAATGACTGGGCGCAATGGCTCACACCTGTAATCTCAGTACTCTGGGAGGCCAAGGCGGGTGGGTCACTTGAGGTCAGGAGTCCAAGACCAGCCTGGCCAACATGGTGAAACCTCATCTCTACTAAAAAATACAAAAAAGTAGCCAGGCGTGGTGGCGGACACCTGTAATCTCAGCAACTCTGGAGGCTGACGAAGGTGAATTGCTTGAACCCACTAGGCGGAGGTTGCAGTGAGCCGAGATTGCACCACTGCACTCCAGCCTGGGCGACAGCTGAGACTCCATCTCAAAAAAAAAAAAAAAAAAAAAGAAATGGCATTACTTCTTTTTAGAGATACTTCAGGAAGACAGGAGGGCAAGAGAGAAAATGTTATAAAATTTAAGAATACTTGTTTTTCCTGCTACCTATGCTGGCATTCTTCTGAAGAAGTATTCGAATTTTGCTTCTGAGTTTTTGAAAACTGAGTCAGTTTTTTTCATATATGCTGCAAATGAATTTCCTCCTAAAGAAACATTACTCCAAAGTGTTTTAGCATATGTTCTAAAAAAATGTCACCCAATATTTGCAATTACTCTAAAATTTGTATATGAGTTTGTAGTACAGAACTGGGGCAAATATACAGAGGAGGAATAGTGATAATATCTTAGGCAACATTACTACATAATAATAACTCACTAGCCACCCAGGGTAAAATTTTTATGGAGAGAAAATATTCAGAATAAAGTTATTTATTGTTTCTGAACCAGAGAGAAAGAATTAGTACTCTTTAAGGGAGGTTTAGTCATGGACTGTAATCTCCTGTCAATTGATTAGCAGAGAATAATGTATACTGATATGCTTTTTTTGTCTTATTCAACCCAGTGACCACTGCAGTATATTTTATTCAGTCTTTTTTTCTCCTAGTTTCTCCTATATTAAACGATTATCTGAGGCTGGATGCGGTGGCTCATGCCTATAATCTCACCACAGCCTGGGCTACATGGCAAAACCCCACCTCTACTAAAAAAAAAAAAATCTGGGCATGGTGGTGCATGGTTGTAATCCCAGCTACTTGGGAGGCTAAGGTGGGAGGATCACTTGAGCCTAGGAAGTGGAGGCTGCAGCGAGCCAATATGGCACCACTGCACTCCAGCGTGGGTGGCAGAGAGGAGACCCTGTGTCAAAGAAAAAAAAAAAGAATTATCTAATATTATGCCAAAAGTGTTTGGAATTATGTTTTGGGGGATCAAATAATACATAAAGTTGATTTCTTTTAGTTTGAATACTTGGAGTTTTATTTTTGCTATTCTTTAAAAATATTAATTAATTCATTCAGCAGTTAATTGCTGCCTACTATTTTAAATTAATATGGCATTAGTTTCCATGAAGAGAACAGTGAGTCATGGTCCTGCCATTGAGAAGCTAACAATGGTTGCAGCATAAAAGAAAAACCATTGTAGTAGAATTGTAGTAGATGTAAAGGTTTGGGGCAGCACAGAGGAGGGTATAAATATTAGGTTGGTGCAAAGTAATTACTGTTTTTTTTTTTTGAGATGGAGTCTAGCTCTGTTGCTAGGCTGGAGTTCAGTGGTATGATGTCAGCTCACTGCAACCTCCGTTTCCCAGGTTCAAGCAATTCTCCTGCCTCAGTCTCTTGAGTAGCTGAAACTACGGGTGTGCACCACCATGCCCAGCTAATTTTTGTATTTTTGGTAGAGACGAGGTTTCAGCATATTGGCTAGGACAGTCTCAATCTCTTGACCTCATGATCCACCTGTCCCAGCCTCCCAAAGTGCTGGGATTACAGGTGTAAGCCACTGCACCCGACCTGTTTTTGCTATCTGAATGCTGGTATTGGAAGGTTTTGCAGAAGATATGACACTTTGCCCATCTCTCCTGAGATTTTACCGGAGAAGGAAAAATGTGATAATGCAGAGGAAGCAGCATGAACTGTTGTGGTTAGGTATGAAAGAACATGAAATAGTTGTGTAAATACATGGTGAATGGAACACAGACTGTGCAAAGGGGATTGAGGCAATATGGGCATGGAAAGAAAAGGGTGAAGTATGTATCTAGAAATGTAGGTTGGGGACAGATAAGGCCCCTGGGTAAAATAATGAAAGAGCAGAAACAAATAAATATATAAAAGGTATTCCAAAGAGGGCTGACAAATACATTTTATTTGTTAAGGAGTTACATTGTCTTTTCTTGAAAAGGTCCTTAATTAAAATATTTTTTGTCTTATTCCCATAACTTTACATGAGCTTCTTATACCACTTGTCTCTATATTTTTGAGGTCACAGTAATCTCCTTAAACAGAAATATTAGATTATTAATGTTGAAACTTCTTTCTAATGCTGAAATTTTGTTTCTATACATAATTGTCATTTCTTTTGTTCTATTTATATTTAAAACTCTTGCCTCAAAATGTGTGAGCTAATTTTGTACATGAACTCAGAGATGTCAGTTTCTCATCATCTTTCCAGCACCAGGGTCTCAGTATGAGTATACTGATCAGTATGAGTATACTGATCAATTTTTTCATAGCTCCAAGCACCTCCATATTCCTCAGGCTACAGATGATAAGATTGAGCATAAGCATTACTACCCCACAGAACAGGTCGACCAGTTTCTCTGAAGTAGTGCCCTTAGATGTTGCCTTCGTGTACACGAAGAGCATAGTCCCATGAAACACAATCACCACTGCTATGTGGGCCGAACAGGTAGAAGAAGTCTTTTTCCTTCCTTCAGCTGAATTGATTTCAATCCAGCATGGATGGTGAAAATATAAAGAATTGAATATAAAGCACTGAAGTGGTAGTAATAAATTAAATGAAAGGTTAACTTTAGCCAATATTATTATATTCTCATTCAAGGAAATAACTGACCAGATTCATTAACTATAATATTTTATAAAGATGGTTAATGATGTTTTCCACAAAAGTATATTCATATGTGACTGTTAGTACATCTTGTACCAGTCTGTTGAGAAATCCAAATTCATGAGACAGCGGACATGAAAACACAGCACACTTTATTTATTTAAGATAGAGTTTCACTCTTGTTGCCCAGACTGGAGTGCAGTGGTGCTATCTTAGCTCATTGCAACCTCCACCTCCTGGGTTCAAGAGATTCTCCTGCCTCAGGCTCCCAGGTAGCTGGGATTAAAGGTATCCGCAACAGCACCTGGCTAATGTTTTGTATTTTTAGTAGAGATAGGGTTTCATCATGTTGGCCAAGCTGGTCTTGAACTCCTGACTTCAAGTGATCCACCTGCCTTGGCCTCTCAAAGTGCTGGGATTATGGGTGTGAGCCACCAAGCCCGGCCAAAGCACCTTATTTATCTCAGGAATTTGCTGATGAGCACACAGCTATCATAGGCCATCACTGCTAGGAGCACACTTTCCACGGACCCCATGGAATAAATAGAAGATGGACATTTGTATAATACAATCTGCGAAAGAGAGTTTTTCCTCCTCTGATAGGAAGTTTATCAGCATTGAGGGAGCAAAAAGGATGTAAGCCAGATATCTAGGAAGGAAGGATTCCATGGAGTCAATATAGGTGAGAAACCAGGAGTGTTGGGATGATCTAGATTCTGTTCCCCAAGAGGGTCACTAGATACACCACTAAGCATGTGACAAAAAGGAGTTTTTGTCAACTTATGAGTACTCAGGTTGACTTACAGAATCAGCTCAAACTCAGTTGTTCGATTGTCCTTTCCATTTGCTTTTTCATACCTGGAGTATGAAAAATCCAGAAAAGGACACAGCATGTGAGTTAAATAAATGGTCCCATATTACGTAAAGTAAGAGGAGGTTGGAGGTCCAACAACTATGTTAGTACTAGCTGGAGTAGTGGTAACAGGAATGTGATTAGCTTATGGGATTCCTCTTTTAGCTCATAAAGAATTTGGTATGTCATTATGTATGACCTACACTGTCATATGTATTCTACTTTCTGAGATTGATGTATTAGGTCGCAGGAAGGGAAGAACTATTTGCATTTTTAACAAGTGTTGGTTATTATGGACACAATTGATCCATAAACTCTACTTTGAAAAATTAGCATCAGAGAGAGCATACTTTAATCTAATCAACAGACTTATTTATTTGAGTTAATACCATACAAACCATTAACAATACCATTGGTGTAGGGTTTTATGGTTTACAAATATGATCATACACATTTCTCATTTTATCATCACTATAATTCTCTGAAGGAAATAAAATCTTGAAAGATGAAATTTATATAAAATCATAGTAAGTGTGAGCGAGCTGCTACTTAAATCTGAGTTTTCTGATTTTAAATCCCATGTAATTTTTTAAACTGTATTTCACTGGGTGGGAATCAGACATCTTTTTAATAATGCTCTCCATATGATTCTAATGTGCAACTGAAGAAGAACATAACTGATTTAGTCAATGTGCTTCTCAAACTTTAATATTCCCAGGAGTCACCTGGGGAATCTTTGTAAAAGATTCTGATTCAGTGGGTCTGACATGGATTCTGAGATCTACATTTGTTAACATGTTCCCAGGTGAGGTTGATTGATACTGTTCATCTACAGAACACACGTGAGTAGCAAGGTATCTCTGACCATCTCTCTTTAATACCTTAGAGAGCACCTTGGTGCTTTAATTGTGTGCAGGATAGTAATTAGATAACTGATGTGAAACAATATTCTGGCGAGACTTGGAGATCAGACTTCTGTATAGCTTATTGCAAGTAATTTTGGGTTCTCGATATTTTAGAAATAAAAGCAACCAAATTTCACACAGGAGCTCCTGCATTTTATATCTGTACATATGAAAGTCATTTTCTTCTACTTGTTAAATTTATTGTTAGAACCAGTATTTTCCTAAAGAAGGAATTTTGAATCAGCTTAAGCGTCTTTGTTGTGAACCAAAGAGTATAAAGAAAATGATTTTAACTTAAAAAAATTAATGGGTAACTATCAGCAGGTGACCTTCTTGTTTGAAGTAAATGCATCACAGTATATCATTTTAAAAACAACTCTGCCTCTTCACAGTATTCTACCTCAGCTGCAAAATATATCCCTAGACAAATAAATTAATTGTCCCAATAGATGAGTATACTTAGTATTTTCAAACAATGGTTTTGGTTATGGTATAGGATTTGCCTTATAATAGTCATTTGCCAATGACTATTATGTTATGCTTCTTAATTAAGTAATGTTCAACATAGAAGAGAATTTGTAATTCTATTGGCTTGGCAAAGGAGGATTGTCATCGAATTCAAGCTTCCCTAAACTATGCATGCCTCTAAATAGAGCAGGAAAAGGTGGATGGGCCAAGATATACTCCTATTTGGCACTATTTATTATTAGAATTTGATTGACTGAAGGAGTACAATCTCAGCTGGACAGCAAAATTCTGATAGAGACTTTGAACACACATCAGTAGTCTGGGGTTCATACTAAACCTGTTTCAGGGAAGGTATGAATTAAGTAAAAAGCCATTCCTTTTCTTTTAACTTCTCCAAAATGTTTATTCCTATTTGAAAGTTGCTTTCAGAAAATATTTATTTTAAGTTGAGAATAAGGTAGTACATTTGTCTTATTCAGCCCAGTGACCTCTGCAGTATAGTTTATTCAATCATTTATTTTTTCCTCCTGGTTTCCTTCTCGAGATGGTTGTTCCCAAATACTTTTATTTGCAAGTATCCCTATGGAATCCACTCATCTCTTTTGATTAGTTTTTTTTTTAAGATAATAGCCTACAGACCATTATTTGTATTTCTCTTGTAATGCTAGTGTAACTTTTCAAAAAAGCAGTTGATAGATTCCAAGTGTTTGATCATTGAAAAAGCACTGTTGGGCTGGGTGTGGTGGCTCACCTCTATAATCCCAGCACTTTGGGACGCCAAGGCAGGCAGATCATGAAGTCAAAGAGATCGAGACCATACTGGCTAATGTGGTGAAACCTTGTCTCTACTAAAAATATGAAAATTAGCTGGGTTTGGTGGCACATGCCTGTTTTTCCAGCTACTTGGGAGACTGAGGCAGGAGAATCGCTTGAATGTGGGAGACAGAGGTTGCAGTGAGCCCAGATTGCACCACTGCCCTTCTCCTCCAGCCTGGTGACAGAGCAAGACTCCATCTCAAAAAAAAAAAAAAAAGAAAGAAATAAAAGAAAAAGCAGTGTGTTTTAATACTTTGTACTAGAGACTTCTGGCATTTACGTTTTCTTCCTTAAGGTGAAGTCTTATAATCTGTTTGGGTAAAGATAATGAAAATTTAGGACTATAAAGAGTCCCTAATAAATTATTTTTATAGGACTTGGAGGATTGGATAATTTTGTTATGATTTTTATACTTGTCTATTGTGATGAAAGGGAAATATAAAATCATCATAGTACTTTTATTTAATGGAATATTTGTAACATGATATTTTTGAAGAATTTATATTAATATAAACATACTTATGTTAATATAGCTAAAAGAAAAACAGAAACAGTATTTAGCATTGTTTGCAAAACCAAATCCTAAAGCAAGAAAACTTATTCAGAATAAGGCTGAAAAGAGATATTCAAGAAATTAATCTTAGTATCTTTTCTGAAAATTTCAAGTTTCTAAAATAAATATGGATACATATGGATAAAAGAAAATGTAACTCAAAAAAAAAAAGAATGGAAGCAGGTACATAATTATATTAGAAAGATGACTCAGTAAAAATCATCAAATCTTAATTTAAATAGGCAATTTCCGGAGATCACACACAGAGGCTGAGCTGCACTGCATGCTCATTAGGATGTTTCTCGCATCCTAAGTTATATCAGAAGAAATAACTGTGCTTTTAAAAATTTTCTGATGGAGGGGCATTTTAATGGATCATTTAATTTTATAGAAGTATTATCTGTATCCCAGGTTTAATGAAATAGGTTAAAAAATAGTAACTAAAATTTTGCCAAACAAAGTAAGTGAACAATCTCATTAACTTGAAACTGTTCTGATATGACTGATTTGGAGGCTTTACTTAAGTAACGCTAGATATTGAATTTACAGGTTCTATGTAACTTGGCAAGAACAAGGAGGGAAAAATGAGTAGAGAGCCATCTGAGAACTTACCTTTTTATTCCTTAAAAAGAAGTAGGCCGGGGTGGTGGCTCACGCCTGTTATTCTAGCACTTTGGGGGGCCAAGGAGGGTGGGTTACAAGGTCAGCAGATTGAGGCCATCTTGGCCAACATGGTGAAACTGCATCTCTCCTAAAAATAGAAAAATTAGCTGGGCCTGGTGGTGTGCACTTTTAGTCCCAGCTACTTGGGAGGCTGAGGCAGGAGAATTGCTCGAACCTGGGAGGCAGAGGTTGCAGTGAGCCGAGATCGTGCCTGGTGACAAAGTGAGACTCTGTCTGAATAAAAAAAAAAAAAAAATACATAGTTATGAAACAAAACACAGAATTTCAAAACCACTTTGTTCTTAGGAGGGAAGCTGTATTAGCCTGTTTTCATGCTGCTGATAAAGACATACCTGAGTCTGGGAAGGAAAAGCAGTTTAATTGGACTTACAGTTCCGCATGGCTGGGGAGGCCTCAGAATCATGGTGAGAGGCAAAAGTCACTTCTTACAGGTGGCAGCAAGAGTAAATGAAGAAGCGAAAGCAGAAACCTTTGATAAACCCATCAGATCTCAGGTGACTTATTCACTATCATGAGAATAGCATGGGAAAGACCAGCCCCCATGATTCAATTACCTCCCCCACGTTACTCCCACAACACGTGGCAATACTGGGAAATAAATTCAAGTTGAGATTTGGGTGGGGACACAGCCAAACCATATAATACCACCCCTGGCCCCTTCAAATCTCATGTCCTCATATTTCAAGGCCAGTCATGCCTTCCCAACACTTCTACAAAGTCTTAACTCATTTCAGCATTAACCCAAAAGTCCACAGTCCAAAATCTCATCCCAGACAAGGAAGTTCCTTTTGCCCATAAGCCAGTAAAATTAAAGCAAGCTAGTCACTTCCTAGATAGAATGGGGGTACAGGCTTTGGGTAAATACAACCATTCCAAATTGGAGAAATTGACCAAAACAAGGGGTTACAGGGCCTATGCAAGTCTGAAATCCAGCAGGGCAGTCAAATCTTAAAGCTCCAAAATGATTTCCTTTGACTCCAGATCTCACATCCAGGTCATGATGATCCAAGAGGTGCATTCCCATGGTCTTGGGCAACTCTGCCTCTGTGGCTTTGCAGGGTACAGCCTTTCTCCGGGCTCCTTTTGCAGACTGGTATTGAGTGTCTGTGACTTTTCCAGGTGCATAGTGCAAACTGTCAGTGGATCTACCGTTCCGGGGTCTGGAGGACAGTGGCCCTCTTCTCACAGCTCCACTCTGCAGTGTCCCAGTAGGGACTCTGTGTGGGGGTTCCAATACCACATTTCTCTTTTGCATTGCCCTAGCAGAGGTTCTCCATGAGGGTCCTGCCCCTGCAGAAAACTTCTACCTGGGCATCCAGGTGTTTCCATACATTTTCTGAAATTTAGGTGGAGGTTTCCAAACTCCAGTTCTTGATTTCTGTGCATTTGCAGGCTCAACACCATGAGGGAGCTGCCAAGGCTTGCAGCTTCTACTCTTGGAAGTCATGGCCTGATCTCTACATTGGCCCCTTTTAACCATGTCTGGAGCAGCTGGGATGCAGGACACCAAGTCCCTAGGCTGCACCCAGCAGGGGGTCCCTGGGCCTGGCCCACAGAACCATTTTCTCCTAGGCCTCTCACCTGTGATGGGAGGGGCTGTTGTGAAAACCTCTGACATGCCCTGGAGACGATTTCCCCATTGTCTTAAGGATTAATATTTGGCTTCTTGTTACTTATGCAGATTTCAGCAGCCAGCTTGAATTTCTCCTCAGAAAATAGGTTTTTCTTTTCTATCACATTGTCAGGCTGTGAAGTTTCCAAACTTATGCTTTGCTTCCCTTATAAAACTGAATGCCTTTAATAGCACCCAAGTCATGTATTGAATGCTTTGCTGCTTAGACAGTTCTTCCACCAAATACCCTAAATCATCTCTCTCAAGTTCAAAGTTTCACAAATCTCTAGGGCAGGGGCAAAATGCCACCAGTCTCTTTGCTAAAACATGACAAGAGTCACCTTTGCTCCAGCTCCCAACAAGTTCCTCATCTCTGTCTGAGACCACCTCAGGTTGGACCTTATTGTCCATATCATTATCAACATTTTTGGCAAAGCCATTCAGCAAGTCTGTAGGAAATTCCAAGCTTTCCCACATTTTCCTGTTTTCTTCTGAGCCCTCCAAACTGTTCCACCCTCTGCTTGAAACCCAGTTCCAAAGTTGCTTCCACATTTTCGAGGATCTTTTCAGCAACGCCCCACTCTACTGGTATCAATTTACTGTATTAGTTCGTTTTCCTGCTGCTGATAAAGACATAACTGAGAGTACAAAGAAAAAGAGGTTTAATTGGACTTACAGTTCCATGTGGCTAGGAAGGCCTCAGAATCATGGTGTGAGGAGAAAGGCACTTCTTACATGGTGGCAGCAAGCAAAAATGAGGAGGAAGAAAAAGCAGAAACCCCTGATAAACCCATCAGATCTTATGAGACTTATTCACTATCATAAGAATAGCATGGGAAAGACCAGCCTCCATGATTCAGTTGCCTCCCATTGGGTCCCTCCCACAACATGTTGGAATTCTGGGAGTTACAATTCAAGTTTAGATTTGGGTGGGGACACAGCCAAACCATATCAGAAGCTTAGCCACATGGTGGCATATCAGAACTTAAGAGGATGGCCAGAAAGCAATTCCTTGTGATCCGGGATGGTTTTCCTATCACTTCTCTCATGGTAAATTAGGTAAGACTTTTATGCCAATAAATATGGGGAATAGATATATCTGTTTAGGTAAATATTTTGGAAATGCCTACAGTATGGAGTGAGGTGAAGTTAGAAATTAGCTTCTGGAATTACAATAAAAAAAGCTGAATAGCTTAATAGCTTCTACATTTTTATTGTATGATTTAAAAATTTCTGAATTTGTGAATTTCAAAATGCCACCCACATTTATAATAACATGTAAATTATAAATTTCAGAGAAAATACAATTATTTCTAGATTAGTTGTATATTAAACTTGTTTTTTCTTATTAATTTAACAAAAACAAATTAAATGACATAATATCTATAACACCTTCTTAACGATGCCTGGAAATTTATATTCTGTGTTACTGTTGTTAATATCCAAGACTTAATGTAGCCTAAGTTCTTTCTGCTGTACTGCACACAAGACAACATGATAGGATGAACAAAGGTCTGGACCAAGTCATTAGAATGTATTTGGAGAAAGGATCTCAGCAGTATATAGTAGCAGATTGAAAATGGGATAAGACATGTCTTCAAGACTTCTGATTGGTTATGTAAAGTACAATAATGGGTCTCATATAATTAAGTCTTTAGGGCATTGTTCTTGAAATTTCTAAAAGTTTTGAATATCTTTTGCCTGGAGCAATTTAAAGTTATGGCTTAGAAATTTGCAGATGTTCCTGAGAGCAGAAAATATTTAAATTGCCTCCCTGAGCCTAAGGAAGATTCTTCAGAGAATTTCCTGGGTCATCTCAATGGGACAGTGTTTCCACATGGGCTTCAGGGACAAATGAAATATGCCATATTCACAAATAGAACTGCCCAATATTTTGTTCTCCTCTTACATTTGAACAAGCAGAACCAAATTACCCTCCCTTTGTAAATGTATCTGATGTAATGTATGCAGTTTTGAAACAATTTAGAAATAATACCTTTGTTATCAATATTTTACAGATAATATAACCTGTGCCATTATGGCTTCCAGACAGTGACCCTCTTCTTCAGAAATCAATCAGCTTCACAGAAAATTTTGCTGGACAGCCTAAAAGTCAAAGATCAAGGCAAAATAATCTGCTGTGCATTGCAACCTAGGAAATGAGCCGACCTTCCATTTAGAGGTAATTGCTGAAGGCATACTACTAACACAAATCTAAGGGTGGGAGTCAGCCTTATGAAATGAATTGAAATAAGCCATGTAGTTTGAAAATGTGATATTTCTTATTAGAGAAAGTATACAGGAAATAGTCTTTTTTTTTTTGTTTGAGATGGAGTTTCACTCTTGTTACCCAGGCTGGAGTGCAATGGCGTGATCTCGGCTCATCACAACCTCCGCCTCCTGGGTTCAGGCAATTCTCCTGCCTCAGCCTCCTGAGTAGCTGGGATTACAGGCACGCGCCACTATGCTCAGCTAATTTTTTTTGTATTTTTAGTAGAGATAGGGTTTCACCATGTTGACCAGGATGGTCTCGATCTCTTGACCTCGTGATCCACCCGCCTTGGCCTCCCATAATGCTGGGATTACAGGCTTGAGCCACTGTGCCAGGCCAGGAAATAGTCTTAAAAATCCAAGAGGATTGTCTCAGATATAATCAGAAAATTGAAAAAAAGAAAAAATATTATGAAAAAACTAAGTAATTTTAACATTCAAAACAGATGATGTTTAGATTTATAGTTTTTTTTCAATAGGCCTACTGCAGAATATGTTCATAATTTCTAACTGGAAATAAAGTTATATAACTGTATAAATAACTATGAAATATAGCTCTGTGGTCCTCACTTTATTACAAGTGCACGTGTATGTATCTAACAGTGTCATCTCTCTTCTGCTGCTCAATAGGCAGCTGATCTTTACTCTTGATCTGGAATACAGAGCAGTCTGTTATCACCAAAGTTCTGATTCTGTGGCCACTTAAATCGCAGCACCAATTTAGGTTTATTTTGTTCAGTTTAGCAAATGTCCATCCAGTAGTAATCATGAGTAGACAATATTCTAGCATGGTCCCTGTCCCAGAGCCTCTAACTAGGTGTACTATTTGAAACCCAAACTTTTATTACTTGTTTTTGAATCTATCTCTGAATTTGTGAAAATGTAAATAAAGAGGAGCAATGAATCTTTAGCTAGTAGGAAGAATCTTGACCTTTTATGCTTGCATGAGTATTTTGGAGATATTTCAATATTTTTAATGTCTTTTTTTGTTGCTGGTAATGTGTTTGTATGATGACTTTAGTTCTAATACTTGTAAGATATACATGCACACATTTAGATTTTAGATGAATGAACTGAAATAGCCTCTATTTAAACATGTCACCCTATATGTTCCTTGTTTTAAACTGCAGTGGACTTTTGTTATAATGGTATAACACTATTCTCTGCAAAGTGAGTACACATTGGTATGATGCGCATCTATCTCATATCATGGATGTGGTAAAAAGAAAATAGTCATTGAGTTAGATGAAAGGAGACTTGATATCTGAGAAAGTCTGATTAATGAAATTCCAAAGATACTTGTGCAGCAGTTGATACTGGGGACACAGATATGAAAGAACTTGACTGAGAGAACAAGTCAATAGAAGATAAGAAGAAACTGAAGTAGTGCTTACTACATGCTATGTACTTTACATGCATTGCCTATTTATTCTCCCAAGAACCCTATTATAAGCCTGTTAAGACCCCCATGTTGTAGATGAGATTCAGAGAAGTTATAAATTGCCCATGGTCATAGCTGGTAACTGGCCAAGATAGGATTTAAGCACATGTTCCCTCTATTAGACAAAGTGGACTTGACACAATAATAGCTGCATCATGGCAGTGGTTAGAAGAATGTTTCTTACCATGAAATTGCTTCTCAATCATGATTTACCAGGGAATTGGAATTGAGGTGGCTTTATTTATGACCTAGCATTAAGAAAGTGAATCTGGGGTTTAGATAAAAAAGGATGTATTTCTAGGGTATAAAAAAATTCCAAAGTGTAAAAAGTGGAGTTGATGGAAATAACGGCAAAATAGGATGAAAGGAGAAATACCCTTATAATGGCCGAAGGCAGATCTGGTTAGTTAGACGTTGGCTGAAATAAGTTCACAGGACTCAATTTAGACTTTAAACTTGTGCCAAGTTTCACGAATAAGGAGAAATGGCCTATGTGTTAAGTGCTTAGTTTGTTTTCCAAAAATTACTTTTTGTTTTGTGAATTAACTGGGCCATTTTCAGTGGCATCTGCATTGATGGACAAGGATACTACTGGAAATTTGTTTGTGTAGAGGGGTGGTGGAGTTGGAGGAAAGGACTGTTACTGAGGAAAAATTAAAAGAGATGGCTTGAGACTTTTGGAGGCAAGGATTTTAGAAGCAAAACCCACCATTTCCATTCCCAAGGAGTGGCTATATTCCAGTGAATATTTTTCTGTTTTTTATTATACTTTAAGTTCTGGGGTACATGTGCAGAATGTGCAGGTTTGTTACAAAGATAAACATGTGCCATGGTGGTTTGCTGCATCCATCACCCCGTCATCTACATTAGATATATCTCCTAATGCTATGCCTCCCTTATCCCCCCCACCCCCTGCAATCCTTCCCCTAGCTCCCCACCCCACCAACAGGCCCTGGTGTATGATGTTCCCCTCCCTGTGTCCACGTGTTCTCATTGTTCAACACCCACTTAAGAGCGAGAACATGTGGTGTTTGGTTTTCTGTTCTTGGGTCATTTTGCTGAGAATGATGGTTTCCAGCTTTATCCATATCCCTGCAAAGGACATGCACTCATCCTTTTCATGGCTGCATAGTATTCCATGGTGTATATGTGCCATATTTTCTTTAATCAGTCTATCACTGATGGGCATTTGGGTTGGTTCGAAGTCTTTGCTATTGTGAACAGTGCTGCAATAAACATATTTTTCTGCAGTATCACCTAAGTGAGATGTGCTGTTAGATGTCTCTTTAGTCATAGGCTTTCTTTGTATCATGTTCAATTTGGACTTAGGCAGCAACCAATTAAAACGGCTACTAAAAGGTGTTTGCATTAGAGAATGAGAAGACAGATCAGCTACTGGGAGACAATATATGCAAAACAAATGATAAATAGCTCATATCCAGAATATATAAAAAACTCTCAAAACTCAACAAGAAAAAAGAAACCTCAATGAAAAATGAGCAATAGAACCAGCATGGTGGTGCATACTTGTAGTTCTGAATTCTGGTTAAGTGGGTGGTTATATGAATATACAGTCTCAGCTACTCAGGAGACTGAGGTGGAGAATGGCTTGAGGCCAGGAGTTTGGGGACAGGCTGGGTGAAATAGCGAGACCCCCATTTGTTAAAACATGGGGCAAAAGATATGAACAGATACTTTACTAAAGAATGGAAAAAAAGAATATAGAAACATGTTCAACATTATTAGTCATCAAGGAAATGTAAAACAAAATCATAATTAAATGTGACTATATATCTATTAGGATGGATAAAAAATTACTGACAATATTAAGTGATGGCATGGGAAGCAAGTGGAGCCCTCATTCATTGTTAGTTGAGATGCAAAACTGGTACAGCCACTCTGGAAAAGTGTTTGGCAGCTTCTTATACATGTAAACATGCTTGTTATCTCATTCCTGGTTAGTTATTCTAAAAACATGAAAGCTTATGGTCATATAAAAATTGGGACAGAAATATTTATAGTAGCTCTGTTTATAATTGCCAAAAACTGGAAACAATCCAAATGTCCTTCAAAAGGTGAACAGATAGGCAAAATGAAGTAATCTACCCAAAAGAATACTATTTAACAATAACAACTTGAATGGATCTCATAGGCTTTATGCTAAGTGAAAGAAGCCCAACTCCAGTGGTGCATATGACTCTATTTACATGACATTCTGGTAAAGGTGAAACTAGAGGGATAGAAAATATCAGTGGTTACCAGGATGTATGGATAGGTGGAAGAGGTGACTAAGAAAGGAATATCACAAGTAAGTATTTTGAGCTAATAGAAGAGATCTGTGTTCCAGTTGTGGTGGTTATATGAATCTATACATGTTTTAAAATTAATAGAACCATACACTAAAAGGTAAAGAGTCAGTTTATGATAAGACATCTAACTGTATGATAAAGAAGCAAATAAAAAATTTCCACCCCTAATCAAAGAAAAAGGTGTTTGCCCTTTAACACAAAAATTTTGTATTATTGGGCTTTACATGAATAAGACATATTTTCTGGATAATCAGGAATTCAGTAATCACTGGTTGGGTTCATTTCTGATGATTCTCCATCCAGATTGACACACTTCATTCAGTGTTGGAATACACATGGATTATTGTTGAGTCCTCCTGACCTGGGAGTGAGGTTTTAAAGTAAATCACCAAATCTGTTATACAATGTACTTTGTATTGCTTTTCTAATTCATTGAAAAACCTCAGGCAAGTTGGGACAGAAGCAGGTAGTCTTGGAGCCTATAGGCTGTGCTGTGTATTAGTTATATGACTTTAGGTTGAGCTCTCTCACCTTAGGTTTTCTTATCTTTCAAATGATAATGTGGAGTTTAAATGAAGTAACATGTTAAAAAAAATCACAAACTTCCTAGCCCAGAATGAGTGATCAATATCATAGCTTCCCCTCATATTTCTCTTTCTGCATTATTTCTTTCATTCTCTTTTGCTATATTCCTTTCTCGTCTTCCCTATTTTTTCTCTTTCTTCAATACATTTATTGGGTTCATGGCAAATTTTTATATTTGTGCATTGGTATACATGGACTCGTAATAAATTATATTATGTAAATAATATATGTTACATATAAAATAAATGTAAATAATTTTAATGTAATTTATTTACATGAAATAAATTATATTTACCATTTTTTTTGACTTTTTACAGGTAAAAGAGAGGCAGTAAAATGAAATGGGAAAACCAAACCATTCTGGTGGAATTTTTTCTGAAGGGACTTTCTGGTTACCCGAGGCTTGAGTTACTCTTTTTCGTGCTCATCTTCATAATGTATGTGGTCATCCTTCTGGGCAATGCTACTCTCATTTTAATCAACATCTTGGACCCTCACCTTCACACCGCCATGTACTTCTCTCTGGGGAACCTTTCCTTCTTGGACATCTGCTATACCACCACCTCTATTCCCTCCACGCTGGTGAGCTTCCTTTCAGAAAGAAAGACCATTTCCTTTTCTGGCTGTGCAGTGCAGATGTTCCTTGGCTTGGCCATGGGGACAACAGAGTGTGTGCTCCTGGGCATGATGGCCTTTGACCGCTATGTGGCTATCTGCAACCCTCTGAGATATCCCATCATCATGAGCAAGGATGCCTATGTATCCATGGCAGCTGGGTCCTGGATCATAGGAGCTGTCAACTCGGCAGTACAAACAGTGTTTGTGGTACAATTGCCTTTCTGCAGGAATAACATCATCAATCATTTCTCCTGTGAAATTCTAGCTGTCATGAAATTGGCCTGTGCTGACATCTCAGGCAATGAGTTCATCATGCTCGTGGCCACAATATTGTTCACATTGATGCCACTGCTCTTGATTGTTATCTCTTACTCATTAATCATTTCTAGCATCCTCAAGATTCGCTCCTCTGAGGGGAGAAGCAAAGCTTTCTCTACCTGCTCAGCTCATCTGACTGTGGTCATAATATTCTATGGGACCATCCTGTTCATGTACATGAAACCCAAGTCTAAAGGGACACTGAATTCAGATGACTTGGATACTACTGACAAAATTATATCCATGTTCTATGGGGTGATGACTCCCATGATGAATCTTTAATCTACAGTCTTAGAAACAAGGACATGGAGGAGGCAGTAAAACACCTACTGAACAGAAGGTTCTTTAGCAAGTGAGTGCAAAATGTACTGGAGTATGAACATATTTGATATTGTTGAAACTGCAGAATTACAGAATTTTGGATACTTTCACTGTTTTTCTGCATTTTGGTATATTATGTTAAAATAATGAGATATAGCACAAAATTATTGCATGTTCATTGTAGAGAATTTGCAAGATACAGGGCAATAGGATGAAGAAGACAGAGGGGTCACCTATTACTCTACTAGTGGGAAATGGCCCCTTTTCAACATTTTGAACAGTATCTTTCATTTCATGTTTTTTTTTTTTTGCTGTATTGGAATTGGGTGCTATGTTTCTTTTTATGTTCACCTTTTTATATAACATTATTTCATAGGCAACATTTCACTGAATCTTTAAAATAAATAAAGCCCTCTGTTGTAGAAAAAGTAAAACAGAAAAAACTCCAACATACTGCACTCACATTTTCCAGTGGCAAGCCTTGTGTTATGGTTCACATTAATCTCCAGACCCTGTTAAGTTATTAAATACTATTTTCTTCTTCTGTATTTCAGTGCTTTTCTGCAAAGCTGAGTATTGGGACTATCAAGGGAGTAGATAAATAGAGTTTAAAAGCAGGGCCTGTGCAGTCAGTCAGGATGTCTTTCTTTATCTTCTTTCTTGATTTTAACTTATATGTTTGCTTTAGCATAAAGAACATTTTACAAAATTAAAAATGGGTTTGAAAGACAGTCTACTGATCCAGATAATAACATGGACTAATTCTGGGTTGAATGGAGTGTCATATCCATGCCCATTTAGAAGATGCCAGATTTCTTTGCTATCCCAAGGGAATTCCAATGCTTTTCCAAATCTTAGAAGAATGTCCAAGCTCTTAATATTTAGTAAGAATACTAGTCATGTCTTGTCCCTGTTACTAACCAGCTTGACTTGAGGAAGAAGAAGACTGGGGAATGTCAGACATTATCTTGCTTTTCCTTGGTTTTTATGTTCACTTTTTATTCTATGTGAAGAACATTTTAAATTTACAGCTCAAGATGAATGACAAAGTATGTTCAGCAATGAACCACATTCTAGGAAATCGGTTTGACTGAGTCAATTTTTATGAATGGATCAGTGAATTTAAAGTATATTAGGCATAAACATATTTTACATAGATAAATAAAAATTACCTGCTTGTGGAATCTTTGGGTTTAGTCACTCATTTAATCTTCTCAAATTCACTTTTTAATTTTAGTGGAAGGAATATTAAACAGTCACAAACTATATTTAAATATATCCATCATAGTTGTTTACAGATTAAATCTGATGGCAAGAGTTGAGATCACTGATAATTAAATTTACATCCTGACAAAATAGGCTATGAGAATCTGTTAGTCCCATACACCAGTTCACTGGACTTTTTTCACCCACTAAGAATTCCAGGTAGGTAGAAAACCCTGGAAGTCAGGCATTTCATGTTTGACCTGCAGGCAGGCTGTCTTGAATGCTCAAATGCTTAGTTTGTTTTCTTTCACAGCTTAAATCCAGCCACTTTCAAAATTTCGCTGGGATGACTCATGTAGATCCATAGTCTTATATCAGATTTATAAATTTTTGATAGAAAATTAATTAAAGCAAGAAGAAATTTTAAAGCACATATTTCTCCTCACAGGAGAATATTAGGAGAGTTCTTCTCTCACAGGGTTGTAGAATCAAGGTCTGAAGAAAATAAAGGCATGTCACTTGTCTTTATATATTTATATGTTCACATTTGCTGGGCAAAATACACAATCATAATACTGACATCATGCTTTATTTTAATACTTGAGCCTCTAGAGGAGTTTTCATTCAGAAAATTTATTTTAAAAGCTTATGGAGGATGATTTTGTTGTTAGCAACTTGTTTTTTCTAAATTTAGAAACAAAGTAAGATAAACTTATCTGATATACCAGGCATGTATCTGTGTGTGTGTGTATGTGTGGGTGTGCAGTGTGTATATGTGCAGTGTGTGCGTGTCCCTGGTGACTTTTCTACTAGATAGCAAAGTCTACAAAGGTAAGTATTTCTCTGTATTATTACCCTCTCTACTCCTGTTGCACTCAATTTAGAACATGACATGTATAATATGATTCCATATACATTTTAAATCCGTGAATAGGAAAATTATGCAAAAGGAGGTGCAGCAGGATAGAAGCATGTACTTTTATATAGCACTGAAGCCCTCAAACAGGTTCATGATTGGGATTTAAGAACAGAGATACAGCAAAAAAGGCAAAATTACATTTCTTTTAATCCAACAAATTATTTCATCATTTTCATACACTTTTATGCCTGCTCGATTTTCAAATATTCTAAGCTTGAGATTATGTCAACTTGTTATTGTCCCAGGGACATCTAAAATGGACACTTAAAAATGTAGCAATGTATTGGCTATCAGCTAATTCACATACAGTATCTCTCTCAAATTCTGTGATATGGCAGTAGTGTCACTATCTCATGATGAGGCCACAAAGCTTAGGGAAGTTAATATACCTTCCCCAAACCTCAAAGCATGCAAGTTAAAGACAAGCATACACACCTGGCTATTCTTTCTTTAGTTATTCTTTTACTACAGCATGTTTACTTTTCCAGGTTGCTAGTCATGACATCTAACACCAGTACTTCTTGGAAGCATATCTAAAGTGATCAAAGAAATATTACCTGCTTCTCAACTTTCATAGCAAGTACATTAAATGTCTGGAAAATTACTTACAAGAGAAAATTGATTTAATTCTTCATAGAAGAACCTTGACACCATTACAGGTTGTGTCCAAAAATGATGCTTAATCACAATTGATAGGAATTCATTATCAAATTAGGGGAAGACCTGACATTAATTGAGATATGAGAAGGGGAGGAATTTGACATTAGTGCAAATTTCAGAAAATAGTATAAAACAGATTTTTTTATTTTAGTAAAGATAACACTCTACAAAACAGGGGCTCCTAATTTATGGTATGCAAGTAACATTTTATCTTCAAAATTATGAAATGTTTTTATGCTGTTTTTGGATGACAACTACCTTTATTTATATATCTAAAATTCCAAAAAAAGTACATATTGTAAAATAGTCAAATACTACAAAATGTGCAAAGTAGAAGTTAAAATATAAAATAGGATACAGTTTTATATGCATTGTGTGTAATTTATAAATAAATTATGTATAATCTATATAGTGAACACATATAAATATACTTCCAGAGTTTGTATACATTTAGTACATATTTGAAACCACTATGTACTCATTTTTCTACCTTTGGCTTTTTCATTCAAAACATATTGCCCTTTTCCAAGATGTTTACATATTGTGTGTGTATATATATATAAATTTTTAAATGAGAATGCTTAATATTTCACTGTGTGGATATAGCAAAGTATATCATGGCTTTAGATGAACATTTATAGCAGTTTCTCATATTTTTATATTATAAACAATGATGCTATCATATTTATCAGAAAATAATTTATTCTTGTATACTGATTTTCTTACTAGCCACATTTGATCTCATCTTCTTGGTTAGATCTGTAATTAAATTTCTTTGAGAAAGAATACTATGATATGAAATACATTTAATATTTTTTCTTTTCCAATATTTATACTTATTTTTTGACAAGTTGCCTTGACCTGCTTTTTCAGTATAAGGTAATAATGGTTATAATTAACACCTTTATTTTCTACTGATAGGTGAAAATGATTCTGGTATTTTAAAATAATAGCTGTTGGCTTAAATTAAATATGTTTTATATAAAACTACGTATTTCCAGAAATAAGTAATTGTATTAAATTTTTTTCATATTCATACAGTAAAATTCTTAAGTAGATTTTGGCTTTGACCATACTTATTATAATGAATCAGTTTTTTAAGAGCTATAGATTCTGACAATATTTTATTTAAAATTTTTGGCTCCACACTTAAAAGTATAATTTCACTTTTAATCATGTATAAAACAATAAGGCAGAAAATCAACACAGATGTGAAAGGCTCAAAAACACTAAAACCAAGTTGACTTACTAGACATATACACAATATTCAACAAAACAACAGAAAAATATACATTCTTCTCACGTACATGTGGAACATTCTCCAGACAGACCAAATACTGGACCATGAAAGAAGCCTCAATATTTTGAAAAACATTAAAATAATGCAAAATATGTTTCCTGAACAAAGTAGAATTAAATTAGAATCAATGATAGAAGAAACTTTGGTAAATTCACAAATACATAAAAATTAAACCACAGAGTCTTAAGTAATGAATGAATCAGAGAAAAAAATTACAATAGAAATATTTGAGATAAATAACAAAAGAAATACACATATCAAAGTTGTATTCTACAACATATTATGAGATGTGGCTAAGGCAGTATTTAAAAGACAATTTATAGATATGAATACCTGAATCAGAAAAGAAGAAAAGTCTCAAATCAATAACTTAAACTTCCACATTAAAGAAACTAGAAAAGGCAGAGCAAATGAATCCCAACCACACAGAAGGAAGGAAATAATAAAGATTAAAGTGGAAATAAATGAGAGACAGTAGAAAATCCATAGAGAAAATTAAAGAAATCAAAAGTTGGTTCCATGAAAAGGTCTACAAAATTGATAAAACTTTAGCTAGACTGACCAAAATAATCAGAGAAAATATTCAAATTATAAAAATAAGAAATGACAGAGGGAATATCAATATAGGCCTTACAGAATTAAAAAAGGTTTATAAAGTAGTATGAACAACTGAAAATTAAGTAACTTAGAGGAGATGAAAATACTCTTAAAGAGACATGCACTATTGAAACTGACTCCAGAAGAAATAAAAAAATCAGAATGGACTTGTAACAAGTGACAATATTGGATTAACAATGTATAAAATTCCCACAAAGAAAAGTCCAGACCCAGATTTCTTCACTGATAAATTCTACTGAATATTTAAAGAAGAATTAATATAAATTCTTCACAAAATCTTCCAAAAAATAGAAAAGGAGAAAACTTACTCTTGAACTCAACTCACTCCATGAGGCTCTTAACAAGTTTTGATATTAAGATAGATAACAAAACCAGACAATTGCAAAAACACCCAAAACTGCATATATCTTCTGAATATATATACAAAAACCATCTATTTGCAGATGACAAAATTTTGCACATAGAAAATTATAAGAAACTAATTACAAAATATAAGAACTAATTCACAAGTTCAGCAGAGTTGCAGAATATATGATCTATAAAATGACATTCTATACACTAGCAGTAACAATTCAAAAATAAAATTAAGAAAATAATTTTATTAATAACAGAATAAAAAACAATACAATACTTAGAAATAAATTTGAGAAAATAAGCATTAGAGTTATATGCTGAGACCTAATTTAAAATGGTAAAATATTCCATGTTTATGTGTTGAAAGACAATATTATTAAGATGACATTATTCTGCAGTTGATCTGTCAATCTCTATCAAAATCCCAACTGCTTTTTTTTTTCGCCGAAATTGTCAAGCAGATATTACAATTCACATGGAGATTTAATGGACCCAGAATAGCCAAAAACATACTGAAAAAGAATAAATTTTGAGGTTTTATACTTGCCAATGCTACAGTAATCATGACAGTGTGACAATGACATTAAGACACACATAATGAAATAGAATTGAGAGTCTAGAAATAAACTGCTATATTTATGATCAACTGATTTTTGACAAGTGCCAAGAGTGACAGATTCAGTTTACAACAAATACTGTTCCACATGCCAAAAAGTGGGCCCTTACCTCTCCTCATATGCAAAACTTCAAAAGAATCAAATAGAAATTTTAGAAATGAAAAAATACAATAACTGAAATAAAATAACCAAAATAAAAATGTCAACGGATAAGCTCAGTAGTAGGGAGGAAGGTTTAGAGGAAACTAACAGTGAAGCAGAAGATAGAATAGAAATTACCCAATCTGAATACAGAGAGAAAACTGACATAAAAATATAAAAATATTCTAGGTGAACTTGGCCCAATTAAGCTAACCCTTAAAAAAGCCAGAGAAATGAGAAGTGGGAGTCTTTTGCTGCCTTTGAAGAAATAAGCTTCCAGGTTGTGTAGGGCCATGTGAGTGGTGTTTGAGGGTGGCTCCCAGAAGCTGAACATAACTCTTGGCTGATAGCCTGCAAAAAAAGAAAAAGAAAAAATGGGAATTTTAGTTTTACAACAAGAAACTACACTCTTCCAACAATTTAAGTAAGTAGAAGAGAACCCCAAGCTCCAGGTGAGAACACAGTATGACCAGCACCTTAATTTCAGCCTTGTAAGATCCTGATCAGAGGACCCTTCTACTGTGTACCTGAACTTCTGATCCTTGAAAGTTTTGTGATAATGTATTTGTATTGCTTTAAGCCACTAAATTTCTCATAATTTATTATATGACAATAGAAAAGCTATAATAGTCATCATGAATTTCTAACTGGTTTAATCATTAAAAACATTAGTAGTATTGACAAAGAACTGGAGCTTGCAGTAAATGTTGAGACACTGAAAAATACTCAAATGATATTAACATTTTGATCTCTTTGCAGATTAGCATACTATACAGTGTTTCAAAATTGCTGATGTAAAGATTTATTTTGCTTTCAAAACATTTCTTAAAACTTTGTTATTAGGATTTGTATACAGTATACTACAAATACAAATGTATTACTATTTAATTTACATTTAAGGAGTTATAACAACAGCACCTTGTTATCAGCAGACAGGGTTGTGGCAATAACTACCCATGGCACTTAAACATGACAACAACTACCTATGTGTCAGTTTCCCCCTCCTGCATTTGACTTGATGTCAGTGGAGTTTTTCAAACCGCTGTTGGTTGTTAAACTTAATTACTCAACAGAGAATTATAACCCTTTTCAGTTTTCCCAATTCCTCAATTAATTTTTCTTGAGATTTGCAATTTGGAAGACAAATTTCCTAAGGATGCTGGGCAACAGTTTCTGCATAGGAGTGCTCCCATACTATCATCTAATAGGTTTCTTTTCCGCTTAAACCATCTGGAATGTTTGCTGTTGTTTGTAACTTAGAGCCCTGGCTGACACCCAGGGCCTATGAAGCCCTCCTTGCTTTGGTCCCTGTTTAATCCTCCACCAACCCTCACTATTTATTTTTATTTATGCCCCTATTTCTGTGATGCTGAGTTATTTTTATTTGTTTGCCTTCCTCATGCCATTTCCTGTTTTACACCATTGATGTTATTGTTTACTTTTCCTGGAACGTTTTTCCTGACATTACTTGCCTGTTAAATTATTGGTCACAATTTAAGAGTCAATTCAGGACCTTTCCTGGGAATTATTTCTTGATTCTGAGTTACTTGTCATTTATGCTTCTGATACAGGAGGGGGGCAAGGAAGTGCTGGCAGGAGAAGTGTGGGGTCCCTGGTGAGGGCTCCGCTCCTGGGCCTGTGTCCACGAACCTAGGTGAGGACAGACACTCATGTTTTTGCGCCCAAATGTTGCATTTTCCAAGACCACCCTGGCCCACCATGGTGCCATCCAGTGCCTTTAAACCCAAGACCCTAGAGGTCACAGACACAAGTGGCTGGATGTCGACAGGAACACATGGGTGGAAGGGCACACAGACAGGCACCAGCAGACCCCAGCAGGCCATCAACCAGTGGAATGACATGGAATTTGGCCAAGGTGGTTGGAGGGAGCCCAGCCGCTGTGCAGCTGACTCCAGGGGATAACCACCTTCCCACTCCATCCCTCTTCTGGCCTCCCCATCCATCTGCTGAGAGCTACTTCCACTCAATTACCTTGCACTCATTCTCCAAGCCCACGTGTGATCCTATTTTTCCAGTACACTAAGGCACTAACCCAGGATACGGAAAGCCCTCTGTCCTTGTGATAAGGCAGAGAGTCTAAGTAAGGTAGTTAACTCAAGCCACCTGTGGACGGCAACACTGAAAAAGTGCATTGTAACACACGCCCACTGGGGCCTCAGGAGCGGTAAACATTCATCCCTAGACACTGCCGGGGGTCTGACCCACAACCTGCCCACCCGCATGCTCTCTCTCTAGAGATCTGAGCAGCGAAGGACCAAAGAAGCTAGCTGCACTCCCATCGTAGGCTCTGACAGGGGGATAAGGGAATTCTTCCTCTTTCTCTTCTATAGCACGCTAAGTCATCATTTAATCTCAGCTTTCTACTGAAATCAACTAATTACATGAATATTTACATGAATATTATTCTTAGTAACTATAGGATTCTTGAAGATGAGGACTGTGTCTGAGACATTTTTATATTCACAGTTATTCTTTAAGTTTCATAGAGTAGGTGTAGAATACATTTCATAAAACAAGTGATTTAAAAATGTAAAAGACCCAATAGAGAAATGAATAGAGGACATGAGTGCACAACTCACATAAAAGAAAATAAAGATTTTTAAGACACACAAAAAGGAAAATAGCAAATACCTATAGAGATTAAAATGCCATTTAAAGTAATAAGGAGATACCATTTTGAATCCTTTAGATTAGATTGAAAATCTAAACTATTGACAACATCCAGTGCTGATAACAGGAAGATAAAATTAGCAACACCATAACCCTGGTGGGAGCATAAATTAATATTATCCTTTTAGATTCATAAAAATCTTCATTGATTTTTGACCCACTCATTTCACTTTTAGAATTCTATTCTAAAAAAATAATTTAAACTTATTTTGATAAAAGTAAATTTTAAAAATAAAGAAGAGAAAAAATCAGAAGTGTTCAGCCTTAAGATGCTTCAGTTTACTCTCAGGAGAGGAAGGCAAATTATTTTAGCCTACCTTATTGCATTGTTGTATGATTAAGATCAGCCTCCTTTCTGAACTGTGGTTTTTGCCAGGCTATTTAATTATAGTTTATTTTTGGCTTTGTTTTTTACACCTTTATATACTGCTTGAGGATATCTTTTCTTTCCTTGCCTTCTCTTACCTTCTCTTTCTCTCCCTCCCTCTTTTCCTGTTTTACTCCCTCTTCTCCTTCCTTTGCCCTTTTCCATTCCTCCATCCTTCTTGTATCACCATTAGGATCAATGAAAATATATAAATGTCAAAGAGTATACTAATAAATTCATAATTACATGAAAATATCATAAATTGAAAATGCATTTAGGATACCTAACTTACCAAACATCATAGCTTAGCCTGGCCCATTTTAAATGTGCTCAGAAGACTTACATTAGGTGGGCAGAATCATGCAACAAGAAGCCTATTTTATATTAAAGTGTTGAATATCCCAAGGAATTTCTTGAATGCTGTGCTGAAGGTGAAAAATAGAATGGTTGTATGGGTTTCTGAAGTACAGTTTCTACTGAATGCATGTTATTTCACCCCATCTGTAATTACATGTTTATTCAGAGTCAACTTTTGCTATAAACTGAATCCATAAAGTGAATGGAAAATTTATGTGTACAGAAAACATTATACTTCCAAAATGATGTGTGTGTGAGGGTGGCAGGGGAGAGAAAGAGACAGACAGACAGAAGAGCTCCCTTCTGATTTTGTGTATGAAATAGAGTAATAGGCCTCCCATAATTAGGTCTTCAGGGCTTTATTTCTGAAGTTTTATAAGTTTTATACACCTTTCATCTTGGAGGCAATTTAAAGTTGTGCACAGAGGTTTAGAAGCGTCCTTAAGAGCAGAATATTTAAATAGTTTCTTAAATCCTGAGGCAAATCTTTAGGAATTTGTGGGTCTCCACAATGGTATGGTATTTCAGCATGCACTTGAGAGGCAAATTCAATTTGCCCTATTCCTAAAATTTATTGCCAAACAACTTTCTTTCTATTTTTAAACTAGAGGAATCTGATGATGCTTTTTCTGAACTAGAGGAATTTCATGACACTTTATTCTAGTAATCACACCAGTAACACCATGTTTCTGTAAACGTCGACTAGTCAATACATTTCTACGACAAAGTGATTACTCACTGATGGTTACCTCTTTGGAGATTCAGCTACTAATGAGTGGCTATGAAGACTGGCTGCAAGTAGAAAAGTAAGACAAAATTGTCTGTTGCTGTTACAGCCTATAAAGAGAGGCAACCTCTGGTTTGGAGGTAAGTTATTGCAAAAACAAGAACAGTGTTTCAACTAAGCGAGCCTTGGACTGAACAGTTAAATCAGTTTTAAAATGAGATTTTTGGCCCGGCGCGGTGGCTCAAGCCTGTAATCCCAGCACTTTGGGAGGCCGAGGCGGGTGGATCACGAGGTTAACAGATCGAGACCATCCTGGTCAACATGGTGAAACCCCGTCTCTACTAAAAATACAAAAAATTAGCTGGCATGGTGGCGCGTGCCTGTAATCCCAGCTACTCAGGAGGCTGAGGCAGGAGAATTGCTTGAACCCAGGAGGCGGAGGTTGCGGTGAGCCGAGATTGCGTCATTGCCCTCCAGCCTGGGTAACAAGAGCGAAACTCCGTCTCAAAAAAAAAAAAAACACAACTTTTTTTTTTTTTCTCATCAGAGAGTGACTTTGAGTATTGGAAATGGAATTTAAGTGTCTATTCATTGGGATATAGTAGGAACAAAATTAAAGCCTTGAGACCAACAGAGCAGTCTGCATGCAAAGGCAATTGAACAAACACTGAATTTGCCCAGCACTTATGAATAACTTTTTTTCAGTGTGCAGGTTTTGTATCACATTACAAAGTATTTGGACACTGTGTCATCTATTTAGCTAATTAAAGCTCACTACATAGTAAACAGCAGATTATGTGTTCTTTAGTATGGAATTCATATTAAACAAATCCTTGACTGTGATTCCCTAGCAGAAACTCAGGTCCATTTGGTTCAGTTGCCCATGAGCCAGTTGAACTGTGTACTAGGTACTGTGCCAGGGACTCTTTATACAACAATATCATGTGAGAACATTATGACACATTTGAAAAAAAAACCAACTAAACATAATAATCTCTTGGGATCTGAGACATACAGTTTGCCAAAGGAATGCACAGTCAGAAAGAGACCATCTTAGGGAATATCCTTATGTGCTTGCATTAAAATTGGTGACTATTTTGAGTGTTTTTTTCTATTGTTAGGTCATGATTGTAATAGTGAGTAACTTTCCTTTTTCTCTTTTATGTTAATAGGCTTGCTGAAGATGTTTAAATAGTTTCAGTCAAGAAAAAGTCAGCCATGTGTTTTAAAACTAGGAACACACTGGTACCTTATTAAAATCCTGTCTTTTTTATGAAATGACTTTGATAAAAGGTAGATCTTTTGGATTTTTCTTTTCTGCCACCTAATTCACTGACATCCAAAGGATTGGAGTGACCATGATAGAATGTATCAAAATTTTTCAAAAATGAAAATAATACCATCTATTAGAATATTGTGTGTGATCTAAGTAAGGTACATATACCTGACCTCGTGGAGGGATGATAATGACTAGTTCAGGGAGGTAAACAAACTCTAAGAGTGAAGAGTCATAAAAGACAAGCATGAAGGAAACCTCTAACAATAGGAACCATGACTGTGCTGAGTGAGTTACACACATCATTTCATTTAATCTTGTGCACAAGGACATTGTATAGATGTTTTCTATATCTTCATTCTACTGATGACAATGGTGTCAGATACATGTCCAGGTCACCTACTTAATAAGGTGCAGAGATGGCATTTGAACCAAGCCTCCTCCAAAGCCTGTACCCTTGAATATATTATGAAATGTGCTTGATAATATATCTTGTAGCACGGAGGTAGCTCATGAAACAATGATTTTTGCAGAGAGCAGATTTTTACAGGTGTGCATATATTCTCCATTATTCAAAGAACTTCACATTGCAAAATGCTCTTTGGGATCTCAAGTAGTTTATATCTTAATTCAGAAAATCTGAAAAATTCTAGAAAATGAAAATTTTATAAAAAGCTACAGAATCACAGGAAGAATTTAGAGTAAAGAAATCAGGTTGGGTTTGAAGTAATTCTGAGGAGACTAATTATGCCTTGAAATTGAGAAGATGGACCTGAGATTCAGAGCAGAGTATTATCTCACAATGTTAGGTGGAGGAATTATTCTGAAGAGAAAAGGCTCCTTGGACCTGAACGAAAAAGAATAATAGCCAACATTTACTGAGCTGTAATTTTGTTTCAGGAACTTTGCTAGATCATAAAAACAATAAAATTTATAGTGGAAAAAAAAGTGACATGGAATTGGATGTTAGACCCTAAGCCAGCTCAAAGAACAACCTAGAGCTGATTGGCAGGAAATGAGACAGATACAGTAATGCAAGTCCTATTGATACTAAATAAATTATCTTTTGTATTGAGAGAATGTGACTACAAAGTTCTTGTTTGTCCTCAGCAATTACCATTTAGTGTGTGATATTGAACAAGGTAGAAGAATTTTCAAACATATGTGGTCATGTCCGACAGCAATGGATGGCTTCAATGTAGTGTGCTATTGGAAAGGTGAAAGGTGAAAGGAGAAAGGCTAGAAATCCCACAGCGATAACTTTTTAGCTTAAGTGTTATTTTATTCATAGGAAATGCATTTACAAGATTCAAAATTCTTAAAATGTACTAAGGGGCATGGTGTCAACACCTCCACCCAAATTAATAAGCTATACATTTTCTTTTTTGGGGATAACCAACTATTATTTATCTAGAGATACTCTATGTGTGAGCAAAAATACATGTATGTACATATACACATATACATATACATATATCTTTTTTGCACAAATGATAGTGTGCCATATACACTGTTCTGATTATTACTTTTCCGTTTAATATTTCTTGAAGATCTTTCCACATTAGTGCAGAAAACATCCTTGCTCCTTTTGATGGCAGTATAGTATTGCATTATTTCTATGTTTTCTTCTTGTGGAAATTTAACTTGTTTGCTGCATCTGCTGTTACAAATAATACTTTAATGAATCAATTTGTATTAAAATCACTTCGCCATGTGCCAGTATATCTGTATGATAATTACTGAGAAGTAAATCTGTGGTCAAATGTTATATGTATATATTTGTTAGTTTGATAAATATTGCCACACAGGGAGCGATATTAGGGAATTTCTGTTTGAAGTTTCCCTGAAATTTTGGTCACTGGTTTCTTAAATATCCTTTTCAGCTAATAACAAAGTAACAAATAGGATAAAGATATGTCAATTAATGATAACAGTCACAATTTGTATGTATATACTCTCTATATAATTATTCATATATTTGTTATATATAACGTATTTTCTATTTATAAAATATATAACTATGTGTTGCATTTTTATATAACTATCTTTATTATTTCTTTAGGATATATCTCAGACATGGAAAATGTAGGTCAAAATTCATAAACCTCTGCCTGCAATATGAAAGGAAGACATTTGATAATCTATAGGGATTCAGATAATATATTACTCACATTCTCATCTGGGGAAAATTTCTGCAAATAAACTATAATCAAACACAAAACAATAAATACAATCCTCAAGAGAGTGGAAAAAAAAAAAGATCAATGGTGATCAATGAAAAGGTGTATAAGGTAGGTAGACATATTGACTATCCAAGCTTGCATAATCTAAAGGCTGAAGAACTCTCAAAAAGGCAGATTTTATAAACTTTGTAAGTATTAAACCAGCACAATCTAGGAATTAGGAGGTTAGGATAAAAGTGGTGGAGTAGAAGTATTCTGTTTTGGCTTCATTTCAATTTGAGGGATAACTGAGGTATTTAGAGCACACCCTAGTGGAGAAAACAGTTAATCTTTTCGGTCTTAGAAGTTTAATTATGAGAGAAGAGAAAAATAAGGCAATCACTTACTGAATGAAAAAAATGAGTAGCGTGTTTAAGTTAATGAAAAAAAAATTGTATGACAACTTCATCAATCAGCAAAAATTAAAAAGTGGAAAAAAGAGAATGCAATAATTCAAACAATAAAAGTAAAATATGGAAAGAATAAAACTTAGTACATTAATAATTATGTTCAAGTAAATAGAATAGTCTGAGTATTCTCATCAATGACCCAAACATTAAAAAAGTAGCTAAAACATACTCAGATATATGGTATTTATAAGTAGTACACTTTAAACAAAGTGAAAAAGAGAAGTTAAAAAGTCATACAAAGAGCAGACAAAAGCAAACTAAAAGAAAGCAGGGGTGTAATATCAATATCATAAAAGTGGAATTAAACTTTAAACTGCCAAATGGAATAAAGATACATCAATTAACGATGTTATAATTTATGAAGAAGATATATTAACCATAAATCTATCTACACTAAACAACATAGAAAGTAAACCTTTATAATAAAATGATCCTAAGTATATGAGAATTTGATAACAATATTTACATAAAATTTATTAAATCTATGTGGCAGAAAATAGGTTATTCTGAATATTTTAATATATTTAATACATTTTATTATATATATATATATATATATATATATATATATATATATATATATGTTTTGTGTATATATTTAAAACTATATATCTTCCCAAAGAGAAATCACATTTTTTTGGTCAATATTTACAACATATATCATGTAACTGACTGTCCAAAAGTCCATAACTAGAGATTTATAGGTCATGTTTTCTTATTAAAATAAAATGGGACTGGGCATGGTGGCTCATGGCTGTAATCCCAGAAGTCTGGGAGGCCGAGGCAGGCGGATCACTTGAGGCAAGGAGTTCAAGACTGTTCTGGCCAACATGGCAAAATCCTGTCTCTACCAAAAACAAAAATTAGCCGACATGGTGGCACATGCCTGTAGTGCCAGCTACTCGGAAGGCTGAGACAGGAGAATCGCTTGAACCCAGGAGGTGGAGACTGCAGTGAACTGAGATCATGCTACTGCACTCCAGCCTAAATGACAGAGTGAAACTCTGTCTCAGAAAAATAAAAAAATTAAAATAAAATGGGAGATAAGTAATAAAAATAGAATGAAAATGCCTAATCCAAGAAAGATGCTTGGATTTAAGAGGAACTTAACAGAAAAACAAAAAATATCTAGAAACCACTAAAAAAAAATTCCCATAAAATATTAAGTCTATAATAAAACAAAAAGTGCTCTAAGAGCCTTCATTAGAGCAAGAAATAGAGAAGTAAGAAGGAGGAAATAAGATTTTTTTCTTCTTATTTCAAGAAATTAGAAAAATAGAATTAGAAATCAAAAAATTAGAAAAATAGATCCGAATAAACAAGACATTTTTGAAGAGAGAAACTTAATGAAACGTAAAAAGTCAAGAGGATAAATCTATTCTAAAGCTGTTTTTTTTAAAGACCTGTAATATAGGAAAATCCTTTGTGAGTCGAATAAAGGAAAAAAAAAAAGTCAAACAGGCATCATAATGAAAATGAGAACTTTTTATGTAGGGAAGGACACAAGAATTATAAAGATCAAATGCAAATCTGTGACAAAACATTTGCTATAGAAATGAGTACTAGCAAAATGTAAAATATCAAAATCAACTGCTATCAATTCATCATACTGATATCTTCTTTCTGACCAATCACATTTTTTTAGCTGATATTTCTTTTGAAATATTAGGACTGTCGATTAGATTACAAGGTATTCTAGCCTGTGAGCCAGATTGTCTTTGCAAAATGAGTATTAAGAGCTCAAAGTCTAAAGCCCTACCACTTGGGTTTAGGTTCTTACTCTTTCATTTATTTGGCTGTATGAAATTGACCTTAAGCAAATTACCTTTCTGTGCCTTATTTTCCTCTCTACACAATAGGCATAGTGATGCTAATAGTAACAGTAATTACCTCATAAGCTTGCTATTCAGACTTTATTATGGAATACACAAAGAAAACAATTAATAGAAGATTGGCACAGAATAAGAAATGTTAGCAATTATTTTGCCTGTGATTTTGTCCATTCATCCAACAAATGTTTTTGAACATTTGCCTCTGCGCCTGTTCTATTCTAGCTACTGGGGCTGTGGAAATAAGCAAGAGTAAGTACCTGCCCTTACGAAGTTTACATTCTACTGGGAAAGACAGAAGTGTAATTTCAAGGAGTGACAAGAGCATTGATCTATTGTGTGGTGATTTATAGCCACACAATAAAATAAAAATAGTTTAGTGTTCAGTTACACAGAATACAATGCCCATTTCTATTATCACCTTCAGTTTATGTAGGTGATGACAAATATGACAAACCGTTCAGGCTTCATCAGGAAGATTTAGGTTTGAATCTTAGCTCTGCTATATACTATTTACCTTTGGTCAAGTTTACTTAACATATCCGCTTTGATTTATTCATCTGTAAAATATGGATACTAATAGCCCTCTCTGAAAACTGTGATGATATTAAATGAGTTAAATGGCTATAGCACGAAAAATGTTAGTTTTCTCTTCCCTCTCTTCATTCATTCATTCATTCATCATTCCCTTCCCTCTCTCCATTCATAAATTCCCTCTTTTCTGTCTACTTCTCTTCATGCGCTCTCTTCTTTCTTTGGTCTTTTCCTTTTTTATTTTTATTTTTCCTTGGAAATTATGGTACATATTCATTGATACATGCTTAAAAGTAATCAGAGTAAAATACATATTTTTCTCAACATGCTCTGTCTTACAGGTAAAAGAGTAAAATGGAATGGGAAAACCAAACCATTCTGGTTGAATTTTTTCTGAAGGGACTTTCTGGTTACCCGAGGCTTGAGTTACTCTTTTTCGTGCTCATCTTCATAATGTATGTGGTCATCCTTCTGGGCAATGCTACTCTCATTTTAATCAACATCTTGGACCCTCACCTTCACACCCCCATGTACTTCTTTCTGGGGAACCTTTCCTTCTTGGACATCTGCTATACCACCACCTCTATTCCCTCCACGCTGGTGAGCTTCCTTTCAGAAAGAAAGACCATTTCCTTTTCTGGCTGTGCAGTGCAGATGTTCCTTGGCTTGGCCATGGGGACAACAGAGTGTGTGCTCCTGGGCATGATGGCCTTTGACCGCTATGTGGCTATCTGCAACCCTCTGAGATATCCCATCATCATGAGCAAGGATGCCTATGTATCCATGGCAGCTGGGTCCTGGATCATAGGAGCTGTCAACTCGGCAGTACAAACAGTGTTTGTGGTACAATTGCCTTTCTGCAGGAATAACATCATCAATCATTTCTCCTGTGAAATTCTAGCTGTCATGAAATTGGCCTGTGCTGACATCTCAGGCAATGAGTTCATCATGCTCGTGGCCACAACATTGTTCATATTGACACCTTTGTTATTAATCATTGTCTCTTACACATTAATCATTGTGAGCATCTTCAAGATTAGCTCTTCTGAGGGGAGAAGCAAAGCTTTCTCTACCTGCTCAGCTCATCTGACTGTGGTCATAATATTCTATGGGACCATCCTGTTCATGTACATGAAGCCCAAATCTAAAGAAACACTTAATTCAGATGACTTGGATGCTACCGACAAAATTATATCCATGTTCTATGGGGTGATGGCTCCTATGATGAATCCTTTAATCTACAGTCTTAGAAACAAGGATGTGAAGGAGGCAGTAAAACACCTGGTGAGAAGAAAAGTTTTTAACAAATAAATGAGAAAGGTGTGAGTAATTTTATGATTACAATATGGAAATCAATTAGAGAAACCAGAGTTAAACATTGTTGCTGTTTCGCATTCCTCTCCCAAAGTTCTAAAGTGCCAGAATACGCTTCTCTGATTGCAATAACTAATGAAAAGAACTAAATAAATAAATTTTGGTGTTTTGGAAATTGATGATTAGAGTTTTGTTTGGTTTTCGTTGCTGAAGAGCTTGATTGTAAAGGTAGGTAGAGACAGAATGTAATATGGAGGGGATTTCTAGTTAAGAGTAAAACCTTTTTTCTCCTTAATTTTTGATAAAATTATTTCCAAACCAACTTCATACTTTCTTTCTTTACAAGACAGAATGAATCTAATTTTAGATATTTTAATAAGTCAGTTAAAATTATGCATATCCAATACTGTAATTAGTAAAATAATTTATTTGGAGTCTACTAAATTATGACCTGGCCCCCTTGAACTTAGGTCTGAGCCCTGGAAGTGATCAGATACAGGCCAAAGTTTAAACATCTGTTGTGAGCCAGGGCACAAACAGTGCTGTTTTGGGATTCCAATGGCAAAGCATAATGCCTATTTTTTTGTGTGTGAAAACCTTGTAGCTTTGGAACAAGATGGCCTAAGGAAGTCAACCACGGAGTAATGACCATACATCTCTGTTTGCTTATAACTATCCTAGTTAATACCAGTTGCCCTAGTGTAATTATTTATAGCTCTCCCTTTCACTATCAAAAGTGTTCCAGTTTGGATGATCTCACATATGGTCGCCCTAAATAGCAGGGCAGCAGGAGCATCAGATTCCAGGGAAATGATAGGACAGATGACAGATCGTGGCACTGTGATGTCAGTGTCCTGAGGGAGACAAAGTGGGCACATAATATTCAATACGTGCGAGATGTTCCCAGGAACCCTTCAAAATAAATGGGTGAGCCATCAAGTTCGAAGGTGTTCCATTAGGGTAACATGCCATAAATTAGATTTCCAATTATCTAAAAATTAAAAAATATGTAACACTTACTTAGAATAAAAACTTTATGTGAAGTTGTTGATTTTTTAAGGACAATAATTCACCAGCATGGTTAGTTATTATTTCTGATTTTACCTTATTAGGATTACAAAAGACTATTATTTGTGTTTTAAATAAATCATGTATTCTTTGTAAAAATATTTATTTATTTATTTATTTATTTATTTATTTATTTTTTATTTTATTTATTTATTTTTTTTTTAAATTTTTTATTGGATTATAGGTTTTGGGGTACATGAGCAGAGCATGCAAGACAGTTGCGTAGGTACACACATGGCAGTGTGCTTTGCTTTTCTTCTCCCCTTCACCCACATTTGGCATTTCTCCCCAGGCTATCCCTCCCCACCTCCCCCTCCCACTGGCCCTCCCCTTTTCCCCTCAATAGTCCCCAGTGTTTAGTACTCCCCTTTCTGTGTCCATGTGTTCTCATTTTTCATCACCCACCTATGAGTGAGAATATGCGGTGTTTCATTTTCTGTTCTTGTGTCAGTTTGCTGAGGATGATGTTTTCCAGATTCATCCATGTCCCTACAAACGACACGAACTCATCATTTCTGATTGCTGCATAATATTCCATGGTGTATATCTGCCACATTTTTCCAATCCAGTCTATTATCAATGGGCATTTGGGTTGATTCCAGGTCTTTGCTATTGTAAACAGTGCTGCAATGAACATTCGTGTGCATGTGTCCTTATAGTAGAACGATTTATAGTCTTTTGGATATATACCCAGTAATGGGATTGCTGGGTCAAATGGAATTTCTATTTCTAAGGCCTTGAGGAATCGCCACACTGTCTTCCACAATGGTTGAACTAATTTACATTCCCACCAACAGTGTAAAAGTGTTCCTTTTTCTCCACATCCTCTCCAGCATCTGTTGTCTCCAGATTTTTTGATGATCGCCATTCTAACTGGCGTGAGATGGTATCTCAATGTGGTTTTGATTTGCATCTCTCTGATGACCAGTGACGATGAGCATTTTTTCATATGATTGTTGGCCTCATATATGTCTTCTTTCGTAAAGTATCTGTTCATATCCTTTGCCCACTTTTGAATGGGCTTGTTTGTTTTTTTCCTGTAAATCTGCTTGAGTTGTTTGTAAATTCTGGATATCAGCCCTTTGTCAGATGGGTAGACTGCGAAAATTTTTTCCCATTCTGTTGGTTGCCGATCCACTCTAGTGACTGTTTCTTTTGCCGTGCAGAAGCTGTGGAGTTTGATTAGGTCCCATTTGTCTATTTTGGCTTTTGTTGCCAATGCTCTTGGTGTTTTGTTCATGAAGTCCTTGCCTACTCCTATGTCCTGGATAGTTTTGCCTAGATTTCCTTCTAGGGTTTTTATGGTGCCAGGTCTTATGTTTAAGTCTTTAATCCATCTGGAGTTAATTTTAGTGTAAGGTGTCAGGAAGGGGTCCAGTTTCTGCTTTCTGCACATGGCTAGCCAGTTTTCCCAACACCATTTGTTAAACATGGAATCCTTGCCCCATTGCTTGTTTTTGTTTTAATTTACAAATAATGATGGTGTATATTCATGGGGTACAATGTGATGTTTTTATCTATGTATACGTTGTAGAAAGATTCAATCAAGCTAATTAACGTATCTGTCACTTTACCAACTTATTTTATGGTATTGAGAATGTTAAAAGTTTATTCTTTTAGCAATTTTGTCCATTACATTATTATTAATGGTAGGCCATACACAGTGCAACAGATCAATAAACGGACTCCTCCAGTCTAACTAAAGCCTAATGCACTTTGATCAACATTTTCTCTTTCCCTCTTGTTCGCCTTCCTCCCATGTCAAACCTTTTTGGTAATCACCTTTCTACTCTGTTTCTATGGGACTGACTTTTTAAAGATTCCACATATATGTGAGATTATACAGTATTTGTCTTTCTGTGCCTGGCTTATTTAGCTAAGGATAATGTCCTCCACTTCCATCCATGCTGTCACAAATGACAGAGTTTTCTTTTTTAAGCCTGAATATTTCACTGTATATAGGTACCATGTTATCTTTTGCTGATGGAGACTTAAATTGCTACCATATCTTGGCTGTTGTGAATAATGCTGCAATGAACATGAAATAAAGATACCTTTGAGATACTGATTTCATTTCCTTTGGATATATACCCAGAAGTGGGCTATCGGGATTATATAACAATTCTGTTTTTGGTTTTTTGAGGAAGCTCCATACTGTTTTCCAAAATGGCTATGGTAATATATATTCCCAAAAACAGTGTACAAAGGCTTCCCTTTCTTCACATTCTCACCAATACTTGCTATTATTCATGTTTTTGATAATAGCCATTCCAGCAGGTGTGAGGTTATGTCTCATCATAGCTTTAATTTGTGTTTCTCTGATGAGTAGAGATTTTGAGCATTTTTTTTCATGTATCTGTTGGGCATTTGCATTTCTTTTTGCTAAATGTCTGATCAAGTCCTTTGCCTATTTTAAAAATCAAGTTATTTGTTTTCCTGCTATTAAGTTATTAGAGTTTCATTTATATTTTGGATATTAGGCCCTTATCAGATGTATTGCTTGCTAATATTTTCTCCCAATCCATGGGTTGTTTATTCACTCTGATAATTATTTACTTTACTGTGCAGAAGCTTTTTAGTTTGATCCAATCCCATTTCTCTATTTTTGCTTTTGTTGCCTGTGCTTTTATAGTCCTATCAAGACATCATTGCTCAGACCAATGTCAAGGAAATTTCTTCCTATGTTTTCTTCCAGTAGCTCTATAGTTTCAGGTTTTATGTTAAAGTCTTTCATCTATTTTGAGTTGATTTTGCATACAGTGTGAGATACGAGTCCAATTTCATTCCTCTGTATGTGGATATTCAGTTTCCCAACACCATTTATTGAAGAGGTTGTCTTTTCCCCATTGTGTGTTCTCAGCATTTTTGTCAAAAATAAATTGACCTTAAATACTTGAGTTTATTTCTTGGCTTTCTATTCTGTCCCATTGGTTAATATGTGTGCTTTTATGTGAGTACCATGCTCTTTTGATTATAATAACTTTCTAACATATTTTAAAATCTCAGCATTTGATACTGTCGGCTTTGATTTTGCTTCAGATTGTTTTGCCTAGGAAGGGTCTTTTCTAGTTCCATATACATTTTATGATTATTATTTCAATTTTTATGAAAAATGACATTGGAATTTTGATAGGAATTGCATTGAATCTGTAGATTGCTTTAGGTAAGATGGACATTTTCACAATATGAATTCTTCTAATCCACGAACATGTAATAGCTTTCTTTCCTTTTTAAAAATTTTTAAATTTAATTTTTTATTTTTTGAGACGGAGTCTTGCTCCTGTTGCCCAGGTTGGAGTGCAGTGGCATGATGTCAGCTCACCAATGTGGGTACCCCCACATATAGGTACCGAGGAAGGAGAGCTAAGCAGAATCCTAGCAGAATCCTGGCACAATTAGGGCCTGAAGAATATCTCAGTTTATAGTGTTGCTACTCAGTTATTTCCTTTTATATAATTATTTATGTATAATCATGTATTCGTTTATAGAATTAGGGCTTGAAGAATATCTCAGTTTATAGTGTTACTACTCAGTTATTTCCCTTTATATAATCCTCTCTGTATATAATCATATGTTAGTTCATAGAATGAGTGCCTAAAGAATATCTTACCACTCAGTTATTTTCATATATATATATATGACTATATCCTAGTTCATAATTGGAGAAATGCCTAGAGTAGACATGGTACAGAGCATGAATTAAGGAATAAGCAGCTTATAGTTGGAGGAATGTCTGGAGCAGACACGTCTGGAACAGAGCATGATTTAAGGGTAAAACAGTTATACCAGGACAAGAATCCGTGGCCCAGGTGGCAGTATTCAGTATTGTAAAGATAACCGCTGTATGGCAGGCTTGGGGCAAGAGCCACTCCTCCTGATAAAGAAGTTGTAGGAACTTGCTCCAGATCTTCTGGAAGGCTACTCTCAGACTGGCAATCCCTCGAGCATCCGAGGGCTCAAAATCCCTCCTGATAATCGCAGCTTGGTGACTGTGAGCTTTATCAGCTCTTGTTACTGTGCTAGCTCAAAAAGCATCCTCCTATAGAACTCTCTGGAATCTGCCAGCAGGTGGCAGTAGACCCTGACAACTCTGTCTGCTGTGTGACTTAAGCATCCTCCTATAGATCTTCTTAGGAGTAGCACGCCCATAGATAGTTATTGAACACTGCACCCTCTTCACTGCGCCTGGCCCACCTCCATGCCTCGATGACCTAATGAGAGTAGATCCCTTACTGCACACGGCCCAACTCCTAGCCTAGGTGACCTAATGGTGGTGGACTCCTTGTTTTATTGCTTATGACTTATCACTGTCCTTAAAGATGACTTCACTCACTACCCTGCCTCCAAGCTATACCCAATAAATACAGATGCTTCTGGACATTCCAGGCCTCGCCTCTCTCTGCCTATAGGTGGCATGGCCCCCCTGAGCCCAGCTGCGTTTTCCTTGTACTTCTGTGTCCTGTCTCTTTATTTTTCAGATCCTGCACCTCAGCAAAGCATAAGGGACACCCCACGACCCTGTGGGGCCCTCAGCCCTACACAGCACAACCTCCACCTCCCAGGTTCAAGCCATTCTCCTGTCTCAGCTTCCTGAGTAGCTGGGATTACATGCATGCGCCACCATGCCATGCTAATTTCATATTTTTAGTAGAAACGGGGTTTCTCTGTGTTGGTCCAGCTGGTCTCAAACTCCTGACCTCAGGTGATCCGCCTGCCTCAGCCTCCCAGAGTGCTGGAATTACAGGTGTGAGCCATTGGGCCTGGCCCATGTAATATCTTTCGATTTACTGATGCCTTCTTCAATTTTTTCATTAATGTTTTATAGTTTTCAGTGTACAGATCTTTTACCTCTTTGATTGGTCTTTTCTAATTTATTATGGAGAGATTGGCAACCAACTCATCTAAAATGATATGTGATAATTAAATGATCACAAGTAAAAGAATGAGGGTCCAAAACAAAACAACTCTACATATTTTCACTGGAACATGTTAGCTCTTTCATTAGAAAATTATGCTTACTGGCTTGTAGTTTATGAGGTGAAGGGTATATAATGACGAGTCTATTTTGAACTTGAACACCTTGGCTGATAACTTAACATTAAAATACAATGGGATAATATCTATAGACAGAAAATTTCAAATACTCCCTTGTTCTCAGTCATTTCTAGGGATTAGACAGTTCTCTTAACATTGCCTCATAGCTATACATTTGCATATTGATTTCTTTCTGTTCCATCGATTTGTATATGCCATTGCTTTATAAGACATTTATTTATAGGACATCCTTGGTATACTTCTTGCAATTAGCCTTTTCAGGCTGTTATAGAGAGCCTCCATTATACTAAAAGCTAAATAAAATGAAATCCTTAAAAATGAGTGAGATGTTATTCTTAGCCCCGCAAATGCTGGGGTAGTTTGAAGATGTCAGGATGTGTTGTCTGCCATGGCTCTGAAAAGACTAACATTAAAAGCCATACTTTTCATTCTCCACTGGCCTGGGGAAACTGATTTTCTGGTATCTATAAAAACCTGAGACAAAATGTATTATTTAATATTATCTTGAGTTATCATAGCCATAAACTACCTTGAGTTCTAAAGATTAAGTCTCCAGGGTTTCCATATATGGGTCATTAAGTATCTTCTTTAGTTACCTTGAGGTTTTGGGGCAGCCATGCCTTGCATACAGAATGGATGCTGATGAAAGGTCAACTAAAGCTAAGGAATTACAGTCACGTGCCATTTAACAAAGTTTTCATCAATGACAGATAACATATATGACATATATGATGGTTGTCTCATGAAATTATATCTTTTTACTCTAACTTTTCTGTTACAGGATTTCTGTTATTTTAGATACACAAATACCATTGTGACACAGTTGCCTATAGTGTTCAGTACAGTAATATGCTGCACAGCCTTGTAGCCTGTAAGCAATAGGCTATGCTGTATAGCCTGAGTGTGTAGTAGGGTATCCCATCTAGGTGTGTGAAAATACCCTATGATGTTCACATCATCATAAGATTTGCCAAATGATGCATTTCTCAGACTGTACCCCTGTTTTTATGACTATAATGTTTTTCCATGCTGACATCTCCATGAGTCTAAAGAATATTACGCTCTGTAATACTCTTTAAATTTGCAAACATGTAGATTTGTGTCTAGTTTCCCCAGCCCCCATAGAAAGTTTTGTTTGGAAACATAACAATTTTTAAAGAATATATAAAAATAGATCAATACTTATTGAAAAGGAGAGGTATTCTCAGTTTTTAATGTTTGGATCCAGTTAGAAGGGATGTCAGCTTATTGTTAATAACACTGACTCAATTAGTGTAGATAAGAGAAGCTTTTCATCTTGTCAAAAAAAAACCTTTATCCTCAAGTATATTTTTTCACCTTAAGTTTTTGAATGCTCTATGATATGATTTCCAGTTATGGGGTTCCAGGCGGAATGTAAGTTGGAACATAAAATATGCAGGACAGTTGACCTTGGTCTGTGCTAAAATAGGTGAAGCTTTCCACTGAGGTTTGGGCCTCCATCAATCTCCTAGTCTCCCAGGCACAAGAAATCCTGTCTCAGAATCTACTCATACTGCAGTTATATTAGCCACAACAAGATCTACCAGGAGACTCTGGTATAACAATGTTTTCCACAATTTACTTTGAAATTTGTAATTTCCTTTATGTTTATTATATGCCAGATAGTGGCCAGGTGTTTTTTTTTTTTTTAACTTATTTCCATTTTTTCTGTGCTGTCTTACTAAAATCATTAGAAAAATGTTTTATAGGATTCCTGGGAGCTCATTTATACCTCAGAGTATGAAGTTGAATTTAAATTTGCTATAATATTTTGGTGCTAAAAATATTTTATGTTTTCTGCAATTTGCTGAAAACAGAATCTTAATTTTTACAGAGCTCAAAACCTAGTTTTAAATAGCCCATAGCCAATGTCAGGCAACAGTAAATTTTTCAAATACAATTTTCTCCTTCTACCTTATTTTTCTTAGCTCCTAAATACTCCACTGTGATAATAAATATTGCTTGAGTTTGTGACAGCTATATATCCAGGGTTCTGATCCAGAGTATCTATTATGAGAAGAATAGAATAGCACAGAGCAGCCAGCAATGACACATTCTAAAGTACTAAACATATGCAGGGCAATAATAACCAGAAGCAATCTTCCTTCCACCGCAGATCAAATCAGGTGCCCAACTCTAAGTTATTTCAACCCATCTTTGACATAAGACAATCTCCCTTACCCTGGGTTTCAACTAGAGAATAAAGTGAATTTTCTTTGGATAACTAAAACATAGATTCTATGTTTTTTTCATATACAATATCTGGCATTTAATAAAAAATTACAAATAATAAGAAAACAGGACCAAGAGACAAAAACAGGTAATTGAAAGATCCTCAGGTGATCTAAATATAGGAGTAATCAGGCACAGACTTTAAAATAACTAATGTTAACCTGCCATGAGCCTAGATAAGAAGATGAAGACTTCACCAGACAACCCAAAATTGTATTTTAAACAATTGAAGTTATGGACCCCCCCCACCACCACAATAACTGGTATTAAGAACGAAATACATAGATTTAATAAATGAATAGACAAGGTTGAAGCAGGGCTTAACATGCTGGAAGACAGATCAGTAGAAAATAACCAGACTGGACACATGAAGAAGACAAAGGAAGGATAATGCAGAAAGGACTGTGAGAGCTACATGAAATATAATGGAAAAGTCTAACATATAAATAACTAGACACCTAACATATAAATAACTAGGGAGAGGAGAAAGATAAATGGATTAGAAGAAAATATGTCAAATACCAAATGAAATTGTTGAACTTATAAAAGACATCAAGCCACAGAATTAAGGAGATCTACAACATCAAGGAGGACGAGTTAAAAAAAAAAAGCCACCTATAAGAACCTTGTTATAAAATTTCAGAGACCAACTGTAAAGAGAAAATATAAAAAGCAATCAAAAGAAAAAAAAAAGACATTTTTTCAAAGAAGCAGAAACTAAACAGAGGCAACTTCTCAACAGAAACGATGGATACCAAATAGAACAGTGTTTTTAAATGTTGAAAAAAAAATAACTGCCAACCAACATGTGTATACTCAGTGAAAATGTCATTTAAAATTGAGAACAAAATGAAAACATTTCCAGACTCTCCCCCTAACTTCCCTCCATCTACACAAACAATTCTTATTTAGCAGTCTTACCTTGAAAGAAATCCTGGCTTGGCATGGTGGCTCATGCCTGTAATCCCAGCACTTTGGGAGGCTAAGGCAGGCTGATCACTTGAGCCCAGGAGTTTGAGACCAGCCTGGGAAACATGGCAAAACCCCATCTCTACAAAAAAATACACAAATTAGCTGGGTGTGGTGGCATGTACCTGTGGCCCCAGCTACTAAGGAGGCTGAGGTGGGAGTATCACCTGAGCCAGTGAAGGTCGAGGCTGCAGGGAGCTGTGATTGCTGACCTTCTTCTTCTGGCTTGGGTTCCAACACTTCAGGCAAGGCTGTTACCTTCAAGAATGCCCACTCCACCCTAATCTGTTTCTCACACACCTTGACTCTTCTCCCCCTTTTAGGTGATCTTTTCACTCCATTTAGGTCTTTCTTCAGGAATTCTCTCTTCACCCCTCTCAGACTTGGACACCCATATTCTGAACTTCCCCATCCCACTACGGATGCCTTTCTCACCCCCTTAGGACTCTGACAACTCACTCCAGACCACCTGCCTATGGTGTGCAGGTGTTTTCCTTATCCCGTTTGTGTTCTAATATCTTCTATCAGTCAGCTTTTCTTTGCAGGTGTGGTCCTCATCCACGTGCTAGGATCCACACGTTCCTCTTGTGTGTTTGCCCCTTTCATGCTGTGTGGACTCTGACACCGTGAACTGAGCTGCTCTTCCGTGTTGACCTCTCCCTTATTCCGTTCAGGCTCCAAAACATCATGCTGAGCAGAACAAGTAAGGATGCCTTTCTCAATGCCTTTGTGTTATGAAAACCTTTACTAGTTTTACTGCACAAGTAAGTTCATAGCCTCAGTGAGTTCCTCACCAAGCTCGGGCGATGACAGTGTACTAGGCAGCTCAACTATATATTATACAAATATATCTATTATAAAAATGCAACTATATATTAATACTAGTCAGTCCAAGGTTTTTTCTAATGAAAAGAAGATATTTTAAATGAGACCATTTCTTCTGAAAGTAATTGAAATTGTCAGTGTTCTTTAAGATTTATGCAATTGATTCATTTTTCTCAGCAATTACTTATTTGATAATAATATCCACTAGGGTTTTTTGTCTTACCAGGCCAAAATGATTTTTTCCAGCATATTTTATTCAGTCTTTATCTTCCCTTATTTTTCCCTACATTAAAAAATCAGCTGTTATTTTACCAAAATCTTTTAGAATTGTAGTATGGTAAAGGAAATTTTGTATACATTTCAGTTATCTCCTTGTATTAAATCAGGTACTTAGACCGTAATTTTATTATCCTTTAAAATTTTTAATTAATTCAACAGTTCATTACTGCCAACTGTTTTTAATTAACTTGACATTAGATTTTATGCAGAGAACAGTGAGCCATAGTTCTGCCCCGGGGAAGAATTTCAGAAGGTAATAAATGATTATAGTATAAAAAAAAATCGCTTAGTGGAGATAAAGTCCAGGACAGCACAGATGAAGAAATAACTCTGGGAAAACTTTGGACTGTGTTGCAGAGGATATGACACTTGACCTGTCCTTTATGAGATTGTTAGGATTTCACCTGAGAAGAAATGTGAAAATGCAGATGGAATAGCACGTGCTATTGTCATTAGGTGTGAAAGAAAATGATGTAACTTGGTAATTACATGGTAAATAGAACACAACTTGTGTGAAGAGTTAGGGGGAGGGAAAGGACAGGGGGAGAGGTTGAAATAATATAGCTGAAAGGGAAAGTTGGGACCAGATCCAGTCCCCGGATAAAATAAAGAGCAAGAATAAAAGAACAAAAATACAAAATAGCTTTTTTAAAAAGAGGGCTGAAAAATGTGTTTTAATTCTTACTAAGCTGGATTTTCTTAGAAAGACTTACTGAAAGTATTTTTTTTCCAAAGTTTACTCTCACAGACCTACATTTTAATGAAATCAGTCATTTTCATAAAGTAATATAGTTAAACTCTTAATCTTCAATTTTTTTCTAACACTGAAATTCTGACTCAACATATGACCTTAATTGCTTTTCTTGTCTAACTTTAAAAGTCTTGCCTCAAACTTATAGTGTATTTTGTGCATAAACTCAAAGGTGTCAGTGTGTCATCATTTCCTCCAGAACCAGTGTCTATTCATTAATTTCCTCATAGCTCCATGTACCTCTGTATTCCTCAGACTATAGATGATAGGATTGAGCATGGGGGTGACTATGCCATAGAACAGGGCAATCAGCTTGTCAAAAGCAGAGTCTTTGGACTTCGGCTTCATGTACATGAAGAGGATTGTTCCATAAAACACAATCACCACTGTGAGGTGGGCTGAGCAGGTGGAAAAGGCCTTTTTCCTTCCTTCAGCTGAATTGATTCTTAGTACAGTAGAAAGGATAAATATGTAGGAGATACAAATCAGCAGTAATGGAGAAAACAAAAATATTACATTGCCCAACATTATAATAATCTCATTCAAGGAAATATCTGTGCAAGCCAGCTTGACAAAAGCCAGTATTTCACAAACAAAATGATTAATGACATTTTTTCCACAGAAGGGCAACTGTATTGCAAGAACAGTTTCTGTCAATGAGTTGAGAAAGCCTAGTCCCCAAGAGAGAGCTGCCATCTGAATACAAAGTGCCTTGTCCATGATGGTGGGGTATCTCAGAGGGTTGCAGATGGCCACATAACGGTCATAGGCCATCACTGCTAGGAGCACACACTCAGTGGATCCCATAGTGTAAGAGACAGACATTTGAACCACACATCTAGTGAAAGAGATGGTTTTCTTCTCTGACAGGAAGTGTATCAGCATTGAGGGGATGAAGGAGGATGTGTACCAAATATCTAGGAAGGAAAGATTCCCAAGGAAGAAGTACATTGGTGTGTGGAGACGAGCATCCAGGAGTGTCAGAATGATAAATGTGCTGTTCCCCAGGAGAATCACCAGGTACATCACCAAGCACATCATGAAAAGGAATTTTTCAGCTCTCGGGTACTCAGAAAGCCCCTGCAGAATGAACTCAATCTCTGTCCAGTTGGTTCTTTCCATGTTAATTTTTTATACCTGGAGTTTAAAAAGTCAGTACAGTCTTAACATATGAAGTGAGAGATAATTGGTGTGGGAGGGGTAAGTATTTCTCTGCTAGCAAGAGAGGCGGTAACAGCTTTGAGCTTAGCTTCTGGGATTCCTCTTCTAACTCATAAAGCAGTGAGTTGATGACATTTGTTAATTATATTGGTAGTTTTATTAAAATTTGCAGGCCCGTGTATTCCATTTCTTGAGATTGTGATGCAAGAGGTGTGAGGCAGGGAAGAACAATTTGCATTTTTAACAAGCATCTGTTACTTCTCATGCAGTTGATCCCACTTTGAAAATCAATGTTTTCAAGAGAACATGCTTTAATCTGTTTGAGAAAGATTTATAATTTGACTTTATACCATGCAAATAATTAACAATGCCATTGGCTTAGTTTTTTATAGTTTACAAATATGTTCACATATATTATTCATTTTATTACCACTATAATTCTCTAAAGAAAATGAAGGCTAGTGACAAACTTATATACAATTATAGTAAGGGAGGGATTTGTTATGCAAAGCTTCATTTTTTTTTGTCTTTAAATCCCGTCTTTAAAAACTATACCTTATAACCCTCCCAAAATTAGGTAAGTTCCATTGAAGGGGTGGGAATCAGGCATCTTTCATTTTCTTTTTCAATAATACTCTTCAGATGATTTTAATGTACAACCCAGAAAGAGACTCAGCTGTCTTGTGGAGTGCTTTCAAACTTTAGTCTTCATACAAATCATGTGGGGAATTTTGTAAAATATTCTGATTCAGTAAATGTGTGGTGGGTTCACAGCGCTACATTTATTAACATGTTTCCAAGTGATGCTGATATTCCTTGTCTACATAACATACCTGAGTAGCAAGGCCTTTCAGACCATCTGACTCCAATACTATTGGAGTGCTATTGCTTCCTCGGTTGTGTGTAAAATAGCAATTGCATAATAGACAATGCTAAATTGAACAGATGAAACTTGAAGATACCTCTGTGTAGTTTATCCCAATTAATTCTGGTTACATATGCAAGCAACCAAATTGTACAGAGAAGAACCTCCCTTTTACCTCTGTCCATATGATATTCATTCCTCTTCTACTTGCTGAATTTGCAGGTAGGGCCAGTATTTTCCTAAAGAAGGAATGTTGGTCCTGTTTAGGCACCTGAGTAGAGCACCAAAGAACATGGAACAAATGACTTCAATCTGAGAAAACTTAGAGGGTAGAGCAGATTACCTTCTTCTTTGTAGTAAATAAATCACAGAATATCATTTTGAAAACATCATTCTCAATGGCATTCTATCTAGCTTTAAAATAGAGGAAAGAAATTGATCCAATGAATTGATTTTGACTTAATATTTTAAACAAATGGCTGTTTCTGGTACAGGATTTGCCATTTTTATGCTCATCATTTGCCCCAGGTTGTTCTGCTTTCTATGAAAACTCTAGTTTACAATGGTCAGGCAACATAATCAGCATAAAAGGTTGCTTATATTTGAGACAGAGTCTCACTCTGCTGCCCAGTCTAGAGTGCAGTGGGATGATCTGACTCACTGCAACCGCCGTCTCCCAAGTTGCAATGATTCTCCTGCCTCAGCCTCCTAACTGGGATTACGGATGCCCACCATCATGCCCAACTAATTTTTGCATTTTTGGTAGAGGTGGGGTTTCACTATGTTCACCAGGCTAGTCTCGAACTCCTGACCTCAAGTGATTCCCAACCTCCCAATCTCCCCCCCACCTCCCAAAGTGCAGGGATTACAGGAATGAGCCACCACACCTGGCTAGATGCTTATACTTCTATTGGCTTTAAAAGCGAGGGGTTTCAGCTAATTCAAGCTGCATCCTACTTTCTAGGCATATATTACAAAGAGGGTAGAAAGTGTTAGCATACACTTTTTTTAGTAGTAAGATAGAAATTTGACTGACTATAGCTGCATATATTAATCTACGCTGAATCCCCAGTGAAATTTTTGTAGAGGCCTTGAAAATCTGCATTGAAATTTTTGCAGGCAAGATATAAATTAGGTAGAATGCCCTCTCTTTTCTTTTCTTGGAACATCTAAACATTGATTCCTATTTGGAAATTAATTTTGGAAAATAATTATGGTATAAATAGTATCCTAATAGCCCCAAGATGGTTGCTGCAATCATAATTTCACTTGCAAATATTTGTAAGAGAAACCACCAATCTGCTTCCATGCTTTCAAATGGGAAAAAAAGGGATGATGAACCATATAGAATAAATTATTTGAATTAATCTTGCAATGCTGGTGTAATTTAAGAAGCAAACAACAAACACTCTGTTGACCAGCATTGTGCCTACATTTTTTCTGTACTTAAGTTTAATTCCCTAACATGGATTCCCAGAATCTTCTTGGGAACAGGGAATGAAGATTGTTAAGATGCTGAACAAATTTAAAAAGTTTCTAATAAATCACTTTCCATGGGACTTTCAGTATCAAACAATTTTATTCTTTCCAGATCTTTGCTATTATTGGATATTATCTTTAAAATGGGAGTTTTTATTTTTATCTAATCTCAGTGGAGTCATTAAATAATCATATACTCATATAATGGACCATTATTCACCTATTAATATATTTGTGGGGAATTTGTATGAACACAAAAGTCATGTTTAAATTATTTTAAGATGATTAAGTAAAAACAGAAACGAATGTATATAACAGTGTGTGCAAAACCTATACCTAAACCAAGATAACCCAGACAGAAAAGAAAGGGTGGAAAGAAATATCCAAAACGTGAATGGTTACTTTAGATAATTTTTTCTACTTTTCTGAATATCTATATTTCTAAAATAAATATATATATAGTGGTATAATGTAATCAAAAGTGAAAAACACTGAAGCAGTTGTCTATAATTATGGTAAGACTAACTCAGAGTAAAAAAATGTTAAGATAATTTAAATAGTACAGCAAATTTTTCTAGAGATTGTACAATGATGCTGAAATTGTGCTGGTGTGTCCTTTCTAGTTATCCACAGGAACTCACTATTTGTTTGTGAGCATTTATATCCCTACACTTAAAAATCTTCCAGGTAACAGCCTTTATTGTTTTCTGGAGGTAACCAAGATAGAGCACTTGAGTTCCTAACTCAATTAGATGGTCTAAAAAGAGACACAGACCATTAATGCCTAGAACAGAATTGTCACTAGAAGATGAAGTTTGTATTTGCAAAAGACTCTGAACTAGCTGGAATCCTGCCCCCTCAAATCCCTCTCTCCCAACCCCGGTAAGAAATAACCAGTCTGTGATTCAGTGCTCTGGGGCTGCTTTGGTGTTGCAATAGACATAAGCAAAGTTGATGACTTCTTAATTCAAGCCAGAAGTCAAGCTCTCTAACTTTTTAGAAAAACATCTAACCTTGTGGTTTTGCTTTGCTTTATTAACTTAGCCACTTGAAGGTCTAATATTTAAAGTACTAATTTTTTTTCAACAAGAACATGTAACATCTATACCCTAAATACTCCCTAAAAGAAACAATCTTGTAATCTCTAGCTTTTCTAAAGAGATCAGTTGAGATCATTGATATTACACAAAGTTTAATGGGCATGACAACTATCAATTTATAGATATACTCTAACCCTCAATTAGTACACAGTAAGGAAAGACATATTATTTTAGCTCACAAATGGAAGGGCGATTTATAACATGTGACATATTAGTATGTATTTGACATTTCAGGTAATTTTTATCACTTAATCTTCAAAATAACCCAAATACTACTATGACTTTTCTTTACAAAGAAATTCATTTGAGATTTCAAAGGATGGCCAAATAGGAACAGCTGTGGTCTGCAGCTCCCAGCAAGATCAGTGCAGAAAAATTTTAATATCTGATAGTGGTAAAGGTTACCACCTACTGCAATGTTCACTTATTTTTACAGTGCAAACATTTTATAAAACCACGATTTAATTAGATGCACTGAACTTTCAAAAAGAGTCTATATGATAATTATGCACATAAAGAATAAATTCACCTCTTTTTCTTTTCAAAATAAAACCATTTGTGAAGGCATTATCCACAATAATGACTTCAAATGAAAGCCTACCCTAAATTTCTTTCAGGTCTATTGTGGGAAATTCAGGCCTAGTATAGTAGAGTTTGACGTATTATGTAAATAAGAACTCAAAAAATTTCATATTTTTTCTTTCACCCTGGCTGCCTGAGGTTCAAACTAACACTATTATAATTACTTCCCACCCCTCTTTCATAATACTTGTTAATCCTATTTTTACTGTAAACACCTTTAATTATATGCTTTCTCAAACCCTTATTGGGCATAGTTTATATATGAATATTACGTAAATCACCATGTGTTCCTTCTCCATATAACTGTTACTTAAGACTTTAGTGGACTGGATACTTGAATGCAATAACCATTAGCCTATTATTCATGAGTCTGTTGCATTGTAATCAACTTTGTTTTCCTCACATGAATTAATTCTGTGATCTCAAAAGAGATTGCAGACCACTGAGTTATTTTGGAATTAAAAAGAAAAATTTAAATAGAATATCCTGGTCTGGTAGGTGATGACTGGATTTTTACATTTTTTTCCTTGACATATATATGAAATATTTATATTTTGAAATACAAGCAATGACCACATCAGCTCAAAAATCTTTATATTTGTTGATGAGATGTTTTTCTTTTGAAATAATCATAATAAAGTCTCCTCTCTTTATCTTACCTCCTTTAAAATCATCCATACCATTCCATGCTATTAAGTAATAGGAAAAATTCCCAGGAATATGAATTTCACTTGTATTTTTCAGCTGAGACCAGAAGATTCTCAATTTGGAAAACAGTGCCTCCTCTCCCCTAAAAAGAAATGTGAAGAAGAGTAGGCACAATCCGACAATTTGGCTGTACATGAATATTCTTAAGAGGATATCAAGGAAATAAAACATATTAAGCATAATGATCAATGATGTAATGAGTTTTCCCATAATTTGTTCTTATGTTGACATTTACTCAAGGGAGACTCAACTTTTTTGGAGGTGAATCACCACTTACTTTTACAAACTTCTTCAGTCCCTAAGGTTGTAAGTCAAAAAATTATAGGGTTCTCTAGGGATACAGTTCCTGACTTCTGCATATTCCAAAGACCCAATTATTCTGATCTAAAGAAAACTTTCCCCAGCCATACATTTCTTGGAGTATTCATTGAATATGTGTGTATTTGATGGCCTTATAATAAGTTGGTGCTTTAGTTAGAATGCCCAAAAGTTCTGAGAAAAGCTAAACTTTTCTCACAAATTTGATTTTCTTTGTACTGCAAAAATAATACTAGGTTAACTTTATAGAAACACTTCAACTGTTTAAATACTTTCTGTTTTTCATAGTTTTGTTTTTCTAGACCACATGCAAACATGTTTCTTTATACCAGTAGATTGTAGCATAAAAAAATTTATATTAGCATTTGCTACTTTACATCAATAATTTTGTGTGATTTTTGATATTTTATAGTATATGTAATATTTTTAATATTTAAAGAATATTTTATTAAGTATAATTATTATGGTCTACAATTTTCCTATTATTGGATGTATTAATTTTATTTTTTGAGATGTTTATATAATTACCATTGATATCTATGTACTTGGTTATCCAATCTGCTGTTGCTTCAACTAGAGATACATTTCTAGAGATAGAACTACAGAATGCAAAAACATGAATTATGAGAGAATTATTAATACACAGGCAAAACTATTTCTCCCTCTTACCTCACTTTATATTTTTCTCAAATATTTGCACAGAACATTCTTAATTTACATTTTCTAGAAGCAGAAAATATATTTACTCTTTTCTATTTGTATAAAATGTTACTTGGTTTTACATTTTATTTCTATGATTGCTAGTTAGATTGAACATTTTCTTTTTTATTGATTGATTGAGATGGAGTCTCATGCTGTTGCCCAGGCTGTGGTGCAGTGCAAAAACTCAGCTCACTGCAATCTCCACCTCCTGGGTTCAAGCAATTCTCCTGCCTCAGCCTCCAGAGTAGCTGGGACTACAGGTGGGCACCACCACACCCAGCTAATTTTTTTGTTATTTTAGTAGAGACGGGGTTTCACCATATTGGCCAGGATGGTCTGGATCTCATGACCTCGTGATCCTGCCTCAGCCTCCCAAAGTGCTGGGATTACAGCCATGAGCCACTGCGCCCAGCCTCTTTGTGTTTATTACTTGTATTTTCTCTCCTCTTAGTTTGTATGAACGATTAATTAGATTATATGATTAACATTTTGCTCTTCAAATTTTCTAAAAATACCTTTCAAACGGTGTCTTTTCTTATTTTTAACATGCTTTTTAAACAAATTGAGGTAAGATTTCAATATGATCCCTGAAAAAGCCTCAATGAAATATTTTTCTATGCTTAAATATGCTTAAAAAAACAATAGTTTTGTTTCATCCATATGATAACTATGTTGTTTTATGTCTCAGGCATAGACCAGATTTACATTATAAAAATGTTAACTAATTTTTCCAAAATGGATTATTAAAGATATTTCTCACAGTTTCCCCCTTATTCATTCACAAAATATTTATTTACTACCTGTTATGGACTAGACACTGTGATTAGCCTTGATATAAACTTGGACATGGTAGAAAAATATAGAGTCATAAATTTTAAAGATAAACACGAGTAACATTATATTACAGGTCACAATATTTCTTCTACTTTTACTTTTAATTTGGATCTTTTTATGATTAATACTATGTCACAAGTAATTTTTTATGTATTATCAAATACCCAGGGAACACATGATTTACAAAGGCCATGTAGTATTCTGTTCTATGTATATCTCAAGTTTTATTTGATCTATTTTCAATTAGTGAACATTTATCTGCCTTGCGTTTCTTTACTATTATAAACAATTGTGTGATGATAATAATCATGACATTCTTTAAGAGGTACTTTTATTTTTATTTTTTGGCATAACCTTAATCACTCAATAATGTATTATGACAGTAGAGGTAAAGATAATTATATACTCAAATACAGTAATACCAGGGAAATCGTCAAGTTCTACATAATTGGATCTTAGAGGTGGAAATTATCTTAAAATAAATTTATTCTGAGATGACAAAAACATGTCTACATTATGGTTGATGACTACCTTACTTCTGCCCACAAATCCAGTAATGATTAGAACACTTTGTGAGGCCACACAAGTTATTTCTGTACAATTCTAATTATTAGAAAGTTATTTACAGTCAACTAGATATATTATATATCTATAGATATAGGTATATTGATATGTATCTGTCCGTATGCAACTCTCTTTCCCTGTAGAACAACAAAAAGCAAATATATAGACTTTTCTTATGACAGCTTTTTTTCTTTTTTTGAGACAGAGTCTCACTCTTGCCTAGGATGGAGTGCAGTGGCATGATTTCAGCTGACTGCAACTTCTGCCTCCCAGGTTCCAGCAATTCTCCTGTCTCAGTCTCCAAAGTAGCTGGGATTACAGGCACTCACCACCATGCCCAGCTAATTTTTTTGTATTTTTAGTAAAGACAGGATTTCACCATCCTGGCCAGGCTGGTTTAGAACTCCTGACCTCAGGTGATCTGCCCACATCAGTCTCTCAAAGTGCTGGGAATATAGACATGAGGAAAGCTTTTTAAGTATTTACAGATGGCTGTTTCTGTCCTTCTTGCTCTGGTCTATGGTTCTGTGTTCTTTCAGTCATTCTTTGTGTGTTTTTTAAAGTAATTACGAACATGTATTGCTGAAGAGACTACTTAGGAATGTGAGGTTCTCTTCGATAAATAAGGACCCCTCCTATGCATGCTGCTTCTGGTTACTGGTTTTGCAGGACTGTATGGGGCAAAGCATTCTCTGTCAAGTAAGAGGTGAAAATGAACTGGTTAAGAGCATAGTTTCTGGAATTAGCCCTGCTTTGTCAAACACTACCTCAATGATCTTAGGGAGGTTACTGCACCTCTATAAGCCTCAATTCCTTCTATGTAAAATTAGAAACTCCAAAATGCCTACCTGATGTTTTTACTCTGAGAATCAATGAGGTCATGCATACGAAGAATTTAACATTTTTATGAAGGCATAGTTGACACTTAGTGAAAGTGCTTGCTACTCTTCTAATTATATTGATTAGAAGAGTACTGATGGTTGTAAATATGCACCTTGCTTTTATAGAAAGAGAATGACTTTGGAGTTGGAAATACATGGGTTAGGACCTCAGTTTCCTGATTTGTAGCTTAGTGACCTCTAGTAAGCTATAAAATGGTATTATAATTATCTTGCAGGACTGTTATGTGATAAAGTTTAAAGTGTGATTATCTTGCTTCTTGGCATTTAATAGGAATTCCATAAAAGGCAGTTAACATTGTTATATTTGATTATAAATAAGTGAATCTGAGTATAGTTTGCCTAATGTTAATGCCCAAAATAATTACTTTCAATTGATTTTGGTAAATAAAACAGACATGAAATAATTTTTGTTTCAGTATGAAGCCATATGAATCAGTAGAAAGAATATCAAAATGAATCAGTTTCCAAAGAATGAAATCTATTCCTGATGAGTTGAGAAAAATATGTATTGCTTCTTTGAGACAAAACTACAAACTTATTGAATTTGATTAAACAAAGTATTAGCAGGTGGTTTAAGATAATTTCATTTAAACTAGAAGAGGCTCATTTTTCTGTAAGTATATTCAAGTGAATGTGGTTCAGCAAGCACATTAGTAGGCATAAGTATTTGTAGGGCACAGCTCTGACAAGTCCTGAATTCCTGTTTATTATGGCATTACTGCCAAACTCATTGAAGCAGAGAGTAGGATGGTAGTTGCTAGGGATTAGGAGTGGGGAAAATGGGGAGATATTGGTCAAATGGTACAAGCTTTCAGTTATCAGGTAGACAAGATGCAGCCTGGGCAACATGGTAAAACCCCATCTCTATAAAAAATTAGCTGGGCATGGGGATGCATGACTGTAGTCCCAGCTATGGAGATGCTGAGATGGGAAAACCACTTGAGCCCAGGAGACCTATGTTGCAGTGAGCCATGATTGTGCCACTGCACTCCAGCTTGGGTGACAGCGTGAGACCCTGTCTCAGAAAAATAAATAAATAAAATATGAACAAGATATCAAATGTACAGCATAGGTGGTGATGGATGTGTTAATTTGATTTTGATAATCATTACACAATGTTACATATATACCTTGAATATATTCAATTTTTGAAAAGTATAAATAAGATAAAATGGCATATTGCTACAGTTTTCTAACTGGTGTCTCAACTTGCACTATTGCCTTCCTTCAGTGTATTTTCCAGGTAGTTGCCTGGCAGATATTCTTAAAATGTGATGTGTTTCAAACCGCTACTCTGCTTATCAGCATGTCATACCAGCTGAGATTTGTTATGATTGATTGTTGCCTACATCTTCTTAACTAAAAAAAAAAAAATCCTTGTCAGGGCCTAGTTTCACAAACATAGTAAACTGAGAAATGATTGCAACTTGGTGTCTTGTTAGAATTCTCTTCCGGACCATGAAAATTTGTCTCAAAATGAGTGAAAATGCTACAGTCTGACTACATGTTCTTCATTTTCATGTGCAGCACAGAATCCTATAAAATAAAGCAGAAAATGTTTGAGAGATGCATGGCTCATACTTCCAAGGGTCAGGACTGTCATTCCAGCAACATTCACTAGTATTCCTAGAGCCTCAGTTCCCTAAAAGATGTAAGCTCTTTCAAACCACTCCCATATTCATCTTTGAATATTTCATCAGTAGCTGGGGCTGAGCTAGAGCATCATGCTTCTCCTGGAGCTCTGTATGGAGTAGGAGTGGATGAAGAGCATAGTATGGCAGAAACTCTGGAGCTGGCAGGTCAGCATAGCCCAATTCCCTTCTCACTGCAGATGACTGTGTCAAATGCTACCAGATGTCAAAGGGACAGATATGGATAAATTTTAGTTGTGATTAGTGCTAAATATTATTAATAATGGTATAATTATCTGAGACATCCAAATTTAAGTTTTCTCAATCTCGTCACAAATTGAGCAATCATGATAAAAAGTTAAGCAGCTTGATCATCCCTTGAACACTTGCTCACATTTGTGTTATTTCAATATAATATACTCTCAATGAAGCATCTCATAGATATCTATGATATACCCTCTGCTAGAAAGCTTGGGTATCCTCACTTAATAGAACCTCACCTATATAGATTCAGATGAACAGTTTGTTGTTTAGGGGTGATCATAGTTATTCCACAGTGATTCTGAATCAACATGATGCATAGTCAGATTACAAAGGTGATCTGATTAGTATGATCATTTACTTACCATTCTTATTTGCCAGTCGTCTTACTGGCCCTGAGCTCTTACTTTGTGTTGTCTTTAAGGGTCTTTGTAGATTATGTAAATCTGAGTTAGGAAAAATGTCTTAATAAATCTTACTTTGTGCCGTCTTTAAGTGTCTTTGTAGATTATGTAAATCAGAGTTAGGAAAAATGTCTTAATGAATCTTCTCCTTGGTAGTACAAGATTGTCCTTTACATTGTCCTGTCCCACGGTTGTCTTGGATATGTGAACAGTTTAGGAGAAAAAAATCTCTGCTCCAAAAGTTGGATTCATTCTATTTCATTACAACTCTTAATTCTTTTTTTTAAAATCACAATATTAATTATGTAGGGCCTGAATTAATTTCCCAGGATTAAATTGAAACACTTGAATAATTTAATGTATTCTGGGGTCACAAACTCAAGTATCTTCAGTGCTATGCAATTGAGGTATTTAAGTAAAACAGACTGGATGTGAGCAATATAGAAGGGTGAGGACTGTAGCAACTCTCATTAATTCTATGTGACCAAACAAAATGCATGTGTTATCACATTCCCTTTCTCACTAGTTTCACTGTAACTCCATGTCTTTATTGGAATAAGTCTTTTTTAGCCTGTCTAATTACATTTTCTAAACGACTTGGTGATGACAGTACAGAGGACTGCTCCCTTTACCAAGAAAGAAGTAATTACCCATTTCAAATTTTCCGCATGATGATCTCATACACTCCTTTTTTATGGTTTAGTTACAACTAAAGAGGAGAAGTCAATCTCCTAGGAAAAGCCCCAGATTCCCTTCAGAAAACTTGTGGAGGGAAGAGTGTTGTTAAAAAGTTATAAGTTCACTTTAACAAGCTTGACTTTAGACTGTTCGCAGGCACGTGGGATATCATCCCTATGTAACCTATTTGTACCAGAGAGAAGTAGGTCAGTCAACTTTTAATGATGTCCTCTGAGATGTAGTTGCCTGCTCAGGTGTAAATATCAGACTGTGTTTTATATTCCTGTGGGAGAAAATTACCAGGCTATGAGATAACAAATGGAAAGAAATGGTCTTCCCAAGTTGGTTGGTCTCGTTGGAAGCACTCTGTTTTACATGGTTAAAGGTCATATAGAGCTGTACATTGTCATTATCTATTTGCTGCAGGGGTGGTTAGAGAAGTCTCGGCAGGTCTTTTGGCAATCAGAAAAAATGGAACCCTACAGTGCAGTAATAAGACGTGCATAAATTCTGGAATCTCTAGTTGCATTCTACCCTCCACAGTGTGGCTTCCTAGCTGTGTGACCTAGGGCAATTCATATAACTTTGATTACACATTCTTTATTGTGTAAATTTTGTATGTCTTCAGATTTTTATGAGGATTAAATGTATTTGTGACCTAAATGATGTTTAATGTGTTCCTTTACCTGAGCTACAGAAAACATGTCATTGAAGTGGTTGTTTCGTTTTTAATTAATTTGCAATGAGGAAAAATAGCTTTCTTTGTTTTCCCATGTCTCTAGAAACCTCATGGATGTTGGTCCAGAGATAGTAAAAATAATTTCCTATCTGGGCTCAGAAAAATAATTGCTCTATCATGTTTGTTTAGAGTCTTACTGATCCTGACAACTTTGGAGTTTCCACTGTCATAGTTTCCTCTCCAGTATGCCCAGGAGGAACCATTTCTGAACTCATTGCATCAGCGTCTCTCTTTCTCCACTGCTATCTCTGATATTTTTGATGTTAGTATATCCAATTTCCATTCTTAGAGTTAGGAGAGTCCCCTTTAGGCTTTTGAGGCTCTTCATTTTGTGATCTCTGTGACTACGTAGCCATGCCTGTTTTTCTACCCCGTAGACCTTTCTACCCCTGCTTGCCTCTCCTTTAGTGGTTGTACTTCTTTCTTCTTTAGAAAGTGAGGTGAAGTTAGTAATGGTTGCTCTACTTTGCTCATATTCTGCATTCCCTATAATATTGGAATCAAGAATTACACCATCTATAGCATCAAATGGAATGTCCATCATTAGTGTTTTAATTCGTATCTCCATATACTGGCTGGATTCCATCAACCTGGGGATTCACTATCATCTCAAGTAAGCCTATGTATAATTAAACTCCTCTATTTCTCCAGCTCATTGGTTTGTTGAACTAAGCATTTTTTTCTCTAGAGTGAGAGAAGTGCTGTAAATGTGGGTGAGTGAGCTGGTACATTTAACCTTCACAATCCATCAGAAAACTGAGGTTCAAAGAAGTTAAATCACTTGTATAGGCTATAGATTAGGAAGATAGATGAGGAGCTGAGATTCCAATCTAAACAGTTTGACAGCATATTTAGCCTCCATACCACTAAGCTTTTCTGTCTTTCTTAACAAAAAATTCTTGCACCCTCTCACCTTCCCTAAAGTACATCACACTGAAAACCCATGACCCTAGGTTTATTCAGCAGTTTTCTGGTTAAAGCCCTTGGTCTTAGGGCTTACTGTCGTTCACCTATGAGTACAGGGATATCCATACGTTTCTCAAGAGGATGATGCAATACTGGGATCAAGAAAAGGTCAAACTATTATCCACTCTAAATCATGGCCACAATCATCACAATCATCACATCATAGTCCCTCAAATTAATCTAATTACCCAGTTTAACAGTGTTAGAGAAATGCCAAGGTAAAATCCAGTTACATTAATTAACTCTCTTGCCTTCTAATACCTTTGGATTATTTTTCATAACTCAAAAGCAACTGACTTTCAGATGCTTTCCTCCTGACTAGTAGGCTTCTAGAGAAAAATGTAGCTTTTCCACTTAGAACCTCTAGAAGTCTTAGTCTCTTCAGCTGTAAATTAAGAACAAGAAAATATACTTTTCAATATTATTATGAATATTTAATGAGAAATAATATAATGTGAATAAATAGCAAAATTCTTGGCATATCGGCTCTGATTTCAAATTATTTAGCTAGTTCCTTCTCATTGTTTTTTTGTTTCCCTCCTTTTTTCTTCCTTATGAAGTCAAGTTTTCTATAAGAACTTAAGTATGAACATTTTCCAGAAAAAGTTACTTTTTCTGTATCTAGTAAATTGTAACATGTATTATTCAATTATACTTTATTTCTTAGTAGGATTAGTAGTGAATATATTTGACAAAGATTAGGGCATAGCTGGCACCCAATCAGAATGGACACTAACTATAAAACAACTAAGACAGCTGTACTACTGACTGCAATCTTACGCATGGTTTTATGAGATTTTAATTTGGGGGTTGTAATATTAATTTGTGTGTGTGTGTGTGTGTGTGTATGTGTTTTCTCTTCCCTGTAAGCAAGGGCTGACACTTAGCTGGCACACATTAATTACATGGCCACACTGGTTATTTATGGTAAAATATTCATTCTAATTTATTAGAACATTTGCCATAGAAGTTAAATACTTTGATCATCACTGCTACTCAATCATTTAGAAGGATGCTTTAATCATCTCAGGTTATGGAGCTTTTAAATTAATTACCTTTAACTTAATTATATATAGGAAAGAGAATATGACTGTTTAGTATTGCTTCCCTAAAATTTACTGATTCTTGCTTTTAGCCAAACATAATATTAGTTTTTGCAAATGTCTCAAATGTGTTTTAGAAGAACGTAATATTCCTTAACCCGTAGCTGGTTAATGTTTTTGTTCAAATCTGTTGATCCTTATATTTATCTGTTTAGTCTTCTAGTGCTTAAGAGGGTTATATGGTGATAGTGTTTTCTTTTATATATTGAGGCTCTTTTATTAGGGGAATAAAGCTTAGAAAACACGTTTTACTGATTAAATAAACATTTATCATAATGCAACTTCTTCGTTTACTTCTAGTAATGCTTTCTGATCTTAAATTAATTTTTTTTACATATTAATATAGAAACATCAGCTTTTGGTTATTATTTGCCTAGTATATTGTTTCATTCTTTTTACTTCAACCCCTATTTTTCTATGAAGTAGAAAACATATATATTAAAATAAAATAAAATTTATGTTTTCTTTTAAATAAAAATTATGTCTATTATAATAATACTTCTTTAAAAATTATGAGTTTAGTTCACTTACAGTGGTTGTGGTTATTGTGGGTGTGGATTCTCACTAATGGCGTTTTGCTTCTGTTGTGTTTAGTAATTTGTGAGTGTAAATTCAATTTTTCTTTGGGAATCCTGCAGAAGTAAATTGAAGATTATTTCCTTCAGAGAGCATTTGATCTGCCTTTGCTGGACATTAGGAAGTGGTACTAATGTGAAACCATAAGTGCTCCTGCTAGCTTATATGTTACATGTGTGAGCATTAGAAAATATGACTCATCTTAGAACATTTTGATCTCCAGCTTTTAATAAATTATTCTGTTAAAACAAAATACTTTACTTCTGTTGCTCTGAAAATTGCTATGATAAATTTTCAAGTCTATGCTTTCTAGGTTGTGAATAGCGTATTACTGAACTTTGTTAAATTGTGTTAGTACATCTTGTAAAATCATCCACAGTGACCCTGAAAAGCCCCTTTTGCCTTATTAGAAGGTTCCGGTTTAATAGAGGAGTTCCAGATTCAAATCTCCAAATTTTTACTTAAAATCCATTTGCTCAGCTGATATTGGCATTTCCCGACAATCTAATCTTATTCCTGCTTTTTTTGGCGGGTCTTCTCATTTTGTTTCATCTCATAGCTTTTTCCTTTATTTGTGTGTTTGTGTTTGTGTTTGTGTGTCAGGAATGTGTGTAGGATGGTTAGGATGTAGTAACAAATAGCCTCTCAACCTCTGTAGCTTATTGCAATAATGGTTTACTTATTGATACTGCTATATGTATAATAATAAATAAATGTGTCATGAGTGGCAGGAAGGGTCTGACAAAGTCACTCAGGGACTTAGACTAACAGAGGCTCCATTTTGAAATGTACTTTTCCACCTGGCAAGGGGAAGAGGGAGTGGCAGGGTCTTTCAATGGCAAATAAATATTTTTATATGGAAACAATAAGTACCACTTCCACTAGAACTTTACTAGTCATGGCAGGGAAAATTTGGGTCCAGTTTCAAGGGGACTAGCCATTTTTCTATATTCCTAAAAGGAGAACCAGAATGTTCAGTGAACAGCACTAATGACTACCACAAGGCACAAAATAGGAGGTTCCTTAGGGAAAATATCCATTTTTTGTAATGCCAAATATGTATCAATGTCAGTTTTATTTGCTCTCCAATTGTATTGCAGTTAGAGGGATCCTAAAAAATATGTTGTTTCATGGTGACAGATACAGCAAGCAAAGACTATGCCTTAAGTATGGAGATCGAATATAGTCTAGCTTTCATTTTGGTAGTATTAATTAGAAAGACCTATTTAATTTACTATATTATAGGAACAGCAAAAACGAAGTACAGTTTTTAAATTTTCTTTCCTGAATGTGAGTTCATATTCTTTTGAACATTCTGGTTTATTTCATTTGGGATGGAGACTAAGGAGAATTCTAGCCAGGCACTTGCAGAAAATCAAAAGGATTAAATGCATCAGTAAAGTTCTAGAGTTCCCTTCTTAAGTCTGTTGTTTGGCTTCAGTCATCTTTTGATCCATCTTATAAGATCTTCTGTAATAGCTAAAAATTTTAGACATTTTTTAGAAAACTGTGGCCATGTGTATTAGTTGGTCTTAGTTTTCACACTGCTATAAATTTTGTTGGGGCAAAGATGACTATGATGTACATTCTACCATCACCATCCACAATCTCTTCCTTCTCTACCCCCAGCCACACAACCACCTACAAGGGAAGGGAATCTTTCAACAGAGCTATTTATAAAGCACCTCAAAATTCAAGGGACTGACATTTTTTACTGGGGAATATTGGCTTTGGCTGAAGCTGCCCATGCTTAGCAGCAGAGCATGGAGAAATAACATTGTAGAGAAAGGAACTGTATTTTCAGAGTTTAGTGGAACAAAAAGTCTGCACATTTCCCAAGGGCCAGATGTTGACAGTATTCTAAGGAGTGGAATGGAATAATTCTGTAAAGAAATTTCTTTAAAACAACCAAAAAAAAAAGTCCTATATTCCTCCACCAAAATAAACCAACAAGAACATGCAGGTTTACAAGAAAGTTTCAGGCAGCCAACCAGATAAGCTAAGATAGCATTTTAATACATTTATTTATTTTTTGAACTATATTTTTGACTTACTTTCTGTATATGTGTGTGCATTGAATTACTGTTTGGCATTACTTTTTTTTTTTAGCCTGAAGAACTTTCTTTAGTAATTTTTAAATTTAAATTTTAATTTATTTATTGCATTTTAGGTTTTGGGGTACATGTGCAGAATATGCAAGATAGTTACATAGGTACACACGTGGCAGTGTGATTTGCTGTCTTCCTCCCCTTCACCCACATCTGGCATTTCTCCCCATGCTATTCCTCCCCAGCTCCCCCCGCCTGCTGTCCCTCCCCTATTCCCCCCAATAGACCCTGGTGTGTAGTGCTCCCCTCCCTGTGTCCATGTGTTCTCATTGTTTATCACCTGCCTATGAGTGAGAATATGCGGTATTTCATTTTCCGTTCTTGTGTCAGTTTGCTGAGAATTATGTTCTCCAGATTCATCCATGTCCCTACAAACGACACAAACTCATCTTTTTTGATGGCTGCATAATATTCCATGGTATATATGTGTCACATTTTCACAGTCCAGTCTATCATTGATGGGCATTTGGATTGGTTCCAGGTCTTAGCTATTGTAAACAGTGCTGCAAAGAACATTCATGTGCCTGTGTCCTTATAGTAGAACGATTGATAGTCCTTTGGATATATACCCAGTAATGGGATTGCTGGGTCAAATGAAATTTCTATTTCTAGGTCCTTGAGGAATCGCTACACTGTCCTCCACAATGGTGGAACTAATTTACACTCCCACTAGCAGTGTAAAAGTGTTCCTATTTCTCCACATCCTCTCCAGCATCTGTTGTCTCCAGATTTTTTAATGATCGCCATTCTAACTGGCATAAGATGGTATCTCAATGTGGTTTTGATTTGCATCTCTCTGATGACCAGTGACGATGAGCATTTTTTCATATGTTTCTTGGCCTCATGTATGTCTTCTTTTGTAAAGTGTCTGTTCATATCCTTTGCCCATTTTTGAATGGGCTTGTTTGTTTGTTTCTTGTAAATCTGTTTGAGTTCTTTGTTTTTGCAGAAGCTGTGGAGTTTGATTAGGTCCCATTTGTCTATTTTGGCTTTTGCTGCCAATGCTTTTGGTGTTTTGGTCATGAAGTCCTTGCCTACTCCTGTGTCCTCAATGGTTTTGCCTAGATTTTCTTCTAGGGTTTTTATGGTGCCAGGTCTTATGTTTAGGTCTTTAATCCATCTGGAGTTAATTTTAGTGTTAGGTGTCAGGAAGGTATCCAGTTTCTGCTTTCTGCACATAGCTAGTCAGTTTTCTTAACACCATTTATTAAACAGGGAATCCTTTCCCCATTGCTTGTTTTTGTCAGGTTTATCAAAGATTGTATGGTTGTAGATATGTTGTGTTGTCTCCAATGCCTCTGTTCTCTTCCATTGGTCTATATTTCTGTTTTGGTACCCGTACCATGCTGTTTTGATTAATGTAGCCTTGTAGTATAGTTTGAAGTTCAGTAGTGTGATGCCTCCTGCTGTGCTGTTTTTGCTTAGAATTGACTTGGCTATGTGGGCTCTCTTTTGGTTCCATATGAAGTTTAAGGTAGTTTTTTCCCATTCTGCGAAGAAGGACATTGGTAGCTTGATGGGGATAGCGTTGAATCTGTAAATTACTTTGGGCGTTATGGCCATTTTCACGATATTGATTCTTCCTAACCATGAACATGGACTGTTTCTCCATCTGTTTGTGTCCTCTCTGATTTCTTTGAGCAGTGGTTTGTAGTTCTCCTTGAAGAGGTCCTTTACATTCCTTGTTAGTTGTGTTCCTAGGTATTCTATTCTCTTTGTAGCAATTGCGAATGGCAGTTCCTTCTTGATTTGGCTCTCTTTAAGTTTGTTATTGGTGTATAGGAATGCTTGTGATTTTTGCCCATTGATTTTATATCCTGAGACTTTGTCAAAGTTGCTTATCAGTTTCAGGAGATTTTGGGCTGAGATGATGGGGTCTTCTAGATATACAATCATGTCATCAGCAAATAGAGACAATTTGGCTTCCTCCTTTCCTATTTGAATACCCTTTATTTCTTTTTCTTGCCTGATTGCTCTGGCTAGTACTTCCTGTACTATATTGAATAGGAGTGGTGAGAGAGGGCATCCTTGTCTAGTGCCAGATTTCAAAGGGAATGCTTCCAGTTTTTTTCCATTCAGTATGATATTGGCTGTTGGTTGTCATAAATAGCTTTTATTATTTTGAGATACATTCCGTCAATACCGAGTTTATTGAGGGTTTTTAGCATAAAGGGCTGTTGAATTTTGTCAAAGGCCTCCTCTGCATCAATTGAGATAATCATGTGGTTTTTGTTTTTGGTTCTGTTTATGTGATGAATTATGTTTATAGACTTGCATATGTTAAACCAGCCTTGCATCCCCGGGATGAATTCTACTTGATCATGGCGGATAACCTTTTTGATGTGCTGTTGCAATTGGCTTGCCAGTGTTTTATTGAAGATTTTTGCGTCTATGTTCATCATGGATATTGGCCTGAAATTTTCTTTTCTTGTTGAATCTCTGCCAAGTTTTGGTATCAGAATGATTTTGGTCTCATAACATGATTTGGGAAGGATTCCCTCTTTTTGGATTATTTGGAATAGTTTCAGGAGGTATGGTAACAGTTCCTCTTTGTGTGTCTGGTAGAATTCAACTGTGAACACATCTGGACCCGGGATTTTTTTGTGTGATAAGCTCTTAATTGCTGCTTCAACTTCAGATCTTGTTATTAGTCTATTCATGGTTTCAACTTCTTCCTGGTTTAGGCTTGGGAGGATGCAAGTTTCCAGGAATTTATCCATTTCTTCCAGGTTTACTAGTTTATGTGTATAGAGTTGTTTGTAATATTCTCTGATGATGGTTTGACTTTCTGTGGAATCTGTGGTGATTTTCCCCTTTATCATTTTTTATTGCATCTATTTGCTTATTCTCTCTCTCTCTCTTTTTTAAATTAATCTTACTAGTGGTCTATTTTGTTGATCTTTTTGAAAAAGCAGCTCTTGCATTTATTGATTTTTTGAAAGGTTTTTTGTGTCTCTATCTCCTTCAGTTCTGCTCTGATCTTAGTTATTTCTTGTCTTCTGCTAGGTTTTGAGTTTTTTTTTTATCTTGCTCCTCTTGCTTTTTAAATTTTGATGATAGGTTGTCAATTTTGGATCTCTCCACTCTTCTCGTGTGGGCACTTATTGCTATATATTTTCCTCTAGATACTGCTTGAAATCTTTTCCAGAGATTCTGGTATTTCCAAAGATGTCTTTGTTTTTGTTGGTTTCAAAGAACCTCTTTATTTCTGCCTTTATTTCATTGTTTATGCAGTCAACATTCAAGAGCCAGTTGTTCAGTTTCCATGAAGCTGTGCAGTTCTGAGTTAGTTTCTGAATTCTGAGTTCTAACTTGATTGCACTGTTGTCTGAGAGACTGTTTGTTATAATTTCCATTCTTTTGCATTTGCTGAGGAGTGCTTTACTTCCAATTATGTGGTCAATTTTAGAGTAGGTATGATGTGGTGCTGAGAAGAATGTATATACTGTGGATTTGGGGTGGAGAGTTCTGTAAATGTCTATCAGGTTTGCTTGTTCCAGGTCTGAGTTCAGGTCCTGGATATCCTTGTTAATTTTCTGTCTGGTTGATCTGTCTAATATTGACAGTGGAGTATTAAAGTCTCCCACTATTATTGTGTGGGAGTCAAAGTGTCTTTGTTAGTCATTAAGAACTTGCCTTATGTATCTTGGTGTGCCTGTAATGGGTCTGTATATATTTAGGATCGTTAGCTCTTTTTGTTATATTGATCCTTTTACCATTATGTAATGTCCTTCTTTGTCTCTTTTGATCTTTGTTGCTTTAAAGTCTATTTTATCAGAGATGAGAATTGCAACTCCTGCTTTTTCTTTTTGCTCTCCATTTGCTTGGTAAATCTTTCTCCATCGCTTTATTTTGAGCCTTTGTGTATTCTTGCATGTGAGATGGGTTTCCTGGACACAGAATACTGATGGGTTTTGGCTTTTTATCCAATTTACCAGTCTGTGTCTTTTGATTGGTGCATTTAGTCCATTTACATTTAGGGTTAATATTGTTATGTGTGAATTTGATACGCCATTTTGATGCTAGCTGGCTGTTTTGCCCATTAGTTGATGCAGATTCTTCATTTTGTTGATGCTCTTCACCATTTGGTATGTTTTTGGAGTGGCTTGTACTGGTTGTTCCTTTCTATGTGTAGTGCCTCTTTCAGGAGCTCTTGTAAAGCAGGCCTGGTGGTGACAAAATCTCTGAGTATTTGCTTGTTCGCAAAGGATTTTATTTTTCCTCTCTTATGAAGCTCAGTTTGGCTGGATATGAAATTCTGGGTTGAAAGTTCTTTTCTTTAAGGATGTTGAATATTGGCCCCCACTCTCTTCTGGCCTGTAGGGTTTCTGCCGAGAGATCTGCTGTGAGTCTGATGGGCTTCCCTTTGTGACCTGACCTTTCTCTCTGGCTGCCCTTAGCATTTTCTCCTTCATTTCAACCCTGGTCAATCTGATGATTGTGCCTTGGGGTTGCTCTTCTTGTGGAATATCTTTGTGGTGTTCTCTATTTCCTGAACTTGAATATTTGCCTGCTTTGCTAGGTTGGGGAAGTTTTCCTGGATAATATCCTGAAGAGTATTTTTCAGCTTGGATTCATTCTCTTCGTCACATTCAGGTACACCTATCAAACGTAGATTCAATCTCTTCACATAGTCCCACATTTCTTGGAGACTTTGTTCATTCCTTTTAGCGCTTTTTTCTCTAATCTTGGCTTCTCGTTTTATTTCATTGAGTTGATCTTCATCCTCTGATATCCTTTATTCTTCTTGGTCAATTCGGCTGTTGAAACTTTTGCATGCTTCACGAAGTTCTCGTGTTGTGTTTTTCAGCTACATCAATTCAGTCATATTCCTCTCTAAGTTGTCCATTCTTGTTATCATTTCCTCAAATCTTTTTTCAAGTTTCTTAGTTTCTTTGCATTGAGTTAGAACATGTTCTTTTAGCTCACAGAAGTTTCTCATTACCCACCTTCTGAATTCTGATTCTGCCATTTCATCACACTCATTGTCCATCCAGCTTTCTTCCCTTGCTAATGAGGAGTTGTGATCCCTTGTAGGAGGAGAGGTGTTCTGGTTTTGGGTGTTTTCCTCCTTTTTGCACTGGTTTCTTCCCCTCTTTGTGGATTTATCCACCTGTCATCTGTGTAGTTGCTGATTTTCAGATTGGGCCTCTGAGTGGACGTCCAGGTTGTTGATGATGAAGTTATTTCTGTTTCTTAGTTTTCCTTCTAAAAGTCTGGCCCCTCTGCTGTAGGGTTGCTGAGGTCCACTCCAGGCTCTGCTTGCCTGGGGATCACCTGCAGCAGCTGCAGAACAGTAAGGGTTGGTACCAGTTTCTTCTTCTGCTATCTTTGTCCCACAATGATGCCCGCCAAATGTCAGTCTGATCAGTCTTTTGTGAGGTGACTCTGGATATACGGGGGTCGGAGAGTAGCTTGAGGAGACAGTCTTTTCTTTATAGGAGCTCAACTGTTGAGCTGTGAGCTCCGTTGTTCATTCAGAGCTGCTGGGCAGGTACATTTAAGTCTGCTGTAGCAGAACTCATAAACTGCCTTTTTTTTCCCCAGGTGCTCTGTCCTGGGGAGTTAGAGCTTTATTTATGAGTGTCTGTTGGCTGCTGCCTTTTTTTTTTTTTCAGGGCTGCCCTGCCCAGCAAGAAAGCAGCCTAGTCACTTTCTGCCTGCAGAGGATTTGCTGAGCTCTGCCCTGCTGTCTTTGGGCTTCCCTGTAGTCCTGTTTTTATGGGTGTGGTTAGAACTCCCTTGGCAATGGTGGCCCGCCTCTGTAATGGCGGACTCTCTCTGTTTTGGCGGATTGCCTTGGCAACAGCAAGCTGTCTCAGCAATGGTGGACTACCTTCTTAGGGGTGGAGTGCCTCAGTAATGGTGGATGCCCCTCCCCCACTGAGCTGCACCTGGGTTCAGGTGTGCTTGCCATGAAACTCTCAATCCTGAGCATTTCCAATTGCTGGTTTTTTTGTTTGTTTTTGTTAGGCTGGAACCCGCCGAGCCTGATCACCTGGCTCCCTGACTCAGAGCCTTTTTTTTTTTTAAGTTGAACGGTTGACTCTTTCCTAGGTGTTCCAGTCACCTGCTGAAAGGGCGAAGGGATCTGTGTGATTTCCCATGTGGCGACCCACTGCACTGGCTGAAACAACGGCACTGCCCGGGAATCTCCTGGCCAGTTTAAAAGGGCAACCAGACTGGTGTATTTTGTGTGGAGAGCCACTGTGCTGCGGTGCCGGCAAAACAGCCACACTGGCCAAAACAGCTGTGCTGGTGACCCGTAGGGCTCCTCCGCCTAGGAATCTCCTGGTCTATGGGCAATAAAGATTCATCTGGAAACGCAGCGTCCACTCACCCTCTGTGCTTTCACTGGGAGCTGCAATCCTGAGCTGCTCCTAAAGGGGCCATGTTGGATCTTCTGATAATATGTTTTAGCATCAGGAGCATGTTTTATTTCTATAGTTGTATATTTTTAAACAAAAATCTAATAGTAAAAATAGCAACCAAAAAAATTTTTTTTTTTTTTTTGAGACAAAGTATTTCCATGTCACCCTGGCTGGAGTGCAGTGGCGCAATCTTGGCTCACTGCAACCTCCACCTCCTGGGCTCAAGTGACTCTCCTGCCTCAGCCTCCCAAGTAGCTGGGACTACAGGCCCATGCCACCACAACTGTCTAATTTTTGTATTTTAGTAGAGACAGGGTTTTGCCATGTTGGCCAGGTTGGTCTCAAACTTTTGACCTCAAGTGATCGGCTTGCGTTGGCCTCCCAAAGTGCTGTGATTACAGGTATAAGCCACTGTGCCTGGCCCAAAAATATTTCTATCATATGGTTTTGAATGCCACATGACAAATTTGTTTTCACATGGTAATTTTATTGTTTTGACTTTTATGTCTGCAGCAGCTTTGAATATTAAGTCATGTAGTAGAAATCAGTATTCATTTTCCATCAGAAAAGTTTTCCCTACACAGTATGTTCTTGACAGCAGCCTTTACATCCTTGTTTTGCAGACTACAGATGAGAGGATTGATCATGGGAGTCATCACTCCATAGAAAAGGGAGATGAGGGCCTCAATGATGTCTTCATTATCTGAATCAATAGAAGCTTAAGACTCAGGCTTTGCATACATGAAGAAGATGTTTCCATAGAATATAATCACCACTGTCAGGTAGGCTGAGCAGGTGGAGAAGGCCTTATGTTTTCCTTCAGTGTAAGGAATCCTGAGAATAGTGGCAACAATAAATATGTAAGAGGTAGAAATAACTAACAATGGTATAACTAGGACAGTCAGATTCAACCCTGTCATACTAATCACATTGACTGAAATATCAGCACAGGCCAGTTTCAAGATAGCCAGAATTTCACAGACAAAATGGTTAATGACATTATTAGCACAGAATGGTAACTGCATTGCAAGAGCTGTCTGCACTACTGAGTCAACAATCCCAGTGATCCAGGACCCAGCTGCCATGGCCACATAGGCACCCTTGCTCATGATGACAGGGTATCTCAGTGGGTAGCAGATGGCCACATAGTAGTCAAGTGCCATCATGCCTAAGAGCATGCACTTTGTGGCCCCCATGGCAAAGGAAATAAACATTTGCACTATACATCCAGAAAAAGAAACCCTTTTCTTTGCTGCCAGAAAGCTGGCAAGAATTAGTGGGACAGAGGAACTTGTGTAGCAAATGTCAAGGAAGGAAAGATTACAGAGGAAGAAATACATGGGAGTGTGCAGGTGTGAATCATAGATGATAACTGAGATAAGGACTCCATTTCCAAGCAGGATCATCAGGTACATCCACAAAATTAGAATGAAGAAAACTGGAGCTTTGGGTGGGCAGAAGGCCCTACCAAGACAAATTCTGTCAAAGTGGAATCATTGGTCCTTTCCATATTACATATGCTGTTCTCCAGCAGGACTCTGTGAATGATAGAACAGAAATATGTTAATACAGTGTCTGTGAGAGCTACGTCTTTTAAGAATCATATTCTGTATTATTGCAGTTCTATATTTGGATGCAACAATATAACTTTGGGGGAATTTTCTTACTATGAAACCCAGGCCACTAGAGTGGGAATCTTAGTCTGACTTTCTCATAGTTAAGAGAGAACACATGTAAGATCTTTTGATCCCAATCCACTTTATTGCTATTTTCCACAAGTTCTGCCTCTTAACTTATTGACTGCAAATCAGTGTCCTACAGTCTGTACAGTCTGATTCAGCAGACAGATGTTCTTTCAGAATATTTGAAAACATTGGACCTGTTTCTGTCATGGAGCTTAGTTATATTAATAACTGACCGGTTGGATCCAACACATATCTCTCCATTCTACCAGACTACTCTCCTCACTCTTCTCCCATGTCACTGGAGGTGAATATAAGTTATCAGTTAACATGTTATTCTCATGTTATTCTCAGTTGTTGGTTTCAGCTGTTTATGTTACCTGGCAGGATCTTATATGCATTTGGAATCTTGACCCATGGCTTCAAGGCCAACTTATCCATTAGTCACAGTACGCCCACCATATTGTGAGAAATCTAAGAAAATATTTTGATTTCTTTTAAAATATGAAGAAAAAAATAAACTTTAAAGTTTTAACATATACTGTATTTGTTTTTATAACAATGCAGAAGTAAAATATGACTTTTAAATATTTATGCAAAATAATGGCCCACAATGCAAAAAAAAGTGGCTAGGGCCTATCAGAATCATAATGTCGCCCTTTGTGGCTGAGTATCAAACTCAGTCTGGTCTACTGGTGGTATAGTATGGCTATGTATTTGCATGTAACCTCTTTGAGAAGAGTAACCTCTTTAAGAAAAGGAACACACCTTCATTCTCCTTCAACATCCTTTTTCAGTATAATGAGGAAGTATTCATTCAAAGAAATGTTTTTGTAAAAAAAATGAATAAATTTAAAATATTTACAAAACCAATCTTATCACTGGCTTTGATTAAAAGATGTAATGGTATTTATTGTAGGCTGTACCTAATTTATTTTCACTCATGCAACAACTAAAGACAAAATTGTGATAATAGTGCTTTTATTCAAAATATATACCTTGTACTAAACCAAAGATGTCTAACCATTAATTACTGAAAAATAAAATTTAAGGTCAGGCATGGTGACTCACGCCTGTAATCTCAGCACTTTGGGAGGCCAAGGTGGGCAGATCACGAGGTCAGGAGTTTGAGACCAGCCTGACCAAACTCTGACTTGAGTGAAACCTTGACTCTACTAAAAATACAAAACTCAGCTGGGCATGGTGGTGTGTACCTATAATTCCAGCTACTCAGGAGGCAGAAGCAAGAGAATTGCTTGAACCTGGGAAGCAGAGGTTGCAGTGAGCCAAGATCGGGCCACTGCACTCCAGCTGGGGTGACAGAGCAAGACTCTGTCTCAAAAAAAAAAAAAAAAAAAACCTTATACAAAAGTGTAATATATAAAACAAAAAGTAAAGTTTCTCCAGTTGAAGTACACTGGTGTACAGGGGAGAAGAAAACACCATTCTTTAGTTATTTATTCACTTTTACTCCTTCAGTTAAATTTAAAAGGATTCCAGGGAGCATAGTTTCAAAACCATCAATACAATACATAAAACATAATATGAGTAATCTACATTTTAATCCTTTTATCAACAACAACAATAATAAAATAGTAATTTATGTATTGATTATGCCAGATACATTTCTAAATTTTCTTATTCATAACAACCCAAGGAAGTGGGATGATTGTTGTAGGAAATAAGAATTATCCTTTCTTAAACATTTGGTAAACATCATCAGTAAATTATGGTATGAATAGACTTAAGGAAAACAGTAGTAATTATTTCAAAAGATGCACAAAACACATTTAGTAAAGTTCAATTCGTAATTTCTATAGAAACTATCTGAAATCCTAAAGCAGAAGGTAACTTTTTGAACTTCAAAGAAAACTATATACCAAAAAATCCATATTAACTTACTATTCACTAAAACTTAATGGAGACAGTTTATACATTCTTTTTTCCCCCCTTTTTTCTTTCTTTCTTTTTTTTTTTTTTGAGACAAAGTCTCAAACTGTTGCCTGGGCTGGAGTGCAGTGGTGTGATCTTGGCTCACTGCAACCTCTCTCTCCCAGATTCAGCGATTCTTCTTGCCTCAGCCTCCCAAGTAGCTGGGATTACAGGTACCCGCCACCCTGCCTGGCTAATTTTTTTGTATTTTTAGTAAAGATGGGGTTTCATTATGTTGACCAGGCTGGTCTCAAACTCCTGACCTTGTGATCCAGCCACCTCAACCTCCCAAAGTTCTGGGATTACAGGCATGAACCACCATGCCTGGCCAGTTTATACATTCTTATTAAGATCTAGAATAAGATAATGATGCCACTCTTGCAGTTACTCTTTAATATAAAATTGGTAGTCTTGGTTAAAATCATAAGACAAGAAAATGATTCAAGTATAGATTTAAAAAGACAAAAATGTATAAGACTACATAAGAAAAATGAGTAGGACTTCTGGATACAAGCTTAACAGAAAAATCAACAGCTTTCTCTATATAAATAGCAAATGATAGATTAATAGAAGCAAATCTAACAAAAATAAATATCTAAGTTTATCTCAACAAGGCAAACATAAAAACTTTACAGAAGTTCTTTAAAAATTATAAAGAAGCACATAGTAGAATGTGAGTAATTGAAAAGGTATAGCATGTTAGTAGATAGGATAAAAATATAAGAATGCTGTCATTTTCCTCTCAAATTAGTCTATATATTCAGTTGAATCCATTTAAAATTCAGCTGTATATTTTTAGGGATATGAATACATATTCTAAAATTTACATAAAAGAATAAAAGTATGCAACTGCACAGTAAGTTTTAAAAAAGAAAAATACGAGGGAGCATTCTGTCCCAAACAGAAAAAGAAACACAGTTTTAATAGAAGGGACTATCATAGATGTATAAAAAAAAAGAAAGAAAAAGAAAAAGAGAAATCCACTTCTGATGCCACAAAAGCAACACAAAATGTATTAAGTGAATAAAAAATTGAGGTACTTACAAAATAAAAAAAAGGATAGTTAGACCAAACATTTTTAAAAATTAAATTTTTAATCTGTGTAAAGAAAAAAGTCAGTTACAGAGTAGATGGTCAGCAATGGAGGAGAACAAAAGGTAGTTCCCAAGGTCAGGGGAAGGCAGGGCTCACCCAAGGAATTTTTTTTTTTTTAGGAAAATTTTCTTTTTTCTTTTTAATTTATTGTACTTTTAAGTTCTAGGGTGCGTGTGCAGATCGTGCAGGTTTGTTACATAGGTACACACGTGCCATGGTGGTGGTTTGCTGCATCCATCGCCCCATCATCTACATTAGGTATTTCTCCTATTGCTATCCCTCCTCTATTCCCCAACCCCCTGCTATTCTTCCCCTAACTCCCAGCCCCCAGGCCCAGTGCGTAATGTTCCCCTCCCTGTGTCTATGTGTTCTCATTGTTCAATACCCACTTACTTATGAGTGAGAACATGCAGTGTTTGGTTTTCTGTTCTTGTGTCATTTTGCTGAGAATGATGGTTTCCAGTTTCATCCATGTCCCTGCAAAGGACATTTACTCATCTTTTTTTGTGGCTGCATAGTATTCCATGGTGTATATGTGCCACATTTTCTTTATCCTATCTATCATTGATGGGCATTTGGGTTGATTCCAAGTCTTTGCTATTGTGAACAATGCTGCATAAACATACATGTGCATGTGTCTTTATAATAGAATGATTTATAATCCTTTGGATATATACCCAGCAATGGGATTGCTGGGTCAAATGGTATTTCTATTTCTAAATTTTTGAGAAATCACTACACTATCTTCCACAATGGTTGAATTAATTTACACTCCCACCGACAGTGTAAAAGCATTCCTATTTCTCCACATCCTCTCCAGCATCTGCTGTCTCCTGATTTTTTGATGATCGCCATTCTAACTGCTGTGATAACCTAAGGAATTTAAGTCTTGTGGTCTCACTAAAAAGGTTATGCTTAGTGTGGAGAAAAGTGAACCTGGCATTTATATTAGCCTGATGCCAAAAAATATGCCATTCACATAAGTAATCCTCTTGATTTGACTGTGAGTTCTCTTCTGGTAACAAGCCCTCATTCAGGTAACTTGCATATAAAGAACTAATGAGCAAAGAAATTTGGTGGCTGCTCCCTATAGGCCTTTGTTTCTCATTGTAAAGCTCTGTGCTCTACTTTCCAGTCATATCTGTGAGCTCATGTGAATATACACCTGTGAATGAGATCCAGTCTCTTCTTATTTGCCAAATCAATTTTAAGTCTGTGGGACTAAGGGAAAGAATGTGGACCTTGGTAAAAATCACCGCAGCATTGCTATGTGGTGAGGTAGGAAATCAGTCACCTTTCCCCAGAGAAGTCTCTGAATCACTGCACATTTTATTCAAACACCCAGATTAAGTACAGACTCACTTCGAAGAAGGAGAAATAATCTGAGAGAGTGTTAGCACAAGATTTCATCACATTAATTGAATTTGGTCCTGATGAGCTGAGCAGAAAAAGTCTGAAGTAATAGACTGAGGCTAAAAGGCATCAGTGGGGCTTCTATAGAAGAAAACAATTACGGGGGATAGTAGGGGGGGAAAAAAAGAGCTGGTTTGCCAATTTGTGACGAATATTAAATGTAGAGTTAAGTAATTATAATTTATTATCTAGGCAACTGGGAGCCATCGGAGTTTTGATCAGGGGATATTAAAGCTGAAAACACACACAAACACACAAGATTGTTGTAGGAATATTCTTCAGGGTAATGTACTTTTCTCCCCAACATTTGCCTGTGACCTGGGTTTGTAGTTCTGTAACTGTTTTGGGGAGCAATTGCTGGCACCTTCTTTGGCTTATAGAGAATCTGACTCAAAATTAATCTTCTTTGGAAATGAACACATAGTAGGTCATTTTAGGCCAAATTGATAATAAAACATTTAAATAATTTATTTTCCAAAAAGAGACAATCCTGGTTCCTCTGAGTTCTCAGCTGAGTTAGTTTTAGAATATCAGTGGGAACTAAAGTGTTTGTAGTCTGTTTGAGGGAAAGGCCAAAGTTTTGTTGGGTCTTTCCCAGCTGAGTCTTAACTGATTGCTTTAGCTATTAAACTAACGAAACTCTTTACGCTAACTGCCCCATTCTGCCTGGGTTTTCCAGTTTCTTTTACTTCTGACTGTGAAAGTGACTTCGTTAAAACCCAGAGAGAAAGAAAACATCTGAGTTAGTAAGTTAAAGAACTAGGATGTTATAAGAACCAAACCCTTCTGCTATTCATGCCCCAACGCCCTTTTTTAAGAAAGCTTTTGTCTTTCCCATCTACCCCACCTACCCCACAATTTTTCTTCTAGAAGTAGTAAGTTCATTAAGGCATTGCTCATTATGTGAAAAAGTACACATTCCTTTTGTCTTTAGTTTTCCTATAGAGGCCCCAGGGTGTATTGAACATTATTAGCAATAGCAGTCAAATGCACATGAACTGTAAAGAATCTTGGCTGCTCTTCTTATGAGCTTTGTAGCCTCATACTGCATTTCTAGCGTCTCTCAGCTCAGTACCATAAACTTGGCATATATGATAAGAGTTAAACTGAGATCAAGCTAACGAGCCTCTGTTAGCCCCACTACATAAGTTTATGGTAGAGAGTAGGAACTTGAAACACATTTGATTCTTCTTTGGGTCATAATTAGTTACAATTAAAAGCATATGTGAACAAAAGCTACATTCTTAGGCAAAGAATAAAGGATAAATAGGCATTGGTTGCAGTAATTCTGGTCCAAGGAGCTTTCAGAAAAGGTTAGTGGAAGAGGTAATTTACATTGATTCATATTTACAGAAAATTATATGCAATTTGAATTATATTCATATGAGTTAAAAAATGTATTTTTTATCTTACATAATTTGAACCCAACAATTATTTTGAATATAAACGCACAGGTAATATGATGTCTCAGCTATTTTAAAAATACTTTCAAACATAGTGGGCACAGCAGCTGCCAAAAATGATCAGATTATAGTATTGCAGTTCTACACATTTGGAACAGAGAATTAATTATATTTTAGAGGATTACAGGTCCAATAATAGTGTTCAAATTGCTTGGCTCTTGAAGAAAATGGGAGGGAATACATCTGTCTTGCAATGATGTTTCTACGTTAGAGCACCAGACAGAGGAATTTAATGTTCTCATTCTGTCTTCTGGGGGGAAAGGAGAGAAGAGGCAGAATAAACGTTTCTAAAGAGGCAGGTGTCATTGGAAAAGAACATTGAACTTCATTTTAGAGTGTCTAGATTTGAAAGTCACAGACTTGGAAACTCCTTTTTTCTCTTCTTTAAATGCGACCAATTCATACCTAAGGGTTTTGTTATGATTATTACCCAAACAATGATCTAGCACATAATGCAAATCTCTGTAACGCTAAATGATGAAAATGCTATAGATGAAAAATTAGTTATGTTCAGTTAATGCATATAAAATTGATATCTATCATAGGAAAACAATATTGACAAAACAAGAAGATGGAATACGCCATCATTTATGTACCTCTGAGCCTGAGGAATGGTTTCCTTTCCTTACCAGTCTACTTTCTTAACAGCTATTTTACTTGACCACCTCAAAAATGTTTTCCATTTTGTGTAATAATTTTCAGAATAAAGTGAGGGGACATAAGTGAGAATTAGATAGCAAGCAGCATGCTATAATTATTTTAGGTTTCCACTTACCTGTACTTTATTCCTCAGGTAAACTGATAAATGAAGCTATCTAAAATTCTGAAACTCAGGTGTAGAGTTTCTATTTCAATCTTGGAAAAAAAAAAAAAGGATATAGGCCCATAGGTTCTAGGGGCTTTTGTGGTGACTTAAGGGTTTTACTACATTTTGAGCACCAGAAACATCCTCTAAATGACCAGCCATTACAACAACAAGGCAATTTAAATTCTTTTCGGGATGACCCAGGGCAGGGTCCAATATTTACAACAAATTAAAGGTAGGAAGGTAAACATGAAGCATTAAAAACTTTCTGAAACTCCAAGGATGTCATCAGACCCAATTATACAATATAATTGGTATGTTCTTGTTCTAGTGCAATTCAAATAGTAAATACATTGCTGTCTACATTATCACAATATGTGAAGATTTTGAGACCCCAAGAAACAGAAAATGTCTTTAATAATATTGTTTTTTATTTTTAGATTTTATCTGAAAACTTTCCGTAATTGAACACATAAATCACCCTCATTTGCATGGTGCTTTCTAATGTCTGATGGAGTTCTTAGAATACTAGCATGAGTTAATACAATTATTTCTGTTATACAGATATAAGTGTATATTTTATTATAGGTGTTATACAGATGTAAGGATATATTTTATTATAGGAATAGATAGGAAATTCAAATGTACTGCTGAAGGTTGTCCAGCTAGCATATAAGAGAATAAAAAATATCTTAAATCTACCATTTATGACTCCAGCTCCTGTAATCAAATGTGTGACACTGCCCCATCTCTCACCCTTAAGAGACCAGAATGAACTCTTAGACTATTGAATCTACATTGTGCATTGAGTACAGAAAAGCTAGGTTAGAAATATGTAAAAAATTTAAGCTGAAAATTAAATATCATTTAAAATTTTTAAATGAGCTTTACTTTTTCTCTAGATTCATGTCACAATTGAAGCATGTGGAACAGAATGTAACTTCTGATAAAAAACAATTCATCTTTGATTTTATTAATTTTTTAAATTTTATTTTACTTTTTAGTGATATATACTATTTGTATATATTTATGAGGTATATTATTTGCATAGAATGTGCAATGACAGATTATTTAAGATGTCCATCACCTTGAACAATTAGTATTTCTATGTGTTGGGAATATTTTAAGTCCTCTCTTTTAGCTGTTTTGAAATATATAATATTGTTGTTAACTATAGTCATCCTACTCTGCTATTGAACATTAGAACTTATTCCTTCTATTTAACTATGTATTTGTACCCATTAACCAAACTCTCTTTAACACTGTTCCCCCAACCCCAATCACCCTTCCCAACTTCTGGTAACTATCATTCTATTCTTTTTCCTCCGAAATTCTCTGTGACATTCTTCTTTTAATTTTTTGAATTAAATAGGTTTTTTGGGAACAGGAGGTATTTGGTTACATGAATAAGTTCTTTAGTGGTGATTTCTGAGATTTTAGTGCACCCATCACCTAAGCAGTTTATGGTATACCCAATGCATAGTCCTTTATCTTTCACCCCTCTCCCACCCTGTTCCTGAGTCCTCAAAGTCCATTGTGTCATTTTTATGCCTTTGTATCCTCATAGCTTAGCTCCCACTTATAGACGAGAACTTACAATGTGTAGTTTTCCATTCCTGAGTTATTTCACTTAGATTAATCCTCTCTAGGATTTAAGATAATTTAAGAATAGATAATTTAAGAATAGAATTATTCTATTACCAGAAGTTGGGAAGGGTGATTGGGGTTGGTGAAATAGAATGATAAGTGAAATAGAATGATAATCTAAGAACAGAATGATAGTTACCAGAAGTTGGGAAGGGTGATTGGGGTTGGGGGAGCAGTGTTAAAGAGAGGTTGGCTAATGGGTACAAATACATAGTTAAATAGAAAGAATTCCATTCAGGTCACTGTGAATGCCTTATTTTGTTCCTTTTTATGGTTGAGTAGTATTCTATGATATATGTATACACTACAGTTTCTTTATCCACTTGTTGATTGAAGGGCATTTGTTCTGGTTCCATACTTTTTAATTGCAAATTGTGCTGCTGTAAACATGTATGCGCAAGTATCTTTTTCATATACCAACTTATTTTCTTCTGGGTAGATACTCAGTAGTGGGATTGCTGGGTCAAATTGTCGTTCTCCTTTTAGTTCTTTAGGAAATCTCCACACTGTTTTCCATAGTGGTTGTACTAGTTTACATTCCCACCAGCAGTGTAAAAGTGTTTCCTTTTCACCACATCCATGCCAACATTTATTATTTTTTTATTTTTAAATTATGACCATTCTTGCAGGAGTGAGGTGTTATCTAATTGTGGTTTTGTTTTGCATTTCCCTGATTATTAGTGATGGTGAGCATTTTTTCATGTTTCTTGACCAGTTGTGTACATTCTTTTCTTTTTGAGATGGAGTCTCCCTGTGTTGCCCAGGCTGAGTGCAGTGGTACAATCTCAGCTCACTGCAACCTCTGCATCCCAGGTTCAAGTGGATTCTCTTGCCTCAGCCTTGGAGTAGCTGGGATTATAGGCATGTACCACCATATTCTGCTGATTTTTGTATTTTTAGTAGAGACAGGGTTTCGCTATATTGGTCAGGCTAGTCTTGAACTCCTGACCTCAAGTGATTTGCCTGCTTAGGCCTTCCAAAGTGCTGGGATTACAGGTGTGAGCCACCACACTTAGTTCATTTGTATATATTCTTTTGAGAATTGTCTGTTCATGTCCTTTGCCCACTTTTTGATGGGCTTGTTTGTTGTTCTTCTTGCTAATTCATTTGAATTCCTTGTAGATTCTAGATATTAGTCATTTGTAAAATGTAGATTGTGAAGATTTTCTCCCACTCTGTGGGTTGTCTGTTTACTCTGCTGATTGTTCTTTTACTGTGAAGAAGCTTTTTAGTTTAAGTCCTATCTATTTAGCTTTGTTTTTGTTGCATTTGATTTTGGGTTCTTGGTCATGAAGTCTTAGCCTAAGCCAATGTCTAGATTTCAGTCTTTGATCCATCTTGAGTTGATTTTTGTATAAAGTGAAAGATGAGGACCAAGTTTCATTTTTCTACATGTGGCTTGCCAATTATCCCAGCACCATTTGTTGAATAGGTTGTCCTTTCCCCACTTTATATTTCTGTTTGCTTTGTTAAAAGATCAGTGGGCTATAAGTATTTGGCTTTATTTTTGGGTTCTCTGCTCTGTTCCATTGGTCTGCATACTACTTTTATACCCGTACCATGCTGTTTTGGTGACTATGGCCTTATAGTATAGTTTGAAGTCAGGTAATGTGATGCCTCTAGATTTGTTCTTTTTCCTTACATGCTTTGACTATATGGGCTCTTTTGTGGTACCATATGAATTTTAGAATTGTCTTTTCTAGTCTTTTAAAGAATGATAGTGGTATTTTCATGGGAAATGTATTGAATTTGTAGATTGCTTTTGGCAGTGTGGTTATTTTGACAATATTGATTCTACCCATCCATGAACATGGGATATATTTCCTTTTGTTTGTGTTGTCTATGACTTCTATCAACAGTGTTTTCCTTGCAGAGGTCTTTCACTTCCTTAGTAAGGTATATTCCTAAGTGTTTAAATTTTTTGCAGCTATTGTAAAAGGAGTAGAGTTCTTGATTTGATTCTCAGGTTGGTTACTATTGGTATATAGGAGAGCTACTGATTTATGTACATTAATTTTGTATCCTGAAACTTTGCTGAATTTATTGATTAGTTCTAGGAGCTTTTTGGAGGAGTCTGTAGGGTTTCCTAGGTATACAATCATATCATCAGCAAAGAGTGACAGTGTGACTTGCTCTTTTTTATTTTTTGAGATGGAGTCTTGTTCTTGTCACCCAGACTGGAGTGCAATGGTATGATCTTGGCTTACTGCAACCTCCACCTCCTAGGTTCAAGTGATTCTCCTGCCACAGCCTCCAGAGTAGCTGCGATTACAGGCTCCTGCCACCATGCCTGGCTAATTTTTTGTATCTTTAGTAGAGACAGAGTTTAACCATGTTGGCCAGGCTGGTCTTGATCTCCTGATCTCAGGTGATCCACCCTCCTCAGCCTCCCAAAGTGCTGGGATTACAGATGTGAGCCACCTCACCCAGTTGTGACTTCCTATTTGCCAATTTGGATGTCCTTCCTTCCTTCCTTCCTTCCTTCCTTCCTTCCTTCCTTCCTTCCTTCCTCCCTCTCTCCCTCCCTCCTTCCTTCCTTTTTTCTTCCCTTCCCCTTCTCCTTCCCTGTCCCCTATCCTTTCCCCTTCCTTTCACCTCCTTGGTTAGGTATATTCCTTAGTATTTAAATTTTTTGCAGCGATTGTAAAAGGGGTTGAGTTCTTGATTTGATTCTCAGTTTGGTTGCTACTGGTATATAGGAGAGCTACTGATTTATGTACATTAATGTCGTATCCTGAAACTTCCCTTCCCTCCTTTTTTATTTTACTTTAAGTTCTGGGGTACATGTGCAGAATGTGTAGGTTTGCTACATAGGCATACATGTGGCATGGTGGTTTGCTGCACGTATCAACCTATCTTCTAAGTTTTAAGCCCTGGATGTATTAGGTATTTGTCCTGATGCTCTCCCTCTGCTTGACCCCACCTCCTGATAGGTGCTGGTGTGTGATGTTCCCCTTCCTGTGTCCATGTGTTCGCATTGGTTAACTTCCACTTATAAATGTTCCATCATATATATGTGCCACATTTTCTTTATTCAGTCTGTCATTGATGGGATGCCCTTTATTTCTTTCTCTTGTCTGATTGCTCTGGCCAGGATTTCCAGTAGTATTTTGAATAGAAATAGTGAAAATGGACATCCTTTTCTTGTTCCAGTTCTTAGGAGGAATGTTTTCAACTTTTCCCCATGCAATATGGCTGTGGGTTTGTCATAAATGGCTTTTATTACCTTAAGGTGTATCCTTGATTATGCTGAGGATTTTAATTATAAGGGATGCTGGATGCAACATTCTTGGCTGATATTTATTTTGTTTAAGGAGGCTAAAGATAAGGCCTCAATCCCTTCTAACTTCTAGGGTTTCTGATGAGGAATCTGCCATTGATCTGATAGGTTTTCCTTTGTAGGTTAGCTTATGCTTTGCCTCACAGGTCTTAAGATTCTTTTCTTCATGACTTTAGATAACCTGATGACTACGTGTCTAGGCAATGATCTTTTTGTAACAAAATTTCCAGGTCTTCTTTGAGCTTGTTGTATTTAGATATCTAGACTTCTAGCAAGGCAAGGGAAGTTTTCCTTGATTATTCCCTCAAATATGTTTTCCAAGCTTTTCTTTTCTTTATTTTTTTAAGAAAGATTCTCTGTTGCCCAGGCTGGAGTGCAGTAGCATGATCTTGGCCACTGTGACCTCCACCTCCTGGGTTCAAGGGACTCTCCTGCCTCAGCCTTCTGAGTAGCTGGGATTACAGGCATGCACCCCCATGCCTGGCTGATTTTTGTATTTTTAGTAAAGACAGGGTTTCACCATGTTGGTCAGGCTGGTCTCAAACTCCTGACCTCATGATCTGCCCACCTCGGCCTCCCAAAGTGCTGGGATTAAAGGCGTGAGCCACAGCACCTGTCCTGTTTTCCAAACTGTTAGATTTCTCTTCTTCCTCAAGAGCATTTGGTCATTTAACATACTCCCAGACTTCTTGGAGGGTTTTTTCATTTTTTAAACTTTTTAATTTGTCTTTGTTGGACTGAGTTAATTAGAAAACCTTTTCTTTGAGCTCTGAAGTTCTTTCTTCTGCTTGTTCACTTTTATTGCTGAGACTTTCCAGTGTATTTTGCGTTTCTTTAAGTGTGTTCCTCATTGCCAGAAGTTGTGATTGTTTTTTTTTTTAATGCTGTTTCATTGAAGATAATTCCCTTTATATCATATATCATTTTTTTGTTCATTCAGTTGGATTTCATCTTTCTCTGGTGTCTCATTCATCAGCTTAATAATCAACCTGCTGAATTCTTTTTCTGGCAATTCGGAGATTTCATCTTGGTTTGGATCCATTGCTGGTGAAACCGTGTAATCTTTTGGGGGTGTTAAAGAACCTTATTTTGTCATATTACCAGAATTGTTCTGGTTCCTTCTTATTTGGATAGAGTATATCAGAGAAAAAATCTGGTGCTCAAGGGCTGCCATTCAGATTCTTTTTTCCCATGAGGTGCCCCTTTGATGGGTTACTCTCCCCCTTCTTCTAGGGATGTTGCTTCCTGGGAGCCAAACTGCAGTGATTTTTCTTTTTCTTCTGAATCTATCCACCCAGTGGAGCCACTGGGCCCTGGGCTCAAAAATGCCTAACCCTCCCTCCACCTGATGGCCTTTCTCTATCTGTTCTGGTAGCTGAAGACTACACTGAGGAGTGTCTGCAGAGAATCCTGTACTATAAACCATCTTCAGGTCTTTCAGCCAAGGTTACTAGCATTTCTGGACCAAACTGAGGGTTGGGCTGCTATTTCTCATGGCCCAATAATGAGATGCAGATGAACAGGGGAGGAAGAGAGTTTTTATTTCTGTAACTGATTACTGGGATAAGGCCTGGAAATTATTGCCAGACCAACTCAAAATTACAAAGTTTTCCAGAGCTTACATATCTTCTAAGCTGTATGTCTATGTGTAAGTGTGCATTCATTTACAGACATAAATGATTAACTTCTTTCAATCTATAACTAAGATCTGAGTCCTGAAGATCTTCTTTTGGAACCTCAGTAAGTTTACTTAATCTAAATGGGTCTAGGTACTGGAGTGATTACCCTTATCTTGTCTCCTGCTAGATCATGGAGATTTGGTGAGTTCCTTCAGAACTAGGGGAAGTTTGTTTGGGGAGGCCTGGGGAGTTTCTTAAGATCCCCAATAAAACTTGTTTAATCCTAAACAGGTCCTGTTAAGAATTCCTTCATTATTTTTCCATGCTTTAAGGCCCAGGAAAGCCTAGGCAAAACTCTTGATGGACTTTTGTTACATTCCAGCCTTTGTATAAGGGCACTGTCTTTTTTAGCTTTTAATATTTAACTTAACCACTCAGTCAGTTCTGAAACAGTTGGGTAGAAGCCTGTATTAGTGAAACCTGGGCTATCACACCAATACCTGCTCTGGTGAGGTGTCAGGGGAGTGAAGTGGGCTCTGTGAGAGTTCTTGGTTGTAGTTTTATTTATTGCACTAGTTTTTTGTTAGTTGGCCTCCAGCCAGAAGATGGCACTTTTAAGAGAGCATCAGCTGCAGTAATATAGGGAGGATCAGGTGGTGGTCAGGGCCCTAGAGCTCCCAAGAGATTCTGTATTTTGTCTTCAGCTACCAGAACAGGTAGAGAAAGGCCATCAGGTGGAGGGAGGGTTAGGCATTTTTGAGCTCAGACTCTCCTTGGGCAGGGTTTGCTGTAGCTACTGTTGGGGTTAGAGGTGTGGTTATCAGGCCAATGGAGTTATGTTCCCAGGGGATTATGGCTGCTTCTGCTATGTCATGCAGGTTACCAGGGATGTGAGGGAAAGCAAGCAGTTACAGGCCTTACCTAGCCCCAGTGCAGCCCAAAAGGCTAGTCTCACTTCCACAGTGCCCCTACCAACAGCCCTGAGTTAATTTCCAGGCAATGGGTGAGAAGGGCTGAGAACGTGCCGCAGGCTACCAGCCTCCTGTGGGAGAAAGTAAGCAGGGCTTTCAGGTTTTGCACTTCCTTGCCTGTTGCAGCTTCTGTGCTATGTCTGCACTTCCAATTCACCCTCTTCCTCAGGTTCTGTGCAGAAAACTTCACATTTGGTTGAAATTGCTACAAATATTGGCTGGAAGTTTCCTTCTCCCCATGATCTTTTCCTAGCTCCTCTGCAGCCCTCCTCAAGAACCTCTGTGAGACAAAGTCAGAAATGGCTTTCCAAGGAACCAAGAGTTTCTGCAGATCTATTCCCACTGTGTCTTTTCCCCTGTATTTTGCTCAGCTCTCTAAATTTGTCTCAGCTCCAGGTAAGGTCAAATCCTTTTGTGGTATGGACCTTCTGGATCCCTAGTGAGGGTGTGTGTTTGGGGGTGGATGATCCCTCTTTCACACTTTTACACTTTGGACACTCAGTATTTTTGGCTATCTCCAGGGGTCTGCAGCAGCAATCTGCTTCCTTCAAAGGTTCTGTGGCTTCTCTTGGCTTTCCTGGTATGTTCTTGTAGTAGTTCTTAGAGCAAAAGTTCACGACATAAGTCTCTACACACTGCTGTCCTTGTCAGAGTGGGAGCTGCAAGTTAGTTCTGTCTCCAATCTGCCATTTTCCCCCAACCCGTACATCATTCTATTCTCTTTGTCTGTAAGTAAAACTTTTAAACTCACTTATATGAGGGACAACATGCAACAGTTCTATCTCTGTCTGGCTTCATTTACTTAACATAATGACCTCCAGTTGCGCCATGTTACTGCAAGGGACTTAATTTCATTTTTTTTCCTCTCTGGCAAGTAGTATTGAATTGTGTATATATAGCAATTTTTTTTGTTCATTCATCTATTGACGGACACTTAGGTTAATTTCATCTCATTGCTATTGCAAATAGTAAACATGAGGGTACATGCATCCTTTAATATACTGATTTCCTTTCCTCTGGATAAATACCTAGTTGTAAGATTGCTGCATCACATGGTAGTTCTATTTTAAGTTTTTTGAGAAGACTTTATACTGTTTTCCATAATGGCTATACTAATTTACATTCCCTCCAAAAATGTATAAGAGTTCTCTTTTCTCTGAATCCTCACTATCATTTGCTTTTTTTTTTTTTTTGTGGGGAGGGGGTGGTCTTTTTGATAATAACCATTCTAGCTGGGTAAGCTAATATCTTACTGTGGTTTTGACTTGCGTTCCATGATGATTAATGATGTTAAGCATATTTTACATACCTGCTGGCCATTTGTATATCTTCTTTTGGAAAACATCTGTTCAGATTATTTGCCTACTTTTTAATGGAACTCTTTGTTTTTGCTATTGAGTTGAATTCCTTGTATATTCTGGGTGTTAGTCCTTTGTTGGATGAATAGTGTGCCAATACTTTCTCTCATTCTATGGGCTGTCTCTTCACTCTTGATTGTTTCCTTTGCTGTGCAGAAACTTTTTACTTTATCGCAGCCCCATTTCTCTATTTTTTATTTTTGTTACTTGTGCTTTTGGGGTTTAACCATGAAGTGATTGCCTAGACCAATGTCATGGAGTGTTTCCCTTATGTTTAGTTCTAGTAATTTTATAGTTTTGGGTTTTACATGCATTTTGAGTTGAATTTTGTATGTGTTGAGAGGTAGGAATCTAGTTTTATTTTACTGCATATGGATATTCCGTTTTCCCAACACTATTTATTAAAGAGGGTGCCTTTTTCCCAATGTATGTTTTTGATGCCTTTGTTAAAAATCAGTTGGCTATAAATACGTGGATTTATTTCTGGTTCTCTTTTCTTTTCTGTCAGTCTATGTATCCATTTTAATACCAGTACTATGCTTTTTTGTTTGCTATAGCTTTGGAATATATTTGAAATCAGGTACTGTGATGTCTCCAGCTTTGTTCTTTCTTCTCATGATTTTTTTGGCTCTTTTTTTGGTTCCATGTGAATTTTAGCATTACTTTTCTGTATCTGTGAAAAATGACATTGGCATTTAGACAGGCATTGCATTGAATTTGTTGTTGCTTCAGGTAATATGATTATTTTAATGACATTAATTCTTTTAATTCATGAGTGTGGGTGACTTTCTATTTCTGTCCTCCTCAATTTCTTTCACCAGTGTTTTGAGGTTTTCCTTGTAGAAATCTTTTATCTCATTGGTTAAATTTATTTCTAAGTATTTTCTTTTCTTTGAGCTATTACTTATTGATTTCTCTTTTCAGCTACTTTGTTACTGGTTTCTAGAAATGTTACTGATTTTTGTACATTGATTTTGTATCCTATGACAACTGAGTTTCTTTGTTAGATCTAAGAGGATTTTTTTTGTGTGTTGTCTTTTGACTTTTCTAAATATAAGAACATGTTATCTGCAAGTAAAGACAATTTGACTTCCTCTTTTCTAATTTATTTATTTTCTAAGTTATTTATATATTTGCCTAATTACTCTGGGTAAAACATCCAGTACTATGTTGAATAGGACTGTTGAAAGTAGGTATTCTTATCTGGTTCCAATTCTTAGAGGAAAGACTTTCAGATTTTCCCCATTCTGCATCATGATTTCTGTGGCACCCTCTCCACATTTAATAAGCAGGTTTCAGTTTTCAATCAGTCCATTTTGTACATCAGTGTATATAATAAGCTCATTGTATATGATGCTTCATAACTTGTATTTCACTTGGAATAAAATAGATTCCTTAATTAGATAATAAACATTCAAATTAGTATAATAAGCTTGTTATAAGCCTTTAATAGGGATAGTGGTATTTGCTTTATATTCTAAGTCTCCAAATCCAAATCCAGAATGGGTGTCTCTCTTATTCAAGAGTCATTTTTAGCCACCTTGGAACAAAGTAAGGATAATGGCCAATGTAATCCACTTGCTTGCTTTAAGTCTTCCAGGATCCTTTCAGTAAATATATTTTAGGTTGAATTGTGTCCTTCCAATAGATATGTTGAAGTCCTAACCTCAGAATCCTCAGAAGTTGACCTTGTTTGGAAATAGGTTCATTGTAGTTGTAATTAGTTAAGATGATATCATACTGGAGTGTTGGGGACCCTCCCGTGTGAGACTGCAAAGCAGGTCTTCACAATACGGGAGGTTGACCCCAGAAGCAGAGCCCCTAGGCAGAGGGAAGTAGAGATAGGGAAGTTGAGGACAGGAAAAAAGGGGAATCTAGCTAAAAGATAACCAGACAGGTGAAATCAGATGGCCCCCTGCGTTCATGAGGAACAAACTTTTTTTGCTACAAGAAACTTGCTTATGAGCGACAAAGATATTATTATCTTCCATAGCCACCTTTCACTTAGCTGTCAATTTATTGTATAGAATTGATGATTTAGCAACTTATTTTTCTCCTTACCATGACGTCAATCAGACCTGAAAACTATATATTCTTAGCCCTCAGATAATAAACCTGAGAGAGCAATGTCTCTTCATCCCTCCTGACCCACTTTTTGTCTCCTTTATTATTCCCTGTGCACTTCCCATTCAGGTTGGAACCCTCTTGCTGGTCAAGAGTCCTGGCAGACTGGAGCTAGGTGAATTCTTGATTCAATATGACTAGTGTCCTTTTAAGAACAGCAGAGACAAATGAATAGAGAGCTAATGAAGGCTTGCATTTGTTTATTCTAGTCCTTTTCTGAGTTCAGAATGAAATTTTATGATAAGCACAGACCTATCCTACTTTGGTTATCCCTTTTCAGGTCCATAAAATGTTCTGTAACTTACCATCTCATACATGGACTCCTGTTATATTTCAGATTTTATAAGGCTAATTTTTCGGACCAAATTGCTAATCCATACTCTGCTGCCTAAGAATTGTGTATACTATACTATTGTTTTTATTTTCTAGTTTCTCTGATGACGATATACAGTGTTAATCCTGCCAGTGAGAAGATTTATCTTTTTCTTTTTTAAAGTGCACTTATAGACCAGTCACAATGTTGCTACCCTTGAAGTTGAGTGTCACCTTTCTACGCTAGACATGGTGTGGAGTAGATATGGTGCTGCTAGTTTGGCATCCTCTGATAACTAGTAATAGGGAAGGGTCCATTTGTCTATGGAGTAAATAACCCCTTAGGGAGATGAATATGTGGCCAAAGACATGGCAGGCCTTTTCATGTACTCTATAGATACCTCCAGTTTTCCCCCTTCTCCTATTCTTGAATATGCCATTTCCATTTAACCAGGAACACTTATGTGCATTTATCTTTCTGTTGGAATGCTCTTCTCATATGACCCATAATAGTATGCATATTTCAGTTGTCAAAATAATTTTACATACTTTCCTAAGAGAAGCAGCCTAAATTAATGCTTGACATGCCAATGATTACCTTTCAAAAGGCATGAAACTGGAGGCCTCCTATAGTAATTGTCTATACTAAAATCCTCATGGTTTCCTCAGTATATTAGTAGTAATAGAATCTGACCAAAAGCTCCCATCATTGTGATTGCATGTTGACACTTCTAATAATATACGAGAATAGGTGTTTTAGAATTCCAAAGGTTTCGACAGGGCAATGGCTCTTTGAAGTTCCAAGAGCATCTGCTGTTGTTTAGAGCCCCTGTTGTTAGCAGTTCAGAACTCCATTCAAACTCAGCATTTCCTTATTCCCTGGCAGTTCTGTGAATGTGGAATAATAACATTTCCAGATGTGATATATGATTTACATATATATTTTATTGCGTTTTAGGTTTTGGGGTACAATTGAAGAACATGCAAGGTTGTTGCATAGCAACAATACATGGCAATGTGGTTTGCTGCCTTTCTCTCCATCACCTATATCTGGCATTTCTCCCCATGTTATCCCTCCCCAACTCCCCACCCCCTGCTGTCTCTCCCTTAGTTCCCCCTGACAGACCCCAGTGTGTGATGCTCCCCTCCCTGTCTCCATGTGTTCTCAGTGTTCAACACCCACCTATGAGTGAGAACATGGGGTGTTTGATTTTCTGTTCTTGTGTCAGTTTGCTGAGAATGATGGTTTCCAGGTTCATCCATGTCCCTACAAAGGACACAAGCTCATCATTTTTGATGGCTTCATAGTATTCCATGGTGTATATGTGCCACATTTTCCCTGTCCAGTCTAACATTGATGGGCATTTGGGTTGGTTCCAAGTCTTTGCTATTGTAAACAGTGCTGCATTGAACATTCATGTGCATGTGTCCTCATAATAGAATGATTTATAATCCTTTGGATATATACCCAGTAATGGGATTGCTGGGTCAAATGGAATTTATAATACTAGGTCCTTGAGGAATCGTCACATTGTCTTCCACAATGGTTGAACTAATTTACACTCCCACCAACAGTGTAAAAGTGTTCCTATTTCTCCATATTCTCTCCAGCATCTGTTGTCTCCAGATTTTTTAATGATAGCCATTCTAACTGATGTGAGGTGGTATCTCAATGTGGTTTTGATTTGCATCCCTCTAATGACCAGTGATGATGAGCAAATATTTTTTCATATGTTTGTTGGCCTCATATATGTCTTCTTTTTGTAAATTGTCTGTTCATATCCTTTGCCCACTTTTGAATGGCCTTGTTTGTTTTTTTCTTGTAAATCTGTTTTAGTTCTTTGTATGTTCTGGATATTAGCCGTTTGTCTGATGGGTAGACTGCAAAAATGTTTTCCCATTCTGTTGGTTGCTGGTTCACTCTAATGACTGTTTCTTTTGCTGTACAGGAGTTCTGGAGCTTGATTAGGTCCCATTTGTCTATTTTGGCTTTTGTTATCAGTGCTTTTGGTGTTGTAGTCATGAAGTCCTTGCCTACACTTATGTCCTGAATGGTTTTACCTAGATTTTCTTCTAGGGTTTTTATGGTGTTAGGTCTTATGTTTAAGTCTTTAATCCATCTGGAGTTAATTTTAGTGTAAGGTATCAGGAAGGGGTCCAGTTTCTGCTTTCTGCAGGTGGCTAGCCACTTTTCCCAACACCATTTATTAAAAAGGGAATCCTTTCTCCATTGCTTGTTTTTGTGAGGTTTGTCAAAGATCAGATGGTTGTAGATGTGTGGTATTGTTTCTGAGGCCTCTGTTCTGTTCCATTGGTCTGTATCTCTGTTTTGGTACCAGTACCATGCTGTTTTGATTGCTGTAACCTTGTAGTATAGTTTGAAGTCAGGCAGTGTGATGCCTACAGCTTTGTTCTTTTTACTTAGAATTGACTTGGCTATGCGGGCTCTCTTTTGGTTCCATATGAAGTTTAAGGTGATTTTTTCCAGTTCTGTGAAGAAGGTCATTGGTAGCTTGATGGGGATAGTGTTGAATCTATAAATTACTTTGGGCTGTATGGCCAGTTTCACAATATTGATTTTTTCTAACCATGAGCATGGACTGTTTCTCCATCTGTTTGTGTCCTCTCTTATTTCATTGCACAGTGGTTTGTAGTTCTCCTTGAAGAGGTCCTTTACATTCTTTGTTAGTTGTATTCCTACATATTTTATTCTCTTTGTAGCAATTGCGAATGGCAGTTCGTTCTTGATTTGACTCTCTTTAAGTCTGTTATTGATGTATAGGAATGCTTGTGATTTTTGCACATTGATTTTGTATCCTGAGACTTTGCTGAAGTTGCTTATCAGTTTCAGGTGATTTTGGGCTGAGACAGTGAGGTCTTCTAAATATACAATCATGTTGCCTGAAAATAGAGACAATTTGACTTCCTCCTTTCCTATTTGAATACCCTTTATTTCTTTTTCTTGCCTGATTACTCTGGCTAGAACTTCCAATACTATGTTGAATAGCAGTGGTGAGAGAGGGCATCCTTGTCTAATGCCAGATTTCAAAGGGAATGCTTCCAGTTTTTGCCCGTTCAATATGTTATTGGCAGTGACTTTGTCATAAATAACTTTTATTATTTTGATATATGTTCAGTCAATACCTAGTTTATTGAGAGTTTTTAGCATAAAGGGCTGTTGAATTTTATCAAAGGCCTTCTCTGCATCAGTTGAGATAATCATGTGGTTTTTGTCTTTGGTTCTGTCTATGTGGTGAATTACATTCGCAGAGTTGCGTATGTTGAACCAGCCTTGATCCCTGGGATGAATCCTACTTGATCATGATGGATAAGCTTTTTGATGTGCTGTTGCTATCAGTTTGCCAGTATTTTATTGAAGATTTTTGCATCTATGTTCATCATGGATATTGGCCTGAAGTTTTCTTTTCTTGTTGAGTCTCTGCTGGGTTTTGGTATCAGGATGATGTTGGTCTCATAAAATGATTTGGGAAGGATTCCCTCTTTTTGGATTGTTTGGAATAGTTTCAGAAGGAATGGTACCAGCTCCTCTTTGTATGTCTGGTAGAATTCAGCTGTGAACCCATCTGGACCTGGGCTTTTTTTGGTTTGTAGGCTATTAATTGCTGCCTCAACTTCAGCCCTTGTTATTGGTATGTTCAAGGTTTTGACTTCTTCCTGGTTTAGGCTTGGGAGGACACAAGTGTCCAGGAATTTATCCATTTCTTCCAGGTTTACTGGTTTATGTGCATAGAGTTGTTTGTAGTAATCTCTGATGGTGGTTTGTATTTGTGCGGAATCTGTGGTGATGTCCCCTTTATCGTTTTTTATTGCATCTATTTGATTATTCTCTCTTTTCTTTTTTATTAATATGGCTAGTGGTTTATTTTGTTGATCTTTTCAAGAAACCAGCTCCTGGATTTATTGATTGTTATATATGTTTTATTCACAAATCAATCACTTAATCAATTTTTTTTGTCTCTTGTTTTTATTTTGGAGCTCACAGAATAGTAAGTTATTTTTGATTGTTTGAGGAATGTCTCCTAGTGATTTCAGCCCAAATAATTTCTAAAAATTCTCAAGAAAACTACTGCTGGGGGTTGACCTTGTATTTTAGAAAGCTTAATCAATCCTTCTCTGGTGGTTATATTATTTACCATCATTTGTAATTCAGTTTGACATTCAAATTAAAACAGAGTTACAGTATCAAAATAATAAATAACAGTAATTCTAAATGGAATATAATGTCTCCTCAGTATAATGTGGAATAAACAAGACAGTTTAAATGTCCTCTGGTAACATAGTAATTATGCATTGGTATCCATCCTTATTGACTTTGAGTTTGTTCTGAAATATGAATAGAAGGTAATATGTTAGTTATTAGTTAAATAGATCACAACATACCAATCTCCCTAGCTTGATGCACATCTTGAACTGGTAACATGACATTAGGTATTGCAGAGGTTATTGTAGTGACTACATTATTTAGTCCAAGTAGTTAACAGTTAACCTCCAGGATCCATTGACTGCAGGCCATTTTAGATGATTATACAGGAAAATTGCACTAATACACCTATCCTTAATTAATGCCAAAATTTCTTGATGAACTCTGGGTATCCTACATTCGCCACTTGAGTTTTTTCAGATAACTCTAAAGGCTCCCCTGTAGCATACTATATTAAAAAAGAATGAAGATTTGCATAATCTGATCATTTCGGGAAGGGAAATATCCTCCATTCAAACATAAGATACATTTCAGATATACTTTCTGGTAGAGGTGATAAAACAAACATATATAACTTTCATTCTAAAATGTATACCTTAAGCATAATTTTAAATTTTAATCTTTCTGCAATTGTATCACTTTATTCCCCTAAATATATTACACTTTATTTATTAGCATGTTTCATTTTAGCACATTGTGCAGTAGTGTCCAGAAATTCCATTAAAGTTTTCACACTACCTCCAGGCAATTTTATGTATCAATTCAAAATACTTTAGGTCCCTCGATGGTGTTGCAATAAATAAACCTGGCCATACCCTGACACAGAATAATAATTTCATACTTTATCTCATATAATTTTAATTGGCACTGGTTCTGGAGGAATTTAGATTTTTCTACAAATCATCATCATATGTTTTCAATTCATCTGGCCTGGAAATAAATTGAGGCAATCTGTTACAGTCATTGCAGACTAAGGAGATGCTATGGCAGCTAGATCATCTATTTCTCTCATATTGATCTATGACAATTTTAGTAGATTTACTCTCTGTTTTAGCTCAATTTCTACTGCTCTCACACAGTATCACAGACTGGGCAACTTATAAAGGACAAAACTCTATTTGGCTGACAGTTCTGGAGGATGAGAAGTCTAAGAGCATGGTGGTGGCATCAGATGAGGGTCACTCTATGGCAGAAGGGAAGAAGGGCACAAAGGCAGAAAAGCAGAAGGGCAAGTGAGCTTGTGAGACAGATAGAGAATAGGGCTAAACTCACCCATTTTGTCAGAAACCCATTCCTGCAATAAGCAATCCACTCCTGAAATAATGATAATGTTAAGTCATTCATGAGGGCAGAGCCTTTATGACCTAATCACATTTCAAAGGCTCTACTTCCCAATATCATCACACTGGCAATCAAATTTCAACATGAGTTTTGGAGGAGATATATAAACTAGAGTGCTATCTATCTGTCAATTGATATTATATTTTCACAGCTTTATTGAGGTATAATTGACAAATAAAAATTATATATATTAAGTGTAACCAGTGTATATTAGTCTGTTTTCAGACTACTGTAAAGAACTACATGAGACTGGGTAATTTATAAGAAAAAGAATTAAATTATTTTTAAATTAATTAATTACATTAATTAAATGACTCACAAGTTATTTAATTAACTCACAGTTTCACATGGCTGGAGAGGCCTCAGGAAACTTACAATTATGGCAGAAGGTGAAGCAGAAACAAGGCATGTCTTGCATGGTGGTGGGAGAGACAAAGGGAGAAAGAGAGAGAGAGAGAGAGGGTGAGAGAAAGAGAGCAACAGGAAGTGCCACACAGTTTTAAATAATCAGATCTCATGAGAACTCACTCACTGTCATGAGAACAGCAAGGGGGACATCTGCCCCTATAATCCAGTCACCTCCCACTAGGCCCCTCCTCTGACATGTGGGGATTACAGTTCCAGATGAGATTTGGTGGGGACACAGAGCTAAACCATATCACAATGCAACATTATGATATACATATAAATAAATATGGATCAACCAATTAAAACAATCAAGATAATTAATATATTTACAACCTCACAAAGTTATCTTTCTTTGTGTATTGAGAACATTTAAAACGTAATCTCAGCAAACTTTAAGCATACAATAAACTATAGTTACTATAATGTACATTCAATCTCGGGAAGTTATTCATCCTGCATTATTGAAAGTTTTCACACTTTGACAAACATCTCATTTTCCCTTTTCCACAGCCCCTGGTCACTACCAATCTACTCTGTTTCTATGAGTTCAACTTTTTAGAATTTCATATATATAAGTGAGATCATGCAGTATTTGTCTTTTTTTTTTTAACCTGGCTTATTTCATTTAGCATAATGTTCTACAGAATTATCCATGTTTTTGCAAATAACAGTTTTTTATTTTTATAAGCCTTAATATTTCATTTTGTGTTTATGTATATATATCAATATCACATACTCTTTATACGTTCAACTCTCAATGAAAACTTATGTTGATTTTGTATCTAGGCTATTGTGAACAAATATGCTGCAGTGAACATGAGAATGCTGAGAGCTCTTTGAGATACTGTTTCGTTTCCTTTGCATATTCCTCAGAGGTGGAATTGCTGGATCATATAGTAATTCTATTTTCAGTTTTTGAGAAAGCTTTATACCATAATGGCTGTACCAATTTACATTCTCACCAACAGCATACAAGAGCTTCTTTTTCTCCACATCCTCACCAATACTTATTATCTTTTGTCTTTTTGATAATAGACATTATAACAGGTGTGATATTTCATTGTTGGTTTAATTTGTATTCTCCTGATGATTAGTGATGTTGAGCTTTTTCTTATACCTGTTGGCCATTTGTAGGTGTATTCTGGTCCTTTGCAAATTTTTAAAAGGAGGGTTATTATTATTATTTATTATTGGATTGAGTTCCTAATACATTTAAAATATCAACCTCTTATCAGATGTATGGTGCTTTGGTTTGAATGTTGTTCCCTCTCATGTTGAAACTTAATCCCCAGTGTGGCAGTAATGAGAAGCAGGGCCTTTAAGAGGTTCTTGGGTATTAGAACAATCAATTCATGGATTAATGAATTAATAGATTAATGGGTGAATGAATTAATGGGCTACCATGGGATGGCACTGGTGGCTTTATAAGAAGAGGAAGAGAGAACTGAGCTAGCATACTCAGTCCCCTCACCATGTAATGCCCTATACCACCTTGGGACCCTGCAGAGTGTCCCCACTAGTAACAGGGTCCTCACCAGGTGTGGCACATTGACGCTGGACATCTCAGTCTCCATAACTGTACAACATAAATTTTTTTTCTTTAGAAATTTATCAGTTTTAGATATTCTAAGTAACAGAAAATGAATTAAGACATATGGTTTGTGAATAGTTTCTCTCATTTCTTAAGTTGTCTCTCCACTGTTGATTGTTTTTTTATACAGAGCTTTTTAGTTTGCTGCAATCCCATTTGTCTATTTTTGCTTTTGTTCCTTGTGCTTTTTGGTTCATTAAAAAAATCATTACCCAGACCAATGTCAAGAAGCTTTTCCCCTGTTTTCTTCTAGTAGTTTTATAGTTTCAGGTCTTACATTTAAATATTTAATTCATTTTGAATTAATTTTTGTATATTGTTTGAGTTAAGGCTCCAATTTTATTCTTCTGTTTTAGCTATCACGTCTTCTCAGCACCATTTATTTAAGAGATGGTCCTTTCCTATTGTATGTTCTTGGCAGCCTTGTCAAAGATCAATTTAGTATAAATACATAGATTTATTTCTGGGCCCTCTATTGTATTCCATTGATATATATTCGTTTGTTTTTTTTAATGCCAGTACCATGCTCTTTTGATTACTACTGCTTTGTACCATATTTTGAAATCAGATGGTGAAATATACCCAGTGCTGTTCTTCTTGCTCTAGATTGCTTTGACTATTGAGACCATTTGTGGTTCCATAATAATTTTAGAATTGTTTCTCTATTTCTCTGAAAAGTACCAGTGAAAGTTTGATAGAAGTTGCATTGAATCTGTAGACTGCTTTGCTCTTCTTGCTCTAGATTACTTTGGCTATTTAAGACCATTTGTGGTTCCATAAGAATTTTAGAATAGTTTTTCTATTTCTGTGAAAAGTTGCAGTGGGATTCTGGTAGGAGTTGAATCTGTAGATTGCTTTGGGTATTATAGACAGTGTAGCAATATTAATATTGTAATATATGAGCATGGGATATATTTCCATTTATTTGTGTCTTTTCTAAAAATCTTTCCTCAGTGTCTTATATTATGTTAGTGCAAAAGTAACTGTGGGTTTTGCTATTACTTTTAATGGCAACAACTGCAATTACTTGTGGAACAATGTATCGTGTATAGATCTTTCATCTCCTTGGTGAGATTTATTCCTATGTATTTTTTGTGTTATTGCAAATGGGATTTTTTTCTTAATTTCTTTTTCTTATAGTTCATTACTGGTGTATAAAAACACAAGTAAATTTTACATGTTGTTTTGTATCTTGCCACTTTACTAAATTCGTTTATTAGTTCTAACAAGAATTTGATAGAGCCTCCAGGGTTTTCTATACTTAAGAATGTGTCATCTGCAAGCAAAGATTATTTTACTTTTTTCTTCCTCATTTGGATGTCTATGCCTTTTGTTTCTCTCTCTCTCTCTCTTTTTTTTTGTAAATGCCTTGGCTAGACTTACAGGATGATATTAAATAGAAGTGGTGAGAGTAAGCATACTTGTCTTGTTCCTCATCTTAGGGAAAAAGCTCTCAGCTTTATACCATCGAGTATAATATTAGCTATAGGCTTGTCATATATCGTCTTTATTATGTCGAAATACATTCCTTCTACACCTCATTTGTTATTTTTTAATCATAAAAATATATTGAATCTTGTTAAACGTTTTTTTGTATCTATTAAAATGTTTCTTATGATTTTTTTGTTTACCCTGTTAATATGATGTATCATATTTATTGATTTACATATGTTGATCCATACTTGCATCCTAAGGGTAAATCCATTTGGTCATGGTGTATGATTCTTTTAATGTATTGTTAAACTTAGTTTAGTATTTCATTGGGAACTTTGTGTCTGTGTTCATCAGGGAAATTGGTTTGTAGTTTTCTTTTCTAGTAATAATAAAAATCAGAGCAGAAATACATGAAATAAAAATTATAAAATAATAGAACAGATTAACAAAACTAGAAATTGGCCTTTCACTAAAGAAAAGAGAGAGAATAAATAAATAAAATTATAAATTAAAAAGGAGAAAGTAAAACTGATACCACAGAAATACAAAAGATTATGAGACTACTGTGAACAATTATATACCACTAATGAATAACCTAAAAGAAATGGATAAATTTATGGAAACATACAACCTACTAAGACAATCAGGAAGAAATAAAAAATCAGAATAGTCCAATACCAAGTAAGGAGAATGAATCAGTAATAAGAAACCTCCCCCAAAAGAAAACCTATGTGTTGATGGCATCACTGGGCAATTCTGTCAAACATTTAAAGATAAATTGATGTCAATCATTTTTGAAATTTTCCAAAAACTTAAAGAGAAGGGATAACTTATTTTATAAAACCATACTTTATCTTTCAATTATGAAACACCAAGATATATATCAACATACTTTGGTCTCAATAGAGCCAAGGCTCAAGTTTGATTACAAGTTTTTTATACCCCACTGGCCAGTAGCTAAAATCTGGCATGTAAAAAATTAAGCCACATACAAAGCATTATTGTAAACAAATTAGTACAGGATGCCTCTAGGGGAGTTTTGGACTTCAGACAGCACATTATTAAGGATAAGTCAAGACATTTCATCCTTCTTTTGACCAAACACCAGTCCCCAATTTCCAGGTGATCATGGACATAAACATACAGCTAGCACACTCATTTAGCTGATCTTTACACAGTCAAAGTTGGATTTTCTGTCCAGGCTCTAACAGCTACTCTACAACTAAGGTAATATAATATAAGCAACTGCATATTTTCATTAGTTTTCTAAACAATGAATTGAACTAGGCTGGAAATTCAAATTTTTTGCCACGCTTAATTGATTATTTTACCAATGGACAGGAGAAATAACAACAAATTGGTTTGGTGAACTTCCACGTAGTAGTACATCTCTGTCTTTAAAACCACTTAAATGACTTTTGAGAACTACTTTTACTTTGCTTTTGTGTTCTCTTCTTCCCGCCCCTACCCCCACCATGTGTTTTATTTTATATCTTCCTCTTTTAAAATTATTTATTTTTTGAGACAGGATCTCACTCTGTCACCCAGGCTGGAGTGCAGTGGCAACATCTCGGCTCACTGCAACCTCCACCTCCCAGGCTCAAGAAATTCGTATGCCTCACTTCTTGAGCAGCTGGGATTACAGGTGCCCGCCACCATGCCTGGCTAATTATTTTGTATTTTTGGTAGAGGTGGGGTTTCACTATGTTGCCCAGGCTGGTCTTGAACTCCTGAGCTCAGATGATCTACCCATCTCTGCCTCCCAAAGTGCTGAAATTACAGGTGTGAGCCACTATGCCTGGCCATACTCTATCTTCCTCTTTTTAAAAATAGCTTACCACTTCTGCTAGTATTTGAGTGGTGATCAAGATGTGAAAGGAGTAATCTAGCTTCTTCTTAATACTCAATTTAAGAAGTACCATCAGAGAAACACATTGCTTAGATTATTTACTTCAAATTAAAACATCAGTTAGATAGCTTTTTTTTTTCTTGAGACAGAGTCTTACTCTGTCACGAGGCTGGAGTGCATTGGCACGATCTTGGATCACTGCAATCTCTGCCTCCCAGGATCAGGCGATTCTCCTGCCTCAGCCTCCTGAGTAGCTGGGACTACAGGCATGCCACCACGCCCAGCTAATTTTTATATTTTTAGTAGAGACAGGTTTTCACCATGTTGGCCAGGATGGTCTCAATCTCTTGACCTCATGATTTCCCTGCATTGGCCTCCCAAAGTGCTGGGATTACAGGCATGAGCCACTGTGCCTGGCCAATCAGATAGCTTTTTAAACTCCCCTCTAATTAATCTATCTTTGACTAAGAAATAAGGCAGGAAAAGACTCAAGATGAGAACACCAAAATTATTCTAGTGTCTGAATTGACATAGTGGAACATTCTGAGAAAATTAAGCTAGTAATGTTTTACGAAATTAATCAGGAGATGAACTGAAGATATATAGATAGCAATATTGTGGGTCTTCACATACCATAATCTGGCATAAATATATGCAGTTTTGCTCTTAAGCTGTTTGTTGATGAGGCTTATAAAACATTAAATTCTAATGAACTTTTTTGTGACCTTTTAGCATTACTAGGCACATTGAAGTAGGGGAGAGGAAATTACTCTAGAAGCATAATAACATTGTACTTATACATCATTTTCTACCAGTCATAAAATTATATTATACTCACTACTTTATAGGTCTGTTTATTTCACTGCATTCAGATTTCGTTGAGAGGGATTGTAGCAATTTCATTCTTTTAAAGATAATAGATACTCAAAAATGTTTCTTATATGCCGTAATGGGTATGAACATATTTTATGAACTTCAGGATGCTGCTAGGTATTACTGTTAAGAAGTGAAGCATAAGAAATGAAGATAAAAGTAATGCTTTACTAAAATTATCTCTTGAGACTCATAAAAATTTGTCAAAATGTAAATCAAGAAAATAGCATGGATATTTGTATAAAGAAAGCACTCTATGTTTGGGGAGGAAAAAGAAATAATATATGACTTATTTTATTTTTATCATTTTATTGATGGAGATATGTAAGTTTATATTTCCTGTGCCAATTTTTGTTCTAAAACATTGATGTAAATGTATTCCCCATTAAAGTAATGGAATTTTCTAACATTTTATTTAAACTGTATTTATTGAAAAAAATGTTGTTACTTTAGTAGTTTTGTAAGAAGTGTTAGTTATTTTCTCATTTAGCTAATATGGCCATTATATGTCATGTGTACTTAATGCAATTATTTTTCTAGCCCTCAGTTCTTTACAAAATGCTAAATCAGACACTGGATTTCTAGTACGTAGAAAACGGCTGGTACATATTAGTTTCCAGTACATGTTTTTTGGCAAAACTAATTTAAAATGTAGGATACTAGAGAAAACTTCTCAAAATTTAAACTATAATAAATAAACCCAGGTTTTTACATAGAAAAAATGTTTAAAATACTTCTTAAAATTTTAAAAGTCTTTAATTAATCATCATATTTAACAACAAAATAATTGGAATAAATTAACTGAAAGAAAAATATATTTACCATGACCTTATGGTCAAGTGTTAGAAAATTCCTTCTATTATTTTAATTATTACTAGTATATAATCTATGAAAACATTATAAATATATTTCAAATTTTGATAATTATTAAACATGAAAGTAAATTTTTTAGAAGGGTATCTTTTTTTGATTGTCAGCCTCTCTTTATGTTTATATTTTTTTGAGAGGGACTTTTGCACTTGTTGCCCAGGCTGGAATGCAATGGCTCACTGCAACCTCCACCTCCCAGGATCAAGGCTGATTCTCCCACCCCAGCCTCCTGAGTAGCTGGGATTACAAGTGCCCACTGCCACTCCTGGCTAATTTTTATATTTTTAGTAGAGATTAGGTTTCACAATATGGGCTAGGCTTGTCTTGAAATCCTGATCTCAGGTGATCCACCTGCCTGGGCCTCCCAGAGTGCTGGGATTACAGGCATGAGCCACCGTGCCTGGCCAACCCTCTATTTAATGTGTAATCAGATGTGGTAAAATAGCAGAGTATTGTGGCAAGATTATTTGTTTCCTTTTTAAAAAAAATTACCATTTTTTCAGCTGGGCACAGTGGCTTATGCCTGTAATCCCAGCACTTTGGGAAGCTGAGGTGGGTGGATCACTTAAGGTCAGGAGTTCAAGACTAGCCTGGTCAACATGGCAAGACCCCGTCTCTACTAAAAATACAAAAATTACCCAGACATGGTGGCGGGTGCCTGTAGTCCCAGCTAGTCTCGAAGCTGAGGCAAGAGAATCACTTGAACCTGGAAAGCGGAGGTTGCGGTGAGCCGAGATTGTGCCACTGTACTCCAGCCTGGGCAACAGAGTGAGAGCTGGTCTCAAATAAAAAAAAAATTAAATTGATGAAAAATAATTGTACATATTTGTAGGGTAATAATGATGTTTTATTACATAGAATGTGTATATTGATCAGATGAGGGTATTTGGCATATTAATTATCTCAAACATTTATCATTTCTTTATTTTGGAAATTTGTTACTTAGAATATTAGACTTTGTAACTGTTACTAATTGAAATATCAACAGTGGTTTCGTGACTTTGAACACTATTTCATCACCACATCTCAATTTACTCGCTTATAGAAAATGGAATCTTAGCTGACTTGTATGGTATTTTGGGTCTCAAAACTTCTGTGATACTGCAATTAAAAAAATAAGAATCTTAGATATATTTTAATTTCTATTTATTTAAATAATATTATTTTGGAATAATTTTAGGGTTATAGACAGTTTACGAACATAGTACAGAGAGTTCCTGTACTTATTACCTTGACTATTAGACTTTTGTAATTGTGACATATTTACTACTGTGTGACTTTGAAACATTATTTAATTACTTCATATCTCAGTTTACTAATCTATAAAAAGATAAATCTTATTATAGGACTTCTGTAGAATTTTTCAGCTTTAAGATATCATGATTTTAAATATACGTCCCTGACATGTTTCCATTTTTTAATGCATCTATACGATGTTTTGTGGGGTATGTACGTGTATGAATAAATTAATCTCCTGCTTTATTAAGCCAACTGTTATTTTTCAGAACCCAAGTATTTTATGGTGAATGTTAGTGTTGATATCTACAATGTAGCTTAATAGGCTTTGCTAAAACACGTTAATTCAATAATATGCCTATTCAAATTCGTACCCCAAACTATTCATTTTGGACATTTTACTTTTGTGGTTTAAAACTTGTGAATTTGCTTTTGTCCTGTGGATTTACTTATTGTTTGTCTGTATTACTTTTCATTTCAAAAAAGTTTAGTGAGGACATCCTGTGTGAATTTAACTTATCAAAAAGAATTAAGGTAAAGTAAGCAAAAAAGTTAAATCATAATGCGCTTAATTCATAGCTAATATGTATTTTATTTTGTTTATAATATCTAGATCATTTTTCACTTCTAGCATTACATTTTAGTAATCATTATTTGAATTATTAATCTCTTACTTTGAATTAACTTTGTTTCAGTAGATATATTTTAAACTAGGAAGTGCTCAACATTTCATAAAGTTTGTTTGGTGAACATCTACCTCTATTTCTAAAAGTTATGTGGGCAGGAGGGCATTATTCCATTTGTGAGCTTTAGTTTACCCTCAATCTGTTCCCAGAGACCCTCTTAATTGGGTCTGTGGGACACTGTCCCTAACGCACCAGGAGTTTCTCCATTCCACAGATCTCTCACTCCAACTTTAAATTGCTATGGGAATTGGGGAGCAATTACAATAACTGTTGCATAACAAGTACTTACTCTTCTACATCTGTAGAATCTGGCGTCTCGTTGAACCTGACCTTAATTCAGAATGCTGACATAAATACTAGTAAAAAGTACTTGGTTCTTCTAGGAGGTGGACATAATTTATCACTATAAAGTAAGTCTTGAATCATATGAAACTTATAATTAAACTCAATCTATAAGTAAAGATACTATTCAATATGCATTTTAATTTGAATACTTAGAAACAATATAGGTTTCAATTTATTATCACCAAAATACAGCTGTGAATTATTAGTATTATTTAATTACTACTTGTGTTATGTTCATTAATCTTTAAAGCAATTTTCTTACACCATATATATATTTTAGAATATTCAACAAGTAAAGTAATGCAGGTATCTTAATCACTATTTTACAAATAAGAAGACTGAGGCTATAAATTGCAGACAAAGAACTTCAAACCAAAGACTATGATTCTAGTGTTAGGCATTTTTCCACTATGCTATGGCAATGTCATATATATTTAGATAAGTGTTAGGTGATTCTTACAGTATATAAACTTCCTTCCTTCCTTCCTTCCTTCCTTCCTTCCTTCCTTCCTTCCTTTCTTCCTTCCTTCCTTCCTTCCTTCCTTACTTCCTTCCTTCCCTCCCTTCTTCCCTCCCTCCCTCTTTCCCTTCCTCCCTCCTTTTCTTATTTCCCTTCCTCTCTCTCTCTCCCTTCCACCCTTCCTCTCTTTCTCCCATCTTCCCTTCTGTCTTTCCTCCCTGCCCTCTTTCCCCACTTCTCTCTCTCTCTGTGTCTTCCTTAAAGCTAAATAATAATAAAAGTTAACAATCTATTGTGGACTCAGTTTTTTTTTTATATTTAAGACTGAGATTGTATTTTCTCTTCTTTACCTTTTTCTTCAAAGTTTAAGTTTTTCTATTGGGTATCCTTAACTAAATTTTTCCTGTAGTGAAGATTCTGTTGAGTTGGATTTCTGACTCCTCATAATATCTGCTCTATACAAAATTTCCCAGTGACTGTCATTTGACCAACAGTCACAGTGTGGGGAAGAGTGGATGTGCTAAAATTCTCAAGATAGTTAGCCCATGCAGACCTAAACTTGTGATTTTCACCATCAAATCTAGTAGTGATTATGGAAAGATCAATTTTCATGACTAGTCTGTAATTAGTGACAAATCCACTCATCTAAATGCTTTAATTCTCTGAGTTATAGGGAATTATGAGGTCAAATTTAGAGAACTGCTAAAGTCAAATGGGCTGGGCACTTACCCATGCTCTGCATTTTCTAATGATGGACCTCTTTTTCACCAGAAGAATTGTCAGTTTTTCTGCCTGATTTTAGAGCCTTTCTCTATGCACCTGTCAGACTTTGTTTCTCAGATGTGCTTCCCACCACTCTCACAGAAACTCCCATGTGCTGCCAGTCGGCTTACTCCTAACTTTGGTCCACTGTCTCACTATGAGTTATCCCGTTTCTCTTTTAACCCTGTCTAATTCTTTTCTATACTTCCAGGTTCAGCTGAAGACTGAAATTCCAGAGTTCTCTCCTTTGCCTCATTTATTTGTCATAAAATTCTTCCTTCTGGGAAAAACTGTAATTTTTGCTTAAGCTGTAGAAAGTGTCTGTAATATATTTTCATATGTTCTTTTCTTATATCCCTACCTAAATTATGAACTTTGTAATGACAGATACTTTTAATATGCTGTTTTTTAAAAAAAATGTGTTTCAATAAGATTTTTAAAGAGTATTTAACAATATGATGTCAATCTGGAGTTTCTGTAAAACATCAAATAATTATGCTCTTGAAATTTTCCAGGTTCTTATTGGCGATCTACATGATAAGGCAAAATAAAATTAGCTTGAATTAGAATCATCTAGATAATTGGCCAACTCATTATAGACTAAGCCTTCCTATTCAAGTGCTTTTGGAACCAGTGGCATAAGTGTCACCTGGGTACCTGCAAGAAATGCAGAATCTCAGGACCCTCCCTGAACACTAAGAGAGAATCTGAAGGTTTTTAAGATTCCCAGATACTTTACATGTATATGAAAATTACTGAAGGCATGAACTAACTAGAATTGGTGTAAAAAAATAATAGCTTTACATTCCATTTTATTATTGACTAGCTAGCTAATCTTGGCCAAGTTCTATATTCCATAGTTGAAAAATTGGGTTAACGTAAAGAATATTAAAATTTGTAAATCATAAAGTGGGATATATATATATATATATATATATATACATATTTATATGAAGTATTTAAATGTTGTTACTGTTTTTATCAGTATCAAGACAGACTCTTGAGCTACAGCTATAGAGTAAAATGTGTAAAGAGACTATATAGTGTTCTCCAAAGACTATCACATTCATGCAGAGCTGGTCTGTGCAATAATCTTTTCATAGGAACAGTCATACAAGATACTATGAGATCAATAACTAACTATGCCTTTAAACAGTTGTCAAATTTCAGGATACATGATTCAATGTATTATTATTAAATGTCTATAAAATACACAATTAAGCTGACTATAAGGTATAGTATCAGGCCTAGAAAAAATATAAACACACAAAAACATCAAAGTTGCTGTGAAATTTTAACCACTTTAAAAATTGCTAATCGCTGAATTAAAATTTCAGTCTTTGTTGAGTAGTCCTTTGCCCTCTTTACTACTTATTTACTGGGGTTGATGAAATGAAGATGGTAGGCTTAGAGCTGCTGATTGGCCAGGGGTTTTAGCAACCTCAGCTCAGGAGAGTGTCCTCAATTCAGGAACATGTCCTCAACGGCAGAAAAGGTTAATTCTTCATGTGTGTTTGATCATAGGTAGATTTTTCACATATTAGTGATGGGGTATAGGTATTTCCATGTCCTTGTATTCTGGTCACACACATTATTGAAGATAACTGGATGTCAGAACTTCAAGCAAGCACTTCTTCTAATATGAGCTAAAAGAATGATTGTTCAGGTAATTTGTACTGTTTGTTTCTTGGCAGTAAATATATTTTCTGTTAGATCTTCTTTTGATTTCCTGAAAGTGGATGACATTGATGAGATTAATCAGACACTTTTATCAGAATTTATTCTTCAGGGTCTCTCTGGATACCCAAAGATTGAGATTGTTTACTTTGCTCTGATTCTAGTAATGTACCTAGTGATTCTCATTGGCAATGGTGTTCTGATCATAGCAAGCATCTTTGATTCTCATCTTCACACACCCATGTACTTCTTTCTGGGAAACCTCTCTTTCCTGGATATCTGCTATACATCCTCCTCTGTTCCCTCAACATTGGTGAGCTTAATCTCAAAGAAAAGAAACATTTCCTTCTCTGGATGTGCAGTGCAGATGTTCTTTGGGTTTGCAATGGGGTCAACAGAATGTTTGTTTCTTGGCATGATGGCATTTGATCGTTATGTGGCCATCTGTAACCCGCTGAGATACCCCATCGTCATGAGCAAAGTGGCATATGTACTGATGGCTTCTGTGTCCTGGCTCTCCGGTGGAATCAATTCAGTTGTGCAAACATCACTTGCCATGAGACTGCCTTTTTGTGGGAATAAAATTATCAATCATTTCACATGTGAAATATTAGCTGTCCTCAAGCTAGCTTGTGCTGATATATCCCTCAATATTATCACCATGGTAATATCAAATATGGCCTTCCTGGTTCTTCCACTGATGGTCATTTTTTTCTCCTATATGCTCATCCTCTACACCATCTTGAAAATGAACTCAGCCACAGGAAGACGCAAGGCATTTTCTACCTGCTCAGCTCACCTGACTGTGGTAATCATATTTTATGGTACCATCATCTTTATGTATGCAAAACCAAAGTCTCAAGACCTGATTGGGGAAGAAAAATTGCAAGCATCAGACAAGCTCATTTCTCTGTTTTATGGGGTAGTGACCCCCATGCTCAATCCTGTAATCTATAGCTTGAGAAATAAGGATGTAAAAGCTGCTATAAAATATCTGCTGAACCCCAAACCAATTCACTAAGAAACCCAGGAAATACACATGTTTGTTTAACAAGCACAAAGATGGACTCATGGGTAAATCAGTGAGAACCTTTTTTGGAGAAACCATGGTTAGAGAGACAGATGTTTATCCTTTGCCTTCACTAGCACTGCTCAGCTAGAATCACTGAGAACTGTAGTTTGCTACAAACTCCAACATGCTCTGATACAGATTTCACAAATATAATTAATTCTTTTAGAATCTCATCCCTGGTGATGTCTGAAATGAGGGTTTCTGTAGAGAAGCATAGTGGAAAACAGTTGCGCTATAAGCTGTGGAAATAGAGAGGCAGTAGTACAAAATCTTCAGTTCCATAAACTACCTAGGTGATATTGGAGATTCTTTCTTTCTAATCCATAGTTATCATACTTGTAATAAGAAAATAATTTTTAAAATCCAGGTCTCAGTATCATTTAAAGTTTCAATAAGTTGGAGGGGGTACATAGCATAATATTGGCTTCACAGTGTCCTAGAATTTCAGAATTGAAGCTAAGACTCCATAGTGAGGACTAAAAGTTGCTATTTATCCCTCCTTTTACTCTCAGTTAATAATTACTAGAGCCAGATATCTCTCACTAAAAGTCACCTCATTAGTATATCATTAATATAATATTTTCTAAAATTTTTAAATTCAATATTTTCTAAAATTCTTAAAAAACAAAAAGAATTAGAAAAATTGTTGTCACCATGGTCACCTCCCAAAGATACCATTCCAATGTTTCTCTTAGTAAGTAGGAGTCATACATTCATCATGTTTTTATTTTGATTTATTAGATCTACTATGAGCACTTGGAGTTAATTTTTTTCAATGTCCAACACATGTTTTCGCAGGACAAATTCTAAGACATGAAATGAATAGGGCAGGTGGTATAAACTTTTAAAGTTCCTGGCTAAATTACCATTAGAAATATCATATTACTACCTGGAATCAACCCAAATGCCCATTGATGATAGACAGGATTGGGAAAATGTGTCACATATACACCATGGAATATTTTTGCAGCAATCAGAAATGATGAGTTTGTGTCGTTTGTAGGGACATGGATGAATCTGGAGAACATCATTCTCAGCAAACTGACACAAGAACAGAAAATGAAACACTGCATATTCTCACTCATAGGCGGGTGTTGAAAAATGAGAACACATGGACACAGAGAGGGGAGTACTAAACACTGGGGTCTATTGGGGGGAAAAGGGGAGGGCTAGTGGGAGGGGGAGGTGGGTAGGGATAGCCTGGGGAGAAATGCCAAATGTGGGTGAAGGGGAGAAAGCAAACAAAACACACTGCCATGTGTGTACCTATGCAACTGTATTGCATGCTCTGCACATGTACCCCAAAACCTAAAATGCAATAAAAAAAATATCATATTACTACCCTAAATACCATTATATGTTTCCCCCAATATGTTTGCAGCTCTGTTTAAATACATACACATACACACATGTATCTCTATTTATATACACACACATTTATATATATGATATGTATGTTTTTCCTTTAGAACTTTTTAAAAACATTTTCATTTTCAAATATTTAACAAAAGAATGAGAACAATTTAATAAAACTCATTGTGCTAATTTACAGCTTAAATAATTACACATGATCAACCTTCTTTCGTCATTATCCATACCCACTTATCTTCTTCCTTTAGAATACATTGAAGCAAATTCTGGACATAATTACATTATGTTATATATTATGTAATTATATCCAGGAGATGTGTGTGTGTGTACATATCTAAATGAGACAAATCCAGTGGCCCCCATTCATATTGTAGTCTATGAGAATGCATTTCCAGGAACACAAATTGTGATATGAGTTAAGAATGAAGAATTCCTCCAATTAAGAATGAGACAGTGCTGGTGAGGACTGTGAACCATGAAAAGGGGGCGTGAGTCATATAAAATACATTATTTCTCACTTCAGTGGGTTGTTGCTGTAAGATAATTCAGGATGTTTATTAACTGATTTTCTAAATTTCAAGAGAAGCCTGGTCATCATATTGAGACCATGTCTCTACAAAATATTAAAAATTAACCAGGCATGATGGTGCACAACTGTGGTCCCAGGTACTTGGGAGGCTGAGATGGAAGGATTGCTTAAGCCCAGGAGTCCAAGGCTGCAGTGAGCTGTGATTGTGCCACTGCACTAAAGCCCAGGTGACAGAGCAAGATCCCATCTGTTAAAAAGAAACAAAAAAAATTTCAAGAGAGGCCAGATTTTTAAATTAAACATAAATTAAATTTACATGGGTTGCTGTTTTCACAGAAAACATGTGATTCCAGAATGTGTACTCATATAAGGCTTTAACAGAGACACGGGACATGGTCCTGCAGGAGGAAGAAATTTCGGTCCACAAAGGAGAGTTCTAAAAACATCAGTCATACTTTCTAGGCCACTTTTGAGAAACTGTCTTTCAGAACAATTCAATCAATGTTGGATTATACACTAAATACGTTGTCATTAACTGCTTATTGCTTAAATAGAGTTTGAGTGTATATTTTGAACCCCAAATGTTGATCTTCCCAGGTTAGTGTCATACCGTAGTAGTCATACCCGAATGCATTTTAGAGTATGCCAAAGAGCTTCTCATGGGCTCCTTTCATAGCTACAAATATTTCTCCTTTCCTTCACTTTTAATTTATTTTATCTAGATTATCCTCCCTGGAGTAAGACTGTTAGGTTCAGCTAGAGAACTAACCCATAACGTTGGCAGCAATGTAAATATGGTCAGGGATTCCCCTTTATCAATTCTGTTATATTGGACTTGGATTGGATAACTGCAAGCATATAGGCCTGCATCATCCAACAGGTAAAAAAAAAAGAGAAAAACCATTAATTCTACTTTAAAAGGTGAAAAGAGAATGAACCATGTTATCATTCCTTAGGAGTATGGGCAGTAGTGATATTTAGATGTATTGTCATGGTGTCATGGTCAGCAAATAATCTTCTAGAACTCATAAATGCAAAGAATGTCCCACCAACACAGAAGCAGGCAAATAAAAAGTGTTAGAAATAGAGAAGTGTCTTTGAGTACCTGTACCATCCCCACTGTCTTCTCTATCTTCTATAGTAACTCAGCAATACATCCAATGGTGATCTCCCTTTAATGTCATGTATAGCAAGTCTTAACAGATATTCATTCAGTTCTGAAACACATCCCTTTAGTCCTTGTTACTCTCCAATTTTGTAAGCAGGGGATTCAGTTGTTCAATTTTCATTTGTCTGTGTTTTGTGAATGGGAATGGATATAAATCTATTTATGATGCTTTGTTACTCAATGCCAAATTTTAGAGTTCTACATGGATACAGGGAGGGGAGCACTACACACTGGGGTGTGTTGGGGGGAAATAGGAGAGGGACGGTGTGGGGTGGGGAGTTGGGGAGAGATAGCATGGGGGAGAAAAGCCAGATATAGGTGAAGGGGAGGAAGGCAACAAATCACACCACCATGTGTGTACCTATGCAACTATCTTGCATGTTCTTCACATGTACCCCAAAACCTAAGATGCAATAAAAAAAATTTTAAGGTTCTTTAATTAGATGACCAACATCCAAATTATAATAATACATTTGCTCTTGGCCTATACTAGTGGTGGAAGTAGTATTTGCTTTATTTGTGACATATGCAACCGTAAATTCAGAATAAGTGTCTATCTCAGTCAAGATTCACTGTTATCCACCTGGAAACCAGATAATGGACCAGTATAACCCATTTGCCAGCTATGGCTTCTCCTGGATCCTTTCTGCAGGCAACTTATAACTGCCATTCATCTCTGAGTTTTCTGCTGAGAAGCAGATCAATTTTTATGTCTATTTTCTGCTCTTGAGGGAGACAATGGGATGCATGTTTTCACACTTTGTTGCGTTGCTTGAATGCCTCTGTGGCCTCTTGTCCATAGAGGCCACTAGAGGCCACTTCCAAAAAGAGAATAAAGGCTCCCCTTTGTTGATTCTAGTGCTTTTCTGAATTCAGAAGGGAAGTTCTACAATAGATATAGGTAAGTTTCACTCCAATAATCTCTCTTCAGGTTAATAAAATATCTTACTACTCACTTTATCTTCCAGGCATATGAGGCCTATATGTTCAGACTATTTCATTAGCTTGTCTAAGAATTGGTAAAAATTCATATGGTATCATTATTGTCATTATCTGGTTCTTCTGAAGAGTGAGTGTTCTGAATTCTTTCTAGGCCAAATGCTAACAGAGACTTTGGAACAGTATTTCATCACTTTTACCTCAGTTTATTCATCTATAGAAAGAGAAGTCTTACTAAATAATTTTTGCAGCATTTTCTGGCTCTAGACCTCTATGATCTTAATATTAGAAAACCCTTGACATATCTATTTGTATTTTATGTACACATACCATGGTTTATGGTGTGTGTTTTGGGGGGAGCTGTGCTTGTATATGTGTGTGTTTATGTCTGTGTGCATACATACATACAATTTTGCTTTTTGAGTAAATTGTTATTGATCAGATTTCAAGTATTGTGTGGGAAATAAGACATCTATTAGAAAATTACAGTCAGAATCTAAGTGTTAATATCTAAAATGTAGCTTCATAGACTTTGCTAAGACACTTTAATTCAGTGATGTTCTTTCTTCCCAATAATGCCCCAAACTATCCATTCTGGATTTGTTTTTCACTTTTCTGGCCTTAAACATATAGAGTTGTTTTTGTCCCATGGATCTATTTATTTTATTGCTTATCTGTATTTCTTTTCATTTCAAAAATGCTTGAAAATGGCATGCTGCATAAAATTAATTTTTCCAAAAGAATAAACATAAGTAAGCAAAAAGTTAAATAACAATGCATTTAATTCATAGGTAGTCTCCATTTTATTTCATTCATAACATCTAGGTCATTTTTCAATTCTAGCATTTCATTTTAGTAAACATTATTTGAATTATTAAGCTCATACTTTGAATTAACTTTGGTAGATATATTTTAAACTAGGAAGCTCTCACATTTTATAAAGTTTGTTTGGTGAACATCTGTCCCTGCTCCTAGAAGTTATGTGGGCAGGAGAGTGTTATTTCATCTGTGAGCTTTAGTTCAGCCACAATCTATTTTCCCAGCACCCCTCTTAATCGGGTCTGTGGGGCACTGTCCCTAATGCATCACAAGTTTCTCCATTCCACAGATCTCTTGCTCCAACTTTAAATTGCTTTGGGAATCAGGGAACAATTACAGTAACTGTTTCATAACAAATGTTTACTGTTCCACTTCTGTGGAATCTGGCATCTTTTGTTGAACCCGAGTTTAATTCATGATGCTGACATAAATACTAGGAAATAGTACCTGGTTCTTCTAGGAGGGGGACATAATTTATCATTGTAAAGGTAAGTTCTGAATACCACGAAACCATACCTTTTAAATTTATAATTAAAGGTATTATTATGGATTCATAGTGTAAATATCACCAGGCAATACAGCTATCAATGTGGTATTACCAAATATGGCTATGATCATAATATCATTATTATGATCTGTATAGTACTGGTTAATCCATAAAGCAATTTCCATATGCTAGCTCAATTTTTTCTCAAAACCTGTGAGAAAAGTAGGGTAGGTATTTCTGTACCTATTTAACAAATAAAAAACAAGCTACATGTTAAATGAAAAAATAACCTCAAAACTAAGAGTTTTGTTTCTGAATCCCAAGCACTTTTTAACGAGGCTAACCCCATGCCATATCTGTTCAAGTGAGAATTAGGTGATGCCTTTATACTTGCAGTGCATGAACCAGTAAGTCTCTCTATAAGATGGCAGCTTATTGGTATTGACAGAAAGATATATATATATTTAAAACAGTGGACTTGCTGCAAATAAACACATTGTGCATATTAAAGTTCTGAACATTAATCTGTAAATACTGCAAGGGAAATTGCTTAAGAACCTAGAAAAACCCATCTTTTATGTGCTGCCACTGTGTTAGGCCATAGGTGTAGAGGAATGTGTGAGACAAACAAGCTCCTTCCCCACATCTCATGTTACCTCCCAGTACATGAGGGAACCAAGTTAAAGAGCTGGGATCAGAAGAAAACCAAAGGTAGCTAACACAGGCTTGGCTTAAGGTGGATTGAATTGGTGAGAGCACTTCTTTCTAGGAGGGGAAGGATTGGAGCAGAAAACCCTGTCTAGATAGCCTAAAATTTATTGTCTTTACATTTGTCTGGAAGGCAAAGCCAACAGATTCTCCAGGCCTGGGCTGGAGTTCTAGGTGGGATCTGGACCATCACCCCCTTTCCTGGCAAGTCAGTATCTTTCTGTCTTCTTCCTTTTGCTTTCCTGATTGGGCTGCTAGAGTGTTGATGTCCCTTATCCAATGCATCCTCAAAGGATTTCTGTAGTCTGCTTGAGGAGAATTTTGACCTATGCTAAGAAGTGCCGTAGAAAAATTTTAAAGCAAATGGACTGTTCTAAGGCAGATGTTTCAATCCCACAACCATGAACTTTCTTCCATGATAAGAAGTACTAAGTCCTCAAGAATTAATCATTCTCCTTGTACATTTTTAACTGACTATACTTAAGTTTCACCTTTATGAACTCAGTTTATTATTTGTGTTACTCACTGACTGTTCTCTGTGGTTGACACATGATTTCTATACAGATTTTAATATTACCTGTTAGGCAGAGAAGTAGTGGAAGGAGAATGGCCTTTGGATATTGCTTTTGCCCATGCTAGTCATGTGACCTCAGCCAGGTAAGACAATTGTTTTTTCTAATATATATGTTTTATTGCACTTTAGGTTCTAGGGTACATGTGCAGAATATGCAGGATTGTTGCATAGGTACATACATGGCAATGTGGTTTTCTGCCTCCATCCCCCGGTACCTATATCTGGCATTTCTCCCCATGTTATCCCTCCCCAACTTCCCTACCCTGCCACTGTCCCTCCCTTATTCCCCGCCAACAGACCTCAGTGTGTGATGCTCCCCTCCCTGTGTTCATGTGTTCTCATTGTTCGACACCGCCTATGAGTGGGAACATGTAGTGTTTGATTTTCTGTTCTTATTTCAGTTTGCTGAGGATGATGGTTTCCAGATTCATCCATGTGCCCACAAAGGACACGAACTCATCTTTTATGGCTGCATGTATTCCATGGTGTATATGTGCCACATTATCCTTGTCCAGTCTATCATCAGTGGGCATTTGTGTTGGTTCCAGGTCTTTGCTATTGTAAATAGTGCCACAATGAACATACATGTGCATGTGTCTTTATAATAGAATGATTTAGAATTCTTTGGATATATACCCAGTAATGGGATTCCTGGGTCAAATGGAATTTCTATTTCCGGGTCCCTGAGGAATTGCCACACTGTCTTCCACAATGGTTGAACTAATTGACACTCCCATCAACAGTGTAAAAGTGTTCCCATTTCTCCACATCCTCTCCAGCATCTGTTGTCTCCAGATTTTTTAATGATCAACATTATAACTGGTGTGAGATGGTATCTCAAGGTAATTTTGATTTGCATTTCTCTGACGACCAGTGATGATGAGCATTTTTTCATATATTTGTTGGTGTCATATATGTCTTCTTTTGAAAAGTGTCTGTTCATATCCTTCATTGACTTTGGAAAGGGTTTATTTGTTTTTTTCTTGTAAACTGTTTTATTTCTTTGTAGATTCTGGATATTAGCCGTTTGTCAGAGGGTAGATTGCAAAAAATGTTTTCCCATTCTGTTGGTTGCCAGTTCACTCTAATGATTGTTTCTTTTGCTGTACAGAAGCTCTGAAGTTTAATTAGGTCCCATTTGTCTATTTTAGCTTTGTTGCCGATGCTTTTGATGTTTTAGTCATGAAGTCCTTGCCTATGACTGTGACCTGAATAGTATTGCCTAGATTTTCTTGTAGTGTTTTTATGGTGTTAGGTCTTATGTTTAAGTCTTCAATCCAGCTGGAATTAATTTTAGTGTGAGGTGTCAGGAAGGGGTCAAGTTTCTGCTTTCTGCAGGTGTTTAGCCAGTTTTCCCAACATCATTTATTAAACACGGAATCCTTTCTCCATTGCTTGTTTTTGTCAGGTTTGCTAATTTCAAACACAGGATCTGGCACATAGAAGTCTGCAACAGAAGTTGTTTAAGTGATTTTTTTCACTTAAATAAACAAAAAGCATTTTAATAGGTATTTCTAGTCTTAAGCTGAGTAAATATAAATTCAAAATTTCTTTGAGGCTCAATTTTCTCATCTCTAATTTGGGGATTCAACATTCATTTGTGCTTCTCTTAAAAGTTCAGATGCTCTACTGGTATTCTTTAAACTGTTTCCACAGTGAGAATCCCTCTCTCTGGGTTGGCTTCTGACTCCAAGACACTATTTTCTGTAAAGAAATTTTTTCACTTATCATCACATACCAAACTGAGTGTTAGAGTAGGGGTTGAACCTACTCTATCTGAACAGTTCAGATATTCTCAGAACTGTTAGCCCATGTGAGCCCTAAACCTGAAATTTTGTTTAATCTAAAAACTGATAGTAATGAAAAGATGATGATGATGATATTGATGTGTGTGTCTGTGTTTGTGTGTGTGTACCAGGCAGTAATTTATAATTACCTAATTAATCTAAGCATCTTAATTCTTTGTGTCACATATCTATTCAAAACCTCATAAAATCAAATTATATAATGTCAGGTTTGAAAGGTAGCTAAAGTCACAGGGGCTAAACAATCACTTTGTGCTTGGTGTTCTGATAATAGGTCCCTTATATATAAAAGGGAATATAATTGCTTTTCTTCCTAACCTTTGGGCCCTTCTATATTCCTGCCTCATTAACTTTTCAGAGTGTTTCCACTGAAACTCCCCTGTCTGAAACGTAGGTACTGCCAATCTGCTCCTCTAAAGCATTAAGCTACTCTCCCTTCTGAAATACCTTTGTTTCTCTCTTCTCTTCCAAACCTATCCCATTCCTTCTGTGCTTCCAGGTCTGGTATAAGTTTGAAATTCTTTCAGCATTTTCTCTTGACTTACGTATTTCTTCTTTACCTCCTCCTTCTGAAGTTACTTATAATATTCACCCTGGCCACAGGATATAATTATATTCTTTATCAAATTGTTCTATGTGTATTTTTGTTATTGAATTATGAACTTATTGATGGCAGACATGCTGTGTCATACTTTTCTCACCCTTACTTGTGTTAGAATAGGACCGTGCTTAAGTTAGGCCATCAGTAATATCATACACATATTATAGTAGTCCAGCAAAAGTTTATCCTGCTTTCATAAAATGTTTCAATAGTGTTTATTTTCTGAAGTGTACTGAACAGCGAGATGTGGCCCTGAAGTTTGCTGGCAAACACAAAAGAATTAGACTCTGGGTCATTTTCCAGGATGTCAAGCCAGTCCATATTATAACACAAAAGAAAATCTATTTGGATCAGAAATATCTGGATTCTCTACTAACTCACTATAGATGAACCAATGTCTTGCTACTCAAAATGTGCCTCTTCCTAGTGGTTCAACATACCCTGGAAACTTAATAGAAATGAAGAATCACAGGCCTTATCCCAGAAGTGCTAACATAAAATTTACAAGTTAACAGTATCCTCAGGTGATTTATATGCATATGAAATTAGAAAAATTAAAATTCCATCAAAGCTAAAAATTTTGGATAGTACTTTGTGAAAACAAGGTAAAATAAGTTTTGGTGTTGTAATCAAAAGAGCTGAGCATTAAGTTCCCCTTTTTACTTATAGGCCACATTCTGTCTTTTCCAATTGAGAAAAATAAATTAGGGATAATGAGAAGATTCATTTGCTTTTTGTAAAGTGCTATACACACACATACACACAAATGTGTTTGACTATTACTACTCTTTTTTAAGGTTTACTTAAACAAACAAATTCTCAGGAGTAACTCTGAAGCCATGGAATAAAACAAATACAGATCATGTATTGTTCTCCAAAGATTCTCCATTGTATACCTGCAGAGCTGGTCTTCACAGTGGTCTTGTCATAGGAAATAACAAAATAGTAAGAGTGGGATGTTAGAATGAGATCAACAACTAACTTTACCTTTGAAAAGATGTTAAATCACAGTATATGGGGTTTAATTTACTATTATCAAATGTCTTCCCTATAAAATTACATATTTAACTGACTGGAAAGACATTCAGAGTTTCAGGCAAACAAACAAATGTACATGAACATCAAACCTGCTTTTAAATTCGAAACATTTTTATTAAACACTGGGTCAAAATTCTAGTTCTGCTTGAGTTGTCTTTTTCCTTCTTTGGATCTCTCTCACTAGGCTTGACTAAATGAAGAAGTTAGGTTTGTCATCTGCAATAGTGTAAGGCTTTTAGAAAACTCAACTTGGGATGTCCTTGACAATAAGAAACGTTGTGTCTGAATTTACTTCTGATCCTGTGTAGATCTTCACATATCAGATACAGGACATAGAAACTCTTAGCATCCTAGTGTGATTGTATTCTAGGCAGAAATACTATTGAAGATAACTGAATGGTAGAGCTTTAAAACAAACAGTTTCTTTTTCATTCTAGGGTAATGTTTATTCAAATTATTGTTACATTTGTTGCTTGGTTGTGAAACTATTATATACTGAGTCTTCCTTTGACACCCTGAAAGCTGGGACAAGGACAAGATAAACCAAACATTTGTGAGAGAATTCATTCTTCTGGGACTCTCTGGTTACCCCAAACTTGAGATCATTTTCTTTGCTCTGATTCTAGTTATGTATGTAGTAATTCTAATTGGCAACGGTGTTCTCATCATAGCAAGCATCTTTGATTCTCATCTTCACACACCCATGTACTTCTTTCTGGGAAACCTCTCTTTCCTGGATATCTGCTATACATCCTCCTCTGTTTCCTCAAAATTGGTGAGCTTAATCTCAAAGAAAAGAAACATTTCCTTCTCTGGATGTGCAGTGCAGATGTTCTTTGGGTTTGCAATGGGGTCAACAGAATGTTTGCTTCTTGGCATGATGGCATTTGATCGTTACGTGGCCATCTGTAACTCGCTGAGATACCCCATTGTCATGAGCAAGGTGGTATATATACTGATGACTTCTATATCATGGCTCTCTGGTGGAATCAATTCAATTGTGCAAACATCACTTGCCATGCAATTGCCTTTCTGTGGGAACAATATTATTAATCATTTCTTATGTGAGATCTTAGCTTTCCTCAAGCTAGCTTGTGCGGATATATCCCTCAATATTCTTACCCTAGCAGTGTCAAATATTGCTTTCCTAGTTCTTCCTCTGTTGGTCATTATTTTCTCCTATATGTTTATCCTCTATACCATTTTGAGAATGAACTCAGCTACAGGAAGAAGCAAGGCATTTTCCACCTGCACAGCTCACCTGACTTTGGTGATCATATTTTATGGTACCATCTTCTTTATGTATGCAAAACCTAAGTCCCAAGACCTCCTTGGGAAAGACAACTTGCAAGCTACAGAAGGGCTTGTTTCCATGTTTTATGGTGTTGTAACCCCCATGTTAAATCCCATAATCTATAGCTTGAGAAATAAAGATGTAAAAGCGGCTAAGAAGTATTTGCTGAGTAGGAAAGCCATTAACCAGTAGGATGAAAGGGATATGTGAGTCTTTTAAGTATAATTAACTTTCCTTAGCCATTCCACAATGTATGCATGATATGGTTTGGATGTGTACCCACCCAAATCTTAAATTGTAGCTCCCATAATCCCCACATGTCATAGGAGGGACCTGGTGGGAGGTAATTGAATAATGGGGGTGTGTTTTTCCATGCTGCTCTGTGATAGTGAATAAGTTTCATGATAACTGATGGTTTCATTAAAAGGCAGTTTCCCTGCACAATCTCTCTTGCCTACTGCTATGTAACATGTTCCTTTGCTCCTCCTTCACTACCTGCTATGATTGTGAGGTCTCCCAGCCATGTGTAACTGTGAGTCTGTTAAACCTCCTTTTCTTTATAAATTACCCAGTCTCAGGCATTTCTTCATAGCAGTATGAAAATGGACTAATACAGTAACTTGGTGACAGATAGTGGGGTGCTGGTATAAGGATACCTGAAAATGTGGAAGTGACTTTGGAACTAGGTAACAGGCAGAGGTTGGAACAGTTTGGAGAGCTTAGAAGAAGATAGGAAAGTTTGGAACTTCCTAAAGACTTGTTGAATGACTTTGACCAAAATGCTGATAGTGGCATAGTCAATAAAGTCCAAGCTGAGGTGGTCTCAGATGGAGATGAAGAACTTGTTGGGAACTGGAGCAAAGGTGACTCTTGTTATGCTTTAGCAAAGAGACTGGCGGCATTTTGCTTCTGCTCTAGAGATCTGTGGTACTTTGAACCTCAGAGAGATGATTTAGGGTTTCTGGTGGAATAAATTTCTAAGTAGGCAAAGGATTCAAGAGAAAACAGAGCATACAAGTGTGGAAAATTTGCAGCCTGACAATGTGATAGAAAAGAAAAACCTATTTTCTGAGGAGAAATTCAGGCTTGCTACAGAAGGTTGCATAAATAACAAGGAGCCAAATGTTAATTGCCAAGATAATGGGGAAAAGATCTCCAGGGCATGTCAGAGACCTTCCTAGCAGCCCCTCCCATCACAGGACTGGAGACCTAGGAGGAAAAAATGGTTTCCTGGGTCAGGCTCAGGACCCTCCTGCTGTGTGCAGCCTAGAGACTTGGTGCCCTGCATCACACCTGCTCCAGCCATGGCTAAAAGGGGCCAAGGTACAGCTTGGGCCATGGCTTCAGAGGGTGAAAACCCCAAACCTTGGCAGCTTCCACGTATTGTTGAGCCTGCAGGTTCACAGAAGTCAAGAATGAAGGTTTGGGAACTTCCACCTAGATTTCAGAAGATGTATGGAAACACCTGGATGTCCAGGTAGAAGTTTGCTGCAGGGCTGGGGCCCTCATGGAGAACCTCTGCTAGGACAGTGCAAAAGGGAAATATGGGGTTGGAGCCCCCACACAAAGTGCCCATTGGAACACTCCCTAGTGGAGCTGTGAGAAGAGGGGCACTGTCCTCTGGACCCCAGAATGGTAGATCCATCAACATATTCAACCATGTACCTAGAAAAGCCACAGACACTCAATGCCAGCTTGTAAAAGCAGCTGAGAGGGAGGCTGTATCCTGCAAAGCCACAGGGGCGAGGCTGCCCAAGGCCATGGGATCCCACCTCTTGCATTAGTGTGACTCGGTTTTGAGACATGGAGTCAAAGGACCTCCTTTTAGAACTTCAGGTTTGGTGACTACTGTTGGATTCAGACTTGCATGGAGCCTGTAGCCCTTTGTTTTAGCCAATTTCTTCCATTTGGAATGGGTGTATTTACCCAGTGCATGTACCCCCTTTGTATCTAGGAAGTAATTAACTTGCTTTTGGTTTTATAGGCTCATAGGCAGAAGGGACTTGCCTGGTCTCAGATGAGACTTTGAACTGTGGACCTTTGAGTTAATGCTGAGATAAGTTAAGACCTTGGGGGATTATTGGGAAGATTGGTTTTAAAATGTGAGGACATGAGATTTGGAAGTGGCTGAGGCAGAATGATAGGGTTTGGCTGTGTCCCCACCCAAATCTCATCTTGTCCCTCTTTTTTTTTTTAGAGACAGAGTTTCGCTCTTGTTGCCCAGGTTGGAGTGCAATGGCCTGATCTTGGTTCACCGCAACCTCTGCCTTCTGGGTTCAAGTCATTCTTCCTGCTTCAGCCTCCCAAGTAGCTGGGATTACAGGTATGTGCCACCACACCCAGCTAATTTTGTATTTTAAGTAGAGATGGGGTTTCTCCATGATGGTCATGAACTCCTGACCTCAGGTGATCCACCCACCTTGGCCTCCAAAGTGCTGGTATTACAGGCATGAACCACTGCACCTGGCCAATCTTGCTCCTGGACATCCACCATAATTATGAGGCCTCCCCAGCCATGTGGAACTGTGAGTTCATTAAACCTCTTTTTCTTTATAAATTACCCAGTCTTAGGTATTTCTTCATAGCAGTATGAAAATGGACTAATACAATACATCTATCAAAACATCATGTTGTGTACCATAATACATGCAATTTTTATTTGTCATTTAAAATTAAAAGAAGAAGCATAGCAATGGCATCATTGTGCAACTATTGAGGAACTTATCTGGGAAAATCAAAATCACGAGGAGAGATTTTTATTCTTTGCCCTCTTGGGTGGGAGGTCGCACAAATGCTGAAGCAAGGGACTGAGGCCTCAGCCAGCCCCAGTTTAAAAAATAACGTAGAAAAGATTTAGAATAGAACTAAGCATTATAACCAAATATTTAGCCTAGTGAAATCATTTATCTTTCATATATTCTTTTTTTTTATAATTAAGGAACTTTAGGGTAAGAAGCTTGGAACTGAAGGAACGTTGTAAAAAGTGACTCTAGACAAGAGCATTAGCCCTCTGCCATGCCTGTGTAAGGGCTGCTACAAGGCGCCTTGGGTTCTGCTGTAGCGCCAATGCTGGGAAAGCACCCGCTGCTCAGCAAACCATGGAAGGAGACATCTTCTTCCTGGGAGGAGTCAGAGAGCACTCCACTCCCGGAACGCTGTTGTGGAAGGACTGATAGCACTCAGCCCAACCCACAGTTACCCGGGGCTTAATTGTCTCTATGTGGTACTGTGGTATATTGGTCACAATCTGTATCTCCTTTCACTCCCTACTTCTGCATCTGGTTCCTCTTTTGTCAGTAAAAAGTAGCATAATTCTTGAAGCCTTTGACAAGCAGAACATAAAGTGCTAACGCATTTCTTTCCCCTGCTTTGCTACTTACTCCTTAAAGGCTATTTGAAAGCCTTGACCACCACCACCTCACCTCCTCCTTCCTTAGACACGTGACTGGGGAAGGCTCACCCTGCCCGCTGTCTTGTACTCAATAAAAGTCATAGTGTCCAGGCACTTGGGTCACGGCCTCACTCCGTGCTTTGGTTGGCAGTGGACCCCAGGGCTCAGCCTCTTTTTCTCTTGATCTTGGTGTCTTGTGTCTTTATTTCCACAGTTTCTTGTCTCTGCACTAGCAGAGAGGGCTCACAGAACCCAGTAGGGCTGAACCCTACAGCCCTCTCTAGCTTTGATCATCTAGAATCACTGAGAACAGTAATCCACTGTTACTGAAATTCTAACAGTAAGGAGATTCGAACAGGTTCTAACCCAGATCTCACAAAGACAATAAATTTCTTCAGTTATTTTCCCTGGCAATATCCAAACTAAGTATTTCTGGTGTATCTGTGGCAATACAGTAGAAAACATCAAACAAAACTTTGAAAGTAGATGGCAGGAGTATAAATTCAAAACTATGTTGGTAGTATCAGGCAGGTTTATTCATCTTTTTAAAACTGTAGTTTTCCTTTTTCCAAAAATGGAGTAAATAAACCTTGCTCCAAGAGTTATTGTAAAGATTCAGTAAGTTTCACAAAATACCTGACATAATGTGCCAAGTTCATTGTTATGTTACTAATCATTTTTTTGTTAGGTACCATGAACACTTGGAATTACAGTTTAGAAAGTACTTTTTAAATGTGTGTGCAACTTTTTAGGTTTTTATAGAATACTTTTTAGAAAATTATTGTGGGAAGTGATATACATTATATATATATATATATATTTTTTTTTAATTGCACTTTAGGTTCTGGGGTACATGTGCATAACATGCAGGATTGTTGCATAGGTACATACACGACCTATGTGGTTTGCTGTCTCTATCGCCCTCTCACCTAAATTTGGCATTTCTTCCCATGTTATCCATCCCCAACCTCCCTACCCCCTACTGTGCCTCCACTATTCTCCTGCAACAGACCTCAGTGTGTGATGCTCCCCTTTCTGTGTCCATGTGTTCTCATTGTTCAACACCTGCCTATGAGTGAGAACATGGAGTGTTTGATTTTCTGTTCTTGTATCAGTTTGCTGAGAATGATGGTTTCCGGATTCATCTATGTCCCTACAAAGGACATGAACTCATCGTTTTTCATGCTGCATAGAATTCCATGGTGTATATGTGCCACATTTTCCTGGTCCGGTCTATCATCAGTGGGCATTTGGGTTGGTTCCAGGTCTTAGCTATTGTAAATAGTTCTGCAATGAGCATATGTATGCATGTGTCTTCAAGATAGAATGATTTATAATCCTTTGGATATATACCCATTAATGGGATTGCTGGGTCAAATGAAATTTCTATTTCTAGGTCCTTGAGGAATCACCACTCTGTCTTCCACAATGGTTGAACTAATTTACACTCCCACCAACAGTGTAAAAGTGTTCCCATTTCTCCACATCCTCTCCAGCATATGTTGTCTCCAGGTTTTTTAATGATCACCATTCTAACTGATGTGAGATGGTATCTCAATGTGGTTTTGATTTGCATTTCTCTGATGACCAGTGATGATGAGCATTTTTTCATATATTTGTTGGCATCATATATGTCTTCTTTTGAAAAGTGTCTGTTCATATCCTTCACTGACTTTGGAAAGGGTTTGTTTTTTTCTTGTAAACTGTTTTATTTCTTTGTAGATTCTGGATATTTGCCCTTTGTCTGATGGGTAGATTGCAAACATGTTTTCCCATTCTGTTGGTTGCCAATTCACTTTAATGATTGTTTCTTTTGCTGTACAAAAGCTCTGTAGTTTAATTAGGTCCCATTTGTCTATTTTGGCTTTTGGTGTTTTAGTCATGAAGTCCTTGCCCATGCCTATGTCTTGAATTGTATTGCCTAGGTTTTATTTTAGTGTTTTTATGGTGTTAGGTCTTATGTTTAAGCCTTTAATCCATCTGGAGTTAATTTTAGTGTAAGTTGTCTAGAAGGGGTCCAATTTCAGCTTTCCGCACATTGGTAGCCAGTTTTCCGAACACCATTTATTAAAGGGAATCCTTTCCCCATTGCTTGTTTTTGTCAGGTTTTTCAAAGATCAGATGGTTGTAGATGTATGGCATTGCCTCCAAGGCCTCTGTTCTGTTTCATTGGTCTATTTCTCTGTTTTGGTAGCAGTACCATGCTGTTTTGATTACTATAGTCTTATAGTATAGTTTGAAGTCAGGTAGTGTGATGCCTCCAGCTTTGTTCTTTTTGCTTAGAATTGTCTTGGCTATGCAGGCTCTCTTTTGGTTCCATGTGAAGTTTAAGGTGTTTTTTTCCAGTTCTGAGAAGAGGGTCATAGGTAGCTTGATGGGGATAGTGTTGAATCTATAAATTACTTTGGGCAGTATGGCCAGTTTCACACTATTGATTCTTCCTAACCATGAGCATGGAATGTTTGTCCATCCATTGTGTCCTCTCTTATTTCCTGGAGCAGTGGTTTGTAGTTCTCCTTGAAGAGATCCTTTACATCCTTTGTTAATTGTATTCCTAGGTATTTTATTCTCTTTGTAGCAATTGTGAATGGCAGTTTGTTCTTGATTTGGCTCTCTTTAAATCTGTTATTGGTATATAGGAATGCTATACATTTTTAACTTATTAAATTGTAACCCCCCCCCCAAATTATATCATGCTTTGTTAATGATACTCTACGGGCTTCCCCATATGTTTACAGCTCTGGTGTGTTTGTGTATAAACATTTAATTTTGGAAAATTTCAAGTAATAAAAGAAAAATAATCATTTAATTTAACCTCATATGCTACTTAGCCTAAATAATTAGGAGCTCAATGCTTTCTTATTATCTGTACTTATCCCCTTTCTTTAGATTATTTTAAGTAAGTACTGGGAAAAATACCTTTCATTTTGAAATAATTTTAGACTTACAGAAAGTTGCAAGAATCACACAAACAATTTCCTTTAAACCTTCACCCAGAATCCTCAGATCTTAACATCTTTTTGTTTGTTTGTTTGTTTTGCTCTGGAGTCTTACTCTGTCACCAGGCTAGAGTGCGGTGGTGCGATCTCGGCTCACTGCAGTCTCCACCTCCCGTGTTCAAGTGATTCTCCTGCCTCAGCCTCCTGCACCTGCAACCAGTCCCAGCTAACTTGCTGTATTTTCAGCAGAGTCGGGGTTTCACCATGTTGGCCAGTCTGGTCTTGATCTCCTGACCTTGTGATCTTCCCACCTCAATCTCTCAAAGTGCTGGGACCACAGGCATGAGCCACCATGCCTGGTCTATTTCTTTCTCTTTATATATACATGTATTTATATGTATTTTCTTATATGCAGCTATTTAAGAGTAAGTACTGTCTCTTTAACCCTTAGTATTTCACTCTGTCTTCTTAGTATCAAAGAGATTCTTTTACCGTAGCCATAATACAATTATCATCATACACTTATAATACTATTATCGAATTTAATGGTCAGCAAATAACTCTCCGCAAAATCTAGCCCACTACCTGTATTTTTGTGTCCCCCAAACTAAGAATGACATCTACCTTTTTAAATTGTTGAAAGAACTTGAGTGTCCATAAAGACATTTAAAACTTTTTATTTGGAAATAACTATAAATCAAAGAAAATAATATATAGAGTATCATGTACTCCTCATCAGCTTCCTTTTATGACATTTTGTGCAAGGTACCTAATATCAAAACCACAAAATTGTCATTGGTTCAATACTATTAAGTATAGAATGTATTAAGTTTTCATTATTTTTTCCTGTATTCATGTGTCCCTGTGTGTGTAGTTCTCTGCAAGTTTATTCCATTATAGATTCTTGTAACCACCACCACAATCAAAACATGTGACTGATCAATCACTACCAAGGATCGTACTACCCTGTAGGAGTTAACTTTTGGTGTCAACTTTGTTAGGCCATGGTACCCAGTTGTTTGGTCAAATATCAGTTTGATGTTACTGTGAAAGCAGTTTTAGATGTGATTAACATTTCAATCAGCACATTTTGAGTAAAGCAGATTACCTTATGTAATGTGGGTGGACCTCATTCAATCAGCTGTCAACATTAAAAACTGAATTCCCCAGAAAAAAAAAGGACTTCTGCCTCCATAGTGTCTTCAGACTGGAGATTGCAACAACTCTTGCCAGAATTTCTTGCCTGCCCTGCAGATCTCAGTTATGCCATCCCCAATACTATATTGTATGAGTCAATTCCTTAAAATAAATTTCTGGCCGGGCGCGGTGGCTCAAGCCTATAATTCCAGCACTTTGGGAGGCCGAGGCAGGTGGATCACGAGGTCAAGAGATCGAGACCATCCTGGTCAACATGGTGAAACCCTGTCTCTACTAAAAATACAAAAAATTAGCTGGGCATGGTGGCACATGCCTGTAATCCTAGCTACTCAGGTGGCTGAGGCAGGAGAATTACTTGAACCCAGGAGGCAGAAGTTGCAGGGAGCCGAGATCGTGCCATTGCACTCCAATCTGGGTAGCAAGAGTGAAACCCCACCTCAAAATAAATAAATAAATAAAAATAAATTTCTCTCTCTCTTTCTCTTTCACACACACACACACACACACACACACACACACTCACACACACACATCTCTGGCTCTGTAAGGGGAGGTGTTCTCTTCTTTCTTGCCTGTTAAAGTTTCTGCTCCTTAACCCGCTCCATATGTATGAGTCCATGTCATTAATTTGAGTGGCATGAGATGATGAACCATGGGTATTTCCCCAGACAATGAAGCTACTTCAGTGATTTTCTAATTCCATTATTTCTTTTACATTTATCCATTAGCATTCTAATTTGCTTGGACTCATAGTTTCTTATTTTATTCAATGGGTTATAATTAATTATTACTATTTTTTCAAGACAGGATCTCATTCTGTCACTCAGGCTGGAGTGCAATGCTATGATTATAGCTCACTGTAAACTCCCAGCATTGGGCAATCCTCCCACCTCAGCCTGCTGAGTAGTTTGGACTACAGGTGTGCACCATTACACCTGATAATTTTTAAATTTTTTGTTGATATGAGATCTCGCTATGTTGCCCAGGGTTTTCTGGAACTCCTGTCCTCAGGTGATCTTCCTGTCTCAGCCTCCCAAAGCACTGGGATTACAGACGTGAGCCACTGTACCCAAACCTACTATTGCTTTGTATGCTCAGTTTGTCTTGACTTTCCCAGTGTCATCCCTTCAAGCTGGCTCCTGTGTCCTTTTGAAATGTACCCATGATTCTTTCAGTACTTCTTTACTTTCCCTTCCTTTCTGGCAAAATAAGATGTTTCAAGCTCATCTTGTACTTTCCAGTCTTAGTTCTCGTGATTGCCATTTCTCCAAGAGCCCTGGTTCTATTTAATGGAAAGTGTATTGATAAACCAAACCTCACTGGCACCAGAGTGTAATTCTTCTGGACCTTCTCAAAAATTATAGCTATGAAATACATACATGTATATACCTACATGTATATTAATTTTAATATATAACTATATGTGTAGTTATATAATACCATGAGTTCATCTTGATACATGTAAATACTTGATATGGTTTGGCTCTGTGTCCCCACTCAAATCTCATCTCAAATTATAATCCCTATGTGTTGAAGGAGGAACTTGTAATTACCAGGTGGTGAGAGAAGGAAGTGATTGGATTATGAGGGCAGTTTTCCCCATCTTGTTCTTTTGATACTGAGTGAATTCTCATGAGATCTGATGGTTTTATAAATAGTAGTTTTTCCTGCACTCATACACTCTCTCTTCTGTTGCCCTGTGAAGGCGGTGCCTGCTTCTCCTTCACCTTCTGCCATGACTGCTAGTTTCCTGAGGCCTCCAAAGCCATGTGGAATTGTTAGTCAATTAAATCTTTTTTTCCTTTATAAATTGTTCAGTCTCAGGTAGTTCTTCATAGCAGTATAAACACCAACTAATACAATACTAAAATTTTTACTTTATCTTTTCCCCTTTTATCTTCTGCCTTCCATATCCAGATGTGATATATTTTCAGGGAAAAAAGAAATTAAAATTATCAATGAGTATAAGCCAAGAAATTGACAGAAATAACCTAGGCTGGGAACGATTTGATTTTCTTGAGTCAGAGTTTAGAGACCTTGTTTTGTTGGGATGGAATATTCAGTAGAGAAACACAAGGATCTCATCTTAGCTGTGGAGCTAAAGTATTCTTATATTAGAGGATATTTTAGATTTGCCTTAGAAATTCTCTTAAAAAGCCTACAAAGGATGAAGCTAATCTTCAAGTAACCTAATTGCCTGTGAAGCAAAGTATGACATTCAACATTCTTTGAAAGAAGACTACCAAATCCAGTATTCAACAAAGTAAATTTCATAATGTCTGGCATCCAATAAAACATTTCAAGTTGTACAAAGAAGCAAAATAATATAACCTAGTCAATAGAAAGAGATTTAGAAATGGTAAAGATGTAGGATTAGTGGACAGGGAATTTAAATGAGCTATTATAATACATGTGGTAAAGTATTTAAAGAAAAATGAGAATATGGTGGAGAATAAAATGGAAAAAGTAACAGTCTATAAAGGCATGGCAATAGAAAAATATCCTAAACAAACCATAAAGACTGAAATGACTGAATATAAAATTAATAGAGCCTCAATGAGTTTTATAAACTATCAGTCTAACAGACACGCATTTGAAATCCCAGAGGGAGAAAGAGGGGAGGACAAAATATTTGACAGGTAATGAGTGAACATTTCTCAATTTTTTTGGAATCTATAAATCCAATATTGAAGAATGTCAGGAAAAAAAGAAGGATAAGCAGGAAGAAAACCACAGCAAAAAAATTATAATCATATTGCTGAAAACAAGTAAAAATGGGAACAACTTAAAGTGACCATGGAAATAAAAAGGACACATTAAGTGCAAAGGAATAAAGATAAGAAAATATCACAGACTTCTTGTCAGAATTTATGCAAGTCAGAAGTTGATGGAATGATATGTTTAAAGCGGTGAAAGAAAAATTGAATCCATAACCCAGAATTTGTTATCTGGTAAAAGTATCTTTCAAATTCAAAGTGAAATAGTTTTTTTTCCAGAAAACAAAAGCATGTCATATTTTTTCTACTCTGCTAGTTTTAAATATCTACATCTTTATTTAAAAGTGGGTTTCATTGGGGTAATTTTTTAAAGACTTTTTAAAGAGCAGTTTTAGATTCAGAGCAAAATTATGAGAAATGTACAAAGATATCTTATATATGGCCTGCCTTTTGAGCAGTTTTATTAAGACTCCAAACTGATAGTTACAATAATGGCTATTTAGATCATTCAAATGTAATTTAATTATGCTTAGATTTTTGTCTACCATGTTTCTGTTTGACTCTTCTGCTCTTTGTTCCTTTACTGCTCTTTTCCTATATTGTTTTAGATTATTATTATTTTTTTTAATTTTTTATTGGATTTTAGGTTTTGGGGTACATGAGCAGAGCATGCAAGACAGTTGTGTAGGAACACACATGGCAGTGTGTTTTTCTTTCCTTCTCCCCTTCACCCACATTTGGCATTTCTCCCCAGGCTATCCCTCCCCACCTCCCCCTCCCACTGGCCCTCCCCTTTTCCCCACAATAGACCCCAGTGTTTAGTACTCCCCTTTCTGTGTCCATGTGTTCTCATTTTTCATCACCTGCCTATGAGTGAGAATATGCGGTGTTTCATTTTCTGTTCTTGTGTCAGTTTGCTGAGGATGACGTTCTCCAGATTCATCCATGTTTTAGATTATTTTGATAGTTTGTAGAATTCTATTTTATTTTAATTATTGTCATATTATCTATGCCTTTCAGTTTATATTATTGTTGGTTTCTCCAGAGGTTAAGGTTTACATCTTTAATGTTTTTCCGGTTTTCTTGTTTTGCTTTTGTTTTTTTGTGTCTGTGTTTGTTTGTTTGTTTTGAGGCGGGTTCTTGGTATGTTACCCAGATTGGCCTTAAACTCCTGGGCTCAAGGGAGCCTCCCACCTCAGCCTCCTAAAAAGATGTGTCTATAAGTGCATGCCATTTTGCCCAGCAACTTCTTTAATTTATGATACTCTATGCTCTAGTAATTATTTACTATTTAAAATATAACTTATAAGCCTTAAAACAGTATACTTTTGTTTCCCCTCACACATTGTTGTTATTTTTGATAATAAATTAATTTTAAACCTCATCATTGTTATTTTTGGTTTAAACAATCAAATATCTTTAAAGAAATTAAAAATAATGAGAAAAACATCATGTTTACCTGTGTGTTTACCATTTCAGCTCTCTTATTCTTTAGTGCTGATTCACATTATCATTTATAATGTGAATGTTATAATGTTCTGTTCACTGGAAAAACTATTTTGTTATCTGTAGTCCTACTTTTGATTTTCCTCTAAACTTTTGCCTGAAAAATTCTTATTTTACCTTCATTTTTAATGAATATTTTTTGCTGTGTGTAAAATTCTAGTTGAGAGATTTATTTTTTTTCATACATTAAGGATATTGCTGCATTTCTTCTGGGTTGCATTATAATTATTGTATTTAATCATATAAATATAATGTTTTCTTTCCTGGCTCTTTTTAAGATATTCTGTTTACTACTCATTTTCTTTTTTTTTTTGTTTTCTTTTTTTTCTAGATGGAGTTTCGCTCTTGTTACCCAGATTGGAGTGCAATGGCACAATCTTGGCTCACTGCAACCTCCGCCTTCTGGGTTCAAGCAACTCTCTTGCCTCAGCCTCCTGAGTAGCTGGGACTACAGGCGTGCACCACCATGCCCAGCTAATTTTTGTATTTTTACTAGAGACGGGGTTTCACCTTGTTGACCAGGATGGTTTCAATCTCTTGACCTCGTGATCTACCCGCCTCGGCCTCCCAAAGTGCTGGGATTATAGGCGTGAGCCACCGCGTCCAGCCTACTACTCATTTTCGAACTTCATTATGATGTGATATGGCAATTCTTGTGTGTGTGTGTGTGCGTGTGTGTGTGTGTGTGTGTGTGTGTGTTGTGCTTATATTGTTTACTCCCACTTTTGGGCCCTTTTTCTCTCTGTGGCTACTGAGATGTCAATTATATATAAATTAAACTGTTTAATATATCCTATGTGTCACTGAAGCTCTATTTATTATATTTCCAGTCTATGCTTTATTTTGAAAAGTTTTATTGCTGTCTTCAAGTCCACTTATATTTTTATTTGCACTGTCAATTATGCTATTAATCCTAGCTAGTGAAATTTTTGCTTCACATATTATATATTCCATCTCCAGAATGTATTTTTAAATAAATTTTGTCCTTGTTATATTTTTGGTTTTTCTCTAAATTCTGAGTATTTTATAATAGCTCTGTGCTAGTTTTATTACCTCTATCATTTCTCAATCTGTTTCTATTACATGGCTTTCTTTTTAGTTATAGGATAGATTATCCTGCTTCTTTGCACATTTTGTAATTTTGGTTGGGATGCTAGTCATTTTGACATTTATGTTATTGAGTAGTAGATTTTGTGGTCTACCTTCAAAATGTATTAAATACATTGTGTATATATAAAATGCAATGACTTGCAGACTACTTTGATCACTTTGAGAGATGGTTTTAAGCTTTATGAGGACAGGTCTAGAGTTGAATTTATCCTAAAACCGTGGATGGGATTAATTCTAGAATTGTGGGTAATTTTGTACTCTGAAGGAAAGTCAGAATACAGTTTTCACTCTTACAATTGAATGGTGATGGGAGGCTGGGCTGCTACTGAAATTTATCAGGTAGAAACCAGAGATGCTGCTAAGCATCTTAGAATGTGCAGGGTAGATCTCCACAATAAGGAATTGTCCAGCTCAATGTGTCAACTGCTGTAGTTGAGACTCTGTCCTAGAGCTAGTTTAGACCTACTGTTGTCTGACAATTCATAGGTATCTAATACATGCTCTGAATACTGAATGAAGATATTCCACTTTGGTTGCTTGAATGCCTCCCAAATGTCTCCCAAACCTATGTGAGCTTTGGGAATAGTTTGGCTTGTAGCTCTCTGTTAGTTCTTCGTTGCTGAAACATGAAGTTTCAGCATTCTGCATATGTGTCTTAGTATTTAGTAGTAGCCCTACAGAACCCTTTTGGTGATCTCCAAAGCTTTTTATTTGCCTAGCCTTTTTTACTTCCAGAACTCTTCACTGTAAACTCTAATTGCTCCAATCTCCTAAACTATTCTGATCCTTCTCAATCTAGTGAGACCACTGTGATCTTTTTGGGATTCTTTTCCATGAACCAGAGTCTAACAAGTAATGATAAGAGTCTTTTAATTTTAGTTTTCTTTCCCCCAAAGTCACAGTTCTTCCTTGATTGTTCAATTTTTAAAAATGATTATTTCATTTTTTTTGTCCAGTTTTCTAATAGTTCATGATGGGAGGGTAAAACTGGTCTAGTTAATTATTGCCAGAAGCAGATTTTTTTTGTTAGCTTTTCTGATTGTATCATTTTTATTTTGTCAGAACATATAACATGCATGTATTATACTTGTGTCCTCATTCCCAGCTTTATTTTCTTAGATCTATAATTAAATTTGTTAAATGCTTTCTACTTATCTTTTTGTCCAAGTTTCTTTATCTTTTTTTATTTGAGTGAATATTTTCTCATCAACTCCAAAAAGGGATTGTGGCTATAGAATTCCTTGGATGTTGTACTTTTAAACACATTTTAATAGCATTGATATTTGAAGGGCAATTTGAATGAATATACATTTTTTGGTATGCATTTTTTGAGTGTTTTGGAAATGCATTACATTGTATGATTATTTTGAGAAGTCTGATGCTGAATTAAGACTTTTTCCCTTGTAAAATATTAATTTTTTATTATAAAAACTTGAAGATTTTTTGTTTTAATCTTCAAACGTTAATAGTTTTACTGGGCTATGTCTCAGGACTGATTATCCTGTGACAATTTTTCTAGGCATCTGGTGAATGCTTTCAGCATTTCTTTATTTACAGAAATTTTTCCTGAACTTGTTTTAAATATTAATTGTATTCTATTGTATTATTTTCTGTTTTAGAGATTCAAAATTTACATACTTGTAAAAGAAAGGACATTTCTTCTTTGCCTGTGATTCATTTCACTTACGTGTGAATACATTTTCTTGAACTTTCTTTTGTTGACTGCCTTACGGCCTTTATTCAAGGCCCTTATTACATTGCATTTTAGTCTATTTTACCTTGGCTATCTTTATTTTAGTCTTCATTTCCAAAATTAGTCTTTTATTTCTTTTCTGAATTCAATCAAATCTCTTTTCATTTCTTCCTGGTGTGTTATGTTCTTCTCCTTTAAATTTCTGATTCAGTGTGGTTTTAAGCTCCCCTGAAATGCTTGTTTAAGGATCTATCTATCTACATCCACATCTATATCTATGTCTATATCTATATTATTTATGTAATCAGTTTGTAGTGTTGTGTTACCATTTTTATTTACTTCTTGTGTATTTTTACTTTTGATGGGCAGGGGCAGAGATTTTCATCACCTAAGGTGTTTTGATTCTCATTTTTTATTTCATTTTATAGTAGCTTTGAATATAGCCTATTTTAATCTATTCCATTTCATTATTTTGGACAGTTCAGAACATTTGTAGGTCACAAGTGCCCTCCTCTGCCTGTGATGTGCAGTAAAATTTGTTTTACGTGATTGCTTTGCTTCTTTACAGCATTAGCTTGCTGAAGCCAATTTTACTCTTTGTCCTGACAGCTCTTTGATTCTCCTCCTGCTGCATTTTTATATCGCCTGGCTACATAAACAGGAGTTGTATGCTTTCTGATATTTTAGTCTTTTTCTTTTGCAGGATCCAAATTTTTTTTTTTTTATTTTTTATTTGTTTTAACTTCAAAATATCCAAAGGTTCCTCTCCCTTTTCACTTACTTTTACCCAAGAAGCCATCCCTTTCAAAGATAGCTACGTCAAGTCATTCATACCTATGTTAAGGGTTCTGTCCTTGGTTTTAGATCAGTCTTAAGTCTACCACTTTCTGTCCCCTTCTGCCCACTTCTTTCTTTCCATGCAAATCTTTGCACACTGGGAGTATGAGCTATGTTAGGATTTTGTATTAAATTTTGCTTTTATAGGTAACTTGAAGTTTAGGTATTTTCTTTTTTCTAGTTATGTCTACTCTGTGGCTTTGGAGTTTTATTTGTTCTTCTGCTATATTCTGTATTTTTGGAAGATATGTAGGCAGATGTGGATTTAAGCAGCTGCGATTATCATCAGCTACTTGTAAGTGCATATCGATTTTTTTAAATGCTGACCATTTAATAGATTAAAAAGTAACATCTCGTTTGAATTTGTTAACTTTTATTTGGATAGAAGTGAAATTGAACATGTTTATATATTCATTTGCTAGTCTGTGTCTTAGGTTATAATTTATATTTATTATTTATCCATCTATGTTGGTTTCAATGGAAAGTTGCACAAAGTAAATAAATTAAAATTTTCATTTGCTTTAAAAAATTATTTACATATTGAGGGTATCATCATTAGTTCATATGTATTATAGTTTTTTAATTTTTAAAGATCTTTGATTGCTTTTCATATTTTATATTTATAATGTTACCATTATTTTTAAAAGCAGCTGCTGCTTATAGAGAAACCATTAATTATTACATATTTTGATGTTACTAGGTAACTAATTAAATATTTTTACAATTCCAATAGATTTCTTGGTTGATTCTCTTCCATTTTCTTAAAAAAATTGGTTAGTATTGGTAACTTTCTCTTTTATTCCAATATTTACAACATTAAATTTGTATTTCTGTCTATTTGCATGAAGTGGATTATCCATAACAATTAATGTTAATTAATAATGGTATTAGAAACTATCCTTGTCTTGGACTTAACTTTCACAGGAATGTGTTTTCAAATGGAAGGTGATGTGACCCTTGGTTTGAAAGTATTATTTCTTTCTTATATTAAAATTTTATTTTATTTATAATTTCAACTTTTATTTTAGACTCAGGGGTATATGTATGGGGGGTACATGTGTGAGTCTGGGGTATGATTGATCCCATCACCCAGGTAGTGACCTTAGTACCCAACAGTTAGTTTTTCAACCCTTGTCCCTCTTTATCCTTCCCCCCTTTATTACTTCCAGTGTCTATTCTTGCCATCTTTATGTCCATGAGTACCCAAGGTTTAGCTCCCACTGATAAGTGAGAATGTGTAATATTTGGCTTTCTGTTCCTGCATTATGTTGTTTAGCTTAATGGCCTCCAACTGCAATGTCCCTGCAAATGACACGAGTGCATTCTTTTTTATCGCAGCATAGTATTCCATGGTGTGTATGCACCACACTTTCTTTATCAGTCTCCCATGGATGGGCACCTAGGTTGATTCCATGTCTTTGCTATTATGAATAATGCTGCAATGAACATGCAATTTCACGTGTGTCTTTTTGGTAGAACGATTTATTTTCCTTGGGGTATTTGTTCAGTAATGGGGATTGCTGAGTCAAAGAGTGGTTCTGTTTTAAGTTCTTTAAGAAGTCTTAAAAGAAAGCAGCAAATGCTTTCCACAGTGGCTGAAGTAATTTAAAACCCCACACAAATGTATAAGTGTTCTCTTTTCTCTGCAGCCTTGACAACATTTGTTGTTTTCTGACATTTTAGTAATAGCCTTTCTATCTGGTGTAGGGTTGTAGCTCCTTGTGGTTTTGATTTGCATTTCTCTGATGTTTAGTGATGCTGAGCATTTTTTCATATGTTGGTTGGCAATATGTATGTCTTTTTGAGAAGTGCCTGTTCATATCTCTTATCTATTTTTTAATGGAGTTATTTGACTTTTTCTTGTAAATTTGTTTATGTTCCTTATAGATTCTGGATATTAGACCTTTGTCAAATGCAAAGTTTGCAGATATTTTTTCCCATTCTGCAAGTTGTCTGTTTACTCCGTTGATAGTTTCTTTTGCTGTGCAAAAGCTGTTTGTTTAATTATGTCCCACTTAATCAATTTTTGTTTTTGTTACAATTGCTTTTGTGTACTTAGTCACAAATTCTTTTACAAAGCCAATGTCCAGAATAATATTTGCTTCAAGGATTTTTATAGTTTGAGGTCTTACATTTATTTTTTCAAAAATTCTCCATTTCAACAGGATTTTCAATTAATACACTACTATATGTATAATATTTTCTCATTCTAAAAATTACATCTTTCTATGTGATTCTACTGCTTGTATTGTCCACAATTTAATGCATTTCTATTTTTATTTTAAATGAGCCAACTAAAATTTCATTTACTCTTAATTTTTTATGAATTTGACTGAGTGAAATTTTTTGTTTTCTAATATCTGGTTTTGGTTCATTTGACAAATATTTATTTAAAGTACTTTTTATGTCTTGATCTTTTTTTTTTTTTTTGAGACAGAGTCCCTCTCTTCTGCGCAGGCAGGAGTGCAGTGGTGCCATCTCTGCTCACTGCAACCTCCACCTCCTGGGTTCAAGTGATGCTCGTACCTCAGCCTTCACAGTCATTAGGATTACAGGCATCCACCACCATGCCCGACTAATTTTTTTTATTTTTATTTTTTAGTAGAGACGGCGTTTCACCACCTTGGCCAGGCTGGTCTTGAACTCCTGACCTCAGGTGATCCACCTGCCTCGGCCAAAATGCAGAGATTACAGGCTTGAGCCACCTCGCCTGTCTTAAATTACTTTTTAAATCTTCAGCACTGTTGAAGAAACTAGGGATTCAGGATAGTATAGAAATGAAAAGGCTGGTGTTCTCTTGAGACTTACAGTTTACAAATGGAAACAAAAAATGCCTAAATAAATAATTAATGGCTGATATAACTTCATACATGTGGTAGTTGCATTAGAAAAAAAACGGAAAGTGTCTTGAGCCAGTGCCATTTTAAATAAAAGCCTTTGTTTTTATTAATTTCTTGTTTTCCTTAGTTTATTTGTATATTTTTTTCTTAAAAGAATTATTTGGCTTATATACATGATATATTATTGTATATTATACATATATTCTCTTTTATACCTTTTAAATAATTTATTTAAAATTACTAGTCAAGAAAGGCGATATCTTCAAGTCAATTGCATGACAACCTAAGAGATTGTTCCTAAAGATGTTTAGAAGGAGGACATGTATAATAGGATACCTGGATTCATATCTCAGCATTTTCCCATCTCTATCAAGAGAATACAGGGATGCCAACCCCCAACACCATCAGGCTAAAATCTGTGTATCACTTTTGACTTCCCCACTTAACTACTAATAGGTTACTGTTGATAGGGAGCCTTACTGATAACATAAATACTTGATATGGATGATAGACTACATTTCTACAATAAAGCTAGGAGAAAAATAACATTTTTAAGAAAATCATAAGGTAAAGAAAATATATTTAGTATTTATTAAGTGGAAGTGAATTATTAGAGTCTTCATCCTCATTTTTTTCATGTTGAGCAGGCTGGGGAAGAGGAAGAAAAGGAAAGCTTGGTCTTGCTGTTTTAGGGGTGGCAGAGGTAGAAGAACATCCATGCATGAGTGGACCTGCGCAATTCAAACCTGTGTTGTTCAAGGGTCAACTGTATATAGAAGATTGCTGTGAATCCTCAAGGGCTAAGGTGGGCATTGATGATGATTTGGATTTTAGTGTAAGTTATCCCTACATCTGCCCCATCTTCGTAAGTAAACCACAGTTGCCTGCACTCTCAAGAGAGGTCACACACAGGATTTGCAGGTTTAGTACAACCCAGAACCTTGTACAGCACAGAACTGGGCTCCACAATTTTTCCATCAGAACTGCTTTTTAGTAAAGATGAGTGGGAAACATGAGTTCAAGGACATTTCGCTGATTGTGAGAATTAGAATAACATAATGGTTAACCAAAAGGGTCTGTGTCAAATTGGATGGATTCCAGTTCCACCACATACGTGATTTGTAAACAACATAAGCCATTTAATCTCTTTTTACTCAAGTTGCCCATTTGGAAAGTGGAAGTGACAATATGGTTGATGAAATGGAATAAAATATTACCAACACCAACCCTAGCATTATTGCTTGTGTTAAATTACTGCATGTAAAGAATTTAGAAGAGTGTCTAGAGCACAGTAGTAACTCAATAGGCATTCTGGATTTTTACTATTTATTATTATTACTTTTAGTATTATCACTGCAGCCAGGACCCTGTTCCATGTGTATTTCAGTTGTTTTTTCCTTATGTTGCTAACACCTTGTAAGTAAATCATTTTCCCCTGTAAGTTCCTGCTGGCCCTCATTTCTGTGGCATTCAAAGCCTTGCCTTTGTTCCCTGATTAATTTTTTTTCCACACTGTAAAGCCATTTTTCTCATTATAATGCAATTATTTCTGGTGGGACCACGTTTCTTTGGTGATATAGAAGCCATGCTGTATTTATTTGTTTTTGTGCTAGCTGAGAGCCAATTGTAGCTGTTTAGGTAATCAGGTCTACCTCGACGCTAAAAAGCACTGTAAGAGGAATTGTCAGCTCATCCCATCTCTCTCGGGCAGGCTCTCATCTATGAAAATACTGCAGTGGTCTCTGGAAAAGAAAAGTGATTTGCAAAGTGAGGCTGAAGCAAGACTCAAGAAAATTGAGAGAAAATGTCAAACAATAAAAGGGTGATGATATTAAAGTCACAAAGAGTGGGGTTTTATGAATCATTGTGCCATTAATTGCCTTAGGGTCTAGGCCAGATTGTATCACTTTTTTGGACTTTGATTTTTTTATTACTATGAAATAATCTACCATTCAATGAGAAATGATGGATTAAAAAATGATGTAATTTGTAACCTCAACAAAATATCAATTTGACTTACCATTACATGGATTTAGAATTACCATAGTTTAGATCATATCTCCTAAGATAGTTCTGCTAAGTCAGACATTTTCTCTCTTTGTTTGTTTCTTTCTTTCCTTCTTTCTCCTTCCTTCCTTCCTTCCTTCCTTCCTTCCTTCCTTCCTTCCTTCCTTCCTTCCTTCCTTCCTTCCTTCCTTCTTTTTCTTTCAACTGGAATCTCGCTCTGCCACCTACACTGGAGTGCGGTGGCACCATCTTGTCTCACTGCAACCTCCACCTCCCAGGTTCAAGTGATTCTTCTGTTTCAGCCTCCCCAGTAGCTGGGACTACAGGCATGCGCCACCAAGCCTGGCTCATTTTTGTATTTTTAGTAGAGACAGGGTTTCACCTTATTTGCCAGGCTGGTCTGGAACTCCTGACCTCGTGGTCTGCCCACCTTACCTTGGCCTCCCAAAGTGCTGGCATTACAGGTGTGAGCCAGTGTACCTGGCTCACATTTTCTTAATGTAGATTTGGTGACTCATGACTGCACATATTACATTAATAATATTTCGTGGTCACAATTAGGCATCCATCTAGGAAAATATATTTGTACTAAATGTGATAACTAATGTAAGCAAAAGCAGCAGTGTTAATCAGATTATCTTTTGTTGGAGACTCTTCATGATATTTCAAATTTGAAATACAGTTTTGGTGGACTTAAACACTTCAAAAAATAATCCTTTCATTAGCCCTCTTTTGCACCATCCATAACTAATAATTTATCCAGATTTGTTCACATGTCATTTCGTGGCCCTTAGTCACAGGCATAGAGAGTGAGAAGACATTCTGGTGGCACTGACTCATGGATCCTGTGTGCCCTTTTTAGGGCTTTGCGCATACACCCTGCTCTCCAGCTCGGCTCTGGGAAAAGCAGAGTGTGCAAGCTCTGTCTGACTGTGGATAGAAGATTAAAAATAAGTGTAACAGTAGTTTGAAATAGCTCAGGTCAGTGACTTGGCCTGTCATACTGGTCTACGTACAACTTCCTCAGTTATTCTACCATGCTTATCCTCTCATGGTCACAATGTAGTGACCACATTTAAGGCAGACACTGCCTTTAGGCCCTTTTGTATTAGAAGCAAAACCCTTCTCAGAGCTTCTAGTAAACTTACACTTATGTTTTATTGACAGGAACTATTTCCATGGGCACCCCAGCTGCAGGTGAGGCCTTAAAAGATAAGAGTAAGGCTTTCTGACCCTTAGAGTAAAGGTGCCAAGGGTGATCAGCGGTGGGTATTAAGTATCACAGAAATGGATTCAAGAAAGATCCCTAAGGAAAAATTATGTAGGACAGAGGATGTTTCAGTCATTTTTCCGCATGAAAAAAGCAAAATCAAGAAGCCTGAGCCACCTGAACCATCAGCTACATGCTCTTTCCCTTCTTTGGGTCAGGAGGAGGTAGAATAGATTCAGTTTGACTTGGGAGGAAGTGTAAACTGCTCTTTATATATTAACAAAGAAAAAAGAGAAGATCCAAATAATCACAAATAGAAATGACAAATATGACATTTTAACTGTTCTGACAGAAATACAATAGATCCTTAGAGACTATACTGAACACTGCTATGAACATAAACTAGAAAATCTAGAGGAAATGGGTAAATTCCTGGAAACACACAACCTCTCTAGATTGAATCAGGAAGAAATTGAAACCCTAAACAATCCAATACTGAGTTTCAAAATTGAATCAGAAACCAAATACTTACCTATCAAAAAAAGCCCTGGACCAGATAGATTTACAGCTGGATTTTACCAGATGTACAAAGAAGAGCTGGTACCAATTCTGCTAAAACTATTTTCAAAAAATCAAGGAGGGATTCCTTCCTAACTAATTCTATGAAGCCAGAATCACCCTAATAACAAAACCTGGCAAAGACACAATGCAAAAAGAAAACTATAGACCAATATTACTGGGGAGGAAAGATGCAAAAATCCTCAACAAAATTCCAACAGACTGAATCCAGCATATATCACAAAGTTAATTCACCACAATCAAATAGGCTTCATTCCTGGGATGCAAGGTTGTTTCAACATACACAGATCAACAAGTATGATTCACTACATAAACACAATAAAAAACAAAAACCATATGATCATATCAATAGATGTAGACAGGCTTTGATAAAATCCAATGTCTCTTCATGATAAACACCCTCAACAAACTAGGCATCAAAGGGACACACCTCAAAATAATAACCTATGACAAACCCATAGCCAGCACCATACTGAATGGGCAAAAGCTGGAAGCATTCCCCTTGAGAACTGAAAGAAAATAGTGATGTTTACTCTCACCACTCCTATTCAAATAGTATTGAAAGTCTTAGCCAGAGCAAGCAGACAAGAGAATGAAATAAAATGAAAAACAATTTCATTTCATTTCCTATTTGGAAAATGAAATTTCCAAGTAGGAAAAGTAGTCAAAATATCTCTCTTTTTGACTATATGAGTCCATACTTAGAAAACCCTAAATTTCTGCTAACAGGGTCATGGAACTGATAAACAACTTCAGTAAATTTTCAGTACAAAACCAATGTACAAAAATTAGTAGCATTTTGTACACCAATGACATTCAAGCCAAAAGCCAAATTAGGAACACAATCCCATTTACAATAGCCACACAAAAAATAAAATGCCTAGGAATACATCTAACCAAAGAGATGAAAGATCTCTGCAAGGAGAACTACAAAACACTGCTGAATAAAATCATATATGACACAAATAAATGGGAAAACCATTTCATGCTCACGGATTGGAAGAATCAACATTGAAAATACTAAGGGCAGCCAGAGAGAAAGGCCAGGTTACCCATAAAGGGAAGCCTATTAGACTTACAGCAGCAGATCTCTCAGCGGAAACCCTACAAGCCAGAAGAGAGTGGGGGCCAATATTCAACATACTTAAAAAACAGAACTTTCAGCCTAGAATCTCATATCCTCCCAAACTAAGCTTCACAATTGAAGGAAAAATAAAATCTTTTATGAACAAGCAAGTACTCAGAGATTTTATTACCACCAGGCCTGCTTTACAAGAAATTCTGAAAGAAGCATTATACATAGAAAGGAACAACCAGTATGAGCCTTTCTAAAAATATATCAAAAAGTAAAGAGCATCAACATAAAGAAGAATTTACATCAATGAATGGATAAAATAGCCAGTTAACATCAAATGACAGTAACCCTAAATTTAAATCGACTAAATCCCCCAATCAAAAGATACAGCCAAAACCTAATGGTATATCCAAAGATACACAAAGACTCAAAACAAAGGGTTGGAGAAAAATTTACCAACCAAATGGAGAGCAAAAATAAATAAATAAACAAAAAGCAGGAGTTGCAATTCTCACGTCTGATAAAATAGATTTCAAAGCAACAAAGATACAGTGGTAAAAGGATCAATGCAACAATAAGAGATCTTACCCAGATACATAAGACCCATAATGAGATTTAGACTCAACGAGACAGAAAATTAATAAGGATATCCAGGACTTCAACTCAGATCCGGAACAAGTAAACTCAATAAATATTTATAGAGTTCTCCATTTTAAATACACAAAATATTGATTGGCCATTATTAATACCCATTTTTAGAATGAAGCAATATTCCTGTTCTCTCTCCCTCTTTTTCTTCCTCTTTCTTCCTCTCCTTCTCTCTTTTTTTACTTTTCAACATCCTAGTTCCTCACCTCTACTCAATACATTCCTCTGAACACCTGATTCCTTGTGATTCTCCCGTCCCACTGAAACCTCCAATCCATAAAAAAAAAGAAAGAGAATGTCTGAACTGCCTAAAGCAATCTACAGTTTCAGTGCTATTCCTATCAAACTTCCAATGTCATTTTTCATGGAATTGGAAAAATTATGCTAAAATTCATATCGAACAAAAAATCCTGAATATCCAAGGCAATTTTAAGCAAAAAGAACAAAGCTGGAGTCATGACATTTTCCAACTCTAAAAACTATACAATAAGGCCACCATAACCAAACAGCCTGGTACTGGTACAAAAATAGACACATAGATCAATGGAACAGAATAGAGAACCCAGAAATGAATCCACAGACCTACAGTAATCTAATCTTTGACAAAGTTGACAAAAATAAACAATGGGGAAAGGAGTCCCCATTCAATAAATAGTGCTGGGATAGGTGGTGAGCTACATGCAGAAGAGTGAAACTGGATCCTTACTTTTCACCATAGATAAAAATTTACTCAAGATCGATTAAAAATTTAAATGTTAAGACCTCAAACTATAAGAATCCTTGAATAAAACCTAGCAAACACCATTCTGGACATTGGCCTTGGGAAGGAATTTGTGACCAAGTCCTCAAAAGCAATTGGAACAAAAGAAAAATGGATCAAGTGGGACCTCATTAAATCAAAGAGCAGCAAAAGAAACTATCAACAGAGTAAACAGACAACTTACAAAATGAGAGAAAAAATTTGCACACTATGCACTTGACAAAGATCTACTATCTAGAATCTGTAAGGAACTTAATTCAACAAGCAAAAACCAAATAACCCCATTAAAAAGTAACCAAGAGACATGGACAGACACTTCTCAAAAGAAGACATACACATGGCCAACAAGCATATGAAAAAATGCTTAACATCCTAATCATAAGAGAAATGCAAGTCAAAATCACAGTGAGATACCATCTCGTACCAGTCAGAATGGCTACTGTTAAAAAACCAAAGAACAGCAGAGGTTGGCCAGGCTGCAGAGAAATGAAAATGCTTATAAGGGGAATGCTTATACATTGTTGGTGGGAATGTAAATTGGTTCATCCATTGTGAAAAGCAGTTTGGAGATTTCCTAAAGAACTTGGAACAGAACTACCGTTTGACTCCCCAATCCCATTAATGGGTGTATATCCAAAAGAAGATAAATCATTCTACTAAAAAGATGCATGCACTCATATGTTCATCACAGGACTATTCACAATAGCAAGACATGGAATCATCCTAGGTGCACATGGTGGATTAGATAAAGAAAACACGGTACATATATACCATGGAATACTAGGCAGCCATAAAAAAGAATGAAATCATATCTTTTGCAGCAACATGGATGCAGCTAGAGGCCACTATCCTAAGCCACTTAATGTAGGAATAGAAACAAAATATCACATGTTCTTACTTATAAGTGAAAGCTAAAATTCAAGTAATTGTGGCAACAGTAGACATGAGTGATAATAGAGGAGTGAAATATGGGTGCAAGGGATGAAAAACGAACTATTGGGTACTATGCTTATTATTTGGATGACAGGATCATTTGTATCCCAAACCTCAGCATCATGCAATATATCCACATAACAAACCTGCATATATACTACCTGAATCCAAGATAAAATCTGAAATGAAAAAAATAAAAAGAATAAATTATCCCACTTTGCATACATGAGAAAAATAACACACTGTATCCCATAAATGGATACAATTATTATTTGTTTATCAATGATAATATTTTTAAAATGTTGTAGCAGTGTGGGCTGCTCATCATGGAACATAGAATAATGAATATGTAATTAGGACACAGTTCCAACACAGTTACATACATAGTTCCATCCTTGGGAGGACAGCAACGGAAACATACTTGTGTTATATAGAAGTTAACTCCATCTTGGTTCTGGTTGTTTGGACAAGATGACTCTTGCAGATGTACCTCACCTGAGGACTCTTTCTAGGATTGTAGGGATCCAACCAGGGAGATAAGGCCATTTTGTTGTTTTGCTTCTGGACAGCTTGTTGGTCTGTCCTACACTGCAATTCCTAGTTTAGTTCATTGCATCCCTTAAAAACACTGACATATAAAGACTTCGAAGAAGATATTGTGTGCCTAATGCATGCCCACTGGAGTTGATGAAACATGAAACTTTAAATTAAGTATCATTTTTATGGTTTTTCTCTACTCATATAAACAAATAAGATGAATTAATGTGTGCTCAATGTTTGCAATTTCCTGGAATTAGTGTTTTTTTCTTTCTTTCTAAAGTTGGTGTAGAAACTGAGGGGTTAACAGTTTTAACATCCCTTCCTCCTCTTCAGCCAAATAACAGCATTGTACTGTGGTTGTGGTGAGCTGAGATTGCTGCCTGAACTTGAAGTGTTTAAGGATGAAAATAAAAATAACTGTATAGCTTTGATTCATAATACAAATTTCCAGTACCTACCTTTGGAGAAATTCTGAATTAATAGAAATGGGAATCTGATACTTGAGTAAGAAAAGTGTTCAGATGTATACCAAGGGCACTTGTGTTAAGATCACCAGCACAGTTCCTCTCATTGAATTCTTTCCTTCTACATGGTTCCATTCCTAATCCATTCACCTACAACTGAGTAATTTTTTGCAAGTTCTGTCTTGCTCAGGCTGGGACCTCTTATACTAATTACCTGTAATTGCATCATGCTCCCTAAACCTAAGGCTTAGGAAGGTTATATGTATGCAGCAAGAGGTACCTTCACCTAGGATAAAGCCTTCACCCACATAAATCCAAGGAACCTTCCCTGATAAAGAACTATTGTACACATTGGCCTCAATATTCTATAGCTCCAGAGAGGGTAGAAAAGACAGGGAAAAGTACATCAATATGTAACATTGGTAAAATTATAATTTGTGTGATTTTGCTCACATATGTCAGATTATATTTATGAATCTGTTTCTACAGTACATATCTGCATTAATATATCATTTCTCTTGCAATGTAATTTCACTCTTCAGCCTTAATTGGTCAATTCAGCATGCTTTAAGAAAAATAAACATGATAGGTGAGTGCATTGACAAATTCACTGAGACAAAATACAATATAAGAACATTTTAATCTTATATCCATAGATACTTCAGGATGTTCCAACTGTACCTCTCTTCCACCTCACACATAGGATTGCAATGATGCCAACCCTTGTTATGATATATTTGCACACACATATTTACTCATCCCCCACATATACATTCCAAATAAATGAAATCATTCATATTTCATTACATTGAAAGCCATGATTTTTCCATTTTAACATGTTGGAAACTAGGAAGAGTTCCAAAATCGATGCTGTTTTTGTTTTACAAATTATTATAGGGTACGTGTGTGTGTGTGTGTGTGAGCACAAGTAGGTGTACTTTGAGTTGTATCCATACTAATTAAAAAATATATATTTCTTTTCAAATTGAGGGGAAATTGTGAATCGTTTGGAGCAAATTATTTGAAAATTTACTAGGCTCCAAATTTTACAATTTAGGTATATTTATTATCATGGTTATGCCACAGCTGGACACTGAGGTTCTAGAGGAAATGAATATGAAACAAAGGCAATTACCTAATTTTAATGTTATACAAATATTCACTAAATGCTCATTGCTTTCCTGGAAACATAATTAATTCTGCATAAATGATTCATTAATATGAAAACTTTTACTTATGAGAAAAATCAGAATAGGCCAGGCATGGTGGCTCATGCCTGTAATCCCTGCACTTTGGGAGGCCGAGGCTGGTGGATCATCTGAAGTCGGGAGTTTGAGACCAGCCTGACCAACATGGAGAAACCCCATTTCTACTAAAAATGCAAAATTAGCCAGGAGTGGTGGCGTATTCCTGTAATCCTAGCTTCTTGGGAGGCTGAGGCAGGAGAATCATTTGAACCTGGAGGCGGAGGTTGTGGTGAGCCGAGATTGCACCATTGCACTCCAGCCTGGGCAACAAGAGCAAAACTCTATCTCAAAAAGAAAAAAGCAAAAAAGAAAAATCAGAATAGAGAACATAAACTCCTATTGAAAATGAGTATTTTCCGGGGTTGGTTTAAGTAAACTATTACGCAGTTTTCTGGGTAATGTTGATTATTTATATAAGTGTGGTTGTTCCTATATCATTTGAGGATGGAAATGAAGGTGGTATTAAAGGGATTTCTAATTAGCAATTTTTTCACAGCCACTTTCACCTCTTTGTTCCGTAGACTATAGATGATAGGATTCAACATGGGGGTGAGTCCAGCATATACCAAAGCCATAAATTTATCTATTTCCTGTGAATCTACAGTGGAGGGCTTCAGGTACATGGAGAGAGCTGTCCCATAGAACAAAACTACCACCGTCAGGTGGGCTGTGCACGTTGAAAAGGCTTTGCTTCGCCCCTCCACTGAGCTGATTCTCAGGATATTGGCGATTATAAATGCATAAGAGATACAAATGAGTAGCATTGGCATGGGAAGAAGAAGTACACTGATCACCAGCATGATTAACTGCACCAGGGAGGTGTCCACACAAACCAATTTCAAGACAGCCAGAATTTCACAAGTGAAATGATTGATGATCCGATTACCACAGAAAGACAGTGGCAGCACAGACATAGTTTCTACCAGGGCAGTGAGACAGCCTGTCATCCAGGAGCCAGCTGCAATCTGCACACATGTTCTCCTATTCATGACAATAGGGTATCTCAGGGGGTTGAAGATGGCTACATACCGGTCATATGCCATCATGGACAGGAGCACACACTCAGTGGAGCCCATAGCAAGGGAGAAGTACATTTGAGTAGCACATCCTGAGAATGAAATGGTATTTCTTCCTGAAACAAAGTTTGGCAGCATTGGAGTGAGTGCAGAAGAGGTGTACCAGATGTCCAGAAAGGAGAGATTGCTGAGGAAGAGGTACATAGGGGTGTGCAAGCGGGAATCTAGGATGGTGATGGAGATCAGAATAACGTTGCCCAGCAAGGTGGACAGATACATCAGCAAGCACACTGCAAATACGATGACCTCAACTTTGGGGTAGTGAGAAAATCTCAGGAAGATAAATACTGTTACAGATGTCCAATTTGCCGGTAACATCTTTAATGTTATTTTCATCTGCATATATGCATTCACAGATTAATATCACACATATATAAAACATAACCCCCTCCTTCACATATCTGGCACGTTTTATTTATATGAACCTATAAATTTATATAAACTTATTTGGTCTGTTCTTAAATGCTTCTCTAGGTTAGTGATAGTAATATATGTTTGAAGAAATATGTCACTAATAAAAAAAATTTAAGCAGGAAGTCAGATACATCCTTAAAATATTACTTTTGCTGTAAGATTTTCTTTTGGCAATGTGAGGGTAGGAAGATGATGTATTTAATTAATATCATAAAAGAATGAGAAAAGAAACAATATTTTGTGTTCTTTCTTTTTCCAAAAGCTCATTTTAACTGATCTATTTACCTCTGTACCATTAGAATGATTTTCTTCCTCTGATTTGGTAACCGTCTTCATACTTAGGTACTGTTCAGATTTCCGAGTTCACAGTTTCTTCTGCCATTCCTAGAGACACATCCAAAATAATTTGGAAGACTCAGTGAGTAAAGGCAAAACAAGGTATAGATTTCTGCAGCCACAAATTATCAGAGACAGAACACTTAGACACAAGCCCAGAGTTTCCTTCTCAAACCCAGGAAAACGGTGACATGTGTCTCATGCTGGGAGACACATGACTGCTATTCCTTTCATATTCTATGGTTGTCCTGGTGTTTGTGCTGCACAAACCCTCCAAAGAACCAGCCACTGGCCCTGTAGTGCAATTTAGGTTATCTGTTGCTTTTGAAAAGTCTCCAATTCATGCAGCAAATGAAAGTGAAAAATCTATTACAAATTCTAAAACTCCGGGGAGAGGGTCCCATGAATCCAATTATAGTCAGTAGCTTGTCTTGTCTAATTGTAGTGTTATCAAACAACAAATAAGCATGTTTCCTGTGACTCCTCTTCATTGGGAAGAGGAACTTTACCTTCTCCCAATAGTGTTATGAAGTCAGGCTGGTTAATTTAAATTAAGTTAAAAATAGTGGATAATATTGGTAGTTTCTCCTTCAGATTGTAGGAGAGTTTTATAATATGCATGAGATCAAGTTGTACTTGATATGGATCCCACCAGAGAGAGGAGTGAGTGTTTAATTAACTTTTCTATTACTCAACATGGCTTAAAGAGAGGGCCATTGAAGGTAGATATTTTTCATAGAACATGAAGGCCCATCTGATTTCAGAAACACCTTTTCTTTTGGGAAGTAAACTCCACCCTATCAAGACATCTTTGCCCTTCAGAAATCCACTGAAGGTTCTATCTGAGTGATGCTTTATAATCCCTGTTCACAACTTGTCTGTTTTCCAGGTGAGAGACATGGTTAACAGTGTGTGGTGGTGTGGGAAATGCATACTGTCAGTGTCATCACTGTACAATTGTGATTGTATAACTTGCTTCTTAGTAGCAGATTGTAATCAAGGCCATTACTGAATTGTGTATATCACATCAAATATTCTTCATTCTCAGAGAAGATCATAAATTTGAATGATTGCCAAGGTTTTTAGAAGCACAAAAAAAATATCCCCTCTTCACTTTGCAATCAGTATGCATCTTTTAGGTCTTTCATGTACTCACTCTAACAGAGGTATAACTTTCATGGCCTTGGGATCATGCATACGGTTCCCTTCTTTAACTGTAGGAAAGCTTTGTGCACAGGGAAGACTAGGGACTTTGTGCAATAAAACACTTTCCACTTTACCACTTCATTTTTGTCACCTACAGCAAGCTGATGATCCTCATTGAGATTCAGATTATTGATAAAAGGGCATTGACAATATTTCCTTATCAGAGGTGTTCTGAGGAACAAAGATATTTCATATAAAGCAACTAAGACTGTAATAGATAGGTAGTTAATAATGCTGTCGTTAATAAAATAGGTAATTAATAAATGTTAAATTTTTCTCCATTCTGCGGTTTTTGACTTGCTTCTTGAATCATCTTTTTCCTTGTATTTATTCTCCCTTTTCATTATTTCTCTCTTTAACTATGGCAATGCCCTTCCTTTTCTTTTTTCACTTAGACAATGTTTGTTGCAACTGCAATACAAATGATTGAAGCAAAAGAGAGAAAAGAAATGAACTAACTTCTGGCCTCCAAATCTACTTTTCCTCTGAATTTGTTTATCTGATATTCCGTCTAACTCACCTGTTCAGTTCCTATAGACCAAAGCTTGTGAAGCTCAAAGTGAATCATTTAGGTTGACTTGATTGTGCTTGAGAGAAGAGTTAGAAGAGTATATTTATTTTAGGGCTACCCACAGAAAGATCATCTGGAGAAAATGAATAAGTCTCAGGAAGGCTGCCAATCTTATTCCCCACTATTTATGCAGCAACAGACTACATTTCTGTCTTGGAGATACTTCAGAAAAATGCTGAAAAGAAGAAATACTGAACCTTCATGGAATCTTATCTCTGATTATAAATTATTCTACTATAAAGACAAAGACACACGCACATGTATGTTAACTGCAGCACTATTTACAATAGTAAAGACTTGGAATCAACCCAAAAGCTCATCAATGATAGTCTGAATAAAGAAAATGTGGCACATGCAAACTATAGAATACTCTGCAGCCATAAAAAAGAATGAGTTCATGTCCTTTGCAAGAACATGAATGAAGCTGTGAGTCATCATTCTCAGCAAACTAACACAGGAACAGAAAACCAAACACTGAATAGTCTCACTCATAAGAGGGAACTGAACAATGAGAACACATGGACACAGGGAGGGGAATATCACACACTGGGGACTGTTGCAGGATTGGGGAAAAGGGGAGGGATAGCATTAGGACAAATACCTAATGCATGTGAGGCTTAAAACCTAGATGACAGGTTGTCAGGTGCAGTAAACCACCATGGCACATGTATACGTGTGTTCACAAACCTGCATATTCTGCACATGTATCCCAGAACTTAAAGTAAAATAAAAATAAAAATAAAATCAACTGACTATATATTGCATGGATTTCTTTCTGAATTCTTTCATTTTGTTCCACTGATCTATTTGTTTTTCTTTATGCCAATACCACAGTACCTAGATTGGTATAGGTTTATAATAAGTTTATAATACAGTAAGTGTAAATCCTCAAACTTTATTCTTTTCAGTGTTGTCTTCAGTATACTAGGTCCTTTTCTTTTCCTATCAGCCCTAAAATTGTCAGTTTCTCCAAAATCTCTTTCTAGATTTTGAATGGTATGGCGGTAATCTGTAGATCAATCTCAGGAGAAATGATATCTTATTAATATGAATTCTTCTGATTCATGAACAATGTATCTCTCATTTCTATAGGTCTTTAAATTTTGTCTTCAATGTTCTGTAGTTTTCAGTGTAAAAGTTTTACGTATCTGTTGGACGTGGCAACTCAAGCGTAATCCCAGCAGTTTGGCAGGCTGAGGCGGGTGGATCATTTGAGGTCAGGAGTTCCAGAACAGCCAGGCCAACATAGTGAGACCCCGTCTCTACTTAAAATACAAAAATTGGCTTGGTGTGGTGGTGTGCTCCTGTAATTCCTGTTACTTGGGAGTCTGAGGCAGGAGAATCACTTGAACCCAGGGGACAGTTTGCAGTGAGCCGAGATGGCTTCACTGCACTCCAGCCCAGGTGACGGAGTGAGACTCTGTCTCAAAAAAAAAGTTAATTTTCTCTGTTATTTTATATTTTAAAACATGTGGTATTTTAAAAATACATTCTTCAATTTCTTTTTGTTGCTAAATACAAATGCAACTGGTGTGTGTGTGTGTGTAGTAACATATCCTAATAGCTTTATACATTCTTTTATTAATTTTATTATTTATTCCTTGGAAGTTTTTGTCACTGTTCACATATACAATCTGGTTGTCTGTGAATTGGGACAGTTTCCTTCTTTCTTTCCAACTGTAACCCCTTTTAGTTATTTCTCTTGCCTTCCTGCTGTGGCTAGGACAGTCAATATAATGTTACACAGAAGTGGTGATAGTGGACATTCTTGCCTTGCTCCTGATCTTAGCAGGAGAATATTCAGTCTTTTAATTGACTATCTGGCTGTTTCACCTTGGACAAATCTCCACATTCAGTCTCCTTTTCCTTGTGCTTAATTGGAGAGAATTGAAATAGATCATCTTTCGTAACCCTTTCAAATATAATATTTCAAAACTCTGATATTCACTTGTAAAAGCATGTAAACTATGTAATGATTCTTTCTTGCATAGCTACAGTGAGTTCATTGACACTACACATTTATGTGGATGTGTGTACATATATAAAGTACAAAATAATATATCTATTACATATAATCATGTATTTCTCTCTCTTTATAAGTATATTTTTTCTTCGACTAGATCTCAATTAATCATCTGTGAATATCAGTGAAAGCTAAAGGGTAGACACTGGAGGACAAGAATGAAAAATAGCTAGACTAAGGGGTAGATAATTCCATACTAGCAGAATAAGGAATCAAATCAATGTGAAAAAATAATAGGAGGTGATTCAGTCTTGAAACTGTGAAGATCCAGCACTGAGTTGGAAGAGCAGAAGAGAAGCAAGGAAGTATTTGGAAGCATGGGCTGGCTGCCCAGTCAAAGAACTAGGAAGGTTAAAGACACTTACTTGGAGTGATGGGGAAGAGGCTAGGTCTAAATCTGAGATGGGGACCTATGTATTTATCCATATGCTTTCTTGTTTTTTCCAGCATGAAGGGCTCTGAGAAAGCCTAGCTTGTCTTAAAGAGGGAGGTTGGTATGATACGGTGGTACAGAGAGAAACCAGGAAGAAGCCTAAAAATATGCTTGAAAGCTAAACAAATTGAGATTTTCATTTTAACAATTGCATGCTGTTGCTCGGTGCCCCATCTCTCATGAAATGACAAATTGAAAGCTTATCAGTTACAGATGAGCATGGAATTAATCCAGTAACTGCCGTGAAAGCAACAGTGTTGAGAAAATGCACAAACGGGTGTCCAGGGGGCCACACTCAAGATGTATGAACCTCTCAGGTGAGGCAAGTGTGGGCACAGGAGCTGTTAGAATGACAGTTCTTTGTAGTGGAAAATCAACATTTCTAATATTCCCACTCTAATCACCTCCCTCCCCTCAAAAAGCAAGGAAGCACACAAAGACCACGCTTCCTGCTCTGTTCCTGATCCTGAATAAGTTATTTAATTAACAGCCACCAATTTAAAATTACTGTCTTTGTTAGGTGGTAGAGGTAAGAAGATAATAAAGATATAAACCCTTTCCTGAGCACCCTCTAAATCTAATCAGGGATTATAGTTTAATGATAGGATTATTTATCAATCATGGGGGTGACTGAGCACCCTTTGCTGAGATCTGGGAAAGATTACAAAGGACATCATAAAAAAAATTGCTATCAGAGTAGAATTTGAAAAGTTATCACATGTAGCCCAATGAGTATGTGAAAGCAAAGCCTTCTGGCAGGGAATAACTGTTTATTTAAACTTGGAGTCATAAAATGTCATTTTGTACTCAGGAAAAGATACGTAGATTAATGTGACTAGATTATTGAGTATAAAAGAGGGAGTTCCTGGTAGTAAAGCTGGCATTGTCACATGGGATGGTCTGTGCCAGTTGAGGGCCTCTATAGTTCCCATTTTAGGTCCTCAAAGGGGATTTTACCAGAAGGAAAGCAATATAAATATGGCTTGAATTTTTAATAAATCACTTAAAGAAGCAAGGAGAAGGGATTGAAAATAAGACTGAAATTAGAAGTCTCAATGAAAGTGGATGGGACGAGTTTGGATCCTGAGATACTACAACAGGCAGAGATGTACATTACTTGGGTTATATCATCACCTGGTGTTGACTGTACAGTATTAACTAAATTCAGGGAGTTAGGCAGAATAGCGTAATTGAACATAATTTGAAAGGACAAGCTCTCAGTTGAGGTCATAATGTGCCCTGGTAGACATTAAAATAAGACATTAAAATGTTTTCTTTTGACACATTGTAAAAGTTCCTGGGAATCCCACCAAAGATGTACTGATAAAAGACACCAGGGGCTGGATACCCGTTTCAGTCATCTCAGGAGAGTCTATATGCATAGATAATCATGAGGGAAGGGGCCTGATGAGTATGGGGGGGCTGAGGGAGTTTCTTTGACATTTTACTGATTCGCTCAAAGAAGATAATTGTTCATCCCTGAGTGAATATAAATCTGGCTCAAAAATCATTTTACTTTTCCATAGATGAGTCAGGATCAATTAAAAGACTTCATCTTCCAAGAAGAAGGGCTGTTACTCAAGTTGAAGACTGCATGCGGACTTTCACATTTTCTAGAGGGGAAGGAGTGTTGAACCAAGATTAGGTTATTGCATAGGAGGTTGTGCTAGTTTGCTAAGGCTACCGTAACAACATACCACAGCCAAAGTGAGTTAAACAGAAATTTATTTTCTCACACTTTTGGAGACTAGAAGTTCAAGGTTGAGGTGTTAGCAGGTTTAACATCTCCAGGCGTGTTCACAGGGTCATCTCTGTGGAAGCACCTGATTTTTCTCTTTGTGTCCATGTTTATTTTTATGGGGATACCACTCATATTGAATTAGGTCCCACTCTGAATACTTAAAATTAACTTAATCACTTCTTTAAAAAAAAATTTGTGGATATGGTATCTTGCTTTGTTGCCCAGGCTGGTCTTGAACTTCCAGCTCCAAGTGGTCCTCCTACCTTAGCCTTCCAAAATCTTGAGATTCAAGGTGTAAGCCTCCATATCTGGCTTTAATCACCTCTTTAAATATGGTTTAATCACCTCTCTAAATATGATTTTATTCTGAAGTACAGGAGGTTGGGTCTGCAACAAATGAAATTTGGGAGACACTATTTCATCTGTAACAGAGGATATTGGTCACTTGGTACCTGGGTAGCTTACACCTCTTCAGGAACATATTCAGGGCCTGTTATTAGGTTGGTACCTTGGATGGAGGGCAAGGTTTAAGATTCTGTTAACTAATCTGGCCACCAAAATATACTGATCTTTTCTCTTGGCAATAAGTTTGCTTCTTTGGTGCCAGAGAGCACGGTTACTTGGTAAGCTTTATGACATCTTTCTAAAATCAGGATGCCAGCAAAGCAGATACTTCAGGCAGATGTAGTGTTCATTGTTGAAATCTGGGTGTACAGAACTGTGGTTTGCACTGCCTTTTTAAACATTTTACTTTAATTTCTGGGGTACATGTACAGATCTTGCAGGATTGTTATGTAGGTATACACATGTCATGATGGTTTGCTGCCTCCATCCACCCGTCACCTATATTAGGTACTTCTCCTAATGTTATCCCTCCCCAATCTCCCCACCCCCCGCTATCCCTCACCTAGCCCCCCACCCCCCAACAGACCCCAATGTGTGATGTTCCCCTCCCTGTGTCCATGTGTTCTCATTGTTCAACACCCACTTATGAGTGAGAACATGTGGTGTTTGGTTTTCTGTTCTTATATCAGTTTGCTGAGAATGATGGTTTCCAGATTGATCCATGTCCCTGCAAAGGACATGAACTCATCCTTTTTTATGGCTGCATAGTATTCCATGGTGTGTATGTGCCACATTTTCTTTATCCAGTCTATCTTTGATGGGAATTTGGGTTGGGTCCATGTATTTGCTATTGTAAACAGCTGCACTGCCTTTTCTACACAGGCCGTTTAGAAGGCATGTCTCATCTCCAGGGAACAGTGACTTCGAGGCCTTGGGGTTTTGATGCCATCTCCATTTGGCTTTCCAGAATAATTTTTGGTTAGTAAGGGTTCTCTAAGGTGATCACAGAAACTAGAGCAAATACAATCATATCTAAGAAAAATGTTCAAGGAACAAAGTCAAAGATGTGTGGCCACAAACTTCATCAAAACAAAAGGTGCTTTGCAGCCTGAAGCAGGAACATGGGGCAAAGCCAAGGTGTTTGGAAGTCATGGGACACCAGATTCCACCATCAAAGGATTCGGATAGTTAGAGGAAGGCCTACATTAGCGAATAAAGTAACCATCAACGAGTGATATTTTGCATATTTTTGGAAGCATAGCAAGGGCAGAATAAGCGTATTTAAGTTTGACATTTGTGAGCTGTAACTTTGGGTCTGACAGACATATTAGGGCTAACTCCCTTATATTGTATGATTGCCTATATTGTGAATTAGGTGACTTAGTTTTCTGTTTTTGTTGTTGTTGTTGTTTTTTTTTTTTTTGTGACAGAGTTTTGCTCTGCTGCCCAGGCTAATGTGCAGTGGTGCGATCTCGGATCACTGTAACCTCCTCCTTTCTCATTTAAGTGATTCTCCTGCCTCAGCCTCCCGAGTAGCTGGGTTTACAGGCACGCACCACCATGCCTGACTGATTTTTGTATTTTTAATAGAGATGGGGTTTCACCATGTTGGCCAGGCTGGTCTCGAACTCCTGTTAGTTGGCTTTTTATTATCATTAAGGAGGTTGGAATGTAGTAATGACTAAGTAGAGATTTGTTAGATGAATAAATAGTTCATCACAGAGGTAACATTCCTGCACACAGGCCCAAGGTAAGAGGCAAGGAAAGGTTACCCTGGCCTTCCCTGTACACACACAGGGATACAGCTCTATCTGTGAACCCTACACTACTACAATTTTCTAAGTACAGTTTTAATTGTCCTTGAAAAGATTAAGATACAATTTTTATTTGTCAAGTATCCTCAATAAAGCTTGGAGCCGGAAGGGAAGTTTAAATTTAAGATCTCTGATGTTATAATCCTCTATTGCCAATAGATGGCGAAAAAGACTTGCTTGTCTTTCATGGAACCCACACTCCCCCTATGAAAAGGTTTCTCAGTAGAGAAAAAAAATGCAGTGCTTTGTTTTTCTGTTGTTGTTAATACTTACAAATAGAAAAAAAAGCCTTGTTTATATTTTTATTCGAATTATTTTAAAACAGGATAAATTGTGGAAGAGAGTTGCTAGTGTTTTATATTAAAAATTAAATACTAAGGCAAAGCTCTGTGCTCAGTATTGAACTGGAGGCTGTGAAGAATAGACTAAGTACAAGGTTTCATCCCTGGCCCTGAACTGAAGGACACTTGATGTATCTTTTACATTCATGTGTCAGTCAATGGCTGCCTTGCTTGGCCATTGCTTATGGTAAATATAGATAAACTCGGCGGGGGTGGGGGGGCGGGGGGCGTGGCTCACGCCTGTAATTCCAGCACTTTAGGAGGCCGAGGAGGGCGGATCACGAGGTCAAGAGATGGAGACCGTTCTGGCCACCATGGTAAAACCCCGTCTCTACTACAATTACAAAAATTAGCTGGGCGTGGTGGCGCGAGCCTGCAATCCCAGTTACTCGGGAGGCTGCAGCAGGAGAATTGCTTGAACCCAGGAGACAGAGGTTGGAGTGAGCCGAGATGGCGCCACTACACTCCAGGTTGGGTGACAGCGAGACTCCATCTCATAAAACCATAGATAGATAGATAGATAGATAGATAGATAGATAGATAGATAGATAAGCTCTCCGGAGCCCCTGTGGCTCCAGTGCTAATCCTGCTTCTGCTTTGTGTGATCACAAGAGAATAAAATAGGACACTGTTGGTTTCCATGCTAAGTGATTCTACAGCTTCAGCCTGCGCAGAACTCAAGCTTATCCCATGGTTTCAGTGGGGGCAGAAGGGGGGATGGCTTGCCTTGTCAAGACAGGCCCTCCTGTATTCAGTAAATGACTTCAAAGAAGGCATATTAGTTTGGTGGGGCTGTCATAACAATGGACCACAGACTGGATGGCTTAAACAGCAGACATGTATTGCCTTACAGTTCTAAAGGCTAGATGTCCAGATCATGGGTTGGTTCCTTCTGAGGCCTGTGAGAGAGACTCTGATCCATGCCTCCAGCCTTGCTTCTGGTAATTTGCTGGCATTTTTTTTTTGGCATTCCTTGGTTTATAGAAGCATCACCCCAATCTCTGCCTTCATCTTTATATGGCATTCTCCCTGTGTCCATTTCTTTGTACAGATTTTCCCTTTTTATAAGGACATCAGTCATATTGTATTAGGGGCCTGTACTTCTTAGGTATGATGTCATCTTAATTAACTACATCTGCAATGGCCCTATTTCCAAATATTATTATTCAAGTTCAAATAGGGTTTGAATATTTAACCCATAATAGGAGGCCTTATAACTATTTCCCAAGTGGGGATTATAAGTATCCTCTAGTTGATTTCTTTCCTTTTGTTGTGTGTCGGGGGGTGGTTAAGTTTTATGAGATGGTCAACACGGCCATTGTTTAGAAATGTTTGAAATGTGTCATTAAATCTATATGCTAAAAAGCAACAATACATTATTTTTCTCTTTTTCCTTCCTCCTTCTCTCCTCCCTCAGTCCCTCCCTCCATTCCTTCCTTAAAAAAAAAAAAACAAAAAACATGATGTACTTACATCTGGTACATGACCGGAAAATTTTGAGTCGGCAGAAAATAGAAGGGGCTATAAAGTAGGATAGGATATGATAGGAGAGAGAGATTATAATATATCAAAATGTTCTCATGCATACTTCATGTTTTAAAGAAAAAATGACAACCTAGAGCCTCATTAAGTTCTGAATGACCAACTTTCCTATAGCAAATATTCTATGACCTCTTATGTATGCCCAATTTTCTTTTTCTTTTCTTTCTTTTTAGACTTGAAGGGCACTAGTTGCTTACCTCATAGGCAAAGGGAAGGTGCTCCTCATAATGTTATTCCGTATTCTATTTTCTACCCATGAGGATGTCCATTAGGGAATGATGCTACCCTATAGCAGCCGAACTGGGTGCTTAAAAGAATGCCCAAGAAGAGGATGTTAGCAAGTGATTCTGCTTTAGCAGGGAAATGAGTCAACCGCAGTTACCTTGTTGTTGGGTTTTAGTGTTGTATAAATTTGCCTTCCCAGCATGTGTTATTTACGTCATATATGTTTAGAAAAATATTTTGCTCATTCATACCTACAACAAACTTTGAAGAATGCTTTCTGTGTGAGGGCCCCGTTTTCAGCCCAGAGAACGTTGAGCTGGATAAGGCATGATCTCTGTCTCGAGGAGGAGTATACCCTCATGAAGTTGAGCTCATTTAATAACCTGGATATACACATGTGCGTGTCTGCAGCGCGAGTGACCTGAATGCCCATTGTGATCAGTACCAGAATACAGGGCAACTGTCAGATCCTTTGCAGGTGGCTGATGAAGATACCATGGCAGCCTGTAGGTTATTCTTGCCCTCTTGCCATTGCCTCTTTTCTCAAACCTCATTGATCATTGTGCTGGCCACTTTTAAGGGTCAGGCATGTGAAGGTGGGCATAACACCTGGATATGTCTTTGAGCATATTTGCCGAGTTATGATCGTCATCATGATTAGTGTCCTCTTCCTCACTGAAGGCCAGCTCTCGAATGTCCTCTCTTAACCTTAATGAGCTTATTAATTCTTTAATTCAGCATTCTCAAATAACATTATTTTAATACTTAACTCTTTTCTCACTGGCTTAAATTTATTTTCAAAATCTTCCACTTAGTTTCATTCAACAGCTTTTTAATGCGTGGAATGATGTATTCCTGCATATAAATGTACAGTTTATTAACGTAATGGAGTCGCATTGCTGTGGAAAAATTCTTCCTAATTTTATGCCAGGTTAATTACACTTCTGCAGAGAACGCTGCATCTTTCAGATGCTCTGTCAATGGAGTAAATGTGGGATCTGCTAGCGTAAGAGAACACAACCACAGAGCTAGCGGGAGAATTGCCAGGTAAAATATATGTTACTAAAAATAGCAATTGGAACTCTTGTAGTAAGACACGGCCAAAAATGAAAGGCAACATACTAAAATAAGATATAGGCCATACCTTCACAGAGTCACACAGATGCAAGATGGCATCTCATTTGTTTTCACTCACACTGTGTTCCTAGGATTCAGCACACTACTGGAGCTTTGTAAATAAATGTTCTCAAACTGTATGATTGAACAGATTAAAAACAACTAATCCAGTAGCTCAGAAATTGGAGGTCCTCTTATGAACTATTTAAAGAACCACCAATTGATTTGATAAATGACGTACAGGCAGGTCACAAGACTATAAGTCTAAATGTTTTTATTTTTAATGTTATCTTTAAGAATAAACAAATAAATATTAATATAATTGAGGTATGGTCTTTAAAATCCAATCAAATAATACCATATCCAAACATCTGTGAATGAATACACCCCACAATTTGTATATGATTGAATAAATTTAAATTCTCTGTGATGCCAACTAAGTAGCATGGTGTGCCTGACTAGCACATAGGCTTGAATCACATTTAGCCAGTGCTTGGTAAGTATTTATTCATTTAAAATGGAAGGAGAAATGTCCAAAACATCACCTCAAATAAAAATCAATGAAAATTTCTTCATAACCAAAACTTCACACCATGGTGACAGAAACAAAATTTCCTTTAGCATTTTTTGAGTTCCTACCCTATAGCAAGTATCCAGACTTAATGATGCAACTTCTTTTACTGAACTTTGTTATTTGAAAACAATTTTTCTTATTATGCTGATTCAGATTATATTGTGTACCATTCTCTATTGATTATGATTAATAGAGACAAAGTTTCTTTTATTAGGCTCTCGTTAGAAACAAACTTCTCCCCACTCTGAGAAATCAAATTATTCCTAGCCTGCAGAATTCCTGAATTCCATAAAAAATTAATGTCGTGAATATTTCAATTAGGAAATATGAGCAGTCATTAATTTGTTTAAGAGCTTGGTAAAAAGTTTCAAAGAGACTCAGTTCAAGGAGGATGTTAATTGTAGCAAGAGGTCTCTTGGTATTGACATTGTGTTTGTGCTAAGGTCACAGACTCTCATTATAATTAAGTGTTTTGACATGTGCTGACATTTAACTTGCTGAAACACATTTAAATATTTCTATAAACCATCTACCAGAAACGAAGACTACCCTCAACAACAAGTATCCTTGAGAAATGACTGCATCCATCATGAAGTCATGTTACAAAGAGTCAAAGTTGCTAGTCCTTTTGCAGCGTAAAAGGAGAATTTCTTGTCTGTCCTAATGGGACCAGTGAGAGCTGGTGTTGTGATATCTATAAGAGTCATGATAAAGTGTCTTCAACACTGGCAGGTAGATAAAATCATTCTCCATGAGGGTATCTCATAGGACTCAGCACACAGTATCCAAGAGTTTAATCATGTACAGACGTAACCATGCAGTTTACAAACTGGTACAAAGATAAATGACTAAATTATGGACAATGTCCAGGCTTTACTAAAGTGGCCAGGCTATAAGAAGGGAAAGTTGTCATTGAATTATCTGCAGGGTAAATGCTCCTGTTAACAAAAGAGTGGCCTTATCTGCTTGAGTTCTAGAAAAGGAGGTATTTTGTACCACATAGAGACACTTTATCACAGTCTGACCACTAGAAAATGAACAGGATTAAGGGACCTAGAAAAACCATTAGCTTTTCTTTATCTTTGTTGAAATATTCCTCAAGAGTATCCTGTTCCTTTTCTCTGATTCTTTTACTGAGCAAACTTTTGACAACACATCAATTTCCAGACTACCTAAGTATCTGGTATCTCATGCCAGGAAAATAGTGTCCTGGGCTTGTTGAAAGTGTTTATTTTTTGGTAAATTAGTAAATCTGCTGTTTAGTCTTCCATGGTATATTGATAAATCTCTTAGTGTCTGCTTTATCATTCATCTCTTCAGAATTTGTTTGTTATGAACCAGCCCCTAAGAGGCCACTCAACTCTTGGCACCCTGATAGGTTAAATATCTGGGACCAAAATAATTAAGTGGGCCGGTGTGTTGGCTCACACCTGTAATTCCAGCACATTGGGAAGATGAGGTGGGTGGAACACTTGAACTCAGGAGTTCGAGACCAGCCTGGCCAACATGGCAAAACCCCATCTCTACTAAAAATACAAAAATTAGCCAGGTGTGGTGGCTGGTGCTCGTATTCCCAGCTACTTGTGAGGTCTGAGGCATGAGAATCACTTGAACCTGGGAGGGAGAGGCTGCAGTGAGCCAAGATCAAGCCACTGCACTCCAGCCTGGGTAATAGAGTGAAACTCAGTATCAAAAAAAAAAAAAAAAAAGAAAAACTGGGCTCTTAAGTCAAACAGACTCTGAGGGAAGCCCCAAGGCCCTGCTCAGGCCCACTACTTGTCCTGCTCTTTGATATTGGTCTCTTTCCCAGTCAGCATGTTTTAATTATGACCATGTGTCTTAGCCCATTTGTGTTGCTGTTAAGGAATACCTGAGACCGAGTAATTTTTAAGACAAGAGAACTTCTTGGCTCAGAGGTCTGCAGGCTATGCAAGAAGCATGGTGCTGGCATTTGCTCAGCTTCTGGTGAGGCCTCAGGAAGCTTTTACTCTTGGTGAAAGGCAAGGGGAGCTGGCATGTCACATGATGAGAGAGGGAGCAAGAGAGATGTCAGGCTCTTTTAAACTGCCAGTTCTCATGTGAACTAACAGGGCGAGGACTCACTCACTATCATGTGGAAAGGCACCAAGCCATTCATGAAGGATCCGCCCCTGTGACCCAAACACCAGTTCCCACCTTCAACACAGGTGATCACGTTTCAACATGAGATTCGAAGGGGGCAAACGTCCAAACTGTATCACTCTCCATAGATTAGTAGGTTACTTTAAACATCTAATTTTCTCAAAAACGAGACTTTTCACAGTCTTTTTTTTTTTTTTTATTTGAGATGGAGTTTCGCTCTTGTTACCCAGGCTGGAGTGCAATGGCGCGATCTCGGCTCAAAGCAACCTCCGTCTCCTGGGTTCAGGCAATTCTCCTGCCTCAGCCTCCTGAGTAGCTGGGATTACAGGCATGCGCCACCATGCGCAGCTAATTTTTTGTATTTTTAGTAGAGACGGAGTTTCACCATGTTGACCAGGACGGTCTTGATCTCTTGACCTTGTGATCCACCCGCCTCGGCTTCCCAAAGTGCTGGGATTACAGGCTTGAGCCACTGCGCCCAGCCCAAAGTCTTTAAAACAGATCTACCAATTTACAAGTACATAGATGAGGTCAAGTCCCTTTATATATCTTGTAGTTTGCAAGACACGTTTTCATACTACACATCCTAGCATGTCAGTTTAATCCTTCTGCTAATGCCCTCCTTGTAAACCTGGGATCAGTCAACTATCACATCCCACCTTCATGCCTCAGTTCTTTCAGGCTTTATAATGGAAAGGGCTTGGTGCCTGGCTCAACCGTTCAGTATAACAACAGCGATAAAAAATTTATGAGTGATTATTATGAGTTAGCCAATATGCTGGGTACTTTCATACATATTTAATTATCTCATTAACTCTTCACCCTGTGAAATAATTTCCATTTTACAGATTAAGTAATAGAGGGTTTTCATAATAAAGTAACCTGTTCAGAGTCACACAGTGGAATATGTAAAGTGTGAACCTAGGCTAATCTGACTTCAGGATCCTGGCTCTTTCTGGTATGGCCTGCTGTGTCCCTCTAATTTACTAAATGAGCTTTAATGGAGATCTTGTCCTTTACCAGTATGATAACGTTCTGGTAGCAAAAACTCATGCATTACAAACAACCTAGGCGTTATGGTGGGATAGATCTCACCAATTAAAACAGTGGCGTACAGAATGTAGCATCTAGTAATTGAGCTGATTTAGGATTCTTTAATAGAATTCCATTTAACTAGAAGATTTTTGATTATTAATGAACTCAGTCATGGTTGGGCTGGGTTGATCGTGGCTTAATTGCTCTAGGGCCCTTCACTTTGGCAATCTTTTCACAAATACTTAAAATCGAGTTCATTTTCTGGTGTCTTTGAAGGGATTCTAGGTTTACCATTTAGGCTGAATAGTCTAAATAGCTCAAGGTCTCATAAAAGATGTAGTAAGACAAATATCTCAATGAAATATGTTAACAACCGTTTTAACAGATTACCGTGGGAGTTAGAGGGGAGGCCACTGAGTTTCCTGGGCTTCTGGGAGAGCTTTCCCAGTGAGGAGGTATCATTTCCTCAGGTCTATAAAGGACAGACTGGGAGTTTGCTAGGTGAAGAACTGAAGAGGAGGGAGGGCTTTGCAGACAGTGGGCCCAGGTCCTCCAAAAGTATTGACACATGGAAAAATTTTGTAAATTCATAGACTGATGAGAAATTCAGTGTGGTGGGCTTTTATTTTTATTTTTGTAATTATGAACACATTGGCTAAAGATTGAGACAGGTAGCATGGATGTCAGAGCCATATCATGAGGTCTGACTTTCAGAAGTGCTTGACACTCTGTTGCTAACATGTTTTGACTGCCAGTCTACAGAAGGAGACTCAATGAGACAGACTTAGGTCTCCCATGATTAAGTAGCATCTAATTTAAAAGTCTGATTATCCCAGCTTTCTGACTCTGATTAGCCTCTGCTGCAGATCATATTCAGTGTATGCAGTAGAAAAAGTATAAACCTTTTAATTCACATGGACCATTCTTTATATAAGAGATTGTTAATATGTAGTTATCAGAGCATTGTGTCTGAAAAATCTGGAGGGCTTGCTGAGAAAGTACATAGCTGGGTCTTGGGATCCTGATATTACTGGTATGAGGATGCTGCCCAGGAATCCAAGTTTTTAACATTTTGCAAGATTCTGTTACATACATAAATATGCAGATTCTTGCCCTATAGGGTAAAATTTAAAAGATGTAGTTACATTGATTGCTTGGAGCTCTTATGTAACTCACTTTAAGATAAAAGGAACTACAGGACGGTGTATTGATAATGTTAATATAGAGTTATATGCCAAGTTTCTAGATCTACAGGATTAGATACAACATGGTTAGGAGTAAGTCAATGTATGCATTATTCTTATATGAACATCAGAGCAAAGGTTACAAAATGGCAACTTGTTTAATTGGAATTTTCCCTCAGAAATATTTGTTTTTGATTTATATATTAGTTAAATTGTTAAGAGTTTGAATTAGTTCCCACATATAAACACTCAATATTTCATACAAAATATTGTATTCACACAATATAATATATGCCTCTTGGAGGATGCCTCCTTTGGAAAGAGTTCAGGATCTCTAGCTTATCATGGACATCCCCAGCCTGCCCCACCCTGTGCCTTTGCCTAGCCGGCAGAAATTTTCCTGTCTCCCTACAGTAAGGCGAATTCACATCTTAACACTCTGTGCCTTCTAGTTTCATTCCCTGTTCTTACCTCACTTCTTTTCATGCTCAAGAACTGCTGATTATTGAGAGGTGGGTGAGCAGAGACCTTCACCCCTCTGTGTCTTTGCACATGTTCCTACTTAGGTCCTTGTCAACTTTATATTTTTGGTCATCTTTTAAAACACGAGGCAAGTGTCATATCAACTGTGCAATCTTCCTTGGCTTCTCCCAGGCCAATTCAAGAATTCTTCCTCTGAGCTCTCTAAGAACTTTGCAAAATTCTCTTGTATCTCTTATCACATGTGTCTTTTAACACCTCCACCACCATACCATGAGTTTATTCAGTACTTGACAATGGAAAGACATTTTTACCTAGGCTTAATATACTAGGGATTGTGTCAAACCCACAGTTAATCAGAAGATCTAATAATCCCACTTGTGAGACTTCTTCATTATCTTAGTAGTAGAAATGGTGGCATTGTTTTAGAAGAATACATACCTGTTGTGACTTTACTTAGAAATGTTTAGGCAGAATTCATCAGGCAGGTGCAGTGTATTCTTTTGCATGTCACTACTGTGATTTTACTTCCAAAATGAAGTTGAATATATAACAGACAACCTAAAAAACCTACCTCATTGAATCATTTCCTATCATAATATACTACAACTACGTCTTAGCTGAATGAAATTTGTGATCATTTCTTCAGAGAACATTCTGTTCTGTATTTAACTATGAAATTATCTAACACTGAAGTCACATTTAACTCTGAATTCTGTTTAATCTCTTTTTAGTAAAATAGCCTATTTCCCTTGATAATAATGGTAGTTTCCACTATTCACTATCATTTTCAACATTCCATTTCCCCCAAATATCATCTAAGGTTGTTTTTTTCCTATTCTTGTATATACTTATTAGTTTCTCTCGCTCTCTCTTTTTCTGGCTCAGTGCCATGCAGGGTTTAATTAATTCCTTCTACAATATTTGCATGCTATGATTTTCTTTAATTTATTCTGTCTACACTCTTGCCTTATTTAATTCAAGAGAACATTTGGGGAATGGATACCGTTTGCATAAAGGATACAACGGAAATAAATTATTCTGCTTCCAACTGCCGTAATGAGTAAGCAAAATCCTGCAAAGCCATTTCAGTAAAGTCCATCTGCAAACAATGAGAACATTTCTGATTAATGTAGGTTAAAGCTACACTAAAAGCCATTAGCGCACTTCAATTGTACTTGCATACTTTAAGTTTTAAAAAGTATCGCTGGGTTTAAATGTTTAAAATTACTCTTTCAGCACTAGTTCCTAAAAGGATGTGTAAATCTGGCGCTGTTTGGCTGATAGTTTCCTGTCCAGATGGAATTGTGCATATGAATTTATAGAGCATTACTAGCTTGGAAGTCCAGTGATGGTACCATGATGTTTCACACATCACATTCCTTTCCTTTGTGAATTGTTACCAATATGATGCCATTTAATTTTTTGAAAATAACTTCAACTCCATTAAAACTAACTGGGTGAGTTAATTTAAAGCATATTTCTGGAAGCTGTTAGGAGACAGAAACAGACCTGAAGAGAAGGAGAAGCAGGGTTAGAGGTAGTGGCACTGGTGGAATGTGACACAGAGGAAATTGTTCTAGTCTGGCTGTCCCTCTGTATCCTCTCTCCCTCTTGGGGACCTCTAATCAGACACTAGGCCTTGGGTCCTATGAAGTATTGCAGTTCTCTGGGGAAGCAAGCCCTAGACACCTGAGATGCTGAGCAGGAGAGAGCTCCTTTTATTGTGAGCCCACTGTAGTTTGTCTGACTGCTGTTGTCTAGGAAACTCAGGTGGAGAAGCATACATCATTGCAGTATTAGCTGTGTGCCCTTCAACAAAGCGATGAGCTCTTCAAGGCCTCAGTTTCTTGTTTTAAAATAGGGAACTTTTCTGTCAGCTGAGGTGTGAAAAAAAAAAAAAAAGAAAGGAGAGCGAGAGAGAGAGAGAAAATAGGAATTATGTGTGTCACGTAGAATTCCTTGGAAATTTGAATCATATTCCAAATAAAATATATGTATATTTTTCTCAAAAGAACTATAGAATAATTTATAAGTGGCCACTAAAAATATATAAGATTATATTTTCCTGATCTTCACAACTTTTTTTACTTATACCTAGATGATAAATTCATTCCATATATGAATTAATTTCTTTAAGTGGAGGTGCCAGAATGCTAGAATTTCTCCTGAATTTAAATGTTATTTGTCTACATGATTATGAATTTTAGAGAGCAAAATGCCCCATCGTCAAGATTTTGACCTATTTATCTACAGTTTTATTGCAAAGTAATGTTAGCAGAGAAAAGAGTGGTGTGGTTATTTAGATAATGTCAAGAGGACAATTTCTGAGTTTTCTGGCACACACTAAGGGCATAATTTTCTGCTTTTCCATAAAATTGGCATGCAGCATCTCAATGTCTCAGTTTTTATTGCTCAGATATAACTCAAGCAAGTCATTCCATATGGTCAGAGAGCCTAAGCCTTTCTGGACCAGTCTTGGAGGAAAGGAAGGCTTCAGTGTGGTATAGCTAGTGAAACTTACAGACTGCTCTCTATCTACCAGGCACCATGATACACCTTTTGCACATATTTTTGCATTACATTTTTACAACAGTTCCTGCTGCTTTCCTTCAGTGGTTTATTTATGTAAAAAATAGACTACTAAAGGATAACACATATCTAGCTATCTGAGATGAAAAGACAGCTCCTAATGAGAAAATGAATTATTTTTAACGCTTTCCATGGACTTAAGAACATGACAAATTTCAGAGCTAGGAGGAAGAAATTTTTTTTACATACCAAAATTAACAAGAAATTAATAGACTTAATTCAAAATGAAAAAAAAAAAAACTTTTAAAATGAGATACATATCAAAGACAGTGGCTAAGCTCTCTTATTCTAAATGCAGGTTCTCTGTCCACAGCAAAAAGGCCTGGCTGTCCTAAAGCAATGCTGGAACTCATCACAGAGGCTAGGTGTTCAGGAGGTAGAGTTAGATAGATCAAGATTAAATCTTGGCTTTTGTTTTCCAACTTCGGGCAAGTCACTTAGGTTCTCTGCATATTTATTTTCTACTTATAAAATGAGAATAATAAAATGCTTATTTCATACAGTACAGATTAGTTTGTACAAAATAATATACCTAGCACAATGCTGAATTCATGAACATTAAGCAATGCTATTATTACTAAAATTTGTATTGTGTAGGCAACTTTTAAAGGACAGCCTTCCTGGTGCTTAAGACTGGAGTGAATCCTTGGTGCTTAGCATTCCTGTGTCTGAGTTTAGAATAAACAACGGGTTGGGCATTGTATCTGGCATCAGGGGTTCACATCCTAAGGAGTGGACACAGATCTTTTCGCATTTAGAACACAAGGAATCATCAGAAAGCAGACTCTCTGCTTAGTCCTGCCCAAATCAAGTTATGGTTCTCTCTTTTTTTTTTTTTTATGAAGCAGCATATGGACTTCAAGCCAGAGTCCTTATTAATGCAAATATGAACTATTGACTTTAATAAGTCTTCTGCACTACTTTAAAGAGTGGTACTGACACTTGCCATTTGTATATTCGCAAGCCCACAATACACAAATTCATAGCAAAATGTAGATCTCATCTATGAGAATAATTAACTGCTCATTTCTTGCCATCTTTTCTCCTATGGTAAAGGAAAGGCATTAATGCTTTTGAGTGAAACACAAGAGCTACATTACTGCTTAGTTGATTTTTAAGTACTCTGAAGTATTATAATAAGAAACATAAATAAAATTCCACATTGTACACTGCCACAAATAAAACTCTAAAACACGGTGGGTTTTAAAATCATCTTTTAAGTCTACAAAAATAGGCAAAGTAGAGTATGATCAGTATTTATTTCTAAAAGTACCTTCCCTGAGGACATATGTTATTGTATCAGACCAAGTATTCCTTTGTATCATATTGCATGAATTTTATAAATTAATGAAGATCTTGCTTGAGGGCAAAACATGCCATACAAGGTACTGTATGTTGGAGAGAAAGAGCTCCAAAGATCATAGTTTCCCTTCCATTTAGACACCTTAAAAGCTCAGGGTATTTTGAAATCTTCTTGAGGAACTCCATACACAGTTGCTTCTATAAGTTAGCAGCAGAGTCCCAGGGGGTCATCTAAGACATATTTTGATCCATAGTTGATGTCACTCAACTATGGGGGGTGACTCATTCTAAAATAAGACATGGAAAGCTTGCGAGACTTAGTGTCTATTGTATAATTTAAATTTATGGAGTGATGTGTTGGGGTGCATTTTTGCTAGCGCATCAGAGCAAGAAATTATTGACATCAGAGTAGGCAAGATGATAGTCCCAGAGGACAGAATAAAATGTCTTAGTTAAAACAAAGCAGCATGTTAATGATATTTAAGACTTTTCAAACATGGCAAAACACATAGAAAACATGTAAGCCACTCTCTATAGTTCTGGTTTTCAGCTGTCTGTGTGCATTAGAATCATGTTAAATTGCATATTCCCAAGCCACACACTAACCCTGATCACTGAGATTTTCTGAGGCAGAAGCTAGCAATTCTGATGTAAACCAAAGTCTAGGAATTGCTACTCCATAGTTTTTGCCATGCCATATCTCAGCCTATAGGGAAAATGCTTTGGATTCTAAGAAAGGAAAGCCCCACATTGGTTTCTTATTCTACCATAAGCACTCACAGAAAGAGGAAATTTTATTAGAATGTTTATCAGCAAGGTATTTTTTGAAGACTTTATGTTGGTTATGTGTGCATTTATTTAATAAATGATCTTCAAATATCTCACGAAATATAATCAACTGCAATTCCTGTGGCAATATAAGAATGAATCAAACAATTGAAAATATCTCCAATTTACTCACATGCTAATTGTAGAGATACACAAGCCACCAGAAAAACACAATAGAAGGCATTACAATAGATGTATACACAAGGTATTATGAAAGAATGGAAGTACAGATGAGTGCTTTAACCCAGCTCGTAGAGGTCAACTTCTTGAAGGAAATGATGCTTAAGTCAAATCTTGAAAAAATGATTATAGAGCAAGGTTAAGTTGAGGTGTCTATGAGATCATGTTTCAGTCATAAAGGATGAAGTTAAAAGGTTCAGGGACATGAAACAGCTGGGATAACAAGAAGTAGTTAAATATATCACTTTAAATTTTTTTTTTTTTATTGGATTATAGGTTTTGGGGTACATGAGCAGAGCATGCAAGACAGTTGCGTAGGTACACACATGGCAGTGTGCTTTGCTTTTCTTCTCCCCTTCACCCACATTTGGCATTTCTCCCCAGGCTATCCCTCCCCACCTCCCCCTCCCACTGGCCCTCCCCTTTTCCCCCCAATAGACCCCAGTGTTTAGTACTCCCCTTTCTGTGTCCATGTGTTCTCATTTTTCATCACCCGCCTATGAGTGAGAATATGTGGTGTTTCATTTTCTGTTCTTGTGTCAGTTTGCTGAGGATGATGTTCTCCAGATTCATCCATGTCCCTACAAACGACACGAACTCATCATTTCTGATTGCTGCATAATATTCCATGGTGTATATGTGCCACATTTTTCCAATCCAGTCTATCATCAATGGGCATTTGGGTTGATTCCAGGTCTTTGCTATTGTAAACAGTGCTGCAATGAACATTCGTGTACATGTGTCCTTATAGTAGAACGATTTATAGTCTTTTGGATATATACCCAGTAATGGGATTGCTGGGTCAAATGGAATTTCTATTTCTAAGGCCTTGAGGAATCGCCACACTGTCTTCCACAATGGTTGAACTAATTTACACTCCCACCAACAGTGTAAAAGTGTTCCTTTTTCTCCACATCCTCTCCAGCATCTGTTGTCTCCAGATTTTTTAATGATCGCCATTCTAACTGGCGTGAGATGGTATCTCAATGTGGTTTTGATTTGCATCTCTCTGATGACCAGTGACGATGAGCATTTTTTCATATGATTGTTGGCCTCATATATGTCTTCTTTCGTAAAGTATCTGTTCATATCCTTTGCCCACTTTTGAATGGGCTTGTTTGTTTTTTTCCTGTAAATCTGCTTGAGTTGTTTGTAGATTCTGGATATCAGCCCTTTGTCATATGGGTAGACGGCGAAAACTTTTTCCCATTCTGTTGGTTGCCGATCCACTCTAGTGACTGTTTCTTTTGCCGTGCAGAAGCTGTGGAGTTTCATTAGGTCCCATTTGTCTATTTTGGCTTTTGTTGCCAATGCTTTTGGTGTTTTGTTCATGAAGTCCTTGCCTACTCCTATGTCCTGGATAGTTTTGCCTAGATTTCCTTCTAGGGTTTTTATGGTGCCAGGTCTTATGTTTAAGTCTTTAATCCATCTGGAGTTAATTTTAGTGTAAGGTGTCAGGAAGGGGTCCAGTTTCTGCTTTCTGCACATGGCTAGCCAGTTTTCCCAACACCATTTGTTAAACATGGAATCCTTGCCCCATTGCTTGTTTTTGTCAGGTTTATCAAAGATTGTATAGTTGTATGTATGTTGTGTTGCCTCCGGTGCCTCTGTTTTGTTCCATTGGTCTATATCTCTGTTTTGGTACCAGTACCATGCTGTTTTGATTACTGTAGCCTTGTAGTATAGTTTGAAATCCGGTAGTGTGATGCCCCCCGCTGTGTTCTTTTTGCTTAGAATTGACTTGGCTATGCGGGCTCTCTTTTGGTTCCATATGAAGTTCATGGTGGTTTTTTCCAGTTCTGTGAAGAAAGTCAATGGTAGCTTGATGGGGATAGCGTTGATTCTGTAAATTACTTTGGGCAGTATAGCCATTTTCACGATATTAATTCTTCCTAACCATGAACATGGAATGTTTCTCCATCTGTTTGTGTCCTCTCTGATTTTGTTGAGCAGTGGTTTGTAGTTCTCCTTGAAGAGGTCCCTTACATTCCTTGTGAGTTGTATTCCAAGGTATTTTATTCTTTTTGTAGCAATTGCGAATGGCAGTTCGCTCTTGATTTGGCTCTCTTTAAGTCTGTTATTGGTGTAGACGAATGCTTGTGATTTTTGCACATTGATTTTATATCCTGAGACTTTGCTGAAGTTGTTTATCAGTTTCTGGAGTTTTTGGGCTGAGGCGATGGGGTCTTCTAGGTATACTATCATGTCGTCAGCAAATAGAGACAATTTGGCTTCCACCTTTCCTATTTGAATACCCTTTATTTCTTTTTCTTGCCTGATTGCTCTGGCTAGAACTTCCAGTACTATATTGAATAGGAGTGGTGACAGAGGGCATCCTTGTCTAGTGCCAGATTTCAAAGGGAATGCTTCCAGTTTTTGCCCATTCAGTATGATATTGGCTGTTGGTTTGTCATAAATAGCTTTTATTACTTTGAGATACGTTCCATCGATACCGAGTTTATTGAGGGTTTTTAGCATAAAGGGCTGTTGAATTTTGTCAAATGCCTTCTCTGCGTCAATTGAGATAATCATGTGGTTTTTGTTTTTGGTTCTGTTTATGTGGTGAATTACGTTGATAGACTTGCGTATGTTGAACCAGCCTTGCATCCCCGGGATGAATCCTACTTGATCATGATGAATAAGTTTTTTGATTTGCTGTTGCAATCGGCTTGCCAATATTTTATTGAAGATTTTTGCATCTATGTTCATCATGGATATTGGCCTGAAGTTTTCTTTTCTCGTTGGGTCTCTGCCGGGTTTTGGTATCAGGATGATGTTGGTCTCATAAAATGATTTGGGAAGGATTCCCTCTTTTTGGATTGTTTGAAATAGTTTTAGAAGGAATGGTACCAGCTCCTCCTTGTGTGTCTGGTAGAATTCGGCTGTGAACCCATCTGGACCTGGGCTTTTTTTGTGAGGTAGGCTCTTAATTGCTGCCTCGACTTCAGACCTTGTTATTGGTCTATTCATAGCTTCAGCTTCCTCCTGGTTTAGGCTTGGGAGGACACAGGAGTCCAGGAATTTATCCATTTCTTCCAGGTTTACTAGTTTATGCGCATAGAGTTGTTTGTAATATTCTCTGATGATGGTTTGAATTTCTGTGGAATCTGTGGTGATTTCCCCTTTATCATTTTTTATTGCATCTATTTGGTTGTTCTCTCTTTTATTTTTAATCAATCTGGCTAGTGGTCTGTCTATTTTGTTGATCTTTTCAAAAAACCAGCTCTTGGATTTATTGATTTTTTGAAGGGTTTTTCGTGTCTCAATCTCCTTCAGCTCAGCTCTGATCTTAGTAATTTCTTGTCTTCTGCTGGGTTTTGAGTTTTTTTGATCTTGCTCCTCTAGCTCTTTCAATTTTGACGATAGGGTGTCAATTTTGGATCTCTCCATTCTCCTCATATGGGCACTTATTGCTGTATACTTTCCTCTAGAGACTGCTTTAAATGTGTCCCAGAGATTCTGGCACGTTGTGTCTTCGTTCTCATTGGTTTCGAAGAACTTCTTTATTTATGCCTTCATTTCGTTGTTTACCCAGTCAACATTCAAGAACCAGTTGTTCAGTTTCCATGAAGCTGTGCGGTTCTGGGTCGGTTTCTGTATTCTGAGTTCTAACTTGATTGCAATATGGTCTGAGAGGCTGTTTGTTATGATTTCAGTTGTTTTGCATTTGTTGAGCAGTGCTTTACTTCCAATTATGTGGTCAATTTTAGAGTAGGTGTGATGTGGTGCTGAGAAGAATGTGTATTCTGTGGATTTGGGGTGGAGAGTTTTGTAAATGTCCACCAGGTTTGCTTGCTCCAGGTCTGAGTTCAAGCCCTGGATATCCTTGTTGATTTTCTGTCTGGTTGATCTGTCTAGTATTGACAGTGGAATGTTAAAGTCTCCCACTATTATTGTGTGGGAGTCTAAGTCCTTCTGTAAGTCATTAAGAACTTGCCTTATGTATCTGGGTGCTCCTGTGTTGGGTCCATATATGTTTAGGATCGTTAGCTCTTCTTGTTGTATCGATCCTTTTACCATTATGTAATGGCCTTCTTTGTCTCTTTTGATCTTTGTTGCTTTAAAGTCTATTTTATCAGAAATGAGAATTGCAACTCCTGCTTTTTTTTGCTTGCCATTAGCTTGGTAAATCTTCCTCCATCCCTTTATTTTGAGCCTTTGTGTATCCTTGCATGTGAGATGGGTTTCCTGGATACAGCACACTGATGGGTTTTGGATTTTTATCCAATTTGCCAGTCTGTGTCTTTTGATTGGTGCATTTAGTCCATTTACATTTAGGGTTAATATTGTTATGTGTGAATTTGATACTGCCATTTTGATGCTAAGTGGCTGTTTTGCCTGTTAGTTGTTGTAGATTCTTCATTATGTTGAAGCTCTTTAGCATTCAGTGTGATTTTGGAATGGCTGGTACTTATTGATCCTTTCTATGTGTAGTGCCTCTTTCAGGAGCTCTTGTAAAGCAGGCCTGGTGGTGACAAAATCTCTGAGTACTTGCTTGTTCGCAAAGGATTTTATTCTTCCTTCACTTCTGAAGCTCAGTTTGGCTGGATATGAAATTCTGGGTTGAAAGTTCTTTTCTTTAAGAATGTTGAATATTGGCCCCCACTCTCTTCTGGCTTGTAGTGTTTCTGCCGAGAGATCTGCTGTGAGTCTGATGGGCTTCCCTTTGTGGGTGACCCGACCTTTCTCTCTGGCTGCCCTTAGTATTCTCTCCTTTATTTCAACCCTGTTGAATCTGACGATTATGTGCCTTGGGGTTGCTCTTCTTGCGGAATATCTTTGTGGTGTTCTCTGTATTTCCTGCAATTGAGTGTTGGCTTGTCTTGCTAGGTGGGGGAAATTTTCCTGGATGATGTCCTGAAGAGTATTTTCCAGCTTGGATTCATTCTCTTCGTCCCCTTCTGGTACACCTATCAAACGTATGTTAGGTCTTTTCACATAGTCCCACATTTCTTGGAGACTTTGTTCATTCCTTTTTGCGCTTTTTTCTCTGATCTTGGTTTCTCGTTTTATTTCATTGAGTTGGTCTTCGACTTCAGATATTCTTTCTTCTGCTTGGTCAATTCGGCTATTGAAACTTGTGTTTGCTTCGCGAAGTTCTCGTGTTGTGTTTTTCAGCTCCTTTAATTCATTCATATTCCTCTCTAAGGTATCAATTCTTGTTATCATTTCCTCGAATCTTTTTTCAAATCTTTTTTCAAGGTTCTTAGTTTCTTTGCATTGATTTAATACATGATCTTTTAGCTCACAAAAGTTTCTCATTATCCTTCTTCTGAAGTCTAATTCCGTCATTTCGTCACAGTCATTCTCCGTCCAGCTTTGCTCCCTTGCTGGTGAGGAGTTTTGGTCCTTTCTAGGAGGCGAGGTGTTCTGGTTTCGGGTGTTTTCCTCCTTTTTGCGCTGGTTTCTTCCCATCTTTGTGGATTTGTCCGCTGGTTGTCTGCATAGTTGCTGACTTTTCGTTTGGGTCTCTGAGTGGACACCCAGAATGTTGATGATGAAGTATTTCTGTTGCTTTGTTTTCCTTCTACCAGTCTAGCCCCTTCGCTGTACGACTGCTGAGGTCCGCTCCAGACCCTGCTTGTCTGGGGTGCACCTCTAGTAGCTGCGGCACAGCGAGGGATGCTACCAGTTTCTTTTTCTGCTCTCTTTGTCCCTGGATGATGCCTGCCTAATGTCAGTCTTTTGGATATAGAGGGGTCAGGGAGCTGCTTGAGGAGACAGTTTGTACTTTATAGGGGTTTAATTGCTAAGCTGTGCACTCTGTTGTTCATTCAGGGCTGTTAGGCTGCTATGTTTTATTCTGCTGCAACAGAGCTCATTAAAAAACCCCCCTTTTTTTTTTCTCAAATGCTCTGTGTTGAGGGGTTTGGGCTTTATTTTTGGATGTCCGATCAGGTGTCCTGCCCAGCTAGAAGGCTGACTAGCCACTGTTTGGCTGTCGAGGCTCCGCCCTGCTGTTGTGTGATTCGCGCTGTTCCTGCCGGCTCTGCTGTGGTCTCCGCCATGCCCTGCGGCGGAGTCTCTTCATTGTAGCGTTTTGCCTCAGCAATGGCAGGCTGCGTCAGCAGTGGGCGTGTATCTCAGTAGGGACGGGTTGCCTCGGCAACGGCTGGCTGCATCAGCAGTGGGCGTGTATCTCAGTTGGGGCGGGTTGCCTCGGTTGTGGTGGATGCCCCTCCCCCACAGAGCGTCTCGGACCGTCTGCTCGGGATATTTTGAAATCACGGTTTTGTTCGTCCCACTGGGTATCCCAATCCCTGCAATCCCCTGGGCTGGCCTATTGTCCAAGTCTCGTTCAGTCTCAAGTCCAGCCCTCTCAAGTCTCAGGTTGCCGGTTCAACAGGGCACCCGGACAAGCACGCCCTGTGGGGATTGCTGGGTAGGGCCGGCCGCCGCCGCTCCAGCTGCCGGCTTCGCCAGGCAGACCTACTGCCTGGCGTCCCGTGTCTTTTTTATACTTGGGAGTTTCCCCGTTCTGTGGGCAACAAAGATCAGTCTGGAAATGCCGCTCTGACTCACCGTTTGCAGATTCAACGAGAAGAGCTCCAATCCTGGGTTGTTCTCACAGCGCCATCTTGAGTCCTCCCCCATCACTTTAAATTTTATGCATATATTTAACTGGTTTCAAATGGATATAGTAATTAAATATAACCAGTATAAGAGTCATGTGAGAAGACTGCAAACAGTGGAAAGGGTCAGACAATGAAAGCCTTGTTTGGTAAAATAAGAAATTTTAATTTTCTCTGGTAAACAAAAGAGAACTACCAAATGATTTTAAGAACCAAACTGAAAAGATCAGATTTGCATAGTTTAAAGCCTCTTCTGCCATTTTAATTACATTGTGGAGGGTGATTAAAGGTAGGGTGATGCAGTTGAGCATGGGAAGACATGGTAATCTTGGCAAGTGGCCATGGAAGAGGTGGAAACGGATATGAACACTATTAAGAAAGCAATAAGAAGGACTTCAAGTCAGTATCAGTTGTAATGTGAATAAATAATGGCACACAAAATCAACACTTGATCTGTAGAAATACTTTACTAACAAATGTTTGGAAAAAAAATTGCCCATTCTCCATCGCACAGGATTTGGAGAGAAAATAAAAGTGGGCTTGATACTCTTTGAACCCAGAAACATTTCCTTGTCCTCCAAGGCATAGAGGTGGTAAGAACTGTGGCGTGGGGTTTGATGGATTTTGATAGGTATCAAAATGACCTCGTAAGTCTTTAAAAAATCCTAAATTTGGATCAATGGATGGAAAATACATGAGTGAGTTTTCTCTTAATTATTTAAAAGGTATAATCTACTATCAAGATGGTTAACCTATGGTTAACAATATAAATTGAGCATCCAAAAACACTAATTACCCAGTTGATGTTAGGCAGCTGTTATTATTATTATTATTATTTGAGACAGAGTCTCACTTTGTCTCCCAGGCTGGAGTGCAATGGCATGATCTCAGCTCACTGCAACCTCTGCCTTCTGGATTCAAGAAATTCTCCTGACTCAGCCTCCCAAGTAGCTAGGACTACAGGTGCATGCCACCATGCCCAGCTAATGTTTGGATTTTTAACAGAGACAAGATTTCACCATATTGGTCAGGTTGATCTGGAACTCCTGGCCTCAGGTGATTCACCCACCTTGGCCTTCCCAAGTGCTGAGATTACAGGCATGAGCCACCGTGCCTGGCCTAGGCAGCTATTCTATCCCATGAATTTAGGCATTGAGGGAAGAACTCTGCCTTCACAGGACTTACATTCTAATGTCAATTTAGGGCACAGCACATTATGTTCTGCGTATCAGATCTTCCCAGGAGTATTATGTGAGGTGGGAAGAGTAGTCACCTCCATAGATTGGATGAGACTCAAATATGCTTTCAAAACTATGGTATCATTGCTTTCTACAGTGTCACAAAACATACAAGGCAGAAGAAGAATTGTGAAGTAAAACGGTCGATATATTTAAAGAGATTTATAGCACTTATTTGCCTGATTAATTGGAAGAAGAAAAAGAGAGGAGGAGTAAGAGAAGGAGAAGGAAAAGGAAGTACAAGAAAATGAGAAAACGTTATTAAAACAATAAAATTACCAGTATATTCTCATCCAGATAAGTAAGTCTCATTAACAGTTTCAAAGTAACGTACATTTTAAAAATACAGATTGTACAGCTTTCATGGCTCCTTTTTGCTTTAATCTTATATTATTTTACATAAAATAATGAGATCAGTGAGCAAAAAGTATGTGTAAGCATATTAATCACAGCACGGTTTGCAATTGTCTGTTTAATCTATCCAGCTTTTTATATTCAGCCTTTTAGTGCCATGATTTTTGTGATTTAAAAGGTATAACAACCACAATGGAAAACAACATAATTTTGCTATGATAACATAGTAGCATAAACATTTTGATGTATTTTCTGTATCACTATATATTTCTTGAAAAAAAATATTTGGACCATATTGTATATACAGTTTAGTATTCTTTTCTTCCTTTCAATCTAACTTTTTCCTAAGCTCTTTAAATATTTAATTAATTCATTATATAAGCTGTGTTTTTGAAATATTGTTACATATTTTAATTATAAATAACTATACACATGTACATGCATTTCCCTATGATATCCTGGTACTATAGTAATAAGTAATAGCTTTTATTTCACTGGTTAATGCTCCATCTGCTACTTAAGAATCCACCTTTTTTTTCCCATAATTCTTTCTGCAGCCACATGGGTATATGTCAGGTCTTCTTATCATCATGTCTAGCATGTTCACAGGACATCCATCATTTTTCCTTGCCTCTTGTCTGTCTGTATGCCAATGATCCTACCTAAAAGACACTGCTTACAGAATCACTACTTCAAACCTCCTGGCTGCCCTCTACTACTATGGTAAGGTCAAAGTACAAAGCATCTCTGAGTACTCTGAAGCCAAAATAATACAATAAATAAAATTTTATTTATTTATTACTAAACTATAGTTTATGATACTACATATTACATATCATATATTATTATAGTATATTAGCATATAATTTTTGTTGTTGTTGTTGAGATGGAGTCTCGCTCTGTCACCCAGGCTGGAGTGCAGTGGCATGATCTGGGTTCACTGCAACCTCCACCTCCCGGCTTCAGGCAATTCTCCTGCCTCAACCACCTGAGTAGCTAGGATTACAGGTGCATACCACCACACCTGTCTAATTTTTGTATTTTTAGTAGAGATGAGGTTTCACCATATAGGTCAGGCTGGTCTCGAACTCCTGACCTCAAGTGATCTTCCCCACCTTGGCCTTCCAAAGTGCTGGTATTACAGGCGTGAGCCACCACAGTTGGCCTAATACACAATACTTTTTTTTTTTTTTAAAAAAGGAACAGAGGCTTCTCTCAGAAGGAAAATTATTTTTTTTCTTTCTTAAAATTACATATTTGGATCCATAAAAAAGTACAACATATGCCCTAATCTGTAATAGGAATATTAACAATTATCTTTTTCACATTGTAGGTATTGCTCTCTTATGGGATTTAGGTATCCATACAATGGGAACTGGGCTAAAACATGCATTTAGAAGGGACACCATGTTTTATTTGGAATCACTCTGCCTCTTCAGTGACTAAGATTTTTTTTGTTATTAGGCGAACTTCCTGATACCTGCCCTTTTTTATTTCAATAATTACTTTTGTTTGCCAATATACATTTAAGAAAGAATAGCATTGGTTTAAACTGGGACTTGGCATATTTTTTTCTAGTAAGTCCTTGTAATTCTTTGAAAGATTCTTACTAATATCTAACAATCCATTCTTGATGGAGAATGGGATGAAGGGATGTTTAATAGAGTCACTCTGTCTCTTCTCCTGAGGCAAGTTATCAGAGATGAAGACAATCTTTTATCAATCATTGCTAAATGATGAATGCATCCGGCCTAAACCTATGTAAAGGAGTTTTGGCACTAGTGATATTTCTTGCAATTTGTCTTGGGAATCTCAACCTCTACAACCTTGAGCTTTCCAACCTTGAGCTTTTCCAACCTTGAGCTTTCCAACCTTGAGCTTTCTCTTAGACAAGCGTGCCATTTTCTCAGGTAGGATGACTTCTGCTTCTGTGTAAGGCCATCCCATTCCTGATGTGGTATTGGAACTGATGCTGAATCAGTGGCTCAGAGACAATAGAATTGGATTTGTCAAGCCTCACAAACCTCTCTTTTCATCAAAGACTTTCTTTAGCCTCAGCTCCTCAACAGTTAATTATCAGAGAGCTAAAGGAACTAGATGTGTGAACCATGGAATCCTCTAGATGCCTCTATGGAGGTTGGTATGATACCTGGTAACGGCCTATTCTCTGCCCTGGCTCTTTTCTCTAGTGTTCTTTTTCAATACATAGCACAGAAGATGAAACACGACCCTTAAACATCTGATTTCTGAATTCAAGTTTTCTGAGTTGAGCATAAAAATCATAAAGGGATATAGTTTACAAAAAAAGCAGACAAGCAAAAAACATGAAAAGATGTTAGACTGCTTCATACATCATGAAATGTAATGAATGAAACAACGATAGCGTTTCATTTCTTATCTGCCATGTTGACAAAAATCAAACAAAAAGTTCAATAACATCTTGAACTGGTGAGAGCAAAATTATGCAAAAGTATATATTGGTGCTGAGAAAGTACAGGTGTGCCTCCTTAGCGTCAATTTGAGAACACATGTAAACATTTAAATTTCTTATACCTTTTGTTCCAAGAATTATAACACTAAAACACACTTTATAGATATTCTCACTAAATTGTGCCAATATAGGCATAAGGCCAATCATTTAATATTGTAATGTAGAAAAATGAGCAACAATCATTAAGGAAGAAACAAAAAAGACCTGTATTCAACTGGAACTTCAATCAGCAAAGAAGTGAGAAACATGTCATTGAGAAGAATAAGGTATATACCGAAAATGGAGGATTTCTAAGATATAGTCAATGAAAAGGGCAATATAAAGAACAGAATGTGGAATGTGATTTGGGTCAGTGAAAATTAAAAAGAATCTATGTGGCATAACTTTTTTTCTAGAAGATGAAAGTTAGCATTAATAGTTATTACCTTTGGGAAGACAGATTGGTTGGAGAAGAGAGGCTTACACTTTTCATTTGGAATCCCCTGCATCCTAGAATACAACTTGTATTTACTTTGTAAAAATGGCAGTAGGAGATATGTGAGTCTGGAGACCTAGGTTTTACTACACAAATATGCAGAACAAAATGTGTGTGTTTATGTGAACTTTTAAAATTTTTGTCTGTTTTTTAAGATAATTGTAGGCTCACATGCAGTTAAGTAATAATGCAGGCAGGGTTTTGAGTATCTCCTTGTTCAGCCTTTTTGATGTTGCTAAATGAGTAAAGCTGTTTAAATATTTAAATACTTATTGATAAGGAAGCTGAGGTATTTTTAAGCATTTGTAAAGCATACCTGAGGCAGGAGAGACTTTCAAAGATGACAACACATTAGAATCACTTGGGAACTTTTAAAAACCGCTAATGCTCAGGCCTCACATTATGCCTGTTAAATCAGAATCTTTCATGGAAGCTGGGAGTAGACACATATGACATTTGTAAAGTTCGCTAAGTGATTTCCAACATGCAACCAGAATTGAGAACTATTGGATATATTTCTCAAGCTTAAGTGTACATAAGAATCATCTGAGAGTCTTATGAAATTGTAGATTCTAATTCTAGAGATCTGTGATTCTGCGTTTCTAACAAGTTTCAGGTTGATGATAACGCTGGTCACCTGCAGACGGTACTTAGCGTTGCAAAGGGCTATGGGTAAAAGCTGGCATTTGCTGAGATCTTGGATTTTGAAATTCATAGAGTTCCATTTGAGGATCTACGGACTGTGGAGGTAGAAGAAATGTGAGCTGGGGAATGGAAGTAGAAGGGAGGAGGAGTGGGGAGTGTGATGGGTAAAGAAGAGAGAGCGCTGGTGAACAAAGAGTAGCTAGATAGTAAATAGCAGATAGGTTCTTTTTAAGGTCCTTCCTTTGAAAAGAATAATTGTTGCACTTTGGGAGGCTGAGGCAGGTGGATCACAAGATCAGGAGTTTGAGACCAGCCTGGCCAATAGGATGAAACCCCATCTCTGCTAAAAATATAAAAAGCCGGGAGTGGTGGTGGGCACCTGTAGTTCCAGCTACTCAGGAAGCTGAGGCAGGAGAATCACTTGAACCCAGGAGGAGGTGGTGTCAAATATTTATTGAGCACCCAATACCTGCCAAGAACTTTCACTTGTATTACCCAATTTAATTTTTACAAAAATTCTATAAGCTATGTAAGTTTCATATTCTCATCTGGAGATGAGGAAGCTGAATCCAAAGCAATCAAGCATTCAAATTATTTCACAAGGTCACATAAATATAAAACAACAGAGTTAGTATCTATACTAAGATGTTTTTACTCTAAGTTCAGTTTTCCTTCCATTTCAACTCAGAAAACCTGACCTTATAGAAAGAGCAGATAGGTTGAAAAATAAAGAAAAATAATAAGTATTTGATTGAAACAAAAGATGGAGCTAATATGATGATTATGGAAATATTTTTGAAAAAGGGCATTGAATTTCAAGAACATAATAAATTTCTTTTTTTTCCTTGTTTATTTATTTATTTATTTATTTATTTTTATTTTTTAAATTTTTTATTGGATTTTAGGTTTTGGAGTACATGAGCAGAGCATGCAAGACAGTTGCATAGGAACACACATGGCAGTGTGCTTTTCTTTCCTTCTCCCCTTCACCCACATTTGGCATTTCTCCCCAGGCTATCCCTCCCCACCTCCCCCTCCCACTGGTCCTCCCCTTTTCCCCCCAATAGACCCCAGTGTTTAGTACTCCCCTTTCTGTGTCCATGTGTTCTCATTTTTCATCACCCGCCTATGAGTGAGACCTGGAATGAACCAAAATGCCCATTGATAATAGACTGGATTGGAAAAATGTGGCACATATACACCATGGAATATTATGCAGCAATCAGAAATGATGAGTTTGTGTCGTTTGTAGGGACATGGATGAATCTGGAGAACGTCATCCTCAGCAAACTGACACAAGAACAGAAAATGGAACATAATAAATTTCAAGTTTAAAATGTGATCTTGAAAACTGCGAAGGATTTACTAATAGACTACTCCAGTAAAAAGTTAAACTATTATCAAATAAATTTAAGAGTAGTGGGAACCTAATAAGATATTTAGAATGTTCCTTTCCCTAAGGATTCTCTAAAATTAAAAATAATTCTTAGGTTCCCCTGACTTGTTTGCTCATAACTGTATGGTAAACTAAAGCTCTTGTGCAAAGTTACCAGTGTCAAGAACTACACAAAATATTACCCTGGGAATAGAGAGGATGTGTGAGTAAACGTGTGTGTTGAGGGGTTAGAAGAAATCCAAATTAAGAAAAGTGGGCAAAGACATTTTCGTATCAAGGTTGAAATAGGAAAATATGGAAAGAGAATTTGTCCCTGAGTACCAGAGGGAATAGACCTGTGTCATTGTGAGGGAGGCTGGAAAGACATGTATTATCTACTATCTGTTAGTTCACCTTGAGGAGCTTAACTAATGAGATCTTGGATTTGCCCCTATCGTTTGGCAAATAGTTGTGGGAAGACTCTCAAGCTTCATTCTGAAACTCCAAAATTCCTTCATGTGTCAGGACCGTTTTGTTGCTGTAGGAGGTTGAGAGAGGTCACTGTTAGTGAAAACTCATTAACATTCATCCTGCAGGGCCTACAGAACAGCTCGGAAACCAGTGTTGGTCACCCAGTCAAATTGATTGCTATTGGCAGCCAAGCTATGCGCGACATTTCCGTGTGTTTATGGGTTGTAACCATGGATGAGTTGCTCAGTTGAACTCTTTATTTAATCTCACCTTTTTAGCATACATCATTAGGTTAGTTTTTAGATTCCCATCTCTTCAAAATTACTCAAAGCAGTTTGAAATATGCACCTTCAAATATATATGAGCTCATATTCATTTGTTTGGCAGGATTGATCCAAGGTAACCCACCAGAAAATGGCTCATAGTTCAAAGTCCCCTGTTACCCTGAAACCCTTGATAACTAAAGATCTTGGCTTAAAGTAGACCTATTTTGTGCTGATTCCCCCTTGACTGAAAATGGTATGATCGCATGTTTCCAGTGCCAAGATGATAAGAAGACTGCTGTAGGTCACAGTCGTCTACCAAGAATATGTAGAATAAGTTTTAGATTATGCTAAAATAGATAGAATTTTGCCTCTCATGCTGGAAGCCAGTTCAACATCTCATGCATCTACCGTACCTATAAAAATGCCAGTAGTGGTTAGGATTTGATTTAGTTTGGATCTGTGTCCCCACCAAATCAATGTCAAATTGTAATCCCTAATGTTGACTGTGGGGCTTAGTGGAAGGTGACTGGATCATGGGGCAGCTTTCCCATGAATGATTTAGTACCATCTCCTTGGTCGGTCTGTCCTCGCCAATAGTGAGTGAGTTCTCTTGAGATCTGGTCGTTGAAAGTATGTGGCACCTCCCGGCTCACCCTCTCTTGCTTCTGCTCCCGTCATGTAGGATGGCTGCTCCTTCTTTGCCTTCTGCCATGATTGAAAGCTTCCTGAGGCCTCCCCAGAAGCAGAAGCCGCTATACTTTCTGAACAGACTGCAGAACTGTGAGTCCATTCAACCTCTTTTCTTTATAAATTACCCAATCTCAGGTGTTTCTTTATAACAGTGCAAGAATGGATGAATACATAATTCTTTCCAGGAATTTACCCTGGATTCTCCTTGCCTCTGTCTTTGATGCTCTGCCCTATTCTCAGATAGCTACATTGTCATTGCTTCTCCTCCCAGCTTCTGAACTTGGAGTGGTTTAATTTCCCTTTTTTAATCCTGCAAGGTATCCCTTGTGTGATTAATTTTTCACTCTGGGAGGATGTTCCCCTCTATTTTACCTCTCAAAACTTATGCCTAGTACCAGGTTTTAGTTAGCCACTGGTCAGCCCCTCCCTCCCTTCAGGAGTGAAAAAGGCTCAGGTCAGTGTATTATAATTACAGTGTGTTGAAGTTATTTCCAAGACACTGGATGCAGATATGTGAAGAGATATTGAGTGGTGAAGTATGAAGACTAATATTCTTATCACTACTGTCTAGAAATACGTACTGACAATGGGATCAAAGAAAACAAGAGCAGCCTAGGGAAGCCTGTTCCATCCCGTTCGTCAATTTCTATTTATAACTAAACCTGACTGATCTTCGTTATCAATGAATAATGAGTTATTACTGAGGATGTAGAAAAACAAATTGGAAAGAATCTGCCAAAAAAGTTTCAAACCAAAAATATGATTTTTTATTCCCTTGTTGTTTCACTAGTTCTAGACTCAGGCATTTTGTGAAACTCTGTGAAAATTTTCAAGAATAGAACTCAATATGTTGTGCATAACCTGAAAAATCTAAATTTTAATTCTTAAAATGTTTGTTCCTTCAATCTGTTTCATGCAAAAGCATAGCTAAAGCCTATACTTACTGTTATCATAATTACTTTTTATTTAAACATGAATTTCTTGGTTATTTATCATCATAAAAACATCTGGCTTTTTATGTGTGTTCATAAATGTGTGAATAAATGTACGTTAGATATCTAATGTCTGTTTATATATGAATAAATATATATTAAATATCTAATGTAGGAATGACAGTCTTTTTCATATTCTCCTATTGAGTGAATTTTAAAACACTTATAAAGCCATTGGGATGATATTCCATTGCTTAAAACCTTAATGAGTCCCTGTTGTCTTCAGATATGCTATACTTTTTAATAGTGTTCCATGGTTCTTGAATTTTTTTTTTTTTTTTTTTTTTTTTTTTGAGACAGAGTCTCTCTCTGTTGCCTAGGGTGAAGTGCAGTGGTGCGATCTCGGCTCACTACAACCTCTGCCTCCTGGGTTCGGGGAATTGTTCTGCCTCAGCTTCCCAAATAGCTGAGATTATAGGCACCTGCCACCATACCTGGCTAATTTTTATATTTTTAGTAGAGACAGTTTTACCACATTGGCCAGCATGGTCTCAAACTCCTGACCGCAAATGATCCTCCTGCCTCATCCTCCCAAAGTGCTGGAATTATAGGCATGAGCCACTGTTGAATGTTTTATTCTGTATTTCTTTTCTATTCTTTCTTTTTTTTTTTCTCTTTGTGTTTGTTTGGGAAGTTTCTTATGACTTATCTTCAAATTCACTGATTCTTTCTTTGTCTACATCGAGTCTAATGATGAGCCTATGTGAGTCAATCTTCATTTTTTTAAGCATTTATTTTCCATTTTTTTCTCTATAATTTCCATGTCTCTGTTGACATTATCCATTTTCCCTTTAGATGTGACACTCATTTCTGCACAGTAGACAAATGTTCATATAATTTTTTTGTCTCTTCTTGCTTCACACTACAAACTATAGTTGTAATCCAATTATTTCATGTTACCTGAAGAAAAATGCTTTCTAATTCCAGCTTTAATGAAATTCTTATGTTTCAAAATCAAGCTCAAATATTACTCAGTGATGACTTCCTGGTCTGATTTTATCAGTCCTTGGCATGACTGATGGCTTCTTCCTATGCTTGACCAAAATACTTTCTATATACCTTTGTACGCCCCTTATACTCTATCTATTGCTATTATATTATATTGTTATATGTTTTATATGATATCATTATATCTATTGTTAGATGTCTGTCTCTTTTGTAAGACTATAAAATCCTAAAGAATATGGAAGACATTTTACCCATATTTATAATTCCAGGCACATACTCAACATTTTACATGAATACTCTGTTTTATTCCCAAAAGCATGTGAGAAGCTTAGAGGAAACATAAGCAACAAAACGGTGGTAAATGATAAATAGAAATATAGAATCTGAACAAGTAGCAGTGCATATAAAATTTAAAACTTGAAATCCTCTAAAATAAATGCCCAAAGATACAGACAAGTTAAAGACACAATTGAGCTTCACATTTCTGAGTTTCTAGAAGACAAAAAATTAAAATGACACACATGGTATTTTAGGTAGCTATTGCCAAAACATTGAAATATAATAGCATTGAAAAAACCATAACATATTGGTGGCTCATGCTGTTTACTTATGTATCTGTGGGTGAGCTTAAGCAATTCTGTTAACCTCAACTGAGCTAAAATCTATGGTTTGACTGGGTATTATTTCTGTTATTTTCTGTTTCAGGCTGCAGGTGTGAAACAGAAAATGCTCTAGTGTTTCTCAGCGTCCTTGGACATGTGGGCTAAGCCAGATCATGTTCTCATGGCAATGCAAGGGTCAAGCAGACAGGCCCAATACCACAGGCACTTTTAAGCCTTTGGCACTTTTAAGACATTCCATGGCCTGAGTAAGTCATGGTCAAACCCAATGTCAAGAGACAGACAAACTGTCTGCCGTCTACTTCCATGGAGGTGGCACCAAAAACCGTAAAAATTTCTGAATCGTAATCGAATTATATATGAGAAAATATTGCTTGTTTAAGAGGAAAGGCATTATTTTGTAAGGGAAAATAAAACTTTACCAAGTCCTGCATGCTAAGAAATATTTCTCAAATGCTGTTTTATATGTGTCATTCTTAGGGGTACAGTGGATGTATCACGGATGATATTTCCGAAGTCTGTTACTTTTAAATTCGTATTGCTATTTCTTGAGATTAACCTAATTCAAACAGATGGCTATTTTGTGGTTGTTGTCTTACATGCCATGTTCAATTAGATTTCCATGGCCATGTCAGAAATGGAAGACAATATCTTTATTTCCATTTTAGACGAGGAAACATTACTCAGTGACATTAAGCAATTTTCCCAGTACTGAAGTTTCATTAAATGACTTAACTTAGATATCATCAACTATATCACAATGTTGTTAATTCTAAGATAGCATGTGATCTTTCAAAGGCCTAAAACCATATTAATTCTGAAATGGATAACAATTGTATTAATAGGAGCTACAGTCATATATAAGATTCGTAGATGTGTACAGTATTAACAGGGCTTATCACTAGCTGTTTTTATTTTACCCTCATCAAAATTCACTATCATGTCTAGATTTATTTATTTATTTTTATTTTTTTTTTTATTTTTATTTTTTTTTGAGACGGAGTTTCGCTCTTGTTACCCAGGCTGGAGTGCAATGCCGCAATCTCGGCTCACCGCAACCTCCGCCTCCTGGGTTCAGGCAATTCTCCTGCCTCAGCCTCCCGAGTAGCTGGGATTACAGGCACGCACCACCGTGCCCAGCTAATTTTTTGTATTTTTAGTAGAGACGGGGTTTCACCATGTTGACCAGGATGGTCCCGATCTGCTGACCTCGTGATCCACCCGCCTCGGCCTCCCAAAGTGCTGGGATTACAGGCTTGAGCCACCGCGCCCGGCCTAGATTTATTTTTTTGCACATAGCTGTATAGTTGTCACAGCACTATTTGTTGAAAATATTATCCTTTCCCTGTTGAATTATCTTTGCTCTTTTGTCAAAGATCAGTTGGGTATATTTGTGTTAGTCTATTTCTGGGCTCCTTATCTTCCATTGACATGTCTAGGCTTTTCCACCCAACCATGCTCTATTGATTATTGTAGCTTTATAGTAATTCACGCGGTATAGTTCACCCATTTTGTTCTTTTCCTCTTCAGTATCATGTTGACTATTCTGGATCTTTATTGTATTGATTCTATACACATTTTATTAGATTTATTCCTAAGTGCTTCTTCTTTGCTGATATAAATGGTATTGTGTTTTTTATTTCAAATTTAAATTTCCCATTGTTGGCATATAGTAAAGCAATTGATGTATCCTGCAGCTCTGTTTTAATTGCTTATTAGTTACAGGATTTGTTGTTGATTCATTGGAATTTTCTATATAGGTAATCACATCATTTGCAAAAACAACCAAATGAAAACAATATTATTGTTTCTAATCTGTATACTTGTTATTTTGTTTCTTGTCTTATTACCTGTGTTAGGACTTTGCCTATGGTGTTGAATAGTAGTAGTGAAAGGGACATCCTTGCCTTGTTTCCAATCTTAGGAGAACAGGATCTAGTTTCTCATGATCAAAAATGAAATTATTTGTGAGTTTTTTGTAGGTGTTCTTTCTCAAGTTTTAGAAATTCCCCTCTATTTCTAGCTTGAGAGTTTTTAAATCATGAATCATTGTTGGATTTTGTCAAATGCTTTTTATGCATCAATTAATGTGCTCATCTGATTTTTCTTCCTTGTTAATATGGTGAGTTAGATAAATTAATTTTCAAATGTTGAACCAGACTTTGGGGAACTTGGAATTAATTCTACTTGGTCGTAGTTTTAAATCTTTTTATACATTGCTGAATTCTTCTTGCTTAGTTCCATAGATCTCAAGTAAAACCCATTATTTTCATATTCAGAATGATCTGCAACCCTGGTACCAGAGATTGTATGTAGCCAAGACAAATAAATAAATTACTCAATATTGGTTTCTTGAATAAAAATTAATTATAATTGAATTGAAGTTAGATCTAAGAAAACGTTGAACTTCAAAGACAAGCCAATAGATCACCAATGAATTTAATTAAACATATTTTAGTTTTTTATGGACTGATTAAAACTTTGTTCTAGAATAGGGGTTTAGAAGTTGCTAGTTCAAAAACTTGTGACCGCATTTAGTGATAGGGATTTTTTTTTCTTCTTAAGGCATACTTTCTTGAGCCCTCAGAAATCTGTAAATAGATTTTCTCTTCTTCTACTTGTATACTGAATTGACAGTCTTATTTAGTGTGACTCTCAATAAAAACCCCAGATAATATCCTCATATCCTCTCTCTATGTAAAAGTTAAGCAAGTTGTGATTTTTCTCAAGTGAGATGCTTGTTTTAGCCTCAGAAAGGCAAAAGTCAGGCATCTGTTGATGTGTTGTTGAGTATCTTTTAGGAAACATTTCTAACAAAGAGGCCAAGAATATTAGGTTGGGTCTCTGGGAGAAAGAGCTGAACCATTTAAGACTTAACTAAAGAGAAATTAATGAAGGGACTATTTACAAAGTCATGGGCATGATTTAGGGAATCAATAAGGGATGGTGAAGCTCCCAGGGACAGCAACAGCTGGAGCTCTCAGAGCTGGACACCCTTAAAGCTGAACATCCTTAGAGCTGAAATGCGCAAAGACCCTAATGGTGTTACCAGAACCCAGTGAGAGCTGCAGTTGTGGAAGACAGGCTACTCAACCACTGGTTAAGAAAGGATGATATTGATAAAAATGCAGTGCTCTGAATTTCCACACTTCAAGCTGTGTGTATGAGTTTTCTTTTGCTGCTGAAACAAATTACTACAAACTAAGTAGTTTAAAACAACACAATATTTTTATGTTACAGTTCTTTAACTATAAAATAAGCAGCTTGATTTTAACCTGGTTCAACCATGTCAGACTTCTGTAAGAAATGTAGGGCTACATTTTCTCTTGGAGGCTCAAGTGGGGGAGTCCATTTCTAACTTTTCCAGCTACTAAAGGTCTTGTGGCCACTTCCTCCATCTTCAAAAGCCAGAGTGCAGGTTAAATTCTTTTACCATTGTGTTGCTGTGACTGCCTTTTCTGCCTCCTTCTCTATTCTTAAAAAACTTGTGATTACAGTGCGCTTATTTGGATAATCCAAGATAATCTCTTATCTTAATATCAGCTGATTAGGAACCTTAATTCTATCTGCAACTTTAATTCTTCTTTTTCATGTAACCTAACATTTTCACAGGTTCCAGGGGCTAGAATGTGGATAGTTTTGGAAACTGTTATTCTGGCTATCACACTGTTTGAGTTCAAAACTCTCTCTAAGATAAATGCTTATATTCTTGTGATCACTTATAAATCTTATTTCCTGACTTTACTAAATTTTTGTCTGATTCTATGACTCTTGCAATGGTATTTCCTTACCCTTGTGCTAACAAAAATACAAAACAGAACCCCTTTCTTTAAATGTCATTCCACCTTCAAATAAATTTGTAAAGGAAATTATTGTCTATATTCGAAATTTTTGAGAGGATATATTAGACTTTTCCAATCTCATTCCGTTGGTTGTTCAACTATTACAGTTTCTCAATGGGCATTGATTACTTCACTGGCCTGGTGCCCAACCTTCCTTCATAACACTGATCCTGTATTTATCTCCTCATTATGCTGCTTTATTGTCTTTTTGCTTCTCCTCACTCCCAGGTGCATTACATATTCCTCTCACTTGTTCATGCAGTGACCCTTGGCTGACTCTTCAGTTGCCTATTGCTGTATTTTTCTAAAAGGAATCATGGTGAGAGCTACTGTAATACATTTCTCTTCATTTGATGTGATACAGATCTGCAGTACTCACTAAAATGCAACCCCCAATGCTGGACATGGGGCCTGGTGGGAGGTGATTGGATCATGGGTCAGTTTCTCATGAATGGTTTAGCACCACCCCCCTTGGCACTGTTGTCACAACAATGAGTGACTGAGTTATCACAGGATCTGGTTGTTTAAAAGTGTGTAGGACCTTCCTCATCTCACTCTTCCTCCTGCTCTGGTCATGTGATGTGTCTGGTGTCTGCTCCCCCTTAGCCTTCCGCCATGATTGTAAGTTTTCCGAGGCCTCTCCAGAAGCCAAGGAGATGCTGCTGTGCTGTTGTACAAGAGAAATGTGAGCCAATGTAGCTCTTTCCTTTATACATCACCCAGTCTCAGGTATTTCTTTATTGCAGCATGAGAATGAACTAATATACCATTGATAGCAAACACATCATCAAATCCTGTTTATGCCCTTCTTTCACAAATGGTCAACTCCCTTCCTCTATCACTTTGGTCTGAAGGATCTATTTTGTTTGAAGGAATAAAGCAGTCAGTAAAATAAAAGCTTTATTATTGTTAACATCAGTGGCGAGGTTTGTTTATCTCAATAAAATGTTTCAATTCAGTGAAAATGACATCACAAGAACATTTTCTGAGACAAATTTTGTGGTATGGCTGCTCAACCTCAACTTCCTTCTTGCTGTTCTTCCTTTAAGGAGTTGGAAATCTAAATATTTCCCCAGTCCTCCTGAGAGCCAGGATGTCTGAAAACATTCTGACCAATAAGATGCTGTATCAATTTGTTAGGACTGTCAGAACAAAATACCACAGACAGTTTCCTTTAACGACAGAAATTTATTTTCTCATAATTCTGGAGGCTGGAAGTCCAAAATCAAAGTGTCAATAGAGTTGATTTATTATTTTTTATTTTTTTGAAGCCTCTCTCCTTAACGTGCAGAAGGCTGCCTTCTACCTGTAGAGGAAAGACTACCTGTATCCCTTCATGGTCTTTCCTATGTGTGTGAATATCTCTGACATCTCATATGTGTGTGTGTGTGTGTGTCCAAATATCCTCTTTTTAAAGAATACAGCTCAGATTGAATGAAGGCCAGCCCAGATGACTTTATTTAACCTCAGTTACCTCTTTACCACCTCTATCTTCAAATACAGTTACATCCCATACTGGGAGTTAGGGTTTCAACATTTATTATTATTATTATTGAGATGGAGTTTCGCTGTTGTTACCCAGGCTGGAGTGCAATGGCGCGATCTCAGCTCACTGCAACCTCCGCCTCCTGGGTTCAGGCGATTCTCCTGCCTCAGCCTCCTGAGTAGCTGGGATTACAAGCACGTGCCACCATGTCCAGCTAATTTTTTGTATTTTTAGTAGAGATGGGGTTTCACCATGTTGACCAGGATGGTCTCGATCTCTTGACCTTGTGATCCACCTGCCTCAGCCTCCCAAAGTGCTGGGATTACAGGCATGGGCCACTGCGCCTGGCTTCAACACATTATTTTTAAGAGGACACAGTTAACCTTATAACAGATGCTAAGCATAAGTCTGTGAGAGTAGCCTCCAGAAAACTAATTCTTTTTTTTTTTTGAAACAAAGTTTTGCTTTTTTCTGCCCAGGCTGGAGTGCAATGACACAATCTTGGCTTACTGCAACCTCCACCTCCCGAGTTCAAGTGATTCTCCTGCTTCAGCCTCCCAAGTAGTTTGGATTACAGGCACCACCACTCCTGGCTAATTTTTGTATTTTTAGTAGATACAGGGTTTCACCATGTTTGCCAGGCTGGTCTTGAACTCCTGACCTCAGATGATCCACCCAGCTCAGCCTCCCAAAGTGCTGGGATTACAGGCCTGAACACCCAGCCCGAAAACTAAATTCTTTCTAAGATGGATAGACATAGTTGCTATGACCTCTCTTCTCTCTTTTCCTGATTGAATAAAGGTGTGACAGATGGAGGTAGCAAAGTCATCATGTGATCCTGAAATAAAGACTCAGTGAGCCAAAGATATGTAAGAACTTATATCATAGAGACCAAAATTAATATCAGTAGCCATATACCTCCAGAATTCTTGTTATATTAAGTGAATAAGCAGATTCATTTAAGTCTTTTTAGCACAGCATTTTATTACTTCCCTCTGGACAGAATCTCACCTAATTCATTTCTGTGTTAAGGATGTTGTGAATCTTAATTATTAAGTTTTGATTATTAGCACAAATGAAGACATGGTGCCCCTTTAAGTCAGGATTCCATCAGGAAACAGAGTGCACCCCAAAGAGACTGTAATGAAAGAGTTACATATACTAGGTAGGGATAAGGAGAGAAATAGGAATGGCGAGCCACCTAGAGATGACAAGTAGAAGAAAACAACTGTCACCCTAAAATCAAATGGACAAGGGAAGAAAAAGAATTATCTCACCCCAGTGGGAGCTGAACCTATGGAAGAGTGACTGCAGGTGGAGCCTATAGACATAGAGAGTCTAGCTACAGCAGCCAGAGGCATGGCAAGGAAACAGAAAGGGAGCAGAGAAGAAAACCTGTAGTCTCTGTCTTCCTGCCTTGGGAGTGCTGGCCCGCCTGGGGCTCCAGTGTCCAAACCAACTGGAAGCTTTTGGTCAGGGAAGCCTGGTAAATGGAGTCCATCAATGTCAGTATCCCAGTGAAAGTGCAGTGGAGAGAAAGGCAGAGAATGAACCTTGGAGGAGTATAGGGGAAAGGCAAAGTAATCAACACAATGTCCCAGAAAACTTTAGCCTCATTTTGGCCATTTTTCATTTCCGTTACTATTTGACATAGTACAGGCCAGTAGCTCTTCTCTGATATGAAATAACCATCCTTTAACTTGAACTGCACAAACCTATAAATTAAATTTAGCTATCCTTGGGAAATGAGATTTGACTAAAAGACCTATGAATGAAGTATCTGTGATAATACAAATTGAGGAACTGCAGCTTATAATCAGTTGTCATCCATCAGAATATTAAAAATGTGAACTCATAGCTGCATCCTTGGTAAACGTTGGTTTTAATCCAATAATGATGCAAAAGTGCTTTTTAAAAGCAATTCGAAGGGGTGAGAATCTCAGTTTCTGTACCAGTAAAATAAGTGGAACTGATCTCATCAATTGTATTAGAGGACTCTAAGAATAAGAAAAAATATCAGTCATAAAATAGATTGTTTTAGACTAGAAATTAATCATCATTCTTATAATGAATATGGTAATTAGGTTAAAGACTGTATGTTGATGATAGTCAAAATTTATTAAATACCTTTCATATGGGAGACAAATCCTTCCTCCCTCCTTTCCTCCTTCCCTCCCTCCCTCCCTCCCTCCCTCCCTCCCTCCCTCCCTCCCTCCCTCCCTCCCTCCCTCCCTCCTTCCTTCCTTCCTTCCTTCCTTCCTTCCTTCCTTCCTTCCTTCTTTCCTTCCCCTCTTCCCCTTTTCTCCCCTACCTGTTCCTTGCCTTCCTTTCCTGCCTTCCAGCCCTTAACAAACATTTCCTGGCTTTGTGTTAGTTATTGGAAATAAAAAATACTATGGTATTACAGGTAGAGGCACATAACTTAAACTTGGGGCAGGAAAGTATTCTAGAAAGATGTGGAACCTGTTCTGAAATTTGAAGATCATACAGAGCTAGCTGTGGGAAGAAATAGAGGGGGAAAAATATACAAACCAAGAGAAAAGACAATGAAGGCACTGGGTTGTATGCTTTAAAAATACTGCAAATATGTAAGTATGCAAAAAATACGTAGACTGAAGGATGGGGGCAATCAAGGGTGGAGGAATATAGGTCTAGGAGGGATTTGTCTAACTTGCTGGAGTGTGAATTCGAAACTAAATGCCTGAGAGTCACTGTATAATTTGCCAAACTAAGAAACTTTGAAGAATGAGAGTTGGTGCTATTAATAATTACTCTGGGAGAAAAGTTGTAACCCTGAGTGTCCAGGCCAATTGGGATTTACTTTTACTTTAAGAATTAGAGACACATTAAAGTATTTTAAGGAGAGATGTGGTATGATAAGAATTGCCCTCTAGGGTAAACCACTTTGAAACCTATTAGAATAATCAACTGAACAGATACTGATGCCCTGGGCCAAGGCAGCAGCAGCAGGGTTGGATACGAAGTACTAGATTTGCAAAATATAAAGCAAGTAGTATTAACAGGACTGGACCTGGAGTGTGAGAAAATGTCACTATCTCCCAGATCACTTGTGCAAGACAGTAGTCCCAACTTCTTGATTAATAACAGTAATTTTTTGATATCCACATCCAGCATAACTAGAAAGATTTAAAAATTGTAAAATCAGATCATATTCTTGCTTACAAGTCCTTTGCTAAAGGACTTCCCATTGCTTTTTGAGTAAAACTCAAACTCCGTATGGCTCGGAGGCTCGGCACGGGCTGATGACTGCCTCTCAGCTAACCTCAGCACCATCCTTCTCTTGTTCACCCAGCTCCAGGCATGCTAGCCTCAGTTTTGCATCTGAAACCCTCCGAGTCTTTCCAACTTTGAAAAGGTTTTATCTAGTTTGTGTCTGGACTCCCTCCAGGGGTTGCTCCACTGAGCTGGTTCATTCCCTGTTTCAGGTCTCCATCTGGCACCCACTCTGTGGAGATGTCATTAACAAACGTCCATCCACAGTAAAAAGCCCAGACTTTCCACCTGACGCTAGGTTTATTTCAATAAAGGACTTTTATGAGTGAAAACAGGAGTGAGAAAATTTGAAATTATTGATAAATGGGTGGTGCACCATCTGTTCCTCACACAGCATCACGATGATCCTCAAAATATGAGGAATTTATCTCCAAAGGCTGCTTCTTGTAATGAAAATAAAAGAAAAAAAGCCTCACTTTGGCCTTTATGGCCCTACATGATCTGGTTCTGCTTCTTCTCTGATCTCATGTCCTATAATTCTTGCCGTCACTCAGTCTTCTCCAGACCCTTTGACTTGCTGTTCATCAAATACTCCAGGCTACTCTCACCTCAGGGATTCTGCACTTGTTCATCCTGCCTGGGATACTTTTTGCCCACTTACTATATGGTTTACTTTCTCCCATCATGCAGGTCTCTATGCAAATGCCATTCTCTCCAGGTGGCTTTTCTAGACCAGGCTATCCATACTTACTGCTAACCAGTACTTACCATCTGATATTGTATAGATATGTGTTTATTTTCCCCTGAAGGTCTGTAAGTTCCATTAATGTGGGAAAGTTGTCTGTCTTATTTATTGTTCATTACTCAGTGATTATAACACTGGATGGCACATGATAGGTGACTAATGAATATTTGTTGAACAAATAAATGCACAAATATACTGACCCATGGATCTCCATTTGTAGTCTTCCTAGGCTAGCCTTTGATTGGAGAAGATTCACATTTATGTGAAGAGTTTTATAGCTAGATGTGACTAAGAAAAGTTATTGATTCACCAGCCTTCCCTTTGACAGGTGACTTAGTCATATCAGTCCTGTTTAAAGAAAACCAAGCGAGTCTCAGAGAGTGAACTTACTTATTGAAGGTCACATATCTTGTTATTGTCAGAGCTGGTAAGAAACCTCAGTTTCAGCCTGGGCATGGTGAGTCACACCTGTAATCCCAGTACTTTGGGAGGCCAAGGCAGGTGGATCACTTGAGGCCAGGAGTTTGAGACCAGTTGGGCCAACATGGCAAAACCTGTCTCTAGTAAAAATACAAAAATTAGCTGGGTGACACTTGCCTGTAATCCCAGCTCTTTGAAAAGAGCTCACACAGCTCATAAGTGATAGAGTTGGAATTTGGTAACAGGTCCACTGGCTTCTCAGCCTTGTGATGTCCAAGTGAGCATCTGTTGCAATGGGTACTTGGCTCCCAAAATACTTGATACTATCATCCATCTTAATGACAACTTCTGAGTCATATTTTTGAAATCTAGCATAAAGTTAATATATAATCCCCAAAATGTAAAAGGATGAAATAATGATTATGTGAGGGAAGAGGTGAGTGTCGGATTCTTCAAGAAAGAAGGATCAGAATAGCTTCCTGACATAAATATGCATTTTCTTATTCAAATACTATACACTAAAAGAATCAGGCTATTATATTAATAAACTTCAATTAATTAAATAATTGGTTCATTCAACAATTGTTTAATGAGCATTTCAGGTGCGTGCCATAGTTTTAAGCAATGTGAGAAGCACAGAGGAATCTAGACAGTCTTTTCTTTCTAGGAGTTTCAGATCTAATTGGGAAGACGAAATATGCACAGGCCAAATTTAAATATGCATTTACAATAACAAAGAATATTATTATAATAACAAATATTAAAGTAACAAAGAGGAGACTTCCAAGAATACATATGAATACTCATCACAAGTATCCATTGCAACAGATGCCCACTTGGATATCACAAGGCTGAGAAGCCAGCAGACCTGTTACCAAATTCCAACTCTGTCACTTACTAACTGTGTGAGCTTAGGCTAGTAATGTCATCTCTCTTAGCTGCATCCATTTATATTTTAACTAAATGGATTTAATTAAATCCATTTACTTTTTTTTTTATACACTAAGCCTTCTTATAGAGCATCACACAGGTACCACCTGGACTGATTTGAAACTTATATTTGTTCCACTCTTTAGCTTGTCAGTTAGGTGGCCACACTCATGGGACAATTAATGAACCAAAACAAAGTTAGGAAAAGAAAAGGTTGAATAACTCATAAGCCATTTTTTTTTCAGTGTTTCAAATACCTACTGATTATCAGGACCAAATTGTATGCTGAGAATACAGGGAAGATAAAACAGACATTGTCCTTGTCCTGAAGGAATTGCAGTCAGGATAGAGTAATCAACTGTAGTGCTCCTGACTCTTCTATGTGTTGATATAAAAATCAGAAAGGGGGACGGAAGTGCAATGAAACACGTGAATATGCTGGATTCAAACTGTTGGAGTTTGTAACTTGGCACTACCACTTACAACCTGTGTGGCGATGAGCACATTTCTCATACAGATGAATTTCAGTTTTCTCATCTGTAAAATGGTAACAATAGAGCCTACTTCCTAGGGTTATTTTAACTATTCATTGAATTAAGTTGTGCAAAGAGCTTGGCAATAAAATATTCTCATCAGATATTCTTGTAGATTTCTGAAATGTTTTTCTGTAAGATGTTGTCTCTGTCTGAGATGACTCTAGGAAGAGTAAGGAACATCATGAAAGGGAAGTCATCGTGGAAGAGATGCTTAGGGAAATGTAAGCATTTTGATAGGCCTAAACCTCTGCTCCTCTACCTAAAGGTGGTGTTACTTGGGAGAGAGATAAGTTTGGAAGACAGAGAAAGCCAGATAATGCACAGGCCTGTAGGACATGCGAAGAGATTTGGACTTGATCTAAAATATGGTATAGAGAAGGAGAAGTTTAATCAGAGAAATCACATGGTCAAATTAGACTTGCGCAGTTGTGCAGAAATACATCAGACAGGGAGAAACCAGCAGCCAGCAAAGCAGCTAAAAGATGGTTGCAATTGTTAAGGTAGTAGAGGGTAAAGCTCTGAAGGCTTTAGCTCTGGAAGCAGAAAAAAAGGTATGCTGCTAAGAGATTTTAGAAGGTGAAATAAATAGGATTTAGTGATTTATTGAGTTTTTGAATGATTAAAAAGAAAGCGTCTAGACTGAATCAGTAAAATGTCGACAAAATTTTAAAAATTATCCTTCCAGATAAGTTAAGTGATGACTATTCCAATTGGTGCTGCAATTTGTTTCCACCTTACTTACCTCTTGGGTGAATAACAGTTTTTCTCACTGATCAAGCACCTACCTAATTGAAGATAGGCAAGCATATTATTGATTCTTAAAAGGCTATAGTTAATTTTGGGCATAACCGTTCATGAAAACCAGTGCTTCTGCTACAACTATGAAGCAAATTTTAATTATCAATTATTATAAAACACAACTTTAGAACTTTAGAAGAGATCTGTGTATTTAGAAGAGATCTGTGCCTCAAGAATAAGCTTCAAGTTTATTTCTAATTCCAGAGTTTCAAAGCTCTGTAGGCTCTTCAGGAATGGATTTCTTTCCTAGTACAGCCAGTATTCTGGAATTTATAGGAAATTTTGTTTATTATTATTATTATTATTGAGACAAAGTTTCACTCTGTCACCCAGGCTGGAGTCAAGTGGCGCAATCTCAGTTCACTGCAACCTCCACCTCCCGGGTTCAAACGATTCTCTTGCCTCAGCCTCCCCAGTAGCTGCTACTACAGGTGTGTGCCACCACACCTAGCTGATTTTTTATTTTTAGTAGAGAAAGGGTTTCACCATGTTGGCCAGACTGGTCTTGAACTCATGACCTCAGGTGATCTGCCTGCCTTGGTCTCCCAAAGTGCTGGGATTACAGGCCACTGTGCGGCTGAATCAGCCAATTTTATTAATTCTATATGGGAAAGTTTTCTCCTCTATGGCCTACAGTTGGTACATGCATTTGACATGGACTACCAAAAATAACACAACGTATAGTATTTTCAGCTTTTTATTGCTTTGAAAACCTTAACTTCATGCTGGGAAAGCCTAAAATAATAAAAGGGAAGTGGTATTTTGTAATTATGGATTGGGGAATTTTAAATCTACCTGAGCTGGTCTTCTTCCACTCCTACATGTTCTACTGTTTAGAAGACTTCTCATATACTGCATTTATTCATCTAAGGAGACAATTATTTCGAGCCAGTGAGCATTTATTTCTTTGTGGATTAGGAATGAAAGGTAAGTTGTCTCACTTTATTAGGCACTGCAAAATAGGATGAGGTGTTATTTTTTTCAAAGTTCATTTTAATTTTTCTTCTATTTGCTAAATATGATCTACATGGCTTAAGCTTCTTTATTTGTACATATGACTGTTGGATGTTAAGTGAAGGCGTGTATTATTTAAACAGCACATTGTGTGCCAAGATACCAGTGCTGACCAGATGCATCTGGAATTTCCCTGATACTAGTTAACAATTGCCAAATGTTAAAATTATCACAACAAAAATGATGCTGAATCCCTGACAGTGTCATAGGAAGAAATGGAAAAACATTCTTCAGTTATTTTTAGAGCAACCTAACTACTTATTATAAGATATGGTTTGTTATGTTGCAATAAGGCTGAATCAAGAGATGATTAATGAAGAATTTATGAAATAGTCAAGGTCTCTTTTTTTTTTTTTTTGAGACGGAGTTTCGCTCTTGTTACCCAGGCTGGAGTGCAATGGCGCGATCTCGGCTCACCACAACCTACGCCTCCTGGGTTCAGGCAATTCTCCTGCCTCAGCCTCCTGAGTAGCTGGGATTACAGGCACGTGCCACCATGCCCAGCTAATTTTTTGTATTTTTAGTAGAGACGGGGTTTCGCCATGTTGACCAGGATGGTCTTGATCTCTAGTGATCCACCCGCCTCGGCCTCCCAAAGTGCTGGGATTACAGGCTTGAGCCACTGCGCCTGGCCAGTCAAGGGTTTATTACACATACATTAGCTGGGTGTGATAAACATTTTGGGTAAAATGTTTACTTCTTTGAGTGGAGCTTAACACTTCACAATTTCTACACCACTTCCTCCTCCAGAGAAACAATTTAAGGGAAATACTCCAAAATACTAATCATAAAGTTTTATATATTTAAGAGGCTTAAAATTTTAGAGTTTGGATTTGAATCAGTGTTTTCAGTCTACATTTCAATCTTTTGCTACAAGAATAATCATAAATAATCATTAGTATATGTGATTTTAAACTGTATCTCATGGCTAGATTGTTCTTCATTTGGATAAAGTGATAAAAAATTCCATCAAGGCCAATCACCCATTGTTTTTTGTGTTATATACTTCTTTGGTAGATCACTAAATTCTCTGACTCATAAGCAACCTTTGGCAGCCTATTATGTGGTTTTGTGTGTTTTTGCTTTGGGATTCTAGTCCACTACAAATACCAATAAAGCTCACTCATGAGGCCACTCAAAGCATCACTTTTGGTCTACAAAATGCTCTGAGATGGCAAGAGAAAGATCATTACAAAGAATAGCCCAGAAGGAAAACAACACATTGAAATGAACAAAGAATACGAGTTTATAGAGGTATGTGAGATGAAGCCTTCCTAAATAGAAAAAACTACATTGTAAAGTATATAATAACCTCCAGTGTTGTGGTATAGGTGAAAATTATTTGTTAATACAACTGGTTTTTGCTAAGACTCTCCATCATGTAATAAATGATGAACAACCATTTTGATTCATATTTATGGTCGTACGAGATAGGGAAGGGATGAATAGGAATTGCTTCAGCTCATAATGGTTTACAACTATTAAATTTTTTATTTTGGACTGTAACTTTCACCTAGAGAAAATACAAGGAAGGGCATCACAACATGGCTAAAGGTGCAGTTATTTTAAAATAGCAGACCCAAGGTGGAAAAGCACAGTTACTTTATCACGAAAGAATGTGTATGACAGACATCACCTCATCTCTGAACTTCGCCCAGTTCCTTGTTTTTTTTCCTCAATTTTGGTCACTCTTAAACCCTGGGGATGAAGGAAAACTATGGTGAGGTTGAGGGACGAAAACATTGTGTTGTGTAAACTCTAGGAATTAGAAAAAGATAAAATTTCATTGTTGATAGACTTCTTAGAACCATAGTTAGCAGAGCTTTTCTCTAATATCATATGTAGATGGATGAGAAGATTTTCTAAGCACATGACAACAAAAATAAAGAAAGTAGACAACTAAATTAATTGATCTCACCTCATAAAAATTTTAAATTCCAAAAAATTTAGAAATAAGCTCCAAAACTTCAATACCAAAAACCTGTCTGAAAGACAACTTCACCAGGAAAAAGAGCCACAAGGCAAATGACAAACTAAAGGTTTGTGTTTTTAATAAATCAAGGGCTATCATGTATCAGTAAAAATATAGAATGTGGAATAAATAACAGTGCTAAGTCATTTTGCCCCTTTAGACTGGGAAACATTGGAATGCTGGCTAATGCCAAGTGTTCAAGTAGAAGTGAGGATGTAGGAAGACTCAGGCACTGCTAGAGCAAACGTTGATTGCTGAAGCCATTCTGTGGAGAAACCTGGCAGTATTGAGGGCAATTATACCCTATTATCCAGTAGTTTCACTCCTGGATAAATATCACAAATTGATGCACAGATCTGAAAAGGGACAAGTTCAAGGTGTTCATGGCAACATCACTGGGATAGGTAGAAGAGGAAGCAGGCTAAAGAAGTGCTAACATGATGGGTACAAACACAGGATTGTGGTCAGCAGTGAGAAGCAGTAGACTTGGTGGGCACAAAAGAACATGAATAGGTCTTAAAAACAGAGACTTATGGCCGGGCACAGTGGCTCATGCCTATAATCCCAGCACTTTGGGAAGCCGACAGGGGCAGACCACGAGGTCAGGAGTTTGAGACCTGCTTGGCCAACATAATGACACCCCGTCTCTACTAAAAATAAAAAAAATCACCCAGGTGTGATGGTGGGCACCTGTAATCCAGCTACTCGGGAGGCTGAAGCAGGAGAAACAATTGAATCCAGGAGGTAAAGGTTGCAGTGAGCCAAGATTGCACCATTGCACTCCAGCCCAGGTGACAGTGTGAGACTCTGTCTCAAAAAACAAACAAACAAAAAACCAGAGACTTGTGTTGAATGTGTGTGTACATATATATGTATATTTGTGTGTATATATATGTATATATATATATACACACAAATTTGTATGTATGCACATATCTGTATGTGTATATATAGTCAATGCTGGGGCCTTGTGCAACTACTGATGATACTATGTCTTCATCTGAGAAATGTGATTAGCTCAACCTTCTACAACCTGAGGTCTGGAAAAAAAAAAAAAACTACAAATAAGGAGGAAGACGATACTTGGCTCGATGAGAGCATGAGGGAAATATCTGCAGTGGTGGAAATACCCTGTATCTTGTTTTGTGTGATGGTTACATGGTGTATACCTTTGTCAAAAGAAACAAACTGAAGACCTAGAATCTGTGCATTTTGTAGTCTGTTAACGAGATGTCAATGAAAATATATACACATTTGTATATATACATACATATAATAAATGAAATAGAAGGGAACTTATAATACTGTATTATAGATACATATATCACAAATTATAACAACGTTTTTGCAGAATATACATATTAAAATTATTAAACATATTAAAATGATTGCCGAGGAGGGGATGGATAGAAATGGGAACAAGTATATAAAGAGTTAAATAAATTACAATGCTGGGAACTTGTGTAACCACTGATGACACTATGTCTCCAACTGAAGAACACAATTAGCTCAACCTTCTGCAACCTGAGGTCTGGAAAAAAACTATAAATAAAATAGACAAGGTGACGTGATGGCTAATGAGAGAAATTAAGAAATACATATGGTTACTAAAAATCTAAAGAGCCATCAAAGCTCACCAGAGTCTGCTAACAGAGACAGATATACACCAGTTCACCACACAGCAAGCCTGTAATACAAGGTTCTCATCTGGGACAGTTGCTGTCATACTTACCACAGAAAGGCAGTTGGAAAACACAGCTGGTTTTCTAACCCAACCACACCTCTCAATCCCCTGCTCAGTTATTTGTTACCCATAATGGAGGTTGAAAATACCATATACTTACATTTCTAATCTTTCATGCAGTCAGAGCTGCCAGTTCAAACTCTTTTTGACTGGTAGAATATAAAGACAATTTTGTAAGAGTCTTTGTTTTCTTGACAGAATACCAGTGAAACCTCTTGGTTTATGCTTTCTTTCTTTTCCTGCTTTGACAATAGGTGTGATTGCTGGAACTGTGATGCTATTTTATCACTATGAGGCAGCACACATAGAAAAGAAAAGTCGAAACCTGATGGGAGGGGAGTAGAACACACAAAAGAGCCGGAATCTGTGATGACATTGTTGAGTTACTACACCAATACTAGCAGCAGTCCATTACCAGTCTTCTTCTTTTCTGAGGGAACCAAATCCATATTTATTTAAATCATATATAGTAGGTTATTCTCCTCCTTCCCAATGGAATCAAAACAATAGATTTGGAAATATCTGGCCTATGGAATACTGTGGGACAGGTGACCCTCCAGTCAAAAAAATGTCAGAAATGGATTGAAATGTAAGGAATGCCAGTTTTTTATCAATAGCTAGAATTCATACTAGCTATTGATAAAAAAGAAAAAAATAGGAACACTTGAGGTAGCAGATGTGCTCACTTCCCAGAATATCCTGGGATAGCTAGTATGAATAGAACTGCCTTTATTAAAAGATGGTTATACTTAACATAGAAAATGTGAACAGATATTGGAAAAAAGGAAAAGAAATATAAATAAAGGAAAAATAAAAAATATACATCGAAAGAAGAATTTCTTTGGGAAGATGAAAATCTTCAATAAGAACTCTGCTTGCTTTGAAATAAATTAAAGAAAGCATAGATTTGTGACAAAATTTCAGCAGAAGAGATTCAAAGAGAGCAAAAAGCAGTTTAAAAACCAAAATACAAGTAGTAGATAGAAATAAGCTAGTAGAACTCAAAAGAAATACAGCATAAGAATAAAATTATTATCAACATGAAAGATTGTTTAGAGGCAGCCCAAAGTACAACTCATAGAGGACAAATACCCGTCATGAGTATGGGAGACTGGTTTGAAAAACAGTCACTCATGATTTACAAACAATGAAAAATATCAAAGGAATTCAACTCTGAAAACAGAAAACAGGAAGTGCCTGTCTGGGAGGAAGTGGAGACTTGGCTAGATGAGAGCAGAAGGAAAATATCTGGAGTGATGGAAATATTCTGTATCTTGTTCTGTGTGATGGTTACATGGTGTATACATTTACTAAAAGTCAACAAAGTGATGACATAAGATCAGTACATTTTGCAGTATGTTAATTAGATGTCAACAAAAGTATATACAAAAGTGATTGGAGAAAATAGTAGATATGAAAGACAGAAAAAGGTGATCTGAAACATTCAATAATTTATTTGTTGAATTTATTAAATTTCTATTAGACAAAGTATTCAACAATCCATAACAATGAGAGTTTCCCATAATAAAAAATCAGAATCTGCACAGAAAAAGAATACTCTCTGTTCTAGGGACAATGAGCCCCAAATTATTAAGATGCAGATGTAGCCTGGTGAATGTATTTAATAAGGACAATGGAAAGATCCTATGACTTAAAAAAACTGTGTATTGGGGGGAGGTGGGTACAAAAAAAAAACCCGTGTATCTTGAAAATCGCACACATATTTTCTCAAAAAATAAATACAGGTTCAAGTAAAGAATTAAAACCCAAACTAAAGAAAGTCTTTTAAAATCATTTTAAAAACATACTCTATATTAATACATATGAGGCATGGCTAAAACTGGGTTGAGAGAAAATTTTTTTACCTTCAACATCTTACTAAGGGCAGAAATATGTAAAACACCTTCAACTCAAAGAGAAAATTATGTAAATTGATAGATATACATGCAAAGCCAAGAAAAACAAAAGGAATCAGTAAAGTTAAAATCAGGAATTATTGAATTGGAAGATCAACTAAGCAGCCAACAAATGACAGTCTTTAGCAGAACCAATACATACATTCAGAAACTTGCCATTAAAAACAGCACAACAAAATAGATAAATCGTTAAGTGCTCTAGCCAAGGACAAAAACATCCAATTAAAAATAACGATGAAAATGGGAAAATAATTGCACATACGCAAGAAATGTTTTAAAGTTTTTTGAGACTTAACCATTGTTTGTCAAGTGATTGTAAATGGATGTTTTATAAGAAGCAAGTTTTTCCTGGGCCCTCATTTATTCGACCAGTCTGGGAATTTTTGTTGTAGTAGAAAAGTTCAAACTATTTTTATCATTGTCACCAATAATTGATAACAAATATTGAACATCTATTATGTGCCAGGTACTCTGCTACTCTCTTCTCATACGTCATAACATTTAATTTCCAAAACTTAACTATGAAGCTGTTATCAGCATATTTCATTGATTCTGAGACACCCAACTTTCTCACATTTTACTGTCATTAAGATTGTGGAGGCTGGGCATGGTGGCTCACGTCTGTAATCCCAGCACTTTGGGAAGCCAAGGCAGGCAGATCACAAGATCAGGAGTTCGAGACCAGCCTGGCCAACATGGCAAAACCCCGTCTCTACTAAAAAAATACAAAAATTAGCTGGGCATGGTGGCAGGCATCTGTAATCCCAGCTGCTCAGGAGGCTGAGGCAGGAGAATCACTTGAACCCGGGAGGCGGAGGCTGTGGTGAGCTGAGATTGTGCCATTGCACTCCAGCCTGGGTGACAAGACTCTATTTCAAAAATAATAAAAAAGATGTGATAGGTCTCACAATAAATGGCATCATGCAATTATAATATCAGGTATTTTTTCCTTTTTATGGTATATAAAAATGGTGCCACTTATAATCAATGACATATTTCTTGGATTAAATGAAATAGATAATAACCATTTTATAAGTGAAGAGACAAAGCTAACAAGGTTTAACAATACATACAAGGTCACACTGAAGGGGTTTCAGCACAAGTCAGTCTCATACTGAATCCCTTCATAAGGGAAACACGTTATCCTTCATTATCTCATTGTAGGTGACAATTATAATCTATGCTTTCTTGCTGTGTCATTCACTTTCTATATTTTGTTCTATTTATTATGATTCTTTTACTTATATTCTCTCCATCAGTTTGGAAGTGACTCATTACGTGTCAATAGGAATCAACAATAAACGTGTAATGCGCACTTATTATGCACCAGTTTTGTGTTTAAAGGCACATAGAAAATAAACGCTGTTTTCCCTGTTTGAAATAATAAGGGAAGAGACTCCCTTCTCTTTACTTACTTACTTCCTTTAGAAAACTTACAAGTTATTTTTATGTCTCTTTGTAAGTTATTAAAAGCTAAATAAATCTCTTGCCTGCTGTAGGATCCAGGAATTCTTTCTCCAGGATTTGGGAATGATCTCTTTGAAATGCAATCATTAAGGAAGATAGCATCCCTGTCTCCTAGTTTCAGTAAGGGGGAGAAACCTAACTTTAGTGGATGCGTTGCTCCAAGTTGCAAAACTACGTCTTGTGATAAAGATATTAGAAATTTATTTTTCCTTTGGATGAAGCCAATTAACTAACAGGATGGTCACTCAAATGAATTTATAATGAATTCTGCATGCCATCAAGTCTTCTTACATAAGAACTAGTTATACTTTGTCTTGAGAGTGTGTATGTAATGATTTGTTTCTGCTTGGTAAGGCTTCTTTCCCTCTTGTAATCTCTTAGTAAAATGTGTGTGATGTGCATTGCATTCTAATTTAATGTTTATGTAATAAAATAATTTTCTTTCTCTTCCACTTTTGTGAAGGTTTCTGGGTTAGGAGGAGATTTTGTTTATAATTACATTTTCAAACTATAAGGACTAAAAGTTAACTAGTAAAGATTATTATATAACAAATCATTTGGAATGATTTAATTATACAAGTTCATTCCATCACAACGGTCACATCAGTTTATGCTTATATACGTGATTTTATGCTTCCGTAAGTATGTCTAATATTACCCCCTTCCTCTGTAACAGAACATTTAAAAACCAAACAGCTGCTGCTTTGTTGAAGAAAAGGTGGTGAATTGATCCATGGGGCACACAGTTGGCATTGATGTGTGCTGAATTAATATGCCATGTGCACCAGCTGTCATGTCATTGCCAAGATTGTAAATTTGAAATGATCTAAGAATTCTGCATTCAGGCTCACGAAAAGCCTGGCGCCATGATGGAGGAATGAGCTCTACCTTCCACTAATATCACACATCATTCTTTTTCTTTATAATTCCAGTAGTTGAAAGTTTTTAAATATTTTATTTTCATCAATTTTAGTAAAGAGCTCAATTTGCAACTAAAATATCTGGGAGCAGGAGGGTTAACGGGCAGGAAACTTGAGAAATAATGCACAGATATGAGTTCTGGGTTGTGTGACCCTTTATTCAATCAGGATACAAAAGTCTTGCTGTACTGCAAAAAATTTTCTCTGGTCCACTTTAGATGAAAAAGAGACACTCACATCATTTAGGTCTCATATTTTGTTAGTATTTGCAAAGCCCAATTTAAAAGTTTATTTGAAACTTTATTGAGCTTGCTTCTTTCTCTGTTCTTGATTGCATAGCCTTTGGTGACTTTGATTCTTAATAAGCACAACACATAAACCAACTGCATGTGTAACCATGCGCCTTTTCCCCTCTTGAGCTAAAATGTGACCAAGGTGAAGTAATTATTGGTTGGGGTCTCTCTAAAGAGTGGGAAATATATAATGTAAAAATTAGTGTTTTGACTACGGTCTGTAATAATTTAATAACAGGAAATGCTATTTGCTGTTGCATGTAATTGAACCATGAGGTCTGGCCAAAGCCCTGACTGCAAGACAGACAGGGGCCTCAGCAGCTCCACTGGTAGGAGTTTAAATGAAATTGGTCCAGCTCTGGGGCCTGGTTCCTGTAAGGGATGCTGAGTGGTCTAAATTAATTGCTGAGTGGTCTAAATTAATTTCTGAGTAGAGATTCAGTGAACTTGAGGGGAATTTTTAGAGGGAGAAATTACAGATTTTAGTACATGGTTGAAGAGAGAGATGCACAAATGGGTAGAATCAGGAGTAATTCCATGGTGTTTCACTTGGGTATCTAGGTGAACATTACCCTGTTAACTAAGGCGCTGTCAACACAGGAGAAAAATGGGTTTAAATGAGGGAGATACTAAGATGGTAGCTGGACAGTTTATTTTTCTTCTTAAAGACACAATAAAAGTCTAAGGAGTATTTTGAGTAGTAGATACATTTAGGTGGTAGGTATAGTACCTTCTTAGGCCATGTTAAAGTTTATATCGCATGGATTAGGAGAAGAATACATCTCATTTGATGGACGGATCCCCTCTCCCAGTTGCTCAGATCTAAATTTAAAGTCATTTATGTCTCCTCTCTTTCTCTTCCAATTCACATCTAATCCAGTAGCAAATATGTCAGCTCCTTGTATATCTAGAAACAAAACTTCACTGCAACCACCTCGGTCTAAGCTAGCATCAAGTCTTGTCTGGATACTAGCTTCATCCGTCTCCTCGTAGCCAGGAAGGTTTATTTTCACACAACAAACAGAGGGATATTTTATAAACGAAAAACCATTAAAAATAGTTTATCACGCCACTCAACAGTAAAAGCCGTAGTTCTTTTCCACATGGTCCTCTCCTACCTGGTGCCAGCTGCCATTCTGACCCTTATTTGCTACTACCCATTGAAGTCCAGTCATACTGGCTCCCATAAGAAACTCCATTAACAAACTCAGGGCCTTTGTACTTACCACTTGCTTTCCCCCGAATGCTCTTCCACAGAGATTTTATGGTTATTTCTCTTGTTTTATTCAAGTCTTCGCTCAATTGTCACCTGCACGGACCATCTCTGATCATTCTATCTAAATAGTACAGGAGTCCTGCTGTCATCTTCCATCCCCTTACTTGATTTATTGCTTATAACACTTACACTGTCATTATTTTGTTTTACTTGCTTATGTATTGTGTTTATTCATTATCTACCTATCTATTATCTATTTATCATCTCTCAATCAATCAATCAATCTATGCTTATTGTCTACTTTTCTCTAACAGAAAGTAAACTGCACAAGGATAGGAACCTCTTTTGTGCTCACCACTGTTTTACCAGTACCTAAAAGACAGCCCAACACAGAGATTGTCTATCAATACTGGTTGAATCAATCAGTCAATTCATTCATGTAATAAATGTGCCAGCAGCTATGAAAGATAATGGGGATGAAAAGGTGAAAACATATAATATACATCACAGTTTAATGGAAAGAACAAGAAATATGAATTCAGGAATATTGATTTGGGAAAGTTACTTAAGCTTTATTAATCCTTGTTTATCATCTGTAGGATGAGGATAAAAATGACAATTAATATAGAAATGAGCAGTCATATATATAAAATGTCCAGCATGTTTTTATATCCGTTTAGTTATGCAAGCAATTGTAGCTATTATCATTTCAGATATCGTCATGGTCCTGAAGGAGTTCACATTCTTGAAAAGGCCAAACATGTAAGTAGGATTACGACAAAGTGTTAAAGGAATTTTGATAGAAAAGAGCACATGGTGTAGGTGATATTCAAATACTTGATAGCTGGTCGAGTCAGGACACTGATCAGTCAGAAGGGAAATTGGCTTTAAAATCCAGCCAGTGACCATTTTAGTACAAACTGTTTAATTATAAATACTGGAAATGGGACACAGATGAGAGACACTCTACCCTTCTAGAAGAATATCCAGATGTCCTATCAATTCAGATAATCCTCCCAATGCCCCCAGTAACTTAAGAACTATTTGCCTGGTATTGAGCACTAGCCTTAAACTTATACCTGATTCCTTCTTAATGCTAATTTGGTTTGGAATGAAATATTCCAGAATAGACCGATGGGTGTTTATCCTGTTCTCTGAATTAACCCCTGTGATGTCCTCTTGGTCTGATTTCAATATGCAGGTTACCAACCCTCAAAAGAAATTTCTCCAACTTTTGACATCACACTTTACTATTATTTCCCACATGGAGTCTATGTATCCCGTGTCTCCGTGTTTGTCTATACAGGCCTCATCTTCCTTTTCTCCCTGGAGAATGACACAGTCCCTGGGCCTTTGAATTTGTAGATAAACCAACCTGAGGTTGCCTACCTGCTTACCCAGGCTTTGGAATATTACCCATCTGTATTAGTCAGCATTCCCTAAAGGGATGGCATTAATAGGATATATGTATATATGAAGGGACATTTATTAAAGTTGACTCACACAATCACACGGTAAAGTCTCACTATAGGCTGTCTGTAAGCTGAGGGGCAGAGAAGCCAGTCCAAGTCCCAAAACCTCAACTCAAAAGTAGGAAAGGTGACAGTGCAGCCTTTAGTCTGTGACTGAAGGCCCAAGAGTCCCTGGCAAATCACTGGTATAAGTCCAAGGGTCCAAAATCTGAAGAAACGGATTCTGATGTTCGAGGGCAGAAAGCATCCAGCACAGGAGAGATGGAGGCCGGAAGACACAGCAAGTCTGTTCTTTCCAACTTCTTTTGCCTGCTTTATTCTAGGCATGCTGGCAGCTCATTAGATGGTGCGCTCCCAGATTATGGGTGGGTCTGCCTCCCAAGTCCACTGAGTAAAATGTTAATCTCTTTTGGCAACACTCTCACAGACATACCCAGAAACAATACTTTGCGTCCTTCAATCCAATCAAGTTAGTACTTAATATTAACCATCACACCATCTATGCATCTCCTCATCTCTTATTGCCAGCCTTACTCATCCCACAGGACATTCCATTCAAACTAGCCCTGAGAGGTGGGAATAGAAGGGATCCATGGTTGGGAAGGGCAGTTTCATACAGTAACTAAACTGGTATAAGCAGCTGGGAAAGGGGTGGGAAGAGAGGAATGCCATATGGGAACAGTAAAAAAGAAATTTTTTTAAAAAAGAAAATATTGTAACTGTGTCACAAATACAGTTTTATGTTATACAGGTAATTCTGAGGTGTGCGTGTATGTGTGTCTACATGTGTATCTCAATTCAGTTACTTTCAACTGTAACAATTCAACCAAGCCAACAAAGTTATTTATTATAACTGTAGCTTGTATATAAATATAAGGGATAATATTTACTATCCTTTTAGTATCAGACCAAGCCTATGCCTTTTACACATACCTATGCTGTCCTGATGCCAGGTAGCCAGTATCCACATGTAAAGAGCTCTGAACAGTAAAGCCCTGTTGAGAATTAACATTCTTTAATCAATATTAATTTTTGATCGATGTTTGGACTTTACCTTCTTGCCTGGCTCTTGTGTTCACAAGATCCTGAACTTGCATATAGATAGCTAGGATCCTGGTGCTGACTCTTCAGAAGTAACTGATGACAGATACACATTGGCTTGGCTCTTGAACCCTGGCTATCCTTCTTAAATGTGGCATCTGGTTCCTCAAAGTATCTGACTCTCCTTGCCCAGATGCCCCTAAAGATAATTTGTAATGAGGATTCTGTATGAATTGAATTATTCTAAATTGCTATAAGGTTTGCTCTTAAGTATCTTAACCGTTTTTCTATGACAGACTCCAAACTTTCTAAATAGTATCCATATATTACATCTGGAAATACAGATTATGGAAAGCAAAAGAAAATGTATTCCGGGTCCACATAGAATTAATGAGGTTTTATGATCTACATTTTAGTCTCTTAATTTATACTCAATATTTATTCATCACTGACAAGCAGATCTGCATAGCTAATGCAAGTAAAAGAAAAGTTTTGAATAAAAGAATAGTTCTAAAATAAAAATTAGAGGTCAGAGAAACCAAAGGTCAAAACTTAAGAGGTGTATGCTTTTAAAGAGTCATGTTCCAATTTTCACACTGTAAAAGTAGTAAAAAGTAAAACCAAAAGGAATGATCTAGCATATTGGGTTACTTGTTCAAAGAAATAATGGCAACAGAAAGGGGATTAGGACAGTTCAAGGGGTCTTTGAAGGGGACAGAGAATGAACAAGAAATATTTCCATTTCGTTTCAAGGCAAAGGCACTATTAACTTGACAAATGGCTAGTTCATGGTTGTGCTGTTGATCACATATATTTATAGTGTCAGAAAGATGTGGTGTGACAATGAGAAATAGGGTAGTTTGAAACTGTGGTTAGCAAAACAAAGGCAGAAAAATAAATGAAAAATTGTCTTAAAAGTTTCCAAGATAATGGGGAATAAAGAATCCATGGCCATTTGCCATCTCTGAGATCTCCCTAGCATTTGGCTACCAAAATCAATACTTAAATTTATTTAAGAATAAGACCAGCACCCAAAGTTGATCATTTCAAGGGGAAATATCTAAGAGCTTAAATTCATTAAAAAGATTATGCCAAAAGCTTTTGATGAATACTTTCCCAGGCTTAAAATATATCTCCCTAAGCTAGGGTTGGGAGGTATAAAAGAGAAAGTGAACTGGGTATCCTAGAAATAGCAAGATTGACAGAGTATTAGGAGTATGGCAAGATCTGAGGCAGAAATGACTGCAGACACCCAGGCAGATAAACTACATATAGTCTTCAAGAAAAATGTTCCATGTCCTTAGCATGAAACTAAAGTAGCAAAGGAAGTGCAGAGGGCTCCTATGTATAGTTTTGAGTACCCACAGGCTGCATGGATAGCTGAGTTCTGGGCAGAGCAATTATCCTTCCCTGTACATGTACTTGAGGTCTATGATGCTGTCTATATGGTCTGCAAATTTTTGATATAGACTTGTATCCATCAGCAGCTCGAATGACCTAGAGAACTTCCAGCAATGATTTTCTCCTCAATTACACCCTAAAGACATTGGTCAGTCCCCATCTGACTTAAGCTATGTGGACACTCATCAACCACATATACAATGTCCAGTGATACCCACAAACTTAGGAAACAGTGTCGGCTCTCATGGATGAAGGAGAGGGAAGTACTTGCTTTGGGGTTAAGGTTGAATAAGCATTCTAGTTACTTTTTTTTCTAGTTACATTTTTATTGAATCTCACACACGAACGGCACTCCAAAAATGGTGTGTTGTTATCATTATTATTATTTAATGTACATTATTTGTCATTTTGTGAAAAATAATTTTTAAAATAACTCCTGAAAGTATTGCAGTATAGAAAAATATAAACCAGCTGAACTCAGAGTCAAGACTCTGATGCTCATGACCAGTCTTCCTCGCAATGGCATGTTAGAATATGACTTGTTTCTGGCTGGGCCAGCTATTAGAATATTCTGGATCTAATATGCAAAAAAGTATTTTTCTAGGCTTGATTAATATTTGCATTACACTTTTGGGAAACATTTTGCATTTCACTCAGTTACAACTTATTTTATGTATGTGTTTGATTCTTTTTTATCTTTATGAATATAATAATGATCTGACTGCCATACCTGTCTCTCTGTGTTCCCTAGGGTTGGTTCAAATGATGTGTTCAGCCAGCAGTTGCTCACTCTGTCCTTTGATGGTCAAACCTTTCTTTCTAAAGCTGCACTACTGACTGAAGGGATAACCTTTTTTATTCACTCAACTAGTGTTTATTACAACCTTAGCCTCATGGAACTTAAGAGTCTGTTGGAGGGGATAGACAGCTGAATTAGTCAAACTGATTGTTATGCAATTAAACATCTATGTAAACTAATGTTAACTTTTTGAAATTTTGTTTATACATTAAGAACTGTGGTACATGTGCAGAACGTGCAGGCTTGTTATGTAGGTATACAAGTGCCATGGTGGTTTGCTGCATCCATCCCCCTGTCATCTACCTTACGTATTTCTCCTAATGTTGTCCCTTAATAAACTATATGAAGGAAAATTCTCAAGCTATGGTAGTACATAATGGAGGGCCCCTTATCCAGATGTGGGGGGATGAGGTGATCTTCATTACAGGCTATTTTGAGGAAGAGCTATTTGTACTGAGATTAGAAGGATAAACATGGGTTTAATCAACCCAGGGAGGGAGGGAAGGAATGGGAATTGAGAAGACCATTTGACCATTTGAAGACAAATATTTTGCTAGACTGCAGTTTGATTTTCCAGCAGTGTAAAGTGGGGCGGGGGGGGTTATACTGCTGTTTTCATTAATTCATTCAGCATGGATTTATTGAACACTTATTGCATGCTGGAGGCTTTACTACATACTGGGAATACAGCGGTAAGAAAATAGCTCTTCCCTTGGCTGTTTATTTATGCAATCATTTATTTGTTTACCTTGCAGACCAGTAGGGACAGAATAATGAAATGATTAGAAAATAAAGCATAAAATTTCAAATGCAACAGCACTATAATAGATACAAGATACATTTGTCATATGTAATAGGAGTGAATTGTCCCTGAATTATATTCTTTTTTTTTTTCCTTATATTTTTATTGCATTTTAGGTTTGGGGGTACATGTGCAGAGCATGCAATACAGTTGCATAGGTACACACATGGCAGTGTGTTCTGTTTGCTTTCACCCCTTCACCCACATTTGGCGTTTCTCCCCAGGCTATCCCTCCCCACCTCCCCCTCCCACTGGCCCTCCCCTTTTCCCCCCAATAGACCCCAGTGTTTAGTACTCCCCTTTCTGTGTCCAGGTGTTCTCATTTTTCATCACCCGTCTATGAGTGAGAATATGCAGTGTTTCATTTTCTGTTCTTGTGTCAGTTTGCTGAGAATGATGTTCTCCAGATTCATCCATGTCCCTACAAACGACACAAACTCATAATTTCTGATTGCTGCATAATATTCCATGGTGTATATGTGCCACATTTTCCCAATCCAGTCTATCATCAATGGGCATTTGGGTTGATTCCAGGTCTTTGCTATTGTAAACAGTGCTGCAATGAACATTCGTGTGCATGTGTCCTTATAGTAGAATGATTTATAGTCCTCTGGTTATATACCCAGTAATGGGATTGCTGGGTCAAATGGAATTTCTATTTCTAAGGCCTTGAAGAATCGCCACACTGTCTTCCACAATGGTTGGACTAATTTACACTCCCACCAACAGTGTAAAAGTGTTCCTTTTTCTCCACATCCTCTCCAGCATCTGTTGTCTCCAGATTTTTTAATGATCGCCATTCTAACTGATGTGAGATGGTATCTCAATGTGGTTTTGATTTGCATCTCTCTGATGACCAGTGACAATGAGCATTTTTTCATATGATTGTTGGCCTCATATATGTCTTCTTTCATAAAGTGTCTGTTCATATCCTTTGCCCACTTTTGAATGGGCTTGTTTGTTTTTTTCTTGTAAATCTGTTTGAGTTCTTTGTAAATTCTGGATATCAGCCCTTTGTCAGATGGGTAAACTGCAAAATTTTTTTCCCATTCTGTTGGTTGCCGATTCACTCTAGTGACTGTTTCTTTTGCCGTGCAGAAGCTGTGGAGTTTCATTAGGTCCCATTTGTCTATTTTGGCTTTTGTTGCCAATGCTTTTGGTGTTTTGTTCATGAAGTCCTTGCCTATTCCTATGTCTTGGATAGTTTTGCCTAGATTTCCTTCTAGGGTTTTTATGGTGCCAGGTCTTATGTTTAAGTCTTTAATCCATCTGGAGTTAATTTTAGTGTAAGGTGTCAGGAAGGGGTCCAGTTTCTGCTTTCTGCACATGGCTAGCCAGTTTTCCCAACACCATTTGTTAAATAGGGAATCCTTTCCCCATTGCTTGTTTTTGTCAGGTTTATCAAAGATTGTATAGTTGTATGTATGTTGTGTTGCCTCCGGTGCCTCTGTTTTGTTCCATTGGTCTATATCTCTGTTTTGGTACCAGTACCATGTTGTTTTGATTACTGTAGCCTTGTAGTATAGTTTGAAATCCGGTAGTGTGATGCCTCCCGCTGTGTTCTTTTTGCTTAGAATTGATTTGGCTATGTGGGCTCTCTTTTGGTTCCATATGAAGTTCATGGTGGTTTTTTCCAGTTCGGTGAAGAAAGTCAATGGTAGCTTGATGGGGATAGCATTGATTCTGTAAATTACTTTGGGCAGTATAGCCATTTTCACGATATTAATTCTTCCTAACCATGAACATGGAATGTTTCTCCATCTGTATGTGTCCTCTCTGATTTCGTTGAGCAGTGGCTTGTAGTTCTCCTTGAAGAGGTCCCTTACGTTCCTTGTGAGTCGTATTCCAAGGTATTTTATTCTTTTTGTAGCAATTGTGAATGGCAGTTTGTTCTTGATTTGGCTTTCTTTAAGTTTGTTATTGGTGTAGACGAATGCTTGTGATTTTTGCACATTGATTTTATATCATGAGACTTTGCTGAAGTTGTTTATCAGTTTCAGGAGTTTTTGGGCTGAGGCGATGGGGTCTTCTAGGTATACTATCATGTCGTCTGCAAATAGAGACAATTTGGCTTCCACCTTTCCTATTTGAATACCCTTTATTTCTTTTTCTTGCCTGATTGTTCTGGCTAGAACTTCCAGAACTATATTGAATAGGAGTGGTGAGAGAGGGCATCCTTGTCTAGTGCCGGATTTCAAAGGGAATGCTTCCAGTTTTTGCCCATTCAGTATGATATTGGCTGTTGGTTTGTCATAAATAGCTTTTATTACTTTGAGATACGTTCCGTCGATACCGAGCTTATTGAGGGTTTTTAGCGTAAAGTGCTGTTGTATTTTGTCAAATGCCTTCTCTGCATCAATTGAGATAATCACGTGGTTTTTGTTTTTGGTTCTGTTTATGTGGTGAATTACGTTGATAGACTTGCGTATGTTGAACATGCCTTGCATCCCCAGGATGAATCCTACTTGATCATGATGAATAAGTTTTTTGATTTGCTGTTGCAATCGGCTTGCCAATATTTTATTGAAGATTTTTGCATCTATGTTCATCATGGATATTGGCCGGAAGTTTTCTTTTCTTGTTGGGTCTCTGCCGGGTTTTGGTATCAGGATGATGTTGGTCTCATAAAATGATTTGGGAAGGATTCCCTCTTTTTGGATTATTTGGAATAGTTACAGAAGGAATGGTACCAGCTCCTCTTTGTGTGTCTGGTAGAATTCAGCTGTGAACCCGTCTGGAGCTGGGCTTTTTTTGTGTGGTAGGCTCTTAATTGCTGCCTCGACTTCTGACCTTGTTATTGGTCAATTCATAGTTTCAGCTTCCTCCTGGTTTAGGCTTGGGAGGACACAGGAGTCCAGGAATTTATCCATTTCTTCCAGGTTTACTAGTTTATGTGCATAGAGTTGTTTGTAATATTCTCTGATGATGGTTTGAATTTCTGTGGAATCTGTGGTGATTTCCCCTTTATCATTTTTTATTGCATCTATTTGGTTGTTCTCTCTTTTATTTTTAATCAATCTGGCTAGTGGTCTGTCTATTTTGTTGATCTTTTCAAAAAACCAGCTCTTGGATTTATTGATTTTTTGAAGGGTTTTTCGTGTCTCAATCTCCTTCAGTTCAGCTCTGATCTTAGTTATTTCTTGTCTTCTGCTGGGTTTTGAGTTTTTTTGATCTTGCTCCTCTAGCTCTTTCAATTTTGATGATAGGGTGTCAATTTTGGATCTCTCCATTCTCCTCATATGGGAACTTATTGCTATATACTTTCCTCTAGAGACTGCTTTAAATGTGTCCCAGAGGTTCTGGCATGTTGTGTCTTCATTCTCATTGGTTTCGAAGAACTTCTTTATTTCCGTCTTCATTTCATTGTTTACCCAGTCAACATTCAAGAGCCAGTTGTTCAGTTTCCATGAAGCTGTGCGGTTCTGGGTTGATTTCTGTATTCTGAGTTCTAACTTGATTGCACTATGGTCTGAGAGGCTGTTTGTTATGATTTCAGTTGTTTTGCATTTGTTGAGCAGTGCTTTACTTCCAATTATGTGGTCAATTTTAGAGTAGGTGTGATGTGGTGCTGAGAAGAATGTGTATTCTGTGGATTTTGGGTGGAGAGTTCTGTAAATGTCTATCAGGTTTGCTTGCTCCATGTCTGAGTTCAAGATCTGGATATCCTTGTTGATTTTCTGTGTGGTTGATCTGTCTAATATTGACAGTGGAGTGTTAAAGTCTCCCACTATTATTGTGTGGGTGTCTAAGTCTCTTTGTAAGTCATTAAGAACTTGCCTTATATATCTGGGTACTCCTGCATTGGGTCCATATATGTTCAGGATCGTCAGCTCTTCTTGTTGTATCGATCCTTTTACCATTATGTAATGGCCTTGTCTCTTTTGATCTTTGTTGCTTTAAAGTCTATTTTATCAGAGATGAGAATTGCAACTCCTGCTTTTTTTTGCTCTCCATTTGCTTGGTAAATCTTCCTCCATCCCTTTATTTTGAGCCTTTGTGTATCCTTGCATGTGAGATGGGTTTCCTGGATACAGCACACTGATGGGTTTTGGATTTTTATCCAATTTACCAGTCTGTGTCTTTTGATTGGTGCATTTAGTCCATTTACATTTAGGGTTAATATTGTTATGTGTGAATTTGATACTGCCATTTTGATGCTAAGTGGCTGTTTTGCCTGTTAGTTGTTGTAGATTCTTCATTATGTTGATGTTCTTTAGCATTTAGTGTGATTTTGGAATGGCTGGTACTGGTCGTTCCTTTCTATGTGTAGTGCCTCTTTTAGGAGCTCTTGTAAAGCAGGCCTGGTGGTGACAAAATCTCTGAGTACTTGCTTGTTCGCAAAGGATTTTATTTTTCCTTCACTTCTGAAGCTCAGTTTGGCTGGATATGAAATTCTGGGTTGAAAGTTCTTTTCTTTAAGAATGTTGAATATTGGCCCCCACTCTCTTCTGGCTTCTAGCGTTTCTGCCGAGAGATCTGCTGTGAGTCTGATGGGCTTCCCTTTGTGGGTGACCCGACCTTTCTCTCTGGCTGCCCTTAGTATTTTCTCCTTTATTTCAACCTTGTTGAATCTGACGATTATGTGCCTTGGGGTTGCTCTTCTTGCAGAATATCTTTGTGGTGTTCTCTGTATTTCCTGCATTTGAGTGTTGGCCTGTCTTGCTAGGTGGGGGAAATTTTCCTGGATGATGTCCTGAAGAGTATTTTCCAGCTGGGATTCATTCTCTTCGTCCCCTTCTGGTACACCTATCAAACGTAGGATAGGTCTTTTCACATAGTCCCACATTTCTTGGAGACTTTGTTCATTCCTTTTTGCGCTTTTTTCTCTGATCTTGGTTTCTCGTTTTATTTCATTGAGTTGGTCTTCGACTTCAGATATTCTTTCTTCTGCTTGGTCAATTCGGCTATTGAAACTTGTGTTTGCTTCGTGAAGTTCTCGTATTGTGTTTTTCAGCTCCTTTAATTCATTCATATTCCTCTCTAAGGTATCCATTCTTGTTATCATTTCCTCATATCTTTTTTCAAGTTCCTTAGTTTCTTTGCATTGATTTAATACATGTTCTTTTAGCTCACAAAAGTTTCTCATTATCCACCTTCTGAAGTCTAATTCCGTCATTTCGTCACAATCATTCTCCGTCCTGCTTTGTTTCCTTGCTGGTGAGGAGTTTTGGTCCTTTCTAGGAGGCGAGGTGTTCTGGTTTCGGGTGTTTTCCTCCTTTTCTCGCTGGTTTCTTTCCATCTTTGTGGATTTATCCGCTTGTTGTCTGCGTAGATGCTGACTTTTCGATTGGGTCTCTGAGTGGACACCCAGATTGTTGATGATGAAGTATTTCTGTTACTTGGTTTTCCTTCTACCAGTCTAGCCCCTTCACTGTATGACTGCTGAGGTCCACTCCAGGCGCTGCTTGTCTGGGGTGCACCTCTAGCAGCTGTGGCACAGTGAGGGATGCTACCAGTTTCTTTTTCTGCTATCTTTGTCCCAGAATGATGCCTGCCAAATGTCAGTCTTTTGGATATAGAGGGGTCAGGGAGCTGCTTGAGGAGACAGTCTGTTCTTTATAGGAGCTCAATTGCTGAGCTGTGAGCTCTGTTGTTCATTTAGGGCTGTTAGGCTGCTATGTTTGATTCTGCTTCAACAGAGCTCATTAAAAAAACCCTTTTTTTCTCACCTGCTCTGTGGTGGGGGGGTTCGGGCTTTATTTTTGGATGTCGGTTGAGGTGTCCTGCCCAGCTAGGAGGCAGACTAGCCACTGTTTGCCTGCCGAGGCTCCGCCCTGCTGTTGTGTGGTTCGCCCTATTGCTGCAGGCTCTGCTGTTCTGCTGTGGTGTCCGCCACACCCTGCGGCGGAGTCTCTCTGTTGTAACGGGTTGCCTCGGCAATGGCAGGCTGCGTCAGCAGTGGGCGTGTATCTCAGTAGGGACGGGTTGCCTCGGCAACGGCTGGCTGTGTCAGCAGTGGGCGTGTATCTCAGTTGGGGCGGGTTGCCTCGGTAATGGTGGACGCCCCTCCCCCACAGAGCGTCTTGGACCGTCTGCACGGGGATCGTTTGAAATCGCGGTTTTGTTCGTCCCACTGGGTTACCCCAGACGCTCTGTCCCTGCAATCCCCTGGGCTGGCCCACTGTCCAAGTGTCATTCAGTCTCAAGTCCAGCCCTCTCACGTCTCAGGTTGCCGGTTCAACAGGGCACCCGGACATGTGCGCCCTGTGGGAAGCGCTGGGTAGGGCCGGCCGCCACCACCCCGGCTGCCATCTTCGCCAGGCAGAGGTACTGCCTGGTGTCCCGTGTCTCCTTTATACTTGGGAATTTCCCCGTTCTGTGTGCAACAAAGATCAGTCTGGAAATGCAGCTCCGACTCACCTCTCCGTGGATTCAAGGAGAGCTCCATTCCTGGGTTGTTCTCACAGTGCCATCTTGAGTCTTCCCTCCTGAATTATATTCTTAAACTAATAGTTGAATGATCTGTATGTATTAACTAGGAGAAGATGAGAAGAAGTTAATTTTAAGACAAGATAATAGAAAGCCAGTGTTAGGGAAGAGAGTACCAGAGAAAGTACGGTATAAGATGAAAATAGAGAAGTAGGTAGAGGTTAAGCCATGGGGAACCTTATAAGTAGGGTATGTTAGTCTGAGACCACCAAGAAGCAGAAGCCCAAGCAGGGACTTATTAAGGGGAATGGCTGTGTGAAAAGAAATTGGAAAGGCTTAAGGAAATCTGGGGGAAACTTCAGACCGTGCTGAGATGAGTAGGAGCATCTTAGACTGATATTCAATGTAAGGAAATTTCAGTAAAGGTTCAATGAAAGGATACCTGGCACCAAAGTCCACAGACAAAGGAGTATTCTGTCTCCTAAAAGGAGGTCTGTCTTAGTATTGTTGGAGAGCTGGCCATGTGTGGTATAGCTTATGGGGGCAAGCAGAGATGGATTTCAAACATTAGCAGCTTTGAATATTTCTGATTGCATTTCTGGGGTCATTTAACATGTTCTTCTGAGTTCATAATATCTTTAAACTGGTAGTTCTGTCTATCAAGAGGATGAGATTAAAAATAAATTTTGACAAGTATAGCTTTTCTCTTGACTTTTGTAAGGATATCTTTTGATATATAGATATTTTATGTTTTTCTGTATTGAAATATGTCAATATTTTCCTTTTTATTCCTTTCTTTGTTTACAATGTTTCATCTGTGTCTATGTAGCTTGTTTTAGCACTTTAGAGTGTATGGACTTCAGACTTTCTGGGTTAAAATCCTGTCCCTGTCACTATATAACCTTGGATATTTTTCTTAATAAAAATAATATTTATTGTAAAAGAACAGAAATTACAGCAACAGTCTCTCAGACCACACTGCAATCAAATTAGGACTCAGGATTAAGAAACTGACTCAAAACCAAACAGCTACATGGAAACCAAACAACCTGCTCCTGAATGACTCATGGGTAAATAATGAAATTAAGGCAAAAATCAAAAAGTTCTATGAAACCAATGAGAACAAAGAGACAATATACCAGAATATCTAGGATGCAGGTAAGCAGTATTAAGAGGGAAATTTATAGCACTAAATGCCCATATTGGAAAGCTAGAAAGATTTCTGATCGACACCCTAACATCACAATTAAAAGAACTAGAGAAGCAAGAGCAAACAAATCTAAAAGCTGGAAGAAGACAAGAAATAACTAAGATCAGAGTGATACTGGGGCAGATAGAGACACAAGGAAACCATTCAAAAAATAAATCCAGGAACTGGTTTTTTGAAAAAATTCATAGAATAGACTGCTATCTAGATTAATAAGGAAGGAAAGAGAGATGAATCAAATAGATACAATAAAATATGATAAAGGGAATATAACCACTGACCCCACAGAAATACAAGCTACCACCAGAGAATAGTTTAAACACGTCTATGCAAATAAACTAGAAAATCTAGAAGAAATGGATACTTTCCTGGACACATACACCCTCCCAAGACTAAATACATACATCTTCCAAACCAGGAAGACGTTGAATCCCTGAATAGACCAGTAACAAAATCTGAAATTGAGGCAGTAATAAATAGCTTGCCAACCAAAAAAAGCTCAGGAGTCAGAAGGATTCATAGCCAAATTCTACCAGAGGTACAAAGAGGAGCTGGTACCATTCCCTCAGAAACCATTCTAAGCAATTGAAATGGAGGGACTCCTGCCTAACTCATTTTATGAGGCCAATATCATCCTGATACCAAAACCTGGCAGACACACACACACACACACACACACACACACACACGAAAACTTTACGCCATATCCCTGATGAACATCAATGTGAAAATAAAATACTGGCAAGCTGAATCCAGCAGCACATCACAAGCTCATCCACCACTATCAAGTTGGCTTCATCCCTGGGAAGCAAGGCTGGTTTAACATAAGCAAATCCATAAATGTAATCCATCACATAAACAGAACCAATGACAAAAACCACATGATTATCTCAATAGATGCAGAAAAGTGTTTAGATAAAATCCAACATCCCTTCGGGATAAAAACTCTTAATAAACGAAGTATTGATGGAACATATCTCAAAATAATAAAAGCTATTGATGACAGACTCACAGTCAATATCATACTGAATAGACAAAAGCTGGAAGCATTCCCTTTGAAAACCAGCACAAGACAAGGATGGCCTCTCTCACCACTCCTATTTAACACAGTATTGGAAGTTCTGGCCAGGGAAATCAGGCAAGAGAAAGAAATAAAGCATATTCAAATAGGAAGCAAGGAAGCCAAATTGTCTCTGTTTACAAACAACATGATCCTATATTTAGATAACCCCATCGTCTCAGCCCCAAAACTCTTTGGGCTAATAAGCAACATCAGCAAAGTCTTAGGATACAAAATCCATATGCGAAAATCACAATCTTGTCTTGGGTATGTGGGCTTTTTTTGTTTTCCATATGGATTTTAAAGTATTTTTTTCTAATTCTGTGAAGAATATCAATGATAGTTTGATGGGAATAGTATTGAATCTACATAAATTACTTTGCAAAGCATGGCCATTTCCATGATATTGATTTTTCCTATCCATGCGGGTGACATGTTTTTCTATTTGTTCATGTCCTTCCTTATTTCCTTGAGCAGTGGTTGTATTTCTGACTTCAAACTATGCTGCAAGTCTGCAGTAATGAAAACAGCATGCTACTGGTGCAAGAACAGATCTATAAACCAAGGAAACAGAATAGAGACTTCAGAAATATGACCACACACACCTACAACCATCTGATCTTCCACAAACCTGACAAAAACAAGCAATGGGAAAGGACTCCCTATTTGATAAATGGTGCTGGAAAAACTGGCTAGCAATATGCAAAAACTGAAACTGGACCCCTTCCTCATAGCTTATACAAAAATTAACTCAAAATAGATTAAAGACTTAAACATAAAATCCCAAACTATAAAAATTTTAGAAGAAAACTTAGAAAATACCATTTAGGATATAGGCATGGGCAAATATTTTATGAGGAAATCATCAAAAGCAATTGCAACAAAAGCTAAAATTGATAAATGGGATCAAATTAAACTAAAGAGCTTCTGCATTGCAAAATAAACTACCATGAAAGCAAATGGGCAACTACAGAATGGAAGAAAACTTTTACAATCTGCTCATCTGACAAATGTCTAATATCCAGAATCTACAAGGACCTTAAACAAATTTACAAGAAAAAACAGCTCTATCAAAATGTGGGCAAAGGATATGAACAGACACTTCTCAAAATAAGACATGCACATGGTCAACAATCATATGAAAAAAAAAAAGCTCAACATCATTGATCATTAGAGAAATGAAAATCAAAACCACAATGAGATTCATGCCAATCAGAATGGTGCTTATTTAAAAAGTCAAGAAACAACAGATGCTGGCGAGGCAGTGGAGAAATAGGAATGCTTTTACATTGTTGGTGGGAATGTAAACTAGTTCAACCATTGTGGAAGACAGTGTTGTGATTCCACAAGGATCTATTTTCTAAACAGGAAATACCATTTGACCCAGCAATGACATTACTGGGTATATGCAAAGGAATATAAATCATTCTATTATAAAGATGCATGCACCTGTATGTTTATTGCAGCACTATTTACAATAGCAAAGACACGGAACCAATCAAAATGTCCATCAATGATAGACTGAATAAAGCAACTGTGGTACATATACACCATGGAATACTATGCAGCCACAAAAAGGAATGAGATCATGTCCTTTGCAGGAACATGGATGAATCTGGAAGCCATCATCCTCAGCAAACTAACACAGGAACACAAAACCAAACACCACATGTTCTCATTTATAAGTGAGAGTCAAACAGTGAAAACATATGGACACAGGGAGGGGAACAACAAATAGTGGGGCCTGTCGGGGGCTGAGGGCAAGGGGAGGAGGAGCATCAGGACAAATAGTTAATGAATGCTGGGCTTAAAACCTAGGTGATAGGTTGGTAGGTGCAGCAAACCAACATGGCACATGCATACCTATGTAACAAACCTGCATGTTCTGCACATGTATCTTGGAACTTAAAGTAAAAAAATTAAAATACATATATTTATTGAGCTCTTACAGCATGCTTAGCCTAAGCTTTATTTCTTTCATGTTGTTTCTGTTTTGTTTCTTTTTAATCTTCTTTTGCTTGTGTCTCTGGTATATTTTTTCTATTCTTACACTTTCAAATCTGAAAACTTTTTTTGCATTTTGGATGTGTTTTCTGTTTCTAGATATTGTGTTTTTATTCATTATGACAATCTTTCTTTTTCCACTTCTGAGTGAAACATTTAGTCTACTTCCACTTAAAGTCATAAATATATTTTAATTATTGTACATAAGATAAGAAAATTCCATGTGAACAAAGGGCAATAGGTTATTTTCTATGTGAAATTAGGGGAAAATGATTTTTAGAAAAGATAGTTACCACCTTACTCTTTAGAAAAGATAACTATAGTATCAGTAGAGAGGGAAGTCTTTATAAACAGAGCAATAATTAAAGACACAATGATAATAATTTAGATAACAATGAAGGCTTCATCCAGGACAGTTATAGTGGGAATAGGAAAGAAAGGATAGGTATAATACTGGAAAAGTTATATTCAAAAGGATGTATTTTTGAAGTACTACAATTAACTAAGCTTATTGACTGAGGAATAGAAGAGCACTTTGGGAGGCTGAGGCGGGTGGATCACAAGGTCAAGAGATCGAGACCATCCTGGTCAAAATGGTGAAACCCCGTCTCTACCAAAGATACAAAAAATTAGCTGGGCATGGTGGTGCGTGCCTGTAACCCCAGCTACTCAGGAGGCTGAGGCAGGAGAATTGCCTGAACCCAGGAGGCGGAGGTTGCGGTGAGCCGAGATCGCGCCATTGCACTCCAGCCTGGGTAACAAAAGCGAAACTCCGTCTCAAAAAAAAAAAAAAAAAAAAATGGAGAGCACTTTTATAAGCTTTCTCAGAGTATTCTAGACTTTGTAACTTAAAAAACATATCATTTATTTGTAGAAGAATTAAAGAGATTAAAGCAGACTTCTGGCAGAGTAAGTAATAGTTACGATTTTAGATATGTTACAATTGAGGGAACTGGAAGTCATCTAGGTAAAGATGTTCTGGGGAACTTTACATTTAAATCTAAAGGCTGAGCACAGTGGCTCATGTCTGTACTCCCAGAATTTTAAGAGGCTGAGGCAGGAGGGTCACATGAGGCCAAGTGTTTGAGACCGGCTTGGGCAATATAGCAATACCCAATCTCTACCAAAAAAAAAAAAAAAAAATAGCTACGAATGGTAGCAAGTGCTTGTAGTCTCAGCTACTCAGGAGACTGAGGCAGGAGGATCACCTAAGCGCAGGATATTGAGGCTGTGGGTGAGCTATGATCACGCCACTGCACTCCAGCCTGGGCAATAGAGTGAGACTCTGTCTCAAAAAAATGTTTTTAATAAAAGTAAAATAAAATATTTTTAAAAAATCTGAAGTTCAAGTGTTATATTAGAGTATAAAATGCCACTTAGGAAAATACCAACATGTACATGATAGAGATGATAGTTGAATTTATATGAGTAGATGATTTCAAAACAAGAGTGTGTATATGGAAAGGAGAGGAAAGCCAATAATAGACCCCTACGGAAAAGCAACATGTTGAAAGATGAAGAGAGAAGACTGAAAAGAAACACAGTGAGAGAGAAAAAACATTATGAAGTGTAGCGTGATGGAACCCCTGGAAGAAAAAGTAGTTTCAACAGCAGGAAGCAATATTACTGTCAGAGACTTCAGACTTCAGATTTCACTTTACTCTCATAAAGTAAAAATGAAAGGAGATCACCCACTGGATCTGGAAAATTAATTTGAAAATCTTCACAAGAATATTTTAAGAGTTTCACTGATAAGGACAAAAGGACATTTTCCTAAAATACTTGCTCCAGGTTACAAGGGCTAGGGCTGATTTTTGCAGATGAGCTAAGGCATTATTCAGCCATTATACTTCTATGTACTTCTCTGCATGTGGAACCTGAAAAATTCCCATCAGCCATGACAGCTCCTGGGAGTGCTGTTGTGTTTGGGCAATGAAAGCATGAGCCATCATCCAGGATCATCTCATTCATCTTGAATCCTACAACCACTGTCTCTGTGGCATAGAAGGTATTCATTTGTTAACAAACATTTACTGGACATCAACTCAATGCTGAGTATTGGGAATACAGAGATAAATAAGAGTTTGTTCCTCCGTGAGCTCCTCTTTGGCTAGTCAAAGAAACAGATGGGAGCAAATTGGGGAACTGATTTTTCATTCTATAACAGCATAGTCTACCAGGTAGGAACAAAAGATCTATTATTAGAAAGCCATATATGTATTTATTTGATGAGCTAAAATCTTTAGAACTAGAGTGGTATCTTTTTTGCTTTTTGTATTTGAATACAAACAGTGAAAAGTGTGCCCTTCCGTGACAAAAATACCTATGTAATCAAAGTGATGTATTGAAAGTCAGATTTCTTCACAGCAAATTCAATACCTGCCTCTGATTTTTCTCTGCAATAGTTGGTAGTTGCTAAATTATTATTAATTTTTGTCTATACAGAACCAACATAATGATTTTTATTCAGTTTCTATATAGAGAGCCAGTGAAATAATTTAGATGTAAGTATTTGATTATTTATATTTAGTATGCAGCAAATATACCAAATATCTGACATGCGCAATTGCAGCTGTTTTTTTCTGCACCTGTGGCTGACAATACTAATCAAGTATGATTCCTTCTAGTCACAGGTGTGGACACACAATCCTTGTAACACAGTGTTCCAGGCAGCCATTACCAGTCAAATGACAATGAGACATGAAATATATTTGTCTTCCTTAATGTACATAGTGTAAGACATATATTACAACATAAATGGCCTAATCAATCTATCATTTTAAACATAGCCTCTTAAATATATATCTCCCTACTACATATTTAGGGAGCTCCCAAATATAACTAGATTTTATTGGTAGTTTACTGTACATTAGATACTTTTTAAGTACTTTCTTTATTTTAACTCATTTATGTGTCATAATACTCTTAACTCTATGCCATTGCCAAACCCATTTTATAGGAAGAAAACTGAAGTGCAGAAAGATTGAGTAAACAGTGTGCATGTCACACATCTACTAAGCAGGATACTTGAGATTCAGTCTGGTTTCTGAGCCCACGCAATTTGTCACAACTACAAATTGAATCCATGCAAAGGTGTGCTGAAAATGACTTTATTCATAAAATTAAGGAGAAATTAATTATAAAATTATAATTGGTGCTAAGACATATTTTTTGGAAGTGTTATTGGAAGTTAAACTATAAGATATAATAGGCAGGTGCAGCTACTAGATTAATGTATACTTTTTGCTCATATGATATGTTGTGCTGAAAGCACTAGATTAAAAAAGAGGACAAATTGATGCTAGTCTTTGTGTTGGTGCTTACTTCTTCATGCCTTAGAAAAACAGAGTATTCATAGTATTTCAGAGAAACATATACATGTATTTATTGCTGGTATCATAGTCAACTAAAGTGGTATCTTTTGATACTGGTTTGGTAGTAAATGTCTTTAAAATATTACTATTTTCTGACCCAGCAATCCAACAGTGAAAAAAATCCAAATAAATACGAAAATGTTTCTATAAAAAATAAAGAATTCGTACACAGATAATTATACAGAAGATTACTGTAGTAACATAAAGTTGTAAACAATTATGTATCCCAACTAAGATGATGTGGAAATAACTACTGTAATTTATTATTACCCTTTTTCAGTATCATAGATTTAGGTATTAATAATAGTATAAAATAACAGTTATAGTAATATAAGGTGCCAGGAGTAAAGAATAATTGGAATAATAAGTTTAATGGGTTAATGGCAGATGAAATGAAAATTGTAATAGTGAACCAAAATGATTTTATGCCAATAAATAAATGAATGAGAATCTTCCAAGTTTATATTAGTGGACACATAGATGGGAAATTGCCAGAGAATAGAGTTGTTTTAAGTAGAATTTCATTAGCATTGCTTAACCACGAAAATTCTTCCAGAAAGAATTACAAATGGCGGTTCTGATGCCAGAAATCCTGATAATGTTAAGATACTGACTTGCAGCCAAAGGATATACTTAAATTAAGATGCCAAGACTTTCCCTCATGACCTATTATACTAGTTATTTAATGCTTCAGAATAGACAGTGGACCTTGCAGAGTGACGAAGAGGGAAAATCAAGTCATTTCAGGAAGAAGGGGTAATGTGTGTGTCACAGTCCCGTTATTGTACATAAAATGTCTAGGAAAAATGAATTATTTAAGATATTCCATCAAAAGTAGTGACTAGAGTCTTTTAACTTTTGCAAATAAAAAATTAGGGCAATTCATTACTTTAATATGTCTATTAAACATCCATTATCTTCTGAACACTCTATTAGGCTATTCCCAAGTGTTACCTCATTTGGTCCTCATAATAGTTTTACCCATGTATTCAACAAATAACCATAAGATAATTATTATTCTTTTCCCATTATTGATAAGGAAAGTAATACTCTGAAACATTAGGCAACATACCAATGTAAAAGTTACTATATGCTAGAAGTTATTTGCAGTTAGATTTGCCTGATGCCAAAGCTCTCTCTGCTTGTTCATTTTGCTACTTAGATGAATGTTGAGCTCCTTTTTTTTTTCTCTATTCAGTAATTTGGCAGATATGGAGGACTGCTCAGGTCTCGCTTGAAGAAAGAATTTGTTATCAGCTGTGAGAAAGGCAAAAGTCCAAGTGCAGCACCTATATAATATAGGCTACTGCAATATTCAAGCCAAGGCCATACTCTTTTGGAAGTTTCTAGTCTATGTTTGAGCACAGTGAGAATAGTAGGGTTTGCGATTTCATCCCAGCGTTTGACTCTTCTAATAGGCAATCTTTGCTGCAGAACTGTCTGTTTGGTTGGCCAAGACTTTTCCAGTTCTCCAACCCTGATTCCTTCCTCTTTGTCTTTCACAGGCATTGAGAAATAAAAGATAAGGGTGGATAATAAATACAAATAAAATAAAATGTCTGGTTGTTATTACATTGTACTAGTGCTCCACAGAAGGAAATTTTCTAAAAGCTGAGGACATTTAATAAACAATTAAAAAACACGGTCAAAGTGATAAGCATCTTCTATCATGGTAAGGTCAGTGTTTCATTCTCATAGATACAGGAACATGTTCTGGATACAGATTTTCCTTTCCTGCCTGCAGAATTTTGTGTAGCACTCCTAGTTTGAGAGTACCTGAACTATGAATCGTAGTTATAGAGTATCAACAATATAACATCCAACCAGGAGACCCTCTTCATGATAAAGAAGATGGTGGAGTGAGTTCATGATCATGGGATCCACTGGTCATATTATATACTTGCACCATCCAGAAGCATCTGGTCTGAAGGTGAAGTGCGATGGCATGATAAAGGAACAACATATGTACTACTATTCCAGAGGCAGTATTCTTTGAGGATGTGGTGCTAACTTTTAGGAAGCATTATGCACACTGAATCAGAGACCTTCTTAATAGAGAGAATAGATCAGTCCAGAAACCATATGATAGAAACAGGAGTGACCCCTCTTACCATAAATCTCAATGATCCACTGGTGGAGAAGAGCTTCGTGACCCCACAACTCTGAGCTCTGTAAGGTTAGCAATCCTGGGCTCCAAAGAGAGCACCCTCTAGCAAAGGAATACTTCAAGGGTTCCATGGAAATATGAGATACAGTTCCTGCTTGAGCATTGTGAATTCCTCATATCTAGAGACCAGCAAGCAAGACAAAGAGTCACTTTTTTAACAGTACTTCACTCTGATCCTCAGGTAGATATAGGGCTGTGGTTACATAATGTGATCAAGAGAGAATATATGTGTAAGTCAGGTGATCCACTTGGGGACATTGTGTATCTCATTGCCTAATGGTAACTCTGAGTGTACAAATGTTACAACACCAACCTAAGAAGGATATGGTTATCAGGGGCTCAGATACCTATTCAATAAGAGTTTTTCCTACACCACATAGTAAACTGCAAAAACCAGCTGGGGTAATAGCTGAAGGATAGGGAGATTTAGAATGCATAGAGGAGAAAGGCTATGAGACCAGTTGTAGTCCAGAGACCACCTGCAGTGACAAGGGCTATACTCATCCCAATAGGCTTTCTCTTCTAAGCTTTTCCTAAAAAAAAAAAAAAAAAAAAAAAAAGATGTACACTAGAACTCAGCAAGACCAGCTTCCAGGAAACATTTGACTAAGCACCAGAGAGGTATTAAGTTTTGGTCTTTTTTTTCCAATATGGAACATTGGAGTTGTATTGTACAATCTTTTTTCTCCAAGTTCTCTACTGGGTCAACTGAGTCTTTATTAGATCTGCATGTTGAGCTGAAATATCCCCTGCCCAGTTCTGCATCCTCACTTCATTATTTTTATAGGTTTCAGATATGTATAACTATAAAAGTTTTCTTCTGTTTGTCCTAATGAAGTCTGTCTGGTCTTAATAGTGACAGGGCAAGAAAACTTTCTTTAACCCCTTTGTTATTTGACACAAGATTTGCAAGCACATCATTAGCAATAATAGCACTCTCCATGAATCTCTTATTCAATTTTTATTTTTATCATATTAATCCAGTAAACACAGGATCCAACTAAACAAAAACAACTTACCAAGCCCAACAGTTTAGCTACAACCTAGAGTAGTGGAACTGTGGTCTAAATACTATAACATTTCTTGTGTTGATTTAAGCATATGTAAATGAATAAGAAATAAACTGACAAATCCTAAAGATGCTTCAAGAAGACAGTAACTAACTCTCATTGTTGACATCTGGCCATGTTTGGGCATGGGGATTAAAAAGGACAGTTAGTTAAAATAAGAGCAAACCTGTATTACTTATCTAACACTGTATTTATTTTCCATGTTCTTTTTTTCCCAAATCTCCCTTCCAAATCCCTCCCAAATCTCATGTCCTTCTCATATATCAAAACCAATTATGCTTCTCCAATAGCCCCCTAAAGTCTTAACTCATTCTAGCATTAACTCAAAAGTCTAAGCCCAAAATCTCATCTGAGGGGAGAATTTCTCTGAAATGCTCTGGAGGCATTTTCCCCATTGTCTTGGCTATGACCATTTGGCTCTTCTTTACTTATCCAAATTTCTGCAGCTTTGAATTCCTCCCAGAAAATTGTTTTTTCTTTTCTACTGCATGGAAAAACTGCAAATTTACCAAACTTTTATGCTCTGCTTAAAAGCCTACCCTTCTAATTAGCTGGGCATGGTGGTATGCGCCTGTAGTCCCAGCTACTCGGGAGGCTGAGGCAGGAGAATTGCTTGAACCCAGGAGGCGGAGGTTGCAGTGAGCCGAGATCATGCCATTGCACTCCAGTATGGGTAACAACAGCGAAACTCCGTCCCAAAAAAAAAAAAAAGACTACCCTTCTACCTATGTGCTTGTAAAATCAAAAACAAGTTAGTTATTTCAAGATACAATAAGGGTACAGGCAGAAGTTCCCAAACCTCAGCTCTTGCCTTCTGCACATGCACAGGCCCAACATCATGTGGAAGCTGCCAAGGCATGGGGCTTGCAGTCTCTGAAGTAACACCTGGGCTATACCTTGGCCCCATTTAGCCAGGGCTGGAGCTGGAGTGGCTGGGATACAGGGCACCATGTCCTGATGTTGCACAGATCAGAAGGGCCCTGGGCCTGGCTAATGAAAACATTCTTTTCTTCCTAGGTCTCCAGGTCTATGATAAGAGGGGCTGCCAAGAAGGTCTCTGAAATGCCTTGGAAAATGCCCTGGAGGCATATTCTCTACTGTCTTGGCTATTTCTACTTATGCAAATTTATGCAGCCTAGAATTTCTCCCCAGAAAATGAGTTTTTCTTTTCTACTGCAATGGGGTTCAAGCTGCAAATTTTCCAAACTTTCATGACCTGCTTCCCTTTTAAATATAAGTTTTAGTTTCAGGTCATTTCTTCATTTATGCAAATGACTGTAGGCTTTTAGAAACAGCCAGGCCACATCTTGAATGCTTTACTGCTTAGAAATTTCTTTTGCCAGATATCCTAAATCATCTCTCTCAAGTTCAATGCTCCACAGATCTCTAGAGTAAGGACACAATGCCTCCAGTCTTTTTGCTAAGCATAGCAAGAGTGACCTTTACTCCAGTTTCCAATAAGTTCCTCATCCATCTGAGACCACCTCATCCGAGACCATCCTGAACTTCACTGTTTGTATCACTATGAACATTTTGACTAAAACCATTCTACAAATATATGAAGTTTCAAACTTTCCCACATCTTCCTGTCTTCTTCTGAGCCCTCCAAACTGTTTCAACCTCTGTCAATTACCCAGTTCCGAAGCTACTTCCACATTTTCAACTATCTTTATAGTTGAAATACCCCACTTCTCTGGTACCAATTTTCTGTATCAGTTCTCTTACATATTGCTATAAATAACTACCTGAGACTGGGTAATTTATGGAGAAAAGAGGTTTAATTGACTCACAATATCACAGGCTTAATGGGAAGCATGACTAGGAGGCCTCAGGACTTACAATCATGGTGGAAAGTAAAGAAGAAGCAGATAACTTACTATGGTGGAGCAAGAGAAAGAGGAGGGAATGCTACACACTTTCAAACAACCAGATCTCATAAGAACTCTATCAGGAGAGCAGCAAGGGGGAAATATGCCTCCATGATTCAATCACCTCCCACAAGGCTCCTCCTCTGACTCCTGGGGATTACAATTTGACATGAGATTTGGGTGGGGACCCAGAGCCAAACCATATCAACCATGAATATATAGAATTCTTATTTGCCAATTACATACTCAATTAAGTTGAAAAAAGAAAAAGAGAAGTTACACTAGTTTCTGGTGGCTGCTTTAACAAATTAAAAACCTGCTTTGTGGCTTAAAAAACCAACATTTATTATCTCACAGTTCTAAAGGCCAGAAATTTAATATCAGTTAAATTGGGCAGAAATAGAGGTATTAGCATCACCATACTCCCTCAAGAGGCTTGAGGGGAATGTCTACATTCCTTGCCTCCTCTAGCATCTGGAGTTACATTTCTTGGCTCAGGTCCCCTTCCTCCATCTGTAAAGCCAGCAGTGTAGAGTCTTGCAATATTTTTCTCTGATTCCACTATCATATTTCCCTTTTCCCTCTTTGGTGTCCTGTTTAGTCTCCCTCTGCTTAAATTTTGTAAGGATATATGTGATTGAATTTAGAGCCCATCCAGATAATTCAGGATAACCTCTCCACTCAAGATCCTTAGTTTAATTTAATCATATACATTTTCATATAAAGTCACACTCATAGGTTCTGTGGATTAAGAGGTGACTATATTCTTGGGGGGCATCATTATAAATGTCTAACACAAATTAATACACTGAGTATAAAAAGATACAGGAAAGAGTGTGGCTCATATTCAAGAAAAAGGCTTTCAGTAGAAATTGACACTGAGTTGGCTTGATATTGGTACTATTAACAAGTGAATGGATAGAGAATATCAACAGAGCAATGTAAAATATAAACAAAAGCGAATAAAGAGGAAATTACATAATCACCAAAATAGAAAAAAGTATTTGCTAAATAGGCTCAATTGCAGATCTGAGAAAACTGAAAAAGAATAAGTTAAATATAGATTGGTAGAAATTATTTCACTCAGAAAAAAGGGAGAAAGAAAATATTTTTTAAAAAGTAAAACAGACTCAGAAACCAGTGCAACAAAATAAAACAACCCAGCATACATATAATGACTCAGAAAAAGGGAGGACCACAAGAAAAGGCAGGAAAACAGCTGAAGAAATACTGGCCACAAATTTTCTAAATAGTGTAGAAAATAGATTCAAAGTACACTGTTAAAAAAATGAAAACTGGGCTGGGTATGGTGGCTTACGCCTGCAATCCCAGCACTTTGGGAGGCTGAGGCAGGTGGATCACGAGGTCAGGAGTTTGAGACCAGTCTGGCCAACATGGTGAAACACAAAATTTTTTGTCTCTACTAAAAACACAATTACTGTTACTCTGTAGTATAATTTGAAGTCAGATAATATAATTTCTCTAGTTTTGTTCTTCTTGCTTAGGACACCTTTAGCTATTCTGGAACTTTTGGGGTTTTATGTAAGTTTTGGGATTGTTTTTTCTATTTCTGTGAAGAATGTCATTGATATTTTGATAGGGACTGCATTGAATCTGTTGATTGCTTTGGGTAGTATGGACATTACAACCATATTGATTCTTCCAATCCATGAACATGGAATATCTTTTTTTATTTTTTTAGTGTCCTCTTCATTTTCTTTCATTAGTGTTTTATAGTCAAAATGGAAAGGGCAGAAATCATGGACACTCTAGGAGCTTCAGGCAATAAGGATCTATAAATCTTTCAGGGCCAGAAATTGTCAGACTTATTGATTCTCGTTCACTATATCCATTTCAAATTCTTAAAGAGAGCTATGGACTGGTTCAACATTCGTTAGGAATCTGCCTCTCAGTTAAAGGTAAGGTGACAGAATATAAACAGAGCCAAAGATCATCTTTAAAAACATTCTACTAATAGAAAGCATTAACAAAATGTTCATGCTTGTGTGGTGACTGTGGCTCTTTTCACTGAAACAAGCATTTCAGGGTGCAGTGACATAGTGAGGCTCATTAGTCACTGGATCTGAAGGTCAAAGAATTCCTATAAGAAATGTTTCTGGTGGCTGTTGCTGAATAGGAAATTAAATAGCTCATATTGGCAACAAAATATTCCCTTTTTCTATGCATTTTTCATGGTTTCAGATGCAAAGCACACTTTGACCTCAAAAAGCAGAATGTAGTTTTAAGCTGTGCTATTCATATACTTTAATATTCCTTGTAAACAAACAAGTAAACAAAACCCAACAAACTTGAAAGTGAAAAAAAAAATAGCGAACCAATGAAAAGAAACAGAATAAATAATTAACCATAGGGAGGTTTTTCACGAATAAGTCAATTGACTCCCAACATCAGCTTATAATAGCTTTCTGCTTTCAAGTTAACATATAGTCTTAAGTTAGAAATTATGACATTCATGCTTAAATAATAAAAGTGTGTAACTCAAAAAAGATGTCATCAATAAATTGCCTTATTTTGTAGACAAGAAAACAACATCAGAGAAGAGGAATGATCTTCTAAGATTAAAGAGTTTGCAGGATGAGAGCTGCAATCCAGACCGAAATCAAAATTCAGGCCTCTTTGAACTAGTTTCTAAAATGGTATTGCATGTGGTATTCTAAGAGGATTCTATTCTGTTGCCTGTTGAAATCTTTTGCTCATAATAATTGGGGTTATTCTATTTGAAAAACATCCCACTGTGTTCTATAAAAGAATAATTTTTCACCAAACTGATTCTCTAGTTCATTTTCAGGATGAATATCAGCCCAGAAAGATTAAAATTGTCAGTAATATTATTTTGGTTATTTTCAGACTTGTATTTGAGGACATTTTATAAAGCTCAGCATTTTGACTAAGCTTATTCCTCTTAGATATTAATAATTTATTTTATTTTTTTCTGATGACTTTTGAATATCTAGTTTGAATTTGACTAGAATTTTATTACATTTTTAGTCTAATGCTTATTTAGAGAGCAAGTAGGAGCTATTTTAAAATCTGGACATATAAAACTAATGTATGGTTTCAATTTTTCAGGAATTCATAGGATAACTAGGAGGAGAGATGAGTTTAAATAATTATAATGCAATGTAGTAAGTGGCAAAGTTTGGAGAAGAATCAGAGTGTTATAAAAACTAGTTACAGGGAGTATATGTATGTGAAAGATTATAGATCTTTTACTCAAGGATTTCACAATTTGGAGGTTTCAATATTGTTCTTTATCCAATGGGGCAAATGCCCCACTGTGACTACAGTTTGCATGGTCATGTTAACAAAAATAGATGGTAAAAAACCATGAGACTTTGCTAGATCTTTTAGAATAAAAACAATCAAACATGAATTTTTTCCTCTATTTCTGATATGGAAATAAGATATCAACAACATAAAACAGAAAGTTACAAATTTTATAAAAGTGGCATCAACCATGATTTGGAAATTTAGAGATGGGAAAAGTTATTTCTAAATAGGAAGACTAAATTCCACAGATAACCTGGTCAGAGAGCTTGGTGAGTATGATTAAGATGTAAGAAACTTATCAAGAGTTGTTGAGGAAACTGCTAAAACATGAATAGCATCAACGTGCTTAGTATTTACTTTGTACTTATAGGGCATCAGCTATTTCTATCTGGTTGGAGTGTTTTCAAAAAGTGGTACAAAATATATTTAAAAAGAAATGTGAAGACAATCTGATGAGTCATTAAAGGGCAAGGTACTAATTTAGCCATTTATTCAATAACCGATTTAGAGTAATCAAAAGTATCTAAATTAGGAAGTTGTAGTATCAGCACTGTATTTCTGGAAAATTAATCTGCTAGCTTCAAATAGTCAAGTGAGATACACTGGAAAGAACAGAGATAATTAGAATACTGTTTCAATAATCTAGGTACTACTTATAAAGACTTAGACTAGGATACTTGCAGGAGAAATTGCCAGGAAAGATTATATAAAATACAAAATTATTTTCACATAAGAGGTATGCACTCCATATATTATTAACGTATTAGAAGCTATCTTTCTTAAATCCCATGAGAAATATTTGGAAAAATAAAATATTTTCTTAATGAAAATTACCCAAAATTTCATGAGTTTTAGAAAAACAAAAATAGAACCCATCTGAGTGGATTAATGTGATGGATTTAATTTTGCCTTATAGGTAAGGGTGTTTAGGGAATTCGATATGGAAGACAAACTAAAAAAAAAAAAAAAATTAAGCGAATCACACAACAGCAGGGCGGAGCCTCGGCAGCCAAACAGTGGCTAGTCTGCCTTTGAGCTGGGCAGGACACCTGATCGGACATCCAAAAATAAAGCCCAAACCCCTCAACACAGAGCATTTGAGAAAAAAAAAAGGGTTGTTTAATGAGCTGTGTTGCAGCAGAATCAAACATAGCAGCCTAACAGCCCTGAAAGAACAACAGAGTGCACAGCTCAGCAATTAAACCCCTATAAAGTACAAACTGTCTCCTCAAGCAGCTCCCTGACCCCTCTATATCCAAAAGACTGTCATTAGGCAGGCATCATCCTGGGACAAAGAGAGCAGAAAAAGAAACTGGTAGCATCCCTCGCTGTGCCACGGCTACTAGAGGTGCACCCCAGACAAGCAGGGTCTGGAGCGGACCTCAACAGTCGTACAGCGAAGGGGCTAGACTGGTAGAAGGAAAACCAAGCAACAGAAATACTTCATCATCAACATTCTGGGTGTCCACTCAGAGACCCAAACGAAAAGTCAGCAACTACGCAGACGACCAGCGGACAAATCCACAAAGATGGGAAGAAACCAGAGCAAAAAGGAGGAAAACACCCGAAACCAGAACACATCGCCTCCTAGAAAGGACCAAAACTCCTCACCAGCAAGGGAACAAAGCTGGACGGAGAATGACTGTGACGAAATGACGGAATTATACTTCAGAAGATGGATAATGAGAAACTTTTGTGAGCTAAAAGAACATGTATTAAATCAATGCAAAGAAACTAAGAACCTTGAAAAAAGATTTGAAAAAAGATTCGAGGAAATGATAACAAGAATGGATACCTTAGAGAGGAATATGAATGAATTAAAGGAGCTGAAAAATACAATACGAGAACTTCGCGAAGCAAACGCAAGTTTCAATAGCCGAATTGACCAAGCAGAAGAAAGAATATCTGAAGTCGAAGACCAACTCAATGAAATAAAACGAGAAACCAAGATCAGAGAAAAAAGCGCAAAAAGGAATGAACAAAGTCTCCAAGAAATGTGGGACTATGTGAAAAGACCTAACCTATGTTTGATAGGTGTACCAGAAGGGGACGAAGAGAATGAATCCCAGCTGGAAAATACTCTTCAGGACATCATCCAGGAAAATTTCCCCCACCTAGCAAGACAAGCCAACACTCAATTGCAGGAAATACAGAGAACACCACAAAGATATTCTGCAAGAAGAGCAACCCCAAGGCACATAATCGTCAGATTCAACAGGGTTGAAATAAAGGAGAGAATACTAAGGGCAGCCAGAGAGAAAGGTCGGGTCACCCACAAAGGGAAGCCCATCAGACTCACAGCAGATCTCTCGGCAGAAACACTACAAGCCAGAAGAGAGTGGGGACCAATATTCAACATTCTTAAAGAAAAGAACTTTCAACCCAGAATTTCATATCCAGCCAAACTGAGCTTCAGAAGTGAAGGAAGAATAAAATCCTTTGCGAACAAGCAAGTACTCAGAGACTTTGTCACCACCAGGCCTGCTTTACAAGAGCTCCTAAAAGAGGCACTACACATAGAAAGGATCAATCAGTACCAGCCATTCCAAAATCACACTGAATGCTAAAGAGCTTCAACATAATGAAGAATCTACAACAACTAACAGGCAAAACAGCCACTTAGAATCAAAATGGCAGTATCAAATTCACACATAACAATATTAACCCTAAATGTAAATGGACTAAATGCACCAATCAAAAGACACAGACTGGCAAATTGGATAAAAATCCAAAACCCATCAGTGTGCTGTATCCAGGAAACCCATCTCACATGCAAGGATACACAAAGGCTCAAAATAAAGGGATGGAGGAAGATTTACCAAGCTAATGGAAAGCAAAAAAAAGCAGGAGTTGCAATTCTCATCTCTGATAAAATAGACTTTAAAGCAACAAAGATCAAAAGAGACAAAGAAGGCCATTACATAATGGTAAAAGGATCGATACAACAAGAAGAGCTAACGATCCTAAACATATATGGACCCAACACAGGAGCACCCAGATACATAAGGCAAGTTCTTAATGACTTACAGAAGGACTTAGACTCCCACACAATAATAGTGGGAGACTTTAACACTCCACTGTCAATACTAGACAGATCAACCAGACAGAAAATCAACAAGGATACCCAGGGCTTGAACTCAGACCTGGAGCAAGCAAACCTGGTGGACATTTACAGAACTCTCCACCACAAATCCACAGAATACACATTCTTCTCAGCACCACATCACACCTACTCTAAAATTGACCACATAATTGGAAGTAAAGCACTGCTCAACAAATGCAAAACAACTGAAATCATAACAAACAGCCTCTCAGACCATAGTGCAATCAAGTTAGAACTCAGAATTCAGAAACCGACCCAGAACCGCACAGCTTCATGGAAACTGAACAACTGGCTCTTGAATGTTGACTGGGTAAACAACGAAATGAAGGCAGAAATAAAGAAGTTCTTCGAAACCAATGAGAACGAAGACACAACGTGCCAGAACCTCTGGGACACATTTAAAGCAGTCTCTAGAGGAAAGTATATAGCAATAAGTGCCCATATGAGGAGAATGGAGAGATCCAAAATTGACACCCTATCGTCAAAATTGAAAGAGCTAGAGGAGCAAGATCAAAAAAACTCAAAACCCAGCAGAAGACAAGAAATTACTAAGATCAGAGCTGAGCTGAAGGAGATTGAGACACGAAAAACCCTTCAAAAAATCAATAAATCCAAGAGCTGGTTTTTTGAAAAGATCAACAAAATAGACAGACCACTAGCCAGATTGATTAAAAATAAAAGAGAGAACAACCAAATAGATGCAATAAAAAATGATAAAGGGGAAATCACCACAGATTCCACAGAAATTCAAACCATCATCAGAGAATATTACAAACAACTCTATGCACATAAACTAGTAAACCTGGAAGAAATGGATAAATTCCTGGACTCCTGTGTCCTCCCAAGCCTAAACCAGGAGGAAGCTGAAACTATGAATAGACCAATAACAAGGTCTGAAGTTGAGGCAGCAATTAAGAGCCTACCTCACAAAAAAAGCCCAGGTCCAGATGGGTTCACAGCCGAATTCTACCAGACACACAAGGAGGAGCTGGTACCATTCCTTCTAAAACTATTTCAAACAATCCAAAAAGAGGGAATCCTTCCCAAATCATTTTATGAGACCAACATCATCCTGATACCAAAACCCGGCAGAGACCCAACGAGAAAAGAAAACTTCAGGCCAATATCCATGATGAACATAGATGCAAAAATCTTCAATAAAATATTGGCAAGCCGATTGCAACAGCAAATCAAAAAACTTATTCATCATGATCAAGTAGGATTCATCCCAGGGATGCAAGGCTGGTTCAACATACGCAAGTCTATCAACGTAATTCACCACATAAACAGAACCAAAAACAAAAACCACATGATTATCTCAATTGACGCAGAGAAGGCATTTGACAAAATTCAACAGCCCTTTATGCTAAAAACCCTCAATAAACTCGGTATCGATGGAACGTATCTCAAAGTAATAAAAGCTATTTATGACAAACCAACAGCCAATATCATACTGAATGGGCAAAAACTGGAAGCATTCCCTTTGAAATCTGGCACTAGACAAGGATGCCCTCTGTCACCACTCCTATTCAATATAGTACTGGAAGTTCTAGCCAGAGCAATCAGGCAAGAAAAAGAAATAAAGGGTATTCAAATAGGAAAGGTGGAAGCCAAATTGTCTCTATTTGCAGACGACATGATAGTATACCTAGAAGACCCCATCGCCTCAGCCCAAAAACTCCTGAAACTGATAAACAACTTCAGCAAAGTCTCAGGATATAAAATCAATGTGCAAAAATCACAAGCATTCGTCTACACCAATAACAGACTTAAAGAAAGCCAAATCAAGAGCGAACTGCCATTCGCAATTGCTACAAAAAGAATAAAATACCTTGGAATACAACTCACAAGGAACGTAAGGGACCTCTTCAAGGAGAACTACAAACCACTGCTCAACGAAATCAGAGAGGACACAAACAGATGGAGAAACATTCCATGTTCATGGTTAGGAAGAATTAATATCGTGAAAATGGCTATACTGCCCAAAGTAATTTACAGAATCAACGCTATCCCCATCAAGCTACCATTGACTTTCTTCACAGAACTGGAAAAAACCACCATGAACTTCATATGGAACCAAAAGAGAGCCCGCATAGCCAAGTCAATTCTAAGCAAAAAGAACACAGCGGGGGGCATCACACTACCGGATTTCAAACTATACTACAAGGCTACAGTAATCAAAACAGCATGGTACTGGTACCAAAACAGAGATATAGACCAATGGAACAAAACAGAGGCACCGGAGGCAACACAACATACATACAACTATACAATCTTTGATAAACCTGACAAAAACAAGCAATGGGGCAAGGATTCCATGTTTAACAAATGGTGTTGGGAAAACTGGCTAGCCATGTGCAGAAAGCAGAAACTGGACCCCTTCCTGACACCTTACACTAAAATTAACTCCAGATGGATTAAAGACTTAAACATAAGACCTGGCACCATAAAAACCCTAGAAGGAAATCTAGGCAAAACTATCCAGGACATAGGAGTAGGCAAGGACTTCATGAACAAAACACCAAAAGCATTGGCAACAAAAGCCAAAATAGACAAATGGGACCTAATGAAACTCCACAGCTTCTGCACGGCAAAAGAAACAGTCACTAGAGTGGATCGGCAACCAACAGAATGGGAAAAAATTTTCACAGTCTACCCATCTGACAAAGGGCTGATATCCAGAATTTACAAACAACTCAAGCAGATTTACAGGAAAAAAACAAACAAGCCCATTCAAAAGTGGGCAAAGGATATGAACAGATACTTTACGAAAGAAGACATATATGAGGCCAACAATCATATGAAAAAATGCTCATCGTCACTGGTCATCAGAGAGATGCAAATCAAAACCACATTGAGATACCATCTCACGCCAGTTAGAATGGCCATCATTAAAAAATCTGGAGACAACAGATGCTGGAGAGGATGTGGAGAAAAAGGAACACTTTTACACTGTTGGTGGGAGTGTAAATTAGTTCAACCATTGTGGAAGACAGTGTGGCGATTCCTCAAGGCCTTAGAAATAGAAATTCCATTTGACCCAGCAATCCCATTACTGGGTATATATCCAAAAGACTATAAATCGTTCTACTATAAGGACACATGTACACGAATGTTCATTGCAGCACTGTTTACAATAGCAAAGACCTGGAATCAACCCAAATGCCCATTGATAATAGACTGGATTGGAAAAATGTGGCACATATACACCATGGAATATTATGCAGCAATCAGAAATGATGAGTTCGTGTCGTTTGTAGGGACATGGATCAATCTGGAAAACATCATCCTCAGCAAACTGACACAAGAACAGAAAATGAAACACCGCATATTCTCACTCATAGGTGGGTGATGAAAAATGAGAACACATGGACACAGAAAGGGGAGTACTAAACACTGGGGTCTATTGGGGGGAAAAGGGGAGGGCCAGTGGGAAGGGGAGGTGGGGAGGGATAGCCTGGGGAGAAATGCCAAATGTGGGTGAAGGGGAGAAGGAAAGAAAAGCACACTGCCATGTGTGTACCTACGCAACTGTCTTGCATGCTCTGCTCATGTATCCCAAAACCTATAATCCAATAAAAAATAAAAAAAAAAAAAATTAAGTTAAGGTGTGAAGATAAGTTATCCAGGGAAAAATTTTTTGTCAGAGAAGCGTATGCTCCAAATTAAGGAGGAATGCTAAGGAGCGAAAGATATGTTGAGACTGAAAGATTTCTGAAAGAGGATACTTTCTCTCTTTTCCTAGCTGAATGACCCCATGGTCTTACATTTTTGAGTATCAATTTTCTTTTGTTTTAAATGAGTATAATATCTACTGGCTTTTGATAATAATTAAGTGAATTATGTGAGAAAACAAATGTCTTAGGACATGGTGCTTAGTATTTAGTATGCACTCAATAAACATTAATTGGATGCTCAATGGTTGAGAAGTGGAGATGGAGGAAAATGCCATCTAAATGGCAGAAAACAAAGGGTTGGAGTGAATGATATAAGTTAAAATAAGTGCAAGAGAAAGTAATATATACCAGCAACAGAACGCAGCCAGATTTCTGGCACATAGGAAAATTTTATAAAATATTTTTCTAAATAGAGTTTAAAATATGAGTTTTGTAGCTGACTACGTGTGTATTGCTGGAAATGCAATTTTTGGGATCTAAAGACCCCAGTAAAATTTAACAGAAGAAATAATGTCACCATGCGTGTTCAAATTGGCTATTGAATCAATTTGTATTTATATCTATATTAGGGAGCCATGACTCAGTCCCATTGGATACCCCAGTTAATGTTATGATTTTGTCTTAGTTTCCCCATTGCTATGGCTTGGCTATGTCTCCACCCAAATCTCATCTTGAATTGTAGTTCCCATAATCCCCACAGTAGTGGGAGGGACCTGGTAGGAGGTAATTTAATTATGGGGGCAGTTACCCTCATGCTGTTCTCATGATAGTGATTGAGTTCTCATGAGATCTAATGGTTTTATAAGGGACTTTCCCCCTTTTGTTCAGCACTTCTCTCTCCTGCCACAAGAATGTGATTGCTCCCCCTTCTACCATGATTGTTAATTTCCTGAGACCTCCCCAGCCATTCAAAATTGTGAGCGAATTAAACTTCTTTTCTTAATAAATTACCCAGTCTTTGGTATGACTTTTTTAGCAGCAAGAGAACAGACTAATACACCCGTAAAACATATTTTTAAATTTAAATTAAATGATAAAGCCAGTTTCCCATGGCTCCCTGGGATTTTGCTGAGAGGCACATTCTTCTAAAACCCTAAGTACCTTTGCTGCATTAATTTAATGATGTTCGTTTATTAAAATGTCCATGAAAATTAAAATTAAGACAATTGGTATTTACATGTATACAAACAGGTTAAAAAGATAAAAAATTTTAACTCCAGCACAAGGTATAGTTGCCTGTCTCTTTTTTCCCCACCACAATTTGCTGAGCAATTTGAAAAAAATTTGTCATCTGCCATGCACCCTGCAGAGACGTAACATCATCCTGCTGTTTCTGCAAGAGTAAACAATAAACTCTGCTTGGGTTTCCCACACAATTATAAGATAATTAAGCTTAGCTCTTTAAGAATGAGTTCAAGACTAGAACTGACCTTTTCTTGGCTAAGTAGTGTTCTGAGGGCAAAACAATTACAGATCATCTTAAACACACACAAATGCACAGGATAATCTCTGTCATTTGTAACTGCATCTGTGGAAAATGCTGCCATCCTTTTCATGATTTTAAATGTGCTTTGCAAACCAAAAGGCTTTCTAATTACAAATTAGCAGAAACAGAAATATATGTCTTCAGAAAATACGACACACATGCAACCTCTCACTGTGTATAATCAGAACATTAGAAGCCAGTGGAAAATTTTCAAAAATACCTACTCTGAAGAAAACACAAAAATCTGGAGTTTATGAATAAAAGTTTTCTAGAATACCCTCAAATCATTCCATTTCTACAGTCACTTCTGCTTCTTTGACTCTGTTTTAGTAAAAAGGTAGCATTCACTCCTTACTTCAACCTTGCCTTATATATCCCTTCTCAGAGAAGTAAAAATAAGATAGTTGAGACAGAGGCACATGCATGATTTTTCAGAGTGGCTATCCTGAATCTTTTATTCCCTGCTATGCTGGTGAGTTGGCTGGGACTTTGCAGAAAAATAAAACCTGAGGTTTCTATCTCATAACCTGTTTTCACATCACTAAATTGAGGCTATGATCACTTATCTCATAGAATATTGTAAGAATTTAACAAAACATCTGTGTAAATCCGTTCATTGAGATTTTGAAAACAAAGTAAGTACTCAAAGTGTGTTGAACAAATCAGGTCTGTTGATCATCAAAAAGTCTTAATATCTATGGAAGTTAGGGTTACAATAAGAAAGATTTCTTTATGAAGTTCAGGCAAAGAAGAGGAAACTATTGTATAGAGTATCTTTGTTGGCCAGAGACTTGGACTTGATTTAAAGAAATTTTATAATCTAATAATATGACTAATTTACTATGTTTTGGTATTAATGCAATTAAAGAGAAAATCTGGCTACTACCTCCTCTTATCCTGTCTGGAACAAGATTAAAATAAGCAAACTAGATTTATTGGGGTATTACCAATGTAATTGATCTTAAAGGCCTATTGAGATAACAGTGAAACTTTATCCTTAATGACTTTAGTTATCTCCCAGGTTGAGAAAGAAAAGTTTCTAAAATGTTCTGCACAGCAATGACTTCAGTTATGACAAAATAAGGAGGAAGCATCTTGCAGAGGGCAAATTTGTTAGGTTTATTTTCTTCATCATAGTGATTTTGACTAGACTGGAAATGAGGCATAGTGAAATGACTTATTGTGGCAATGGTTAAGAAAATGTATGTGTACACAATGTATTGAGTAACTGTCACAGAGGTACCACAAACCCATAGACCATGAAACTGAAACTTGACTTTGCCTAGTTCCTATTTCAAAGCCCAACCTCTGACTATTTTGTGGGTTTTAGGTGGAAAACCTGTCATTGGTGATCTTATTGAAGTTCTAGGAGACATCTCCAAATAGCAGGACTCTGACTTGGAAACGTTCATGATGAAGAGGGGTAAATCCAGGGACAGAATTCCCTTCATCTGAACGTCATAGGGTTTTCTGAGAGACACATGAAAGATTTCCAAATTTGGAGAGTTTAGGGAGAGACTGGAACTTCAGAGAAAGCAAGCCAGATTAGGAAGAGTACTATATTGACTAAAATTAATCAGATTTTACTAGGATGTTACGTACTGCGTGGTTATCAAATAGTTTTCTTTGCCAGTTGGCTTACATCTTGGTGTGTACAATTTTTCAGCAAGGATCTTGAAGAAGAAAGCAGTTAGCAGCTTGATTTGGACATCAAATTTTACTCTCATCCTCCAACATCATTAATTTAGCCTGTACTTATATAGACTCATAATCATTTTGACATATAAAGGCAACTCTGGATTTCTTAGTCTTTGATTTCTATTCCCTGTTAAATATCAAGCACTGGGTTAAGTGCTAAAATATTAATAATTATAATAATCCTCTCTTCTCCTAACATATGTGTAGCCTGGTACAGGAGAAGGAAAAGTAAACTGAAGATGTTGATGCAGTGTTCAAAGAGCTATAGGGAAGTAAAAGAAGAACATGCCAGATATGCCTGAGGATAAGAACGTCTTTTAAGAGTAAATGAATCAAAATTGGGCAAAGGATATGAACAGACACTTTACAAAAGAAGACATATATGAGGCCAACAGTCATATGAAAAAATGCTCATCGTCACTGGTCATCAGAGAGATGCAAATCAAAACCACATTGAGATACCATCTCACGCCAGTTAGAATGGTGATCATTAAAAAATCTGGAGACAACAGATGCTGGAGAGGATGTGGAGAAAAAGGAACACTTTTACACTGTTGGTGGGAGTGTAAATTAGTTCAACCATTGTGGAAGACAGTGTGGCGATTCCTCAAGGCCTTAGAAATAGAAATTCCATTTGACCCAGCAATCCCATTACTGGGTATATATCCAAAGGACTATAAATTGTTCTACTATAAGGACACATGCACACGAATGTTCATTGCAGCACTGTTTACAATAGCAAAGACCTGGAATCAACCAAAATGCCCATTGATGATAGATTGGATTGGGAAAATGTGGCACATATACACCATGGAATATTATGCAGCAATCAAAAATGATGAGTTCGTGTTGTTTGTAGGGACATGGATGAATCTGGAGAACATCATTCTCAGCAAACTGACACAAGAACAGAAAATGAAACACTGCATATTCTCACTCATAGGCGGGTGATGAAAAATGAGAACACATGGACACAGAGAGGGGAGTACTAAACACTGGGGTCTATTGGGGGGAAAAGGGGAGGGCCAGTGGGAGGGGGAGGTGGGTAGGGATAGCCTGGGGAGAAATGCCAAATGTGGGTGAAGGGGAGAAAGCAAACAAAACACACTGCCATGTGTGTACCTATGCAACTGTATTGCATGCTCTGCACATGTACCCCAAAACCTAAAATGCAATTAAAAAAAAAAAGAGTAAATGAGTCTGGATTACGTCTTGAATGAATAGGTAGGAATGCTAACAGGAACTCCGATGAAAGGAAATAGTAAATTCACAGGCATGAAGTTACAATACAGCAAATATTTTGTAGAACTTTCAATTCAGTGTAACTGAAATGCAAAGAGGATATGGGGCTACTGGAGAGAAAAAGACTAGAGATGTAAGCAGAGGTTACTTACTCAGACTCTGCATATGGTTGGGATAGGAAATATGGATCGTTTGAAAAGTGTTAAGCAATAGCTAGGATAGGGAGTATTCTGATTTGTCTGAGGAAGATCACTATTCCTAAAATAAAGCCAATATGGCTTCAATGTATTGATTTTCTAAAAAAAATTTATTTTTCTACTATTTTATTTTCAATTTGTATTTATATTCAATTTGCTAACATTTTATTTAAGGTCTATATATATACATTAATGAAGAAAATGAATTCTAATATTTTCTCCTCATGATGACCTTATCAGATATTTAGTATTTAGCTGTTACTGGCCTCCTAAAACAAATTACAAAGAGGTCCCCCTTTTTAAGTGTTTGTCCAAGTGGTAGTTATTTCTTCTGTGCATCTTTGGAAAAATTTACTGCTGAAGCCAACTGGACCTAAGGGTTTCTTTATAAAAGTATTTCAAATTACAGATTTAGTTTTTAAAATAGTTACTTTTGTGAACCATGAAAATCTGAGATGGGTCTTAGTTAATTTAGAAAGTTTATTTTGCCAAGGTTGAGGATGCATGCTTGTGACCTCAGGAGGTCCTGATGACATGTGCCCAAAGTGGTAGATGCACAGCTTGGTTGTATACATTTTAGGGAGACATGAGACATCAATCAATATGTGTAAGATGTACATTGGTTCAGTGCAGAAAGGCGGGACAACTCAAGGTGAAGGTGGGCCAACTCAAAGCAGGGAGGGGCTTCCGGGTCATAGGTAGATAAGAGGCAAATGGCTGCATTCTTTCAAGTTTCCGATTAGCCTCTCCAAATGAGGCAATCAGATATGCATTTATCTCAGTGAGCAGAAAGGTGACATTGAATAGAATGAGAGGTAAGTTTACCATAAGAAGTTCCCAGCTTGATTTTTCCCCTTAGCTTAGTGATTTTGGGGTCCCAAGATTTATTGTCCTTTCACATTTCCCCCTCTTTTCTTTTTTAAAATCTCTTGGAAAAAGGATTTTTAGGAAAAAATGAGTATCTGGTTTCAGGTTTTGTCTTATCTCTCATCACTAGGATTGTTTATTCCTAGATGGGTAGGCCCCAAATTATTAGGAAAGTTCATCTCTAGCAGGTTGTGAAGTCTCATGTCCTATGACAAGAGGATAGGAAGAAGAAGGGAGAAAATCAACAACGAAAGAACAATCTAATTTAGTACCTGGAAATGGGGGGAAAAATGTTATAACAGAACTCTAAGAAAGGGAAAAAGGCCGGGCGCCGTGTCTCAAGCTTGTAATCCCAGCACTTTGGGAGACCGAGGCGGGTGGATCACGGGATCAAGAGATTGAGACCATCCTTGTCAACATGGTGAAACCCCGTCTCTACTAAAGATACAAAAAATTAGCTGGGCATGGTGGCGCGTGCCTGTAATCCAAGCTACTCAGGAGGCTGAGGCAGGAGGATTGCCTGAACCCAGGAGGCGGAGGTTGTGGTGAGCCGAGATCGCGCCATTGCACTCCAGCCTGGTTAACAAGAGTGAAACTCCATCTCAAAAAAAAAAAAGAAAAAAGAAACGGGAAAAAAAGAAAGTTTTCCTGTGAAAATATTTTTATTGGAAAATACCCAAATAATGAAATATCTGTTATTTAACTTAATATAACTTTAGATTCTAAATTATGATGAGTTTGTTTACATGTATTTATCACATTACATTTACCTAATTATTTTATTTTAATCATTTATCTAGATTTTGAAAACTGTGATAGTCATTTAAATTTATGGAACTGCTATTGCAAAATTATAACTGAAACAGTGAAACATATTTGACTTAATTGACTTCATCTTGTTTCTAATCTCCAAGCTGTCCTGTTCATTCCTAGACATGGGCAGAACTAGCTTTGGAGGAACTTACAGTTTAGCTTTGGAACAAAATTGATAACAATCCCTTCCCAAAATAAACCTTACTGCCTGTGGACTAGACCGCCTAAAGCCACAAGATTAGAAGTTATGGTAATCTTAATACATTCAAGATGTAGCTATTTTTATTTTAAACCAGTATCTTATATACTAAAGATTACACAAGCAAAGATTATTCTGTTTTGGGCTGGGTTTATACTTATGTCCTTATGCCAAATTTTGAAACCTTATATTATTTGGCTGGTATAGTACAAAACTGCTTGATTAATAAATGCAAAAAAATTATGCTGGCAATTCTTAAGAAATTTCTAATGTGTTTTTTACCAATGATTTTAAAGTCAGCTTATTTATAAACTATTTTACTTAAGTTTCATAAACTCAAAAAAGCATTTGACTCGTTTTTTCTTTTTTCCTGATAAGGTATTTGATTCAAGTGCTTTTATTTTCTTAAGCCAATTAAAATGGATTTAATTGCCAATTATACATAAAATTATAGAAATGATAAAGGATATATACACACACACACACACACACACACACAGACATGCACAAAGATTCTATAACTTTTACTACAGTACTTTAGTCATGAGATACAGATTCACAGCTTACAAAAGAAATTGTTGAATGCAGTGATTTTTATCGTAATATAAAAGTAATAGATTCAAATAAGGCAGAAAAGAAAAATAGACAAAAAGATAACTCAGAAATTCTATAGTTTGCAGGTTGACCATACGACTCTTGTTCCTTCATGTAAATGTGCACAAAGACCGTATTGCTTCCAATTTTCATAAACTCTGGCAAGTAGAGGTGGCATAAAACCCACGGAGTGTTCAAAAGGAGGTTGGTTATTCTCCTTGTTTTCTCCTCACTCTTGGATTATTTGTTTTCTACTCTTTTTTCTCAGAAGGAACAACTGAGCTGTGGCCTAGGGTTTTTGTGTGTGGATCTATGTGTGCTGCTTGTGGGCAGGACTCCACAGTGTGTCACCACTGAGTCCTTTCCATCTTCTTACATGTCTCAATTTATCTCTCCGGAGGTCTATGACCTCTGAGAGGGCTCAGAATGTTGGGTGATCAGCCATTATATGTGTTTCCTGGATAGGGCTTTTAAAAAAACTTTTATTGGGGATTTCCCTGTGGCTCCCTGCACATCACAGGGGGTCAGACCCCCTAATGCTCCCACAGGCCCCTGCTTACCTAGGAGTGCCTTTCAGCTTGGAGAAGCAAATGCCCTTTCTCTTCAGAGCTGAGAAAACCCAGTATCTCATTTACCTATGAAACCAGCAGTTCAGATCCTCATATAAATGCGCACAGACAAGCCAAATCAAGATTAATTTTGGGAGAAAAAGCTATAAGGAAGACCCCTTAGAATGCATTTCCAAACTAGGATTAGGATCCTTAAACAGCAACTTCCTAGGAGAGAAAAAACAACAGCCAAGACCACTTCCTGTAAACAGCACAGCCACCCCTAACCTCGTAGCTCTCATCTGCCATTACATATGCCAAGGTCAAATCATCTCACAGTACAAGGTAATCTCTGGTACACCAAAACCAAAGATATCAGGTCACGTAATACAGGAAAACAGAGTTTTAGACCTAAGAAGAATCTTCCCATGACTCTTAAAACTTAACAAAGAAAACAGAACACCCCAAAATGGGTGAGTTGCACCTTTCTTTTGAAGTATTTTAAGGGGTTTGAGTCATTAGAAGCATTCTCTAGAGTTTTTGGTACTGCATGCAGCAAAGGGGGAAAGGAGGTACAGGGTGGCAGAAAAGTGAATAAAAGAACTTTTTTTTTTTTTATGACAGGAAGCAAACACAGAAAGCAAGCACGTGGTTTTGTTTGTTTGTTTGTTTTCCCCTCCTGTTTGCAGCTGTGAGGAATTTTAGCCAAGTTACAGAGGCTTTGTTACCCATAATTTGGAATTCTCACTGGGATTTGACCAAGTCAGGTAGAATTGGGAGAAAGACCAGAATGAACAACAAAACAAAAAATGAGAACACATGGACACAGGGAGGGGAGCACTACACACTGGGGTCTGTTGGGGGGAATAGGGGAGGGACAGTGTGGGGTGGGGAGTTGGAGAGAGATAGCATGGGGAGAAATACCAGATATAGGTGAAGGGGAGGAAGGCAGCAAATCACACTGCCATGTGTGTACCTATGCAACTATCTTGCATGTTCTTCACGTGTACCCCAAAACCTAAAATGCAATAAAAATAACCCAGCAATATGATCAGAGTGCTCTGATGGTAAAGAGACACTAAGACCAACTGGTTGTTAAACTTCAGCCAAGACAAAACCCCAATTCAACTGCTTACAGGGATGAATCTCAGGCTAAAGACTGCATTCTACCATCCTAGAAGCAGGGAAAGAAACCTCGAACTCATCTTTCCTGCTGGGAGCAAGCTCGAACTCCATAAAGGAGTTAACTGCCTTCTGTCATCATGGAAACAGGAAATCCTGCCTTCCTTGATGGAAGCAAGCAAAACTCTGAGAAAAAAGTGGGGGCCAGGAGTTGTACAGCAAAATAAACTTTAGATCTTGACCAAATTTTGGGAGATCACAGATTCTCTGGAGGGGTCCACCAAGACCTCAGCAAATATCCTATTGGTTTGAGCCAAAAAGTTAGCTCATGCTTGTACCAAGCACTGGTAGGAGATTTGCCAAAAGGTCAGGGGCTTCTCCACTCAGAATCTCTCTGTGGTTACCAACATGTGACAGGTCTCAGTTAATTTAGAATGTTTATTCTGCCAAAATTGAGGACACAGACCCATGACACAGCCTCAGGAAGTCCTGACGACATGTGCCCAATGTGGTAGGAGCACAGCTTGCTTGGTATTATACATTTTAAGGAGACACGAGACATTAATCAATATGTGTAAGATGTACATTATTCAGTTCAGAAAGGTGGGACAACTCGAGGTGAAGGCAGGACAACTCAAAGCGTGAAGGGGGCTTCCAGGTCATAGGTAGTAAGAGGCAAATAGTTGCATTCTTGGGAGTTCCTTTTAACCTCTCCAAATGAGGCAATCAGATCTGCGTTTATCTCAGTGAGCAGAGGGGTGACTTTGAACAGAATGGGAGGCAGGTTTTCCCTAAGCAGTTCCCAGCTTGACCTTTCCCTCTAGCTTAGTGATTTGGGGCCCCAAGATTTATTTTCCTTTCACACTTTAATAGATTTTTATATACCCTGGGACAGAATCTGGTTTTTGATTCCAAGATTTATTTGAAGCTATTGAAGAGTTTTAAGTGGGAAGGAAATGTAACATAATTTGACGTACATTTTTAAACAATCACCTTGGCAGATCTGCGGCAAATTCGTTAGAGAAAAAGTTGACAGGGAACCACCTGTGAGGCTGTCTCAGTGGTCAACTGGGAAATGACAGTGACTTGGATCAGCTGTTGTCGGGGGAGATCAAGTGAGTTAGAAACAAAAGGGCTTGGTTAAGAATTGAGTGAGAGTTTGTGGCAAGATGCTAAAGAAAAAGAAACAAGCAAGAATGAAACCTGAATTTTGCCATGAGCAAGGGGAAGGATGTTGTGGAAATGGCATTGTAAAATATGAGGAAAAAAACAGATTATACAAAAAATATGTTGGAACATTTTATTAATATTTTTGGAAATGCAGTTTAAATCATTTTCTCATGTCATCAAAAAATTTCAAATAGATGATAGAATTGAGTAAAAAACATCCTGACAACTAAATGTAATAGAATAAAAAATAGATAAATATTTATCTTATCTTTATTTGGGGAATGTCTTTCTAATCTCAAAAAGCATAAAGGAGCAAAGCACATGGGGGAAAGTAAAACAATTTACCTATAAATATTTGAAAGGTCTCAACACCAATGTAATTCGTTTAAAAACACAATGATACGAGGGACAATTGGTAATGCAATTGTTGAAAAAAAATTGCTATTCAGTATTTATCAAGGGTAAATTGGAAGAGTAAATGTAAGCAGTTCAATAAAGCTACAGAGCAAGTAGGTAGGAGGAAAGAGCTAACAGAAAGCCTTCTACACAGCAAGCTCCAAATATTACAAGACGGGAGCAAAGTAGCCTGCCCATGAGGAAGCCTATTAAAATGTGTGCACAATCTTTTATCTAAGGGACTGTGGAATAATAATCTAAGATCATTTGACTGAAAAAGATGATCCTGGCTATAGCGAGGAGAGTGGATGGGTAGGGGCAATGATAGAGGCACGGATGCTATTAGAATCTTAACAGAAACTGGAATGTTCTGGTTCTTGGTTTATATGTCCCACATAAAAATATGAAAAACAATTTCTGGGTGAAGTAAGGGACTTATTCCAAATGACTTCTAGGAAGTTGTGCCATCCCTGAGATTTTATTTACAGTTTATTTATGTCTAGGAAGCATCTAGAAAGCACTTCTATTCTCTCTACACACAGATATCTGCAAAAAACTTCTCTTTTTTGTTAGTTTTCAACTTATGTATGTCACATGATTTTCCCCTATTCTCATCCCCTCTACTTCTGGCCAAATGTCTTTCAAGCTAAAGTGCTTTTAGATCTTATGCTTCATTTTATCAATGTAAAGTGAAAAGTGCTATTGTGCCTATATTTGATTTTAGTTTTCAAAAAATTTGGGCCAAATATTTGACCCAATAAGCCTATTTTCTGGAACCCTATCATTCTTAAATAATCCAAAAGCAGAAAAAAAATAATATCTGGGGCAAAAGAACTATAAGTGATTAATTGAGTAGCCTCATATGCTCTATATCACGGTAAAATAATATGCAGCCATTAAAAATGACTATTAAAAAGACTGTAGCAACAAGAACATTCTTATGAGTCATTTAAGCAGAGTATAAATGTATATCTCTTCTCTGGTTAAAACACTGTAAAAATGAAATATACTTTGGGGCAAGGTCTGGAAAGGAGCAGTGAAAATTAAAACAGTTTGATTCACAGAGGTGATCAAATGGTGGTCTTCACAACTAGAGTGTGCAAATGAATCATCTGAAGTGCTTTCCAAAAATTCACATTTCCAGGCCCATCCTAAGAGATTTGTATTCAGTTACTCTGAAGAAGGGCTTAAGAACTCATAGCTTAAAAAAGCATTCCCAAACAATTTTGAGGCAGGTCATGAGTGGTCTGCTGTTGGAGGTACTGTGATAGGATCATGGTGATTTAAAAGATGATAACCACAGTTCACTAATGTGATTAGGTTGTTTGCCCCACAAATATCAGGAATATACTACACTTGATTGTGCAGTACCTAGTCAACATGTGATAGACATAAGTTTACAGAGTTAGTATAAAATATGACATCTGTATATTTCTGACCTACATTAATCATTATTTAAATTGCCTGTGTCTGTGGGCCTCTATTTTCCCCATTGACTCTTCGGGAGAGCGTGATTCCATTTGTTAACTTACTCCTATACAGTTCTCAGTATTGAGCAGTGCAAAGGCAATGAATTGGTCAACAATTTATTTGTCGATGAAGACTGTACCTTGACAGTTCTCTAACGGTGGAAAATTGGAGCTAGGCCTGCTACCATGGATTCAGTAACCACCTTTCTGGGTAAATCTACACTTGCTGCCTATAGGCTATCTTCCTTTCTCCTCAAACTTGGTTTTCTTCTTCCCTGTTGAAACTGAATCCCATTTATGGCCAAATGTGCATTATACACTTCCATTTTCTTGCTAGAACTCTCCCTAGGATACTGAAATGCCTCTTTTGAGTCAACTCATTAATTAACTTCCAGCTTTGAAGGGACTTATCAGCAGGAAACATGTAACTTTGGCCTGCTGTGATTTAATTAATGATTGCTAGCTAAATGGCTACTGTACTTAGAACTGTGACTGGCACATAAAAAGTGTAAAATGAAGGTTATCTATTATCCACCCACTTGATAATCCAGATACACAGATATCAACACTGGCCCTGATACTAACCCCCTCTGCATCTGCATTGGATACTTAGAGTGAACTTCAAATAATTTAACTGCTATGCCTGAATGAGTGTTCCACACCTCCAGCTTCTTACTAGTTCTTATTTCATCTTTCTCCTCATCTATTCTTGGAGGTTGAGTTCCAGCCAATCCTGTACTCAACCTCATCATATTTAAGACAATTAGATTAGACATTATATTTAGTTTCTACTATAGACACAGACGGGCCAGGAACAGTAAGTTACCTTCCTAAAGGATCCTATACAAATTTATTATGCATTAAAAAGAAGGGTAAGAAGCCAAACTTATATTAGGTACTTGGCACATATAATAAAGTTTATTGTCACAACAATGCTATGTCACAAGAGAAAACTCAAATTTGAAGATGATAGGGGTTTCAGTTAAAAGTGAGAAAGGCAAGATTCCATCTCATATCTATCTAATTGCCACGCATTTTTCTCTGCTACTGTACTGGAATGCCACTCAACCTGTCAGGTTTGTTGACTTTAGTTTAAAAGATCAAAAAAAGAAAACCACTTAGGAGGAAAAGTTTATTGTTAGCATGATTTTAGATGAGCAAACCAGTGGGATACAAGTTGTTTTGTTTGTGTGTGTTTGTGTTTTGTTTTTTTGAGAACTGCTTATCTCAAACATTTGGCTATTTTATAAATTTAGATTTTGACCAACCCGAAAAATAATATAAGAGAGATGAGATTTTAAGTGAAGATACTATAGACCAGTTCTCAACACAAAATGAATGTGCAGGGCAGATGGGGAGCTGAGCAAAAATGATTAATTGCTCATTAAAATTTACCTTGGTATTAAAGTGTGTCAAGGGCAGATAGTTCTGAAAGGCTATCGAACCAGATGATGAGTGTGAGAAAAATAAGAAATGGCTATGAGGTCATTCTTTTGTTCTATTCTGTGAACTTAATAGCCTGGGAACCATTGCATAATGAGTGACATGATGATACAGATCTAAAAGGAACAATACAGCAATGCAAATTAAGAGGCTGGTGTTGGTCTGACTTAAGAGAGAAATAATGAATAAGCAAGGTCAAGTCATTTGAGAATTTTTCTTTTATTTAAGAGCTTTAATAAGAATTTTAAATGGAAATTAAATTGCAGTTTATACTTTAAAGTTATCAGTACCTTTTCCAGTAAAATAACCATGAAGACTGTTAAAGATAACATGTAAAAATTATTCTGAGAGCTAAGGATACGTGTCCACCATTGGGAAGGGGCCCAGAGGAGTTTCCATGAATCACCAGAAACAGATAAACCTGGACTGAGAAACACAGTTATGACCTATGTATTGAATCCTTGTGGGAGGAAGAGGAAGATTGAGGAGAATTGGAAATCAGTTTAAAATAGAATTTTATTACTCATAATTTACCTTGGAATGTTTGGAGAAAAACAGTCTGGACAACTCAGATTTTCTCTGTGGGTATACTTTCTTTACAGCTGGAGCCAGCGGACTACCTGCCATCCTCCTCTGTCCTTCCTCGGTGCCTCTCCATCTCCATCCATTCAAGGAACCAATTCGAAAGGAACAAATAATAAGGCAGGTGGCAGAAGAAGACTAGTTTATTGTATTTGATGAATTTTTCAGTTATATGCAGAGATATATGTGCAAAGAGAGACCAGAATAATTTTAAGGTAATAATGCTTGTTGAGATTTGCTTGTGGTGGCTGGCAAAGTATTAGGGAAATATTAGGGAAAGTTACAGATTATAGTCTCAAACCATTTGGAAGGCTGAAAGGTTTTATTGGAACAGGCTGAAGGCAGCTGGTTTATTATGCTGGCATAGGGAAAAAGATAGGGATGGTGGAGGCTTCCCCAATTGGGTCTGTTTACCCTACATTCCTTTGTCTCTAATTTATGTGCTCATGTAAGCTTTGTGCTGATAGTCCTCTCAGGGAGAGGTCAAAAGTTTGAATGACACAATAATTTCCTAAGTGAGATTGAGTCATTCAGGAATTTAGAAGTAAGAATGAAAGTGCTTGAGAAAGTCACAACCATATTATTTTTTTGCTTCATAAGAAACTTGTTCAGGTAGCTGTAGACTGTGAACTCATAATAAATACTCTTTTAAGATTTCTTTCACAAAATACATGAAATAGCCTCATATCACACAGTTACACCCTAAACATTACTTAGAAAGAAAGCTGAAACTTCAATATGACTATGAGGAAATGATATAAATAAATGGGTTCTGGTACCAAACCCCCATTGACATCTGCCTTACCCCTGCGTACTGCAGAGTTTTAAGACAAGTAAAGGTAGACCAAGAAAAATGTCCAACACTGAGATTCAGTTAAAGCTATCACCAGAAAGATTAAAACCATTCTAAATCTGAAAATACTAGAAATAATAACAAGGCAAATGAAAGCAATTATAGCCATGCTTAAAACAAAATCATAGAAACTATCAGCAAATAAATGGAAAATTTCAGCAAAGAAGTAAAAGATATATCTCAAAATTGCTAAAAGAGTAGATTTACACATTCTCACTACAAACAAGATGAAGTAATGAATATGCTAATTAACAGTTTAATCTTTGTATGATGTATGTATATATCAAAATATCACATTGTACCCCATGAGTATATACAATTATTAGTTTTTAAAAATAACATACAAAAGCATGTAAACATTAAAAAATAAAAGACATAAAAAAGATCCAATAAAAATTTTAAAACTGAAAAAAATGCAATAACTGAAGTATAAAAACTCAGAGAATAGGCTTAATGGTAATATGATATGAAAGGGAAAGAGAAAAGAATAAGTGAACTGGATGATATAACAGTAGAAATTTTCCAATATGAACAATAGAAAATACACTGAAAAAAAAAAATGGACAGGGCCTTAGGAACCTGTGGAACTGTAACAAAAGACCTAACTTTTGGGTCCAGAAAGGAGAGGATAGAGAGGGCAGGCTGACAAAAGACTCAAAGGAATAATGGCTAAAACTTGAAATTCAGCAAAAGATTTAAACCTACTGATTCCAGAAGCTGAGTGAACCTTGAAAAGAAAAACGCAATGAAACACATATTCAATTGTCATAGTCAAACAACTGAAAACTAAAGGAAAGTGTTGAAAGCTGTAGAACAGAAGAGACACCAAGTGCTGAAAGAATTGTCCCCCACAACACCAAATTCATTGAAAACATCCTTCAGAAATGAAAAAGAATCAAGACATCCTCAGATGAAGGCAAGCTAAGAGAATTTGTCACCAACAGATGTATACTAAAGACTAGCTAAAGGAAATTCTCTGGACAGAAAAGAGATGGGATAAAAGAAAGAAACTTAGAACATCAGGAAGGGAAGAGAATACTATGAACAAAAATGTGGGCAAACATATATACTTCCTTTCTCCATTGTGTGTTCTAAATTATATTTGATAGTGGAAGCAAACATTATAATACTGCCCGGGATGTATAGGAAATTCATGAAGGAAATACTGAAGACAATTATAACTGGGGAGGGTAAAAGGATGTAAAAGGTGGTAAGGTTTTTATACTTCAGTTGAACTGATAAAATGATAACACTGGTGGACTGTGATAAGTTATGTATGCATATGCCGTGTAATACCTAGAACAATAACCAAAATATCTGTGCTAAGAGAAACATTTTAAAAATCACAAATAAATCAAAATGGAATTTTAAGAAATATTCAATTATCCCATGGAAAGGCAAGGTGGAAGAACACTTAAAACAGAGACTTAAACAGAGAAAGAAATGGTCAACTTAAGCTATAACATATCAATAATTACATAAAATGTAAATGGTCTAAATATACTAATTAAAGGAGATAGATTGGCAGTGAATTAAATAACTTTTTAATTATATGCTGCCTACAAGAAACTTACTTCAACTATAACAATACAGCAAATTAAAAGTAGAAGGATAGAAAAAGATAGATCATGCAAACATTAATTAAAGAAAAGCAGGAACAGCTGTATTAATACACTTTGGAACAAAGAAAATTATCAAAGACAGAAAGGGATATTATATTATGATAAAGATTAATCCATCTAGAAGACTTAGCAATCCTAAAGGCATCAATCAACAGAGCTGCAAAATATGTCAAGAAACTCTTAGTAAGAAAGAAGAAATACACAGACCCACAATTATAGTTGAAAATTTTGACAGCTTCCTATTAGCAATTATTGAAACACATGGACAGAAAATTGAGAAGGATATAAAATAACTGAATACCACTATCAATCAACAGCATGTAATTATCATTTATAAGACTCTGGATATTATATTAAATAAAATCTAAATGCATTTCTTTTTAAGTATCCACAGAACTTATAACACCATAGGTTATAACCTAGACACACACACACACACACACACACACACACACACACACCCCTCACCAAATTTATAAGTATTAAAAGTACACAGTGTGTTCATCTACTACAAGGATGCAAACTTGAAATCTAAAACAGAAAGATAACAGGAAAATCTCCAAACAGTTGGAAACTAAACAATAAATTCTAAATGATCCTTGGGTCAAAGAAGAACTCTCAAGGTAAATAAAAAATTACATCAATCAGAATTAAAATTAAAATACAATCAATATATTAAAATGTATGGGACAAACTCAACAATCAACACACAGCCCAATTACAAATAGGCAAAATAGACATTTCTCCGAAGAACATACATAGATGGCCAGAAAGCATATGAGAATATTCTCAATGTCACTAATCATTAGGGAAATCAAAATCAAAACCAAAATGAGATATCATTTCACACCTATTAGAATAGCTATTATGAAACAAACAGAAAATAACGAGTGTTGAAGAGGATATGAAGAAATTGGAACCTTTGTGCATTGCTAATGGGAATGTAAAATGGTGTAGCTACTGTGGAAAATGGTATGGGTGTTCCTCAAAATATTAAACATAGAATTATAATATGATACAACCAATCCATTTCTGGACATATATACAAAAGAATTGAAAGCAAGGACTCTAACAGATATGTGCACACCCATGTTCACAGCAGCATTATTCACAAGAACCAAAATGTGGAAGCAACTCTAGTGTCCACTGACAGATGAATGGATACACAAAATGTGGTGTATTCAGTGGGATAGTGTTCATACTTAAAAAAAGGTGAAAAATTCTGACACTGCAACATGGATGAACCTTAAAGACATGCTAAGTGAAGTAAGCCAGTCACAAAAGGGCAAATATTGTATCATTCCATTTATGTGAGGTAACTACAATCCTCAAATTCATGGAGCTGCAAAGTAAAATGGTGGTGTCCAGGGTTTGGGAGGAGGGAGAATGGGGAGTTAGTTAACAGGTATGTAATTTCAGTTTAAGAAGATGAAAATTTTCTGGAGATAGATGATGGTGATAGTTTCAGAAAACATATATGTGGATGTAGTTAATGCCACAGAACTGTGCACTTAAAAATTGTTAAAATGGTAAATTTTAGGTTATATATATTATAATAAAAATTGTGGAACATAGTTAAAACACTTCCAAGATGAATATTTAGAGTACCAAATGTATACATTAGAGAAGAGTCTCTCAGGGCCAGGTATGGTGGCTCATGCCTGTAATCCCAGTACTTTGGGAGTGAGTCTGAGGCAGGCGGATCACCTGAGGTCAGGAGTTCAAGTCCAGCCTAGCCAACCTGGTGAAACCCTGTCTCTAATAAAAATACAAAAAAAAAAAAATTTAACCAGGGATGGTGGCTGGTACCTGTAATCCCAGCTACTCAGGAGGTTGAGGCAGGAGAGTTGCTGGAATCCAGGAGGTGAGTTGCAGTGAGCCAAGATCATGCCATTGCACTCCAGCCTGGGCGACTCTGTCTCAAAAAACAAACAAACAAAAGTCTCTAATAAGTAATCTAAGGTTCTAGCTTAAGAATCTAAAGACAGAAGAAGCAAAATAATGTTGCAAGCATTTAGAGGAAATAATAAACATAATACCAGAAATCAAAGAAATTGAAAAAGAAAACAGTAGAAACACTCAATGAAACATAGAATTGTCCTTCAAAATGATCAATATAATTGACAAAATTCTACCAAGATTAACACAGAAAAAAAGAAAAGATTCAAATCACCAATATCAGGAAAGAAATACAGCATGTCACTGCAGGCCCTCTTGGATATAGTTTGAGACATAAGTCTGATACATATCCAATCATTAAGGAGGCACTGGGATTCAGATGCCTTGGTACACAAGGACTCTTGTTGAAAACTGCTTCAGCAGGTGAAAACTGTTTTTTGGTCATTTGTCATGTGACAATGCATCTTTTATCCCAGAACAAACCAACCTGATTAAACCATTATGTGGAGTGCATTGCATAGCAAGCTTAATTTGTTTCATTCCATTGAGATCATGTATATAAGTCATAACAAGAAACAGAATGAGAGCATGTGTTTCCTTATATATTTTTCATTATGTCATGAGCATTTTTACATGATTGCTACTGTATAATGGCTCCATCTGAGAAAAATAATCAGCCACTTCTACATCCCAAATGATGTTATTGTTGTCACTGGGTGCGAATGAAGGAAGGTTACCTCCTGGAGGAAAGAAATGACAAGGTTATGTCTATGCAGTATGACTGTTGATGAACCTTTTTATCTACCTCCTAACAAGATAGCTGGGGGCTGGATGATTGACAAGGTCACATATTTTCCAGTCCTGCTCAGATTTTTGAAACTTGAAGTAGAAAATGTTCACTCTCAGAATGCTGAAAAATCAGAGTGGGTGATAGCTGATTGTTACTTGATGTTTTAGAAAATGGATACGTTGTTGAGAAACCACTCTTACTGTTTATCTCCAAGTTCTGAACATTTTACTGACTGACTTATAAAAAGAATACATCATATAATTGGGCCCTGGAGAGGAAGAAAATAGTCTGTACTGATTTTTGGCTACATATTCCACTAAAACATCAGGGAACATTATCACATATGCTATTTAAAGAAATAGTGATTAATGTAATTACATAGAACAATATTTCTCAAACTTTTGGCAACTTTTGGTCACCAATTTCAAGTATGTTTAACAAAAGATTCATTTGCCCAGTTTATTATTTTATTTTCAGCTTTATGATATAAAATGAAATGTTTTGATATCTGCATATATTATACAATAATTAAATCAAGCTGATTAACATATCCTTCACCCCTCACACTTATTTTTTTGTGATGAAAACATTTAAGATCTACTGTTTCAGCAATTTACAAGTACATATTGCATTATTACTAACTATAGTCACAGTGCTGTCCAATGGTGACAGAAGTCCAATACTTACTCTAGAATAAGCGTCCAAAACTTATTCCTCCTATCTAACTGAAACTTTTTACTCTTTGACCAACATCTTCCCATCTCCCCCTTACTGCCCCTGGTAGCTACCATTTTACACTCTCCTTCTATGTGTTCAATTTGTTTAGATTTTACATATAAGTAAGATCATGCAGTATTTGTCTTTCTGTGCCTGGCTTATTTCACTTAGCATAATGCTCTCCAAGTTCATCCATGTTGTCATAATTGACAGGATTTTCTTTTAAAGGCTGTGTAGCATTCGTGTGTGTGTGTGTGTGTGTGTGTGTATGTTGTGAGAGAGAGAGAGAGAGAGAGAGAGAGAGAAAGAGAGAATGTGTGTGGGGCCACACAAACCTCAGATTTTCTTTATCCTTTCATCCACCGATGGACACTTAGGTTGATTCCAGACCTCAAAAACACAGGCAGCAAAAGCAAAACTAGACAAATGGTATTGCATCAAATTATAAAGCTTCTGCACAGCCGAAAAAATGAGTAACAGTGAAGAGGCAGTATACAGAATGGGAGAAAGTATTTGCAAACCATACATCTGATAACTGGTTAATATCCAAAATACATAAGGAACTCAAACAATTCAATAGTAAAAAAACAAAGAACCTGTTTTAAAGATGGGCAAAGAACCTGAATAGACATTTCTTTAAAGAAGACATACAAATGACCAACAAGTATATGAAAAAATGCTCAGCGTCACTAATCATCAGGGACATGCAAATTAAAAACACAATATGATAGTACCTCACACCTGTTAGAATGGCTGTTATCAAAAAGTCAGATGATAGTAAGGGTCGGTAAGGATGTGGAGAAAAGGGAACCCTCGTACATTTCTAGTAGGCTTGTAAATGGTCCAGTCATTTTGGAAAATAATATGGAGATTCCTCAAAAAATTAAAAACAGAACTACCATATGATCCAGCAATCCCAATTCTGGGTATATATCCAAAGAAAATGAAATTAGTATGTTAAAGATTATATCTGTATTCCCATGTTTATTGATGTATTCTTTTTAATCAATTTTCCCATTAAATCAGAACATTCCAATTTACAACTATAGTTATCAGGAGGGATGATAGTGTTCAGTGTCTCTGTTAGATGGTTATAGAGATTCTGATTCAAATAGGCCGAAAATGTATAGACAGATTATTTTCAGAGACTACTTGACACTATAATTTCATCTCAAAAGCTGAAAAGTAAAATGTCTGAACATAAAACATAATAGTGAATGGGTCTCTATCCACTCCTTGTTTTAAACATCTCTGAAAAGCTTCCCTTCAGATTTTGAGTAAACATACCTAATAATATATACCAACAATTTCATTCTCCAGCAGGTAAAAAAAATTTTTTTTAAAACCACATTAGGTATTGTGAAAGAGTGAAACTCTCAGACATCATTCCATTTATATGTGGTTTACTTTTCTCGTGAAAACTTAATACAGTATCGTTAACCTGAAAAAAAAAATGTATAATTTAGCACCAGTATCATAGATTCAGTCTGTGCTAGGTCCTGCTCATATTGATGAGAAGCAAGGTGTAGCTAAGTATCCTAAAATCTTGGAAATGATCTGGCATTATTAGAAATGTTTTATTTAATAGCTCATTTTACTGACTTAGGCACTTCTATAATCAGTTCTTACATATAGAAAAGCATTTATTCACATAACACCTTGAGACATACACACTATTCAATCATATTACCAATTATCTTCTTTTCTTCTGACTATGAATTGAGATTAGGAGGAGGCTGTAGGCTGCAGAGCCTGGGTTTGAACCCCCTCTCCTTCACTTACTTGCTGTGTGACTGTGGACAAGTCTCAGTTTCTGCATTGATAAGCCGAAGATCCTACAAGAAAGTAAAAATTACATAGGTCATTTTAGAAATTCAGTTAGTTCATACAACTGAATGAACCAGTGCTTGATACATAAAAATGTTCAGTACATGTTATCCATTGTTATATATGAATAACACAAAAGCTAAGAAGTTACTCAAATATTTGTGATTTTATCTAATTGTGAAGTGAAGCAAATGTAGTACATGTGGTTTTAATTGCTCTTCTAAAGAATTATGCTTTATTAATGAGAACTCTTCCTGATGCAAATTGAAAGAAAACAATCCTATAACTTGCTTAATTAGAAAAAAGAATGCATTGTCTTAAACAAACTGAAATCCTGGAGGAGATTTTGCATTAAACCTGTCTGAATTAAAAATCAGAAAATGTTATCAATAATAAATCTCTCTCCCTTTCTTCCCAGTCTTTTGGTTCTGCTTTTTCCTGATTTAACTTTATTCTCAGGAAAAATAGCCATGAGCCCCTCTTTCCATATAGTTCTTAACTGTCACAACTCAAAAAGAAAAGGAGACTTTCCATTTCAGAACTTCTATATAAATCCTCATGAAAAATAAATACATGAAAAAAATCAGTCTCTATAGTTAATTTTTGTTTATGAAAAAAAAATCAGTCTCTATAGTTAATTGTCCCTTCCAGCCTATCCTCTAGAAACATTTTTTCTTATCCCTGTATGAAATCTCAGGCATGTTCTGTGTCTCTTAGATAGTAACAAATAGTTTTATTTCCCAGTGTGAAAAATTCAGGCTTATATGAAGGCTTCAATGTTTCATTTACTTTAAAGTTTCTTCCGCTTCCTAGCATGGCCCTTCTTCAGACTGAAAATTCTGCGACAGGAAAATGCAGATGATATTGGTTCCCTCACTTATTTTATCTTTTTCTTCCTGTCCTCCTTTTCCAGTGTTGGAATGAATTCTCTAAGTGTTGGAGTGGGAGGGGCAAAGAGAGGCAAGGGACAGAAAAGATTTGCTTGGAGTACACGAGGTGTCCCGTGGCCAACACATATCATTTCCGGGTTGGTTCTTGGGTTCTGAGAGGCATCCCAGGACTCTCTGCAGAGTTTACTCACCGCCTCACATAGTGCTCTTGATTGGAAATCCTTCAAGACACTCAAGTTCAGTTGTCTTCTACTGGATCTACAACTGGTCTCACATGGTGACCTCAAACTCTGGAAGTCCAGGCCACCTCTAGCTCTACCGCTTTCTTGGCTGGAGTTGGAAATGAGACTGCCCGAGGGCAGCCTGAACTGGCGTTTGTGCTTTTATCTGCCTTGCTCAGGCCTCCCCACAGCCCTAGTCCAGTGCTTCCTGACCTTGGGTAGGTAAACTTTTGCAGTTCAGGAGTTGTCTTTGAAGGTGTGTTTGGCTCTTCCATAAAGTCCTTTTTGTACTTAGCTTTGTCCGTTTCATTGGTAATATTTAGGCCTTCAATTTTATTGTTTTATTTCTGACATTGTTCAGAATCTGGTAGGGGAGAGGGGTTCTGTTTTTGGATAGGCTGAAGAATCTCAGTGGTCTAGATCACCACACTAAGAAACATTAGTCTATCGGGAAAAATAGAGAATGAAATGGGAGATAGTATAGGACATGGCCTCTGCCTTTAAATGTTTCATCTAATTAGGGAGTGAGGCAAATAAATTATGAACAATTCAGTGTGCTGAAAGCAATAAGGGCCATTTATTGAGTATTAACTACGTTTCAGGCTCATGTGTTTTCATTTAATCTTCACAGCAACCCTGATTTTTACCCTATCTCCATTTTACAGACTGAGGCTAAAAGAATTCCAACAGCATGTCTCAAATTAGGAAGAGTCAGAGCTTATATTTGAAACCAGATCTGTCTGATTCCAACTTCTTAATCAGCAAGCACCCTTTAAGGCTTCACTTTGACTTTTAGAGGCTTAGAGTCTAACAGAGAGCCTGACATGCAAATCTTCCATGTTAAAGTAGCAAAAGCAGAAAGACGTTACTTCCGTCGAGTGCTTTGATATAGCAAATATTATGTTAGAAGTAAGGCCTTTCTTCACATGCTGACATCACCTGGCAACGGCAGAGCATCTTAGGTATAAATCCTTGCCTCCAGCACCTAACCAATTCAGACATTCTGCACTTCACTTATGTACACTGACTACCTGTGTGCCCTGGCCAAACCCCAGTGCATTTTCAGTATGTTCTAAAATGTATTCAAACTCTACTCAGAATCAGAAAATCCCACAATTTCTGAGCTTTCAAAACGTTTATTTTTACTGTACTTTCTTAATATGTTTAAATAGGACACTTTAAATTTCATAAAAATAATAAGTAACATTAGTTTTCTATATTTTCCAGATGATTTTATACACATCTGTTTTTTGATAGCTTTAACAATGTTGTGCATATATTATTATTGTTATCAACATTATAAGTATTATATTAAGTAACCTAAGACTCAAAGTTTTAAACAGGTAGTTTATAACTAAGTTACACACAGATTGCAGCTGGGTGGACTGTCTTCTGATTGTAAATTCTATGGTCTTTCTCTTCTACCTCAGTGACTCAGATACTGCCAGCAATCATTCTATCTTTTCCTCGATAAGTTCAGATAGAATGATAAATATCGTCACAAAGTTGCCAACGTGACTGCAAAAGCTGATTATTGGCTGGCTAGAAACAAAACATATATCAGACACTGTGGGAAAGTACAAGTGCATTTTTAGAGGTATTGTTTTTAATCATGAAAGACTGGTACAACAGGCAATTTTTTGAAATATTAAATTGTGTTTTGGTTTTCCAGCTATAACAATGAAAAAAGGATGAGGAGCATTTCTGCTTTATACTTAATATTTTCCTCCTGTCATTCTAAACAGGCAAGAGAACTTTGCATTCCCTTCCCTTTGATGTAATTGCTGAGCCAAAGCAAAATAACCAGAAGAAAATCACTTTTGATGGCCTTTGCAGAGGCTAAAATTTATGGAGGATATCATGAGAGGGAGGGAAAAGAAGTATCATCCAGAACAAAGGGAAATAGATAAAAGCGGTGAACTCTTGGGGTATACCACACGATTTAAAAGGGATGACAATCTGCTAATTTATGGAATATTTGACATGTGAAGTTGGCTCCACTGTCAATACCCATGGGTGCAGGAAGGACTCCCACACCTTCCAGAGGGAATGACTATTTGGTTAATCTCAGGATCCTGGATCCTAGACACTGGGGCTGGAAAGCAGTTTGAGATTCAGATGGCAGAGCCTGATATAAAGCTCCAGAGCCACAGGACTTTGACGTTCAGTGTAGGATAAATGATAGGTTTACCAGCTCTTCTAGAATGTTCTTAGGGCAGGAGAGGCCTATATAAGCATATAGTTTTACAGGAGGCTTCATCAACATCTTTGAATGAAGGCAGGGGCAGAAAGAGCGTTCTCAAAAATTTATTTCTGAACAGCTATTATCTGGAAACTTGATGTTATATTTAATTGTATTTTAAAACAATACATTATATATATGTATATGTGTGTGTGTGTGTGCATGGGATGAAGTTGAATAGATAAAATGAACTTTCAAATTGCAAATGCTTTCGGGGGACTCATAATACCATTCTCTTTCTTTGTATGTGTAAATTTTTTAATAAGAAAATATTTTTAAAAGACAATGAAGTAAGGTAAGAGTTCTTGTATCTCTATCGTATCAAAGGTTCATCCTGGTCATCCTGGTCAAGCCAATTCATCCTAAAATGTACAACACAAGGGGAGTAGCTAAGTAGTGATACCCACTATGGGCTTAGAATAGATGACTGGCAAAATATGTGACATGTATTATCCATCCTTCAGCAAGATTCTCCAGCTATTTTTGACATAAACCAAGTCATCAAAAATCAAAATATTCCAATTCAGTCATCTTCACACAGAAAGAGACCACGTATATCATACTTTCATGGGGCTAGATTAATACTATGAAGCAATAGCCGTATCTTTTATTAGAAATAAAGTTATTGCCTAATATTTGATTCTACAATCCTCTTGCAAAAAAACCTGAGTGAAATGTTTCTGCTTTCTTTGAGTCCTGGAAAATATCTACTAGGAATAGAGATGGGATTTAACTAGAATCCCTGATCCACGAAGGCTGCTAGATGCAGTATATCCTGCTAGCTTTGGTCTACAAGACTGGAAGAAGATAAAATAAAACCTGGCTTGGATCCTCCCCAGAGTGTGGGGGCTGGACTTGATTTCCAAACTCAGAGAAAAGCCCTGGAATCCAACATTTGCCTCCACCAGCAGTCCTGATGCCCCAAGTCTTCTCCCCATCTCTTGCTGGCTCTCTGGGGTGCCACTGTCAGATGTCCAGGGCTCCAGGGTGCTCAGATTCTTGCTTTTTCTAGAGCCCAAGGGAGGTCAGCTTTACCAATGCTCCTGAGTTGTCAGGCTCTAATTCTGCCATAGGACCTGCAGCTTGAGCAGGCTGCAGATAAGAGAGGTAAGGGACAGAAAAGGTTTACCTGGAGTACACGAGGTGTCCCGTGGCCAAACACATATTATTTCTGCTTTGGTTCTTGGGTTCTGAGAGGCATCCCAGGACTCTGTCTGGAGACTTTACTCACCACTTCAGATGGTGCTCTTAATTGGAAATCCTTTAAAACACTCAGGCTCAGTTGTCTTCTACAGGATCTACATCTGGCCTCACATGGTGCCCCCAAACTCTGGAAGTCCAGTCCACCTCTAGCATAGCTGTCTTGGCTGGGGCTGGAAATGAGACTGCCCAAGGGCAGCCTGAACTAGCCTTGTGCTCTGAACTGACTTGGCACGTCAGCCAACAAGGCTCCTTCTTCACTGTGAGATGTGTAACACTATGATACCCCAAATGAAGGAAAGTCCAGCTATGGGAAGCTAATACACCACCCCAGAGAGGCCTGGAGCAGCCTCACAGAATGCCAGCTCTCTGAGCAGAGGCTGCTCCCCAGAGGAGGATGTGCTCCCTTGAGCTAATCTCCATGAGCTCCCGATGGAAGCTGTAGAAGCTATTGGAAGCTAATGGACATTTAAAATTAGTGTCTGTGGCGCACAAACTACCAGCCAACTATCGGCGACACTTCTAGGTCTTTGGGAGTACCCAACTATACTTACATATAACTGTTCCCGTAGCCAACAGCTTCTACTTTGGAATGGCCGCCAATATGAAGGCTCCTGGGAGTTCTCGTTTTTCGGGTCAGAGGATAGAACATCAAAACCGGAGATGACACCAAGGCCTCCCAAAGAGCTTCAAAGTGATGAGGGGAAGGAAATGTTCAAACTGCTATTTATATTCATTTTTATGGAAGAGCCTAAAACTGATGGTTTAACCATATATATGATTGGCAGTGGCTTCTTAACTTGGGCCATGTGTCACTTAAGGCATAAGTTGTATCCGGAGGGAGGAATATAAATTCCGCAACTCAAAGGGGTTGACAGCTGCACAATCACATGTCTGTTCAAACTCAGTGCATCACAGAGCAGTTCTCACAGGCTTGGTTTTGTGCATTTATGAATTTTGTATCATAAAGAGTAAAATGTTTATAATACTAGAATGTTATAATACTGATTCAAGGTGGAATTATATAAATCTATTTTATGTGCTGTTTTTATTTTTGTTTTGTTCAACACAGATCCCTTGTTATCTTTTGGCAAAGAAATAAAAGAGTAACATTTTTCTTACATGAAATGACAAGAGTTCCCAATTTCCTGACCTTTTCTGTAATGACAAGTAGCTATCAATACACCACCATCTAACAGAGATCTTCAGAAAGATTAAGACACTTATTGCCTCTTTTTAAGGTAAAGGTGACATTCTAACAATGAGCGAGAAAGTAACTGTTTGCTTTGGTTTTAATCCTACCATGGGAAAAGAATGTTAAAAATGGATGTTTGGAAACGTTTGCATTGTTGTTGTCAAAAATGATAAGTCTCAGTTCCTCTATTTAAATTTATCATATGTTAGATTAAAATAAAATTGAGATAGAATTCTCTAACCTATCTTAAGATCTTCTAAATAAAGAATTTCAGCAGATTTCAAGACCATTCAATGAAAGTATTAATATGAAATCCCTTCTGATTCATTCACCAAAACTCTGATCCCACAAGTTATACATATATCATAACATCACACTGTATTCCCAAAATATATATAGATATCAAAACATCACACTGTACTCCCAAAATATATATAGATATCAAGACATCACACTGTACTCCCGAAATATATATAGATATCAAAACATCACACTGTATTCCCAAAATATATATAGTTCCTATTTGTCAATTAAAAAGTAAGTAAAACTTCAATAAATATTTTTAAAATCTGATTTTGACATTAGGGAGGAGGGAATTTATTAAATTTTAACAATACAAAAGAACAAGAAGTGTAGTTAGTAAGATTAAGAAATTAACATCATGATTTAGAAAGTGTAGATAGTGATGTATCTCTTGGGTGCACAGATCTCTTGAGAAATACTTTGTAGCTATCACATTCATCAAAACCAAGTATCAAAATACAATAAACAGAAGCAGACCTTCAGTTCTGCCTCATAAAGCATTAAACCAAGATTTCATTTAAATGATAGTTCATCACATTACAATATTAAAAATATTTATAATAAACTTAGTAAGATTTTGAACACAGATTTTTATTTGATTAATAAATATAATTGAAGTATACCAATCTGAATTCTTTGTAGAAATGTGTATTTTGGCACATGGTTTGTACTGTGTATAACCTAGTGCTGTATTAACTTATATAGGTTTGTGTTTATATGTATATCCATCCATCTATCTAGAATTTTTTCAATGTGCAGGGTTGTGCTTGGATCACACATGACTTCCAGAACGACTAGCCACAGCTTGTAAACTGCAGCTTGAAACAAGAGCTCTGAGGATGGCTCATTTCTGTGTCCCCTAGTATTAAGCACAAGGTTTGGCTGTCCGCAATAAAGTTTGATAAATGCATGAAAATTTCAACATGGCTAGAGGTTGTAATGGTTCTCATATAAAAATAAGCATCCATGAGTTCTTTCAAAAAGCTTTAATCCATACATATATGCAAAGAGCAGTGAAATGAAATCACAAAATATGCTTTTGAAAAAATTCTGTTCATGTGAAAAGGTGCCTGATGTCTCTGTGATTAGCCACTAGATGGCAATCGCTGTACATTACTCTCCATGTTCTCGCTTCTTAGGGATCCTTCTCTATTGGTCCTGAAGTTGCCACCTAGAGTGATTATCTCTGCAGATACTTGCCAAAAGCAAGGCATATCTGCTCTAGGAACTCTAAGATTGATATTACTAATGAAAATGCATTTCTGTGCTTGTTTCTCGTTGCCTAAGTCTAAGACTATTCCAAGTTATCCACCAATTTGATTACCTTGGAGCTGTAAATTACTACAGCAAAATCAATGAAGAATTTATTTTAAGCCATAGGAGTCCATAAAGGTCTGCATATGGAAAATTCAAGATAATTACAGTGCTTTTATGGAGCATTCCAATTTCTCCTCTCTCCCCTCCTTCTCCCTAACCTCATAGCTTTGGAACATGAGCACAACTACAAATACCAAGATGACAGGAGTGAGAGTTCTGCTCCTGCCTCTCTCTCTCTGGCTGTGTCTGTGTATTCACAAGTAAACCACCTAACTGTGACTGAGAACTGTCCAGTTGCGCATTCATGGAACAGATCTACTACGAGAACCTGCAAAATGCATGAGATTTTAGAAAGAAAATGACAGAATTAGAAATAGGGGAATGACTAGATAGCAGGAAAGTTTTAGCTCAATTCTCTTTAGCTCAATACCTGGGGAAATGGTACTGTATAATTTTCTTCTATAGGAAGAAATTATGATTCGATTGTTTCCTGGGCTGTTTTGTTTGAATTTATTCATTAGCCATACCAGGGTAGTAGAAAGAAACAATGCAAAATCCAGGAGTTGCAGTGATGACGCTCTAGCCGGGTCTAAAGCTCTCACAGATGAGACCTAGGTTTCTTTGTTCTCTAGATGACTAGATGACCCAAACATTGAGGAAAGCAAGAGGTCACATTGAATTATAAAATCGTACATACATATATATCTTCACATGATTTTTTTTCCTTTTGTTTCTCAACTACTTTTAGCAAATATAGCTATGATGGGTTCAGAAGTTTAATTTTACTTCAGCATCTTCTTACACCATGAAACCTGCCTCCTGTCATCCTCCTCTAATTTTAAGATAATTCTAAGGGCAATATTGGGGGTGAAGAGGGAAGAGAGAGAGAGTGAGAGAGCACACTTTAGAATGCAGATACCCTGAGTATTTCTTTTTGAAATTAAACAAATATTACAGATGAAGAAACAAAATGCCACATTTATTCAAGGCCACATTTGGCTCTCTTGTGATGGGAAATGCCCCAAGTGACTAATCTCCCTCATGTGTTTGGCATTTATTTAACTTAAATCCCATCTCAATCTTGTTCTAATTGATTTCTTCCAGAGAGAATGCTAAAGGATTATTTTGGGATTGAATCTTCTCTTGACTACCTACAACCAATTGTTGTTTCAAATTATTTTAAAAATTGACCAAACCAATGTGATATCTCCAGAAAGGCTTTATTCATTCAACAATCCGATGGCTCATATAGACTGCCCAGCTATTGTGTCTCACAGAACAGTGTCCAGAGCTGGAAGGTAGAAAAGTGGTAAGGGGTTTTCTAATACATTACATTTCTTTTTCTTTTTCTTTTTAAGAGAGGATAATCTTTACAGGTACCTCCTAGCTTATTTTTCTCTCATCTTTTTGGCCACAACTAGGCTTTATCCTCCTCTGGACCAACCCCTGGGAAAAGTATATGGGGTTTCCTTACTCTCTTAGCCCAATCATGAGCCATTCTCCATATCTGGGCATAATGTCACCTAAGCGCACCTGGAGATCTGTTGGCCAGGAAGAAACAGAAGGGTAGTGAGAAGAGAGAATCGAAGCTGACTAGTCAGGGAACTCTGTCAGCTATAATTAGCTTTGTATGTGTTTTGGAGTTCACTTTAATATGGCAACATAGAATTCCATAGGAAAAGTAAAAGTTAAGGTTGACAGTAAGCGGAATCTAGATTGAGGAGGGCGTCCTTGAATTAGTATGTTCTTAGTAGGCAGTGAAGATTTTGCAAATGGCTTTTATGTAATGAGTTTGGCTATCTTTCCTAAGTCTAATATCTACAATTTGAAAAGAAGAGTAACCAATGAGTTTCTCAATGTGTCCTGAGAAAATCAGGGTGTTTCCTATACTGTATGTTTACAGCAGCCTGGGATGGCAAGAAGAGAGTAGGTCATATTTAATGGATGAATGGATGCGGGAGGCTAAGTCTATTTGACACATTGGTTGGAGAGGTGAAGGTATCTGTAGCACTGGAATGGCAGTGATTTGTTCCTCTGTGGTTCTTAGCAATGCAGTACTTTAAAGTTTTGTTTAATTTCTGCCTACCTGGGGAAGGAGGGAGATCACCAGGGGAAGGACAAGGGTAAGAGAGTCTGCAGGTGTGGTTGAAAAGTCCTTGTCTGCAGCCTAGAATGTGAGAAGAGCCAGGTTTCTGCTGCACTGTATAGGGGAATAACTGATAAATAGTTATGGTGGGACACAACCTGTGGACAGTACAGAATAAAACTCTTTAGGAGAGAGGTTGGCAGACTTAAAGAACTAGCCAGCTAAGTGTTTTTGTTGCCCTAATTGAGGCAGAATTGGAATGGAAAGGTTCAAATGCATCTGAAATGGGGGAAGGTAGAGAAGGTCTCAAAAAGTAGATTGAGGGGGAGACAATGTTTACAGCATGGGATGAGAAAGGCCACAGTGTATTCAGCATTATGGAAGGGGCATCTATCTCTGCATCATTGTTAGGGATGAGATTGGTGCCTCTTCAGCACTGGATAGAAGAGAAATTCCTTCTCTTCTAGAAGCACTGATCAGGGAGACAGCCTTTCCCAGGTACTGGATGAGAGTTTGATATGTATAGGCTTTTTTGGATTGTTCAGGCTGCTGTTCAGCACGTGTTGGCTTGTTTGCATCACTGCAAGAGGGTGTGTGAGCAACAGGTGTACTTGCAGAGTTAATACGGGGATTGTCCTCTTATGGTTCCACCCTAAATTCTGCGGTCCATCAATGAATTCACTACAGTAGACAAAGTGAGGCCAGAATGTCCAAAATACTGTGGGGAAGCTTCCAGTGTGTTTGCCTCACTAAGATCTTTGAGAGACCCTTAGACATGTGCCACTGACTAGAGAGGGTGTTAGAAGCCTTGGGTCTTAATCCTGGGTATCTTCAATATTAGAGACAAGTGTGGGGAATTTGAAGAACTGTTGGGTCAAGGATTCCAGATGGCTGCATCAATAACTGGGGACAGAGCTGATATTTCCAGAGCCCTGGAGTGTAAGGCACTTCTGTGTGTTGTTTGCAAAAAAACTTCGGGTTAAGTATGACTGTGTAAGGGGGGCATTCTAAAAAGCAGAGGACAAATTGTATTCTATTTACTGTATTTGGTCTGTGTGATTGTATTGAATTGTATATTACCAAATTTGCATCACCACCCAATTCATATATCTTCTTTTCTAATGACAGGAGAGGACAAAGCAAATTCTATTTTCTAGAATGCTTTTCCCATTTGGTCCAAATTAAAATGTGCCAATGTAAACCACTCACATGTGATTTGGAAAGTGGATGAGAAGCCACTAATTCCTGGAAATAGTCACAGGCTGACACCTGAATAGACGTTAAGTTCACAGCAGTTCCCTAGAGAGTAATAGGAATCATCCCATTCAGCAAATCGAGCTGAGACTGCTGGTGATAGTGAGATAGTCTGGCCTACCTATGGTGACCCCATTTTACTAACCCTGAGCTATGTAGGGCATTCTGTTCCAAGAACTTTGTAGCTTGAGGTACCTAGTATTTTGTACACTGTTTTTCTGAGATACAGGGCCCAGTGGCCCAGACATCCTGTAACTGCAGCTGTGTAACTGCCTACCCCACATCCTGAGTGGAAAACAACTTTGAAAAAAGAATTTTTGCTGTCAGCAACCCCTCCTCCCCTAACCTGCTCCTTCTGCTTCTGTGACAATCTGCTTACTGCCCCCGACCCTAAGCTGGTATAAAAATGTTGACTGCCCTTTGTTCTGGGCCAAGATGTTTGAGCATTAGCTGACTCTCGGATGCGAGCATTAAAACACACTCTCAACAAACTCGTAGTGTGGCGCTCCTGTTTCAAACTTGCTCGGGTACAACAACAGCTTCTTTGACCTTAGCACTCCTAGCTCTTTCAGTGGTAGCATAAGAGCCTGATTTCCTATTTTAAACTCCTTCATATGTAGACAACACAGGGTGGATTCTGTTTGGCTAATTGAATCTGGGCTAATGTCCTGACTTGTATACTCCCTGTGCTATTTCTCTAAATACATATGTTGGCTTGGACACAACAGGGGACAGGAAACACAAATTAGGCTCAAGCCATTTCCATAGACACCCGGCCTGATTGCATTAAAGTTGAATTAACACATTCTTTTGTGACACTATACATTTTTAAATCGACGGTTCACTGAGATGCTCATGCCAATTTATGATTATGGTAGAAATAACAAGTGAGATTTTCACCCTGTGTTCAGTGCTGCCAGTCTTTGTGAAACAAGCTGAAATGATGATAATATATAATGGAGCAACAAAGTGATAAACAAGAATACAACTATCAGGAGTCCAGAAACAAGAGAGAGCAGTCAGGACCAGAGTTGTGAGAAAAGACTCTAGGATGGGAAATGGTTTTTTTTTTAATTGCAGTAAAATATGCATAATATAAAATTTACCATCTTAACCATTAAGTGTACAGTTCAGTTATGTTAATTAATTCACATTGCTTTGTAACCCATTCTCCAGGACTCTTCCGTTCGCAAAACTGAAATGCAACACCCATTAAACAACCCTATTCTTCTTTCTGTTTTCTCTGCTTCTAGACCCTGTCAACCACCTTTCTATTCTTTATCACTGTGATTTTGAATACTCTAGGTACTGCATATAAGAGGAATCATACAATATTAGTCATTTTGTGTCTGGTTCATTTGAGTTATTATAACACCCTCAAGTCTCATGGAATGGTGGAGTTTTAAAGAAAGCCTAGAGGAACTTGTAGGGTTTGGAGACATGGAAAAGAGAAGCACAAACAGTATTAAAGAAATCCTTTTATTATAATAATAATTTTTAAAAAGCATGTAAAACAAAAATAGTAGACATTTGAAAAAAATGAACAAAATTGCTGTTACAGTGAGAGAGTTTAAGAAACCTGTCTCTGTCATTGCATATCAAAAAGGCAGAAGTGAAATAAGGATGTAGATCATTTATAATGGATTTTTGCATATTATCTTCAGCTGTGAGTCCTATAGCTAGTTGACTTTTAGGTTATTTTTATTACCTTGATAACTATTGGCAGCCAAGAAAAGAATGTAATCTAAAATATGAAAGGTAAACTACTTGATTCCCACTTTACGACAACATCAATTGGCCAGTTCCAGCTTCAGGTTATCCAAAATGACAGAACCATGGAAAGAAAGCTAGAATGAGGCTTTCTCTTCTAGCTCTTTCTGTGCGGTACTTTCTTCCTTTATTTCCTTATCCATAAAATTGCAAGAATAATATCTCAGGTCTCATTTAAATACAATATTCTGTTATATTATGCACATAACTTCTATTCAGATAAAAGGAAATGAAATTTTCACTTTTGTTTGGCAAGTGTTAATTAAGGTACGTTCCATGCAGGTCCCTTACTATTTGGTGAGCATGGATGTATGAAGTCATAAATTAGGACCATCCAGCTATGTTCGAATGTTTGGGGAAAGCGCCACAGGAGATAGACCTTCCTAATGTTTCTCAAAAACATTTTGAGAAAGTACATAGTGTATTTGGAGAATAGAAAAACATATCCATCATTTTCTCTCCAATGAGTAATTCATGATCCTCAAGATACATTGCTAAACTCTCTTTCATGCTACTGATTCCTGTGATGATTTTAGAACTAGATCAAGAAAACAAGTTATTTCATCTGAGAAGTCACCCCACTGGGCGAAAGCATAAAAATAAAGTTTGTGATGTTATAAAGGAAGATGGGAGTACAAGAAAACAGGAATCAAGCAGACACTGAAAAGTTTGAAAAATCAATTGGAGTTAAAAGAAGATCAGTTAAGAAAGGAAACATAGTAGCAGTCACTCTGAAGGTTAGCTATTGATAGCTCAATCCAAGCTGCTCCTAATGGGTCCTTACAGACACCAAGAGAGGGTGGCAAAGAGTGCTTAAGTTCTAATAAGATCGGTTTCATCTTGTCACAAAGAAATGCAATTGCTATTTCAATGAGATTTAGAAAGGGCATTATTCAATAAGTAAGTATCTAGGAAATTTGCTCGTGCTAAATAGGAAAGTAAACCTAAAGAATATTTCAAGCGGATATTGGAAAATATCTGACTGCATGTAGCATGGGCTTTAATCCAGAAAAATACAAGTTTAATCTCAAATTGATTTAATAGCTGAGGGACAGTGGAAAATCATTTATTTTTCTGAGCCTTAGGGTCTTAAACTGTAAAATCACATCAGTAATAGTATTCTGCAACATAGAGTTGCCATGATGATTAAATGAGGTGATGAGGATAAAACACACAACACAGCCTCATGTAGAGCAGATGCTCAGTAAATGTTCCTTCCCTCTTGAATTACACAGGTTTCTATAGGGACAGAACTAATAGGATATATGTATATTTGAAAGGGGGGTTATTATGGAGAATTGGCTCACATGATCACAAGGTAAAGCCCCACCAATAGGTTATCTGCAAATCGGAGTCCTCAAATCTCAAAAGTAGGAAAGCCCTGTAATCCCAGCACTTTGGGAGGCTGAGGTGGGAGGATCACAAGGTCAAGAGATCGAGACCATCCTGGTCAACATGGTGAAACCCCATCTCTACTAAAAATACAAAAAAAAAATTAGCTGGGCATGGTGGCACGTGCCTGTAGTCTCAGCTACTCAGGTGGCTGAAGCAGGAGAATTGCTTGAACCCGGGAGACGGAGGTTGCAGTGAGCCAAGTTCATGCCACTGCACTCCAGCCTGGTGCCTGGTGACAGAGTGAGACTCTGTCTCAAAAAAAAAAAAAGTAGGAAAGCCGACCATGCAGCCTTCAGTCTATGGCCAAAGGGCTGAGAGCCCCTGGCAAAACCACTGGTGTAAGTCCGAGTCTAAAAGCTGTAGAACTTGGAGTTTGATGTTCAAGGGCAGGAAGCATCCAGCATGGGAGAAATGATGGCCAGAAGACTCAGCAAGTCTGCTCTTCCATCTTCTCCTGCCTGCTTTACTCTAGCTGCACTCGCAGCTGATTAGATAGTGCCCACCCAGAATGAGGATGGTTCTGCCTCTTCCAATCCACTGACTCAAATGTTAATCTCCTTTGGCAACATCTTCACAGACACGCTCAGGAACAATATTTGCATCCTTCAATCCAATCAAGCTGACACTCAAAGTCAACCATCACACCTCTTCTCCCAAGCCTACACTAATCTGCCTGTACCAGGCAGGGTCTAATCTGGAAACAGAAAACACAGAGTGGTTTGAATATAGCAAGTTTAAGAAAAAGAGTAGCAGTGATAACCAGGTATTGGAGTAACAAAGCAGCAGCTAATAAGAAGTAGAGAGAACTCTAAAACATCTAAGAATGAAAGATGTAATGAGTACCTCTAGAGGTCTAATAGAGCACTGAAAAAAGAGCCCACCACACCTTACTCCCATGGCTGAGATTTAAATCTGGGAGAGGAGTGGCTATGACCCACTGGAAGGCAGAGGTCTGTCTGCTGCACCAGAGGAGGTTCCCCGAAGTCCATCTGTTCTTTATATTGCTGGAAAAACTGTTCACAGGGTTATCTTGCCTGTTATAATCCACTGGAAAACCACACAGACGTGCTAGAGGAAGCTGCTGGTTTTAAGTTCTGTTATTCACTGTGTGCTGCAGGAGTGAGGTACTTACTGGAAAAGACATCTGGGCTGCAGATTCCTAAAGAAGCCGTGCAAGCTGTAGGAGTGATGTGCTGGGGAAATTGACCATGCTTCAGAATCCAGGACTGAAGAGTGTAGTGCTGGAAGTGGGCGTGGAAGAAGCTACCTCACACTGCAGGAGCCTACACAGTGGATCACACTGGAACCAGAGAGAAGGAAGATCACTTTCCTTCTCCACTGATTGTCTCTACAGAACTCTCTATCGGCAAAGCTTACCAATGTCCCACGTGGCAAAAAAGAAATAATTGAAGAGACCAGCTCCATTTCACAGGTCAGGTAATGAAGAGTGGATTGGGAGCTGAGAAGCAGTAAAATGATAATTTGCATACTGGCTGAACTAGGTTTCATCTTTGTAGCGCATCATTGCAGAATAATATCCTATGAATTTACCCAGAGATCTGATTGGTGTGGATGGCCAAACAGAGAAAGACAGCCTGGCTCCTAAAAAGGGCCCTGTAGGGCTGCTGACTGCCAAAGCAGAGGAGGAGATTTTAGCTTGTGTGTGCATCCTTGCTCCCTCACCACTTATGAAGAAATTGATCATCTTATTCATCAAATTCTTGGCCATGGATTTGTCCACATTTGCTAGCAGGTAGGAACACTGCCATAAATAATGTGAATCAATGCCAGACTTTTTTCTGTTTCACTCTTCTTCTATGGTGCTCTTGAGAGGAACTCAACCACTTCTGATTTTTTCCACAGAACTGTACAAGAACCCTAGTCACTGTGTCAGGTACCTATACCATGTAGCTGGTCATTGAGTAGTGAAATTCTGAGATTCGAAATTAGGCTAGTGGCAACAAGGAGATGCAGACGTCCAACTCAGATCTAGCTACTTGCTCAGCAAGTAATAATAAAGTAACAATTATTTCTCATCGGCTTTGCTTCCCATGTCTGTCTCCTTGTAGAATCCGCAAGGGCAAATTGTAATTTGCAAAACAGTATTCAGGGATTTACATTTTTGTCCACAATACCAGCAAACACCTTCAGAATGCCCTCTTAACAATCACCATCTTGTTATTGCAGTGAAACACTTGAAATGGTTGGCTTTTTTTTTTTTTTTGAGACGGAGTTTCGCTCTTGTTACCCAGGCTGTAGTGCAGTGGCGCGATCTCGGCTCACCACAACCTCCGCCTCCTGGGTTCAGGCAATTCTCCTGACTCAGCCTCCTGAGTAGCTGGGATTATAGGCACGCGCCACCATGCCCAGCTAATTTTTTGTATTTTGAGTAGAGATGGGGTTTCACCATGTTGACCAGGATGGTCTCGATCTCTTGATCTCGTGATCCACCCTCCTCGGCGTCCCAAAGTGCTGGGATTACAGGCTTGAGCCACCGCGCCCAGCCAAGGTTGGCTTTTAAAAAACTTATTACATTGTTAGGTTGATGCAAAAGTAATTGCCATTTTTGCCACTGAACGTCATGGCAGAAACCACAACCACTTTTGCACCAACCTGATAGCAATCATAAACGCAGACACAGTTAAGCAGCCGTTTATACTTTTTAACAGAAATATTTGTATAGAAACTTGACAAACTTTTTACATGTTTACTTAAGGCTTCACAATTTCCATATGAGATGATGATTCTTACTCCTACTTTACACCTAAGGAAACAGAAATGGAAAAGTTAAATACATTTCCCAGAATCACATAATTTTTAAAGGTCAAAGTAGAAACGTAGGTGCAGGTGTTCCCATTCTTAATCCCATGTTCTCTCAAATAAATAAATATATATATTTGAAAAATTCCTGGCACATAGTAGGTTTTCATAAATTTTGATCATTCAAGTTCTTATAGTCTGCTTGTGTTAGCTACCTTCTTTGCACAAGAGGGGAATCTGCTAATGCAGCTTATACCCAGCTCCCATTGCTATAATAATGCTAATTATTTAACATCTTGTTCTAAAGGCCGAGATCCCAACTGAGATTATACCCGAGGCTGCTGCCATAATGAGCATGGCTTCTGGTGGGAGAAGAGATACATTTTGATCCCTCTCTACAGTATTGCAAAGTTCTTTTGTCATTTGTAATTTTTGTTTATTGGGAAACAAGATAAATTCACCCCAGCATGTTCATGTTGCTTAAACCTCTACATTTTTTAAAAGTTATTTTCAGGAAATGTAATGCTAAAAACAGCTCCTAGAACAGCAGGGTCAATTCTTACAGCTACATTAAGAGAATTAGTGAAAAATAGAGAACATCTGATGCCTTTAAAGGGAGCTTTTCCAATTATATTTACTGTTGGGGACTAACAGCTTTGGAAAAAAATCAATGTTCACCTACTGTTGTTGCCATCCTGTATTTAAACAGTCCCCTCACTCATTTACTAGACATGGTCCACACAAATGCACCATTTTATTGGCAATGTAGGACACTGGCATTGGTCTTCTATTAAATAAAAGATGGGACAGGATGCCCTTCTTCCTCTGTCTGCCTGCTTCTAGATGAGCTCTGTGAGTGTTTCCTGAGCTTGCTGTGCAACAGCCCCAGAAATAAATGTCCTCCTGACCTCTGGCAACACCACTTTTTCCCTTTTGTTCTCTTGCTCTAGGGCAGATGTCCGTTTTCCGCAGTTACTGATCTCTGGGTAACATTTCCTCTCTCATTTTATTTAGTTTTATTTTTATGTATTTGAGACAGGGTCTTACTCTGCCACCCAGGCTGAAGTGCAGTAGCATGATCTTGGCTCACTGTGACCTCCACCTCCTGGGTTCAGGAGATTCTCCTGCCTCCGCCTCTCGAGTAGCTGGGATTACAGGCATATGCCACCAAGTGTGGCTAAATTTTGCATTTTTAGTAGAGATGGGTTTCACCACATTGGCCAGGCTGGTCTCAAACTCCTGACCTCCAGTGATCCTCCCACCTTAGCCTCCCAAAGTGCTGGGATTACAGGCGTAAACCACGGCTCCCAGCCCCCTCTCTCATTTCATTCCTTCAGGATTCCTCCTCATTTTTGCTCTTCTAGCTTCCTAACGCTAGGGTTACCAATTCCTTCTGTTTAAAATCTTAAAAGGATATTTTGTTCTTGATTGAACCTACTTGATAGAGGAAACAAATAAACATGTTGCTTTTTAAATGTGTCAGATGCTTTGAAGGAGATAAACAGAGTAAACTGGGACTCTTTAGATATTATTATCTAAGCCCTCTTTAAAAGTAAAGATATTTGATGTGCTAAAGTATGAGAAAGAGATTATAGTAAGGAGATCTGGAGGCATTATGTTTCAGCCAGAGGGAACTTTTTTTCTGGGTGATAATTAGTGGTAGCTTGGATTAAAGAGAGAGAGCAATAGAGATGAAGAGGATGGATTCTAAAATGTATTTTACAAGTAAAACAAAAAAAAATTGCTTATAAAACAAAAGTTGGGGCAGGAGAGGAACAACACAAGATGGTATGACTGAATAATGGCCCCCAAACGTATCCATGTCCTAACACTTGGAACCTGTGAATGTTACCTCATATGGCAAAAGGAGACTTTGCAGATGTGATTAAATTATGGATCCTGAGATGGAGGGATTAGTTTGGATTATCCAAGTGAGGCCTAAATGCAAACACAAGTGTTGTTATCAGAGGGAAACAGAAGGAGATTTGTCACAGAAGAGAAGAAGGCCACGTGACATAGCAGAGGGAAGCAGAGTCGGAGACAGGAGATGTTATGCCACTGGCTTTGAAGATAGAGAACATGACCACAGGCCAGAAAACACTCGTGTCTATCACAGAGTGGAAGAGGCAGGAAAATAGATTCTCCCCTGCAGCCTCAGAAGGAGCACCCTCCTGCTGACACCTGGACTGTGGCCTGGTGAAATCCATTTTGGACTTCTGGCTCCCAGAACCATTAGGCAGTAAGTTCGTGTTATTTAAAAACACTAAGTTTATGGTGATATATACAGTAGCCAAATGAACACAGATGACTTGCAAGGTTTTATTTTGAATAATAGGGTGAATTTGGTACTATTTACTAAAATAAACATTGGGGAGTGACAAGATAGGTTTGAAGGGTGAGAAGTGTCATGGAAATATCAAAAGATAATTTTTGAACTTGCTAGTCATGAGGTCTGTGACAAACCAAAATTGAAGTGATTTGTTGGCTGCTGACTATATTTTAATGGGAGTTTGTAGAATTTGTTGGATCTACTGATGTTTTTCATCACATTTGAGAAATGTTCAACTGCTATCCCTTCAAATATTTATTCTTTTCTATTGTATGTCTCCTTTTCTGGAACTCCTATACTATACCTGAATGTAGCATGAGCCATTAAACCTCTGTTCATTTTTTTCCCCCATATTTTAAAATCTTTGCAGAAGTTTGGAAACTTCTATTCACCTGTCTTACATTTCACTGACACTTTTATTCTGAAAGCACTTCCAATTTTAATTTCAGGTATTGTATTTTTCAGTTCCAGGATATCCATTTGATTGATTTTTTAGTTTCTATGTGTTTTATAAAATTTCCTATATCTTTACATATTATAGCCCACTTTTTCTATTAACTTCATATATCGATACTATCCATTTTTAACTTCTTGTTTGCTCATTCTAATATCTTATATATCTATGTGTCTGCTTTACTGACTGATTTTTCTTTTGAATATGGATTGCAACTTTGTATGTCCAGCAATTTTTTTATTGTGAATTAGATAATATTTTGTAGAGACTCTGGATTTGGTAAACTTCCTCTGAAAAACTGTTAATTTTGTGACAGTAGGCAATTAAATTGCTTGTGGACCAAACTGATCCCATGGAGTTTGTTTTTGGTTTTATGAGAGTGGCTCTAATTTAATTTTTTCTCTTTGTTTCAGGGTATAGACTTGAGTCCTAGGAATGAACCTTACTACTATCATATGTGACCTTCCTGGGGTGTGAGTGATAAGCCTGAGATTTAAGTCTTCTAATCAAGCCCACTTGAACTCTAAATGTTGTCTCCCCAGCACCAGGCAGCTACTGGAATTCTTGCTTAGCTTTTTAGCCTTCCAACCTCCCGAATTCATTGGGGTCTCACTTTACAAATGTGCAGCCACATTTTGGGGTAGTTCATCTGCAGATTTGGAGGCTGCCCTTCTGTGGTTTCATCATTCTGTGCACTTACCTCTTTTCATACCTCTTCACCAGTTTCTAGCCCCCCTGAACTCTGCCATCAGGCTTCTCCTTTCTCCTTGAACTTGTCTTCTATGCACTGAACAAATGGAGTGCTGTCACCGGAAAAGCCAGTTTCACATGGACTTTATCCAGTATGCTTCCATTCTTTAAAGTATCGCTTCATCTCCAGTTTCTGCCTGCTCTTAGTTGATATAGATGTAAACATAGAAATATATCATTGCTCAGAGTAGCGTGAGAAAGACTTGCCCCATGATTTAATTACTTCCCACAAGGTCCTTTCCAAAACACATGGGATTTCAAGAGGATATTTGGGTGGGAACACAGCCAAACCATATCATTCTGCCCCTGGCCTTTTCCCAATGTCACTTCATCACATTTCAAAACCAATCATGCCTTCCCAACAGTCCCCTAAGGTCTTAACTCATTTCCACATTAATTCAAAAGTCCACAGTCTAAAGTGTCATCTGAGACAAGGTAAGTCCCTTCCACATATGTGCCTGTAAACTCAAAAGTAGGTTAGTTACCTCCCAGATACAGTGGAGGTACAGGCATTTGGTAAATACAGCCATTCCAAATGGGAGAAATTGGCCAAAACAAAGGGGCTACAGGTCCCATGCAGTCCAAAATTCAGCAGGGCAGTGAAACTTTAAAGCTCCAAAATGATCTCCTTTGACTCCATGTCTCATATCCAGTTCACTCTGACACAAAAGGTGAGTTCCCATGGTCTTAGGAAGCTCTACCCCTGAGGCTTTGCAGGGTATAACCTCCCTCCCAGCTGCTTTCACAAACTGGCATTGAGTATCTGCAGGTTTTCCAGACACATGGTGCAAGCTGTCAGTGGATCTGCCATTCTAGGATCTGGAGGACGGTGGCCTTCTTCTCACAGCTCTACTAGCAGTGTTTCAGTAGGGACTCTGTGTGGGGGCTCCAAGCCCCATTTTCCTACTGAACTGTCCTAGCAGAGGTTCTCCATGAGGACCCCACCCCTACAGCAAACTTCTGCTTGGGCATCCAGGCATTTTCATACATCTTCTGAAATCTAGGTGGAGGATTCCAAACCTCAGTTCTTGGGCTCAGCACCATGTGGAAGCTGCCACAACTTGAGGCTTGCACCCTCTGAAGCCATGGTCCAAGCTCTACATTCTCCCCTTTTAGCTGTGGCTGGAATGGCTGGGATGCAGGGCACCAAGTCCCTAGGCTACACACTGCAAGGGGACCCTGGGCCCAGCCCACAGAACCACTTTTTCTTCCTAGGTCTCTGGGCCTGTGATGGGAGGGGCTGCAGTAAGACCTCTGACATAGGCTGGAGACATTTTCCCCACTGTCTTGGGCATTAACATTTGGCTCCTCATTACTTATGCAAATTTCTGCTGCTGGCTTAAATTTCTCTGCAGAAAATGATACTTTCTTTTCTATTGCATTGTCAGACTGCAAATTTTCTGAACTTTTATGCACTGCTTCCATTTTAAAACTGAACGCCTTTAACAGTATCCAAGTCACCTCTTGAATGCTTTGCTGCTTAGAAATTTCTTCCACCAGATACCCTAAATTATCTCAAGTTCTAAGTTCCAGATATCTCTAGGACAGGGGCAAAATGCCACAAATCTCTGTGCTAAAACATAACAAGGGTCACCTTTGCTTTGCTCCAGTTTCCAACATCTTCCTCATTTCCATCTGAAACCACCTCAGTCTCGATTTTAGTGTCCATATCGCTATTAGCGTTTTGGTCAAAGCCATTCAAGAAGTTTCTAGGGAGTTTCAAACTTTCCCACATTTTCCTGTCTTCTCCTGAGCCCTCCATACTGTTCTATCCTCTGCCTGTTACCCAGTTGCAAAGTTGTGTTCACATTTTCAGGTATGTTTTCAGCAGTGCCCTACTCTACCAATACCAGTTTACTGTCTTAATCTATTTTCATCCTGCTGATAAAGACATAGCCAAGATTGGGCTTTTTACAAAAGAAAGAGATTTAATTGGACTTACAGTTTCACGTGGCTGGGGAAGCCTCACAGTCATGATGGAAAAAAAAGTCACATCTTACATGGATGGCAGCAGGAAAAGAGCTTGCGCAGGGCAACTCCTCTTTTTAAAACCATCAAATCTTGTGAGACTTATTCACTATCCAGAGAACAGTTTGGGAAAGACTTGCCCTCATGATTCAGTTACTTCCCACCAGGTCCCTCCCACAACATGTGGGATTTCAAGATGAGGTTTGGGTAAGGACACAGCCAAATCATATCAGCAGGAGACAGTCCAATATAAACTATTTTGCCATACTGTCCCCATAATTCTAGCAGTTGAATGAATGAATCTTTATCTTAGGAAAGACTTCTGGAGCAGAAATATCAAAATAGGTATTTATTAATAGGAAGAAACACTCTAGTAAAACGCTTTTCATTATTGGTTTCACATTAAAATCTCCCAATGAAAACTTTAATAATCTATGTGACCAGTAGTACCCAAAATCAATCATCTTTGGGGTTAGACCAGGCATCAGTTTTTGTTAAAATGCCCCAGGTGATTTAAATATACAGCTAAAGTTGAGAACCACTGACTTTGAAAGAAAGTGAAGGTAAGAGCAATATATCCACATTTGAGCCCTGAAAACTTTATTTCTGTAATGGCTTGCACCCAAATCTTGAGCCTTCTATTCTTACATGGTCATAGGAGAGAGAATTAAATTGCTGACTGTAGCTTCTGTCTCTTCCAGTTTGAAACCGTCTCTTTCAAGTTAGGTCAAGCCTATTTCAGATACTTCATCTTGACTGTAAATTGAGTCAATTCCTACTTTTTCCTTCTGCCTTTTTCTGTGTGTATGTGGTAGTGGATGGGGCGACATAAGTTCGTGGGTAGTATGCATATCATTTGGGGTGTTAGGTTTATGGGTTATGGTTGTCGTGTGAATCTTCATTAGCTTCCTCGTATGTGTTCATTACCCACGTATGCCTTGAAGTTCCTTGTTCTTGCGGCTGCTACTGAAGTCTGGTGTCACAGCTAGAGCGTCTGACCTTGCGGTCCCCAATTCCTTATTCCCCTCACCCAGGACCCAAGCCTCCAATACTTTGCCATTTCCGCATTGTTAATTCCCCATTGTGCATCTGAAACAATTCTTGTTTTAAACAAGAATTTATTAAAAGTGAAACTTCAGTAATAATAAATGAGAATATGGCAAGTAACACATAGGTAGTTAGAATGTGGAAGGAAATGACATTAAAGCGTATTTATATTAGAAGTCCAGACTAAAGAGAACAAAACTTAAAGAGGTATCCAGTGGCAGTTATAACTCTTACCTAAATTCTGATTTAACTGTTAATCACTGCCTGTTTTCTTCCAGATCCCTTATCTTATGAGCTACCTGTTCCAGAAAAAACTGACTCTGATAATATCTTAGTCTTTTAGGAAGATTCCTTTTCTATAGAATGTATCACCAGAATATCATAATTTGACTACTTATTTAGAAAAGAAAAAATACAGTATCAAGTGACTGAATTTCTTCAGTTTTAAATAGCAAGCTATAAAATATATAATATAAACAGAAACTTTTAAAAATGATTAAAAATTAAAGGGATAGACATAAAAATTTTAAATAATATAAACATGTTTGAAGGGAAAAATACACATTTTTGTTTGAAATACAATTAAAATGAGAGACACGTAGATAATTTGAATAACATGATTAGTAAGTTTGAAAACATAATGCACATATTTTCAAGAATTAAGAGGTTTGTACTGGTTACACAAACATCTTTCTCCAAACATGAAGCACACTTCCCTCAAACACATGAAGAAATTGAGACTCAGACTAATTCATTTGTCTCAGCATTCACTCCTACTAAATGTCTCCTTCCTGTTTGTGGTACTTTTTCTGGAAGTGAGTTTTTATTAGGCTGAGAGGTAGGCGCTCCCAGTGCAAACTATGCATTTGGGGCAAATGGAAATTGAACTGTAGTTGACTAAACAACCCAGTTATCTAAGGAACATTATTGTGTGTCTAGGGAATAGGTAAATGGCTGTAAGCGTAGCATAAAAAAGTGGCTGGACACAGTGGCTCTTCCTGTAATCCCAGCACTTTGGGAGGATGAGGCAGGCAGATCGCCTGAGGTCGGGAGTTCGAGACCAACCTTGACCAACATGGAGAAACCCTGTCTGTCTCACCTAAAAATACAAAATTGGCAGGGTGTGGTGGCGCATGCCTGTAATCACAGCTACTTGGGAGGCTGAGGCAGGAGAATGTTTGAACCCAGAAGGCGGAGGTTGCAGTGAGCTGTAATCATGCCATTGCACTCTAGCCTGGGAAACAAGAGTGAAACTCTGTCTCCAAAAAAAAAAAAAAATGAAAAAGAAAAAGAAGAAAAGCAAGGGACCAGGCACGGTGGCTCATGCCTGTAATCTCAGCACTTTGGGAGGCTGAGGCTGGTGGATCACCTGAGATCAAGAGTTTGAGACCAGGCTGGCCAACATGCTGAAACCCCATCTCTGCTAAAAAAAAAAAAAAAAAAAAAATACAAAAATTATACAGGTGGTGAACACCTGTGGTCCTAGCTACTCAGGAGGCTGAGGCTGGAGAACTGCTTGAACCCAAGAGGAAGAGGCTGCAGTGAGCAGAGATCATACCACTGTACTCCAGCCTGGGCAACAGAGTGAGATGCTGTGTCAAAATTAAATAAATAAATAGAAGCAAGGACTGGAGAGGAGCAAGTTCAAATAATTGTAATGAATTAAAATTATCTAAAACCTTGCTATTAATAGTAAAACTGTAGTTCCTCAGGTAACATTGCATGTTAGAAATGAGTCATCTCAGACCCTACCTCAGACCTATGAATTTTAAGATTTTCAGATCGTTTGCAGGAATTGTAAAGTCAGCTACTGATCTAGGATATAGTTGAAAAACAAAGCAAAGATCTCTATGGTTCTAGCATAATAATTCGATCCTTCATCATTACAAAGCTAACTTAGATAGTAGATGATATCAAGGAGTGAGGAAAAAAACGGGAGGAAAATCCCACTTATTTTGAATATAAAAAAGACTCATGCCTGTAATTCCAGCACTTTGGGAGGCCAAGGCAGGTGGATCACAAGGTCAAGAGATCGAGACCATCCTGGTCAACATGGTGAAACCCCATCTCTACTAAAAATACAAAAAATTAGCTGGGCACGGTGGTGCGTGCCTGTAATCCCAGCTACTCGGGAGGCTGAGGCAGGAGAATTGCCTGAACCCAGGAGGCGGAGGTTGTGGTGAGCCGAGATTGCGCCATTGCACTCCAGCCTGGGTAACAAGAGCGAAACTCCGTCTCAAAAAAAAAAGGACTCATGCCTGTAATCCCAACACTTTGGGAGGCCAAGGCGGGCGGATCACGAGGTCAAGAGATTGAGACCATCCTGGCAACATGGTGAAACCCTTTCTCTACTAAAAATACAAAAAAATTAGCCAGGTGTGGTGTTGCATGCTTGTAGTCCCAGCTACTCAGGAGGCTGAGGCGAAGAATCACTTGAACCGGGAGGCAGAGGTTGCAGTGAGCCAAGACTGTGCCACTGCACTCCAGCCTGGTGAAAGGGCGAGACTCCTTCACACACACACAAAAAAATTCATTTGTCCTCAGTATGGGGTTTAATAGTGGAAAGTAAGAGGCAGTGAATGTTAAGTGTTTACTGGATGATGTAAGTTAGACAGAAATGAATCTGTATTAACACTAATTCCAGTTAAGGAATATTTGACCTGAAATGCCTCTCCTGTGATGAGAGTCAATACTTCTCCTTTGGTTAAGCTGGAAGGAAATGAAAAGCATTTCTAATTGAGTTTCCAGGGTCCAGGAATAGCAGTGATAACTCAAAATAAACATTAAATTCTAATTCAAATATTTGATGATAACAGGGATTGAAATTGAAAGCACACTTAGTTAATTAGCCAAGGTCTTCAATCCTGAGTTTTATCACACCTCATAAATGAGACTTGAGTGAATTGTGAGTCTGATATGACAGCTTCTAAAATCTTCCCTTCAAAACAACAGGCAATGTTAAACATCAAAATTAAATTGAGGATTGGAGTTGTTTGTCTCCACATGGCTTTGCATAACCTAACAATTTTCTTCTACTGAAATGGCTTTGGTAAAAATGTATTCGTGTATAATTATGATTTCTTGATTTCCATTTGTTCTTTTATAAGACATTTATTAACACCTTTAATGCACTGGATAATGAGCTGGGTTCTGGGAATAAAGAACTAAATAAAGCCAGTTCCTTACCTTTGGGGGCTGAGGAGGTGGAGAAGCATCCACATTAATAGGGAAAAAAACTCTTAATAGTGCTTTAAATGATGGTTAAGGAAAAAGAGGAGGGACTGGTGGAATATAACACTAGAATGTCAGATAGAAGACAGATAATATATTTTAAAAACGTTTAGTATGTATACCCTTTATTGGTGTACAAAATAGTTAACACTGAATATTTCACTGAATCTTTTCAGGAACTATGTAAAATAGACATTAATCCTCTTTTACAAATGAAGAATCTGACCCTGAAGGAAGATTAGAGACTTATTCAGGATCTTACAGGCCATTAGTGGTACCTGAATGAGAAACCAGGTTTTCTAACCTTAGAATCCCACACAATTAGATCGTCAACCCAGGACTACTATAAGTAACTACGTATCCAAGAATAACATTTTAGAATATTCTGGGATCTCATCCATGTAACTGTGAATGTGGTCCTGGTAAAGGATAGATCACCTGATTAATTGATTGGCTGATTGATTGATTGGTTGATTTTATGTGTTTTGCTGATTAGATTCCCCTCCTCCCCTTGCTGCTCTTTGTCTATCCCTCTGAAATCTGGCCACTTGTAAAAAGTGAATAAATGAGTAAATAAATAAGTATCTTCCAATCTTTAGCTAAATATTGCTGAGTGTTTGAACTCCACTATGTGAATTTGGAAATATATATATATCGCTTTATTTGATGACTATTTAAAATACACCCACTATGTGCTAAGTATTATGCTGAGACTCTGTGGCATTTAAAGTTTTTGTAAACTTAAAGTTTTTTTGTAATCTATCTCAAAGCAACTAAATCAGAATCCTTGGCAGTTAGACCCTAGCATCAATGGGTGGTAAACTAGTTATGTCTCAGTGACATAACTAGTAAGAATAATTCATTATATTTTAGTTAAAGTCAGAATTTCTAAGAAAGGAGGGAAGATGTACTACATGACAATATTCTTTGAAAAAAGCCATAAAATTTTGAGAAAATGTATAATTGCCAAAACTGTATCTTGACATATCAAGATAAGTGTAAGGGAGCATCATTTAATAGATAAAAACACAGGTGCTGGAGTTCCATTGCCTGCCAATATTATCTTTATGACCTTAAGCACATTGCTTCATGTCTCTGAGCTTAAATTCCATCATATTCAAATTGGGGGTAGGAATAGTGTTAAATATTTTAGAGTTGAACGTGTTAGTATTTGTAAAGCTTTTGGAGCAGTGCCTTGTGTATAGTAAGTATGATATAGGAGTGTACTGAATAAAATTAACTATCACATAGAGATACAAGCTTGCTAGTATGCTTCAAGGGAAGACCTGGTTAATTCTGAGTGAGTACTTTGGGGAAGTCTTCTTGGTAGAAGCGGTATTTTAGGTGGCCTGCACACTATCGCTATAAGGGTTTTGACTCATGCCCCAACGTTTAGTGAGTCAGGAGGGATATTTTTGTATGATTCTTCTTACTGTCTCTACTAGGATGTTAGGCTAAATGGCCTCCAACATTGATGAAAAGGCAAGGAATTTTGGCTTGTGATAAAGAAAGACAAGTCCAGGGTTAAACACATGGTAGAGATAATCATAATCTAACTAGAAATTAGTCACCATGACAGGAGAGGAAAATGTCTACCTTTTCCTGCTGATCAAAGCCCATGTCCTCAACCTAGACCCTCTCAGGGTAAGGAAACCTGGCATTCTTATTCCTTCAGCTTTGTGGAAGGAAAGGAGATACTACAAAGATACAAATCTCATGACTCTGGCACTATGGCCCAATGTATATCCTTGATCCTAACTCATTCTTAGAGAACCAGTGACAATGGGGCATGTAAAAGAGCCTGAGCAGTCTTCAGAAGTCAGTTTTCCCCTACTTTTGATTCTTTCCTTTAATAATCTCATAAACTCAACAAGCCTAGTAGTCAGCTGGAGACATTGGTGAACCATTTAGGACAGGAAAATGATCAAGGGATTAACAGAAATCCCTCCTTCTACCTTTATGTGGTCCCATTACTACATTTTTAAACAAAATATTGCAGGAAAAAAACTGGTTCTTGTCACATGACCAGGAAAAGTTAGGAACGCAAACATTTTGAAGGGCAAAAGGGAACGGAATTTTTTGGGTGAAAAGGAAAAAACCTCTTAGCAAAGCGAGAAGGGCTTCTGTTAACAGACCCCCATCTCACAGAGTGAAACACTGGTCAACACACAGGAACAGGAGAGACAAGCTCCTCCCCTCTGCAAATGGCTGGAACTTCCTGTGGCCCCACCCTGTTCTCCTCCTCCTGCACTCAGTGCCCAGACCAATGGGAGATTCACCAGGGACCCTCCCCATTCTCCTCCTCCTGCATCTATCAGAATTACATGTAATCATATGATTTGAAAAAATCTGGTCACCTAATTTTTGCTAAGCAATAGGAATGCAGTGATAAGGGCAAAACAAATCTGGGTTCAGCTCTCAGGGAGCAACTGAATTAAATTAAGGTTTAAATTATACTCAGGTCAGATCAGTCAGAGCGGACTTAGAAAAAACAAGAATACAGGTTGGGCACGGTGGCTCACGCCTGTAATCCTAGCATTCTCAGAGGCCAAGGCAGGTTGATCCAGAGGTCAGGAGTTCAAGGCCAGCCTCGCCAACATAGTGAAACCCCGTCTTTACTAAAAATACAAAAAATTAGCCAGGCATGGTGGCAGGCACCCGTAATCCCAGCTAGTCGGGAGGCTGAGGCAGGAGAAACGCTTGAACCCAAGAGGTGGAGGATGCAGTGAGCCCAGATCACGCCATTGCACTCCAGCCTGAGTGACAGAGCAAGACTCCGTCTCAAAAAAATAAATAAATAAAAATAAAGAATGCTGTAGGAGACAAAAATTGTCTCATTCTATCAAAAGATTGAAACATAAGGTAAATAATAGGGAATTAGTTTAAACGAAGTTAGCAAGATTACTTACAAAGTGAGAAAGAAAATTTAAGGTTTAATGCAAATATATGATTTAAATGAACAGATACAACATCCTATCACAGAAATGTTTAATAAAAATTAAATGTTTGAAGTCGTGTATTTAGAAGACATGCAATTAGACAAACTGCTCAGAAAGTCTTATTTTATGGCCCTAATTATTAACAGATATAAAAAAAAGTTATCTTAACCTTGACAAGAAACCAAGTATACAGAATTTCATCCTTCAAAAACCTATTTTCCAACTAGCTAATATCTTCCTTTATATTACTCCTGTGGTTACAAGATGTATATATATATATTCTCCCTCTTTCAATTTTTTTGTCTTGTTCGTGAGGAAATTTTCCACCGAGCATTTGTATGCAAGTACATATGTCTACAAATAAGATTGAACATACATTTTTATAACTAAAGTATGTCTGTGTAATTAAAATTTCCTAATTTTGATTTTTACAGAGCTTATAGTCTAGCAGGGACCAATTAGAGTGGCAGATCATCCCCTTAGGCCTTCATCAAAATCCCTTTTGATATTGTTCTCTAAAGCCTATAAAATGGGTCAGTACAGGAATTAATTGAGTGACCCCAAGGGCATACTACATATCAGGATAATTACCCATGCTTCTATTTCCCCTTCTCCTATCTACTCACTAGACAAGTTTATAGGAGACCTGGCAGCTCAAGGCAGAGCCCAGATAATATAAGACCAGTATTTCAAATGCCCCAAATTTGCCACCAAACCTATTCATCTTAACAATATTCCTGTTATTATATAAACCTCTTTTTGCCATTGGGAAATTTAACAACTGAAATGAAATCTTGTCTCCCTTTATATAAAGATCCAGATTACGTCTAAAAGCACCTTCTCTCCTGCATTTCCTTCTTATTTTACTGAATGTCAGTCAAAGGAGAACTCACATAGAGGTATTGGTAGAGGGGTCAGTAGTTCCCCATACTTCTTTCCTCTAGAAGTAGAGGAGTATTTTTGGGCTCCTCCACAGGGTCTATTTCCAACTAGAAAACTCTCCCACATTCTTCTCAAGTCCTAGAGAGACCACAAAGACATACAAGAACATCACACCACCAGCCCCACACTTTAGTCACAAAATGCCCTGGACCCAAAGGATGTTGGCAGCCCCTAAAATCTAAACATATCCCCATAAATAAAAGCATTTTCCACCAAAGACCTTGACATAATTGAGGGACAAATTAAGAAGGAAAAATAAGAGTTTAAGACAGCAATTTATTTTGGTTTATGTTAGCTTTTCCAGGATGCTCATCAGTTTCCCAAGTCCAGTGCCTATGAATTAAAACCTCATATGAGAGAAATCTCTCACTCAGAGATTAACTGTGGTATGCTGCTTCTTATAATCTGAGGGAACAATAAAACAAAAGAGAGGGAAATAACTTTGTGAAACCTGCCCTGCATATGCATGCATAAATTAAGAGAAATTTATTAAAATATCATCAGTTAAAAAAATGCATAAGAGGCTGGGCGTGGTGGCTAACACCTGTAATCCCAGAACTTTGGGAGGCCGAGGCCAGCATATCACATGAGGTCTGGAGTTTGAGACCTGTCTGACCAACATGGTAAAAACCCATCTCTATTAAAAATATGAAAATTAGCCAGGTGTGGTGGCGTATACCTGTAATCCCAGCTACTCAGGAGGCTGAGGCAGGAGAATCACTTGAACCCAGGAGGCGGAGGTTGCAGTGAGCTGAGATCACACCACTGGACTCCAGCCTGGGCAACAGAGCGAGACTCCATCTCAAAAAAAAAAAAAAAGTGTATGAGGTGGTATTCAACAATTTCTCTTTATTGGTGCTATTTTTCCCCCTTTCTCATTTATAGTCCATTGGTCTTAATTCACATTTCCCCTTTAGACTACAGTCCTTGGTATCCCATTTTTTTATTGATGTGGTCCCTGACTAGGGCTAGAATTTCCACACTTCCGTGAGTGGAAATTTTACTTCCTACAAAGACTAGTATCACTTACGGCGTTGCATTGCATTTCCTATTCTCCCAAATTCTTGCTCCCCTCTCTGAAGTATTCTAGTCTCAAAGAACCCTACCATGTTCCTTAGCCATTTGCTGACATTTAAGTTACTATATAACAATAGCTGCAGCTTCAGCCCCCACTCCTGAATTCCTTACACTCTGGATTCTCCCTCCCAGGGAAGCTTTTCTTCCTGGGTCTACCTTTGTCCCTTCTGGGAAACAGACTTAGGAACTGGGTGTGCTGTTCCTTTTGCTTTCTAAACCTGTGCCTTAGGGACCAGTATGAGTATATGCATATGTTTCTCCCTCAAACATTGTTTTCTCTTGAATTCCCTGACCTTCAGAAACCTTTTCTACTCTGCTTGCAGCGGAAATACTCCTTGCATCTTTAGCTTATTACATATATCAGTGAAATCTGATTAGAATGCCTCTAGAAATTCCTTTCTTTTTTACTTTAGTGTCTCTCAATGCCCTTTTGAAAAAAAAGGCCAGTTGAGATTTTAACACTACAATGTGCTTCTTAGTTGACTTTGTGTAAAACTGATACATGATGAGTTTGAATGTCTTCCTTTCTTTCTTTTACTATTTCCCATACCTCCTGTTTTAGCTAGATCAGAACCTTTTATAAGATTTTCTTACTCCTTAAATTTCTGATAGGTTTCTTATAAAATGCAAACAACTTTTTCCTGTTGCCAGTCTTTCTTTTTTTTGGAGACAGAGTCTTGCTCTGTCACTCAGGCTAGAGTGCAGTGGTGTCTCAGTGCAACCTCTGCCTCCTGGGTTCAAAGGATTCTCCTGACTCAGTCTCCTGAGTAGGTGGGGTTACAGGCATGTGTCATCACTCCTGGATAAATTTTTTTTCGTAATTTTAGTAGAGATGGGGTTTTGCCATGTTGACCTCAAACTCCTTACCTCACCTCAAGTGATCCACCCTTCTTGACCTCCTAAAGTGCTGGGATTACAGGGGTGAGCCACCTCACTGGGCCTGTTGCCAGCCCCTTTACTTGCTGATTCTAATTATCTCTTTGCCTATCAGCACTTCTGGTAACTAGAGTCACTGTGTTGGATATAGACCATTTGCTTTCCTTCCTAGCAATTGAATTTTTAATTAATTCACTTAATTTTTCTTCACCTCAGTGCAAGGAGAGGCCACAAGTTTTATGTACTAGTGATTCCCATATCTCCTTATCTTTATTGATAGACTCCAGAAAAGATCTGTGCTGGAACTCATACTCTGGGATCTGGGTCTCCTTAAATCCGTTATCAAAATTATCAAAATTTAGTAATCAGCTGCTCTCTTAGAACTTGGCTACAGACAGAGAGGAAAAAAGACAAGAAGGTTCTGATAAAATGCGTTCATCTGAAAGTCACTAAATTATATAGTGGTTCTGACAATTGTGAATTGAGTCTTTTGTGACCTTGGAAATGAATATGAATACTTTTTTTTTTTTTTTAGATCGTGTCTTGCTCTATCACCCAGGCTGGAGAGCAGTGGCATGATCTCAGCTCACCACAGACTCCACCTCCTGGGTTCAAATGATTCTCCTGCCTCAGACTCCTGATTAGCTGGGACTACAGGTGCCCGCCATCACGCTGGCTAATTTTTGTATTTTTAGTAGAGATGAACTTTCACCATGTGTGCCAGGCTGGTCTTGAACTCCTGACCTCAGGTGATCCGCCTTCCTTGGCCTCCCAAAATGCTGGGATTATAGGCATGAGCCACTGCACCCACTTGGAAATGAATATGAATACCTGAGCCACAGTAAGAGTGGAAGAGAGTATGTGTTTATGCAAACCCATCTTTTCCTTTCTGGGCTCACAATTAGAGGATGTTTCTTAGTCTCCTTTTCAGTCTGATCACTGGCATATGAATGAAAGCAATGTGTGCTACATCCAGGCATGACTCAAAAAAACTTCAGTAAGATCTTCCTGCTTGGTTGTCTTTTTCCCCTAGTCTGACAGTCAAAGAGGAATCATCTCAGGAGTCAAGGCCCTTGAGAACAATAGGACTATACAATAAAAGGATCCTGGGTTCCTGAGAGATGCCCTGAAGCAGAACATTTGTCCTTTCCCTCCATCCTATTGGATTTCACATGATGATTTGCATTAGCAAATAGCCTGTTGTACACAGTACGATAAAATAAAGATCAATATAAGAGCTTTTATTCTCTGTCAAAGATAGATTTCTTCAGCATTGGGAGAGATTTTCTGACTCAAAGCCCAGACAGTAGTGTCCTGAAATCAAGGCCACTTAAAGATAAAGCAGGATTCCAGCACTCTTTTTGTTTTCCAGCTTTCATTTTAGATTCACAGGGCAAATATTCAGGTTTGTTACAAAGGTATGCTGTGCAATGTTGAGGTCTGGAGCACAACTGTACCTGTGGTGAGCCAGGGAGTGAGCATAGTACCCAATAGGAAGTTTGTCAACCTTTGCTTCTCTCCCTCTCTCCCTCTGTTTGTCCCTCCCTCCATCCCTCCCGCTCCTCTCTTGTATTCCCCAGTGTCAATTGTTCCCATCTTTATGTCCATGTGGGCACTCTCTTTATCATTTTTATTTTCTTATCTATTAAAACAACTACCTACTGAGAGCCTATGACTTTTTTTTTCTCGGAATGATTTGGCTTTATCCTATTTTTTTTGGAGACTGAGTCTTGCTCTGTCGCCAGGCTGGAGTGCAGTGGCGTGATCATGGCTCACTGCAACCACCACCTCCTGGGTTCCAGCGATTCTCCTGCCTCAGCCTCTGGAGTAGCTGGGACTACAGGCACACACCACCATGCCCAGATAATTTTTTTGTATTTTTAGTAGAGATGGGGTTTCACCATGTTGGCCAGGATGGTCTCCATCTCCTGACTTTGTGATCCGACTGCCTCAGCCTCCCAAAGTGCTGGGATTACAGGCACAAGTCATCGCACCTAGCCTATCCTTTATCCCAGTAACAGCATATGATTTCTTTTATTTGAGCATTATTTTTTGCTATATTAATGTTGCACATGTAGGAGTGATCCAAGCAAGACTAGAGATAGAAAACTGAATATCACAAAATGTTGAGAGCTCAAGACGAAAAAGATGCAAAGAAATATTTTCAAGCAAATAGCTCTAATTAGCTAATGGTTAAACCTAGAACTTACTTTTCTCTTATCTCTTGATAATGTTCAAAGAAGGCACTGTCAAATTGGTGGGTGGGTTATAAGGATGCCAAAAAGGCACTGAATTGGCAAAGGATTCTAAAATATTGTAATAAGAAAAGGAGATTTTTCCTACAGAGGACTTGGTCCAAATCCACCTTGAATTCAGACCAAAGATAACCACAGCTGGGCTCCCACGGTTTAGAGTCACACAAAAACACAACAAAACTTTGTTTTTATTTTTCATACTTTGTGTTTCAAAGTTTTGACCTGTTTTCAATATATATTCTTAGCGTTTCACCAAATTACATCAAATGTAAGTTATATGTGTTTTAGGATTTCACAGAATAGTAGTCATCTAAGTTTTTAGTGATTCCCTATTAATAAAATTGGAAGAGAGTAATATATGAATGGATAACAAGACTATGGGAGGAAAAAAGTACTTTATTTCCTAGGGTTTTGTTCTCAGGCTCCAGTATGGAGTCTTAGCTGTAGTGACTATATTGGAATGTGCAGAACTCTGAGGATCCTGTGAATGGAGATAGGCTTATATTTTATCCTTTTAATTGGATAAAAATTATATTTTATCCTTTTAAATGGGTTTATTCTCTTTTCAAAATGTTATCCCAATGGGGATAAAGAGGTAGGTTCAGGAGGTACCTAGTGTCATGTGGTCCAGGATAATGCGACCTCCACACTGAAACAGAACCTGCCATGATTAAGCTCAGAGGCTAAATGCTTTTCTCCTCAACTCCAAAGCTCCACCCTCAGAGACTGTGATACAGTCAAGGAGCTCTTAATATCTTAACAGAACTACTTTTTCCTAGAGATGGAATGAAGAAGAAAGCAGTAGTTTCCAAGTTATTTTTTTGAATCAATACGTCTATTTTTTTTAACAATAGATATATTGTATAGTGGTGGGAATCCTTCATCAAGGGGAATAGCCAATCTTTTGAAAAGAGAGGCAGCTGTTAAGAGAGACTTGAATGTTAGCAGGTAAATATTTTGTCTTAACTTTATGTAATAAAAACAATTGTGGCCTGGCATGGTGGCTCACACCTGTAATCCTAGCACTTTGGAAGGCTGAGGTAGGTGGATCACATGAGGTCAGGAGTTCGAGTCTAGCCTGGCCAAGGTGGTGAAACCTCGTCTCTACTAAAAATTCAAAAATCAGGTGGGCACGGTGGCATATGCCAATAGTCCCAGCTACTTGGGAGGCTGAGGCATGAAAATTGCATGAACCCAGGAGGAGGAGCCCAGATCACACCACTGCACTCCAGCCTTGGTAACACAGTGAGACTCTGTCTAAGAAAAGAAAAGAAAAAAGAGAAAAGAAGAGAGAGAAAGAGAGATACAAGGAGAGAAAAATAAAGAAAATTGTAAATAATGTTTTAATGTCACTTGACAAAATCAGGATAGAAATGTGAAGAGGAGCACAGATAAAATGCTACACTAAGAACCGGAAGATCTGGGTTGCTGATTGACTTTTCTTGTCTTTGTTTTTTTCCAAAAAAATATTTTAAACTCCTCATTTATGATCTTTGGTTTCCCAAGTGATCATGCATAGGTCTATAGCCATGCTGTTATGAATTTTATATCAAAAAAATTACAAATCCTTTTTCCACTGGATAGATATGCTGAACATTATTTTTCCACATTCTCAATAACTTTCCTGATTGCTCTAGTGATAACTGCTGGCTATACCACATAGAATTTCACCAACAATCACAGATAGGGAAGGATTCCAATTTAAAAAATATATATAATGTTAGCAAAATATTAGATGAAAGCTTAAATGTCACAGGAATTAATTAATTACATCTGTCGGTTTATTATACAAATTATAACTATTTTGGCACAAGTTTAATTTATTAAGACCAAGTTAGGTGATCATGGGGTGAAAAAAGGAAAATAGTCAACTTTATTGAATCATTTAAAAATTACAGAAATTAAAATAATGATAAAAGTAAAGCTTAACATGAAATTAAAATAACAGCTAAAGGCTGTTTAGATGGTTATCAACAAAAATGAGATTTGTCGGGTTTTATGAATGTATTGGAAACTAAGTAGAATATCTTAAAGAATAAAAATGTAGTTGAAAAATTAAGTCTCAGAAAATAAGGGAACGAGAAATACTTTGAAACTTTGAAGGTCCCAAAAGCATGAGATTAATAACTACTCTAGAATGCTGCTAATCTCTGCAACTCATCTTTAAAGGAATAAAATGTAGCGGTTATTTATTGCTGCATAGCTATCACCCCAAAGCACAGAGACATAAAACAAGTTCTCAATTCACAATTTCTCTGGGTAAGAAAACCCGGCATGGCTTAGCTAGGTTCAATTGCTTCTGGAATCTGTAGGTTCCTCAAGGCTCAGCTAAGGAATAATCTGTCTCCAAGCTCACTAGCCTGATTGTTGGCAGGATTCAGCTCCCTGTGAGTTGTTGGACTGAGAGCTTCTGTTCTTCCTAGATGTTGGCCAGAAGCTAGCCCAATTCCTTATCTTTTTTATGTGAACCTCTAATGTGGCAACTTGGTTTGTCAAAGTGCTCAAGATGAGAAGGCAACAGAAAGAATATCAATAAGAGAGAAGTTATAATATACGTATATTTTTAACAGAGTTGCTCTGTTGCCCAGGTTGGAGTGCAGTGGTACAATCAGGGCTCATTGCAGCCTCAAACTCCCTGGCCCAAGCAATCCTCTCACCTCAGCCTTACAAGTGGCTGGGATTACAGACATGTGCCACCATGCTAGGCTAATGTTTTCTTTTCCTCCCCTCCCCTCCCCTCCCCTGCCGCTCCCTCCCCTCCCCTCTCCTTTCCTTTCCTTTCCTTTTTGTAAAGAGAGGGTGTCACTAGGTTGCCCAGCCTGAGAAGTTATAGTTTTTTGTTATCCAATCACAGAAGTCGCATCCCATCACTCCCTAATTTTTGCCCTATTTTATTCATTAGAAACAAGTCACAGCCAGGTGTGGTGGCTCATGCCTGTAATCCCAGCACTTTGGGAGGCTGAGGCAGACAGATCACGTGGTCAAGAGATCGAGACCATTCTGGTCAACATGGTGAAACCCCATCTCTACTAAAATATAAAAATTAGCTGGGCATGGTGGGGTGTGTCTGTAGTTCCAGCTACTTGAGAGGCTGAGGCAGGAGAATCACTTGAACCCAGGGGGCGGAGGTTGCAGTAAGCCAAGATTGTGCCACTTCACTCCAACCTGGTGACGGAGTGAGACTCTTTCAAAAATATAGAAAGAGAGAGAGAGAGACAGAGAGAAAGGGGAAAGAAAGGAAAGAAGGAAGGAGAAAGGAAGGAAGAAAAGAAGGAAGGAAGGAAAGAAGAAAGGAAGGAGGGAAGAAAGGAGGAAGGAAGGAAAGAAGGAAGGAAGGAAAGAAGAAAGGAAGGAGGGAAGGAAGGAGGAAGGAAGGAAAGAAGGAAGGAAGGAGGGAAGGAAGGAAGGAAAGAGGAAGGAAGGAGGGAAGGAAGGAAGGAAGGGAGAAAGAAAGGAAAGAAGGAAGGAGGAAGGAAGGAGAAGGAAGGAAGGAAGGTCAGTCGGTCACTAGGTCCGGCCCACATTTAAGGAAAGGGGATTAGATAATAGCATGAATACCAGGAGGGAGAATCACTGGAAGCCATGTCAGATGTGGTATACATGTAGACTCTGTTTTGCTTCAATTGAAATTTTAGACTCTTGGGGAAAAAAAAATAAGAAAACTTCAGCCAGTTGTTTATCCCTTGATCAATGAATTATATGGAGTGAGGAGGGACAGAATAATATAAGAAAAAATCCTGAAGTTTTAGTAAGAGCTAAAACTTGTTTCTGAAGTCCCACTTCTAGAGAGAAAGAGATTAGTTTGAGTTAGGTAAGAGATGAAGCCAGCTAAGCCATGCCTGGATTTCTTACCCAGAGTCCACTGCATGTGTTTAGGATGATGTATGATGCTAAAATCACTTTAGAGTCTATTGTTAAAAGACACAGTCCCAAGTGTTATTAAATAGTACTAATTTCTTTCTTTAAACACAAACCTAATGCTTGTGCCTTTATGTGTTTACTGGAGTGGTCGTTAGTTCCTTACATTATTCTTTGAGGGTTAAAAACATCATAGTAGTTAATCCTGACAAAAATGAAAGTAGTAGTTCAAGTTATACCTCTTTCTTATTTCACTGAGTTCAAAATAGAGATAAAGAGTGTCAATGGGCAGTTCATCCTATCGTTGAATGACGTTTCAAATTCTCTTTGGTAAACTATTCTTGAGTTGACCATTTTAAAGGCCAAGGTACCACATTAATTAGTTCCTTTCCACATAGTTTAGGTGGATGTTCATCTGCCTTCACCAAAGTCAGCATTTTACAGTTGTTCCAGTAAAATATGAATGTAGGTTTTATTTCTTTAACCTTTATTTTAACTTTAGGGGTACATGTGCAGGTTTGTTACATAGGTAAACGTGTTCAGAGTGGTTTGTTGTACAGATTATTTATTTCATCACCCAGGTATTAAGCCCATTAGTTACATTTCCTGATCCTCTCCCTCCTCCCAGTCTCCACCCTCTAGTAGGCCCCCCAGTGTGTGTTGTTCATGTCTAGAACACAGATTTTAAAGATGGCATAGAAAACATTCTTTTAATTAGAGAAGTTTGATCTTAAAGCCTAACAAATAATATTATGAAATGGATACCAACAATGAATATTTTTTTACCATATAATTTATCAGATACTGGGGCTCACTGTACAACATAAATTGATTTCAAGGCACAAGGTGTTTTGAGAATTGATGTGTTTTAAATAGGATAGAGATACTGTGGGGTAAATAATAAACTATCATTGACGGTGCTTTATCCCAATGTCACTTAGCTCAAACAAAACAGAAACAAAGAGTTGAATACCTAACTACCAAACATCCAAATTAAAGACCAGACAGTTTATCCTACACCAATGACTTTTACCTGATTAGATCTTGGCTTTTATCTTTGCATTTTATTACTACACATAAAAAGTCTTTCAATTAGTGGAGATGGTTGCATGTGGATTTGTTCCTTTTAATTATTCTGAATGTAGAATCACTGGAGGGTAAAAAAGGTTCATAGTAACTTTAAAATCACGGATTATGTATGTTTTTAAAATATTAGGCACAGACAAGTGGGATTTATCAGGGATATCAGAAAAAAACAATTTTCTTCTTTTTTCTATTGCCTGTTCAAACTCTCTTTGTGAGGTTAATTCTGCCCATATCCCTCACTTAAATCCCATATTGGCTCCATAGCTTTTCTAGTTTCTTATTTGTAAAAAGAACATCAGTTACCTTCATCCTCCAGGCAGTTTCAGGTTGATAATGACATACCCAATTGAGAAAATAATCAAAACCGAATATCTATATTATGAACTAACATCATACGCACACATACAAATAAATTTAAAATGCACGAGAGATAAATGTTAAGAAAAGAAAACTAATGTGATGAGACAACCAGCTGAATACCACAGATACCTGCTGCTACTGCATGTTAACATTGTTGCTGAGTTGAGGCAGCCAGCCAGGGTCTGTATTTCTGACTTCCCTGCCTGTAGGCAGTGCCATGTGAATGAGTTCTGACTGATGACTTGTGAGCATTTCATCAACTTGTATAATCTACTTCTGATACTGAACCATAAACATAAAACACACCAAATGATTCTCAACTTTTTCCCTTTCTCTATCTGCTGGCTAAATGTTAACCTTCAGGGCAAATTCAGAGGCATGTCGAATGTAGGTGGTAGATATTTGGATGTTCATTATAATATTTTTTAAATGCCCACCTTTTTCTTTATTTCCTTAATTTGTATTTTTGCTCCTCCTCTCCCATATTTCTAACCATGGTTTTCGATATGTCCAAGTTTCATGTGAAGAGAAAGGAGGGCAATTGAAGGAGATGTAAGAAAACAGTATATCTTTCTTGGCTGGCTATATTCTAAGTTGTTAATAAATTCTCCATGATGGTAGGAGAATAAGAATTACTTTTTTATTTTTTTAAATGTTGTGTGGGTTCTTTAGTGAGCCCATAAATATCTGGAAACTTCTTCTATATAGTTTCCTTTTAGATGAAGTCTTATTTCCCCACCAGTTAGATATTTAAAGCTGCTTCTAAGACAAATTTATGGCAGTGTTCTCACTAACAATCTTTATCTAATTCACCGAAACCTGCTCTTTACACCATAATGTCAGCAGGAGTAAACCTACCTCCTAACTAAATTTCCCCACTCTGATGCCATAGGTTAATTTTAACAGCCTTTTGTTTTTTATATTTCTCAAGTGGGCGTCACATACAAGCCTACTATGTCCTCCAAATTCTTGAAGTCATACATAAATCTCACTCAGTGTTTATTTAAAGTTGCCATCAGTAGGCTTTAGTTGAAGTGTGAACCTGTTGCCCCTTCTCCATGGGAATAGAGACTCAGCATGCAGTGGAAAATTATCTGCATTGAAATCCTTTCTATAAATACAATTTACCTTTGCTTCTCTAATTCCTTTCTATTTTTAATATTCTAGCATATGTGGAAAATAGATACACTCTTCCTTCCTCCCTTCTTTCCCCCTTCCCTCCCTCCCTCCCTCCTTTCTTTTTTTGGAGACAGAGTCTTTCTCTTTCACCTAGGGTAGAGTCCAGTGGTGTAATCATCGCTCACTGCAGCCTCAAACTCAGGCATAAGCAATCCTGCCTCAGCATTCTGAGTAGCTGGGACTACAGATGTGCATCACCACACCTGGTTAATTTATTTTATATTTTGTGGAGATAGAGTTTCACCATGTTGCCCTGGCTAGTCTTGAACCCTTGACCTCAAGTGAGCCTTCCACCTTGGCCTCGCAAAATGCTGGGATTATAGGCATGAGCCACCATACCTGGCCCCCATACTTTCTTATAATTGGGGTTATACACCCTCTTCTTGGAGTGGGAACCAAAGCTAAGCACTTAAAAGAAAAATGGACAAATTCTACTAAAATTTCTAAAATTACAACAAAACACTAAGGAGCACTATGGTGCAATTTTAGTGTCTAAACCTAGGGAAAATAAGACTCAAATTGGGGAAGGAAAGATATAAAACATTAAGTAAAGATTAATTTACAGTCACAAATTAGAAACTGCATGATAAATATCTATAAGTGAGGTATGCTAGAAGAAAAAACAATTAAAATATGGCAGAACACCCTAAAATTAAAAATAAAATTCTAAATTAAGACTCAAATAAAAGTGAAAATACAAATAGAAGACATATAAAACAACAGGACAATATTTTTAAAATGCAGATATATTTGAAAAATAACTAATGGAAAATTTAGAAAGGTAAAAATTTAGTGAAATGAGATGAAATCAAAGGAATGAAATCAGTTTTCCTCTAAAGAAAACAATTAATCTTACATTTGCTTCAGTAGAACCGAAACTAATACAAAAAAATAAGACTAAAACATAGATCTCAATAAATCACCTGGAATGCAGCATAGAGAATAAAAATTTGAGAATATATAGCAAATAAAGGTAACTCACATAACTGAAAGAGGATATTTAGAATACATGTAACCAGTAAACTCTACATCTGCCTCTCCCTACACCCTGTCTCACTCTCTCCACTTTCTTATAAAGCAGTAAGAAATACAGGAGAAAACACTATGATTTTTAAAAAGAGAAAAGTAATACCAAACATAAATAAGAATGTAGAGAAAGGAGAATTCTCATCATATTGGTGAGAATATGAATTGAAACCATCTTTCTGGAAGACAAAGTTGAAGATGGACATAATATGCGATTCATCAATTCCTCCTTTAAGAATAGAGCCCAGGCTCTTTGAAGCCTTGTTTATTACAGCTAAAAACAGGGCTCAGCTACATTATGTAGTGATGGAAGAGAATTAATGAATTATTGTAGACTCACAGAATGGAGTCCCACATAACAGTTAAAATGGCTGAAAGAAATAGACATTAATGAACAATGATAAATTTCCAAAACATTAAAAAATAGTGAAGCGAAAAAAAGGCAAGTTGTTTTATTATCTTCATTGTGTGGTATTTATCTTGGAGCATCTCTGCTTCTCCATTTATGTTTATATTTGTTCTCTCTCTCTCCTTTGAAGAATCCATCTTTGGATTCACATGTTTGAAAAGGATTTTTTCCTGGATTTAACAAGGCATATAGATGGTTCTCTGTGCAGAGATATTTTCGGGTTCTCTATGCAGAGTTCCTGAAGATATCTGAGTCTCTGCAAATCACTGGACTGGTGTGTGTCCAGTGAGCTTTCCGTGCTAGCACAACCTTTTCTCTGAATTGGCTTTGCCAAATTGTTGCTACTTCTTTAACAGTGGTATTAGTTCTTCTGCCCTAATTTCAGAGATATTCTCTGCTTTTCTGCCTCTGTGTCCTATGGGACATATTTGTTTTTATTAGCAAGCCTCTTTTGATATTTCTTCAGTTCCTTAATGTGTTTGAGCTGTAACTAGCTCTTGAACTCTTTTTCCTATAATGTTCTTAAATGCCTTTGGGAATCATTTTATGAATCTTGTGATCCCAAGGTTGAAAACAGAATAAACAAGAAACATCAGTCCTGTTGACTGAATAATTTTGACTGCTCCTAATAATTCCCACATTGGGTTTTCCTTATTTTTAAGAGAGGTAACTTGAGTCATCTTTCTCGGACATGTGTTCAGCCCGTTGTCTGTAAGCTAAACTAGTCTGCACTCAGACCAAAAGAAATGGGGCTTATTTTTTGTTTCAGAACCTTTTAGAAGACATGCTTGGGGAAAACACACAATGAACTATTTCTGAAGACCTTGTGTTTATGTTGTTAAATAAAAGCTTATTCAGACTTTTGCATTTAAGAATCTATGTACCTAGGCCTGTCACAGTAGCTCACGCCTGTATTCCCAGCACTTTGAGAGACCAAGGCTGGCAAATCATGAGATCAAGAGATTGAGACTATCCTGGCCAACATGATAAAACCCCATCTCTACTAATAATACAAAATTTCGCAGGGCGTGGTGACATGCACCTATAGTCCCAGCTACTTGGGAGGCTGAGGCAGGAGAATCACTTGAATCCGGGAGATGGAGGTTTCAGTGAGCCAAGACAGTGTCACTGCACTCCAGCCTAGTGACAGAGCGAGGCTCCATCTCAAAACAAAAACAAAAACAAACAAACCCAAAACAGAATCTGTGTAGCAAAGAGTAGAAGCATCATGATTTCTTAGAACTGATTCCACAATTTGAGAAATTTCCTTTAGACTGCTCGGATTTGAGCTTAAAATGTCCTTAAGTCTTTAAGACCAGTTAACAAGGTGAAGGAAGGCATTACAAACCATCTGGTGAACTTAATAAAACCAGTCAATCTGACTTTAAAAAACCTTTTCACTCTTCTCTTTAGTTAGAATGTCTTTTCCTCTTTATTTTTGAATAATGTCTTTTTCCAAATAAAATGTCTTCGTGCTTGGAAAAACCAAAAACTTCCACCAGATACCCAAATATTTGCTCTGCAAAATTGCTAAACATACAGAATTTTGGGACCATCTAGACAACTGTTATTTAATTTGATCTGGGTATCTGCCACTATGCCCAAATCAGTCTATATCCTTGTAGTAAATTTTCATGATTTTTTTGTGTTTATTTCCATTTGCATTTTCAGTGAATCTCTTTAATAGATGACTGATAGTGTCAACATCAATATATATTTTTGAAACAACATTACAACACAACAATTTGTGTTGGTTTTCTAGGATGCATAAGAAGATTACTGCCATTGACATCCATCGGCCATACTGTATTAATTGTGAGAGCAGATTGTCTCTGAATCTTTAGAGACAAAGAGTTTCCAGTGCCCTTAAAATTAAGACAACTTTGTGGAATGGTAACAATTATTTTAATAAAAATAAATTCTCCTTTGCTAATAATTATAACAGAGCAGTTGGGATCATAATAAAGTATTAAAATATATTATTTTATTTGCATATATTTTTATTTGTTTCCCAAGTTATTATATTTTAGATGAGAATGTTTATAAACATGCCAACATGAGGAATGACAGCATTTAGAGCTTGCTAGTTGTGGAAGAAGCTCTCAATCTACAGCTCCAATGTTTTATTTCATCCTTCATAGTTAACAATGTCATCTCTATCCATTTGCTTCTTAGTTTAGAAACCATTATTGAGTTCTCAGAAACATCTGTATTAAATCCATCTCCTAAAATGACATACAAAACACTTTGTATCAGTCAGCTTAAGTGACATTATGTAACATAAACAAATGGCTTCCAAATTACAATGACTTATAGTAACAAAGACATATTTCTTGCTATGATACATGCAATTAACCAGTTGACAGAAGATCTGCTCCAAATTACTTTTATTCTGGGAACCAGATTGAAGGAACAAACACAATCTGAGCATGCTACAAAGACCAGGAAATCGATCCTGGACTGTATACTGGTTCTTAAAGCTATGGTGGAAGTGGCAATCATAACTTTTGTTCCCATTGCATTGGTTGGAGGCAGTGACAGAGACAAGGAAATATCAATGGAGTATGAAATATAATCCTCCTCCACCACACTCTTTGTGAGCTGATGTTTTTATCAATGTCTCAGTTAAAAGGGCTCCCTATTAGCTTTCGTAAATTGCTATTCCGTAATGTACCATGTTTGCACCAGGGTCTGAAATTTTCAATGTGTCAGAATCTCTTATTTGTTTTCTCTCTTGGCCACTTCCTCCTCATTCTTTATGAACTATAAAATCTATAGAGGTCCTCATAACACCAAAATTCTATGTGGAATATTTACAGTTATATTTGTTGAAAAACTTCTAGTAAACCTGTAACCCTCTTTCGTTACCTTCACTGTAGCCATAGCTGTATATATCAATGAATGTCTGCTGCTCTTGCAGTCTCTTCTATAGCCTCTAAAGTGGAAGGCTCCTAACTGGGGGCCAATCCCATGTTTGCTTTATTATAAGGAGGTCTAGTCCAATTAAACAGAACAGACAGAGAGGTATCTTATTTTGCTTACATTCAAAGGAAGATTTTATTTCTTGATGTTGCTCTGAGTTGTGAAACCCACCACTATACCTCTTCTGGCAGAAGACTTCCTTACAGGTTGGGTGGGTCGAGTATCAAAGGATCATAGTCTTTATGGTTGAGCAGTCTTGTTATTCCATGGAAGTAGTTTGGTGGTCTCCGGGCCATCCTTCATTTCATAGCAGAGACTGTTGTGAATGCAATAGTTAAAATTTTGCTGTAACAGAAACATATAGAGGCAAGGAATTGAAGATAATAGATGGAAATGTTAACTTTATAAGATTATCAGCACACTCCTGTCCTTCTGAGAGTTCTTCAGGCTCTGTATCTTTGGGGGCTTTAGTTTGCTCTAGAGTTTCCTAAACCTGAGCATATTTGAAAGGTAATGAGATTCTCATAATCTTCTATATTTTAAGGACAGATGAGAGCTAGCAGAACTGCCAGATGCCAGTAAAAACTAGTACATTTGTTGAATGCATGATAAATGCGTTAAAGTCTGCAACTTGAGAGCTGAAAGGAACTCTAGGCATAATCCAGTCTAGAGAATCCAAAACAGAGCTGCACACCAGAATCACCCTGGCGGATTTTTGAAAAACAGTTGCTAAAGTCAAAACTGCAGAGATGCTGACTTTTCAAATCTGGAGTGAAACCCAGAAGACTTAGTCATTGAATCCAAGTCTCTCTCCAATCTGTCAATCTCTTCTGTTGTCTTCCCACAGTACTCAATTTAGGAAGCTAGAGTGAGAACATACATTAAAACATGTGATTGAAAACAAAAAACAAAAAAATGTGATTGAATTACCTCTAATATAAATTAGGAACTCATTGTTTTTACTGAAAGTATATCCCACGATTTTTCTCATAAGCTAGACAACTCGAATATTCTTTCATAATGTAACTTTTAAGCTTCTTTAGTTTTGATGGATATGTCTGACACCTATCTGCTGGTTTCTGTGTTCCAAAATCACAGAGTAATCTGAATACCACCTTGTACACACTGACACACACACACACACACACACACACACACACTCTCACATCTCTAAAAGAACCTTCTTTTTGACCTACTCTGCTGAAAAAGAATGTTCGTGAACATCCTGGGGTATTTCTCAACTCCCTATCCCAATAAAAATTTTCACTTTTCTAATTCAGTGTAACATATAATTTTGGGCATATTCTCTGCCAGATAGTCTATTAGGTGATGGATTATGTGACCTTAATTACACTGATATAAAGCCTGCAAGATCACAGAAAAAGTCTGAGCTATTTATAATCCTAGCAACCTCTGTGCCCCTCACTCTCAGCTTAATTTTGTGCCCCTAACATATGGAGGATACAGTTTTAGTACCTTCACGCATTCTATTTCCAGTGCCTTTATCTCTTTGAAAGTTGCGTTGAACAAATATCTCTTTCTACTCTGCCCTCTGGGTTATCCTTTTCTTTTCTTAGGTATATTTTTCTTGCTATATTTTCCCTCCTCCGGTCTGCTCATGAAATCTAAAATGTTTCATCCTGTTCAGAATTTTTGCTTTTTGAAAATAGTTATGTTTAATTCTTACGTCATTCCTTATTGGAAGAGAATACCACCATCTCTTTTTTAAAAATCTGAATTAAATTTAGAGTTTCTGTCACACAGATACAAGTAAGGTGTGTTTTAGATCACACTGACTACCTCAAAGCAGTCTGGTTAATTCTTAGGTGTCATTCAGACTGGTTCCAGGACAAATTTGGTTTTGTTCCATACTCTTGTCATTGTTGGTATCGTGCTACCACTGTTTGCTAAGGGGCATCATAATGTAACAGTCACCATAGGATATACGAATTTGGTGAATGCTGATCATATTATCAACACATCAAACTGAATCATGTGTATAATTGATATCATTCATGTTGAATTCATTTGCTTTTTATAATGTTATCAAAAAGATTGTTATAATTTAACCATTGAAATAAAAAGTATATGCACAATTTCCTGAACACAGAACAGCATGATACATGATAATATTCTAATTATTTAAGAAGTTAAAATAATTCTTTCAGTGATTATCAGATAAATATTCTAAATGGAAAGAAATCATGACATAGTTTCATCAGCACAAAATTTCTTTTCCTTGGTTAATAATATTGTGCTTCACACTCACTGCTGTTAGAAAAGACATTGTGCCCAGCAAAAGATTGCTTTCCCCAGCTTTGCTTACAGATCAGTATGACCACATAATTTAGTTCTATACATTAAGATACATGTAATTAGAAGTTACTTGGTTGGGCTTATTTTTTAAAAAATGATGAAAAAAGGAAGAAAAAATCAGATTAACTGACATATGATATCTTCATTCTTCCTGACTGGAATGAGGACATCACTTACGACCATGTAAATTTGAATGCATAAGGAGGACAGGGAGAAATAAGGGAACAACCTGAGTATTTTGTACTTTGCTGAGATACTTACAGATTTAAATATAGATACATATAGATTTAAATATCTAACATAAAATGTAGGAAGCCTTGAATAGTTCCCTAATGAAATTGTTTCCAAATAACCCGGTAAGAAAGGTTTTCCAGGATGTCATGCTTTTTTTATTTATATAAGCTGTATTAGTCTGTTTGTAATAAAACACCTAAGAACAGGTAACTTATAAACAACAGAAAATTACTTCTCATAGTTCTGGAAGGTGGGAAGTCCAAGATCAAGGTACTGGCTGGTCTGGTGTCTGGTGGGGACTGTTCTCAGCTTCCAAGATAGTGCCCATTGCTGCGTCCTTCAGAGGAGGAACACTCTTTCCTCATAGGGCAGAAGGGACAGAATTAAGTAACTCAGTTCCTCAAGCTTTTTTATAAGGTGCTAATCCCATCCATGAAGGCTCCACCCTCAGGATTTAACCACCTAAAGTCCCTACCTCTTAATATTACCACATTGGCAATTAAGTTTTAGCACATGAATTTTGGGGAACATGCAAACTATAATATGAATTTTGGGAGACATTCAGACCAATACAATACATAACCATTGTTTTAGAATATGTATAGGAATAAATTGAAAATAAACTAAAGCATCTAAATTCCCACCATTTCAATTACCAATTGAAATTTCCTAATGTCAATATTAAATATAAACATTAGATTTAAACATTTATAAAAACAAGTCAAAATGTACATGCTGGAATTAAAGTGAATGATACAATGGTGTTCACTGTCCTGTTGTACATTGACCTATTCTTTCCATTTTCTGTAGATTGGAAAATTTTTAAATTTGAGAATATATATACACACATACATGTATATATGTGCATGTATTCCTATGTTTTCCAGAACATTTGATTAACAAATATCATGCTGGGAGAAACTGACACTTCTTTCAAGGTTTTGTTTGGAAAACTCAGGGCTCTCACACTTGAAAAACAAGCATTTAAGTCTCCGTTACACAGAGCCTAGTCTCACAACTATCTTCACGCAGACTTAAAAAAATTATTTTATTTATTATTTTCCCTCTGTTCTAGAAATACATACACCCACCACTCAGTTTTAAAACTGAAATGAAAATTCTAACAATCCAGAGGTCCGTTATGTTATAGGACTCGTTAAAACCCTTTCAATTTCAATGAAGAAAGACAATCTGCTGTATTGAAACAGACACCAGAAAATTTCTGCTCTCAAGTATATTCACATTTGACAAGTGAAATGGATTTCAACAGGTTGTTTTGAAATCCATAGTAAAGCATTAATGAGCTAGTCATCGTAACTGATTGTAAGTCAGTTCTGGCAAAGGATGTAATTAAAGTCTCAAATGTTTCAGTTTTCACAAATAGAAATTTGTCCTCCCTTGGTGACTTTTATCCATGCTCAGTTCTGTGCAATTATTAGCTCATTAGTCCTAGTGGATTTTTTTAATTTAATTGTAAATTAGTAGCCCCTACAGAGTTAAATGTAAGACAAACAATGTTAATGGCCCATTTCATGAATATATATACCAATGGCTCAACCTTTATTATTATCTCAACATATACATTAATACCAGTGGTGTCTTCAGCTCTCCTCTAAAGCACAATTCCATGCTTCTCACATAATAGTACTGCACAGAATTTGTCTTAACCTGAAAACTAGTTTTGTTTTTGGTATTTTTTCTTTACATACCATTCCAAAGTTTAATTTCTATACAATTTCTTATATGTTCAATCTACTACTTTGGTCTGTTTTGAATTTATTAATATAGCAAAACCTCCCTTACATATTATGAAAAGTAAGTAGAAGATTTGTTTTTTGATCAAATAAGTTGATTACTCAGATACCATTGTAATTATTTACCAGGGATCTTACCTTATCATTGCTTCATTCACCTTGGGAAGGAAACCATGGTCATTTTCAATGTTATAAGTGAAGTGAGCCTTCACGCCCTTAAGATCAAGAAAAGATGAAAACTGTAGTTGACAGCTGAAGTTTATTCTACCCAGTTCCCATTTATCCTCCAACTCTAACTTGTCATGAGAATCACCCCTCACCTCAACTTGTCCCAATGCTAGTATTCCACTCCTGGTGTAACCTGCATGTGACTCAAGCCTGATCAGGGTATTGCTTTCACCTAGTTACAGTGATGGGTCCATGTAGTATTAGTTTCCTGATACTGTTTTAGCAAAGTACCATACCTGGCTGGCTTAGGTAACAAAAATTTACTGTTTCACAATCGTATAGTTCCAAGATCAGGGTGTCAGCAGGGTTGATATTTTTGGGGGCTATGCAAGAGACCCTGCCCCTTGTTTCTCTCCTAGTTGGTGGTGGTTTATTGGCAAGGTATGGAAAATGGAAAATCATCTTCGCATAGCTCACAGGGCCCTCAAGAGTGAATTTGTATATTCATTGTGAATTATAGGTTACATCACACAAATACTTTCCAAATTTGATAATGGGTTTTTTATGTAGAATTGCTTCTTGGAAAATATGGAAGAATGAGAGTGGAGACAGGGAGTGATGGTGGGAGATACTTACATATCTAGAATGTTTTATTCACAAACTTGTTTACGAATCAGAATCACTTGGAAAAAAAATTTAAAGAAACTAGGATTCTTGGGCTCCTTCTGTATACGTTCTGACTCTGTAGATCTAGGCAGAAATCCTGAGAACTGTATTTTATTTTTATTTTTTGAGACAGAGTCTTGCTCTGTCACCAGGCTGAAGTGCAGTGGTGCGATCTTGGCTCACTGCAACCTCTGCCTCCTGGGTTCAAACGATTTTCCTGCCTCAGCCTCCCAAGTAACTGAGACTACAGATGTGCACTATTACGCCTGGCTAATTTTTATATTTTTAGTGGAGAGGGGTTTTACCACGTTGGCCAAGATGATCTCGATCTCTTGACCTCATGATCTGCCCACCTCGACCTCCCAAAGTGGAGAACTGTATTTTTAAAAAGCTCTGCAAGAGAATCTACTGCACAGCCAAATTAGGGAAACATAAATCTAAAGAATTTATATAAAGGAATTTAAGAAACTTTGTTACCTAAAACTATAAAATTTTTTTAATGATAAAGTTGGAAACTTGGGCACTTTCAAAGTCAGATTTCTGTATTTTTGGGTGAGAAAGTTCTTAATTTCTTGATGTGGAAATGGAAGTTTAGAATTTAATTTTCAAAATAGAAAGGCCTAATTTCATATATTTTGATCTTCCTGAAAATTAACGTTAGAAATCTTTTTTTTTACATACTTGCATTTATAGACATCTATGGGCATGTTTAGTTTAAATGAAATCACTTGTTCGTTTAATTTAATAGAAAGTGTGCTGAACTAATTAGCATTAATTACCTGTACAGTTAAGATTTGGATTGACAACGGTAATTGATTCTCCTTCTCAAATATGTATATTCCCAAAGTATTCATTAACTAGTTTCAACAAAATATTTCTTAATAGATTTCCAGAATAGATATGGTATTTCTTCTGCTCTTCATCTCTGTCTTTTCTTCCTTTAAGAAATGATTGCGTCTTTGTGTTTCATGTATTCACAGCTTCTCGAGAATGCTGAAAATCTCAACTAAGTTCCGGTACTTAGTAAAAGGGCATGGGCTATTCCCTTCAAACCAGTTTGTCTTTATTTCTGGTTTTGATTGGCTGTGCTTTTTTAAATAGAAAAAAATGTGGCAGAAATAAGTAGCATAAATACAAATTTTAATAAGCAAGATTGTAAATATAAATTGGCCTCGATATAATTTTACTTGGATATGTTCCTTAGTTAAGGGATTTTCTGACATGATGTACTTTTTAGGTGAGAAGGGGTTCTTATGAAGAAGAGGCTTTAATTTGCAGAATGTTAAAACATGAATTGGAACTATGAAGTTTCAAAGATTTCTTTTGCTTCTCTGTGACAGAAATTTACATTTTACATGGAAAATAGAAAGGGAAAATACAATCATGTGGGTTCAATCAAACTACAATGGAACCTACAGAAAACTAGTAGAAATCATTAATCTGAAATTTCTATTTATTTGTTTAATATTCAACAAATATTTATTTACTGTCTACTCTCCCAAGCACTATTCTAAACACCAGGTATATATTAGTAAACAAAATAGACCAAGATCCCTGTCCGACTGGAGACTTTCATTTTATGTTTTTTGATTCTGTTTTTACTAGAAAAATGTCTGTGGTATTACCAAGAGCAACTGAGAATTCCTTATTTTTGCTTGTTTGAGCAGAATATCAAAGCAGAAACACACTGGAAACATGAAGCAAACTGCAAATTATAATACACATATTTCAGCTTCACCTCCCTTTTGTTATGATTTGCAGGGATACCCACGATACACCAACGAAATACACATGCACTTACAGAAATCACTTTGTATCTTGGGACTACAGAGTATGTTCTGTGCCATTGATATAATTTCTGAAACCATCTAGTCTGAACTGCCTGAGAGAATTTTTGATTTTTGGCTATGTTTCTGATATTTAAAAGTTTCAAGAGAATATACTTTAAAAAGATAGGAGTTTTTGACTAGTACTCAACTGAGATAAACTATATCTAAGGGTCCTTGAGAAATTATAACTGTTAGCAGTTTCATAAGAAATTTAATATATCAAAAAGCACCTTTTTAATGAGTCTAATCTAAATTCTTGGGTTTCTCCAAAAAGAATGATTCAAGTTCAATATCTTTTCCCTAATCTTGATTTGTCTATGGCTGCTTCTTTTGTATCTGAGAATCCCTTATTTGTTTCCCTTGATTCTTGGATGTAGAATGTTTTATTACATCTCATTAATTGCATTAGGGCATCAAGGGACTGAACAGTCTTAGATTTGGAGGTATAGAAGCTAAGTGTGGTCCAGCATTTGTCTGTTCTAATAATTAGGCATGCTGTAGGATACTCTAACACCATTATAAAAAAGAGAAACAGATAAATAAAATTCACAGTGTAAGTCCCTCTGAAACAAAGAATGAATAATGGCCACACATTTAGACCACTGTGGAAACAACAGAACAAGCCATTTTTTCATTCTCTTTATTTTTCTCTCCCATTTCTTCTTTTTGTTATCACTTCTTCCTCATCTGTATTCTTCTTCACCTTTGTCTTCTTGTTCCTCTGAATTAACATAGGAGGAGGGTATTCTTCGAGTTATACTTTGGAATTCTCATAAGTGGGAAATTTGGCTTTCTCTTGTCTTTCCAAGCTGCAATGTTGTACCTAGATCATGCTGCCAGCGGGAACCAAATAAGGACGTCTGTGCTAAGTCCCAGACCACGGGATCATGGTTATCAGATGATGTCCATGCTTTCGTCAAACGTGGAACTGTACAAACAGTGGTAGTCTGGTCAGCTAAGCCACGTGGAAGCTGAGGGTGAGAGTTCTGATGCGTAGTAATGGCTTATTTTCATAGTTTAAAGTGCTCTCACTGTGGCTGATTTCAAGATAACATGATATAACTGAACTCAGAGTTAGGAAGAGTGCCATTTTATACTCTTGTTTTAGGAATCAGCTTTATCTTTTCTAAAATCAAAAATGAAATATTTTAGAAATTGATGTAAAGATATGTTACTATATGAAATAAATAGAAAATTATAATATAAAAACTGCATAAGGAGTTTTATTAAGAGGGGTTTAACTAAAATTGGAGGAACTATAATAAGCTGCTAGAAGAGCAGGAAACTTTTCTGTGGCTGTTATTCCTGGTGTCCAGGATTGGGCACTATTAGAGCCTTCTGTCATCCAGTGTTTTCCTGTGTATTCCCAGTAGTTAATCGCTATTTCATTTTCTCAGACTATTTTGCCTTCCTCTTTCTCTAAGTTTAGAATTTATCTAGCATTTGGATGCCATCTGATTTATTGAGGAAGAAAATGGAGAGATTGTCAGGTGATATATCAGTACCCTGTTGAGGGTTCAAATTCAACTGCAAATATTTTGACACTTTGTTCTATAAGAGTTTCCTAAGATTATCCAAGCCTGATGGATGTTTATTTTCTCTATATTAAACAGGATCTGCAGGGACAATATCTTATAAGGTGGGCAGGGGAATAAGAAGAGTACTTGAATTGGTACTTTCACAAACATTTGGTCAAACTCATCTGTTATTACACGTTTTCTGTTTAAAAAGTTGATATTATTGATTATTTTCTCATAAACTCTTTCATATGAACCACAAGCCTTGAGAGCGATATCTTCATGAGGACTCAAAGTAGGTTTTTTTCATCTAAACATATGTTGCCCCTTATCACTGCTTTCCCTAAGTGTGACTAATTATAGAACAGGACAATGAGATTAGAGGAGGAGGAAATTGAGGAGATGGTGAGCAGAGCCTCATAGAAGTAGGGAGTAGAATAGTGGTTACCAGAGGCTGGGAAGGGTAGTGGGGAGAGGGGGATGGAAAAAGGTTGGTTAAAAGAGAGTTACAGTGAGATAGGATGAATAAATTCTGATGTTTTATTGCACATTAGTATAACTATAGTTAATAATAAGGTATTGTTTATTTCAAAATAGCTAGAATAGAGGATTTTGAATGTTCTCACCACAAAGAAATGACAAGTGTTTGAAGTGATGGATATGCTAATTACCCTAATTTGATCATCGTACAATATATAAATAAATCAAAACATCACACTGTATGCCAAAAATATACTCAATTATTTCGTGTCAATTAAAAACAAAATGAAACCTAAAAAAAAAAAACTGAATGTGTCATGAGACCAAAAACATACATTTTGAGTGATTTGATGTGGATTCGTAATCTGAACAAAGCACATCAATGCTGTGATGATTTTAGTGTCAGGGACCTTTTGGTTCAATGATTTTTCTAAAATCTATTTAGTAACATGAGAAATATATATGCTATAATATCATAAAAAATTACGACACAGGTTGTTATCACCTGTAGTTTCCATTGATCCCTCAAACTTAAACCTTCCAAACCCTTTGTGTTCCTGAGGCAGTTTCTGATGACTTAATGTTTTCAGGAAAAGCAGGGCAAAGGTTGACGATCAAAGGACATCTTCAGATATCAAATAGAGTCAGAGATTATTGAGAATATCCATACCATCTGGGAGGCAAGAGCCAAAAAGATTGTTAAATATGCTTTAAAATACAATTCATCAAAGGCTTTGAAAGCTCTCTGCAGGTCACTTACAGCTCTAGGCATTTCTATTTTAATTTTATCCCATGTTAAATGATGTTACTGTGTTATTTTTCATGATAAAATATGTTCTTATTTGAGAGGATGCAAACTGGAAAAAGAGAAAGATGAATAAAATCAACAATCATCTTACCTCATGAAGGCACAAATGGCTAATATTTGGTTTTATTTTCTTTCAGGAATTTTTCATGAATATTTTTGCCTCACAGATAAGATCCAAGTATTACCGTATGCACAAATTCACTTCCTACTTTCTTAACAACATAAAAATTTCTCTATGTTATATCTGCAAACACTAAATAAAGTTTAAACACAAATGAGTTGGATCAGAGATGGGAGACTTACACCACAAAAAAAAGGGAAAACCCACTCAATTGGGATTTCAGCCACCATAGTATTTCTTGTCTGGGGGTGCAAGTGTGGTTCCTAGTTCTCTGGATTGCAAGGATGCTGGAATGGGTAAACAAACCAGTTCAATGAGTTAGTACAAAACAATCACCTAGAAAAGGGGTGACAATAAAGATCTCCAGACTCCAGCCCCAGGTATTTTGATTAGGCAACAATGAGGTAAGCATTTGAGTAAGAACCCTGAGTGATTGTTGCAGGAGATTCTGGGATCATGCCTTGAGAATCAATGGATTAGATCAACCTTTGCTTTCAAAAATTGTTGGCGGGGAGCTGGAAAAGTCCATAGACAGTGGTGGATTTGCAGAAAAGACATTAAAATTGCCAGCATTGTTCTCTTACATTCAAAAAACCCTTGATAAGTAGCACCCCAGGCATAGCTGGTCAAAAGGCAACAGTCATACTCCTAGGAGCTTTCAGTCTTTTCTGCGTAGTTTGTGTTAAGCATTCCTCTCTTTCATATTATCTATTCTTCCTGTCCATTCCTTTCATACACACTTCCCATTATCTTTCAAATTACAGTTTAGTTAGTTAGTAGCCAAGTTCATACTGAAAATGGGAACTGTTGATTCTTTTCCAAGAATCTTCAACATCGCTTTCAAAAGTTTCCCAGTTTTCCAGTCTTTTCTGTGCTCCTAAAATACCTGCCCCCACCACTGTGTGCCTTCTTTCATCCCATTTGTAATATAGTTAGGTCTCTTATCATTCTTCCCCACTAGACTGAATTATCCTAGTCTCTAGCACAGTCTGTCACAGAATGCATCCACAATAATGTCTTACCAGTAACAGATAATGTAATCCTCTTAAGGTATCTGTAGTTTAAAGGACAGTACATCTATATAGTATGTAGTTTTCCCTCCTTGGTTAAGCTGTGTTTTTCAGATGCCAATATTTTGAAGTTTCTTCTCTTCTTAGGCAGCATTTGTAGTGATTCATCTTTTCTGAAACAGCAGGAGTATATTATCTCACTCTACTACACATATGTGTTGAAGTAGGATTTCTATTTAAATTTATTTCAATCGGTTGGCCTGATTTCCATCAGAGGCTCGTTTTTAAGTTATTTTATCCTCTGATCAGAGTAATAGCTCTGTAAAGGAAAGGAATAAAATGTTTGAAGAAGATAGTCATGTCTATTGACACTGTATTAAAATGCAAATGTAATGCAAACAAGGAAATCAAGCTGCCAAATAATCTGGATCATTTCTGAGTCCAGCAGAACAATTCAAGTTACTGATTTCTGCTATAGTTTTAAGTCTCTACATGCATATTTTTTGAAAGGAAACTAATTGCAGAAATAGCTAAAAGCAGATACAGTCATTTTCATGCTTGGTTACCCAATGAGGATACCCACTGACATTTTCTAACATATTTTTAGGAATGTACTTTCACACACACACACACACACACACACACACACACACACACACACACACACAATGCAAATTATTTCTGACCCATTTTGGGTCTCCAGGAAATCCCAGCCCCACCTTCTTAGCTTAAAATTGTTTCTGTATATCATTCATACTGGTCAATAGACCTTGGTAATTTTCCCTGTTTTGCTCACTTTTTGTCGTCATTTCCTTGGGGATTAACCTCCTTTGAGATTGCTGAAAAACTGTAGTCTGTCCAGCTCCTTGCTTTCTTGTAGGATTTGGATATAAAGTTTTATAATTTAAGAATTTCCTCAATAGTCCCCATTTCACTATATCATCTAGCCCCTGGTTACCTCTTAAATTTTGTCTCTTACATTCTTCCATTGGCTCATTCCATTCTAGCTTCTTTTATCTCCTTGCTGTGCCCACCCCACCATACACACTCTTGACTCGGGACCATTGCTCTTACCTTCATCTCTGCTTGCGATGCTCCTCATTTTGTCCTGAACCCAGCATAAGCCACTCTCTCACTTCCTTTAGGTTTCTTCACTCTGTCTTTTTTCACAGCACTTATCACCACTGACACATTTATTTGTTTTATATCTATCATGGGGTATCTGAATATACTACAGGACAGCAATGATTTTAGTACTTGAAATAGTACCTGGCACATAATAAGTGAACAAATATTTGTTAAATGATTGATTACAATGGGGGAAAAGCTAGGTAATTTTTGAAATGGATAAGTGATAAAAGTTCTGAGGCTTTTAAATATCATTGAAAATGCAGTCCTTAACCTTTATTCCCTAACTCCTTTGTAGATGGTTATTAGAATCAGGAATGTTTACAGAATCATCTTTCATTTCTGAGAGGAAGCCCACCACTGTTTTCCACTCTTGCACGTCCTTGACTTTAAAACAGAACGCATTCTCACTAGGAAGGTGTATTATTAGTGCCAAAAACATTATGTATAAAATATTATCATATGTATATTCTGTTTTATAAACTGATATTACATAAAACCAATATGTGACTACCCCTCTGTCAAAAATATTCCTTGTAGAATGGCTTTAAAGAATAATCTTCTAAACTATAATGAGATGTCCATTTATGTAAAGAAATCTGTAAACTGATTTATAGCTACTTCCATTGCATAACTTCCTAGATGGAAAGCTGTCATCTCAAAAAGCATTGCTCTTTTTTGCTTTTGGTTTTTTGAGATGGAGGTCTTGCTCTCTTGCCCAGGCTGGAGTGCAGTGGCACAATCTCAGCTCACTCAGGTTCAGTGATTCTTCTGCCTCAGCCTCCTGAGTAGCTGGGACTATAGGCATGTGCCACCATGCCTGGCTAATTTTTTGTATTTTTAGTAGAGATAGGGTTTCATCATGTTAGCCAGGATGGTCTCAATCGTCTGACTTCGTGATCCACCCACCTCGGCCTCCCGAAGTGCTGGGATTACAGGTGTGAACCACCATGCCCAGCTGCATTGCTCTTTTTAAAGCTTTTGAAGAACACTCCAAATTTCCTTCCAGAAACATGATAGCAATTATGGTGTTAAAACATTATTTATTATTGTATCTTAAAATCTTTGTCAGTTTGGTTGGTGAAAACTTGTTCATTTGTATTCTTTGACTAATACTGAAGTTGAAAATTTTAATATGATTATTGACTATATATTTTCATTGCCACATATTCCTTCTTTCTTCATCTTTTTTCTTAATTAATTTAAGAAATGTTTCTCTACATTAAGACTATTAAATCTCTGTCACGTGTGTGTAAAGACTTTCTCATCTTCTTGGCCATTTATATAACTTTTTCATGATATACTGAATTCTTTTTTTTCATCTTTTTTATTAGATTTCAGAAAATATATATGTGTACATACATATATAATGAGCATTATTTTAAAGATATTTCTCCCTTTCTTCATTAAATTTTGTTTCTGAGGTTTTTTTTTGTTTCCAGTCAAAATTATCACTCTGTTAGTTCATTTTCATGCTGCTGATTATGGCATACCTGAAACTGTGAACAAAACAAGGTTTAATTGGACTTACAGTTCCATATGGCTGGGGAAGCCTCAGAATTATGGTGGAAGATAAAAGGCACTTCTTACATGGTGGCAGCAAGAGAAAAAATGTGGAAGAAGCAAAAGTGGAAACCCCTGATAAAAACTATCAGATCTCATGAGGCTTATTTGCTACCACAAGAATAGCACAGGAAAGACCAGCCCCCATTATTGAGTTACCTCCCCCTGGGTTCCTCTCACAACAAATCAGAATTTTGGGAGACACAATTCAAGTTGAGATTTGGGTGGGGACAGAACCAAACCATATCAATCACATGTTTATTGTTTCTGAAATTTAGTGATATTTGCTTATGAAGTTCTTTCCAAAAATATTTTTGGTGGATTTAAAAAAAATATTAAAGTATTTGAACAATTTGGAAATTATGTTGGTGTAATGATTAGCTGGTTGCACCTATTATTACCATTTATTAGTTATCCAGTCTTTCCCTACAGATCTCATGTCACCTTTATTATATACCAAATTATTTATATGTACATAGGTCTATTTCTTGACTTTCTGCTCATTTCATTATTCTGTCTCTTCCTACACCAGTATCACATCATATCAATTACTGGTGCTTTATATAAAGCATTTTATTACCTTGTAGGGCAAGTACTCCTTTGTCATGTTTATTTTTAATTTTTTTTTTTTACATTTCCTTTAAATTTTCCTTTTTACATTTTCTTACATTAGTCTCAAAACAATTCTTCTTTCAAATGAACTTTATGATCAGTCTGGCACAATCTAAAAAAAAAATCCGAGTAAAATTGCCTTGCATCAAATCATCTTAATTTCTGAAGAATTTTCATATCTCTAAAATTTACTTATCTAATATATAACATATCTAAAAGCAATAGTAACAAAAACCCCTTAGCGCCTGCCTGCAGAGTGCTGGGTGTATGCCTGCTGGGTGCTCCACTGGCTCCCTTGAGATCACAAACTTCCACCCATCACTTCCTGCCCTGGCAAATCCCTGCCTGATCCAGCCTCTGGGTCTCCCCTAGCAGCAGGTGGGGCTTAGGAGCAGGGGAACCACCTGTGTGGCATCATGAAGCTCTTACTGTGTAACCCACACTGCAACCAATGGCACTACCCCTGCAAGCACAGGTACTTATATATGGAATGGAAACTGGATTCTAAATCTACAATGCCAATCCAGTAGAAAAAAGAGAAAGAAAGAAAAACAAGAATTTCTAGAAGAAGGAGTTGGCCGTGTCGAAATGTTATTTCACCGTAGCTGTTTTTAATTTAGGGGCCAGTGGGAAAAAGCTGAAATAGCCTCCCAGCAAAGTGACAATTAGGGATGACCAGAAAAAGACTGTTATTGAAGTATAATTTTCTACAGAAGTTAAGGTGGTCAAATTGTCACAAGATAGAATCGTGGTGGTTTCAGGCTCCTTGATTAAGGTATTTATGAGGACATGCAGTGCCCATCAGTCACACGTCTTGGAAACCTGCTCTAACTTTAAAGGCCTTTGTGTCTTGTGTTTCAGCAGAGAGTAACAGCTCTCTCCTGACCTCCCCCATCACACACGAGTTGTGTGAAGCTTGTGTTTCTTGCCGGCAACAAGAAGCCACCTGTAGGCCTTCCTTGCACACAAGGGTGCCCTAAACTGGTGGCCCTCAACCTGTAGGGAACAAGAATTGCCACCTCATCTTAAAAGCAGACCCTTATAAGAATATCTGCTACTTCATCAGGGCCTTTTATCCAGGAATTATGAAAAAGATCACACATGGCAAATATTTATTGCATTGAGTTCAATTAGGAAGCTTCCCTCATCTGAGTATCCGATGACCATGGCACAGTACCCATTTTGTTTTTTTGGCTGCTAAAAATCCAGAAAGTTCAGTATTCACACTAAAGCCAATTTTCTTCCAAAATAATTCAGTTCCAAGTGGAATTTTTCCAATTATCAGGTTCCTTCAGGTTTGCCATGCATGTGTGCCTTTGGAACAGAGTCAAATGCTATCATTGTGATTTGTACAGATGGCATCTACTACAAATTCCCATTCAACCCCAAGGTGGGGTGCATCCACAATGACTAAGTGCAGTTTCCAGCAGTGACCAGTGACAAGCTGTGACTCTTCACAAGCGTGTGCAGTCAACACTCCACACCTGATTGTCCCTGTTAAGCACTGACTATGCCCCTCAAACTCCTCTGGGGCTGGAATGTCGACCTTGTGGGGAACAGGTTGGAGAGACTGCCCTGGCTGACCCTTGGTCTTAAAGCTGTATGTGGCTGTTTGCTTTCCTAAGGAAGGTTTCTCATTTCCAGTATTAAAATAAAAATAATCAAGGCAAAGTAAATATTCACGTGGCTTTGAAGAACTTGTGCCTGACTGTTGGCTTGTTATCTTTTAGTTCAACTGTGAAGTTTAGCTTTTGCCATTCCAAGTGCATCCCTTATTAAGATTTGGGGCACTCCATATGGACTAAGGAACTGGGTTGAGACAAGGATGAACAAATTGAAATTTGTTCATGGCAACAGATTCTGTCATTTTATTGATTCTACAGTAGAGAAATGAACAAATGTGTAAATATTAGTCATTACAATATAACATTAAGCAGCTTAATCATAACAGCAGCTTGCCTTAGAAAAGGAGCAAGAAATTTCTACTCTGGTCTGAACACAAAGAACAAAGACACAACTATGACAGCAAACACAGTGTAGACATTTTACCTTGTGCAAATTCAGCATTGTGATTTTTTTCCATGCCTGTAGTGTTGTTTGGTTTTGTATGCTTACATTCTGGTGTGTCCCCACTTCTGTGGTACAGCTGTTAGAATTGAAGCAAACAACAGCTCTGTTACAGGAAACAGGTCCGTATCCAGACCTTAAGAGAGGGTTCTTGGATCTTGCACAAGAAAGAATTCAGGGCGAGTCCACAGAATAAAGTAAAAGAATAAAAGAATGGCCACTCCTTAGACAGAGCAGTCCCAAGAGCAGCTGGTTGTCCATTTTTATGGTTATTTCTTGATTATCTGCTAAACAAAGGGTGGATCACTTATGCCTCCCCTTTTTAGACCATATTGGGTAACTTCCTGATGCTGCCATGGCATTTGTAAACAGTCATGGTGCTGGGGAGAGTGTAGGAGTGAGAATGACTGGAGGTCACTCTTGTGGCCATCTGGGTTTTGGTGGGTTTTAGGTGGCTTTTTACCTGTAGCCTCTTTTATCAACAAGGTCTTTATGATCTATATCTTGTGCTGACCTTCTACCTCATCCTGCAACTTAGAATGCCTTTACCATCTGGGAATGCAGTTCATTAGGTCTCAGCCTTATTTTACCCAACTCCTACTCAAAGTTACTCTGCCAGACCCACCACATGAGAAGAGGCCTTTGTGATGTCAATAATGGGAGTGGCCAGCCTTCATAGGGGGTATGATTGGGTTTCAAGAATAAGGAACATCTACTTTAATTCTAAGTGAAAACTAATTTTTTTTTTATGTGTAGGGAACAAAGTTATGCATAGACTTTAAACATGAGTCATGGGAGAAAATGTTATTTAAGAGTGTATGAAGAGAAACATTCAGAATCTCAACAAGTGTTACCCAAGGGGTTGTCTGGCAATGTCTTTTAGTATAACAGTTAATATAATGTCTTAGTCTCTCATATCCACTTAAATTCTCACCATAGTTTCCTCTTTGCACCATTTATAAAAATAGTCACACGTTAGCATTTTTGTGAATGAAAGGCTCATAGCTTATTTTTTTTTTAGTTGGAGGGGGTACGGAGTTTTGCTTTGTCACTAGGCTGGAGTGCAGTGGGCATGATCTCAGCTCACTGCAACCCCCACTTCCCAGGTTGAAACAATTCTCCTGCTTCAGCCTCTAGAGTAGCTGGGACTACAGGCATGCACTAGCACGCCCAGCTAATTTTTTGTATTTTTAGTAGAGACGGGATTTCACCATGTGGGCCAGGATTGTCTCGATCTGATCTTGTGATCCGCCCGCTTTGGCCTCCCAAAGTGCTGGGATTATAGGCATGAGCCACCACGCCTGGTAGGCACATAGCATTTTTAAAAATATTTGGCAACTAGAATGGTTTATAAGCTCTATATTGTTCTGTTTCAGGTATATATTTAATTTTCTTAAATTCACACTAAAGGGACTGAGTTTCATGTTTTGGATTTCAGGTTGTAAACATTTAAAATATGCATAACACCAAGTTCTCAGTTTTGCCAGTTCTGTTATTAGCATCTAATCAACTAAATTTGTATGTGGATTTACATATAAAGTAAACATGTTACTTTCCTGTATACTCATGAAATTTATCACAATCATTTGTAACACTTATTTTAACTAAAAGTGACCAATTTTGCTGTTGAAAAAAATATAAGACCAATGTTGAGGTCTGTCAAAATTTATCCAGGGAATATTTGAATATGTATTCCTACATAAGAAGACTCCATAATGTAAAGAGGTATTTGTTGTTTTTTGTAAGTTAATTTATATATTGCAATACGTACCCCTTAGGGATATTAATTACTTTTCAAAATTATAGATTTTAAGAGTAAACTGAAAGAAATAGATAAATTAAAAAAATGAAGGGGCATTTAGCTCATCAGCTATTTAAAGTATTATTCAAAAGTGGTTAGGTTAATCAATAGAACTAAAAGGAATAACCCTGGAAAGGCATAATTTAAGTATAAGGTAGGGGGCAAATTGAGAATGTTCTGCTCTCAAAATGAACACACTCTTTTTTAAAAAAAATTTTTAATTGTTTTGAGATGAAGTTTTGCTCTTGTTGCCCAGACTAGAGTACAAAGGCATGATCTCAGCTCCCTGCAACCTCCGCTTCCAGATTCAAGTGATTCTCCTGCCTCAGCCTCCCAAATAGCTGGGATTACAGGCAGGTGCCACCACTCCTGGCTACTTTTTTGTGTATTCAGTAGAGACAGGGTTTCTCCATGTTGGTCAGGCTGATCTTGAATTCCCTACCTCAGGTGATCCGCCCACCTTGGCCTCCCAAAGTGCTGGGACTACAAAGTGCTGGGACCACAAAGTGCTGGGACTACAGGTGAGAGCCATCACGCCTGGCCAAAATGAACACACTCTTACACTAATTCTTCAGAGATAAGCAACTAAAACTAGGTGAAATTTACTTTCAAGTTAATATAGGATGTCTAATAAAACAACCACAAACATGGATTAAGCAAAACTCTTCAGCATAATTTAGCTAAGGTACCAGTTGGTAAGAAATGTTAGTAAGAATAACATGAATTTCAACATAAGTAGGAGAGGTCCTCAGAATGAATATAATCTTTGCAGTGCCAAATTTGTGTGATCTTTTAAATTTTTCACACTTAGGGGGAAAACTAGCTACAGTGAGGAGGGAAAGAATCCCACTCCCTGATTATATCTTTACCAGCACTGCCACTTTCCTTTTAGTTTAAGGACAGTTTCCAAAAACCATCAGCAAAGATCTTTTTTTTTTTTTTGAGACGGAGTTTCGCTCTTGTTACCCAGGCTGGAGTGCAATGGCGCAATCTCGGCTCACCGCAACCTCCGCCCCCCTGGGTTCAGGCAATTCTCCTGCCTCAGCCTCCTGAGTAGCTGGGATTACAGGCACGCGCCACCATGCCCAGCTAATTTTTTGTAATTTTTAGTAGAGACGGGGTTTCACCATGTTGACCAGGATGGTCTCGATCTCTTGACCTCGTGATCCACCTGCCTCGGCCTCCCAAAGTGCTGGGATTACAGGCTTGAGCCAAGCAAAGATCTTAAATATGGCAGTAAATATAATCAGTGAAGCTTGGTGATAAAAAAGATGTTTAAGTATTTTTCAAGGAAAGGCATTTTTACAGTTAAAGTGAACCCCAAATGTAAATACTATTTAAATAAAGCAAACACTACAAAGTAAAGCTAAAACAGTTATATTAGAAACATTAGTGAATTTGTGATTATTTCATTTACTTGAGATCTACATATTTAATACATATAGCTATAATTTGTGCAAGAAAAAAAAATTTAGGCATATATTGTAAATGAAATATTAATTTTATTACACTGGAATATAAAGTATATTTTTGTTTCAAGGAAGATAAGATAAAGCAAACAAAATATGGGGAAAATAGTGCAAACACATATGACAAGGATACTAAAATATGGACATGAGTTGGTTATCATGTGCTTGGTGACCTTGATCTTAACCAAGGTGTCCTTAATAGGTTTCCACAGGCAACATGTTCTAGAGTCTAAACCAGACACCCTAACCAGCATACAAAGATAAAGGAAAGCCCAAATATCCAACTTCAGGGGCATTCCTGAGCAACCCAAAGTATCTATAAGAAAACTCCCCTCCTCCCTCAATTTAAAAGAGGAAGAAGACAAACAAGACAAACATTCCAATAGGAAACTTGTAACAGGACATGGGGAAAAAATTCACAGAATATAATTGTCCAGTAAATATTACGAAAGCACCCGCCTTTACATTTAATAAGGGAAAGTAAAGTTAATTATATACCCTGTTTTGACTGTCACTCCTAGTGCAACTACAAATTAGCAAAAGCTGCCCCTGAAGTAATTTGGCAGTAAGTGGCAAAAGTTTCAGAAATGTAGCTTATACTTTGACCCAACAATTCCGAGTCTAAGATTTTGCCCTCAGGAAATCACAAGAGATGTAGAAATGTGAAGAATGATTTATGTTCAAGATTGAACATTGCAGAATTCTTAAAATATAGAAAATTGGAAGCAACCAAAATGCTCAGTTGTAAGTCAACAGTTACATAATTTGTGGACTAGAAATATGGTGTGATATTATAAGGCTATTAAAGTATATTTTCAGAGAATATTGAATATTATAGGAAAATGCTCATGGCATAATTTAAATGAATAGAAATAAGTGATAAATATCTAATATTATATATGTGTGTGAATGGAAGGATTATATAAAATATTTATGGTGGATATTGCTGGGTCTGGCCTTTATGAATAGGTTTTTATTTTCTCCTTTATACTTTAATTGTGAGTGTTGTACTATAAGCATGCAATCCACTTATAACAAAAAAAGCACTAAACATTATTTGAATACCTAATAACTTCAGGAAAAAAAAATCTATGAAACACTGTTAATACAGCTTACTTCCAAAATATATTGCATATTGACTCTGTTTTTGTTTTGTTTAATTCCAAATTTGTGCTTTAAATTTACCTTTGTGAATTAAAATCCTCAGTTTTAGGAAGTGACATTTTAGCGCATATTATTCTTTTGGGAAATTTTATCAGACTTACCCTTATCTCAAGCTGGTAGAGATTGATGGGCACATATGTTGAGTAATGTGCACTGATTTTTCACAAGAACAGAAACATTTGTAGAGATTGATAGTGCAATTCTTTTAAGACAATATACACTTTGCCTTTCTAGCCATTCACACTAAAAACAAAACAAGACAAGTTTTCTTGGTTTGATCTTTTCACTTCTCTGTTGTTTTGACTAAAAGGCAAGCCTGGCTTCTGAACTTGCGTGTCTATGCAATGGTACTTCAGAGTGAAATAAACATAAAGAAAATATAAATAAATAGAAAATCATTGGGCAACTGAAAAATTACTTAGTTATATTCAGAATACCAAGGAGAGCATTTAGTTACCTTTTTGGGGGGGTTTGCATTTTAAATATTAAGATAATATTGGACTCTATTGCTGTGGTTTTAAATTTCATGTCTCAAAGAGAGTTTACTTCCTCATTCTGTTCATGAGGCTTGGCAAATAGTTTTGCTCTTTTCCATCCATATAGTACCAGCACAGAAATTTACTAACCCCAATCTGATTATGTTTCTCTTCTTTTAGGAATCTTCATACTCTCTCTTTAACTTCAGGATAGTTGTGAAGAGCTTGGCATTGCTTTGTAGGATCCACAGCCTACTTTCTTTGCCAAGCTGCCACCTTTCCTTGCACTGCTCAAGCTATGTTACAGCTACCAACATTTTCCAAACGAGCTGGGCTCCTTCCAGCCTCTGTAACTCTGTTGGCTGTTCCTTTTTTGATCAAATATGCCCATCCCAACTTCTTCACCTGACAAGAAAAGTTATATCTTGTAAGATTCATCACAGATAAATTGCGTGGGTGAAACCTGGCTGGCCTCCCCAAGGTGAATTAGTTCTTTGTTACTCTTCACTCTCAAGTCAGCTTCTATTATGCCATTTATTATGCTGTTATATAACTACATAATTGTTCATTTTGGGCTGTGCCCTCTACTAGACTTAGAATTTATGAGGATGAGGACTGTTTGTATTTCTGACTACTGGAGATGTTCAAGTCCAATGCTGGAACCAAAGGATGAGACCGGCTATAGTGTAAACTCAGCCTTGGATGAGTGATTTGCCAAGATGACAATGGATACTCCATTTCGTTCTAAGCATCTAACATTTCCTTGCCTCTCTTACCATCCTCAGTGTGGAAGGAGGAGAGGGAAGTTAGAATGGGGGCTGGGCAGGAGGTGAAGTTTCTAGTATCAATGTATCTCTTCCAACTTTAATCAGCAACTTTACTAAACATATTCTTTTCTCCTTGCCATTTCCTGAAATTTTGAGGCTCTGATAAATGGAAAGCAGCTCTCCTTACTATAAAACATTTGAGGCAACTACTGGAAAAATGATACCTAATAATATTAAACATTTTCTATGTGTGAGGTATTCTCAGTGCTTTACATATGTTAATGCATTTAATTCCCACAATAAACACCATAAGTATCATCACTATCTTTATGATGTAGATAAGAAAAATGCAGACATAGTTTATAAAACTTGCTTAACCATATTTTATGAATAAGTGGCAGATCTTATTCAAAGCCAGACAAATGATCCAGATCCCTACAACTTTCTGCCAGCCACAAGCAAAGGTACATTGTCCTCAGAACTACTGTTTTATTCTCACAGTTTTAGCCCCTAGATGTTAGTTATGGAGTTCCAGGTCAACAGTAACTGATCATAGGTGTTTTCTGAAGTTGTTTCCTTGTTTCCTTTCAAAGTCCACAAAACACACACTGAATTCACATGTCCTTGTTCCCCTTTGCACTTGTCATTCATCGTACTCTTGTTACCTCTGCTCTGCTTTCCTTCACTCCTATTTACACACTGCAGATGAATGATCTTAAAACCCTCAATCTGATCTTGCTACCTTCCAGCAAAATAGTTGCTCTGTATTCACCCCACTGCTTTTGGAATAATATCCAAACATAAAATGAAAAGACTTGCATGAGGTGGGCCCACAGTTCTAGTGTCAGGTTTGGGCTTGACAGAAGTCAAAAACAAAATAGGAAATTAGGCCATAAGAATACCCTGAGTGCAGCTTCAACATGTGAGGCTCACCATAATATCTATGCCCAAAACGACCCAGAGCTGCTTCATATTCACTGGGTTCTCTCTTGCTTTTACGCATTGTTCCCTCCATGACCATTTCCCCTTTCTCTAGGGTTCACCAAAGAAACAGAACCAATAGAACATATATAGGTATTGTATACAGAAAAATATTTATTATGAGGAGTTGGCTCACCTGATTATGGCAGCTAAGAGTTCTCCAGATCTGCCGTCTGTAAGCTGGAAAACCAGGAAGGCCAGGGGTGTTGTTCCAGTCTAAGACGGAAGGCCTGAGACTCAGAGGAGATGATGCTGTCTCAGTGTGCACTGAACACCTAAGACTCAGGAATGCTGATGTGTGAGGGCAGAAGAATATAGATGTCCCAGCTCCAACAGAGAGAGAAAATTTGCTCTTCCTCTACCTTTTTGTGCCATTTGGGCCCTCAACAGACTGGATAAGACCCACTGGTTTTGGTGATCACAATCTTCTTTTTCAGTCTACAGATTAAAATGCTAATCTCTTCTAGAAGCACCCTCATTGACTCACCTAGAAATAATTTTTTTACCAGCTATCCAAGTATCCCTTATTGGCCCAGACAAATTGATACATACCTTTACCTATCACATCCCTCTTCCTGACCAATTCTTATATATCGTAATGTTTTGACCTAAGCCACAAAAAGCTGATCTAGGAAGGAGAGCCAAAGAGAATGACAATTTAGACTTGGCTTAGTTTGTTTCACAGGATTGGCAGAAAGAGAAGTTGAACTGAAATGCAAGTGTAAGGAAGCCTCAGCTGAACCCAGAGTATATTCATTTCCTGTGGCCGTTGTAACAAATTCTTGCACACTGGATGACTTCAAACAACACACTTTTTGCTCTCAAAGTTCAAGTAGCCAGAAGCCTGAAATCAGTATCACTGACTCACAATTGAGGTATCACTAGGGCTATCCCTGTAAGGGCTCTGGGAGATAACCCATTCCTTTCCTCTTCTGGTGGTGGTTGGCATTCTTTGGCTTGTGGCTGTATCACTCTCATCTCTGGTTTTTTTTTTTTTTTGAGACAGAGTCTTGTTTCATTGCCAGGTGCCAGCCTGGAGTGGAGTGGTGTGATCTCAGCTCACTGCAACCTCCGCCTCCCAGATTCAAGCAATTCTCCTGCCTCAGCCTCCCAAGTAGCTGGGATTACAGGCACGCACCACCACGCCCAGCTAATTTTTGCATTTTTGGTAGAGACAGGGTTTTACCATGTTGGCCAGGATGGTCTCGATCTCTTGACCTTGTGATCTGCCTGCCTTGGTCTCCCAAAGTGCTGGGATTACAGGCGTGACACTGCACACGTCCTCTCTTCTCTGTTTTATTCCTCAAATCAACTTCTCCTTATGGGACTGCAGTTAGGTACCACACTGAGAATCCAGATAATCTCCCAATCTCAAAACCCTTAATTTAACAGTATCTGTGAAGATCCAGTTTCCATATAAAATAACGTTTACATGTTACAGGGATTAGGATGTAATATCTTTAGGGAGTGATTTTTCAACTTCCCACATATGTAGCTTTGGAAATCTGGAAATCAGATGGCCTGTCATAATTACCTCCCAACTGAGGAAAGAAAGTTAAGCTTTTGCATCCCTAAATTGATAAATCAGATGAATTACGTTACCTCTGAGGATGGGAGCATACTCTTGGCTGTGGGGCTTTGGAAGAATGCAATTTCCAGAGAAAAGATTCAGCTTTGAGTCTTCATCAGGTCACACCACTGGCAGTTGGCATTAATGCTTTACTTCTAAAGTAGTGATCTGGGTGACATCAGCACGTCCACTCAACCTACTACCTTTTATTGGCCCATGACTGTGCCACAGTTACTGATTCAGGGTCATTGTTTCATGAAGCCAATAGGCCTGACCATTGCTTATCCCAAAGGTATACATTAAATATCGCTGTGTTTGTAAAACTTTCCTGTATCTTGCCTCTCTCCACTTTTCTCCCATACAACTTATTTTTTTCTCTGTTGTTGTTGTTTTTTTTATTAGCATACATATTTTAGCACTCATTCTCACTGGGTAATGATAGTACTTACATGTCTGTTTTCCCTTACTAGACTGTTAGGTCCTTAAGAGTAAAGTTCCTGATTTGTTCCTATTTGTAACTGCCTCAGTATCTGGCAGATGGTAGGTGCTCATAAATTTTTAATAAATGAACTAATGAATGTAGCTTAATGCAGCCACTCTCTGCCTCTCCATCAATTGGTGGAGCAGACGGAACAGCCAACTGTATGAACGAAAGCCATCAAGCATGTCCAACAAAAGTGACTGAGTGTGTATCGGGAGGCAGTAAAGTAAACAATATCTCAAGGGTCACAGCTGTTTCGCTGCCTTTCAGCCAAGAAATACCATGATTTACTTTCTGCTCTTGCCAAGGATGAAGAAATAAAGTCATAAACAAAAAGTGAAGGAGTGAAGAATTACTCAGCTTGGATGGACAGGTCGATCTGCTTGCCCACCTGTGGCCAAGCAAGTGTGATCAAACAATAATATACTTTCTCCTTCTAGTCACATCTTAGTCTTTATTCTTTAACAAGAATGAAGGACTTTTCAGTGGGAAATGTAGTTCCACATCTAACATCACCGACAAAGTCAGTTTTATAAACAGTTAACATCAACAGTCCCCATTATTGTAGGGACTTTATAAAAATCTGCCCCAAATGTACTCCTTCTCTTTGCAGGTTGCCAAATTTCAAGAGTACTCTTCCATAATAATCGCTTCACAGGGATATTAGTGGGTTTAACAGTTGAGAATTAATGAATACAGAAACTACTAGAACAGCACACATGGCATATACCTAATAAAGATTTTTTGTTCTTTTATTTGCCTTTAACAGTTTAAGATCAATCAAAACTTACGTATTCACATGGAAAGTTCGGTGGGATGAGGTCAATATGGTAATTACTCTGTGTCTTATTTTGAAAATTTTACATTTGTTAAAATAACATGCATGTAATAAAAGTTCAGTGTGCAGCAATATTAAACGAAAAGAAATAGACTTCTGTCTTCCTTTCCCCAAACCTTCTGTTAATGCAATTATTCTAAACGATATGATGAAATCTACTTTTCCCAATTTATTGGTTTTACATAGTAACTGTAAACTTTGCCTATGAAAGATGAGGAATTTAGTTGACTTATGTTACTACTTCCCTCCTACTTTTGTTGTTTATATTATTACTTAATTCTTCTATTGGTTTTATTTCTTATTCAAAGTAATATATATGTAAATCTGTGTTTCTATCTTTGTCATAATATAGGGTATTCCTTGATATTTACCGTTTAAATCATATAATTACAAACGTGCAGAGCTTTGTGCCCCGTGGTTTGATGATGAACTGAGTCAGTGGTGAAGAAAGCAGAGGGCTGATGTGTAGCATTTTACTAGTTCTGTGGTTGATTTTAAGCTACCAACCTGACTTTGAATTCCCTTCTATAATTAAAATTACCTTCAGTGCTTTTTCCATGGTTTAGCTTTTAAAAGATTAATAAGCTGCATTTACAAAATTATTATGCAAATGTTATTCAGTAGAGAACAAAATATTGTGATTCCTAATAGAGAAAGAAATGTTAAACTCTAATTTTCAAGTTCCAATTGTATTTTAGAAATAATTAAATCCATCAATCTGAAGGATAATATACTTCTTCCAAAATTCAAAAGATAACACAATGTAACAGGAGCAACAGATAGAAAATAAACACTACTTTTACATAGTTTTGATCACAGAAACCTGTTTTGCAAAATGCTTGGAAGGCCATTCTGCTGCCTTAGCATTATTAAGAGTTACTACCCAAAACAGAACAGAAACGATATTATTTCTCATCCATATTATAATGCCTCACAAATACCACAAATATGTAGCTAGATTCTAAGCAAGAATTTCAGTGATGTGAAACAAAGGGGAGATGGGCTTGTGATTTTGTATAAACATGTAAAATCCAGGCTTCCCTGCCTAAGAAGGTATTGGCAACTGCAGACATGTTACTTGTTCAATTATGTGTAAATACTAGGATGCATTGTTGCATATCTTTTTTGACTTATTTTTTCCTACTGCTTTCCATCATTTGTTGGAATAATAGGAGTTTCTTCAATGATGGAAATGTTCTATTTCTTCACTGTTCAATTATATGTATGTATGTATGCATGCATCTATCTATCTATCTATCTATCTATCTATCTATCTATCTATCTATCATCTGTCTCTCTGTCTATTCAATGGTAGTCATGAGCCACTTATGGCTATTGAGTACTCAAAATGTGGCTAGTGGCTAGGCACAGTGACTCATACCTGTAATCTCAGCACTTTGAGAGCCTGAGGCAGGTGGATCATTTGAGGTCAGGAGATTGAGACCAGCCTGGCCAACATGGTGAAACCCATCTCTACTACAAAAGCAAAAAAATGAGCCAGGCATGGTGGCACATGCCTGTAATCTCAGCTACTTGGGAAGCTGAAGCACAAGAATCGCTTGAACCTAGGAGGCGGAGGTTGCCGTGAGCCAAGATTGCATCACTGCACTCCAATGTGACTAGAAAGGGAACTAACTTTATATAATTTTAATTCCACTAATATTAAATAGCCAAACATGGCTAGAGAGTACATACTGGTAGTGCAGTTCCTGCAGAGGCCATGGACTAGGAAAGATAAAGATTGCAGCACTGGGAACTCTCTAGTCAGGTCTGAGAATGAAGCAATCTGCTCAGCTATTACTTAGAAGGTTCTTCTTACTTTGGTGGGCTGGGATACATAGAAGGAAATAAGAATCAACAATTTTGTGACACTAAACCTGTGCTACTGGAGGCTGAATATTTTAAGCATAAAAGTCAGTCTCTTTCATTTCACTCTCTTTATTTGACAGTTATGATGCATTTTACACTAAAATGCATTTAGCATTTTAGTTTATATTTGGACTGTGATGTTCTTGCATGTATCTCTATTTCTGGAGATTCTAAATGCTTTTTTTTTTCTTGGTGGGCATAACAACGATATACCTTCAAAATATTAAGAGTTTCTGGTTGCTCTAGGTTTAATAGAATCCACTTTTCATGAAGACGTTATTCTCAGAGCCTGTGAATTTTTAGACCTTTTGCTTTACCCACAAAACAGCTGGCATCTTGAGCTTTCTTGTCATATTCTCAGGTTCATTCATTCATATAGTCCATCATTATTTGCTGAATACCCACTGAATGCCAGATACTGTCATAAACATTAGAAAATCGGCAGTGAACAGACCAACTCCCTACCCTTATGAAGCTTATGTTTCAGTAGAGGGAGACACCAAGTAAACAAATAAATAAAAATAATAATTCAGATAGTAAAATAAAGCTGAGTAAGGAGGCTAGATACTGCTGTGAATGGAGAAAGATTTGTGACTGTTTTATATAGGTTGGTCATAGAAAGCTTTATTAGTATGATGGGAGCTTGAGCAGAGGCCCAAAGGAAAAAAGAAGAAAGCCCTGTGCAAATCAGGTGAAGAACATCCCAAGCCAAGGCAACATCAAACGTAAATGTTCCCAGGTGAGAATGCTTAGGGTAATGACTTGAGCTCTTTGTTCATGGTCATGATTGTCAACCTGTCCCAATTTGTATGAATGGGAAAACACAGGCCGGATACTTTAAAAAGAGCTTTAACTCTGGGGCTGAAACACTATTACTAGAGATTTTACCTTTGCCTTGGCAGAATGCCTTTGTTTGAGAAGGCAGACTGCAGCCTACATCGGGGTGTGTGTGTGTGGTGTGTGTGTGTGGTGTGTGTGTGGTGTGTGTGTGTGGTGTGTGTGGTGTATGTGTGGTGTGTGTATGTGTGTGTGGTGTGTGTGGTGTGTGGTGTGTGTGTGGTGTGTGTGTATGGTGCGTGTGGTGTGTGTGTGGTGTGTGTGTGTGGTGTGTGTGTGGTGTGTGTATGTGTGGTGTGTGTGTGGTGTGTGTGTGGTGTGTGTGTGTGGTGTGTGTGTGTGGTGTGTGTGTGATGGTGCGTGTGGTGTGTGTGTGTGGTATGTGTGTGGTGTGTGTGTGGTGTGTGTGGTGTGTGTGTGGTGTGTGTGTGGTGTGTGTATGTGTGGTGTGTGTGTGGTGTGTGTGTGGTGTGTGTGTGGTGTGTGTGTATGGTGCGTGTGGTGTGTGTGTGTGGTGTGTGTGGTGTGTGTGTGTGTGGTGTGTGTGTGTATGGTGCGTGTGGTGTATGTGTGTATGGTGCGTGTGGTGTGTGTGTGTGGTGTGTGTGTTTGTGGTAGAGTGGGTAGTAGAAATATAACTGGTTTGGCTGTTCTGAACAGTTCTTTAATTACTTAGGCTTCGGCATCATGACCGATTTGGGAGTCTTTGTCCACAGCTTCCTCTTCCCCTATGGATTCCTTTATATGTTCTGGGCTTTTGGCTTTCTCTGTTCTGGTTTTGTCAAATAAAATAATCCATTCTGCTTTCCATATTATAGAAATTCCTTAATATCTCTGATCACTCTGATCTCTGGGGCTATAATAATCCATATATAGCCCCAATCTGAGAATGGGGCTATATATGGATTATACTCTATTTACTAACATTTTAATAGGATTTTGGAAGGAACATTAATTCATGTACCACCCTGAAGTCTTCAGCTGTGGCTGGAATATGAGGCAGTAAAGATCATATTGCACAGTCCTGAGCGAGCCATCACTTTGGGAAAGTATTAAACAGTCAGCCCTTTATGGCTACGTTCTGAGCTTCTTACTGTGTGAATATTACAGTGACTGGACTGTTGCAGTTTTGTTGTAAGTATAATACTTAACAAGGATCGCTTAAGGATTCGTGTTGTGAGACTAAGGCAGGGGGCTCACAGAGTGAGTAGCTTGTAGAGGGTTCATAGGAAGGTGAGCTAATAGTCAAGATTTAAATGCAGACATTAGTAATTACAATTCAGTGATATCAATAGCAGCATGAATTGGATAAATCCTTCAAAATATAAAGGTATCTCGAGTAAGAGAATGTGACCTAAGGAGTCCTAGGTGTGTAGCTTAAAAGGTTATGTTTCAAAGCCTTCTACTTATTTTTCCTAAGAAGGGAAATCTTGAGGTGGGCTAGCCTAGTGGTTAAAAGTGAATACTCTAGAATTGGATTTCTGGGGTTTGAAATCCATCTGTTCAGTACAACAGCTTATTAAATAAGTGGTAGCCTGTAGGCCTGCAGGCCAGAAATAGTCCTCAGGAATTTTAGCTCAATTGTATGAATGTGTACTGATTATCATTAGGTCGCAGTTCCGGAGCTGGTCCCTAAGGACAGAGACACAGGAAATATATTTTCTTCAATGTGGGGTGCTTACAGCTGGATAGAGAGATTGTCACATAAAGAAATGATTATGAGTAAAACCAGCAACAGAAGCTTGGATAAGGCACAGAAGTAATACAGCAGGGAGGGTAATTGACAGCAGAGTCAGGGCGGGTTGTCAAGAGGATCAGCACCCATGGTCATGATACTGAAGAGCGAGCAGGATGCTTCCCGTGGGACCTGGCAGGCAACTTGATGCAGGCTAATGTGCTTACCTCCAGAGGTTTTTGTATGGTTATCTTAGTATGAAGAGATTTAGGGAGCAGACTGCCACAGCCTGGGTAACAGTTGCTCTAGTCCATTGAGACCCTTGAACCTTTTCAATGTTTTTTACATGAAATACTTTCTTAGCTATATCCTCTGCATTTTTACAGGCTTCAAAATCATCCTATCACCCACAGCACATCCTGTAGTGGAGGTGGGCGGCATTTACCTATCTGAATTATTGCTGTTTTTATTTATTTACTTCATTTTCTGTTTACTGGGAAATTATTGCTATATTTATTTATTTACTTATTTTTCTGTTTACCAGGAACTGGCGGTAGCAGAGGGAAAGCCAATTAATCCTTGATAAGAACGGGCTGTAGGGAAGTGTTAATAGTATTTTGTAGTTAAAAAGGGAGGGGCACCAGAAAGTGCTTAGTCTTGATAATAGCTTACAAATACATTTTCCAAATCAAACATCTCCACATTTCATTTTTAGGAGAGAAAATGAAATGGAAGACATGATTTCAGTTACAAGCTCACTTAACACTAAAAAATCTTCCTTTGCAATAAACTTAGTCCCACTCAAAACTGGAAAGTGATTATTTCTGAAGACAGGAAAAGAAGAGAGCATTTCATTTTAAAATGAGTATCGATTTTTTTTTTCTTATTAGAACAAAACTTGCACATTGTGGACAATACAGAACTCAGAAAGGGGACTAGTGATCTCATTTTCTTGGGTTTGTTATTAAGATAACATTGTGGAATATTTCTTTAAAGCCCTTTTCCTATCCATATGAAATTATATTTGCAAAGTATTATTTAAACCACTTGTCGTATTGCAGTATTACAAAAGAATTCAATTCTAATATTTACAAGCTTTATTATACTTTTCTATTTCACATGCAGAAATTATCTGCTCTTTTTGGATTTGCTAAGGAGGATTCAGAAGCTACGTTCTTTCTATTTTCAATATTTTTGTCACTATTTTCCAAGGTTCGTTCTTCCTTCCTTCCCTCCCTTCTAAGCCTGGGATTGTCACCTCATTCTGCATCTGTCATGCTTCTGTCTTTGGGTACTATGTGGCCTTGGTTGAGTTGAAACTTACTCCCGATTTTTTTCATAAAATAAAAGTAATGATAAATAATTGATGTTTTAACTTGGTTGAATTGGTCTCTCATCAACATATTAGTGTAATTTATGAGAACAGTAACATAAAGGGCTTTTAGATCTCTATATTCCACAGATACCTAATGCTATTTAACTCTGAGATAACCTGGCACTTTTAATGGAAAGTACAAGTGAACATTTATATCCACCTCACTGGCATATAATCTTGTGAAGAAATCAAAGTAGAAAAGGAAAAAGGGCAAGGACTTGGAAATTCAAATAGGATAATTGTAGGAAAGCTGCAAAGGCTTCAAATAAAAACTCTCCATTCAATTACTGAGCAAAATATTATTCACACTGTTGAATAATAGTCACACTCCTCAGATAATTTATTTTTAAAACAAATCCTAATGGAAGGTTGTTGTAACTAGAAAATGTCGAATTTTTTAGTTCTAAGTTTGTCAAATTACAGTCTGTGGCTTGCTTCTAGATGGTGCTTAACAAATAATTTGTGTTCAGCAAGTATTTGTGTAAATGATGAATTAATGAATGAGTGAATTACATAAGTAATACTGAATTGGTATTGGAAGTGTTTGATCAATTGTAGATTGTAGTCTGTAAGGGGAAATATTACATTGGTCAGTGAAGTTCGCTACAGGTGTCAGCAGTTAGATGACTGTGTTGAGGACCATATCAAGATATCACATCATTGTTCTTTTAGCTAAGCACAATGCCAGGCACAGAGTAGCTACTCAATAAATAAGATTTGGATGAATCTGAAATGGATGAATAATGAACTCTAACACAGAAGGTTGGGTAGGCACACACATACACACATGGGTGTATTAGCGTGTGAGTGGTCAGAAATATCATCAGTTATAAGGCAACAAGGAACAATTTTCTACACCTAATGAGTAGTTGTCATTCCATCCATGTACATAAGTTTACTAGATTTACTCACACTTACAAGAGGCTTCACCCTGGAGTTTCTCAAATGGTTCACGTGTCTTCTCCTGGAACCTGAGAGAATTGATTCCAATCACTTGGGGAATATTGACAGATTTCACCAAAAAGCAGAAAGCATTCATTGTCTATTTCCTATTTTTTTCTTTATTTCTTCTAAAACAAAACAAAACAAAACAAAACAAAACAAAAAATCCAGGATGGATGTGCAGACTGTGCAAGTTGTTACATAGGTATATGTGTGCAGTGGTGGTTTGCTGACCGATCCTCTAAGTTCCCTCTACTTACCCCCACTCCCCAACAGTCCATGGTGTGTGTTGTTCTCCTCTCTTTGTCCATGTGTTCTCAGTGTTCAACTCCCACTTCCGAGTGAGAACATGCAGTGTTAGGTTTTCTGTTCCTGTGTTAGTTTGCTGAGGATAATGGCTTCCAGCTTCATCCATGTCCCTGTAAAGGACATGATCTCATTCCTTTTTATGGCAGCATAGTATTCCATGGTATATATATTCCATGGCACATAGTGTTCCATGATACATATATTGGAATATATGGTACATATATGTTCCAAAGAAAATATATGTACCATATTTTCTTTATCCAGTCTGTTATTGATGGGCATTTGGGTTGGTTCCATGTCTTTGCAATTGTAAACAGTGCAGCAATAAACATATATATGCACGTTTCTTTATAGGAGAATGATTTATAGTCCTTTGGGTAGATACCCTGCAATGGGATTACTGGATCAGAGGGTTTTTCTAGTTCTAGATCCTTGAGGAATCACCATACTGTCTTCCACAATGGTTGAACTAATTTACATTCCCCCCAAAGTGTAAAAGCATTCCTTTTTCTCCACAGCCTCACCAGCATCTGTTGTTCTCTAACTTTTTAATAATCACCATTCTGACTCGCATGAGATGGTATCTCATTGTGGTTTTTATTTGCATTTTTCTGATGATCAGTTATGTTGAGCTTTTTTTCATGTTTGTTGGTTGCATAAATATCTTCTTTTGAGAAGTGTCTTTTCATATCCTTTGCCCACATTTTGATGAGGTTGATTTTTCTTATAAATATGTTTAAGTTCCTTGTAAATTCTGCATATTAGAACTCTGTCAAATGGGTAGATTGCAAACATTTTCTTCCATTCTGTAGGTTGCCTGTTCAGTCTTATGATAGTTACTTTTGCTCTACAGAAGCTTTTTAGTTTAATTAGAGCCCGTATGTCAATTTTGGCTTTTGTTGCAATTGCTTTTGACATTTTTGTCATGAAGTATTTGCCTGTGCCTGTGTCCTGAATGGTATTGCATAGGTTTTCTTCTAGAGTTTTTATGGTTTTGGATTTACATTTAAGTCTCCAATCTATCTTGAGTTAATTTTTGTGTAAGGTATAAGAAAGAGTTCCAGTTCCAGTTTTCTGCATATGGCTAGTCAGTTTTCCCAGCAAATTTTACTAAATAGAAGCTCCTTTCCCAATTGCTTGTTTTGTTAGGTTTGTTAAAGATCAGATGGTTCTAGATGTGTGGTGTTATTTATGAGGTCTCTGTTCTGTTCCATTGGTCTAAATGTCTGTTTTCCTACCAGTACCATGCTGTTTTGATTACTGTATCCTCGTAGTATAGTTTGATGTCAGGTAGCATGATGCCTCCAGATTTTTTCTTTTTTCTTAGGATTGGCTTGGTTGTACAGGATCTTCTTTGATTCCATATGAAACTTAAAATAGTGTTTTTTTTAATTCTGTGAAAAATGTCAATGGTACTTTAATGGGAATAGTGTGGAATCTATAAATTACTTTGGGCAATATGGCCATTTTCATGACATTAATTCTTCCTATCTATAAGCATGAATTTTTTTTCCATTTGTTTGTGTCCTTTTTTATTTCCTTGAGCAGTGGTTTGTAGTTCTCCTTGAAGAGGTCCTTCACATCCCTTGTTAGCTGTATTGCTAGGTATTTTATTCTCTTCATACCAATTGTGAATGGGAGTTTATTCATGATTGGCTCTCTCTTTGCCTATTGTTGGCATAAAGAAATGTTTGTGATTTTTGCACATTGATTTTGTTTCCTGAGACTTTGCTGATATTGCTTATCATCTCAAGAAGTTTTGGGCTGAGATGATGGGGTTTTCTAAATATAAAATCATGTAATCTGCAGAGACAACTTGACTTTCTCTCTTCCTATTTGAATGCACTTTATTTCCTTCTCTTGCCTGATTGCCCTGGCCAGAACTTATAATACTATGTTGAATAGAACTGGTGAGAGAGGGCATCCTTGTCTTGTACTAGTTTTCAAAGGGAATGCTTCCAGCTTTTGCCCATTCAATATGACATTGGCTGTGGGTTTGTCTTAAATAACTTTTATTATTTTGAGATATGTTTTATCAATACCTAATTTATTTAAAGATTTTAACAGAAAGGAATATTGAAATTCATCAAAGGCCTTTTCTGCATCTATTGAGATAATAATTTGGTTTTTGTCTTTTATAATCCATCATTCTGTTTATATGATGGATTATATTTGTTGATTTGCATATGTTGAACCAGTCTTGCTTCCTAGGGATGAAGTCAATATGATCATGGTGGATAAACTTTTTGATGTGCTACTGGATTCGATTAGCCAGTATTTTATTGAGGATTTTCACATTTATATTTGTCAGGGATATTAGCCTGAAATTTTTTTTTATTGTGTTTCTTCCCATTTTTGATATCAGGATGATGCTGGCCTCATAAAATGAATTAGGGAGGAGTCCCTCCTTTTCAATTGTTTGGAATAGTCTCAGAAGGAATGGTAGCACCTTTTTGTATTTTGGGTATAATAAAGCTGTGAATCCATCTGGTCCTGGGCTTTTTTTGGTTGGTAGGCTATTAATTACTGCCTCAATTTCATAGCCTGTTATTGTTCTATTCAAGGATTCAATGTCTTCCTGGTTTAGTCTTAGGAGGGCATATGCATCCAGAAATGTATTCATTTTTCTAGATTTTCTAGATTTGCATAGAGGTGTTTATAGTATTTTCTGATGGTAGTTTGTATTTCTGTGGGGTCAGTCGTAATATCCCCTTTGTCAATTTTTATTGTGTCTATTTGATTCTTCTCTCTTCTTCTTCTTTATTAGTCTAGCTAATAGTCTATCTATTTTGTCAATTTTTCAAAAAACCAGCTCCTGGATTTGTTGATTTTTGGATGGGTTTTTTGTATCTCTGTCTTTTTCAATTCTTCTCTGATCTTAGTTATTTCTTGTCTTCTGCTGGCTTTTAGATTAGTTTGCTCTTGCCTTTCTAGGTCTTTTAATTGTGATGCTAAGAACGTTGATTTAAGATCTTTCTAGCTTTCTGATGTGGGCATTTAGTGGTATAAAATTTCCCTCTTAACACTGCTTTAGCTGTGTCCCAGAATTTCTGGTACTACATTGTCTCTTTGTTCTCTTGGTTTCAAAGAACTTCTTGATTTCTGCCTTAATTTTATTATTTGTCCAGAAGGAATTCAGGAGCAGGTTGTTGTTCAACTTCCATGAAATTGTGTGATTTTGAGTGAGTTTCTTAATACTTAGTTCTAATTTGATTGCACTGTGGTTTGAGAGACCATTTGTTATGATTTCTCTTATTTTGCATTTGCTGAAGAGTATTTTACTTCCCATTATGTGGTTGATTTTAGAATAAGTGCCATGTGGCACTGAGAAGGATGTACATTCTGTTGATTTGAAGTAGAGAGTTCTGTACACAGCTACTAGGTCCACTTGATCCGCAGCTGAGTTCAGGTCCTGAATATCCTTGTTAATTTTCTGTCTTGTTGATCTGCCTAAGTTGGATGTTAAAATCTCCCATGGTTATTGTGTGGGAATCTAAGTCTCTTTGTAGGTCTCTGACAACTTGTTTAATGAATCTGTACGCTCCTATAATGGGTGCATATATATTTAGAATAGTTAGCTCTTCTTGTTGAATTGTTCCCTTTCTATTTATATAATGTTATTCTTTGTCGTTTTTGAATTTTGTTGGTTGAAAGTCTGTTTTGTCAGAGACTAGGATTGCAACCCCTGTTTTGTTTTGTTTTGTTTTTTGCTTTCCACTTCCTTGGTAAACTTTCCTTCATCCCTTTACTTTGAGCCAGTGTTTGTCTTTGCATGTAATATGGGTCTCCTGAATATAGCACACTGATGGGTCTTGACTCCTTATCCAATTTTCCACTCTGTGTCTTTCAATTGGGGCATTTAGCCCATTTACATTTAAGGTTAGTATTGTTATGTGTAAATTTGATCCTGTCATCATGATACTATTTGGTTCTTTTGCATGCTAGTTGATGCAGTTTCCTCATCGTGTCCTTGCTCTTTATATTTTGGTATGTTTTTTTGCAGGGGCTGGTACCAGTTTTTCCTTTCCATATGTAGTGCTTCTTTCAGGAGGTCTTGCAGAGCAGGCCTAGTGGTAATGAAATCCCTCAGCATTTGCTTCTCTGGAAAATATTTTGTTTCTCCTTCACTTATGAATCTTAGTTTGGCTGGATATGAAATTATGGGTTGAAAATTCTCTTCTTTAAGAATTTTAAATATTGGCCCCCAATACCTTCTGGCTTGTAGAGTTTCTACTGAGAGTTCTGCTGTTAGCTAATGGGCTTCCCTTTGTTGGTGACCTGGCCTTTTCTCTGGCTGCCCTTAGCAATTTTTCCTTCATTTCAAGTTTGGAGAAACTGATTATTATATGTCTTGGGATTGATCTTCTCATGAAGTATCTTAATGGTGTTCTCTGTATTTCCTAAATTTGCATGTTGGCCTGTCTTGGTAGTTTGGGGAAGTTCTCCTGGATAATATCCTGAAGTGTGTTTTCCAGCTTCTTTCCATTCTCCCCATCTCCTTCTGGTATTTCATTCAATTATAGGTTCAGTCTTTTTATGAAGTCCTATATTTCTTGGAGGCTTTGTTCATTCCATTTCTTTCTTTATCCTCTATTTTTATCTACATGTCTTAGATGAGCAAGGTGGTCTTCAAACTCTCACATCCTTTCAGATATCAGGAATTCTTCTTGGTTGATTTGGCTCTTTATACTTGTGTATGCTTCATGAAGTTCTTATGCTGTTTTCAGCTCCATTGGGTTGTTTATGTCCTCTCTAAACTGGTTATTCTATTAGCAATTGCTCTAACCTTTTATAAAAGTTCTCAGCTTCTTTGCATTGGTTAGAACATGCTCCTTTAGCTCATCATAGTTTTTGTTATTACCAATCTTCTGAAGCCTACTTCTGTCAATTCATAAATCTGATCCTCTGTCCATCCAGTTCTGTGCCCTTGATGGAGAGATGTTATGATCATTTAGAGGAGAAGAGGCATTCTGGCCTTCTGAGTTTTCAACATTTTTGTTGTTGATTCTTTCTCATCTTGTGAGTTTGTCTAGTTCGGTCTTTGAGGCTGCTGACCCTTTGATGGGGTTTTTGTGAGGGCCTTTCTGTTCTTGTTGTTACTTTCTGCTTGTTTGTTTTTCTTTCAATTGTCCAGTCCCTCTTCTGTAGGGCTGTGGCAGTTTGCTGGGGGTTCACATCAGACCTTTTTCATCTGATTCACTCCCATGCCTGGAAATGTCTTTCAAGGAGGCTAGAGAGCAGCAAAGATGGTTGCCTGATCCTTCTTCTGGGACCTCTGACTTCAAGGGGCACCAACCTGACATCACTAGGATTGCTCTTTTATAGGGTGTCTGACGGCCCCTTTGGAGGGTCTCACCCAGTTGGGTGGCATGGGCAGCAGGACTTGTTTAATGAAGCACTTTGTCCCTTGGTGGAAAGGATGTGTTTCACTGGTGGGAAACCAACATGTGTGGTCTGCCTTGATTCCTCAAAACTTCCAGGAGGAGAGGATGAGCTCCACAGAGACTGAGATGACCCTTCCCACTAGGGGCTCAGGCCCAGGGAGATCCAAATTCTGTTCCTGAGTCTCTGACTGGAGTTATTAGAAATCCTGCAGGGAAACCCCCCACTGAGGAAGGATGGGTTGGGGTTAAGCCTGAGGGGGCACTCTGGCTACAGCTGGAGTATTGGACTGTGGGGACAAGTCTTGGGACCAGGCCATCCAGCCTCCCTAGTTCCCAGCAGGGGAAAAGCACAGCCTGGAGCTATAGAAATTGGTGCCTCCCTTCCCCTGCCCAGGATGCTTAACAGGTCATTTAGACCCCTAGTGCTGGCTGCGACCTCTCTGCAGGAACTCAAAAGGCTTAGACAGCAGGCAGCCACAGCCAGTATGGTGTGTGGCTGCTCCCTACCCTCCACACCCACATGAGTTTGGTAGGCTTAAACAGATTCCAGCTGAGAGGCTATAAGAATATGCGTGTTCTGAAGTTGGTACGCTAGGCCCTGGTGGCATGGGTTCATGAGTGGGATCTTCTGATCTATGGATTTCACAGTTCTGTGGAAAAAGCACAGTTTCTCCATCTAGGTAGTGTGCTCACTCTCTGCCTCCCTTGGCTGTGGGGAGGAGGTTCCCCATCCCTGTGTGGCTCTCAGGTGGGCTGCTGCACCACACTGCTCTTTCTTCTCTCTGTAGGTTATGCCAGCCTTCTAGTCAATTTTGCTGTGAGAACCTGGATGCTTTGGTTGCTGGTGAAGGATTCACAAGGTTATGTTTTTTTATGTTGTTATGTTTGTTCCTTTCTATGGAAATCTCCAAACATGATGGCTTCTAGTTGGCCATCTGAGCACTGCCCCCCTCTTGTCTATTTCTTAAGACAGTTTCACCTCACCACTCCTATTCAACATAGTATTGGAAGTTCTAGCCAGAGCAATCAGGCAAGAAAAATAAATAAGTGGTATTCAATTAGGAAAGGAGGAAGTCAAACTGTCTCTATTTGTAGATGACATGATTGTGTACTTAGAAGACCCCATTGTCTCAGCCCAAAATCTTCTCAAACTGATAAGCAACTTTAGCAAAGTCTCAGGATATAAAATCAATGTGCAAAAATCACAGGTATTCCTATACACCAATAACAGACAAATAGAGAGCCAAATCAAGAGTGAACTCCCATTCACAATTGCTACAAAGAGAATAAAATACCTAGGAATACAACTAACAAAGGATGTAAAGGACCTCTTCAAGGAGAACTACAAACCACTGCCTAATGTAATAAGAGAGGACACAAACAGATAGAGAAACATTCTATGCTCATGGTTAGGAAGAATCAATATTGTGAAAATGGCCATACTGCCCAAAGTAATCTATAGATTCAATGCTACCCCATCAAGCTACCAATGACCTTCTTCACAGAACTGGAAAAAACCACTTTAAACTTCATATGGAATCACAAAAGACCCTGCATAGCCAAGACAATCCTAAGCAAAAAGAACAAAGCCAGAGGCATCACACTGCCAGGCTTCAAACTATACTACAAGGCTATAGTAATCAAAACAGCATGGGACTGGTACCAAAACAGAGACATAGGCCAATGGAACAGAACAGAGACCCCAAGAGAAACACCACACATCTACAGCCATCTGATCTTTGACAAACCCAGCAAAAACAAGCAATGGGGAAAGGACTCCATGTTTAATAAATGGTGGTGGGAAAACTGGCTAGTCATGTGCAGAAAGCAGAAACTGGACCCCTACCTGTCACCTTACACTAAAATTAACTCCAGATGGATCAAATATTTAAACATAAAACCTAACACCATAAAAACACTAGAAGAAAATGTAGGCAAAACCATCCAGGACATAGGCATAGGCAAAGACTTCATGACTAAAACACCAAAAGCAATGGCAACAAAAGCCAGGATAGACAAATGGGATTTAATTAAACTCCAGAGCTTCTGTACAGCAAAAGATACCATCATTAGAGTGAATCAGCAACCAACAGAATGGGAATGTTTGCAATCTACCCATCTGACAGAGGGCTAATATCCAGAATCTATAAGAACTAAAACAGATATACAAGAAAAAAAAAAAAAAACAAGCCCATTCAAAAGTGGGCAAAGGACATGAACAGACACTTTTCAAAAGAGGACATATATGAGGCCAACAAACATATGAAAAAATGCTCATCATCACTGGTCATTAGAGAAATGCAAATGAAAACCACATTGTGATATCACCTTATGCCAGTTAGAATGGCGATCATTAAAAAATCTGGAGACAACAGATGCTGGAGAGGATGTGGAGAAATAGGAACACTCTTACACAGTTGGTGGGAGTGTAAATTAGTTTAACCATTGTGGAAGACAGTGTGGCAATTTCTCAAGGATCTAGAAATAGAAATTCCATTTGACCCAGCAATCCCACTATTGGGTATATACCCAAAGAACTATAAATTGTTCTGCTATAAAGACACATGCACATGTATGTTCATTGCAGCCCTGTGTACAATAGTAAAGATCTGGAGCCAACCCAAATGCCCATCAATGATAAACTGGACAAAGAAAATGTGGTACATATACGCCATGGAATACTACACAGCCATAAAAAACAATGAGTTCACGTCCTTTGTAGAGACTTGGATGAATCTGGAAACCATCATTCTCAGCAAACTGACCCAAGAACAGAAAGTCAAGTACCATATTTCTCACTCATAGGTGGGTGTTGAACAATGAGAACATGTGGACTCAGGGAGAGGAGCATCACACACAGGGGACAGTTGGGGGGGTAGGAGAGAGACAACGAGGTGTGGGGGGGATGGGAAGGGATAACTTGGGGAGAAATGCCAGATATAGTATGCACGAAAAGTAAAATAAATTAAAAAAAAGAGACAGTTTTACCTTGTAAAATTCAAGATTTGAGAAAGATATAATGCAAGAAGTAGTATTTTCTTTTCTTTTTTATATTCTTTCAACTCTACAGCATTGAACAATAGGCTCAAGAGATAATGCACATTGGTATTCGTATTCGTTCATTCTTACACTGCTATAAATAAATACCTGAGACTGGGTAATTTATAAAGAAAAGAGGTTTAATTGGCTATGGTTCTGCAGTCTTTACAGAAGCATGATGCTAGCATCTGCTCAGCTTCTGGGAGGCCTCAGGAAACTTTCAATCATGGCAGAAGGTGAAGGGGAAGCAGGCATGTCTTACATGGCTGCAGCTGGAGGAAGAGGGGTAGGATAGGTGCTACACACTTTTTAACAACCAGATCCTGTGAGAATTCTGTCCGGAGAACAGCAGGAGGGGGGCGGTGCTAAACCATTCATGAGAAACCACTCCCGTGATCCAATCACCTCCCACCAAGCCTCATCTCGAACATTGGGGATTACAATTGAACATGAGATTTGGCTGGGGCACCGATCCAAACCCTATCAATGTTACTTTCACTTTATAAATTGTTCTTTACAAAAATCTATGTGGCCAGTATTAAATCTAATTTTTATAGTTGGGAAAATTGGAATATATTTAAATCAATGCTCTCACACTTAAATGAGCATTGGAATCACAGAAATCTTGATAAAATGTAGTTTCTGATTCAACAGGCTTATAGGTCTTTTCAGAGGTCCCCAGAATGCTGAGCAGCCTTTTGCCAAGCTAAGTTTAAGACACTACCTCTTCAAAGAGACCTTCTGTTATTCTTTCCTGTCTGCACTATTACAGCACCTGTGTTGATCTATATCTTAGCATTGGTAACACTGCATTACTTATTTGTGTGAGCCATTTTAGATTGTAAGAAGTTTGAGGATGGAGATGGTGTCTTGACCTCTGAGTAATCGTTATCAAGGATAGTGCCTGCTAGAGTCTGGTAGCACAATTAACTCTTGCTAATGAATGATGTTATGGAAGGGCCACTTTCTTGCTGAATTAGTGGCTGTTTTTTCAGTGTCCCTGGACTAGAAGATGCCTGTTCCCAGGACCCTGTTCTGTGACCTATGTGTTTTCAGGCAGGTTATTATGTACTTGAAATATCTTTTGTGAACAGGCTAGTTTAGTCCACAGATAACTCACAGATCACCTTCATGGTTGTTCATATATTAAAATTATAATAACTCATAAAGCAGTTGTGGTACCTCCACATGGTTTTTATTCAGGGCCTAATCATGTAGCCCTAGGTATGAGGTGCTACGTGTGTTTAAAGTTTGGTCTTGCAGAACCCAAAGCTTAGAGTAGGACTTGGGGATAGTGTCACAGAGTGTAATGGCCAAGCCAGTATTTGCATAAGCATATCTGAAAGTGTGTTCAAAATTCAAATTTAAAAACCCATTTTTTTTTTTTTGAGACAGAGTCTTACTCTGTCGCCAGGCTGGAGTGCAGTGGTGCAATCTCAGCTCATTGCAACCTCCGCCTGGGTTCAAGCAATTCTTCCACCTTAGCCTCCCGAGTAGCTGGGACCACAGGTGTGTGTCACCACGCCCAGCTAATTTTTGTATTTTTAGTAGAGACAGGGTTTCACCATGGCCAGGGTGGTCTCGATCTCTTGACCTCGTGATCTGCCCGCCTCGGCCTCCCAAAGTGCTGGGATTACAGGCGTGAGCCACCACGCCCAGCCAAAAACCCTTCTTTAGGTGTACTAGATCAGGGTCACAGGAGGTAGCATGAGAAGCTGTGTTTTCATGAGTTCTCCAGGTCATTTTTATATATAATATAATAAGAAAACCATGAATAGAGAATATAGTAGTGTCTGAACCAGAGTTTCCTAAAGCCATGTAGTATGATAGGCATGAATATACTTTGAGAAACAATGGAATGAAATATTCAAAATCGTTTCTTGGAAAAATTTGAACACAGTGTCACCATACCCATGTTAACATCAGAATAGATCCTGCAGAGATTGTTTTTAGAAGAATTTCCTACCTCATGATAGTTGTTAAAATGTGAGATTGTACCGCAGAAACCACAATATTTGATTCTTATAAAGCATGAGATGGCAACTTTGACAGCACTTAAAAATTACCTGGGGTTTTTGCAATAGAACCCATTCCTGGTTCTCACCTCCCAGAGATTCTGATTTAACTGATCTGGCACAGAGCCCAGATTTTTTTTTTTTTTTTAAAGGCTCTCTAGGTGATTCTAATGTTCGGGCAAAGTTGAGAATCTTTAATTTAGTGTGATCATTGCATCTTAAATATGACTCCCAGCAGGGAGCAAGGTATAGTTGTGTCCACTCAAACCACAATACCAAATTCCAAGATAAATGCCAGAAATTCCCTCTCCATGATTCAAGCCTCAGAATGCAGTGTTACAGAATTTTTTATGAAATTTTGTTTGGGATTATAAAATCTTGGGTATTGAGATAAAATACGTAAATCAAGTCTCAGCCTGGGTTTTTGGTATTTTTCTATAGTAAAATTGGCCTTGGAGCTCTTTTGTGGGGGATGGGAGACAGGGAAAAGGTAATGTTTTAGTACAGTGTTTTCTACCTTCCATTCGAAGATCATGAAGTCACTTTACTATGTCATGACCAGTATTGCTTTAAATGAAGTAAAACAGAACAGGAGAAAAAAAAAGAGAGAATATAGAAGTGCATAGCAGATCTAAGAATAATTCTTGTTTCATAAAACTAGTCTCAGTTATATGTGCTTACATGCATACAAGTATGTGGGTACTTTATTACAATGTAAAATGTATTTGTTAGTAAGAGTCATAGTAAAAACTTTGTATGTCAACATTATAAAGGAAATGGAATATTTGAAATGAGAAGACTCAAGAGCAGCTATGGTATGAAGGAATGAGTACTGGACTTGGTGTGAACATCTATGCTTCAATTTTGGTTCTGCAGTGACTTTCAGCTTCTAGCTATACACCTGTAAAGTAACAGTGATAATATTCTCTTCCTTGGCTAACTCAGACGATTGTTTTAGGTACTAAATGGTCTTGCAAATATTTACTATTTATCTTCTATATATTAAACTGTTCTGAGCTCTAAAGATGTAAGATGAGACACAGCTTAGCAATGTGAAGGGAAATTATTTTTTTGTTGCTGTAAAAATAGTATACCCATTTATTCCATTCACTCCATGATCCTTATTGTCTCATTGCTTTGTTCTTTATTTCACCTTAGAAAAGGAAAATAAAAATTCCAGGGAAAGCAAATATATATATATATATGCACACACACACACATATATATATTTAGGTTTATTTTTAAGGTATGATTTTTTTTTTCAAAGTCAGGGCCAAGATATGGACTTGAAGTCTGATATAACTTTGAATTATAGGACCTTGTCTTTTTGCGAGATTTCAGGCTTTCTTGACATGTGTTTCAAAAACTTGGCTTGGAATTTTGATGGTAAAAGACGAGATGATTGCTACTACTATGCTTTGTAATGTAAGAGCTATTTCCCTCACATGGAAGGAGGTGAAGTTTAACTAAGGAGATATTATGACTGAGGAAACTGATACAGAAAAGCAATACAAATAGATGCTGGTATGGTTCCATGAGAAGTGAAGTCCTATGTTTTACTATAATTCCTGCATCTAGCATGAATGAGAGAACTAGCAACCTGAGAAAAAAAGCCCAAGTGTGTGTTTCACCTTTCAAATGGGGGCAAAATTCTGATCTCATGGAGAAGCTTCATAAGGTGCTGAAAGATGGAATATCAACTGAGTCAGCTACTTAAATGTAGAGGTCTGAGGGCAGTTTCAAGGAATATTAAACATCTGTGTATGGCAATTGGGCAAACATTCAAAAGTTTTCTGTACTTCTCAGAGGGGAACAGAAATGTCTGAAAGAGGGCAAGTATTTAGCAAGTATTACTAGGGCTGGTGTGAGGATGCATTAGACTCAGTGAATAAATGTGAGGAAAATCCAAAATTATTTAGCAGACTCCAACATGGAAGGTGCAGGAGCGATGCAAAAAGATTAGGGAAGACACCTCAGTTTAAGAAGTAAAGGACACAGAATGGCAATAGACTACTTCCTTTTCCCTTTGCACTGATGCATGTAAACCCACTGCGTTGGGGCTGGCACACAGAAAGAGAGTCGGAGTATAAACATTGAATTATCTGAACTAAAATTCTAAATGTATTGGGTTAAAATTCTGTATTTACTCAAAAAATCTAAGAAAATCTGGAAATGGTTGGATATACCTGGTTAAGTTTAATAAAGAGAAACAAACACACTGGCAAGCAAAAAGGTTTGTTTTGCATACCTGCTGAGGATCTAAAATGAGCACACTCCCTTGGCCTTGAGGAACTCATACTGTGATGAGAAAACCACATATTAATTAGTTAATTAAATGTGAAATGTACACAGTTAAGGTAGGCATCTCAAGTTCTTCTTGTTAAGTCAGAGTTTGAACAAAAGAATCTATTGTTTTATAGCTCTTGTTGTTACTATAACTGTGCCCCAGGAAGGCTACTAAAAAGGAAGAGAAGAACTTGTGAAAAAAGTGGAGATCTTTGCTCTTTTTGCATATGTCTCTCTTCCATGCAGGAAATAGAATTCACTGGAGCTGACAATAAATGAGGTTTGTATAAGCTGTGAGTCAATGCAAAGAATTTGATTGTCAGACTCACATAAATCATAGATTTTTCAGATTATCAAACATTACTAATAATTTTAAGAATATGGGCATTCAAGTGGCTAAGAGAAAACTGAGAGAGGTCTGGGACTCTGAGGGCTATGCCCAGGTCTTCCTCCTGCACTGGACACAGTCTCTGGCTCAGAGTAGACAAGTAAGTAAGATACATAGGTTACTGAATCTCACAGTGGGAAGCCATTATTGTTTACAAAACATTCTATGAAGTGTCTCCAAAAAAGTTATTGGGAAATGTGTATTATGAAAAATCTATGCATTGATTGCTAAAATTTTTTTGTACCATAATAAATTAGTATTTTTATGACATATCTGAATAAGATCTCATTTGAGGCTCTGAGAAAAATGAGACATCAGTCTGGAAAGAGCCACTATCAGAGCTAAAATCGAAGGAAGAATAAACATTGAAATTATGGTGAAGCTTGGGTGGAAGAATGGTGAAATCATGAATGCTTTATGAAGGGTTTATGGGGACAATGCCCCAAAGGAATCAGCAGTTTACAAGTGGGTAATTCATTTTAAGAAGAGATGAGATGATATCAAAGACGAAACCTGGAGCGGATTTCATCTGTTGACCTGACCATCCACATCAATTTTTAAGAAAAAGATTCATTGTGTTCATGGCCTAATTGAAGAGGATCTAGAATTAACAGCAAAAGAAAGTCAACACCATAGACATCTAAATGGTTCAGCTTACCAAATTCTGACTGAGAAATTAAAGTTGACCAAATTTTCCAAAACACGAGTCCCAAAACCGTTGTGTCCAGATGAGCTGCAGATGACAGTGGATCTTTCTTTTAAAAAATATGTATATATTTATATTTCAATAGCTTTTAGAGAAAATGGTTTTTGGCCACCTGAATGAATCATAACCAAATTACATGAAGTTTGAGATTTCAGTATGCCATTCACCCAAGTAGTATACATTGTACCCAATATGTAGTTTTTTTTCCTCCTGCTATCCCAATCCTCCCCTTTCTGAGTATTCCTAATTCATTATTCTGTCACTCTGTTTGCCCTTGCATGCTCATAGCTTAGCTCTCACTTATAAGTGAGAATATATGATATTTGATTTTCCATTTCTGAGTTACTTCATTTAGCATAATGACCTCCAGGGAAATCTTAAACAGGGAGATCGAGATCATGAAGGATTTCTTCAAAGAACTGTACCAGGAGATGAAACATGGCTTTCTTAGTACAATCCTGAAGACAAAGCACAATTAAAGCAGTGGCTACTAAGAGGTGATTGATGTGGTCCAGTCAAAGCAAAAGCAACTAGTCAAAAGGCTGTGGCAACAGTTTTTTGGGGTTGCTTAAGGCATTTGCTTGTTGACGTGGAGGGCAAAAGAACAATAACATCTGCTTGTAATGAGAGGATGTTGAGAAAGTTAGTCAAAGCTTTAGCAGGAAACCCCTGAGAAAGATTCACCAGAGTCCCTCTCCACTACGACAATGTTCCTGCTTATTCCTTTCATCAAACAAGGACAATTTTGCAAGAGTTTCAATGGGAAATCATTAGGCATCTGCCTTACAGTCTTGATTTGGGTCCTCTGACTTTCAGTTTCCCAACCTTAAAAAATCTTTAAGAGGCACTTGGTTTTCTTTAGTTAATAATGTAAAGAAGATTGCATTGACTTGGTTATGTTCACAGGACTCTCAATCCTTTAGGAATGTGGTAAGTGGCTGGTTTCATTGTTTACAAAACTATTGATGGAGCTTATGTTGAAGAATGAAGTTGCTATATATATTTTTTAGCTTTTAATTTCATCTTTTCCATGAACTTTTTAAAGTTTCCTCATATTTTATTTACCCCAGCTTACATATCATTTTCCAAGGAGTGGGGTCATACTCATTAACCCAGAGATTCTGGGTTTAATTTCTGTAGTATATAACCAGAGACATCTTGTTAAGAATGCCCAATAGTTAAAGACACTTATCTCAGCAAATATTTTTAGATTATTTGGCAAGAGGTCTAATTATCATGTTAACAAAGTTGGACAGGGTGACCTGAACTATTTGCCTTTTCTTAGTAGCGTGTTCTTGATAAAGGAAGTGAATGAATCTTAGACAAGCTGCTTCAATTTGCTTTTCCTTAACTTTAATCAAGATGGGCTAGTCCTTTATTTATGATATAAAGAAAAGACTAAGTGCCTTAAATGGAGACATAACATTCTGTGAATACAGTTTTATTCTGTTTTCCAGAATCTTTTTAGTTAATGCATTTTTAGTTTTGAAACAAAAGCAAAAAGGATCAAATTATAAAATTAACTTCTATTCATTGAAAAAGATTCAGGAAATACAAAACAGAGAGGAGATTTTAAAAAATCACATATAATATTGTATTTCTGTGATAAAGTGTTATAATTTTCATGTGTTTTAAAAAATGGTATCACTTTATAGATGCTGTTATATAATCTTTTTAAAATTAATTATGGTGTTCATCTATTTTTATTTTTTATTTATTTTATTTTATGTTTTGAGACAAAGTTTCACTCTTGTTGCCCAGGCTGGAATGCAAATGGTGCAATCTCAGCTCACTGTAACCTCCACCTCCTGGGTTCAAGCACCTGCCTCAGCCTCCCAAGGAACCAGGATTATAGGCACCCGCCACCATCCTGGCTAATTTTTGTATTTTTAGTAGAGACTAGGTTTTGCCATGTTAACCAGGCTGATCTTGAACTCCTGACCTCAGGTGATCTGCCTGCCTCAGACTCCCAAAGTGCTGGGGTTACAGGCATGAGCCATCATGTCCAGCCAGTATTCATCTATTTTATAATATGTATGTAGATATGTCAAAATCAAAATTATTCTCCTGATTTAAAAAGATTTATCAAAGGTATTTCAAAATTCAGGTTGGTAAATAGAGTAGAATACTAAGTACAGACATACATTTTTTAGGTTATCAGAATTGGAAATCACCAAACTTATGGGCTTAAAAAATATTTTTAGAACAAAATATTTTATTTATGTAAAGAATTTTTAGAAAGTAAAGCTGTGTTGTCCAGTAGGCTGGCGCTTTGTCACATGTAGTTCTTTAAATTTAAACTAATTAAAATGAAATAAAATTAATAATTCAGTTCTGTAGTTGCAGTAGCCACATTTCAAGTGCTTGATAGTCACATGTTGCTAGTGGCTACAATGCTATACAATCCTACAATACAGCACAAATATAAAATATATCCATCATCACAGAAAGTTCTGTTGGTGATTGTTGGTGTAAAGTTCTAAATATGTCACAATATAAATTTAACCAATTTGTTGAGCACCAAGTATGTGTTAGATGTTCTGTTAGGCACTTTTTGCTGTTACGATGTGTTGTTTTACTTAATACTCAGAAAAGGCTGTGGAAACGACATTGGTATATCCACATTGCAGGTTTAAAAAAAAGAAAAGTGGTGGCTAATGGGAATGAAGTGATTCGATGAAAAGCCTAAGAAAGGCTGGGTGTGGTGGCTCACACCTGTAATCCCAACACTTTGGGAGGCTGAGGCAGGCAGATCACAAGGTCAGGAGTTCGAGACCAGCCTAACCAACATGGTGAAACCCTGCCTCTAGTAAAAATACAAAAATTAGCTGAGCATGGTGGCATGCACCTATAATCCCAGCTACTTGGGAGGCTGAGGCAGGAGGATCACTTGAACCTGGGGGGTGGAGGTTGCAGTGAGCTGAGATCATGCCACTGCACTCCAGCCTAGGTGACAGAGTAAGACTCTGTCTCAAAACAAAGAAAGAAAGAAAAAGATAAGTGTAAGCAATTAGCTCTATCCTGTCCAAACCCCTAGTAGCTGTACATCTGGTTACTTGAGGCTCTTGTTCTCACAGTGTATAGGCTGCTGATTTCTGCTGTCAGAGCCCAAGGAAACCCAACTCCTTGCATTCTACCCTGGGGGTCTGATGGAAAAAAACAGCTCTGTCTACTAGGTTCTTTATGGCCACATCTTAATTGATTCGGACTCTTGGAATGTGGCCCTCAGCTGCTCCCCTGATACCTTAATATAAAATCTCAGATTTTCGACATTGCTCAGAAAGCCTATCACACCCTTGCCTGAACTGAACTCTCTGGCCTCATTTTTTTCCATTCTCCACTTCCCAATGTGTATGTTAGTCATGTCAGGTTATAATTCCCAAAAGGGACATGCTGCTCCCTACCTTCACCTATGTTGCTCATTTGACCTGAAAGCCTTGTTTACTCTTTTCAATCTATTAAACTCCTGATGATTTTTCATAGCTCAGGTCCTGCCTCCCATTGGATGCTTTTATTTAACCATGAAGAGTATGATTTGAAGTCCCCTAGCATATCCTTATAGTGCCCTGTTCCTTTGTGTTCTGTAAAGCATGCTTGTCATGGGGTCTTCATTGATTAGCTCATGTTTCTCCCTGTTTCTTCTTGAGAGCTGGACACATATCTTAATCTTGAATAATACTAAATAGAGATATAAGTGTTCTCATCAGTGGAGCACTTTATTTTCCACATATGAGATATCATATTATCTGAAAATTAGAAAGTAGAAGGAGAGAGAACATTTTCTCAGGAAAAATAGAAGTGCCTGTAGCAACTTGAGAAGGTGGAGACACAAGGGCTTCTCTGATAAGCTTGCTCCCCTCCAAGACCACAAATGGACCCCGTTCCATGTGCTTGAGAGGAAAACCTGTTTCCCTCACATCCCAGTGCTCAACCAAGCCGCCTGAATCTTTCAAAGCGTTCTCCTATCCCTTCATTAACTCTCCTCTGTGCCAAAGGGAGCTGCTTGCTGTGACGCCTGCCATAATATGTCACCAGCTGACATGCAATCACTTCGTGGAGGATACTGCTCGGCCACAGGACACACATCACACTGACACACTGCCTCTCCTTGATGGGAAAGAGCAATTCTTCCACATTCTTAGGTAGAAAAAACTGGTACAAAATGCTAAACTCCGGTAGCAATATGATGTGAATAGGGACATTATAAATACAGCTGTTTTTGTAACTGTCATTCACCTTTCTAGCCTTGGGACGTGTGGCACATGGTTATGATAATCACTTGCCCTTGTCTCAAGCATATTGATTCATTTATCCATATACTTATTCATTTATGTATTCAGAAAATGTGGGGGGCAAAAATCCAGGCACTTCAGGAAGTGCTAAGGGACTCAGGGGTCAACAAAACATAGTCTCTGCCATTAATAAAATCTCATTCAAGCAGGAGACACAGGCATATAACCATGATTATAATGCAGTGAGACAAGGCCCTGGAAAAAAAGAGTCAGACACAAAATACTGTCAGGTGAACAGAATGCAAAGTGCCATTCATGATGCCTGAGGGAATCAGGGAAGGTTTCATGGGGAAATGAAACAGAAGCTGATATTTGCAGGACAATGGCATTTTCCTGGTCTGGGTAAGGAAGAAGTCACTCTGGCAGGGGCAGTAGCAGGTGCACAGGAGGTAAGGGTAAAGGAGCATGGGCTGCAGTGTTCTGGGTCTGGTGTGTGAGATAAACAGGTAAGGGTCATAAGAGTTGGTACTGGACAGCAGAGCAGGCAACACATTGTATGAGGCATTAAAAACCCTAATAAGGAGTTTGAAGTTTCATGTTGACGCATAAGAGTCATCAGTTATTTAGGTAGGGTTGAGCATAATCAGGGGTTTGTAGATGAATGCTCCCCAACTTTATAATAAAGTCAGAAGCAATAATATGCTTTTGCACTTCTGTCTCTTTTCCTTGTTTATTTTTCTTTCCCTACCTGTTTTTATTAAGGGTTAAAAACTCTGAAATGCACACACACCAAAGGCCTGATGGTTTATGCTTGTGGGTAGTGTGAAAAGAGGGGGCTTGGCAAACTGACTCTTACTGTGTTGGGCGAGGCAGTCCTAGAAGTGTACTAGACAAAAAGAAGGAAATCTGAGAATCTTGGGGTTTGTAGAGTAAGGAAAACAAGGGGCTCAAGGTATCAATCTGGGACAGAGAAGGCTCAAGGGGCCTGGAGCCCCATTGCCTGATCCCCTGTTGTAGTGAAGAATGATCTAATGTCACAAGATATGCAGGGGAAGGGTCTAGAGGACACTCACACATATGAGGAAAAAGCCCTGGATGAGATAGACAGACATGGAAATACTGCAAGTGGCAGACTCATCAGTGCAGAGAAAGGCCAATGCTTTGCTGATTGTTTATTTGCTTGGGCAAGATATGTCCATGAAAATTTGTGTGTGTAGATAGAGGCAGATGAGAAGATTTCGGTAATAAAATGGCCATGTGGGTCATTTTTTTAATGCCCTAAAGGAGATGATAAACCATAAAAGACGGTGATATTGTCAGATTATGCCAGTGGTAAGTGATATGTGTGTTGGGTTTAGTCAGAGGTAAGTTTGAATCCCAGCTCTACTGTTCACTATTTCTGTAATCCCTGGAAAATTTCTTACAGTCACTAACTTTCTGTCTCCTTCTTTATAAAACAGACATGAAAATACTTACCTCATCTCTCAGCATGATTGAGAGGACAAACTGAAATAATGTGGGTAAAATACTCAGCTGATTGTCAGACAGTCAAAGAGTGGTAATGATTATCTTACGTCGTTTGTATATTTCGTATGTAGCACAGTGTCGGGCATTCAAGAACCTTAGAAATACTCTTTGGTGTGACTTCTCCTGGCTTTCAAGTACACTGAGAGTTTAAATTAATCCTTAACAAGTATAAGACACATTAAGAGTTATCACCGGTTGGTATTGAAGGAGATAGTCATTTGTCAGTAATATTGACCCAAGGAAAACCAGTCAGGTGTAAAAGGCATCATTTTGAAATGATGTGATAAATGAATCTCCATCATAAGCAGATAGAAATAGGGTCAGATCTTATGGGCCTGCTCTGACAAAGTTAAATAGTCATTACAATCCCAATAGGCAGGGTTCCTTACTCTTCGTATGAGCTAGGCATTGAAGGTACCAGTCCATGGAAAGAATGGAGATAAAATTTGTGTACCGAAAGTATCGAAACCTGAGATAGAATGACCATTTGAGAACAAAAACATAAGGAATTGCACAGTATAGTAAATGGGCATCAATATTTCCACAAAATTAGTACATTTAAAAGTATTTCTTTAAATATGCATATCATTCATTTATTAGGATTATTCAGTGATGAGCCTTAAGTGCCTATGTCTGAAGGCCAGCAAATTTTATTAAAATTTAACCAAGAGCAGAGGAAATTTTGACATGCTGCTGTTATTCCTTCAGCATTCAGGTTTATGTTTAATTCAGTGTTTCATAATTTGCTATGAAATAAACTTCATGCTATGAAAAATTTATAAAATGTGAAGCAATGGGAGTATATGTGGGAGTATATGTCAAGTACAGTATGATATTATTCCCTGCTTGAAGAATTGTTTATGTGCCATGAACTTACTCTTGTGTATTTAAAAGGAAGATAGAACTTAATCTTAGATGCTAAAGAAACAGAAAGGTTTATATTTAATTTCCTAATCACCATATACAAATTGGAGTTTCATCACCTGCTCTGCATTGTTTTAGACACTTCTGGGACAGCACAACCTCCTGTCTGGTTTCCCTGCTTCTGGCCTCTCTGGACTCTAATTTCTCCCCATTAATGTGAGAATTCCCTTTATAAAATGAATACATATTCCAACCTTAGCTTTATTTTTAGCAATACATAATTTTACATATTTGTGGAGTACATGTGCTATTTTGCTGCATGCATATAACCATTAACTCAGGGTATTTAGGACATTCATCACCTCAAATATTGATTATTTCGTTGTGTTAGGAACATTTCAACCCTTCTCTTCTGGTTATTTTGAAATATACAATAATTTTTTGTTAAACTGTAGTCACTCTACTGTGCTATTCAACACTAGAATTTATTCCTTCTAACTGTATGTTTTTATGCATTAACCAACCTCTCCTCCTCCACCCTCTTCCACCCTTCCAGCCTTTGGGAACCATCATTCTACTCTCTCCCTTTAAGAGATCAACCTGTTTTGCTTGCATATATGAGTGAGAACATACAATATTTATCTTTCCATGCCTGGATCATTTCACTTAACATAATGGCCTCCAGTTTCATCCATGTTACTGCAAATAACAGAATTTCATTACTTTTATGCCTTAATGTTATTCCATTGTGCATATATACCACATTTTCTGTATACATTCATTTGTCGATGGACACTTAGGTTGATTTGATATTTTGGCTATTGTGAATAGTGCCATAATAAACATGGGGTGCAGGCATTCCTTTGATAACTGATTTTTTTTCCTTTGAGTAAATATTCAGTAGTGGGATTGCCAGATCATAGAGTGGTTCTAGTGTTAGTTTTTTGAGAACTGCCACACTGTTTTCCATAATGGCTATACTAATTTACATTCTCATGAACAGTGTATAAGAGTTCCCTTCTCTCTGCATCTTCACCAGCATTTATTATTTTTGTCTTTGTGATTATAGACATTCTAACTGGGGCAAGATAATACCTCACTGTGGTTTTCATTTGCATTTCCCAGATAATTAGCAATGTTCAGCATTTAAAAAGTGTTACTCTCATCTTCTTTTGAGAAATGTCTATTTGGATCATTTGCCTACTCTTTTTTTTTTTTTTGAGATGGAGTTTTATTCTTGTTACCCAGGCTGGAGTGCAACAATACGATCTCGGCTCACCACAACCTCTGCCTCCTGGGTTCAAGCGAGTCTCTTGCCTCAGCCTCCCAAGGAGCTGGGATTACAGGCATGTGCCACCATGCCCAGATAATTTTGTGGTTTTAGTAAAGATAAGGGTTTCTCCATGTTGGTCATGCTGGTCTTGAACTCCTGACCTCAGGTGATCTGCCTGCCTCAGCCTCCCAAAGTGCTGGGATTACAGGCGTGAGCCACCACACCTGGCCCCTTTGCCTACTTTTTAATGGGATATAAATATATATATTTGCTTTTAAATTGTTTGAGTTGTTGGCCCTATTTATCACCATGTACAAAAATCAACTCAAAATAGAGTGAAGACTTAAATGTGATACCCCAAACTATAAAACTACTAGAAAAAAAAAAATTGAGTGAAACAGCTTCAGGATATTGGTCCAGCAACGATTTTATGGCTAAGAATACAAAAGCACAGGCCATGAAAGCAAAGGAAACAATCAACAGAGTGAAGAGACTACATGTTGAATGGGAGAAAATATTTGCAAACTACTCATCTGAAAAAAAAGTTAGTGTCTCTCTCTCTCTCTCTCTCTCTCTCACTCTCTCTCTCTCTCCCTCCCCCCTCTCTCTTTCCTCTCCTCTCCCTAATTTGTAGCATCAGGAAGCTTTGATTCCAGTGGCATTTGTAATTTCTAACAGAAGTAATAATGGGTCACCTGGTAATGTCTGCTAGGATTTATAAGCCCCAGAGGAGTCAATAGTTCTAGGAGAAGCAGCTGCCATGACTGCAGTGGTCTCCACCACCATCATCAGTAGTGAGTACTCACCTGGGTTTGTTAATGTCATTTCCTCTGTTTTGTCCACAATCCCAAGAACTTTCTGTAGTTTGCAGTCACTGTATTACTCCACCTTTCCTTGATCTTCCTCAACACTTCAAACTTTTGAAACAAGTATCTTCTATCAAAGTATCTCTGCTTGAAATAAATAATATGATTTCTACTTTCCTGATTGATCCCTGATTGTCTCAAGGTCCTGTCAGCCTATGAGTATAGGTGGGGTCAGAGTTACACTAATGGCCCAAAATGTCTGCTTTTTGCCATCATCTGCTGTACAGATATTAGGCACCTGTGACATTGTTCTCACTAAGCATAATAGGGAGTCCATAGGAAGATCTCCTGCGTGTCAGTTCAGCTGGACAGACTCACTGCAATGCCCAGTTTCTTGGGTATCGGTCATCTCCTATAGTGTATTATACTCACAGTCACTGCTCTGCTCCAGTTTTTCTAGGCACTGCCACTGGTGCCAAAGCATTGTACATGCTCCCTTCTATACTTTGCCATACCTTTTCACCTGGCACCCAAAGCAACATTACTGTGTCACTGGAAATCAGTCCCTCATAAAAATACTCCTTCAACTCAGGTCTAAAAGCCCCATATTAGGTAGACTACAAGCTAGAATGATACAACAAAAAGATTCCAACACATCGTGACTTCAGCATGATAAAAGTTTATTTCTGTCAATGTATTTTCTAGAAGTGAGAAGCCTGGGGCTGATATTAGTTGTTCTGTCTCACCTAGTTTAATGAATTAGCTCCTGCCATCCTCAAAATATGGCTTTTATCTTTGTATCCAAAATGGCTACCTTGTTACCATTTCCCAGACGGAAGAAAAAGGGAGACTTTGCTTAAGGGGATAACTGGAAGCTATTATAGACTTCACTTCTGTGAAGTACATCCTACTACCTGTAACTAATTCACATAACCGCACCTATTGGGACAGAAAGTGTGCAATTTGTCTCAACTGGACAATCAAATGCTAAGTTAAAACTTTGGGGTTCAGCGTACCATTGTGGAGATGTGTTCTGGGATCTAAGTAAGAGTCTGCTGAGAGCCTAGGGCAGGTCATACCAAACCCGTGCTCTGCTTACCAAGGTATGAGCCCCAGCCCATCATCTTTATGCAAAGCCTCATCTGCTCGTCAAGCCATGTGTCCACAGGGTTATCTCTGCCCCAAGGGGCAACTTTGTTTCACTTGTACAAGGGGACTGTCTAGACTAGTGGCAATTCTGAAGACTCTTAATAAAATATATTAGCAGTCTATATCACAGATTCTCTCTACACAGGGTTCACGTCTAGCCCACAGGGCTGAGGAAAATTGCGGAGCTTTTAAAAACAGATACTATTCTACGGCCTCGAGTTTTCTCTCTCTTCTATATGAGTGCAATAGAAAAATCTTGTTTCAACCAAAACTAAACTGCTATAAATTACCTCTTGTAAGATAACTATCTCTCTAATCTTCCCTACTAATTCATTCACCTTTTATTACCAATGGTCTGACTTAGCTATTATTGTTCCTAAGTGACATATAAGGAAACTGAGGTGCAGAGATAATAGGTAACTTGCCTAAGGTCATACAGCTTATAAGTGGTTAGATACAAGTTTGAATCCACGTCTGTCTGACTCCAAAGCCACTGCCGTTTTTGTTATACGACACTGCCTATTAAGTTACAAGCACTGGTACCTTGCGATTAAAAAATGGGCTACTTGTAATATGAACATTTTAATAGAGAAGTTCCAGGAAACAGGACATCACCAGGGCCACAGTGTCATTGTGGTTTACACTTCCCATGAACTCTTTCCAATAAACATTTCATTTAAATTTAATAAAGCAGTTAATAAAGCCATAAAGGTTAATTACTAGTTAAGGGAAAAATATGACTTCACTTTGGTGAACATGTGAAAAATGAATCAACTTCTTTCTCAGTTAACCAAGGATTATACAGGCAATAAAGCATGATTATAAATTTAACATGTTAATTCCCAGTAGATTTAATAGCACTGCTGTGAAATACATGACCAATCGCTAACCCATCTGACAAGCCTTCAGACAGCACTAATCAAGATTAAATCACTTGGCCCACATGTGGATGCAATATATCTTTCAAGACAAAATGACCATAATTTTTCATCATGGAGGTAGCATACATCCCTGGTGATAGGATGACAAGCAGAGAAGAAAAAAGTGGAGGATACAATTTGTGATCTCATTTTGACACCTCACTTTAGAAGCTATTTTTGAAGAAAATAACCTTTACCTTGTTTTCATAATTCTAAGATCTCCAGGGTTTATTGCTGGTGGAATGATTCATGCTTTACCTGTAACTTCGGGCATAAAGCAAAGCATCTGCATCCCTTAAACTATTTTGCCTTTCCAAAAATAGATCACTGGCAGAGTCAGCCCTTTGTAGCTCTACTCTTACATATTTCAGCAACTCTTCAGGTTTCATCAGTGTGACTTCAACTCTTAATAAACAGAATCCTAAATAAACACTGTATTTCCTTTTTCATGAATCCTACTGCCTTGTAACCATCAAAGAAAAGCGTCATGTACTTTTGATTACCTGAAGATTAGGAACAGGGTTCTGAAAACTATTTGCCTGTTTTATAGATAAAATTTTATTAGTATTAGGCCAGATCCTTTCAGTTATGTATCATCTCTGGCCGTTTTCATGCTACATCAGAGGTGGCAAGTTGTGACAGAAGTGCATTTTCCCAAAGCTTAAAATATTTATTATCTGGCCCTTTACAGAACCATTTTGGTGACTCCTGGTAAAGAGTTTCATTTTTTCTTAATTCAAATTCAACTGAAACATGGATATTTTCAGGGCCTTCTATTTCTCCCATTCGTATGACCCATTTTGTTTCCCAGTTGTCTAAAGTCTTACATCAAAACCTCTCACTTCACGTTTTAGTGATTAGAATTAAATATGGGGGGCTGTGCTCTAATACACAATAGATCCTCAAAAGCATGAATTCATTGCCTTTCCACCAACATTTTGTTATTGTTGTTGTTTTACAATGAAATATAACAGAGTGATGGTAAAGAGCAGGGAACTGGCTGTATTCTGCTTGGGGTCAGAGCCAAGGAGATTAAACCAGCTAATATATTCAAAGGCTGATGTCACTGTTCCTGGCACATTGTATATTCTCATTCATTGCTGGTTTCCTTCTCTTTCTTTTTTCCTCCATTATTATCCATGTTACCTAGGGCATATTTCTTAAGTCCTTCGTGCCTTCAAATTTTTATCTATAAAATAGGAATTACGATCATAATAGTATACCCACCTTATAGAGTTCTTGGTAGGATTAAAAGAGGTAACACAAGCAGTATGTTCAGAATAGTGCTGGGCACACAATAAGCACTACAGCAGTGTTGCTCACCATTATCACCTTGATCTTCCTCCTCATCCTTATCACCTTCATTTTACTAAAAGAGGTTAGTCATGTCTGAAAGGATTAATCCATTACCCACTGGCTCGTTACAAAAAAGGATTTACTTAGATAAGTGTGAGGTATAAGACTGTAAAATCTAATCAGTCCTATGTTTAAGTCAAGCTCTGTCACCTTTCATTTTTAGGGAATTGGGAGTCAAGGTCTTGCACAGTCACCCCGGCTGGAGTGCAGTGGCATGCTCATGGTTCACTGCAGCCTTGACCTCCCAAGCTCAAGCAATCCTCCTCCCACCTCAGCCTCGATAGTAGTTGGGACTTACAGGTATGTGCAACCACACACAGCTAGTTTTTGAATTTTTCGTAAAGATGGGGTTTCCCTGTATTGTCCAGGCTAGTCTTGAACTCCTGGACTCAAGTGATTCACCCACCCTGGCCTCCCAAAGTCCTAGAATGACAGGCCTGAGCCACAGTGCCCAGCACACAGTTTTTGTATCTCAGATATTTCATTTAATTTTTGTGCATCTGAGTTTTCACATTTAACATATGAAGTAAACAATACAGATCTCATCAGTGAGTTGAAGAGTAAATCAGCTAATATATATAAAGGCTGATGTCACTGTTCCTGATACATGGTATAGGCTCCTATTTGCCGGTTTCTTCCTCTTTGCATCTGTGTCCTTTAAGGTAGCCTGACTCTCCTGAATGTCTTTCATTTCCTTGTTCATGCTCTGAGCTCCAGTCATGCTCATTACTTCACAATTTCCCATTTGCCCTTCTCTTTTCTCTGACTCTTTGTGATGGTAAATCGTAGTGTCACCTTGAATAATCTAAGGGATGCCCAGATGGCTGATTTCTGGGGGCTGGGTGGGGACCAAAAGAAGAGATTAACATTTGACTTGATAGACTGAGTAAAGAAGACTCACTTCACCAGTGTGAGCAGGCAGCATCCGACTGTTGAGGCTGCAACACAACAAAAAGGCAGAGAAAGGGAAAATTCTCTCCCCTCCTTGGCCTGGGACATCCATCATCTCTTGCCCTTGGCCATGGGATGTCCTGGTTCTTGGGCCTTTGGACTCTAAGACTTACACCAGTACCCACTCCCCCATTCTCAGGCTTTTGGCTTGGGATGGGGAGTTATACCATCATCTGGTTCTCAGGCCTTTGAAGTTGGACTGAACTATACTACTGACTTTCCTGGGTTTCCCACTTGCAAATGGCACAATGTGAGACTTGTCAGACTTCAAAATTCTATGAGCTAACTCCCACAATATATTTCCTCAGATATATTCATGTATATCCTACTGTATTTTTCTTGTCTGGAGAATTCTGATTAATACACTCAATTAATACACTTAATTTGTGGTGAGCTGATTCTTGTGTTCAGACCAACCTGTGTTCTCTTATACACTAAATCTTTAATAATGACTTAGTAATAATAGCTTACTTATGCTCTTTCTCTCTGTCCCTCCTCCCCCCAACATATAAATGTATTTACATGTGTGTATATATATATATATATCTACCACTACGTGCCAGGAAGTGTTTGAAGAATTTTACATTTTACTGAACCCTCATAACCATGCTTTGGAATGTTACCTCCATTCTATAGGTGAGGAAATTGAGCAATGGAGGTTCCAAAACTTGACCGAGGTCATCTGGTTAATAAGCACAGTGTAAAGATTTAACTCTGGGCAGTTTATCACTGGAGTCTATGCTTTTAGCCACTATGCTATTCTGCTTCCCTAAATACTTTACAAAATCTTAAGGGACTTCATAAACATACTCTACCAGTGCATTTCTGCCTTGGCATATGCATTCATGTGTGTTTCACGTATGGACTAGTCCATCCATTTTTACACATATAATGTAAAAGTTATATAGTGTATGTATGTTTTCTTCTAAAAATAAACTCATTCAAGGAATAATAAATAAGGAACAACTATTTATATTCATTAATTAGATTCTATTTATACTACTGTCAACCTCAAATTTTTGTTTGACCTCAAATCTTATTTATTATAGTCACCATTGTCGCCTATGACATGATAACAAACTTGTATTCAAAGATTTTGGTAGAATAATAATTTATGGCTGGCGTTCAGTCCTAAAACTGTTCTTTTAAAGAAGTGCTTCTCAAAATATTCTGCATATAAATCACCAGGGGATAATATTAAAATTCAATTTCTGGTTTGTGTTGGGGCCCATGATTCTGAATTTCTATCAAGTAACAAGTATCTTTTGATATAGTACAGAAAGGCTTTCATGTTAACATATAAGTGAACATCTATCTATTGGCATTCTTAGGATCTCCTTGGGCTTTACTTTGCCTGGGCACAGTTGATTGACTTTTAGGTTCTAATACAGAAGAGTGATTGAAATGGATCAAGGCTCCTTCTTGAGTCACTGTTTCCTCATGATGTCTCCCACAATCACTGATCCTATTCAATTCACATCCAAAGTTTTGTTCTGTATTCTTCACCATCCATTTTTCTGGTCAGCCTTAACTAAGCACTTACTGCATGCTCGGCTGGTCCTTTCCTTGAAGAAGTTCTCATTCTTAAGGGAGAGGCATAAGGAGAGTGAACTCAGACATGTAAGATAAAATGACAAAATAAGTATTTTGGTTTTACAATAGAAGCTTGAGGGCACAGGCTGGACATGGTGACTCATGTCTGAAATCCCAGCACTTTGGGAAGCTGAAGCAGACAAATTATTTGAGCCCAGAAGTTCAAGACTAGCCTGGGCGACAGGCTAAACCCCATCGCTACAAAAAGAAACAAACCCAAAAATCCAAAACCACAAAAATTAGCTAGGTGTTGTGGCATATTCCTATAGTTCCAGCTACTTGGGAGGCTGAGGCAGGAAAATCACTTAAGCCCAGGAGGTCGAGGCTGCAGTGAACTGTGCTCATATCACTACACTCCGGCCTGGATGACAGAATGAGACCATGTCTCAATTTAAAAAAGAAAGAAAGAAAGGAAAAGAAGTGTAAGGGCACAAAGAAAGTGATTGTTCACTTCTAACAGCTTGACAGTTGAGAAAATATGAAAACTTCAGAAAGACGGTGTCCCTTAAATGGATTCTGAAAGTGTTCTCTAAACAACAGTGGAGAAACAACTTTCTAAGCTAAGAAGTTAGCATGAAGGTGGGCAATGGCCTGGCCTGATTCAGAAACTGACTTGCTACTGGTATGGTTGAATTTGGAATTAAAAAAAAAAAAAAGCAAAGGATCTACTGTAGTAGAGACTGGGAAAGTATTGAGGGGTTAAGCACGGGAGTGATTAATCACTGCCCTGCATGTATGTTCCTATTCTTCTGAGTTATAAGTATATTTAAATAATAAGTATATATGCCTAATCCTCATATTTCAAAACATGTTTTAATGTAATATTTCATACACAAAATAACATTTATAACATATTTGTTATGAAGCCTAATATAAAGTATACCTGTCAACCCACTATGCAGCTTTATTTACACTTTGAGCATAACTGAAACTGTTGAAGCTATCTATATTCAGATACTTTATAATTTACATTAATAAACTATATGCCCATTAGATGAAACTGCACGTGACAGTATTTCCATACAATGTTCAATTTTACTTTGGAGCACTTAATAATGTGACAAAATTTTTTATCAGTTCTCAGTTGTAAAGTGCTCCCAGTAGCAATAGTCACTTTGATGTGACTAACTTAATTAAATGAAAGATCGAAGATTTATAGCATACTGGAAATGGAAAGAAATCTAGAGATCCTCTAGCAGAGTGTTTCCAAATTGTATTACAGGCTGGTAAACTGCTTAAAATCCACTATAGACCTCGATAATATGATAAATAAAAGTCCAAATGAGTGTGAAAGTTAGCCTAGTCAAAGCCACTGGCTCAGAGAAGGGTGAGGAAGGCTCAGACGCGAGGCAGTGGCGTTGTTTTACAGAACATCAGATCAGTGGCTCAAAAAGGGACTGAACCAATTACATTTAACTGAGGCAATAACTGCATTGTAGAGAAGTGAGCTTATCCAGTATCATACAGTTCAATAATACCAAACCAATTAGAGAAAAATATGTTTATTGAACAATATGGAAGACACTGGAGTAAGCATTGTGACGGAAATGCATTTTGTCTAAGACAAGGAAGTTATGACCTATTTTATTGATAAGAAATGATGTGCACAGATAATCTGTGTTCTTATGCATCATATATATGTAGGCATGTCTGTGTTTGCCTGTTTGCCTACCAGGACAAATGGACAGAGGAATGGATTGAAGCTAAAGGGTTCTTGATGCAACAGGGAACCAATGAAGAATTTTAGGCAGGCAAATTACATAAATAAATGTATAATATTAGAATGACAGGAGCAGTGTTGATGATTACCTGGAGAAAGAGAGCCCAGAGTCAGAGAAAGAAGTTAGGCGGATACTGTAAGCATTCCAATGTGCACAGGTGGAAGGCCTTTTCTAAGATGTATCTGTGGGGATTGATACATTCTCATTAGTTAAAAGATGCACAATGGAAAGCTATAATTATTAATAATTTATTTTTTTTATATTCACTCCTGACAATGACTTTCAAGTATCTTCAGACATCTCATTTCTCCTTACCTGCTTTTTATTAGACACATAAAATATACCTTAAAGAGTATCATTCCAAAGAGCACTAGGAAGTCAAGGACAGAGATAAAAACTGGCCCCAGACCTCCAAGGTTTCAGCTGACCCACATGCCATAGAAGATATTGTGTGAACTCAGGCATATGTATTGAAAATCAGTCACCTGCCTCCTCCCAGCTGGCTGAGATGAACCCCACTGGCATCAGAAGGACAATTCAGGGTGAACTTGGGAAAGAGGAATTAGTTTTTATTCTTATAAATAAATAGAAGTGCCTCCTTGGCACTTCATCCTGTATGATGATGTTAGTATTCTGGATTTTGAATGAAAAAGTACTCTCAGTAGCAGAGAGGACCAGGTGATCAACGGTTGTAATTATTTCTGAGTTAGATTTGAAAAGTTCAGTCAACCAGAATAAGCTATAAAAACGCAAAGCATGGGCAGTTAGAACTACAGTTTTACTCTCAGCTCTGCTGTTTGTTATGATACAATCTCTTTCAAACTCATTTTCCTTGTGGAAAAGATAAGTGTAATTAAACCAACCTTACTCTCTTTTTGTAGTAGTAAAATGACATAGTGTTTGTGAATGTGTTTACCAGAGGATGTGAAAGATACATAAATAAAAATGGCAACAACAACTAAAAAGTAGGTAGTACCAGGTTGTGGTTTAAGATCATTTACTCGAGTTGGGGCCATCTAGGTTTGAGTTCAAACCACAACATTTACTAGCTTGCCTCATTGATAAAGTGTGAATTAAAGTACTGCCTCATTGAATTTGCATCTGCGTGTGTGTGTGTGTGTGTGTGTGTGTATATCACAGATAGTAAACTCTCAGTATTTGTTATTAAGTATATTTTTCCCATCCATGAAATGCTGTTTCCATATTTAAGGGTATGATAGTTTTGATTCATTAGAACATTTATTCGACTCTTTAATGAGTCTTGGAATCTTTGAGTTACACTGGAATTTAGAAAGCATCCAGTCAAATTTTTTACATTATCGGAATCCAGCCAAGCATGAACACTTCTAAGGATGAGAATTTCTTTTCTCCACTGGCCTCTTGCCCATTCTTAAAGAAACCATATGACTAGTCTAATAAAAAAGGCTTTCTTTGATTAAGCAGAAATCACCTTCCTGAAACTTTACCCTTAAAAGAAGCCAGATTTGCTTTACAAATTATTTAGAAAAATACATCTCCTAGAGAACATTCGTTTGCGTATTTGAAGACACTGACATGTCTACTTTGCTTTTCTCTACCAGGAGAAATTCTCTACATCTTTGAATGCAACCTAGCATTACTGGCTCATAAGTATACTTTTGACCACAATAAGAGTTGTACTTTCTTTTTTACAAACTGCTGCTAAATTGTGGTGTTCTGAACTACTATAATTGATTTCCTGTTTTTAATTTCAGGACTTTGCATGTATTTCCATAAATCTCTACCATGGAAGGTTTAGCTAATGGTTGATAGTAGAAAGCTCACCTAACCTGATAAAGTATACATACAAAAAAAAGGGAATATGGCAGTATTTACAACTAAATTTACTGGAACACAAATATCTGTTACATGGGTTTTCTAAGATTTCTTTAGGAACATGTCTTTATTCTTTTTCAAAAGAGTTAGGAAAGTAAACAAAATACTATTTAAAAATAAGAAATTGGAATTTTAAGTCCTGTGCTAATTTTAGATGCTTTGTGACTGGTGTGGACTCAGCCTCATTTCATGCCTGTTTACAGCTTGGCATCAGCCTCCCTTCTTAACATATCTCTCAGGATTTTCCAGCTACACTAGAAGTGGAGTTTTAGAAAATGTCATTTTTCTTACTTTTCTTCAAATCTTCCTTTTTCTTGATAGCCCTTGCCAATAAATTTACCTGGTAAACTCCTACTCACCATTCAGGACTATACCCATATATGACTTCCAAAAAGCCTTCAGAAACTTCCCTAAGGCAATTATTGCTCCCTGTTCATTCTCCAGCAGACTTCCATTCTGCTAATTCCTGGTGACTTGCTTGATTGAAAGTAAATGGAAATCCTGATTTAACAAAGAAGGCAAACAGGAAATGCATTGACAAGAATAGAGAAAAAAGGATAAAAAGGAATGAGCAAAGTCTCCAAGAAATATGGGACTATGTGAAAAGACCTAATCTACGTTTGATAGGTGTACCTGAATACGACGAAGAGAATGAATTCAAGCTGGAAAATACTCTTCAGGATATTATTCAGGAAAACTTTCCCCATCTAGCAAAGCAGGACAATATTCAACCCCAGGTAATACAGAGAACACCACAAAGGTATTCCTCAAGAAGAGCAACCCCAAGGCACATAATTGTTAAATTCACCAAGGTTGAAACGAAGGAGAAAATACTAAGGGCAGCCAGAGAGAAAGGTCAGGTTACCCACAAAGGGAAGCCTGTAAGACTTACAGCAGATCTCTCGGCAGAAACCCTACAAGCCAGAAGAGAGTGGGGGCCAATATTCAACATCCTTAAAGAACAGAACTTTCAGACCAGAATTTCATATCCTGCCACACTAAGCTTCACAATTGAAGGAAAAGTAAAATCTTTTATGAACAAGCAAGTACTCAGAGATTTTATTACCACCAGGCCTGCTTTACAAGAGCTTCTGAAAGAAGCATTATACATAGAAAGGAGCAACCAGTATTAGCCTTTCTAAAAATATACCAAAAAGTAAAGAGCATCAACATCAATGAAGATTTTACATCAACGAATGGCTAAAATAGCCAGTTAACATCAAATGGCAATAACCCTAAATTTAAGTTGACTAAATCCCCCAATCAAAAGATACAGCCAAAACCTAATGGTATGCTACATCCAGACCCATTTCACATCCAAAGATACACAAAGACTCAAAAACAAAGGGATGGAGAAAGATTTACCAACCAAATGGAGAGCAAAAATAAATAAATAAATGAAAAGCAGGAGTTGCAATTCTTGCATCTGATAAAATAGATTTCAAAGCAACAAAGATATAGTGGTAAAAGGATCAATGCAACAATAAGAGTTAACAATCCTAACGCCCAGATACATAAGACCCACCAAGAGATTTAGACTCAATGAGACAGAAAATTAATAAGGATATCCAGGACTTGAACTCAGATCTGGAACAAGTAAACTCAATAAATATTTATAGAGCTCTCCATTTTAAATACACCAAATATACATTCTCCACCTTAAATACACAAAATATTGATCGGCCATTATTAATACCCATTTTTAGAATAAGGCTACATTCCCATTCTCGCTCCCTTTTTTTCTTCTTCTTTCTTCCTCTCCCTCACTCCTTTTTTTTTCTTTCTTTCCAAAAATTAAAAAAAAAAAGAAAAAAGAAAGAGTTAGAGACCAGCCTGGCCAACATAGGGAAACCCCATCTCTAAAAAAAAAAAAAAAAGACACAATACTTAGGGAGGGTTAAAATAATACAACTACATAAAAGATAGAATGACAGCTTGGGTTCAAGAAGATTCAAGTCCCACTTCCAGGAATCTATTCGCCTAACTTGTCTCACTTTACTCTGTTAGTTTTCTCCTGTCTTACCTCAAATTGACTTTTTCATATTGAGAAATCCAGCTCTTGATAGTATTAGGTTGATGCAAAAGTAATTTTTGTCATTACTTTTAATGGCAAAACTGCAATTACTTTTGCAACAACTTAATATCTAAACTTCAAATTTCTCACCATGTGCTAACAGGGAAAAAGAATGACCCTGTTGCTCAGAACCAGTTTGAAAAATACCAGGGAAATACTATATTGTATGGCCAGAGGGGCAAAATACTATGATTAGCTTGGCTTAGATAGCCACCATTGTTAAGCCATGGTACTATAGATGGAGAATCAGAGTTATTTAAAAAAAAAAAAAGGCAGCATCTAATGAAGATATCTTGTCAGAGCATATGGAGGTACAGTTTTTGAGAGAGGGTCATAGTAAAAGGGGTGCCAAAAATTCCACAGATGCTCATTTTTACCCATTTACTTACATCTGCTTTGGTAACTAGGCTGCGAAATACTCTGAGGCAATGCCTATACCTTAAGACAGTGACCTTGCCTTTATTTTTCAGAGACTAAAAATGCATTAGGTCTAAAATGTAACAGACCTCAATATATATTATTATTTTAAAAATAACTGATATGGTCTGACTCTGTGTCCCCACCCAAATTTCATCTTAAATTGTAATTTCCACATGTTGTGGGAGGGACCTTGTGGGAGGTGATTAGATCATGGGGGCAGTGTCCACATGCTGTTCTCATGATAGTGAATTCTCATGAGATCTGATAGTTTTATAAGGGGCAGTCCCCGCCTTGGCTCTGCACTTCTCTCTCCTGCCACCATGTGAAGAAGAATGTGTTTGCTTCCCCTTCTGCCATCATTGTAAGTTTCCTGAGGCCTCCTGAGCTGTGCTGAATTGTGATCAATTCAACTGCTTTCCTTTATAAATATCCAGTCTCAGGTAGTTCTTTATAGCAATGTGAGAATGAACTAATACAATAACACATATGTTTAGTAACATACTTATGCATAACTTGTGTTAGGAAACTCATACTTCTATTGTTAGCATAGACTTCAGGGTGTTTGGAACTTTGAATAGTCAATCTTTACAGTTAAATCTAGAAACAAATAAGTCAAATATTTTAATAATTTGGTTCATAAGAAAAAAAGCAGAAATGTTTACATATATAACCAATTTAATGATTTGCATTTGTCTCCAAAATGAACTTTGAATTTAATAACCAGGCTTTTACTTTCAGTTACCAAGTGATGTGATAAATCTTTTTAGTAATATTTTTAGATTATATTCATATTCTTTGAAAATATGAATATAATATAAACTAGCTTAGTAGCTAGTTTAATAGACTGATACACTGTTTAAAAGTATGAATATAATCTAAACCACATTAGTGCTAGTTTAGTAGACTGATTTGCCTTTTAAAACAATTTGCACCTATGTTTCTGATACTATGTCTCCTTTATATTCTTTCTTGACCCAGTGAACATTCTAAAGATTCAAATGCTGTTTTGGTGGATTTGCCTCCTGCAGGATGGTGCATATTCAGACACTCCACTCATTTGTCTTATATCATCCACATTGCTCAGTTCATCACTGATGTCCTCTGTGGTGTGTATGTCTGAATAATGGCATTTGGTTTTTCTGTGCCTAACTGCTCTAGTTCTTCTAGCTCTAGGAAATGTATTTTCTTGCTTTATCTCCTGTTTACTTGGGGGGTCTGTGTTCCTGGAGCTGTAGGCATGTGGGACTGTTACAGTGTCTTCCTGCTTGGGGAGCACCTTCACTTTTAGAAGGACACTTGGTTCTCTTTGTAGCAGTTGAAGAAAGCTTCACGTATTGCATTGTAGTTGAAGATGGGCTCCCATAGTTTGATTCATTGCCATGTGCATGTTTTTCTTTTGAGGGCTTGCAGCATATATGCTGGGGGAAGTATTCACTTCTGTGACTTCCTCTCAGAGAGAGATTACTCGATTCTCTGCTTACAGATCTCTTTCTAGATCCAACACACCAGGATTTGGATCTGTGAGTAGTGGACCTTGATAGTCTTTGGATTCTTCTATGGGGGTGTGAACTAATTTCTACAAACTGGGAAGATTGTGTACACTTCAATCAGTTTTTTCTCAAAGAACTCACTTTCCCGCCATCTGTCTTAGGAGAAAAGGCATTTTCTGAAATGCTACTCCAAGAGGGGTCTCTCTCTCTGGATTTGCAACTTTTCAAGAATCTTTCTCTGGACAATCTTTGCAAGGTCTTTGGTGAAGAATCTGAGTATTTGCTATTTTCTTCTTTTTTCTGAAAGTTTATCTTCTGTCCAATGCTCGAACCCTTTCTTTCCCTTAAACTGTATTTCTGTGGTTGCACCTGATTAGAAATTGCTGGGGTACTGAAGGGGTGTGCAGTTGTGTCACTCTTTACCAGATCATGAACATGATCAGGAAACAACTTTATTCCTTCCGTCTTTTTATCTTGAACTTTTTTTTTGCAATTCAGTAAGCCTGGGTACCTTTCCCTTGGAGTAGCCCATTTCTGGAGTATATTATTTGTAGAAACGATGCTTTTGTGGTTGCCTGATTCGGCTTCATCTTTGATTCCAACATAGATTTTGCTTACTATTTTATCATAGACTGGTGGGATTTCAGATTTCTTCAAGAAAGAGGTACTATTTGAAAACTGTTTCAAGCCTGACAGGGGCCTCTCCTCTTTATTCCATTGACCCTGGGTGTTTTTAGGCTGCTTTAGATTATGTTGAGATATCAGTACAGTGTGATCCTTAGGCAAAGGGGAAATAGAAGCTGATGCAGTGGGCTTCTCTTTTACACATGGTGAAGCAGCAGAACATTGATAGATGGCTCGCTGGTCATAGGTCTCCACGTTGTAAGGTGAATGAACAAAACTAATAAACTCATGTAGGAAATGGTGGGTGTATTGTAAGAGATAAGGTTCTAGGAAGTGAATAAAAGACTCACTGTCCAAGTCATATTGTGTCATGTGATGGAGGATGGTGGTTAGGATATTCTTTACTGTGTGGCCATAATCTCCATAAACAGCTGTTAGTTCCTGTTTCAGCCAGGGAACCAGCCGGTGTAGGCAACCAGGATTTCTTTTAAAGTAATTAGCTGTAAAGTGCTGTTGAGGTTTGTAGCCTTGAACATACATCACCCAAATTCCAGAATAATACAGAGCTCTTCTGAACTTTAAAACGACCTGATCTCTAAAGTAGCCCAGGGACATGGAGTTTGGTTGGAACCTCCCACTATCCCCAAACTCCCTCAGTAACTCTTGGATAGTCCATTCTCTCAATGGCTTGAGTTTCCTTTTGATATCCTCAAGGCTCAGAACGAGATTATTGTTTTCAGAAGACCCCACATACCTTTCTTCGTCTGAGGGAAGAACTGCTGAGTCTTCTTTGTTATCACTCTCTGGCTTGATGGGACAACACTGAGAAGGAAAGCTCTGCACGCTACAAGAAAGCGTAGATTTCTTCCTTGATCTTGAATATAAAGAGCCATTACCACTCTTGTTGGAACAGGGATTCCAATCAGACTCATTCTGAGTCCCCTCCAAACAATTAGGACACTCACAGTCAGATGAGAGATCTAATGACATTGCCATAATATTAGATTATATTTCACAGTTGAATATGAGAAAAATTGGCTCAAATCAGTTCCTCACTTGCCATAAACAAAAGTCTTTTAAAGGCACTTCATTTGTTTCCAAAATATGTTTTATCTCCATGGAATAAATGCTAGAATAAAGTTAAGAAACTGTTGCTCAAATTAATAATAATGTGCTCATAAAACCCAATGTAGATAAGGCAATGGGGATATAGGCACAGAGTTTCTTTTTGTTCTCTCAAATTAGTTGTTGCAAACTCTGAAAAGTAAATTAGAAATAAACATCAAAATTTAAGTACTATTTCTTTGACTTGGCAATTCTAATTCTATAAATTTAATCTAGGTGTTAGAACCTGTGTGTATGTGTGTGTATAAAAGTTCCATGTATGTGTGTGTATAAAAGTTCCATATATGTGTGTATATATATTAAAGTTCCATGTATATGTGTGTGCATGTGTGTGTATATATATAAAAATTCCATATATATGTCCATCTGTATGTTCCATATATATATGTACCCTATATGTGTGTGTGTGTGTGTGTGTGTGTATGGAACTTTTATATATATATATATACACACACACATATATATGGAATTTTTATACCCACACATATGTGTGTATATATATATATAAAAGTTCCATATATATATGCACACACGCACACACATATATAGGTTGACTTTTTTTTTGTAATAACAAGAAACTGAAAATAAATATCCATCAGTAGGGGACTTGTTAAATAAATGATATTTTCATTCACAATATTTAATATATCAGCCATTTAAAACATGAGGCAAAGTACATGTTAATACAAGAAGATTGAGGAATACATTTAAAAATGAAAACTTTATATAAAGTATGAAAGACTGTCATAAACTGTTAGACAGTAAACATTTATTTCTGTTAGTATTGGGAACTACAAACCTGAAAAATTTTCCCATTAGGAATAACAAAATAATGCTAGCAATACTTATGTATATATACACAAATATACATATGTATATATATACACACACAGATATACATATGTATATATACACACACATACATGTGTGTGAGTGTGTGTGTGTGCACGTATGTGTATGCTAAGTTGAGAGGAAATAAGCAAAATTGCCAGATGTTAAAGAACTAGAGTGGCTCACACCTGTAATCCCAGCACTTTGGGAGGCTGAGGGGGGCAGATCACAAGGTCAGGAGATCGAGATCATCCTGGCCAACAAGGTGAAACCCCATCTCTACTAAAAATACAAAAAAATTAGCGGGTGTCGTAGTGCACACTTGTAGTCTCAGCTACTTGGGAGGCTGAGACAGGAGAATTGCTTGAACCCAGGAGGTGGAGATTGCACCACTGCACTACAGCCTGGGCAACAGTGCAAGACTCCATCTCAAAAAAAAAAAAAAAAGGAACTAGAGATAAATAGAAATCCAGTAGACGAAGTGAGTTCTAATACTGCTAATTACCCATATCTGGTGTTCTTGAGCTTTAATTTTGATAGAACTGATAGCTGCAGATGATCAGAGACAAAGAATACATTCTGTTGGAGGTTAAATAGTTAATAGAAAACTTCTCTCTAAATCTGTGTGTCCAGCTGTTTACAGCCTCCCAAAATGTGAATTAGAAAAAAAACCCACAAAAGAGTCAACAAGAAATATTAGAAGAGCTATTACTACAAACAAGTAATTGTGTTAGCAGACTAAGTTTAAACAATCAGTTTTCTTAAAAATCTCAACAGGATAATTTACATTGAGTTCCATACTGATCCCAGGCAACTGGTAGAGGCGAACCCAAATTTTCTTTGGAGGAATGCGACTTAAACCCAAGTCTCATGACACATTTCCTATAAATTAGTTCACAATCAAAAATCATCAACAAACCAAAAATTGGTCATCATATGTTTATGTCCCCAGAAATAACAGAAAATTTGGCTCTGAAAAGAATTAGAAAATGATACACTGAATATATTCAATCAATTAAAGGTGTTTTGAAAGTATTACCAATAAAAGAGTCTATAAAATATGACAAAAGAGATTTTAAACATAACCAGATAGGATTTCAAGAAATAAAAATATAAATATTAAAATTTCAAAATAAATGGATAAAATAAAACAGATGAAGAGCATTATTAGTGCATTAAGATGGAGATCTGAAAGAATTCAGAGAATGTAGCACAGAGAGAAAAAGAGATAGAAATTTGGAAGATAATTTAAAGAAAAACTTAAGTGAGATTGTTTAAGATTTTTAGGAAATAATAGAAAAAATGAAGGAAAGGTGATATTCAAACAGATATATTTAGCAACTTTCCAGAATGTGTAAAATATTTAATTATGTATATATATGCAAATATACATATGTATATAAATGTATATATATATATATTGTAATAATTACTCTTTATTTAAAATAAATAAGCCCTCTTATAAGAAAAATATGAAAGTAAACTGGGTCCTCCTGGCCTCTAAGACAGAAACCGCATTCAGAATATATTCATTTAAAGGAAAGATTTGTTGATTATCAAACAAATCTAGGTACTTTAATACACATAGTTTCCTTGAAAAATAAAGACAAAGAAATAATTCATGTCAAAAAGTCACAGGTTAGAAAACCAATTTTCCTTCTGAGGCTCATTTTAGCAAATCCCCCATGTGTCCCAGATCGTTAAAAAAAGCTACATCCCCTGAGAAAGGGCCCTTTCCCATAGCCCTCTTGCTCTGATGCAAAATCATCTGTTTCAGAATTATGATAAATTCCAAGTATAATAACTAAAAAGAAATACCCTTTAAAACAGATCAAAGTAGAACTGGTGTACACCAAAGATAAAGTGACTGCCTGGTTGTAATTATATAAATCAAACCAAAAAGCATATATCTTCAAAGTACTGATTAAAGCAAACTTGTCATCCTGGAAATACATATTCAATGAAAGTTCCTTTCAAGGATTAGGTCAAAATTTGAATTTTGAGAGAAAGGCATTTGTGAGAAACTAAGCCCCCGAAACGTTAAAGACCAACGAACTCTTCTTAAAAGAACATGTGAAAGATGTAGTTCAGAAGGAAATTATTCAAAAATGACTACAGAAGGAATGTATGAGGTAGAAAACAAAATGGTAAACAAAAATGGTAAAGATATGGGTCAGTCTAAGCAAAACGTGTAAGACAATATTGTAAATGTCTATATAGTGGGAGTAAAATGAAAATAAAGCACTAATTAAAAAAAAATAAAACCTGGAAGGTGAGTAATTGAACTAAAAACATTTTAAAGTTTTTGTTTTATTATGAAGACAGCTTAAAATATGTATTAAATTTAGACACAATTAAATATGTATATTAACCTTGGATTTTGACATCATTCATTTGTATTTATTTTTCATAGGAAACTTGGTTAACTTCTCTGTATTTTATTTACTTAATCTATGTACCAGAACATGGAATTTTCCTTCATTGCACTTATCACCACCAATTATATATCTAATTTTTCTCTGCCTTTACTAGAATATAAGCTTCATGAGGAAAGAAGGATAGAGTCTTTGGTTTATACACCACTGTGTCCCCATTGCTTAGAATAAGTCAGGCATGTAGGAAGGTCTCATATGTACTTATTTAATAATTTTTCTATAAGTAGCACAAAGTCCATGTCTAGTACCTAGCAGGAATCAATAACTGTACTTTCTGTTGGTTCTTATTATTCACAGTAGTTATGTCCTATAATGTCACCACAAACACTGAATTAAGCAACTACTGAACCATTGCTCCTAGGAGAAATATGGGGTTAGGTTCCCTTGGGCCTTGGGTAACATTTGGATCAATAGAACAATATATACCTTGTTTTATCTGTGTCTGTTTCAAGAAATTTTGTTTTATATATGTTGTTGATTCATTAACATTGAACTCACAGCCAGTAGCACTATAACTTATACCTGAACTAACTTCATCAAACATACGTGTTTTCTCTGAAGGCACATTGTGGTTTCTCTTGCCCTTAGGAAAACCAGACAGCATTTCAGAACTATATTTGGAGGTCATTTGAAAGAGCAAAATCTTTAACAAAAAAGCATAAATATGCAAACAATACATGGCACTAACTTGTTATGAGAAAAACATGGGAATTAACTTCCTCTCCTCCCCCCAAACTTGAAAGGAGCTCAGAGACCAAAGTGTAAGTTGGGTAAGTCCAGCTTGGTGAATAGATGAGTTACATACAGGGCACTCCTGGATGGTGGCAGGACAGCTCTAGAGATCTGTGGCCCCACCCATCTCCAAACTTCTTTCAAGCTAATTTTCTGGCTCTTTGCCTGCTGTGTTTGAGTGAGGAAACTGTCTTTCTCAATAGGTTCTCAGATACTCTCTGGGATGTTGGGTTCTCAGAAACACCTGCTTCTTGGCTGGGCACCATGGTCTTGGCTCACTGCCCAGCTTTCAGGGATAAGGCAGCAGACATATGCCCTTAAATGACCCGGTGGGGGACCTGTCACACTGCATGAATAGACCATGGAAAGAACACTTGTTTACAGTATAATAGCTGAAACAAGAAGGCAGAATGTCACCTTGTTCTACCTCAGCTGTGAATATGTACCCTGGTGAGTCCAATTTTTTGCCACTCTGCACATGCCCATAGATGACCATGAAAATGTCACAATCATTGATTTGGAGGTTACAAATAAATTCAAGGATGTGGGCAGATTATAAATACAGAATCCCCACAAATAATAAGGATTAACTATATTCGTGGACAAAGTCAGTTTCTGCAAAAAGATACAAAAAAAAAATTCTTACTAACTTAATTATCAGGGAGAGTAATGAAACTTCAACCCTAACTAGGTATTTTCTTCTTTTTATCTAACAACAGAATATGGCTTCTCTCCCCAAGGTGCCCCTTTACCAACACACAAAAGAAAACAGGAACTACAACTTCCTGGGTGAATGCTTTGTTCCTGTTCTGTGTTCCTTGTGATTCCTCATTTTCCACATATTTGGAAAATGAGTTATCTTATTGCTATTGATTTCTAGTTCAAGTGCATTGTGGTCTGAGAGCATGCATTCTTTGATCTCTATACTTTTAAATTTGTTAAGATGTGTTTTATGGGTCAGAGTATGGTTTCTCTTGTTGAATGTTCCGTGTGAGCTTGAGAAGAATATACAACCTGCTGTTATTGGATGCAGCATCTATAAATATCAATTAGATCAAATTGGTTGATAGTGTGGCTTAGGTCAGCCATAACCTTACTGATTTTCTGCTTGTCTGATCTATCAATTACTGAAAGAAAAGTGGTATTGAAGTTTTCAACTATAATAGTGCATTTTTCTTTTTCTCCTTGCAGTTCTATATGTTTTTACTTCATGTGTTTTGATGCTCTGTTGTTAAATACTTGTCTTATTGAAGAGTTTACCCCTTATCATTATATAATATCCCTTTTATCTCTGATAATTTTTCTCATTCTGTAATCTGGATTGTTTAAATTTAATATAGCTACTTTAGCTATCTTTAATTAGTGTTAGCATGGTATATCATTCTCCATCCTTTTAGTCTAAATCTTTGTATTTAAATTGGGTTTCTTGTAAAATGGGTCTCATTTTTTAACTAGTCTGATAGTCTCTGTCTTTTATTGGCATATTTAGACCCTTCACATTTCAAGTAATTATTGATATAGTTGGATTAATAGTTATGTTTTTAACTGTTTTCTATTGATTGCATTTGTTTTTTTGCTTATTTCATTTAATTAATTAACTTTTTGGTACTTCATCTGAGTCTTGTAAACACTCTATGAGGGAAATATCTTGGATTGGTTTCCATTTAGAGATAAAGAAACCAAGATTATTAAAGAGATGTAACCAATGTTACATACAATAAAAATGACAGCAAGAATTTGAAACTTGTGAGTGTTCTTTACATGACAAAACATTATCTATCAAATCCTCAGCAAACTCAGCGATAAAACTCTGATAAAGCTTCCAAACCACATAAAACTATGCCCTCATAATTTCTAAAATCTACATGCTTCCCCAAGATTTTTCCTCTCCAAATCCAAATTAGGAACGTGTGAAGAACCCAGAATTTTTGCTTTTGTTAAACCAAAACACCATAGATTAAATAATAGCCAGTGAATAACAAATTCGAATATGGTTAGCATAAGAGCAAAAGCAAAAAGGAAAAATATACCTTTTGCTTCTTTGCAAAGACTGGTATTATCCATGAAAATTAAGCATACAGTATCAGGGTGCCAGGTTTCTTAAAGAGCAAGAAAAAAAATGTAGCCCTTTCCTCAACCAGGCTGTTCAGTTTTATCTTCCCATAGACTGAGGTCATTTAAAATGAACTGTTACAACCTGGCTCCTGAATAACGATCTGTTTCCCTATAAAAATGCCTCTCCCTGCTTCCATGGGGAAGGGAGGGAAGACAAAACTGGCTTTAAGCCCAAACCATAATTTTAGTAATTCCTAAACCACGTGACTGCAGCCATAATTGAGTCATTCAAAGCCAAATGGTAACAGTAATTATTTTGTCAAATTTGAATAAAAGAGAGTTTTTTTGGAGGGAACAAGCGGAGTTGAGCTAAGGAGACCTGAACTGTCAGCCACAGAGCAAGTGGCCTTTTCCAAGCAGAGAGGGTCTTCCTGGCACTGTGGTTCTCTTTTGTGACGATGATAGATGGTCCTTGTTGCAGATTATGGCCTTGTCACAGTTAAACTAATCTCTCTTTGTGTTTTCAGGCCTAGATCATTCCCTTGGGCAGCAGTCATCAATTTACATGGAGAGGCACCTAAAGAAACACAAAACCTATTTATCACACTTGCTGAGTGTACTAACAGTGACTTCAAACCAAACATGGACGCACATTTTAATCAGGCTACACTTCTGCAGCATCATAAATAGTGTCGGGATATATTGTTAAGAAAATAGATGGAAGAGGAGAGAGAGACTCATATGAAATATGGGGGTCAGTGAACTCCACCCTCATATGGCCACCTTGGTGTCTATATGAATTTAGTATATCTTAGATAATATCCAAACATTTTAAAAGCACCTGCTTACTTGGGAGTGGGCACTTCACCATGCAGTTGATGAAACAGAAGCCATATTAAGCCATATTAGGTTAGAAGTACAGAAACAAGAGAGGCAGGGTTCATATCCTTGAATCTTCTTCCTTCTAACTAACCAACTATTGTCTGTACATCCAGTTATTAGTTTCAATACAGATGATATTTGCTGCTTTCCCTTCTTAGGTTCTGTGTTCCACTCAGAATGGTCAGTACTAACTCTGCTCAAAGCTGAGTTTGCCCCATTTTTTCTAAGGAATGTACTTTCTTCCCAATGTCATAAATTTTTCAGGCTTCACTAAAGATGCAAATGACATTGCTGGTATTCTTTATGGTCAGAGAGTTAAGTGGGAAGCAAATCTTTCAATGTCAGTGGATTCAAGGTCCTAGAGTCCCATCAATTCAAAGGGAAATGAATTGAACAGAATCAGCACTCACTTATTTGGAATAATTTTGCGTGTTTCCCCTCCCCCAAATATTCTTTTCTTTGTTAAGATTCATGTCACTTGCTTATATAATAATCTAGAACAAGGCTAGCAAACTATGCCTTCAGGTCAAATCTTATTCCCTGTTAGGGTAAATAATGTTATATTGGAACACAGCCACATCTGTTTGTTTGCCTGTTTTCTATAGATGCTTTCCTGCTGCAAGGGCAGAGCTGAGTAGCTGCTGCAGAGACCATATGGCTCACAAAGTTGAAAATATTCACAATCTGACCCTGTACAGAAAACATCTGCAGAACATTGATCTAGAATGTGATCAGAATTTATTTATTTTGAATAACTTGCATGTTTTTCCTCAAGAAAATCTTCTCTTTTGTGGCTACTCCTATCAATTTCATACAGCTAGAACATACTACACACGATTTATTTTTAATAGTTTTGCATGCCTTTTTCCTATGAAAGGTTCTTCTTATGTTGATATGTCCTGACACTTTCCAAAAATTGTTATTTGAGTTGATATATTTGACTCTTTTTATGGAGTTTTCATTAGAAAGACCTAATATATATAAAAAACTGGACTGAATTTTAATAATACAAAATAATATGAAATCTGTTCATGATGCCAATAAAAGATAGAAAAGGGAGGAGTTGTGACTACAATCAAGAATTACATAAAAAAATGTATGTTTATATCTCACTGTGGATACTCCCCATCAAACTAATCACAATGAACTCTATATCCAAACTTAAACGTGTGGTCAAACTACTCTGAAAGATAAGCAAATTGCATTAAAGCTTTAATTGCCAAATCAGAAAAAAAGCAAATTAAGAAATTAATATTTTTTAAACTTAAGAATGTAAAAAAAATGCACAACAAAAATGCAGAAACAAAGGTGAAGTAAAACTAAAAGCAAATGATCCTGAAATAGGAACCAGAAAGTTAGAGGTGAATTGATAAAGCAGAGATTGTATAAAACGATTAATAAATGAAAAGCCTCTGGGGTACTGGCTACAAAGACACATACTTTGGAGCCAAAAAGGCCTGAGTCTGAATCTCAGCTCCACCACTTAATGGATGTGTGATCTCTGATGATCTATTCTCCTTCTCATAGGAGAGGAATCAGATGGGCAGATAATCAATCAGAGGCTTCTCAATGGTAATATGCATAAAACCACAAGGTGTTATGATAGTTACAGAGGAAAGTGAGGCAACAACCTCAAATGTTCAGGAAAGGACTTTCAAAGGAAATAGAAATATATACTTAGAATGAAGAGTTGGCCAAACAAAGAAATGTGCCTGGTACCAAGTAAATGTTATTTTATGAGGTAAGAAATAATTGCAAATGTATTTATTTAAGAATAACTCAAATTTATTTGTTTATCTCCTATTTAGATTGTGAGCTTTTGAAAATAGTATGTCGTTTATTTGTTGAAAAAATGAAAATCACCTTCATCTTTTTAACAAATTCACTGAGATAATTTACATTCCATAAAATTTACCCATTGAAGTGTATAATTTATTTATTAATTTTTTTTTTAATTTTTTATTGGATTATAGGTTTTGGGGTACATGAGCAGAGCATGCAAGACAGTTGCGTAGGTACACACATGGCAGTGTGCTTTGCTTTTCTTCTCCCCTTCACCCACATTTGGCATTTCTCCCCAGGCTATCCCTCCCCACCTCCCCCTCCCACTGGCCCTCCCCTTTTCCCCCCAATAGACCCCAGTGTTTAGTACTCCCCTTTCTGTGTCCATGTGTTCTCATTTTTCATCACCCACCTATGAGTGAGAATATGCGGTGTTTCATTTTCTGCTCTTGTGTCAGTTTGCTGAGGATGATGTTTTCCAGATTCATCCATGTCCCTACAAACGACACGAACTCATCATTTCTGATTGCTGCATAATATTCCATGGTGTATATGTGCCACATTTTTCCAATCCAGTCTATTATCAATGGGCATTTGGGTTGATTCCAGGTCTTTGCTATTGTAAACAGTGCTGCAATAAACATTCGTGTACATGTGTCCTTATAGTAGAACGATTTATAGTCTTTTGGATATATACCCAGTAATTGGATTGCTGGGTCAAATGGAATTTCTATTTCTAAGGCCTTGAGGAATCGCCACACTGTCTTCCACAATGGTTGAACTAATTTACACTCCCACCAACAGTGTAAAAGTGTTCCTTTTTCTCCACATCCTCTCCAGCATCTGTTGTCTCCAGATTTTTTAATGATCGCCATTCTAACTGGCGTGAGATGGTATCTCAATGTGGTTTTGATTTGCATCTCTCTGATGACCAGTGACGATGAGCATTTTTTCATATGATTGTTGGCCTCATATATGTCTTCTTTCGTAAAGTATCTGTTCATATCCTTTGCCCACTTTTGAATGGGCTTGTTTGTTTTTTTCCTGTAAATCTGCTTGAGTTGTTTGTAAATTCTGGATATCAGCCCTTTGTCAGATGGGTAGACTGCGAAAATTTTTTCCCATTCTGTTGGTTGCCGATCCACTCTAGTGACTGTTTCTTTTGCCGTGCAGAAGCTGTGGAGTTTGATTAGGTCCCATTTGTCTATTTTGGCTTTTGTTGCCAATGCTCTTGGTGTTTTGTTCATGAAGTCCTTGCCTACTCCTATGTCCTGGATAGTTTTGCCTAGATTTCCTTCTAGGGTTTTTATGGTGCCAGGTCTTATGTTTAAGTCTTTAATCCATCTGGAGTTAATTTTAGTGTAAGGTGTCAGGAAGGGGTCCAGTTTCTGCTTTCTGCACATTGCTAGCCAGTTTTCCCAACACCATTTGTTAAACATGGAATCCTTGCCCCATTGCTTGTTTTTGTCAGGTTTATCAAAGATTGTATAGTTGTATGTATGTTGTGTTGCCTCCGGTGCCTCTGTTTTGTTCCATTGGTCTATATCTCTGTTTTGGTACCAGTACCATGCTGTTTTGATTACTGTAGCCTTGTAGTATAGTTTGAAATCCGGTAGTGTGATGCCCCCCGCTGTGTTCTTTTTGCTTAGAATTGACTTGGCTATGCGGGCTCTCTTTTGGTTCCATATGAAGTTCATGGTGGTTTTTTCCAGTTCTGTGAAGAAAGTCAATGGTAGCTTGATGGGGTTAGCGTTGATTCTGTAAATTACTTTGGGCAGTATAGCCATTTTCACAATATTAATTCTTCCTAACCATGAACATGGAATGTTTCTCCATCTGTTTGTGTCCTCTCTGATTTCGTTGAGCAGTGGTTTGTAGTTCTCCTTGAAGAGGTCCCTTACGTTCCTTGTGAGTTGTATTCCAAGGTATTTTATTCTTTTTGTAGCAATTGCGAATGGCAGTTCGCTCTTGATTTGGCTTTCTTTAAGTCTGTTATTGGTGTAGACGAATGCTTGTGATTTTTGCACATTGATTTTATATCCTGAGACTTTGCTGAAGTTGTTTATCAGTTTCAGGAGTTTTTGGGCTGAGGCAATGGGGATTTCTAGGTATACTATCATGTCGTCTGCAAATAGAGACAATTTGGCTTCCACCTTTCCTATTTGAATACCCTTTATTTCTTTTTCTTGCCTGATTGCTCTGGCTAGAACTTCCAGTACTATATTGAATAGGAGTGGTGAGAGAGGGCATCCTTGTCTAGTACCAGATTTCAAAGGGAATGCTTCCAGTTTTTGCCCATTCAGTATGATATTGGCTGTTGGTTTGTCATAAATAGCTTTTATTACTTTGAGATACGTTCCATCAATACCGAGTTTATTGAGGGTTTTTAGCATAAAGGGCTGTTGAATTTTGTCAAATGCCTTCTCTGCGTCAATTGAGATAATCATGTGGTTTTTGTTTTTGGTTCTGTTTATGTGGTGAATTACGTTGATAGACTTGCGTATGTTGAACCAGCCTTGCATCCCTGGGATGAATCCTACTTGATCATGATGAATAAGTTTTTTGATTTGCTGTTGCAATCGGCTTGCCAATATTTTATTGAAGATTTTTGCATCTATGTTCATCATGGATATTGGCCTGAAGTTTTCTTTTCTCGTTGGGTCTCTGCCGGGTTTTGGTATCAGGATGATGTTGGTCTCATAAAATGATTTGGGAAGGATTCCCTCTTTTTGGATTGTTTGAAATAGTTTTAGAAGGAATGGTACCAGCTCCTCCTTGTGTGTCTGGTAGAATTCGGCTGTGAACCCGTCTGGACCTGGGCTTTTTTTGTGAGGTAGGCTCTTAATTGCTGCCTCAACTTCAGACTTTGTTATTGGTCTATTCATAGTTTCAGCTTCCTCCTGGTTTAGGCTTGGGAGGACACAGGAGTCCAGGAATTTATCCATTTCTTCCAGGTTTACTAGTTTATGTGCATAGAGTTGTTTGTAATATTCTCTGATGATGGTTTGAATTTCTGTGGAATCTGTGGTGATTTCCCCTTTATCATTTTTTATTGCATCTATTTGGTTGTTCTCTCTTTTATTTTTAATCAATCTGGCTAGTGGTCTGTCTATTTTGTTGATCTTTTCAAAAAACCAGCTCTTGGATTTATCGATTTTTTGAAGGGTTTTTCGTGTCTCAATCTCCTTCAGCTCAGCTCTGATCTTAGTAATTTCTTGTCTTCTGCTGGGTATAATTTAATAAAGTTTAGCAAACGGACCAAACACAACGATGACCACAATTCACTTTTAGAGCTTGTGTCCAGTTAGTTAATCCTCATTCTTATCCCTGTTTTGTGATTGACAAAACTGACACCCAGAGAAATTATTTGACTTTCTTATGGCCATAGAAATCAGTGTGATAAACAGGTCTAGAACTCAAGACTACTGACATCCTTTATGTCCACACCTATTTCAATACACTGTACAACACTCTCTGCCGTGATAATCTAACAATAATTAAATCTGAGAATCAGGCATTATACTCTCTTTTTTATCAACCACCGTATTATCATTGACATTTTTATTTTCATTATCATTGATGAGGATTATATGATAAAATATAACATATGGCATTCATTCTTACCTATTCTAAGCATGATGTGTATAGATTGTCTCCTTCAGAAGATAGACTATCACACCATATGGCAGCTCCAGCTATCCCTGAGTTTCAAATGTGCTCAAGGACTCTTTAGTCAGTGTCATTTTCAATTTTAATAATTATTTGCCTAGCAGCCAACTTGGCAAACTCAGTCCAAGATCTTAAAGTCTATCAGTAAAATGAGTGATAAAAGCAGGAACATGCATTAGAAATCCTAATCCCATGTGAGACAGGGCTGTATGGTCAAACTTTTACCTAGCAATATCGACATCTTAGAATAGACAAATGGAAACAAAAGAAAAATCATTAAGTCTGCAGTGTGGTCATAAGCAACTTAGCTTCCTTTTCTCTATTAGACTTGATTTTTGATATGTATAGCTTTTGTCTGCTAATCAAGAAACCATCAGATATCAATGTTCTACAAATAGTGAAATTGTGTTAGTCCCAGAGTACTACCTTGATTTGCTGTGCTGTTGTCAGAGCGTGGCAAAAGTGGATTTCCCATACACTCTCTGTGCACTAATGATGTTTTGGTTCATGCTTTGAGTAATGGACTAAATCAGCTCTCTTAACAGGCATCTGTTCATAACTCAGTAATATAGCATGACTATTTTGTGAAAACAAGCACTTTTCAAAAACACTTTTGCAGAGATCTACTTAGGAAGAAGTAATGCTGGGAGATCAAAATGAGAATTTAAAAGTGGATATGTAGTCCTTACATCAAGCTAATTAATAGCTTGGCAGTTCTAACATTGAAAGCATGCAATTATCACGGGCCAAAATACTGGCCATCAACATTTTTGTAATGCAGCTGGCACCAAAAGTATCATACAAATAACTTCCAGCAAAGGCTAATGGAGGCAGACACTAATGCCCCAGACCAGCTTGAAAATGGTGACTGGAACCCAAAGCAATTAGACATTTCATTATAGAAAAAGTAACTGTGGTCATTCAAGAGTGACATGATTAAGACATCCAATTGCTTCTCGAAAATTCACTGGTACCATCTTTTATTCTGATTCATGTGAGATTGAACCTTCATCTTGCTGAAAGTGTCTAAGGATATGTGTAACATTCCCACCAACAGTGGAGTAAGAGAGGATCAGAATGCTTTATTCATGAGGGGGCATTGCTGAAAAAGATGTTTTTCCTTTTTACATAACATTTTGAGTGTATTACCAGGGATCTTGCAGACTCTCTGAACTCCATCCATGACAGTTCCTAATGTAATGCCTTTAGTGGGTGTAAAATATATAACAGACAATATGAAAGGATTATTTTTCAGGGAGTTTGTTTTGATGAAAAAATAAAGTGAACAAATGCGGACTAATTAAAAATATATGTATTGTGTGTCTGATATGGGTTAGGTATTGCGGCAGGCACTCAGATACACTGGCAAATAAATAATCATCTTTCCCCTTGAGATTTTCCCAATTTAGTGTGGAAGGCACATTTTTAAAGAAATAGATTCGATATAAAATGTTAACTATTCTGGTGGTACGATGTCCAGGTTATAAAAAAGGACCGAAGTAGAACATTGGGATGAAAACTGGAGGAGCAAGTTGGCGGGGGAGTTGAGTAAAGGTCTCATGGGAATTGTTCTAGATTTTTTTTTTTTTTTTTGACAAAGTCTCACTCTGTTGCCCAAGCTGAAGTACAGTGGCACAATCTCAGTTTACTGCAACCTTCACCTCCCAAGTTCAAGCAATTCTCCTGCCTCAGCCTCCCAAGTAGCTGGGGCTACAGGCATGTGCCACCATGCCCGGCTAATTTTAGTATTTTTAGTAGAAGCGGGGTTTCACTTTGTTGGCCAGGCTGGTCTCAAACTCCTGACCTCATGATCTGCCTGCTGCAGCCTCCCAAAGTGCTGGGATTACAGGCATGAGCCACCATGCCCAGCAGCACATATGTATACATTTCTGGAGCTTATGATATTTCAGTTTCCCCATCAGATCCTGTCACAGAGAAGGATGAACCCAGACTATCTGAGACAGGTCTCAGTTAATTTACAAAGTTTATTTTGCCAAGATTGAGGACATGCACCCATGAAACAGCCTCAGAAGGTCCTGGTGACATGTACCTAAGGTGGCCGGGGCACAGCTTGGTTTTACACATTTTAGGGAGACATGAGACATCAATAAATATATATGAGATGTACATTGGTTCCCTCTGGGAAGGCAGGACAATATGAAGCAGGGAGGGGGCTTCCAAGTCACAGGTAGGTGAGAGAGAAATAGTTGCATTCTTTTGAGATTCTCTGATTAGCCCTTCCAAAGGAAGCAATTGTATATGCATTTATTTCAGTGAGCAGAGGCATGACTTTGAATAGAATGGGAGGCAGGTTTGCACTAAGCAGTTTTTCCTTTAACTTAGTGATTTTGGGGTCCCAAGCTTTATTTTCCTTTCACATTTCCTCACTTTTCTTTTTAAAATCTTTTGGAGAAAGGATTTTAGGAGAAAATGCGTCTCAGGTTTTGTCTGATATCTCATGGCTAGAATGGTTTATTCCTGGATGAGTAGGTACCGAGTTATTAGGAAAGCTCATTTTTAGCAGGTTGTGAAGTCTCATGTCCTGTGTCAAGAAAATAGGGGAGGAAGGGAGAAAAACAAAAACAAAGGAATAATCCTGAAGAATTGATATAGGCCACATTACTCTGAATTTCTTACATCAATAGGCAAGCATGAGAGTGGCTTATGTATGTAAACAGGTTGCTGTTATTTTCTTCTGAATTATAAATTGTCTAGTTTCAGTCTATAGGGCTTTAAGAAGGCACAGCTCAGTTTTCAGTGATTTTAAATAAAAAAAAAAATGGGGGAAGAAAGAAAAAAATGGAAACCATTATTTTGGAGACTTGTAGCCAGGAAACAATTAGAATGCAGCCCAAACTGTAGAAAATAATAAAAATTGGAAAACATTAGGTGAGACTAGACTCTAACAACATGTGTTTTACAGTTTTTGAAATAATTTTTCTGTCTTCAGTGTCCCATTTTTACTAAAGACAATTCATGGCAGGACTGGTTTGCTTTATTGTACTTGGCCAGATTATTTGTAAAACCTGCAGCAAGCATAATTACTTTTCACATAGGCTTTTAAAATTGGCTTTGATAGAAGTTTGTTCCATAGAAGGAATCTCGTATAAGACTTATTTTAAAGCTGAGACCAGGCAGCGATTTATATCATCAAATACCTTTGAATTGAGTAAATTTTTCTCCTCTCGAGGTCCCAAGATAACTTGGGGCTCCCAGACATGTCAGAAAGTGACATTCTTTACTTACCAAGGGTCAAAAACCCTGCATGGGGACTGTGTAAACAAGGTATGAGGCCAGTTTCCCCCAGGGACTTTTATTGGCTCTGTAAGTCAAGTTTGATTCCTTAAAGGAAAGCATGCCATTCCAGTCAAAGCCCTGTTAAAACAACCAGTTTCTCCAATTGCGTCCTGTTACAAATGAAAACAGATTCTTATAGCACTTATGCAAATAACTATATGGGCATAAGTTAGGAATACCCACAAATAGCTTCCAAAGTCTGAAGAAATCAGATACAGAGAAATAAATATGCCCCAAATGTTGTTCATAGGAGTATACTTTACTTAATTGTTAATGTCAATAGCTCAATAGGAGTCTACTTTACTTAATTGTTAAAAGCTGTCAATAGCTTGTTTTTCCTTAACTCTGAAAAACTAAAGATCAGCAACATTTTAAGCAAAATGTCAAAAACATTACTTCAGTTTTCTACTAGTTCAGTCCATGTAGTTAATTCCTGTTCTGTATAATATTCATGACCATTTTAGTTCTCTATGAGTCCTGAAATGTTTTTCCTCTCTTCTGATGTCACAATCTTCAGAGTTATCAGAAACCTGCATTCAAGAGTACCTATTAGTGTTTTATAGCTGATTATAAAACCATCTTCTAAAGAGGACCAAAACAAGACAATTGTCTGTGAATGACAAAAAGTTTTAGAGCAGCCATAGTCAAAGACACAATTGACAAGGAAATTTGTTACTCCTATGGCACACAATAATTTAACATAACAATTATAAATATTACTGATAATGTACACTAAGTCATATCAAAGTTATAGGACTTTCCCATAATTTTGGAACACATACCATTAATATATTTATGCAAATATAGCCCAATGAATACCAAACACTATTTCATATTTGACAATGCTTACTGTGTAATTTTTATACCAAATGAGTCAAATATGTCATTTTTGGACGTTAGGGACCTAATATCTTAAAGGATTAATTGAGTCAGAAAAAGACATAATTTATCATTTGATTTTGGAAAGTTTGTTGGATATCAAAGGTTTAAAACACTTGATATCACAAAATAGGATCACAGGTCATTGTAAAATAAGTCATTCATTTAGCCAAAGTGATAACTCAAAGATTACAAAAAAAAAAAGGGTAAAATCCTTCATTCTTTGAAAGAGAAGACTTAATTTTCCAATAAGCCCTCATAAAAACAGCATGAAGCCAATTAAATGTTTTTCAAAATTTTAGGCCATACATTTTTAACCTTGACATAAGAAATAATTTTCATAAGCCTTTTATAACCTTTATAACCTTTATTAAGGAGTCAGTTAATGCTTCAAGAAAACCTTGTTAACCTGACACAGGGGCCCATATGCTGGCCATGCATCGTGTGCCTTTGACATTAATGGTTAATTTATAGAGAAACTGAATTTATTTTATCTCTCAAAATTGATTCTACAATCTCACGCGCTCACTTCTTCCACAATAGTCCCTGGGCCTTGAGGAGTTAAATACCTTTAATTTCTGGCCCTGTCTCAGGAACACAGTTTATTTTGATTGGCATCTTCTATGGAGCCTGAAGATGAGGCTTTAATTGCTCTCAGTGTTTAAGATGTAGCAGGACTTGGTGTCCCTTTTAGACCCGGGAGTCAAAGCCCTGTAACTCAGTGTCACATGAACTTTAAAAGCACATACAGAAAAATATACAGATGTAATAGCCTTAATTTAAAAATATTTTTAATCTCATTTTTTTCCTAAACCCAAAACTTAATAATAATGGCGTAGGAATTATTTCAATAATATGTAAAATCTGTTAGGCCAGTTACCAAAAGGTAAAATAAAAGACCTTATGCAATGCACAGAATATTATGTTGAAAGAAAACATTTCCTTTGCACCTTTAAGAAAACACTAGCATCAGGCCACAACAAACAGAACCTGAGGGAAAAAACCACTTATATGAGCTAAAAATGAGTTGAAGAAGAGTGTTAGAATTTCATACCATTTTTATGCTCAGTGTTGAACTTCTGAGATGTATCCACATTGATACATATTGTTTATTTTAACTGGAATTATAATCCATTGCTTGAATGTATTCCATGTTATTCATTCTCCTAACTGATTACTGCACCCTAGCACCTTCTGGTCCCTATGCAAATAGACTCTTGGTGGGCTGCCCTATTAGTCTAAACAAAGACAGGCCTGGATTCTGATATGGACAGATGTAAAGCTTAAACCGAAAACTTTGCTGTTTCAAATACAAATTGTCTTATTATTTTTAGTCCTGCCTTAGCTCACAGAGGCAAGAAAGTAAAATGTTTCATATGTATGTAACATCTAGAATGTTGCTGATATCTTGAGTACAGTATATTCTGTTCTTTTTAAAAGGATGGGTCTGGGCAACCTTCATTAGCTGTCCATCAAAGAAATGGGAATGCAAGGGAATGAGAAGGAAGAGTGGCCAGATGCTTTTTGAAGTATAGGAATTTCTCCTGCAAGTTTTCATAGCTCAAATAAGCTATAACATTAATTATATAATTAAGGAATCAAATTTTTGTTACTTGCATTATTCTGAAGCTACTGGCAATTGTAATTCTGAAAGCTTCTAGTTCTAAACTTCTACTGAATCAGGTTTCTTTTCTGTGATTTTTAATAATGGAAGGTTTCTTAAAAATGCCATTGTTGGGCTGGGCTTGGTGGCTCATGCCTGTAATCTCAGCACTTTGGAGGCCAAGGCGGGTGGATCACTTAAGGTCAGAAGTTTGAGACCAGCCTGGCCAATATGGTGAAACCCCATCTCTACTAAAACTACAAAATTAGCTGGCCGTGGTGGTGGGTGCCTGTAATCCCAGCTACTTGGGAGGCTGAGGCAGGAGAATCACTTGAACCCAGGAGGTGTAGGTTGCAGTGAGCCAAGATTTCACCACTGCACTCCAGCCTGGGTGACCCAGTGAAACTCAATTTTAAAAAAAGCCATTATTGGATCATGAAATAGAGAAAGTATTCTGACTTTTTAAAAAAGTAAGTGCTATGAATCTTCTTTGAAAATACTTAATAATTTTGCCATTAAGAAAATGACTTTCTTCAAGTTGACAGCCAAATCAAGAATTCAATGGCATTTACAATAACCACAAAGAATAAAATATCTAAGAATACAGTTAACCAAGGAGGTAAAAGATCTTTACAAGGAAAACCTACAAAACACTAAAAAAAGAAGTCATTGATAGCACAAACAAATTCCATGTTCATGGATTTGAAAACTCAATATTGTAAAAATGACCATACTGCACAAAGCAATATACAGATTCGATGAAATACCGATTAAATTACCAATGTGAGTTTTCACAGAATTAGAAAAAACTTCCTAAAATTTACATAGAATGAAAAAAAGGGGCCCTGAATAGCCAAAGCAATTTTAGAGTAAAAAGAACAAAGCTGGAGGCATCACGTTTGACTTCAAACTCTGAGGCTATAGTAACCAAAACAGCATGGTACTGGTACAGAAATAGATACATAGATCAATGGAACAGAATAGAGACTAGAAATAAAGCCACATGCCTACAGCCAACTGATCTTCAACAAGTTGACAAAAATATAACATGGAGGAAGGACACCCTATTTAATAAAGAATGCTGGGAAAATTGGATAGCCATATGCAGAAGAATGAAGCTAGACCTCTATCTCTCGCCATAGAAAAAGATTAACTCAAGATTGAATAAAGGATTAAATACAAGACCTGAAACTATAAAAGTACCAGAAAGAAACCTAAGAAAAACTCTTCTAGACATTGGTCTAGGCAAAGAATTTAGGACCAAGTCCTCAAAATCAAATGCGATCAAAACAAAAATAAGCAAATGGGACTTAATTAAACTAAAGAGCTTCAGCACAGAAAAAAAAAAATAATCAAGAGTAAACACACAATGTACAAAATGAGAGAAAATGTTTGCAAACTATGCATCCAACAAAGAAATAATATCCAGAATCTACATGAAACTAAAACAATAAGAACAAACAATGATTCCAGTAGAAAGTGGGCAAAAGATATGAACAGACACGTCTTAAAAGAAGATATACAAGCAGCCAACAAACATTAAAAAATACTCAACACTAATCATCAGAGATGCAAATTAAAACCACAATGAGATGCCATCTCACACCAGGCAGAACAGCTATTATTAAAAAGTCAAAAAATAACAGATGTGTTGGTGAGAATGAGGAGAAAAGGAATGCGTACACATTGCCGGAGGGAATGTAAATTAGTATAACCTCTATGGAGAACATTATGGAAATTTCTCAAAGAACTAAAAGTAGATCTACCATCTAATCTAGCAGTTCTACTACACTACTGGGTATCTACTCAAAAAAGCCATTATATCAAAAATACACTGCATTCATATGTATATCACTACACCGTTCACAATTGCAAAGACATGGAATCCACCTAAGTGTCCATCAATGTACGATCAGATAAAGAAATTGGTATATATATAGATAGATACACACACACACACACACACACACACACACACACACAGTGAAATACTACATAGCCATGAAAAACAATGAAATCATGTCTTTTGCAGCAACATGTATGGAAGCAGAGGCCATTACCCATAGTGAAATAACTCAGAGCCAAAAAATCAAATGCCACATGTTCTTATTTATAAGTGAGAGCTAAAAAATGGACACACAGAAATACAGAGGGAAATAACAGACACTGGAGATTCCAAAAGTGAGGAGGGTAGGAAGTGCTGCTGAGGGTTGAAAAATTACCTTTTTGGTAGAATGAAGTCCAAACCTCACCATTATTCGATAAATCCATGTAACAATCCTGGGCAAATAAACCCTTGAATCTATAAACAAAATAAATTATTAAAAAATAAAAATTATTTTTATATTTCTTATCTCCATTTGTTTTATTTTTCAAAAAGATACTAGTAATAGACTCTGATTATAGGAAAATTTTAATTTAGGATTAACTCTAAAAAGTTGATAGCTGTTAGCTAAGCAGAGAGAACTTCTGAACTAGTGGTACAGTTACTGGGGTTGGTGAACACTGTTTATTTTCTATTGCAAATTATTGAAACAAGAAAGCAAAACCAAACAATTTCTTAAAAGTCCTCATATTACATATTTTAATTGGTATATTAATGATACAAATGTAAGATGACACAGATCCAAATTCCAACATAAAAGCAAGACAAAAACTGCAGTCTAAAATAACGGTGACCAATGCAGTTGATATAAATGCAAAATAAAAGAGATACTTTCACTAATTTGTTTTGTGTTGAATACAGTATATGAGGAATCAATAACTTACTTTGTTCAATATAATTTGCGTTGTTTCTAAGCCCATAAAAGTGAGTTCTTAGTCTTAGTCTTGTTCCTGTGTTCTTGCTTACAGTAGTGTTTTCTTGTTTTTTATATTGTTTTCTTTCATTCTGAGCATTTACAAGTTGACTGTTAAAGAGATTTGCTTTCCTCCAACATGTTCTGTAGAGGCCATCAACCATTGTCCTAACTACTGGTCATCTCTGGCATAGCAGTCCTTTCTCATGTATAATGGGGAGATGGCTTTAAGTACTTTGAAGCAGGAAGAGCAATTTCCAGCTTGTAGCCAGTGCTGAAATGAAATCTCTCATCATAAAGTATATCCAAGGTTTGCTATGTAGCACCTTTAGGTGTTACCGTCACATGAATCCCACAGCAATAGTCTCAGAAGTATATCTACAAACCTGTCTTCCTACTCAGTCCTAATGGAACCACGCAGAACAGATTTCCAAACTTTCTGTGACCTCTAATGGCTTACTCAAAGTGTCCAACTCTATTTCACCTTAGAGGACTGGGATGCTTGAAAGAATATTTGTCCTTATATCTATCCTATGACTCAACCTCCCAAGGTCCCCAGTAACTGTCAACATGCTCCCTGCCACCACCATTAGATATATAAAATAATGATTATAGTGCATTGGGAAAGGGGTTCTTTTAATAATAAATACCAATCTAAATGTAATTGCCTAAGGATCTGATGTCCAATTTTAATCTAAAAAATCGTATTTAATAAATATTTATTATGTTTTAATATTTTAAAATATATACATATTCTAATGTCAAAACCTAATGTCTATAGTTTTTCAATATGTAAATATACAAATATTACTTTAAAGAAATCCTACACCTTGAATTTATGCCCTAAGTGCTTCTTTACCATTAAGGCAAATGTTGACAACAGAATAACATCCTTCCTTTATTATAAAATCACAAATTATAAAAGGTTCTAGCCAAACATTCACCCATTTGTATCGTAGTTCAACTCATCACTGAAAAACTTGCCTCATTGTAAAAATAGGGCAAAAAGCAGAAAATCATTATTTTTACTTTTTCATAACAAGCAAACACTGGATGTTGGAAAAAATAGAAGTAAAAGAGTGGAAGGGAGAGAAAAAGGGAGAAAAGGAAATAATACGAAGAGTCATATATATAAAAAGAAAGTTCTATGTGGATGATAACATAAGAAAGTTTATTAATTTGATGTGATCCTAGGAGATAGAATGTCAGTGAAAAAGGGTATATTGTTTTGAAGAAGACAGTGACACAATATATGTACATGGGACTATTCAAACTAAATATACACATATCCTGTGACACAGAAATTCTAACCCTGGTTAAATATCCAACACAATAAGGCTTGTACAAGAATGCTCATAACAGGTTTGTTTAGAATAGGCAAAAACTGGAAACCATCTAAATATCCATCAACAATAGATAAATTGATCCAGGTGTACCTAGACCATGGACTATTACACAGCAATAAAAAAGAATGAACTACTAATACATGCAATAGACTGCATTTCTACAAAGTTCAAAAGCCAGAAAATGAATCTATAGTAATTATGGTCAGAATAGTGGTTACCTTTGAGGGGTACTGACTGGGAAGAGTATGAGGATACTTATGAGATACTGGAAATGTTCAAACCCTGGATTTGAATGGTAGTTATATGGTTGTTTATATATGTAAAAATTCATATTACTATGTACCAAAGATTTTTGCCCTTAACTGTAATTTATATATCAATAAATAATTATAATATGAATATCCTACTTAAAAGCTAAATGGCTCCAAACACAGAAGATGGTATTCAAAATATCTGCTTTCCAGTATAACATGAGCCTTGTCCCACCCAAGGGACCAACCAAGCAAAATGTGCACCGTAAGTCAACTGCTCTCCAGAACAGACAGATATTCCAGCCAGAAGAGACAGCAGTTCTAGCTGTAGAAACTCTCCTTCACAAGATTGTTTACATCATACCTCCACTGACAATTTCCTCACAACTTTATATTTATTTATTCTAACCGACATTATCTTTATAACTGAAAGTGTCTGGCCTTTTGTCTTTATTTCAAATGCCTTCATTCCCTGTCACCATTGTTTCTTCATGCTCTCTCCCACACACAGGCTTTCTCAACATTCTCTAAAATTAAGAAATCATTTAGCATTGAAGAGCTCTGTCTGCTTAAACTCAAACTTATCTGTCACATTAAGTTAAATTCTACTGCATGAGTATTTACTTTAAGAAAAACTTGGTTTCATTTCCAGCTCCATCATGTACTAGTTTACCTGTCTAAGCATCTGTCCTCTTCTTTACTCTTTTTTTTTCCCAATTTTTACAGTCTGTTGGTCATGACAAGTTCAGTAGAAGAGCTTCTTATAAAAAGTCTTTTACTTTCTTTCTACCCTCTGTTTCACTATCTGTTTAAATTATGTCTGATTTTTATTTCTCCTGGTGCTTATCTGAAAGCTTATCTGCTTACACTCTGTTTTTTTTTTTTTTTTTGAAAATTTATCAGTTTTTGATAGCATTTTTTCAAATTTTCTGGTTGTGCAACACCTTAAGATACCCTTACTATGTCTGGTGAACTTCCAGGCATAAGAATCCTACAAGATAAAAATACAAAATCTCAGTCCCTCAGCCTCCTTTGCAGGCATGGGACATGCTAGGGGACAAATACCTGACTTCATTTTATCCAGTCTGACTCAGCAGTATGAGAGTTTGATTTGGAAGTAAGTGACTTGAGGAAATGGGTGTCAATTTTTCAGTTGTGTGGGTTGGCACAGCAGTAGAAAGGAGTTGGGAGCTTTTAAGGCATCAGTAATGCTGATTTTCTTTAGTATTCAGTGACGCAGTCACCATGATAGAAATGTCCTCATTAGATTAGTTTTACTTTATGGTATCAGACATTGTTCCTGGAATCCCAAACTTGGTAATATTGATATCTCCAAAATTATGTCTGTTTCCTGATACTCTTTTAACAAACTTCTTTTCTGCTAGTCAGCTAGAGTTAGCTACTATTATTTGTATTAATATAAAAATAACTGCCTCTTCAATATGAATGAAGAGGTTTTGGGTCAGTTACCCTGTGTTCATCCTCTACCTCCCTTCTCTCTGTTAGATAATCACACTGTTATTTTAATCATTTTATTAATGATCTCTGTAATTGTTTCCATCAATTTTCATCAGTCTCTCTTGGTTTCTTGCTTTCTAATTGGAACATATTAACATCCCTGCTCTTTCCTCCACTTCCGTCCAACCCAGACCTCTTCACACTATCACTTCTCCACTTACATCAGCTTCACTTTTACTTTTATATTGTCAATTAAAATTCATATCCTGTTTTGCAACCAGATCCTATACTTCTTTGCTTTGTCTACTCTAAAAGTTAGGAACATTGCCTAAGTTACTTTAAAATTTTGTGAGTATAATCAGACCATGGAGTGTGTTAGCATTACTTTTCTTCTCTCTGAAATCAATATCATGATCTCTATACTACAGATGGGAGACTGTTACTAGCATTAGACCCAATGGATTAATATTTCTTTCTTTTTTTTTAAATATGGAATGCTTCATGAATTTGCATGTGATCCTTGCGCAGGGGCTATGCTAATCTTCTCTGTATCGTTCCAATTTTAGTATATGTGCTGCCGAAGCGAGCACTGGATTAATATTTCTTATCTCCAAATAATTGCTTAAAATCTTATCAGATTTCAATTTGCTTAATATTTGAATGATGGCTTTGTTTTATCCTGATATTATTTGTCTTTATACCATTCTTAATTACTTTCCATTTTTAGTCATCCTTTTATTATATCAGGTTGTTTTTGTTTCAGGAGGTTCGTTTCTTGTTTTTTTTTTCTTAACAGAGAATCCATCTTTTTGTCACAACCTAGATTGTTTGTCTTCTAGGTCTGCTAATAAGCTGCAAATATCGGACTTCTTTTCTTTGCTCTCCTATAATGCATTTACTCTTTCCTGGATTATCTCATCTTCCAATATATTGATTTACTCCCTTATTTTCTTAGAATTCAATCAAATAACTTTCTACACGATGTTAATGATAGATAAAGTTTATAATTCCTTGTGTGCCTGAAAGTATTATTGGTTGAATAATTTCCACCTCTGGGTGGAAAATAGCTTTTCTTCAGAACTTTTACACATCACTACTACATCATTGTCTAGTAGGCATCCACTTTTGCTGATTCCAAACTGAAGTCACTCTTTCATGTCCCTTTATAAGTGACTTGCCATATTTTTCACCAGATGCCTTTAGAGTCATCTCTTTATCTTTGATAGCCTACAGTTTTACAAAGTTAAGGCTATATGTATGTCTTTATTCATTTATTGGACTGAACACTTGGTGGGCCTTTTCAGTCTTAAGACATATGTCCTCTAGTTCTGGGAAATTTTCTTCCATTATGTTTTTGATAATTTCTTCCTCTTAGTTTTCCCTGTTTTCTCCTTATGCTAATTCTATTATTGGAATATGAGATCAGTACATCTCTTATCTTTTCCCTAAATTATTTTGTTTCCTTAAAAACTTTTATCTGTTCTTTCTCCTTAGTACTACTCTCTTTCTCTCTCATATACGTTGGTGGTTCTTGATTATCCACTTTTATTTAAACAAATGATGGTATAGCTTATGTCCAACAGCTGGAGCACTGTCAAAAAACAGAGGATTATACATAATGCACAATTTTATTGATATGCCAAACTAATCTCTGGTGTGAGAAGTTTATGAAAGTATTTAGTTTTGATGGTGTGGACACTGGGAAGCATGGGGAACTTCTAGGACCCTGTGTTTTCCACTTCCCGATCTCAGTGCTGGCAACAGAGGTATAGGCCCTTCATAGAAATTTATCAGCAATAGTCTTATGATTTGTTCAATTTTATGTATATATTTGTACTTAAATAGGAAGGTTTATGGGGGGAAAAGCTGGTAGAAAGCATTTGATAGTGAGACACAGGAAGAAGTAAAAAAAGTAATAGATGACTGAACAATCAGTGTGTACATCTCAAGATGCCCTTGATCCAGTCTATTTTCCCCACTAAATCCTGTGACTAGTAAAGGCAGTCATAGACACTTAAGATATTTTATATAGAATATTTGTAAAAAGGAATCACAGCATCCATTAAAACCAGCACTAATGTATAGGAACAAATGGAAACAAGAAAAAGCAAGAAAGCAGGAAGGCAAGAAGACAAAAATGCAAATGTAACCCTTCTCTTCCCTTCCCTTCCCTTTTTTCCTTTCTCCCTCCCCCCTTCCCCCCCTTCCCTCCCACTTCCCCTCCCCTACCCCTTCCCTCCCCTCCCCTTCCCTCCCCTTCCCTTTCCCCCTTTCCTTCTTCCCTTCCCTTCTTTTTGTTTTTTTTCTGTTCTATTCTTTCTTGAGATGGAGTTTCCCTCTGTCACCAAGCTGGAGTGCAGTGGCATGATCTCGGCTCACTGCAACCTCTGCCTCCCAGGTGCAAGCAATTCCAAGCAATTTCAAGCAATTCTCCTGTGTCCACCTCCTGAGTAGCTGGGATTACAGCTGTGCTCCAGCAGGCCTGGCTAATTTTGTAGCAAATGTCATTTTCTATGGGGAGTCTTACTGAACTCTGCTTTCTGATTTGAAAGTCCTTCTATTGTGTTCCCATAGGATATTTGCATATCTGAATCATATACATTTTAGCCTTGATTACAATTACCCATTGATGTGTTTCTCCTGTCCTCTAGAACATCACTGCCCAATAGAAATGTAATATAATATGTAAAATTTACATTTTCTGGTAGCCATGGCAAAAAAAGTAAAAAAGAAACAGTTAAAATTAATTTTTATAATAAAATGTAATAATTTTAATAGTAAATTTTATTTAATCCAGTATGTCCTAAATATTATTTAACTTGTTGTTAATATAATAAATTATTGGAATATTTTATATTCTTTTTTAAAACTAAGTCTTTGAAACCAGTATTTTGCACTTAGAGCACATCTCAATTTGGGGTGGCCACATTTCAAGTACTCGATAGTCACATGTAGCTACTGATTATCATAATGGTCAATGCAGCTCTCATGTGAAGCACAATGACAGCAGTGACTATTTCTTCTTTTTACATCTTTAACAGTGTAACTAACAGTGCAATACATACACGAAGTGCTGAATAAATATTCCTTTCCACTACCTCTGAAGATGTATAAAAAACTGATGTGATAATATAAATCTTAATTAATTTACTACATTTTGGGATTTACCACGAGCTAGGTCTTGTGCTAGATGCCATGGATTAGCATAAGGTATAAACTGGAAATGGATCACAAAGTGATCTCAAGCTGGCCATTTATGGTTAAAGCTTTATAAACATTTTAGAGAAGAGAAAATTAAAGTTAATGTAGGACATGCCTGCAATTATATTTATCATGTTTATTGCTAAACATTTTGTGATTTCATACTAATTCTAGTTTAAGAACATAAACTTTGGTATCAGATAGATTTGGTTTTAATTCACCACCAGCAATTTTTAGCAGAAATTAGGTTTATTTGCTTCTAAATCAGAAATAAAATTTATATTATATCCTTGAGCTCTCAAAAAGGTTAAAAAGCATAGTACATATAGGGCTTCACATAGTGCTTGGCATATAATAAACACTTAATGAAAGCTCGCTTTTATCATTGTTATGTCATAGGGCAAGTCAGTATTCTTTTAGCCATTATATTTTTATCATCATAAAAAATCTGATTTAAAGAATACTTTTGGGCTAGGCAAAGTGGCTCACACCTGTAATTTCAGCACTTTGGGAGGCCAAGGCGGATGGATCACCTGAAGTCAGGAGTTCAAGACTAGCCTTCCCAACATGGTGAAACCCCATTTTACCAAAAATACAAAAATTACCTGGGCATGGTGGTGGGCAATTGTAATTCCAGCTACTTGGGAGGCTGAGGCAAGAGAATCACTTGAACCTGAGAGGCAGAGGTTGCACTGAGCCAAGATTGTGCCAGTGCACTCCAGCCTGGGCAACAAGAGTAAAACTCCATTTAAAAAAAAAGAGAGAGAGAGATTTATCTGGCCTACAAACAATTAGAATAACCGACATATTTCCAGGCACCATCTATCTGCCCAGAAACTAGCAATCAACTCCCTTATTCATCCTGTATTAGTTTTCTATGGCTTCTGTGACAAAGTATCACAAACTGGGTGGCTTAGAACAACATAAGTGTATTGTCTTACATTTCTGGTGGCCAGAAGTTTGAAATCAAGATGTTGATTGGGCTATGATCTCTTTGAAAGCATTTGAGGAGAAGCTGTTCCAAGTCTCTCTGTTGGTGTCTAAAAATTTCTTGGGTTGGGGCAGCATAACTCCAGTCTTCATAGGACATTCTTCATGTGCATTTGTCTCTAATGTTCAAATGGATCCTTTTTATAAGAACACAATCATAAGCAATTAGGGGTCCCTTCTATTTCAGTATGATCTCATTCAAACTAATCTGCAACAACCCAATTTCCAAATGAGGTCACATTATTAGGTACTGAGTCTTCATATCAAAATTCGCTTAAACCTATACTGTTCCCCTATAGAATGGAGCCCATTCTTTTTTTGTGTGCTGTTCTCTCCTAACAGTATTACAAGTTAATTCATAAAGTATTCTTGGGCTAGCACATATCAGATCAGCTGGAGCCCACTACAGAAAACTGCAGGTAGTACTTTTAAGGAAACCTCAAAAATCTGTCTACTCCTATAATAGCCATCTAGTAAGATCAGAAAAAAAGGAGGTTTAATAAGAGGGAATGAGCCAACAAACCTTTAGTACAGACTCCTATCAAGATCAGGTTTACTGTCTGCTGTTACAATCAATGGCATTCACAGAAAATAAACATATGAACTTGTTTTGTAGAATTGCCTCATGAGTAAATATACTCTGTATGATAAACTTCATAAGCAAAATTGTGTGATTTTGTGTATATTATTTCCAGGTGAAAATGACCCAAAAAATCCATCAGCTGTATTCTCTTGTGAAATTCAATTACTAGATTCTTACTATGTAGGAGAAGGAGAAAAACACCAGTGAAAGAACAAGACAATTAACAAAAATAGGGCAAGAGACTCTCTTTTCTTTTCCTTCAGAAGGCAATGCTGAGCCAGCAGTAAATGTTTACACTGTTACTTCCACAAAAGTTGTACTTTGTGTGCAATTTGGAGTGAGAAAATCTAATTTCAAAATTTAGTATTTTCCTTAATAAATCAGTGACTTTGGCCATCAAACTTAAGCATCTGAATATAGGAATATGAGTATTTACTTCACAGTGCTAAACATGTTAGTTATTATTCCTGTTAGAAAGAAATATAATCAATGAAGTAGAAAAAGTAACTGGAACTACAGCAAGAGAGAAGCATGGTGGATATCAGCTTGTAACTACAATGAATAGAATGTTGATGGGCAAATATTTTTTATTCTGGAAATATTTGTGGAAACATGATCGCAGCAGTTGAGCAACGAGGTTCTGATTATCAGGTTGGGATCAGGACAGTAACTCTGAATTATTATTTTGTATGACTGTTTATCTCTGCATGCTAGCAATAATTGTACTTGGCAAAAATGTTAGTTAATGCTGTCTTTTCTGCACACATATTCCCTCCATAGGTAGAGGTGGTGATGGCAGCATATGGCTCTGGAAGAGCTTTAAGTGGTTATTTTGCCATCTTGTAAGGTCAAACTATTCATAGAAGCTTTGTCTCAACTTACAGAGGAAAAAAATCTATTTCATACCCAATAAGAAATCAATAAAATATCTCACTACAGTCAGCCCTCGGTATCTGCAGGATTCTACATTTGTGGATTCAACCAATTATGGATCAAAAATATTTGGAAAAAACCCCAAACAATAAAAAATAGCAATAGAATGCACATCTTGAAAACATAGTATGACAACTATTTACACAAAATTTACATTGTATTGGGTATTATAATTAATCTAGAGATGATTTAAAGTATATTGGAGGATATGCACAGAAGATATCTAAACACTACACCATTTTATGTAAAGGATTTGAGCATATGAGAATTTTGGTATTTGTGGCAGTCCTGGAACCAATCCCCCATGGATACCATGGCACCACTGAATATATCAGGAAGGAATAATCATTTTCTAGAATTGCAAGATCCATCAACTGTCAGCAGGGCTGAAAATGACAACAAACCAGTTTCTAGTTGAGCTAAGTTTACTCATTTCTAAAATAGGATGACAACATGTGCATACACATGAAGGCTCAGACAAGCATTAAATGTTTTAATACCTACAAAATGGTACATAGTAAACACAAGCAAAAGGAAATTGAGGGAATAAAAACAAGATGTACTCCCTGAATGGTAATTGTTCTATTTGCTTGAAATGATAAGGAGGTATTCAAGTATTCAAGTTCAGAGAGTGGAAAAATAGCAGAAGCCTCATAGTTCTCATACAGCATTAGAAACACAAAATTTCAGCATTAAATTACAGTGTCCCAGAATGTCAGAACCATTGGCACCCTAGGAATCTTTCATCTCTAACAGTTTTCTTTTTTGGCAATTGATTGATGCCTCTTTGCTTATGGGTGGAATCTTTTTGCCTCAGATTGTCTTTTTCTTCCTTTATTTTCTTATAGAAATCCTGTTTAATCTTTCAAGGGTAAGCTTCACGTCAACACCTCTCTAAATTCTTTTTACATAAAAACCACTGGATGTACGTGGTATTCCTCAGAATTAAGGGACTGTTGTTTAAAATCCCATATTACTTTGCTTATCAATTCTATCAAGAGTGAGATTTCAACTCTTTGCCTGGCTGGCCCCAGAGGCTCTCCTGATCCCGTTTAGCCATTAATACCCATGCCCCCATGCAATGGTTCAGCCTATGCACTTAACATTCTGATTTTCAGTTCCTCTTCTTTTCTGTCAATAGAAACCCCTTCCTTCTTTTTGTTTTGAGCTCAGCAATTCATCTCTTTCTAAGCTGTATTTTATGCAGCATTTTTAGATGTTACTAGCAATTTTTTTCCTATTGTCTGAGTCCACCATCTTGCCTGAGCTCCTACATTTGCTCAATGTATAACTCTTTGTTATTAAGTATCTGCTTTTCAACCACAGCAACAAAACACTTACTTCTCAAAGGTGGCATTAGACTACCTGAAAGAAATAGGTTGTTCATAATCATACTTTATTTCCTTCTTAACATGTCATTTATTAAAGCAACATGCACCTAGGTTGCACTCAAAAGCTAACTCTGGTGATATGTCAATTCCAGTACTTCTTAACATTACTTCTCTTTCTGCCTCAACCCACAGATGATATTGTGTCCCTATCCAAAATATGTGTGCACTTTGCATACACTTTCCCAGTTATTTATGGAGAATTAAAGAGCTGTATGTAATTAGCGGTAAAAGAGCCCTAGTTTGCTCTGTTTATGGTGTATCTGGAACCTGATTCACATGATAAAATTATTTGCTTTAAAGTGAAAAAGAATGGAAGTCATAACAAACAGTTCTCAGACCACAGTGCAATCAAATTAGAACTCAGGATTAAGAAACCCACTCAAAACTACACAATTACATGAAAACTGAACAACTTGCTCCTGAATGACTACTGGGCAAATAACAAAATTAAGGTAGAAATAAATAAGTTCTTTGAAACCAATGAGAACGAAGACACAATGTACCTGATTCTTTTTTCAGGTGCTACTGGATTTGGTTTGCCAGATTTCTTTTTCTGAAAAAAAAAAAAAAAAAAAAAAAAAGGAAAAAAAAGAATCTCTGAGACACAGCTAAAGTAATGTTTTGAGGGAAACTTATAGCACTAAATGCCCATAGAAGAAAGCAGTAAAGATCTAAAATCGACACCCTAACATTACAATTAAAAGAACTAGAGAAGCAAGAGCAAACAAATTCAAAGGCTTGCAGAAGACAAGAAATAACTAAGATCAGAGCAGAAATGAAGGAGACAAAGACATAAAAAAAAACCCTTAAAAAAATCAATGAATCCAGGATCTGGTTTTTTGAAAAGATTGACAAAGTAGATAGACTTTGTTAATAAAGAAGAAAAGAGAGAAGAATCAAATAGATGCAATAAAAAAATGATAGAGGGGCCATCACGACCAAACCCACAGAAATACAAACTAACATCAGAGAATACTATAAACACCTCTATGCAAATAAACTAGAAAATCTAGAAGAAGTAGACAAATTCCTGAACACCTACACCCTCCTAGGACTAAACCTGAAAGAAGTTGAATCCCTGAACAGACCAGTAACTAATAGCCTACCACCCGAAAAAAAAAAGCCGTGAACCAGATAGATTCACAGCCAAGTTCTATCAGAAGTACAAAGAGGAGCTGGTACCATTCCTTCTGAAACTATTCCAAACAATAAAAAAGAGGGATTCCTCCCTAACTCGTTTTATGAGGCCATTATCATATTGATACCAAAACCTGGCAGAGACACAACAGAAACAGAAAATTTCAGGCCAATATCTATGACGAACATTGATGCAAAAATCTTCAATAAAGTACTGGAAAACCAAATCCTGCAGTACCTCAAAAAGCTTTTCCACCACAATCAAGTTGTCTTCATCCCTGGGATGCAAGGCTGGTTCAACATACACAAATCAATAAATGTAATCCATCACACCAATGGCAAAAACCACGTGATTCATGATTATCTCAATAGATGCAGAAAAGGCCTTCAATAAAATTCAACACCGCTTCATGCTAAAAACTCTCAATAAACTAGGTATTGATGAAACGTATTTCAAAATAATAAGAGCTATTTATGACAAACCCACAGTCAGTATCATACAGAATGGGCAAAAAGCTGGAAGCATTCCTTTTGAAAACTTGAACAAGACAAGGATGCCCTCTTTTACTACTCCTATTCAACACAGTATTGGAAGTTCTGGCCAGGGCAATCAGGCAAGAGAAAAAAAATAAAGGGTATTCAAATAAAAAGAGAAGAAGTCAAATTGTCTGTGTTTGCAGATGACATGATTATATATTTAGAAAACCCCATCATCTCAGCCCAAAATTTCCTTAAGATGATAAGAAACTTCAGCAAAGTCTCAGGATACAAAAGCAATGTGCAAAATATCACAAGCATTCCTATACATCAATAATAGACAAACAGAGAGCCAAATCATGAGTGAACTCCCATTCAAAGTTGCTACAAAGAGAATAAAATACCTAGGAATACAACTTAAAAAGATGTGAAGGACCTCTCCAAGGAGAACCACACATCACTGCTCAAGGAAAAAAGAGAAGACACAAACAAATGGAAAAACATCCCATGCTCATGGATAGGAAGAATCAATATTGTGAAAATGGCCAACTGCCCAAAGTAATTTATAGATTCATTGCTATCCCATCAAGCTACCATTTACTTTCTTCACAGAATTAGAAAAATCTACTTTCAATTTCATGTGGAACCAAAAAAGAGCCTGTATAGTCAAGACAATCAAAGCAAAAAGAACAAAGCTGGAGGCATCATGCTACCTGACTGCAAACTATACTATAGGACTACAGTAACAAAAACAGCATGATAATTGTACCAAAACAGATATACAGACCAATGGAACAGAACAGAGGCCTCAGAAATAACCCCACACATCTTCAACCATCCAATCTTTGACAAACCTGACAAAAACAAGCAATGGGGAAAGGATTCATTATTTAATAAATGGTGTTGGGAAAACTAGCTAGCCATATGTGGAAAAGTGAAATTGGACCACTTCCTTATACCTTATACAAAAAATTAACCCAAGATGGATTAAAGACTTAAATGTAAGACCTAAAACCATAAAAACCCTAGAAGAAAACCATTCAGGACATAGGCATGGGCAAAGACTTCATGACTAAATGCAGATGGCATGACCAAAAGCAAAGCCAAAATACACAAATGGGATCTAATTAAACTAAAGAGCTTCTGCACAGCAAAAGAAACTATCATCAGAGTGAACAGGCAACCTACACAATGGGAGAAAATTTTGCATTCTATTCATCCAACAAAGGCTAATATCTAGAATCTACCAGGAACTTAAACAAATTTACAGGAAAAAAAAAACAACCCCATCAAAACATGGGCAAAGGATATGAACAGACACTTCTCAAAAGAAGACATTTATGCAGCCAAGAAACATAATAAAAAGCTCATCATCACTGGTCATTAGAGAAATGCAAATCAAAACCACAATGAGATACCATCTCATGCCAGTTAGAATGGTGATCATTAAAAAGTCAGGAAACAGTTGCTGGAGAGGATGTGGATAAATAGGAACGCTTTTACACTGTTGGTGGGAGTGTAAATTGGTTTGACCATTGCCAAAGACAGTATGGCGATTTCTTAAGGATCTAGAACCAGAATTACCATTTGACCTAGCAATCCCATTACTGGGTATATACCCAAAGGATTATAAATCATTCTACTATAAAGACACATATACCTGTGTGTTTACTGCAGCACTGTTCACAATAGCAACAACTTGGAACCAACCCAAATGCCCATCAGTGATAGACTGGCTAAAGAAAATGTGGCACATATACACAGTGGAATGCTATGCAGCCATAAAAAATGATGAGTTCGAGCCAGGCATGGTGGCTCACTCCTGTAATCCCAGCACTTTGGGAGGCCGAGGCGGGTGGATCACGAGGTCAAGAGATCTAGACCATCCTGGTCAACATGGTGAAACCCCGTCTCTACTAAAAATACAAAAAAAAAAAAAAAAAATTAGCTGGGCATGGTGGCGCATGCCTGTAATCCCAGCTACTCGGGAGGCTGAAGTTGGAGAATTGCCTGAACCCAGGAGGCGGAGGTTGCCCTGAGCCGAGATCGCGCCATTGGACTCCAGCCTGGGTAATAAGAGCGAAACTCCGTCTCCAAAAAAAAAAAGGATGAGTTCATGTCCTTTGTAGGGACATGGATGAAGATGGAAACCATCATTCTCAGCAAACTAACAGAAGAACAGAAAACCAAACACTGCCTGTTCTTGCTCATAAGTGGATGCGGAACAATGAGAACATATGGAAACAGGGAGGGGAACATCACACATCGGGACCTGTTGGGGGTTGGGGGCTAGGGGAGGGATAGCATTACGAAAAATACCTAATGTAGATGCTGGGTTGATGGGTGCAGGTAACCACCATGGCACATGTATACCTATGTAACAGATCTGCATGTTCTGCATATGTATCCCAGAATTTAAAGTATAATTTAAAAAAATTGTTTTAGGCCGGGTGCAGTAGCTCAAGCCTGTAATCCCAGCACTTTGGGAGGCTGAGGCGGGTGGATCACGGGGTCAAGAGATAGAGATCATCCTGGTCAACATGGTGAAACCCCGTCTCTACTAAAAATACAAAAAATTAGCTGGACATGGTGGCGCATGCCTGTAATTCCAGCTACTCGGGAGGCTGAGGCAGGAGAAGTGCCTGAACCCAGGAGGTGGAGGTTGCGGTGAGCCGAGATTGCGCCATTGCACTCCAGCCTGGGTAACAAGAGCGAAACTCCGTTTCAAAAAAAAAAAAAAAAAAAATTGTTTTAGTCATTATCCCCAGATAATGAGTGTGCCTTTCTGCTGCTGCTTAGTAGAATTAAGGTGCAGCCTTCCCCGTTTGTGAAGGCAGGTTTACTACAAGTGATTAATAATGAATAAAAGACAGCAATTAAATGCATTAAGATTAATTACAACTTTTTGGAGAAATGGAATCTGATGTTAAGTTGGTGATCAATAATGGCACTTGGAATTCTGTTTAGCTTTATAATTTAACTCTCCAGCTACCCTTCATGACTAAACCAATTTATGAGAGACACTTGTTGCTATATGAAAGATGTAGTTGTTCTAGAAATTATGAGTGTACTGTTTATCCTTTCACATTCAACAAGCTCTTGATTATGTTTCATAAATAGCCGTATTCAATTAATTTTTCTTTTATTCTCAGATGTAACCTGAAGGTCTCATACGAACCTGTCCTAATAAACATCACAATATGTACAAGAGAGAAAAAATAAAACATATTTTTGGGTGGGATGTTTACTCACACTAAGACAGTATAGGTAATATTCCACCAATATGAACTGTTAGAATGAGTGAAACTGCATCAAATTTTCTCATTCTAGAATATGGAAAATAATTCTATTCACTCTCTCTATGAATTTTTTTTTATCTTTCCTCCCTAGCTCCTTCTTTTATAATGTCCCTTATACAAGTAGATGTTCAGATATCCTTGTACACTTCAAAACTATGAATATTATTTGGAATATAATTTGATATGAAGTAGTTTATGTTATGTCCTATATATAAAATGTAGCTTCAAAAAGGAAGGTGCACAAATTACAAGAATAAAAATAATTGTCAATAACATCTTTAGCAGTTATGATGTATTTGCTACATCATAGTACATATCATAGACATGGGGTAGACATGGAGTCTCACTGTATTGGCCAGGCTGGTCTCAAACTCCTGCCTTCAAGTGATCCTCCTGCCTCAGCCTCCAAAAATGCTGGGATTACATGTGTGAGCCACTGTGCCAGGTCTAGATATAGCATTTTAAAAATGTGTATTTTAGATAAAATGAAATAGAACATTAAGTAACTCAATCCCTCACTCCTTAAGGTGGTGGCACAGGGTGATATGGACAGTACAGTGACTAGAAAAAGCATCAAATTTCTCTGAGACCTAGTTTGGAGAGGGAACTGCCAGCCTTTCAGAAAAGTCCTGCATTCTATGTGGCATTTCATTCAGTGTGGTAGGGGAATAATGATGGCATGTGCAGAGGACATATTTAGATTGATGGCAAAGGTAGTATTTTCAATTGGTCATAGGCTGCGAAGCATGCAGAAGATCCCAGAGGAAATCCAGGGGACACCAGAGAGGTTCAAGACTGCTGAGAAATCCTGTGGTTGAGATGACCAGATGCAGCAATACAGACCCTACAAACCAAGGCAATGGCAGCACCATGCACTGGCGCTGGCACATGCACATATTCTAGGCTCTACCAATTTTACTATCACCAAATGCCATAGAAAAAGAGGCCAGTGCCAGAGATATAAAGGATGAACTTAATCAATTAGGAGCCCACACAGAAGAGACATCCATACCTCCATTGCATGAAGGAGGCAGAGTCCATTCTTGCTCAGATGGGAGAAGAGGGTATCTGTAATAGGGAGTTTGCACTTCGACTTGACTGATTATTTACTCTCTTCACCAAGAAATAGACTGCTTAAATCTAAAATGCAGGAATGCTATGGCACTGAGTTCTCTTAGATTCTTACCTCTCACTTGGTCCTACATTCCTGTCCTAAAATTGTCAGCTTGAAATAGTTCCAGTTAGGGATTAGTGAAGTTATAGAAAAAAGCTAAAAATACTTTCTTTGGCACATCTGTGCTGAAATGAGTAAATATCTACTCTTGTACATTGCATCTTAGTATCTTTCTCCCACCTATTTTTATGAGAGCCTCAGGGAGCACATAGGTGACACAGATCGAAATAGAAATAATTCGATGTGGTCACTTTGTTTTGTGCAGGCAAGTATCCACTCAGCACTCTTAGATGGTTTTCAGAAAGGACAGACTTCTCCTGCCAGTGGTGGTCAAAGACTGCCATTTGTATGCCACATCATCAAAGCTTCTAGGGGAAAATGATGTCCTTCATCAGTGTCTCATGTTGCTAAGGTTTTCTTTTTGTTTAATTCTTTTTTTCCCACTGGATCTTAACATCATTTCTTTAAAGGCAATATCTACTTTTGGGGCATATCTCAAAATCCATACATATTTTTTAAATGGACACACTACAGCAAGAAATACCACTCTCTAAAAGAGGTTATTTGTCTAAAAGAGGTTATTTGTCTTGCTGAAAAATAATTCAGTTCTACCAGACTTTAAACAAATGAATTTCTAAGTCCTCAACCAAATACAAATAACTTTTTGTTTTTAAATAAAATGAGAATATGTTACAATGTTGTAACATTAAGTCACTATGTTTCATAAAGCTATGCTTCTCCATAATTCCCAAGATACAATTACATAGGAGTTATTTCTCCTAATAAATTTTACTGTTGAAAATAATTCATTGGGTAGGAATTTTTTTGGTTATTAGGATTCAAGATTTCATATAGATATGCATGTGTCTGTGTGTGTGTGCATGCACTCATGTCCATCATATGTGTCCATCTATATGTGTGTGTTTGTATGTATCCAAGTGGAAAGCTTGTTTTCATTATTTTTAGTGGCTTACATATTTTTCCAAAATAGGGCTGTCTCTCTGATGAGAAATACAAGAATTCAAATTGGAGAAGGCAGGCTTTAGAGACAAGCAAACCTGGGTTGAAGCCTGGTTTCAGCTGGCTGAACAAGTTGTACAATTTATTTGAGCTCTTCAGTTTCTGGATCTCTAAACTATATGGCAAGCATGGCAATAAAAATGTTAACACTGTAGTGCTGTCATGAGGATTAAACATGGTGCTGTAATTAAAGTACTTCAACGCAGGGCCTGGCATAAAATAGGTTCTTAATAACAGTTACTCTCTTTGAGACTGGAGTTTCAGATTTCACGTACCATTAAAGTGATGAGCTTTTGTTTCAGAATATATAACCTTGGCTTCCCATAATGTTTCATCTCTGCATTTTATCAACTGTTTTTCTCTTGTTCATCATTTGATCCTGAACATATTGTTTATGGTATATCTATTATAGCCAATTTTTAGGTCTTTCTCTATGTAGGCAATTCATTTTGACTTAAGATGGAGAGCTGTAACGTCAATTTATTGAATTTTGGGTGTATAAATACAAGTTATCCTTGTAAGCACTTGAGAATTAAAATATGACTAATTATGATAATTGGTGCATGAATTTGTAGATGAAGTTGGGAAAACCTAAGCTATAACCTGGGCAGGAAGTAAAACATTTAGTGCCATCTATGTCTTATGCATGGGTAATACTCAGGTTTATTGAGCGGGTGTCTTGGAAATGCTTCTGCACTAACCTGTCTTGTGACCTCAGACAACTTATATTTCCTCCCCAGGTCTCAGTTCAAAAATGTGTAAAAAAGAACTTGTAATCTCTAGAATGTTCCAATTTGTGCTCGGCTTTTACACATATATGTCCTATATGAAGTAAGTAACACATATTAACCACTACAGCTAGCAGAGTTTTGACTGACACCCCCCTTGAAATGATCTTTAATGTTCTGTGGCCTTCAAGCTGTATGTAGATAACGATTATAGGAGAGCCCTAACAGGACCATAGTATTCGCCTTTATGGTAACAATTCTACCATTATGCTCAGGAGTCCAGTCCCTAGCTTCTTTATGCTGTGAACACCGAGTCACTGGGCATCAGATCTGCTACCTTATTGTTGAGGCCCCTGAAACATTTAGTAATGGTTAGCATATAGTAGCTGATGAATAATTGTTTGTTGAATGAAGGGTAAAATGCCTCCTCTGTGAATAAGAATATCTAGTTACAAGGAAGTTTCACTGCAGTTTGTTGCACATTATCTAAACAAAATGGAACACAATAGTACAAAAATACATACTAAACCCACTAGGAATGTGATTTTTCCTGGAGATACAAAATCCTAGCCCTGAAAAAGTGTGTAGAAAAAAACATGTTGTAGATTATTTTTATGTGACATGGTAGAGTAGAAATAAGTACTTAATAATGGCCAATCAATATTTCATTTAAACCTATGAGTAGGTGTGATGTGGTACTGACAAGAATGTATATTTTGTGTATTTAAAATGGAGAGCTCTATAAATGTTTATTAAGTTTACTTGTTCCGGATCTGAGTTCAAGTCCTGGATATCCTTATTAATTTTCTGTCTCATTGATCTATCTAATATTGATGTTGAAAAAAAAAGAGAAATAAGTAATAAAGACACTTAACCTAGGCTGGAAGGAGTTTCTGGCAAGGTGTTTTAGAGGATGTGATCTCTGGGAAGAGTCTGGAAGGACCAGTAGAATGCAGACAGGTAAAGAAAGGGAGAAAGACATTCCAGGTTTAAGTAACACATGATAAATGAAGGCATGCAGTTATAAAACAGTGCTAGTCTCTTCTAGGTTTTCTAATTACCAGAGACCATTTAGCAACTGCTAGCAACTTGGAAAATCTACTATATGAGCTCTGAGCAAGATGGATGTTAAGTTATTTACTAATTAACTAGACTGTGGTTGTTAATTCCAGAGGGAATTCTAGTCGAGAATCTATTTAACCAACTGACTGTTAAGAAGGTGGAAAATAGCACAGCCATCACAGCATTCAGACAAGTGCTTCTGACAGGAAAACATAATTGTTCATTTTGAATAGATTGGAATTGAGTATTTTAAAATTCCAGGACAATATAGTCCAGTAAAGCTGGACACAATCTAGAAAAGCTGATTTTTGTTGTTGTTGTTGACATCTATCTGCCATTGGCCATGGTAGTATGCTGGTAACAATCCAGGCATAGGAAGTACACATTGGAGGAGCATGTCTGAGGTTACAGGTACACTTCTGGAATGCATATTCATGCAAAATCTTCTCAGAATGACAATGTGAGGTTTTTGGCTTTTTTCCTGTGTTGTATTGACTCCTACTCCTTGGTTTTACTGTGATGCCAGAAATACAGGTTAATTTGAGGACATGTTACTGATAAAAGTTGGTGTAAATTTAAGCTACTCATTCTGACATAGCCAAGTGGGACACTGATGAACATGTAGATGTTGTTCTTAAATTTTATCTTCTCTGTGTTCTGTATATACCATCCTATATTTAGTTCATTCATTTTTCTTATCACAATATTTATTCTGATTTATTTTTGTATTCCATACTAGACTACATCCTCCTAGGGAAGAGAGACCATAACTGTCACTGCTACATCCCCTGTGAATAACCCAAACTTGGCACATCATAGCTCCTCAGGAATGTTTCTATAAGCTAAGGAATGGCTGTTGTTGCACTCTCCATAACTACATAAGAACACATGGCAGCATTTAGGAGAATATTCCAAGCATGAAATATACTACGCCACAACTTTGCCTCTCACAAGGCTGCTTTGTAAAAACATCTATTACTCTTCCATCTGCCATACAACCTTTCCTTTGTTCATTTCCCAATGGGTACTTTTAAAAATGATTTCTGCCAGCTGCATCATTGCCTCCTTTCCTGCCCTTCCTGTTGAGGTGGTGATATGGTTAGCCTTGGTGTCCCCACCCAAATCTCATCTTGAATTATAATCCCATAATCCCCACATGTCATGGAAGGAGGCTGGTGAGAGGTAATTGAATCACAGGGTGGTTTCCCCCATGCTCTACTTGTGATAGTGAGTGAGTTCTCATGAGATCTGATGGTTTTACAAGGGGCTTTCTCCCCTTTGCTCGGCACTTCTTGCTGCTGCAATGCGAAGAAGACTGTGTTTTCTTCCCCTTCTGCCATGATTGTGAGTTTCCTGAGGTCTTCCCAGCCATGCTGAGCTATGAGTCAATTAAACCTCTTTACTTTATAAATTTCCCAGTCTCAGGTGTGTCTTTCTTCTTCTTCTTCTTCTTCTTCTTCTTATTATTATTATTATTAGCAACATAAGAACCAGCTAATATAGACAGGCATTATGTAGGACACCTGGCCTTCTTTGCTCTTCAGACATGATGTCTTTTGGAAGCAAGACAGTCCCAAGACAGAGCTTTTCTTTTCTAACATAGTTTCCTTAGATGATACACCAAAACCCAAATTTCTCGCTGTACTTGTTTTATCTCCACATTTCCTCTAGTGATTGTTTCAAAGCATTACCTTTCTCATAGGCTGCATGCCCTTTTCTCATTCACTTTCAGGAGATAGCTTTGTACTGATCAACAAAACAGAGTACACCTCTATGTCTACATACCCATCTGTAGTTGCAAATATTATCACATTTTCCCCTCTAGTCTTAGAAATGCCTTTCTTTCTCCTCAGGGATAACTCATTCCTGAGGCTCTTGACTCCAGTCCCTTCTGTTTACCCAAGTTGTTTCCTCTATAATTTATAACACATTCCTATAGCTTCATTGTCATATTTCCACTAGATCACTTCCCTTAGAATATGTATACCTCTCAGTGCTGAAAAAGGCCTCCCTTGACTTCATATCTACCTCCAGATCCTATTCAGTTTTCTGCTCCATTTTCAACCATCATTTCACTTTTATGCTCACTCTAGTGTTCAATTAATTTGAACATTTGGCTTAGACTCCTGCTACTTGCTCCACAGAAACTGCTGAGCCAAATGTTACCTACTGATAATCTTCATATTAACAAATCTAAGAAAACTTTCTGCCTCAAATGATATAGCAGACCTTGATTCTTAAATATGTTAAAATTATTTGTTTCCATTATACTCTTTTTACCCCCAACCCCTATTCTTCTCACCTTTTAAAATAACACTTTCTTGGTCTTCTTATTAGTGTATTTCTCTCCAAACACATCTTAAATTATGACATGTTCCTCCTGTACTGTTTTTCAGTAAGTTCTCTCCAATTCTCTTTCTACCCCTTGCTTTCTCTGGGCACCCTCATCAATTATCATGGTTTTAGCTACTTCATATACAATTGCTTCAATACAGTGTCACCACCTTTGATCCCTCCTCTTGGATTAAGATAAACAACTATCTACCATTCCAACTGGCATCACTACATCTGTTTCGAGCCAATCAAATCCCACACATCAACGCTGATTTTGGGGGTTTACGTACTAACTCCAGAGTTTACATACCAACTGCAGATTTATTCCTCTCATGTATACTGTATTACAATGTATCCTGCCATTACTTATCAAATGACTCCAATATGAAATCTGGTGGGTTGGTACACTTCTTCTACTCCATCACTCTTTAGATCTATTATCTGTCAGGATTTAATCAGAAAAATAGAGCCACCAGGAATGACAGAAAATATAGATTTATGTTAGAATTTGACTCGAAGGAATTGTGGAGACTGGTTAAATAGTTTATGTATGACTGTTCCTTCTTCATCTGGTGCTGGGTCTGGCTCAGGAAAAGCTGAAGAAAAACCAGCAGGAACTAGAGCGGCTGTGACACCAGCAGTTACCCAAGCCAGTAAGATAAGCCAGTATATCAGCAACAATGTGTATGAGCTGCAACTGTGCCCAGTGCCCTCAATGACATTCCCTGCATTAAATACACACACACACACACACACACACACACACACACACACACACAACACTACTGTTTCACATCTGCCTTCCAAATATCACACAAAATATTTTACAATGCCTATGTTAACCTGGAACTTGGAAGTGAATAAAATGCTGAAAAACATAATTCCAGTTTAGCTAAAGACACAATATAAACTCATTACACTATCCAATCAGTCAACAAATCCTGCCAGTCTCTAGAATCTGTCCCTTCAACCACATCATTCCTAGAATAAACTAGTTCAATTTGGAATAACCTCCTTCCTGGTTATTTTTTTTTTTTGAGACGGAGTTTCGCTCTTGTTACCCAGGCTGGAGTGCAATGGCACGATCTCGGCTCACCGCAACCTCTGCCTCCTGAATTCAAGCAATTCTCCTGCCTCAGCCTCCCGAGTAGCTGGGACTACAGGTGCGCACCACCATGCCCAGCTAATTTTTGTATTTTTAGTAGAAACGATGCTTCACCTTGTTGACCAGGATGGTCTCGATCTCTTGACCTCATCATCCACCTGCCTTGGCCTCCCAAAGTGCTGGGATTATAGGCGTGAGCCACCGCGCCTGGCCCCTCTTTACTGATTTTTAAAACATTTTTAATTCAGTTCATCCTATACCCATTCACCTATCCTTCATAGCATTGCCACGCTGCTCTATCTATAAAAATGAAATCTGACAGCATTACTCAGCCCACTCATAGGTTCCATATCACCCATAAAATTAAGTTCAAGTATTTTTCCTAATATAAAAACCTGGAAGATCTAGTCTCTAGCTAATTCTTCAAGCCTCATGTCCATCATTCTCCTTGTTTTAAACCTGAGCAATTCTGCATCCTGTACAGTATCTCTGTCCCCAATGCATACATTTATGAATTTGCTTATGTGGTACCTTCTTTCTCAACAACTCCCTACCCCATCTCACTGCATACAGTTAACATGGCTAAATCTTTCTTGTCCACCTTAAATGCAATTTTATTTAGAAAATCTTTCATTGATCGCCACCCATTCTTCCCTAAGGGCTGGCTTTAGCTCTCCTTCATTTGATCGCTAATAGCAACCATATTTTGGATATTTTACTCTCACAGTAAACATATTATTTTGAAATTTTCTATTTGTCCTTTCTACTCTTTGGAAATAAGCTCCTTTTGGATAAGGAGTGAGATTGGTTTATTTATTTTTCTCTTGCTATAACTAAGATGAAGTTAGATGCATAAAATATATTTGACTATGTTAGCTAAACCAAACTGAATTGACAATGCCTTCACATCTTGCAGCAAATGCACCCTGGCATTGACCTTGTAATATCAAAGAGTGAGAAAAGTGAGGAAAATATACAGCATTACATTTTATATCCACAGGGAAACATTATCTTATCTCCTTCCAATGAATGCCTCCCAGTGCTTCTCTCTGAGAAGATTTTAATGAGATGAGAAAATCTCTCAGAAAATTATAGAGATTTTACTTTCTATGAGGAGATAATGGTCTCATGAAAATTTGTATTGTTCTAAAATTCTTACATTGAGGTAGATTTGGTCACTCAAGAAAATTAGCTGAAAAATAAGATTTAAAGGGATTTAATACAGTTGTCAGTATGCAATACATACATAAAATCTATAATTTTATTTTATTTTGAGGTGGAGCCTCCCTCTCCCCGAGGCTGGAGTACAGTGGCATGATCTCAGCTGACTGCAGCCTCTGCCTCCTAGGTTCAACCGATTCTCCTGCCTCAGTCTCCTGAGTAGCTGAGATAACAGGCATGTGCCAACATGCCCAGATAATTTTTGTAGTTTTTACTAGAGACAGGGTTTCACCACGTTGGCCAGGCTGGTCCTGAACTCCTGATCTCAAGTGATCTACTTGCCTTAGCCTCCCAAAGTGCTGGGATTACAGGTGTGAGCCCCTGTGCCCAGTCTATAACTTTATTTTAAACTAGAAATGAATAATTAAAAATACGTTGAAACAAATAACCTTACTCTCAATCTTCATAGAGAATACCTAGAAATAAATCTAACAAGAAATATCCAGGGTTTTTATGAAGAATATGATGAAGTGTCACTGACTTGCATAAAGGGAGATCTGAATAAATGACTTTATGAAGTTCCTGTCTGAGAAGAGAGGCTCTTTGAAAATGACGTTAATCATTTTTATTATCATATTTTATTAATGGGTTAAACGCAGTTTGTTGAAAATATAAAGAAAATACTTAAAGACCTTAACAAAACCATTTAAATGCTCATTTGAAAGAATTAATGAACCAGCATAGGTATGTAAATTTTGAAGAATTATTAAAGGGACCCAACCTCTCAGATATTTTAAAATGTATTATAGGGCTAAAATAATTAAAACACTGTAGAAATTAATAAAAATTTAATGGAATAGAAAAATAGTTTTAAAGCATAAACTAATATGCATAAGAAATAAAAAATAAAGGCCGCATTTTAAATCAGTGAAGAAGGAAGCATTGTTTAATAATCTAGGCTGGGACAATGGCTGATATGTTCAGAAAGAAAATAAAATAAGCTTCTGTTTTCACTCTAAAAACTCCATTCTCTCCCCCAGGCTGGAGCACAGTGGCACGAACTCAGCTTACTGCAGCCTCTGCCTCCTGGGTTCAAGCGATTCTCTTGCCTCAGTCTCCTGAGTAGCTGGAATACAGGCATGTGCCAACATGCCCAAATGGATAAAAGAACCACATCGTTTTTTAAAAAGACAAAACTAATTTTGTGATTCTCAGCCAGGAGTGATTCTGAAGCTGCTAAACATGCTATGACACACAGAGAAGCCTCCGTAACAAATAATTATTCAGTTTAAAATATCAGTAATGCCTGATCTAATCAAAAAGGCAAAGATCAATAGTGATTAACCATTCATAGTATTAGCATAAGTAACAATACAGGGAACCAAAAAGTGATGGCTTTATTAAAGTGTAAGAAATAAGACCTTTAGGGTAGTTTCAGTTAGAATTTAGTCCAGGTCCAATCAAGAAACAGAAACCACCCAGTGATGTGAACAGGAAACCTTTAATGTAAAACAACATTAACTGTGATGAAGTTTGGAATAATGAGAGAGACTGGCCCATAAGAAGCAAAGAAAACTCTAAAAAAATATAGAAATAATAGCTATTAGGACCAGACACTACTACTAGAACTGAAAGAGAGAATCCAAAAATGAGGTTCCCCTCAAGGGCTGATACAGACTCCTTAAAGAGGACATGGCTCACTGGATGGTAGAGAAGTGCTGCAGCGTTATGTCAGTGAAACTTGCTAAAAATCTGTTCTCTAAATTTAAGTAGTTAGAGTCTATACATCAGCGAATCCTAAATTACAATGGTAGAGTTTTCTTCCTTAGTATTCCTTACCTGTCACAAAGACTAAATAGGGGCAATGACAGATTGCAATCCCTGATGGACTACCCATACTCAATTTAGAATCTCTTCATCTCCCCAGTTTGTTTCCATACCCTTGTGATGATCTTGTGTTTGAGTTGTGTGAAAATGTGAAATACTTCTGTGTCCTTATGATCTATTCCCATGTTTCTTAATGAGAGAAAGAGAGAAAAAAAAACAATAAAAAAAGGCAAATGATATAAATGAAAAAGAAGAAATTCAAATGGCTAATAAACATGAAAAACCAACCAACCTTTTCAATCTCTAATTCTTAACTGATAGCACCTCTATCTAAATATTAAAGAAGGTTTTGAAAAGTTGTGCAGAGCTATAATGTTCTCTGTCACTCTTTTTAGTACCCCATTTTTTTCATCTCTTAGAGGTCATGATTTCAGTGGAGAATTGATATTAGATAAATTGCTCTCATATAGGTAATTGTAAGTTCATTACACCATTCAGTGGTCTAGATGAAAGAAAGTATGAGAGTAATGACAAGCATTTAACAATAGGAAGTCACCATGGAGCATACAATTTGAAAAATGCAAAATAAATATCCCGTCTTCCTGAATTAATTGATCTAATCAAGAAGCATGTTGCCTTTGATGCCATGATTACTATGATGTACCCACAGGGGAAGCTAAAGCCTTTGTTTGCACTTGTGCTAAATGCTATCACAGGATTTATCATCACAGAACTGACACATTTTCAAAACACTGCATTAAAATGAACGAAAAACTGTAACCAGGGAATTGAGAAATCAAGACCAAATATTCAGCATACCAAAGAGTTTTAATTACTTAAATATGAGAAAGCAATATAATAAATAATGACAGCTAAAATTTTTTGAGGACTTACTAGATGCCAGGCACAGCAACTAATACATTATCTCATTTCATCAGCGTTTGAAGTTGGTACTATCATTGCCTCAATACAAATGAGGAAAATAAAGCTAAAGAGATTAAGTGGTAGTACTTGGATTCAAATTCTGATCTATTTGACTACAAAACACATGCCTGTTTAATTAGACATTAATATCCTTATGCCCATTAAATTCTATATACTTTTATTATGATTTTAAAAGTAAGAGCCTTCGGGTATGAGAAAAAATTTTTGAAAGTACAGACAGAAAACAGGAAAAGCATTAAAATAGTGTTATATTTCCTTCTAACAGTTCACTATTTTCGGAGAAAAAGTAAATGAGATATTCATGTAACTGGAATCTGTGATGATACTTGAGCAATGCAAGAGAATATGCATAATGGAAATTTACATCAGAACTGTGTTCAAATTTACATGGCTCTACAATTTTCTAGTAATGTGTCCTTGACCATGTTAAAGTTGTGGCACTAAGGTTTTCCCCTCTAAGAAAATAAAAATTAATAATGTCTATTTCTTATGGTTTTATAGATAAAATGAGATTTTGTATTTCTGTGATCTATACAATACTTTCATTGTGATATTTAGTAAATGTATATCTTTTTCATTCAGAAAAATGATTTAAATTTAAATTTACTTAAGATTTCCAGAATTCATCTGTATGAACTTCTAGTTAACCCATGCCAAATTACTTAAGTCAAAAAATTCAGAGGCTGAAGCCAAGTTCATAGTGAGTTGTAAAATCAAAGCTGGAGGATTATGCAAAGGGCAACTAGGATAACAGTCTGGAGATCCCCAGCCAGATTCAGACAAGAATCAGATTTCAAAGTAGGCAGAAGGGGGCAGCCAAAGAATGATTTTTCATACAAGAAACTGAGAAGTGTTCAGGCCTGGTTCTAAGAAAAAAACTGAAGGCTTCACTGTATGAAAAAAAAATGTAAAAAAAAGAAAAGAAAATAACTCAAAGTTTATATCATTCTGTTACAATATCTTCAATATTAACTATTGTGATTTCAAAAAATTCACAACATTTACATGAAAAGATTTGTATACCTATTAAAATTTAAAAGCAGAGCATAAAATTGTATGTATACTATAGTTCCAACTATATAAACTGTTGATTTATAAGAATTAGGAGTAAACAGAACCAGAAAAAAATGAAACAGTATGGTAAGATGGTGAGATTGTTTTCTTTTTTTCTTGTTCAATTTTCTTTATGTTATAAAATTGTGCAGTAAATAAAAAGTTAAGAAATACTGTCTATTGAGATGAAGGAAGGCTGAGCAAGACCACATCAGAAAGGTGCAATTCTCACTACGGGCGCTGAGTGAGGATAGAATTTCCAGGAAATACACACAAGGTTATTTACTGAGCTCACTCTTCTTTAGTCCTGAAGTTATGCTGAGACAGAGAAAGAGATGAGAGCCTTGAGAAGAAAGTCCTGTGGTAGGTTTAGGGCAATGAGAGATTGTTGTTGGAGATAGACTGATGGTACTGTTCAGTAACAATTTTTGTTTCTTTTCTGAGACAGAGTCGTGTTCTGTCGATGGGAGCCAGGCTGGAGTGCATTGGTGCAACTGCAGTGATGCAATCTCAGCTCACTGCAACCTCCGCCTCCTGGGTTCAAGCAATTCTCCTGCCTCAGCCTCCCGAGTAACTGGGACTACAGGAGCACACCATCATGACCAGCTGATTTCTGTATTTCTTTAGTAGAGACAGGGTTTCACCATGCTGGCCAGGATGGTCTCCATCTCTTGACCTCGTGATCCACTCGCCTCGGCCTCCCAAAGAGCTGGGATTACAGGTGTGAGCCACCACACCTGGCCAGTAACAATTTTCTTAAACCCCAGTAGGAGGCCTGTTGTTGACCAAGATTTTGACCTTAGTTAAATTTATGGAGTGATTCAGACCTCTATTTCTCAGCTTCCCACACTCCTACAGCCAGGACTTAGAACTTCTTCCATTACCGGCAGAAATAACTGTCAGCAACACAGATATTACTGAAGCTTCCACCGGGAAGGAAAAAAAGCATTTTCTATCACATCTCGTAGAACATAACCCTGCTAAGTCATTTTTATAAGATCCTATAGCTTTGCTGATGTCCAGGGAGCTTTCCATCTTCACTTTTTTCTCTGCTCAATATTTAATCTGTTTAGCTCTTCTTTTCCTTGTTTCCAGATCTTTTCCTCATCTCTGAGTAATAATTTCCTGTTCTGAGGAAAAGTCAGCCTGGTTACTGCTTCAACAAGCAAACTTGAATACCCAGAGACATCACCTCACTTAGCAAACCATCTTCCAGTTACCAGAAGCCACTCTTCTAGAAAGGTGTTAGAGGATTAATTAACATGTTTTTCCCTGTCTCATTGGGATACTCTTCACAGGTGCTGTCATCAAGCAATTTATTTTTTTTAGTTTTTAACCTTGAGATGTGTTAGAGGCAGACAAAATTAGAAGACAATGCATTTAATAATTATCATTATTTTGAAAATGAAAATGTAAAGGAACCTTAAAGTTAAAAAAAGTTGAAGTTCGATATTTTTAAAATGCCTGTGCTGTTTCCATATTCATATGCTTTATCTAGCAATGTGCATAATGGTCAAAAGAAGTGACATTAATCAAGAAGGGCACCTTAGCAAATTAAAGAAAAATGTTAAGCAGAGAAAATTGTCATTTGCAAATTTCTAATAAATGTGGGCATTATACAAATAAAACATTGGTAGTTCTAGTATTTGGTTTCTAACAAATGAATTCTGTACCCTGGTGGAAATAGTTATTGCTTTTGAGTATGCTGCAATTCATTTTTCACTGCCCACAGTTCTGTAGCCTAAAATGAGAAGGAAAGTACATCTTCTCCCATGAGGGATTGTGACAATTTCTTAATTATAATTGAGGAGCTTTCTGAAAATGAGTAAGTGGTATATAAATTATACAAATCTATATTCACCTTCAGGGTAAGGAGAAAATGGAGCTTATTCACCTTCAGGTTAAGGAGAAAGTGTTATTTTTAGACAAAAGATAAACTACTAAAACAAACAACCTCAACATTTTACAGATTTAATTAAATTAGGTTGTATTAAATATTTCTTTTTTTACATCACAGTTTAGTACAGGTCATTTAGGAGCCTAGGCTAATGGATTTTCCCTCTAGTTTCTCTGTCCTCTAGGGCCTTAGCATTTTTTTTAACAGGTCCTCTATATGTGACCAAGAAATAAGAAAAGTGAAAGAGAGAGAAAGGGAGTCCAAGAGCACACACAAACACCCCGTGATGTTTGGAGGCCAGACCTGGAAGGGATACCCCATATTTGTTCATCTTCACTTCCTTGGCCAGAATTCAGTCACAAAAGCCCTATGAGGGCCTGGGGAGTAGGAGAGATATTCTATCCCCATGTCCAAAAGCACAAGTAATGGTGAGTACCAACTTTCTATGCCACATTGTATTTAATATGACATCCTTCTATGCCACATTGTATTTAAAATGAAACATGAAAGGCTTCCCTTAGTATTTCCCAGGATGATCACTAATGCTAAATCCACAGAAACAAAGAGACACACAGGAGTTTTTAGTCATTTAGTTTACCACTAGTACCCTCCAGTTTTAGTAACAGGAAAAAGAAGTACCAGGATACTGAGGTTCAAAAGCTAGTTAGCCTACTCCTATGTCCTGGATAGTTTTGCCTAGATTTTCTTCTAGGGTTTTTATCGTGCCAGGTCTTATGTTTAAGTCTTTAATCCATCTGGAGTTAATTTTAGTGTAAGGTGTCAGGAAGGGGTCCAGTTTCTGCTTTCTGCACATGGCTAGCCAGTTTTCCCAACACCATTTGTTAAACATGAAATCCTTTCCCCATTGCTTGTTTTTGTCAGGTTTATCAAAGATTGTATAGTTGTATGTATGTTGTGTTGCCTCCGGTGCCTCTGTTTTGTTCCATTGTTCTATATCTCTGTTTTGGTACCAGTACCATGCTGTTTTGATTACTGTAGCCTTGTAGTATAGTTTGAAATCCGGTAGTGTGATGCCCCCTGCTGTGTTCTTTTTGCTTAGAATTGACTTGGCTATGCGGGCTCTCTTTTGGTTCCATATGAAGTTCATGGTGGTTTTTTCCAGTTCTGTGAAGAAAGTCAATGGTAGCTTGATGGGGATAGCATTGATTCTGTAAATTACTTTGGGCAGTATAGCCATTTTCACGATATTAATTCTTCCTAACCATGAACATGGAATGTTTCTCCATCTGTTTGTGTCCTCTCTGATTTCGTTGAGCAGTGGCTTCATGAACAAAACACCAAAAGCATTGGCAACAAAAGCCAAAATAGACAAATGGGACCCAGTGAAACTCCACAGCTTCTGCACGGCAAAAGAAACAGTCACTAGAGTGGATCGGCAACCAACAGAATGGGAAAAAATTTTCACAGTCTACCCATCTGACAAAGCGCTGATATCCAGAATTTACAAAGAACTCAAACAGATTTACAGGAAAAAAAAACAAGCCCATTCAAAAGTGGGCAAAGGATATGAACAGATACTTTACGAAAGAAGACATATATGAGGCCAACAATCATATGAAAAAATGCTCATCGTCACTGATCATCAGAGAGATGCAAATCAAAACCACATTGAGATACCATCTCATGCCAGTTAGAATGGCGATCATTAAAAAATCTGGAGACAACAGATGATGGAGAGGATGTGGAGAAAAAGGAACACTTCTACACTGTTGGTGGGAGTGTAAATTAGTTCAACCATTGTGGAAGACAGTGTGGCGATTCCTCAAGGCCTTAGAAATAGAAATTCCATTTGACCCAGCAATCCCATTACTGGGTATATATCCAAAAGACTATAAATCGTTCTACTATAAGGACACATGTACACGAATGTTCATTGCAGCACTGTTTACAATAGCAAAGACCTGGAATCAACCCAAATGCCCATTGATAATAGACTGGATTGGAAAAATGTGGCACATATACACCATGGAATATTATGCAGCAATCAGAAATGATGAGTTTGTGTCGTTTGTAGGGACATGGGTGAATCTGGAGAACATCATCCTCAGCAAACTGACACAAGAACAGAAAATGAAACACCGCATATTCTCACTCATAGGTGGGTGATGAAAAATGAGAACACATGGACACAGAAAGGGGAGTACTAAACACTGGGGTCTATTGGGGGGAAAAGGGGAGGGCCAGTGGGAGGGGGAAGTGGGGAGGGATAGCCTGGGGAGAAATGCCAAATGTGGGTGAAGGGGAGAAGAAAAGCAAAGCACACTGCCATGTGTGTACCTACGCAACTGTCTTGCATGTTCTGCTCATGTACCCCAAAACCTATAATCCAATAAAAAATTAAAAAAAAAAAAAAAAAAAAAGCTAGTTAGCAGCACAGTTGCAACACTAAGTCAAGTCTCTTGATTCCTCCTTTGGTGTTCTTTCTACCATACTGCATGCCTTCAAACAACTAAAGAATTAACATGTGGTACAAAGATTGGGCTTAGGGAGCCCTGGAAGGCAAAATGAGATACAAGGGGTTACAGTGAAAGAGACATGCTTTGTGTTAAATGGATAATATGTAGCTGACCCAAGAGAGAATGGGCTACTCAGCAAACAATAAATTAACCAAAGGAGTATTAACTGAAAGCTCCACGGTTGCTGAAGTAAGGATTTATGTCAGGTAAACTCAGGGGTTCAGCTATCAAAAAGTATAATGAAAATGTCTCTTTGCTTTTTTTTTTTTTTTTTTTGGTCAAAAATTTAAATATTTTGTGGTTATGTCTATAGAACAAAAAGTCAATCCTAATAAAAATATAACCCTTTCATTAAAAATGATATCTTATCTTTGATTTTTCTAAGAAGTTCTCGGCCAATTCAAATAATTTTCTCTCTCTCTCTCTCTTTTTACAATTTTATCTAAAGTAACCAATATCAAAGTAAAAAAATGCAAAGAAGAAAAATGACTAAAGCCCCAGCCTTGTGCTGTGTCAGTCCTGACTAAGGCCAGATATTTCAGTAGGTATTTGGTTGCCATAAGCCTCATCAACAATGAGGCACTGAGAGGAAAGAATTGACCGGAGTTCTAATTCTTCCTGTCTTTCCCTTGGGACATCCAAGGCATTATTTCTCACATCTAATGTTCTCAGAAACACTGTGGTGGGATTCATGCACAGGAATATAAGATTTTGTGAAAGACGGCTTTTGAGAATATATCTGATTTCTCTGGATAGCTTATTTTAATTAAACCTAGAATGTTATGAATTTGTAGGATGCAGCTGGATACGAAAGCTCTTACCAGCCTAATAGAATAGCCAAACTGAGAAACCTCAAACCAGAATGGCCTCTACTGTGTGAAACTGTACCATATCCAGTTCGGGATCCTTACATCTTGATATGAAAAGAAGGAACTTCAAAAAGCCTTGTTTGTTGGATTCAGGACCTTATAGAAACTCATGGAGCTCATGGCTGCCTTGTGCTAATATTCTTTGCTAACATTCAGCAAATCTTGTTGCAGGCATGACCTATGATTTGTGTGAATCTGCCTTGACAGTTTGATCTTTTTAAAAAATTTAATTGACAGTTAAAAATTGCACATATTTATCCTGTACGACGTGTAGTTTTGAAATATGTTTACATTGTGGAATAGCTAAATTGAGTTAATTAACATATGAATCATCACACATATTTTTGTGAGGAGAACACTTAAAATCTACTCTCTCAGCAACTTTCAAAAATTTAATGCATTCTTATTAACTGTAGTCGCCATGTTGTAAAAAAGATCTCATGAATTTATTCTTTCTATCTCAACTGAAATTTTGTGGCCAACCAACTCCCTAACAGTTACCCCAACCTTGTCCCTGGTAGCCACCATTCCACTCTTTACTTCTGAGTTCCACTTTTTGTAAATTTCCCATATAACAGATCATGTGATATTTGTCTTTCTGTGCCTAGCTTATTTTACTTAATGCCCTTCAGGTTCATCCCTGTTGTCACAAATAATGGGATCTCTTTTTTTTTTCAAAAGATAAATAGTATTCTATTGTATCCACATACCACATTAAAAAATCTACTCATTTGCTGATAAGCATTTAGCTTGCTTCCATATCTGGGCTATTGTCAATCATTATGCAAAAAACATGAGAGTGAATTATAAGATTGTATTAAGTATCACATATATGGAAAATTACTCTCAGTAATTTGTGACCCCAATAAAATTACTTAGCCTCTTTGTGACTGCTTCTCTTCATCTGCAAAATGTAAGAATTAAATAAGATGCATGTAAAACATTTAAACTATTGTCTGGCACTCAATACATATGTTAGCTGTTACCATATAGTTACAGAAAATAAAATGTAATAATATTAAAGCACGTTTGAAAAAAAGGGACAGGGCAACCAAGAAAATAAGAGAAAATATTTGCAAACCATCCATCTAATAAGCAGTTAATATCCAAAATACAAAAGAGACTCAGAAAATCTAACAGCAAGCAAACAAACAACCCAACTGAAAAATGGTCAAAAGATCTAAATAGACATTTCTCAAAAGGATACACACAAAGAGACAATAAGTATGTGAAAAAATGATCAACATCACTAATTACCAGAAAATGTGGAAGTTAAAAGTACAAAACGATAGCACCTCACACTTGTTAGAATGGCTACTATAAAAAAAGACAAAAGATAACAAGTACTGGCCAGGATGTGGAGAAAAGGAGACACTTATACATTCTTTGGTAGTCGTGTAAATTAGTACAGACATTATTAAAAACAGTCTAAAGGTTTTTCAGAAAACTAAGAATAGAACTATACATGATCCAGGAATTCTACTTCTGGACATATAGCCATATCTGTTCAGAATGTTGAAGAGATATCTGTACTCCCATGTTCATTGCAGCATTATTCACAATACCCAAGAAATGAGATCGATTGAAGTGTCCATTAATGGATGAATGAATAAAGAAAAAGTGATGTATGTGTATGTGTGCGTATAATGTGATATATATTGCATTACAGAAATGGAATACTATTCAGCCTTTAAAAAGAAGAAAATCCTATTACTTGCAACAATATGGATGGATCTGGATGATATAATTATTATTTCTTTGTTTGTTTTTGATATGGGATCTCACTCTATTACCCAGGCTGGAGTGCATTGGTGTGATCTTGGCTCACAGCAACCTCTGCCACTCAGGTTCAAGGATTCTCATGAATCAGCCTCCTGAGTAGCTGGAATGACAGGCATGCACCACCATGCCCGGCTACTATTTGTATTTTTAGTAGATATGGGGTTTTGTCATGTTGGCAAGGCTGATCTCGAACTCCTGGCCTCATGTGATCTACCCGCCTCAGCCTCCCAAAGTGATGGGATTACAGGCATGAGCTACCACACCCAGCCTGGGTGATATTATTTTAAGTGAAACAAGCCAGGTACAGAAAGATAAATATCACATAATCTCACTTATGTGTGAAATCTATAACAGTCAACCTCATAGAAGTAGAGAGTAAAGTAGTGGTGACCAGGGACTGGGGTGGGGAAATATTGTGGAAACATTTGTCAAATGATACAAACTTTCAGTTAGAGATGAATAATAAGTTCAAGAAATTTACAATTATACAACATGGTGACTATAGTTGATAGTCATGTATTACATACTTGAAAATCACTAAAAGAGTGGATTTTAAGTTTTCTAACCCCCCCAAAAATAAGGTGAGGTAATAAATATGTTAGCTTGATTTATTCATTGTAAAATGCATGCATATTTCAACATACCATGTTGTCTAATATGAATATATATAATTTTATTTGTCAGTTAAAAAATTAAGAAAGATAAAAAAGATTTAAAAAGAAGGTAGGTGTGTCAATTGTGACACATAGATGAATCTAGAAGACTTTATTTGTAGCTAAATATGCCAGGTACAGAAAAATATTCTGTGTGATCTCACTTGTATGTAGAATCCAGGGAAGCAGAGAGTAGAATAGTGATTGCTAGGGGCTCTGAGATGGGGGGTGGGAATAGGGAGAAGCTTGTCAAAGAATACAAAGTTTCAGTTCCATAGGCTAAGTAAGTTCTGATGATCTATTGTACTATATGGTGATTATATTAACTATAATGTATTATATATTTTTAAATTTCTAAGGGAGTCTTTCTTTTTTATTTTTTATTTTTGAGATGGAATTTCCCTCTTGTTACCCAGGCTGGAGTGCAGTGGCACGATCTCAGCTCACTGCAACCTCCGCCTCCTGGGTTCAAGCAATTATCCTGCCTCAGCCTCCTGAGTAGCTGGGACTACAGGCACGCACCACCATGCCCAGCTAATTTTTGTATTTTTAGTAGAGACGGTGTCTCACCTTGTTGACCAGGATGGATTCGATCTCTTGACCTCGTGATCCACCCGCTTCGGCCTCCCAAAGTGCTGGGATTATAGGCGTGAGCCACTGCGCCTGGCCTTGGGAGTCTACCTTAAATACTCACCTTAAAAAAATGGTAAGTATGTGAGCTGATGGATATGTTAATTAGTTTGAGTGAATCATCACAATGTATACCTATATCAAAACATTATGCTGTATACCATAAATATATATAATTTTTATTTGTCAATTATACCTTAATAAAACTGGGAGGAAAAGGGAGGACGAAATCACTCATCTTTACAACTTTCCGATATGGTTTGTCTGTGTCTCCACCCAAAACTCATCTTGAATTGTAGCTCCCTTCCCACATGTTGTGGGAGGGACTCAGTGGGAGGGAATTAAATCATGGGGTTGTATTTTTCCCATGCCGCTCTTGTGGCTGTGAATAAGTCTCACAGATCTGATTGTTTTGTAAAGGGGAGTTCCCCTGCACATGCTCTCTCTTGCCTGCTGCTATGTAAGATGTGACTTAGCGCCTCATTCACCTTCCGCCATGATTGAGAGGCCTCCTCAGCCATGTGGAACTGTGAGTCAATTAAACCTCTTTCCTTTATAAATTCCCGTCTTTTTTAGCAGCATGAGAACAGACTAATACACTTCCTAAACAATTTTGCGGCTTTCTTTCAATCTTTGTCTATGTATATTTACATTGTTTACATCATGATAATCAGAATGTGTTTAGGAACTAGTTTATAAAGAAAAACTAAAAAACGTGAGCGAATGGCACAACCTCTACATTTAAAACCCTGAATATATACATACTTATTTCCAGGGAAAAAGAAACAGGTCAACCACTTGATTTACTGAGCTGCTGGGAGTGTGATACTTTTCTTCTTTTTTGATTTGACTTAGTGTTATTAGTGCAATAAGAGGGGAGGAAATGTTCATTCTTAAAGCTGAAACTGCTAGGAAAGCATTGATCTTGAAGGATTCTAAAGGACAAAGCATGATTTTACTCTATGCTTGCTACCATCTTGTTACTTATGTACTTGTGAATAAAGGTAGTTAAGAAATCATTTCTTATTTGATAGTATATTTCATGTCAGACTTTGAGAATAGGGGAACTACTGTATTTGAACAACAATAAATTTGAAAAGTAATTTCAAGAAGACCACTCACTAGAGCAAGGACATGTTTTCCCATAATATTCTAATCTGCCATCATGATTGCTCCTTTTATCAAAAACAAATTAATAAATATCTTAATCTACCTAGTAGCCATACGTTACATCGATAGAATGACCTGTATTACAAGTGTAGCTAAAGTGATAGGGCCTTCTTCATGAATAATAGCAGATGTGTATGACAGATATTGATATTAGCTTTTAAGCCAATTTCCCTAGACCATTATAGCTATCTTTTTATGATTTTACTTAGCAGGTGCATTTATTATTAAGTCTGTGCTCTCTAAATAAAAAAGGAAATATCCCATAGTGGCATGCACTGTTTAACTGCATTATACTTATTATATCACTGAGCTTTAGCAATATCCTTTTAAATAATTATTTTCATTTTATAGATGAAGACATAAAGGTTAAGCTTACAGAGACAGTAAGCAATATAGATGGGATATTAGTCCAGGTAATGGCTGACACCAAAGATTCATTATGTGTTCACTACAATGTAAAGATCAATCAGCAAATTTGCTTGGGAAATTGGATTTTTACATCTTCAGGTTTAAATTTCATAGTAAAAATAAGAGTAATCCACAGCTTGTAGGTTCATGTAAAATAATGGCAGCCATCTTAATCTGAATCTCCCAATGTGTTTCCAAGAACACACTGATACAGATCAACAAGAAGAACAAATAAAACTACACATGCTGTGCATGATACAGCTTAACTAAGAAACAATGCTATTATGATTTGAGTGTGTCCCCCAAAGTTCCTGTGTTGGAAACTTAATAACTGATGTAACGATAGAGAGAGGTGGGACCTTTAATTAGGTCATGAGGGCTCTGTCCTTTCTTGCTCTCTTTCTTGTGCTCTTACCACATTATTCTTTCTGCCATGGGATGACATAGCAGCAAGGTGCTTGCCAGATGCAGTTCCCTTGACCTTGGACTTCACAGCCTCCAAAACTTTAAGAAATAAATCTCTGTTCTTTATAAATTACCCAGTGTCAGGTATTTTGTTATAGTACCACAAAATGGACTAAGAGAATACCATAAAATACAATGTATAAGTATGTAAATAGACACAATTATATTTCAGAACATAATAAAAATCATAATATTGTATAATGGGAAATGCATGCCTAAAATAATATGTAGGCTGTTATTTTAATAGAAGGTGGTGGGATAGGTAGATATTTCCTTAAAAAGTTGTTTACTAGTATTTTTGAAGAGAATTGGGCTCCATATATGACCTTCTAATGTAATTTGCTTAGTTACAGAAAAATTGTTATACAGATTGTATATCCCTATCTCAAATGCTTGGGACTACCAGAAGTGTTTTGGATTTCAGAAGTTTTTGGATTTTGCTATATTTGCAAAAATATAATAATATTATCTTGGGGATGGGCCTTGAGTCTTAATATGAATTTCATTTATGTTTTATATATACCTTACACTCAGAGCCTGAAGGTAATTTTATAACATGTTGTAAATCATCTTTGGCACGAAACAAAGTGTTGACTGCATTTTAACAGTCACCTGACACATGAGGTCAAGTGTGGCAATTTCTTCTTGTGGTATCATGGTGGTGCTCAAAAAGTTTCAGATTTTGGAGCATTCAGGATTTTGGATTTTGGGATCAGGGATGTTCAACCTATAGTATACATAAAACAATCTTATGTAGTTTTGATTTCACAAAGGACTCTCAGAAGAATAGCAGAATTTTCATCACTGTATCAGCATGTTCTACCAGCATAAAGGAGCTCTAAGCAAGTTCACATTTTCAGCTCAAGAGCACAACGCTATTTCTTAAATGTACAGTACTTAAAGCTATCTTGAAGGTTTAGATGCTAAAGAAAAACAACATAAACAAATTTAGATGCATTTATTTCCTACTAATGGCATCTTCATCTGTTTTTTCTTGCTTATAATAGAATGCTGAAAACTGGGTAATTTATTTTGCAAAAGGAATTTATATCTTATAGCTATAAAGGCTGAGAAGCCCAAGGTTGAGGGGGCCATATCTGGTGTGGATCTTCTTGCTGGTGGGGACTCTGCAGAGTCCCTAGGTAGCTCAGGGCATCAAATGAAAGAAAGACTTAGTATGCTAACTCAGGTTCTTTTCCCCTTATAAAATTAACAGTCCCACTTCTTGTGATAATCCATTAATCCATTAATTTATCCATTCTTTAATCCATGCAAAGATTAAATCATTCATGATGGCAGAGTCATCATGACCCAATCACCTTTTAAAGGCCCTATCTGTCAATACTGCCACATCAGGGATTAAATTTTAACATGAGTTTCTTGGAAAAAAAACATTCAAGCCACAGCAAGCAGCATACTTCAACTTTATAGAATGCTGAAGGCCCTAGGGTCATCTAGAAATTATTGAATAATATAATTCTTAGACCACCTTTGTATATTCTCTGGGAACATCTAACACTTGCCTTATTTCACACACTACATAGGAAGCTGAAAATTGCATCATTGAAAAGCTCTGATGCTTGTTAGAATCAGTGCATCTTAGTGCTTTCATCAGAGTGTCTAACCAACTTTTCAAAGCACATTGTAATGACTTGTTAGCAAGTATATGTTTTTATCTTAACCATTGCATATTATTTTGTTTAGTAAAATGGCTAGCAAATAGAAGCACCTTAAATATTTGTTGATTGTGAAATGGGTAAATTACCCTTAGAACTTAGATATTAAATTACACACTGCAAGCATTTACTAAGAATCAACACCAGATTGGACAAAAGTACAGGTAGGAACAGAAATGACAAAGCCTAAGAATAGATTTATGTGTGTGTTGCCAAGGGATTCTTGGGAAAGATTCAAATACAATCACAGAAACCAGATTTGGAATGTAACTAACTAAAGCCTAGGTGAAAGATCGTATTCATACTTCTGTACCAAAACTGAGGTCTGAATGTCTCCAGCAGCCGTCCTTCCTCCCACGGGTCCTTCTAAAGCTGCACTGTCCATTTGCATCAATACTCTCTGGCTATCACAAGCCACAGCTGAGTCTGGCAGAGTAATTACCTAGAGAAACCAGAAGTCAATCGAGCCTAAAGGGTACAAATTATAATATTTAAGGACAAAAAAAAAAAGAAGTCTCAGCTATTAGACCCATGATTAAATATGGGAAATATACAAAGAGAAGTAGGCCATCTTGAGCTGTAAATGCACAGAGCAAAAAGTAGAATTAAAGAATTGAAGGAGGAATTGAGAAAAGTACATGAAAATGATTCATAACTGTGCCTATGTTATGGGTGTTTTCCAGAGCATTCTTTCGCAGAGTGTTAGGTCTGTTGTGCGTCCTAAGTGAAATATTTAGATGTGAGGTGGACAGTAAGAGAGAGATGACTCTAGCCATTCTACACAAGTTGTAACCTGCATTAGGCAAATACTGCATGATCTCACTTATATGTGGAATATTAAAAAAAAATACAACTCATAGAAACAGAGTAGAATGCTGATTGCCAGAAGCTGGGACTAGGGAAATGGAAAAATGTTGGTCAAAGGGTACAAACTTTAAGTTATAAGATAAAGTTATAAGATAAATAAATTCTGGAGACCTAGTGTACCAGAATGGTAACTATGGTAAATAATAATGTATTATACACAGACACTCCTTGACTTACAGTGGGGTTACATGCTAATAAACCCATCATAAAGTCAGAACATCACAAGTCAAACCATAGGAAGTTGAGGACCACCTGTACTTGAAATTTGCTAATAGAGCAGATCTTTTTTTTTTTTTTTGAGACGGAATTTCGTTCTTATTACCCAGGCTGGAGTGCAATGGCACGATCTCGGCTCTCCGCAACCTCTGCCTCCTGGGTTCAGGCAATTCTCCTGCCTCAGCGTCCTCCCGAGTAGCTGGGACTACAGGCTGCGCCACCATGCCCAGCTAATTTTTGTATTTTTAGTAGAGACGGGGTTTCATCATGTTGACCAGGATGGTCTCGATCTATCAACCTCGTGATCCACCTGCCTTGGCCTCCCAAAGCACTGGGATTACAGGCATGAGCCAGCCACTATGCCCAGCCAGCAGATCTTAAGTATTCTCCCCACACACCCCCCAGATGGTAACCATGTGAGGTGATGGATATTTTATTTAGCTTGATTCTGGTAATCATTTTACAATGTAAATGGGTATCAAAACATTACTTTATATACCTTAAATATATACGATTTTTTTGCCACCCATATTTCAATAAAGCTAGAAAAAGAAAAATAATAAAAATGGCTTTATTTTCCTTCACTTACTACTTTTTTGATTCTATTCCTTCCTTTATGAAGATATGCATTTCTGACCCATGTTGACCTTTTCTCTAAAGAACTGCTTTTAACATTTCTTGCAAGGAAGATCTACTGGCAACAAATTATCTCAATTTGTCTAAAAAAAAATATTTGTTTCTCTTTCATTTTTGAAGGATAATTTTAGAGAGTGCCGAACTTTAGGTTGGTGGGGTTTTTTTCTCACAATACTTTAAATATTTTATTCCACTCTCTTCTTGCTTGCATGATTTCTAAGAAAAAATCAGATGTAATCCTTATTATATCTAGACACAAGATTCTAGAGGTGAGTTTTTTTCCTTTTTTTTTTTTTCTTCTGGTTTAAGGAAATTTTCTTTATATATGAGTTTCTGTAATTTAAAAATGATATGCCCAGGTGTGGTTTTTTGGGGCATTTCTCTTGCAGATTTCTCTGAACTTTCTGGATCTGTGGCTTTGTGTCTGATATTCATTTGAGAAAATTCTCAGTCATTACTGTCTCAGATATTTCCTCTGTTCCTTTCTTCTCTTTCTGGTATTTCTATTCAGTGCATGATGCTTATACCTTTTACAGTTGTTCTATGGTCTTTGGATAGTCTGTCCTATGTCGTTCAGTCCCTGTTCGCTTTGCTTTCCAGTTTTAGAGGTTTCTACAAAAGCACAGCTTTAGCGGGACCCTTGGGAGGAAGGACGGCTCCTGGAGACATTCAGACCTTAGTTCTGGTACAGAAGTGTGAAGACAATCTTTCACCTAGGCTTTAGTTAGTTATATTCCAAATCGAAGCAAACTCACTGGTTTCCGTGATTGTATTTGAATCTTTCCTAAGAATCCCTTGGCAACACACCATAAATCTATTCTCGGGCTTGGTCATTTCTGTTCCTACCTGTGCTTTTGTCCAATCTGGTGTTGATTCTTAGTAAACACTTGCAGAGTGTGATTTTATGTCTAAGTTCTGAGGGTAATTTACCCATTATATATACATAACATATATATATATATATATAACATGTATATATATAATATATATATGAAGAGAAAGGTCAGAAATTCTTTTCTCAGCTGTGTCCAATCTACTAATAAGCCCATCTAAAGCATTCTTCATTTCTGTTACAATTTTTTTGATCTCCAGCATTTCTTTTTGGTTCTTTCTTAGGATTTCCAATTCTCTGTCAACATTGCCCATCTATTGCATGCTATCTATTTTATCTATCGGGCCCATAGTGTACTAATTATTGTTGTGTTAAATTTCCAGTCTGATTGTTACAAGGGACAAATCTGATAGGTCTGCAGCAAACTTTATCCTTGCCCCCTTGGAGGAAAGAATTCAGCTGAGAGGCATAAGGCAGAGTGAAGGACCCAGGCAACTTTTGGAGCAGCCATAAAGGTTTATTAAAAGGTTTTACAGCAAGAACAAAAGGAAGCAAAGTACACTTGGAAGAGGACCAAGTGGGCAGCTTGGGCGATCCAAGCACCCCATCTGGCCCTTGATTTGGGGTTTTATACATTGGTATGGTTCCAGGGTTTCCGTTTCTCCTCCCTTGGGGTGGGCTGTCTGTACACACAGTGGCCTGCCAGCATTAGGAAGGGGCTGCATGCACAGTGTGTTTACTGCAGGAGTATACATGCTCACTTGAGGTGTTTTTCCCTTACCAGTCGAGCCTTCCTAGAGGAAGGTTACATACCAGTTAAACTACACCATTTTGCCTCTTAGTGTGGCAAGAGACTGGAGCCCGCTCACTCGACTCTTGAGATTGTATTGGGAAGCTGCTGATTACTAGCTTCAGATGTTTTCTATCTTTTAGGAGACTGCCTTTCTTGTGCACTGGCTGTGACCAATTATTATCCTAGTGTTGTTTAACCACCTGATGATCACCTGAGGGTCACCTGACATTCCTGGGGAGCCCTCTCCTGCTCTCCGCGTGTCTAACTACTTTCACATGATCATTCCAATATCCCTATGATGCTTAGTTCTAAGGCTTGCTCTGCCTCTTCACATTTTATTTTTTGCCTTTAGTATGCCTTTTTTTTTTCTTGATAGTTGGACATAATGTATTGGGTAAAATGAACTGTTGTAAATGAGCCTTAATAACGCGGTGGTAAGGTGTGGGGGAAGGGGAAGTATTCTCTGGCCCTATCATTAGGTCTGTCTTTTATTTTTAACAAGCCTATGCCTCTGGACTGTAATCTTCACAAGTGCTGTTCCTTCCCATTTAGGTAAGACAGGCTAGCTGAGTTGGATGGAATCGGGCATTTCTCTTCCCGAGGTAACTTAGGGTCCGATAAAACCCCAGCAGGTTAAGCTCTGGTTAAACAGTTTCTCCTGAGAGCAGACATTGTTAAGAGCTGAGTGCTTTGGTGTGTTTCAAGATGGTTGCTTTCCCCCTTCCTCTGCTGGAAGCACAAAGGGATTTTCCCCTAATATTTACTGTGAGAGCCCTTTGACAGAGCTCCTGGAGGTAAAACAAAAGGATGGGGGACCCCTATGACTAGATCTCCTGAAGTTTTTAACTCTCTGACTGGTTCACAATGATTCTCCAGCAATTTGCCAATTACATTTCAGGTCTTCCTACCCTAGCACCGGTTCCTGTGGCGGCTTCCACTCTTGAGTTTCTTCTCCGGTAAGTCATGACTCTGTATTTGCTTGTCTGTCCCTCTCCAATCTTGGGGGCAGTGATTTACCCTGTGTTCTCACCTTTCTTATGGATACAAGAAGAGCTGTTGGTTTTTCAGTCTGTTCAGCTTTTTTATTTCTTGTTAGGAGAAATTGATGATTTCCAAGTTCCTTACATGTGAAACTGCTAACTTCTTTAAATTGCTTTTTGTTTTAACAATATATATTTTTGGAAGTTATTTTTTTGAAGACACTGATTTAAATATTTAGTTCTGCATTATCCAAATATCTTTAATATACCTACTTTGCATTTAAGTGAGAAATTCGCTAATGGGCATAGATATGGAAATACCTGAGAGGTACAGGCAGGCTAGCTATTGAAGAACCTGGATATCAGGGTGGGAAGGAATCTTAGAGATCACCAGTTTAAACTATTTTCATGTTAAAAAGAAAAGAACAGAAGCAGCAACACCCCCCACGGTCAGAACCTCATCTAGCCCATCTGATACACTTGCATCTCCCCAGCCAATGGTTGAGAAATTCAGATCTACAGACATTGGAGTCTTGCTCTTCTGTGCTGCAAACCAAGTGCCTCTCTACCATCCAGTGTTGGAGACAGCAGAACGTTCCCTTATTCTGAGACACATCAGCCATTGTCTCTTTCCTTCACCAAAGATCAGTAGCACTGACATTCTAGGGACTTTCAGACCAGTACTGTGAAAGATTTTGAATGCTCTCACAAATTCAGCAGACATATTGGTACCTTTCTGCTTCCACTGCTTATAGACATTCAGATTATTTTTATTAAGTTTTTTAACACATCCCACCCAAGGACATCTATAATACTTGATGGGAAAAAGTCTAGAAAAGTGTTGTCTGTGATGATGGAAATATACTATAATTCTGAGCTTGGCTAATACAGTGACCACTACCCACAGGAAGCTGTTGTACAACTGATACAGAAACACCAAGTCCTCTGAATGTGAAATTATTGAAATGTGGGTCAGAGGGAATGTTAAACTGTAAACGATCTCTTGGTAAATTATAAAATGCTACTCATAGCCCATCCAAGTCCTTAAAGCTCCGTACCTCCACCACACAACTTTCTATTCCTCTTCTTTCAGACTTAGCAGTTGTTGACCCTAGAATCCCTTGATCTTCCAATAAATGTGAAAATTTGCCTTAATACCAAGATTTCTATGATACATATTGAATGTCAGAAAATATCTTCTGTCAAGAAATTATATAAATCTGGGGTGAGATCCTGCTGTGCTGTTAGACTTAAGAGGTTTAGTTCACTAGCACTGTAGAATAAATGTGTGTGTGGGGGGGTTGGGGAGGGCAGTCAGTGATAGGTAGCTCCAAGCTTTATGCATTTGGTGTTTCTTTTTGTTTTAACTAATCTTTTAATTAATTCAATCATCCCTTCATTCTACAAATATCTATTAAGTAGCTGCTGGCAAGGTAGCCATAAACATGAGACAAAAGTCCCTGACTTCATGAGACTTCTATTGTAGTAGCAGAGTTCAACAATAACAAATAAGCAACTACAGTATTTAGAAAAAAATAAAACTGCATAAAATAATGTCATGTACTAATATAGGTTACATTAAAAATTAAGCAAGGTAAAGGTGAGTGGGAGACAGCATGGGTATTTTAGATAGGGAGGCCTCAGGGGCCTCTCTGAGGAGGTGATATTTAGGCACAGTCTGGAATGAAGTGAAGGAACAAGTCATTCAGTTATCTAGAGCAACACTTTCAAGGCAGAATCCAGAGTGAAGACGAAGTCACAGAGGCTGAAACATGTTTCTTATATCCAGGAGCAACTTGATCCCATGCTGAGACAGGTGTGGCTGCAACAGAATGAGAGCAAGAGAGAGTGAGAGCAGGTGAGGTCTGAGAAGTAGCCAATAGCTACCAGGAAAGTTCCTGAAAAACAAAGTTCTAGGTCACACCAGCACTCACAGCAAGAGATGAATTAGGTCAGGCATCCCTTTTATTGTGTCCTGATTAAAGTTGTTCAATGGCTCTAGATTGTCTATTTCTAGACCAGTGCTTTTCAAGGTTAATATGTATATGAATTATATGAAGATCTTATAAAGTGCCAGTTCTGATTATATGTCTGGAGTGGGTTGTGATCACATAACAAGCTTCTATACTGTTGTTCCTGGTCTACTTTGAGATGCGAGCTCCAGAGTCTAGATCATCAGCCTGAAGTCCATATTCCTTTGGTTTATAAAAGCTTTGTTTCTAATTATGTCTTCAGCTTCATTTTTTTCTGCTCACTCTCCCCACCTCCATCTCCCTTCCCTACTTTCTATGCTCCAGGTGTTTCTCTTTCTTTCTTGAGCACACCAGGAGCTCTCTCATTCCCTGGCCTTCGCAAAGTTAGTGTGTCTCTTCCTAGAGCAAACATCTCTCCCTCTTAACCAGTCTTACTCCTCTATTAGTTCCTAGCTTAGTTCTTATTCCCCTGTCATATGGCTTAGCTGCCCTCTCACATGCCACTAAATCTCTCTAACCTACTTGATAACACTCACTGGTCATTTAGCCTGGTTCTTAAAGGAAGACCCAGGTTCCTGTGCTGGTTGTAGCACTCCTAGAAAATAGCACAGTGTTTACAACAAAAGTTCCCAATAAATATTTGGTGTGTAAAAGCATGACTGAAGGAGTTAAACCACAAGACACACTGCTATAATACTCTACACAAAAGGAGTATTTACAGTGTAGCAGAGTCTAGAGGTTTTGTAGGTTAAAAATATAATGAATAATTTTTAAACAACTCAACACCATGACAGTATTTTGCTGTTAACCTAGATTAACCTTTTTAATTGAATGTATTATAAATTATTTTGGAGTTTTCATAAAATATGAATAATAAGGAGGACTGATGCTTCAATTAAGTTTCTTAAACTAGTTAAGTATGTTCTCTTTGTGCACAAACAAATCACTGCCACATAGATATGGTCCATGAATTTTATAGATTTATGACCTTTGAACTTTTCTGAAATGCTTTAAACATGGGTTTATCAATAGATTATCTATTAACTAATCAGCACGTTGGTATTTGTCTGTTCTACCTCCCTTTCTCTGATTTCTTTTGTGTGTCTGTGCCTGTTTTGACAGACATCAAATCCAATAATGTGACATACACAAAGACATAGGCTATCTTGGGACAGCATACCATTAGTTCTAAGTGGGTTGCATCATTATGTGTCTTCATAGAATTAATCAGAAAAAAGAGGGCTGAAGGACCAAATAGATAAACTTGACGGGGTCAAAATAGTAAGTTTGAATGTGAGGTCAAAGTCAATGTCATACCTAAGACACGGGGAAATAATGTTATAAAAGTTCCATGCTGTACCAGAGTTCTCTAAAGAAACAGAACCAACAGACCTAATTGTACATTGTATATACTTATTTGTAAATTATATATATTAAAATTATATATATATATAATTATATTAATATATAGAAAGCATTTTATTTTATGAAATTGACTCATGCAATTGTAGGGACTAGCAAGTACGAAAGGGGCAGGTCAGGCAGAAACTCAGGCAGGAGTTGATGTTGTAGTCCTGAATCTGAAATCCACAGGGCAGATTGCCACGCTGGAAACTTAATGGGAGTTGGCACTGCAGGCTGTTTTCTTCAGAAAAACCTCAATTTTCATTCATACGATCTTCAACTGATGATAGAATGCCCACATTATCAAGGACAGTCTCCTTTATTTAAAGGTTGGTTGATTGCATATGTTAATGATATCTACAAGATACATTCACAGCAGCACCTAGATTAGTGTTTGAGTGAGTAACCGTATCTTCTAGCCCAGCCAACTTGACACACAAACTTAACCCATACCCATAACCACAAATCTCAGCTATCTAAGAACAAATAAAGCAAATGATTGATCATGATCCATGATTCAGGGCATTAGCCATCTCTGAGTGCTGAACTAGCAACAGGAAGAGCTGGGTCTAGGGTAGAACATCTAAGAATTAAGTGGAAGGAAGGAAATCTAGCCTCTGATAGGAACTGGGGACAGTGGCAGGCAGTAAGTCCCTGCAGCACAGGGAGAACAAACAGAGGTGATATTGCCAGGTAATTGCTATGGAAGAGGACACAAGATGTGATATGAGCAGATTTAAAGTCAGAGAAAACTGGTTTAAACTCCAGCCCTGCACTTATTGAGCAAGCTATTTAGTCCATGTAAGTCTAAAACTTTTACCATTGACACGGAGGTTATAATGCCAAACAGGAATGTGGTGAAATGAAATCACATACAATTTGTATTTGATGCAGTGCTTGTTAACAATAGATGCTCATCTTAAAAAACTTTTTCTTTCCTGCTCATTTGTAGAGAAATAAAGATGAGATCTTGAAAATTCAAGGCACCAGACCTGAGCAGAATCAACAATAAGCAGTCTCAACTCAGAGCTATACATATTAGGCTAGTCTCGCCCACCTTCCCTTTCCATTTCCCCAAAGTCTGCAGCTATGTCCAGTTTCAGGGAGAGAGTGGCCCTGATTCTAGGATAATTCCAGAAATGGAAAATTTCTTACAGTTTGGGTAATTCATTGTATCAAGTTTTTTAGTGTGTCATCTTTAAGTTCCATATGTCTCACAGCCAGGAGGTTCCAGATCATGATTCAGCACTTACTATGAAACCAGGTAATTCTTACAACATCATTATCCCATGATCAAAGGTGGTGGGCTAGGGAGCTGACAGTCTGACTATAGGACTCATTTGATGAATGAACACCACTGGGGTCTCTTAAGGGTTATCTGCAATAATTAATTCCTTGCACTTGTGCTCCAGCCTGTCCATATGGTCTCAGATTCTCTGCAAGGATCCTCCCAGGGAAAATGCTACAGGGTCAATACACACAATTAATATCTTCAGCACCTGGAGATACAAATTATAGCTGATTCATTAGACTGTTAGCATCACATGCAAAAAGAAATCTCTGGCAAATCAGAGATGATAAAGTGGTTTTGACACTTAAATGCAGACACTTGACAGATTTAGGGTGAGTACATAAAACAAAGATACAGAAAATGAAAAAGTCCTTTTCTCCACAACCTCTCTAAATCTTAACCAATTCCCAAAAAGGAGATGCAGCTATTTTCATGAAACCAGCCAGTGGCCAATCAGAAATGACAGAATAAGTAAAGTGCTATTATGATACTACAAATTAATAGAGGAAGGACAAATATTCTGAATTGGTCAAGCAAGACATAGAAGATATATGGGACAACTGAACAAGAAAGCAATTCACAAAACTTAGTGGGTGAGATTCTTGCTGCCTTTTTGCCAGAGATATGCAGAAATATACTTTCTTTTATAACTTGAGAAAAAACTAAATAAGTATTAAGGAGAAAATAACCATAATTACCCTCCATAAATAATCTATTAGCCTTGTTTTACCATCTAGTGTTTGCCTTAATATATCATTTTAGGGTTGTAATCAACATGTCATTTTATACTCTGATAATTTAATGGCTGTTAACATAACAAATTTTCCATAGAACTAAATCATTTAAAAAATTATTATTTTCCTCTTCTTGACACCCTTACTTTTTAAAATTTTTATAGCTCTCCAGAGGGTAGGAGATAATTCTGCAAAGATTCAGTGCTTGCACCATCTGTAAAATTTTTAGGAGTCCAGTTGTTAAGGGCAATGTGGAACATCCCTCTAAAAGTAAAAGCAAGTTATTGCACAGTGCATCTTCTACCAAAAATAAGGAAACACAGTGCTTTGCAACCCTCTTTGGGTAATGAAGGTAGCATATTTTACACCTACTTAGGAATACTACTCGGGTTCAAATACTCTTAAGTGTAAAACAACAGCAACAAACAACCATCTTTGAGTGGGACTCAGACAGGAACATCTCTGAAACAGAACCAGGTAATGTTTCAAGCAGCCCTACAATGAGGGCAATAGAATCTGACAGACTGTATGGTGTTATAAGTGTTAACAGTGGGGAGGGGAACGATGATGTATGGAATGTGTGATAAATTCCAGTAGGAAGATCACAGTGATGGTGCCTTGAAAGCAAAACCATTAAGCTTAAGAGAATTAATTAATTATAATGAATACTTTATAACTTTCAATTTGTATGACTCATAATTACTTTCTGATAGCTTTTAATATAAAATTTGCCATATGATTTTTTTAAAGCACCGATCATTATTTTGTTGGTATCCTGATCTACATATCGACTTATTCCTGACTTTTATTTTTCAGATCTAAACCAAAATGATATTTTTATCATAGACTTTCCTGCCTCTCTCCATTTAGATTATCCTATTCCTCAGAGTATGCAGAGTTAAATCAGTTTGTTTTGCTACCATATTCTCAGTGTCTAGCATAGTGCCTGGCCATAAATCAATGCTGGATAAATAAATGAGTATGTGTTGTTAAAGCAAACTGAATATGGCCTGAGAAGAACTCCGTACTTCTTCTTTTTTTTTTAATTTTTTATTGGATTATAGGTTTTGGGGTACATGAGCAGAGCATGCAAGACAGTTGCGTAGGTACACACATGGCAGTGTGCTTTGCTTTTCTTCTCCCCTTCACCCACATTTGGCATTTCTCCCCAGGCTATCCCTCCCCACCTCCCCCTCCCACTGGCCCTCCCCTTTTCCCCCCAATAGACCCCAGTGTTTAGTACTCCCCTTTCTGTGTCCATGTGTTCTCATTTTTCATCACCCACCTATGAGTGAGAATATGCGGTGTTTCATTTTCTGTTCTTGTGTCAGTTTGCTGAGGATGATGTTCTCCAGATTCATCCATGTCCCTACAAATGACACGAACTCATCATTTAGAACTCCGTACTTCTATATTTGAGTACTTGTAGACAAATGGCAACCTAGCTTAATAGGTAGACAAGATTGAAAGCCTAACTTAGGAGTATGCCCCTGTCATAATAGCTGAATCTTGGCCAATTCCAGTGGCAGTTCTTCAACTATTCATACACTGCTGAGTGTTCAAACTATGTTCAAATAAGGCAAATGCCAACCTGTAACCAGTCCGTCTGTTCTGTACCTCACTTGCCATTTCTGTACGTCATTTTCTTTTTTGTCTATAAATCTTCCACCATGTATGTGCTCTGAAGTCTCTTTGAATCTGCTGTGATTCTGGGAGCTGCCTGATTCATGAATCGTTCATTGCTCATTTAAACTCCTTTAATTTTAATTTGGCTGAAGTTTTTCTTATCTCCTTTGGATGAAACTATCTGGTACATAAATATGATAAAGTCCACCAATTTAAATAGAAATTAAAGGTGAGTTTTTTAGAATTTTGGCTCTCCTGAAGCTTTCATTCTAGTCATAGAGGTAGATAGTAAATGTAGAATACATGAGATGATTTTCAATAATGTGTGAATATAAACTAAATGTATTATGAATATAAACCAAACCTATGTAATGTGATAAAGAATAACTGGAAAGGGAAGAAACTTTTGGTTGGATAATCAGAGAAAGGCTCTCTGAGAATGTGATATCTAAGCACTAAGATAGAGACCACTCATAAAAAGGGAAGTAGAGGAAGGAAACATGTTCTATGCAGAGATGGTGAATGCAAAGACTCTATGGTGGAGTTAGTCTTGGAAAACATGAACAGATGTCAAGTGGCTCTACAGAGCCTAGTACAGGCAATAATTCAATAAGATGAGGCTGAGAAGGTAGGCAGAAACAAGATCATACTCTATCTTGTGAGCTTTGGTAAAAATTATTTATTTTACTCTAAGTGAAGTGGAAAATCATTAAAGGTTTTAAGAAGAACAACAGTATCTAATTCATATTATGGAAATGTGATTATTTGTGAAGATAGTTTGGGATAAAGGTGGGTGGAAAAACTGGAAAAAAAGGAGAATTCATCAATTAGGAGAATTTTGTTTTGGTATAGGGGAAATATAATGGCTTGAACAAAAGTAATAGTTGGAAGGCAGAGAGGCAAGAGAGGACTTAGTATATATCTTCAATTCCAACATGAACTGAAGGTGAGCTTGTGTGAGATAATGAGGAAAAGAAAAGAATCAAAGATGGGTCCTATGTTTTTTGGCTTAAGGAAGTGAGTGGAAGGTAATACCATTTACTGGCAGTGAGGAGAGTTTGGGTTTGGGTCAGAGTCAGAAATCCAGTTTTATTTGGGACATTTTAAGTTTGAAATATTTATCAGAAATCTAGTGAGGGATGCCAAGTAGATAGATAGCTGAATTTAGAAATGGGGAGAGATCACAGGTGTGAGCGTGTATTTAGACACCATCAGGATATAGCTGAGATCAAGGGAGTGTGACAAGAGAAGAGAAGAGAAAATAGGAAAAGGGGCCAAGCTTGGTTGTTGCAGCCCACTAAAATTAACAGATCAATTGAAGAAGGAGATGCCAATAGAGCAGACGGAGAAAGGAAGGGTCCATGTTGTGTTAAAGAAGGAAAGCAAAGAATTTCAGGAAGGAAGCTGTAATCTAGTACACTGTTAAACAGGACCATAAGGACCACTAAATCTGATAAACTGATGACCAGGGCAAAAGTCATTTTAGTAAAATAGAAATAATGGAAGTTTTAATTAGAGTATTTTGAGGGGTAAACACTTTAATATTATTGGTACCACTAAGTGATAATATTGTTATCAGTACTTCACCATAATAACCTATTTGGTAGATTAAACATTTAGTCCATAATTCCACAGTTCATCTATTTAGTCGTTTAACAGTTCTCTACTAGCAAGAAGATGAGGTTTCAAGGTGATTAAGAGATGCTTCCAGTACTTGAAGATAATATTTTTTAGATATCTCAGAACTCTCAGGAATACATCATTTAGTTCTGGAAATAATTCTGTTGCCACCATTTAATTTTGTCTCCACCAAAAGGTGATTGAAAATCATATATCTCCTCAGAAAGGGTGAGGCCAAAGATTGAGTCTTATACTTTTTCAAATTCTTCATCACAGTAGAGTATTTTCATTTATGTTATATTGTCTTTCCATGTTCAATATGTGAAACCCATTTATGAGTTTAAATAAAATAGAAATGGCTTTTTATACTTAAGTTCTTTTAAAAAAATCTTCATTTGCTCTAATGAATGGATATTGGCAGTTTAGCGTCAACAACTGACTATGAATAGGTACTATTATTAAATTCGCTAGTCCTTCAGTAACACTGGAGAATTCATTACAACGAATGAGTTTCTTAGTGCAATAATTAGAGAGTTTGATATTGATTTCCTATGCTATAATAATTGCTGGCATTTCTGTGACAAAAATAACCATTATATTTAGAAAATCTTTTTAATACCAAATGGAAATATAAGCCTGAGACATAGACACATCCATTATTAAACAGAAGTAGTTAACATTATTTCCTTTACCACAATCCAAAAATATAGAACTGTTCTTTTGTAGCTTATGGACTTGAAGTACAGGTTAGAATGCCTTTTCATTATATTTTACCTTCAAAATGGGAAGTTTTATTATTAACACTGATATAGGGTTAGGGTTCAAATGTTGGACATACAGAAATTTAAAGAGTAAAGACAACAGTTGATGTCATCATCCAGAAACAATTACTGTTAATATTTATGTATATAATCCATTGCAAACATTTATCTATGGCTGTGTTTTTAAATTTAATGCCTAAGAGTAGATCTGGCTGGTATGATAGCACTTGCTCTTGTTTTCAAGGACTGTTTTTTGCTAAATTAATTTTTCTGTTTTCAAAGAAAGTACTGGTTTTTGTAGAAAATTCAGGTGCCACAGTAGAGAAAGATCCCTTTTCAATATTTTCACTCTCACCACCAATCTCATTATCCAGACATAATAAGAGCCACTGTCAACATTTGGGTGGTTTTCCCTCCAGGATACATTCTACATCTTTAGCCATATATTTTAATGGCAATGAATGCAGAGCACATTTTTAAATGGTAGTTACTTGTTATTTAATCAATTTAAGTGCTTATTTATTAATGAGCACTTAAATTCTTTTCAGTTATTTTTACTATTTCAAGTTTTAGTGAACATTCTTATACCTTCACTTTTACACTTTTATCAGTTTATCTCCTCTTCTACTCTTAATTTCAAAGTAACAGTCTCTTGAAATGAGTTGGGTGTTCTTACAACTTAGATGATATGGCATAAATACTTACAATGCATGAATATTAGTCCCTGTTGGGGTTCTGGGTCATTTTCTCCTTGGTTTTCTTTCATGAGGAAGTCATCAGGGTCAGATGGGGTCATAAAACAGTATCTAATGAGTAAGAGGGGGAAGTAGGGCATTGTAGCCCTGTGCTGTCAAACAAATGAGTATGTATTGAATATTTCCATTTGAAGAAAGTTCTAGAAAATGAAAACAAATCTATAGAGATAGAAAGTAATTTATCAATTGCCTATTGATGACCTGGGATCGGGAGGAACATGCTACGGATTATGAAGGAGATGAAACTTTTGGAGGTGATGAATATGTTCCTTATTTGACTGTAATTATGTTTTCAAAAGCATATACACATGCCAAAACTATGTCCGTTATAACTTGGAAAATATTTTTAAAACAAGACGAAAACCTTAATGGTGATCACTGGGCAGCTTTCAGATACAAAGAGCTGCTTATCTATTACCATAGATAATAATATTATATTTATATTTTGCTTTGCAGTTTTATAAAGTACTTTCATTACATTTTCCCATTTGATCCTTACTACAGCTTTCTGATAATGTTGAGAAGGCATCTTTGCCCCATTTTATAGATGAGAAAATTGAGACTCAGGAAAGGTAACTTCCCCAAGATCAAAAAGCTACAAAGAATTGGACCCAGAGTTTTACTTATGCTACAAGGACTACATTCTACACCGTTTTCTATGATGTTACACTGTCACCAGAAACACTTTGGTCCCTCAATTTCATGATCTCTAATTTGATACCATGCATTAGGCAGTATAAAAATGTAAAATTATCAGTAAAGAAAGATCAATATGAAACATAAGAGGCTTTTTCCCAAATAATTGAAGCCAGTATCTCTAAGAGACACTTGTACACCCACGTTCATAACAGTATTATTCACAATAGCCAAAAGGTAGAAGCAGCCCAAGTATCTGTCTATAGATGAAACTGGCACACACCGTGGAATTATTCAACCTTAAAAAGGAAGAAAATCCTGAAACATGCCACAACATGGATGAACCTTGAGTACATTGTGTTGGTAAAATAAGCCAAATGCCTTAATGATTCTATCTCTGTATAAGATATTTAGGGGAGCCAAATAATAGAGGCAGAAAGTGCAATGTTGGTTGTCGGGAGCTGGGGGAAGAAAGAATGGGAAATTATTGTAAAATAGGTGCAAAGTTTTGATTTTGTAAGATGAAAAGAGTTTTGAAAATGGATGGTAGTCGTGGTTCATAACAATGTGAACATAATCGCTGAACCATAGTGATTAAAAATGGCTGAGATGGTAAATTTTATGTTAGATGCGTTTTATTACAATTTTTAAAAAATAAAACAATATGAGGTTTTTTAAAATACAAAAGGCCTTATGTTGATATGGAAACTTGGAGACCTGGGACTCGTATGTGAGCTTATTGCAAATGAACACAAAGTTTCAATTATTTATTTTGTCACAGTTCTCAGAAATGTGCTTCTGAGCCACAGTACAACCCTCTAGTAAACTTAGTGAACCTAACTGCAAACAGAGGTGGAATGAAATATTGCTGGCTGATACTCTCTGCCTGAGGCTGAGAATCCCTTAATTTGGAGCCTTGCTGAGTTGGAAAAGCTGACTCTAAGTCGAATGAGAAGTCCATATTGCTGAGTTGGAAAAATTAACTTCTGTGATTCATCAACTCAAACACAATTTTTAACTGCAAAGTATACCTCAAATTCATACATTTCGCTTTATTTCTATTTGCATCATAGTGATGTAGTTTTCATCATATTTTGGTTGCATATAATCACTTTTTCTGTTTTTCCCTCTTGCCTGATTCTAGTTTATTCTCTACATTGCAGCCAAAAATCTTCTTTAAAAATACATTATGTTGTATCAGTTCACTGCTTGGTGGCTTTTCCTTTCATGTAAGATATGATCAAAACATCTTACTGTGGTGTACAAGGTGCTGCACCATCTGGTCCTCGCTGTCTGTCCCATGCAGCAGCTGCCACACTCTGCCTCTCTCAGCACCCCTTAGACCAAGGGCTTTCTTTCATTTTTTTAGAACATGTCAAGCTTCTCCTATGGCACATCTGCATATGCTCCCTCATGCTTTAAAGCCTCTTTCCTCCCCTTTTCAGAGGGTGCATCTTTGTTCTTTGGATGTCAAATACCACTTCTTCATAGACCGTTTCTTCTGAGCACCATATCTAATGTGGATTCTCCCATTATCTCAATTTCTTCTTTGTTTACTTCATGCCATTGAACAAAAGTTGAAATTATGTCATTTAATTGTTGATTTACTTCTTTTTTATTTTTCTATTTCCCATATTTGAATCTGAGCTCCTAGAGATCTGAGCATTTAGTAGAGATTTGACATATAAAAAGCAATCAATAAAAACCATGGAATGATAGAATGAATAAAAACAAAAAATTAAATACAGCATAATGTTTATCAGTAGATTAATAGTTTTTCTATAATATCATCCAGTTGTTTAAAAGAATAAGAAAGATTTCTGTGTGCTGTACTTAAGTGAGAAAAGCAGGTTGCATAACCATTCATTAATTACAGTAATCTTTTATAAAATGTGTATATGCATATGAGTATAATATATGCATACATATGCATATATGTACATATACATATATACATGTGTGTGGCTCTGAAGGCACATAGAACAAATTAACAACAGTGGTTACAGCCAGAGAAAATAATATTATAGAATTTGGGAATTAAATAATGAAAAACTTTAGCTTTTTATTTTATTTACTTCTGTTAGAAAATGAATTTTTACTCCTGCAAGCATATTCAGAATTTTTATATAATTTAAAAAATATAGCAATCCCATTAGTGGGTATGTACCCAAAGGATTATAAATCATTTTGTTATAAAGACACATGCACACGTATGTTCATTGCGGCACCATTTACAATAGCAAAGACTTGGAACCAACCCAAATAACCATCAATGATAGAGTGGATTAAAAAAATGTGGAACATACACACCATGGAATACTATGCAGCCATAAAAAAGGATGATTTCATGTCCTTTGCAGGGACATGGATGAAGCTGGAAACCATCATTCTCAGCAAACTTACACAGAACAGAAAACCAAACACTGCATGTTCTCACTCATAAGTGGGTGTTGAACAACGAGAACACATGGACACAGGGAGGAGAACATCACACACTGGGGTGTGTTAGGGGGTGGGGGGACTAGGGGAGGGAAAGTAGGGAGTGGGGGGTTTGAGGAGGGATAACATTAGGAGAAATACCTAATGTAGTTGAGGTGGGATGGTGCAGCAAACCACCATGGCATGTGTATACCTATGTAACAATCCTGTACAATCTGCACATGTACCCCAGAACTTAAAGTATAATAAAAAAAACATGTATTTTTTGTTTGACGCCTTTATTTACTATGCTACAAATTAATGTGAAAATTGAATAATCAAATAGGTGTGAAAGGTTACCAAAATCAATATATGGTATAAATAAAGATATATAAAGAGATTAAGTGATTAATATTAAGTATTAGATGAAGGCCTTAAACTGACATTGCTAGATAAGAATAAATTTTCAATCTTGGAAATACTAAGGGAAAAATATCACATATTTTTGCTTCTTCAACAAGATACGTTGCTTGCTACTGTCATGAGTTTTCAGGCCTGAAACACTGATTTTTTTATCCCAATAAAGAATAAATATATTTGAGAGTTTTACATTTTATTCAACAGTGCTGCAATTAATAATGAACACAGAGACAAGACATCAGATTTTATAGCCAAGCACAATTGTAAGCATTACATTTATATATTTGATCAGCTCTGTCACACTTACTCAACTTTGCAAAATAGGGAAACAAAAGAAAAAAAAGTTTTGTCTCTCTTATTTGGGCTGTTGGATCACTGTGGTAAGAATGCATATGTCCTGTATGTAACTGCAAACTCAGACAGAAAAGATGATTGCAGAAATTCAGTAAGTGGTTTCCTGAAAGAATGTTGAAAGATTATCAGGAAGGCTTAGAGGGAAACTCAAGCATTCCAGCTCACTTATGGTATTTAGAAACGGACACTTCCTCACCTACAGAAGGGACAAGTGCAAGTCAGCTTTAGGTATTTAAAGAAGAGCATCAGATAGCCCTGTGGACTTTTGCAGTATTAAGCTTGGAGCCACTTCTTTTTCTAAGTTCTGTTTTCATCTTTGTTTCATTGATAGTCTCTTCCTGTATCACTGACTTCTTTACTTCTTACCAACACTTGAGCTACTTCTCCTCACCCACTACAGAGTGCAACAGAGACTCACTAGAACCTACTTACCTTGATATTTTGAAGAGGGTAGCCTCTGTGCTCCAGGCATGAAGTGGCTCAGGAGCAATGCCTCAGAGTCACAGGTAAATCAGGAGATGCAAAGAACATCCCAGTGGCATGTAAGTAGGATTATGGTATACAATCATAGTATAAAATGTTAGGTATAAGTGCCAAATAGGCAATTTTCAGCACAGTTTAGATGGTTGTCGTCTCACTGGTGTATAGGTTCATGAACATAGATTTCCAGAGAGCACTTACATATTGAGGTAACATGCAAATTAAGTCTTCCCCTCACCCCTAGTTCCTGATTGTAGGAGGAACAATTCTCTCCCTCACTCCATGGGCATCTGACTATAAAATAGGAGCTACTATTCTCTTGAAGATATTAGGAGAAAATATTCTTCCCTCTCTCCTTCCTGTCACCCACAGAAGGAAGGCCTCATCTGAATGAATGAGGATCACCAGGGAGAGTATCACAGGCTCTAAGAATCTATTTGTCCTACAGATTACAAATATTCTTTCATTTTTTTTCTCTCCTGGAATACCTGGATTGTTGAAATGCTCTATACCTGACTAGACTGGTAAATTCAGCACATGGGAGAAGCAGTGGAAAAGGACATTCAGACCTAGCATCCAGGCACTGGACATTTTTTTTCCCACCAAAACTAAACTTGATTGACCAATATAGAATAGAGTCACTTCTCTATTCCTCTCACTAATTATACTGAAAACTGCTGAAAGTTATGTGGAAAACAAACATAAGAAGACACTAAAAAGGTAAGAGATAAAGACAGAGCTGCAGGGACCTTCGAACCCTAAGACTAAAATGGATGTAAGTTTCCTGATTTTCTTTTTGCCACATTTATCTCAGAGTCAGAGATAGAGAAGTTGGCAACCTGAAAACATCAATGGAAGCAGACAAAAAAAAATTATGTCTAGCTGGAATACCAGGACAGAGGCAAGCTAATAAGATAGAAAACTTTTAGATGATACCACCCTACCCCAAACAACATGGAAAAGTGGTGGCCCTACAAAAACCTCCATTCTCAAGTTCAGGAAGGAGCCTAGAGTATACTTAAGAAGATTATAATGAAGCACCCCTTGCCTCCCAATCCAGCCCAGTTGGTATAAAAAAAACAGAGTAGGGAACTGGTACTTTTATCACTGTCTGGGAGTAATGAGTCCCACCACCGTCTGGTATCACTGAAGGGCATGTGTAGATACTGAACTTCTACCTCCTACCCTGTGGCAACAAAGCAACTTTCACCCTTTTTGTATCAGAGAAGGCCAAGTCAGAAGCCTGACCCTTCAGCATCATTCAGTTGGTAACAAGGCTTTTCTCTTCCCTCCTCTCATTCTGTGAGTGGAAGCCACATGGGGACTAGAAGCAAGTTATCCCTCTCCTTCCCAGCAAGTGTGGTATCAGTGGAGGTCTAATAGGGATCCTTAAATCCCACCCCCATTCAAGAGCAATAAAACATTCCTACTCCTGCCCTGGAGTGTCAAAGAAAGCCAAGTGTTTAACCTGAACTTTTACCTCAACCTGGTAGTAGCACTCTGGTGCCCCTCTCTTCCTTTGTGGTATAAGAGCAGACCTGATAAATAGAAAATATGTTATGAGATAATGAATCTTATTGATAATACCCAAATGCCTAAATTTTAATAAAACATTATACCAAGAACTAGGAATATCTCATCTTGAACAAAACAAGACTATCAACAAGTGCCAACACCAAGATGATACAGGCATTATAACTATCTCAAGGATTTAAGGAAGTTTTAATAAGCAGTTACAAATGTTATAAACACATGAAATAATGGAAAGTCTCTGCAAAGTAATAGAAGAAATAAATATGAACCAAATGGAAACTTTAGAACTGCAAAACACAATAACAGAAATGACTCACTGAATGGGTTCAAGAGAAGAGTGACGAAGATACAGGAAAGAATCAGAAATTGGAGATAGAACAATAGAAATTAACCAATCAGAACAACAGAGCAAAAATAAACTAGAACAACAAAAACCAAAACAGAACGTCAGGGATTTGTAGGACTATAATAAAAGATCTGACACTAGAGTTCCAGAAAGAGAAGATAAAGAGATAACGTTGAAAAAGTATTCAAATTTTGCAAAAGATATAAAGTTACAGGCCTGAAATGCTGAGCATAGCCCAAAAAGGATGAACCCATAGAAATCCATGACGGGATACATCATAATCAAACGTTTAAAAAGTAAAGACAAAGAAAACCTCTTAGAAGCAGCAAAAAAGAAATAACACCTTGTATATGGTGGATAAATAGTTTGAATAACAGCTGATTTCTCATCAAACATCAAAAGGCCAGAAGGAAATGGCATAATCTTTTTCAAGTGCTTGAAGAAAAGAAAAAGCAGGGCCGGGCACGGTGGCTCAAGCCTGTAATCCCAGCACTTTGGGAGGCCGAGGCGGGTGGATCACGAGGTCAAGAGATGGAGACCATCCTGGTCAACATGGTGAAACCCCGTCTCTACTAAAGATACAAAAAAGTTAGCTGGGCATGGTGATGCGTGCCTGTAATCCTAGCTGCTCGGGAGGCTGGGGCAGGAGAATTGCCTGAAGCCAGGAGGTGGAGGTTGCGGTGAGCCGAGATCGCGCCATTGCACTCCAGCCTGGGTAAGGAGCGAAACTCCATCTCAAAAAAAAAAAAAAAAGAAAAAAAAAATGAAAAAGCTATCCACTCCGAATTTCGTATCTGGTAAAATAATCCCTGAGAAATGAAACGGGAGTAAAGACTTTATCAGACATTCAAAAAGCAAAACAACTTTCTACTAACAGACCTACTTCTCAAGAATACCTGCAGGAAATTCTGTAAACCTTGGAAATAAGAAAGAAGCAATCTTGAAACACAGGAAGATAATGAGCAAAAACATAAATAAATACATTAGACTTTCCTTCTCTTGAGCTTTCTAAATTATTTTGGACAGTTGAATCAAAATATATAGCATTGAAAAAAGAGACAATATATATTCAGTTTTGTTCACTAGGATACTCTCTCTTGAGGCCTTCAGCCGCCCTGAAAAGAGCCTGATTGCTCTATAGTCAGCAGTCTTGAGGGAGCTTAAACAAAGACCCTGGACTACATGGAGAAACAGATGCTTGGTCATCCCTCAGCTCCTCCAGCCATGATCAAATGGCAAATACATGAGACCCCAAGTCAGTGGTGCCCAACTGAGCCATTCCTGAAATCTTGATATTCAGAATCCGTGAGATAGCAAAGTGATTGATTAGTGTCTAAGCTTCTAAATTTTGAGATGATTTGTGATACAGCAGTAGATAAGTAAAGCAATGTATGACATTCATCATTATGGAAAAGCAGATTAAAATCACAATGATGCATGCACACACACATATACATATGCACATCCTGCATGTACACACATGCACCCAAGGAAAAACCCACAATGAGATAGCGGTAGATGCCCACTATGATGACTGCAATGGGACAGAGTAACAATGCCAAATGTTAGTGAGGATGTGGAACCATTACAACTTTCATACATTGATATAATCACTATGAAAGCCTGTTTAGCACAGTTAAAGCATAACATATGCATACCCTTGAGCCAGCAATTCCATTTCCAATAAAAATATACATAGATTTATATGCAAAAATACTCATAATGGTATTAATAAAAGCCCCCACATGCAAGAATCCAAATGTCCATCAAAGGTAGAATGAATACAGTTAATATATTTATAAAATAGAACACTATGCAATAATGAAAATTAACTGCTACATGCAACAACTTAAATGAATATATGATCATGAATAAATAAAAGTTTACTTTAAAATGTAAAGCAGATTACTAAAAAGCTGATATTTTGATCCTTGATTTCAGATTCTATTTCTCAATTGGCTCAGACATGGGAAAAAGGTCTTCCACTCAAATGTTCATTGCCTTTTTGGCTTAAGTCATAGATTGATGGATATTTGCCTTTGATTCACAAATCAGAGCAACTTAGGTGTTTGAGATAGAATAAATTGCATTTAATGAATTATCATTTAATGAACTTAGCACAAGAAAGACAAACAAGGCTGACAAACCCACCAAACAAGGCTGACAAAAAAATAAATGAAGTGAAAAATAGCTAAGATTTAGTTAATGTAAGCTATGTGCTAGTGATGCAGGCTCTGTTGGTCACTTTCCTCATCAGTGAAGATCCTACAAGAAACATTATTTACTCAGACGGTTTTAACTCAAGGGCTATTAATGAAGGGACTATTTACAGAGAACTGGGCAAAGATAAGAAAACCAGCAAGAGATACTGAAGTTCCCAGGAGCTACAAAGGAGTCAAAGCCATTAATTATGACAGTCAGGGCTGAAGGACAAGAGGCAGAATAGTGTTTCTGTGGCCCAGTGAAAACTGGCGTTGTAAAGGCCGTGAGACAGAAAAACGGGGGTTGAATCTAATGCCACAATGTGCCAAGGCCAACCAAGGCACTGAAGCAAGGAAAAGTGAAGAAAGGTCAGCCACTTTCTTCTTTTCTCCCATGTTGTAGTGCCTTGAATTGACAAGAAGCCACTAGCCTTCCAGGGAGTCTGAGTGATGAAGTGTGTAGGGATCAGTCTTGGGGCATGGAGTAGCTTGAAGGAGGACAAAGACAGAATGAGACAGAGTTGACAGGGGAGATGACAAATGAAAGCGACCAAGACAAATGCATTATATGAATTACCTGAATTTTCCAGAACTATCTGGTGAGCCATAGTTCTTCTCATTTTAAGACTGGAAAAAGTGAGAGTTACATATGGTAAATAATTTGTTCAATTCCTAAGTCTGTAGGCTTAATGATTACACTATTCCTAATGCTGAGTATATGCCCCCAAATATTTGTTTCAATAATTAATTGAGTGTAGGCTATTTTTGACGTAATTAGGCATGCTTTATCTTTATAATATAAGCTAATTAACTTAGTAATTATTAATTGGTACAAAAGAGATGACTTTTCTCCCTTGAGATATCAAATGCCACTTAATTAGGATTAAGAAACAGGGCATGTTCAGGATTAGAGCAGAAGAAACATTCACTAGAAATGAAGAACTTGAAAAGGCAGGTTTTTCTCAGGGAGCCAGCAGAGAAAAAATCCTATGTGAATTGTTACAAATATTTCTTCTTCTCCCACTTCCCCTATGGTTCAGACAAACTGACAATCTAGTATTCTGAATGTAACAAAGTATGTCTCTGAATTGATGCTCTTTCACATGCTGCTGCCTGGGCCTGAAATGCCTTTCCTTCCTTTCCTTTCCTAATCTAACTATCCCACTTGTTCTTCAAAGCCTGCTTCAAAGCCATTTCCTCTGTAAAGTCCTCCTGAAAGCAGAGAATAGGTCTTATACTTCTGTGTACTCCTCATGCCTCACCTATAGCCTGAAACATATAAGGTACTCCATTAACATGTTTAAATAAATCAAATCTAAAAGAAATGAGAACTGATTTCTAAAGATTACAAACTTTTGGTGAAGCAATGTAGAGGGAAACAGGACTGAAATATGATAGATATTAGAGGCAGAGCAGAAAAATACATAAACTAAAGATTGGCTAATGCAGCACAGCCCAGAGCTGGGCTCCATTCCCTTTGCAGTTGCCCACAGTGTCACATGAAAGCTTACTCAGAGGACACCACCCAAGTCTCCCTGTATCTCTTAGAAGAAGTATGCACATGTGTGTTTTGACTTGTCTCACTTTTATATTTTCTTTGTTTATATAATTTATGGTTAAAATGAACTTGAATTAGTTTTATTATGAGTAAACCGGCATTATTATTTCCCTAACAGAATGATTACATTTTAATATCTTTTCATGAGTCATTATTCCTCTCAGATTTGATTAGTCTTAAAATTTGTATTGAAAGCTTTACTCCCAGCTCTGCTCCTTCCAAACCCAATCTCCAGATTTATATGAAGTGGATTGTTATGGTGTTAGTTAAGGCATTGTATAAAACACAGCAAGGACTTCATGAACAAAACACCAAAAGCATTGGCAACAAAAGCCAAAATAGACAAATGGGACCCAATGAAACTCCACAGCTTCTGCACGGCAAAAGAAACAGTCACTAGAGTGAATCGGCAACCAACAGAATGGGAAAAAATTTTTGCAGTTTACCCATCTGACAAAGGGCTGATATCCAGAATTTACAAAGAACTCAAACAGATTTACAGGAAAAAAACAAACAAGCCCATTCAAAATTGGGCAAAGGATATGAACAGACACTTTATGAAAGAAGACATATATGAGGCCAACAGTCATAGGAAAAAATGCTCATCGTCACTGGTCATCAGAGAGATGCAAATCAAAACCACATTGAGATACCATCTCATGCCAGTTAGAATGGCGATCATTAAAAAATCTGGAGACAACAGATGCTGGAGAGGATGTGGAGAAAAAGGAACACTTTTACACTGTTGGTGGGAGTGTAAATTAGTTCAACCATTGTGGAAGACAGTGTGGCGATTCCTCAAGGCCTTAGAAATAGAAATTCCATTTGACCCAGCAATCCCATTACTGGGTATATATCCAAAGGACTATAAATCGTTCTACTATAAGGACACATGTACACGAATGTTCATTGCAGCACTGTTTACAATAGCAAAGACCTGGAATCAACCCAAATGCCCATTGATGATAGACTGGATTGGAAAAATGTGGCACATATACACCATGGAATATTATGCAGCAATCAGAAATGATGAGTTTGTGTCGTTTGTAGGGACATGGGTGAATCTGGAGAACATCATCCTCAGCAAACTGACACAAGAACAGAAAATGAAACACCGCATATTCTCACTCATAGGCGGGTGATGAAAAATGAGAACACAAGGACACAGGGAGGGGAGTACTAAACACTGGGGTCTATTGGGGGGAAAAGGAGAGGGCCAGTGGGAGGGGGAGGTGGGGAGGGATAGCCTGGGGAGAAATGCCAAATGTGGGTGAAGGGGAGAAAGGAAGCAAAACAGACTGCCACGTGTGTACCTACGCAACTGTCTTGCATGTTCTGCTCATGTACCCCAAAACCTAAAATGCAATAAAAAATTTAAAAAAACAAAAACAAAAAAACCTAGCAGAGGCTATTCATCAATGAATAATGGATGGTTTCGGACACAGGGAAGTTTAGACTATTGCAAGAAATCTAAGGAACATCTATAGTAATTAAGAGGTAGAATTTTCAGCTATAAAAGTAATTGTTAGGTGGTTGAAAAGATGGGAGAACTTACTTCTGATTAAGGACAACAGGAAGGACTTCATGAAGTGAATAATATATTTTAATTTTGTTTATTTATTTTGAGATGGAGTCTCTCTCTGTTGCCCAGGCTGGAGTGCAGTGGCATGATGTGATCTCAGCTCATTGCAACCTCTGCCTCCCAGGTTCAAGTGATACTCCTGCCTCAGCCTCCTGAGTAGCTGGAACTACAAGCGTATGCTACCACACTCAGCTAATTTTTGTATTTTAATAGAGATACGGTTTCACCATGTTGGCCAGGATGGTCTCGATCTCTTGACCTTGTGATCTGTCAGCCTTGGCTTCCCAAAGTGCTGAGATTACAGGCATGAGCCACCACACCTGGCCTCATATTTTAATTTTTATTCAGTGCTAAGCCCTTGTGTCTGTGAATCAAGGAGCAGACTGAAGGAAACTGATGAATTTTTTACATCTCTTTTAAAAGAATAAGGAAAAGAGAATATTTTATATTTAGGTGGCACTGAAGGAAACAGGCATGCTATAGGGAGATGATGTAGAACATTATCCAATTCAAGGGAAGCAGGAAAGTTATAGATCCCCGCTTCCACCCGGGACCACCATGTTGTACAACATCATGAGACACACTACATACCCTAGTTCATGTAAATGTAAAAAAGTCAGGAGCCTTTTTAGAGTTTTCTTCTGATGGTTTCCCTGTGAAATTTTAATACTACATAGCTACTGTATGTCTGTTTTATATACTGTATATAATCTGTGTTCTACACATAAAAGTAAATTTTTTGTTGCCTTTTCCCATGTGCAAATTGTCATCCTCTCATGGGTCATATCGCCTGTGTTGAGAATGCATGTTGTAAAAGAAATACTCATTTGTATTAAGTAAACATCTTTCTTATAGATGACAATGCGGGTGATTCTCCTGAAGTGGAAAAACCCTGTTCCCCAATGCCCCTCTGAATCTCAGGAGAGAGTCAACAGTAACTGCACACAAATTTGATTTTGGATAACTTATTACTTCAATCTCAAAATATTAGGTTCACTTAGCTGACATCCAAGTTACAGCGCTAATAATAACAAAAACTATTGCCAGACACTGAGAAGAATTTTTACATTTTTACGAAGCTAATAGAATTTGATTGAAAAACCCCAAATCTTCAGTCACACAAAGCATTTACCTGTGTTGCAGACCTTAATGAAGGGTGGAGGTTTCTTGTTTTCAGATTTCCCCCTTCATATGATCCCCTTCACTTAATCATGCACAGTAGTTGGCCCTTCCTGTTTCTGCATCTCCAGCACCTACATATCCAAATATTAGTGTCTCAGTTCAAACACAAGACTGAAGAACTGGCAAAGACTTTGAACTATCATTCTTTCTCTTAAATTTTTTCATAGAAGAGGTCAGCAGAGGTTTACTTTCACATTAATAGAAACTACCTCCCAAATGCACCAAGATCTTAGAAAGTGGAAGTGGTTATTATTTGTTATTGTTTTAAATAACATTTTCCCCACTATCATGAGTCATATATCTTCATAGGTATTTTAGTTTAAAAAGGAAAAGATACTATTTGAGGTTGCTAGCCAGACTTTTTTTTTCTTCAATTTTTCAAGTATTGTTCTCCATAATGGTAAACAACAGCAAAACACTTTCCCTTCTTTCAATGGAACAATCTGTCTTGACACTAAATTGGATGCTCAAGGGCCTGTTCAAGCACAAGACTCGGTGACCACTTTCAATTTTATTAAATGTTAAAAAAATTATCATATAGAAAATAAGTTTAGACCTTGAAACACACAGATTCCATCTAACTCCTAAGATTCCAAAAAGAGTATTTCGTTTTGAATATACCAAGAACCTCAAAAGACGTCGGTGATCCTGTTCAGGTGACAAGCCAGAACCTCCATAAATATTTTCACTTCAACTGTTTTTCCCCTCACTATTAGAAATCTGGCCTATTCCATACCCATAAATCTTCTCTCTCTCTCTCTCTCTTTTTTTTTTTTTTGCTAGATTCTCACAATATTTGACTCCTATAGGATGGGAGATTTTACATGTAGAGTTTAAAGGCTCACTCCACATTGTAAAAGGGACACAAAGTATCTAACAAGCTCTCTTTCTTAAAATACCAGATATTTCCTGCAGGATAATTTCTTTCTCATCCCCAGAAGGCAAGAGTTGATCTCATCACGCCAGGTAAATAAAGACAGGATAGTATTAAATCTAAAGTGCAAGCCATCACTTCCTCTGTATACTAAAGGTATGATACATATTTGATTCTGAGCTTCCTTGTGGTCAAGTGAAAAGGAGAACCCTCATCTGTTGCAAAGTACAAAGACTCCATACAATAAAAAATAAAACAATGCTTTAAATGATCAATATGTATTGATTGAATAAAATTTTATACCATTGTTTATGTGTTTATTATATTTTAGGAAAATAGAGCATAGAAAGATTACCTCTAGAAAGATTAAAGAATCATGAAAATGGGTCAGAGAAACTTACCTATGTTTGGCTTAGTGTAACTCTAGATCAATTACTTCTCTATATCCAGAGATGTTAGTCTCAGATTTCAAAACAGTAGATGATTCTGAAAAGAGGATACTGGTGAGGTAAACCATTCACTTTATGCATGCATCTTTTATAAGCTCTTTTTAAAAATATTATTTAAATGCATATCAACACACATGGCAAAGGATTTTACATGAGTAAATTCTTAGCTGAGAGGTGAGAATAATACCTCCACTCATTTTGTATGAATCTTAATGCAGAGAGACTAACAGAAAGATGTTAATAACTTTATTCTCTAAACTTTTAGTGTAGCAAAGTAATTATCTGAGCTGTTAGCACTCTAGTTACATATTTCCAAATTAATATGTAAAATTGTTAAGCATAAATATGTATAAGCATAGAAGCTTGTGAGATTATGGATCATTTTTATCTATAGTTTGCTTTTTTTTTCAAAGTATTCAATAACTGCATTATTTTTATAATCAGAGAAATATGCTTTTGAAATATAGAGATTCAAGCACTTTGGCATTTTTATTCAGTCTTTTCTTCGTATTACCTATCCACTCTCACTTTGTCCTCATTGATAGCCTTGAACTGCTTGTAAATATAATGGTCACCTGGAATTTCTCTGAAAAAAGAGGCCGCATCACACCATGTGTTACCCTTTTACTACCTCAGTCATATAAAGCTTGAGGACTTATTTATAGTTGTCATGATAAATTAGCCAGATATGCACATAAAATACAAAAAACTCAGCATTCTCACTGGCAGAATTCATAGAGAAGCCCACTCCTAGTTTATTTCTATTTACTCCTGCTTCAACTAATGTGCACCAGCACCTCAGCCCCGATCCTGCAATGTCCTTGTTTATTTAATATGATCTTGGGTCTGTTATATTGGCTCTTTTCTTACAGCCCAATTTTTCAAACACTTTTTCTATGCTTTATATTCATTACCAAAGCTACACTACTCATTTCCAGAAAGGAACCTCTACTTCTCATAATTTACCTTAAAGAAATATTAATGGATGTCAGTAATGTTTGCTTAAAATGGCATTTATTATAGAACTATTTATATTCTAAACTGCTAGCAGCTTTGATTTCAAGGTAATGTTTATCATGCCTTTTATTTTGTTCTCAATAGCTATTTAAAATATTTAAATCTTTTGTAACTTTTTTTCTGTTATCAGATATACACATTCCAATTTCTGATCTGAGGATCCACAGGCAATTGGCAGGACTGGTACTTTGCTCAATTTTTAGGCAGGTTATTTGGGTTTATATTTTGCTATTGAGTTATGTGGGTTCCTTATATACTTTGTATATTAATTCCATGTAAAATATGGGGCTTGCAAATATTTATTCCCATTCTGTAAGCTGATTTTCTGTGTCATTGCTTCTTTTAATGTGCAGAAGTTTTCTTGGTTCGAGGTAGTCCTACTTATTTATTTTTGCTTTCTGTTGCTTGTGCCTTCAGTGTTATATCTGAAAATTCTACTAGGACTAATATTAAAAAAACTTTCTTTCTTATGTTTTCTTCTAGAAATTCTACAGGTTTTGATCTTACATTTAAGTTTTTAATCCATTTTGAGTTAATTTTTGTATATGATATAAGACAAGGGTCCAATTACACTCTTTTGTTGATATCCAGTATTCCCAGCACCATTTATTAAAGAGACTATCTTTTCTATATTGTGAGTTCTGTGTACCTTTATCAAAAATCAATTGACTGGCTGGGTGCCATGGCTCACACCTGTAATCCCAACACTTTGGGAGGGCAAGACAGGCGGATCACTTGAGGTCAGGAGTTCGCAATCAGCCTGGTCAACATAGTGAAATCCTGTCTCTACTAAGGTTATTTGGCCAGGTGTGATAGCGTGCATCTGTAGTCCCAGGTACTTGCAAGGCAGAGGCACAAGAATCACTGGAACCTGGAGGCAGAGGTTGCAGTGAGTCAAGATCATGCACTCCAGCCTGGGCCACAGAGTGAGATTGTGTCTCCAAACGAAAAAAAAATTGACCATAAATGCATGAATTTATTTTGGGACTCTATTCCATTGGTCAATGTGTCTGTGTTTATGCCAGTACTAGACTGTTTTGATTGCTACAGCTTTGTAATATAATTTGAAATCAGGTAGTATGATATTTCAAACTTATTTTCAAGATTGCTTTGGTTATTCAAGATATTTTGTGGTTCCATATAAATTTTAGAATTTTTTTTATTTCTGTGAAAAATACCATTGGAATTTTAATAGAGATTACATTGAATCTGTAGAAATTTTTCCGAAGAAGACATACAAATGACCGATAGGTATATTTAAAAGTGCTTAACTTCATTAATCATAAGGAAATGCAAGTCAAAACCACAATGATGTATCACCTTACACCTGTTAGGATGGCTATTATAAAGACAAGAGATTTGCAAGTGTTTGCAAGGATATGGGGAAAAAGGAACCCTTTTAAACTGTTGTTGGGAATATAAATTGGCACAGCTATTATGGGAAATGCTACAGTGATTTCTCAAAATATTAAAAAGAGAACTACAATACAATCTAGCGATCCCATTTTGGTGTATATATCAAAAGTAAATAAAATCAGTATCTCGAAGAGATAATTGTACCACCATTTTCATTATAGCATTATCCACAATAGCCAAGATTTAGAAACTAAGTGTCCATCGATAGATGAATGGTAAAGGAAGAGTGGGTGTATGTGTGTCTGTGTATATGACATGTCTTCCACACATCATAAATATATGACAAAATAGTATTTCACTGTAAAAAGAAGGAAATCCTGGCATTTGTGACAACATGGAGGACATTTTGCTAAGTGAAATAAACTGGATGTATTAAAAAAAAAACTAGATGATCTCACTATATGTGGGATTTAAAAGAGTTGAACTCATAGAGGCAGAAGGTTGAATAGTGGTTAATATGGACTGGGGGAAATAGGGAAATGTTGGTCAAAGGAGGCAAACTTTCAGTTATAAGATGAATAAATTCTGGCATTATAATGTACACATTGGTGACTGTAGTTAATAATTCTGTGCTGTTTACTTGAAATTTGATGAGAGCAGAGATCCAAGATGGCTGATCACTAACAGCTCAGGATTGTAGCTCCCAGTGAAAGCTCAGAGAATGAGAGGACGCCACACTTTCAGACGAATTTTCATCACTCACGGACCAGCAGATTTCTAGTGGAGGAGCCCCACGGTTGCCAGCGCAACTCTTGTGGCCGGCACAGCGGTTTTGCCAGCGCCTTGGTGTGGCAGCTCTTCATGCAGAGTAAACAGGACTGGTTCCCTTACTGACCAGTGTTTGGAGCTCCGGGAAGGCAGAGCCGCTTCTTGCGGACTCAAGAAGGAAGCCAGACCAGAGATTCCCAGGCAGAAGAGCACCATCAGTCTTATTGCTGCTATTTTGGCTGGCACAGTGGGTTGCTTGAATCCCAGCACTGGGAATCAATAAATTGGACGTCGACTCAGAAACCTAATTAGAAAGGCGGTAATTGTAAAGACAACAGATGGATAAATTTATAATAAAGGGAAAAAACCAGCCTAAGAAGTCCAAGCATACCCAAAATCAGAACCCCTCTCCCTCTACAGGGGATTGTAGTTCCTCATCAGCAACGGAACAAGCCCTGATGGAAAAGGACTGTGTTCCATTATCTGAAGTAGGCTTCAGAAGGTGGATGATAAGAAACTTCTGGGAATTAAAAGAACTTGCTCTAACCCAATGCAAAGAAACTAAGAAAAAAGGTTTGATGAAATGCCGAAAAGAATAGACAATATAGAGAGGAATATAAATGAACTAACGGAGTTGAAAAATACAACACGAGAACTTAGTGAAATATGCACAAGTTTAAATAGCAGAATGGATCAAGCAGAAGAAAGGATATCAGAGGTCAATGACCAACTTAATGAAATAAAACGACAAGACAAGAATAGAGAAAAAAGGATCAAAAGGAATGAGCAAAGTCTCCAAGAAATATGGGACTATGTGAAAAGACCCAATCTACGTTTGATTGGTGTACCTGAATGTGATGGAGAGAATGAATCCAAGCTGGAAAATACTTTTCAGGATATTATCCAGGAAAATTTTCCCAATCTAGCAAAGCAGGACACTATTCAACCCCAGGTAATACAGAGAAAACCACAAAGATATTCCTCAAGAAGAGCAACCCCAAGGCACATAATCGTTAGATTCACCAGGATCGAAATGAAGGAGAAAATACTAAGGGCAGCCAGAGAGAAAGGCCAGGTTACCCATAAAGGGAAGCCTATTAGACTTACAGCAGATCTCTCAGTGGAAACCCTAGCCATAAGAGAGTGGGGGCCAATATTCAACATACTTAAAGAACAGAACTTTCAGCCTAGAATCTCATATCCTGCCAAACTAAGCTTCACAATTGAAGGAAAAGTAAACTCTTTTATGAACAAGCAAGTACTCAGAGATTTTATTACCACCAGGCCTGCTTTCCAAGAAATTCTGAAAGAAGCATTATACATAGAAAGGAACAACCAGTATGAGCCTTTCTAAAAATATACCAAAAAGTAAAGAGCATCAACATAAAGAAGAATTTACATCAACGAATGGATAAAATAGCCAGTTAACATTGAATGGCAGCAACCCTAAATTTAAATCGACTAAATCCCCCAATCAAAAGATACAGCGAAAACCTGATGGTGTATCCAAAGATACACAAAGACTCAAAACAAAGGGTTGGAGAAAATTTTACCAACCAAATGGAGAGCAAAAATAAATAAATAAACAAAAAGCAGGAGTTGCAATTCTCACATCTGATAAAATAGATTCCAAAGCAACAAAGGTACAGTGGTAAAAGGATCAAGGCAACAATAAGAGATCTTAATACCCAGATACATAAGACCCATAATGAGATTTAGACTCAACGAGACAGAAAACTAATAAGGATATCCAGGACTTCAACTCAGATCCGGAACAAGTAAACTCAATAAATATTTATAGAGTTCTCCATTTTAAATACACAAAATATTGATCAGCCATTATTAATACCCATTTTTAGAATGAAGCAATATTCCTGTTCCCTCTCCCTCTTTTTCTTCCTCTTTCTTCCTCTCCTTCTCTCCTTTTTTTACTTTTCAACATTCTAGTTCCTCACAAAAAAAAAAAAAGGAAATTTGATGAGAGCAGATTGTGAGGGTCCTCACCACACACAGACACATAGCAACACACAAAAGGTAACTGTACATTATGATGAATGCATTAATTTGCTTGTGGTAGTCAGTACACAATATATATGTGCAACAAATCATTACATTGTACACCTTGACTATATACAGTTTTTATTAGCCAATTAAATATTTTTAAAAATTGAGCAGGACTAAGATGATAAACCCAAATAAGCTCACCTTTCTTGTAAGACTTTTCCTCCGAAGTCAGAGAAAGGTGTTGTCAAAGCCAAGATGTATTTCAGAAGTGTCCATGTTAACCAGAAGGGGGGCCACAAGCAGGTTTTTAAAAAGTTACTTCACATTTGAACGATATGAAGCAATTTCTGCCAAAGTTCAAATTTTCCATTTAGTTTAGTATCCCTTTTCTCTCTTATAAAGTTATAAATCATCAGCCTCCTTGTTTAGTTTTACTTGTTGAAAATGGTTCAATCATCATACAAATGTAGAAGTTTCGTTTTCATGTGTTAATGTTCCTGGGAAGAGCCCTTGATCACAGGTGGTAGCTGACAACTAGTGGCTGAATAATGCCAGGTAATAAATGCCTAAAACCCTCAGCTAAATTTATAAAAGTCTCTGAATCAGTATTTCAACTCTAGGGGTCCCTATGAAGCTGACTGTGGCAGCAGTATGCTGGAGCCAGCTCATACCTACTCACAAAACCTAATTTTTAAATATTCAGGAAAGGTACACTGGACTTAGTTGTCAGGAGGTATGGGGGCTGGAATCTGACTTAGAAATTAGCTTACCCTCTTGAGCAAAGTTACATAATCTCTCAGAGCCTCAGTTTGTCATCCAAAAATAGAATAATTTCTGCCTCACAAGAAAATTGTAAGGATTGAGTAAGAAAGTTCTTGGCTCAAAATTAATATCTGTTAAAGTAGTATGTTAGCAAAACCAGTAACTGACCACAGGATAAATGTTTCAGCATGGTCAGTGAGCTCCGGCTCTCTTTTTGCTGTTTTCTTTGACATTTCCTTGGCTGGTAAGGTCATGTCCTGGAAAAAAATGTTGCTTAGAATAGAGACTTAACTTTTAATCCAAGCTTTGAACCTATGATTTGGAATAACCTTTTATGGGTTATAATGACCTTAACTGTGCAAGGTGAGCTATTAAGGTCCCTTCAAGTTAAAACATTCTTTGATCACATATCTTTTCAATATTTTCCATAAACACTTCCATTGCCAATCTAGCTTTAACCTCTCTACTTCTCCCTTTTCCCACAAAACAGTTTCTTCCCCAGGGAGCCTATTGCAGTCTTTAAACATTCTAGTCACATCTCCACTGAGCCTCTGTAATAAAGGCTTAGAGAGAGATCTCTGAGAATGTTGTGATGCAAATTTCAACTTAAATTGCTTCTAGTGAAGACACTGGCAAACAGATCTTTCTCTTCCTCAATTACACAATCATGCATTGGTAACTAATTGGGTATGATTTATTACATGTCTCAGCTGACCTTCCAGCTCACTGCTAAGCTATTAGGTTGGTCTTGAAGTCAGTAAACCTTGGGTCCCTCTGGTCCTCAATCTGGACCAGTTCGTTAGGCATCATACGAACATCATTCACCTTGATTGTCTCGGTCAATGACCTTTCCTTTTAACTCACTAGAGCTTCTGGGATGTTTTCATTTTATCTTCTACAGTGAAATAGCTTTCACTATTGAGACCTCAGAGCCTCAGATAAGAAACCAGTTAAGGTGCTTTAGGCCATTTTTTATACCTCAAAAAAGATATTATTGCGGTAATATATTGTTTTCTTTCAACAGAATTTCCCCTGTGAGACTGTTGTGTACCTTTTGGTGCCTCAGATTATTCCTGATTTTGAATAGAAGCATTCTAAATTTAATACAATAGCTATATACTGAAATTCCATGCCAGAGTCCAAGTTGCCTTGGAGACCATACTTGTAAATGTAACTGGTACCTAAAATTTATTCAATGTTGCTTTTTGGTTATGAGACCAATATTTTATTTTTTATATTTATTTCACAGCAGTGAAAATTCTATAATTCACTTAAGGGATAACATGGGAAGGAGGAAATATCCTATTATTTTTAGTTACAGGTTAGATCCTGGATCTATGGGGTCTAGAAAGAAATTCTGAGGCACCATCAAAGAAACTCCCTGTGAGCCATGTAATAGCCTGAAGCTCCTCATCGGTGGTAAAGCTTGGAGGTATATTAAGTATGTACATTAAGTATGTATATTAAGAGGAAAAAATTCAGAGACAGTTATAGAACTACCATTTGAGGAACAGGTGCCCAAGAGCGTCATAAGGCATAGCTTATACTACACATATAAGTGCTGTCCAGCCATTCTTTTTGAGACAAAGAACTTCACTAACTAACAAGCCCTTTATGAATTCCAGAATGCTCAGTAGACTGGTAGCTTCTGGAAGGCAGATGAAGTTGCAGCACTGAGTGGAACAAACTTGGTGTTATCTAAAGTCTATAGCAACAGAGGTTTACATGCAGGACTTCATGGCAGAAGACCTGTGTTTTTGTTGAGTGATGTCTAACAGACAAGGAGTCTGCGACATCATGAAGGTGGTCCTGACATCTAGTGGCAGAGCTAGGGGCTTAGCCAGTCCCTCATTGTGGCCTTTGCATTACTCTCCAGAGGTCACACCTTTGTGTTGTATTGATGTAAACCAACGTAAAGCAATCCCAAACGGAGGAGTAATTCTTGCTTCTTTTGGTCTTGGTTGAATAGAAGAGTGTTCCAATTCTAGTGCCAGTATTCATCAGCAACATGATTTAGGCCAAGTTCCTTCAACTTTCTAGGCCTGGCTTTCTTCATCAACATCTGTTGAGCATCCCTCATCCCAAAATTCTTGTGATCAGAAATATTTAGGATTTTTTCAAATTTTTGCATATACATAACGAGATATCATGGAGATGGGACCCAAATGTAAACACAGAATTTATTTATATTTAATAAACACATTATATGCATAGCCTGAAGGTAATTTCATACAATATTTTTAATTATTTTGTGCATGACTGTGACCTGTCACATAATATCGGGTGTAGAATTTTCTACTTGTGGTGTCATGTCAGCACTCCAACAAAAGTTTTGGATTTTTGAGCCTTTTAGAGTTTGGATCTTTAGATTAGGGGTGCTCAACCTGTATATACCTTGAGGGGTCATTATATAAATTAAATTGAATTAAAGTACTTGAAAAATAATGTGTATTTAATAAATAGCAACTGTCATTACTATTAGGATAATGATGACTGTGAGAGTGGAGATACTGACTTTTGAACAAATATTTATCACAGAGTTTGGCACATAGTAAAAGCTTAACACTTATTTCCTTTCCTTTCCATTTTGAGATTACTTCATGTCAAATATTTACAGCGCAGTCTATTTATAGTCCATTTCTCCCTGAAGCCTCAAAGAAAAATGTCTTGCATCTTTCTCTTTAGGAGTTATCAAACATCCTCTCTTCACAAGATACTCCATTGTGCTGTGTTAAGAAGTGGGAGAAAAAAATGGCCTTTGGATTCAGAATAGCTGGATTTTTTTCTCTCACTGCTCTCCCAGGTGTTAATAAACATCTTCATTAGTCATATTTCTCTTCTTTTATATTCAAAGATCATTAATCTCCCCAACACTCCTGAATCTTTTTCCATTCCAAAGCATTATATAATGAGAGTAGCTACCATTTGAGAACATTTACAGTGTTTCTGTACTATCTCATTTAAAGTTTACCATTTTATGATGATTATTATTGCCATTCTCATTTATACATGAAAAACAATTGGCTAACAAAAGTAAAATAAAACCAGACTAAGGTCACATAGCCAACATGTAACAAGAGTTGGGATTGAAACTTCTGTCTGACCCTAAAGCCTTTGCTTTCATCAACTATGCCCTCCAACCTCCTCACCAAAGATGGAATCTCTAGGAAAGCTGATTATCTTAGTAGACCAGATGTCAACTTCTTCATTAAGGTAGGAAGTATACACAATATAAAAATGATAAATCATTGAATTTTTTCTTTTTACAACCTCAGTATTCCATGAGAAAACTAAACTCATCAATCTTCTTCCCAACTAATCTTTTCAACATTAATCATTCTCTACAGTAAATTAGAAACTGGGAATTAATTTAATGAGTTTTCTTCCTAAAGACACAAACCTCATATCATTGTGATTTCCAAATCAAATTGCCATCTAAGTAATCAAAGGACATAGACTGCAGCCTGCTATGACACTCAGAGTTAACTATGCAATTGAATAATTAAAATTTCTCATTGAAGTGGACACTTTTCATTCTTGGATAATAATAATGTGTTTTAACATAGCCAGAGGTCTCATTTTCTTAGCAATGTAAGGATATTTGTTTCTTGTCATGTGTTACCTGATCCACAAAACACATGCTGCCAATATAACATATGGCTTGTATACATTTTTAAATATGCAATTATAATTTTCAATGAGCCATGTACAAGAGATGTATTGATTCATGTCATTTGCATAAAATGTCAGTCATATTGGCAGCTAGTTTATCCTTTTGCTGTCCTTGAAGCAGAGTACAGAATGCTAAATCCCACAGTGTCATTATAATGCCAATCAAAATAAGAATCAGTCACTCACTTTTAACTAAAAGAATAAAAAATTGAATTACCCCCTATTTATCAAATTATTTCACAGAGTAATGATACTATTAATAAATCATATTAATCCTACAAAGAGACCAGCATTCCCACCATAATGTTTATAGGCAAATCATTACATTTGAGGAGGAAGAAGACTAAATCAAAAGGTTTGGATACTTTAAGTAAATTAGTACTTGAATTGAATAACAATTCTTTCCAGTCAATGTATATCAGTTTGTTTATTTGTTTTAATATATACTCTGGACAAGATCCCCTTTTCATAAGGGGAATGTCAGAACAGTTAGAAAAATTCAGAGTTGTCGCTATGCTAAAGGACGTGTAATTTACAAAGTTTACTAAAGAGGTTGAATTATAATGATGAGAGACTGAAACATATGAGGAATGGTTGAGAAAATCGGATTTATTTAGCCTTATGAAAATTCAGCAGAGGATGTGATAGATGCTTTAATTTATTTGAAACTGTCATGAAAATGGATTAATAAACCAAACAAAGGTAAATGGGTAGAAGACACAGGAGGTAGATTTCGGCTCATCATAAGAGAATATTTTGTAAACATAAGAGCTGTGCATTACTATCTAATCTGGATATCACTGGAAATATTCAAACACAGTTAAGAATACCATAGAGGATAGAAACTATTTCATATAAGAAGAAAACTAGGTAAATAGCCAGCGATATGTCTTTCAATCCTTAATGTGTCTATTCTAGAGAATAAGAAAAAAAAAGACATGAAATTACCCAAGAATAGTTTTGAAAGAAAATAACAGACTAACAGATGAGAAACAGAAAAATTCAAATTGAGCAGAAAATATTGTCATAGGCTGTGTTCCACCAGAAGCTGATTCTAACACTGAGTTTAGTTTTCTATGTGCTTACTAAAGAGCTCACTTAGGGATGATCCTGTGAAGGGGACAGATAGGAAACAGGTTTGAGTAAAGAGAGAAGTCGATTTGTGTGTCAGGACAAATGACAGCCTCAGCCTATGGCAAAAGTTGCTCTGGAGCTAAAATACTCCTTTAGACTTGTTCTGACTTGCGTCAAGATAGCCAAGCCTTTACAAGCTTTTATAAATCATCCATTCTATTATATGAGCAACCCCAGGAAGTAATGCAACCCTGGGCAAAGTGAGTCTGCAGCTGAAGCAGAACCTAGAACAGCTGACAGCTAAAACACTAGTGAACCAATCTCATGACTTTTCCTCTTCTATCAGGTAGTCATATGGTATGATTTGATGGAGATGCGCTATGCAAGAGTGGTAGATTATGTGTGGATCTTTGGCTAGCTAATAGAGGACTCGTACTCGTTTCTTTTCATTTTTGAGACAGGCTAGAGTGTGGTAGCACCATCACAGCTCACTACAGCCTGGAAATCCTAAGCTCAAGCAATCCTCCCACCTCAGCCTCCTGAGTAGCTGGGGACTACAGATATGTGCCACCATGCCTGGCTATTTTTAAATTTTTTTGTAGAATCAAGGTTTCATTGCGTTGCCTAGGCTAGTCTTAAACTCCTAGGCTCAAGCAGTCCTGTCTCAGCCTCCCAAAGTGCTGGCGTTGCAGCTGTGAGCCACCATGCCTGGCCTCAATTCTTATAACACTTTCATCTTAAAATTGATAGCTGCTGGACCCAACTGGCTTATAACTTGGTGAGTCTGATAAGAGAACCTAGCTAATGATGGGAGTATAAAAGGGCTTGGTAATAAATTAAAACTGGCTCAGTGGAGTCCAGTGGGTGCATGGGCCCACCTAGTGGTCATTTTTCTGATCCCAACCTGAGTAACAGCACAATACTTACATTGGATCTGTGGGGTAAAGTCACTCGTCATAGTGTAAAATTCTAAGAGAAATCCTCCCGTACTGCAAAACTCACATCCAAGAGAACAAAGAAGTAATACCATATCCCATGAGGTTGGCAGAAATTAGAGCCAATATAGCAGAGTGGAGAGTGTGTGGTCCCGGCCATTTCTCAACTTAATTCAACACTCTGGCCCCTGAACGAGATGAAGGAATCTTGGAAAATTGCATTACGTTATGGCAGACTAAACCAAGGAGTAACTCTGATTGCAGCCACTGCCACTATGCTAGATAAAGTATCCTTGCTTGAGCAGATTAAAATAGCCCTGGAGAATGGGAATATAGCCATTGAATTATCAAATGTATTATTTTTCTTTACTATCAGAATAAGGGATCAGAAATAGTTTGAATTAAGGCAACACTGTCTATTTATGGTTTAGTTCCAGGACTAATAACTTTTTCTATTTGCTATCATAATATACTATGAATGTTTTGACACTCTAAATCTCTTGCAGAAGAGTGTGTTGATCCACTGTATCAATGATATATGGTAACTGGTCAAGATGAACAAAAAGTGGCGAGAATATTAGAGGCCTTGTTAAGACACATATGCTTCAGAGGATGGGAGATAAACCCCAGAAAGGCTCAAGGGTATTTCACATCAGTAAAATTTTAGTGTTCCAATGGTTATGGGCATTCCAGAACATCTCATATAAAGTAAAAAATGAATTTTGCATCTTGTACCTTCCAACACAAAAACAGAAGCCCATCATTAGCTAGATTCTCTTATCCTACTCACCAAATTATAAAGCCAGGTGGGTCCAGCAGCTATCCATTTTAAGCTGAAAGTGTTACAACAAGAATTGAGGCTTCCACAACTATTCTTTGGCCCCCCCTTTTTTTTCTCTCCCTTTAGCTGGAAGAGAGAATTTCTTGGATTTTTTTTTTTTTAAATCCACACCCACTGATTTGGGATACACTGAAACCTAAGGCAGGAGACATAGGAGAAAAACAAAACAAAACAGGAAGATGTGTTGGTTATTCTTTGAGTTTTTATTTCCCTCTCAAGTGTGCTTCAGAATTCTCAGTTAGTGACTTTATATACTTTGTCCAGGGCTTTTGGTTATAATAAGTGAGAGAGAGAGGGTGAAGTGTATTGTCTCTGATTTAATTGGAACTTCAATCCCAAAAATTAAAGTTTGAAAAATATAAGAATAAGTATTTGTAAAACTTACAGAAAATATTAGGTATTATGAAATCATTATCATTTTGCTACATTATAGTCATGATGTTTAAGAAAAATAATAGCAAGAAGCATTCAATAGCCTTTTCTTATTTGATTATTTTTACTTGGTTGGTTTTGAATTATCCTGTAGTTTCAGTTCTTTTCATGCATTAAATGATTTTACCAATTTTTTTACCTAACAAGGATTTTAAGTATCCTGGTTTGACAAATGTTTCACTTGACCTATTTATGAACAAATAAGATTGTTTGGCATTTCTACTGCAAACTGTAAAGATCTCAATTTTTCTATATTATTTTTCATCCTAAGTGAAATGACTCCTTAAATGTTAAGTATTTTAGTCTTGTTTGAGAATAAATTGCTTCTCAGCAAAAATGATTTTAACACCTATATTTCATAATAAATTACACAGTAACATCTATATGCTCTATATGCAACTTACACATTTTTAAATGCATTATAATAAGCAGGAACACTGACCCCAATAGTATCCCTAATGATGCATTAAATTGGTTTTTATAATTTTTACCTTTTCAAATTCCCTTAAATATCTTCATCTTGACATTAAAATTTAATTTTTAAAAACTTGCTCTATTCTTCCTCTGCCATTCTCTGCAAATTATTTCAACTGTTTATGCTTTAGCTTTTCTGCTGTAAAATTGGAAAAGTTCCTACCACTTTACGTGACTATTGTTAAGAATGAGGATAAAATATTTATAAAACTGACAGGCACAGTAATTTATAGTTATTAGTGCCAAAAATGTATTCTCATTTCTCCATACTACCATAGCTTCCATTACCAAATCCACCCACTGTCAATAGATGATATTTGGGACTACTCTTTGTATCCAGGGCTGGCCAAGTATGACCCACATGGTCCTATCATCTATGTGCTCTTACTAGAATCCTCCAATGTTCTCCCTTTAAAATGTATTGGGTAGACAATGTTACCTTCTGTGTCAGTTTCTAGTGATGATCGGTTCAGTGTAGTAGGAAGGATGTAATGACAAGCTTGTATTGATGAAATTACAAGGCTAAAATGAATCAAAAGGACAAGTAACTTACTTTTCAGGGATGCAAAGAGAATTGACGTGTTCAATATATATTTCCTGAAATCCAATGTATACTAAGAACTGGGCTGAGATCTGGAAATCAAAAGGGAGAAAAAAACATATCCCCAGATTTGTGGAGAAATTAGAAACCCCTGAACTAGATTATAAGTTATTTCAGGATAGCTATTTCATTTTATTTCTTACTGTTCTCTGAGTTTAGCAAATTTGCTGACATATGATAAGGTAGTAAGTACTTCTTATTCAATCAATGCATGAACCATCAATTGGAATATCGTTCTAATAGTGCTGTGATGGAAGTATGCCTTTCACTTATAAATCACCAGGCAAACTGTTAACTTTCAATCATTCCAGGTTCCCATGTAATCTCTTCAGGAACAGAGCCCCACCTTCAAGCTCTTTCAGCCTTTTTTAATATTCATTCGAGTATCCATTCAAAACATATGCATTGGATAATTGCTACACTATACCATAAGTATTTTATTATGTGTCTGTTCCACTCTTTCCCAGTAAATGTCCTTCTACATCACCCTCCCAACCTCCACCAGCAGGACTAGGTCTGAGTCTCAGTTCTCTCACACATTCTTTCTTGGCAAAGAAAATACTAGGTACTTCACAGAAAGTACATAGAGGTTGAACTACAGTTTTCAGTTAGCTTTCATGGCTACATTTTATTTTCAGGTAGCATCTTTAGGACATACTGGACCTACTTCTAATCTAAACTGAGAGATCCGGGTCTCCATACATTCTAATCTAAATTTCTGATTTCCCAACTGAAATCTCTTCTTTCTCATTTTTGTGTCCTTCTTACCACCCTAAGATAGGAAACAAACAGATACACATTAAGTAGGGCTTAGTGCTACTATACCAACCTATTCTAAAGCTGTGTTTTAATTTTTAAATTTATTTAAATACATTTTAGAGTCGTATCTTCTACAGAAAAATCTGTAATCCAATAGGAAAGAGTAAAACACTTCTGCTATACTCATGGACAGAAACTCAAAATCATTTGGCTGCTCTCAGCCCCATGGCAATATATCTATGAAACCCTATGGAACACAATTTGAAAACCGTCACTCTAAAGAAATACTACTGCTTGTCATCAGCTGTGAAGGATGCCCTGTTGAACAGTAAGTACCTGGGCCATCTATATTTTCTTCAGTACCTCCTATTTTCTCGTATGTAAAGATATTATCAGAACAGCATGCTATCATTAAACCCAACAAAAATTTATATGATTCCTTGTTACATTTTGATCAAAATAGTGAGAGTCAGAGGCATGATATACAAAAAGAAAATGATCTTATCTGCCTTGAAAGTAGCTGTGCTTCTAGCAATTCCTACAAAGTCTTGTGGATTTCAGGGAGGGCACACTTCCATTAAAAAAATTGCTTAAGCCTCTCTGTTTGATAATGATTTCTGTAAGTGTATTTGAGTGAGATATTATAAATCCCGGTCGTGTCTATTCTCTTTCCAATCCCTTGTTTCAGTCCACATGGCTCAGAGTTCTCTACGTGATATACAGAAATATACCAATACAGAGTAGAGACTTGTTAAGCCCCATTGCCTAAGGTGGTGATAGAAATAAGTGAGATTGAAATTAAAATGTGGATAAAAATATTACATATTTAGAAGTATTTTAATCTTTTTAATATCCCTGACTGCTATAGGACCAGTGAAAAGTTAGAGAAAGATTGTTTTTTTTATGTCCTCTGTAATTCAGAATTCAACTTCAGCCACTTTTTCCCTCCCTACTCACTCCTTTCTTGACTCCATGTTAGCCCAGGTCCTAGGATTGAGTTACTTTCTTATTTGGTACTCCTGTTTTGATTTCCTGGGAATGGAGCTATGTAAATGCAACTTCAAGTCAATTCCCCAGGACTACCTCTCTTTCCAATCATAATCCATGCCTAACCTCTCCTATACACACAGACAGCTCTGGCCTTTTAGGTAGACATATTTACTAATTCATTCAGTTATGAATTCTTATTTATTCTCTTTAATATGTTATAAACAAGATGTCTATTAAAGTAACATAAACAAAAACATCAAACAAAAAAGCACCAAAAAGAAAAACATTCAAGAAAACCAAACATTTGGAAAAGTGTTTATATTAATATATCTTACAGGGAACAGGATTTGGGAGGAGAAAGTGTGTAGCTGAGGATACTGGTAAGAGCCACTCAGAGTGGATAAATAGACTGCGTCCTGCTTTGGCATGAAACTGTATCTGTATGTTTGCAGGGGGAAGGTGGGAAAAAAAGGCAGATAGAAAACTATTCAGAAATGATGAGCTGACCTTTATATTAAACCGAAAAACTTTTTTTAAAAATAAAGGCTACCCAGTACTTTTCTGATGAGACAATACCATGTTACTCTGTGACCCTAGGCATTCCATTATGCCTTGATTTCTCTTACTATTCATAATTGCCTAGCTGGCTTCTCTAGGCAGAGAACGAAGACTATTCCACGCCAGTGCCTTCTCAGGAATTACCCTGTTAGTATTTTCTAGGCTCTGCTCCTCATGGCCCCCACTTCCTTTGCCCTCCTTAACACCTATCTTGTACTGACCCCAATATGCCTATATTAGCAGCCTCTTACAACCAGTCAGAAGCTTTTACCCACAATATAAATGTTTCAGAACAAATATATAATTCTGCTCTCCAGTGTTGAGGCAGACCATAAAACATATTCAGTGTTGTTATTTAAAGTTCATCTTGGCTCAACTCCCTGGTAAGAGTGGGGTGAGAAAATTCAGAGCATGTAAAGGTTACTAGCAATATTTATAGATTAGGAAAGCTCATTTGTATAATAAATCTGGAGGACAAGTGTAAAAATCATCCATAGATAAGTTATATCATGACAAGACAATGCACTGGTCTACATAAACTATGCTTCTTAGAAAATATTATGGTTTTTTCTATCAGGACAGAAGATATTATGAGCCATGATTTCCTAAATATTATTTTTGTTCATTTGTGGATTTGTCCACAAAAGAGGAATACTTGAGCAAAAAGAAACTGCAACATTACAGGTTGTCTTACACTAAAGTTTATTTGCCATGTCTAGCTGGTGAGAAGTTATCTACACAGCAAGGAAAATGTCTATTACAATATAAATGATGCAAATGTGTAGTAGAATGCATGGTGGAATTTCTGCTCAAAGACAATAGGTCTCTTCCATAATCATTTGATCAAAAAGAAACGTACTCAAATAACGTCATGGTACTGAGACAATGAATGGAAAGAGGACATTGGTAATATAAATTAGGAAAGACTAAAATAGAAATGGTCCAAAAGAAATAGAAACTGGAAATAGAAACCCAAGTGGAGAGTGGGAGAGACAATTTTTTTAGGTATAAAATATAAATCTTGAATTTCTTTTGCCATGCCCATGCACACATTATAGCAGAATTTAAAAATATTTAAAGTAATTGTAATGATGTAATTGAAGGCTTGAAAAGAAAAAGAATGCCCTGGTATAATTCTAAAATTCTAGCAATATAATTTACTATTATACTTAACATATTTTCAGTATTGGAAAGATCTTGAAGGCAGAATTACACATTTGGTACTAAATTTATAAATGCTTTGAAAAATAGTCATTTAACAAATGCTTATTAGATACCTACCATGTAACAGGCATTAAAAAAACACAGGAATGTATAAAGATATGTGCAAAGATTAACAATAGCAATGTTCATTGCAAAGTTATTTACAACTACAAAATCTGGAAATGGTCAAAAGACTAAAAATGCTTAGATGTTTAGAAAGACCTGTTTTTCTATTTTACACACATATACATATATATAATATATGTGTATATATAAATTCTTTTTTAAAACATGTATGACTTTGGGAGGCGGCAGCTGGTGGATCACCTGAGGTCAAGAATTCAATATCAACCTGGCCTACGTGGCGAAACCCCAGGTCTACTAAACACACACACGCATGCACGCACGCACGCTCGCATGCTAGCCAGTCATGGTGGCGCGTGCCTGTGGTCCCAGCTACTTGAGAAGCTGAAACAGGAGAATTGCTTGAACCTGAAGTGGAGGTTGCAGTGAGCTGAGATCACACCACTGCAATGCAGTCTGGGTAGCAAAGGGAAACTTTGTCTCAAATAAATAAAATAAAAAATATATGTGACTTTTGCATATTTTCTTTTACAAAATATGAACAATTTCCATAATTACTTCTATCATTTAAATATAAATGCATTCTATCCCAGTTATAGCATATACATATATATACAACATAGGTATATGTATAGAGAGTATATGCATTCTATGATGGAATGCATTAAATTATACACGTAATTAAAAATTATGTAATATAAGAACATTTGGAAATATGTAAATTGTTCAAAATGTTAAACAAAATATGTTTAAAATGCTACTTTTAAGTTAAGAAAGTATGTATTATGGGCTGGGTGCAGCGGCTCATGCCTGCAATCCCAGCACTTTGGGAGGCTGAGGCGAGTAGATCCCCTGAGGTCAGGAGTTAGAGACCAGCCTGGCCAACATGGTGAAACCCCTGTCTCTACTAAAGATACCAAAAATTAGCCAGGTATATTGGTGGGCACCTCTAATCCCAGCAACTCAGGAGGCTGAGACAGGAGAATTGCTTGAACCCAGAAGGCAGAGCTTTGCACCATTGCACTCCAGCCTGGGCAACAAGAGTGAAACTCTGTCTCAAAAAAAAAAGTATGTATTATGCATGTAACAGAAATATGAAAAGTTCATACACAATAATGTACACTGGTTATAACTATACCATATATTTTTGTAAAGAGAAAAAAGTTGTTTAAAAGGATACAGTCAAACCTTGTCCATCCTTTCTTGGAATTGCAAAGGCCAATAAAAATATGCATCAAACTATTCTATGATTTATGTAGGCAAGAGGGAATGTAGGTGTACTTGTCTATGTTTGAATTGGTGACTGTACATCATACATTACAATAAATCGTGTGAACTTGAGAAGCATACTCATATTTGATTCTTAGCTCTGTGTAGATTGTTTTTACATTTCTGATCATTACTTTAGCTTTAGACTAGAGTGGTTTATGCCAGAGTAAGTTTGGATTTCTCCATGTTTTTGGAATATGATTCCTCATCTAAAGTTCAGATTCACAAGGCAGCAATCTGAGCAATGAACAGTCAGTCAGTGTTTAAATGCACACATGAAGTTAATTTAGCCTTTGAAGATGACTTTTTCTTTAACAGTATGTCAGTAAATTAGTAGCTAAATTGTTTCTAATTCCATTTTAATGCTTCTAATAAAATTCACAGTGCAATAAATTTAACATTGCATAATTATAAACTATGATTATAAATAAATTTTATTTTGCATGAAATACAGATTTGTGGCCACCTATTAATTAGAATGTTGACTTCTAATGGAAATGTGGTAAACATTACTGTGCTATATAGCTTCTTTTGTTTTATAGAGTTCACTTGTGTATTGTAAATATAACCTATTTGAATTCATTACAGATAGTTTGTCAAGTAAATTTTAAAATTAGAAACAATGAAAAGCATTTAAATTTGGCACCAGTGGGATACAGTTTGGACTATATATAATTTTAAGTGGAAAATTGCTTTGGAATTCATTTACTGTGTGATGTTACAAATATATAATTGATTTTTGTAGATTTTTTCTTATGTTTTTAAAGCTTCAATATGGTATATGGTTCTCTATAATTATTTGTGTAAACAGTTACCATGGATTTTAAAATTGGGGAAACAAATGTACCTTTTAGGTAACTTATGCAGTAAATATTGTACATTTACAAAAAGAGGCCACATTCTGTGTGCTAAATCTAAGCTTAGTCTACTATGAGATGAAGATAAAAATGTTTCTTTCTAATGAAAGTGATTGATAAAACCAATCATTGAAATGGACACCAGTGGGAAGTGATGTAATCTAAACAGGGGAATTCTAGGCTTTGGGATGGCACAGGTCTGTACTACAGTGTCAGTTTTACCATTTATTATCTATGTGTCCTTGGGTACATTACTTAACTAATCTGATTCTTATTGTCCATATCTGCACAATAGACCTGATGATATCTACCTTTCAAGAATGTTGTAAGAACTAAGTAAAACCTTTCAAAGTGTCTACCAGAGGCTGGTGCAGTGGCTCACACCTGAAATCCTAGCACTTACAAGGTGGGTGGATTGCCTGAGGTCAAGAGTTTGAAACCAGCCTGGCCACCATAGAGAAACCCCATCTCTGCTAAAAATGCAAAATTAGCTGGGTGTTGTGGCACGTGCCTATACTCCCAGCTACTTAGGAGGCTGAAGCAGGAGAATCACTTGAATTCAGGAGGTGGAGGTTGCAGTGAGCCGAGGTCGTGCCATTGTACTCTGGCCTGGGCAACAAGAGCAAAACTCTGTCTCAAGGGGGGAAAAAGTGTCTAATAGAGAATACTGCACAAATGTGAACTACAAATTGTTAGCTACTCACTTGATCCCATTTCATATGGACAAATAGAACATTAGTACTTTTTTTTTTTTGAAAGAAAAAGAGAGAAAGGAAAAAAAAAAGAATGAAGGAGAGGAAGAAAGAGGAAGAGAAAGAGGGAGAGAGAATGGGAGTATTGCTTTATTGCCCAGGCTAGAATGCAGTCTAAAAATGGGTATTGAAAACCTCTTTTATGCTAATAATTGTGCTTAATAATGGAGACAGGAAAAAATGAGGGAAGAAAATAACAAACAAGTAGCCAACCAATATTTCATTTAAACCTGTGAGTACATGTGATGTGGTACTGATAAGAGTGTATATTTTGTGTATTTAAAGAGGAGAGTTCTATAAATGTTTATTAAGTTTACTTGTTCCGGACCTGAGTTCAAGTCCTGGATATCCTTGTTAATTTTCTATCACGTTGATCTATCTGATATTGATGTTGAAGTCTCCCACTATTATTGTGTGGGAGTCTAAGTCTCTTTATAAGTCTTATGTATCTGGGTGTACCTGTATTGGGTGCGTATATATTTAGGATCGTTAGCTCTTCTTGTTGCATTGATCCTTTTACCATTATGTAATGACCTTCTTTGTCTCTTTTGATCTTTGTTGCTTTAAAATTTATTTTATCAGAGGCGAGAATTGCAACTCCTGGTTTTTATTTATTTATTTTTCCTCTCCATTTGGTTGGTAAATCTTTCTCCATCCCTTTGTTTTGAGTCTTTGTGTATCCTTGCATGTGAGATGGGTCTGGATGCAGCATACTGATGGGTTTTGGCTGTGTCTTTTGATTGGGGGATTTAGTCTATTTAAATTTAGAATTAATGATAATATATATGAATTTATTACTGCCATTTGATGTTAGCTGGCTGTTTTGCCCATTAGTTGATGTAAATTCTTCATTATGTTGATGCTCTTTACTTTTTTGGTATATTTTTGGAAAGGCTAATACTGGTTGTTCCTTTCTATGTGTAATGCTTCTTTCAGAAGCGCTTGTAAAGCAGGCCTGGTGGTGATGAAATCTCTGAGTACTTGCTTGTTTACAAAAGATTTTATTTTTTCTTTGCTTGTAAAGCATAGTTTGGCTGGATATGAAATTCTGGGTTGAAAGTTATTTTCTTTAAGGATGTTAAATATTGGCCCCCACTCTCTTCTGGCTTGTAGGGTTTCTGCTGAGAGATCTGCTGTGAGTCTGATGGGCTTCCCTTTGTGGGTAACTTGACTTTTCTCTCTGGCTGCCCTCAGTATTTTCTCCTTCATTTCAACCCTGGTGAATCTAACAATTATGTGCCTTGGGGTTGCTCTTCTTGTGGAATATCTTTGTGGTGTTCTCTGTATTACCTGGAGTTGAATATTGTCCTGCCTTGCTAGGTTGGGAAAGTTTTCCTGAATAATACCCTGAAGAGTATTTTCCATGTTGGATTCATTCTCTTCATTGCATTCAAGTACACCTATCAAACGTAGATTAGGTCTTTTCACATAGTCCCATATTTCTTGGAGACTTTTCTCATTACTTTTTATCCTTTTTTCTCTAATCTTGACTTCTCATTTTATTTCATTAAGTTGGTCTTCGACCTCTGATAGCCTTTCTTCTGTTTGATCAATTCGACTGTTAAAACTTGTGCATGCTTTGTGAAGTTCTTGTCTTGTGTTTTTCAACTCCGTTAATTCACTTATATTCCTCTCTAAATTGTCTATTCTCATTAGCATTTCATCAAACCTTTTCTCAAAGTTCTTAGTTTCTTTGCATTGTGTTAGAACAAGTTCTTTTAACTCCCAGAAGTTTCTTATCATCCACCTTCTGAAGCCTACTTCTCTTAATGGAACACACTCATTCTCCATCAGGCCTTGTTCCATTGCTGATGAGGAACTGTGATCCCCTGTAGAGGGAGAGGCATTCTGATTTTGGGTATTCTCAGCCTTTTTAGGCTGGTTTCTTCCCTTCATTATAAATTTATCCATCTGTCATCTTTGTAATTATGGACTTTGTAATTAGGTTTCTGAATGATGTCCAACTTGTTGTTGATTCCCAGCACTGGAATCTAAGCAACCCACTGTGCTGGCTAAAACAGCGGTATTAAGATTCGTGGTGCATTTCTGCCCAGGAATCTCTGGTCTGGCTTCCTTCTTGAGTCGCTTTTTCAATCAGCTGAATAGGCAACTCTGCCTTGCCTTAACTCCCAACATAGGCCAAAAGGGGACCGAGTCCTGTTTACTCTGCACCAAGAACCGCTGTGCCAAAGCACCGGCAAAACCACTGTGCCGGCCACAAGAGTCACGCTGGTGACCTGGGGCTCCTCCGCTGGGAATCTCCTGGTCTGTGAGCAACAAAAATTCGTCTGAAAATGTGGTGTCCTCTCATTCTCTGCACTTTCACTGGGAGCTACAATCCCGAGCTGCTAGTGATCAGCCATCTTGGATCTCTCTCCTCGAACATTAGTACTTTCTTAGTGTACATTTATGGAAATAGTATGAAACTCTCTCTCTCTCTGCAACATCCAAACAACATTTCCTAACAAAAGTATGTGATATTTTGGCTCATCTCAAAGATTGGTTCTGCCCATTATCCTGAATTTGTTGGCCTAGTACATCTCAAAATCTATTGATTGCTTTCTTTCAACAATTAATTTTTACATTTACATTATTTTATAATCTTTAAAAATTTTAAAAATATTGATTTCAGTGGTCACCATTAAACTTTAAACTGCGAATTCTCTATTGGATTCTACATTTTGATATATCCATTGAGTAGATGAACTATTGCTTTGAGTTCTTTTGGGGTTTGTTTTTTTCACGGAGACTATGTGGATGATACTTTTTTTGAAACTTTGTATAATTGGGAGTGACATCCTGCTGTATTCTCACATTATTAGCAAATTTGGTTGAATATAGAAATTATGAGTTTTTCTCATGTAGATTCTATTCAAATATCTTCTGCTATATAATATCATGAAGGAGATACCAGAAGCCAGTAAGAATTTTTGTCTTCTGTTAGGCATTGTTGCCAAAAATCTTATGAGATTCTTTATTTACAGTTTAAATAAAGTGTGTGCGTATAAACAATTTCATTTGTATATGTATTTATATATATACATACACATGTGTTTATATGTATTCATGTTATGTGCGTGTATATATGTATTTAAAGAATTTGTGTTTTTATCTCCATCAAGCATTAAAAACTCTCAAAAAGACCTTTTGAAGTCAAGCCTTTCTTCACCTTAGGAAAATATTATTTTCTTACATCTTTGTTTTTATCTGGTCTCTTTGTTCTTGACTATTGTTCAAGAACTAATTATTGTGTATTAAGAATCTTTTAGCTGAACTCTCAGAGGTATTTTTAACTTTTATTTTTTTTCTTTTTTCTGTAACTGAAATAGTACTTTATGTTTGTTTTTCATAATATTGATTTGATTTTTCAGACTGAACTACTTCTAATGTAAAATTTAATTCGATCTGCTTTTTAGTATTATGATGAATTTTCCTATGCAGTTTCCTTTGCATTTGTCTGCCCTTATCATTATTTGACTTTAGGCTATTGTGTGGTTTAATCATATCTTTATCTTTTCATAAAATTTATCTTTTTCATAAACAGAGAAAAAGGAAAAGACTAATTCTGGATTTTTGTGTATTTAATATATTAAAATACTTAAAGTGTATTTATCTCTGCATTTAAGTACTTCTTTCTATTTTATATGCAGAAGAACTTAATATACAATTTCCATTCAGTGTTTTTTTTTTTTTTTTTTGGTTAGTTTGTCGAACTACCAGAGGTTTCTGAAAGCTCAATGTTTAGCCATATGTGGGTGGTTATTGCTTTTTTAGATGACTTTCCAGACTTATTACTGTTAGAATCTTCCTCTCTTATGTTCAGATGGATAGCAAATAAACTGACATAAATGTGTCTAATCAGTTCAGACTTGGCTGATCTGGAAACAGGACAGAGCAAGGTAGTTCAAGTAGGAAAATGTTCTATACTCACTAGATTTCTTTTGAGTTGAATCAACTTTTTCACCAAATGTCCTTGGTGTCCCAGCATCTCATTCAGATACAAACTTTGGTTGTTTCTAAACTTCTTAACAAGTTATGCTTATAAACATTATTTTTTTAAAAACATAAAATATACTACTATGACAATAACATGACTGAATTACTTGAATGTAAAAAACACTCAGAATACCCACTGTTCTATAAGTGATTTCACATTTTTGCATACTATTTTCAAACCTTTATTTAACCTTTTAAAACTCTGCATGGTAAAACAAATACATATACATAGTATTTTCCTAAAAGCAATAAGAAATAATGAAACATGCAGGTTTGTGGTTCACCAAGAAAATCTTTGTAAGGCATTTGGGGCCAAGAGGGTTTGTTTCCCGCTCAGGGTATAATTTTCTTTTTATCCAGAGGGGAGCAAGATAGGTAAGTGGACCATGCCAAAATTGATTCAATATTGTCTAAACAGAGTCTCATCTACTTTTCAAACTATATAAAATTATGCTACTGATTGATGAAACTTAAATAACTAGACATGTGAGAAGCAGCATAAAATCTGACGAAATGTTGCCTTCAATTATTTTATAAAAATAATTGAACGGCATCAGAAACAAGCTAGTGTTCTGTTATGTTGGTGCAAAAGTAATTGTGGTGTATGTCATTGAGGGTAATAGCAAAACCTGGCCAGGTGTGGTGGCTCACACTTGTATTCTCATTGGGAAGCTGTGGTAGGCAGATCACTTGAGATTAGAAGTTCAAGAACCAGCCCGGCCAGCATGATGTAACCCATCTTTACTAAAAATACAAAAATTAGCCAGGCATGGTGGTGCACACCTGTGGTCCCAGCTACTCAGGAGGCTGAGGCATAAGAATCCTTGAACCTGGGAGGTGAAGGTTGCAGGGAGCCAAGATCATGTCACTGCACTCCAGCCTGGGCAACAGAGCCAGACTCCACCTCAAAAAAAACAAAAACGTAATGGCAAAAAATGCAATTACTTTTGTACCAACCTAATATATTTACAGTTAAGAGTTATAGACATAAAAAACATTACCAATGAGAGAAAGATGAGTGTGGAATAATTTTATATGTCATTCCAATATAAATCTTGTTTTAGGCTAAAGTTGATTTGTCATATGTAGGTTGTGAGAAGTCCACTGGAAAACTCCAGTACATAGCAGGGATAGGTCTATTACACTATGGAGAATGCAAATAAGCAGTAGAATGCATGATGGAATTTCTGCTCAAAGACAGTTAAATAGGAAGGTCTCTTCCATAATCTCCTCAATCAAAAATAAATGTACTCAAATAACTTTATGGTACTAATACAATGGAAAGAGGAAATTGGTAATACTAATTAGGAAAGAAAGATTAGAAATGATCTAAAAGGGTTACTCTGGAAATAGAAATGTGTGTGGAGAGTGGGAGGAATAATTTTCTTTTTATAGGTATAAAATATAAATTCTGAATTTATTTTGCCATGCCTATGCACACATTATTTATAATAGAATTTAAAAATATTTAAAATAGGCTTCGTGTGATGGCTCACTCCTGTAATCCCAGCACTTTGGGAGGCCAAAACGAGGGTGGATCACCTGAGGTCAGGAGTTCGAGAAGAGCCTGGCCAACATGGAGAAACCCTGTCTCTACTAAAAATAGAAAAATTAGTTGTGCCTGGTGGCGTATGCCTGTAATCCCAGCTACTTGGGAGGCTGAGGCATGAGAATGGCCTGAATCAAGGAGGCAGAGGTTGCAGTGAGCTGAGATGGGGCCACTGCACACCAGCCTAAGCAACAGAACAAGACTCTGTCTCAAATAAATAAATTAAATAATTATAATGAGGTAATTGAAAGCTTGAAAAGAAAAAGAATACCATGGTATAATACTAAAATTTTATTAATGTTATTAGTACTTTATAACTTTGTTTCATAGGCATGTAATACAAAAGCTATATGTTGTTTGATGCATTTCTTTGTCTGTTTTCTGTTTTTCTTTTTTGAGACAGAGTCTGGCTCTGTCACCAGGCTGAGGTACACTGGCATGACCTCAGCTCACTGCAACTTCCACATCCTGGATTCAGGAGATTCTCCTGCCTCAACCTCCCAAGTAGTTGGGACTAAAGGCACGCACCACCATGCCCAGCTAATTTTTCTATTTTTAGTACAGACAGGGTTTCACCATATTAGCTAGGATGGTCTCAATCTCTTGATCGTGTGATCCCCCTACCTTGGCCTCCCAAAGTGATGGGATTACAGGTGTGAGCCACCACCCCCCTGCCGCCAATGCATTTCTTTTTTAAGGAAATGGTGAGTAGCGATAGTCAACATATAGCTTGCCTCATATTATCTAAAAAACATGATCTACAAAGTGGCAAAGTGATGCTGATACCTCTCCATATAATTGCTGTCTACTTATTTTGTATTCTAAATCACACCAGTCAAAAGTAAGAAAAATTTATATTGAAATCTTTTAACACTGAATTATATACATATAATTATATATATCATTACATATATGCAGCACATATATTTGTGTGTGTGTGTATAACATATAACATCAGTCCGCACTTATTTTTCTCTCATTGGTAATGTTCTTTTATCACACACACACACACACACACACACACACACACACAAAATACCACTTGAAATTGTGTGTTTTCATTGCAGAAAGAAATTTGAAATTAAGATGGCAGTTTGGGTGAGAAGTTAAAAACTAGAACTGAAAATCTATGAAATCTATGACCATATGTTTTAAGGGAAAAATACATATGAAAACATGAAGATTACTAATTGTAGTTTCAGCAGAATTTGTCACTAACTGCACATGGCTTAAACAGGGTTTTGTACCAACACACTAAACTGTTTTTCACTTTAAAAAATTCAGTGCTAAGAAATGCTTTCATTTGTGACAGTTGCTACATTTATAAACTTACTGTGCAACATATCTTTTTATCTGGATTATTTGATACTATTTCCTGTGAAATGTTGGAAATCGTCATTATTTAAAGGATTTAAAAGTAACTATGCCTACTTAGATGAGTTTGGTATTACCCTTCCAACCTTTTTATTTCCTTTCAGAGAAAATAAATGAGTTAAGTTGCTCACTAAAATTTTTTTAGCTGAAAATATAAGAGTCCAAATTCTCTTCTCAGATGAAGCAGAAGGTCAAAGGCTTAGCTTGGGCTGTAGTTCTGGGAATAAAGTCTGTACCTAGGAGTAGGGTAGAAACAGGGTTTCAGAAAAGAAATTGCAGTTTTGGGTGAAAACTCTCCTATAGAAATAGTAGCAAAAGACCTACAAGAGCAGGCAAGTGATTCAAAACCGAAAGACACCTGCAGTGGTGCAAATTTGTAGTCTCAGCTACTCAGGAGGCTGAGGCAAGAGGATCTCTTGAGTTCAGAGGTTCGAGGCCAGCCTAGGTAAGATGGTGAGACCACCCCATCTCTAATAAAAGTTTTTTAAAAAGAAGACCATGAAAAAATATAAACATTAGGTTTGTAGTCAGCAAGACTTGAGTGGGGAGGTTCAAGAGAGAAGAAAAGAGAAAAGCACCTGAGGCATGGATGAAAGAATGAGAGGAGCCTCAAAGAAAAATGCTGGTTCTGACACAGTTACCCAGGCTGTAAGTTTCAAGCATCGAGTATAGGCCAAACTTTATTCCCATCTTGGGTTCTGAATTAGGTCTGCTGTGGTATCCGTAAGTTGGACAAAGCAGGAGGCAGCAAAAAGTGTACTAGATGTTCACTGTGTGCCTGCAACTGAAAAATGAGTGAATTGACAATTTTTACATTTTGAATTTGAGTTTGAATATATCAGTTTGCATACTCAGCGATGGATAATGCTTTGTAACAGAAAAGAAATCAGAAGGCCAAGATAGTTTTCAGTGTGGTTCCTTTTCCCACTGATTCTGTCTAAACTACAGGGAAAACCTTGGATTTGCCTTTGCAGTATTTTTCTCTCTATTTAGAAAAGTTTTAATTATGTCTCTGGCTTTTGCTCTTGTTACAATTGTGCTAAATTTTCAAGGTTAGATCAGAGTTCCACATCCACATTAAAAAAAAATTAGTCAAATTGCTTTTCTCCTGATTGATCATTGTTTCAGGATCTTTGTTTTAGGATCTTCTAATTTTCCAGTCAAATCAGATTTGTTAGAAAGAGTTTAAAGTCAAATACTTTTCTCAATCTAGTTGTAGAACAGCCTTTCCAGCTTCTTTTCTTGATTCTATTTACACAAACTATGACTTAGGCATATAGAAATATTTTTAATTCCCCAACCTTTAATGCTTCATATTTTCATCCCTTATGCATGTCCTTCCCTCTCCCCTGAAATGACATTGTCTTTTGCTACAAGTCAAGGTTCATTCATTTCCCACTTTCATCTAGAAGTATTAATAATCAGAGCCATCATGCCTATAGCTATCTTACAAATAGACTACTTGTGATTTGGTTACAAGTACTGTAATGGATCTCCTGAAAAAACATCTATTCTACCTCTTACCCAAGTGCTTGAGATTTCCTCAATTATAAACTCGTGAATCTTTAATAAAATAATAAAAAAAACTTTTTAACAAGTCTAACACTTTCCATTTAGAAGTACTTGTTTGATGGAAGAGATAACTTTAAACATTCTCAAACATAGATATGATAAGTACTAAAGGCTGTGGATGCTCCAAATCCCTTGACTTGATTTTTACACACACTGTATATGCAACAATGTATCACATGTAGTCCATAAATATGTATGCCATTATGTATCAAGTGAAGAAAGAAACGTGTTAATCCCTCTGTGTCAGGTACCATGATAAGTGTTAAGAATAAAGTAATACATTAAACATTCTCCCTGTCCTCCTTGCTTTCCATGGGGTATAACGGAGAGAATAGAATACATAGTAAGTATCCTGAGAGGTCTTAACATACTGAAAAAGTAGGAGAGAGGCAGCATCTCACGGTATCTGGCAGCAAGGCCTTAGTAGACATACCATTAAATCGGATACTTGAAAGAGACAAGTTAAAGAAGTTCCTTAACATTCCTAAATTTAAATTGCCTCTTAGTGAAAATAATTATGGGGTTAAATAAGATGAGCTTTTAGGAGATGTGTGTGTGTGTGGTTGGGTGGAGGTGGGATTTAATTTATATAATCCTTTCCTACTATGTTTCCTGTATTTGGTAGGTAAAAGGAAGATAATTTTTAAAAAATCAAGAAGTCCAAAATAAAATTTTTGGTATTATAATATTTCATGTGAATGTATTATCATATGCGAGGTGACATAAACAAGAATTCACTAATTCAGCAATTCCTGATTGATAGGAAAAACTCCTAAATGCTAATCACTAATTTTGGAACTGAAAATGCTACAATAAACCTACTTTCTAAGTCCAGAGAGTTGGGTTTGTTGGGGTGACAAATTAATCCATAAGACATGATTAAAATATAAGTGGAAATGTACAATTGGAATAGCACAGAATAATTTTGATTTATGTTAGTGGTGACAGAGTTTAACATTTTTTACTACCTTGTATGTGTCAAGAAACTGCAAGAACATTTACCATGTTCTAATATGGCTAGCAATCTATTATCATATTATCCTTTACACATTATGAAAGAGAAGGCACAATAAATAGATTACATTACATTTAGCATTTGTACAGGACTTTGAGAAATTCCAAGCTAGACCTAAATGGAAAGAGCTATTACAACTAGCTTTTCTTTCTTTTTTATTTTTTTGAAATTTGCCCATGATAAGTAAAACCAAGCATTATTATTATAAAACATTTTGTCTAGTATTATATTTAGGTGTAATATATATATATACATATACACATATCTCTATATAAACATATATTTAATAATTTCTGTTACATATTTGCTGTAGATATTAAATTGTAAATTGTTAAAAGGTGTACATTTATAGAGGATGGTTAGATTAAGGAGAGATTTTTATTTTTAACTTGCATTATTTAAATTCTGTACAATAAACATGTGTTTCATTTGAATAAGCCAGCATTTTAAAGACATTTCTATTTTGAAGGACAGTAAATGAAGAGGGAAACTTCATGAGTTGAGAAATAAAAGTAAGATTCTGAGATGCCAGAGGGAGGCTTCTGAAGGTCATGGGAAATTTTTTAAGAGACCATAACATGTTGTGTTTTGGGGGCTGGAGGAGGCATTTCAATGAGGTAGATTTAGCCACATACTGAGCCTTCAGTAGGATACACAGTGATCAAGTCAGCAGGGCCTCCTGGTCTATGCCAGCTAGCTTTTCTTAGTCCCAGCATCAAAAAGGGTGTTCTGAAGCTGTCACTGTTTGGGACAATTGGGAAAAAGCTTTACACAAAGTGCAGTAGACCACAGATGAGAAATACTAGTAAAAATCCTCTGAGGAAACTGTTACTGTGGAAGAAACTTTTGTCAGACAATAACGATCTTATAAACAAAGCATATACATTTTTATATGCTACAGTACAGTCCTCAAGCAGTTTGAGGACCTCTGGGGAGGGGTCTTAAGATACATTCTCAGGTCTATAATGTCTCGATATTTAAAATTTTGTGCTTTTTTGTTTAATAAGTTTAAAAATGAATATAGGCATGTTTGAGGCTCATCTTAATAAATAACTTGTATTCTTATCGATACAAGGGATTTCACTGTGTGCCTTTATACTTGTATAACAGTAACCTTAGCATGAAGTAGGATTATTTTAATGCGATTGAGCTGTTAAAGAACAGAGGTGTTCTTAGTATGTACATGGTTTTGTTGTAGTAGGTGATGACAAAATACCATACTGTACAAGATTACAGTGGTTTACATTGAGAAAAGTGGTGGGAAAAATGAGTCATTCCATGGTTCATAATATATGTTATCTGCTCGGTAGCAGATAGTATCTTAGTCTCACTCTATGCAGCAACTTTACTTCACCCCTTTATCCACGTAATTAGATGTTGAGCTAAATTTTGTTTTCAGGGTTCTTTGTAGTTATTGTGTATTTTTTGCTATTTTAGTTTAAAAGAATGGAAGGCAAAAGAGTTCATTTCAGAGTTTATGATCCTATATATTTTAAGTAAATCTGTGTAGGAAGTTTTTGTTTCCTTTAAATAGTTTTTACATTATTACATGGCATTTTAGAAATACATGTTGAAAAATCATGAACCTTGGAATTGAAGAGATATATTCAAATTCGGATTCTGCTATACCTCAGTTGAGGGGAGGTAAATTAACTTCTCTGAGACTGTTTTCTTATCTATGAGAGTAATAATGACAACTTTGCTGAGACGTTAAAAGGAGATAATAGATGAAACTGTGCAGTCAATGTATCCTTGTTTTCTTTCTTTTCCCTCTTTACCCTGAACCCACATTTTTCAATCTAAATTGTTCAGTGGCAAGGCACTGGGCTAGCATGGGCCACAGAGTAGCAGCACAGTGCATTTTTGCTTCATTTAGTCCTAATAGAAATTATGTGAGAGAGGCCGTGGAAGATATGACTTAAAACATTGGAATTATTTATGAAAGTAAATTACCCATGGTCTTGCTGGTCCCACAAGGCAGAGGTAATCAGGATATGTTTAATACCTGCTTGCTTATGTTGAGCTAGAAGCAATCTCAAGATAAAAATCTTTTTCTCCTCCATTAGATTTCTTTTTCCTTTTCTTCAAATTAACATCAGCCTGGAATTTTCAATTCTAAGTAATTAGCAATATAATAGGTTTCTAACTAAATTACTGAAGGATTTAAAAATTTGTCTTCGATTTAAGTTGGAAGATGTGAAAATAAAAAACTCTCAACCTTGACACACAATAGCTCAGGCAATTTATATGCTTTTCCCACATATAAAAATGGAATAGGAAGTAATAGGTGCAATGCTGATACTATTGATTTTTTTTTTTTTTTTTTTTTTTGAGGCAGAGTCTTACCCTGTTGCTCAGTCTGGAGTGCAGTGGTGCGATCTCAGCTCACTGCAAACTCTGTCTTCAGGCTTCAAGTGTTTCTCCTGCCTCAGCCTCCTAGGTAGCTGGGACTACAGGTGCCTGTCACCATGTCCAGCTTTTTTTTTTTTTTTTAGTAGAGATGGTATTTCACCATGTTGGCCAGGCTGGTCTCAAACTCCTGACCTCAGGTGATCCACCCGCCTCAGCCTCCCAAAGTCCTGGGATTACAGGCGTGAGCCACTGTACCCACTCACTACTGATTAAAAAAAAAAAAATCTTTAGAGGAAAAAATGTTTTCAGCATAAAATCATTGCTTACAATATTTTACTGTGAGACTTCATTACAAGCATGGTTGTATGGCAAACATCCTAATAGTAGCTTTTTGGAGCATGAATATGGATAAGATAATCTCATACTAGTCAGTCTGCTAATTCATACAGTGTGGCACATGAGCTAAATGATTACCATGGATTATTCCATCTCTAACTTGATTCATTACACTCATTAATTAAACAAATAATCTTTGAGATTAAGGCGTCAAACAGGCAATGTGGGTGCTAACAAGATGCACAGAATTTTACAAACTATTAGAAGAATTAAGTAAGACCTGTTCAGTTACCACTGTCATGAAGTCATTTCTGCTAAATTCCTGATGGAAGGAAATGAGAACAGAAAGATCCACAGAAGTGGTGACATTTGAGCAGAACCCTGCAGGAGAGTACACTGCTGATAGAAATGGTATAGAGTGATGGTTCCACATTGAGGGAAGAGCAGGAGCAAAGACAGAGAAAGAAATGAACTGTTTGGGAGGGGCAACTGTTGAGACGGGGTGGAATATAGAGTTCATAAAGTCAATTAATTTGAGACAGAGGGGAACTCTAGAAAGTAGTTAATTAGAGAGCTTAAATTTCAAACTGTTTAAATAGGGTAGTAGTATGCTCTAGAACTACTATGTAGCATGGAAAAAGAATGATCCTTGAGGTTTGAAAGAATTTTAGAAGATTCTTTTTGTCAGTCAAGTAATATAGCCTATGCTAGAAACCACGTAAGAAAAGTTGTCTTGTAAAGGATAACATGTGAGTCGCCAAGGCATATAAGAAAACTTAGGTTTTTAACTGGTAGCAAGAGAAGGGACATTTTATACCTACCATTCTGTCATATATTTAGGCATTAGTAGCCACATTATCTCACTAGACAGGAATAAAATGATGCAGTAACATGAGTCTCAGGACCAAACCAAAATCTTTTTCTACCATAGATTTAAATCTATCTGTCCTCACTCCCACCCATGCATGACAAGAAACAAGAGAATATTGTATGTATGTATGTATTTGAGACGGAGTTTTGCTCTTCTTGCCCAGGCTAGAGTGCAGTGGCGTGATCTCAGCTCACTGCAACCTCTGCCTCCTGGGTTCAAGCAATTCTCCTGCCTCAGCCTTATAAGCAACTGGGATTACAGGCACCCACCACCACCTCGGGCTAATTTTTTGTATTTTTAGTAGAGACAGGATTTTATCATGTTGGCCAGGCTAGTCTTGAACTCCTGATCTCAGGTGATCCACCTGCCTCAGCCTCCTAAAGTGCAGGGATTACAGGCATAAGTCACCGCACCTGGCCAGAATATTGTATTTCTATGCAAGGAGTAACCAAATGTCATCTCAGCTCCAGACATAAATTTAGGAGTATTCCCATTTGTTGTAGTGGTATAATAAGAATATGGGCTTATCAACTAGACAGTCTGAATTCAAATGTTGGCTTTTCTCCTTTCTAGCTATATAACTTTAGGCAAACTGAGTAACTCAACTAGAATTGAGAACAAAGAAGTAGTTGGAAAAAGGAGAAACATTTTTAAGGGTCTTCAAATAACGTGAATATTTTTTTCTTAATACTAATCATGTGACAATAGCTTCTTAAAATGTAGTTGCAATATGGAATCTGAAACCATATCAATAAAGTTTTTGTACTCTGCAATATTAAAACCATTGATCATTCCTGTACACTGAATATTTTACCCACATAATGATTTTGCAGCATCACACATTGGCCACTGAAAAATGCCATTCAGTGAATTAGGCATATTTCCAAATTTGTTAACACATTTCATAATACAGTATCAACAAATTTTCATTTGTTAATATGTCCACCAGTTGTATTAGAAAAGTCTTGAAATAATAAGATATGTCAAGCTAATAATGATGAATATGTTTGCCAAAATTCTAATTTTCATTTGAAAGCTACAATTTTATTATTGGCAACAAATATGTCAAGTTTATATGACAGGCTCACTTTTTTCAATTCTGAGAAATGGCCAGCAAATACCATAAACCAAATAACCATAGTTTGTCTGTAAGACATCTGTTCAAGGAAAAATGGTATTCCTTGAAAAAAAGCTTTTATATCAGACTTCAAATAAAACAACTGCATTTCTGTAACATAACTATGTTTTGCTATGCAGTAGAAGTGCTTTATATATAATTGTCATTTCATCATATGGATTATTCAAGACATGTAATCAGGAAGCTGAGATATTAAAAATTAGTAATCATTGGCCGGGTGCAGTGGTTCATGCCTGTAATCCCAGCATTTTGCGAGGCTGAGGTGGGTGGGTCACGAGTTCAGGAGATAGAGACCATCCTGGCCAACACAGTGAAACCCCCTCTCTGCTAAAATGCAAAAAATCTTAGCCAGGTGTCATTGCATGTGCCTGTATTCCCAGCTACTCAGGAGGCTGAGGCAGGGGAATCGCTTGAAACTGGGAAATGGGGGTTGCTGTGAGCCAAGATCACACCACTACACTCCAGCCTGGCAATGGAGCAAGACTCCGTCTCAGAAATAAATAATTAAAAAATTGATTATTATAGCTGTATTGCAGACAGAAAGTGCCATTAAAAAATTCAAATGTGTGGCAGTGAGAAATACAATCACTACAAGCACATCGCTTTGCACTATCTTGCATGCTAAGGTGTCAGCAGTTTTACTCAGTCTACCACTCAGTTGACCATTCATGCAAATATCAAGTGGTTTGCAAGGGTTCTTTATACATTTTGGATGCAATTCTAAGTGTATACATTGTTAATAATTTCTCGTATTCTGTAGCTTGTGTTTTCATTTTCTTAAGGGTCTTTTGAAGGGATTTTTTTCCACTTAATTTTGATGAAGTTCAATTAGTCCACTTTTTTCTTGGGCCTTCTTTGTCCTAAGAAATCTTTGCATAATGTAGGGTCACTATGTTTTCTTCTCAAAGTGTTAGAACTTACTTCAGGGCCTATGACCCATTTTTATTTTTGTACATGTTGTTAAGGGTCAATGTTGACATTTTTTCATGTAAATATCAAGCTGTCAGCACCATCTGTTAAAAAAAAAACTTTGTAATGGCTAATCTTTTATGTCATTAGATTTAATTTGATAATGGTTGAAGAATTTTGTTCCTACATTCATGAGGATTGCTGTCCTTTTTTGTTTTGTAGTCTTTGTCAGGTGGTACTATTAGAACAACAACACTAGTTACAAAAAAGCTGGAAAGTGTTTGCTACCCTTCTGTTTTCTGAAAGACTTTGCATAAGATTGGTGTTATTTCTTCCTTAAATGGTAAAATTTATGAAGGAAACTTAGAGTATTCATTGTAGGACTGGAGTTTTCTGTGAAAATAATTTGTTTCATTAGTAGATGTGAGGCTATTCAGATTTTGTCTATTCTTATGTCAATTTTGGTTTTTCAAATAATTTTTCTATTTTGCCTAAGTTGTCAAATGGTCATAATTTTATATCTTTTTAATCCGGGTAAGCTTTTTAATCCACAGTGGCTGTTCTGCTTTCATTCCTGATAGTGATTTGTAACTTCTCTGGTTTACCTGATTGATAGGGATATAGAGATTTTGTTGACAGTTTGAGAACTTGATGTGGGTTTCATTGTCTTCATTGTTTTATATATTATGGATTCCTATCCTTTATTATTTCCATCTTTTTACTTGGGTTGACTTTGTTCTTATCTAGAATATAAGTTAGAGTAGAACCTTAGATCATTAAATTTGTGGCTTTTTGTTTTATAGTAAAAGCATGTATCAGTTTCTCTCTAAATTTTTAAAATTGAAATGATACCAAGTATGATCCCTGATCAAATGAGAATTAAATATTATTCTAGTTTAAGTTAAATAGAATTCAAGAAGAAAAATATACGCAGAAAATCTTAAGCAAGTTAAAAAATACACTCCCCCAAAAAACCATGAGTTTAAGAAGAAATGTTCAGGAAAGTAAATTAGAAAACATTTTGAACTTAAAGAAAATGAAAATGGAACATGACAAAATGTGAGGTGACCCTGAAGGATTACTTAATAGGGATGTTTGTAGCATTCCATGCTTATCAGAAGAATTAGAGTTCTCAAATTAATAATGTAAGCTTCCTCATGAGAAACTAGAAAAGGACTATCAAAATAAGTCCAAAGCAAGCAGAAAAAAGAAAATAACTAAGAGCAGAAATCAATGAATTGAAAACAGAAAATGAGAAGAGTAAATGAAACAAAACACTGGTTCTTTGAAAAGGTTAATAACACAGACAATAGACAGACAAACTTTTATGTACCAAGACTGACAAAAGTTAAAAAAAAAAAGACACAAATTATCATATTGGAAATGAAACAAGGGATAACTAGAGAATTTGAATATGTCAAAATAATAATCAGGAAATACCATGATTAATTCCATACACAAACTTGACAGTTGAGATGAAAGACAGTAATTCCTCAAAAAGAAGAAACTAAATTGCAATTCATCCTATATAAATAGAAAAAAGATATAAAGTAGTCCTATAACTACTAAGGACATTTTTACTAATAATTTAACCACCCACTGCCACCCTCCAATCTCAGATTATTTCAGAGTTCTACCAAATATTTAAATAAGAATTAACACTCGTTCTACATAATCTTCCAGAAAATAGAGGGAACATTTCTCAATTCAATTTCTTAAAGCTAGTATTATCCTGAAACAAAGTAGAAAAAAAGAAACCCACACCAGTGCCTCTCATGAATATAGACATTAAAATCATGACCAATGCTGGGCGCAGTGGCTCACGCCTGTAATCCCAGCACTTTGGGAGGCCGAGGCTGGCAGATCACGAGGTCAGGAGTTCAAGACTACCCTGGCCAATATGGTGAGACCCCGTCTCTACCAAAAAAAAAAATTGGAAAAGTAGCTGGGCATGGTGGCATGTGCCTGTAGTTCCAGCTACTCAGGAGGCTGAGGCAGGAGAATGGCTTGAACCTGGAAGTATCTCACTCATATGTAAAATATGAGAAAGTAAAACTCATAGAACCAGGGAGTATAATGTGATTGCCAAGGGCTGGGGACCAGGGGAAGTGGGGAGATGTTTATCAAAGAATACGAAGTAACAGTTATGTATGATGAATAAGTTCTGGAGATATATTGTACAGCATGGTGACTATAGCTAACACTTTGTTATATATTTAAGATCTGCCAGAAGAATAGATCTTAAATGTTCTCACCGTACACACAAAAAGGTAACTCTGGGAGATGATTTGTTAATTAGCTTGATTGTAGCAATCATTCCAAAAACATCACACTGTATACTATAAACATTACCATATCCTGTGGTACAACCCTTGTTCCTTGCCCCAGACATTTTAGCCTGTCATCCAGTCCAGGAAGGGAAGTCACTTCCTGAATGATGACATGTCTGACAACATTGCCCAACCAAATTTAAGGATCTGATATCCCTGCACTATCAGAATGACTCTAGCACTCTGGCATTCCTTGGTCGCTTCCACCCTTGAGGGATCCCACAGTGGGGGTACCTCATGGAAGCACTGACTCCAGATTAGAGTGCGGGGCCTTTTTGGGGGTACTGTGGCAGCCTGAATTGCAAACCACCCACAGGATGTGCACTCTAAAAAAAGAAAATGGCTAGGATCACTAAAATTTTGATTTCACAGGCAGAGGCAGTCATCTGGTCCACCTCTACCTCCTCCAAGCTCAGTGTTTCTCAACATGTGTGCAATCATGTGGTTCCCTTACCCTGGAGTGCAGTGTTCAGTTTTTCTACTGCCCTATTCAGATGAGGTGATACCACCCTACTAGTAGGCTGTATTGATGTCCTTTCTTCACTAGTTGTGAGCTGGCTTTCCATTAAACAGCTCTATTGGCTTGATAATGACAGGGTGCATGGAAAGCCCATTGTGTTCCATGAATGTGCCTGCTGTCATGTTCTTTGGGGCAGTAAAGCAGTTTCCTTGTCAGAGCAAAGTTTCATGGGGTATCCAAAAATATAATTTAAGTTCCCCTAAAAGGTGGCTATGGTATTCCCAGCATCCACAGGGGACACGTATTTGTCCTTTCCAGGTAGCAACCTTTTGCCATACTCTTTGTAACCCCTCTTTTTATACTTGGTTGTCATTTGCCTGACCAGATAGCCAGGCTGTTCTTTTTGACTAGTGAGAAGTGGATTGGTCCAAAGTCACCTGGAGAACCATCTTGCAGGTAGTGGTTCAAATCACAATTCAATTGTATTAGGGTAACCTGCAAACTACTTGTCTGTTTCACAAAGATTCTCTTTGACAAAGTTCTAGCCAGGCACCTCTGAGCCCTTTCTAGGGCAAAATAAACCTTTGCCTGTAAAGATCTGAAAAAAACACCAGCAGTTCGGATTGCTGGGTCAAATGGGAATTCCTATTTCTAGGTCCTTGAAGAATCACCACACTGTATTCCACAGTGGTTGAACTAATTTACACTCCCATCAACAGTGTAAAAGTATTCCTATTTCTCCACATCCTCTCCAGCATCTGTCATCTCCAGATTTTTTAATGATTGCCATTCTAACTGGCATGAAATGGTATCTCACTGTGGTTTTGATTTGCATTTCTCTAATGACCAGTGATGACAAGCATTTTGCATGTTGGCCTCATATGTCTTCTTTTGAGAAGTGTCTGTTCATATCCTTCACCCACTTTTGAATCTGGTTGCTTTCTTTTTGTAAATCTGTTTTAGTTCTTTGTAGATTCTGGATATTAGCCCTTTGTCAGATGGGTAGATTGCAAAAATGTTTTCCCATTCTGTTGGTTGCCAGTTCACTCTAATGATTGTTACTTTTGCTATACAGAAGCTCTGGAGTTTAATTAGGTCCCATTTGTCTATTTTGGCTTTTGTTGCCAATGCTTTTAGTGTTTTAGTCATGAAGTCCTTGCCTATGCCTATGTCCTGAATGGTTTTGCCTAGTTTTCTTCTTGGGTTTTTATGGTGTTAGGTCTTATATTTCAGTCTTTAATCGTAAGATGTCAGGAAAAGGTCCAGTTTCTGCTCTGCACATGGCTAGCCAATTATCCCAACACCATTTATTAAACTGGAATCCTTTCCCCATTGCTTTTGTCAGGTTTGTCAAAGATCAGATGTTTGTTGATGTGTGGTGTTGCCTCTGAGTCCTCTGTTCTGTTCCACTGGTCTATATCTGTTTTGGTAACAGTACCATGCTGTTTTGATAACAGTACCATGCTGTTTTGATTACTGTAGTCTTGTGTAGTTTGAAGTTGGGTAGCATGATGCCTCTGCCTTTATCCTTTTTGCTTAGGATTGTCTGGGCTATGTGGGTTCGCTTTTGGTTCCATATAAAGTTTAAGGTGGTTCCAGCTAGGGGAGGGACAGCAGGGGGGTGGGGAGGGATAACATGGGGACAAATGCCCAGATAGGTGACAGGGGGATGGAGGCAGCAAACCATATTGCCATGTATGTACCTATGCAACAATCTTGCATTATCTGCACATGTACCCCAGAACCTAAAAAACAAACAAACAAAAAACTAGTAGTTCCTGACAGCTCAAGGCCACATCCGTAAGTTGACTTTATCCTCTTCCTGAAAGTGCTTACCTGAGAAAGCTCACAGTTGCTAAGAATTTACTGTTTCTTCCAACCAACGCTTGAAGGTAGATTCCCAGTCTCTGGGAGGGTAAGAGCCTAGCTTGACATTAGAGGCAGTTAACAAATCCAAATGGGTTTCACATCAGCCTACTCCCTTTCCTGTTTATATCCCTTACTCTACTAAGCCCCCACTTACCCTCCTCTATTCCCTTATTCTCCCTTTAGGATACCCGGTCACTTCAATACAAATCAAAGTTGAGTTCAGTTCATACTGGACTCTTCTTATTGCAAGAGTATGTTACTGATGTAAATCTGTCCTTACTATTTTAACTAGTATCTGGCTTTGTCTTTGAGATGTTCTGTATCTTCACAGTTCAGCAGCCAATTACTTTGGCCAACGTCATCTACTAAATCTGGGACCTCTTTCTGCAGGTCCTCTTGTTATCCCTTCTGAGATTTCTCCTACACTCTCTGGAAGCTGTGGTTATCCCAGGTCCCATCCTTTAGTTCTAGAGACCAGAAAGACCCCAGGCTTTCCACTGCAGCCTTAGCTTTCCTACAGCTGCATGGTGACTACACCTGGTACTTAGGTCAAAAACACGAACCTTAGCTTGTGCCCGTCTCTTCCTCCAAATTTTATTTCGTATCCAAAATCTTTCTAGTTTTTCTTCAGTTTTCTGAGTTCTCAGGTAGTTCTTTCTACAATCTATATTTACCATCTATGGGAATGTTGGCCTTTAGATTATGCCACTATATTGGAAGAGAAAATTTCTTGTCTTTGCTTTGCATTTGCTGTGAGCTTACTTGAAATGCTAAGACTGTCACCACCACAACAAATCCTCTCTTCATGTAGTTGAGGTTCTTAAGATAACATTAATGTTGTACATACTGCTCATACAAGCATTTTTCTTAAATTTATTTTGTATAACAAATACAAATGTTAAAGTTGTTAGTGAGGTGGTATACCATAGGTTATGGAGACGGACAAGATCTATACATGGGCCATGGCACGCACTCACTGTATTATAACCCTGAGCAAGTTTCCTAACTTTTCTGCTCAACTCAATTCCTCAATTACACAGTGCTAACAATATTATCTACCTCACTAGGTTACTTTGAGGATTAAATATGAAAATATATACAAATGATAACAGCAGCTAATGTACAGAAAAAGCTTGGTAAATATTAGTTAACTCATATTACTGCATATGTGTGAAACAAATGTCTCCAATCCCCTTAATGTCTTCCCTCTAATGAAAAAAAAAACATTACTCACATTTAATACACATTTGAGGATCTTCAAAGATCAAGGTTATACAAGACAAAAATTAGAATGCATACAAGCAGAAAACTTGTAGCAGAGAAAAGGAAATTAGTACATCAGTCAAAATAGTCAATCTCTTAAATTATTTTTAAAACATTGGCTAAAACAGCAATGGCATACCACTTAATAACTATTAAATCAAAAATATTAAAATTAACAGCAAATGACTAATTTGTATACTGTGGTATACTTTAATGTTGATAGTGTGAATTGATACGATTGTTTGGAACAGTTTGCAATACACTTGAAAAACCAAAACACTTTATTATATGTGACACTGGACTTACTGTAACTCAACATTTACAGCATTATTTCCCTTCCCCTCCACAGTGAACAGAACTAATTCCAGATTCAGTTCTTTCCAATGTGTCCCATAATATCAATTACTGCATGTTTTCTGATATACATATGGAGAATGAAGGATGAGAAATGTCAAGCCCAGGGCCAGGAAGTACAACCATATATCAGGGAAGGTATGATAATAATACTAAGGAAATAAGACTCAAAAATCAAGAAGAGATGTGAGGCCAAAATCACACACAGAAGATCAGATTACATTACATCAGAGCTTTTATGATTCAGTTTGGAGTCAATGTTCTAGTGATGTACCTAGAGATACTAAGAACTATAGATAGTATTCTCATGATGTTTGCTGTTGTCATCTTTTAAGTACTAAAGAAATTTCATCCCTTTGAACTGGAAAGCAGAAGACACAAATAATCATCTGGCTTTTGAATTATTCTGGTGGAAGAGATGGACTGATTTATTTATATGTTTATCAGGCTCAGGAAACAAATTTGGTGTAGTCTACTGGCTCCTAATTCTCATTTACCAATAGGTTGTTAATGATTGGATTATGAAAAGGCTGACAAAAATCTTAGAAAATATTAATAGACTTCAGATAAACATACAGGAGACAGTACCATGCCACACCTCCTCCTCAGCTTTGATTTAAAAATACTTACAATGCTTAAAAACGCAAAAACATTAAAGCTGTAGACCAATTATTAAGCATATAGGAACATGATATTCATATACCATTAAAATAAATCTTTCAAGACCTGTTTTCCATCTCAGTCTAAATCAGGGGTATGGAGTTGTCCTTAACGAACTAACCTCAAAGAGCTCCGTGCATGCATAATAACTTTCTATGTGTTCCCTTTTATTCTTCCTTACCTGAATGACTTCATTACAATAGAAAACACATTAATATTGCCTTAGGAATTAAATGAATTAAACACTGATAATCAGCTACATTTATCATGTAATTTAATTTGCTTCTTTGTATATTAGCTTTTACGTACAGAATCAGGTATCTCAGGATCTCTAATATATAAAAGACCTGCATAAAAAAAAAACATTTGATGATATGCATAAAATCACAGCCGCAATAACTGGACCATAATTAGACAAGAGATCAGGGAATATACGCTCATTTATAAATGATTATATAAAGAGAAAACATGGGTTAAGTAACATAATAACATTATTTTTATATAAACAAATTAGTTATCCCAAGTCCTTAAAAGTTTAAGTTTTAAAAAACAGGTCAAGGTGAAGAAATACATTTGTAGTTTAAATGTCCACATGTGCTCCTTTGGGTGCTTTAGACTTGGATTTTGCTTCCTTTGAAATCTTTCCATTTTGACATTGAGTAAATCTGGCTACCGTAGAAACACCATCCACAAATTTGGTTTTGAAAAGAACGTTTGCATTGTTGAACATACCTTCTTTTAGTGACACCACAATGAACTTAAGGAAAAAAGAAAAAAAAGCATAAAAAACTTTTTGTGATATATTTGACATTTACTCCTTTTATACTGGGAGAAAAATAGTTTGGAGATCATTTTGATTTTCTTATTTCTTTAAATAGTTATATTAAGTACCTTAATGAATGCTAGCTTTCCATATTGTTTCAAAAATCTTTTAATTTTACTTTGAATCCTTTGTCACCCAATTTTACTACTTCCTGGTGGTTGACTGCTGTTGCTATCTTTTGTAGCTGGCATTCGGTTTTACAGCTAACTACAGCTGCTCCAGTGAAATATTTTTTCTTGTATATTTTTATAATGTCAAAGGTTTCAAGTTCCTATAGCACACCACTAGCCCAAATGGAACTTTTGAATACTTAGGCACCCCCTGCCACCCAGTTTAATGTTATTTGCCAAAACACTGCTATAATAAATACTCAATCCATAGTTAACTATGAGTGAAGTCCCAAGAGTTGTATAGTGCATCATTTATGCAAATATATTTGGCAGCCTCAGCTCCTAGAGCAATAGTGCAACAAAAACAAACTGTTTTTAGCTTCAAGAGGCTTTCTTCTACTTTTTGGCCATGAGAAATTAAATTCTCCCATCAAGTGTCACATGACTTTCTGATACCTGAGTTAAATATTCCAGAGACAGTTTTGATTGTACAATTTTATGGCAGCTAACTAGAAAAACAATATTAACCCTAAATCAATTCTGTATTATGACTAAACTGGAATCTCCATGCTACAACTAGCATTTTTAATGCCTAGATCTTTGTTTAAAAGGAATAGTGAATCTTTTTTCCTTCTATGCCTACTTAAATAAGAGTATATTTAAACAGATATACAATGCTTTAGTATTTATCAACCCTAAATATCTTACTAACATTGACTACTACTAAAGAATGGTTTTTAGGAGACATTCTTTTCTGGTTCTTACCTGAGAATGTGTGAAATGAGTACGTAGCATCTGTCCAATATTTTGGGTATGAGAAAGATCCAAGGCTGCATCTACCTCATCAAGGATATAAATTGGAGCAGGTTTGAAGAGGAGCATGGACAGTATTAGTGACAAGGCCACTAAAGACCTAAGAAAAGGTCAGTGGAAGAAAAGTCATAAAAATTTGATTTTATCATTTATCAAAAACACTGAAGCAAATATGTGATCCTATTGTGAATACAGCAGATTTATCTGAAAGGTAGTCATTTAAAAAAATCTTGAGTTTTAAACTTTAACACTTTTGTTGTATTAAAATATTTGATTTTACACTTTGGGAGCCCAAGGCAGGTGGATCACGAGGTCAAGAAATCAAGACCATCCTGGTCAACATGGTGAAACCCCGTCTCTACTAAAAATACAAAAAATCAGCTGGGCATGGTGGCGCGTGCCTGTAATCCCAGCTACTCAGGAGGCTGAGACAGGAGAATTGCCTGAAACCAGGAGGCGGAGGTTGCGGTGAGCCGAGATTATGCCATTGCACTCCAGCCTGGGTAACAAGAGCGAAACCCGTCTCAAAAACAAAAAAATTTGATTTTAGCTTTCCATTTTTCCTCTTTTCAGAAGCATGCTATTTCATAAGACAATTTTAATAATGTCATATTACATTTGGTCCCTATTCTTAAGATCATCTTAGTTTTAAAAGTTCTTTTTCTTTTCCTTCCCAATTTCGCTTATTAGAGCATAGGTAGCAGGTGACTAAGGGCTATGTAATTATTTAAGACAACAGCTATTGTCTTGGTAATGTAACTGGGTTAGATGTCATTTTTCAGACTTTCATAATGTATACTTATGTAAGCATGCATATACAGACAAACACAGACACACACTATATACTTTTGGCACCACTGCAAATAAGCTGTACAGATGATGGCCCATTACTCTACGTACATCATGTCAAAGTTCAAACAAGCTTACATAAAATTTAGTTACACAGCATATTTTCAGTTCTCTTCTAGAAGGATCATACTTCTATTTTTTTCTTAAAAATATATAATTCATAAAAAGTCTTAATACAAAATATTTATGAATACTTCATATTAGACTAAAAATTAGAGTAACATTTGTAATATTCTGTAACTAACTTCAAGTATCTCCTGGCATATATAGTACGAGAAGAGGCAACTCAATGCTTGCTGCATCTTCTTTTTGAGACAGAATCTTGCTCTGTCACCCAGGCTGGAGTGCAGTGGCATGATCTCGGCTCACTGCAACCTCCACTTCCTGGGTTCAAGTGATTATCTTACCTCAGCCTCCTAAATAGCTGGGATTACAAGTGCCTGCCACCACACCTGGCTAACTTTTGTAGTTATAGTAGAGACAGGGTTTCACCATGTTGGCCAGGCTGATCTTGAACTTCTGACCTCAAGTGATCCATCTACCTCAGTCTCTCAAAATGCTGGGATTACAGGCGTGAGCCACTATGCCCAGCCCAAGGCTTGCTGCATTGTAATAGAGGTATTTATTTAAAAATATGTAAGTAGAGAAAAAAATGTGTGTACAAGTGGAGAAAAAAAGAATCCTAGCCAAAAAAAAAAAAAAAGAATAAAACAGTATAATCAAAACCAATCACATTGAGACTGTTAATCTCCTCTATAAAAGGGAGCTAAGGTCATTTAGCCAACCTAAAATTATGTTTCATTGTCTTTCTCTGTGATGAGTGTCTTAAGTATTGAATTTTAAACTTAAAATCTGCTACACTGGAGGGTTTAACTGCCATGCTGTATAGTGGTATAGCTAAAAATAACTTTATAGCATCTTAATTATGAAAGTAATTTATAGGTCCAATAAGAAGAGAAGCATACATTTCTTATTTTCTTCAAAATATTTTCTAGGGATTGGCAAATACAGCTAAAGATATTAGGATCTAAACTATGAAATTCAATTTTGATGAACAGGCAGCAGGAGCTGTCTTTTCGATTCTTAAATTATTTACAAACCATATCTATTGTAAAAATATAAGTAAAATCTATATCTACTCATAAAAATGATAAAAGGGGTAATAAGAAAAATTAACAGGTGACAATATTTTCTATATACATAAAGAAGGGTTACATGATGGTATTACAGGACATGAACAATTCAAGGTTTATGGATTATATATCCTGCAGGAGCAAAAAAAATATTAAATTAAACACATTTCAATTATGTGAATATTTACAACCTTCTTTCAGGAGGTTTTAATTAATTGGCTATCTGCAGGTAAGGAGTGAGGACATATGACCTTTTGGGTTTCTATGACTATGTTGATTTTCTGAATCACTGCATAATGCTGGGTGAAAAGTTCCTGGAACTCGAAATCCATGCTATTTCCCAACACTCTTCCTTTATACAGATCCAAGGTTCCATCTGGTATCACTTTCCTTTTGCCTCAGAACTTCCTTTAACCTGCAGTAGTATGGTTCTGCTAAATCAAATCCTTTCACAGCTTTTGTTTTTGTCTGAAAAGTATTCATATTGTCTTCAATTTGAAGAATATTTATGTCAGACATGCAATTTTAAGTTGATAGGTTTTACTTTCAACACTTTACGGACCAGACTTCTGGCTTGCATAGTGTTTAATGAGAAGTCTCAAGTCATTTTTATTTTTATTCACTGGTGTATAATATGTCTCTTTTTCTCTAGCTACTTTTAGGATTTTCCTCCTAATCACTGGTTTTCAACACTTTTGTTCTGTTTATCCTGGAGGTTAACAGAACTCAAGTCTGTGGGTTTACAGAATTCATCAAATCTGGAAAATATGGAGCTATAATTTCTTCAAGTATTTTTCCATCCTTCCTATTCCTCTCCTTTGGAACTCCAATTACTTGTACATTAGACAGCTTCCCATAGGACACTGAAGCTGTTTTTTTTTCCTGTTTTTTATTTCTCAATGTAACTTGAATAGATTTTTTTATTGCTGTGTCTTAAAATTTACTCATTTTTTTTAAAGCTGTTAATCTTATGCAATGAACCTTTCCTTTTTTAATCTCTAGAAGGTCCACTTAATTTTTTTTAGTAGCTTCTATTTCCCTCAGTATGTTCATGTTTTATTGTAATTCTTGAAAATGATTAACGATAACTCTAACTTCCTTGTTTCCTACTTTGATCATCTGTCATTTCATAGTCTGTTTCTACTCATTGATTTTTTAATTTTTCATTACATGCTGGACATTGTGGTTATGCTGTTTAGTATGTCAATTTGTTTTTTTTAAACCTTCTTGAAAAACCATTGGCCTTTATTCTGATAAATAAGTAACATGTAGGTCAGTTTCTTAGGGTGTGTCTAGATTAGTCTTCAGTTCAGGACAGTAGAGACCTAACCAAGGTATAGCACTCTGGGGCACTGAAAAATTCTAATCATCTTTCTTTTTAACTTAGACCACTGACCTCTGTTTGGGTTCCCATTCTGTATCTGAAGTCCAAAAACATATGTGAACATAGGGCTCAGCATTTCTGTTTCATCTTGCCCTGGACTATTGGACTATTCATTTTCTAGTATTTGAAAATAGATTTTTTTAAAAACATATTTTGTCTAATTTTCTATGTACTTCTTATTTCTCCTTTGTCACCTGCTATTTTAATCAAATGTTACTAAAATCTTTAGTCTTATATATTAGGCTCCTTAAATTCTACAGCAAAGGTAGTTAAATTAAAACAGAAATACAATTGTGAGGTAATGAGATGAATTATAATAAAGTAAGAGAAATTAAAATTCTAATATTGAAAAGTGATTTCCTCACCTCTGACCACCACTAAGTTCAGTTAAGTTTTCTTTCCAGGTATTTCCTAAGGCAACCTTGAATTCCAGGCCATCCAAAACAGTTTGACCCTCTGGTGGTGCAAGCATAGCATTAGCACCAGGCAAAAGAGTAGAAAATATAGAGCCAAAGTCCTTGTTCACCTAGATTAAAAAAATTAAACATCAGCATGCTTTCCAAGAAGAATCAATTATTGATATTGATATATGTACATGCAACAAAGCAGTTCTACTTCATTGTCTGCTACTCTAACTGAGGGGCTGACAAACTATGGCCCATGTGACAAATCTGGATATGCTCACAAGCAAAAAATATTAGTATCTGGCCCTCTACAAAAATGAATTCCTGAATCCTGCTGTAATTTCCAGGGGAACTAGAATGTACAGCTCTAACTCTACTCCAAAGTTTTGATGCTTTGGTAGAACATACTGCAGGAATCATCAAAATACACGCAATTGTATCCCATGAGAATAAAAGACAAAATAGAGAAGCAAACAAAAACAAAAGTCTTTTTGGAATGAAGTCTTCTCTTATAAAACCTTTCTTTTTCCTCTTGACTGATGATAGAATAAGATGGGTCTATGGTTACTGAAGGCCTAAGCAGATTAGGGTGAGACCCAGGAGAAAAAGGGTCATGAAATCAAAGGACCAGATCTTTGTGGTCTTTGTTCAAGGTGTTAAAGGATTCTATTCTATATGCCTCATCTCCTAGATGAAGAGGTTAAGCTGGTGAGGGCCAGAAATAGGATTAGATCCCAAAAGAAAAGAAAGCTGTTTGGCCTGTCCCCGTCTTGCCACAGAAGGAGACAGAGATTTAGGACCAAAAACCTAGCTTCTAATAGGGTTAACTTTTGTTCGCATGCACTTGATTGATGATTTGGGAAATTTAGCCATCTGTCTTCAAAGACATGACTAATATTCTTAGTTCAGCAGTCAAACTTGAAATTGTAACACACACACACATACACAAAGACTTGATAGCCAAGTTCTCTAGAGAAATCTCCAAATTCAAAGGCAGGTATACAGAATTCAAATGTAAATACACTTTTTAATACATACTTATAGTAACAAGAAAATCTCAGACTCAAGCAGTACTAATAAATATAGATTTACTAAGGAACACACATTTTAAGAGCAATCCCACACCTGCTGAATAATATCCTACAAAGTGGAAGCAGGTTCTAAGCCAAGTGGGGTAGCGGCAGCTCAGGACCAAGAGACAGGAATGCTCCTAAACCTGAATATAACCGTGAACCCAGTGTGAAACTTCCTCTAAAAGAGAATGGACAGAGAAGAATAGAGCCCTATGCTATATAGAAAATAAGTAATATTCATAGATTCATATAAAGATGAAATAAAATAGAACTCTGCAAGTCCAAAGAGGCTATGAAGGAAGCAAAGAAGAAACAAAAAAAGCCTAGAATACTCTGGCTTTGTCACTTTGTCAATCAAGTCTGCCTGAAGCCAGAAGGAAGAATACAACGCTGATGATAAACATATCTACTTCACTAGGTTACTGTGAAGATTAGATGAGAAAATTAATTTGAGAATAGTGACTAGAATATAATAAGCACTGAATAAATCTTTGGAAGAACTGTGGATACTGGGGAAGAGCAGGTTATGCTTAGACAATAGATTCTGATTTGTACTAAGTCCAGAAACTCTGGCAGTAAAAAAGAAAAAAAACCTCTCAGATCTAGTGTTAAATTGACATGCTGCACAACAATAACAGGGTCAGCCTTTTGCTTCCATTTTTAAAGGAGACAAATACTACAGGGAATGGAGCATTGAAAATAAGGCTTAGAGAAGGAAAAAAACAAGGTGACTAAAAGAGATAATTGTGCTGCATTAAAGTTCCTACAGAATTACAAAGAGAAAAAGAGGCAATGTGCTCAAATAAAACCCAGAAGGCACAAGAGTCTTTTACTGTAGTAAAAATGGATAAACTTCTGCATGAGAGGCTAAGGAATTATCCTATAGGAGACAGATACATGAAGTCAGGAAAGAGGAAGTAAAGAAGCCTGAGATCGGCCGGAGTTGTCCTAATACAAAAATGGAATTAGGATTTTTTTGTTGAGTAAGCATCTTGTAAAAGAGAATACTAAACTTGCCTTGTTTATTGTCCAAATTTTAGAGGTACAAGAACGTCAGCATCGGGTAGCAGTCAAGTCAAAAAAGAAAAAATGCATCTAAAAAGTCTGAGGTTTTAATTAAGGTGTGAACATGTGTCTCAAACAAAGATCAGCCATTTCAAATTTCTTACTGAGTATAAATGCCCTGATAATATATTTTCATCCTTGCCACCTCAAGTAAAACAAAACAATATTTTGGGGTTCAAATACCTTTTGCCAAGCAATATTTAGGGCTTGGTTTTTCTTCTTGTCAAGGTCTTCTATAGTTGTAAGAATTTTGGATTTGTCATTTTCCACAATTCTCTTCTTCTTCATCAAGTCATTATACTGTGAGAAAGAAAACATAATTGACTGAAAATATAAAATCTCTATTCTGGAATTCAGTCAGAAATAAACAGGTTTCATTATTTTTATATTATGATATATATATTCCTATTTCCAAAAAGATATAATGCAGTAAGAGTTATATATACTCTTGTAATATAAATATATACTATATGATGTGCATGTATATATACATACTCTTAAAAAATTAGGAGTAAAATCATCCATATATATATAAACAAAATTAAATTGCTAGAACTTAGAATTTATCAGACAAGTTCTTAAAATATTTTGACTCCACTAATACTTTCTTATCTCCTTAGCAGCCAAGGCAAAAAAAAAAAAAAAAAAGTGTTATATATAAACTTAAGTAGCCCTGAAAGCTCTCGACTTAACATCAGCCTTAGCAGTGACATGAACAAAATTTTGATCCTTCACCATGATGGTCCTACATAAACAGGACCTTATTATAGTTTTTATTTTAGGTTCTGGAATACATGTGCAGAATGTGCAGATTTGTTACATTGAATACATGTGCCATGATGGTTTCCTGCACCCATCAACCAATCATCTAGGTTTTAAGCCCTGAATGCATGAGGATAAAGGGAATTGGACTTTATTTATCCCTCGATTGTATGACATTAAACTCCTCCCCAGGTTCTGGCCATCTGGTCCTTGACAGCTCCTTTGAACATAATAAACTCACTATTGTCTTATGGCCCCTGCACTGTTCTCCCTTCCTGAATGCTCTTTCTCTATATCTGACTTAACGGTTCCCTGAAATTTCAGCTCAAATAGCACGACTTTAGAGTAGTCTTCCTTTGAGCAAGGCTGTAGAGGGATAATCATACCACCAACAGCAGTGAGACTTCCTAACATATTTCTCATTAAAGCCCTACATTTCAAGGAGGCTTGAACATCTCTAGCCTGCCCTACTGTCTTCCTTGCTGTCCCTCTCCTTTATAGCCACACTCCCCAAGCCTCCTCTCAACATTTTTACCTTATTTCTGCATGAAAATCCATGTAATTGCTTATGTAGATGGATACAAAACACAAAAAATAAAAGCCCATCTGCTCATCAACAATACAGGCTTCCCCTCTGCTAAAGAGATAGGAGTTGATAAATTCTTTTGGAAAAAAAAAATACTAGACTCAGGTCTCATTAATAGAAGTAAACCAGTAAAAGCGAACAAGTTTCATCATGTTATGCAGGTCAAATTCAGAATAAAGTATTCCTTCCACAAATATGCCACATATTGCAAAGCTTTAATGTAGAAGTGAAAACCAGCAGGAGCATTTTATAGAGAGATTACAACACCTTCATGATTCATCTGTTTGGTATCTAACATAATCTAGACTCTTTATGCATATTTATACCAATAAGTTAAAAAAACGTTATGGTAAAATTCTTAAAAGTAATTGTGCTCTTATTATTAGTGTTGCAGATGAATTTTACTCTATGATTTGCAAATTCAAACATAATTTTGCAAAATTAAGGAAGGTAAGGAACATTAATATAAAATTACTAAGAGAGCTATTTCTTATGGCTATCTTAAAAGTAAGGAATGCTTCCTCTGCTGGGTCTTTCTAGTGAAAGGTCCTCCCAAGTTCATCATTAGATGACAGTAAATTCTCTTCCCAGACTCAGTTTTGTCAGGTTAGGGGAGATGAATAACATTATCAAGTAAATGAGAGCATTAAAACTGAGAAAAGGCTGCAGGATTTACAGATTAGTGAAACAGTATTTATGTATATAATGGATTTAGTCGTTAGTTATATAATAGTTTCAGTAGACAGTAGAGTCAAGAGAAAGCAGTTTTGGAATGACTGGTGACTAGGCAAACAGCAGCGTACCTTACTCAAGGCTTTTCAATGCAAGTGAAAGAAATGATAGAAATGTGAGGAATTAACAAGATTCAAAAATGTCTGACAAAGAACAAAAGCCAGTGGAAAAGTCATTCCAGGTGTAACAGAATGTAAAAACAATGACACAAAAGAGTAATAAGAAAAAAATGACAAAAAGAGAAAAAAAGCAGAAAGAAAAGTATCAAGGACATCTGCAAAAGGTTAACTCTAATAATTGCTATCAATGGTAGTCATTTCCTAATGGGGCCAGATGCTCATAGGAAATTGACTCACCCGCTCTTCAGCTTCTGTCAGTACATTCATAGCTCTCATATTGACATTTCTTCCTAGTTTCTCCTTCATTTCTTGCAACTTATGAAGTCTTTGACCAGCTTCTTTAGGGTTGTTAGTTTTGAAATCATAGGCACTATTGGGTTGGCCAAAGAGGTGTCTCTCTGTATTAATCCAGTCATAATCTTTCAACATTTTGGATACCTAGCCACATATAAAAATAGATGGAGATCAGATCTATGAAAGTTTACAAAGCAATATATATAAACCAGTTTCTTAAATATCTAATACTTTTTAATCAAATACTGAAGAGAAAGAACCCTCAATGACTCATTTTTAAAAATGAGTTTCATTACTGACAAGAATAAGATGAGTATTTCACCTGGGGCACAGATTACAGAAGAGTTTGTATAGCAAAAGATCTCCCTATTACTTTGCATTAGAAGAGCCAGCTCACAAATCTTACAAAGTATATGCAAAGCACCTGTATTAGAGTGAAACATAAGTCAGATAGAACTCCTTTAGAACTTACCAAATTCCATCTATTGCTTCAAAAAAACAACTTGTGAGAAGTTAAAATTATTTTAATACTTAAGTCATAGATTTGGTAAAATTATGGAGACTAACGCTGACTGAGACCTAATAATTTTTGTCTCAGAACTATATTCTAAGAAACTGCCCTAAACATGGACTCTGTCCCTGCTCCCACCATTCTGAAAAAGGCACAGTATAATATTTTTTCATGTAATACAACTGATTATACAGTTCAAATTATAGTGCTTAAAGAATACTTTATTCTACTAGAATTATGATTCATTCTCACTGGCAGAATCCAATCTTTGTTAATTTGTTAACCTGCATTAATTCCATGAATATGGTCTCACCTGTAGGCCCCAAAATAAAATTAACATTTCTACTGTATCTTCCCCTTTTGACCTGTAAGCTCTCTGAAAGCATTGAGTATAGTTGTCAGTGCCTGGCACAGTATCTGATATTAGTAGGTATGCAATAAATCTTTGATTAACTATGTTTTTCAAAGAATTGTTGACTTCTTAGCAGCCCCACTTGCAAGTCCCTCCTTCTACTCTTTCAAGTGTAAATAAAATCTCCTAGCAATCACCAGTACTAGCATTTTCAATTACCAAAAAACTATTAGCAGTAACATTGGCGTTGGTAATATTTCAGTCAGTCCACTATCACTAAGCTAATGGGAAATCAATAGTAATAAAGTGGGAGATTATAATGTAGCCACAAAAAATGTTTTTTAAACCAAGTTCCACGGTTCTTTTAGAAAAGGGAGAGATTGCTTTGTATGGTTCTTAATCTTTCGGAGGTTAAAGTTCGTGTATTTTTAGGATGCTAAAAAATTCCTGGACGTAAGAAAACATGCTGGATGAATTAATACCATGTGAATGCAGCTTCTCAACCAAGCAATGAATTTCTACAAAAGCACGTGTTCTCTTTAAAGCACTAAAGTAAATGCGCTGTGATACATCAAAGAAAGCAAGCATGGGGTAACCTCGAAAACTGCTTGGCTAAACATCAGATTTTTTTTTATAAAGTTGCAGATAATGACAGCAGTGACACTCAAAGACATCTGGAAGCCAATTCAGTCCTTTTTTAGGTTACCTGTATATACAACTCTGTGAGTTCTTTAAATTCAATTTGAAATAAGGTATAGAATCATTACTAGCACATAAGTAATTAGTTCTATCAACATTTGGTGGAGAAAAGTTATTACCATGGGAGACCACCAAACATTTGGTAAATACACCTTGTAGATGGGAACAAATAATTAAAATGAAATCTAAAAGTAAAACATTTGTGCCATTTGTTGAAATTTAGCATTGTTGAAAAGCAGTTAAGAGCTGCAAGCTCAAATTTATGTCAGGCTGTAATTCTGCCATTTATATTTATAGAGTTCTCCATCAAGCAGTTTTCTAAAATTTTTCAAGAGCTCAGAAACAAAAATTTGATTAAGTATAAAAAATGAACACAAACGTGCCTTTGCTGCACCATCTTCAGCCTCCCGTTTATGTTTGCTGATGTTGTGGTCTAATTCCTTAATTTTAAGCTGAGAATCATTGTTTTGCTCCTTGTGCTTTGCCACTTCTGCGTATTTAGCTTTAATTACAGTGTCTTGGGCTGTTATCACCTCTTTTTGCTTGGTCACCTCTTCTTGGGCTTTATTTACTGACTCCTAAAACAAAAAATTAAAATATGTGGTGAGGTAACATGTAAATATTTTTAATTTACTAAAAAATTATCTGGCAGATCCCTAGGCAAGATGGCAATGTGATTACAGGCAGAAAGATGATCACCTAATCCTCTATATATCACCATTAAAAGGACTAATGAATTAACAGAGAAGAAAACTTAGATTACCCCTGGAAAAAGGGGTTGGGGTACACAGTGTTTATGCTGGAAATTAGAGCATTTCTGCTAGATGTAACGTAGATAGAATCACCTGGGTGAGGAATAAGAGGAGCTACTAGAAGCTGACTGATGTATGCAACTCCAAAAGAGGCAATTCTGGATGAGTAAAAGCCAAGTATGCCTTATTCTCTAATCATGACAAGTGAAAAGACTGAGAACACTTAAGTCAAATATCTTAAGCTAACGTTTCATAAAAAGATTAGCATTTTCAAATTCTCCAATTTGATAAATAAATCCTACCTTATTTTTAGCCACCTCAGCTGCCATTACTTCAATCTGACTTTCATAGGATTTGATAGCTTCATTTACAGCTTCAAGCTGTTGCTTGTAAGAGGTATGTTCTCTCTTGAGCTCTTCCAGTTCCAGAGTAATAGCTTCAACTTCCTATAAAAAACACAGTATTTGGGTATTCACACAGGTTATTAACTACTAAAAAACAAATATGTACAGGAAAATTAAATTAGTAATAATCTTATACAAGTAAGACCCACAGCTTTGTTACTGCTCTGCTACCAAAAGTACAGGTTAAGCTGCTTCCCCAGGAAGAGGAAGGTTATTTTCCTATATTAAAAAGACAAAAGTATGTGTAATTTTTATAGGTTCAAAGAACTCTGCATAAATTATTTCCTTTATCCTTTATTCCTACGGGAAAAACAATATAAAATTCTATGTAACAGATGAATTAGTGGAAGTAAAGCTTTTTTAAAAACAAAATTGTTCAATGTGTAAAAAAGTTTTTCAATATTCTTCTTTCCCACTATAGCCTTCAGTTTATTACAACAGCAGTCCCCAACCTTTTTGGCACCAGGGACCAGATTTGTGGAAGATGATTTTTCCATATGGCAGGAGCAGGGAGAGAGTATGGTTTTGGGATAAAACCACCCCATCTCCAATCATCAGGCATTAGATTCTCATAAAGAATGAGCAACCTAGATCCCTTGCATGCACAGTTCTCAAAAGGGTCTACACTCCTGTGAGAATCTAATGTCGCTGATCTGACAGGAAGTGGAGCTCAAGTGGCAATTCTCATTTACCACACATCTCACACGTTACTGGTCTGTGGCCTAGGGGTTGGGGACCCCTGCATTAGAAAATACTTTGTGCAGCTATTTAATGACAAGAATCTTAGTGGGCTAAAAAACAATGTGAGGAAAATATATTTAGGTGAAATTGCATAAAACAGTGATTACGAGTAGTCTTTGGAGACAAAAACCTAGGTTCAAATTCCAGCTTTGGCATTATCTAAAAGATATAGTAAAGTACCATCAGTTTACAATTGAGCAACACTTTGTAAACATAATATGCTTTGTCTTACATCATGCTCTCACAGTGCACATTCACTTAGGTGCTTACCAAATAAAAATGTCAACTTACTGAATCTCTGATATGACATCCACATCATCAAATAATCCACTCCTGAAAAAGGCCATCCACTCTTGAAGGAAGCATTTACCATCAACTTCGCCCTTTCCTTAAAATTAGCATTTCCTACTCACAACTATGAAACACTCAACTGCAGGATTTCAGACTTCAGAGTTCTTATTTTGGAATATTTGCATTATACTGACTAGTTGAGTATCCCAAATCCAATCTGCTCCAATGAGCATTTCCTTTGAGCCTCAGGGTCAACACTCAAAAAGTTTCTAACTGCTGTATTTCGGATTTGAGATGCTCATCCTGTATATTCCTTGGACTTGTAAGAAGTTTGTTTCCAAAGAACACTGCTCACTTTTAGATTTTGAAATTAATTCTGAGGAATAAGGTCAACCAATGATGCTGTACCACCATCAGCTCTATGTTGACTTTAAAAGGTTGGTTCAATTTCAAAAAGAAGTTATTTACCTGCTGTTTTTCCTTCATTTTCTTGCTAGATGCATCTGCCTTTGTTTTGGCACAATCCAGTTTCTTCTGAGCATCCTTTAGTTCTCGCTCTCTCTCAGCTTCTGCGTTTTTCATTTTATTCTCCAGTACTTCATATTTTTCTTCTGCTTTTTTTTGGATTTCTTTAGTGTTTTTCAAAGTCTCCTCACTTTCCTCTGCATCAAAAAGTAGGCAAACGTGGCTAAATTAACATGTATAGGTGAAGGTTTACAAATTCAACTTTTAAAAGAAGAAATTGGAAAATTATAGGCTAGAATTTAAGAAAATTAATGATCCCAATGATATTCTAGAAATGGTATAATGAAACACAGATCCTACCTAAAAGCCAAACTTGAATATTCTAAAGATCTGTAACAGAATAATTTTATTCTGAAATTAAACTTCACCTACAACTTTCCTTTTACAAAGGTATTGAAGCAACTTATTTAAAAAAGAAAAAAAATTACAGATCCTACTTTTAATGCATGTGTATGGTTCCTAAAACCAGAACAGTCTAACTATAGTGTTTTTCCTATAGTTGCCAGAAAGAGTATAATTTCATAAACAAGCTTACTGTGTGTTTTACTTTGCGTTCTTTGCCTATTTTATTCAGGAAACTTCTCATTACAGTTGACAAATAATGTAACAGCATGTCTAGGATACAGCAAAGGAAAAATATCCACAAATTTGTGAAAGAAAAAAATAAAAGAGCAATATTGAATGAACACGTTGCTGTAACAACTGATGTATATTGTGAGTGTTAGGACCCAGGTGCAAATATAGCCTTGGAAGTCATTACTGAAATTATTAAAATATTAATGGAGAAGCAAGTGTGTGGATATTGCCTTAATGAATGACAAAAATTAAAACTACCATATACAATTAAATACTAAGGAAAACATAAAAGCTGTCTTCTTAAAATGAACAATGAATATTAAAAATTTTTGTGTAACAAAAATACTGTGAACACAAACACAATTAAAAGACCAGTACATAAGTTAAAAAAGATATTAGTAGGAAATTTGCAATGCACATAACCTACAAGAAACTAGGACTCTTAAGAATGAGAATGGGAAAAAAATCATGAAAAACCCATGGGCAAAAGAAATAAATAGAAAATTCACAGAAGTAGAAACCCAAAGGTCCAATGAACATACAAAAAAGATCTCAAATTTCATCAGCCATTAGAGAAATGCAAATTAAATGTTAATGCATGCTATCTTTTCACAACCAGCAGATTTGGAAAATTTTAGAAGTCTGGAGAGAAAAGAACTTGGAGAAATGAAAACTTTCATATGCCACTGATGGAAATGAATATTGGTTAAAAAAAATGAATACTGGTAAAAATGAACAGATCTTTGACAATATATAATAAAGATGAAATGACTATACCTGAAGACCCAGAAATCCCATAATTGGATCTCCCCTAAAGAAACTTTATCATATGTGTCTTAAACATAACATAGGTATAGGTGATACCTAAAGTAAGGTAAAAGACAGGAATAAAACCAGAGATTAAGCGTGGGCTGTTTTCATCTTACCAATGGTTTTTTTAAGGGCATCTAATTCTTCTTGTTGCTTGTGATACGAGCTTTGCTGGAGCTTCGTTTGTAATAAATCTGCCTCTTCAGTTTTCATCTCCCACTGCTGTTTTAGTTGACGATACCTTACAAAAACAGAAACGTAAGAAATGACTGTAATGTTTCTAGTAATTGAGAAATACATTCAAACTTCAGACTCTTACCTAAAATAAACTCACAAACATTATAAACAATATAAGATGCTACTGGTTACAGGAATAATTTTGATGACTTTGAAGTTTCTGAGGTGCCAATTCAAATTTAGATGTGGTCACTGAAGGTAAACAACTCTAACTGACCAAAATCCATAATAAATATTCATAGAAAACACTAAAAATTTTTAATAGCTAGGTTTCCTTAAAAATAATCCCTCTTGCTAACTAAAAAAAAACAACAAAAAAACCAGTAACACCAATTACTCGCCACGAAAAATGGATGAATTACAACAAATAAAATTCAAAAATTTAGATATTTATTTATTAACCTCATTTTCTAACATTAAAAATGAAAATAATGTTCCCTACTTCTAGAGTAAGAAAAATAGTTTGGAACTTAGTTATTTAAAACACACTTTGTTGAAAACTTTGTAATTCTATCCCAGTTCTGGCTGCTTAGTTACGTCTTTGAAAGGTATTTAGCGAATTCAGTTGCAGTGAAATTTCAAGTTAATATAAATTCACAAAGTACCTTGTCACTGGAAATTCATGTCTGGGGAAAAAAGGACAAAACTTTTATAAAATATATATACTACCTTGAATTTTATTGCCTGAAGCTGTACTTGCCAGTACTTAATAATTTTAACTTCAAGTTGATTTAAAAATGTGGAGTGTAGAAATATTTTTAAAAAAAGATATTACTTTCCTGACATGGTGTGAAACAATGGCTTTAGATGATCCTTCCACCATTCTCATATTTTTCAAAATCTATTTTCCTTCCTTGACCTCAGTGTCACAATTAGCAAAGAAGCCAATTCTGTGGAATAAATGATCCAATACTACTGAACAAAATTAACAGTTCTAAGCCGAAATGTTGACTACAAACTCATCACCTCGCTAGAACTTAGACATATCACAGAAAAATTCTGTTGTACTCTTCTCACAGTAAAATGCATTTATTCTATGGTTAATTTATATTCATGAAGGTAAAATGCGGGCCTTTACATGCATGTGATATCTGAAAGTAAACAGAGTGGATCTCTTGAGGCCAGGAGTTTGAGACCAGCCTTGCCAACATGGCGAAACTGTCTCTACTAAAAATACAAAAATTAGCTGGGTATGGTGGCACATGCCTGTAATCCCAGCTACTTGAGTGGCTGAGGCCGGAGAATCACTTGAACCCAAGAGGCAGAGGTAGCAGTGAGCCGAGATCGAGCTAATGTACTCCAGCCTGGGTGACAGAGTGAGACTCTGTCTCAAAAAAAAAAAAAAAAAAAAAAAAAAAAGCACAGAAAAATTCTGATTCGATTTATATCTTTTAACAGCCATCCTGACTGAAAATCTCGTCCATAGTGTCCCCAAAAGGCTTGGTGCCATTTTAAGCTTTCATAACTACAGAAATTCAATGCTAAAAATGTACCCAAAAATAATCACTTCAAAATGTATTTAGATTTAAATTTTATTTAGGATTATGAATTCTGAATAAAATCTTTTTAATCAGTTCCTATTTGTCATCTTCAGAGAGACTGAAAAATAATTACAATTAAATTTTTTTTTGAGACCAGGTCTCACTCTGTCCCCAAAGATGGAGTGCAGTGGCACAATTTCAGGTGACTGCAACCTCAAACTGCAGGGCTCCAGCAATCTACCCACCTCAGCCTCCTAAAGAGCTGGGACTGCAAGCACATGCCACCACACCTGGCTAACTTTTTAAAATTTTTTACAGAGATATGGTTTCTCCATGTTGCCCAGGCTGGTCTTGAACTCCTGAAGCTCAAGTGATCCACCCACCTCAGCCTCCCAAAGTGCTGGGATTACAGGTGGGCACCACCAGGCCTGGCCAAAATTTCAAAAAATGCACTTTGTTAAGTTTGTAGCTTTTGTAACTCAAGAAACTTTTAATTCAAGTGTGGACTATTCTCCCAGATAACCAAAGAACCAGTCACTCAATCCTTCGTGTGTTTACTCAACAATTAGGTCCTCCATGAGGCTTTTCTTGGCCACCCAGTATAAAATTTCAAGATGAAGTTTTGCCCTAGATAGTTCCTATCACTTTTCCTGATTTACATTTTTCTTAGAACTAGCGAACATGTTTTACAAATTTATCTTTCTTTATTGTCTGTTTCTCCAACAATAAAAAACTAGATGAAGGCAGAGATATTTATCTGATCCCCAGCCTCTAGAAGAGTATGTGGCACACAGGAGGAACTCAATAAATGTTTACTGAGTGACACAAAAGGGTTACATTAGCATGATCCCAATAATGAAAAAACAAAAATAAGCCTATACCTCTGTTATACAAAAATAGAAGTGATGTTCAAAAGTATATACATATTATCTTACCCATACCTACAGAGAAGAAATACTGTAAGGAAACACTTGTTTTAGTGCCGATATTCAACATGAACTTGTTTACCTGCTCACTAGACAACCTAGCAGATCCTTAATACATGTAGAACAGCCACAATGCTAATAAACTTACTGTGGGCACCTGATCAAGGCTATACTGTATCATATTAATGTCAAATCAAGAAATCAAGTATTCACTGGTATCAAACCTCAGAGTATCAAAGGGTTTCCCCACCAACCCTAGCCAAATGCTAGTATATTTCTCAGCAGAAAGAATGGAATAGTTCATTGATTTTTTTTTTTCATTTCACTTAAATAGATCTTGCTAATTTCATACAACAAAGACATCTCTCTTAACAGAAAAAAAAATTAGATAAATAACTGGTAAGTTATCAACTCACAATTTAATCAAGTATTTTAAATAAAACCAAAAAAATTTGAGCTAAATATCTGAGAAAAGTCAGAAGCTTTATTTCTTGAAATAAATTTCCTGTCATCTTCTACTATGCAAATCTTTAACAACAACAAATAAATGTATATACAGTTCTTACTTCTCAGCAGTGTTTTTAAGACCTGCTAATTCCTCCTCTAGAGCCCAAAGCTCATTCTCTTTGATTCTCAGTTCATCCTGAACATCTTTGAGTTCTTGAAACTTGGTTAAAATAGAAGTTGCCTGGGATCGAGCACCTGATAGAGGCAAATTGACACATGTCCTGCACATTAAGTTATCAGATATACACTAAACAATAAAACACTAAACAATAAAAAGTCTTCTAAGAGAAATATATCCAAAATGATTCAATAGTAAATATTTTAGTGAGCTTATGAAGCCATAGAATTCATTCCATCATCTGAACCTTAGGACACAGAAACTGATCATAGATCCAAGAAGTTGTGGCAGATATTATTTATTCAAAATAATCACTTGTCTACTGGGCCCATCCTCCACCCCACTGACATTGGAGTTGGCTATGTGATTTGCTCTGGCTAATGAAATGAGGAAATGTGTCTCTTCTGAAAGTAAGCTTAGGAGGCAGTACGTAATTCACTATTTACTTTCCGTTAGCCATGAGAGAAGTATGTTCAAGACAGGGACTACTTTTTCTTCAGACTGAGTCCCAGAGTAAGAATAGCACCAAGCAGAAAGGCAACTGATCTGCAGTAGATGCAGCATAAACATGGAATAAATTTGTTCTAAGCTAAGATTTGTGGGCTGTTTGTTACCATGTAATAACCTGATCTAAGTTCTGATACAGTGGAACAAGCAGAATAAACTGGCTTCACATTATGCAACTATAATTACCTGGCAGTGACAGGCTGAGGTATTATGTTGACAAAGAAACGCTGCAGGTTTGATGAAAGAATGCTAAGGTCAATTAGAAATGATGTTTAAACGCTCTGTAATTAGAGTACGGGGTTACTTATTTCCTATCCCGTAAGTAAAAACTTCAAAAGCATCTGAATCAACAAAATCTAAAAAGTTTTTTCTCTTGTAGAAATTGGAAAAAACAATTAGTCTCTTTTTATCTTCCATTTGCAGACACTAGTCATTTGACTGTGTACTGGAGAACCTGACACCTGGTTTTGGAATTCATTGAACTCGCTGTTGTTTTCTTGGCCTAGAAACCTTTAGTCACTTGATACCTCAAGTGGCTTTATACTGTCTACTGGGTAGACATGAACTCTGAAATCAGACTGCTGGGATTCAAATTCTGAGCTCTGCCATCCAGTAGTGAGTTACTGAACCACTCTGTATCTTCATTTCTGCAGTTGTGTATTAGAGATGATAATATGCCTACCTCATCGTTGTTGCTAAGAATTAAATTAATTCTTATTTAAAGCCCACAGAATAGGGCTTTATAGAATAACAGACATGTTCTATATCTACATTGTCTAATTACCCATTAACCATGTGTGGTTATGGGCTCTTGAAATGTGACTAATACAACCAAGGAAATTTATTTAACTTGATTAAATGTAAACAGTGACTACTGGCTAGTGACTACTGTATTAGCACAACTATAGAACACTGTCTGGTATACAGTAAATATTATTCAGTGTTTCTTATTCTGTTGTCTTGACAAAGATCTGCAAACTCAGTGTGGCAAATATTAGAACAAGAAGAATATGATCACTGTCTAAGAATTCCTTTAGGGCATTAAAGTACCACAAGGGCAGATTTAATTTTTTGTTTTTCTTTTGAGAGGAGCAGTAGCAGCACTGGCAAACACACAAATGAGAAGTTAACATGTTTCCTGAAGAAGTGGGTAGTTAGGCTAAAAATGTAGTTTTAGAAAGCCTCTTTCTATTTACCACATAGAATCGTGAGGACAAAAGGATACAAAACTCACCTCCACTCAATGTCCCATGAGGATCAAACACATCACCTCCAAGAGTTACAGTTCTAGTCATTATCCTTTTATCAAAGGCCACTTTTTTGGCATTATCCATATTATCGCAAACAAATGTTGTTCCAAAGACAAACTCCATTGCTTTCTGAAGTTCTGGTTTATATTCAACCAGGGAAAGAGCCACACGAACATTGTCAGGGCCAACCTGTGGGACAACAACAGATATGCCACAGTACATACTACTACTTTTCCTTTCAAATGTTATCTTATAAACCAGTAAGAACTGCTGTAACGAAACTTAATACTTACCTAGCATTAAAATTATTTCTGAACTTTCTAAAAAGCTATGTAACACTTGAAAGTTTCAGGAAAAATGCAGGTTTAAATACTGAAAGATCTATTGCTAAATAAAATATTTATTAATAGCTAGTACCAAACATTATGAAAGTTTCTGTCAGTAACGAGCCATTACCATGTGTCTAAGTCTAAAACTGACTGGACACAGCTTCCTTAATTAAAGTACAGTACAGGTTGAGTATCCTTTATCCTAAATGCTTAGAACCAGAAGTGTTTAAGTTTTCAGATTTTGGTATATTTGTATTATACTGGTTGAGCATTCTAAATCCAAAATCCAAAATGCTCCAATGAACATTATTTGGGTGTCATAGTTTTGAATTTTAGAAAATTTCAGAGTTCAGATTTTTGGGCCTCGGGTGCTTAACCCATAATTCCCAGATCAACACAACTATATGAAACTGTTGTTTTAATAATCAATAATTTGGTTTCACAACAAATATATTTTCATACAAATATGCCAGAGCAGTGGTCTGCCAGTTATAGAAACAAAAACACAACTAATAATTGAGAGTAAAAGTAACTTAAAAACTCCCTCAATCCTCTATTTTGATCACAATGCTTCTTCTCAGCCTTTGTCTATAGAGGCTGTGTCCATCATTTTAGAAAAACTAAGCATCTCTTTTAGAGCTTAGTATCAGCAGTGGCAATCACAATGAAGGCAGCTCTATGTAATACATGTTCAGTATTGTTCTTTGATGTGGCAGCTACCATTAAATAGATCTGGCTCAGGGATCCAAGGCAAAGTATTTTCGCTGTTACTTAAAATTCCAATTTTCTTCTAATGCTGGGACTTGACATATGGCTGAATTAACTTCCTGAGCTTTCTTTACTTAATGGTGATTTTTCAAGTAAAGGAAATGCCAACCAAAAACACCACCTTTCAATTACACAGCACCCATCCTCCCTTTCCCGGTAGTATATATATCAACAGAACTGTATTTTGAAATCATTTTCAGTGAAATCTTCTGAATTTCACTAAGGATATGATATTCAATTTGTTACAAGTGTATTTCTAGGTTTCACAGAAATGTCTTCAACTCATGTACTTGGAATGTCTACTCAATAAAAAGTTTTCATTACAGCTGAATGTTATGACTGACTTTATGTTTTTACAGTATTATACAAGTACAATAACTTTCAAATGTATTTCCTTGTACTAATCTATTTTCTTACTAGCAAGCATGTCACTTCAGATCAATGTCAGCAGTTGAATGGGATCCTGGTCACATGCTATATACCTAACACAGGCTGAATAGCAATCTAGAAGAACTCTAATAAAGAAGCATCATTGCAATACTAATGAAGGTCTTCCAAAATGGCTGTCGCTGTGGGCAGTTTAAGTGTGCCTGACATAAAAAGAAACAAAATCCCAAAACTTGGATATTTATCTAGAAGCTCAATTCTAACTATTCAGGAAACAGAAGTGTAATTTTCACCATCACCTGATAGTCATGTGACTTAAGATTTAAAAAGGACATTCTAATATCACACTTTGAAGTATCAAAGGGAGTTAGTCTTTCAACATTTCTATTATCTTGTTACCCAATTGCACAAGCCAACCCATTTTTTTTGTAATTTTGTGGTTCTTCATGATTATGTCCCTCAAAATTAATGCCTTCTAACTTAAATAAAAAACACAGAAGAAGATTAAACATAAACCAGACAAAGTAAGACTTACAAGATTCTGAGCAATTCTCAGAGTTTCTGGTGCAATACATCTTGCTGAAATTTTATTGAGTGGAATTATAGTGTATCGACGTTTCAGTTCCCCTCTTTCTAGTAGTTTTTTACCAGTAACCTAAGACACACATTTGAAGTTTAAAAAATACATGTTAAAGATGACAGAAAAAGAATGCAAGTTTAGTAGTCTATAATAAATAAATGTTTAGTGCCATTTATCCGAAACCATCGAAGTTAAGATTACATATGCAATGGAATATCATTTGACCTTGAAAAAGGAGATGCTGCCATTTGTGACAACATGAATAAACCCAGAGGACATGATGCCAACTGACATAATCAGACAAAGAAAAAAAAATACTGTATGACCTCACTTATACATAGAATCTTTAAACAAAAGTTGAACAAATAAAAATAAGAGCAGAATAGTGGTTATCAGGGATGGGGAGGGAAAGAAAATGGGTAGAAATAGGTCATAGCTCAAAGGGTACATATTTGCAGTTAGGATAAATACATCTACCTATTTAGAGATGTACAGCATGAAAACTATTATAATACTGTATACTGAAAATTTGCTAAGAGTAAATTTTAGGTGCTCTCACAAAAGTGAACGGCTATGTTAATATGCTGGACTACATTAATCATTTTACTATGTATATCAAAACATCTTGTACTTGTTTTTTTTTTTTGAGACATAGTCTTGCTCTGTTGCCCAGGCTGGAATGCAGAGGTGTGATCTCAGCTTACCGCAACCTCCACCTCCCAGGTTCAAGCAATTCTTGTGCCTCAGCCTCCAGAGTTGCTGGGTCTAAAGGTGCATGCCAGGTATGCCTGGCCAACTTTTGTATTTTCAGTAGAGATGGGGTTTTGCCATGTTGCCCAGGCTGGTCTGAAACTCCTGGGCTCAAAGAATCTATCCACTTTAGCCTCCCAAAGTGCTGGAATTACAGGTGTGAGCCACCATACCCAGGCTTTTTGTACATTTTAAACAGACACAATACAAATTTAAAAAAAAGTAAATTTGGCAATGACTATGTAGCACTGACAGGAAGGAGTAAGAGCATTTTACAGAAGGATAAAAACTGAGAATTGAAATGTAGATAAATTCAATGTTACCTTGATGGGAAGACTGACATTAAAAAGAGGTCATTTATTACCAGATTATTTTATAAATAAATTCAACTTATACAGCAAAGAGACCCCCAAAGTCTAAGAATGTAATATGCATTCTGAGTTCCTGAGTAAGCATGAGACTTCCTATGGAATACTTATCAAAAGGTTATGAACCAAATAGTTTTACCCTAAAAATGTGTCACCTTAGGCGAGGCCTTAAATCATCAATAAAGTATTTAAATCTTTTAGCAACACATGACTTTTCAAGCTAACTTAAATGTTTAACAATTAAAATCAACTTACTTCTGTGTCTACTACAACATTGTAGAGTCGATCCCCAGCCACTAATTCTAAAGCTGTGGTTGCAGAAGTATCTTTCACACTGATCAGAGAAGCTACAAGTCCTTTCACACAATTTCTATTCCAATTCTTCTCTGGATCTCTGAAATAGAAAAGTTGACAAAAATTAATCTTAGATAAGAAAGTAGAAAAAGTTATACTTTACTCATCAAAAGTTCTTTTGGACAACACATTAAACTGAAATGAAAGCAGAATCAGCACATGGTTTTAACAAACCAAAAATTTTAAAATATCCCAAATGACTAGCTAGCTGTTGTTTTTAAATCAATCAATAGATATTTCATTATGTTTCAATGTAATGAGAACAACTCTGATGTTCTAATCCCTGTAATACATATGATTACGGTAAATATTCCATAAAAAAATCCACATAGCAAGACAAATTCTAAGATGAAAATGTGGATATTTAACATTAATGACAGAATAACTTTAAAGACATTCTGAACTAAGATTCAGTTCCCCTCATTTCGATTTTAAGTTTGGTGGCATCATTAGCCATTAAATTTCACAAGAATTGCTCTGCCAACATTTGAAACATTTCAATAAGTGTTTAAAGGAAAAATACTAATGACGGAAAAGCAGTTTACAACAAGTTTCATAAAAAAATCTTGGTGTCGACAAAATTTTCAGACTGCTTCCAGCTTAACTAAAAATGTCTTGATTACAGAGTGAGACACTGTCTCAAAAAAAAAAAAGTCTTGATTATTACTACATTAAAATTCAAGGCTGTAATCTCTTACTTGTATGCAAATCGAAGATTGGGAAATCTGGCTAATAGAGCTTCATATGTTTCTTTCAATCTACTAATATCACGAGACAGCTGCCTGCGCTTTTCCAAAAGGCTTTCTTCTTTATTTTCTGAAGGATAAATTATAATAAATTAAAACCAAGTTTTAAAAACTCACAGTATACTGTTTTAAGGAAAATATTATCACTACTTCCAAAGCATGCAAAAAATACAAATTTCTGATAAGTATTAATCAGCATGCTGAACCTTCCAATTTCTATCCAGTGTCAAAAAGACATTATTTCCAACAGCAAATAACAAATTTTCATTCCAAAAACTAACAGACAAATTGAATGCCTACTAATGTAGAAATACAAAAAGACGTTTTTGAGCTTTCAAATGATTGAAGCACGAAATTCTCAATTCCTGAGTTCTCAAAAATTCAAGAGTTGTTTTATAGTTAGATTTTTTTTACTGTATTTACAAATACTTCTTATACTAACGCTCGTTAACAGGGTAAGAAATGTTTCCTACTTGCTTGTGTTCTTTATTTAAATTAGCTTTTTACAAAAAATCACTACCTCCTCATGATCTGATTATCATGTTTTTAAAGGCAAACCTTCATAATTTAGCTTTTTCATTTCAGCTTCAAGTTTTTCTTTAACTCTTTTTACAGCTTCTAAAGCTTCTTGATCCTTTCTGTAGCCACTATCCATCTTCTTAACTTCAGCTTGTTTATTCTTTAATTCCTGCTGAGCATGCTTCAACTTCATCTGAGCCTGTGACAGAAAAATGGAACAGGCTATAGGATGTATGAGGCAGACACTGCTAGTAATTAAATAGCCGAAGATTCAGATTGGTTTTACTAAGAGAGCTTGGCCTTAAAAATTTAATTGTTTTCTCTCCTGGATTAGTATCTCAAAAGATTAGTCACTTCCCAGCATTTTCTCCTAAAAAACTACTCAAAGTATAAACTAATATATGATTAACATGTAGTTAAAAAATGTGAAATTTAAGTCCATATTTTTAATATTTATAAGAAATGACATTAAAATGCAAAGATTCTATCAAATAACTGTCAGTAGCTGGTTAAATTAATAGAAAGCTAGAAATCACAATTATACTTCCTTTCGCTTCCACTTAGCTGTTCATATTTGTATTTGTATATATTTGTGAGTGTTGTTTAATAACAGTAAAAAAAGTGAATTGGGTAATAAGAAGAATATAGAGAAATGGAAGCTAAATTGACAGAGAAACTGAAATGCTGACAGTCTGATAATTAAATAGTACAACTCTTGTTATTTAAATGCTAGAACTATTTAAATGTGTCAGACCTTCAAGAACTTATACAACTGAGCAATGCTGCTTAAAACTATGAATTAGTATTCTAAACCCTAGATGGGGTGTCGTCCAAAACTGTATGACACATTTTTCCCAGTTCCCTTATAACATAATAGACAGAGTACTTTAAAGATTTTCTACTGTTGGAGTTCTTATAAATTTATGACTACCATCTCTATCATGTCTGAATGAAAAAGTTGCAAATATATAAAGAGAAAAACCAGAGGATTAATGCATAATCACACACATTTCTGTGCCTATATTTTAAAATCTGTGTCTTCCATTAAAAACAAAACAATCATGTGCCTGTGTACATGTATTTTTTTCTGCTAGCAAAATTCTCGTGTTCATAGGACTTTAAGTTGCACTACTAAGTAAAATCTGAGAAACATAATAAACTGACAAGAGTTTTAAGATTATGAAATCAGAGTAGTAAGATCAAAGACTAGAATGTGGATAAATGTGAGGTAGAGATACTTCCTAGAAAAATGTAAAGTTTCAGAAGCAAGGTTTTAAGAACTAGGTATGATAGACAAAGCAATGGGAAGGACAATCCTATTTTCCTGTTAATGCTTAAGACTTCAACATTATATCAATAAAAAATAAAAGCAGCCAAAAAGACAAGAATAAATGATTAATCTCTAAAATTCCACACAGTGCTGCAAACAGAATAAAGCACTTATATATTGAATTAAGGTAATTTATGCTGTACAGCATCTTAACAAATTAACATCACCAATATTTAGCAATCAACATGTTTGAATTTTGCTGTATTAGGCATCAGAGTTGCAGATTAAACTAAACAAGTTCCCTGACATTGATTATTTTCAACATTATGTAACAACTGCCAAAGCATAATGTGAAAAGAAACTTCTTGGGAAAAAAAGCAATCACATAGTGCTTAATGTCTATATTTACCTGTTTGGCTTCTGTCTGAGCTTTACTTATATCATTTTTACAGGTCATCATTTGACCAGCAAGAGTTGCTTCTGCTCCATCTTCATTACTGGACAGGCCAGCGGAAACAGCATTGAAGTGCTGCTGTGCAGCAGCCAAAGCTTCAGCATCTTTATTACTTGCCTCTTGAAGGGCATGCAGTCCATCTGTTATCTTTTTAACCTCTTTTTCCTTTGCTGCTAAAGTTTTAGAGTCCTTTAGGAAGAGTTTCAAATTGAAAAACAATATATTTCAAGAAAAACATCCACTTTCTTACATGCATATACCCTTATGTAATCAAATTCCATAGCAATTTGGAATAAGCATAAAATAATTTAACCATCATAACTTTATAAATACTGAATTATCATTTTGAAATTCACTCTCAGTTTTTAGAATAAATGAAACTCTTATACTACCTGAAATATTTTCATTCCATGTTACACATTAAATCCATGAGACACTGGGCTAAAAAATAATTGCAGATTTAAACAAATCACTTGAAAGAACTAGCAATGAATTTCTAAAGCTGTAAAACTGAAATAACAGACACCCTACACTAAGCTCAAAAGTAGAGATTTGGGAAGATCCAAGATGGCCCTTTAGGAGCAGCTCAGGATTGCAGCTCCCAGTGAAAGTGCAGAGGGTGAGTGGACGCCACATTTCCAGATGGATCTTTATTGCCCACAGACCAGGAGTTTCCCAGGCATAGGAGCCCCACGGGTCGCCAGCACAGATGTTTCATTTGGCGCGGCTGTTTTGCTGGCACCCCAGCGCGGTGGCTCTCCATACAAAATACACTGGTCTGGCTGCCCTTTTAAGCTGGCAATTGGAGCTCCAAGAAGGCAGATTCGCCCATTCATCGGATTAAACAGGGGTCTGAAACAGGGAGCCAGGCCAGGAGATTCCTGGGCAGTGCCGTTGTTTCAGCTGGCGCAGTGGGTTGCCGCACGGGAAATCACACAGATCCTGGCGCCCTTTCAGCAGGCTACTGGAACACCTGGGAGAGAGTCAACCGTTCAACTTAAAAAAAAAAAAAAGGCTCTGAGGCAGGGAGCCAGGTGATCAGGCTCAGCAGGTCCCACCCCCACAAAAACAAAAACAAAAAAAACAACTATTGGAAACACTTGGGATTGAGAGTTTCATGGCAAGCACAGCTGAACCCAGGATGGTCCAGCTCTGTGGGGGAGGGGTGTCCGCCATTACCGAGGCACTCCACCCCTACGGAGGTAGTCTGCCATAGCTGAGGCAGTCTGCCGTTGCCGAGGCAACCCGCCATAAAAGAGAGAGTCTGCCATTGCAGAGGCAGGCCACCATTGCCAAGGCAGTTCTAACCATACCCATATAAACAGGACTGCAGGGAAGTTCACATGGGAGCAGAGCGGAGCCAACAGCAGCTCAGCAAAGCCTCTGCAGGCAAACAGTGACTAGGCTGCCTCCTTGCTGGGCAGGGCAGCCCTGAAAAAAAAAGGAAGCAGCACAACGGATACTCATAAATAAAGCCCTGACTTCCCGGGACAGAGCACCTGGGGGAAAAAAAGGGGGTTTATGAGTTCTGCTGCAGCAGACTTAAACGTACCTGCCTAGCACGTCTGAATGAACAACGGAGCTCACAGCTCAGCACGAGAGTTCCTATAAAGGAAACTGTTGCCTCAAGCAGCTCCCTGACCTCCGTATATCCAAAGAGTCACCTCACAAAGGACTGATCAGACTGACATTTGGCAGGCATCATTTTGGGACAAAAATAGCAGAAGAAACTGGCACCAACCCTTACTGTTCTGCAGCTGCTGCACGGGATCCCCAGGCAAGCAGGGCCTGGAGTGGACCTCAGCAGTCCTATAGCAGAGGGGCCAGACTGTTAGAAATAAAACTAAGACACAGAAATAATTTCATCATCAACAATCTGGACGTTCACTCAGAGACCGAATATGAAAATCAGCAACTACACAGATGAGAGGTGGATAAATCCACAAAGATGGGAAGAAACCAGTGCAAAAAGGAGAAAAACACCCGAAACCAGAACACCTCTCCTTCTACATGGAATCACAACTCCTCACCAGTAAGAGAACAAAGCTGGATGGAGAATGAGTGTGAAGAAATGACAGAATCAGACTTCAGAAGATGGGTAATGAGAAACTTCTGTGAGCTAAAAGAACATGTTCTAACTCAATGCAAAGAAACTAAGAACCTTAAAAACTGATTTGACGAAATGATAACAAGAATGGACAACTTAGAGAGGAATATGAGTGAATTGATGGAGCTGAAAAACACAAGGTGAGAACTTTGCAAATACGCACAGGTTTCAACAGCCGAATTGACCAAGCAGAAGAAAGGATATCAGAGGTCAAAGATCAACTCAATGAAATAAAACGAGAAGGCAAGATTAGAGAAAAAAACGCAAAAAGGAATGAACAAAGTCTCCAAGAAATGTGGGGCTATGTGAAGAGACCTAATCTACGTTTGATAGGTGTACCAGAATGTGACAAACAGAATGAATCCAAACTGGAAAATAGTCTTCAGGATATTATCCAGGAAAACTTCCCCAACCTAGCCAGGCAGGCCAATATCCAAGTGCAGGAAATACAGAGAATACCACAAAGATATTCCTCAAGAAGAGCAACCCCAAGGCACATAATCGTCAGATTCAACAAGGTTAAAATATAGGAGAAAATGCTAAAGGCAGCCAGAGAGAAAGGTCGGGTCACCCACAAAGGGAAGCCCATCAGACTCACAGCAGATCTCTCGGCAGAAACCCTACAAGCCAGAAGAGAGTGGGGGCCAATATTCAACATCCTTAAAGAAAAGAACTTTCAACCCAGAATTTCATATCCAGCCAAACTGAGCTTCATAAGTGTAGGAAAAATAAAATCCTTTGCGAACAAGCAAGTACTCAGATTTCGTCACCACCAGGCCTGCTTTACAGCAGCTCCTGAAAGAGGCACTACACATAGAAAGGAACAACCAGTACCAGCCATTCCAAAAACATACCAAATGGTAAGGAACATCAACAAAATGAAGAATCTGCATCAATTAACGGGCAAAACAGCCAGCTAACATCAAAATGGCAGTATCAAATTCACACATAACAATATTAACCCTAAATGTAAATGGACTAAATGCACCAATCAAAAGACACAGACTGGCAAATTGGATAAAAAGCCAAAACCCATCAATGTGCTATATCCAGGAAACCCATCTCACATGCAAGGATACACAAAGGCTCAAAATAAAGGGATGGAGGAAGATTTACCAAGCAAATGGAGAGCAAAAAAAAGCAGGAGTTACAATTCTTGTCTCTGATAAAATAGACTTTAAAGCAAAAAGATCAAAAGAGACAAAGAAGGACATTACATAATGGTAAAAGGATTGATACAACAAGAAGAGCTAATAATCCTAAATATATACAGACCCTATACAGGAGCACCCAGATAAATAAGGCAAGTTCTTAATGACTTACAAAGAGACTTAGACTCCCACACAATAATAGTGGGAGACTTTAACACTCCACTGTCAATATTAGACAGATCAACCACACAGAAAATTAACAAAGATATCCAGGACTTGAACTCAGAAACCTGGAACAAGCAAACCTGATAGACATTTACAGAACTCTCCACTGCAAATCCACAGAATATACATTCTTCTCAGCAGCACATCACACCTACTCTGAAATTGACCACATAATTGGAAGTAAAGCACTCCTCAGCAAATGCAAAACAACTGAAATCATAACAAACAGTCTCTCAGACCACAGTGCAATCAAGTTGGAACTCAGAATTCAGAAACTAACTCAGAACCGCAGAGCTTCATGGAAACTGAACAACTGGCTCCTGAATGTTGACTGGATAAACAATTAAATGAAGGCAGAAACAAGGAAGTTCTTCGAAACGAACGAGAATGAAGACCCAACATACCAGAATCTCTGGGACACATTTAAAGCTGTCTCTAGAGGAAAATATAGCAGGAAGTGCCCATATGAGAAGAAAGGAGAGGTCCAAAATTGACACCCTATCGTCAAAATTGAAAGAGCTAGAGGAGCAAGATCAAAAAAACTCAAAACCTAGCAGAAGACATAAAATATCTAAGATCAGAGCAGAACTGAAGGAGATAGAGAGACAAAAAACCCTTCAAAAAAATCAATAAATCCAAGAGCTCGTTTTTCAAAAAGATCAACAAAATACACAGACCACTAGCCAGATTAATAAAAGAGAGAATAACCAAATAGATGCAATAATAAATGATAAAGGGGAAAACACCACAGAAATTCAAACCATCATCAGAGAATATTATGAACAACTCTATGCACAGAAACTAGTAAACCTGGAAGAAATGGATAAATTCCTTGACACTTGCGTCCTCCCAAGCCTAAACGAGGAAGAAGTCGAAACCATGAATGGACCAATAACAAGATCTGAAGTCGAGGCAGCAATTAAGAACCTACCACACAAAAAAAGCCCAGGTCCAGATGGGTTCACAGCTGAATTCTATCAGACACACAAAGAGGAACTATTACCATTCCTTCTGAACCTATTCCAAATAATCCAAAAAGAGGGAATCCTTCCCAAATCATTTTATGAGACCAACATCATCCTGATACCAAAACCCAGCAGAGACTCAACAAGAAAACTTCAGGCCAGTATCCATGATAAACAGACGCAAAAATCTTCAATAAAATACTGGCAAGCTGACTGTAACAGCACATCAAAAAGCTTATCCACCATGATCAAGTAGGATTCATCCTGGGGATGCAAGGCTGGTTCAACATACGCAAGTCTATAAACGTAATTCACCACATAAACAGAACCAAAAACAAAAACTACATGATTATCTCAATTGACGCAGAGAAGGCCTTTGACAAAATTCAACAGCCCTTTATGCTAAAAACCCTCAATAAACTCGGTATTGATGGAACGTATCTCAAAATAATAAAAGCTATTTACAACAAACCAACAGCCAATATACTGAATGGGCAAAAACTGGAAGCATTCCCTTTGAAATCTGGCACTAGACAAGCATGCCCTCTCTCACCACTCCTATTCAGTATAGTACTGGAAGTTTTAGCCAGAACAATCAGGCAAGAAAAAGAAATAAAGTGTATTCAAATAGGAAAGGAGGAAGCCAAATTGTCTCTATTTGCAGACGACATGATAGTATACCTAGAAGACCCCATTGTCTCAGTCCAAAGTCTTCTGAAACTGATAAGCAACTTCAGCAAAGTCTCAGGATATAAAATCAATGTGCAAAAATTACAAACATTCCTATACACCAATAACAGGACTTAAAGAGCACCAAATCAAGAACGAACTGCCATTCACAATTGCTACAAAGAGAATAAAATACCTAGGAATACAACTAACAAGGAACGTAAAGGACCCCTTCAAGGAGAACTACAAACGACTGCTCAACGAAATAAGAGAGGACACAAACAGATGGAGAAACATTCCATGTTCATGGTTAGGAAGAATCAGTATCGTGAAAATGGCCATACTGCCCAAAGTAATTTACAGATTCAACGCTATCCCCATCAAACTATTAATGGCCTTCCTCATAGAACTGGAAAAAACTACCTTAAACTTCATATGGAACCAAAAGAGAGCCCGCATAGCCAAGTCAATTCTAAGTAAAAAGAACACAGCGGGAGGCATCACACTACCGGACTTCAAACTGTACTACAAGGCTACAGTAATCAAAACAGCATGGTACTGGTACCAAAACAGAGATATAGACCAATGGAACAGAACAGAGGCATCGGAGGCAACACAACATATCTACAACCATACAATCTTGGATAAACCTGACAAAAACAAGCAATGGGGAAAGGATTCCCTGTTTAACAAATGGTGTTAGGAAAACTGGCTAGCCATGTGCAGAAAGCAGAAACTGGACCCCCCTTCCTGACACCTTACACCAAAATTAACTCCAGATGGATTAAAGACTTAAACATAAGACCTAACACCATAAAAACCCTAGAAGAAAATCTAGGCAAAACCATTCAGGATATAGGAGTAGGCAAGGACTTCATGACCAAAACACCAAAAGCATTGGCAACAAAAGCCAAAATAGACAAATGGGACCTATCAAACTCCAGAGCTTCTGCACGGCAAAAGAAACAGTCACTAGAGTGAATTGGCAACCAACAGAATGGGAAAAATTTTTGCAGTTTACCCATCTGACAAAGGACTGATATCCAGAATTTACCAAGAACTAAAACAGATGTACATAAAGAAAACAAAAAATCCCATTCAAAAATGGGCAAAGAATATGAACAGACACTTTACAAAAGACATACATGAGGCCAACAAACATATGAAAAAATGCTCATCATCCCTGGTCATTAGAGAAATGCAAATCAAAATGACATTGAGATACCATCTCATGCCAGTTAGAATAGCGATCATTAAAACATCTGCAGACAACAGATGCTGGAGACGATGTGGAGAAATAGGAACACTTTTACACTTTCGGTGGGAGTATGAATTAGTTCAACCATTGCGGAAGACAGTGGCGATTCCTCAAGGACCTAGAAATAGAAATTCCATTTGACCCAGCAATCCCATTATTGGGTATATATCCAAAGGACTGTAAATCGTTCTACTATAAGGACACATGCACACGAATGTTCATTGCAGCACTGTTTACAATAGCAAAGACCTGGAATTAACCGAAATGCCCATTGATGATAGACTGGACAGGAAAAATGTGGCACATATACACCATGGAATATTATGCAGCAATCAAAAAAGATGAGTTCGTGTCCTTTGTAGGGACATGGATGAACCTGGAGAACACCATTCTCAGCAAACTGACACAAGAACAGAAAATGAAATACCACATATTCTCACTCATAGGCGGGTGTTGAACAATGAGAACACATGGACACAGGGAGGGGAGCACTACACACTGGGGTCTGTTGGGGGGAATAGGGGAGGGATAGCGTGGGGTGGGGAGTTGGGGAGAGATAGCAGGGGAGAAATGCCAGATATAAGTGAAGGGGAGGAAGGCAGCAAATGACACTGCCACGTGTGTACCTATGCAACTATCTTGCATGTTCTTCACATGTACCCCAAAACCTAAAATGCAATTAAAAAATAATAAATAAATCCAAAAAAAAGAAGTAGAGATTTTAGGATTAAGAGCATGTATATGAAAATATTTTATAAATTGTCAAGAGCCATAAAATTTGAGCATTAGTTTTTTTTTGAGGCGGAGTTTCGCTCTTGTTACCCAGGCTGGAATGCAATGGCACCATCTCGGCTCACTGCAACCTCTGCCTCCTGGGTTGAAGCAATTCTCCTGCCTCAGCCTCCTGAGTAGCTGGGATTACAGGCACGCGCCACCATCCCCAGCTAATTTTTTGTATTTTCAGTAGAGATGGGGTTTCACCATGTTGACCAGGATGGTCTCGATCTCTTGACCTCGTGATCCACCCGCCTCGGCCTCCCAAAGTGCTGGGATTACAGGCTTGAGCCACCGCGCCCGGCTGAGCATTAGGTTTACAAAAAGTATTACTATCATGTAACATCTTTTAAGGAATATTAACCAGATATCTGACACTGCAAGATACCAGCACTGAAAAAAGAAAATTTAGCAATCTTATTTAAAATTAAAGTGACAAGAAATCCTGGCCCACTTGATTAGTTCATGATTCATCAAATTTTTTTTTTTTTTTGAGGCGGAGTTTCGCTTGTTACCCAGGCTGGAATGTAATGGCACGATCTCGTCTCACTGCAACCTCTGCCTCCTGGGTTCAGGCAATTCTCCTGCCTCAGCCTCCCTAGTAGCTGTGATTACAGGCACGCGCCACCATGCTCAGCTAATTTTTTGTATTTTCAGTAGAGACGGGGTTTCACCATGTTGACCAGGATGGTCTCGATCTCTTGACCTCGTGATCCACCCGCCTCGGCCTCCCAAAGTGCTGGGATTACAGGCTTGAGCCATCGTGCCTGGCCCAATTCATCAAATATTTATTAGGCCCTTATATATAGCAGGCCCTGTTCTAAGACATTAAAGGCACAGACTTAGTCGCTGTACTAAAGGACCCGATATTCAAGAAAGACACAGTAAACAAATAAATAAAGCAAAGTAGGGAAATAGAGTGATAGAAACTATTACCTTAAGAAGAATAATAAGAGAAGGTCTTGGAGATGCCATTTGTTTTTTTTTTTAACTTTTATTAATTTTAAATTGCATTTTAGGTTTTGGGGTACATGTGCACAACGTGCAAGATAGTTGCATAGGTGCCCACATGCCAGTGTGTTTTGCTGGCTTCCTCCCCTTCACCCACATTTGGCATTTCTCCCCAGGCTATGGAGGGAGATGCCATTTGAGCAGAAGACTGAATGAAGTGAGAGAAGTGACTGTGCAAATACATGTGGGGCAGTATACTTGATAAGCCCTGAGGAATGTATTTGAGGAACTGGGCTAGGAGCAGTGAGTAAATGGTTAAGGAGCCAAGAGTCGTATCATGAAGCACCTTGCAGTCCATGGTAAAGACTTAGATTTAATTATATAGTTGATCCTTAAACAACATGGGAGTTGGAATACTCCCTTAAACAACATGGGAGATCTACCATGCAGTCGAAAATCACATATACTTTTGATTCTCCCAAAAACTTAAGAATAGCCCACTGTTAACCAAAACCTTACCAATAACACTATTAACCCATATTTTGTATGCTACAATAAATACTGTATTCTTATAAGAAAGTAAGCTAGAGAAAATGTTAAGAAAAGCATAAGGAAGATACAGTACTGTAGCGTATTTATTGACATAGTCAGTTTATATCATCTGTTTACAAGATAAATCATCTGTCTGAAAAGGCAGGCAACCGTAGCTGCAGACCTCAATCTACGGTACGTTATCAAGCAACTCAACTTCTTCTTGTAGCATCCTGACTTCTCTCTGCTTTTTGGGAGCATTTTCAGTATCAATAGTGGCACTTCATATGGATCTCATGTTATTCAGGTTTATGGCATTTTTCATCCATGATTAAAAATACATGAGAACCACAAGAGATCACTTTCCACTGAGCTCTGCAACTTACCGGAAACATGAACCACTAAGAAGTAAATGATTAATGTCATACTGAGTTTACTTGAGCTCACACAACAGCAACAGGAGGGAGCTACAAAATTATTACCATAGTGCGGTATGTTCTATAGTTAGTTTTATGCAGTTATCATTTAATAATGTATCTTGGCCGGGTGTGGTGGTTCACACCTTAATCCCAGCACTTTGGGAGGCTGAGGTGGGCAGATCACAAGGTCAGGAGATCAAACCATCCTGGCTAACATGGTGAAGCCCCATCTCTACTAAAAGTACAAAAAAATTAGCCAGGCGTGGTGGCATGTACCTGTAATCTCAGTTACTTGGGAGGCTTAGGTGGGAGAATCACTTGAACCCAGGAGGTGGAAGTTGCAGTGAGCCAAGATTGCGACACTGCACTCTAGCCTAGGCAACAGAATGAGACTGTCTCAAAAAAAAAAAAAAAAAACCCGGCATCTTTACATTTCTCTCAACTGCGAATAGTGCCAAGTATGGGGTTTGTAAGTTTTGATAAATTTTAACTTTTAGTAACAGATTTTTGCATATTTTATGGTAGCAAATGATAAAATAAGACTAATGCCTACATATATTTTGTGCATTTATGACACACTTTTTATTTTTTTGATATTTCCAGGCAATGTGATATCTGTCTGCAAGTTTTCTTCAAATTGCTGCAGACCTCCAAATAATTTTCCAAAATATTTGAGAAAAATCTGCCAATAAGTCGATCCATGCAGTTCAAACCCATATTGTCCAAGTGTCATACAGTGTACATGTACTTCTGAAACCATCAAAGGATTTTTAAGCACAGGAGTGATGTGATTCAACTTATATTTTAGCTCCTGTAAAAAACAGACTATAGAGTGGCAAGAAGAAAACAGTAGGGCAATGAACAGGAACAGTATTGCAGCTACCCTCATGGTAAGTGATGGCTTGAACGAGGCAGCAGTAATGGAGGTAACAAAAAGTGGCAGTAGGCTGATTATACTTTTAAAGTCAACAGAATTTGTTGATGGAGTAGATCTAGATATTTAGAGAAAGACAAGAATCCAGAAGGACTCTAGGACTCTGGCCTAAATTAGGTCAGAATTTACCTACCTTACCACTAGGTAAACAGTGGTAACATTTACTGACATGAGGAAAATTCTGGAAAATTCATGATGAAAATTCAGGTGGGTTTGGGTAGGTAAGGAAAATTCCTAAATCTATTCCGGATATGTTAAGTTTTACACTTTTTAAAAGTCAGCCAGGTAAAAATGTTAACTGAGTAGCTGGACAAAGAAATCTAGATTTTGTTGGACAATTACTTGGGTGTCCTTAGACTACCTTTGTTCTCCCTTTCTCATTTGTAGTTCTCAAAAACAACTGTAGAATGTGCTAGAAAATGCAACACTCTGATAGAGGGAATGGCCTGTATAATCCATATTCTATTTCAGTTCCCTCCTAGAAACATGCATGTCCTTTCATGCTTTAGCTCAGGAACTCATGTTAACTGGTCAATCATGTCTGGGTTTACAGCCAGGGGTATAAACACAGGGCAATCTGCTTTCTGGGATCCCTCAGCTGTATGGGGAACATACAGATGAAACTCCATCCAACCCTTGTGGGTTGGCCTACCATGAAACCTAAGCTTCTACTGTCTATTACTGCCGATCTGTAAGAAGTAAATCTGTCACATATTACTTGTACTGCATGAGTGAGTTCTATTAATACCAACAAGTTGGTAACTACTGCATAGTGAACTTGTTTCACATCATCAGTGCACTTAGTAGGATCTGTTCTGACAGAATCATGGCTTATTGATTAAGCTGGAATGGCTTCACGCTTTCCCTTCCCTGCCCCAATACCCAGCCCAGGGCAGAGATGTCACTCTGAAGGGTTGAGGGTTCTGGATATGCAGCTGGATGCTTTATGGAGGAGGCGGCATAATAAATGGAATATAGATAACCCCCTCAATGAAATGAGCTAGCTGCATGGATTGAGGCAGAGAAAAAAAAGAGAAATGGGGAAGCTCAGCACATGATCCCTGGTTACTAGACACATGTAATTGCTCATTCCCAGGGCCAGAGAGTTCAGGAAGTGGGTAGTCAGATGGATCTTGAGAGAATAGACAGTCCCTGAAGCATTTGAGAGAACCAACACATACAATGCAGGCCTTCATAGAAAAAGAGGCTCATTAGCTAGAGGAGAGGTATACAGAAAGGTCAGGGAAAGCTTTTCCAGCCTGGTTGAAGGGTTTCTTTGATAAAGGGACTCTGTGTATCCAAACGTCTAAGTGGCATAGTTTAGAGCAGGACCAAGGTCTCTAGGTCCCCACCAGAGATGGCCCTATATTCCCATCAAGATGAGAAAAAGAAATGAAATTAGGCTTTTCTGGAGTTCTTAGATATTGGAGCCCACAGGACATACTTCATTTTCTAGGGAAAAGTTAAGCTGATGACCATGGGAGGGTTTCAGGCGAATGTAATGACTCACTATGCTTTTCTGCTTGTGAGTAGGATAATGTGTGTCACTTTGGGTGCTGGTGACCACAGCTTCCACCAGTGAGTATGGATACTGGTAGTGTGGTTGCTTGTAATGCAGATCACCACCACCACCTGAGGAGGTATGCCCCTCGCAGCTAAGCATTTGAGCTATACCAGTGGCGCATATCCACATCAGCCTGCCACCTGTTACTCAAGACTTCATGTTACTGAATAAAAGCAGTACTACGTACCAAGTGGAGAATAAGATATTACTTTCTTAATTAAAACCCACTATAGATAAGAATGTCACAATGGCCTAGTCTGGCTGGTCAGAAAGGCCTGTGGGGCATGAAGAATAAAACTGGAAGGTCACAGGCTGAATGCCAAGGTCACATGGACACTAAGCCAAGTAAGTAGCCCAGATATAGTCAAACAAAAATTGTTGATGCTGGTGGCACTCACTAATAAAAATGAAGCCCCACAGCTGGTAGGTCTCCTGCATACTAAACACAGCATGTTACCCAAGTGGGTGTCTTTTTTTGGCCCCCTTTAATCCAGGTGCCCAACGAAGCCACCAACTTTGAACAGGGCACTTTGCAGTAACAGGCCTTGGAAGATCATTTAAAGTGGTGGTCGTGGTGCTGCTTTTGAAACATTTATACTCTGTTAGCCTGATGCAATGATACGTGCCCACGATCTTTATGCATGTTGACCGAAGTCTATGGCAACAGAAAATTGTCACTGGGGAAACCCGGCCTCTCAGAAGTTGAACTTTAAAGTTGCTTCAGGCAGCCACCTGATATAACCCTTTGGAATAACTTTCTGCTTGCTATTGTGCACTGGAGGAGACTGTGTGTCTTAAGGCCGGAGCACTACATGCGACTCTGTGACTTAAACTGCCCATTCTTACTTGGGTGCTTATAAACCCTATCAATGAATTGGGGCAGACTCAAAAGAGCTCGATTATCAAACGAAACTGGTACATTTGAAATCAAGCCAAGTTGGAACCACAAGGGATCAGTAGGCTTCAGGAAAAAATGGCTAGCTTATTAGAAAGGTCCAAACAACCAACAGGGGATGCTTTGGCTTCTCCTCTGGCCCCTGGGTCCTAAGATTCTGAGATTTGCCTACCAATGGCACGGCACAGTTTACTCAAAGTTCCATCAAAACCGGGGAATCCTCTTGACTGTAACCAGCATCAGGTCAATTAATGGTCATCTTTTGACTGAGACTGAACATACATGGACATTATGCTCCATGGGCCAAACTATATGCCGTTGGAGATGTCCATTCGGGCCATCCCATCACCATATCTTGCTACACTTTACCAACTCAGAGGCTACTGCAAAAAGCCTAGCCATCTGGTCAGGAGAAGGGCAAATGAGTAACTGGAATGTTAAAAAAAAAATCCCCTTTGTGAAGACTCAGTATCATGAAAATGGCCATACTGTCCAAAGTAATTAATAGATTCAATGCTATCTCCATCAAGCTACCACTCACTTTCTTCATATAATTGGGAAAAACCACCTTAAACTTCTTATGAAGCCAAAAAAGAGCCCACATAGCCAAGACAATCCTAAGCAAAAAAAAAAAAAAAACAAAAAACAAAGCTGGAGGCATCATGCTGCCTGACTTCAAACTATACTACAAGGCTACAGTAGTCAAAGCAGCATGTTATTGTTATTGTTATATCTAAGCAAAACAGAGATATAGACCAATGGAACAGAACAGAGGCCTTAGAAGTAATGCCACACATCTACAACCATCTGATCTTTGACAAACCTGACAAAAACAAGCAATGGGGAAGGGATTCCCTATTTAATAAATGGTGTCAGGATAACTAGCTAACCTTGTGCAGAGCAGAAACTGGACCCCTTCCTTACACTTTAGACAAAAATCAACTCCAGATGGATTAAAGATTTAAACATAAGACCTAACACCATAAAAATCCTATTAGAAAACCTAGGCAATACCATTCAGGACATAGGCACGGTCAAAGACTTCATGACTAAAACACCAAAAGCAATGGCAAAAAAAGCCAAAATAGACCAATGGGATCTAATTAAACTAAGAGCTTCCGCACAGCCAAAAAAAAAAAAAAAAAAACTATCATTAGAATGAACTGGCAACCAACAGAATGGGAAAAAACTTTTGTAATCTACCCATCTGACAAAAAAGGCTAATATCCAGAATCTACAAAGAACCTACACAAATTTACAAGAAAAAAAAAAACCATCAAAAAGTAGGTGAAGGATATGAACAGACACTTCTCAAAAGAAGACATTTATGCAGCCAACAAACATGAAAAAAAGCTAATCATCACTGGTCATTAGAGAAATGCAAATCAAACCACATTGAGATACCATTTCACGCCAGTTAAAATGGCAATCATTAAAAAATCAGGAGACAACAGATGCTGGAGAGGATGTGGAGAAATAGGAATATAGAAACAATACAGAAAAGGATGAAAAAGGAGCAAGCAGCATCAGTGTGTGAAGCTTAAGGACATGACAAGACTAAGGAAAAATGAACCCAAACCAAGGCAGGTCCATATGTTTAGAGCTTACAAACCTCACTTAAAAAAAAGTAACTGATGAACTGGTTTCAACTGTTGGATGCCACAACACCAACTGCTACATCATTCATATTGCTTCAAAATTTTTCTGAATTTTCCTCCAGTTTCTTAATTCAACAACTGTATTTCTCTGCAAAAATATCTAAGAGGGCAAATAAATTATTTTGACAAAGTTAATTATTTTCCTAGTGAAAACGCAAACGTGTATCTTCACTGGAAGAACAGAATCACCCTCAAAAGAAGTACCATAAGCTCCAAAAACACACCTATTCATCTACATACATGTGAGACTATATACTCAACTCTTCTGTTACTATGGATGACCTATTCCTAGTTCTTGCAAATGGGACCTCCTCTAATTATACACTAGTTCCTATCCTATTTTCGGCTACTAAGGGGCCCTATTTTGAAAACTCTTCCATCTCTCTCTCCTGAATCATAAATGACGCCTATTCTACTGGATCTTTTCTGCCAATAAAGAATGTATTTATCCCATGTAAAATCAAGTCAAAAAAACTTTTCTGTATCACCCTCCAGTTAGCTCCCTATTTATCCTTCTTTCAGAAAACTTCTCAAAAAGTTATCTATATTCACTTTTAATTTTTTCTGCCCTCATTCTGTGAGAGTATAAACACAATCTAATCAGGGACTCGTGGCCTCTTCTCCTTGAAACATCTTTTTTACCTGGACTCCAGGACAACTTACTTGCCTAATTTTCCTCACACTACTCAATCTCATAATAGTAAAAATATCCCAGGGCTCCAAACTTCCTATATAAACTTACAGTCCTGATAATTTTATCTAGTCTTATGGATTTAAATAACACCTGTACATTGATGATCCCTCCAAATCTGTATGTTTGCTGAGATTCAATATTCATATATTTAAGTACCTAATCAACATCACTTCTCAAGATGTCTAACAGACTCCTCAAGCCTATTACATTTATACAATATTTCTTAAGCTTATGAAACCTGTTCTTCCTGTTCTCCACCTTACTTCAATGGCTACCCAATTTAAAATCCCAAATTGCACCCTTTTCCTCCTACACTCCAAATCCCCTGCCCTGCTTTACTTTTTCTCCACATTAGTTATCACTATATAACATGTTAGATATTTTATTTATTTTATTATCATTTCCCCCAATGGAATGGAGACCCTCAAGGCAAGGACTTTTGACCACTGTTGTAACCCTAGGCCAGACAACTATACTTAGCTCCAAGTAGACACTCACTAAATATTCATGGAATAGATAAACGTACACTAGAGGCATATTAAGCTCACTTACCTCAACCATATTTTTTTCCAGCTCTTTGCGTTTGCTTTCTTCACATGCCAGATTTTTCTTCTTGAGATCAAATGCACTTTGAGATTTAGTATTAACTCGCTGAGCCTCTGCAAGAGCATCTTCTAAAGATCGAAGTATACCTCCTATTTCCTGTAATAAAATACAGCCAATTCAATCACTTATGTAAAATTAGTTTATGTTGTCATTTTCTTGTATGAGTTCTGTATCAAATAAACACTTTTTTATAAGTTATTTCACTATCTTACGGCAAGATTAACAAATCAATATGGAAGACAATGCCCAATGAATTCTAAAGTTACTATAATTTAATACTTTTTTCAGAGCATATTATCCATTCTAATACATATGTTCAGACCTTATCTTTTCTTTTTTCCAATTCTTCTATTTCATGATTAAGTGCTTTTATTTTTTTATCATTTTCACACAATTCTTCCTGAAGCTTTATAACTTTATCTTGCATTTCTTTTAACTCCTCAGCTGAGCGTGCCTTGGTATCTTCAGCCAGCAAAAACTGATAAGCAATATATAAACGACTCAAATGTTCTATTTCTCTCATTACTTTTTGGTACTCCAAGTAGGAAGATCTTTCCTGAAAAGGAAGTCACGAGAAAAGAATAACGCAAAATCATATTAAAAAAAACAACAAAATCAATTATGCAACATGTATCAAATTTCTCATTACATAACAGATTTCGTCCTGTATTAAACAATTACAGCATTTTAAAATGGAGGAAACTTTACGTAATATTAGAAGTCAGAATTTTTAGATAGCATTATACCATCTGTAGTGAATCTTACTTGGCTATTTCTTTTAACACGTAATTGAGCAGTTGAGCTTAACAAAGGAATATGGACAAAAGGTTTGTAAGCTACTGTTAATTAGTCGATTAAAGACAACTTACACACCCACCAATGATACACTATTAAATAAATTCTGTAGTATTACCAAGATGCCTGCTCATTCTTTTAAGCACTAACTACTACAAGCATTTGCTCACATTATTACTAAACTTGATTCCCATAAGGACCTACTGGACCAGACAAAGTCACAACTAAAATCCTTAATTTATACATAAAAAACAAATTTAGAATGATTAAATGATCTGTTCACGTTGTTAGATTTAGGAAGAAATTATGCCAAATCAAGTCTAGGACCTAAGTTTAAATTCCTGATGTAGTGTTTCTACGAAATCATGCATACAAAAAGAGTACCTTCAAGATTACACTTTTTCCAGTAAAATCCACATTACTATATGGATTCACAAGACAGCTTTGAGTAGTACCAAATTTCAATAAACATTTAATAAATTCCTAAATGGATATCTTCAAAAACAACATTGTTTGGATGGGCACAGTGGCTCACTCCTATAATCCCAGCACTTTGAGAGGCTGAGGCGGGTGGATCACTTGAGCCCAGGAGCTCAAGACCAGCCTAAGCAACAAGGAGAAACCTGTCTCTACAAAAAAATATAAAATTAGCAGGCAGTGATGGCATGCATCTGTAGTCCCAGCTACTTGGGAGGCTAAGGTGGGAGGATCCCTTGAGCCTGGGAGGTGAAGGCTGCAGTGAGATGTGATCATGCCACACAGAGTGAGACTTATCTCAAGAAAAAAAAAATGTAGTTTATAAATGCATTCTTTCACAAAATAGTGCCATAGTTTTTGATGTTAGGAGCTGCAAAGATAACAGAGAAAAATCAATTCTCTGTTTTTATACCTTCCGCTTACAAAATACCTTGACAGCAATAAATATGCTGACAGTCCTTCCTACCCTGGAAATTTCCACTCTATCAATGAGGGTTTCTAAGGGTGCCATTATCTTTAACAAATGTTGTTCCAGTCAATGCTAATCAATACTTCTATGATTAAAATTAAAATCATAGAATTTAATTAAAATTTGGCATACCATTTTCTGAAACCATAAAAATTACTCTCCAATATCTTATGACATAGTAGATAAGTATGTATCTTCTGTAAGCAGAAGGCTGAGCCTATAGAGTGCCAATCTAATTCTTTAACTTATTGCAGAAAAAAAAATCCCCGAAATAGTATCACTATGTGTATGATTTTGGATACATCACTGACTTTTGAAAGACATTCTAACTGATTATCCTCACATATACAGAATATACCTCTTTTAATTTTTGAATGGTTGGAGTGATCTCTTCTTCAAGTATCTGGAAAATAAAGGAAAATCAGTATTTTCAGCATATAAAGTACCATTAATATTTATTTGGAAGAGAAGTAGCATGGACGACTATGGAAAACCGACCCAAGAAAAAAAAAATTCTTCCCTCTTTACAGCAAAAACTCTTAACCCAAATTTACATTCTTCTCCAAAAATGTTATATGTGAATTAAATTACCGTCTTAATTTCTTTCAGCTTTGCCTCCTTTTTTTCTATGGTTTTCTGTGCAGCTATTTTTTTGTATTCATACATCCTGGTTCCAGCTGCTTCTTCAATCATGGATAAAATCTGGAATGACAATTTTATTAATGTTTAGTATCCAAGACAAAGTGTCCCACTGGAATTTACATTAAGTATATCATCTTTGCCCTGACCTCACTAAACATCTTAGCAAAATTTGGCCCAAAGGAACCATAAAAATACAGTAATCTCACACAAATCTTATCCTGTAGGCTTTTTCTGTAGGAATGAATTCTGACAAACACCAGTTGAGCAAGACTCCTTTATACAATCAAAATCAATTTTAATATTTGGGAATAGTGCCAAATATTACACAAACATACAACTGTCTTTACTAATCATTCCTAAATAAACAATGTTTCCAAAAATTTTAATAGAAAAAATATTTTAAATGGACTCTCTGGAAGATTAAAATAATATCTATACCTACTATTCTTAACGTCCATAAATAGTACTCTTACCTCTGGAGGTTTCATATTCAATACTTTTGTAATTCGGCCCTGAAAATAAAATGGCAAACTTACTAAGATAACAAATTACAGAAAATGTTTATCTGTTCTGGCATTCATGTTTATCTAGACTGAAACAACTGTATCTCAATATACTAATCTTTGGCGGGGGGGGGGGGGGGGGGGGGTCTTTCTTTTACAGTTCTAGAATTGTGGAACTTTGCTACTTACTTTCTCATTCACCAGTGATACAAATAAGGCATGTTATGAAATGATACAAATTAAATAATCCATTAAACGATACAAAGTTAACAAGGACCATGTTTCTGAACAGTTAACATTAATAGGTAGAAATATTCAATTTTAAAATACATAAATATAAGAAGAAATTTTAGCATAATTGATAAACTTTTAAAATTTGTTTGAATGATAACCCTCCAGGATACTTTCACAAAACAGATAACATACTTATAGGTCTCAAACAGAATAAAATTTTTCCTATCAATGCCAGAAAACCATTAAATTCATTATCAAAAACAAGTAAAAAACCTACACATTCAGGTCTCAGGTCTCAGAGAATCATATTACTAGAATGTAGATTCACTTAAAGTGAATTTTCAGCTTTGAAGCTCTGATGTAGTGGAAATATTTTTATTTTGGTCCCACTGACTTTACCGTAATTCTCTCAAAGGATAGCTGGATGAGTCAAATGAAATAATGTAAACATAAGACAAAATCAGCCTTTACCCCTCATTTGTGTAAATCTCTAAATAAGAAAATTATGCAAACTTTTATACTTGTAATATTAAGAGGCATTAATCCAAAAATTTAAAAGAATATATTAGGACAATTTGTATACAGTTAACACGTATTGTTATTTGAGTGACAAAATAAAAAGTCAAGGAAATCTAATTCTAAACATTCTAGAGAATTCAAAGGCCCATAATATAGAATATATCAGTGCAAGTAACTAAACCACATTTCTTAACAGATGGCCGGACACAGCACAATAGTAAATAGAAAGTATAAAATCCAAAAATAAGGTCCTTCTATTGTAATTACTTTAAAGTAAAAAATGTCAAAACTATTATGAAAGAGATATAAAGACCTCAAACAGAATACCTGCATGATGAGAAAGTGAGGGTTGTTAACATTAAGGCCAACAGAACAGAAGAGATCCTGTACTCTGGTGTTGTTGGCATTTACTCCATTGATTAAATATTTATTTCTACCACCAATAACCACCTAAAAAAGAAGCAATATTTTAAATATTAGTTTACATGCACACCTTGGGCTGTGATACATTACTAAGTATATTAGCTTACATTTATTTGTTCTGTCCGACTAGCAGTAAACAAAACAATTCTGCGTAGTCCAACAAGTATGACATGGCCAAATCACTGAGTCAGGACAACCAGTGTCTAATGCAAGTACTTCTGCTAATGAGTTATGTAATTACACACAAGCCTTTTACTCTGCACCGGACTCGGTCTTTCAGGTTACTTCTAGCTTTATGTTTCCAAGTATATGTAAAACATACTTTCCTTTCCTAGTTACCTTCTTTTGTTATTTTTCTACAGAGGATAACTTTCTCTACTTTATAATGGGAATAGAAGTCAAAGTAGCTTGACATTAACTCGTAACAAGATTCAAAAAGCTATTAATAAAGAGATGATTTGTGTCTACTTAAAAGAAAGGGTAATCATGGGGCTTCAGTATGGTTTCATTAAGTCGTGCCAGACACCATACTCTGCTGTCACACTTAAAATTGTCATTTATTGGGTATGACCATCTCATTTACCAGATCGAGGTCCTTAAAGACAAGCTCTGTTTTTCATTCTTCTAACTGTGCATTCCAGTACATTCAAGAACACCCAATGTACATCAAGCAATTAATTAATATTGAATAAATGTTAGTTCATTTCTTTTCCTTACAGGATTACTATATTGGTAGTCCATATATTAACGTATTTGAAGAGACTTCTCTGACAAGAACTTTAAGACAAAACTTTGGTGAAAATACAGGTTTATGGCCTGAATGAGGACAGGAACAATTAGGTGAATTAGTACGAGACTTAGTGACAATTCCTAGAGGGTAAATATTTGATGGATGCCTACTGGCATAGATCATTCCCAACCTAGTCAACCCCCCCCTTTTTTTTAACCAGAGGTGTTCATTAAAATAGAGGAGAAAATCTGTAAGTAACATAATGCAAAGATGGACAGTATATGGGAGCTGACAACATTTAAAACCTTGACAAGCTGAAAACACTGCCTGACTATATTAATAAGACACCTAAAAAAAATTTAGTGGTTTCAAGTAAATCTAATATGAATCCACAATGTATTATCAACACTCCAATGCTCTATGGGAAAAATAAAAGTAGAATATCTAAAATGAAATAATAACTCTAACTAGACCAATTCCGATACACTCAATCTAAGGTGCCATTAAAAGAAATAGAAAGACAGATAAATGGAGGGCAGGGAAGTAAACTGGAGCATATTTGGTATAATTAGGCAAGTGAAGGAACTAGAAAAAGACCTGGCGAGATTTCACTTAGAACTGAAATTCGTATACTTGCAGATCACTTAAACACTGAAACAGGGAATAAGTTAGATTTGCTCTTGGTGCTCTCAAGAGGACAAGGATCAATGTATAAAACTTTAAGACAGCAGACTATGACAAAATTTATAGGAATAACTTTCTAATAAGACCTATCCAAAAACAGAATGGGTTATCTCAGAAGATTTCAAGATCTCAGGTACGCAGGTGTTCAAGAACAGCCAGAGAAGATTCAAGTATGGTTTAAGATTTCAGCATAGCTGAGTGCTTATATTGAATGAATAACTTTTCAGCTCTCTTTCAATCCTCTTAGTGATAGAATGTCCATGATCAAAATTTTAATATAAGGAAAATATTCTTAAGGAATCCAGTCAGAATTTAATGCACCGATTTTGCACATGAACTTCCTCTAGCACTTTATGCAAAGGCACAGGCCAAAAACCACATCAGACATAAAACTTCTTAAGATACCCAAATGTTTAATTGCCACTCACCTGCCTTGTTACTGTGATTTCATCATGAACCTCAAATCCTAAAGGACTTTGCTTTTTGTCAGAATTATCAAAAGTAATTGACACTGAGGCCTTGGTAATACCAGCCTGCCCATTTTTGTAAACTAAATCTTGTAAATTAGAAGCCCGAACCTAAAATAAAGGATAAAAAGTATATCAATTACAAAATTTCTTACATACAGAGCAGCACTAAAAATGGATTCCTTGCTGTTGGAAAACCCACCAATATTGTGTCCATTAAGTAGACAAGGATAGGCAGCTGCATCCTCTGACAGGTAAAACAAGGAAAAGAGGCAACAAACTGCAGTGGACATTTTTCTCTACAGAACCCTTTCAATTCTGAATTGTTTCCTATTCGTTTTTTGACAAAAAGTTACTTTGTAAGATATAAAGACAGTGCCCATGATTTTCACTAGTCATCCAATCCATGAATAGGATTTGGAAAGGCATCATTCATTACACAGGGGTGAAAATACTCTGGAATGAGACCACTTTGAAATAAGAATGCCTGAGTTTTGAGACACTTACTTCTAAACATCTTAAAAGGATAAACCTTAGGCAACCTCTCTTAGTGTCTATTTTCTTATCTAAAGGAGTAATATTAATTTCCATAAAAGGTTGCAGTGAGGTGTAATTTACAAAATGTATAAAAACACAAATGAAGAGAATATTGGTAAATCTCCGAAGTTCAGTAAGAATTCTCCTGCCAAACTTAAAATTCACACAAATGAGAAAGTTTACACTTTACCTGAGACAGGTTGGAGATGCCCAGCAGAAAGCAGATGGAGTCCAATATGTTGGATTTCCCACTACCATTTAAACCAGTGATAGCATTGAAGAGGGGGTCAAAACCATTGACTTCTGTCCTCTGAGCATAGGACTTGAATCCCTCTAGAACAATTGACTTAATATGCATTTTCGATACTGTCTTGCGTCAGCAAACCTCTGACAGGCATCAAACAGGCCACAAACCAGTTCTGTAGTAAACAGAAATAACACCATCTAAGAGGAATGTAAACCTAGAATCAAAATGAACACGAGAGGCAAAAACAGGAATAAGAGGGCGATAGAAATAAAACAGCCACTTGACAAACTATCTCGTCGGATGTAGGCATCTTTCATTTACTCAAAAATATACCAGTTAGCCACTGTCTGAAAATTAAACCATTCAACTGGGAAGTCTTAACTATTTCTCCTACCTGTTTTTTCAGGTTTACCTTCTATTTTTACCATACTCTAGCTAGCAAAGACTACGGATTATTTCATATCCCATTCTCTTTGCCCATAACGTGCTTTTCTTTGATACTGGCATAGCTTATTCTCTACTGCACTCACGTCTTTGCTCAAATGTCACCTTACTGGAGTCCTTCCGGACATCCCTATGTCACCTCTCCACATTCCTTCACTCGGCTTTTTCCTTCATAGTACTTAAAGCTGATATTAGACGGCCATTATCTGTCTATAAGTTCCTGTAGGATCTTCACCTACGTCCGTCATGGCATCCCCGAATTGTGCTTGATCGCGGGAGGAGCGGAAGTCATTTACGTATTTACTAGAGAGATGAGATGTATCTCATATTCTCCAACTTCTAGCTTTTACTCAGGCTGTTATCTAGCTTCTCCAGGCCTGTCTACACCTCTCTGCCCTACTCAAAGGCCGAATAGGAACTAAACTTTATTCCTTTGGTCACCTGAGGTCCCTCTTTGCTACTAGTCGTCCTCCCCGCAGCCCCCGCAGCCCCCGCTTCCCGCCTCCCGCCAGGAAGCCTGACCGGGCCCAGCCGGCCGCGCTCAGGTAGACGCCTCACCGCTGCCTCAGGCCAGGGTTTGACGCACTCCAAAAGCTCCTCCGGTTCACAAAGGAGGGGAGCAGGCCGATTCTCTAGCCGCGGCTGCTACGAAGCGAATTTCACCATAGCGGCTACAATCCCCGCCAGTCCGCTCTCAACACCCGCGCCGGAACTATTTATTCCTTTGAATTTCGGCGCGAGCAAAGGACCCCACCCCCATTGCTTATTTCCTGTGCTGGTGCCTAGGAGCTGCCTGTCTTTAGGGTTCTATTTTTCTCCTGCACTCGAAGGATTAAAGCCGTAGGGCAATAGGCAAGAGAGTCTCGATAATGGCAACTCCAAGGACCCTGCGGCGCGGGCCTAGACACTACAGGAGCTGGTGGTATATGTTCACACCGGCGTCCGGCACTCTATAGTCAGCCCCAGACCTCGGCTCGGGGCCTTAGCGCTTCGCCAGCCCCCGCCTCCCCGGGCCCTCCGGTGAGCCCGCGGAGCCCTGTAGACTCCGCCTTCTCGAGGGCTCGGCGTTGCTAGCTGCGGCGAACTTCTTTCCCCCCAAAGCGAGAGTCAGGAAGTAGAAAGGCTTCCTCTGAGTGTTCTCGTCGGTTCTGTTTTGGAAGCCTCAGAATCTTCTGGGTACTCAGATTGCTGCAAAGTACAAGCTGTACTTCGTTGGGCCCGGAGAGGCACCGGCTTTTGGAGGACTCTGGCTCGCTTCCGGGCTCCGCCCCGTGCTGGCTGCGGACCTGGCAGAAGAGCCTTTTTATCTAAGTGTCCATGTCTGGAAGGGACAGTAGTCTACCTAGAGCTGTTCTGAGCCCAGAGTAGAAATTGTGTGGTGCTAAATAGCTGTTCACCTTCCTTACACTGGAAAGCGGTGTAATGATTAACCGACCCAACCTGTCGAGAATATTTCCGGAAATCTTTTAAGAGAGGTTACGTTTATTGATTTCTGAGTATTAGGCAATGTTCCAAAAGCTTTTAAAATCCTAGTAGCAACCCTATGAAATCGGAAATTACCCTCGTTTTACAAGTGAGTAAAATGAGTCCAAATAAAGGCTAAGCAGCCTGTCTAGTAAGCTGGGATTTGTTCCCAGGCGGTCTGGCCCCAGATTGCATGCTTTTAAATACCTGTAGGCTTCATGCATAGAATCTAGTACTATTAATAATAGACCCTGTTAATTGGTACGTATGGTTCTTTAGGAAGAAAAAAGGTGTCAGGATTACTCACGCTTCCAAGCACGTTGATACTAAACAGGGAGAACTTAACACTGGAATGGGTATGGTGTTATCCTAGGTGAGGTAACAAAAAGATGGAGCGGGCAACAGTGCTATTTGGGGATGGCTTGATCCTTTAGGGCTTCCATAACAAAATATAGACTGGGCAGCTTATGAACCACAGAAATCACATTTCTGGTGGCTGGAAAGTCCAAGAGCAAGGTGTATGTTTAGTGGATAGCACCTTCTGCCTCTGTCCTAACATGATGGAGAGGGTAGAGGGGGCTCCCTTGGGCCTGTTCTATAAGGACCTTAATCCCCTTCCTCACTTTCCAAGAGTCCATATACTAAAACCATCAGTTTGGGGGTTAGGATTTCAAAATGTGAATTTTGAGGGACACATCTAGACCACAGCATCTGGCATGTTTTTAAAGTTGCTTTCTTGGCCCTGGAATAGCCAAGAAATGCATTCAGTTGAGATGAGTGCAGTCATCTCAACTGGTATTAACCTACCAGGAATGTACCTATATTTTGAAAATATTTCTCTTTAAGGGAGTAAAATAAGTTTTAAGTGTTTTTTTTTAAGAAAAGATTTATTTATTTGATACGCTTACCCACTTCTGTGATGTCAACCATGCTTAATTCATGCTAACATCAATGAAGCAGATCTCTTTATGTACCTTGATTCCTGCATCCCCTAGGTTCCACAGCTATTCACTTGTACTATTCTGTTAACTCTTACACGTTTACTTTCACTTGTACTAATTCTGTTAACTCTTACATGTTTACTTTCAGCTGTGTCTCCTTCCTTTTATGATTTTGTGAGTAAAGAATTTTAATTTGCCAGCCAGGCACGGTGGCTCAGTCCTGTAATCCCAGCACTTTGGAGGCCAAGGCCGGCAGATCACCTGAGGTTGGGAGTTCGAGACCAGCCTAGCCAACATGGAGAAACCCTGTCTCTACTAAAAATACAAAATTAGCTGGGCATGGTGACACATACCTATAATCCCAGCTACTCGGAGGGCTGAGGCCGAAGAATCAGTTGAACCTGGGAGTTGGAAGTTGCAGGTGAGCCAAGATTGCACCACTGCACTCCAGCCTGGGCAACAAGAAGGAAACTCCATCTCAAAAAAAAAGAATTTTAATTTTCCAACAGATCCTAATGTGGACTTTTTCAAGTTGTGAAATAAAGTGATTTTTGGTATGAAAATGTGTGTTAAGACAAACTGTTGGTCTGGGCACTTTAACAACTAGCTGATACACTTATGTCAAATGGATGAAAATATATATACAAATGCACTTTTGTTGGATAAGGACTTTGGGGTGGTTATAAGAATGTGTAAGTCTACTCCCATTAAGACTATCGATTAAAATGAAAAATGTTTATAAAGGCAGAGATCTCTATCAGTTTAGGACTTGAGGAAATCACTGATGACTAAATTGCAAACCTGCCTCCTGAGATCACCACGGGTGAGTGGAAACGACTAAGGCACAAAGCCAATAAAGCGCCCTGATTTGGAGATGTGAGGTAGAAAGAGTATAGGGTAGATGCAGTAAAAATAAAACACTGTTCTTGCTTCATCACTGTGGATTTAAATTGTTTAAAAGCTTCAACACTAGCAGGCAGTGTTTCAAGCAGAAATCTGGCAGCTGGGGGAGTTGAGTCCTTATATAGAAGGCATCTGTACCAGCAAGGACACACATACAGCCATAAAGCAGGACCTAGGAGAGAGATTTGGTCCTCTACTCTCCTAGGGAACTGGGTGGAACCTGCTCTTTCTTGGGTATGCTTTTCTAATTTTAGAGTGCTAAAGAAGCTCTTCTCACAGGGACCTAAGTGAATCCTTTCTCCTTAGGACAAAGGACAGAAGGAAAAAAAGAAAGGACTTAACACAGAAATAAGGAAGGTTCATTTTGTTGAGAGATTATTTTTAGGCTCAAGGGAATGAATTGATAATGACAGTAAATTTATATTTTTACATTGTATTGACTAGCAGCACTTGTTTTGTTAGAGACAGAGTCTCAGTGTGTCTCAGGCTGGAGGGCAGTTGCCTAGCAGCACTTTTTAAAGACAGTCATGCACCACATAACATTTCAATATCCAACTACATTATATGACTGTGGTCCCCTAAGACTATAATGGAGCTGAAAAATCCCTATTGCTTAGTAATGTTTTAACATCACAGTGCAACATACTATCTTTTCTATGTTTAGATACGTTTAGAAGCACACAAACAACATTGTATTACAGTTACTACAGTAACTGAATACTACAGTATTCAGTATAGTAACATGCTATAAAAGTTTGTAGTCTAGGATCATAAGGCTATGCTATCTAGTTTTGTGTAAGTATACTTTATGATGTTTGCACAACAATGAAATTGCCTAATGGGGCATTTCTCAGAACGTATCTCGTCGTTAGGCAATGCATGACTGTATTTTATTTCTAACGCCATGTTACTTGAACTGTGGTTCACCAAATATAATCTGTTTGACAAACCTGGGAAGAAACACAGCTAAGCGTAATTTTAAATGAGGAGGAGAAAAGGAGGTTATTCATTCACTAGTAGGATCTGGTTAGACTCACTCATTTTAATTTCAATGACAATATTGTTTTCAAAACTACATGTTCAGTTCTTTGTGAAATCTGCCTATTCTTTCATTATGATTTCTATTATTTTACCCTTTTAATTAAGTTATATTTCTTTATTTTATCTTCTTTTCTAGTAGTTCTGTTATTTTTAGCTTTTGAGTTTCTAACTCTCGTTTACAACCTCCACTGACTCTTATTCAGTGATTTATTTCCTCGCGTGGTGCTCTTCTTCAGTGGGGTTGTTTTGTTTATGGGACTCTCTTATGCCCTTAGTTGCAAGAGTCCCTTTAGAGCAATTATGCATTTGCTTCTGCCGGCATACTGTAGCTTTTAAAGATCCTGAAGCATTTTCACATGATAATTTCTCAGTTTGTGGCTCCTGAATTATGTAAATATTATAAATTTAGATCTGTTGCAGGGCTGCAGTTTTGGTTTCTCGTAAGTACCTTATATTTTTTTGTCCCTATTCAAAGCTCCAAAGAACAAATTTTTCATTGCTTCCCCAGACTAGTAGATTGCCTTTTTCCACTTCCAGTGACTGGCGATTCCTAAGGCTCTAGATGTTACCTAGAGACTTGGTTCCAACTCACCCCCTTTATCAAAGCTCAGCCTTGTGATTGGACATTAAAACCCAACTACTGGCTCCTGAGGCATGTAGCCAAGTGTAAAATTTTGGAGGACTACCACAGTATCAGTTCTGCTTTCTGCTCTTCAATTTTTAAATTTTATTTTGGACACTGAGAATTTTGTTTTTTGTTTTCAAGGTTGTATATGGTTTCTATAACAATAATTATATTTTATCCATTATTTCTATAAGTTTATAAAGGAAAGCTCAGTTGACCATGTTGGAGGAGATCTTCTCTTTTCCTTTTCATGAAAAACATCAGTGATCTTTGTTTTGCTCCACCTGAGCCTTGCTTCCAGAGCTCACATTCTATATTCAAAGTCACTATTCCTAAAAACCAGTTATCACTTCTCTAAAGAAGTCTGGTATTAGCTCTTAAGGAAGTATTTTCATGTACTACTCATAAAATGAGTTATATTCTTACTTGTTTCATATTTGTTTATTTCTGTTTTTCCAACTGTTGTTGGCTTTTATCACTTGCATGCTGGTTTATAGCCAGAGCTACTTATCTCGCCTCTCTTCTGCTTTGTCATCATACCCCTTCTTTTATGGGGACAATCATTTGCCTCTCTTCCTCAATTCTTCTCTTCCTCTTATTCTCATTTCATAGTTCTCCTTGTCATGGTGGTCTCATGTTACTTTTTATTTCAGATCCATACACATCTGCGTGATCCTCCTCCAACTGGTTTCTTTTTATTACCAAACTCAATTCTTACTAGATCCAAAGAGACTCTTCACTTTAAGATTTTTTGTTTTACAAGATCTGCTTCTGCAGTTAACGTCTCCTCTACCTCTTACGCCACTCTGCAGTACTCTACAGTCAACAAATATATTCTAACTTAATTTCCTACTTCAACAAGACTCTGCCTACTCTAAAGTTTTACAAAATATATGTGTTTCTATATAAAAATGATATCTCTCCTCTCTCTATAAACCTTTGGTGAAGATTATACACAAAGTTAATTCTGACCTCTTTAAGGTGGCATGTTTGACCTTTCATTGTCTGTTTCCAACCTACTTTCTCAAATTCATCTGCTGTTTTCTTCCTTAGAAGAAAGATTAGATTAGATTAAGGTAATAAGGTAAAAAATTAGATTAGATTAAATTAAGGTAATCCTTAGATTACCATGTCTTTTTTTTTCTAACTGCTATAAATTTATGCACCAATCAATAACAAAGAAAGTGCTCACTGACTTTGTTGGTGGATGGATGAATCAACGGATTCAATAAGTGTTTATAGGATGGCTACATTGTGCCAACAATTGTGTTATGTGCTGGGATACAAAGACGAATAAGATGTGTACCTGTCTCTAAGGAATCCATAGTTGAATGGAGAAGACTTGTGTAAAGACATTAACCAGGAGAAATGAAGAGTGAAAGGCAATCATCTAAATAGAGTAAATTGCACAGGCAATGGCACAGAAGATAAACATAATGTATGAATCAAGAAGAAGCAAGATTTAATGTAAGAGATCCACAGAAGGCAGGTTATGGAGCATTGTATGCACCATCTTAACTTTAACTTTGCATCATTCCTAAAGCATTCATGTTCTCCCTTTGCACATGCCCAACTCGAAATGTCCTTCACTCTTCACTTCTCTCACTTGTGTATTTCTACATGTTTTTCCATCTCAAATCTGATCCATTTCTGTAGTTACTTACAATGTCTTCTGTAATCCCTTAACCCTTTAGCCACACTTTTCTTCTGACCTCTATTCCCATTGTGATATACCTTCATGATACATCTTGGTGCCTGTCACATAGTCAATTCTTAAAAAATATTGGTTGAATATGAACAAGTTCAGGGGGTTCACTTGCTGCTCCCTCATTAAGGTAAAAGGAGATAATAGTTTAAAAAATACTTGAAAATATACAATATATTTCACAAAATAGTATTTTAAAGTTCAGTGAGTTCATTGTAGCGATCATTTCTCAGTGATCTAATATTGAAAACTTAAAAAATAACCTATTAGCAACATGTTCTATTTTGTAGTATCATCAGTGACCACTGTGATAATAGGGTGAAGAATGCAACATGAAATGTTTATTGCAGCTGTATGCTTCAGAGGGCTCTCGGCACCATATTCTTTTCCTCTGGTTTCACTTTTTTTTTTTTTGCCTATAAGTAAAAACATGCTTCTATGCTTTACAAACAGCTGCAGTTTCAGGTTGAAAGAATCTAATTCAGATACCACTTTCTTTGTTGCTGTCGAGATATAATTACCAACCCTCCTTTGTATTATCTTATTAATTACACAGACTCCTGTTACATGTATTTATTTATATGTTTGCCTCCCACTGTGAACACCTTGATGTCAGTGGACTTGCCTTGTAACTATCTGTAAACTCAGCATCCATCTAAATCTGGACACAGTTGTGCTCCATAAGTGGTAAATGAATGGATAAGCAACTACATGAACATACAAAGATTATAAAGATGGTCATTCTCTCCAAATCAGAAACTGTTTTCCAGATTTTTCAGATGAAAGTTTGTTGCTGTTGTTTTGTTATTTTTTACCCATAATTAAAACCGTAATTACCTGCATACTCCATCAAACATTAGTGTGCATAGAAACTCAGGAATTACTTGATCTCTATCTCCCCTTTCGCATGCTGGTTTTATCTCAAAACACTGACTTCCACTCCCACCTCTGTCTCATTATCGGTAGGTGGAAAATGGGGATGAATTCATAGACTTCTGTGCATTCTGTTTTGGTCTTCCCACTCCCTATAGCCCATTCTCCCCAAACTCCATCTCCACCCATAAGAGTGTAGTTTTGTGCTTCGGTTCCTGAGGGTCTTCAGGCCATGATGATAATGTATGGCATCAAGACATTTCTGAGAATTAAGAGGATATGTTTTTAAATAATAGTATTTGTAGGAAATCCACAGTGGAGTTCAGGTGAGACTTCAGCAATCCGAATCATGTTCTCTTTATGTCCCTTGTTAATAGATAATGAAGATCATGTCTCTATGTCTTTTCTGCCATTGCCAGGTATCCTTTCCCAGTCTCTTATGGGCAACTTGTTTGGAAACAAACACTCATGCAATTTCACAAGGACAAGTAATAATGAAAGTCATGGAATGGTCTAGGTACATATGTATTAAAAACATCTTTCTGTCCTTATGCTAAGAAAAGAAAGATGTTTTTAAAATAAACCTAACTGCCTACATTAATGTCAATATGTTAAAATACAAAGCAAAGTCGTTCATTTCTTTGCTGCTACATGTCTAAAATATTTCTGTTGTAACAGGGAACCATTGTTTACATTTGTGTAAATGAGTATCCATTCAGAGGACTTTACAAAAACAAAAGATTTTGTGCCTGAAAGTTTAATCCTTCACATTTTAAGAGAAGGAAAATCCTTGAAATTTAAAAATAACAGTTTTCCCATTGTTGCCTTTCAAGGATTTAAATAATCTTTTATTTCCAACTTGGCATGAATTGTTTATAATGATTATTAGAAAGTTATTTTATTGCTTAAACTATTGATTTATACTTGTGCTACACTTAGCTCCAAATACGTTCCCTAAGTTACTTCACGTAATATATGTAATTTCCTTTTCATAGCAAAAAAGCTGGATCTTGGAACTAGGCTTCGATCACAGAGCAGACTGAGATGAAAGTCCATCCATTCATTCAACAAACAATTGAATGCTAACAATGTCAGTGAACACTACCACAAACATTTCTACTGTATGGTGCTTATATTGTAGTGAATATCAATTTTTATTTTATTGATTATAAAGCATAACTTTCTGCAATAATTTTACACTACCTTAGGAGTACCTATCAGTCTTAATGCCTCAAGTAATTGCCCTTTTCATGTGACTACTGAAGCCCTCAAATCTTTGAAACCTCAGATGACCCATTTCACCAGATGCTTGGACATTCCCCATCAAGTTTGGATTTACAGTGGTTACTCAGATTTAGGTCAAGAACATAAAATCTGAACCACTTTAGGCACTGCTCATAAGGAGTAAATTCCTAGTGAAAAAGCAATATCCCTTAGGAATGATTGCTATAGCAAGCTAAAAGGTAGATATATAAATGTTTATAAAAAGCAGATTGGATTTAGCAGAGGTAGCAGTAGGAGGAAATGTTCTTAATAGTGCTGTTTGGTGGCACCTTCTTTTTCTACAAAGAAGTCTTGCCAGCAATTCTACTTGGATGACTAATTTGGAGCGATTTTTATCTTGTATATTCTTGTTAGTTAATAGGATCTAGGATATAACAACCTGGTGAGAATTTCTCTGTGAAAAACTATCAAATTTGTCTTATTCATGAAACTCATCAATAAGCTATAATTCAGCATTTTATAACTAGGAAAAATAAAACTGGGGTCCTGCTGTTTAAGAGACTAGGGGAATTTAACAGAACACTGGGAGATTTATAGTAGACTTATGATGAAGAGACACTCTAACCGGAAGCTTAATTGTGATTTAAGTTATAGGTCAAGCTGTGCAATGTGTTTTCTTTTTAGGGGGAAATCTTTAGGGAGATAGAGAGTGCTTGTTCAAAGAAGAAACAGAACAAATGAGAAAACAGACTGCATTTTCTGTTTTTCTTTTAGAATGTCAAGCTGCGTTAAGTCAAACTGCCCCTGAGTTCCTGATGATGGCTGTGGTGAAACTGCCTTGTTTTACTTTCTTGCCTTCTTTTCTAGAGCAGTTATTTTACCCAAAAATAACAAAAATCTATGGGCAGCATATCAGCCAGAAAAGTAATATGGAAACCAGAGATAAAGTGCACTCAACCTTTCTAGAACTGTGACATCCTATAATTTTAGGCTGAGTTACATAAAATTGATAAGTAATATGAAGGAAAGAACCCTTGAAAAATTATTGCAAACGGGAATATTGAGGCTTCTAGTGATTTTCTTAAAATTTTTATCTCAAGTAACTTAAGGTCTCATGAGGAAATGAAATTTGTATACAAATAATTTTAATTGAAAGTATAAAAAAATGGCTTCCCTGAAAAATGAAACTTAAAATACATAACAAAAGGTTGATTCTGTAGGGAGGATTTATATTGGGAAAAGGAGTAGGTATCACAGCCCAGATACCTACTCTCTAATATTTCCCTACCTCTTGGCAAAATCTTTCAATAACTAACAGCAGGACTGCCACACAGACTTAAGCTATGGATGTGTCAGAAGCATTTGAACCAGAGCAACTCCGTGTTGAACAGGGGTGGCTAAGACCCACTGAGCTGCATTCCCAGGCTGAGACCCACGGAGCTGCATTCCCAGGAGGTTAGGCATTCTTAGTTACAGGATGAGATAGGAGGTTGGCACAAGATACAAGTCACAAAGACCTTGCTGATAAAATAATGTGGTACAGAAGCCGGTCAAAACCCACCAAAATCAAGATGGGGATTGTCCTCACTGCTCATTATGTGCTGATTATAATTCATTCTAAAAGACTCTCCTACCAGTACAGTTTACAAATGTCATAACAATGTTAGGAAGTTATCCTCTATGGTCTAAAAAGGGGAGGAACTCTCAGTTCCAGGAATTGCCCACCTCTTTCCTGGAAAGCTCATGAATAATCCACCCCTTGTTTAGCATATAATCAAGAAATAACTATTAAGTGTAATAAGTCAAGCAGCCCATGCCACTGCTGTGTCTGTGGAGTAGCCATTCTTTTATTCCTTTACTTTCCTAATAAACTTACTTTCACTTTATGGACTCATCTGGAATTACTTCTTGCATGAGGTCCAGAAACCCTCTTTTAAAGTCTCCATCAGGACCTCTTTCTGGTAACATCTTCCTGGTGACCACGACGATATTAAACTAAAGAGACTCCCTATCCAAAGGAAACAGACTAGAGTACCAATTGAATGACTTTGGGACAAATGGTAGAACATTTTACCTGGGTGAAGGATGGGATTGGGCTAAAGGCCCAATTTAGGAGACTTAGAGCCTCTCCAAAGACAGAGAGCTTAAAGGCCCTTCTTAAGAAAAGGCAAGGCCGTTTGATAGAACTTAGGTTCAAGGCCCAAATTAGGAAGGTTAGAGTCCTTCCTAAGAATAGGAGGGTTAGAAGCTCCTTTCAATAAGTCCTTCTTGGTTAAAAATGGATTTGACATTATGGGATATTATACATTATTCTCTTTGGATTAATCTGCCGCACACTCTTTGCTGATGGCTGTGGGTGACAGGATTAGGTGTGTTTCGGATCACTGGATGTGGGGATCATTTTTTCCCTAAAGGGGAAAACTTGAGAGCTGATGAGACTGCTGGAAAAGATCCCTTCACCACTGACAAGTAGCCACGTGAACTTGAGATTCAGTGTTGCTGCAATGGGTAGGTCTTTCTCTGGCCTCCCTGAGCTCCTCGTTTTCCCCACTGTGCTGTAGGCAATACTTTTCTCCCCTTCTCTTTTCCATCTTTCCTGTTACTTAGGGCAAACTTCTGCTCTTTCAGTTTGCCCAGAGACCACATGTTGAAACTCCTGGTCGGAAGACCATTACACATTACTTTGAGTGGATCAAAGATGACAAGGCCCAACCAGGGGCATGTTTGAGCCTTGCCAGTTTGATATTGGGTGCTAAGCAGAGTGGCTAATGTCTCTGTTTTGTCACTTGTATTTTGCTTTGGCTGGTTTGGAAAATGTTAATTTGGCTACCCCATGCATTCTGTTGGGTGACATCTTGCAAAACTGAGAGGCTTTTGCCTATGGTTTCATGAAATGGAAAAAGGTGATTTTTCCTTTGTGTTGCAGTTTGGCCCCTAGGGCTATGGTGCTGCAAGCCAGGTCACTAGGGTTGCTCAGGGAAAGGGAACCCAGAAGCTTGGCATGGCAGCAAAAGGGTAAGAATTTCTTACCATTCAGATTTCTGGCTTCTCTGTGCAAACAAGCTGTAGGAACAGTAAACATCACTGTTTTTTCCTGTGTAAAGTTTTGATTAATGGGAATAAGAATTTTCCCATTAAGCTAGTCTTAAGCTGTAGCGAATCTGGTGTACTTTGTGCTACAAAGTTGTCTTTCCATATCATTCTGTCAGAAGGAGGGGTACCTTAGGACAGAACACTGGCTTAAACCCCCATGTGATGGTTAATACTGAGTGTCAAATAGACTGAATTGAAAGATGAAAAGTATTGTTCCTGGGTGTGTCTGTGAGGGAGCTGCCAAAGGAGGCTAACATGAGTTGGTGGCCTGGGAGAGGCAGACCCACCCTCAATCTGGACAGGCACCATCTAGTCAGCTGTCAGCATGGCTAGGATAAAAGCAGGCAGAGGAATGTGGAAAGACTAAACTAGCTGAGTCTTCTGGCCTCCATGATTCTCCCATGCTGGATGCTTCCCAGCCTTGAACATCAGGCTCCAAGTTCTTTAGCTTTAGGACTCTTGGCCTTACACCAGTGATTTGCCAGGGGCTCTCAGGTCTTCAGCCACAGACTGAAGGCTCACTATTGGCTTTACTACTTTTCAAGTTTTGGGACTGAGACTGGCTTTCTGGCCCATCGGCTTGCAGATGGCCTATTGTGGGACTTCACCTTGTGATTGTGTGAGATAATTCTCCTAATAAATTCCCCTTCATATATTCATCTATCCTATTAGTTCTATCCCTTCAGAGAACCCTGACTGATACACCCTAATACACCTGACTAAGACTGTTGTTCAAGACAGCCCATCAAACTAGTCACTTACAAACTTTGCTTCAGGTCCCTGAAAAAAAAAGAAAACAAAACAAAATCAAAACTGGATAAAGTTTCCCTCTTGTCATGTTTTATGTTCTTGGGAGCTTGACCTTATAACCATGTGGCAGTTCTTCCTCTTTGTCCCTGCCATCCAGAGGACAGAAGTTTTGGGGTTCATGTCATAGTTAGCCCTAAAAATTATCTTGAGCAATTAAAAGCCTCTGCAGGCTCAAAATGGACTGTTCCAGACTCCTGGGATGAGCAGTGGAGACTGCCCAGTTCTGTAGAACAATTTCTGATTTCCTTTCTTGAAGTTTCCTTCTTATGAGTACCTGGGAGGTTACCTTTGGTAAAGTTCAAAAGCCAGAAGTATTTGCTGTTTAGCCTGGCTAGAGTCTGGTAATGAGATATAAAAGGTTTTTTTTGTTTTGTTTTGTTTTTAAAGAGTGCTATGGTTAAAAGTCAGCTTAATTAAAAGTGGATATTCAAGTTCTAACAGCCTGGGACTCCATGGGAAAAACAGGAGGCACTACAGACTCCACTTGGGGAAAAACCTCTGTTTTCTTCATGAAAACCCAAAATTGAAATCAGATAGATCCCCCTCAAAATCTAAGACTCTCTTCTGTTTTGCATTGTGTTGTCTGTCATTTTTGACTTTTGGGGGTATCAGAAATTACTTTGCATTATAAGAGAGTTTTGGTGTGTAATAACTAGGTAGGAAATATACTTTTGGGGATGGCTAATAGAGATACTTGGCTCTTTGCAAGTTTGGATTAGAGAATCATGCACTCAGCCACCTAGAAAGTATGAAAATGTCCCCATTCCCCACTGAGAGATAAGACTCCCATGGGGGAGGGGTTGATTCCCTCTTAATTTTTTTTTTTTTTTTTTTTTTTTTTGAGACGGAGTTTCGCTCTAGTTACCCAGGCTGGAGTGCAATGGCGCGATCTCGGCTCACCACAACCTCCGCCTCCTGGGTTCAGGCAATTCTCCTGCCTCAGCCTCCCGAGTAGCTGGGATTACAGGCACGCGCCACCATGCCCAGCTAATTTTTTGTATTTTTAGTAGAGACGGGGTTTCACCATGTTGACCAGGATGGTCTCGATCTCTTGACCTCGTGATCCACCCGCCTCGGCCTCCCAGATTCCCTCTTTTTTAAAATTTAACTTTATTTTAAGTTTTGGGATACATGTACACGTTTGTTACATAGGTAAACATGTGCCATGGTGGTTTACTGCACCTATGAATCCAATACCTAGGTATTAAGCCCCACATGCATAAGCTATTTATCCTGATGCTTTCCCTAACAGACCCCAGTGTGTGTTGTTCTCTTCCTTGTGTCCATGTGTTCTCATTGGTCAGTTCCCACTTATAAGTGAGAACATGTGGTGTTTGGTTTTCTGTTCCTGTGTTAGTTTGCTGAAGATAATGGCTTCCAGCTTCATCCATGTCCCTGAAAATAACATTATCCCATTCCTTATTCCCTCTTTTTTTGGAGATCTAGGATCTAATATAAAAATGAGACCTTTGATTTTGGGGATCTGTTTTGGCTTCCAGCCATGCCTGCTTATTAGGTCTTAGAAACTGCATGCTTTCCCATTCCTATTTCTCCAAGGGCTCCACCCTATAGACAGGAATCCAGTTAAGAAACTTGCAAATGGAAAATCTTACAAGTACTGGATTTTCTGTCTGTCTACATATTTATATGTGTTGTGTGTGTGTGTGTGTGTGTGTGTGTGTGTGATGTTTATATAAGAGCTCCGATTAATTGGCTTAAAAATAATAGGCAATTAAATCAACTGTTGTCAGAAAAATAAAAATGAATACCTTTTAGTTTATGTGACTTTAGTAATCTTTAGGAATTAAACAGTTTTAGATTATTGATAAAACAAAGACATTTGGCCTAAATTGCCCAGGTCAGATTTAGGTTTGCCAAGTAATTTGATGTCATAAATTGCTTCTTTAACTTGATAATTGTTCGGATTACCTTCTTTGGGGGCATTAGATTCTAGGTAAGTCCTGGGAACATGTGGAATTATCCATGCCCCGGCTATGCTGAAAACAGTCAGACCTTATCTGCACTTCTGACTAGTGTCTTAGGCTTCATACCTGACACATAATTAAAATCCTTACTTACCAGGTTTTTCACCAAAAATAAAAGTTACTCAGTTAACACTGTAACATGTAATTGAGTCTACTGAATAAACAGTTTTACGTGAAAGTTGTGTAAAGACAGTGACATGTGTTTTTGGCAAAAGTTTATAAGAAGGCATGGGAATGTGGATTTTTTGGCCTACTTTAGAGGGTTAAAGAATTTTTTTCCAGTTACATAGGAAAAAGCTGAAGGTTTGAACAAGTTGTGGAAAGTATGTAAACAACCTTATAAAAGAAATTCTGTGTGTGAACATATTTGCTCAAGTTAACTGGGGTATTATTCAGTTTTTTTTTTATAAATTGAACCTTGGCATAAAAGCACAACAGAGTTTTCTTAGAGCACTGATCTAGTCTTTAATAAAAAATTGTAAAGGGTTATAAAAGGTTTATGAGACTCTTACCTTATGATCTAACTGATTAAGATTGGATAGATTTGTCTTAAGAATTGGGTTTGGCATCAATACTACACTAATGCAAAGGTGAAATTTGGCTTTCTCTCTTGAACAAGATTGTTATGTTATATTTAAAAATGTTAAAACATTTTTGTTTGCCTTTTAAATAAACTGTAGGAAAAAGAAGGGAAAGGAAAGAGAGTGTTTAGAAAGCTAACTCTTCCCTCTATTAAGGAGTAAAATATTTATTTGTATAAATATGTTCTATGTATGTGTTCCAAAATTATGGGAAACTCCTATAATTCTGATATAATTTAGTGCATGTTATTACTAGGTATAATTGTTATGTAAAATTGTTGTATGTCACAGAAGTAACCAAAATTTCCTTGTCAATTGTGGCTTTAATAGTGGCTGTCCTAAGACTTTTGTCATCCACAGACAATTGTTGTCTTATTTTGATCCTCTTCAAAAGGTGGTTTATAATCAGCTATAGGACTTTGACAAGTGCTCTTAAATACAGGTTTCTGATAACTTTGGAGATTGTGACATTAGAATGGAGGAAAAGCTTCCAGAACTCACATGGAGGGCTAAAATGTTCATGAATATCGAGCAGAACAGGAGCTAACTGCATGGACTGAACTAATAGAAAACTAAGGTAATCTTTTTTGGCTTTTTGCTTAAAACATTATCGATACTTTTGTTTTGTCCCTCAGAGCCAAGAAACCTTTTCTTTTGAGCTAGTTACAGCTTTTAACAATTGAGTAAAGTATTGATATGGTTTGGTTGTATCCCCACTCAAATCTCAACTTCAATTACAGCTCCCATTATCTTCATGTATCATGGGAGGGACATGTTAGTAGGCAATTAAATCATGGAGGTGGGGTTTTTTCCCTTGCTATCCTTGGAATAGTGAGTAAGTCTTATGAGATCTGATGGTTTTATAAAGAGCAGTTCCCCTGTACACACTCTCTTGCCCGCCACTATGTAAGATGTGATAGTGAGGCCTCTCCAGCCATGTGGGAAGGGGACTCTGAGTCCATTAAACCTCATTTTACTTATAAATTGCCCATTATCAGGTATTTCTTCATAGCATTGTGAAAATGGACTATTACAAGTATACTCCTATGAACAAAATTGGAGCATATTTGTTTCTTGCTATCTGATTTCTCCAGAATTTGGAAACCATTTGTGAGTATTCTTCACTTATGATAATATATTTGCATATGCAATAAGAATCTGTTTTCTTTTGTAACAGGACACAGTTGGAAAAACTGAATTTCACTAAGGCTTTGACTAGAATGGCATGGTTTCCTTTAAGGTATCAAACTTTTAGAGCCAGTAAAACCCCATTGGGAAAACTAGCCTCATAGCTTGTCTACACAGCCTCTGTACAGGGTTCTTGACCTGCAGTATGTAAATAATGTAATATTCTGACAGACCTCAAGAGGAGCCAACTCATATAGGTATTTGACAGTAAAAAACCATGTCTGGGCTCAGCTTCACAAAAAATCTTATTTTAGATTCTTCCTATGGAAAAAGTTGTAGTAAAACCAATGTAAAAAGCCTATGTAAAAAAAAAATCATTCTTGCTGAACTTTATAATAATCAGAGCAAATATAATAAAGCAAGTTGGTCTTACTATGATTTGTCTTTAGGAAAAATGGGAGCCTGGAGAGAGAAAAAATATGCTTCTAAAACTATGGTGCACCCTATTAGATTCTAGTCTCATCAGTTGTTTTTGAGGGTTTTTTTTTTTTCAATTTTGACTTACCCTACTTATTCCTGTAAACTAACCATGGTCTCTGGCTGCAGCGCGGATGAAACAAGAGGGATGGGTAATGTAAAAATCCAGATTAGTATTCTAATTCTGGGTGCATTTGGGAATGAGCTAGCAACTCCATATCAGCTTGGTTCCAACAGTGGCCCAGTTCCTGGAAATCCTTCTTATTTACTCTATTAGGGATGATTTTCCTTATTTTGCTTTACTGTTGTGGAAATTATTACTGTTGCCAGGCTGGAGTGCAGTGGTGCAATCTTGGCTCACTGCAACCTCTGCCTCCTGAGTTCAAGTGATTCTTCTGCCTCAGCCTCCTGAGTAGCTGGGACCACAGGCATATGCCACCATGCCCGGCTATTTTTTATATTTTTACAAAATACAAAAAAATTCACCATGTTGGCCAGGATGGTCTCGATCTCTTGACCTCGTGATCCGCCCACCTCGGCCTCCCAATACTGTTGTACTCTTTATATAGCAATGCAGGATAAGCTTACTGAATGTTTTCTTGATTGAATACTTATTCATCTTTCAGATACCACATTTTGTTGGAACTCAGAGTTATGAAAGGGCCCTCACCATACCTATGCTTTCTGACTGAGTTCCTCTCTACCCTGAATACAAGAGAACCTAATAGTTAGGCAGACACATCATCGCCCCTCTTTAGCCTGAAGAAGTTACAGAGGTTGGATATTCATCCCTTTACAACCCTTAAGATTAAGGGTTCCCTTGTTAAAGGGAGAGGGGAAATATGTAAGAGATGTTTGAACCGGAGCAACTTTATCCTGAATAAGGGCTGGGTAAAGTGAGGCTGAGACCTACTGGGCTGCATTCCCAGGAGGTTAGGCATTCTTAGTTACAGGATGAAATAGGAGGTTGGCACAAGATACAGGTCATAAAGACCTTTCTGATAAAAAGATGTGGTATATAAGCTGGCCAAAACTCACTAAAATCAAGATGCGATGAAAGTAACTTCTGGTAGTCCTCACTCCTCATTATATGCTAATTATAATTCATCAGCATGGTAAAAGACACTACCACCAGCACTATGACAGTTTACAAATACCATGGCAAGGTCAGGAAGTTACCCTATATGGTCTTAAAAGTGGGGTAACTCTCAGTTCCAGGAATTGCCCACTCCTTTCCCAGGAAACTCATGAATAATCTACCTCTAGTTTAGCATATAATCAAAAAATAACTATAAGTATAATCAGTTGAGCAGCCCATGCCACTGCTCTGTCTATGGAGTAGCCATGCTTTTATTCATTTACTTTTCAAATAAACTTGTTTTCACTTTACTCTCTGGGCTCACCCTGAATTCTTTCTTGCGCAAGGTCTAAAACCTTCTCTTGGGGCCTGGATCAGGACCCCTTTCTGATAACAGATGGGGATGGAGTCATGGGTGGGGAAGGGGCACAAAAGCCCTAAGAAGGAATTGAAATGATCTCTCCTTTGAAGGTTCTGAAGAAAGTCAAGAATGGAATTTCAGAAAAATTCTATACTAAAGCTTTGGGAATATTAATGGGGAAGCAATTCATAGAATTATAATGAATAGAAGGTGAAAATAGAAGAATCTGGCTTACAAGACACAGCTCTGGACTACAGGAAACTTTGGGACTCAGCCCTAGCATTATCTGCACGGGACCCTAGAGAAACATATGAGACCTAAAGAATCTCCTACTGAATTTGTCAAGTTATTCCTCCCACCTCTATCATCTTCCATCTTGGTTTCTTTATGCCTGTGGTTTGAGCATTAGCTCCATAGTCATCCACTTAGAGGGCTTTTTTCTTACACAATGAAACAGTTTTGGTGTAAAATGCCAAGAATGTCTGCAAGAAGAAGCAATCATAGTTGGTAACATCATAAGGAGAGATTTTTTTTTTTGGAGGATTTTACAAACGTTTTGAGCTGAATTCTTAAGGTTAAATATGCATTCGATGCTTGGAGTCAGGGAAACAGCAGTCATGACAGATCATGGTGGACAAAAACTGCAGTAATGCTTTCAACAGGAGATAACCTGGTGGCAGGTTGCCAAAGATTTCATTAGAAACTTACATTGCTTGATGTACAGTTTACAGTGGTTGATGGGTGGCATAATGCAAAATCCCCCTTCAGGACAGGCATACATTCCTTCATTTAGCAAGAATGTTGGCTGGTGACAGCTCACCATTGAATTCCTTCCCAGGCTTTGCCTAGCTGAAAGTTACATCTCCTCCCCTGTGGTTGCCCATATCCAATGACTGGTTGATGCAGAGACACAAGTCCATGCCTTTTGTTTCAACCAGGACAGCTATAGAGGACCATCTAAATAGCTTCCCACGCCATCAGCTGAGGTCTTTGTTCTGACTGCATTGCAGTTCAGCATCTCCCTCTGGGCAAGTATGTTCTCTTCACTTGGTCATGTATGTTTTGTACAGCACTCCCAGACAAACTTTCTGAATACAAATCTCTATCTCAGATTCTTTTCTGGGGAACTCACCTAAGACAACTCCAGACATAATTTGAGATACAATAGGCTATTTTAACAGAAATAACACAGAGTTTGGAAAGCACAAAAGTATACATGACTCAGTCATTGGAAGTGCTGACTCGTGGTCTTTTTGGTAACACTGTGGAATTTCAAGATTAGTGCTGATTTACTAAACCAATTTAGATTCCACTGACAAATAATCGGAAAGAAGAGAAATTGTACCAGGGCTGTGATTCTTCTGCTCTCAAGCTTTGCCAAACCCATCAATCAGTTTTGGTCACTAAAGATATAGTCTACATATACTTAAGACTGTATCAGGAAATTATGCTGTGGAAAAAAGCAAGCAAACAAACAACAACAACAACAAAACCAAACCTGAAGGGATTACAAAGTAATCATGGCTTATTTTTTGTTGATTCTACATGTTCATTTCGGTCAGAAGAGAGAGAAGGTATTTCTGCTCATGGTCAATATGGAAGCTAGTCAATGGAGTAGCTACTCCCTAGAATCTTGCAAATCAATGCCAGAGGGAACAACAACTTTGGGAGGGTTTAGATCCATGTTTTAAATGTTGCACCCAAAGTGATATACATCATTTATGCTCATAATTTGCTACAAGATGCTAAGAAAATGCAATCTCAAAATGTGCCTGGTGTGGCAGGAGTTGGGAGAACAGGAATATTTGGCAGGTTGCACTAGTAAAGACTTGGGGGAAATCTTGGAACCTATAAAATAAAATAAAAAAAGGAAAATCCATTTAAACTGGTAGCTGAATTCTCAGTTTTCAATTACAAAGTAGATTAGTAATAAGTAATCTTTGTTCCTTTAGTAACCTTAAAATTATATTTGCAATTGTTGGAGTTGATTTTGTAAACGTGCGTTAGGTGCCTTCTGTTTACAAAGTACTGTGACAGTTATTCTTAGGGCACAACTATGAAGAATACCTGGACTGTTTCTTTAAAGGTGTTTATATCTACTTAGAGATAAAGATATATTCAAACTATGTAGGGCAGAGAACAAATAGAAGAGGGTAGCAGGAGCAACATTTAGTGAATGTAAAAGACAGAATTGTTGAGTGCCAAGTTTCTATGCTTGAAGCTTGCAGAGGACAAAGTTGTGTCTTCTGCAAATATACCTGAAAATACTCTTTTGATCTGAGCTGTACAGAAGGGGTAGATAAGGAAAAACAAACATTACATTATTGCTTTTAAATCCATTTTTGATTTCCGTTATCCCTCTCCCATTCCAGACCCTTTTGTTTACTTTTTTGTGGTTAGAATAAATGATTATAAACTGAGAGCCAATATTGTTATTCCTTGAGATCAGGAACCATTATTTTTTGGTATTCTGTATACTCCATTCCACATTAACAAGGATTTATTGTGATAATGATAATAAATTGAACCTCTAATTAATGCCTCTTACAGCTTATAAAGCAAGTTTCTATGTGCTGTTAGTGTTGTGCAATAGATTCAGAATGCTTTAATAAAATTATTCCCATATCGTAGAGAAATTGAGCATGAATTAAAATAATTTAATTATTGTTGCAGCTATTTATAGCTGTGAACAAACTATTCCTAAAACAATGACTTAAAACAATAACTCATTTTTTTCTCACCTGAGGGTTGCCTGGGTTTACTCAGTTCTTGTTTGGAGTCTCTCATGCAGATGTGGTCATTGATGGCTGGGGCTGAGGGCACCTCAACGGCTTTATTCACATGTTTGGTGCCTGGTCTGAAATAACTCAAACATCTGAGATCTAGAAGAGTTGGGGTTCCTCAGACATAACACTCTCTGTTTTCTCTCCATGCTCTCTCTACAGAGCAACTTCAGGGTAGCTAGGCTTTGTTCATGGGAACAAAATGCTCCCAGAATGAATGTCCCCAGAGTGACCAGCAGAAATCTCATGTCCTTTCCTCCCTAGCTTCCTAAGTCACATAACACAGAGCCACCTTTCTTACCATATTCCTGTGTTTATTGAAGCAGTAGCAAAGATCCACCTAGTTTCACAAATAGGGAATGGAAATTTCAACTTTTCTGGGAACAGTGTCAAAAATTTTGCCAACCTGTCAAACAAACATAAGTATATTTACATGGTAAATAATAAAATAGAAGTAGTCTCTGTGCTGTAAGTTGGGTTCCCCAGAGACCAGGTGCCACACACTAGTGTAGTGAGCAGGAATTTATAAAAGAGTGCCCTTGGCACCAACATTTGTGAAGGGGAGGCTAGGAGAAGGCCAGAGCAGAAGCTGAATTGCGACACAGGCCTGATGACTGCCAGCCCCACCAGGCTAGATCCTGCAGGTTGCTTCTGCAGAGTGATCCCAAGTTGGGCTTAGATGTCCCAGCATAACTATTCCCACATAGATCAATAGATCAGTAATTGAATGTGGGCCACCCTGGAAAGCAGCATGACCTTGAGAAAAGTGGCTCTCTGTGGCGGAATCAATCTCTGGAGGTGCTGACGGCTGAAGATTCTCTGCCAATAGGACTCCCAGCACTTGCAGCAACAAGTGTTCTTTTTTGAAGGAGAATTATGCCACTTAGGCTCCACACCCAGTAACCTCTCATTATACCAACACCATCTCCACTAATAAAACATCACTAATCTCTAGACATTGACTAAACACATGTGAAATGAATGTGGAACACAGTGAAAATAACATGGTGAGATGTTATGGGGATGCATCTCTCACATCCCATTATTGGACACATCTGTGGGAGTACACAAGAGAGGGTTTATATGCAGTATGAATCTGTCAAGGCAGCCACCAGATGCCAGCCTTTATTTTTACTCCAGGCTGCACTACCAATGCTCCCACCTCTAATTCAGTGCTTGTTGCAGTGCAAACTCCTATCTATCCATCAAGCTCCAGACTCCTGAATGCAACTGCCCAGTCAACAATTCCACTAATATCTTGTCAACATCTCAAATATTTCTCACTAATATCTTGACAACATCTTTACTTGTCCCAAATTGAACACTTGATTTTAGAATGCTTATGAAACTCTTATGCTTCTATATTAAATGGCATAACCATTCACCAAACCCTAGAAGTCATCCTTGATTCCTTTCTTTTACATCCTGGGGGCAAATATCTAAAATTACTTTATTTCCTCATGTACTTATCTTTTCTGTTTTCTCCTCCTAAGTTTTAGCTCCATGAGAGTAGATAATCTATTTGCTTACCTAGTATTGTCCAACACCTAGAAAAATTTAGGACCATGATTTGCAAAACATAGGTATTTAGTAGATACATAATGAATGAATCCTTGTGGAAATTAACTAATTGTTATTAACCAATACAGGATTCTACAGGCACTAACCTCAACTGTTCTATGAGATTCTGCTCCAAGAAGATACATCTCTGTGCCTTTGGCATTGGTTTGAGTTCTATCAGCACTATTTACTGAACACGAGCTCTTCGAGCTCGTGTTGTTGCTAGTTTGATAAGGCTTCCCCAGCTGCTGGACTCCAAAATACTTAAAGGTTTTGGCCTTACAATGGCACCATTTCCAGTGGCCTAAGATGGCACGAACAAGCAATACTGCTGCCAAGATGCAAGCACCTTTGCATGTTCAGTTGTACAAATAATTATTCTACAGCAAGCAGACTTATTTGAGTCTCTCAAATCATGGCTGATCTAGTGAAATAGACCTTGGAATTGATACAAAGCCCCTTTATTCTCCACTGGTCTTATTCACAATCATAGCTGGGGGCTAGGATGGATACAACTAAAACCATAATATTAAAAGAAGCCAGTTTCTGTTTATACCAATTCCTTCATCCCTAAATAAAATTCTCTTTAAGAAGTCCTATTGTCCCTTTCTATAATCTGACTCCAGTTTGTCAGATTATATGTCTTAACTATCCAAGAGATGGAGACCATCCTGGCCAACATGGTGAAACCCTGTCTCTACTAAAAATACAAAAATTATCTGGACATGGTGGTGCGTGCCTGTAGGACCAGCCACTCAGGAGGCTGAGGCAGGAGAATCGCTTGAACCTGAGAGATGGAGGTTGCAATGAGCTGAGATCACACCACTGCACTCCAGCCTGGCAACAGAGCAAGACTCCATCTCGAAACAAAACAAAGCAGAACAAACAAACAAACAAACAAACAAACAAACAAATAAATATAAATAGAGTTGGAATAAGCAGGTACAGATTGAACTAAACTGTATGCAGTTATCTGGTTCAGAATCAGCTGCTTCAGGACTGACTTATTTCTGAATAAGAAATCATGCAATTACAAAAATAACTTTACCTTGATGACTATGAGCTTTAAGAATTCTAAAATTTTAAGAGCACGTTATTTCTATTTTTGTACCAAAAAGTAGTTGAATTCTCACTCAGGAGAATTAGATACCAGGTAAAAATACAGCCAAATATTTTTAGTTTACTTCCAGTCACTTGCTAACATTGTATTTCCTGGCCCTATTGTGGTAGGGTTGGTCCTTGTAAGTAATTCTGACCAAAAAATTTGTCAGTAAAAGTGACATGAGTCACCTCGAAGTTGAAAACTTAATTGCTGATGTGAAATGTTGAGTTTCTCATGCCTCTGCTGCAGTAACTAGTAATGTTTGAGATGGCGCCTTCTGCATCAGCCTGGGTTGCCCAGAGTCTACCATATGTGGTTTCTCCCTGATGATACATAGTGGATAAACACAAATGAGAAATAAACTTTGTGTTAAGCCCACTAAGACTTGGGATAAGTGTTGCTAAAGTATAAACCACCATTTTTTAATTGTGTAACTGGAACAGGTCATGTTACCTTTTTGAACCTCAGTTTCCTAATTTTAAACTGGCAATAAATATTTAGGTCATTGGGTTTCTCCGAGATTTTAAAAAGACTATATTTGAAAGGTGCTATAAAAATTCCAAAGTTCTTTACGGAGGCTAGCATGTATATTAATGGGGAAAATTTGTTTTTGAATTTTTAGACTCACCTAGTTTTCTCTCGTGACATTAATTTTAATAATTTGTTTAGCCTTTTGGACAAGTATGTCTATACATGGAAAAAATATAGTAGATTCACCTCAAATAAATTCCCAGGGATGCTTCAAATCTCCATGAGAGGTATCTCTTCTTTGCATATCACCAAATATTTATTTGGTTCCTTCCTACCTCCCTCTTTTCATACTTTCTTCCTTCCCTTTCTTCTTTTATTCCTTCCATTCTCCTCTCTCTCCCTCCAACCCTATCTTCAATAAACATTCACCTATTCTGCCAAGTGTTCGGAAAACAAAGATAGTTGGACAAAGCCTCTGATCTCAGGGTACGAACACATACTTAGAAAAGTGCAAAATAATTGTTTCAGGTTTATGACCAATGACATATGCTCAAGTTACATTGGGTCAAAAAGATAGAAGTGCTCAATTTTTAGTAGATAATTTTAAAAGTCTTATTTCAGAAAGAGAAAATAATTGTGTCTGTATGGATGGTTAAGTTTTTTTTCTTAGGGTGATAATGGAGTAGTGGAGATAAAAAGAGAAAACTGGATAACAGGCCATTGGAGCAGCATAGGCAAAAACACAGAGTTGTGGACTCATTCATGGCAGAATGTAATTGTGAAATCAGTCTAAGTTGGACACCCAAAGATTTATCTTTGTATTCAATATAAAGGGTAGTTTTAGATACACTAAATAATTAATAAAGGGGAGAAGACATCCCTCGATTGACTTCTCTTTCAGCAACTTTTAAACTATATGAGTTTTACAATTCATAGTAGCAATTCATGAAATATAGAAAAGTATATTTAAAAAAACTTCCAGAGAGAGGCAGTGATAACATTCTAGCATATTTACTCCTAATTTAAATATATGCTCATGTGTCATATATATTCCTAATATTTATACACAATTTACAATGTACAGTTAAGGTTATATTTCCATACTTTGTCATTTCTTTTCTAATTTGTAATACATATGTGAATTTATTTATTTATTTGTTTTATTTATTTATTTATTTATTTTTAATTGCATTTTAGGTTTTGGGGCACATATGCAGAACGTGCAAGATAGTTGCATAGGTACACACATGGCAGTGTGTTTCGCTGCCTTCCTCCCCTTCACCCACATTTGGCATTTCTCTCCAGGCTATCCCTCCCCAGCTTCCCCCACCACTGTCCCTCCCTATTCCCCCCATTAGACCCCAGTGTGTATTACCCCCTTCCCCATGCCCATGTGTTCTCATTTTTCCTCACCCGCCTATGAGTGAGAATATGTGGTATTTCATTTTCTGTTCATGTGTCAGTTTGCTGAGAATGATGTTCTCCAGATTCATTCATGTCCCTACAGAGGACACAAACTCATTATTTTTGATTGCTGCATAATATTTCATGGTGTGTATGTTCCGCATTTTCCCAGTCCAGTCTATCATCGATGGGCATTTGGGTTGGTTCCAGGTCTTTGCTATTGTAAACAGTGCTGCAATGAACATTCGTGTGCATGTGTCCTTAGAGTAGAACGATTTATAGTCCTTTGGATATATACCCAGTAATGGGATTGCTGGGTCAAATGGAATTTCTATTTCTAAGGCCTTGAGGAATTGCCACACTGTCTTCTACAATGGTTGAACTAATTTACACTCCCACTAACAGTGTAAAAGTGTTCCTATTTCTCCACATCCTCTCCAGCATCTGTTGTCTCCAGATTTTTTAATGATCGCCATTCTAACTGGCGTGAGATGGTATCTCAGTGTGGTTTTGATTTGCATCTCTCTAATGACGAGTGATGATGAGCATTTTTTCATATGTTTGTTGGCCTCATGTATGTCTTCTTTTGTAAAGTGTCTGTTTATATCCTTTGCCCATTTTTGAATGGGCTTGTTTGTTTTTTTTCCTGTAAATCTGTTTGAGTTCTTTGTAAATTCTGGATCTCAGCTCTTTGTCAGATGGGTAAACTGCAAAAATTTTTTCCCATTCTGTTGGTTGCCGATTCACTCTAGTGACTGTTTCTTTTGCCGTGCAGAAGCTATGAAGTTTGATTAGGTCCCATTTGTCTATTTTGGCTTTTGTTGCCAATGCTTTTGGTGTTTTGGTCATGAAGTCCTTGCCTACTCCTATGTCCTGAATGGTTTTGCCTAGATTTTCTTCTAGGGTTTTTATGGTGCTGTGTCTTATGTTTAAGTCTTTAATCCATCTGGAGTTAATTTTGGTGTAAGGTGTCAGGAAGGGGGTCCAGTTTCTTCTTTCTGCACATGGCTAGCCAGTTTTCCCAACACCATTTATTAAACAGGGAATCCTTTCCCCCTTGCTTGTTTTTGTCAGGTTTATCAAAGACTGTATGATTGTAGATATGTCGTGTTGCCTCCAATGCCTCTGTCCTGTTCCATTGGTCTATATCTCTGTTTTGGTACCAGTACCATGCTGTTTTGATTACTGTAGCCTTGTAGTATAGTTTGAAGTCTGGTAGTGTGATGTCTCCTGCTATGTTCTTTTTGCTTAGAATTGACTTGGCTATGCGGGCTCTCTTTTGGTTCCATATGAAGTTCATGGTGGATTTTTCCAGTTCTGTGAAGAAAGTCAATGGTAGCTTGATGGGGATAGCATTGATTCTGTAAATTACTTTGGGCAGTATGGCCAATTTCACGATATTAATTCTTCCTAACCATGAACATGGAATGTTTCTCCATCTGTTTGTGTCCTCTCTTATTTCGTTGAGCAGTGGTTTGTAGTTTTCCTTGAAGAGATCCCTTACGTTCCTTGTAAGTTGTATTCCTAGGTATTTTATTCTTTTTGTAGCAATTGTGAATGGCAGTTCGTTCTTGATTTGGCTCTCTTTAAATCTGTTATTGGTGTATAGGAATGCTGTGATTTTGCACATTGATTTTATATCCTGAGACATTGCTGATGTTGCTTATCAGTTTCAGGAGTTTTGGGGCTGAGGCGATGGGGTCTTCTAGGTATACTATCATGTCGTCTGCAAATAGAGACAATTTGGCTTCCACCTTTTCTATTTGAATACCCTTTATTTCTTTTTCTTGCCCAATTACTCTGGCTAGAACTTCTAGTACTATATTGAATGGGAGTGGTGAGAGAGGGCATCCTTGTCTAGTGCCAGATTTCAAAGGGAATGCTTCCAGTTGCCCATTCAGTATGATATTGGCTGTTGGTTTGTCATAAATAGCTTTTATTATTTTGAGATACGTTCCATCAATACTGAGTTTATTGAGGGTTTTTAGTATAAAGGGCTGTTGAATTTTGTCAAATGCCTTCTCTGCATCAATTGAGATAATCATGTGGTGTTTGTTTTTGGTTCTGTTTATGTGGTGAATTATGTTTATAGACTTGCTTATGTTGAACCAGCCTTGCATCCCTGGGATGAATCCTACTTGATCATGATGGATAAGTTTTTTGATGTGCTGTTGCAATCAGTTTGCCAGTATTTTATTGAAGATCTTTGCATCTATATTTATCATAGAAAATGGCCTGAGGTTTTCTTTTCTTGTTGAGTCTGCCGAATTTTGGTATCAGGATGATGTTGGTCTCATAAAATGATTTGGGAAGGATTCCCTCTTTTTGGATTATTTGGAATAGTTTCAGAAGGAATGGTACGAGTTCCTCTTTGTGTGTCTGGTAGAATTCAGCTGTGAACCCATCTGGACCTGGGCTTTTTTTGTGTGGTAGGCTTTTAATTGCTGCCTCAACTTCAGACCTTGTTGTTGGTTTATTCATAGTTTTAGCTTCCTCCTGGTTTAAGCTTGGGAGGACACAAGTGTCAATGAATTTATCCATTTCTTCCAGGTTTACTAGTTTATGTGCATAGAGTTGTTTGTAGTTTTCTCTGATGATGGTTTGAATTTCTGTGGAATCCGTGGTGATTTCTCCTTTATTGTTTTTTATTGCATCTATTTGGTTGTTCTCTCTTTTCTTTTTTATCAGTCTGGCTAGTGGTCTGTCGATTTTGTTGATCTTTTCAAAAAACCACCTCTTGGATTTATTGATTTTTTTGAAGGGTTTTTTGTGTCTCTATCTCCTTCAGTTCTGCTCTGATCTTAGTTATTTCTTGTCTTCTGCTAGGTTTTGAGTTTTTTGAATCTTGCTCCTCTAGCTCTTTCAATTTTGACAATAGTGTGTAAATTTTGGATCTCTCCACTCTTCTCATGTGGGCACTTATTGCTATATATTTTCCTCTGGAGACTGCTTTAAATGTGTCCCAGAGATTCTGGTATGTTGTGTCTTCATTCTCGTTGGTTTCAAAGAACTTCTTTATTTCTGCCTTCATTTTATTGTTTATCCAATCAACATTCAAGAGCCCGTTGTTCAGTTTCCATGAAGCTGTGCAGTTCTGAGTTAGTTTCTGAATTCTTAGTTCTAACTTGATTGCACTATGGTCTGAGAGACTGTTATGATTTCCATTGTTTTGCATTTGCTGATGAGTCCTTTACTTCCAATTATGTGGTCAATTTTAGAGTAGGTGTGATGTGGTGCTGAGAAGAATGTATATTCTGTGGATTTGGGGTGGAGAGTTCTGTAGATGTGTATCAGGTTTGCTTGTTCCAGGTCTGAGTTCAAGCCCTGGATATCCTTGTTAATTTTGTGAATTTAATCACCAAGATGGGGTTGAGTTTGTGATAAAAATGCTTCCTCTAGGCTGATTCTCTCTTCTAGGACTTGACAATTTTTGTGTGTTTTTGCCCAGTAGGATACCAATTCATAGTACAAAATTATGGTCAACATAACTCAAGTTTCTGATTGATCTGATAGATCTCTTGTTTTAAAAGGGGAGAAAAATACCAAATTATTCGTACACAATTCACATTTAAAAATGAAAATTAGAGTGTGTATATGTGTGTGCATATATGTATGTATACAGTACATCAGAATGCCTATAAAATATAAAAGTACATGTTTCTTATTATAATGAAGCACTGACTATGTATTTACTTATTTGGGCAGAATAATTTAGCTATGCTCCATAAAGATTGATTACAGGAAGGTGATGTTATCATGCATTATGACATCTAATCCTGAAAATAGGTCTACTTTTTCCTCTGATTTATGGGGAAACTGATGCCCAGATAAATTCATTAACCTGCCCAAGTGCACACATCTAATAATACTCAAATTGAATTTAAGCCCAAAAGAACTGTAATAATTATTGTGGTATCAAATAAATACTGCAATTAATTAATTTATTGACTCTCCTCTTAATGGATACAATTGGAGAAATATATAATTATATTTTAATAGTAGCTACCTCTGTGTGATAGTACTTTGTGGTAGGTTTTTATTTTATTCTTTACTGTTATAATCAGAAAAAAATATGGCAAGGGTTCTGACACTTAGAATCATGGCACTGGGCAAGTAACTTAACCTCTTCATATTTTATTTTTCACTTTTGTTTCATTTGGGAATTGAGAATATTCAGCAACTTTTTGAGAGTCCACTTCTACTTAGAACTTCTGCAGCTGTAAGTCTTGACAAGAGAAACATAGTATTTCCCTGGAGAGAATGCTGCACGCAGAAGACCTATATAATGTTGAGACTAAAGTTCATGTTTACATAACATTATTTCTAGGAATAAATTACAAAATCCAATTTTGTCTAGCAAATACTGACAAAAGTCTCAGAGGAAAATCTAGAGAAATGAAAGGGAATCATTTTGAATAAATTGTACAGTACAAAGAACATTTTGCTAAAAAGCAAGAGTAGGTTGCATTCTATGTTTTGCTGCATTCTGGCTGGGTTGAGAACATATATTTCCTCCCTTATTCCCAGTTACCTTTCTTGTAAATAAATGAAGCATCTGGGAATTGGAGAGGTTATTGTCTTGCTAACACATCATGAAAACATGATGCTATATGGAAGATCAGAATCAGAGCAGTAGGCTTATCATTTTTGGTAGATTGGGAAAGCAGGACAAAAATTGCTAGATCCTGAGCTGTAATATATCAAAGACCAAAGATGTCTTGTTCCGAAGACAAGATGAGCTTCTCAATGTATAGGCTTTCCAGGAGGATTTAGGGGTGGAGGGGTAAACGTGTTTAACTGTTGATTCCCAGTTTACAAAATATCGAGAGCCTTGCCCTGTGAGATCCGTATGCTTATTTGCAGAAGACTTACTTGGATACAGTCAGTCTTCACCTAATTAAACATTTCCCCCATATGGCAACAGAGAGGTGCTCAATCTAACATTCCTGATTTCTACCTTCCACAAAATAAATGCCTTCCTTGCTGTAAACCATGACAAATGAACTGATATGATTTCTTCCTTATTGTATAACCATGACCCATAATGTTGATGAGGATAGAATCTAGCAGTTGCCATAGTTAGACATTACAATGAAGTCTGAATCCAGAGGAAAAAAGAGTCACAGTAGGTTATAGGTGCCATTACATGATCACGAGAAAGTACATAACCTCTTTTAGAAAGAAAAATATATAACCTTGATACACAGATAGTGAACTGTACATTGATACATTCACTGTACATGGATACATTTACAGTGATATATACACTGTAAATATCTATTATACTTGAAGATGAATATTCCCTACAATTCAGCAGCTCCTTTTCTATCAGAGAAATGCTTCTATGTGCAAAAAGAACACTATGTTCAAGGCTGTTTATGGCAGCATTGTTTGAAAAAGAGAATAATTGAAAATATTTGAAGTGTCCATCAACAGAAGAATAAATAAATAAACTGTTGATATAGTCATCAAATAGAATGCTGTAAAAATCATGCAGTAAAAGTAAACTAGAGCAACGCATATGTTAGAAGGAATGAAGCGTACATATATAATGTTGAATCAAACAAAGCAATTTAAAAATAATACCTGTACTAAGATAGCATGTAAATAAAAATTCTGTAAAATCCTAATATATATTGTTTACATGTGAATAAAAATATAGTAATATTAGAAAACTTAACTGTAAATGACAAACCTTGAATTAATGAGAACGGGTTATAACTGAGTGAGAACAAAGATAATGGAAATAAAGAATTTTATACTGTAACTATAACTACAGTGAGTGTGGAATAATATGAAAATGTGATACACATAGGGGCTAGGTACATAATTTTTATTATAGTGCTGTATATTGTGGTCTGAGTTTTCTGAACTATTTTATAATTTTAGAATATTAATTTAAAAAGCTTTAATGTTGTATATAGCATATTCAAGCTTGGGTGCTTTTAAAAAATATGTATAAAAATTGCCCTGAGTAAAAGATAAAATATCAATCAAATGTTGGAAACACTAAAGCACGACCTCAGGGTTCTGTAGAAACATATGAATATGTACTAGGTTAGTCAGGGAAGTTATGTGTTACATTATTATAGGGGATTTTATTTCTTTGTTGAATGAATTTAATAAGAGAAGTCATATCAATTTTTATATGACTCATATCCAAACAGAGTTTTACTGCATATAAAACACAGGTATATTCAATTTGCCCTAACTTATCCATTTCTAATATGGACATTTGGTTTAGGCAAGTTATTATTTGAAGGCTCTTTGAAAAGAAAAGGTGGGTTCTAAAACTGTAAATAAAATTGGTACATTTGTTTAGCTACTAAACACTATGTAAGTTTTACTTCAGGAATTAAAACTCATGGGAATGCATTCTCACCATGTCTGTCTAAGACACATTGAGGCAGTGAAGTTCAAAGGTGTTATGTTTCTATGGATTTCCATTACAGTAAAAATCCTTGAAGCATGCATGATTAGCTATACTGATTTTTTCCCGCATGTGATGCAGAATTTATATACTTCATTTTACTCCCATAAAATAAAATCTATTGCCAAAAATAAGGGCCTTGCACAAATTATATATTGAGTATGATCAGGTACCTCCTTTTAAAATTCCCACTTTTTTATATGACACAAAAATATAAATTGAGAAACCGAGGACTTTGAAGAAAAATGGTTAAATTTGTCTTGGCTTTTAGCATCAATATTTATTTTCTAGAATGTGAATTAATTATAATTTTCAGGAAGTAATGTCCCTATTTAATTGCATATTTGTATTCAAATGATTTTCAAAGTCTGTTTTCAAAGAGTTTTCCAAAATACATATTTCTATAATCCATTCTTTTGTTATTGCTTATAAACCTACTATACATAAGATATGAGGGGCAAAGATCCATAAGGGATATATAATTTAGCATATATTGAGTATAGATTATATTAAAAAGATTTGCTAAGGACTTTGTAATAAAATTTCCTATTGATTTTATGATAACCCTGAAATGTAGATACTCCATTATGCTGATTTTGACAGTTTCTCCCATCAAGAGGTGGAGACTGTTCTCCTACCACTTGAATTTGAGCTACCCTCGTGATTAGGGAATGTGGAGGAAGAAGTGAGTCCTTCTTTCTCTCTCTCTCCCTCCCCCCCCACCCCCACACTGTTTAGGCCCTAAGAGGTCTTCCACTTGTTTTCTCTTGAAACTCTGTCACTTCCCCATGGAAAAAACTAAGGCTATCTTGTTGGAAACTGATAAATTACATGGAAAAGAGCTCAGCTGTCCTAGCTGAGACCATCCTGGATCATCTTAATGCCAACCAACCACCTGGCTTACTCATAGATTTAAAAGCAATAAGAAATGTTTATTATTTTAAGCCACTAAGTTTTGGGGTGTTTTGTTACACAGAATTAGCTGACACATTGATATTAAGAAAGTGAAAATTTAGACTACAGCAGAGTATTGAGTCACACCTAGACAACTTTAAAGCCCATGTTCTTTCCATTTACTGCATAGAATACAAATAATGATGTAGAAGAACATAGAATAAAGTCTTATAGCTGTTCCAGAGAGAGACGAGTTACTTTGAAGTGAATAAGAAAGCTATCATAAGGAAGGTGCCCTTTGGATTGGTCCCTTGATAACTGGAGAAGGAGGTTTGCAGTTGAAAATGAGCTTAGGTGCAGATGTAAGAAGGTAAAAATCAGGTTCAAAGAATGGCAAATAAGCCTATTATACGGAGAAGCACAGTTGGTATAACACAGCATTGGGCTCTGAAAGTGAATTTTATTCACCCAGGGATTTCTTTCATCCAGATGAAAATTTATATAAAGAGAAAACTTTCTTAGTTTGAGATCAGAAACTATTATTGGTCGAGCATTTTAGTGACTCATAGTTTATTTATGTTCTGGGTTAAAATATATTGCTGTCAAAGTATAATTTACAATAGAAAATTGAGAATTTTAGAGAAGAAAATATACTTAACCTTTGAATTAAATAATTAAATAAGTGAAAGATCACAGATGTTAAAGAGAGAAAACATTAAACATGAAATTTAGCCTAGGAGTGTACAGAGTGGACCTGGGCAAGGTACTTAGCCTCTGAGTCTCAATTTCTTTACCTGTAAAATAGAGATGATGAACATTTATTTTATAGGATTGCTGGGATAATTAGCTATACGGTGTATAGAAGTGTCTGGCATGTAGCAGGAACTAAACACATAGTAGCAATCTTTACAAAATTCGTTTAAAAAGTCCCCTGAGAATCAGTGTTAATCCTGACCTTAAAACTAGATGCAATTATGAATAAGTTTAACAGTGCTCTTAAGTGCAGAGATTTTTTCATATTTTACTTATATGATTTCTTGGATGATTATTTGTCAAATAGAAATAATAATGTAATTATACAATTATGGAGACTACAGATACCCCTCCCTATCTGAACTGGTATCCCTACTTTCTCTGCAAGGTGAGATGCAAAATGACATACATCATGTTCCAACATCAGAACACACTGAATTTGTGATTTTGTGGTAGGAATAAAGCATAATACAACTCCCTTTCAGACATAATTGAAGAATGAAACAGCAATTGAAAAGTGGCTTAAAGAGGGTAGGATCATTTCTCCCCCAGAGGATTACCAGCTTCTTTTGTGACCTCATGGCCTGAAGAGTCCTTATATCAGGGTGATAATTAGTTTACATAAAACAACCACTTAGGGCACAAACTTTAATGTGATTATTTATTAAAGATGTAAAGTCAAGTGATGTATTTTTTTCTAGTTATTAAATTAGCATATATGTACAAGTGAGCTTGTGTTGAAATTGGTGCATTCATATAAACTACTGAGAGTATAAATTGTAGTCATATTTTAAAAACAAAATAGTAAATACTTGAAATTGTTTGTTTTTTTGATCTGTTATTGCTATTATTGAGACGTCGTATTATATTTAGGGAAAAAGGAAAAATCACCTATACATGTAAAAATCACATATATTTAGGGAAAAAGGAAAAATCACCTATACATGTAAAAATGCTCATTATTAACTCCTGTATAGTAGTAAAAAAATTGAAAGCAGCTTAATGTTTGAAAAACTAAGAAATGGTTCAGTAAACAACCAAATATCAGTTTGTAGACTATAAACCATTAATTTAAAAACTTACTGTGGAAAACAACAATGTAAAAAATGTTTATAACATAATGTCAAGTGAAAAAACATTAAAATGAACACTATACTTTCAAACACATAAAACATGCTTCCTTATGATTCAAAGAACATAAGAAATGAAAACAAAGAATTTGATAGTGAGTTGGGATTGTGAGATATTTTTCTTTCTTTCTTTCACTGTTGTTAATGTTTCTTGTGCTGCAAATAGAAAAGAAAATGGTAAATTCATACAATGTAACTATTACTCTCATGTCAGACCTTGGAAACACCTATACAGGTTGATTTTTTTATGGTTTACTTATACCAGTGTTATTACTTATTCATAAAAATGCTTTGTATGTCTTATTTAAAATATTCAATTAAATGTTCTTGAAACAGTAAACCAACATCAATCTAAAATTAATTTTTTTTTTTTTGAGATGGAGTTTCGCTCTTGTTACCCAGGCTGGAGTGCAATGGCGCGATCTTGGCTTACCACAACCTCCGCCTCCTGGGTTCAGGCAATTCTCCTGCCTCAGCCTCCTGAGTAGCTGGGATTACAGGTACGCGCTACCATGCCCAGCTAATGTTTTGTATTTTTAGTAGAGATGGGGTTTCACCATGTTGACCAGGATGGTCTCGATCCTCTTGACCTCGTGATCCACCCACCTCGGCCTGCCAAAGTGCTGGGATTACAGGCGTGAGCCACTGCGCCCGGCCCTCTAAAATTAATTTTATGAGGCTAATTGCCTTGAATGTATGCAGTCTGTACAGGGTAGAGCTTAGGATGAATAATAAAACAATTATCCACCAGTTTCTCAACACTTCAGTACATTTGGACAAATAAAGAAGAGAAAACAAATTCTGGAAAACGGTGTTTTCAGTCCTGTGAGTTATTTTTTTGAAAAATAAAAACACTTGTTTTCAATAATGCTAGCTTTACAGATTTTACCTAATGATGTCATTTGCATTTCACCTTAAGTTGTATGATTTTTGATAATAATTATAGAGCTTTTTTTTCTATTTATGCTTCATAAAGAGCTATAGTTTTGAGCCTTTGAAAGAATCATATTTATGTACTGAATGTTGATTTTCTAAAAAGAGATTTGGATCTGAATGGTAGCACTGCCTTACAAAAGAGATATTACCTGTTTTGAGCTTCAGCGATCTTATCTATAAACTGATAGTAATTTCTCTCTTTTCTCTGCTTCTCAGGAAAAGTTATGACAACCTATAAATTAGTGAACATAACTGAATTCACTGGAAGTGTATAAAACAATAAATGTCATTTGCTACCCCTTAGGGAGATATTAATAAATGTTAAAAACATTCAACTGCAAAAGAAAAAGAATATCTTTTTATCTTACATTTAGTTCCTCCTGTCATTCAGTAAATATTTATTCGGGAGTCTACAATCACTGTGCTAAATGCATGAAATGCATCATAAAAATGCCAAAGATCTTGATCCACACTTTAGTGTGAAAGACAGAATAATAAATAGACAATAACAGCCCAGTTTGATAATTTTTTTATAATAGGGTACTGTGGCAGAGTGCTAGACAAACAGTAAAACAATCCAACCTAGATTGTGAATGGGGTTAATCTTAAATGGTTTTTAAAAATTAGATTAGAAATTTAAAAAAATCCTACAATAATTAGTAGACTAGGAATTAGCTAGTGAAGCTAGGGGTTTGAGGTACATACTGAGAGAGGCAAAGAATGATCTTTTCTCAATTTGCTTACACACACATGCACAGACACACACACACACACATTCTATTGTTTTGTTTTCATACTACAATTTAGACTTTTTACTGCTTTTTATAATGTTAGATTTTGTTATGTATCTAAATTTATTTGTTTACCATTCATTTTTGCATTTTAGACTTTATTATTATTATAAGTTCTGGGGTGCATGTGCAGAATGTGCAGGTTCGTTACATAGGTATACACGTGCCATGGTGATTTGCTGCATCCATCCCCCCGTCATCTACATTAGGTATTTCTCCTAATGTTAGCTCTCCCCAAACCCCCACCCCCTGCTATCCCTCTCCTAACCCCCATTTATGTGTGATCCATTGTTGGCATCTTTGCTATGTTCCATTGACCCATAGTCTATCCTTTAATCACAACAAACTGTCCAGATTTTATAGCTTTTTACTATATTTTAAAATTGAGTAGTATGGGTCCACCAACTTTATTCTTCTTTTCAAAATTTACTAGGCCATTGTAGTACTTTCGCTTTTCCATATACATTTTAGAATTAGCTTGTTTATACATTTCTTTTTTGATGTTGAAATTTTGAGGGGCATTAGCTTATTTAAATTATGTTTGGAACTGTATTGAATCAAGAGATAAAATTGGGGTGAAATGACATATTAACCATATTGAATCTTCCAATTCATAAATATAATATGGCCATCATTTATATCTGTATTAATTGATCTATTCTATCAGTATTTTATATTTTTCAATATGTAAATTCTGGAAATACCTTCTTATATTTTTATTACCTGTCTTTTTCCCTCAATACCATTTTAAATGATTTTTTTAGTCTCAAATTCTGAGCTATTATTGCTAGCATTTGGAAATATGATTGAATTCATGTAGATGTTGTATTGTGCAACCTTGCTAAACTCATTCATGTTTTTGGAGTGATTTTTGTAGATTATCTGAAATTTTCCACATAGGTAAGCATGTGAATACAGACAGTTTTTCTATCTAATCTGTAAGGCTTTTAATTTCTTGTTTTATTGCACTAGTTGATATTAGCAGTACTGTATTGATTAGGGGAGATAAGAGTACATCTTTGCCTCCTTCCCAATCTTAGGGAAAAATGCTCAGTCTCTTAGCCTTAAGTTTGAAGTTAGCTATAGGTGTTTAGCCTCTTAGCATTAAGTTTGAAGTTAGCTATAAGTTTGAAGTTAACTATAGGTCTTATTAAAAAAGATGTCCTTTATCCTGTTAAGAAAACATCTTCCTATTTTTAATTTAATATGTTTGAATCATACATAAATGCTGAATTTTGGCAAATGTTTTGTCTATGTCTGTGGAGATAATCATATGAATTTTCTCACTCAGTCTGTTAATATGACCACCCATTTGCACATGATGTATTATCCTTTATATATGTATATATATATATGAAATGCCTTTTATATATATAAAATATATGGTAGATTTATTTATATTTAATATATATGTAAATACATATATAAAAATAATATATTGTTGAATTTAATTTTCTAATGTTTTTAAAGGATTTTTTAGTCAAGGTTCAGGGGTATCAGTTTATTTTTTTTTTGTAATGTCTTTCTCTGGTTTTATTACAAACATAATGCTGGCCTCAAAATGAGTTTGAAGTTGTTTTCTTTACTAATCTACCCCACGAGGCTTTCTTTTCCAACTGCTCTTATAATTGCAGAAGCAGCTTTCTATTTTGTTATCTTTGTGTGTGAGCTCTTATTTGTTTTATCTTGGTTTATGGAAATCTTGAGACCTTTATCTGAAATGCCTCCCTTCAGAAAGATCGACACTTGCTCTGGCCAGCAGCCTGATGCCATTATCCAATGTGTGGCCATCTTAATCTTCTTTGAAAATTCTTAACCTAATACAAGATTCTTAGTTTCAGCCTTCCCACTTCATAGCTGATATAAAGTGTAGTCTTTCGATAGCAGCTCTGTTACTTGAATTTGTATAGGGCCAACCAAACATTTTGGCTTTAGCACTATTAAAAAAAATTTAGGGTGGTTACTAATATTTCCTTTTTTCTAATAAGTCTAGCAATGCCTTAGAGAGTGTATAAATACAGACAACATCTAGTTGTTTAGTTGCTTCAGGGGACGCTTCAAAATGTCTTGACTCCATAGGACTCTGAAGTCAGCTCATCATTAGAATCAGAAGTGCACTCCAGAACACATTTTAATAATGAGGCAACTGAGAACAAAGATGATACATGTTCTGGCCACAATTGTATGGCTAGGAAGTTCCAGATGTAGGATAGGTCCAGAGTTGTCTTCACCAAAGTCCATGCTGTTTCCTTAAAACCACATTCCTGTAACCTACAGGGTACATATACCAGGAAATATAATATAAGGCATTGTAAAGTTCCTCATTTTTATATATGCTTTCTTACTAGCTTATTTGCAGGAAATCAGTTGTTGGTTTTCTTAAGAAATCAGATGCTTTATTGTTAAGGCACCTAACCTTTCACTTTTACCTCTGCTTTCTTTTGCACTAACTACACTGAGATTTGCAAGGGTAAGAATGTGTGCTTATTGACCAGCATTTCATGACTCCTGTATTCTGGCTGTAGTCATTTATGTGATCTGTCACATTTCAGCTATGAGAGAATTCATTTTGCTTTCATCAGACCAATGCTGAAATCATAGCTAGTGTTTCCTGTAATTGGAGTACATTCATATTAAATATATGAATTTGAAGTCTTGGATGAAAGATTTTTATCCAAAGTTTTTTCTCCTCCTAACCATTTTGTGATTCAAATATTTTTTAAGCATGTTGAATTATTTTGTGCTTTTCTTATTTTAAGCAATAAAAATCCACACCTAATTTGACATGATTTCTTTGGCAGTTAATAAGTACACATTATACAGTTTAATGAATCTACAAACTAAATAATCGTTGTAGTGGGTGTGAAAATAGGGATATTTAAATGCATAAGGAAATTAAGCACACATCCCAGTAGCCATGTAAATAGACTTCTGATTCTTTAATAAATTGCAAACACTTCCTTGTGCAGAAACACAGTGAAAAATATAGTGCTGCATCCATACATAGATCTCATTATCACACCTCAGAATGCTCACTGCATACCTATTATCTGCTTAAAAGCTCCATTAAAACACCCAGTCTGTTTCAGCAGCCGATAAACCAGTCAAAAACTAAGCCTCATTTGTCACTATTTATCCCCAGAGATTAAAGACAGCTGTATTGATGATATATATTTAAAATTACATCTCCCATTATTTTGATAAAAGCTTTAAAATATGACCCTGTGTCATATAAAATCAGTATTCAAAAGCCCATTATCAGCATAAATTCTAGATTAGACAAACCTGAGAGAAATGTTTATGAAGAAAAATGATCATGGGCAATAGACATTTGGTGGATTGTATTGTAAACTTGCAATAAAAAACTTAACCTTTGGTATAATAGTTGTTTACTGTTATTTACAATTGACATACAAAAATGTTAACACATTCAATGTTTTATATAAAAGCAAAATAATTAACAAGGTAGCATATTGCTGAGAAAGATAAATTGAGTTCCAGCTTAGAGTCAAGTAAAGAAACTGTTACATAGAGAGGCTGATAACATTCAGAACGTACCACAGTAGTGATACATTTGTAACCTGAGTTTTTGAAAGCCATGAAATTTTCTCCCATTTTCACTGTGCTCCATCTACCCTTTATTTGGATACCACTGGTCATTGGTTTACAACTGCTGTTTTGCCATCAAATGGGCAGATGGTAGCAGTGTACATAAACACAAATCAGGATGTGCTAGGTTATGTTTCTAAAACAAATACAAAATGTGCGACTAGTCATATGGAGATCAAGTAATTATTTGTATGCACTATGCCTGACCTTTGGATGTGTGCCATGAGATGAATGGTAGTGTCTATATTTTGGTAAGCTTAGATTCAACCCTAAGGTGTGTGTTCCTTTCTTGTGTTTCAACATAAAAAATTATATTACTATCTTGATCCATTCCTGTGTGTTTTTGTGCAAATATAATTGTTAGGAACTCAATACACATATTTTTCAGCAATATAAAAATGTCTTTCAAGTGAGTATTGAATAAATATTCCTAAAAATAAAGAGATACATGTCACTGTTTAACTACTGTATTTAAGCATTTCTCTCTCCCTCTCTCTCTCTTTCTTTAAAGTCTGGACTAATGCTACCATCTTGCTATTTCATGATTTCTGGATACAGCAGATTTTGATTGCCTAATAACTGTGGTCTTATCCACACTCCTGTTTCTCCTTTCATTTAAAGAAGCCTGATTTTATTTAGTAGGCAGCATGCTAAGTTAATAACATTAATCATGATCAGTCTACACACTTCCCTATCTCAGGGGTTGGTGAAGGAGTAAGTAGGTGACTTGTTTCTGGCCAAGAAGGTGCTTGGAAGAGCAAGGCTTCTATGAAGGCATTTGCCCTCTGATTAGAGGGGAGAAGACCAGGTGGTCCTTTCCTGCCTCAGACATGTTCTGTGGAGATGTGATGCTAAATACCATGTTGGGGCCATGATATCATCAAATACCTTACCTACAAGTACAGTGAATCAGTTAGAAAGAAAACATGTTCATTAAGGAGTAAGAGGATGGGGCCGGACACGGTGGCTCAAGCCTGTAATCCCAGCACTTTGGGAGGCCGAGAGGCCAAGGCGGGTGGATCACGAGGTCAAGAGATCGAGACCATCCTGGTCAACATGGTGAAACCCCGTCTCTACTAAAAATACAAAAAATTAGCTGGGCATGGTGGCGCGTGCCTGTAATCCCAGCTACTCGGGAGGCTGAGGCGGGAGAATTGCTTGAACCCAGGAGGCGGAGGTTGCGGTGAGCTGAGATTGCGCCATTGCACCCCAGCCTGGGTAACGAGCGAAACTCCATCTCAAAAAAAAAAAAAAAAAAAAAAAAAAGGAGTAAGAGGATGTTATATGGATCTGAACCAAAGAAATGGCAGTGGAGACAGAGCAGATGGATTACGTTTCAGAGATACTTGAGTAGTAAAATTGAAAGCAATTCATGATGGCTTTGGTAATAGAATGAGAGAGCAGGAGTTGAAAATGAAATAGACTTTTCTGATACTGAAGTGGTAGTGTGGTAGTGCTGTTAATCAGGACAGATAAAATATTAGATGTCATATACCTCTTAAGTGTCAGAGCAGTGTTCTCCAGAAAATGGTTGAGTAGGAATCAAAGCTCAGGCAAATTATAAGGGCTAGAGGTATGTATTTGGAATCTTAAGTTTATTAACAATAGTTAAATTCATGAGTATAAATGAGGTTAAAAGATATGTGGTACGTTTCTATAAACTATTTTTTGTCCTTCTTTCTGTCATTTTGTATGTTTGGTTTTTGTAAAGTCTAATTTATTTCCCAAGAATCAACACTATTGAACATCTTTCTAACCGGGAGCCTTATAGTCTCCTCAAAAATGGAATATCTAAAATTGAACAATATCTAAAATTGAACTCCTACTTCTAACAAATCCAATCCTTTTATTCTATTTTTTATTTTCAAGAAAAATAAAAAGTATCCTCCCAATGACAAAATTTTAGTCATTTAGAAACTTGCTTTTCTTCAGGATTTCATATCTACTCAGTTATTTTACTTCCTTAGTGTATCTTAAGTACCTTTTCTCCATTTGAACATAGCATTCCTTTTTTTTCCTTGTATTATTTTATTTGACATAAATAATTGTTCATATTTATGGGATACAGAGCTATATTTTGGTGCGAGTATACAAGGAACAATGATTAAATCATGGTAATTAGCACATCCATTACCTTGGAACATTATTTTTTTTGTGTGTTGGAAACATTAAAAAATCTATTAGCTTTTTGAAAACATACACTCAGTTGTTGTTAACAATGTTTACCATATTGTGCTGCAGAACATTAAAACTTATTCCTTCAGTCTAGCTGTATCTTTGTATCTGTTAACCAACCTCTCCTTATCCTCCCCTCCTTTCCTCCCCTCACCCTCCCCCGCCTCTAATAACCATAACTCTGCTCTCTACTTCTATGACCTCAAGTTTTTTTTTTTTTTTTTAGGTCACACATATGAGTGAGAACATGTGATATTTATTTTTCTGTGCCTGACATTTCATTTAAGATAATGCCCTCCAGGCTCATTTATGTTGCCACAAATGACAGAATTTCATTCTTTTTAGTGGTTGGATAGTATTTCATTGTGTTTATACACCACATTGTCATTTGTAGATAGGCACTTAGGTTGCTTCCATATCTTGGTTACCGTGAACAGTGCTGCTATAAGCATGAGTATCAGTGCCTCTTTGGTATACTGATCTGCCTTCCTTTGGATAAATACCTAGTGGAATTGCTGAGTCATATGTAGTTCTATTTTTAGCTTTTTGAGAAATCTTCATACTGTTTTTCATAATAGATGTACTAATTTATATTCCTATCACCAAGGTATAAGAGTTCCATTTTCTCTGTAGCTTCTCCAGCATTTTTTGTCTTTTTGATAATAATAATTTTAGCTGGGGTGAGATTATATTTCATTGTCATTTTGATTTGCATTTCTCTGATGATTACTGATGTCTAGCATTTTTTTCATACACTTTTTGACCATTCATATGTCTTCTTTTGAGAAATGTCTATTCAGATACTTTGCCCACTTTGTAAAAATAATTGTGTGGGTGTTCTTTTTCTGTTAAGTTGTTCAAGTTCCCTGTATATTCTGGAATTAGTCACTTGTCAGATGAATAGTTTGCAAATATTTTCTTCCATTTACCAGTTGTCTCTTCTCTCTGTTGTTGTTTCTTTTGCTGTAAAGCAGTTTTTACATTTGATATAGTCCCATTTGTCTTTCTCTTTTTATTGTCTGTTCTTTTTCAAGACTTAGCCATAAGAATTTTTCCTAGATCAATGTCCAGAAGCATTTTCTCTGTTTTCTTCCATTACTCTTATAATTCTGTGTCTTATGTTTAAATCTTTAATCCATTTTCAGTTCATTTTTAATTATGGTGAGACATAAGGGTCTAGAAACATTCTTCTACATGTGGAAATTCAGCTTTCCCAGTACCATTTTTTAAAGAAGGTGTCTTTTCCCCAATGTATGATCTTGGCCCCTTTGTCAAAAAAGAGTTAGCTTTAAATACATAAATTTATTTCTGGGTTCTCTATTCTGTTGCATTGGCCTATGAGTCTTTTTAAGTGATGATAACTTTATAAAATAAAGTTATATATTATTATTATATATATCATAATTTTGAAATCAGGTACTGTGATGCCCCCACCTTTGTATTTTTTGCTAAGGATTTCTTTGACTACTCAGGGTCTTTTGTGGTTATATGCAAATTTTAGGATTTTTCTATTTCTGTGAAGAATGTCATTGGTATTTTGATAGCAATTGCATTGAATCTGTAGATTGCTTTGGGTAGTATGGTGATTTTAAAAATATTAATTCACTCCATGGACATATCTTTTCATTTTTTTGTGTCTTCTTCAATTTTAAAATCAGTGTTTTATAGTTTTCTATGTAGATATATTCTTACCTCCTTGATTAGGTATTTTTTGTAGTATTATAAATGGGATTGCTTTTTACATTTATTTTTCAGCTAGTGAATTATTGGTGTACAGGAACACTATTGGTTTTTATATGCTAATTTTGTATCCTGAAATTTTCCTAAATTCCTTCATCAGTTCTTAGAGTTTTCTGGTGAAGTCTTCAGGTATCTCCCTATATAAAATTATGTTGTCTGAGACAAGGGACAGTTTGACTTCCTCTTTTCCAGTTTGGATACCCTTCATTGATTTCTCCTGCCTAATTGCTCTAGCTAGAACTTATAGTATATGTTGAGTAAGAGTGGCAAAAATGAGCACCCTTGTCTTGTTCCAATTTTTAGAAGAAAGGCTTTTATTTTCTCCCATTTAGCAGGATGTTGGCTGTGGGTTTGTCATATATGGCCTTTATTGTGTTGAGTACATTCCTTCTATATCGAATTGTTGAGAGTTTTTATCATGAAGATGTGTTAAATTTTATCAAATGCTTTCACTGCATCTGTTGAGTAATTTTATGTTTTTTTTTTCATTCTGTTGATATGGTATATCACATTTATTGATTTGAATATGTTAAACCATTCTTGCATTGCTGGGATGAATCCTAATTTATCATGTCGTGTAATCCTTGTGATGTCTTGTTAGATTCAGTTTGCTAGTATTTTATTGAAGAGTTTTGCATGTATGTTCATTAGACATTTTGGCCTATTGCTCTTGTGTCGTTTCCTGGTTTTAGTATCAGAGTAATGCTGGCCTTGTAAAATGAGTTGTGAAAAATTCCATTCTCTTTAACTTCTTGGAATAGTTTGAGAAGAATTAATATGCTTCTTTAAAAGTTTGGTATAATTAATCAGTAAAACCATGGAATTCTAGACTTTGTTGGCAGACTTTTTATTATGATTCAATATCATTAATTTTATCATTCTGCTCAGGTCTTCTATGTCTTTCTGTGAATATAGCATTTCTTGACTATATTATGGATCATTTCCCAACTGATTTACCAACTTCTGGTTTTGGCCCTTCCAGTTTATCTGCCATCCAAATTATTGTTAGAGTGATTGTCTTAAAGTAAAAATGAACAACCAGAAAAACAAACTAATTATAAAATCCTTCTACTTAAAATCTTTAAATGGTCATTACTGTCATCCAGGATAAGATTTGCGTTCCTTAACTTGTCATACCAGCCCCTTCACTGCCTTTCACCTCACTATTTATTCACCCTTTTCCCCTATATTCTCTCTCTGTAGTACCTAGTACCTTAGTTTTCTATTATTTTTGTTAAAAATTACCACAAATGTAGGCGCTCAAAACAAATAACAAATACATATTCTTGTACAATTCTGGAGGTCAGAAGTGATTAATGGTTTGGTGGGGCTGCATTTCTTCTGGAAGCTGTAGGGGAAGAGTCCAGTTCCTTGCCTTTTCCAGATTCTAGAGACCCCTGTACTCCTTGACCTGTGGGCCATTTCTTCATCTTTAAAGCCAGCAGTGTGGCTTTTTTACTCTTGTTCCTGTCTGCCCTCTGCCTCTGGTCCTTTCCTCCTCAAATTCCCTTTCTGCCTCCCTTTTCCCATTATAATGACCCTTATGATTACATCGTGCCTACCTGGCTTACCCAGGATAATTTTACTATCTGAAGATTCTCAACTTGATCATATCTGCAAAGTCTCTTTTGCCATCTAAGGAATATATTCACACGTTCTGGGGATTAGGAATATTGGCGTCTTTTGGGTGAGATGTTATTCTGTCTATCACACATATCCTTTTAGTAGCTCTTAAAACCATATTGCTCTCCCTTCCTGGAATGCTATGCTCCTCATTCATATTTTCATAACTTCAGGTATTATTTAAAAAAACAAAGCTCAGCTTCAGGTTTCAATTTCCTTTTCTATGGAAAGCCACTCACAAACAAGAAGAGCAAAACACATACTCTAAACACATTCTCTGGATAATGTCCACAACTTTAAACTAAAATATTAGTACATGGAAATAGGTGGCACAATAGTATTTGATTTATCAGAATGAAGAAATCCAAATCTAAGGGTTTGTAGAGAAAGAGACTAACAAATGCACACAGCGTTTTTTCTCCATAGCATCTTGGAAAGGTCTAAAGAAGTAGAAGCATCAGATATCACAAAAGATCAAACGGGATAAGGTCAATGGGGTAAGTGAAAATAAAGTGGTTTGAAAATCTATATGAAGAGAAGTTATTACTTCGGGTTGTCAACCAAACTCTCGTCTTTCAGGTATCAATCTCCACCCATATCCCTACAGAAGACAAGAAATGTTTCTAGAGAAACAGAACTAGAAAGTCTCTGGGCTGCTTAAAGGTGGAAGTAACAACACAATGGTGAATTTCTGCCAAGCATAAACAGCTGATTTGCCTTGCTAATTGTATAGCACGTGCTGATCAGCCCTATGCAAGCCTAACATTTTTCTAATTCTACCCCAATGTACCAGTCAATAATTGTTTTTACTATGTCTTGCAATTTGCCATCTGTATTGGGTTTGTAGGGAAAGAAAAACTGATATGAATGACTAGTCTTAGTAGAAAGCTCATTCACGGAATCTATGTACCAAAGCGTAGTGTCATATGTAGTTTTAGCCATAAAGTTAACAAAAACTAAGAGCATCACTTTGATTACTAGGGAAAACACTAAAGACGTTTTTCAAGTTCTGTCTTCGAACAATATGGAGGACTTCTGGCTGAAGCAGAGGCAGAATCATAATTGGAGGAGGAACAGAGCCACTCAGTATTAATAACACGTACATGTTAACATTTCTTATATGGATAAAAAGATGCTAGAGTTTGCAATGCAAAATAAGCAACAGAAACACCAGTGATCAGAAAATGAGACACTTAGAGAAATTCATCAAAAGTGCCACTTTTTATATACTTGTTCCTCTACCTCCTAAGGGCACAGGGTTCCTTCAAAGACTTACTTTGCCAATGTCTAGAACGTGGAGATGGCTCTTTCTCAAGGTATTGTAGTTCATGAAGGTACTTCAGTGCCTGGCTAAAATAATATGCCTTCAGTGTTTACTCATTTTTTTTTAAACAACTCTATAAAATCTGGAAATTCTAAATGGTGAGACTTTTAACCGGGCTTTCGACTTTGTGATATAATGATGTTGCTTCATGGCTGGTGAACACACTGCTGGTAAATGTCATTCATTGGATAGAAGCAGAATTAGTGAGAAATCTACTGGGTTTAATAGCTGGATGGCAAAATAATCTGCACAACCAACTCCCATGACACAAGTTTACCTGTGTAATAAGCCTGTACGTGTACCTCTCAACTTAAAATAAAACAGAAGTTAAAAAAACCACTCTTTGTTTTACTTTCAAGGAAACTAGATAAATAATATGAAAATGAAGTTTAAGAGAATGCTTTTAGGAAATAGGTTCAATGAATAAATAAAAACAATTGTAATTAGCCTATCATCCTATGTATTTATATGCAAATGATGCTTTTAAATTACTTGAGATTGCCTGAAAGTAATTTCTTCTTTGAATTAGTTATAAACTTTAAGCATACTGTTCACAATCGTTTCGCTCTATTAATTTGCCGAACAAACCATTTCTTTATCATTAGCACAAAGGTAAACATCAACCTAATTAGGATAATTTCCAAATTATTGTAATCTATATAAGTGAATTTCATCTTATTGGGCAGAAGCAGATGTAAACCTAAATACATTTAGGTTTTGTCATTGACTATCACATGAGCCTTTCTAATGCATGTCTGATCATCCAAGAACTGGACTAAGTGCCGGTACTAGTTACAGGATAATATTGCTTTTAAGACTGTCTATGACACAAAGTCAAAGAACAGAGACCACTTCTAAAGACTTTGTAGCTCAGAGAGTTCCATCCAATGTGTATGATCAGAGGAGAATCACATGACACATTAGGTCAGAAAAATAAGACATAGAGAAAATAGATTTCTGAGTTTGGTAGTGATGTTAAGGGCACTATTGAGTGAGTGGGAGCTGCCAAGCAAAAGCAGCTCCTGTGACAGATGCTTTCAGTTTAAAGAAGTAAATGCAAAACCATAAGAAAAATAACTTTTCAGCACAAAAGCTTAAAGGCCCTTGAGGATAGATGATGCCAGGAAAATGTGAGATTATTGTGTCTGCCAGGGTATATTAATACTATAAATATAGATGATTTACTGAGAAAAAAGATCCTTGAAAATGTACCAAATGTATGCTGCTGAATATAAAGTTAAACAGCAAAAACAGAGTGCCAACAAAACATTGATTCCTTGCTCGTCTTTCTTTTCCAGGGCACAGAAACATGACTGGATGTCTCATAGGCATCCAGTGGATTCAAATGGGCACCAAACTGCGTTCATTCATTTTTTTTTCCTCATGCTGCCTTGTCTTTTTAGATTCTTCATCTTCATTAAACTTTAGATAGCCATCCACTAACTGAAAAGCTTAATGCTAAAGTTCATTATTTTGTTCAACGAATGTTTATTAATCAACTTTGAAGTGTCTGACACTCTTCTAGGTACTTAGGATATATTAGTGAACAAAATAGACGAACATCCTGCCCTATTGGTACTTACATTATAGTGGCGGTGGATGGTATAGACAGAAAACAATAAATATAACAAATGAGTAAATTATATTGTATCCTAGAAATTTCTACAGAAAACAAGTATATCAAGTCGGGGGATCAGAATTGTGGTGAGAGGGACTGGCATGGTGGCTCAGGCCTGTCATCCTAGAATTTTGGGAGGCCAAGACAGGCAGATCACTTCAGTTCAGGAGTTTGAGACCACCTGGCCAACATGGTGAAACTCTATCTCTACTAAAAATACAATAGTTAGCTGGGCATGGTGGTGCATGACTGTAGAACTAGATACTTCGGAAGCTGAGGTATGAATTGCTTGAACCCGGGAGATGGAGGTTGCAGTGAGCCAAGATCGCGCTACTGCACTCTAGACTGGGTGACAGAGCAAGACTGTTTAAAAAAAAAAAAAAAAAGGAAGAAAGAAAGAAAAGAGTTGTAGTGAAGGATAGAGGGAAGAAAGTGTTGCCATTTTAAATTGGGTGGTCAGGGTAGCTGAAATTGAGCAAAACTTAATTCCACTTCCCGCCTCTTACTCCTTTCCTGTTGTCAAAGCTTGTTGAGCTCAATTCTATCCACCCAAAATGTTACCTCCTCTGTGATTCCTGCCCTGATTCCCTCAACACTCCTTAAACTCCCTTACATTCTGAGGCATAGCTGACTGTGTTGTTGCTCATCCTGTTTCCCTTCTGAGCTGTGGACAGGCGTCATGCATGTGCATGTGTGATCTGACAATTTCTCACCGCAAGGGCTTCTGTCTCTGCTTCTCTGCCTGAGGACTTTCCTCAGTGCAGTGCTTGCAGTGCAGGGAAGCCCTGATGTACTGAGGATATAACAGTCCCCAGAGATAACCCTCAAACAATTAAAAATGTAAGTGAATAGATAAATATCTCAGCTTCTCAATCCTCAGGTGGAGCAATCTTAAAGTGCATTCCACATAACTCATCAGAGACTCCTAGCAGAATTAAGCATCAGTTGCCTGCATGTTTCTATTCATTAATGCACGGTTTATTGGTATCTCACATTTCCTTGTCTCCCTCTCTGCACTCTCTCACTCACTTTGTACATAACCTATCCATATCCTGAATCTAAATTCAGACAATTATAGTATTTTATTTAACTCTTTATGGTTTTACTGGATTTTTCTTTTTATTTTATTATTCATGGACATTTGCTTCATCTATTAACTTGTGAATTCCTTAATTTACATCCTGAACATTCTATATTACTAAACACAGCTTTTGACCTTTAAGTGAAAATATTAAGATATGCACATGTCTGGTGAAGGTGACCTGGGCTTAGTTAACCATTTAGGTGGGTTCAAATCTTGGCTCTGTCATTTGGTAACTATGTTGGTGGACGCTATTCTGTACTTCTGATTTCTCATTAGTAAACTGGAGATAAAAATATCTACCTTGGAGGATTATACTAAGAATAAAATAAGATGACAAATGTAAAGTTCTTAGCATGGTGCCTGGACATATATTAACCACTCCATCAAAGTAAGTCCTTTTCTGACTCTCCCTGCCTTGGTCTCTCTTAGTAAATCCAGTTCTTAAAGTAAAGGAACTGGAACAGGAAAACTAGACTCTGAAGTCTGAATGGAATATTAACATGCTAAAGAAGAGGCATTTCATCTGAGTAAGAAGTATAACCACAAACTGATACTTTTTCTGTCTTTTCCCTCTATTTTTTTTTTTGAGATGGAGTCTCACTCTGTCGCCCAGGCTGGAGTGCAGTGGTGTGATCATGGCTCACTGAAACCTCTGCCTCCTGGGTTCAAGCGATTCTCCTGTCTGAGCTTCCTGAGTAACTGGGATTATAGGCATGTGCCACGACACCCAGCTAATTTTTGTACTTTTAGTAGAGATGGGGTTTCACCCTGTTGGCCAGGATGGTCTCAATTTCCTGATCTTGTGATCCACCTACCTCAGCCTCCCAAAGTGCTGGGATTACAGGTGTGAGCTACTGTGCCCAGCCTTACCCATTATTATTTTTAATTTAGTAAACAATGAAGTTTTGATTTTGGCATCCTATATGCCAAGCTTCCATTTATCTCTTTAAAGTTCAATATATATTGCAGAAATGCCCTGGCAATAAAATTACTTTGGAAGACTAGTTATCTAGGGTAGATGTGTGCAAAAGATGTATTATTTGTAGCATGCGTTTGCCAAGCAAAAATTTTTAATTATTAGATACTTATTTCTTCCCTATTCTATATTTTAAATACTAAGTTGAGGACAGCAACATACTTTTCTTAGTGTGGCACCTTGCAAATTATAGTAAACAGTAATATTACTTAACTCACTAATAACTGTACATTGTGATATGTTTTCAAAATATCAATTTTAATAATGATTTACTCAATATGCAAAATTCTATGTTGGAGGTTTAAAGCATATGGAGAAGTGTATGAATAGCATTGTGCACAAAACTGTAGAATGTGGTTAAATCAGTGTAGTGAGAGAAATGTGAATTTATTCCAATATAGGCTTAAAAGAGACAAGGATAAGATTCATTTCAAGAATCAGTAAAGTTTCATGAGGAGATAATATCTGAGATGGGTAGTTCTGGAGGGTTTTAGCTTTCAGAAAATGAACAGAAGGCATTTCTGAAACTAAGGGCAACCTGTACAAAGATGTGGTTATAAAAATTAAAGTATATTAAAAATAGATTCTGGTCTTACCCTAAAAGGTAGAGTGCACTGAAACATGTTTTAGATAATAAGGAAGAAGAAGCTATAGGTAAAGAATACTGAGAGAGAGAGAGAGAGAGAGGAAGACAGATGTGTCAGCTTGCATTAGATGGAATGCTTTCAGCAGCAAATAATGAAAACTCCACTTTAATTCATTTAAATAAGGGAAATGTATTATCTCACACTAGCAGAAGAGTACTCTGCTCTTAGATGCAAGCTACCCATAGTTTGGGTTAATTCAGCATTTCAATAATATAATTAAAGAACCAAGTTCTTTTCATTTTTCTCTCAGACAGGCTAGGATGTCAGCTTTGTCTTCCACTAGCTCACCTCTTGAGCACAAACTGGCTACTGAAGCTTCAGGCATTACATGCAGACAAGACATCAACCGGCATAAGGATAAGAAATGTATCTATCATCCTTTCTCATGAATCTCTTTTCCCAAAACAAACTACCTCTCACTTTTCAGAGGGTAGAATTAGATTACATGCTCCTTCCTAAATCAATTGCTGACAAAAGGAATGCAACGTCCATGTTGGCTAAGAAAATCAATTTATATCACTAAATCATTTTTAGGAGGAGTAAATGATAAAAAAAAGTTGTTTGTTTGTTTTCAGAAAGAAGGGAGGAATTATTGTTGAGTAAGCAATCAACGGTCCCTGTGGAAGTTAAAATGAGTACACATTTTGGTTTGCTTGGACAACTCTAGTTCATATCTGTTGTCCCAATGTAATTAATAATACTATCCCTTTTACTCTGAAAAGTATACTCATTTGGACAATAAATTATATGCTCACTGCAATCAAAATAGGTAATGGATAGACAAGGACTTGAGTATGAAAATTATGATTTAGTTAATAACATGATCAAAAACACCTGGAAGTGAAGACCAGAAGAATAATTGGAAGTTGATTAAAACAGATTCTAGCAAACAAGTCTAAACTAGTGTGTGGCAGTGGGAACCGAAAAATAAAGGGAAAGTGCCCTTACAGAAGTAATAATTAAAAATTTTGCATCTGTTGATGTAAAATAGCAATAAAGGAGAAGAATAAAAGGTAAAAAGAGGTTTAAATATTTAAATTTGCATGACTGAGAGGACTGCACTGAGTTAATGGAAACAGTAAAGTCAGGAAGACATAGTTTGATGTGTAGAATAATGAGTTTAGTTTTGAATTACTGAGTTTAGTTCTGTTAAGAAAATTGAGTGGAAGTATCAAGCAAGTATACTGAGGATTTTCAGTAGCCCCTGTGATAATTTAATTAGCTATACAGTTTTTTGATAGGCTGTCATGGGGCAAATAACCCAGTAAAAGCATGCAGGTAAACAAAAAATTCAATTTACCATTTACTCGATAAATAATTACTAAGTACCAGACAGTTCCAAGAACTGAGGAATCAGCACTAAAGAAAACAGATCAAGTCTCCACTCTCTTGGAACTTACATGCTAGTATAGGGAATCACAATAAACAATGAGTGTATATCATGACATGTTTTTATAAAAGCTGTGAAAGAAAAATAAAGATTTTGGGGTGGACAGAAAAGTCTTTTGTGAAAGGTGATATCTGAACAAAGAACTGAAGGAAATAAGCCTGCTGACATCCAGGCAAAGAATGTTCTAGTCTGAGAGACAGGAGATATAAATGCCATGATGGGAGGGTTCCTGGAACCTGCAGGAACATCAATGAGACGAGTATGTCTGGAGCCCAAAGAATGGGGAAGACAGTAAAAGGTAACAAGGCCAGACAGGTAACCAGAGGACAGGTTGGATACAGCCTTATGGGGCCTGGTAATCACTCTGGATTTTGAATTGAGTGAGGCAGAAAGCTATGAGGAATTTTAATGCTGATGAGTGGAGAAAGGACTGTTAACAGATGAGGATTATGAGTAGAGTAGGGATACTCATTAGAAGGCAGCTACGAAAATTTTGAAAAGAAATGAGTATGCTTTGAAGTAGGGAAGCTGCAGTGGGTATGATAATAAGTGCTCATATTCAGAATTTGTTTTAAAGGAGTATGAAGAGGGGAGAAAGGTTAAAATAAAGTGGTATTACAGATGCCAAGAAAGAAGAGTGTTTCATGAAGGAGTGGTGCTCTGTTGAAGGTCCGGTGACAGCAGAAAACATGGGGGTCATTGAAGACTTTAACAAGATTGGTTACGTAGAAATGGAGAGGGTGGAAGAGAAGCTGCAATGAATTTGAAGAGTGAACAGCTAGGAGGAGTATAGACAGCGTGACGTGGCAACTCTTGTAGTTTGGCCAGGAAAGAGAACAGAGAAAGAGGAGCTCAGGAAACATTGCTTCCAGATGGACTATGGTGAACAGCAGTTGCATGCTAGTGGGTATAATTTAGTATAAACGGAGAGATTGGTGATGCACAGGAGAGGTAGAATAAACAGGCAGCAATGCCCTTCTAAAGGTAAATGGCAAAAGGACATGAATATATAAAAGAATTGCCTTTGCTGAAAGTTGGGAGGGAGACACTTTCTTCATTGTATCTAACGGGCAGAAGAAGATGAGTGCAGAGTCAGGTAGGTTTGTTGATTTGGTGATGGGAAGAAGGGGAACTCCAATACAATGGCTTCTGCTTTATCTGTGAACTGTGAGGCAAGATCATCCCAATACAGTGGTTGTAGGGGTGGTGTGTACAAAAAGCAATCAAAAGCAGTGGAGTAGAAAATTAAAAAAAAATAAGTGATTGGAGAAACACAGTAGGATTACAGGGGGCTGGTGAATATCTACTACAGGCTGGCGATCATGGTGTTTATGAATTTAAAAGTGACATTAATTACATCCATTTCTCCAGTTGTGTGACTTTCTCAGTAATATTTATTATGTTGTGATTAGAAATCAAAATGAGGTCCTAAATATACATAGCAAAAAAAAAAAAGTAAAATTTATAATGTTTAAATAGATGGAAGTTAACAATTTCCCTTCAACAGGCACTTATTGAGCACCTGCTATGTGTCAGGCACTACAAATTCACAGGTAGAAGTTATGGTCCCTGCTGTGAAACCCATAGTGTAATAGTGCCACAAGCAATTTCAAAATAACTATGATCCACTCATATCAGGATGGAAGAGCATGCTGGTCTAGGCCATGTAAGCATAACTTTATCTTGCATATGTAAGGTCTCCAAGCTTGAAGAATTCAGAATGACTTTATAATAAAAAAAATTAATATCTGATACTCCATCAATCATAGGATTATAAAACATCAGGCATTTCTGATTTTCTATTTGCTTTCCTATAGATAAACATTGGAATATTCATCAACAATAACTATGAAAGCAGCCTGATATTCTGTATCCTACAGAAGATCAGACTCTCCAAAGGTAAATTATGTGTTTTTACAGATTTAAATACTAATTCTGTTTACATGTGTACACTCTGCCTCTCCATAATATGTGCTAAGCACTTAACCCTTATTATCTCATTTCAAACATCAGACACACATAAAAAGCAGATGTCATTACTACTACTTCTTTTTAGATGAAGAAATTGAGTCTAAGAGAAGTAAGTAAATTGCTGGGGATCACAGTTTGCAGCTGATTAAACTAAAGTAGGCTTTAAATGTAATCTCCCTCAGTATGTACGTTTAAGAGACACCTCTCTAATTCTAGTTTGATAAATATTTTTACAAATTATTTTAAGTGCTCAAATATTACAATCTTTACTATGATGCTACCACCATCATCCCACATCAACCCAGATAGAGCATTCTTGTACATCAGACAATGTTGAGTTTTTGGACATTTTCAATAAGAAAAATATTTTTCCATGTTATTGCTGAATAAATTTCTATTTTGCTCTTAATCCTCATCAAAATGAGCTTATGATATGTTTCTCCTTAGAATTTCTGAGGGTAGACATTGTTTTAATTCTCCATTTATTCCTACTTTTTGGGTTCAGGTTCTAGCACAGAATTAGAACTCAAAAATGCCTGTTTATCTGAACTGAAGATTGGACATGGTATTTTGTGTGGTTTCTCAGAAGACACTGCCATAGAAGTTTGACCAGTCTTAGTCTAGGCTTATATCATGATGGTACCTGGGCAGTGCTGACCAAATGCCTAAGCAATGCCTGGTGAGTTGTGAACAGCATCACCTCCAGGATGTTTGAAAGACCATGTATGTGAGAGAAGTAGTGGTCTCGGTAAGTATAGGGTTTTATTTGACTAATAGTCAAGGTCAGGTCTTTCTGAGTAGCAGAGACCAAGAAAAGTGAGGTGGTGACTCTTTTGTGCTTTTATAGCATGGCTGTCCTACAACTGCTAACTATATAGCTCTAATCCCAAGGTAGTGAAAGAAAGGTGAGGAGAAGGAGTGAAGGGTAGGGTAGGGGGTCAGCAGGGCCAGGGGAGGTAGAGAGAGAGGGAGAGAGAGGAGCACTTCCTCAATCTACTACTTAGTAGTGCTATAACCTTTAGCAAGTAACTTCTGTGAATTTCACTTTTGTTACTATGTATTTTTTTCCAAAGTTGATAGGGTTTATATTTCTTGTGAAAAAAAAAGCTGCAAGTCTGCTCATTATGCAGAAAATATTGAAAAGTAGTAGCTGTTGATAGGGTGACATTTTTAGACTATAAATTCTTTGAAGTCGGGAATTATCTCTTGTCAACCTTTATAGTCTTGATGCCAGGTCTAGACCAACTTAGAGTAGTCAACCAAGAAAGAATTAATAATAGAGGCAGCATTGTTCTATCTTTTTGTCTTTTATCTTCCAAAGACCAGCAAACTTTAGGAATCTGAGGTTAGGCATCAGCAGTGTTTTCTAATTAGTTATTAAAATCATAGATAAAACACTGCAAGAAGTATGGTTAAACAATTATGAAGTACACATCTAAATTTTTAGTTATTAATCACAAACATTAAGTTGATTCTTTTTTCACTCAACTAGTGACAATAAACATAATCATTCTCATTATAAACTAATTTGAAAAGATAATTTTCCAATTCATAAATATACACCAATATAAATTGTGTCCTTATGATAAAATAATTAAAATAACTGTTGACAACTTTGGAAAGAAAACAAAGAATTGTGTTAATGGCAAGACCTAATAAAAAATCTGATGGGCTAAACTAGAGAAACTGACAAGTACAATTCCCCCACAAGAATAATTTGTTACCAATGATGAAATTGAGAAATTAACCAGAATGAAACTTGTGAGATTTATAGTGAAAGCCCTCTGGGTAAAATTAATTTCTTTATAACATAGTTTAAAGGCAAACAAAAGGAAATTGCTTGTGCCAGATGGGGTATGAAAGTCATTGTGAATGAAAATGAGCGTCTCTTTTCTGCTTACAAATATTTGAATTAAGATGATACCAGCATGTCTGGTTAATGGAAAAACAGTACTGATGGTTGTACAACTTTTAAAGATTTTCTCATTCTTCTTAAATGGACTTTGTCAGTACAACAAAGTACTTTAAGCAATATTTTAAGCCTGGCACTTACTATCACAGCACATGTATTCTCCTTGAATTATTGTTTCAGGCAAAACAGGAAGAATACAATGGCTAGAATGCTGGGCTGAGTCAGACAACCACTATGCAGGTCTTCTTCAGGTTCTATTGCTGAGCAGAAGAAGGCTGGGAAAGTCAACAAGTCTCTAAGGGACAGTTTCTTCATTAATAAAATCAAAGTAGAAATACCTGCCCTTCTATCAGTTAAGTCTCATGAAAATTAAATTACATAATAAAGGTGAACATTTCTTGTAAACCATAAAGCATATGCATATAACATTTCATTTTGTGGTTTATCTTTCTGGAATTAGTCTAGAAATTATCTCCAACTTTGTCTCATATTTTATCTGAACTGTTGGTTCACAGCTGCTGGCTTTCTTTTTTCTTATAACCTCATGTATTTTCATGTGTAACATTTCCAATCTAATCATTGATGTTGCAGCTGATGGTGATCTCTCTCTGCCCTAAGCACCTATAATAGTTATTTAGCACTTATCCTATGCAACCATTTATCTTCATTGCCTATGTTCTCTACTTGGCTGTAACATCAACTCTTGAATATTAACACTTATACTAAAACGACTACTACTAATAGCTAACATTTGTGGTTTACTGTATGCCAGGAACTCTACTAAGCATTTTAAATGGACTATTAAATTTAACAAGAAGCAGGAAACACATTGTGTTTTACAATGGGATCGCATAATACATCTATTATATAATATGTATTAATATTTCACACTCGGCCAGGTGTGGTGGCTCACGCCTATAATCCCAGCACTTTGGGAGGCTGAGGCAGGCAGATCAGCTGAGGTCAAGAGTTAGACAGCAGCTTGGCCAACATGGTGAAACCCTGACTCTCCTAAAAATACAAAAATTAGCTGGGTGTGGTAGTGCATGCCTGTAATCCCAGCTACTTGGGAGGTTGAGGCAGGAGAATCACTTGAACCTGGGGGGCAGAGATCGCAGTGAGCTGAGATAGCACCAATTCACTACAGCCTGGGTGACAAAGCAAGACTCCATCTAAAAAAAAAAAAATTACACTCAGGAGCTCAGACCGTCCACATATCAAAAAACCCAAGAGACTAAAAGATATAAAAATATAAATTTATATAGGGTAAACATTTATGCTACCATTTTATTTAATGAGTTCATGCCCTAGAGTGAAAGAGAGATGGGAGAGGTGAATCTACTCTTCCCCAGGTGAATTCTCTTCCCATATACTGCTCATTGTGTGTGCATCTTGCTGTGGAACACATAATGTTTAAAGACAGATATTTTTGGTACACCTTGGACTGTGAATGCAGGCTATATCTGTTACTAAACTAAAGAAACAGTTTCAATGCTAGAAGAAAGCCTGTATTAAATGTAAGAGATGGTATGTCAGTCTCCAATGTGTTTACTTTCAAGACTAATTTGACTCTAGTTTTCTCTATACATGTTGAGTTGTCGATGAAGGAAAAAGTAATGGCATAAGCTGAAATTGAGAGGAGGAAGGAGGCTTTAAATGTTTGAGCAGAGAGGGGAATGTGTGAAATGGTTGGTAGTATGGGGTAAAGTCAGGGGTAAATGAATGAGGGAAGTGGAGATTTGTCTGGCAGTGGTAAAAATACACTGTGCATTTGTGACTTTGAATTTAATGTGTGACAAATTAGCAAGATTGTATTTTTTTTCCTCCAAATAGGTTTAACTGCTTAAGTGAAAGAGGTAGTAGGGAGAGGGTTGTGATCAATAGGTTTTACCATATAAGTTCTTTCAGAGCAGAGGAGGGTAAAAAGAAATGAATGTATATATGCAAGGATTATTTTAATGCTAGGCCATAGAATGAAATCTAAGCCAAGTAAGAAGAAAAGGAGGACATGGATTGAGGGAGTAGACACTGAAGAAATTGTAGGGTCAGTGTGTTGAATACAATCTGTGAATGGGAGTACAGAAGAAATTTGCTAGAAAGTCAAGAAGTATCTTTCCTAGAATGGGATGCTAGACATAAAAAATATTGGAGCTGAAGCTGTAATTGGTAATGACAAGCTTTGAGGTGTGACTATGGGAATGGGTTGTTGAGAATGGGTAGATAAGCAATGTTTATTTCTCACGGCTATGAGGACAATTAGAAGTCATAGTTACTATTATAACTATGACTTTATTGTCCTAGCCCTTTGATATGGTTTGGATCTGTGTCTCTGTCTGAATCTCATGTTGAGTTGTAACTCCCAATGTTAGAGGTGAGGCCTGGTGGGAGGTAACTGTATCACAGGGGTGGATTTCCCCTCTGATGCTGTTCTCAGGATAGTGAGTGAATTCTCTCGAGATCTGGTCATTTAAAAATGTGTTACACCTTCCCCACTTCCTCCTGCTCCAGCCATGTGAAGCTCCTCCCTACCCTTTTGCTTTCTGTCATGGTTGGAAGCTTCCTGATGCCTTCCTATACATCCTGCAGAACCATGAATCAATTAAACGTCTTTCCTTTATAAATTACCCAGTCTTGAGCATTTCTTTATAGCATTGTGAGAATGGACTAATACATTCTTCCATCCAGAGATAAACTTTGATGAATCATAAAACAACTTTTTCACTATTTGGAATCTGGAGAAAAGATTTCAAAGTAATCACTGGACTGCATACTAACATTTATTTTCTAGGCCCACCCTATCGACTACTGTGTCCAGTATCTCTTTGCCCAGTGGCATGGAAAACAAATTATAAGGAAAATCTGCAGGCCTGATTCCCTTTGTTATCCTAGGTCAACACTAACAGCTGATATTCAGTCAGTATGTACAGGTGTGACCGTATCAACTGCTAAAGTAATGAAGTAATTTCATGCAATTTGATAAATTGTCAATTGCTATCTTAAGGCTTCCTCATGCCCACAGCTTAGGTAACCAAGCCCTTCCCTTTGGGCTACTCTGGTTTCCCCTGGGCTATAAGCAAGAGTTGAAATCTAGCCTAGAGAGAGCTTCCAAGATTTAATGCTTGTGTGTCATCCATTCTGATTGACAGGATCAACTCTACCAACACCAAAAGCAGAAGATCTTTATCCTGCCTACCCTCTCACTGCTCTCCCCTGGCTTCTAGCACTGTGCGGTGTTTCTTTTCTACAGACTCATTTCTCCCATTCTTGCTTAACTTACTGACAAATCCTTTCTGTTGTGCTTTTAATTTTATTGATGACATTGAGAGCATCAGACAGGTATTTCCTCTGTTATCGCCTATAAATGTATGATACTTATGATACTAAGAGTCACATTTAACAACTTTGCTTCAATTTTATAGTCTTCTATTTGAAATACATATCTCTACTTGAAATTTGGATCCTATCTCTTCCTAATGCTCTAGGAATCTTGTGAAATCAGTAATTTTCTTTCTACCAGTTCGTATTCCCTAAAAAAAGACTTTCTATGTTCTTCCACATTAAAATAGAAGACTTTCCCTTTGCCACATAGTCCTCAGCAACTTAGATCTCACTGTGTCTCTATAACCAAGCTTTTTGAAAATGAATCTCTTCTCACTGAAGAACTGGTCTCCTCACCTGCCAGTTCTACTTCAACTTACTGAAAGCCTTCTGCCTCTGCCACCTAACTGAAACTGCCCTCACAGTGGTTACCAATAATATTCTAGCTGCCAAATTCAACGTTTTTCTTTCAGCCCTTACGTCATTTGAACTTTCAGCAGCACCTGATGCTGTTGACTACTTCCTCTTTCACACAGCTCTGTCCTCCCTTGGTTTTACGGTCATTAGCCTCACCAGTTTATCTTCTCATATCTGGGCCAATTCTTCTCAGTCTCCTCTAGTTCTGTTGAAGCCCTGTTGGTTTTCTCCATGATCCTCTCCTGATCTTTCTGTTCTCATACTATGTATGGATCCTGTGTGACTTAATCTAAATTTTGTCACAAAATACCTCCCATGTGCTGTGAACTTTCAATGATGTATCTTCTTTCTTTTTGTCCCATTTGATATCAGTCCTTTTTCTTGTGCCTTCTATTTATAGGTTTTCTAATTTTTAAATTGCAACTATCTTATGAGTATCTATGATTGGATCTTTCACTGCCACCTTAATTTATATGTACTTGAGCTGAATTATTTATTCTCTCTCACAAACTTGTATACTCGACAATTCTTTTTTTTTCCATAGTAAATTGGCACCATCTTCTTCTCAACCTCTGAAATAAGAATCCTAGGACTTATGTTTCTGTATCTTACTCATCCTTCTTCACCTTAAAAATAACTAAAAATTAGAGCTTCTATGTCCTAATATCTTGTATCTGTAACACTCATAGCTCATGTCCTTGCCTTCTGTAAGCCATTTTCACCCTGCCTTATCCCATTCTAGGATATTATTTCATCAGATGAAGAGTATGACTTAATTAGTTCATTCATAAAATATTACATCATACTTACAATAAACTAGACATCTACAGATGTCTACTAGACAATCTGCATTATTTCCATATGACTTGCCAACAGGAAAATTATGCCACAGCTTCCAATAGGTTTCAGGATGAAGAGAACACAAGGACCGTCATGATCTTGCCTTTGCTTGCTTATTCATTACTGTCATCACATTTCCTCTTCTAACCGCATTGCCACACACTAGTTAGTTGCCCCAATCATGCCTGCAGTTTCCACCATAAATCTGTGATTTTTCTGCTTTTGCCTGGCTTTTTCCATGAAACTATATCTAACTACTTCAGTTTTCAATGAATGTCTGATAGATGAATTCCCTACACGATGCTTTCAGAACTTAATCATCTGTTGTCATCTTTCATTTCAAAAAATGACATATAATTCTATGGCCACTTAAAATTGGTTATAAAGGTCCTGAGTACATGAATTTCAGTATATTCCCTATAGCAGCTAATGTGGTTTTTAGGAGGTACTGAAATGTATTTGTTAAAATGAATAAATAATTCAGTAAATGAATAAATTAAAACACTGTCTTTGAAACACATCTCCCGTTTCATGGAGTTAGTGATTATCTTGCTCTCTCTGGTGACTGAGTTTAAAAATAGGAATTCTAGTTCAGCAGGATGGCATTTTAAAAGTCTTGTGAGATTCCATGACATTTTACCACAAATAGTCCTGAAATAAGGTCCTTTCAAAACCTTTTGAAGAGCTAGAGATTTGGAGGTCCAGACTCACATCAATGGTTTGGTACTTTCATGGTATTATTTTATTAGTTGGAGTGCATAACTTAATTTATTCATAAAATATTACATAATACTTATGATAAACTAGACATATGTGAGTTGCTGGGGATTACAAGAGTGAACAAAAGAAGACTCAGTCCCTGCTCCAATAAAGTGTACAATCTTGTGGGGAATACAAGTTTAATGTTAAAGTCATATAAATAAATGTAAATTATAAATATTTTAAGCACTGCACTGGAAAGAAATATAGTGTTATAAGCACTCATGAAAAAGAGATTTAACCTAGTCATGATGGTGTTAAAGGCAATGGTATTTGAACAGAGACCCACTTAGCCTTTGTGAATCTCAGTCTTTTCATCTCTGGAGTGTACATAAAGCCTTCTTTTAATCATGAGAGGACTGCTGTGGAGTTTGGATAAAATAACACAGTCATGTGCTGCATAAGAATATTTTGGTCAATGACAGACTGCCTATAAGATGGTGGTTCCATATGATTATAATACTATATTTTTATTGTACCTTTTCTATGTTTAGATACACAAATACTTACATGGTGGTATAGTTGCCCACATTATTCAATACAGTTACAAGGTGCATAGGTTTAAAGCCTGGGAGCAATAGGCTATACCTTATAGCAAGGTTGGTATTAGGCTATGCCATCCAGGTGTGCATGAGTACACTGTACGATGTTCATACAATGATAAAGTTGCCTAATGACTCATTTCCCAGCATGTATCCCCATTATTAAGTAACACATGGCTGTATACATGAAAGGGTTTTGAAACTATATTATTTCCACTGGATTTCTGCCTCCTCTATGTATCATGTTTCCTTCTCTTCCCAATGAGAGTAGGGTTTTGTTGTAAGTACAAGTCACAAAGCCACAAAGTATTGATCACTAAATAAAATACTTTAATTTTTTTTGTTTTGATGTCTTTTAAATATAAATGGAGTCTCACTATGTTGACCAGACTGGTCTCAAACTCTTGGCCTCAAGCCATCCTCCCATTTCAGCCTCTCAAAGTGCTGGGATTACAGGTGTGAGCCACCATGCCCAGCCCATTTAATGAAATACTTTTATTTTAAAAGACAAATAAATATACTGCCTGTGTCCTTCAGATCTTTAGTTTTTCACCTCACACTTCAAATTTCCCAGGGATGGATTAAAGATTATTATTGAATAGATTTTAATCAAGTGAATTAGCCAAAATAGCAAACCAATGGATTCAATAAACTTTGGCATATACTATCTTAGACAATGTGTGTTTCTGGAAAGGTAGATGCTTATGTCAAGCCTCCACAGCACTGCTGTACTTCACAACTAGTGCTTCTTGAGCATCTCATTCTGTCTGTATATAGTTTTCCCTCATCATCTCTCCAGCCTGGTGGCTTTGCTAGCTAAACTTCCTTCATGGCAGCTCAGGGCTCCAGAGGTTCATGCCTGGGGGAAAGAAAAAGCCCAGAAGACACAATATTCCCTGCTATGACCTGGCCTTGAAAATCATACAATGTTCTATTCATTAGAATTTGATCATGCATTTCAATATTGGTAAACACTACATAAGTTTAATTCTAAGTTACAGTAATTTTTTCACTGATACAATTTTGAGAAGTTATTCCCAACACAGAGAAATAGCCTTATTTTCTTAATGTACACAGGGGCATATAGAATAATAATGAGACTTTTTCAAAAAAATATGCAGTGTTCTATAAAGGAATAACAACTTAATTACATTAAACAATTAATCTTTACTGAAAGAATACATTACATTTGGATGCCTTAGCTAATCACACCAATAAATTACAGTTGTAAATTTGAATGTGGAAGGAAGAGAATACTAAGGATATGAGTCGACATCATTAATTGAATCCTATTGTAATCGCAAAGTAAAAATTAAAATCTCCAGAAATTCTTTTCTGTATCTAAGAAACACTTTTAAACTTTCATGGGAAAATTAAGATTGGCCACTAAAATGTTATCTAATGATTAAACATACAAACGGAAAAATTCTGACTATTTAGAGGAATTGGAAAATATTTTGTTGTAACTTCAAAAAATAACTAATTTTGTGTTCCCAGACAAAATGAATAAATGATGGGTTTTGGTGACAAGGAGTACTAGTTATATACAGAAATACCCATGTTTTAGTTTTCATTTAGTAACAGCAACTCCAGTTTTTAATTTGAAATGTTAACATTTATTGGCATCCTTTACATCTAGGTTCGGACGTGTGACTAAGTGTGCCACTTCAGGGAAATTTGATTATTGGAACAAAGCATGCTTTTCTTTATCCTTTACTTTCAAGGATTGGTTAGAATATGGACTTGACTGACATGCAAATGAGCGGCCATCTTCGAGAATTCGGAGTCACTTTACGTTAGGCCCGGCAACGTGACAGAGTGAGCCAGTTTTGCCAATTGTGGGGCTATCACTGACAGTGTCCATGTTGTTTGAAATTTTGTATGGAGGCTAAATAAACAAATAAACGTTTATGCTGTTTAAGCTACTGTTATTGTGTCTTTTTAAAATTATTTATTTATTTATTTATTTTGAGATGGAGTCATGTTCTGCCGCCCAGGCTGGAGCGCAGTGGCGCGATCTCGGCTCACTGCAACTTCCGCCTCCTGGGTTCCAGTGATTCTCCTGCTTCAGCCTCCTGAGTAGCTGGGACTACAGGTCTGCGTCACCAGGCCTGGCTAATATTTTTGCATTTTTAGTAGAGACGGGGTTTCACCATGTTAACCAGGATGGTCTAGATCTCCTGACCTCGTGATCCGCCCACCTTGGTCTCACAAAGTGCTTGTATTACAGGCATGAGTCACCGCACCTGTTTCTATTTTGGCTTTTTCTGTTATCTTCGGAAAAAAACTACTCCTCTAACTGATAATGTTTTGTGGAGTTTTTCGTATTTTGTTTTTTCGATTTTTTTTTCTTTGAGCGGGAGTCTTGCCCTGTCACCTGGGGTGGGGTGCAATGGCAGGATCTCACTCACTGCAACCTTTGCTTCCCAGGTTCAAGCATTTCTCCTGCCTCAGCCTCCAGAGTAGCTAGGATTACAGGCGCCCACCACCATGCCCGGCTAATTGTGTGTGTGTGTGTGTGTGGTGTGTGTGTGTTTTAGTAGAGACGGAGTTTCACTGTGTTGGCCAGCCTGGTCTCAAACTCCTGACCTTGTGATCTGCCCGTCCTGGCCTCCCAAAGTGCTGGGATTACAGGTGTGAGCCATTATGCCTGTGTTTTGTGTTTCTAAGCACGTGATTCCTTCCTTCTCTTTTCCCGGCTTCTTGGTTGGTCTTCTCCTCTATCTTTACCTCCACCCTCTTATTTTATTTGTCTCTTTCTTTTATTGCCTCTGTTTCTTTCTCTCCCTTCCCATAAATATCAATCATAGTAATAAACCATTATTTTGGTTGAATCATGTCATAGCAATGAGAGTTAAAAGATACAGATTTTATATTTCTTGTTCTTACTTTTTAAAGCCAGAAAATACAATATTTTCTAATATTTTTAAAAAACGAACATAAAATCACCTCATCCTATGAATTTTTTTTTGACTGATATTCCACTGAAGGATTTTACCCCCTAGTAAGTCAGAATTTCATGATTGACCAAGGTATCCTCATCCTGGTTAAGGTCATATGAAGACTGTATTTATGCCTTCAAAAATGTCAACAAATCAATGTTTTTTTAAGTTTATGATTAAAATTACCTGCCTTGAGGGTCTGTTCTAGGGTAGGGAACTCTTTCATAAGAGTAATGGCTTAGAGGTAGAAAGTCTGTTAAAAACAAACATAAAACTCTCTGCAGCTGGGAGTTGCCCTTTCATTTTTAGAAATTCATGCTTATTTCCATAAATATAATAAAGATTTAGCCTCTGATCTCTAATCGTATCTCACAGGTTTTCACTAAAAAGTAGCTGGCAGAAAATACATTTCTTATAATTTCAGCTACATTAAATCGTCATTTTAAGGCATTCAAAATGCAATAAACAGAATGCAATAAACCAGAGTACTTAACATCCATCCCCAGTGAACACTTACCAATTATCCTAGAAGTAGCCTGGATTCCTGTTTTGCATCTTTATTAAAAGATCACTTTAACCACAGAGTCAGGTGATGTACTAAATATAATTGGACAGGGACCTCTTTAGAGATCAGCGTTTCATGCTAGCTCTCAATTTTCAAAAATTGTTTTATTTTTTCCTGAATAATTAATTTCATGTAAATTATCACTTAATATTTTTTGAAGATGTGAATGAAATTCTTAATCTCTTGGGAAAAGATTAAAAGCACTTTGAGCTCTATCCTTCTGAGCTTGCTGTAAAATGGTTATGGATTTTAGTTTGTAGTAACTCTGGCTATAATGAGAAATCTGATTAATTGTATAAAATATGATTTTTTTCACAAAAAGACTAAAGATTCTACCACCTGATATTTATACATATATATAAAACATACACATATTTATACATATATATACTAAAACATATATAAATACACACATACATATATGAAAAACCACAACCATCTGTTGTTCTGAAAGGTAAAGCACAATACAGAGTACAATATAATTACACTGACAATACAGTTACACTTAGAATAGAGAGTACACTACACAATACGGAGTAAGCTCTTTAAAGGTTCATCCCTCTCTCCAGTGTCTATATGATGCCTGGGATATTGAGGCTTGTTACGTACCTCTACCCTAATATTTGCTGTGGGAAAAGTTTGGGTGAACATACATAGTAAATATTAAAAACTCTATATAAATATATATTTTATGGATTTCCATTGTATTATTTTGACTACTTTCCCCTGACTCCTGATGGATTTTGGTGGCCCAAAAACAATGGTGGCAATAATGGGAAAATTATAATTATTGGTTCTTGGTATTTTCTCTGCTTAAATGAATAGAAAATTAAACACAAAAATGAAAACATAATATAACAGTGATAATTCCTCCATGAGATAAAGTTGTTATAAGGTTGCAACCTAGTTATCAAGCAAATCTTCCATTGAATCAACGAGAATAGCATAACTGACAGCTGAGTGATGTGGAATTATCATCTCTTCAATGATAGCCTCAGGTACTGATGGAGCACATATTTCTTTATTTATGTTGGCTTGCTCCTAGGAATTAAGGGATAGAAAGAAAAGACACAGAGAAGTATAGAAGTCTGTCCTGAATTTATTTCTTTCTATGACCTTAAAAATTATATATATGCTATGACTCTAGACTGCTTACCTTTCCTTCAGATCCAAGCCTCTGGCTTATTTATTACACTACTTGATGTCTGTTAGACGACTTACAGAAAAGCCAAAATTAGTATGCCACAAATAAAACCTATTATCTTTTCTATCCTATTTCCACAATTGTCTCAATCTGTTTATCAAATTAATGCAATCCACCCCTCTATTCATACTAAAAATCTAAGAATCATTTTTACACTTTTACTTTAACGTGGATTAATTCTGTCCTAATGACACGTCAATTCTACCTTCAGAATGCATCCAGAGTCTGCTCCACCTCGCCACTTTCCAAATTCTACCTTAGACCAAGCCATCGTCCTCTCTTACTTGGACTTGCACCAATCTCCTGTCGCTGCCTTCTCTCGCCCACCTTTGCCATATCAATACACACAGTTTATTCAGGGAAGCCAAAGTAACATTTCAAATATGCAAATTAGATTATACCACTGCCCTATTGAAACCTTCCCTGTGTCCAGGTCTTCAACTTAATCTACTTCTTGTAGTCTTGCTCATTGTATTTCTGCCACCCTCATCTTTTCTGTTATTCAAATACATCAAGTTCTTCTCTACTGAGGTCTCTATAGAGACCTCTATTATGGTTTTCTCTGTAATGTTCTCCTCACCCCACCTTTCCGTATGACTAGATCTTTTTATCCTTTGAATCTCAGTTAACATATTGTTTCTACAGAGACTCTTTTGCTAACTATCCTATCACTTTCTCTCATGGAACACATTACTTTCCTTGAAAGATACATGAAGTGTCAGAGCCAAGATCATGAGAACTAAGTGCATTGATTAGCTAGCTCACTTCTAAGCTTGCTAATTCCATAATATCCTTATATCTTTACTGCTCCTTTTCCTTGCTTGGATGTAGATAGTTGTACCCTCAACTAGCTCATCTTATAATTCCTTTTCTGGTGTTACTATTTTATTCTAGAATGTTCTTTCATTGAATATAGAATCTCTCCTTTTACCTCATATTTCTTCCCTAGTTATCTTTTAAAAATGCTTCTAGCAAAGGCTCTCAGATATTTGCTCTAAGAACACAAAGAAGACATCTCCTTCTCAGGTTCAAGGAAACTAAAATGTTTAAAATGAAAACTAAAGTGTCATATATTTGAGATAAAATTGGTTGGTTGTGGGTTAAACATTATGATTTATTCAAATCTATTTGTTTACACTTCACATCATTCAATAAAGGGTTTGAAGTAGTTTACCCTAATAATTAATATGATAAAATTATAACAAAACAATGGCCCATATATTTTCTATAGTTGTATTCTAAATTGGCTCTGAGTTTTCTGGCAGAAAGATGAAAGCAGAGATTACACATGTTACACACTTCTTGTGATCAGAGAGAAGAAACAAAATTCTGTGATTCCTTAAAATAATTAAAGCCTTTTCCTGCACTAATTTCATATTGCTCTTTCTTATAATGACCTTATTGCTGAGAGTAACATAAAACAACAAACAACCAAAAAAAAAAAAAAAAAAAAAGACTGCAACCACAAAACGATAACAACAGCAGTAACAGCAATGAAATCGACGTAGTGGCACTCATTCTGTGAAAGGCTAAAGTAATACATTTAAAATATATATGTTGCTGAAAATGATTAATTTTTTTCAGGTCACATATAAAGGTATTCAATTAATGTATCTTGTGGTAGTAAACTTTTGACCAACTCTCAGCAATATACAATGTGTGCAATTGAAGTGCTTAATAAATGCTGAGCCAAGCTTTCAACTGTGCTCCACCCGGATTTTAAGAATTGCACTTTTGAAGGCTACAATCTAATCATCTGCTACTTCATTGTGCGTAGTTGGATTCAGTATTGACTAAGTTCTCAGCTTTTTGGAGCTCACCGCTCTTTTCTGTCAGTTGAAGATGATTGCCTCCAATTCTATGCCATTTCCCAGGAAATGTATCCCTTTCAAAATGCTGCCTGAACCAATTTCTTAGCCTTTGAAGGCAGAGCAAAGGTATGCTATAATGAAAAAGGGATCATCTACAGCACAATTTTTTTTTTCTCAAACAAGAACCTGTGGATTTATAGATTTTAGATGGAGAAAACCAGTAAGTGAACTTTTTTATATAAAATTATATCTGAAGTCCTATAAAAACTCACTTGCTGTTATAATTCACAATCAGAAATTACCTAAACCTCTCTACTTGACTTCTTGCCTTCTATGCTGAAATGAGGAAAGGACAAAAACAACCACATACATTATTTTTATTCTAGTTGTAGGACCATCGGGTTTGAAATTGGTAAACTCAGATTTTAGAAGACAGTTTCTCTAAATAGCTATGTGTTCTCAGGCAAATAACCTTTTCACTCGAAGCCTCCATTTCTACAACAAAATAGCTGAGGAGTTGAACTAGATCAGTGGTTCTTAGTTTTATCAAGGCCAACAACATCCCCTTTTATAACAAATATTTCTAATGCCTGAGAAAGTAAAATGCCACATATGTGAGTATTTCAATAGATACATTTTCAGTGTTGTTTCCACAGAAGAACATATTGAAGTGGTCAGATAATTGTCCTTTCTTAAAATGGATGTTTTGGTTTATTAGACATGAAGTGATCAGAAACCATTTTATAGAAGTACAGGATTATAGAAGAGAGATAAAAGTATACATTAAAATAAGAAAAATAGTGATGAGTCAATTAAACACAGGTCAGAATTACTTGTATATGGTAGAGAAGAGAGAAATAACCTTAATGAAAGTATGATAATATGCCAAGAGATGGGGAAGCAGATAAAACAAAGAACTACAAAATAATTGGAAATAAAGTGGGCTCTATTTTTAGGTGTAGCATCAAATAATTCTTTGCTATTACATGGGAAAGGGTGTTGATAGAAACAATATGCCCTTCTATGGGTCTCTAATGCTCATACGGGTCTTAAAAACCATAATTTTTGACATGCCATGGGGAATCGAGGATGGATTAAAAAAGTAAACAGTAATAAAGAGAATACAAAGAAGTGTGATAAATCTCTGAAAACACCAGGAAAAGATGGAAAACCTACTGGTACATGTGAAATAAATAAATAGTTTTTACATCTGTGCTGTAGTAGGATCATAATAGTATAAATATTATGAAATAACTAACTTGAGTGAAATACAGAGAGATCTCTGATTTTCATATCTCTACCTCATTGATAATATTTGGTCCTAAGTTCATTAAAAGCAGTGTCAGTCTCCTTTGTTATATACATACATGTAAATGCCATAAATTCAGGCAGATAGAGATGTGTAGTATTGGTGCTGGGATTATCACTGGTGATGACTTTTGATTGGTCCTATGATTTTCTGAAATGTTAAATAACTCATGGAAGTCTAAACACAACAGAGTTCAAGTCTCTTAAGTTACATGGTAGTTGTGGTACTAGGATATTTAGTTGTATTAAAATCAGGCAAAGTATTTCTCCACACATAAAATGAAATTAGTTTATCTGGTACAGATAAGTATAAACAGATTTTCCACCCACATGACTATCTATCTAGAGCTACAGTTTTCAAAGTATGGTCCCCTGGATCAGCATCATCAGCATCATCTGGGAACTGAGTAGACATGCGTATTATCTGGCTCTGTCCTTAGCCCACTGAATCTGAAACTAGGGGCAAGACCAGAAATCTGTGCTGAATAAGGCTTCCAGATGATTCTGATGTAGGTTAAAATGTGAGAACCACTGATCTTCCAGGAATACTTTCAAGTCTCATAGGATGTGAGAGATGTCTTCATTTGGGGTAGCTACTCTGCACATTATAGGACATCTAGCATCTCTGATTCCCACTCTCTAAACAGAAGTCACATTTTCAGTAACTGCAACAACCAAAAAAGAATTCACCCACAAACTCCTAAAATGCTCCCTAGAAGGTGCTAGTCCTCCTACTGAGAAACACTCGATTAGAAAATGACATTCACCTAGGCAGCAGGACCCTAAGAGTCAATGGAATTTAGACTTTGATACTGGAATCTCAAAACATTTAGTGAGATTCCAATAGGACGTATGTCCAGAGACTAGACTTGTGTTCAAATGCAGACGTTGCTGAGTCTCATTCTTCTGAGGTTATATGAAAGTATAACTTAGTAGGCAGAGTGAAAGGGTATAAAGTGAAGCTGAAATAAATTGTAGCTTTAAATGTCTTGGGTTATTGCTTCAGATTTCAAGATTTTTCCTGAAAGCCCTAGAGGAGGGCTGGTTTACACTATTGGTTAATTAAAATGAAGCAGATCATTAATTTGCATGATAGGTAATTTGAAGTCACCTGTTACACCAACAGGAAGTCACCTGTTACACCAAAAGGAGAGTGAGGGATACAGGAAGCATATATGTGAATAAACGTGGGTTCACAACTCATAGTATCATTTAACCAAATGAAATATTTTTCTTGGTATATTTTAGTTAAATCTGGTTTACTTAAGTAACTTAAATAGTTGAATCTATCTTAATTAGGTCTACATTTTTCTGAATAAACCATAAAAGGAAAGAAGCCAATGACAGATACCTCCTAAAATCTCACTTCTGATTTGTCCCCTTTCCATACCCCAACTTCTGATTTACAACCTTGGAACAGAAGGGATGGGGAGAAGCAGGCCATGTTATAATTAAGAGAGGGATAGACTGGGGGAGGGAATGCCCTAAATACTCTGAGGCCTGAACTCCGGTACACGGGTTTGTCCCATGGCATCTTGTCTGTTCTGATGCACAACTGCAGCCATCTTTATTCCAAGGGAAGATGTCTGAAGGCAGAGGTACAATTCTTCCCCAGCATCCAGGTACTAGGTAATCAGACAATTGCTGCCTTCTCTCTTCGCACTTCCCTCCTCCCACTCTTCTCTCCTCTCTCCTCACCAGTGTCTACTTTGGTTGAATACTGTGGCTTATTAGAGGCTGCAGAGGCACATGAATGGGCAGATTCACTGACAATTTTCATTAGACAAAATCTTAAGAATAACTTGGTTAGGTAAAAAATTAGAAAAAATATGTAAGGACTTTGATGTATATATATATATATTTATACATTTATTTGTGGTTTTATGTTGCTGTATTTTTGAAATTTAGGGATTTGCATTTTATTTTGTTGTGTTGCTGTTGTTGATGAGGCAAGCTAGAAGTTACCTGAATTTTTTCCCCAAGTGAGGTCTTGATCTATAGTTTCATTTTTATTCAAACATTTTAATGACCACTGTTGTTTTTTAAAGAAGTTTATTCTGCTTTATAAAATAATTTTATTTGTTTTCCTGTTTTATATATTTAGTTAGATGTTTATTTTATGTGCATGCTTTCTTTTTTAACATTAAGAATGCTTAGGGCTTCAGGAATAATGAATTTTTGCTTTGTAGCATTCTAATTTTTATTACTCCTCTGATTCTATTTTTTTCCATTAGTTCTCATTTATTTATTTAAAAAATTGGATTAAAAAACTATTATTATTTTCATTTAACTATGATCACAAAGTGTGGTCTATTTAATTTATATTATTTATTAAAATTTTAGTACAGACTTAATATGTACCAATTATTCCAAATTTTCAGTGGAAGTTTGGCAATAAGATACAAGGTATCTAATTAAGTATATTTTCTTTCAGAAGGTAGCATGTTCACTATGCTTCTCCTAAGTCAATTTGATCATATTGTTTTTCTCCATGCTCTTAGGTTAAAAGCTCCTAGGCTTTTAACTTCTCTGATTTTCAGGGACTGTCACCTAAAAAAACAGCCTATAAAGCCTGAATACCCCTCAACTTGAACAGATTTACATCTTTCGGGGTTCTCCTTTTCAGACATTGATGATAGATGGGAAGGAATGGGTGTGTCCCCAGGTTTAGATACACCACAGTCCAACCTGTTGTTTCTTGGTCACCTTAGCCAATCCCCTTATTTCTGAACAACTCTTATACTTTTTATAGATCATCATTTCTCACTAGTAGTTGCTATTTTACACAGCACATCTTCCAAGCACTACTAAAACCAAATTGTAACATATAACAAAACAGACTCATGGTTGTGCTAATTTTCTAGGGCTGCTGTAACAAATTACAAATTACTACAAACTTGGTGGCTTAACACCACAGAAATACATTCTCTATATAGTTCTGGAGGCCAGAAGTATGAAATCAATGTGTCAGTAGGCTCACACTCTCTCCAAAGGATCTACTGGAGGGAGAATTTTTTCTTGCCTCTACCAGCATCTGGTATTTCTTTGCTTGGAGATGCACTGCTCCAATCTGCCTTCAGAGATTTCCTCTGCCTTTTCTTCTCTGTGTGTCTCTTTTTGTCTCAAATAAGAATACTCCAATTAGATTTATGGCCTACCTGAATGTAGTGTGCTCTCAACCAGATCCTCATCTTGATTACACCTGCAAAGACCCTATTTCCAAACAAGGTTATGTTCTGAGATACTGGGTAGACATTAAGTTTGGAGGATGCTATTCAACCCACCATAATTGGTATGAATAGAAGAAAATTATGATGCATAGAAGAAAGGGGGAAAAAAACTAAACTCAGCAATCAGTGTCCAAATGCATGTTGTTATGTATGATGCTAATAAAATATTTTTGTCTCTAAAATATCTATAGGCTTAATTCAGATATGGATTTGACTTATTAAATATTGTCAACAACAGTACAAGAAACAAAAAGGGAGGAACAGAACATAAATGGAATTATTAGGCATCACATCTACACATATGTTCATAGTAAGTATGTATTCCACTGCAGATAATTTGTATTTAGATATTTATTTTGTTCCCTCTCATCTTTGTATGCTCCTCTAGGGAAAAGACCATGCCTCATTCATCTTTGCCCATTAAAATTTTTTGTATTCTTTAAGTGCTCAAAAGCTATGTCTTTGAAATATGTATTAACAAATGTAATACAGTAATAGTACTAACAAGTGTAATATTGGAACAAGTGTGATACTACCTCAAATCTATGGTTAAATAGAAAAGATGGAAATCTGAATGATTTTAACATCTAATAGAGGAATTTTATCTCAAATCAACCTAATCATAAGTGCTTTTATTATAATTTTAAAATTCCCATTACCAAAAGCAGAGAGATATAAAAAGCTTTGCAACTGACCGGTAGAAAGACTTAATTGTTTCATCAGGTTTGTGTTCTTTCTTTTCCCCACTCTGTAATCTATAAAGCAACTGCATTTTAAGATTTTTTTCCCCTTGTGGATGTCAGATAATTGCCAGAAGCAGTTGATAAAGACCTCTTAGAACCTCTCTCAGCCTTCTCTTTTAACAGGTAAAGGAACTAGTCCCCAAAGACATGAACTATTTGGTTCAGAGACACATTAATTAATTAATTTATAAATATTGATTTAATACTAATATGTGTAATGTATTGTTCTGAGTGCTCGGGATGGAATAGTGAAATTAAATAGACAAAACTTCTTACCACTGGTGGGGATTACATTTTAGTAGGTGCAACCAGTGCTGTTGATTAATCAAGCTTGTGGTGTGTAAAAGTGGTTTTTGATAGCTTTTAATAATCTGGTGAAAAGGAAGTTCTTTATAAAATACACAAAAATTATAAGAAAATATTTCAACTGATATCAATATTATTGGATCTGTGTGAACAAGTTTTAATTTGCAAAACTTTATATCAACTTAACCTAAAAATTATATTTATTGCTTACTTTAGCCATATTTAAGTGAATGCCTCAATGTTTAGCACCAGTTGATACAATAAATTTATGAGCCTTTATAGCTCAGTGGCAACTTTTCTCTAGAGTAACAATGATTCAAGCTATTCAAGTAACCATTCTACCCAGGATTATTAATTTGACAGTAAAAGTAAGCTTACTTGCCAACGCATCATCCTGATCTACCTAAGTCCTCCACCAAACCAAACTGAACCAAAACAAAAACAGCAAACACATTTCAGTTAGTAAATATGGTAAAGGTGTAATGAGCCTCTTGTTGCTTGTTTCATTTGATTTCATAGCAACATCTATTCATATCCACACATGTATAATTATCTGTTGGTGCCTCGTTTTTCTCTTTGATGAAGAAAGTACGATAAAGAAGTATTACTAAACTAAAGTTGATTTTATTTTTTATGTTGCTGAAAAGATGGCATGATAAAATATGGTAAGAATTGACTTTGGAGTGAGATGGTACTGTTTTCAAATTGCGGCTCTAGTATTTTCTATGTATGTGATTTTTGGGAAATATATTGAAGCTTTCAGAGCTTCAATTTCTTGATTTAGAAAGTAGAAATTGGTGGGAAATATGATTAGATGCAATTAATATATAAGAAAATAAAAAAGCTGAAAGTTTGGGACATTGAAGGCATCCAGTAAATTTTTTTTGTGGGTTTTTAAAATAACCTTTATTTTTAAAAAGTTAATGTATGCATTATAGAAAACTGCAAAACACAAGAAGCAAAGAACAAAGTAATTCACAATCACAAGCAGTTTATAGTTTGATATGTTCTTCTGTGCATGTGTAGGCAAAACATCCAATTATATGAGACTGAGATTGTACAGTAGGTATCATGCTTTTTGACACATCATGAATATTTACCAATTCAAAATCCCAAAGCTATATTAGTATTTTGATAACTAAGAATACACTATACCAACTCAATCTGTTTAAAAAAATGCAATCCTGCCTTTCTTGGGACAAACATTTCATAGAAGACAAAATTGGCAACATGTCTCTAGATAAAAAAGCATTGGCAGAGTTCTGATTTAAATTCTGCATTCCCTAATGCTCTTAAAATGAAACATACAGTAACAGAATACACTAAGTGTAATGTTTCTAAGAGAATTCATTAGCAGTTCTATACCACTAAAATATTAGCAGGGTAGTTTTCCATTGAATTACTTAATATTTTTCTAAAGTACAGCCAAAAGAGATGCACATACGTCAATGGCTATTGTCAAAATATAAATATGGACACATCTGCATACATCTCTCCCTGTATACTTTCTTCTGCCCCTCTGCTGCCAACCAAATGAACAAGTCCTGACATGTACTGCTTAGAGGTGGTTTAACAATTCCGTGTTCAAGATGCATCTTTTCTATCAAGTATAACAAAGGTATTTATAAATTGGCTAGTTCACTAGCTGTAGTTTTCATCATACACTGTCACTTCAGATATTCATAAAGCTTAGATGTTGCAAAATAATGAACTTTGTCCACAATAAACACAGGCACTTTACTAAAAATGCTCATATAAACCTGTGGTTATCATCTGAAACCATCTTGCAGGTACGGAGATACTACCAAAGAGCCCTTCCTTTCACTCTTCCTCTTCTTCCTCTTCTACCACCCCCAGTGACTGAGTGTAGGATGTCTAGTTCTAAGAGGTGCACTAATAAAGGTCACTCAGAGCAAATGGGCCTTCCTAAAAACCAACAAAAGGACATTTACAAAGGGACTGTTCTACTCTATTTGTTTTTAACGTACTTTGAGGATTAGGACGTGTTTATCCTTTAATATACAATATTAACTAAAGTGCACATATAGAACAATGATTAGATCATCTGAACTAATCTAACTCATGAGCACAGAACCCTCCTCCCTGCATACTTCCTCCTCCCCCACCTGCTGCCACCCAATGAATAGTCAGCACATGCTCCTAAGCATCAAGTTTGACAATTCCATTCCCAAATGCCACCACTCCTGGGAAGTAATGAAAACACATTCTTAGAGGGGTGTTACTTTAACCCTCTACTTTTAACTGTGTTGTGCACTTTTAAATACCTAAAAAGACTGGCTGTTTCAAACTGTACTAAAGTTTTCTATTATATACACAGCTGCATTGAATAAATGGTGTCTATACATAACACAGACTTTAATTTGAATGTCTTTTAACTAGGAACATTCTGGCCAAGAATCCTTCCCTTTCTGACCTCTACCAACCCCGTGGACAGCTATAAGCCATCTGTAATGCTTAGGGGGGATTTTACCAATTTCACTTCTATGTTTTTAAGAAGTCTTCACTATGAATTTTAACATGAAGTGTACCCAATGTATTAGTTTACTAACTCTACTTTTGTCATACACTGGCAACCTCTTTAACATCAACTCTACATATATTAGGAGTCCTTTGTCTGCTTATATACACTAGATATACAGCACAGTAAATGAAAATGCAGACATAAGAGACAGTGGTCAATGTGCCTCATCATAAACACACTGGTAGGAAGCTCTTTGCACTTTGTGCTCCTGCTTCCCCTGAACCAGCACAAATATCGTAATATGTACTGCTCAGAGAACTGATCAATTTCCAAAGGACAATATTTCATATTAAAAGGATAGCTATGAGATGTGTTATTTACTACCTCTACTTTTAACATACGTTGTGCACTTCTGAACATCCTGAAAGACTAGATGCTTCAAATAAGGACTTAAGTTTGTCCACTATATACACATTAGCGTCAGATAAACTATACAGGTGTAACAACGGTTATATCTGAAAGTGTTCTAAATAGGAACATTCTGGTCTAGAATCCCTCATTCCTTCCAACTCTTCTCTACCACTAACCTGGTGGATATAGGCACATGTGTCACTTAGAGCTGATGTTACTGTTTCACTTCCAAAAGTGCTTTTCAGAAGACAGCATTTCTATTAATTTTAACAAAGTGTAGAAGATGTGTGAGTTTACTAACTCTGCTTCTGTCATCCATTGACAACCCCTTTAATATCTAGAGACTAGGTATTATAAAATCTGGGCTCATTTGTCCAGAATATACACAATATATACAATAGCAAAGTTAAATGAAATGCATATAACATTTAGATAATGGATTAAACTGAAATTTTCTAATAAACAATGGAAAACACCTTTTGCAGTTTCTTCTCTGCCACCTCCCAGTTGGTTCAAAAATTCTACTTCCAAATAGCATTTTCCACCAGTTTTTAAAAGCTATTTGCAAAAAATGTATTCAACTATTACTTTTAAATATATCAAGCACTTCCAAATATCCAGAAAGGCTAGATATTTCATATAACTTGTCCACCAGGTACACAGCACTGTTAAATGAAATTGCACTCATGTAACGATGGTTATCATCTGAGGTATCTTCTAAATGTGACCATTTTGGCCTTAAATCATTCCCTCGGCCGGGCGCGGTGGCTCAAGCCTGTAATCCCAGCACTTTGGGAGGCCGAGGTGGGTGAATCACGAGGTCATGAGATCGAGACCATCCTGGTCAACATGGTGAAACCCCGTCTCTACTAAAGATGCAAAAAATTAGCTGGGCATGGTGGCACGTGCCTGTAATCCCAGCTACTCGGGAGGCTGAGGCAGGAGAATTGCCTGAACCCAGGAGGCGGAGGTTGCAGTGAGCCGAGATCGCGCCATTGCACTCCAGCCTGGGTAACAAGAGCGAAACTCCGTCTCAAAAAAAAAAAAAAAAAAAAAAAAAAAAAAAAAAATCATTCCCTCCTCACTTCTTTCTCTCTCTGTCTTCAATACAGTGAACAAGTACAGGCATGTGTAATGCTTAAAGGTGGTTGACCAAATTCCTATGTAAAAGTCATTTACAGAAGACAAGTTTTCCTATGAATTTCAACACAAAGCGTACACAACATCCTAATTTCACTAAATACATTTTTATACACTGGCAACCTCTTTAACATCTAGAGACTAGACCAGATGTTGCAAAATTAGGACTCACTTGTCCATTATATACACTATATACAGAGAAAAAATGCACAAAACATACCAAAAAATTGGTGTGAAAAGTCCAAGTATGAACACACTAGCGTATTACCTTTTGCAATTTCTTCCCTCTCACCTCCTCTAAACCTTTGAACAAGTATAGACAGTACTGTACTACTCACAATGGTGGCTTCACAATCCAGTTTCGGAAACACAGTATTTCCTATGAATTTTAGCAAAAGGATATTTACAAAGTGATATTTTGCTACCTCTACATTTAACATATAGTGGGCCTTCTAAACATCTAGCTAGACTAGATGTTTCAAGTAAGGAGTTAATTTGTCCGCTATGTACACAGCAATCATGAATAAACTGCAAACTTATAGTAACAGTTATAATTTGAAAGAGTTTTCCAAATATGAACATCGTGACCTAGAACCATTCCCATCTCCATCAACCCAGAGGGTAAGAATACTCAAATTTTCAAAAGCCAATCTTTCCTAGGACTTGTAAAACAAAATGTGCAAAACGTATGAGTTTACTAACTCAACTTTTGTCATACACTGGCAACCTCTTTAACATCTAGGAAGACTAGATGTTGTAAATTAGGACCCTTTTGTCCTTGATGTATACTATATACACAGATAAGTAAAACAGAATGCACAGAGATGATGCATCTTGCTTTGCTGTAAGCAGGGTGGCATAGAGCTCTCTGCACTTCCCCCTCTTCCCTCCTCCCCTGAATCAGTGCACAAACACAATGAGTATTACTCAACATGTGATTTGGCCATCCCCCCCAAAAACCAACATTTCCTACGAATTATAACAAAAAGATCTTTACAAAATGTGATTTTACTACCTCTAATTTTAACATGAATCGGGCACTTGAGAACATCTAAAAAAATAGACATTTCAAAAAAGCTTAGCATTGTCAACTGTAAATACAGCAGCGAGGAACAAAGTGCACAGAAAACAATGGATAGAATATGAAAATGTCTTCTAATTATGGCCAGTCTAGCATAGAACCTTATTCTCTTCCTTCTCAGGTCTTCCAGCTCCATGTCAAGTAACCCACTGAACATACACAGACGTTTCGCTTCCAGAGCCATCTAACAACTACATTTCCAAAAGTCATGATCAGAAGACATTTGTTATATGTAAATAACCCACTATTAAGATATTGATTTAGCCAACAATCAATTTTGATGAATCACTATTGTATTGTTGCTTTCTAAAGGATATCATCTGAGAAAATAAATTCAGAATAGGAGAGTATCTTTGTTCACTCATTTGTAAAAACACAGTAGCAGGATGGAAAACCCAACAGAATAGAAGTTAAGAAGCCTCTTGTCTCAGCAAGGCCACTTTCTGTTTGTGTGACACTGGGAAAGTCAGGTAGTACTTCAACATGACCCCATATGTTTTCCCTATTTTCCTGCCTAGGTTTGCCTTTATGTCACTTTCCCCTCTTTATTCATTGTTGGAATGGGTTAGCCTCTTTCCAATCCAAAAACTTTCTAAAGTGGTGCCTCACCTTCCTTCTTTTTACTTTTTGCCCAGGTGACTCTCCATCATCCTTGTGATGTCAGCTTGAAAATCCCTTCCTCAGAGAAGGCTTTCCTCACCTTCAATCTGAATTAAACCATACTGTTACAATCTCTGATTGCACCTTTTTTCTCCACAGCATTTGCCATAGTTAGTAGTATAACATATTTAAACCCTGTTTCCTTTACTAGATTTAAGACCCATGAGCACAGAATCAATGTTGATTTTATCAAAGCTATAGCCTTTATGCCTTTCTTGTCTAACACCCAGAAAATTCTCAATAAGATTTTAAAAATAAACTCTCTAGGTCTTGATTTCCTTCTCTGTAAATAGCAAATAATAATCACAGTGTTTTTGTAATCAATATGAGTTAATATATATTTTAGAAACAGTAATCCAGTATGTTATCATTATTTTGAATAAACCAGTTTTTAGTATTAATGAACTAGTATATCTCACTATCAAAGTTGAAGGAAGACATTTTATAAACATACTTTTATATAATAATAAAAATACTTTTAAAATATACTGGACAGTGCACAATTCAGAAGCTTTGGATTCAAAGTGGGTCTGCCAAACGATGCACATTTCCTGTGGGCCTGTTACCAGTCTTTCAATTGCAGTCCTGATTGAGAATGCTGCAGTTGGAAGAAGGGATTTGCAATGACAAAGGAATATTGGTTGAACCGTGATGAGCAGACTTATCATGTGTGGCAGGAAGTAAGGTTATCTGTGTCCAGAAAACAGATGGCATTACAATTCAGCAATGGAAACCCCTAGATTGTTTATGAAAGAAATGAATTCAGGAGATTAGAAAGTCATACCATTTACTTTTGAGGGGAAATTATTGGCAGAGTTTTCAGTAATTTGGCTTGTCATCCCCAACATCTGTTGCCTTTGCTGTTACACCACTTAGCTCCCAATGACAAATTGAACAAGATCAGAGTGAGTGCATGATAACTAATAAGCATCTTCATGGGTAAAATCAGTTAACATAAAAAATAGGCCAGTGGCATTAGTGTATGCAGATTCCTGGTAGTCGTCTCCATTTCTACTATTCTTAGACAATTATTCCACTCCTCAAGGATTTCTAATGCTCCCTATGCCTTCTAGAAAAGACTTTAATTATAGTATCTTGGTTATAAAGTGGCCCTAAAATAAATACCTGTGCAATACAATTATAAGAATACCTAAAATATATTTTCTGATATAGAATTATCGATCACAGTCATATCTGTAATGAAACTGGAAAAACAAAACTACACGGAAAAGAATTCAAAATAATTTGGCATTGCCTTCTGCTTGGCCCATCTGCTGTTATTTTTTTCCCCTACTGGCAAAATGTTAGACAATATTTCAACTTAGCATCTCATAGGCAGTTAACAGACAAGATAAACTATATTAATGTTCCATTTATTTTTTAAACTCTTATACTTTTTCTCTCTCTCAGTTAAGAGCAAGGTTAAATAGATCATTATGCTTTATTTGATTCAGTGTGTTTCATTCCTTAGAAAAAATATTTTACATATGTAGCTTTCCTTTATACTGTGTCATAGATAAATTGGAGTTCTGTTCCATGGACAAAGAAACTGATGTACAGTAGTTCCTAGTCCCTCCTTAGCTCAGGAGGTTTGTTCCAAAACCCATAGTGGACACCTACCATCACAGACAGTACCAAACCTTATACAGGCATACCTCATAGCGCTTCACAGATTTTGCAATCTTTTTCTTAACAATGAAAGATTTTCAGCAACCCTGCATCAACCAATTTTATCAGGGTTATTTTTCTAACAGCATGTGCTTACTTCATGTCTCTGTGTCAGATTTGGTAATTCTCACAGCATTTCAAATGTCTTCATTATTATTATATCTGTTATGGTGATACGCTATTTGCTGATTTGTTGATGTTACCATTGTAATTATTTGGGGTACTACAAACCACACCCAAATAACATGGCAAATTTAATCCATAAGCGTTGTATGTGTTCTGACTGCTCCACCAACCATCTGTTCTCTTGTCTAACTCTCTCTCCTTAGGCATCTCTGTTTCATGAGATATAACAATATTGAAATTAGGCCAATTAATAGCTCTACAATGACCTCTGAGTGTTCAAATGGAAGGAAGAGCTGTATGTCTCTCACTTTAAATCAAAAGCTAGAAAGCTTAGTGAGGAAGGCATGTTGAAAGCTGAGATTGGCCCAAAGCTAAGCCTCTTGAACTGAATAGTTAGCCAGACAAGTTGTAAATGCAATGGAAAACTTCTTGAAGGAAATTGCAAGTGTTACGCCAGTAGCACTAAAATTCACCAGCTGCATTAGCTGCTGATCTGAAAGGGAGACATATTGCTGATGCAGATAAAGTCTTAGTGATCCACAACATTCCCTTAAATCCAAGCATAATCTAGAGAAAGGTCATAACTCACTTCAATTTCTATGCAGACTAAAAGAGGTGAGAGAGCGGCACAAGAAAAGTCTGAAGCTAACAGAGATTGATTTATGAGGTTTGAAGAAAGCAGCTTTGTCATAACATAAAAGTGCAAGGTGAAGCAAGAAGTGCTAATGCAGGGCTGGGCGCGGTGGCTCACGCCTGTAATCCCAGCACTTTGGGAGGCCAAGGTAGGTGGATCATGAGGTCAAGAGATTGAGACCATCCTGGTCAACATGGTGAAACCCCGTCTCTACTAAAAACACAAAAAATTAGCTGGGCATGGTGGTGCATGCCTGTAATCCCAGCTACTCAGGAGGCTGAGGCAGGAGAATTGCCTGAACCCCGGAGGCGGAGGTTGCAGTGAGCCGAGATCGCACCATTGCACTCCAGCCTGGGTAACAAGAGTGAAACTCCGTCTCAAAAAAAAAAAAAAAAAGCAAGTGCTAATGCAGAAGCTGCAGCAAGTTATCCAGATCTAGCTAATACAGTTGATAAAGGTGGCTATGAATGCTAAACAACAGATTTTCACTCTACAGGAAACAGCCTTTTATTGGAAGACAATGCCATCTAGGGCTTTCATAACTAGAAAGAAGTCAATGCTTGCCTTCAAAGGACAAAGGACAGACTAATTTTCTTCTTAATGCTAATGAAGATGGTGATTTGAAGTTAAAGCTAATGTTCATTTACCATTCTGAAAATCAAAGGGCTCAAGAATTATGCTAAATCTACTCTGCCTGTGCTTTATAAATAGAATAACAAAGAATAAATGGCAGCACATCTGTTTATAGCATGGATATTTGAAGCCCACTGTTGAGACCTACTGCTCAAAAAAATTTCTTTCCAAATATTACTGTTCATTGGCAATGCACCTGGTCACCAAAGAGCTCTGATGGGGATGTATGTGGAGATTAATGTTGTTTTTAAGCCTGCTAACAACATCCATTCTGTAGCCTATGGACCAAAGAGTAATTCTCATTTTCAAATCTTATTTAAGAAATACATTTGTTAAAGCAATACCTGCCACAGGTTATAATTCTTCTGATGGATCTGGGCAAAGTAAACTGAAAACCTTCTGGAAAGAATTTAGCATTCTAGATGTCATTAAGAACATCTGTGATTCATGGAAAGAGGTCAAAATATCAACACTAACAGCAGTTTGGAATAAGTTAATTCCAACCCTCATGGATTGCTTTGAGCAGTTCAAGACTTCAGTGGAGGAAGTAACTACAGATATGACAGAAATAACAAGTGAACTAGAGCTAGGAGTGGAGACACACTGAAGATGTGACTGAATTGCTGAAATCTTATAATACAACTTGAAAGGATGGAGAATTGCTCCTTATGGATGAGCAAAGAAAGGGGTTTCTTGAGATGGAATCTACTCTTGGTAAAGATGCTGTGAATATTGTTGAAATGACAACAAAGAATTTAGAATATTTTATAAACTTAATTGATAAAGCAGCAGCAGGGATTGAGAGGATTGACTCCAACTTTGAAAGGAGTTCTACTGTTGGGTAAAATACTATCAAACAACATCATATACAACAGAGAACTCTGGTGAAAGGAAAAGTCAATTTGCATGGCAGACTTCACTGTGGTCTTATTTTAAGACATTGCTACAGCTCCAAAACAAAACAGAAAAGAAATACAATTTGTAATGACTTCCAGATTCTGGCACAAAACGAAAAAAAGAAATTGCTACAGCCACCCCAATCTTCTGCAATTTCTGACCTGATCAGTCGGAAATCATTCATCTTGAGGCGAGACTTTCCACTAGCAGATTAGGATTCACTGAAGACTCAGATGATCATCAGCATTTTCTAGCAATGTAGTACTTTGAAAAATTAAGATATATACATTGTTTTTAGACATATTTTAAAAATATGTCTTCTGGAGTATCCACAATTATTTCTGGGAATACCCAAGAGAAAGTTTATTGCACATTTAAAAAATTTATTTTTATGTCAATAATTTTGGAGGTACATGTGTTGTTTGTTTAGTGGTGATTTCTGAGATTTTGGCGCACCTATCACTGAAGCCATGCACACTGTACCCATCGTGTAGTGTTTTATCCCTTACACCTCCGTTTCCCACAAGTCCCCGAAGTCCATCGTATCATTCTTATGCCTCTGCTTCTTCATAGCTTAGCTCTCACTTGTAAGTGAGAACAAACATTTCTTTTCCATTCCTGAATTACTTCACTTATAATGACAGTCTCCAATTCCACACAGGTTGCTGCAAATGCCATTATTTCATTTCTTTTTGTGGCTGAGTGTTATTCCATGGTGTGTATACATGCATATATAATGTTTTCTTTATCCACTCATTGACTGATTGGCATTTGGCCTGGTGCAATAGTTTTGCATTGTGAATTGTGCTACTATAAACATCCATGTGCAAGTGTCTTTTTCATATAATGACTTATTCTCTCTGGGTAGATACCCCGTAGTGGGTTTGCTGGATAAAATGCTAGATCTACTTTTAGTTCATTGAAGAATCTCCATACTGTTTTCCACAGTGGTTGTCCTAGTTTACATTCCCACCAGCGATGAGAAAGTGTTCTCTTTTCACCACATCCATGCCAACATCGATTATTTTTTTATTACAACCTCATTGTTGCAGGAGTGGTTTTGATTTGCATTTCACTTGATAGACTATAGTATAGTGTAAACATTACTTTTATATGACCTGGACATCAAAAAATTTGTGTGACTTGCTTTATTGTAATATTCGCTTTATTGTGGTAGTCTGGAAAAAAAAGCACAATATCTCCAAGGTATGTCTTTATGGACTATGCTTTTTCGTCTACATATAGACCTATGATAAAGCTTAATTTATACATAGTAAGAGAGTAACAACTGATAAAAATTGAACTTCATTATAAGAATATACTTTAATAAGTTATATGAATGTGTACTCTCTTTCTCTCTCTCAAAATATTGTGCTGCATGCATCTATTTTTGAACCTTGACTGATCACAGGAAACAAACAGAGGAGCAAAACTATAGATCAGAGGAGGGACAACTGTATAGTGTTAAAAAGCTTGCAGTTCGTTAGAGGTTTAGGATGACAGACGCAGGAGTGAAACGAGGACATGTGCCAGCCACTGAATCAAACTTTTAAAATAATTAACTCCTATCTGAAACATACCTTCAATAAAATGAATTTACAGTTTCCTGCTAAGCATAGACCTAAATACTGAAAGTAAAACATGGATTCAGTAAAAATTCCCACCTCTGTTCTATCATGCATATCTATCCTTCATGCTTTTATTTAACCCAAATGATCTCAGGCCTCACCAGCTTTGAATAAATATGAGGTTTCATGAACTTTAATACTCAGTTTCCCATGACTCTGGTTTCTAATTTGCATGATCGCAGAACCTCCACTTGCTTAATGCTTCTGGAGTATCCACAATTGTTTCTGGGAATACCCAAGAGAAAGTTTATATAAATTTGCATAAATTCCTTTCTGTTTCTCTGGTTCAATATTTTGCTAAAGGACTAGCAACACTTTGCTAAAGTGTATTTGATGCTCAAAATATACTTCAGGGAGAAACTCTGCACCTGCTATGACCACCAGACTTTCTGAAAGAAGGAGACTGCTGGGTGCCTTTATCTCCCCTGTACTTGATGAGAACAGAGATTCTCTATCAGTCACCACTCCGAACCCTCTGAGACTATGGTAGCATAGGATGGTTACTTTGTACTTACCTCTGCAAAATTCTGCCATGAGGACCTCTGAATTAGCACTTCTTTCCCTAAGTTTTACAAGATTATTTCTTGTGGTGATCCCTTTAGCTTCCCCCTGTTTTTGCTCTTTCTATCTATGTTACTTCTATTTCTTAAACTAAGTCAAGACAGACAAATGTTATCTCCCATTTCCCTATCTTATCTCTCCAGATAAGATAATCAGTGGGGAGGGAGAGGAAAGAAAAAAATGGTAACAGAAACTGTTATTTCTCTTTTTTCCATCAAAAGTAAAATTAAAAATGTATACTAATAAATCGATTCCCCAGGCTGTCACTGATCTACTATTCTGTAAAGAACCAATCAAGTCTCAGTTTTGCTCAGAACAAAAAAAGTTGTTGAATAGCTACTACAAGCTAGGCTTATATTGAGTTCTGGGTTGGAAATTAAAAAAAAAAGTCTCAGCCCCAACTTCAATAAACTCTTGGTTTGAGAAATGGCATTCAATGATAAAAAACAAAAACAAAAACTAGCAACTTAAAAATATTGTAGATGTTATAATAAAAAGAATGAGGAATTGTTGTAAACATACATGGGGATGACTAATTTGGCTGGGTACAAGATTTTGAGAAAATATTTTCAGAGGAAGTGGCAGGTAAAATTTGGTTGGTATCTTGGTGGGGTATGAAAAGGCTGACTAGAATCTCAGGAGGCAGAGAAAGAGATTAAGGGCATTCAGCAATTCAATGAGTAAAGTCAAGGCATTCTTAAGTGCTCATAGACCTCTGAAAATAGAAGTTCCATGTGGCTGGGATGATACATGCATGAAAGAGGATTATAAGGGGTAAGATTTAGAAGGGATTTTGATTGTGAAACTGAGCTATGTATGTGAACTTTATCCTGTTGATGATGAGCAACCATTAGAGGTTTTAAACAAGGATCTGACACAGATACAGAGATAACCTGAGGTTATCGCTGTTCTGGGAGCTCTTAAGCAAGCTGAAACTTAACTTGAAGGCATTTCTTGTAATTGACTTAAAAACAAAACAAACCAAACAAAAACAACTGAACTTCTGACAATCATAAACAGCCAACTAGCTGATTGATTCTGTAAGTAGGGACCTTCAGTAGAATCACACCAAAATAAAGGAAATGCCTAGCTGGAGCCAATCAGGTAATTTCTTTTCTTTGTGATGAGCCTGTAAAGCTTGGTGCTCATGTTACTCTTGGAGCAGAGCCCATAGCATCCTTTCAGGTTGGTGCTTTCTTATTCATGGATTGTTCAAGTAAACTCTGTTAACTTTCTTTTCTCTAAAGTTCTTTTAACAATTGTGTGTTAAGACATAATTCTGGGAGCATTTTGCAAAAAGCACTGGAATAGGGAGAAAATGTTAGCATGAGAATGAGTTTGGATGCCTCTGAGATAATCCAGGGATAGCAGGGAAAGTTTGGAGATGTTTTAGAGTTTGAGTGTAGAAAGGATTGAGAGAAGAATCAATGTGGTGTTTAACATTTCCAACATAGGATATTAGGTGAAAGAGGCTGTGATAGGTAAATACAGAGGGATAGGGTTTACTCAGTTTTTAAAACTCCAGATAAAAAATGTACCTGTTTTGTATGTAGAATAATGTCCCCTCAAATATGTGCATGTCTTACTCCCTAGAACCTGTGACTCTATGTTTCTTTACATGGTAGAAGTGTTTTTGCAATTTCATTAAATTAAGAAATTTGAGATGGAGAGATTACGCTGGATTACCCCGCTGGGTTCAGTGTAATCACAAAGGTCCTTGTAAAAGAGAGGCAAGAGAGTCAAGGGGAGAGAGAGGAGATGTGATGATGACAGAAGCAGGGTTAGAGTGATGTGCCTTAAAGGTGGAGGCAAGGAATGCAGGCAGCCTCTAGAAAGTAGAAAAGGTAAAGAAATAATAGATTTTTCTCCAGAGCCAGGGATGCAGCTCAGCAGATCGGTTGATTTTAGCTCATAAGACCCATTTTGAACTTCTGAACCTCCAGAGTTGTAATAAATTTGGGTTATTTGAAGGCACTGAGTTTCTGGGAATACAACCTGCTATCCCCAGATGATCTCTGTGCATGTTAACTGGGAGAATATCAATATTTTTTCCTGAGTTGAAGAAAGATAAAATTCTCTATATGGTAACTATTTTTATTTATATTTCAGATAACTTTAAGAAGAGATGGGAGTGTTCCAGGTGGAGTAAATAGCTTCTGCAGAAGCCCACAATCTAAATGCCCAACAGGGAACATCTGCTTGGAATGCTCTTTGCTTGCTCTTTGCCAACGCTGCTGGTGTTCATCATGCCTGTCCACCAGCTCTATCAGCTTGGTAGATGATAAGCCTTATTCCTGGCAATGGGTCATTAGAGTTTAGAGGGTAAATGTTACTGGGTCATTTGACTCTCTGGGCTCTGCTCCTGGTTCCTGTGCCTTTCTCTGTAATCCTTGCTGTGAGGATTTATCCTAGACTTCTTCTCTTGCAATGTCCTACCATAACTGATTCTGTCACTTACAAAGCTATGTGAACTTTCTGAGTACATACATCTCTTTATCAGCGGGTTTGTTACTCATCCATAAAATGGGAACAATAAAGTCAGCCTCCCTGGGTCAGGATTTTTGGCCATTTGGCTTCTTGATGCACAGCAGTGACAGGATGAAGGCACCCCAACATATTAAGGGCCAATTTCACCTCCCCTTTCTGCCAGAGGGACTCAGTCTACTTCGCTATTTTTTTTATTCCTTTTTTCCTTGCCCACAGGGCTTCATGTTTGTCTGAGGATGAGACTCCTATTTCTTCTGGATATATGGGTGGGAGGAGGGTAGGCGGGTGAAATCAGAGTTTCTGCTAGAAGACTCTGGATATAGTTGATGTCTGGAAGACTTCCTAGGGGTACTTCATATCATAAATGACTCTATTTCAATATGGCTGAAATAGAGGTCATTAGAATTCAAAGCCTGCATGTTAATATTTCAATTCACTTGTGGGTGGGTTCAACTTTTTTTTTGATATACTCTTTACTTTTCTTTTTACTACTTCTTCCTGTTCCAGCTCTAACCACTGACTTGAAGATGTAAGAAGATAATTAATGTGGTTTACATCGAGTAGAAGAATTTCTTCTCCCCATTTCAAATTAATGGCATACTGACAACATATATCCTAAAGAATCTGAGCATATTGATGTCAACATAGAGGAAGACAGGCTCAACTAACATCTGTTGAGTGCTTGGAATGTGCCAGGCAGTGTGCTAAGTATGTTATATCTATTCTAATTTAAAATTCATATAAACTTTAAGATGTTGGTGTTAATGTCTCGATTTTACAGCCTATTAACCTATCTTCTGATACTTAATGAGACTTGTATGTTGCCATCATGTACACAGCTGGCAATGGACAGTATTGAGATTAGGATTAAGATCTATTTAATTTCAGAGTCAATGCTTATTTCTCTGCCCCCTCATCTTCACTATAGGAACTAATACATTCTTGGAATTCTTTTACAGGCTGTCATTTGTAGGATAGTGCAGAAATTATAGAATTTCAACTAAGAAGATCTGAATGTATGCAGAATTTTGGCATGAACTAGGTGTGTGATTTTGTACAAGATATTTTCTCATCTCTTTGAGTCTCATTATTACTGGTGGCATCACACATGTAATAATGAGGTGTCTCAAGTTTGGGTTCCAGCTCTGTAATAAATTAGCTGTGTGGTTTGGGAAAAACCACTGAACCTGTCTAGTCCTTAGTTTTGTTTCTTTATTTATTTTATCTGTAAAATGAGAGGCCTATAGAAGGCTTGTTCTTTTTAGGTTTGAAATTCTGTTATACTAAGGGTTTCAGTTTCAATAATAATAGTTCTGCCCAGGCAGCTAGTGGGAGCAATTCTAACAGTTCATTAATACAGACACGATCTTCTTTGAACAATGAAATACTATCCTGGCCAGCCTGGGCTCCAGCCAGATATATTTACAGAACATCCTTTAGCCTGAAATAGAAATTTATTGCTCAACCATCTGTTACAATTAAGAAAAGATTTGAAAATGTTTTCTATGTGTTTGACTAGTCATGTTTTAGGGCCCTGTGGGTACTTTACAAATTATATGCCTTCCCTTTTTCTTGGCATCATTAAAAATCTGGGATCTGTTTCTAAAATTTATCAGCTCTCGCTCTCTATTATTTTCTCTTTTTCTAAAGAAACTTGTTCATAGCCTCAAATAGAACAGAGCAAGCAAATAGGTCTCAAGATGAAGTTAGCCTGTAAAGCAAATGAATTGTCTCTGGTGAGTGAATGGTTTGGAAACAACTGAATGTTTGAATGCTGCAACATAAGTATTTGTAATTTGTATTCATTGGACTATGACCTACCTGGTCTCAGCCATGAGAAGATATTAAGACCTAATTACTGGGCAGGGTCGCTTGTTTCCTTCTTAAGAAAATAGGGATACCATATAATTAAAATAGCCCAGGTTTGTGACCAGTATTCAGTAAGAGAATATTGTGAGGAAAAGCTCTGGAACCCTCCCACCTCATTCTACCTTTGCACATCTTCTCAGCTCTCTCTTGTACTTTACCTGTGTTTCATCTCATATTTGACTCAAGAAAGTAAAAAGCAGGCTTTTGGAACATGATATTTTCCCCAAAACTTTTGTTTTCTTTTAACTCTAAGAATCTTTCAGTTGTGTTCAACTTAGTTCATGTGAAGAAAAATAGTTGTTAAGTAGTCTAGTTTCTGTAGTATTGTTTTTCAAAGTGCTCAGCAGAATCCAGCTATTTTTTTTCAAAGTACTTCTACTTTTTTGAAAGTACTTTTCCTAAAAAATATTTATTTTTCTTTCAATAGATTTAGGGGTAAAAGCGGTTTTTGGTTATATGGATGAATTCTATAGTGGCAAAGTCTGGTCTTTTAGTGAAACTGTCACCCAAACAGTGTACATTGCATACAATATATAATTTTTCATTCCTAAATTCTGCCATCCTACCCACTTCTTAGTCTCCAACGTCCATTATTCCATTCTGTATGCCCCTGCAGACCCATTGCTCAGCTTCCACTTACAACTGAGGACATGCAGTATTTAGTTTTCTGTTCTTGAATTACTTCACTTAGGATAATGGTCTCTATTTCCATTCAAATTGCTGCAAAACACGTTATTTCATTCTTTTTTATGACTCAGTAGTGTTCCATGGTATACTACTTCCATGGTATTCTACATGTGTGTAAACACACACCGTCTTTTTTTATTCATTCATCATCTCATGGGCATTTAGGTTGATTTTACATCTTTGCCATTGTGAACTGTGCTATGATAGACATGCAAGTACGGGTGTCTTTTCCTTTGGGTAATATCCAGTAGTGGGATTGTTAGAGTGAATGCTAGATCTACTTTTAGATCTTTGAGAAATCTCCATACTATTTGCCATCGAGATCTTACTTATTTACATTTCTACTGTGTATGAGCATTACCTTCTCATCACATCCCCACCAACATTTATAGTTTTTTGACTCTTTAATAATGACTATTCTGTTTGGGGTAAGGTGGTATCTCATTGTAATTTTAATTTGCATTTCCCTGATGATTGGTGATGTTGAATCTTTTTTTCCTATTTTTTTTGCCATTTGTATATCTTCTTTTGAAAAACGTCTCATTCATGTCATTTGTCTACTTTCTAATAGTTTTCTTCCCCCCTTTCTGGTTTGTTTGAATTCCTTTTTGGATTCTGGAAATTGTCCTTTGTCAAATGGACAGTTTTGTGAATATTTTCTCCCATTCTGGTTGCTGTTTATTTACTCTGTTGATCATTTATTTTGTGTGAAATTTTTAGTTTAATTAAGCCCATTTATTTATGTTTTGCTTTCCTGCATTTGCTTTGGAGTCTTAGTTATAAATTATTTGCTTACACCAAAGAGATTTTCCTAGATTTTCTTCTAGAATTTTCATGGAGTTTGGTCTTACATTTGAGTCTTTAGGGATCCAGTTTCATTCTTCTGCCTGTGACTATCCAATTTTCCCAGCATCATTTATTGAACAGTGTCCTTTTCCCAGTTGGTGTTTTTGCCTGCCTTTACTGAAGATCGGTTGGTTACAGGTATGTGGTTTTATTTCTGAGTTCTCTATTCTGTTTCATTGGTCAGTGTGTCTACTTGCATATAGCACCATGCACCTCTGGTTCCTATAGCCCTGTAATATAATTTGAAGTCTGGCAACGTGATACCTTCATACTTGTTCTTTTTGCTTATCATTGCTTTGGCTATTCAGGCTCTTTTTGGTTCCATATAAATTTAGGATTTTGTTTCCTAAATCTATGAAAAATGACATTGGTATTTTTTGATAGAAACTCCACTGAATCTGTAGATTGCTTTGGGCGGCATGGTCATTTTAAAGATATCGATTCTTCCAACTCATGAGCAGGGAATGTTTTTCCATTTGTCTGTGTCAGCTATGATTTATTTCATTAGTGTTTTCTAGTCCTCCTTGTAGCAATCTTTCCCTTCCTTGGTTAAGTATTGAAATGGTTTGAATAAATGTCCCTACCAAATCTCACGTTGAATTGAAATTCCCAGTGCTGGACGTGGAGCCTGGTGGGAGGTGTTTGGGTCATGGGGGTGGATCCTTCTTGGCTTGGTGCTGATCTGGAGATAATGAATGAATAGTTAAGAAATCTGGTTAAGTGTGTGGCATATCCCTTCCCACTCTCTCTCGGTGCTGCTCTCACCATGTGATACCTTTGCTTCCCCTTCACCTTCTGCCATGATTGTAAGTTTCCTGAGGCCCTCATGAGAAGGTGAGCAGACATTGGTGCCATGCATGTACAGCCTTTAGAGCTGTGAGCTAATCAAATCTCTTTTCTCTATAAATTACCCAGTCTCAGGTATTTATAGCAACACAAGAATGGACTACTACAAATATATCCCTAGGTATTTGTTTTCTTTGGTTAAATGAGATTGGCTTCTTGATTTGATTTGCAGCTTGGTTGTTATTGGCATATTGGTGCTGCTGATCTATGTATGTTGGTTTTGTAACCTAAGCCTTTACTGAATTCAAATCTTTGTCAAAGCCAGGAGTCTTTCAGAGGAGTCCTCAGGGTTTTCTAGGTAAAAGATCACATCAGTGGCAAAGAGAGATAGTTTTACTTCCTCCTTTGCAATTTGGATGCCCTTTATTTTTTTCTCTTGCCTGACTGCTCTGGCTATGACTTCTAGTACTACATAGAATAGAATTGGTGAATGCGGGTAACCTTGTCTTATTCCAGTTCTGAAGGGGGATGCTTTTAACTTTAACAAATTTAGTATGATATTGGCTGTGGGTTTGTCAAATGTGGTTTTTATTATTGGGAGGTATGCTCCTTCTATGCCCAGTTTGTTATTTTTATCTTGAAGGAATGCAAGACTTTACAATATCATTTTTTGCATTTACTGAAATGATCAGATAGTTCTTGTATTTTATTCTGTTTATGTGGTGAATAATTTATTGACTTGTGTATGTTGAACTATTCTTGCATCCCTAGAATAAAACCCACTTGATCATGGTGAATTATCTTTATGATAGTCTGTTGTATTTGGTTTGCTAGTATTATGTTGAAGATTTTTGCATGTATATTCACAAGGGATATTGGCCTATTGTTTTCATTTTTTGTTGTGTTCTGCCCTTGCTTTTATATCAGGGTAATACTCACATCATAGGATGAGATAAGGATTCCCTCCTTCTCAATCATTTGCAATAGTTTTAGTATTATTGATATCAGTTCCTCTTTCCATATCTGGTAGAATTTTGATGTAAATCCATCTGGCCTTGGGTTTTTTGTTGTTGCTGTGAGATATTTTTTTATTATTACTGATTCTATCTCATGACTGTTATTGGTCTGTTCAAGATTTTGCTTTCATCCTGATTGAAGGTAGAGGGGTTGCATGTTTCCAGGGATTTATCCATTTCCTCTAGATTATCTAGTTTTCCTGCATATAGGTGTTCATAGTAGTTTCAAAAAGAAAGTATTTTTTTGAAAGTACTATTATGAAAGTATTTTGCTGACTTTTTTGGGGGGGAAAGCACTTAAAAATACTTTTTAGAAAGTGCTCTTTTAGCTCATATATCATATTAAGAACCCCCTTTTGCTCAATCACCAAAGGTCTGCATAGAGGGAAAAAGTGTACAATCTTGGTCCAGGTTTTTACTGTCTTTTCAACATTTTTAAGTGATTTTATGTTTGCTTAAGAAAGCTGATCATTTTTGTAGCATCGGCTAGAATGTAATTCATTTTATCTTCACCTTCTTGCAAAGAAAGCAGTATAGTGGAAAAAATGTGAGGATTTTTTTAACAATTAGACAGACAGATCTTCTCATAGAGCCAATCATTGATGGGATAGCATTAGAACAGATGCCAACACAATTTCTTCAAGATACTCCTTTATTATTTCCAAAGTATGAATACAAAACATTAAACATATCTTGATTTATGCTGCTTTCAGCAACTTATTGCAGTAGCAAGCTTTTTCTTGAGCTTCTCCATCCTTTACAGATCTTAGAAATATGATAGCACGACATTTATTGATAAAATTATTTTACCAATAGATAAGCTCTTGCTTTTCAGTTCATTACACAAAACCTCTGCAATATTACGTGATATGTCATCACTACATCAACTTAGTCTATTTTTTAAGACCGAAATATTTTCAATTTCTCCTATTGCATTTTTTTTTTACTTACTAAACCAGTATTTTTAGTTTCTTGGCACCTTTGTAATTTTTTTCTTCTAAGCAATGTGTTTTGTTATTCAGAACCTTGATTTTGGAGATTTTTGACTGTATGTGACTTTCCTCGACAAAATCTTCACTCTGTTTTGAAATTTCAATAGCTGTTTAAAATAATCAGTATGCTTCCTTGTCAAATGGATGTAATTTGCAGTTAAGGGTCTTTTCAAGATTTCTTATGGCCTTGCAACATTTTAACTTGTCTGCCACAGACAACATGGAATGGGAGCAGCAACTTGTATTAACTGATCATGTGAAACCCAAGGATTAGTATCTTTCCTTGTAAACACATGGTTTTTTGCTCTCTTGATGTACTAGTACAGAGAAATAAGCCAGAAGATTGTAATTCTTCATCATTATTAGAATTATTCATAAGCCTAAGTCTAAAATCTTTCTCTTTCACAGCACATCTTGTCTTCAAAAATTGCCACATCAGACCATCAGTGTTGCTTGAAAAATATAAACATGAATAAAGTATAAAACAAAAGGTTATAATAACTAAAGATAATACTGTAAAATTAGAACTTCATAATCATAAGTCAATTTACTTCTGTCCCATACAATCCATGCAAGGCAACAATCCATGTTTTGCAATATTTATCACAACAGCAATAATAAAAAATTCTGTCTTATTATCTATTATATCAGAGGAGTTATTCTTCCCCAGTAAGTCAGTAGGAGGCATGCAACGCCTAGAATGCAGGAAGGGATTAAACGACTCAAGAAAATGGACATGCTGAAACAGATACATTATATGAAGCCAGAAAATTCATTAGGAATTAATGGGAACCTTCAGAAATAAAGACCATTTAACAATACCTTCAGGACGCACTATAGAGATGGGCATGATCATCCCTAAGGAGTACTGTGGTAGCTCTACTCTGCATGTGAAGGTGCTAATTGCAGGAGAGGTGATCACAACCTTCGCTTAGTAATAATAATGAGGAGGACATGATGTAACACCTCAAGGATATTTCTGTTAATATCATGATTCACAAGTTCAGAGAGGCAGTGAGAAGGCTTGGAGATGATTAATATAATATAATAGCCCTAATGGTGATATAGATTAACAGACAACAAGAGTGTTACTTAATATATACAATCAAAAGAAGGTAAGTATGCATGTACAAGAGACTGCGGATGGGCACCTTAATCGGAAGTCATATTCTTTTGCCAAGATTCTCCACTTGAGTCAGTTTCAGACCCAGAACCTTTTGTCTAAAGACATACTCAAATACCCAGGAGGAAGGACCATGTAACACCATGGAAGGCATAGTTTGTAATGGTTTCCTCAGTCTTTCCTCAAATATGCCTGTAGCCGTTTATTCACTTGATTGTGCTTCAGGGACAGAGTAATGTTCAGACATTTTGAAGGTTACTGGATGCAGGGCACGAGTTGATATTAATATTGGAGTTCCAAAATATTACCATGGCCCCTGTTAGATTAGAAGCCTATAGGGATAAGGTTATAAGTGGAGTTGGCCTTACAGAAGGACTACTTGTTCTCTGAGTCCACCCAGTGTTCACTTCCCAGGTTCTTCAATTCATAATTAGAACTGACACACTGGGCAGTTAAAGTAACCCTCACCATATTTTATTGGCCTGTAAAAACAGAATGCTCCCATCCCTCACCAAAATATAGTGAATCAAGAACAATATGGCATTCCAGGGGTGGAATTAGCTCTACTCTTAAGGATCTTAAGGATGTAGGAGTGGTGAACCCTATTATATTACTGAATTAGGGTTCTCTAGAGGGATAGAACTAATTCTCTCTTTCTCTCTCTCTCTCTCTCTCTCTCTCTCTCTCACACACACACACACACACACACATACAATATATACAATATATACACACATACATAACAGACTATCTGAAAACTGAGGAGCGAGGAAGCTAGTCCAAGTCCCAAAGTTGAAGAACTTGGAGTTCAGTGTTTGAGGGCAGGAAATATTCAGCATGGCAGAAAGATGTAGGCTGGGAGGTTAAGCCAATCTAGTCTTTTCAGGTTTTCCTCCCTGCTTTATATCCTGACCCCACAGCTGGCAAATGATTACATGGTGCTGACTCAGATTAAGGGTGGGTTTGACTTTCCCAGCCCACGGATTCAAATATTAATCTCCTTTGGCAATACCTTGACAGAGATACCCTGGATAAATAATTTGCATCCTTCAGTCCAATCAAGTTCACAATCAGTATTAACCATCACAATTACCATTCAATTAAAAACTCTTGTCCCTGTAGAAAATATGTATATTCCAGAGAATGACTTTATACTACTGCCAGCTTATTCAATTAATAGTGCTGATGTGGCTGCTGTGACATAGCCAGTATTTTTGCTGGAGTAGATTATCATGGCCTCAGGAACATGGTATGCAGCCACTCGGTTGGCAAATGAATTATTTTCTATCATAATTAGTTTGTATACATGTGCAATGAACAAGAAAATGCATTCACAGATTTGCTACACAACTATATTTACTCTTCTGCTCTCTGTCATAATATACTTTAAAGAGAATTGGACTGTCTGGACATACCACAACAGATCACATTGATTCATTCTACTGATGATGTTATGTTGTTCATGATATAACACAGCCACATTCAACTTAGCAAGAGGTGGCTAATATACTGGAGGGCTTGGTGAGACTTATGTACTTTAGATGGAGGGAGATACTATCACCCTACAATGATTCAGAAACCTGTCACTTTGGAAATGTTTAAGGGTCCAGTGGTCTGGATTGTTCTAGAACAACCTCTCCAAACTTAAAAGACAATTTTATCTCTTAAAAAGAAGCACAGTTCTTAAAAAGAAGCACAGTTCCTAGTAGGCCTCTTTGAATTCTGGTGGAAACACAACACACACTGAGGAATAATGCTTCAGTTCATGTCTTAGCTCATTTGGGCTGCTCTCACAAAATATTATAAATTGGTTGGCTTTACACTACAGAAATTTATTTTTTCACAGCTCTGGAGTGAAGGTAGTCCAAGATCAAGGAACCTGCAGGTTTGGGGTCTGGTGAGGGTCCACATCCTGGTTCACAGATGGCACCTTCTCACTGTGTCATCATATAGGTGAAGTTGTCTAGCTAGCTCTCTGGGGTCTGTTTTATAAAGGCACTAATACCATTTATAAGGCCTCCATCCTCATGACTCAGTTACCTCCCTAAATACTGACTTTATAACACTATCACCTTGAGATTAGGATTTCAACAAATGAATTTTTTGAGAAATCATTCAGACCATAGCAGTCCATATATGTATGAGGTATCATGAACGGCTTCTCACTCTGAATGGAGCTGTGGCAGAAAAGGGCTCTGCAGATGTCTCAGCTGTGGTAGAAGCAACTCTGCCATTTGGGCCACACGAGCCAGAAGAACCTGTGGTAATGGAGGTGTCAGCAGTGTGAGCTGGGTTTTTGACAAGTTTTAGTGGGAGAATCACAACTCAGCGTCCTGGAATTCTTCAATAAAGACATGTTCTATTTCACAGAGAATTACACACCTTTTAAGAAATAGCTTCTGGCAGGGCCTGTAGAAATGGCACCTTTGACCATGAGGCACCAAGTAACTGTGCATCCAGAACCGTCCATTATGAGTTGGATACTGGTAAGACCTACCAGGATAATAAAGTCAAGGAGGTCCAGCAGCATGTAGGATGAAAATGGCACATTAGTGTTCAAGACCAAGCAGGGACAGAGGCTATCAGTGAGCTGCATGAGCAACTGCTCATGTCATCTGTCCAGCAGCTGCTCATGCCAACTGTCCAGACCCTCATGCCATCCAACACAACTACATCAGTGCTGTTCCCTCTGCTTATACCCATGACCATACAGAATCTCAAGTTTGCCTTATAGATGGGTCAGCTTGATTTGTTGGCATCATGTTAAAATGGGCAGTAGCTATGATACAGCCACATTCAGGAATGCCTTTGAAATACGGTCAGGAGGAAAAAATATTCCCAGTGGGCAAAAACTCAAGCTATTCGCCTCTGTGGAAGAAGACGTGCCCTTAGATGAGAATATAAACAGACATGTGAGCAGTACCCAGTACACTGGCACACTGTTCAGGATCCTGAAAGGAGAGGGATGGGAACATCGGAAACAAGGAGGTCTGGCAAAGAGACGTGTGGATGGACACATGGAAATGAGCGCAAATTATTTAAACAGTGGGAGCAGGGAGGAATACTTGTAGAACCCAGATGATCTTCATGGGTGCCTTTGTAGTACTGCCTCCCCTAACTGTGACTGTGGGCAGACAAATACAGTAACTCTGGCCTTAGAAAGATGTAGTTACTCCAGGAAGATGGGTTTGGGTCACACCACCATTTCAGTTCCTGAGACAAGCAGATTATGGATATTTAGAATAGATAGTGATGGAGGGAGCCTAACTGCTGAACTTTGTCCCATAATCATCTTCTTCTAAGTTTCAACAGGAGAGGACAACTAGAACCTGAAGGACTAGTTGGACAGCACAAATCTGTCTTCAAGAAAAATCCTGATCTGCTGCGAGGACACCACACTGCAGTGCTTGTAACAAGGCCATGTTCTTCCCAGGCAGCTCCCTATGAATGACTGAGTATGGCTGGGTAATAGGGTCTGGAAATTTACATCCTTTGAGATATTTTCAGACAGTGCTCCCTGTTTAACTGCCTGAAACTTTCACCAAACTGTACTATTGTCTTAAAGTCTTTCTATTTGATTCTCCCTCTTCCCCTCTCTCATTATAGATGTCAAATCAGCATTCCAGTATAAAGGCTTTCCCTGCCTATATCTGTTGTTTTTTCCCTTTATCTTTCGTAGGCATTTCCCCAATATATCTCCTTCACTACTAACTCTATCTTGGCACCTGAATCAACACAGGACCTAACCAATGTAGTTTTGAGGAAGGCATTTTGGGAGGGAGAGGCTGATGTTGTCAGCCTGTTTGTCTCTCCCTGATGCAATCACACACTCATCAACTATCATCAGCTTTCCCTATCTTAAGTAAATAACCGAGAATGCACTCAGCCAAGTAAACACAGTGATGCACAGAGCTATCTAGAGCTAAAAGACATCCTATAACATCCAAACCAGGCTGCTTGGTTATCGTTTGCCTCCACATACACTAGTGTTCCACAGAGCACAAAGTTCCCTGAAACCAACTTCAATTTATTTTCAGTCACAATCTCTTAAGGAACCCTAAGTGCCACTTGTGGAATCCTAGGTTTCCAGAGAACCCTGCTAGACTGTGTTGTAAAAGTTTCTTCTTTATCCTCCATCTCATGGACTAACTCATTATTCCTATGAATCCCTCTTCTCTTGTATAAGTTGCCACTCTTCCTTCCCCTTTTCTCTCTTTTAGGCCTAACCTTAAGTAGTTTCTGGGAGGGGATAAAAAAATAGCCATTCAAGTAAGTTTATGAAATTTGGATTTTTATTTCTGTTTTAGAGTGGGCTGGAGAAGAGGAAATGACATCATGTTCTTTCAAGAAAGAAGAGGGAAAAAACAGCCCACAAGATGAACATGATGGTGTATAACCCTGTCATGCCTTTTTAGCAATGAACTTTGGAGCCTTGGAAACAGCCCCAAATTACAATACTGAGTTGTAATGTAAGTTTTCTTCATGACCGTGGCAAACTCATCAACTCAGTTTCCACCCGCTACCTTCATGAACTATTCCAATTTTTTTTTTTTTTTGAGATGAAGTCTCGCTCTGTTGCCAGGCTGGAGTGCAGTGGCATGATCTCAGTTCATTGCAACCTCTGCCTTCTGGGCTCAAGCAATTCTCCTGTCTCAGCCTCCTGAGTAGCTGGGACTACAGGTGTGCACCACCATGCCCCTAATTTTTGCATTTTTAGTAAAGAAGGGGTTTCACCATGTTGGCCAGGATGGTCTCAATCTCTTGGCTTTGTGGTCCACCCACCTTGTCCTCCCAAAGTACTGGGATAACAGGCATGAGCCATTGCCCCTAGCCTATTCCCATTTTTATACTTTAGCTATCTTGTTTATTTTCTGACAGGTAGGTGGTATTTGATCCTACAGAAGAAAGAACCATGACAACTTATTTGGTTGATTCTTCTGTGATCTCTAATCTCTAGTTTATTGTGCTAATTTAATATAACTTGTGGCTCTAGTTTGTAGAGTTTTCCACTTGTTTTATACCAATTTGTGATTTTAAAGTTTTTTTTTTTTTGCCGTAACTTAACAGGTTTTTCTGTCAGTGGGTTGAGAGAAAGCAAACAGCACATTCTTGCAAGCTAATGGGTAGGTATTTCATGACAGCCCTCTAGATTCCAGGGGTGAAGTCTTGGGGTTAGGTTAGCAGATTGTCAGTTCACAATTGTTTTTAACAAGCCTACACATTTTTCAAGTACTTCAACATATATTTATGTCAGAATGATGACCCAATATATCTCAGCATCAAAGATCTGAGGTGGAGATGATTAAGTCAGTTTTCCATTATTTTTCCTATTTATCTAGTACATCACAGAATTAAGTGTTTTACAAAACTTGTTTTACATTAAATGTAATGATCCCTTTCAAGTGACAGTAAAACATTTTAACTCATTTTTGGTGAAAATATATCAAAACATTACATTTCACTGATTTTCTAAACTGTTCACACTTGAAATTTTAAATTTTTTGTAAGACAATTTGGGGCTTGTTGTCAACTGTGGAAAAGACTTATTATCATATATTATGTTTACTGGACTCAAGTCTCTGCACCCAAAGAGGGGGCCTCTCACCTCAAATATTAATGTTGGTAAATAAAATTATATTAATGTTCTAGCACCCAAACCACAACAACAAGACAGGCACTTGTTGGTAAATAAAATGCCTCTGCTTTGAATTTCTAGCATCTGTCATGTCCTGGTGGGCTAGGATAAACAACATGAAAGAAACTTCACATCCTACTTCCTGTTTTCTTCTGAGGTTGAATCTTGAGGTTGGGAAAAGTAAAACTTTCTTCTGCTTGTACTGCAACCTTGTTTGAACTTCCTTTTTTTCTTTGTATGAGAGTCCCTATGGAAGTCTCAGTTTCTACGAAAGTGAGATTTTTCCACTTCTGAGGTTTTCCTGGGAATCACAGTCCTTCATGTAAATAACATTTTAGACCCAATTATTTAGTCCTACAGGCAGGCAGGACTTTGTCTGAATCATAGGTTGAAATAACTAGGATATACCTAGGATTCTTGACATAAATACATACATAAATAAAAAGCCTAGAGGGACTATTTGTTTGCACTTACATTCTTTTCCTTCCATGTTCTCTATTTGTTATATACCCATGGGGCTTTCAAAATAGAGGCACAATAGAGTTCCTTAGGCAGCCAGAACAGTGTATCTCAGTGGGTTCAAGAATGGTTACAAGGACAGTCATGTAAATTTTGGGAACACTGCAGAGGTGTTTCTGATGTCTTTAGTCTTTCTGTCACCCCAGTGGAGAATCACTCATGCATGAGCATTTAAAGCATGCTCTGTTGAAAATTACTCCATGGAAAATACCATAGTTTCACATTTAGAAGACCTGGGGTCTTGTCCTGATTTTGCTGCTCATTAGCTTTATGACCATGCTAATTATTTCACATTTATCATCCTCAAGTTTCTTACCTATAAATGGAGACATTAATATTTAACAACTGAATTGTGTTGAAGATGATGTGATACGATGTATGTGAAACTTTCAACAGTATAAATTGGTATGGACTTTATAGGAGAGGAAGCAGCAGGGAACACACATGGTCACTTTGTGTAACCATCTTTCTAGAGCCTTCCTAAAGGACATGAAATTGCTAAACTGGCCAAAGCCTGAGCTATTCACTGGGACTCATTTTACTGGGGTGTTGGGTTACTACATGCAAAACATAGAGTCTCAAGTTCTACTTCTTTTCTTGTACCTCTTAAATCTATTTGGTAAGTGTACCTGGCAAGGCTTACTTCAGCAGGCCCAGCAGTCATCTGGCTCTGTGTGTTCTGACAGCAATTAAAGTAGGCAAAATGAGTCCCTTCTGCATCCATAGTGATGGCCATTTTGGATTCAGAGAAACAGATCAAGGCAAGTTCCATACATTCTTCAAGGCCTAACCCTTTTACATCAGCACAACTAACTAAAGAACCCCGGCATTTGGAAGAATCAAACTTACCTAGTTAATAAGCTTGTGCTTCATTACCTATTCTGCCATAGTTACTTTTATATTTAGCCCCTTTTGCAGAATACCCCTAAAGGGAGGCAGAATGATATTAATGTTCTAGCACCAAAGCCACATCCCAAACTTCTAACATGAGGCAGGAAAGAAAAAATATATTGCTCATGTGCTCTTGGTGATCAACTTGCGATAGGAGACATAAATGCCTAAACAAATAGTTATCACATCACTAAAGTAGAGTAATATGGCTATGCAAACTGTATGTAGCTACAATCGGGACTGGAAAGACAAATTTCAGAATGGTGTGATGCCCAAGTTGAATCTTAAAGGATAAGCAAGAGTTACCTTGTCAGGGGAGATAATTAGAAGTTGTTCTACGGAGAGAGGGGAGCCTGAGAAAATGCATAGGGTTGTAGCAATAGAAACTCTAAGTTATTTGAAATTGATGGAGCATACAGTGCAAGGTAGGGAGTAATGAGAGATGCAGCTGGACCACAAGGCAGGGGATTTATAATGAAGGGTTTATGCTACATTAGGAGCTTAAATTTTATCCCTTAGCCAAAAGGAACTGTTGACAGGTTATCAGCAGGTTCTGTGCATAGTCAGATTTGAGTATCTGAAAACAAATTTTGGCTGCAGTACCCTTAGTACGTTTGAGAATAATGTGACTAGAAATCAGTTAGGAGCTTCTTAAAGTATAATTTAGGTCAGAAATAGAATCTGAGAATGCATTATACATATAATATCTTTTAGTGTTTTACCATGTTATATATGTACTGTGTGTACATGGACCTGTTTTCAAAACAGAGGCATATCTGATTCCTTGGGAAGCTAGACCTCGTTGTCTTGATGGGCTCATGAATGGCTTTGGGACAGCTATATAGATTTTGGGAACACTGAAGGAGGATTTCTAATACATTTAGTCACTCTGTTACCCTCTTGAAAATCATTTTTCCATGAGCACTTGAAGTATTCTTGGTTGCAAACTGCTAGCTTGAAGATTTCATAGCATTTTATAGCAAAATTCTATCTCATTGTTATCGACAACTTGGAATATAATGAGTTTTTATTATGATGACAAATAATGGTTTACTTTTTTCTATTAGAGAAAATGAATTGAAACCTTGAGAACAATATGAGCATGATCTTTGTTCACAAGTCTCTGCAGTGAATTCTTCAATTAAATGATTAATAATTTCAACTGCTAGTCATCCAAGAGATGTCATGCTTGACTACACTTTCAGCTTGATATAATCATTGCTTATCACTAGGGCTCTCTCCTTCACCAAATAAAATTTATAATGTTTACTTAGTTGTACTCTAGCATGTAGGTAAATTCACTGAGTATGCCAAGGTAAGTGAGAAAGTCAAGTGGCTACTGTCTTCAAAGTGTCCCTCTGAGAGAGCCTGATATTTCTTGAGATGTGACATTTCACATTCTGCTTATAAGTGATAACTTCAAGCTGCCTTGGTACTTTTCTATGTCTGCTTGTATCATATTACCTGAAAAAAAATTGAATCTGATTATACAAAGATAAACACAACTGTCATTACTTCAGGACAGATAGATATTATGTCCTAATTTCCGAAATGATTTAATGGAAAACACAATACTATTCTGATTTGGAATCAACTTCTATCTAGCTCCATTATTTCTCAATGATGTGACCTAGGGCAAATACATAGCTTCTAAGGACCTTGGTTTCCTCCTGCAAACTGTAATAAAATCTATCTCACAGGGTTATTTTCCCAATTAAATGACATAAAGTATTTAAAGTGCTTAGCTTGGCAAATAGCAGTAATTCTATAATAATAATTATTTTTTGTTCTTTGCTATCCCTTTCTGATAATTGATTTTTGTTCCTCTCCATAACTGCCTGCTCTTTCTCTCTCTTTCCTTCTTTCTTTTCTCCTTTCTTCTTTCCTTCCTTCTTTTTTCTTTTTCTTTCTTTCCTTCCTTCCTTTCTCTCTCTTTCTCTCTTTTTTCTCTCTCTCTCCTTCTCCCTTCTCTCTCTCTCTCTCTCTTTCTCTCTGTTGCCTAGGGAATGGTACAGTGGTGTGATCGTGGCTTACTGCAACCTGTGCCTCCCAGGATCCACAGATTCTCCTGACTCAGCCTCCCGAGTAGCTGAGAATATAGGTGCCTGCCACTGTGCCCAGCCAATTTTTATATTTTCAGTAGAGATGGGATTTCACCATCTTGCCCAGGTGGCTGTTGAACTCCTGACCTCATGATCCACCCATGTCAGCCTCCCAAAGTGCTAGGATTACAGGCATGAGCCACTGTGCCTGATCTTCTTATTTTTCATTGTCATCTGTTCCTTGCTAATTGTTGGAGTATTACTGAGGTGTCAATTTTGACATCCGTTATTTTTTAACTGTAGGGTTAGGTGGCCTCATTCAGTTCCAAGAACATCTTCAGTGTGCTTAAGACTTTCAAATCTATATCTCCAGTTATGCCTTTCTTCAGTAATGATTGATTTTGGTGTCCAATTTTCTATTTGAAATCATTACTTGTAACTTAGCAGGCATTTTACTTATTAAATAATTGCTTATTGGGTATTTACTATAATTGTAGATGCTGAGAATGCATCACTAGGAAAAACAAACAGATTTCTCTCTCCATATATTTATATTTTAGAAATGGGGAGTTATACAATAATCAAAACAAATAAATTATATATTATGGTAGTAATAAGTCTTATACAAATAAAGAAAAATAAAAAAGGAAAAACAGATATTTATTATTGCATAAAAAATTGTCCTGGAACTTAGTAGCTTAGAATAAACCTTATTTACTATCTCCCAGTTTCTGTGAGTTAGGAATACAATCATGACTTAGCTGGGTGGTTCTAGCTCAGGGTCTTTGATGAGATGTCAGTAAAGACATTGATTAGTCCTACAGTTATCTGAAGGCTTGTTTGGAGCTGGAGGATCCTCTTCTAAGCTGGTTCACTCACGTGGCTACTGTCAGGATGCCCAAGTTGCTCATCATATGAACTGCTCTGTGGAACAGTTTTGAGTGTTCTTACAAAAGAGCAGTTGGCTTTTCCCAAAACAAGTGATCCAAGAGAGCACAAAACCAGTCCTTTGCCTGGCCAAATATAAATACTTGGACTTACACTTCATTCACTTGACTTCATAACCAAGCTTTGCCCTTGAAGATATCTTTCAGGTATCTTTTGCCTCTAGGCACATATAATACCTAGTCTATACTTAGATCAGTCAACTCATTCCTAGCTCTGTATTCCAGAAGCCCAGATTCGATCTGGGACACTAGGTCACAGCTTTTCCCAGAGGGATTTGCCAGTACTGTACTGCAGACGGTTCTCAATAGATTAAATGTGAATGGTATGATACATTTCATAACAATGACAAAGAAGATTCATTGTTAAAAGTATGCAGTTCAAATAAAAATAATCTCCCATTTCTAATACATTGAATTTTGGGACAGATGGAGTGAGGCAGATACTTTCATATTAAGAGGAAACATTAAGGGCCATAAAACATAGGGAAAAGTTTTCAGCCTGCTATTCGAGCCACTGGAGGTGTGAAAGAACGACCAGAGCTGTTGATATTCCCTGCATAATGTTCTAATTTCTTGCATTCTTTATGTTAACTTACGCAGACTGTTTCTTGTTCTTTCTTTCCAATGGGAAAGAGCATCTCCTAAAAGAAGAGATAACTATCCAGAGAAGCTATGAAAAGGAATTCAAAGGAAGGGTAAACTCTGAGTTTGCAATGTGGCTTCCTGCCATTTTGTTTATTGACTGAACCCGATAAGGCTTATGTCAATAACCTGTAAAGGATGGGTGTCACAGGAGGCATGAAAAATAAAGCTGAAGGCAATCTGTATCATATCCATAAAAGCACTTCTAATCCTGAAAGAAAGCATTAAAGTAAAAGAGGGGGGCTGTGTATTATCTATTTCTGCATAAGAATGCAGAATAATTCATGAACTCTGTGAATGCAGAAGAGTTAATGAATATCATGAAAAGGATAAAAAAAGGTCCAAAAGAAGTAAAAATGCATACATGCAAGTTTGGGATGCTATCATACATTTATCAGAAATGCTAAAATAAATTGACAAACAATACTATGCTTTGGCAAGGATACAATGGGAACTCTCATTCACTACTGATGGGTATGTAAATTAATACAAACTGTTTGAAAACAGTTTTAACTTGTCATTTTAAACTATACTATAAGGCTACAGTAACCAAAACAGCATGGTACTAGTACCAAAACAGACATACATACCACTGGGGCAGAAGAGAAAGCTCAGACATAAATAACGCCACACATCATCATTACCAAACTAACACAGGAACAGAAAACCAAACACTGCATGTTCTCACTCATAAGTTGGAGTTCAATATTGAGAATGCATGGACACAGAGAGGGGAACAATACACACCAGGGCTTGTTGGGGAATGGGGAATGAGGTGAGGGAACTTAGAGGATGGGTCAATAGGTGCAGTAAACCACCATGGCCCACATATGCCTATGTAATAAACCTGCACATTCTGTACATGTATCTTGTTTTTTTAAGAAGAAATAAAGAAAAACAGTTTTAATTTGTCTAATCAAATTGAACATATTCATACTCTTAAAGAGAAACAAACTCCCAGAGATTCTACTTCAAGAAACTGGAGAACTTCTGAGCCATAGTGTGTGTACAAGGATGTCCATATCAGTGTTCTTCAAAATAGCCAACTGTCCATTATAACAGAATAGACAAGTATATTGTGATATATTCATACATTGAACACTTTAAAGCAGTGAAAAAATGAGTCAACTACAGCTATGTAAAAAACATAGATGAGTCTGACAAACATTTGGGTTGCAAAAAGCAAAACATGGTTGTGCACAGTAGCTTACATCTGTAATCCCAACACTTTTGGAGGACAATGTAGGAGGACTGCTTGAGTCCAGGAGTCTGAGATGAGCTTGGGCAACATAGTGAGACCTCATCTCTACTAAAAATAAAAATAAAGTTAGCCAGATATGGGGTTGTGTGCCTGTAGTCTCAACTACTCAGGAAGCTGAGATGAGAGGATTTCTTGAGCCTGGGAGATGGAGGCTGCAGTGAACTAAAATCATGTCACTGTATTTCAGCCTGGGTGACAGAGCAAGACTGTCTCAAAAAAAAAAAAAAAAAAGAAAAAAGAAAAAAGCATTAATCCATTTGTAGTCAATTCAAAAACAGACACAAGATTTATACTTTTAGAGCCACAATCAGAGTTGATTAAAACTTTAAGGAAAAATCAAGGATATGGCTATCAACAAAATCACAATGAAAATTACCTCTAATGTTTGAGTCAGGATTGAGGATTATACTCAGGAATGAGCACATGGAGATGTTCTAGAAAGGTAGTAATTTTATAATTCTTAATTTGGATGATTATACAGGTGTATGCTTAATAATTTTTATTATATTCTACATGTGTTTGCTCATCTTTATGTACTTTATGTATAATAACTAAAAGAGAAAAAATATTATGTGGTCATAGTAGGCCATTTGGATGTCAGGGACATATAAGAGGGAGATGGAATAAAAGGAGTAAAGAGGATAATTATCTTTAAAGAAGAAGAAATTATGTGTGTAAATTAGTTCATTTTCATACTGCTGTAAAGATACTACCTGAGACTGGGTTTAATTGACTCACAGATCCACATGGCTGGGGAAGCCTCAGGAAACTTACAATCATGGTGGAAGGTGAAGGGAAAGCAAGGCACATCTTACATGGCAGCAGGTGAGAGAGGGGTAGGTGGGTGGGGGGACTGACAAACACTTTTAAAGCATCAGATGTCCTGAGAACTCACTCACTATTATGAGAACAGTCATGATCCAGTCACCCTTCTACCAGGTCCTTTCCTCAACATATAAGGATTACAATTCAGATTAGAATTTGAGATGAGTTTTGGGTGGGACACAGCAACGATATCAGTGTGTCTGCATATGAGAAATGATACTGCTTTGATCTGAGAGTCAAATTTGAGAATGGGACTGTTTGGTATTTTAATTTTTTTTAAAATTTTTTATTGCATTTTAGGTTTTGGGGTACATGTGCAGAACATGCAAGACAGTTGCATAGGTACACACATGGCAGTGTGTTTTGCTTCCTTTCTCCCCTTCACCCACATTTGGCACCTCTCCCCAGGCTACCCCTCCCCAGCTTCCCCCCCCACTGGCCCTCCCCTTTTCCTCCCAATAGACACCAGTGTTTAGTACTCCCCTCCCTGTGTCCATGTGTTCTCATTTTTCATCACCCGCCTATGAGTGAGAATATGCGGTATTTCATTTTCTGTTCTTGTGTCAGTTTGCTGAGAATGATGTTCTCCAGATTCATCCATGTCCCTACAAATGACACAAACTCATCATTTCTGATTGCTGCATAATATTCCATGGTGTATATGTGCCACATTTACCCAATCCAGTCTATCATCGATGGGCATTTGGGTTGGTTCCAGGTCTTTGCTATTATAAACAGTGCTGCAATGAACATTCGTGTGCATGTGTCCTTATAGTAGAACAATTTATAGTCCTTTGGATATATACCCAGTAATGGGATTGCTGGGTCAAATGGAATTTCTATTTCTAAGGCCTTGAGGAATCACCACACTGTCTGGTATTTTTAAAGGGGAATGTTTATTCCATTCTCCTGATGTTTCCTTCTATGTGGAGGGACATCAATTAGTGTGCCAACCCTGCTAAGTATGTACTCTCCAATATTCTTCCCCTGGGCAGTTAGTATGGTAGAGAGGAAAATGACATATTTTTCTAATGATTTTTGAAAAAAAAAGTGAAAGCATTAATCGGTCAGACATCCTCTCTTTTTTTTCCTGTAGTTGGTGAGCTAATTTCAGGGAATATACAGGAATTTCTGCTCTTTTAGATAGAGTTATCTAAGTGTGAGGTTTGCTCCAGTCTACTCTTAACTATAAATGGGTAGGCAAGTCTTTCATTCATGAGATAGAAATAAGGAGGCTTACTTGCTCATAAAGAAAGCTACATTCTCAAATTTCTGCTCTGCTAGTAATAACATCAGTGATTTGGTATTTATCTGCTGATTTCTAACATTTTTTGGTGAACTCAAAACCTAAGAGGGGGAAAAACCCTTGTTTCTACCACACACATCTCTTTCAACAATGGTCTTAGGTTATTCATTTTGATGAGGTCTATATTCAGCTCCTAACTTGTTCTGCTCTAGTACTTGAATGGCATCATGGTTGTCTTTGTGGCTTAGATGTTTAAATGTAAGTTCATCTTACTTCTTGTTCTTCAGATCAGAACTAAAGTAAGACTCTATGCTATGGCCAACCAGATAGTTATGGACACATTTTGGAAGTAGGCCCTCAAGGTTTCATGACACCAATGACAAATATGGAAAACAAAAGCAAAGCTAATTCCAGGATGTGTGCATGGGAAAAAAATGCAGAAGTAAGGAACAGTAATGCAAAACATGGAACCATGTCACAAAACCAGAAACTGTTATATCAACTTCTAATAAACACCATCATTGTGACAGGCCTTTACTATAATAAAGCAGAATAAGATTAGAGCTCACATATCTTTAATTGCAACGAACCAAAGGGCATTTGTAACTATTATATAAGTGCAGGCCAGGATAAAGAGAGCCCAATACAATAATTATTGTTTATAATAAAATGTTATTAGCAGTAATATTTGTAAGTGCTCTATGAATTGGTAGTTGTTGCTGCAAGCTATTAAGAGTACTGATGGTATCAGGAGTCAAAGCAAGAAACAGAAGAGGATTGTAAAAACACAAAGAAAGAGCTTCATATAGCTATACCTTCTTTACTATTTCATTTTCCCCATAGGCTGCTTAACTCTTCATGTTCGCTTAGCTACTGAAGGACTTTGCAGTCTGCAGGAACAATAAAGATAGTTCCCTCATTGTTGGACCTATGACATTACTCTTTAAGAAACAGACACTTGTAATAAATATAGATAAAATAGAGAAAAAGAGGAGTTTTTTTGCAGTTGTGAAAAAGATATGCCTGAGGCTTAGTGATGGCTCTTAGCTCTCCTTTGAGCTCAAGATCATATTCCAAAGTCAAAATGAAGGGAAGCACATCCAGTGTGGAATTTGGGATATCACCAGAAAAAAAGATGACTTTCACAAGGCTTCACAAGGCACCATTTATCTTGTTGAATTTGTCAAGGTCCAGGGTATGATTTTTGGCCTTGCAATCTCAGAAACCTGAATTTTCTTTTCAATTCAAGTAAAATCACAGTAACTAAATTCACCAAACTGATGTATGAAACCAGAATGCTAATAGATTAACTTAAAAAGAAAACTTTTGCATAAATTGGCATTTTTATATTGATATTTCTAGAATGTGCTCCCCAAGCAGGCAAGTCAAAGTCTGAGGAATGCTTGGTAAGCACAGAAGCAGAACAAACCCACCATTGTTTCTCACTTCTACGTCTTCATAAACTTTAAATCTAGGCTCATATATATTCTCTCCCCCTTCTTAATCCATTTTCAGAATGAAGCCAGAGTGATCTTTATTCAAAAATGCTAAACTACAGAGTTTTGTCACCATGTAAAACTCTTGGGTTATTTGCTGTTATAGGCAGAAAACCTAAACTCTTTATACTGCCTAAAAATCTCCCCATATTATGACTGCATTTACCTCGAGAGGATTTAATATGAGATGCCTGAGTTTTACAGTGATGCTTTCAGGCAGAAAAACACGATTTTTAAAATTTCTGTCAGAAAGATATTTTCATTGTGACTCTGATATTAACCATCTCGTTTCCCCCTTTCCTTGTAGAAAACATTATTTTTATAATTTCTTTTTAATAATACAGGTTTGGTTTTGGCTGACCAACTTAAAAAAATCAATTGGGAACTAAAGACAAAAACCATGATTATCTCAATAGATGCAGAAAAGGCCTTTAATAAAATTCAATGCCCCTTCATATTAAAACTCTCAATAAAGTAGGTGTTGAAGGAACATACCCCATAATAATAAGAGCCATCTATGACAAACCCATAGCCAACATTATATGGAATGGGCAGAAGCTGGAAGCATTCTCCTGAAAAATCATCACAAGACAAATACGCCCTCTCTCACCACTTCTATTCAACATAGTGTTGGAAGTTCTAGCCAGAGCAATCAGGCAAGTGAAAGAAATAAAGGGCAGCTAGGGCTGGGCATGGTGGCTCAAACCTGTAATCCCAGCACTTTGGGAGGCCAAGGCGGGTGGATCACGAGGTCAACAGATCGAGACCATCCTGGTCAACATGGTGAAACCCTGTCTCTACTAAAAATACAAAAAATTAGCTGGGCATGGTGGTGCATGCCTGTAATCCCAGCTACTTGGGAGTCTGTGGCAGGAGAATTGTCTGAACCCAGGAGGCGGAGTTTCGGTGAGCCGAGATGGCGCCATTGCACTCCAGCCTGGGTAACAAGAGTGGAACTCTGTCTCAAAAAAAAAAAAGAAATAAAGGGCAGATAAATAGGAATAAAGGAAGTCAAACTCTGTATTTGCAAGTGACATAATTCTATAAAGAGAAAATCCCACAGTCTCAGCCAAAACTCCAAAATCTTCATCTGATAAAACAACTTCAGCAAAGGTTCAGGATAAAAGTCAATGTACAAAAATCACTAACATTCCTATACATCATCAACAGCCAAGCCAAGAGCCAAATTGGAAAGGCAATTCCATTCACAGTTGCCTAGGAATACAACTAATCTGGGAGGCAAAAGATCTCTACAATGAGAATTACAAAACATTGCTCAAGCAAATCAGAGAGCACACATACAAGTTGAAAAGCAACCCATGCTCATGGATACAAATATTCAATATCATTAAAATGGCCATACTGTCTAAAGCAATTTACAGATTCAATGCTATTTGTATCAAACTACCAATGACATTCTTCAAATAACTAGAGTAAACTATTTGAAAATTCACATGCAACCCAAAAAGAGCCCAAGGCAATCTAAGCAAAAATAAATAAGCTGGAGGCATCACGTTACCTGACTTCAAACTATACTACAGGGCTACAGTAACCAAAACAGCATGGTCTTTGTACAAAAATGGGTACATAGACCATTGGAACAGAATAGAAAGCCCAGAAATAAGGCTGCACACCTAAAATTGCCTGATCTTTGACAAAGCTGACAAAACAAGTAATGAGGAAAAGATTACCAATACAATAAATGGTGCTGGGATAACTGGCTAGCCATATGCAGAAGTTTGAAGCTGGACCCCTTCCTTATACCATATATAAAAGTCAACTCAAGATGGATTAAAGACTTAAATGTAAAACTCCAAACTATAAAAGCCCTAGGGAAAAACCTAAGCACTACCATACTGGAAATAGAAACAGGCAAAGATTTCATGACAAAGACATGAAAAACCATCACAACAAAAGCAAAATGTAGTAAGTGGAATCTAATTAAAGAGCTTCTGCAAGGCAAATGAAACTATCAACAGAATAAACAAACAACCTAAAGAATGTGAGAAAATATTTGCAAACTATGCATTTAATAAATATCTAATACCCAGCATCTATAAGGGACTCGAACAAATTTACAGGAAGAAAACCAACCCCATTAAAAAGTGGGCAAAGGGCATGAACAAACAATTTTCAAAGGAAGACATACATGTGGCCACCAAGCATATTTTAAAAAGTTCAATATTGCTGATCATTAGAGTAATGCAAATCAAAGCCACAATGAGATACCATCTTGCATCAGTCAGAATGACTTCATTGAAAAGTTAAAAAACAACAGATGCTGGTGAGGCTGCAGAGAAAAGGGAATACTTACACACTATTGGTGGGAGTGTAAATCAATTCAACCAACATGGAAAGCAGTATGATAATTCCTCAAAGAGCTAAAAGCAGAACTACCATTCAACCCAGCAATCCCATTACTGGGTATATACACAAAGGAATATAAATTGTTCTGTTATAAAGACACATTCACACGAATGTTTATTGTAGCACTTTTCACAACAGCAAAGACATGGAATCAACCTAAATGCCCATCATTGACAGACTGGATAAACAAAATGTGGTACATATGCATGATGGAATACTATGTGTCCATGAAAAAGAATGAGATCATATATTTTTTGGGAATAGAGAAGGAGCTAGAGGCTATTACCCTCAGCAAATTAACACAGGAACAGAAAACCAAATATTGCATGTTGTCCCTTATATGTGGGAGCTAAATGATGAGAACTTATCAACACAAAGAAGGAAATAATAGACACTGGGGTCTACTTGAGGGTGGAGGGTGGGTGAAGGGAGAGGAACAAAAAAGATAACTACTGGGCATGAGGAAGTAATAGGTACAGCAAACCTCCAGGACACGAGTTCACCTATGTAACAAACCTTTGCATGTACCCCCAAACCTAAAATAAAAGTCAAAAGAAAATCAATTGGTGTCAAAATCGTCATGATCACAGTCTATTAATGTCTTATTGAAACAGCTTAACCTTCATTCACAGGAATTTAGAGTCAGAGGACCTATGTTTACTTATTCATTTAATGTTTATTAAGTATCACATAAATATCAATTAATGTCTTAGATATGGATTAAAAAGCAGCAACAAGACAGATTTCCTGCTCTTTCATGGAGCTTAATTTTCAGTCAGCAGGGAAGCAGAAAGAAAGAAAAATAGATAGATCCAAGATGCATGACAAAAGTTAAAAGAGAGTGAAGGAATTGAGAATGATTAATGGTAAGGAATGAGAGAGAAACCTTAGACACTATGATTGGCAAAATAAGATCCAAGAGAAAATGTAGAGTTAACATTTGAAAATTTCCCTGTGGCTTAAAGAAGGACTTAAAATTTATAAATAAAATATTACAAAGATCCTGGGCTTCATTTATTTAAATATTGATATGTTAGGTTTAGGGTTGGACCTCTGAATATGTATTACCTGATAGGATTCTAGATATGTTCTTTTGCGTATTCAGAGTAAGGGGCATCAAGCTATTTCAGAAAAGTATGCACTAATTTTTTTCTGGAAATGGAGTCTCACTCTGTCACCCAGGCTGGAGTGCAGTGGCACAATCTGGGCTCACCACAGTCTTTGCTTTCTGGGTTCAAGTGATTCTTCTGCCTCAGCCTCCCAAGTAGCTGGGATTATAGGCACACACCACCAGGCCTGGCTAATTATTGTATTTTTAGTAGAGACAGGGTTTCACCACATTGGCCAGGCTAATCTCGAACTCCTGATCTTGTGATCTGCCTGCCTTGGCCTCCCAAAGTGCTGGGATTACACATATAAGCCACTGCACCTGGCAAAGTATGCACTTTTTAATACATTTTTGAGAACTCCAAAGTATGCTTGAATGTGGTTTATAGGAACAATTTGCTTGCTATTAAATGCTTTAGTGGGTCTGATTATTTTCTTAGAAACAGTTTTGCTCCTCTCAGCCAGCTGCTTTACCAGATAAACTATGAGGAATGCTAAAAGGCCTACAGGGTATTTCTGAAGGTATAGTTAACTGGAAGACAGCACTTTTATGGAGATACATTAAAACTTGTACCTAATCTATTAAGAAATGCCAAACTACCTTAGGTGCTGAAATAAAATGCTCAGAAGATATCATTTCAGTTTAATGCCTTTTTGAAACTTGATCTGAGAAGGATAAGGTAAGCCAGAAGTCAATGTGTTGATTGCTTCCTGGAAAAATCAAGTAAGACAGCATATATTGACTATGAAAAACATTGTTGAACAGCTCTATTCTCCAATCTTGATATCCAGAAAAATCTATTCACAATGATGTTATTTTATCTCCTAAAGCAATTAGAAAGAGAAACAACTGAGATGAAATACTCAACATTTGGATGAAAAAGAAATAAGAAAGAGGCATGTCTCTGGAAATTTGGACTGCAACGAAATTTACATCAGTGGTTATATTTGTAAAACATTATATAGTAATAGGACCTTAAAAGAAAATCAGATAATTAGAAATATCAAATAATGGCAGTGTTCAGATATCTTAAGATGGCAACTTTTAAGATTCAGTCATTTCTAGTGGCTAGAGGCCAAGCCGTAGGGCCAAAAACCACCTATGCTTAAATTCTTTTCTCAACATTTTTTACCTCTTATTTCTCTAAGTTATTTTCTCTATCATTTTTATAAATATTTGTAACATACATATAGATAACTTTAGCTAACAAATGAAATTTGCTGTGCACTCTCTTCTTTTATCTTCACAGCAATAAGTCTATGAAACAGTATCAATAATCACATTTTGCATGTGAGGAAACTGAAGATTATAGCTGTTATGAATGTTATGAATGCTCAGGGTATGCATTAACAAATGGAAGAGCTAGTATTTGCAATTATGTCTGTCTGAAACCAAAACCTGACCTTTTAACCCCTACGTACTACTGACTCAAAGGGTCATTATAAGATTAATTGGAATTACGCTGGGAACAATGCCAACATATCTAAACATGCAATATAAATGTAGTAGTTATAAGTTTTAGTACAAATCTTCAATTGTGCAAGGAAAGTATTTATTTCATTTCTATTTAAATAATTACAATGTAAATCCTTCTCTTGTCTTGACAGCGAGAAATTCATAAGTTAGGCTCAACCTTTCTGGCATTACACTGAGATTTTATTCTAGTTCCTATGATGTGCCAAAGAACTGGAGCAAGCTCCTCTGCTTTTTAGGAGTAAGCCTATTCTGGTTTTGGCCAAAAAGTCCCTTGTTTCTCCTAGTATTACTATGTGAGGTTCAGTAGTTCTAATACATAAGAGGCATGGACATCTTCATTGAGTCTAGGGAGATTCTACCGTTGTTCATTCATTTTATATTTATTAAGTACCCTTTCAATATCAAGCACCATCCTAGATATTGAGGAACAATCAGCAACAAGTGTATATATTTTCTGCTGTCTGCTTGGAGTCCAGCCTCTCTTGATATGTCATAGGGTCTTATACCCTGTGGAATCCTGTTGCCTCTTAACAGGATGCTAAGAGTGGCACATTCCAGCCACAGGTAAACTTATCATGAAGCTAAAGAAATGGTATTCTGGCTGTCGTCCAACAGCACGCACGGCCAGGGGCTGCTGCTGTGAGGCCCAGAGCCCATCAGCCACCTCCCGCTGCACCACCCCCGTGGATGCTGAAGGCATTGGTACCCACCCTGTGTACTCTGAGAGTATGTAATCTTTCAACATCATTCCAAGATTTTTATTAATTAAAGAATGAAGTGATCCAAGGTGGCTGAATAAGAACAGCTCTGGAGTGCAGTTTCCAACCAGAACAATGCAGAAGATGAGTGATCACTGCATTTCCAAATGAGTTTTTACTGCCTACAGACCAGGAGATTCCTGGGCTGAAAAGTGTCATGAGTTTCCACCATGGCTGTTTCAGCCAGCTGTGCAGGTCTCTGCACAATAACTCGCACAAGTCGGGGTAGCTGTTTCAACAGGCACCTGGAATGCCTGGGATACAGAACCACCCACTCAACTGAAAAAAAAGGGAGCTGAAACAGGGAGCCAGGTGATCTGGCTCAGCAATTCCCATCCCCAACAGAGACCAGCAATCTGAAACGCTCTGGATTGAGTTTTGCAGCAAGCACTGCTGGACCCGGAATGGTCCAGCTTGGTGGGAAGAAGGGCATCAGATGTTACCGAGGCAGTCCACTACTACCGAGGCAGTCCACCTTTACTGAGGCACTCTGCCATTACTGAGGCAGACTGCCATTACCGAAGCAGTTCTAACTGTACCTCTGTAAACAAAACCACAAGGAATTTCACAGAACAGCTGGGCAGAGCCCACATCAGCTCATTAATGCCTCTGCTGGCAGACTGTCACAAGACTAACTCCTTGCTGGGCAGGGCATCTCTGAAAAAAGGAACAGTACATCGGGAACTCATAAATAAAGCCCCACCTTCCCAGGACAGAGCACCTGGGAAAAGCATTTATGAGCTCCGCTGTAGCAGACTTAAACGTACCTGACCAGAAGCTCTGAATGGAACAATGGAACTCCCAGCTCAGCACTTGACCTCCTATAAGGGACAGACTATCTCCTCAAGCAGCTCCCTGAACCCCATATATCCAAAGAGACATGTCAAAAAGGAGAGCTCAGGCTGACATCTGGTGGGGGTACCCTTCTGGGATGAAGATAACAGAAGAAGACACTGGCAGCAACCCTTACTGTTCTGTAGCCACCTCAGGTGATTCCCAGGCAAGCAGGGTCTGGAGTGGACCTCCACCAGGCCTACAGCAGAGGGGCCTGACTGTTAAAAGAAAAACTAAAAAACAGAAAGAATAACTTCAACATCAACCAAAAGGACGTCCACTCAGAGATCCCATCTGAAAGTCACCAACTACAAAGACCACAGGTAGATCAATCCACAAGGATGGGAAGAAACCAGTGCAAAAAGGATAAAAACATCCAAAACCAGAATGCCTCTCCTACTCCGAGGGATCACAACTCCTCACCAGGAAGGGAACAAGGCTGGATGGAGAATGAGTCTGATGAATTGATAGAAACAGGCTTCAGAAGGTGGGCAATAACAAACTTCTGTGAGTTAAAAGAATATGTTCTAATCCACTGCAAAGAAACTACGAACCTTGAAAAAAGTTTGAAGAAATGCTAATGATAATAAACAGCTTAGAGAAGAATATAAATGACTTGATGGTGTTGAAAAACATGAGGACTTTGCGACGCATACACAAGTTTCAGTAGCCAAATTGACCAAGCAGAAGAAAGGATATCAGAGACTGAAGATCAACTCAATGAAATAAAATGAGAAGGCAAGATCAGAGAAAAAAGAGTAAAAAGAAATGAACAAAGCATCCAAGAAATATGGGATTATGTGAAAAGACCTAATCTACATTTACTAGGTGTACCTGAATGTGACGGAGAGAATGAATCCAAGCTGGAGAACACTCATCAGGGTATTATCCAGGGGAACTTTCCCAACCTAGCAAGGCAGGCCAACATTCAAGTCCAGGAAATACAGAGAACACCAAAAAGATATTCCTCAAGAAGAGCAACTTGAAGGCACAAAATTGTCAGATTCACCAGGGTTAAAATGAAAGAAAAAATGCTAAGGGCAGCCAGAGAGAAAGGTTGAGTTACCCAAAAAGGGAAGCCCAGCAGACTCACAGTGGAACTTTCTGCAGAGACCCTACAAGCCAGAAGAGAGTGGGAGCCAGTATTCAACATCCTTAAAGAAAAGAACTTTCAACCTAGAATTCCATATCCAGCCAAACTAAGCTTCATAAGTACAGGAGAAATAAAATCCTTTTCAAACAAGCAATTGATGAGAGATTTTGTCACCACCAAGCCTGCTTACAAGAGCTCCTGAAAGAAGCACTAAACATAGAATGGAACAAGTACCAGCCACTCCAAAAACATACCAAATGGTAAAGAGCACTGACAGAATGAGGAAACTGCATCAACTAACAGGCAAAACAGCCAGCTAGCATCAATATGTCAGGATCAAGTTCAAACATAACAATATTAACCTTAAATGTAAATGAGCTAAATGCCCAATCAAAAGACACAGACTGGCCAATTGGATAAAAAGTCAAAACCCATCAGTGTGCTATATTTAGGAGACCCATCTCATGTGCAAGGACACACATAGACTCAAAATAAAGGGTATGAAGGAAGATTTGTCCAGCAAATGGAGAGCGAAAAAAAAAAAAAAAAGCAGAAATTGCAATCCTAATCTCTGATAAAATAGACTTTAAAACAACAAAGATCAAAAGAGACAAAGAAGGACATTACATAATGGTAAAAGGATCAATGCAACAAGAAGAGCTAACTATCCTAAGTATATATGCACCCAATACAGGAGCACCCAGATACATAAACCAAGTTCTTAAAGACCTACAAAGAGACTTAGACTCCCACACAATCAAAGTGGGAGACTTTAACACTCCACTGTCCATATTAGACAGATCAACAAGACAGAAAATTAACAAAGATATCCAGGACTTGAACTCAGATCTGGACCAAGCAAACCTAATAGAAATCTACAGAACTCTCCACCCTAAATCCACAGAATATACATTCTTCTCGGTGCCACATTGCACCTACCCTAAAAGTGACCACATAATTGGAAGTAAATCACTCCTTAGCAAATACAAAAGAACAGAAATCATAACAAACAGTCTCCTAGACCAGGGTGCAATCAAATAAGAACTCAGGATTAAGAAACTAACTCAGAACTGCAAAACTTCATGGAAACTGAACAAATGACTCTTGAATGTTGACAGAATGCACAATGAAATGAAGGCAGAAATAAAGATGTTCTTTGAAACCAATGACAATGAATACCCAATGTACCAGAATATCTGGGATACATTTAAAGCAGTGTCTAGAGGGAAATTTATAGCAATAGATGCCCACATGAGAAGCAAGAAAAGATCTAAAATTGACACCCTATCATCAAAATTGAAAGAGCTAGAGGAGCAAGATCAAAGAAACTCAAAACCTAGCAGACAACAATAAATAAGTAAGATCAGAGCAGAACTGAAGGACATAGGGACACAAAAAAACCCTTCAAAAAATCAATAAATCCAGGAGCTTTTTTTTTGAAAAGATCAACAAAACAGATGAACCACTAGCCAGGTCAATAAAAAAGAAAAGAGAATCAAATAGATGCAATAAAAAATGATAAAGGGGATATCATCACCGATTACACAGAATACAAACTACCATCAGAGGTTACTACAAACAACTCATGCACATACACGAGTAAATCAGGAAGAAATGGATAAATTCCTGGACACTTGTAGACTCCATAGCATAAACCAGGAAGAAGTTGAAACCTTGCATAGACCAATAACAAGGGCTGAAGTTGAGGCAGCATTTAATAGCCTGCCAACCAAAAAAAAGTCCAAGTAAAGACAGCTTCACAGCCAAATTCTACCAGACATACAAAAAGGAGCTGGTACCATTCCTTATGAAACTGATCCGAACAATCCAAAAAGAAGGAATCCTTCCCAAATCATTTTATGAGACCAACATCATCCTGATACCAAAACCCAGCAGAGACTCAACAAAAAAAGAAAACTTCAGACCAATATCCATGATGAATACTGATGCAAAAATCTTCAATAAAATACTGGCAAACCAATTGCAACAGCACATCAAAAAGCTTATCCATCATGACCAAGTAGTCTTCATCCCAGGGATGTAAGGCTGGTTCAACATATGCAAGTCTATAAACTTAATCCAACACATAAACAGAATCAAAGACAAAAACCACATGATCCTCTCAATAGATACAGAGAAGGCCTTCGACAAAATTTGACAGTGCTTTATACTAAAAACTCTCAATAAACTAGATATTGATGGAACATATCTCAAAATAATAAAAGCTATTTACAACAAACCCACAGCCAATATCATACTGAATGGGCAAAAACTGGAAGCATTCCCTGTAAAATCTGGCACTAGACAAGGATGCCCTCTCTCACCACTTCTATTCAATATAGTACTGGAAGTTCTAGCCAGAGCAATCAGGCAAGAAACAGAAATAAAGGGTGTTCAATTAGGAAAGGAGAAATTCAAATGGTCTCTATTTGCAGATGACATGATTGTATATTTAGAAGACCCCATTGTCTCAACCTAAAAATCTCCTCAAACTGGTAAGCAACTTCAGCAAAGTCTCAGGATACAAAATCAATGTGCAAAAATCACAAGCATTTCTATACACCAATAACAGATATAAAGAGAACCAAATCAAGAGTGAACTCCCATTCACAATTGCTACAAGGAGAATAAAATACCTAGGAATACAACTAACAAAGGGTGTAAAGGACCTCTTCAAGGAGAACTAGGAACTACTGCTCAAGGAAATAAGAGAGGACAAAAACAGATGGAAAAACATTCCATGCTCATGGTTAGGAAGAATCAATATCGTGAAAATGGCCATACTGCCCAAAGTAATTTATAGATTCAATGCTATTCCCATCAAGCTACCTATGACCCTCTTCACAGAACTGAAAAAAAAAAAAAAACACATTAAATTTCATATGGCACCAAAAGAGAGCCTGCATAGTCAAGGCAATCCTAAGCAAAAGGAACAAAGCTGGAGGCATGACACTACCTGACCTCAAACTATACTACAAGGCTACAGTAATCAAAACAGCATGGTTCTAGTACCAAAACAGGGATATAGACCAATGGAATGGAATGGAGGCCTCAGAGGCAATGCTACACATCTAAAACCATCTGACAAAAACAAACAATGGGGAAAGGATTCCCTGTTTAATAAATGCTGTTGGGATAACTGGCTAGCCATGTGCAGAAAACAGAAATTGGACCCCTTCCTGACACCTTATACTAAAATTAACTCCAAATGGATTAAAGACTTAAACATGAAACCTAACACCATAAAAACCCTAGAAGAAAACCAAGGCAAAACCATTTAGGACATAGGCATGGGCAAGGACTTCATGACCAAAATACCAAAAGCATTGGCAAAAAAAAGTCAAAATAGACAAATGGGACCTAATTAAACTCCAGAGCTTCTGCACAGCAAAAGAAACAATCATTAGAGTGAACCAGCAACCAACAGAATGGGAAAAAATTTTTGCAATCTACCCCTCTGACAAAGGGCTAATATCCAGAATCTACAAAGAACTGAAACAGATTTACAAGAAAAAAACAAACAAACAAACCCATTCAAAAGTGGGTGAAGGACATGAATAGATACTTTTCTAAAGAAGACATTTATATGCTCAGGAGGCTGAGGCAGGAGAATTGCCTGAACCCAGGAGGTGGAGGTTGCAGTGAGCCAAGATCACACCATTGCACTCCAGCCTGGGTAACAAGAGCGAAACTCCATCTAAAAAAAAAAAAAGAAGACATTTATAAGGCCAACAAACATATAAAAAAAATGCTCATCATCACTGGTCATTAGAGAAATGCAAATCAAAACCACATTGAGATACCATCTCACACCAGTTAGAATGGCAATTATTAAAAAATCTGGAGACAACAGATGCTGGAGAGGATGTGGAGAAATAGGAACACTTTTACACTGTTGGTGAGAGTGTAAATTAGTGCAGCCATTGTGGAAGACAGTGTGGTGATTCCTCAAGGACCTAGAAATAGAAATTCTATTTGACCCAGCAATCCCATTACTGGGTATATATCCCGAGGATTATAAATTGTTCTATTATACATACGTGTACCATGCACACATATGTTCATTGTGGCACTGTTTACAATAGCAAAGACCTGGAATGAACCTAAATGCCCACTGATGATAGACTGGATAAGGAAAATGTGGCACATATAGACCATGGAATACTATGCAGCCATAAGAAATGATGAGTTTAATTCCTTAGTAGGGACTTGGCTGAATCTGGAAAGGAGCATTCTCAGCAAACTGACACAAGAATGGCAAATGAAACATCATGTGTTCTCACTCATAGGTGGTGTTGAACAATGAGAACACATGGACACAGGGAGGGAAGCATCACACACTGGGGTCGTTGAGGGGGACTAGGGGAGGGACAGTGGGGGGTAGCGAGGTTGGGGAGGGATAACATAGGGAGAAGTGCCAGATACAGAAGATGGGAGGATGGAGGCAGCAAACCACATTGCCATATATGTACCTATGCAAGGGTCCTACATGATCTGCACATGTACCCCAGAACCTAAAGTACAATAAAAAATATATTTAAACAAAACAAAAAAAAAAAGAAATGGGATTCAGGACCCTCACTTTTAGGTCCTCTTCCAAGACTTTGAGGTGAGCTTCAAAGAAGGTGTTTTTGTTTGCTTTGTTTTGTTTTCTTTTTCAAATATAAGATATTTGAAGTATAATTAGTTAGACTTGTGTTTTTTCAACTCAAACCTCTGTGTGTTTTTATGAGCCTGCCAAAGGGAAGTTGGGTTTACTATTAATATTGCTAAGTTGTTAGATGTGGTATCATTATGGTGGCTATATGAAAAACATGTTCTTATTTGTTAAAGTTGTGTCCTCAGCATTCATAGAGTAAAGGACATTAAGCAGAGAATATTCCTCCCCTTCTCTGAAAAAAAAAAAAAATGCTATAATGAAACAACTACTAACATGATGTTTATAATTGCTGAAACTGGATGATATATAAATTACAGGTTCATTATAGTCCTTCCTTCTTTCTTTATATGTTTGAACATTTCCAAAATAAAAAGTTAAAAATAACCAAACCCAGGATAAATCTAATTGCGGTATTTTTTCATGTATTCTTTTACATAAGTTGAAATGTTACTTAATATATAGTCTTCAGTTTCTTATCCACTTTTTTCCAGAAATATTTGTTTTAGATCTTGGACTGTTTTTGTTATTAAATTTACTGTTTTTTAAAGAGGAGCATATTTAATTTATAAATTGAATCAAAATATTAATCATATTGTTTCATTTTTCTCTTTTTCCTTTATGTTCTTGGCGTTTCTCAAATCTACTCATCATGTTACTGATTTTGTTTTCTGCAGTTCAATTTTTCTACTGATTACACCCTATTACAAATTGATATCCATTCTTGAATATGGGGTTCCTTGTATTTTAAACTATTATTACCATAATGAGCTCATTTTGCTTTTTAACCTATACTTCTCTTTATTAACTCCTAGCTTGTAACTGTGTTCCTTTTTCGTAAGGCTATATCTTCTTGTAGTTCTAAAAATTAACCAATCAGGCAACTTATTGTCTCTTTATTTTAGAAACTGGAAGAAGCATGTATGAAACAGTATCTTTTATGATGGTAATATCTCTTCATAGGTGCATTACGCATCTCCAAACAGACTCCGAATATGTGGGCTTTTTTTTCCCTATGTGAAGACCTATAAAAATCTCTATAATATTATTCTACAGAATCCCAGTTTGGAAAATGTAGGCTAAACATTTTTTTTTTCTGCCCATAATCAGAGGAAAAGTGGTAAATTTATACTGTGGATCTTGTGGGTGTTTTCATCATTACTCAGTTCAATAAAATATTATTTAGCACCTATAATGGACCAAGCACTCTTCTAGCTCTGGGGATACAAAGAATGCTTCTTCTATGCTTTAAGGGACTCCATGGGATAATAAACACATAAACACAAGTGTTTCTGGTAATGGAGAAAGAAAGGCATAAATAACTGTCACTAATAGCACTGACCTAAAGGCTATGGAAAAAACCCATTAACAGAAGTCTTTCGAGGAGTAGCACAACTACTAAGTGATTTGTTTTAAAATATAAAAGCCAACTGTTTCTTTTTAAGTTAAGGTGGTTTTTTTTTTTTTTTTTTTTGCTGTTGTTTTTTATTTTTGTTTCTGTTTTTTAAGTTTTCTTTGGTAACCAGGAGGAAAAAGAGAATGTATCCTATGTTGCCAAAATGTTTCAAAACCTCTTAATGTGTATTAAAATGAATGGTTGTTTTAATTAAAAAAATATTCTTGTTCAATACTAAACTTCTTTAAGATTTACTGAGGGTGTTTAATATTAGAACAACTGTTTTAGTTCATTAAATTTTTAAAGAGGTTCTAAACTTTAATCAGTGAAAACTCACTCAAGCTTCTAACTGCAAAAGCAGGCTATTTTAAAGTAATGCAACAACTTTAAAATTTTACAATTTAAAAGCTCTTCTTCATATAAATTTTTCTAGATGCCTCTGAAGCTTTGCATTTTCCTAGTGAGATAATGCTTATAAATAGAAGGCTAAAAACTCTTAAAGATATAAGGACTAGTACACATGAGTTTTATTTGTCTACATTTGGTTTGCACTTACTATTTTAAAGATAATTTTTAAAAGTAATAAAAAGGCTAATATTTTTAAGAACTTTGTGGTTTAGCTTTTTATTTTGTTTTATATTGCAATAATTCTCATGTTAGTATTTGCAACAAAGAAGTGATTTTAAAGACTAGTATTATGCTAATATTCTTCACAGACAGTTGAACAACAGGAGTTTGAACTGCAAAGGTCCACCTGATATTTTTCTACCTCTGCCACCCCTGAGACAGGAAGACCAACCCTTGCTTTCCTTTTTCCTCCTATTCAACATGAAGGCATGAAGACAAAGACTTTACAATGATCCATTTTTACTTAATATTCTTTCTCTTACGATTTTCTTTTGTCTAGCCTATTTTACTGTAAGAATACAGTACATAATACACATACAAAATATGTGTGAATTGGCTGTTTATCAGTAAAGTCTTTCAGTCAAACAGTAGGCTATTAGTAAGTAAGTTATAAAGGAGTCAAATGTGACATACATATTCTTTACTGATCAGGGGTTCATACCTCTGTTGTATGCGTTGTCCAAGAGTCAACTGTATAATGAGATATTATGCAATTGGCAAGAAAATGTTGAATAGTCCCATAAAAAACGGTCAAAGAAAATGAAGAGGAAGTTCAGAAAACATAAACTACAAATTGACAATATAAATGTAAAATGCTGAAAAGCTGAACCTCAACAGTAACACCCTCACCAAATCACAGATCAAAAATATTCAAAAAGAAAACCCAATAAAAAATAACAACAATAAAATATAGTACATATAAAAAATACAACATAAATATTTACACAGCATTTACATTGTATTAGGTACTCTAAGTAAACTAGAGATGATTTAAAGTATATAGGAGGATGTGCATAAGTTATATGAAAATACTACACCATTTTATATAAAGGACTTGAGTATCATGAATTGTACTGATAGGGGTCCCAGAACCAATGCCTTACAGAAACAAAGAGATAACTGTAGCTTATTTTCAACTTATATAATGATATGAATATTAATGTCAAACACTTAATTAGCAACCTCTTAGAGGTTATCACATAGTCTTGCAAATATTTTATATAGGTGTTGAGGGGCACAGAGCAGATGTCACCAGGTATACTTCATTGATTCTCCAAATTCAAACTTATGTTTTAATCTCGTGCCTTGGGTAAATGTGGGTGGTCTCCTGGTCTCTTCTGGAAGTACTGAATTAAAGTTTAAGACTGTAGTGGCAGGAGTGGCCACACAAACAGCACAGAATCCATGAAGCTAAATGTTGGTTGTCAAACCAAATGCAAAAATAAATACAATTGTCTTTGAAGCATGTAATTGTTATATAAACACAAAATATATTATCATAGTTTGAAAGCATGAAAAGGAGTCTTTTTAGTAGAAAATTCATCAAAGAAATAATGCTATTAGAACGTTCCCAGCTTTGATCTTAGCCACAATATCACAACTCTTAGCCTGTTGTGAGTAGATGCTCTCTTGAAGGTAAATTTTGGGAATAGTAATTTTCAGGTTCTAATACAAAGAACAAACATCAGTCAAACTATTCCTCTAAGTGCTTAAGGGCATTACTCTGCTGAGCCTTACAACAGACTTTTGTTTTCATCACTACACATGTGGGAAAGGAGAATTAGAAAGGATAAGTAACTTGCTGAGAGTTACACTCTTGTGAGTTTTAAATCCAAGAATTAAACTACAGTAATAATTAGGCTCTCGCTCATTTACTGAATGGTTTATTTCACTGAGGAAATAAAATATTACATATTAGGCCGGGCGCGGTGGCTCAAGCCTGTAATCCCAGCACTTTGGGAGGCCGAGGCGGGTGGATCACGAGGTCAAGAGATTGAGACCATCCTGGTCAACAAGGTGAAACCCTGTCTCTATTGAAAATACAAAAAATTAGCTAGGCATGGTTGTGTGTGCCTGTAATCCCAGCCACTCAGGAGGCTGAGGCGGGAGAATTGCTTGAACCCAGGAGGCGGAGGTCACGGTGAGCCGAGATCACGCCATTGCACTCCAGCCTGGGTAACAAGAGCTAGACTCTGTCTCAAAAAAAAAAAAAATTACATATTTAGAATTTGATAACCACTTCTCTCATGTCTTAGGCTTCTAGTACTCTTCACTGAGCCTATAACTCCTCCAATATCCTATGTATTCTAAATCTGCTAATTCATATGTTTTATTGTTATAATTTCTGTGTTATGAGATAATTTTGCAGAATTAAACATACTCAGCAGTCCTGGAACATGAGAATTAAGATTCTCTGCGGTGGATAAAAGAGAGAAACCAGCAGATGCATTAATTTATCTTTCTTCTTTATAGTGTTTTGAATGGCTTCATGACTTTGCAGCTTTTTCGAATACATTTCCAAATACAATAGTTCACAAGTTCTGCACTTTATTAACTCAGAAAACTTGATAACTCATTGTTTTTGGTCCCTTGAATCCAAATGTGGCTATTATATTTTAAAGAAAATAATACTGCACTATTATCTCTATGGAGTATTCCTCTACTCTAGAAATAGGGTGGGTTGAAGAGCACAAAGCACATTTTATAATTCGGAACTATTCCACTACTCATTAATATGAGCATGCAATTAATGCATAAGTTCAAGAGGAGAGTCTCTATCTCATCTTTGCTAGTATAAGACATGTGGAGCAGCATAAAGGCAGGGAGTCTCTCTTGATGGTGTGCAAGGCCAACTTTAAGAATACCTGGCAGTATTTCTGATAGAAAATAATATAACAGTATTGAATAGTGGAAACCCTGGAGAATCTGTAGTTCAAAGATGGGGTTAAAATTTCATCTCTGACATGTATAGGTTATATTACCCTGGGAAGTGGAATAGATGTTGGTTTTCTCACCTACAATAACGGGGCCAGAAAAATCTAATTCTATAGAGATATTTTGAGGTTTAAATGAATTCGTGTATTAGAATGCTTGCACGTGCCTAGCAAACACTACACTATCAGTATATGATAGCTTTCATATCTACTTTTACATTACTCATTTGGAGACAGTGATACTTACCTTACCGGGCTATCATTAGAATCACATGAGTATCTGTGGAGATTGAATTTATCACACTATACCAATTAAGCTTCTAGATGAATCACTTTGCTCTTGGTTAGCCCAATTGAACCCTTTGTAGAAACATTAATTCTTTCATAAAATTCAGTTGCCGAATTTACATACTCCCACTTATCATTCTATCTATCTGCTCTAATTGCATTTCCCATATATTTTTGTAAGAGAGAAGTTTTATTTATATAAACTTTCACAAGTAATAATAAATGTGATTTCGAGGTGGAAAAAAAAGGTCCTCATCCTATGGAAATTTGGCCACAAGGGGGAAGTTGAAGAACTTGCTCAGGAAATCCAGCAGTATTTTTCTTTGATCCATTTCTCCTTTGTATTTTCCCCTTCACCTCCTTAGGTGGCATCTTGTGTTGCCGGCTTCCTGATTCTAAAAATATCCTCACAGGCTCTATACTGGGAAAGCTCAATGAAGTCAGCCACGTTTTGCTCTCATAGTGATGTCTGCAGGATGAGGCAAGTGATATGTTGGCTCTGTCTTCCCATCCAGGTCTGTCCTTATGGATCATAAAGCAGTAATTGCTCACTGCTGCACTGCACAAGTGTATTTAATCACTCAGAAGGAATTATGTGTGGTCACAGTAAGATGGCTGGGAATAAAAGATGCTATAACACCTAATGGCCAAAGAGACCCTGCTCAGGTCCTGCTGTCTCAGAAAACTGCTCATTTAGATTGCCTTCTTTAAGCTGATAGGACTCCTCTGCAATTTACCTGTTTTGTTACTCCTTTATTCCAAAATAACTAGAGATTCTTCTAGAAAATGTACTGTCTTTGTCTGTACTTGCTTGAAGTTTCAGCTGTAAGTTTCACAGATTTAATCAATTATTTTCGAGGTTATTATTTTATTTAACCAATATGTATCTTGGACCATGCATGATATACATGGTCCAGGATACATATTAAATAAAATACTAAGTTAAATAAAATAATATGCATTCTTTTGGGCACTGATCATGGCTTCTAATAAGGACTTTCTTCCTAAGGTCCTTGCAGTGTACTAGGTTGTTTTCTGCTGCTATATTTCAAGCTGAATGAATGTCTTGATATTCACAAAGCTACTGATTCATCTTTCCTTCAGAACTGAGTCCAAATCTCACAGCATCCAAAGCTGTATGGATTGGGGTCCTCATAGGAAGATGGCACACTCAAAGCAGTCTACAAAGATGTGTGTGGGAAGGGTAAAAGGAAATCACAAGTGATGGTAAAGCCTTAGCCTGTATTGTGGGATTGGGTGAGAACTTCAGCTGTAGGAGAGTCAGACCTCTTGAAGATGAGTATTTTGGTAGGTAAATGGGTCAAATGGCTGAGATTGAGCCTGAAAAGTAAAAAGCCAATGAAACAAAAGTCTCAGCTCCTTGCATTTGCCTTGTAATCTTTATCTGGTCCACCCATTGGCAGAACCCAATAGGAAACAGAGGAAAAGGGGACATTCAACCTCCTGGAATATGTATTGGGTACACTGGGGTAGAGAGTAGATCAGGAAGGGTGCAAGCAGAATGTACAGCACAAATGACACTCCAAATCTGCCCCACATTGCCATTTATTAGAGTTTTATCACTCTATTTCTGTTTCTGTTTGCTACTATTTCAACTCCTATAAATGTAGATAATTCTGGAACTAAAATTCCTTTTCACAGAAAGCATTCAACATTAAATTAATAAATATTTTTTAAGTCTATACTATGTGTCAGACCTATTTCTAGCAGCTGGAAATGCTCTCTGCCATTTAGGAATGTACCTTTTTGTGAGTGATATCTTTACAAAGACAGCATAGAGCAGTTCATAATTAGATATTACATATGAACAATGAAAACTTCTTTCTGTTTTAGGAAAAGCAGGGTATAATAAAGAAGGGTTTGTCTGCAGGCAAGCTAATTACAGCTGTTTCTTTTCTCAGATGAGGCACTGAAAGTCAGGCTCCCACTAGTCTTTAATGAAATATTACAAAGTAGAATATATTCAGATCCTTTTGTGATCCAGAACTGTACGGTATCTCACTGTTTTGTTCCCTCTTGCCTCTCCTTGTTTTTAATTATAGAAATCATTTATTGGAATGGAACTGTCCAAATCCTGGGGTACCATATTCTTCTAGCTACAATCCTGTAGTGTTGCTTTACAGTTGAGAAGACTGACATGTAGCAAATAACCAAAAGCTACCCAGGCCTACAAGATTCAATTGCTCACGAGTCCCCTGACACACCAGCTTAAAAGAAGAAAATAGGCCTATACTGAAAATAAAAGAAACTAATAGAAGTCCCATGTCCCAACTGTTTCAAAATATGTGTCAATTCAACTCTGTAAAGAGGTTCTCAGAGCCATGCCAACACTGGACTTTTGTTATGCTTTTGCCTTAAGGCTCCTAAATACACATAAACATTATATAGGTAAAAACCACTTAAAATATCCTCTACGCATCCAAATCATTTAATACCTTTTGGTGTACATATTGATAATTCTGTCACTTTTATGCTCTCTTATTCTTCCCTTTCAGAATGAAGTCTTCTTATACTAAAATAGCTCCTGTCCAGCCAGGTGCGGTGGTTCATATCCGAGCATTTTGGGAGGCTGAGGTGGGAGGATTACTTGATTCTAGCAGTTTGAGATCAGCCTGGGCAACAAAGTGAGACCTCATCTCTATCAAAAATAAAAAATTATTCAAGCATGTTGGTGCAGACTTGTAGTCTCAGCTATTTAGGAGGCTGAGGTCGGAGGATTGCTTGAGCCTGGGTGGTTGAGGCTGCAGTGATCTGTGATTGTGACATTTCACTCCAGCCTGAGCAGCAAAGTAAGATACTTTCAAAAGAAAGAAAGCAAAAGAAAGAAAGAAAGGAAGAAATAAAGAAAGAGGCCCGCTCTCTGGGCATGGTTGACTTTTCTCATAATCCCAACTCTCCGTTCAGTTGCTTCTATCATAACACTAACTTTTGGAGTGGTTTATAAGGGGAACAAATGAGTAAAACAGAAACAAAAATACTTAGCTTTATGTTTAGAATTGTTCAATGATTTGGATGTGAAGGTTTGTGTGTGTCTGTTTTGTATATTTAATTTTCAGTTGTCTTTAAAATCCTTAAGATAAGAAAGTGAAGGAGCAACAAGAGCTAATTTTGAGACCCATGTTGATGACACTCTGTCCTGGGATAACTTTCAGCTCAAGGAACATCACAATCTTCCTATATTCACCCAGAAAACTTCTAACATAATTTAAAACTCTTATTAGAAAGCTCACTCAAATAGAGACAAATGACTTTACTAATTACTAAACAGTGCTTATCAAATTACTCAGTGTGATGGTTAATTTTATCTGTCAATTTGACTAGGCCATGAATGTCCATATAGTTGACCATGTGTTATTCTGGGTGTTTCTATGAGGATGCTTTTGAATGAGATTAACATTTAAATAAATCGACTGAGTGAAGCAGACTGGCCTCCATGATGTGGGTGGGCCTCCTCTAATCAGATGAAGGCCTGAATATAACAGAAGTCTGACTGTCCCCAGAGTAGAAATAATTTTTCCTTCCTGATTGCTTTCAAATTGGAACACCAGTTTCTTTCTTGCCTTTGATTCAAACTTAAACATCAGCTTTCACTTGGTCTTGAGCCTGCCAGTCTTTCAACTGGGCTACACACTTAACTCTGCTGGTTCTTAAGCTTTTGTACTCAGGCTGGCCCTCGTGGGTTTCTATCTTGTCAACTTACTCTGTAGATCTAGGGACTTGCCAGCTTCCATAACTGTATAAGTCAATTCCTTATTATAAATTATATAGGTATTTGCATATATACACTCATATCAACCCTTCTTCTTTTCCCCCAGATCCCTTATTGTTTTCTTTTTCTACAGACCTTTAATATATTTGGCCTTCCAGGTCAGTATAGCCAAATCATGATGATATATGCTTTCAACCACTTGTAAAAATAAATAGGTTTACCTCAGTCTTTTAACAAATTTTCAAATATTTTAAAATACACTGGGTGGCGAGATGTCTACGGGAACTGTTTGCTGCCCTTTCTTGACTCACACATATTTGGCCACATCTATAGCACAGCACTTTTCTAAACATACTTCTAAATAAGAGAGTTTCTTTCAAGATGGTTTTGAAACTGATCTGGAGGGCAGAACCCGACAACTTTTCATTTGCTTGTTTGATTGTTTTTTTCATTGTGTTGCTCTTAGTCAAGAAATTTCTTTTTTAGCTCCAAAACTTCTGATGAGTTTCGCTCAAAATTTGCATGATTGGCTTTTAAATGTTGTTGAAAAGAGTTTCGTGCAGTAATTGTTCAGTTTCTTTTTTCACACAAAAGATACTGAAATTTAGACTAATTTGCATCTCTCCAATAAAAAAGCCCATACTTTAAATAAACATCTAAGTATGTCATTTTTTTTATATTGATGATTGCTGCTTAGTACTGAGTTGCTAATTGTGGCTGAGAAGGGCTATCATCTTTGCTTTTAAGTTTTTCTGTGCAAAGCCTCAGCAACTAGATACAAGTGCCGTATTTTCTAATTGGTTGCTACAAATAAAATATTTTTACTTTTCTGGCTTTCATGATAAAATCATGACCTTCACTGCCTGAGAAAAGCAAGGTTTTGCTGGCTTTGTTTGCAGGTATGGGGTGACACATATGGGCTTTGAAGCATACAGAACATAACACTTATTTTATCCCAAATTGTAAGTAAAATGTTCACCTCTTAAAACTATACCATGCTTATCCCTAGCCTTTACTTATGTCTCAGCACAACAACCCGGGCAGTGTGTGAACCCCGCTGAGAAGACTGGTTTAACTCCCTTCCCTGATCTCGTCCTCCCCACAGTGAATTTCTCAAATTGCAATTTAAATGAATTTTTTCTTAAATATAACTCTTCTGACACTTAATTGCTTAAATGGGTTCTGATATCTCTCTGTTTACCTCCACAATATAAGCCAAAACTCTGAAACCTAATTTACCTAGCTTCTGAGGGTCTATCACTCATGGTCCCTAACCACCTTTTCAGTCTGAGCACCTAGTATTTCTTCATGTTCATCATAAGGTTTCTCAGATCCTGGAACCTGTCATATTCTTTTCCTCTGAGAACTTCTATTTCAGAAATCCCATGATTATAGTTTTTCCTCTGGGTCATTTCCTGTGCTGTGTCCTCTGGCCCAGGACTTCTCACTCTTCTCTTGTCTTGATTTATTCCCTCTTGACGCTTCAAGCCTGGAAAGACTTTCCCACCTTACCAAGTTTAGGCCAGTTTTCAACTCCTCCCTCCCCTGAGACATAAATATCTAAACACAGTCTCTACTTTCTCATTACAACACTTGTCACATTATTTTAATTTCCTGATTATTTATTCTTTCTTTGATTTTCCAAAGGCAGAGATATACCCCTTCTTTTTGGGGGGACCTTATTTTTAGTCTTTAATATACTTCCTTGTGTATTGTTGGGAATCAGTAAATAGCTGTATCAATGAATGCTCACTGGAATAGGCAACCGCCAGTCAAAAGTCAACCAAGAGTCAACATTATAAGATCAATATCATACCTTACCCAAGGCTTAACTCTTTCAATGTGTTTTTCATTTTATAATTTGCCCCTGCCATTCAGGTGGGAGCAATAAGTAAGTATCTAAATGGAGTGGTGTAACAGAACTCCAGTGTGAGGTTGAACAGATAGGATGTAGTGATCTTTCCTGATACACATGCATTCTCCTCCAGGGCCTTTCATAGTCCTTCTCATGCAATATTGTAATTATCCTTTCTCCCAATAGTCCGTAAGCATTTCAAGGGCAGTGAGCTGCCTGATTTCCAGTGTTGAACCCCTACTCTAGCACATAGTACATTTAATGATTTAAAAATTTATTCCATTTTTGTGGGAACTTAGATCTCAAAATCATGGAATAACATATTTGAATTCTACAACTGCTAAATTGCTATGGAGGCATAAAAGAGTAGAAAGAATGTTTGACTCAGAATTTGATGTGAACCAGAGTTTTTTATTTTCTCCAATCTTTTTCATAGCAATCTTACTCTCCTTATTTTAAAAGACACAGCAGACTGTCAAGAACGATTTGAGAAATTCCATGATTATATTTCATAAAAGAACCAACCTGTAGGCCTACCTGACCGAGAATCTTAGCTCTTATCTTCCCTAAAAGAGATGACTCAAGGCAAAGTGATATTGTAGGAGAGAGACAAGTAGTAAGTAGTCTCTTTTCTGTTTGGACTATGAGTGTATTTTTATTATGGCAGATAATTTTATTTCTTCTTTTTTCTTTTTATTGAGATAATACATATGTCCACAAAATATACCAATTCTAAATATACAATTTAATTAATTATAACAAAATAATATCCAATTATGTAGGTCAAGAAATAGCATATTACCAGCATGCCAAATACTCCCCCTTGTGTACCTCTCAATAATTGCTCCTTTCGTTTTTTTCTGCCTCCCACCCTTTTTTTAATGCTTTGGGATTATATATGGTATAAAAGGGGAAAAAGCCAGCAGCTCTGGAAAGAAGGCTGCCATACTCTAACAGAAGAGGAAAACTTATTCAAGTAGGCACAAGATGATGCCATAAGAGGTTAGCGATGTAAGCCAGGGGTTATGGAAACTCAAAGGCTGTGAGCTGAGGGGAAACAGAAGTCTTCACAGAGGAGGTGACATTTAAAGAGGGTTTTGGAAAATGTTTACCTGGTTTAGAAAAGAAAGAAAAGTGGGATATACCAGGGAGAGGAAAAATAATTAACAACGTGATGGTGAGAGGAAAGAGGTAGGTTGTTGGTAAAAAGGCTGGGTCTAATGTAATGTGGTTAGGGGAACAGATTTAAGCTTCAGTTCCCCTCAGAATCACCTACTACGCTCTTTAAAGTAAATACCCTAGATCTATAGATTCATGACCTACAAGGATCCAGGGTTGAGGGCAACAGATGTGGATTGTTTACAAAGCCTGACAGTTAGTTATGGTTCGCAAGTAAGATTTGCTAATGACTGAACTAGAAGACAAAATACCTTAAAGAACGTGAAGTTCTATATATATGATGAATCGGGGCAGACTGTGGAGGATTTTGAAAGCTATTTTATGTATTTTGGCCTGTACTCTTTAGTCTAGTACTTCTCAGACTTAACTGATCATAGGAATCAACCAAATATTCTGGTAAAAAGCCAACTTCCTTGGCCTTGAAGCAAACCTACAAAACACGGATTGATAGGGGAGGTGGGACTGGAGTTAATCTTCCTTCCTTCCTCCTCCCTCCCTCTCCTGTTTCCTCCCTTGTTTCCTTTCCTTATATCTTTTTCTCTTTCTCTAATTCTCTTTCTTTTCCTTCCTTTCTTCCTCCATCCCTCCATTTCTTCCTTTTTTCCTTCTTTCCTTCCTTCCTTTAGTCTATATGCTACTATTTCTCTATTTTTTCTTTCTCTTTTTCTACAAATAATTCAGATGATTTTTGTTAGTACTCATATTGGGAAACTTTTTGTAGGCCATTGGAAGCCATTTAAACTTCATTAGACTAAGATCTGCTATAAAGGTTACCTTGGTACAAATTCATTGGTTGAGGAAAGGGAAGATATTTAAATAGGAGAGAGGAGAGGAACATTTGTTCTATAATTTGGAGGCTAGCTGATTAGCAGAGTCCCTGGTTGGTTCACTTTCTAATTCCTTCATGAGTCAGTGTCCAATACAAAAGTGATGCTCAGAAATATGTTAAATGAATGGATGAATTATGAACTCATTTGATTCGAGGATGTGCTATTTAAAGGAGGAAGTGTTATTTAAATGGATGTGTTATTAAATGGATGAACTATGAATTCATTAGGTTGCAGTGGAGGTGCTACATAAAGGACATTTTCATAGGAATAATAAAGAGGACTTGATAAACAATTGGTTGTGGAGATTGGGAAATAAGGAGCACTGAGCACGACTTGGAGATTTCTAGCATGAATGGCTGGTAGGTGGGAAAGCCCCTCATTGAGACAGGGTTAGTTTTATGTCTTAGGTTCAAACTTGCAGGAAAAGACTGTTTCTTTAAAAGTAGTTATCAGCAAACGACTTTGAGCAACTCGGAGTCTAGTGTACTTCCTCTCTGTTCCTTATGCTTCTAATCAGGCCAAGCAACACCACCAACACAACTCTCATACTCACACAAGTGACCCATGTTGCCATCAAGAAATGGGTATACACATTTTAGGTCCAAGACTTCAACTGGCAAAGCTGGTTTTCATATTTATCAGATTCTTCCCCCTTTGCTTCCCTCTTCCTCCTTATTCAGAACAACTGTTTTCTACTTCATAACAGGCTTAATACTACATGAAAACGAGAGAGAGAACATAACTGAATGAAATGATAGCTGTCTGATTTTGTTACAGTATCTGCTGAAAACTCCTCAGTTAGTGGAGTTGTGCTAGAGTTTGAGACACACACTCTTGGTGCTAGAGTTTGAGACAGAGGGCAAAAATTTAATTGAATCTTGTCTTCAAACAACTAGAGTAATAAAAAGAGAAATAAGGGTGAAATTTCATAGCAGTTCAATTTGAGAGCTGTTGTAGCTGCTCAATTTGAGAACTCCACATAACAATTACCTGTACATTAACAGATCATAGGTAATTCTGGACTTTTTACCACAGTGAACATTTTTTCTAGCAATAAAACAAGCAATACTTTCCTTCCTTATTATGGCAAAACTGCCACTGGGCTTCATTTAACAAGAATTACGGTGAATAAATTACAGCATCAAATTATGCACCATGACATGACTTGGTGTGAAAAATCTGGGCAGCTACAAGACTCCTTTAAGTTAATTCAAGCTGAGCTCACTAGAAAAACCCTTAATTACTTCCTGGAACCCATGGATTTCTTTTCAGTTCTTGGGGCCATTGGGATCACAGTTTAGATGAATTACCAGCAAATGCTATGAAAGGCGGCAGTGGGAATGGACCACAGAAATGAGGGTCAAAGTTTGTGTTCTTGATTTGCCTCTGGCTTTTATTACTACATGTGTCTCCACAAATTGACTTGAGAAATCACAGCTGGATATAGGAGAATCTACATTTTCATATTTGGAAGGATACATAAAATCATCCAGGTCTGTCTCCCACAGAGAACGAACTTGCCTGCTTTGTCATTTTTGACAGATGGTCAGCCTGTACTTATATTAGGTCTATGACCAGGACTCATTACCTCCCAAAGCTCATCCTTCAAACAGGACAAAGTTTTAGAAACTCCTATCAAAATCTAGCTGATTTTAATAGTGCACATAAATTTAGTTATTTGTATTGGAGTAGACTTCTCCAAACTTGCATGATTAGTGTTACCTAGTTTACTTGCTAAACCTACACAGTAGCTGATATTTTCCCTTGGACATTCTGAACCGGAAAGTCCGAGTTTCGAGTTCCAGTCTTCAGATCTTCATTTGATCACATATGGCATTACTTTTATATAAGTTCCAAAAATATATCTGTAATTACTTCTCAGATATAAATTTGCACTGAGTTGCCTGGAGATCTCATTAAAATACAGATTCTACTTGAATTGGTTTGGGGTGGGACCTGTGATTCTGTGTTTCTAGTAAGCTCCTGGGTGACTTCCATAACTGCAAGTCTGTGGATCATACTTTGAGTAGCAAGACTGTAGAATAATGTCAAATCATTCTCTTAAGATGATGCTCCTTAAAATATTGTCAAAGACAATTTCTCCTTAAGTTCTATGTCTCTATATTTCCAAGCTGAATGACCTCACTTACTTGAATAATTTCTCATCAGTTTGGATGTGCTATAATTTTCATACCCTTCCTCATCTTGGTTATTTTCTCCTGACTTAATCTTGGTTTGCTAATGCCTCCCATGAAATATTGGTTGGGTGCGGTGGCTCACGCTTGTAATCCCAGCACTTTGGGAGGCTGAGGAGGGTGGATCATGAGTTCAGGAGATCAAGACCATCCTGGCCAACATGGTAAAACCTCATTTCTACTAAAAATACAAAAAAAAAAAAAAAAAATTGGCCAGGCGTGGTGGTGTGTGTCTGTAGTCCCAGCTACTCGGGAGGCTGAGGTAGGAGAATTGCTTGAACCCGGGAGGCGAAGACTGCAGTCAGCTGAGATCGTGTCACTGCACTGCAGCCTGGGTGACAGGGAAACTGCGCCCCAAACAAATGAACAAAACATATGTATATAGTACATAATGCCCTATAATTACCATAATGTGTTTTAATATTGAAACTCTAATGTTTTTCAAATAATTTAGTCCTATTTTCACCAATTATTAGGTTATATGAAATTATGAACTGCTAAAATTTCAAAACGTTCTGTGCTTAAACTACTGTCAAGCATGGTCTTTTGGAAGCTGACTTAATTTTTTTGTTTTTTTTTGCTAAGTGTACACTAAATTCTATACATTAGCTGTAAAATATCCCATTTATTTTACTCTATTTTAAGAAAAAGTTTGAATCTCGATTGTGTATCCCATATATTGGCTATCCCTTTCAGCTTTATTTTAAGTCTTCCTAGTTCTTCATTCACATTTTTTGTGGAATGTCGAAAATGAACATACAGAACTTCCTGGCATGTTAATGAAAATTAAAAATAGCAAGCTGCTAATCAGTATACTATATTTAGAATGTGGTCTTTAAACAACTGAAACTTTACCTTAAATTATGATCATTCAGCCTTTGTTTTTAAAAGAGGTCTGTTGGCATTTTAGGTAGAAACATTCTTTGTTACATGGGACTGCCTTGCACATCTCAATTCATTAAGCATATGATGTGGTGTGGATGTTAGTCCCCTCCAAATCTCATGTTGAAATGTGATTCCCAGTGTTGGAGGTGGGCCTGTTGGGAGGTGACTGTTCACAGGGGCAGATTCCTCCTGAATGGTTTAGCTCCAACCCCTTAGTGAAAAGTGAGTTCTCACTTTGTTCATGTGAAATCAGGTGGTTTAAAAGTGTGGTACCTTCAAACGACACGAACTCATAGGTGGGTGATGAAAAATGAGAACACATGGACACAGAAAGGGGAGTACTAAACACTGGGGTCTATTGGGGGGAAAAGGGGAGGGCCAGTGGGAGGGGGAGGTGGGGAGGGATAGCCTGGGGAGAAATGCCAAATGTGGGTGAAGGGGAGAAGAAAAGCAAAGCACACCGCCATGTGTGTACCTACGCAACTGTCTTGCATGCTCTGCTCATGTACCCCAAAACCTATAATCCAATAAAAAATTAAAAAAAAAAAAAAAAAGTGTGGTACCTTCTCTGGCCCACTTTCTGGCTGTAACTCTTGTCATGTGATGTGCTGCTCCTGCTTTACCTGCCACCACTCTTATGAACTTCCTGAGACCCTCACCAGAAGCAGATGCCAGCTCCAGATTTCTTGTACACCCTGAAGAACCATGAGCCCATTAGATCTATTTTCTTTGTAAATTACCCAGTTTCAGGTATTTCCCACATAGTAAAACAAATGGATTAAAACAGCATCTCTGGAAACTATTCTCTAAATGCAAACAGTGTGCCTGATATATTTCCAAATATTCCCTGGGATATAGCACCTTCCCTGGTTGAGAACTGATAAAGCCCATATTTTACCATTTTTATAGAATGTATTGTGGAAGGCAATTTACCCAATATTTTGATAAAAAAGCACTTTCTTTGTGTTAAACTAAGTCCACTACTTGTGTAAGAACTAAGGCTACTTCTTCTTTTATTTATTTATTTATTTTTATTTTTTATTGCATTTTAGGTTTTGGGGTACATGTGCAGAGCATGCAATACAGTTGCATAGGTACACACATGGCAGTGTGTTTTGTTTGCTTTCTCCCCTTCACCCACATTTGGCATTTCTCCCCAGGCTATCCCTCCCCATCTCCCCCTCCCACTGGCCCTCCCCTTTTCCCCCCAATAGACCCCAGTGTTTAGTACTCCCCTCTCTGTGTCCATGTGTTCTCAACCCTAGAAGGAAATCTAGGCAAAACCATCCAGGACATAGGAGTAGGCAAGGACTTCATGACCAAAACACCAAAAGCATTGGCAACAAAAGCCAAAATAGACAAATGGGACCTAATGAAACTCCACAGCTTCTGCACAGCAAAAGAAACAGTCTCTAGTGTGAATCGGCAACCAACAGAATGGGAAAAAATTTTTGCAGTTTACCCATCTGACAAAGGGCTGATATCCAGAATTTACAAAGAACTCAAACAGATTTACAGGAAAAAAACAAACAAGCCCATTCAAAATTGGGCAAAGGATATGAACAGACATTTTACGAAAGAAGACATATATGAGGCCAACAATCATATGAAAAAATGTTCATCGTCACTGGTCATCAGAGAGATGCAAATCAAAACCACATTAAGGCTACTTCTTTCATATAACTGGTGAGACAAGAATGGAGACTAACTGTGTCAATATAATGTATCTGTTTGATCAGGAAATCTTTAACCAGGAAGATAAACCTGTAAGCCAGCATATTTTATTTTTTGCTTCAAGGAATTTTTATAAACTAATTTATCTTGGTGAATGATTTGGACAACAGTTAATGTATCTGGACAGACAGCTTGCTTATTAGAGCAACAGTCTGATTACTAAGACTTACTTCAAGATCCTTGGCTTGCTGGAGAAACGATTCTAAATGACATGTCCCAAACTTTTCCAAATCCTAATTAGTTCCCCATCTTGAAAGACCTGACTTCAATTACTCTATCCCAAACTCCAAAGGCCAAAACCTTCCTTCATTTCTTCCTCTGAGATACTATTGAGGCTATGAAGGTGGTGATCTTCTTTGGTTCAATGTTTAATGAATTCAATTTTGTTGGATTACTAGGTTTCTCTGGTGGTCTTTACATGGGGGCTGACATTGTTTATTGATAAAGGCTTTAAAATATTCCTGATGGAGATCTTTTTATATCCAGACCTATGAGTCCTTTGAAGATCTTAAATATTTATTCCAAGCTTGTTTGTTAGATTGATGTGTACTTATTCAGTTAGGAAGAGGTGAAAAAATTGGAAAAAGAGGAAAAGGAAGAGTTAATGAAGACAAGAAAGATGAAGAAAAGGAGAAGTGGTAGGTGAAGGAGGCAGCAGAGAAGACAAAAGCAGACAAGAAAAGAAGAGAGAAACAATATGGGAAATATGTAATAAGGAGGAATAAGAAAAAGAAAGAAATATACCTGACCTGTTTCTTTCTCATTTTTGCAATCATGGGAATCTACTGCGACTGTTTGTTGATCCCTGTCAGTATGATCTTAGCTACAAACATGGATAAGGAGAAGGAAGACAGTGAGAATAATTAGAGATAGAGGATGTATTCAAAGGTATGACTAGTCACTTCACTCCTCATTCAGCCGAATGCTGTCTCTTTGCAGAGACGGCTCCACCCATCCAAAACGGATTGAGCAATGCTTGAGATTTTACCAGGTTGGGACTTCTAGAATCTGACACATCATGGGCATCAATTAATATTTATCAGTTGACTTGACAAATAATTGAGTCATTTTTATGAACTTTCTTAGCCAATTTGAGGTTCTTTTAGTTTTTGATTTATTATGAAATATTTATTTATTAGGTTCATCCTACTGAGATATATATATTGCCTTTTTAGAAATTTCTTTTGAGGAAATTCAGAAAAATCTCTTCAGTTCTTCCTGTACCTCTCTCTATGATGGAGACATCTTAAACCTTCTGCTCTTACATCACATTTTCAGATGTATTAAACTCTAAAAGTGTAATCTGCCTAAACATTCATAATTCATATGTTTCTGTCAAGTAAATTTGTACAGGTGAAGGTGTGTGGCCAATAATGTATTGTTAACAAGTCTAAATAACATGTTAATATATAGACATCTTTGAAAATAAAATTTGTCTAAAGAAGAGCTTAGCCTTTTCTATAAGTATTTGTAATGCAGTCCAATATCTCACTTCTGCATGGGACAATCAGATATTCATTCTTCACTGACTCAGAATGTGTTTTCTTACTTCCCAAGCCATTGTATTGTAGAGTATACTATTACCTCCTGCAGAATCTGGGGTGAGTTCTTGCACTACCTATGGAGAAATCTGTGGTGATTTTCATTTAAAATGTTTTATTTGTCTTATGTGGAGCATATGATAGAAATGAAGAGATTAATCTCAGTAGAACCTCAGTCTGTTAATGTAAGCGAACTTTCTCTAACAACTTCATAATAAGCCGATGCCACAATTAACTTCCCTCAATGCATGAAATTTATGCTAAATGAGCCTGTATAAAGCAACCAAGAGTGTCTTAAACTGTGGGCTTGGGATGTATTATTGGCACTAGGAGCATTTCCAAGAATGGAAAGCCAATAACTGGATGGACATGAACTGTGCAACCAGTTTATGTAGGTTTAAGAGTGCAATGAGATCAGAGGATGCAACTCCAGTTGGGGAAGAGTGAATATATATAGGCACATATTTAAATACTTTTCACTCATTAACAGGATACATGAGAAAAGAATTCTTGAATGCAAAAATGTATTTGGTCAAGAAATCTAGAGTAAGCCCTAGGGACACTATTCAAACTCAAATCCAATATCTATTTCCAAAAATTTCTGTTTTAAATGGCGTAGACATTTTGTGTGCCATTATAAATTTTAGAGCAACAGAGGGGACATTAGTAAGGAGTAGGAGTAATGATCAGAAAATGAGGCCAGAAACTCAGTGTTCCCAGACTATCAGAGGGAGTTTAGTCTACAGCCTAGCAGAGACACTGCACAGCATTAGTGTGGGTCAAGAAGTTTCAGCAGGATGCTGTCACAGGCATCTGGGGCTTTGAGTAGCTTTAGATACACATTCATCAATCATGAAGGCTGTGAACTACTTCCAAATTTCACTTGCTAGGAAGATAACTATTAATATGTATTTGGCTAGTTCCTATACTGCTTGAGGTTTAGCCTGCAGGTGTGCATAGATCATTTCTGGAATTGGGTTAAATAAGTCATAAGTAATATTGAGAGGTGTGGAGGATCTAAGGTAGAAGGCAGAGCGTGAAAAAGAGCGGCTAGCTTCCCTCCCAGAGTATGCTGCCGCTCTTTTTCACTGTCTGCCCTCTACCTTAGATCCCTCCTTACAGGCTATACTTCCAGGTTTTATGAAGCTGATAGCAAAAATCAAATAAATATTCTTTATAATAGTCATTACCTTATTATAAATTGGACTATGATCAGAACATTCATTTATAATGTTTCATTAAATTATCCCAATAACTATGTGAACTATTAGAATTTTCATGGATGAAAAAACTAATGAGATATGGAGAGGCAAATAAAGTCCTTTCCCTTGTTTGATTCCCAGTTCTGTCCTCCTCTTCCACATATTTTGTTTTGGAAACATTCTTTTTATATCTCCCATATGACACAGAGCATCATCATAAATTGACTTGAGAAATAACCCATGCTAACATAGAGTAATCCACGGCAATTAGGCAAATTAAGCTCAAACAAGCATCATATATTATTACATATTGATACTCTGAGGAAAGATAATTTCTGAGACTACTTCCATAAACTTAGCCAATAACAGAATATATTATTGCAAAACATGATAGCATGATGCTGTTATATGATTCCATGTACATCATAAATAAGTTATATGAAGTAAGTTGTATATTTACCAGTTAGCTCTATCCTCTTACATGAAAGAAAAACAGCAGTCATATTCTCTTAAATCATGAGAGCTGTTTGTGCAGTTGTGGTTTTTCATAACCCTAACGATAGGTCTTCATCCTGCGTGAACACTTAGCAGACTATAGCAATATCACTTCTGTGCTTTGTTTAATGTCCAAACATTAAAGTTTTATGAATGACTACAAATAGATAACAAGTGCCAAGGCAGGCCCCAGTTGCTATTGTTAAGCAGTGTTTGCTCTGCAGCCGTTTTCTGAGCTCTGCAAACACATCTTCCATCTGGCAGCTGATTATGTTTTCAATTTTCTTCTGTATAAAGCAAGCCCATAGGCAATGCCATTTTATACATTTTGCTATTCAGGCTATGTGAGTAGCCTATCAAAATATTCTGAAGGAGTCCTAGTGATCAGTATTATTGATGAACTATCCAAAATTATATATAAATATTTAAGTATTGCTTACTCATTAATAGAATCTATGAAAAAAATCCTTGAATGGAAAGTACATTTTTGGTCAGCAGATTATTATTTTTTTCTTCTTCTTTCTCTTCTTAATGTGCATAGTTAAAATCTGCCTTTCCTAGTCTTTCAGTTTAAGCATCACTGGTGACCCTGTACCTTTAAACTCTGCTAGAATCAGAGGTCAAGTTAGCCAAGGAATCACCTCTTTATCACCATTTACCCAGACCTAAAATTTATGCTTCTTGCAGATTCAGAATACGGTATGCTGTGAATGAAATTCTAGTACATTTGAGCTACTGGAGTGGCAATATCTCCCATCCCTGTTCACACACCACACTGACTCACTTCATAGATGGGCTACTGCATTAGATTTCTCATTAAAGAAGTCTATTTGTTTATATATTTACACCTGGCTGTCTCATTCCAGATGACTTTTCCAGAAAACAATTTTTAAAAGCCTCATGTGCATATCTATTATAATTGATTAAAATAGCTAATTTGATAGTGTTTAAAAATAGTTGGTTTAATTTGCTATGAATATTATAGACTTGGATGTCAAAAACTTGGTCTTTGACCTAACTTTATCTCTAATTAATGATTTTGTCTGAAGCAACCACCTAGCTATGCTGGATTTCAGTTTTCACATCTGTAAGAGGAGAAAGGCAAGTATTCAGACCATTTGGAAGAGATAGAGATGTTTAGTTATCAGTTACTACCCACCAAAGAATAAAAGAATGGTCACATTATATCTGAGAAGATTGTCCTCCCTAAATTTTTCAGGAAGATTCATGAAGGAAATGCATTATACAATGAAAGAGAAAAGAAATGCCACCTAGTCAGAGAAACTACATTTAATTGTGTGATGGCTGAATTGCTCTAATCTGTATTAGTTTAGATTAGATCATTCCTAAGGTATCCTTCAGTTCCATGTAAATATATAATTCACTTACCTTTGCAAAGAAAACATAAAGGAAGTCAACTCATCAATCCACATAGTCTCTGATTTTAACAGACCAGCTTCATAATCAAGTTTCTTTTCATAATATAAGTACAATAGTTAATAATGTCTGGTTTTTTACACAAGTCTAACTTTAAAGATCTATCTATTATAGCAGCATCCTCAACTTTTTCGCACCAGGGACTAGTTCATGGAAGACAATTTTTTTCCATGGATGGAGGAAATGGTTTCAGGATGAAACTGTTTCACATCACGTCATCAGTCATTAGATTCTCATAAGGAGCCTGCAACCTAGATCCTTTGCATGCACAGTTCACAATAGGGTTTGCACTCCTATGAGGATCTAATGTTGCTGCTGATCTGACAGGAGGCAGAGGTCAGGCGGTAATATTCCCTGGCCAGCTGCTCACCTCCTGCTGTGCAGCCCAGTTCCTAACAGGCCACAGACTACCACTGGTTCAAGGCCCAGGGGTTGGGACCCCCTGCATTATAGTACTCAAAATTCCTGATGGAGGATAAAGAGAATCCACATCTAAACATCTTCTACTGAATGAATAATGAAACTTTCTCTACTATGTAAGAGACATTAATATGGGTCTGATATATTGAAAGAATTATAAATGGGATAAGTAAGACTTTAGTTTGGAGGTACAAAATCATTAAAAAGTGAAAGCACTGTAATAATATAATATACATATTTTTCATTTTAAATAGGTGCTTCCTGTAAATTGAAAGAAATAGTAGAAAGGTATTTTGAATAGAAGTTGAATCAGCCTCGGTTTATTAGGTTCACATACTAGTACAAATGGAATTTAAATAGTTATTTAAAAAACTCATTCAACAGTGTTAACTTTTTCTATGATAAAAAGTGTTAAAGAGTCTAATCCTTTAAAAATTTATAATTATGAAAAATATGAGAAATATTCAAATATGTAAAAAAGCGTAATTTACTCCTAACCAAAATTAACATTAATATTTGGAGATTTCCTTTAGCATTTTTTAACGTGTGCGGGTGTATATACATGTGTGTAAAATAGGTATAACATGAGAATATAGTTTTGAGTCAAAGTAGTTTTATTTAACCATATATTATGAGCATTTTCTAATTGCATTAAATATTTTTCAAAAGCAAAATATTGTATTATATATTGTTATATGAATATATCAAAAATTATAAACATTTTCGTAGAAGGACTTTATTATTCTATGATTATAGTGTAAACAGCAGACTTTAGAATAGGGAAGGCACTATTCTAAGTGCTTTAAATACTCAGGTATTGACTCATTTATTCTACCTAATAAACATGAAGTATCTGCTTTTATTTTTCTTATTTTATGAATATAAAACTGAGGTGCCGGCCGGGCGCGGTGGCTCACGCCTGTAATCCCAGCACTTTGGGAGGCGGAGGCGGGTGGATCATGAGGTCAAGAGATCGAGACCATCCTGGTCAACATGGTGAAATCCCATCTCTACCAAAAATATTTAAAAAAATTAGCTGGGCATGGTGGCACGTGCCTGTAATCCCAGCTACTCGGGAGGCTGAGGCAGGAGAATTGCCGGAACCCAGGAGGCGGAGCTTGCGGTGAGCCGAGATCGCGCCATTGCACTCCAGCCTGGGTAACAAGAGCGAAACTCCGTCTAAAAAAAAAAAAAGAAAAAGAAAACTGAGGTGCCAAGAAGTTAAATAAATTGAGAATAATAAAAACACCTACCTCACCTACCTTCTAGTAATACTATAACTGATTGCAGATCCAAAGATGGTGTTTACCAGCAGGGGAGCCTTTATTATGAAATGCTTTAGCCAGGGTATACTCAGTCTGTCTAGAATTATGGAAAATAAACTAATATTTATAGGGAATGTATTCATGGAATATAGCACTTATGCATATAAATATCTGACTATGATATTTAGATGTTTTATGGTTGAAACAGCTTTCTTCTTTGCAAGTGATGTGACTACGTACTATTCTTAGAAGCTGATGTGACAAGACAGGACTTGGAAAAATGTAGTGTTCTCAAATCTCTTCCCATTCCTTGCAATTACTTCAATATTTGAAGGAGGCCGAGGCAGGAGAATTGCCTGAACCCAGGAGGCGGAGGTTGCAGTGAGCCGAGATTGCGCCATTGCACTCCAGCCTGGGTAACAAGAGCAAAACTCCGTCTCAAAAAAAAAAAAAAAAAAAAAAAAGAAATTGTTATTTCCATATTGAGTAAGATCTTTGATTCATTTGAGTCTGATTTAACAATTTCCTTCTTTGTACAGTAGCAGATATTTTTTAAGACTTTTTATATTTTGAATCTGTTGCAGACAATTTTTCATGAGTTTCTCACATATATCTATGTATTATAAGGAATCACTTACTGCTTTTGCTCCAATTTTTTTACAAATGATTGTATGGTGAGCAATCTTGGAAGATAGAGATAATGCCTTCCTTTAGAGCAATGGACACTTACTGTACAGCATAAAATAATCAGGTTCATGTTCCTCTCTTATATTACAATTTATGGCATATTATGTGTCATATGATCTTTGCTTCACTCTTCACACATTAGGGTTTGGAGAATGGTACAACAAAGAAATAATATTGTGGCTACAGCAATCTCATAACTTCTGCCAACCTCCATGGAAATGTTGGAGGCTACAGTTTTAGCTTTCAAGGAAGGTAAAACCTCAGACACTTTACTGTTTTTGACAGGGTCAAATTCAACTTTAGAAAGATGGCAATAATTTACAGTGTCACCAAGAGTGGATAAAATCGTCTATATGCTCACTTTTGGTAACTGGCTAGTATCTTAAAGTCTATACTGTCAACTTTGTTAATTCATAGTTAAAATAAGGTCATTCCTTTGTTTGACTGTGGGCACTTTTTATAATTCCTAAAGATGTGTCACAGAGTATTATAACTGCCTTTATGTATTTATTTTCCAAATAGACTCTTGACCTCCACAGTACAGGGAAAAAGTCCAATGCATTCCTTATTTAGGACCAAATTAAATGCCCATTTATTAGGTAATAAAAATAATTAGTACATTTAATGAAGAAAAGGATGTGTTGGTGTCATATCTTTGCTGGCTCTGATTCTTTATTCTTTAGATTGTAACTATTCCACTGATATTCAATTTTCATTAAGTCTAAAAATTTCCTTGAAAATACACTACTTTTTTGAGTCATTTCCCACTACCAATTTGCTTGCCTTCTTTTCAGTAACTTTTCTTTTCATCACCTGTCAGTTGAAGTAATCCTCCATTTCAAACTTCACAGAAGAGAAAATTGATCATTTATAAGTCCTTTCACTCTGATAGCCCTGAAAAAGGAATCATTCACATTTTTTAGTCATATATTTCTTGAAATCTAACAAACCTTAGTCTTCAATTCTGCACACTCATCTTCTTGTCTAGTACTTGTCTCTTCCATTAGCATTGATGCTTTTTGTTTATCCTTTCAGACAAATTTATTTCTCTAATCTTTTCATGGTGAAATTTTATTTGGTTTAGTGATTTTTGTCCCAGCAGAGAGCTAAAAGCATTTTTTTCCTGTAGGGTGATGTTAGCTGTAATTTCTCAAACTCTCATTCACATGTACGAGATTAGCTTGTTTTCAAATTTTATGTCAAAAATATTGCAAACATACTGAATCAAATGATTAAAAACACATATATGCACATGTATATGTATGTATGTTTTCAAGTCTGTATGTATATATGATGACAATGTATGTTAGTACAAACTTTCAGGGCAACAAATTATGCATTTCCATCAAGAGTTTTAAAAAATGAGAATCTGTATGTTTGTCATGAAGTACCCTAAGGACACCATCTAAAATATAGTATGAAATAAAGCTTTTTGCTCAAGATAGCCATTGCACCATTGTAACTGGAGACCACAATTTTTAGAATCTTAAACATCCAACATTAGGAAATCTGAGCAACTTAAAAATACTGTAAAGAGAAACTTAATTAACATTAAATATATATGTGATGTTTAGTGAAAAACATTTTTGAAGAAATTATTTTGAAATGCTATCAGTAATTATATTGAGGAAATGAAACTATTTGGATTTTTGAATATGTAATAATTTATTTCCAAACTCTTCTTTGTAAAATGGGAGTAACAAAGTTAACTGTCTGAGTTTTACCATAAAGTTACAAAAATTTGTCTTTGTAGTTGACACGAAGTGGTAATTTTATTTCATTTTTTGTGTTAAATACATCTTCATAAGAACATACTGAATATTGCACGTTTTAATCTAAGATTTGCAACTCTAGCTATCTTAGACTTTGTGTTTTCATACATTCAGGGATGCATTTCTCTTCTCTATTCTTGAGCCTACGTAATATTGTCTTTCTTACTGCAGTCTAATAATTCAGTCTTGATATCAGACACAAAAAAATTAGTCACATTGTTTTCCTTCTTGAGTAGAGACTTGGGCTTTTGCTTATCAATATAATTTTTAGGTTTCTTTGTCCAGATATGGGTACCTAATATTCCAAGTCATATTTGTTGCATCTGTCATCCCAGCTATTTGGGAGGCTGAGGCAGGAGAATCGCTTGAACCCAAAGCAGAGGTTGCAGTAAGCTGAGATTGTGCCACTGTGCTCCAGCCTGGCGAAAGAGTGAGACTCGGTCTCACAAGAAAAAAAAAACAATTCTTTCCTCATAGATCTGAGTGCTTCTTAAAAAAAAAAATCATATACACATATGGGTTAGTCTATCTTTAGATTCTATTGCTTTCCCATTGGCCTATTGTTTATACTTATCTTTATTACTGTTGGTAAGAGCAAGTTCGTTCATTGTTTCTTCTTATTCATTTATTTAGAGATGGAGTCTTGTTTTGTGCCCAGGCTGGAGTGCAGTGGCACGATCTTGGGTCACTACAACCTCTGCCTCTCAGGTTCAAGCAATTCTTCTGCCTCAGCCTCCCAAGTAGCTGGGACTACAGGCACGCACCACCATGTCCAGCTAACTTTTGTATTTTTAGTAGAGATGGGGTTTCACCATATTGGCCAGGCTGGTCTTGAATTCTTGACCTTGTGATCCGCCCGCCTCGGCCTCCCAAAGTGCTGGGATTACAGGTGTGAGCCACCGCGCCCCACTCATTGGTTCTTCTTAAAGAGTGTTTCCCTTGTTAGGGCTTGGCAGAGGCAGATTGGGAAACTGGTAAAGGACTGAGGAAAACTGGACAGAGAAAGATGGGGAAGAAGAGAAGCAGTAGCAGGCAAATCACATAGAAGACAGTTTCAGTTTGAACCCACGGGGTAATACTCTGCATTATAAGTTATTCTTCAGAGTTTTCCAGACTCAAGACAAAGAACAGGTTGCATTATGACTTCCATGGACCCAAGGCACTTTTACTTTGTAGGCCCTTTTCCCTATTAAAATTTTTTAAAATTTATATTTTTTGACTACATTTGTAGAAAGATGAATAGAATTCATACTGGATGTACTATATTATGGATTCATTATTATATTAATATTTTCCTTCCTATTCTAAATTAAGTTAAAGTAGAAGCATTTGTGAGGCCCCACAAAGTATTGTGGGCCCAAAGCACAGTGCCTACTTGTCTAATAGGAAAGTCTGCACTGACAAGGAAGCTTGGCTTTATGTTCTGCTGTCTTAGTATTGCTTAATTGCTGCCCCCACTCTCCTCTCTGAGCACTGGGACAAGGACAGTCTTAAAAAAAACAGAATTGCAGGTACAGGCTGTTAGAAATAATAGAAAAATGAAATTATTCTAGAGGATCCTAACACTATGCAATAAATAGTCTTGGCTATTCTTGGTTCTTTATATTTCCATATGGAATGAGAATCAGCTTGTCAAGTTTTACAAATTCCTCTTGGTTTATTAATTAGAAATGCTTTCATTCTATGGATGAATTTGGAGAGAAGGAAAAATTTTCAAGTATTGAATTTTCCAAGTTATGAAAAAAATTATATATCTGTTTATTTAAGCCTCAAAATAAAATTGTATAATTTTCCCCAAAGACATCTCAGATGTTATTAAATATATTCTCAAGTATTCAGCATTTTTATTCTATTTTAAATATACCATAATAACATTTTTTATGTTCTATTTGTTTCTAGTACACAGAAATAGACTAATGATTAGCTTGATCAAACAAACTTGCTACATAATCTTATACATTTGAATAATTTATTGATAGATTCTTTTAGGTTTTCTTTCTATATAATTCTATCATTTGATAATGAGAGTTTTGTTTACTTATTTTCAGGTTGTATATCTCTTATTTCCTTTTCTTAGCTCAGTATACTGGCTAGAATTTCCAGAACAATGTTTTATAGAATTCATAATGGAAGGTATTTTTAATCTCCAATTTGAAAAGAAAATTTCCATGGTATTACTGTTCAGAATAATGTTTACTCTAGGTTTTGCTAAGTTTCTTTCCTAAGATTAAGATAATTCATCCTCTTCAGATTTAGTTTTAGTTTTTCAAGTATATTGCCCCCATGAATGACACTGAATTTTATGACTGTCATATACATTTTCAACTTGGTAATGCTAATAATCTATTATCAATTTTATATTACTGAATTTAATATGGTAATATTTTGTTTAATTTTTCATCAGTGCTTATGAGTGAAATGGGCTCTTAATCTTTCTCTTATTTGTCAGGTTTTTGTACTGAAGATCATGTTAAACACATTTAATATTGACTAATTATCTTTAATTCCATAGAACTATTCAGGTTTTTAATTTCTTCTAGAGTCAGCTTTGGTAACACAGTTCTTGGAGAAGTTGTTTATTAATCAATTCTCAAACTAATTGGAACAAAGTTGTTACTAGTATTGTCTTACTAGTTTTAGTCATTTAATGATTTAAAATATTTAAAAATATTATTCATAAATAATATTTTTATTGAAAAGTGTTATGAGAGATTTTCCAATTTTATTAGTCTTCATAAGGAACCAACTTTTGATATTTTATCCCATATTATTGTACTTTATGTCTGATCTTATTTGGATTATTTCCTTTCTTTTACTTTCTTTGGCTTTATTTCACTCTCTTTGGATGCATAATCCATTAATTTTAGTTTTTTCTCTTCTAATATATACATTTAAAACTAAAGTATTTCCTTAATTACTAATCTAATTTCATTCTAACAATATATCATTAAAATTACTTTCCAATTTTAATTATTTTCCTTTTGGACCTATGCTTATTTAGAACAACATTTTAACATTTCCAAACATATATGGATCTCCTAGCTATAAAACTTAATTACTCTGCATTCGAAAATGTTCTCTGTATTATTTCTTTAAAATTTATTGAAGCTTGTCTTTTTTTAAAAAAATATTTTTTATTGTACTTTAGATTCTGGGGTACACGTGCAGATCATGCAGAATTGTTGCATAGGTACATACATGGCAATGTGGTTTAGTGCCTCCATCCCCCTGTCGGCTATATCTGGCATTTCTCCCCATGTTATCCCTCCTCAACCTCCCTACCCCACACTGTCCTTCCCCAAGTCCTCCCCAACAGACCACAGTTTGTTATCCTCCCCTCCCTGTGTTCATGTGTTCTCATTGTTCAACACCCCCCTGTGAGTGAGAACATGTTTGATTTTCTGTTCTTGTGTCAGTTCATGAAGCTTGTCTTAAAACCTAATAATGACCAACTTTTAAGTGTTTTTTCAACTCAAGAAAAATCCTGAAGGTAAATTCTTAAAATTAAATGTTTCCTGTATAAATAAAAAAAGAGAACATGTTCAATAAGATAAAAGTTGTTAATTGTATTGGTCAAATTTTCACTGTTTTTACTAATTTTTGTCCTGTTGGTACATTATTGATTCTTAAAATGCATGTATTATAATCTCTCCTCATTGTTGAAATTTATTTATTTCTCTTTATAGTTCTGTTTTTTCATCTATTGTGGGGAAATTTAGAATTGTTACATATTCCTGGTAAATGAAATTTTTCTCATTAATTATGACTTTAAAAAATCTTTAGTAATGCCTTTTGCTTTAAAGTGTATTCTGATGGATATTTATATGGATACATCTGCTTCCCTTCAATTATTACTTGCATGCTTTTTCTACTCTTTGCTTTCAATTTTTCTGTTTCCTTGTCTGGTAAACATGTCCCTTGTAAATGTAATGTATCTGTTTTTTCTTTAATTTATCATCTTTTAAATGGAATGCTTATCTCATTTAATTCTAACCTAATTTTTGATATAATTGATTGTAAATATACTATCTATATACTTTCTTTTTCTCCTTCTATCTCTGTTTCTGTATCTTTCCTTTCTTAGCTTTATGGAAGTTAGTTATCTTTATTGTTGTATTTTTTTTTGCATTTTAAGAATAACACAGCATTTCTATTTATTTAGGGATTATATACTAACCTATATCCCTCACTTGTCAAAGTGTAACATTATTTGGCACTTTTACTATCTGCTTATACAAAGAACTTAGAACATTTTAACTCCATTGATGACTGCTCTTGATTGACATTCTATCATTGTACAACATTTCACTTAAACTTAGACAAAAGGCCAAGAAGTAATAATTGAAGGACATTTAAAACATCTCTCTATATTACTCGACACAAAACACTATTATTTCTTTATGTAATTAATTTTTCCAATATATTTTCATTTGTATAGCTTTTCATGTCTTCCTGCACTTTTCTGTTAAAGAAACATGGTCTTATAATGTTCTTTTTCTATTAGGGAATGCCCACCTTTTAGTACCGAAATACCTAGCATTGAAGAGGTGTTCACTAAATGGTTTCTGAACAGAAATAATAAAATCTTCATGACCTTTAACCCTTTTAAAAAGACCAGTACCCAAATTTTCACTCATCCTTGAAAAATTTTATATATAAACACATTTTCAAGGTATAGTGTGATGATTTTATGCACGTACACACACACACTGTGTAATTTTATTAACACAAATTAATCAAGACCTACATCATTGTAAGTAGTTACCCTTATTGTGTGTGTCTGTGTATGATGAAGATAACTAAGATCTACTCTTAGTAAATTTTAAATAGTTCTCATAAAACTATTTTCCTTTTTCATGAAGATATTCTTTTAGTAAGGTTAGGTGTTTATTTGATAGAGTCAGCTTGTGGCAAATTACCATGACATTGTTTTTTTGAAACAATTTTACCTTCTTTCTTGAATAATATTTTCATTTAATTTAGAAGTCAGTGTTGGAATTTTGTTTTTAGTTTACTATCTATATTTTCCTCTATTATTTCTAACATATGTTCTGAATCTATCACCCTTTTATTTTCTTTTACTTTTTTATGGTAGTTAATACAGTACAGAGTATAGCATTGTTTTATCTGTTTTCTATAGTGCTTAGCATAGTAGTTAGCACAAATTATAGACCTCAGTGAATGCCCTTACATGAGTTTAAAATAAGGTGTTAGTTTAATATTAATGCTAAGAGGCATGGTTTCCTCCAAACTCCTTATTTATAAGTGATAAAGTTTATAGGTTATATATATATATATATATTAGGTTCTCCCCAGCCTGTGATTTTAATCTTTCTTAGCCCTGTGAAATATGAGATTTGTGATCAACTTGCCTTTGAATTGGTCCTCACGATGTGGTTGCATAACAGCTGTGCATATGTGATGATTATTTTTTATCCTTCATTATTTGGTATTGTATTAGCTGTGAAAAGTAGTAATATGATGTTAGCGGTTCCTTAAGAAATCCCATTTAAAACTTGATAGTAGAAAACTGGTGGAACTCATATACCTAAGGGATTAATTCAGATACTAAGTAGCTTATCAACCTAAACTTGACAACTAAGTTAGGGTAACATTAGTAATGTAACCATATCTTCTAATCCCCCTCTTTCTGCATGCAACCGTGTTCCCAATCATTGCAATAATATTTTTAAGAGATTCATCTACAGAGTATTGTTTTAGAAAAGGCACATATTCTCATCTGTCTTACAATCTTTGAAACTAATAAACTATAGAACAAACTGCCATTCACAATTACTACAAAGAGAATAAAATACCTAGGAATACAACTAACAAGGAATGTAAAGGACCTCTTCAAGGAAAACTACAAACCACTGCTCAATGAAATAAGAGAGGACACAAACAGATGGAGAAACAGTCCATGTTCATGGTTAGGAAGAATCAATATCATAAAAATGGCCATACTGCCCAAAGTAATTTACAGATTCAACACTATCCTCATCAAGCTACCAATGACCTTCTTCACAGAACTGGAAAAAACTACCTTAAACTTCATATGGAACCAAAAGAGAGCCCGCATAGCCAAGTCAATTCTAAGTAACAAGAACACAGCGGAGGCACCACACTACCAGACTTCAAACTATACTACAAGGCCACAGTATCAAAACAGCATGGTACTGGTACCAAAACAGAGATATAGACCAATGGAACAGAACAGAGGCATCAGAGGCAACACAACATATCTACAACCATACAATCTTGGATAAACCTGACAAAAACAAGCAATGGGGAAAGGATTCCCTGTTTAATAAATGGTGTTGGGAAAACTGGCTAGCTATGTGCAGAAAGCAAAAACTGGACCCTTCCTGACACCTTACACTAAAATTAACTCCAGATAGATTAAAGACTTAAACATAAGACCTAACACCATAAAAACACTAGAAGAAAATCTAGGCAAAACCATTCAGGACATAGGAGTAGGCAAGTACTTCATGACCAAAACACCAAAAGCATTGGCAACAAAAGCCAAAATAGACAACCGGGACCTAATCAAACCCCACAGCTTCTGCACAGCAAAAGAAACAGTAATTAGAGTGAATCAGCAACCAACAGAATGGGAAAAAATTTTTGCAGTTTACCCATCTGACAAAGGGCTGATATCCAGAATTTACAAAGAACTGAAACGAATTTACAAGAAAAAAACAAGCCCATTCAAAAGTGGGCAAAGGATATCTCTTTTCTTTGAGTATTCCTGAGTGATATTGTTCATCATAAACTAGTAAAGGTTAAAAAAAAAAAGAAAACAGTGATTTCTGGGACTTCCATAGGGAAGGGAGGGAGGAATAAATAAGCAGAGTACAGAGGATTTGGGGGTCATAAAACCATTGTGTATAATACTATCATGGTGGAAACTTGCCATTAAACATTTGTCAAAACTTATAGAATGCAACCAAGAGTGATCCCTAATTTAACTATCAATTTTGGATGATGATTAAGTGTCTATGCAGGTTCATTTACTGTAACAAAAAAATTACCAGTCTGGAGATGTTGCTTTTTAGGGAGGCTAGGCATGTGTGGGCACAGAGGCTGTGGGAACTTCCTGTATTTTCTGCTCAATTTTTGTGTGAATCTAAAGCTGCTCTAAACAATAGTGTATTTAAAAAAACTGTAATGCTTTCAGCTTTTCTGAGTATACTGTGGTCTTTTATCTGGGATATATTATTGGTGTCTTTGTTGTTATATTCAGTATTTTTTCATCTTGAGTTGACACATAATTGTACATATTTATGGGACACAGAGTAATACCTTGATACGTGAATGCAATATGTAATGATCAAATCAAGGTACTTAGCATAGTGATCACCTGGAATATTTATCGTTTCTTTGTGTGGTAAATATTTAAATAGTTGTTTCTAGCTTTCTGAAAATCCACACTAAATTGTTGTTAACCATATTCACCCTACGGTGCTGCAGTACAAAATACAGAGAAAAATGAAAAGCAATTACCTATGAATTTTCACACAAATTGAGCAGGCGTTTTTCATTTTTGCTTATTACTTTCCTGTTGCTATTTGCAAATAGCTTATGTTACACAGTTTATGTCAAGTATAAATCCCAGTCTATGCTTTCTTTGTGCCACTTGAAATTATACTACAAAGTTGTCTTCTCTTAGTCTTAATAATCATTTTTCATAGCTACATAATATCCCCATGTGTTAATGTACCATGGTTTAGCAAGTCCTTCCCTATTGTTGAATATTTATTCTATTATGGGTAATGCTGCACTGAATATTCTTTAGGAACATATTTTGTCACCTTTGTTAACCACCTTTGTTGAACTATTTCCTCAGGAGAAATTTCCCAAAATGGAATAACTATAGCAAGGGCATGAAAATCTTTGTTTTTGTTTTTTTTTTTTTTGCTACATATTACTATAGTCCTTTCAGTAGTGTTCTGTTAATCTATAGTGACATAGTAGAGTAAAAATGCATTGATTTAACTACACTTTTGGGGCCATTGAACATGTTTATTAGTCATCATAGGCTAGAAACTGCTTTAATTATTTTATAAAGAATTTTGCTTTAATAATGGCATCTGTAATAGGACATTATTATTGAATGACCATAACGGGTCAATATTACCATATTTCCTAATGGTAATTCTGTACTTAACAATCTGTGAACATCAGTCTTACAAAATAGAAAAATAAATATTAGAGACCAGCTGATTAATGAATGACAATTTAGCATCCTGCATGCAATAGTATATAGTTTTGAAAGTTTGAAATAGCTTCAATTCTGAAGTAAACACTTACTTAGGTAACTGTTAAAATAATCAATCTGCTTAGCAGTCCTTTTTGTAAATATGGCACACTTTACACAATTTCCATTTAACCAATTCAGAAGTGTGAGTTTAACATTATTAAGTGTGACGGAGGAGGGCAGTAGTAGACCTTCCGATTTTCTTAATTATGGACTCTCAAATACTTTTTTACTGTTCCAATGTACACATGGTTTTGAGAATGCAGATATAGAGAATACAGGTTCAGCAATGCCAAGATAGATTTAGTATTTAAAGTTCAGTCAAATACCAAAAGGCCCAGAGGTTTTCTTCTGCACTAAAATAGCAAATCCCATTACTTTGAAAATCAGAAGAGAATAGAGTACCTCGCCATCTTACCAATACAGTTCCCTAATACTTTCATTATCATTGCAATAGATAACAATGCCTTTCACAGTGGTTTTTGCAGATTAGATAAATATACAGTCAACTTTTGACTATGCTTATAATATTGAGTTAATAAAACTCAGTTGGTCAAAGTTAATATATTTCCTCTAACTTGGTGAATTTCTAAATGCATTATCCAAGTAAACAGTCATAAAAAATGATCTGGTCTGCACCATTATAACACGTGTATGGATTTCATAATAAATTAAATCTGGATTTCTTTTCACTCTCCAAGATTAAGTTGTTGGTCACCTTAAGGGAACAGTAATTTGCAAGCTGTTGTGTAAGTTTTTTTCTGTACTAAATAATATTAAATTTCTGTCTAGCTCTACCCTAATATTGGTAGGTAAACTGACCTTCTTGTGGCAAAATAAATATCTGAAATTGATGAATATAATTTTAAAGAGAAGTCAGCTCTTTGCATGGATAATTAATATTTCTCTATACAAAAATGTATTAAGAAAAATTATCAACATATTGGTAGACTGCTTGCTCTGTCCCAAGTAATAAGCACATTTTATTAACATATGTTTAGCTAGCAAAAGTCTAAAACTAAAGGTAAAAATATTCACTTAAAATTAAAATGAGTTTTGTTTCAATTGCACATGTAAAATTACATAAATACACATAATACCATATTGCAACTTGGAAGCAGTGCTTTGGAGATAAATATACTATGTGAAAAAATAAATCATATTCTTTTAGAAGAGATTTTCTTTACTCTTTTAGGTCTTTGTTTATGTAATTGGACAATAATAGGTTAATTTGATTAAAATACTGAGAAAAACTGCTTAAAATGTTCACCAGGTTTCTAGCCATTAACATATGGATAAAATACTTTGCAGTTATTTTTATATTTTTTCTTCCCAAACGACTGTAGAACTACTATGTTTTACCAACAGAAGTACTGAACAAAATGTTTTGATTAAACCCTCCCCTCCCCTGTTCTCCCCTCCCTTTCCCTCCCCTCTCTTCCCCTTTTACTTCATTCCTTCCTGCTTTCTTTCCTGCCTTCCTTCTCTCTTTTCTTTCTTTCCTTTTCTTTCCTCTCTCTTTCCTTCTCTCCCTCCCTCCTTCTCTCCCTCCCTCCCTTCCTTCCTCCCTTCCCTCCTTCCTTCCTTCCATCTTCTCTCTCTCTCTCTTGCAGACATACACACACTTTAAAAATATTTGAGAGTGGTAATTATTTTCTAATGTAAGATTTAGATGTTTAGTAAGAAATTTATACTTTTTATACTTCCTAGATATTGGTATAGATAAGAAACAGTTACATTCAAGAATATGCTTTTTAAGCTAGGATTCAGAGCAAGTACAGTTATTAATGTTAAATAATTTAAGGGCTTCAATCTCTACCTTATGGGGTTCTCTGCCATGCTACCACATATCCATGTTCAAGATCTTGCTGAACATTTTATAGTCATTTGTCCCTGCACTTGGTATATGAATAATTTTTGAAGCTTAAGGAAGTACGTGGGAGCAATAAGATACAAAGCATAAAAATGGGCGTTCCAGTTTTTTTCTCTACTTTCGTAATTTCCTTCCTCTTCCCTCCTTCCACTCTCCCTCCACTCATTTCCTTTACCTTCTCCTTCTCTTTCTTCTAGTTTGGTAATCAGAAAATGATAGTGTGGTGGTTTAAATTTTGTCATTTAAGTTATTTAACAGGAAAAAGGAATACTAAGTTAACTCAAAATGGAAGCAAGAAATTAATAAAGATGAGAGCAGAAATCTGTGAAATACAAAATAAAGAAATAAAGTCAAAAGTTGGCTCTTTGTAAAGATTAACAGAAGTCATAAATCCCTACACAGATTAATCAAAAACATGATACTGAAAAAATTGCCCGTATGAGAAATTTAAAAATGGGTTGTCTTAGAGATCCAACAGACATTAAATGACTAAAAAATGATAAACAACTTTATGAGAACAACTTCACAATTAAGATAGAATAAACAAATTATTGGTAAAGTACAACTTACTATAATTGACAGAAGATGGGACAGAAAAACTGAATGGTTCTATATTTGCTAAAACCTTGGAATCTCATACCAGAGGAAGCACACACATACACACTCGCTCACACGCTCACACAAAGAAAACTCTAGGGTCAAATGGTTTCATTGGTGAATTCTGTGAATGATGCCTCTAGTATATATCTCTAGCTACATCCCTCCATCATTCTTCTGCTACAACCTCATTTCGTGGGTAGGGCTTTTCTTAGAGGCTTGTTTTCTACAGACTTGATGTTTCCATTTTGCACCCTGAGAGGAACCCCAAGTATGACTCTCTCTCTCTTCAGAGCAAATGAAAACAACAAATGTGCAATGTTAAAGAATGAGTCAAGAGATGAATATAATAACAAAGATTACTGAAGTATATATTAACAATATTTCTTTATGTTTTGACAGGTAACAAAACCTGGGATTAAAAGTTGAACTATTTCTTATTCCTAATGGCAAATTTCCTTGAATTAAGCAAGGCCATGTTTATTAAATTATTTTTTTTCTTCCTCCTCCTCCTCCTCCTCCTCCTCTTCCTCTTCTTCTTCTTCTTCATCATCATCATCATCTTCTTCTTCTTTTTTTTTTTTTTGAGAAGGGACACTTGCTCAGTTGCCAGGCTGGAGTACAGTGGCATGATCTCCACTCACTGCAACCAGGGACTCCCTGGTTGAAGTGATTCTTCTGCCTCAGCCTCCTGAGTAGCTGGGATTACAGGCATACTGCACTAGCCCCAGCTAATTTTTGTATTTTTAGTAGAGACAGGGTTTCACCATGCTGGCCAGGCTGGTTTTGATATCTTGACCTCGTCATCTACCCACGTTGGCCTCCCAAAGTGCTAGGATGACAGGCATGAGACTGTCTATTAATTTATTTTCTCTATTTCACTTTCTTATGAAAAGGATTTAGGATGGCTAAAATTAAGCATTTAAGGTAAGATAAACTAATTTTAGCCATAGATGAGACTCAAGGCTTCCTTTTAAAAAACGTTTAAAAGGAAGATAATACATTCTAGAAGGCAGCTGAGAGGATGTACATATTTCAGTTTGGAAGAGGTAGTAATGGAAAGAACAGAGTTCATTCTCACAATAAAAGAAACTAGGCTGAGGTTTTAATAATCACATTTAATTGCTATATTATATATGACCTGCATACATTCTCTTCAAGTTATACATTAGAATCCTTTTTTATTTGATAAAAATTGTATTAGAAGATGACATTATATGATCATAACCATATATCTAATTGGTGAAAGATCTAATTTAAAGGGGTCTAGTTGAATCAAAAGCACAAATTCTTTCCATTATACCTTTTCCATTAGGTCTATAAAGAAGCAGATGCAATTAATCAGATGCAGAATTTTACAACTATTTTATTACTAAAAAATGACTATGATTTAAATCCCTGAGGATGAGATGTTAATGAACCATGGACTCTTTTTCTGTGCAAAGCTCTCAAATATAAAGTGTTAATATTACAAATAATAGCTCTAAAGTTGTTTATTTCCATTTCTAGCAGTAACTTTCAGAGAGTTTGTATTTCTAGAAGTTATGTATTCTTACAAATCTTATATTCCATGACCACATCTAGTCAGGAGAAAGATATTGCATCAAAGCTAATTGTTATATCCCTTACAGACATTAATAACATTGTAGCCTCATGGCATTAAAGATGAGAATTTTGAGATCTTATAGCCATGGGGTTTCAGAAATGATGTATGATACCCCTGTCTTACAATACTCTTTTAATTTGGGGTTTAAAAAGTAAAAAAAAATAAGCAACGGTTCTGGCATTTGAAAGCAACTAGATTCTTATCCATTATTAATTCACGTAAGAAAAATAGCTATGATGGCAAAGGCCAGATAGTTATACACAGGCTATAAATATAGATGAATAATTTATTTCTCTATTAATTTTAAATTTATAGCCAAACTGGTTGAACTCTATTTTTTCTTTTCCTAGAAGGGCATACACCAGACAAAATACTGCACTGTCAACAGTCAAGAAAGACATAAAGTACTCAGTAAGCAAAATGAGATTTACTATATGCATATTTATCTTATTTGAATGACCCTCTATTTGTGTAAGCCTTTCGGCTTACTAGAAGGTTTGGAAAATTATGTCTTTTCAAAAGATAACCTTAAATATGAGGAAGTATTTGCTCTGCATTAGGCAGCATGCGATTTGAGAGCTACCTGAAGGCTCATGTGCCCCCCAATACTGTCCTCCTTAACAAGTTATTGAGTCCTTAATTTAGCATAATGTCTCATGAAATTTCTTTTTACCATTCAAATTATTTTCCTATAATTCTTAATCTCTCAGGGTAAGTCAGAAAATAAAACTATTTGTTGAGACTTGGAATGTTGTCAAGGAGGCTTTTGACAGTTTCTTCTGAGGTTATTTAATTTTGAGACTTTGGAAGAAGCTTATTCCAATGATAAGGTTATTCATACAACAATCATACAAGAAATATTTACTGAACAGTTTCTATAGTCTAAAATGAAGAGGGCAATCAATTTGGTGTTCTTCCTGGTATTCATTGAGGGCATGTGTGTATCAAACATAGGCATGAGTAAGTACATCATCCACACCAGCTTGCCTGAGGCAGGTGATACATCACCTATGAAGAATTGCAAAGTGTTAAACAAACAAACAAAATCAGGGTACCTAGCTGCACAGGTGAGTGGAAGTCTGCGGTGCCATCCTCTGGGGTCGGCCCAGCCCAGAATTGGCACATTGAAGTCTCTGGCTTATTAACATCCAATACGGCTTAGCATACATACTGACCACTATTTTAAATGCTTGCTTCAGCTTTGAAATATGATTGCCTATTACAGAAACCTAACTCACAATTCAAACATTTAAGGAATTACTATTATTAATTATTTACTATTGGGATACCCAAATTTCATCCAATCAAATAACAGGCTTCTTTACGCCAAGGCAAAGTAGTCCTAAACATTGAATCTGAGGGGTACTCAATGCCTCTTATTAATAGAAAATGCATATGTTACCAGTAAGCTGGGTGGTGGGCTCCATGTCTAATGCCATTCATGCTCTGTATAGAGCCATCTTCTACAGAAATATATCTGTTGCTTCCAACAGTAGGAAGGGGAAGGTATCTGGGGTAATAAAACTCTAGTTCCTTTCCACACTTTTTTTTTTTTTAACCCTCTGATCTTATTCTTTGAGGTGGTTGGGAAGATTGTATTTCACATGCCAAGAAGTGGCCATTGCTATGTCATTGGTTGGTATTGGTGGCCATAACCATTACCTCCTCTGTGTTCTATGAGGTGTGGTGATGACGGCCACCTGATAGTTCCTCACCTGGCAAAAGAACTCCTGAAAACACAAGATGCTGGGTTTGTGGAGAAGATAATATGGAACTTTCATTAAGGCTGCCATAATATCTTTGAGGTATCTCACTAACTTACCCTCCCTCTGTAACCAGTTATGCTTCTAGATGCAGCAAGAGGAGGGCTGGTAGCCATTCCAACATCTAATAATTTGCTTGACAATTCCCAGCCTTTTGGGACCAGCTAGTGCCAACTGATGAAGTGGTCTACTGACTTGGGGTCAAGCTGGTTTAGTAGGACATTTCTTCTTCTTGCCAATTAAAGTTCCTTTGATTACTGGAGGAAATTTAAATACAATGCTGTAATCTAGTTAAATTTTTGTCTACTATGTCACTGCAGCTACAAATGTGTGTCTTGTTCAGTTTTGTGACTTCTGTGCTCACCAGCGGGTAGGACAGCCACCATGTGGTCTATGTGAGAATAATCTTGGATATTTTCTTTTCCAGGATGGTCAATATGTCCCATTTTCCTATTCTTCCTATGAGGACAACTGGTCTTTTCCTTTCTGTTTTATCTCAAATATACCTTGCATTTGAAGTCTTTCAGGATTCTCCTCTAGATCCTTACAGATACTCCTTGGCATGGATGTAAAAAAACACACATGCATGAGGGAGAAATATAATAGTAGACATGGTGTTACACAACTTTGCTTGTATCTCATTCACATTTAGGGTGAGGAAGGGGGTTAACTAAACTGACAACAAAGCTATGGAATGTGTCAACCACATTAGGTCAAATACCCAGTGAACCTTCCCAAGTTGAAGAGTTTCAGCTAACTAACCTACGTTACTCTTAGCCTAGGAGGGTCAGGTAGTTTGAGACTACAGAATTGTTCTCAACTCTTTGTTGGCCAGTCATGAAGTCTTGGATGCCATGGCAGTTGATATGGGTCCACATATGGTAGAATAATCAATTTTTCATATAAGAGAGCAGGGAGAATGGTTTTTAATATTTTAGCACTCTGGGACCTATTGTCTTGTCTGGGTCATGGCTTTCTTAATATCTGCCTTAAGGGAGGACTTCTAGTATAATTTATGGACTATTCTATTCTTTAGTATCTCCACATGATTGTCACAAGTAGCCATAGTGCCTTTATGGTTTGAAATTGCAGAGGCTATTAACGATGCTTATATAACGCAATAGAGTATCTTTTAGGACGAGCATTTTTTTGACACTAAATTAGGAGAATGTTTATTAATTTTTACTACAAATCCATGAGAATTGCCAGCTTCCTGCTCTTTGGTACAAAATATGCCATTTGAGTAATTTAGTTGCTCGACATCTGTGGGTAAGTTTCTCCCTTTGCCTCCCCTCTTCTTTCTTTCCTTTCCTACCCTTCGTTTCTCTTCCATTCCCTTCCTGCCCTTTCCCTCATTCTCTCTTTCTTTCTCTTTCATTCACATAAGGCAGCCAAAGTAATTGTGATGCTTTGCTCAAGATTATTCAGTTAGGGCATGTGTTGGGGCTGAAATCTGAACTCAAGTCGATGACTCCAAAACTAGTGCTCTTAAACACTGTTTGAGAACACCAATGAGTGCTCAAGCCCACCTCCGATTCTAACTGCTGAAATATGTATGTGTCTACTTTTATCAGATTTTGCACAAGTCGCTTTCCTTGATTACTTCCAGATCTAATTAAATCCTTTCAATGACCATTATAATTCCCACTTCTAAAATATTCATTGAGCCCTGTAAACTATAGAGACATTCTCTTCATGACACTTATTATTTACTGGTGAAATATGAGACACTGAAGAATCAAAGCCAAGAATTACTCTCCAGCTTTGAAAACCACCACTGACTCCCTATGACTTACAAGATAAAATCTAAGCCTCAGAAACTTCACTTGCAAGACATTTTTTTTTTTTTTTTGGTCTGGTCCGAATGTACTTCCCTAGTAACATACTATGCCACTTGCTTCTTTTTTTCTTCTCCCCAGCATATCCTCCCTACCCAATCCTTCATCCTCACTCCCCAGCAACACAGATCAGCTTCTTCTCACCTCATCACATAAAAGTTTGGCAACTCTGACATGATGCCTTGAACGAGCATTGACTGAGAGGTGACTAATATATTTTGAGACTTATATTTTGTAGATTGCTACCCGAAAAAGCAGATAGTCTCCTCTAAAGCAGGGTAAACTTGAGAATTAAACCCATCAGACACACATTCTGTATAGCTTAGTGTTCAATTAATTATTTCTACAGAACACTGAGGTGGCAAAATAGAACTAGATGTAGACAGAGTTTAACCGTATCATTTAGTTAAAAACAACAATTTTGGACTCATGACTCATGCTTTTAGCCATGCAGAAGAGAGAAATGTGTTTTTCCAACCTTGCAGTTTGTAAGTGAAACAGCCCAGGAAATTCATGTCTGGGTGTGCTAGATTTCTGTACTCTGTGCTCTAGAGTGCAACAGACTATCTTCAAAACAAATACTCCTGAATCCATCTGTTCACACCAATGAAGACTTTATATACCTGCCAAACAGGTAACGCTTTTAGGAAATACAATCTTAATTAAGGACAACTATATTTTTTAGAGAAAAACAATTTATGAAGAGTAATTAGAACACTTTTTGAAAGAATTATGAACATAATTTTATAATTGAAATATAGTTGATTCATGTACCATAACTCTTTAACAAGAATTGTTTCTTTATAATTTTTAAGAATCCTTATTCCTATCTAATGAAAGTGTGAATAATCTCCCAAAATAATTCCAAGAAACTGATGTAGCTGAGGTATAGAACAATGAGCACCTTAGGTGGAAGTCTGTTTACCTCTGTCTTATTGAAAAATATAAAAATTGTCTTTTTGAGAAAATGTTTAATTGAGGTTAATTTAGTCTTTTAAAAAATTTCTTGCAAATAACAATAAAAAACCCAACTTCCATAAATTCCACACAAAAATTTCCCTTGCTACTGTGATTCCGCAGAAAAATGAAGTGAGGAAATAGCAAAGGAAACCCATTCTATGAAGAAAAATAGCTCATATTCATTGGAATGGGTGTTATCAGAAGAACACAGATAAGTAAATAATTTACCAGTAAAAGTGGGGTTCCAAGTGAAAAAAGCATTAAGTGTCCACCCCTGAACCTATTATTTAAATTTCTCAGTAGTTCACACAAACGTTGATGAAATATGATAGAGTTGATTATTTGTAATAATTTTAGAAGTGTTTTCAACCAATTTTTAGAATTCTGCTAAATGCTTAAAAGAAAAAGGTAATGCAACATAAACTATGAATTCAAGAAGAAATACAAATGACAAAAAATGTAGGAAAACGCTCCACCTCATACATATACAGTGTAATAAACAATAAAACAAGAACGAACTATAGTGCTTCCATGAAATTGGCAAATAGTCAAAAAATTTATCAGTTGCGGGAGAGAGAATAATGACAGGTATACTATCCACAGCAAGTGCCATGCTAAACTAAAATAACCTTATATATGCTAATAATACATAATTCTTAATGTTTAAGATTGATGTTCCTAGAAATTTGATTTCATTTTTCTAAATTTATTCCACTAAGAAATTTGGTCAAGTATTCAATTAAAAATACATAGTATAATAGTATGATTATACTATTGGTAATCATAAACCAATATTAAAAAAGGAAGTATATAAATATCAACATGGAATTAATCCTACCTGCAAAATGGTGGTTTTCAAAAGAAATTATGATGTATCAAAATGCTTATACCATATTAAATGTGGACCATAGATTATAACATTTAATACAAAACATTATTCCAATTTTCTTAAAAATATAGACATAAGTGTCAGAAAGGAAAATGAAATACGAAAAGTAGGTTTAGGATTGGGATTATGTCTATACTCTGTATCTGTTATTTTCATATTTTAAAAATTATAATGAGCATATGTTAGTTTCACAATAAGAAATAAAATGAGAAAAAAATAAGTAAAAACAGGTATTTGATATTAGTTGAAACTACTTCCTGATCTCATGGTTTCTTTGGGTCTTGTAGGTGGGTTTCAGACAGGGAGAGAAGCTTTTATGAAGGAAGAGGGGCATGAACCTAGACAGAGGAAGAAATAGATGTTTTCACATCTGATTTGGGATTAACCAAAGAGCAGATAAAATTGAGTTGTAGTTTATATGTAGTAACGGTATCTGGTTATTCAGATCAGTACTAAATGACTTTAAGAACTATATAAAATTTCTCAAACTAACTCTTTACAGTTCCAATTATTTCCCTCTATAAATTTTCCATGGTTTTCATCTTTAAAGTGAGGAAGGTTTATACTTATCTTTTTGGTGTTGTAGAAGACAGGAATATTCAAAGGGCACAAAGCTGAATCTTTGAAATAGGACAAATTAATCCTGAATTTTACTGCCTTCTCTCATGTGAGGGCTATGAAGTTTTGTGCAGCAGAGAGTAATGTGTATACATAGCTGCTCCTGTGTAAAAGTCTTTGTCCTCTTTCAGGGTTTTTTTTCCCCCCCGTACCTATGCTTTGGAAGTATCTTATATTTAACAAGATATGTGTAATCTTATCAGCATGAGTACATAATAAAACATGCATTGTATTTGGCCAAAATATAACACTAGCACAACAAGTAGGGGTTGAATATTTATGTCCCACTTGCCGGCATATTTCTGGGAATAGGATACCAAAAGCATAGGGACAGAATTTGTGGCAGCTGTTTTAAAGTTCAAAAGAAGAGAGAACTAAGCACGTGGGGACTTAGTCTGAGTGTGGGAAGAAGACTTGAATTTAGCAAAGAGGAGGCATTTGTAGTTTGTTACACTGTTCTCTCAGCAGATCAAGATTTTGTGAGTCCTACACCTTATAAAATTTGGGGACCCCCTTTAAATAAAATAGCATAAATTATGAATACAAAATCAGGTAAGAAAGTTAATATTTATTTTGAACAAGCGAAGATATCACAATAGTTGACAAATTTTCAAAGGTTGACAAACAGTAACTGTCACAAAATAAAAAAGTTTTTATTAACTACTTTTATACCTTTATGATGCCTTTTTTTGGTAATACCTTTGTATTCTCTTTGAACTCAAAGTTTTATAACGCTATTTTCTCTGGGGAAAATAGATTCTTTCATTTATCATTATTGTTTAAAAAGCTTTTTATTATTGATAACATTTAGAAAAATGTTAGTTTCAAAACTCATCATTGGTAATGATGTAAAGGTTTTAAGACTGTTGTCAAAGTTTGGGAAACTTTTATTGAGTTTGTTTCCTATATAAACTGTTACGATATACTGATTGGTTCCTGTATTACCACTGATTCGTGCTTTACAAGCATAGGGATTTTAATAAATTGTACTTTCTTTTTTTGAGACGGACCCTCGCTCTGTCATCAGGCTGGAGTGTAGTGGTGTCACCTTGGCTCACTGCAACTTCTGCCTCTTGGGTTCAAGCGATTCTTCTGCCTCAGCCTCCCGAGCAGCTGGTACTACAGGCATCCACCACCACGCTCAGCTAATATTTTTATTTTTAGTAGGGTCAGGGTCTCACCATGTTGGCCAGGATGATCTCAATCTCTTGACCTTGTGATCTGCCTGCCTCAACCTCCCAAAGTGCTAGGATTACAGGTGTGAGCCACCATGCCCGGCCAATAAATTGTACTTTGCATGACTCCCATCATAAAAGCAAAATGTGTGTTCATAATTATATAAGCTGAATTATCAAGTTTATTCACAATAAGAGAGAAATTCTGTTTGAATCAGGCTTTGGTGAAAACCAGTCTTCTGTTTAAAATCTTACACAAATGATGGCTAGTAGAGTTTTCTTCAGACTTAATTTTGGCTCCACACATTTCAATCTGTCTTTCTCCTCGACTCCAATGCACTTCTGGTGCTGGATATCACAGGTTGTACTGCCATCGTAATAACATTCTAGACCTGGATATTCATGACACAACGTGGTGAACTGGCACGGCAAGCAGTAAGAATCCTCCTGGATTCCATTTCTATACCAGATAGCAGTACTAACCCAAATTAATATGTCTCCAAAAAACGTTCAGGCTATTTCAGAGGAAGAAAAGGTGTAAAAGAAATGATACTAGGAATAGAATTCTTTCCTGTAGCTAGACTATCCTAACTCTTTCAAACTTTATGAAAAACATATGACCATGTGAACCCAATGCTAGGATCCCTCTAATGGCCTTGGAAGGGGCTGCTTCGATTGAAGGGATCTGAGGGCTGAGCTTCATTAGCTTTTCAGTAAATAGACTTCTGTATCCTGTAATCACATTTTAGTTAAAAGGGACTTAAGCAAGCTCAATTCCCTATACCCTGGATAAACAGTGCAGCCAGAACAAAGGCATTCCGGTAGTTTTTCAAATAAGAATCCAAAATTACTGTGAAGGGTGTCAGATATTAAAAAGCCAATTAGTATGATGGCAGTGATAATGAGAACTCTTAATGAAGTACACAAAATGGAAATATACATGTCTTTTCTCAAAAATATGGTCATACTAGAAATCATTAAATATTTAAAAAATCAATTTAGTTCATTTATGACTTCATTCATTTTCAGCACAGTCCCTTTTCAAAAACATAAAGCCATTCAAGAAATGATTTACACTATTATTAAATAATATGAGTATCAACCTAAGCTTTACATGACCGGCTTTCAGACTCTTTTCTTTTAATAAGGAATTTTAATCTATCCTTCTTAATTCCTTCCTAAGTTACTTTTAAAATAGTTTTGGCTAATTGTTTAATAAGATATTATAAATGCTTCTCAAGGATACTATCTTTTCTGTAGTTTCAATATATTCATGTGGAACTCACTACTAAAAATATTTCTAGTTCCAAAGTTACTGTATATTTATGAGGTTAAATTTTTGTCTAGGATGATTGACAAAAAAAGATTCAATGAATTACAGGTTAGAAAGGAACTTGTAAAGTTCATTTAACATACAACTCCGGTTTTGATCACATTTCACATGATGCCAGATAAAATCCACATTAATTTTAACTGTCTGAAAGAGGACTCCATTTCTTTTCTGATTTCCTATATTGCCTTTTATTATGTTCCTCCTATGTGCCAGTTACTGTGGTTATCAACAATGAACAGAACTCTGCTAGGAACATAACAGAACTCTGTTATGAAGTAAGTCATTGTGAGCTGGACAATCCTACAATCCTTTATTCACTATAGAATTCCTGAAGCCTAGCACAGGGTCTTATAATCAGATACCCATTACATGTGTTGTTCAAGTAACGAAGCTGGTTCCTATTTGAAGGTGGTTTCAGGTTTCTTCTTGGAAGAGAGACTGTCTGTTTAGTAAAATAAGTTAAAGCACAATTGTGACAGTGAGTGGTAGTTCTAAGGAGAGAGCCAGAAGGAAGCCAGGGAGCTACAGAGAACACAGTGTTCTGTATAAAAAGAGAACAGACATTTTGGGGGTAGACAGGGCTTAAACTACATAGGAGAAATAATGAAATTAATGAAGAGAGGATACAACAATAAGGCAGAAGTCTGGACTTAACTAAAGAGATAAATAGTCGGATTTCCAGGGACATAGTGGGAAAGGTCTAGGGTCTTGAAGAATGAGTTACATAAAACATTCATGTGTTGATATTTGAAGCAAAGCCATTTAACATTCTCTCATACCAATTGTTTAGTAAAGTGGCTGCATATAGACTTGAAACAGTGTGATGTGAGGAGTAGTGGTATAGGATCATTGTTCACTGCTACCAATGGGCAGCGAGAATGGGAGATAAAGGAAGAAAAGAGATGGAGAATTCATTGGAAAGAGAAAATCAGAAGAGAAGTTATTAAGACAAACAAATTCCTCCCTGACCTGAAACATCCTTAGCAGGAGATGTTGACTTTCCCTTTTCATGTAGGGTAGATCCAGTTTCATTTAAGTTGACAAGGACAAGTTGATTCCAGCAAACTGGAGGACTTGAAGATGTTGCATGTTTTGAAATAGGGGTTATAAATGATTAGAATTAATTGAACTGGGGATATTGTCTCTCCCTTGAGAGTGCTTGTGGGCAGTTTGATAAATTCTGCAATAAAAGTATGATCAACACACAATGCAAACAGACAGAGTGACATTACACTTTACCAACTGGGGAGGAATATCAGGAAGATGACACAGAAGAAGAAGTATGTGAGTGAGAGTCTAGAAGTTTAACGCAGAATTTCTCAGGAAGAAAAATCAGGAAGGAAACTTTGGGAATAAGAAATAGAGAGTGCAAATTCATGGAAATATAAAAGAGCAAGTTGTATTATGGAACTGAAAGCAGAGAAAAGACTGGAGGACCTCAAGTAAGAAGACAAAGACTTTGGGGAAATGACTAACTATAATTGTCTGCACTCAATTGGAGAGGTGAAATTCCTATTATTTTTCATATCTGGATTGTTTTCTGTTCCTGAAAAGGCATTAGATAAATCTTTTGCAATATATTTTGTGATCTGACCCAATTTGCATGTTTCTTTTCAAGGCTTTTCTGTTTTATATCAATATTTCATTCACAAAAAGACACAGTGACATATTATTTTCACCTGTCCATCCGTTCCTGGAGCTACAGGCATATCTATATTCCACGTTCTGCTCTAACAAATGAAATAGAGATGCAGTGAAACCGCATATGTGAAGAATGTTACAGGAAATCAATAATGCTGATAAAACCTCTAGGTTTAGCAGAAATCAGCCAATTGAGAGTTTTTATTTTGTTATTATTTTTTTCTGGCAAGATCTAAATTATTTATTGTAACACTAGGACAAACCTGAAACAAGTGAATAAAACAATGTAGGGAACTTTATTGAATCTTGTCTAGCTAGCCAGGTTTAAAACATAATTTTTTTAATTCCTCTACAAAGTGATTCTGAGACACACTGGAATGAACACATTCTTAACACATTTTTAAAAATAGGGAGTCACAGATTTTATCTGTGGGTTCAAAGTCAAAGTTATTCTTAAAGACTCTTCTCCACTACAACCTCTTCTGTAAAGGGCTTTCTGGTTCTATTCTACTTCATGTGGTTCTGTGCTGCTGACCAGAAAAAACAACTTTTATTGACAGGACAGATAGTCTAGGAATCTTTGTTAGAAGTTGAAAAGCCTCCTGGGGGATGACTCATTCTAAGATAAGAGAGAATGAAGGTACAGAAATTTGGTCTGAGTCACTGGACCAGTATTGGGTGAGAGAAAGCAGAATGCATGATTACGAATACATCATAGTTTACATGGAGTTGTAAGTGAAATGTAGGATGAGAAAGATTAAAACACCTGAGGGAGCTAGAACAGAGGAGGAGGAAAATACCAGTGCATTGTTTAACAGCATTTATACTAAAACTTCAATGATAATAAAAAACCCACAATTCAAATATTATTGTGTCCTATATCCAACAAGTGGCTCAGAGCTGATGCTAATGGGCAGTAATGCCTCTTTCTGCCATCTTCCAGAAACATGGAACCCTTTGCACATTTTTTCTTTTTCTCCTCCTTCCAACCTTTTCTGCTTCCTTCCTTCCTTCCTTCCCTTCCTCCCTCCCTCCCTCCTTTCCTCCCTCCTTCCTTTTCTTCCTCCCTGCCTCCCTCCCTCTGCTCCCCCCTTCCTTCCTCTCTCCCTCCTTCCCTCCATGTTTTCTCCCTTCTTTTATTCTTTCTTCTTGTCCTAGTTTCTTTAGTGTTGCTGTAATGGAATACCTGAGACAGGGTAATTTATAAAGAAATGAGGTTTATTTGGATTCTGGTTTTGTAAGCTGTACAAGAAGCATGGCACAAGTATCTGCTTCTGGTGAAGGCCCCAGGCTTCTTCCACTCATTGTAGAAGGCAAAGGGGAGCAGGTGCATGCAGAGATCTCATGGCAAGAGAGAGAGCAAGGGGGGCAGTGCCAGGATCTTTAATTACCAGCCCTCAGGGGAACTCTCCTGGTAATGAAAGTTCCTCCTCCCAAGGAAGGCATTAATCTATTCATGAAGGATTCATTCTTTTGACCCAAACACCTCCCCTTAGGCCTCACCTCCAACACTGAGGATCAAATTTTAACATGCGGTTTCCTGGGACAAACATCCAACTATAGCATCTTCCTCTCTCTCTCTCTGTCTTTCCTGATGAAAGTGACAGAAACCCTATTTGAATTAGCTTGGAAAATGAGAGGAATTTATGGGAAAAATACTCAAGGTATATCAGTGAAAGGTTAAGTAAGTGTAGGGAATGGCAATTGAAGCTAAACATTGGATGTAACTCTTAATAAGGAAGTGAGGGAGGACAGGGATCTTTCTAGGTCCCTTCTGTCTTCTCTTTCTCTGTTTTGACTTAATTCTCTCATGATGCAAACTAGGAGTCTTCCACATGGCAAACAATATGATTTAAAAAAATCTCCAGGGCCTCATCACTTGTTTTTCAGGGAAAGCTGAACCTTGCTTAATCTAAGGTCAAGTTATAGAAGGTTGCATGGATTTTGTAAGTGAAACCTAGGGTGAGAAAGATTAAAACCCAAACTAACCCAAGTAGAGGGTTAGTTTGAGTTAGGTATCCAGCATAAAGCAAATAATATAGATGGAAGATGGAGAGGTAAGGATGCTTTTAAGAATAACTAACCTTTCAGAACTCATATTAGTACTTGGGTGAGAGCATGCCTTTGCAGATGAGAGGCAGTATTTTCAAAAGAAAAAGAAGGGATCAAGGGCAGACATAGGAACCAACATCTACTAAAGCGAGTGCATAGCCAGCTGTGCCATCTGTTGCATCAATACAGATATTCTTAACCTCTGTCATTGACTTACACAAACACTCAGGACTTTTGTTGGCATTGGTAACAGTGGGAGCCAGTGGACATCAATAGCAGGATTCAGGCTTTTAGAATCATTATTGATAGGGAACAGCATCATAGTGAGCTAAATCAGAGGAAGAGGGAAACAGTACATGCTATTTAGTAAACAAGATGACTAGGGACTCTGAACCACAGGGTATTTGAGTGTGGATTAAATTCCTATAGATTAAATGATGAAGTGAATAGTTTAGGTAAGATGCCCTTATTTATACTTTAGGTTGCCATGGTCTGGGAAATATGGACTTTGTATGTTTATAAGCTACGTAACTGTGCATTTTATCAGATGTTGATCCTAGCATTGCAGATGCTCAATCAAAGGAATATGGGTGCTGACTTGTGTTATGAATTGCACTGCCTCGAAACTGTGTATTTCTTACATATTCATCTTCTGTGTATGCCTTTTCAAAGTAATTTAGTTATTTAGTTGGAGAATGAAGTCATGGATCGTGACCACTTAAAACATAAATATGTAGCAATAAAGAAATACTGACTAAAGGAATTAGTCAAGTGATTATGGGTGTCTAACATGCCATAAATTTATCAGGCACAAATTTATTACCTGTGGTGCTTGAAGGAGAAATCACTGCAGCAGAGAATAAAGATGGAATCAGTATTTGGGATTTAAGACATTTATATCCATGAGTCCATACTCATCATGACCCACTTTGGAAGCCTGATCACTAGATTGGGAGGCATCTTGGACAGGGATGTGTCTGGGTAAGGCAGAGCATATGGTCCTCAAAAGGGAACTAGAGTAATAGGCAATACTTAGCTGGGGGTTAGGAGGAAGGATCAGAGCAGAAGTTTAGTCTTATGAATTGAAACAACCAAAGGAAAAGAAGGAGAGAGCTTTGACCTAAAGGGCAAATGAATTCTTAGGCGATATCCACAGGAACATTAAACCTGAGTTTCATTGTTAGAGAAGTTATCTGAAAAAGCAACGTGGTAAGCCAGCCACCTTGTCTGACAAGAGAAATTTTAACTCTCTGTGAGTGTTAGATTTAAGCCACAGTGGCCCAGACCAGGAAGGAGGTGGTAAGAACATGAGAATTTCTTATATATGTCAGGATTAGCACAGAAACTGCAACAGGTAAGAGTTTACATGCAAGTGGGTCACCAATAGGTTGAGCTGTAAGGAACTAGCCCAGCTACAGATGAAAACAAGGGAAGATTGATAGACTATCTTTTTAACTGAAGTAAGTTGTCATTTAATACTGTACTCTCCTTCTTAAATTTTAAGTGCTTAACTGGAATGAATGAAAATATTGCTCAACAACCATTTAATGTGATTAGATTTCAGAAGATGCACATTATCTAATTCTATAAGGATATGCGTATGCCATTTCAAGAAATGAGTTTTGATCTATGAGTCTTTTTACAGAATGTGGTTCCAGGACATCAGAGTTTACTGTTCCCTGGAGTAAATAGTTGCTGGTTTGAGCACTTCAGTGTTATCTTGGAATCATGAAACCAGAAGCACTCAGAAATACATAGTGCCCTTTGTGGGCAGCTCTCATTGGTATGGTGCAAGAGTTGTATTCAATCACTTTGTCAGAACAATGACAGCTGTGAGAAGGAGCCCATGAAGCTATTCATCAAACTCTGAAACAGCTAGCACTTTACTTGTCTGGAGTTATTTACTAGTGGTTGATGATGACACAGTTGAGTGAGGCAGAAACTTATGAGGCTTCTTGACTCTTTTTGGTGAGAAGGTCATTTTGAAAAGGAGAATTGTAAGGTATTTAGTACACCCAAATCTCCAAATCTAGCCTTTCATTAATATGGTAAAACACCACCAAAAATAGGGAAAAGTGTTTTTTAGAAGGAAAGGAAGCTGTGATGTTATAAAAATTTGAATTCTGTCACTCACCATGCAATCAGAAAAGCAGAATCACTAGAATATAAAAATAATTGCAATACTTTGAGAAGAACTAATAGAAGCACATCTTAAACTCTGCTCCTAATTAGACGGAAATCTTTAAAGAATTTAGCATCTTTATAGTCAGTCATCATCTGCAAATACTGAGATTTGGCAAGGTATTTTTTGTTTCTTTTTAATGTTTACATTTTGTTAAATATGTGATTCTTCATGGATATTAACTTTATCTTTACATGAGGATTTTGAAATCCCTGTAAGTCCTTCTTTTAAATCTTCTTCAGAATATAAAAGATTCAGCACAGACTATCTTAAAAAAAATCCTTGAATAGAGATTTCTAGCAGAAAAATTGGTGGATAAGCCAACTCTCAGATAGTTTATCATGCTATAATTTTGTAGTCAATACTATTTGATTAAATATCATGATCTTTAAATATATCTATGCAACTATAGTATAGGCAGCTTGGAGAGGCTTGCATCTGTTGCCAGTCTTGAAATCCACAAAAACATTATACCTGAAAACTTGAATTCAAGTACAATTCAGGTTGAATCCCCATTTTTAAATATATGAAATGTATGACGTAAGCTTCTAAGAGTTTTAATTAAAAATATCTATCATATCTTCCAAATTTAGTTTCAGCTAGTAAGAGTAAAATATTGTGTACTTCTTTGAGCTGATAGCCATCTGCTACAGGAACATTCAAATGTCAGCTCATCAGAATTTAAAAGGACTTCCTGAACAGAAGTTCACTGAAATTTAAGAAACTTTAATGGAACTTCTGTTGTGAAATGATACTGTCTTGACTTTAGGCTAATCCTCAAAATGCATCTACAAATCCATCTCCCAAAATGTCTCCTACAGAGAAAGAGCTGGGCTGGTTTTACAATTTTTATGGCAAAGGTTAAAATAAGTAATTTCCACAACAGCTGTCGACATATAGTCTATCTTTGGAGGCTGCTTTCCCTAGAGAATTTTATTTCTTCAAATGTCATAATTAGAATTTAATCTCCAGTGACTACTCAAGGAAATCTGGCAGCAGGATGCAGTATGGGTCACATTTTAATTACGAATTCATCTTTCCCATCTGAAGGGCCAGGAGCTTTTTTCTAGTCATGTCACGGAAACTCCTATGCACTGTGAATAATTAAGTATGTTTTTCAGTGGATAGCAGTTGTTTCCTTAAAATTCAACAAGATTTATCAGAGCATTAACAGATTTCTTGTCCCACCAAAAACCGACAGGGTGCAAAGAAGTCAATTTCCAGGCAATTAGAGCGGTAAGTTGTGTTCATACACACGCTAGCGGTGTCTGTGACAGATGTGTATCTGTCAGGGTGTTTTCACGCATTTGTTTATCAATTTTCTTTCTTTTATTAAACAAACATTTATTGAGTAATTATTTCCCAGACTTGAAGTTGGAGAAACAAAGTAGAAAAATACTGTCTTTTCCATAAGAGAGACATACCTGCATCTGGTCAGAAATTATCATCAAATGAGTCATACAGTGGAGTCACATACATGGTGCTTTGGAAACACCAAGAAAGAAGCAGCTAATTCTGCTTGAAGAGATCAGGAATGACATGACAGGGGAGGTGATAGCTCAACTGAGCTGTAAAGAATAATAAGCAGGAAGGAATTTGTTATGAAGGAAGGAGAGGGAGTTCCTGACAAAGGGAACTACATCTGTAAAAACAAGGACATTTGAAGGCTCCTGTAGTTGGTGTAGTGAGGAGAAGTAGTAGAATTTTTTTGCATAAGTAGTATAATATGGCATACGATTCAGGAACAGGGTTTATTTTAATTCCAGCAGACACGCAGACATTATGGGCAAGAAATACGTCTTCACAAAACAACATAACGTTGACCATCTCAGCCCTTCAGACCGGATTTTTGAGTAGCTTTGTCTCTTTATCCCAGTTACCCGAGAATATCTATCATTTTCCATTTTTTTTTTTGTGAAGTAAGAAAAAGTGGTATGACCGTACAATGAACTACTACTTAGTAACAACAACAAAGAAAATGTACTACTGAAAAATCCAAGATAATGAATTAATTTCAAAAGAATTTTACTAGGTGGAAGAAGCCAGAAACAAAATACTATATGTGATTATATTTCAGAAAATTCAAGACTATGCTGATGGAAAGCAGACTGGTAGTTGCTAGGGTTTGGGGTTTGGGCAGAGAATATTGAATGTGGGGCATGAAGGATATTTTTAGATAATGGAAATGTTCTATATCATGATTGTGGTGGTGGCTATGGGACTATGAGGAATTCTCAGAACTCATCAAATTATTTACATAAAATTGGTAAATTTCATTGTTTATAAATTATAATTCAATAAAGCTGACAACAAAGGTGAGCCATATCGGAAACTTTGGGCTGGAATTGTTAGCTACAGAGGTGCTAAGAAAACAATAGCCTTGCTAATAAAAACCTTCAGGATGAGGCTACTGAACCGAGCTTCTCAAGTATTTAGAGATAAAGAACCACATTGGCTGACACTGAGCAGAATAAGAAATTAAAGTCTACGAGCTGTGATTTTTCCAACAAAATGTAATTTGGGGACTTTAAGAATGAGTAGAAACTGTAAGTACAATAATAAAACTGAGCACTTATTTTCTGTCAGCAATGTCTTTAAACACTTTACACATATGATTTATTTAGTTCTCATGACAACCTTGCAAGCCTCATTGTTATTCTCATTATTCAGGTTAGAAACTGAGGCACAGGGCTATTAATGATCCTTGCTCAGGATCATAAATCTAGTAAGTGTAAGAACTGGGATTCAAAGTCAGGTAGGCTGCTTCAGAGCCTATATACTTAAACACAAAGGCATTATATTTGAATTTAAATTTCATTATAGGAGTAGTTTATATTCAACCCCACACAGCTTGATGTTGTTGCATTTTATTACTGAAGTATATTAATATTGTTATTTTATATCATGGCAGAACCTCTCATGACCTATATAAGACAATGTGGCTGAAGGTAATTAGAACAGGAAATACATTTTCCATTTCAGATATAGTGTGACATTGAAGTTAATTAAGTACACTGTTCTTATGCATTTCAGTGCCTTCTGAAGGGGAAAATTGGTAGTGACCATCGGAGGTACAAGGAATACCCCCAATAAACCAATACTTGATATTGGTGAAGTGTCTACATGAAGATAGAAGTGAGACTTCCCTTACCCTGCTAAGAAGGATAGCCACAGGCATGTATTATCATAGGTTTAATAAATAAACTCAATGGATTAGATGAATAAAAATCATTGGGGAGTATTAAGATGATCTACTAAAATGTAGTATATATGCATCCACACACAGAGCTCTCCATTTACAGTGCTGTTTTGAAGTAAGCTATTAGGTGACATTATTATTGGTCTAACATACTGGGTGACACTATTGGTTTATACTCTCAACGGAGTGAAGATAATGTAGTAGCACATTTATAAGCACAGAGAATCTTGCCTCTCTGTTTCATTCTTTATTTTGTACCAATACAAATAAGAAATCCTAAGAAGTTATATCTGTGCTGAAAACCAAACATTCCCTTGATTAGGTTCTCCCAAAGTCTAAGCTGGGAGAGACAGAACAGAGAGCAATGGCAAGTCAATCTGGTCATTTTCTTGAGTTGCACTAATGTAGCCTTTATCAGTAACAATAAACAAACAAAACAAATCAAAAAACCCTAGACTCCTATTTTGACATCCATTTATCTCTATCGTGTGTCTATTGATTGGTTCAGATCTTAGCTGGCAAAGAGAAAAGTGTTATTAACAGACTTGAACAGAAACAACAATGCTGATTTCATTATTATTTTTTGATTTCCAGTAAAGGTGAAAGGCAGAGGGCAACATTGGGCATAAGGGCAATATGAGGATCAGGACAATGTAGGAAAGAAAAATAGAGCAGAATACGTCTCTCAGTCTCTCATATAATGCATTCTTCGTCCATGTTACGTAAGCCTCGTCTACTTTTCCCTCTACCATGGTCAACACATACATACACGTCATCTCCACCACACCCATCACAGCAACCAAAAACAAGAACTTCTCTCTCCCAATAATTTCTCCACTTTTATGTTTGTCTTATCAAATCCCAGTGCCCAGAGACCACCAAGAACAGAACTGTAGTCAAACAAACTTAGTTGTATTAACTCACTGCAGCAAGAAAAGCTGCAGCCCATGGGGAAAATAATCTCAGTGAGATGGCATTAGGAGAGTCTTGTCAAAGAGTTTGGATTTGCACTGGGTGATCTTTATGTCCGTTCCTGATAGTGTTGTCAGGAAATGTGGGCTATTTGTTGTGTGGGTACACTAATAATGTTAATTTAAGAAGTAGGAGGAATTAAGTAAAGCTATTATTGATGAGAGATTATTAGTTGCTCAGAAGGAAATGTGGTTGCATAGTGCCCTTGTTTTTGCCTTGTTCCATTAGGGTTATATATTAATCTTATCTGATGTTGATATTCTGTGAAATTGTTCATGTTCAGCAAGGAATGGCTCGTGGCTGCCAGGCCAGCTAACACTAGTCAGCTGTCAAAGATAATTGTTTTTTTCTCTTTACCTCCCTCTGCCCTGCCCCCTCCCACCAATTTCTTACGGTCATCAATTTCTCTTTCCATACTGAGGCAGCGTGAAAGTTTGTTCTCAGGGGAGATAAAAAGGTAGCTGTGTTAGTTACAGGCTTATCATTCATTACTGAATTTTAGAGCAGAAATCCTGAAACAAAGAGGAAAAAAGACTGTCTTTTAAGAAACTACTTACGTGTAAAAAGGGAGGTGTATTAGCTGTGTATGTGCTTGGGACTATAATTTATTGGAGGTACAAACCCATTCATAAAAATATTTACAGCTGCATTATGGTTATGGTCACTAATGAGACTGAGTTATTTAAGGAATGCAAAGATATTAACAAAAGTTTGGTGATAGTTCTGTTTATGTTAACCTGGATGTGATTTTGCTTTAAAGACATAAAAATAATTCAAGAAAGGTTATTTAAAAGGTATCAGTAGATTGAAGTATTTTAATATGCTCTTTCATAGATGGAATATTAATAGTAGAGAAAAGTACTATATTTCAAGCATAATGTAGCTAAGACTCAAATGAAAATTTCATTAGGTTTATCTTTAATAGCAGATTGGAAGCACCAGAGATTGCTTTCTATACATAATGTGAACCTAATGTAGGATTTTCAGTACTTCAATAATTCTCTTTTAAGAGAATTACTTTTCTTAAGGTACAGACTTCTCATTGGCTTCCTAGTTTGGGCTTTTTATTTATTTATTTTTCAAAATACATCATGTTATTCCCTGCACTTAAATGGTTGCTACAGAAATAGTTATGGTTGTAACTTGCTTATTAAAAGTACATTTTGGCCATTTTCAAGGTTTCTGATACATTAATTTATCTATATATGAATGTTCATCTATCCGTGAACAGATGTCCAAGAAGGAGCCAATGGCGAAGAAACTGCTCAATTTTCACTACGTTTGATTGGAATAAATCTGATTGGCTTAGTTTACTTAACATGACCTCCAATTCCATCCATCTTGCTGCAAACGACATGATTTTGTTTATTTTTCTGACGGAATAGGATTACCTTGTATGTATGTATGTGTATATACATACACACATACATACACACACCACAGTTTCTTTATCCATTCATATACTGATGGGAACTTAGCTTGATTCCATATTTTGGCTATTGTGAAAAGTGCTGCAATCAAAACTGGTGTGCAGATGTCTCTTTATACATTGATTTACCTTTTTTATTTTTTTAAATTCCTGCCTGCATTTTTTTTTTTACACTCAGAAAGCCTGAAGTGCCCCCTTTCAACAGTGCTGTCTCATTTATCTTTTTATCCCCTCTAGAGAAATGAGTTCTGGAGACCACTAGGGAAGAGTTGGTGAAAATAGGGAAACAAAAGAAGGCAATGAGAAGGGAAGGCTGATATCAGAGTCTTTCCTGCTTCTGTCAAGGCATAGTTCTGGTTAGAAAATACTGATAGATATGTATAGACTGAAGACTTTTTGTCCCAGTTGAAATGACCAAAATTGCCGCCTCCCTATGAACTAAACTACAGACTTTATTCGGAGTTCAATAGATGGTCTGTTAACATTCACTGTGTGTTCCAGGGTTCAAGGTAGAGTACCACATTGCATGTTTTTTCAGTCTTCAGTATGCCAGTTTCCTCAGTCTTTCCTTGTATTGATGAGGATTACCGTTACAATCAAGAGGATTAGTAGTATCTAATTGAATGTCTCTTAATTTGGATTTGTCTGATATTTTTCTCGTGCTTAGTGTTGGGTTTTTAATTTGCGGAAAAGTGTCAAAGATATAAAATGTCTTTCTTGTCACATAATCACAGGAAAACATGAGACCATTGAAGGTGGTAACCCTGATCTCATAGTAGCATTTGCAGGTTTCACCACTGTAAAGTTGCTATTTTCTTTTTTCCCTTTTCTATTCCTTGAAAGAGAGTTGCTAAGTATATCTAGCTCACTCGTGTGTGTAGGATGGGATTAAACTTCACTCCTAGAAGAGGGAGAACCTATAGGTATTATATGAGATTCTTATGTAAAGATAATTAATCTCTTCTGCCTCATTTACTTATTCAACCACGTGTTTATCAGTATAGACTCATGAATATATATTTTATATTTGGGTTGTAATTCAATATCACAGTAATTTTATTTTTATTGCTACATAATATATGTATATTTTTGGTACATATAATTCACATCATTTGTAAATTTCAAATCAATGTAACTGAGATATTCATAACCTTTAATATTTATGTTTTCTTTATGTTAGAAACATTTGAATCCTTTTCTGCTAGCTATTTTGAAATACACAATAAATTATTGTAAAGTATAATCACCTCACTGATATGTCAAACACTAGGTCTTATTTTCTTCTATGAAATTGTATATTTGTACCCATTAACCTGTCTGTTTTCATTTCTCTCACCCCTTTACTCTTCCCAGCCTCTGTAAATCACCAATCTTCTCTTTATCTTTAAGAGTTTGACATTTTTAGCTCCCATATATGACTAAGAATGTGCAATATTTGCATTTATGTCCATGGCTTATTTTTCTTAACATGACCTCCAATTCTATCCATCTTGCTGCAAATGACATGATGTCATTCATTGTTCTGATGGAATAGTATTCCCTTGTCTATATATACCACATTTTCTTTATCCATTCATATACTGATGGAAACTTAGCTTGATTTCGTACTTTGGCTATTGTGAATAATGCTGCAATACACATTGGTGTGCAGATGTTTCTTCAAATGCATTGATTTTCTTTTCTTTTCTTTTTGATAAATACCCAGTAGTGGGATTGCTGGATTATACAGTAGTTCTAAAAATAGAACCTTTTTGAGGAAACTTTATACAGTTTTCCATGGTGGCTGTACTAATTTACATTCCTACCAAAAGTGTAGGAGAGTTGCACTTTCTCCACATCCTTGCCAGAATCTGTTATTTCCTGTCTTTTAGATAGTTGCTGTTGGAGTAGGGTGAGATGCAACACAATGCAAAGTCACTGTGGTTTTGATTTGCATTTCTCTGATATCTAGTGATACTGACCATTTTTTCATATACCTGTTGGCCATATGTAGATCTTCTTTTGAGAAAAGTCTTTTCAGATTGCTTGCCCACTTTTAGATTAAATTATGTGTTGCTATTGATTTGGAGCTCCTTATATATTCTGCTTATTAATTTCTTCTCAGATAGATAGTTTGTAAGTATTTATTTGCCACTCTGTGGGTTGTCTCTTCACTTTGTTGATTGTTTGCTTTGCTGCACAGAAGCTTTTTAGCTTGATGTAATCCCATCTGTATGTTTTTCTTTGGTTGCCTATGTTTTTGAGGTCTTACACAAAAAGTTTTTCTCAAATCAATGTCCTGGAGTATCTCCCCAGAGCTTTCTTCAAGTAGAATCATGGTTTAGGGTCTTAGGATTTAAGTAATCTATGTTGATTTGATATTTATATGTGGTGAGAGGTGGGGCTCTAGTTTCTTTTCTTTTTCTTTTTTTTTGAGACAGAGTCTTGCTCTGTGGCCCAGGCTGGAGTGCAGTGGTGCAATCTCGGCTCACTGCTACTTCTGTCTTCCAGGTTCAAGTAATTCTCTTGTCTCAGCCTCCTGAGTAGCTGGGAGTACAGGTGCCTGCTACCGTACCCAGCTAACTTTTGTGTTTTTAGTAGAGACAGGTTTTTTATCATGTTGGTCAGGCTGGTCTTGAACTTCTGACCTCTGGTGATCCATGTTTTTATTTTTCTTTCCAAACACTCAATGCTTTATTGCACTATGACTAAAATAATGATACATTTTAGGGGGAAAATTTTAAAACCACATTTACTTAGAGACACAGAGTGTGACAGAATACTGTTCAAATCCAAAGGCAACCAGATCTAGTTATCACCATTTTCCCAAACTGGACCATTCAGCCTTCTCCTATAGGGAGATGCAGCCTCCTCCATCCAGCATCCAGGGGTCCCAGGAATCCTGGGAGGCACCTTCCTGAAATTGTCAAATCCACATTCAATCTGGTGACAGGAGCTGTGACTTATGTCATCAAGTCCCTGGACAATGGGTGCATGTGGCCGATGAAGGCGTTCACACAACCCAATCCTAACAAGGAATAATGTGTGTGGCGTTCCCAGCAGCTATCATTGCAGGTTGATGAAAACTAGAAAACTAGATTTTCTAATTTAGGATTTGTAAAAGATGAGAAAAGAAATAGCAAGAAGGTTAACATGCCTCTGCCTCCCGAAGTGCTGGTGTTACGGGCATGAACCACTGTGCCTGGCCTTAAGTGTTTTATTAGAGCTTTATTAAGATATAATTCTCATGCAATTTATTCATTTGAAGTATAGAAATCCCTGGTTATTAGTATATTTACAGAGTTGTACAACCATCATTATACAATTTTAGAACATTTTCTCCCTCCAAAAGAAATCCCATACCCATTTTCAAGTCACTCCCCATTTCTCCTGCAATCACCCACCCTGATGTTAGCAATGAACAATCACTGACCTATTTTCTGTCTCTATAGATTTACTTATTGTGGATTGTTTATGTCAATGAAATAAGACACTATATGGTCTTTGTGGCTGGCTTCTTTCATATAGCATAATCATTTAAAGAGACATCTATATTATAGTCTGTATTAATATTTCATTTTTTAAGCTTTTATGTTTACGGGTACACACGAAAGTTGGTTACATAGGTAAACTTGTGTTATAGAGGTTGTACAGATAATTTCATCACCCAGGTATCAATTTCAGTACCCAATAGTTATCTTTTCTTCTCCTCTCTCTCCTTCCATCCTCCAACCTCAAGCACACCCCAGCATCTGTTGTTTCTTTGTGTTCATGAGTTATCATCATTTAGCTCATACTTCTAAGTGAGAACATGCTGTATTTGGTTTTCTATTCCTGTGTTAGTTTGCTAAGGATGATAGTCTCCAGCTCCATCTATGTTCCTGATACAGACACCAATTTGTTCTTTTTTTATGGCTGCATATATTTCATGGTATACATGTACCATGTTTTCTTTATCCAATCTGTCATCAATGGGCATTGAGGTTGATTCCATGTCTTTGATATTATGAATAGCACTGCAATGAACATTCACGTTCATGTGTCTTTATGGTAAGATGATTTATATTCCTCTGAATATACACCCAGTATATAGTATTGATGGGTTGAATGGTAATTCTGCTTTTAGCTCTTTGAGAAATCATCATACTGCTTTCCACAATGGCTGAACTAATTTACACTCTCACCAACAGTTTATAAGTGGTCCCTTTTCTGTGCAGCCTCAGCAGCATCTGTTGTTTTTTGACTTTTTAATAATAGCCATTCTGACTGGTGTGAGATGGTATATCACTGCTGTTTTGATTTGCAGTTCTCTAATGATCGGTGATACTGATCTTCTTTTCATATGCTTCCTGGCCCTGTGTATGTCTTTTTTTGAAAAGTGTTTGTTCATGTCCTTTGCTCACTTTTTAATGGTGTTGTTTTTGTCTTGTAAATTAGTTTAAGTTCCTTGGAGATGCTGGATATTAGACTTTTGTCAGATTCAAGCTTGCAAATGTCTTCTCCCATTCTGTAGGCTTATGTGTTCTAAACTTGTAAATTTGTTTAAGATCCTTATAGATGTTGGATGTTACACATTTGTCAGATGTATGGTTTGCAAAAATTTTCTGCCATTCTGTAGGCCGTCTGTTTATTAATAGTTTCTTTTGCTCTTCAGGAGCTCTTGAGTTTAATTTGATCCCACTTGTCTATTTTTGATTTTGTTGAGATTGCTTTTGACATCTTCATCATGAAATCTTTGCCTGTTCCTATGCCCAGGATGGCATTGCCTAGGTTGTCTTCCATGGTTTTTATAGTTTTGGGTTTTACATTTAAGTCTTTAATCCATCTTGAGTTGATTTTTAGTACAAGGAAGGAGCCCAGCTTCAATCTTAGATTTATGGCTAGCCAGTTATTCCCAACATCATTTATTGAATAGGGAGACATATTTTCCACAGTTCAGCATTTATAACTTTGATAATTTTCTTTTGGATTTTTCAATGGCATGATTTCATATTTTATGTGGACTATTGAATTTTTATCTAATTAAATGTAAGGTTTCTAAGTTTTACATCTATAGAAATGCCTTGATAAAGGACTTATTTCAACAGTCAAAAGACAAATAACCCACTTAAAAAGTGGCCAGGCTGGGCGTGGTGGCTCACAACTGTAATCCCAGGCATTTGGGAGGCTGAGTCAGGCAGATTACGAGGTCAGGAGATCGGATCGAGACCATTCTGGCCAACATTGTGAAACCCTGTCTCTACTAAAACACAAAAAATTAGCTGGGCATGGTGGTGTGTGCCTGTAATCCCAGCTATTCAGGAGGCTGAGGCAGGGAAATCACTTGAACCCAGGAGGCAGAGATTGCAGTGAGCCAAGATCATGCCACTTCACTCCAGCCTGGCTAAAGAGCAAGACTCTGTATTAAAAAAAAAAACAAAAAAAAATGTGGACAAAGAGCAAAGAATTTCAATAGAAATATCCAAATACAACGTACATGATCAACACACATATGAAAAGATGCTGAACACTGTTAGTCATTGGAAAATACAAATAAAAACAAAAATGAGATGTCACTTCAAATCTACCAAGAGAGCTAAAATTTTTTTATAAATCTGAAACAGACAATAACAAGTGTTGTCAAGACTGTGGCAAAAATAGAACACATGTATACTGCTGTTGGCATTTAAAAATGTTTAGAACACTCTGGAGAGCAGTTTGGCAGTTTTTGAAAGTGTTAAACTTTTTTATGAAAGATTTTTGCATCTATTTTGATCTAGGATATTGCCCTGTACTGTCCTTCTTTGTTGTGTCTTTGATTGGATTTGGTATTGGGGTAATGCTAATGTCACAGAATGAGTTTGGAAGTATACCCTATACCCTCCTCTTCAATTTTTTTTTCAAAGAATTTGAGTAAAACTGGTATTAATTCTCTTTTTATGTTTGGTAGAATTCAGCAGTAAAGCCCATCAGGTCTTGAGCTTTTTTTTTTTTTTTTTTTTTTTGATAGGAGACTTTTTATTATTGTTTCTATCTCATTACTCATTATTTGTCTGGCTAGTTTTTTTTTTCTTATTTATTAATGGTTCAACTTGGCAAGTTGTATATGTCTAGGAATTTATCTGCTTCATCTAAGTTTTCCAATTTGTTGGCATACAGTTGTTTATACAAGTCTGTAACAATCATATTTTTGTGTTATCTGTATGCAAAGAATAAACCAGACCTCCTCACCATATATAAATATTAAATCAAAATAGTTTAAAATGCATAAATGTAAGACTTGAAACTATAAACAAAGCTACTATAACAAAACATTGTGTAAATGCTGCAAGAGATTGTTAGGGGAAAAACTTTATTAGACTGGCCATGAAGACTTCAAGATTTTATTAATGTGGGTTAAGACCCCAAAACCACAAACAACCATAGCAAAAATTTAAGAATGGGATAATGTTAAGCTAAAAAGCTTCTGTACAGCAAAGAAAACAGTCAACAAAATAAACAAATAACTTAAAGAATGGGAGAAAATATTTACAAATTCTTTTTTGAAAAGAGATTAATAAACAAAGTATAAAAAGGAATCAATGCAATAGCAAACAAGTAATCCCACTTAAAAATAGGCAATAGATCTGAACAGACATTTCTCAAAAGAGGATATACAAATGGCCAACAGGTATATGAAAAAAATGTTCAGTGTCACTAATCATGTAGGAAATGCAAATCAAAACCACAGTGAGATATCATCTCACCCCAGTCAAATGGCTATTATCAGAAAGACAGAATATAACAGATGCTGGCAAGGAAGTAGACAAAGGACAACTGTCCTGTACTGTTGGTGAGAATGTAAATTTTTACAGCTACTATATAAAACTGTATACATGTTCCTCAGAAAACTAAAAATAGAACTATCATATGATCCAGCAATCTCAATACTGGGTATATATTCAAAAGAATGGAAATCAATATGTCAAAGGGATATCTGTACTCCCATCTTTCTTACAGCACTTTTCACAACAGTCAAAATATAAAATCAAGTCAAGTTTCCATTAGTGTATAAATGAATATGGAAAATGTGATACATACACATAATGAAATATTATTTAATCTTAAAAAATGAAATCCCATCATTTGCAGCACAATGGATGGAACTAGAGGTCATGTTAAATAAAATACACCAGAAATATAAAGGCAAATATTTCATGTTCTCAATCATAGGTGGGAGCAAAAAGAATTGATCTCATGGAGATAATGAATAGAATGCTGATTTTCAAAGGCTTGGAAGGGTAGTCCAGAGATGGGAATGAAGAATGGTTTATTAATTGGCATAAAAATACAATTAGATGGAAGAAATCAGCTCTAGTATTTGACAGCACTAATGAGGCAGCTATAATGAACAAAAATTTATCGTATATTTCAACATAACTAGATGAGATTTGAAATGTTCCTAACATAAAAAAATGATAAATTCTTGAGGTGATAGATATTCCAATTACCCTGAGTTCATCATTACACAGTAAACTTGTATCAAAATGTCACATATACTCCAAAATTTGTACAATCATTATGTTTCAATTAAAATTTTAAAAAATGTTAAACAAAGTTACTATATGATCCATTAATTTCACTTCTCCTACATACATGCATAAGAATTAAAAATATGTTCACACAAAAACTCGTGCACAAATGTTCATAGGAGCATTGTTCATAATCACCAAAAAAAAAAAAAAACCCCAATGCACAAGAAAGAACAGATAAACAAAACTGTAGGGACAGAAGTAGAGTAGTGATTAGGGTCAAATGCTGGGGGAATTGAGGAATGAGGAGTGACTGCAAGTGGGTGTGGTGTTTCGTTTTGATCATGAAGATTTACTGTTATGTTTCTATGGAAGAGTTTAGATTTTAGTTCCTACAAGCAACTGCTTGAACTGGCCATTGTAGCCACATCTGCTTCCTCTATCCCTCACATTCTGTGCTGTAGCAACAAGGAACTACCTTGATTTTTATATGTTGGTCTGTTTGTCCATTATTATAATATTTGCTAAAATAATATATAATTTTATAATATATAACATTAATACAATAATGGAACTCTTGATTTTATTTGTTAACATTCTATTATATAATTATATAAGTATATTATAACATGTTATATTAATACATATATTGATAGCACATATATATTTGCTAATATAAGAACTTTTTAGATTTACAAAAATATAAAAATTTTAAATTATTTTTACTAGACTTATATCCAATTTACTTAAAAACAACTGACTTTCTTAACTAAGCTTTAACAGTTCACTGCAAACATTATTACTATACATGAAGATTATTGCCAAAGAGGATCAGATAGTTGTGTCAGTTACTCCACAAGAAGGCATTAACTTGTAACATTTACTATGGTTGAGGTATTTATTCTCATCTTGCTTGCCCAGACAAATCAGACTTATAGTGAAAGAAGCTAGAGATACCTCAGAAAGGAACCCAATTGAAAACAATACCATCTCACTATAGACTTCTGTATAAAACCAGGCAAGGGGCTTTAATGGATAGTGTGATGACTAATTTTATGTCAACTTGACTAGGCTACAGGGTGCCCAAACGTTCTGTCAAACATTTTTCTGGGTACGTCTGTAAGGGTGTTTTTAGATAAGATTAACAGTTGAATCCATAGACTGAGCAAAGCAAACTGACCTCTCAAACAGGAGTTGCTCTCATCCAATCAATTGAAGACCTAAATAGAACAAAAAGACTGAGGAAGAGGACATTTCAGCTGCCTGACTGATTGACCTTGCACTTAAACTTGAACTTACATGATCAGCTCTCCTGAATCTTCACATTGCTGACTGCAGATCTTAGAACTTCTCAACCTCCCGTATGAAAGTTATACGAGCCAATTTCTTATATTCTCTCTCTTAGAGTCCCTCACTTTTTCTCAGTCTCTCTCTTTAATATTGGTTCTATTTCTCTGAAGGACCCTGAATAATATAGACATTTCTGACCTACAGCAGTGCAATTTCCCCCTGGACTGAGAAATCTTCAGAGATGGCCAAAGCATAATCCATAATTAGTAAGAAATAGGAGCAAGCTACATTACATATAATAATAAAAACAAGTTATATTTAGGCAATTACAGCGGGTAAGAGATGTCAACATCTAAATAGCTATAGATATCTATTTATCTCCCCAGCCACCCACAGAACATTTGTCTTCAGAGCTTATAGTGTATTATCAATTGTTTCCCAATACAAGTATTTGATGAGTGTTTATGTGCCAGCAATCTTTTAAGCATGGCATAGTAGTAAGAAATACAAATGTCTGCTCTATGGTAACTAATAGGTAATAAATAAATATAAGAAAACAGATAATAAAAAGTAATACTAACAAATTAGGGTTATATCTTTCCAAGTTCCTAGAAAATATTATTATACAGGTGAGATGGTTGATATTAGCTGTCCATTTGATTGAACTGAGGGATACCTAGATGGCTGGTATTGTTTCTGAGTGTAACTGTGAGGGTGTTGTCAGAGGATACTGGATACTGACATTTGAGTCAGTAGAGTGGGAGAGGAAGACCCAGTCTCAATGTGATTGGGGACCATCCAATTGGCTGACAGTGTGGCTGGAAAAGCAAGTGGAAGAAGATGGGATGGCTTTCTTTCTGAGTTCTCTGGCTCTCTTCTTGTCATGCTAGATGCTTGCTTATGCTACTCCTGCTCTTGGACATCAGACTCAAGGTTCTTCAGCCTTTGGCCCCTGAGACTTGTACCATTGGATTCCAAAGGGGATCTTGGGCATTTAGTCATAGATTGAAGGTTGCATTATAGGCTTCCCTGGTTTTGAGGCTTTCAGACTTGGATGAGACACTACTAGCTTTTCTCTTCCCCAGCTTGCAGATGGCCTATCATGTGACTTTGCCTTGCAATCACATGAGCCAATTCTCCATAATAAACTCCCTTTAATATACACATACATCCTATTGGTTCTGTCTGTTTCAAGAATCCTGACTCACACAGTTGGCCATCCTTATTCTGGAGGTCTCAGTTGGGTATAGGTCCAACACAGACATACAACCACTGACAATGTCAATGTACTTTTCAGGTACTCATTCTTCAGCTGAAACACAAATGAAATTAGATATATCCTATGGATAAGTGACATTCAAAAAAGTCTTTTAAGTACAAATTGTACATATTTATTTCATGGTTTATCTATATAAGTGTAGTGTATTTAATTAAATTCAATGCTTTGACTTTAGCAACTTTTTACACTATACAATAATTGTATTAATGTGTTTGTGGCAGGACTAGAAGATGATAAAAAAATTTTTTCTTCTTCAAGCCAGATATGTAGAATGAACATTTTTCTTCTTTGTCAATCCACTTCTCATAATTCAAGCCTATAATGGACCTCTTTGATGATTATGTAGTAGAGACAGCATAGAAGGTACAAAACTCCAACAATAAACCATGCTATTATTGTTTCATTATATTTCAATGGTTCTAGGACTGAGCTCCCCATCCAGAGAAGCAGAACTATACCTGGAAAACGGTACAGCTTCAGACCAAGGGATTTGGTATTATCAAGGCCTCCTGATCTCTGAATAACTGTTGGGTTCTGGTGACTTCCATTAAAAATGGTACATTATCAGTACACAGTATATTTGACACAATTCTAGGGCCTATAAAATATTCTTTGCCTTAAAACAGGTGTATTAGTCAGGGTTCTCCAGAAAGACAGAACTAATATAATATAGATATATGAGAGAAGATTATTAGAAGATTGGCTTTTGTAATTACAGAGGCTGAAAATTCTGGTGACGAGCCATCTGCAAGCTGGAGACCCCAGGATGCTGGTAGAATACCTCAGTACAAGTTTGAGAGCTTCATAACCAGGGAATCTGGTGGTGTCTGAAGCCAAAGTCCTGAGTCTTTGTTCTGAAACTGTATAGGATAAACAATAAATGTTTGAGATTAATATCCCAGAGAAAAAGCTGCTATGTGAATCTATAGAGGGCTTGGGTCAAAATCACCTTTTGACTGATTATAGCTTGGGCAACAAAGACTACATCAGAGAATAGACTCAAAGTCTAGAGTTTTGATGTTTAAGGGCAGGAGAGGAGAGTGACCTAGCTCCAAGAGAGAGAGAAAAAAAATATTTGGCACCTGCCAGTCTCTATTGGAAACACTCTTATAAACACAGTAAAAAGTTAATGCTTTTCCGGATCTCTAGATATTCCTTTATCTAGTCAAATTGACAGCTAAAATTAGCCATTACAATAGGTAACATGTTCAGTAGTCAGATACTCACAGGATTCATGTAAAATGTGCTTTCAGGGAGAATCAGATTACATCTTTTACTGAAAGCTTTTTATCTAGACAGAATGAGGATCACCATCTAGATTTGTTTCCTTTTCTCTTTAGTGGTCTGTTTTGAATTGTAATGAAGTATTTTTTAGCTTCCTCTGCAATATGAGCTTTATCAATGACAGCCATTTGTGTACCTGATCTTGTAAATGATGCAAATTGTTATTCATACTGAAAAAATCATCAAAACCAAAAGTATATTCATGTAAAAACTGGTGAGCTTTGGCATATAAACTTTAGCAGCATAGAAATATGAGCAGCTGTTATTTGTACAAAGATATTTTAGATAACTTAAAATACTCCTTACCCATCAATTCTGTAATTGTGACATCAACAATATCTTTAATATCTAGAAGTATTATTTTATTTATTTTGAGACAAAGTCCCACACTGTTGCCTAGGCTGGAATGGAGTGGCACGATCTCAGTTCACTGCAACCTCCACCTCCTGGGTTCAAGTGATTCTCCTACCTCAGCTTCCTGAGTAGCTGGGACTACAGGTGTGCACCAACATGCCTGGCTATTTTTTTTTTTTTAACTAGAGATGGGGTTTCGCCATGTTGGCCAGGCTGGTCTCCAACTCCTGACCTCAAGTGATCTGCTCACCTCAGCCTTCCAAAGTGCTGGGATTACAGGCATGAGCCACCACACCTGACCCTATCTAGATTTATTATAGTAACTGGCTTTACATAGGATTTATTATTATAAATTACTATTTTCATTACATTGTGGAATACTGCCCATAATGTTTGTGTTTTAAATGTTCCATTTCCCTCCTAGAGCAAAGCAATTTATTTGTTGAAACTGTATAGGATAAACAATAAATGTTTGAGACTAATATCCCAGAGAAAAAGCTACTATGTGAATATATAGAGGGCTTGGGTCAAAATCACCTTTTGACTGATTACAGCTTGGGTGACAAATACTACATCAGAGAATAGAGCTACAACGAGTCAGGATATCAAAGGAATTCCCGTGTTGGACTGACAGTTAATTAACACATCAATGGGCTTCTAGTTATACTTCTGGCTAACACTGTATGCCCAGGCAGAAAGAAATAGCAGTTTAGTGAGAAAAGTAAGGTGAAATAAATCATACTATATTTTGCTTTTTGTTGACATATTTATCCTTTATACATATGAGTGTAATTCTCCACTCAGAACAATTTAAGTACATTACAACAAACTGAAATTTGATTAAAGCAACACTGCTACTTTTAGTTGACTATTTTTATCTATCTTAATATCATGAATTGATTCCATATAATTTTTAGTTTAATCAAAACGAGCGTACCATGCCTTTGCCTACACAATGCAATCACTTTTATGGATCAAAGATACCATTTTATGGGTTTATTAAAGAATATATAAAAAAAACCTGGAGTAGGTGAAAATGGGGGTTTGAGACTGAGACACAGCATCATGTTATTTGCTTGCCTGTTAGAGTTCTCATGTTAAAGCCATAAAATAAATCTCCATTCTAAGTAAAGGAGGGATTTATCCTTGACAGAATGTTTTATTGGATTACAAAGCATTTTTAAAATAACTTTTCAAAATTAATTTGTTTCCCTAATAGATCCATAATTTATTTATTTTTATTTATGTTTTCAGTTTCCTTTAATTGATAAAAAAATTTACATGAAGTAAAATGCACAGAACTTAAGTATACACAATTCAATTATTTTAGATACATATCTACACCTAGGAAATTCACACCTGAATCAAGATATAGAACATTCTCAACACTCTGGTAAGATCCTTTGTGCCCATTTTAGTCACTCTCATTCCTATCACCAACCATGTTTTTGGTTCCTACTGCCATATGTTAGTTTATGTTCTTGAATTTCATGTAAATGGAATTACATATACTGTGTTCCCTTCTGTGCCTTCTTGGAATCAATGTAATATTTTGAGATGCATTTATATTATGGAATGTACCTGTAATTCATTTCTATTTATTGCTATTTTTTCCACTGTAGAAATATAACAAGTTTTATTATTCATATTTTGATAGGAAAACATTTTTGGTTTTTGTTTTTAGAATTTTACAGTAATATTGCTATAAACTTTCTTGTACAAGTCATTTTTGTACATATGTATTTTTGTTTTATATCTAGAATTTCATAGTATAATATCCAATATGTCCAGAAAACAATCACAACTTGAATAAGAAGACAATCAACAAACATCATTGCCAAGATAAATCAGGTGTTGTAGTTACCTGATATGATTTTTGAAGCAGCCATAATAAAAGTGATTCAAAAAATAACAGTTAAACATTTGTTTGAAGAAAAAAAGAAAATCTACTTAATCTGAACAACAGGGAGAAAATAGGCTAAGAAAACAAGTGTCAGGGTTCTCTGGGAAAATAATAAAAACAAACATTTGTGTTATTGGAGCTAAAGAAGGAAAGGATAGATTATTACCAAAAAAATATTTAAAGAAATAATAGCTGAAAAATATCTAAATTTGGCAAAAAGATACCTGGTAGGCAGAAAATGGCTGTACCCCCCACTGTAAATGCCCACATCCCTGAAAACTGTGTTCTTTGCATATTATCTAACATAGCAAAAGGGACTATGCAGATACCATTAAGTTTAGAACCTAGAGATGAAAAAAATCTTAGATTATCTAAGTGGGATGAATTAATATCATGGCTCTTTAAAATCAGTGGCTCTTTCCTAGCAAAGTTCAGAGTCAGAGGTAGATTTGACGATAGAAGAATGCTCAGAGAAATGCAAAACGGTTGGCTTTGAAGATGGGGAAAATAAGTCATAAGCCACGGAATACAGACAGTCTCTAGAAGCTAGAAAAGACAAGAAAATGGATTCTTCCCTATAGCTTCCAGAAAGGAACACAGAAGAGCTGACCCTTTAACTTTTGCCTATTGATACCCAAATCAGATTTTTAATAAAAAAAATTTTAAGATAATAAATTTGTTTTAAGCTACTTGGTTTGTGATAGTTTGTTACAGCACCAATACAAAGCTCACATTAAGACATAAACTTCAAAACACCAGAAGGTAATTATGAATCAAATAAGACAAATCCAAAGAAATCTATATCAATACACACAGTAATTGAAATTCTAATAATGAAAGACAAAAAAAAATGCAGAGTGCAGTCAAAGAGAAAAACCTTGCAGAGGGAGAATTCAAATGACAGCAGATTTCTCACTAAGGTCTATTGAGGTCAGAAAGAAGTGAAGTGACATTTTTCAATACTGAGAGTTGGGCAGGGGTGTTAAGAACTGTTAACCACAAACTTTATATCCAGTGAAAATATCCTTCAGAAATAAAATGGAAATATAAATATTCTCAGATAAAGGAAAACTAAAAAGAATTTGTTACTAGCAAGCCAATCCTTAAATACCGGTTAAAGTTCTCTCATTAGAAAGGAAATTATAACACAAGAAGGCTTGGAATTTCATAAAAGAAAGTGCATGAGAATGACTAAACATAGCAGTATATATATTATAATAGGCTTCCCTTCTTCTCACAAATTATTTAAGCCGTATTTAATGGCTGATGCAAGAATTACAGCACAATCTGATGCTGTGGTCAATGCATGTAAACTAAATACTTAACACAATTATGTTTTTAAAAATGGGGAGTGCAGGCTGGGCATGGTGGCTCACGCCTGTAATCCCAGCACTTTGGGAGGCCGAGGCGGGTGGATCACAAGGTGAAGAGATCGAGACCATCCTGGTCAACATGGTGAAACCCTGTCTCTACTAAAAATACAAAAAATTAGCTGGGCATGGTGGCACGTGCCTGTAATCCCAGCTACTCAGGAGACTGTGGCAGGAGAATTGCCTGAACCCAGGACGTGGAGGTTGCAGTGAGCCGAGATCACGCCATTGCACTCCAGCCTGGGTAATAAAAGCGAAACTCTGTCTCAAAAAAAAAAAAAAAAAAAAAATGGGGAGTGCAAAGAGACCTAAATGAAAGTAAGGCTTCTCCACTTCACTCAAACTGATAATACACTGACACAAGTAGACTTATTAAAATTATGTATTATGTATATTGTAACACTGGAAAGAATCATAAGAAAATTTATAAAAATGATTAAAAGAAATATTGTTTCTTATATAAGACTAATGATCTTCTCATAAGGTTGACTGTGAAATATAGAGAGAGAAGGGATGCAGAATGCATAAAGCACTATGAGTAGTTAAGTAATGCTTGGGATATTAGTAAAAAATAAAGACAGAGAAACAGAGAAAAAAGAAAAAGGGAAAATAACTGAGAAGAAATCAGAGGAGGAAGGAAAGAAAAGAAAGCATTTTGGGCTATCCATTTAACTATGATTTTGACCCTTTATTGACATAATCCATTCTTATCCATACTGTCCCTAAATTTTAGTTACTTGTTAATTCCCAGTAGAGCTTGGATTTTTGCCCAGCCCATTAATCTTAGCTTTATAAGTGAAACCTATTGAATCTATTAACCTGCAACATTGGTTACATTTTGTAAAATGGTGTTTCAAAAGTCTTCCTTCCCAGGAGAACTGGTGACATATCAACATTGTCCCAAGGGGTTTGGATTGCTAGTTTATTTTATAGTGACATTTAGGCATTCTGACAACTGCTTAATTATTATATGTGCCTCTATAAAGGTCGTCTCTATCAATAAGTGTAAATCAAATAAATGATAGCACTATAACCTATTATTTTTTCAGTTTGATTGACACCTGTAATATTCATTAATAATTTGGTATATTTATAGACAATGATGAAGACAACATCATTACTGCCAGGATTGTTTTCTCCCAAAGGATACATTAGACAGCTGCTTATTTCTAGTAAAGTTAAATCTAATGCCATGATGCTCTACTTTCTTACTATTAAAATAGTACAAATATCCTATGTTAGTTTAAATTGTGAACATGCATGATTTAATGCTATGCAGTGTGGTATAGTGGAAGGACAATTATAGGAGTTATATATCTAAGTCCCAGATTTTGTCTGTACTAAGCTGATGTACTGTATTTTATTTATCCTACCTGAATCTCAGTTTCCTAATCTGTAAAGCTAAAAGTTATGAGCTACATAAACTCTAAAGGCATTCCTAGTACTAAAATTATGAAATTTGTGTTTTAATAAATTCCTACTGGGAATCTGATAGGTAGAGCTATTCTTCCCCTTCTCATTAATGCTATACCTTGCTTGCATACACTATCTGTCCTCCATAATTTATTTTGGGTACGTAGATGACTCAATTACATTAATTGTGAGATCAGATTGGGCCTACTCAAAACATAAGTAACTGACAATACAGTGTGATGTGAGCAGCATTTAACTTTTATGAGGACCTACAGTATGCCAGACTCAGTTTTCTAAGAGCTTTGTAAGTACTATCTCATTATCAAAATAGACCCAAAAAGTAGACATTATTTTTAATAAATCATTTTTTTGTTTTACAGAATAAATGAATACAAAGAAATTAGTACTGTGATAGGGCCCCATCGGCCTTGTTGTTTCACAGCCTCTATGTACCTTTCCTTCTTTTTTTCAGACAGAGAGTCTTACTCTGTCACCCAGGCTAGAGTGTAGTGGCACAATCTTGGCTCACTGTAACCTCTGCCTCCTGGGTTCAAGAGATTCTCCTGTCTCAGCCCCGCAAGTAGCTGGGACTACAAGTGCATGTCACCATGCCTGGCTAATTTTTTGTAGTTTTAGTAGAAATGGGCTTTCACCAAGTTGGCCGGGCTGGTCTCGAACTCCTGAACTAAGATGATCTGCCTGCCTTGGCCTCCCAAAGTGCTGGGATTACAGGTGTGAGCCACCATGACCAGCCTATGTATCTTTTCTATTTTTCATTATCTAATAGTTCTTTGGTTCAATTTCTATTTTATGTTTACATCTCAGAAAGAGAATCCAATTGGACAATTAGCATCATCACCTTGTTGTTTGGAAATGATCTTGTTCTAAGTCACCTCATTTGCTGTTGAATTTTGTTCAAGCCATAGATTGGTTACTCTTGAGCCAAGTGCCTTCCTCCAGTGGAATCATGCAAGCCAAGGAAGCAGGGTAGTGGTATTCAATATGGTGACTCTGTTGAACAAGGCAAAATTCTATGGAAGGTGGTTGCATGATTGGCTTACTCAGCAATAGATACTGGATGAGGTTTCAAATGATGAAATATATCAGTTGTGGAGTATGCTTGAAGGTTGACCATAGTTAAATACTATGTGGTATCATTTTAAATAGAAACTTAAAAATAAGTTAGTTAATACCTTATGAGATCTAAATAAAACTATTTTTCCCCAGAAAGCTATCTTTAATAATAATTTTTAACAGAAATATTTCAGGTATAAATTGAATGAACCTCTTAGATTCAAGGTATGATGCACAGGAGTTTCTTTTAGAAACACTGATACATTTATGTGCTCACATTTTGTTCTATTATATTTCTAGCCATTATTCTAAGACAAAACTGTGATATATGGGACAGAATTGTATGTTTACTTTTGTCAGTTTTGGAATCCAAGGTACAATGAATCTTTAGAGCTATTAGATATGATCTATGTGCGAATTTAGACCTTAGCTCCACAATAGAATTGAAAGAACATAACATATATGTGTTTAATGGTAGAATGGTGTGGTTCAACTTGGAGAGCCACTTAAATGAATTGGTTGATAGATGAATATAGTTGCCATAAAATTCAATCTACATTTTCACCTCACTTATACTTATGTAAAGAAAAAAAGGCAAAGTCTATAAAGAGCCTTTCCTGCAAATAAGTGATTATGAGGACCAAGAATCAGAATTACTCAGAACACTCCACATCTGAGGGATGGGACTGCTATATGAAAGTGTTATAGGGGCCAGGCACGGTGGCTCAAGCCTGTAATCCCAGCACGTTGGGAGGCTGAGGCAGGTGGATCACAAGGTCAAGAAATCGAGACCATCCTGGTCAACATGGTGAAACCCCGTCTCTACTAAAAATACAAAAAATTAGCTGGGCATGGTGGCATGTGCCTGTAATTCTGGCTACTCAGGAGGCTGAGGCAGGAGAATTGCCTGAACCCAGGAGGCGGAGGTTGTGGTGAGCCGAGACTGCGCCATTGCACTCTAGCCTGGGTAACAAGAGCAAAATTCCGTCTCAAAAAAAAAAAAAAAAAAAGAAAGTGTTATAAACTAAATGTTTGTGTCCCCCAAAATTCTTAAGTTGAAACCCTAAGCACCAATATAATAATATTAGGAGGTGGGTCCTCTGAAGGTTAATTAGGTTTATTAAGGTTATGAGAATGACTAGTGCCCTTATAAGAAGATGAAGAGATACTAGAGCTTCCTCTTTCTGCCACGTGAGAATACAAGGAGAGAACAGCTGACTGTAAGCCAGGAAGAGGGCCTTCACCAAGAAGTGAACCTGCTGGCACCTTTAACTTGAACTTCTCAGCCTGCAGAACTGAAAAATAAAGGTATGTTGTTTAAGCCATCTGGTCTATGATATTTTGTTTTAGTACCCTGAGCTAAGACAGACTACATTACCAAAACAGAAACAAAGTGATGATGTAGTCCCTATTTACTACATTATGATACTATTTCCTTCACAATTTAGTCTTCTCTTTTTTCAATAAACTGACATATTTCCTAATAAATCTCCATTATGGATGATACCTTTTTAAAAAGTTTTCAAAGCTTATTTAATCAAAATTTACTTTTAATGGGAATGCCTATAAAAATCTGTTCTGATTTTAAAGAAAACAAAGAAATGTTTTTCTTTACATATAACTTCCTTGTTAAACACATCTATTACAATGAAAGACCATGATACATAAAGTAGGAAGTTACTGAAGAGAAATTACTCAGAATTATCATTTGTCAAGTATTTAACACAACATCCTTATGTTATCACAAAGATTAAACTTTGCATTTAAGTGATGTTATGTTTGAACACACAACATTCTCATAAATTACTTACTGATCCACAGAAATATTATTGACAATAGCTATTCATTATGCACCTAAATTATCAGTACTTAAAATGAAATGTTTGCTGGTACAAAAGCCTCTTAAGTTCAGATTGGTTTAAAGGATTTGAAATTCAGTGTCCACTGGGCCAAGGAGGTAATGTAAATGAATGAAACTGGCCTTGTGTATGAATGCTGGGTGCTGGCAAACTGTAGGGTGTATGACCCATCTAAAGGAGTCAACCACTCTGCAGATACTCCTGAGGCTGGTGATGTATTATGCAGAAATGCTGTGCCAGTGTCGCCAGATCTTATTTTAAAAATAAATATAAAACTCAGGTTTAGATGAACAATCAATTTCTGTAAACTGTGTGTGCTAAATATAACATGTTTTCAGGTCAAATCTGGCTATTTGGGATGTTAAGTTTAAGGACATCAGACATGATATCCAGATATGTCCATCTCATTATTATAATATCTGAAAGTTGCTCAGGATATTTGCACAGAAATTTGGAAGAATTATGGATGGACAATGTTGAAGTTTGTTTCTATAATGCTGTAAACTTCCAGCTTAAATTCTGAAGTTAAATCATTACTATGTTTGGCTGGCTTTAGTGCCATTCTTGAGGTACTCTTTGCACAGCTGTCCTCTGATTGTTTTGATTTTATATTGGATTCCCATAGGACAACCTTCCCTCCATTTTCTTAGGACGTAAAGGGTGGGCACCTCATTCATCAACGACAAGTACAAATGCATTGCAAAATCATCTAACTAATTGTGTGAAAAACAGATTTTTCAAACTGTATGCACTGAGAGAGATTTCATCTCCAAACTTGAATAATCATTCCTTAATTGGGCTGACTACTAAGGATATTACTGCTAATTTGCTCAAAAAGGTACTGGGAAATGTTTACACAAGCTTACACACCAGGCTTACCATACCCATATAGGCAACAGACAAGAAATTCATGTGATCTTGATTAGAGATCATCCTTGATTTTTCTATTTATATGGACCAGTAGAAAATTACTAGAACTTGTAGGTCATGTTTTGGGATTTTTCCCACTCAACTAATCCCTAATCACAGTCATCTATATTAAGAAGGCAATAGAATATTTTTTGTTTTTTTTTTTTTTGAAGGCCCTTATTATTTGAAGACATCCTAAGAGGTAATGGAGGTTATATTCTAACCCATGTGTATCATGCTGTTTTTCCCCCTTTTCATTGTCTAGCCCAAGTTAGATTTTTGATTCTCTGGTGAATTATGATCACATTGTTTCAATCCTGGTGTTTGATTTATTCACGTGCTCTAGGCTCTCCAGAAGGTATCCCACGACTACAGAGTTTTCTCCCATGGGTATTCATTTTCTTTTTCTTCTTTTTTTTTTTTTGAGACGGAGTTTCACTCTTGTTACCCAGGCTGGAGTGCAATGGTGCAATCTCTGCTCACCGCAACTCCACCTCCTGGGTTCAGGCAATTCACCTGCCTCAGCCTCCCGAGTAGCTGGGATTACAGGCATGTGCCACCATGCCCAGCTAATTTTTTGTATTTTTTAGTAGAGATGGGGTTTCACCACGTTGACCAGGATGGTCTTGATCTCTTGACTTCATGATCCACCCGTCTTGGTCTCCCAAAGTGCTGGGATTACAGGCGTGAGCCACCGCGCCTGGCTGGGTATTCATTTTCTAATTTTCAGTTTAAAAAGACGGCAAAATTCCCAGTCTAAAGCAATTACCCATGACTCTATTTCATATGCTTTTATTTCTCAACATTATAATGTTTAATGTTCATTATCTTTCTGGGTGGTTTGATTCATATAAATATTACTATTGGTTTTTTGTAAGCCAATGGTTACAAAATATTTAATATCTTAATATTACAGTGTGAAATAACTTATATGTCTTTGTGGGCCAATATCATCTCCCAATTCCATAGTGTACTAAATATATGTACATATATCAGACGGTAACAAACTATATAGATTACTGCATGTTTCCCAAAGAGAGTTATAAAATACTACATAATTTTTGTTAAGATTATTTTACATTTGTTTTTATTTTTTGAGGCGGCATCTGTCTCTGTTATACAAGCTGGAGTACAGAAATGCAATCACTGCTCACTGCAACTGCGAACATCTGGGTTCTGGTGGTCCTCCAACCTCAGCCTCTAGCTGGAACCACAGGTACATGTAACCATGACTGGATTTTTCTCTTTTTTCTTTTCTTCTTCTTCTTTTCTTTCTTTTTCTTTTTTGTAGATATGAGGTTTAATCACGTTTCCCAGCCTGTTATCAAACTCCTGAGATCAAACAAGCTTCCTGCCTCAGCCTTTCAAAGTGCTGAGACTACGGGTATGAATCACTGCACCTGGCCAAAAATATTTATGTTGTGTAATTACTTCATTATGGTGAACAAAGAAAAATAGTAAGTTTTATTCCTTTTAGTGGATTACAATCTAGTGGATGAGGTATTAATGTTCTTGAGAAACTATAATTAAGAACAAAAAGTGCCCTGAGAGAACTATGACCAAAATACTATGGGGCATAGAACAGTTAATTCTGATTTGGGGACTGTGAGAAACCCAATAGTTTGCTGTGGACGAAATATTCACATTAATCTGACAAAATTATTTTTCAAAGATGCTTTCTTTTCTATGTGAACACTGAAAATGGTGTTTTCAAAAACCAAACAAGCTGACATCATGAGATGTGGAAAATGCACTCTTAGTGTTATCATTAGCAGTAACAGGTGATTCCAAATCCAATTCTTTCACAGTGACTCATTACTATTAATGAGACAAAATGAAAGGAAATGCCAGATAGTCCTCCTGAATATACAGCAAAGGTGAATATGAGAAATATGATCTGAGATTTTAATTTGTAAGTCTGAATATAATAAAACAGAGTACAGCCTCTGTAATTTATCAAAAAAGTTATCTCTTAGCTTCTATATTGCTTTTTTATTCTTGTGATATTTAGGCTACACTTTCCCTAGTTTACTGTTAAAATCTTCCTTTCAAGGGATTCTGATTAGGCAGTTTTAAAACTGAAGGGCATGAAGAAATTAAAAATTATTTTACTAAAGTTATTTGTGCTTTCAAGTGGATTTAAAAAATCAATATAGCCATAAGAATTCTAGAAGAGAGTTAGTATTTTGAGAACATTTATGCTAGAAAAGAGTATGTTTGTGATCTGGATTCTACTGAAATTATCTTCCTCCCATACATGGGTCTAGATGACAAACTTTTTTTTTTAAATAAATTATTATTGCTATCACCTCATAACTACTTGCCTGATAGGACCTTGGGTTTGTTACTTCCATGATGAGTAGGTGGAGATATACAGCCAGGCATTGAATCACATGCTACTGTTGCCATACAGTATTTTTAGTCTGATGTCTACCTACAGTCTATCAGATGTTTAGGTTAAAGAGCTCTTTCTATCTTCTAATATGGAGGGAACAAGTCACTTGGAAATCTCTCGCTTTTTTTTTTGAGATGGAGTCTCACTCTTTCACCCAGGCTGGAGTGCAGTGGCGTGATCTCAGCTCATGCCTCTGCCTCCCAGGTTCAAGGGATTCTCCTGCCTCAGGAGTAGCTGGGATTACAGACGTGCACCACCACGCCCAGCTCGTTTTTGAATTTTTGGTAGAGATGGGGTTCCACCATGTTGGTTAGGCTGGTCTTGAACTCCTGACCTGATGCTCCGCCCACCTCAGCCTCCCAAAGTACTGGGATTACAGGTATGAGCCACTGTGCCCATCCAAAATATCTCTTTTCTTCCTAGAACATCTGGTAAAATATGTATCCTGAAAAGTTTATGTTCTCTTTAAATCCCTGTAAACGTTGTTAACAAAAGCTAATGGAAAAATATTCATTAAGATATACAGTGTATATCATTTTATGCTTTTTCTCACTTGTTATATTGTGTGCTTTTCCTTTTCGTTTCTTTGTTTTTATTGTTGCTTCCAAATCAGTTATACCATCTACTTTTCCTCACATCAGAATTATAACAGACCTCTTCCATCCCAAACTCAAAGGACCTTTTGCAAGTCTTATTTAACAGCATCAGGACACTGTATGCTCAATCATCTTTATCATCTCTGGGTTCAAGACTGCTACCACCTATAGCAAAACATCATATTGCTCTGATACAGAAGGCGGGCAGGGATTTGCTAGGAAGGGGAGGGACTGGTCCCTGGCTAGGGCTCCACCCCTGGCCTGTGCCCAGGGACCTAGGTGAGGACAGGCATTTCTGTTTTCCTGCCCAAATGTTGCATTTCCCAATACCACCCTGGCCTGCCACGGCCCCATCTTGTACCTATAAAAACCCCCAAGACCCTAGCAGGCAGACAGACAAGCAGCTGGACATCAAGAGGAACATATTGGCAGAAGAACACACAGCAGCTAGATGTTGAGAAGAACAGTGCGGCGTAAGAGCACATCGACAGATGCCCGCAAGCCAGCAGGCCATTGACTGGCAGAACAACATGAAGTGTGGCCTGACGGTGGGAGGAGAACCCCAGCCTCTGAGCTGCAAGGCCCCAGGGAAAAACCACCTTCCTGCTCTTTCTCTTCCAGCTCCCCTTCCATCTGCTGAGAACTTCTGCCCAATAAAACTTTGCACTCATTCTCTAAGCCCACATGTGATCCAATTCTTCCAGTATACCAAGGCAGGAAACCCTGGGATACAGAAAGCCCTCTGTCCTTGCCAGATGGCAGGGGGTCTAACTGAGCTAATACAAGCCACCTAGGGATGGCTAAACTAAAAGAGCACTCTGTAATACACGCCCACTGGGGCTTCAGGAGCTGTAAACATTCACCCCTAGATGCTGCCCTGGGGTTGGAGCCCCACAGCCTGCCTGTCTGCCTGCTCCCCCTAGAGGTTTGAACTGCAGGGCATCGAAGAAGCGAGCCACGCCCCCACCGCGCCCTGTGACGGGGATTAGGGAACTTTTCCCATTTTACTTCCATGGCTAAGAGTATCAAAAGCATGAAATCAAGACATAAGAGTAAAGGGCTTATTCCTTAAAAATACTTGGAGCCAAAGTATCAGCCTGTAGTTATCAAAAGGTAGCATGAGTATTTGGAGGTAATAAAAACAGCAGCTTATTCAATTTATCCAGATGAATTTATCTGGTCTTCTAGGTGTGTCCATTGACTGACTTTTCAATTTTACTTCAGCCTTATCAATGGCTGTTTTTTCTGTCGATATTTCGTTAGGTAGAGCTCTTTTTAAAGAAACAGAAATCCATTAATATTAGCTATAAGTCACTAAGTGGATTTTATTATAAAGATTTCTTTGTGTCTCACAGAATCCAAAGATGATGAAAGTCCAGGAAGTCACTAGAAAAAAGTAGTCAGATGCTGATTCTTTCTTAATCAGTTAAGAGACTGAAGCCTCCTTGAGAGAGATTAACCCTTGTATGTTTATTCAAAAATTTTTACATTTTCAGGGAAAGTCTCTAATTGGTCTGGGTAAGGTCACATGTCCATTTCCAGTCTAAATAACTGGAAGAGAGAATGGCCAGGAGAATAGGGTAATGTTATGTGAAAGGGTACTGGGAAAACGTTATCTTAAAGACATTTGAAATGGGGAGGTAACATTGGAGGAGAGGGCAGCAATTGTCAAAAAATGAAAGACTAGATACTGTATAAATAACCCACTGGAGTGATGGTAGATGAAGAATTGCTAAAAATTCTTTGCAACTTTTCCCATTGAGAGGTGGAGTCTAATATCTCTTCCCTTGAAGATGAGCTGGTCATAGCAACTCAACAATGGACTGAGGTGGAGATGATATTCTGGGACATCTGAAGCTAAGTCATTAGAAAATTTTTAGTTTCCTATGAGGTATCTTATGACACTAGCTCTTGTCTCTACCACTGTATGATAACTCATGAGGCTGCGATAAGGACCACTTGAGAGACCAAATGAAAAGGCCCTGAGACTGCATGTTATCCCAGCTCCTAGATGTCCCGGCACCCAGCCATTCAAATTATTCCAGCTGTGGCCCAAGAAATGGTACACAGAACAGAAGTGAATCATGCTCAGTGGGTCACACTCCAATTGCAAATTTGTGAGCAAAATAGATAATTCTTATGGCTTTAAGCACTTAAGTTTTGGGGTTGCTGATTATCCAGCAAAAATATCTGGAACTGGAGGACACAATTTTGATTTAATACTTGACATAGCCTCCACTCAGTACTGAATTCTATGTATCTCTCAACATCTCTAGAATTAATGCATAGAAATCTTTTGTGAAATACAAGAATCTGTACAAAGAAAGGCAGAAACCATAAGCAAATGCAAACAACTTTATCATTCTTCTCTGTCATTGTGGGAGTTTTTCAAACATCTGGTTGAATCAAATATTCGATACCACATTTCAGTTTTACATAATATATTGTGTTCATCCATCATTAAAGAAAAGGTAGTTTACGTTAAAGCATGTGATCTGTTTTATAGCAATTAAACTAATCATTTCATGGCATTTTCTCTTTATAGAAATGAAGCTACTGAACGCCCAGCATGTACCAAATGCTTTCCTAGATAACATGGTATTTATCTTGCAATGTACTACATGAAAAGCTATATAATTGGAGTTTGCCTTGGTAATATAGTTTACTATCATGATGTGTGCTAGCAAAAACTTCAGCTAGGATAAAATTTCATTCCCATCCATATAAAGACCAAGTGAATAAATCACTGAGTAGAAAAATATATCTTAATTAAAATATATTAAGCCTGATCAATATATATTGCCTGACTTCATTGCATAATGTCTCTGTTTCATTATACTATCCACTCTTCTTTTCAGCAATTATGTCAATTTTTATTCAGAGTAAATAGGTTCAAATTTATTTACAGCAAGTGTATATTTCTTTACCATTTGTTTTATATACTGGGCCTCCCCTAATTATCTCTCTTTAACTTTTTCTAAATTCATATCATTATTTTTTGTAATCTTAGATAAGGTTTTACATCCTTTAATGAGCTTCGATGTATATAAAAATGTGAATACATAAAGAAATGTGTTAGTATTTATTATGCTGAGTCACAAAAGGCAATTTGATACATACAATTGAAATTTTGCCATAGATATATGATAAAATTTATTCTTCCTGTGGAGTAAGTTTTCTGCTGTTTCATTAGCTGTTTTGGTAAACCTGAAAAAAATTCTTTTACAGTAAGAAATTCTAAAATGCACTCTACTTTGAAAGCCTCCCTTAGAGATTAAGTCCTTGTTTCTCACATTTTACTAGGACAAGGAATTTTGTAACAGACATTAAGTTCTTAAATCAAAGAGTGAATTTGAAGAATTTTTGTTATGCAGAAATAAATTTCAGATTATTGGCCTCCCTTTCCCTGAAGGTTCTAGTTTGCTGAATACTATGTGAAAAAGAAACAGTGTCTCAGTTTGGAGGATTTATGGTAAGTGAAGTCTACATCCTTTTGAAAATATTTAGGATTTTTCTATAGACTGTAATATGTAATATAGATAATTGGTGATTCACACTTAAAATGCAAAAATTTGTCACTCAAAGCAGTTGCAAAAAATAATTCATCACAGCATTTCCAGTCCTGGACAGAAAACACATGGTCATAAGTACAGAAACATTTATACAAAACATGTGGAAACAAATGACATCTAAACTACCACACATCAAGGAAGGAACTAACACATTAAAAATCAAAGCAATCAATCATATTTGTCAAAATCAGTATAGGAATCCTTTGGCTGATCCATTAAAATGTCCCCAGGTTTACCCAGTAAACTTCTTTTTCTGCTGAAGTAAAATTTTTCCTAGGCAATAGAAATTATATACAAAACCTTATGCTTAGTATATTTGTAAGAATACAGTTTAAGTACTCTAAGGTTTATACCTATCTCAAGAATCTTCGTTGCTTCTAATTATTACCCACAATTATTTCCTACTCTTCCTCTGATGGAAACCTTAGAAAATGTTATGGATGTAATTGGCAACTAAATATTTTAACATGGTCAGAAAATGTAGTAAAAATTATTTTTTCATATTTTCATCAGCACCTGAGTTTTGATTGGATCAAACTCTAGCTGGACAGCACAAGCCTCAGCAATCTCTCTTAAGTTCCAAAGCAGAGTCCACAGCCTATGCAGTGATGTTAGAACATTCACTACTCACCCCTATACTTCATTCTTTCAAGGAGAGCCACTTTTCCCTTAAGGTGGGAAATCCGTGGCAAAAATATTCTGAGGCCAAATGCCGTGGAAAACCACTATGCTTCCCCAACTTCCCCTGCTCCAACGTGGTTAATTTCATTTATATTTCTTGGAGTCAGAAGAATTTAGTTCATTCTGGAGACCTCTTAGAACCATTGCTAAAATGTATGATTGAGCCATGTCATTTCCTGACCACCACCCTCCCCACTTTTAGAGTGCTTCTTTCTCCTCGCTTTATTATCAAATTTCAATCTGATTTCCATGACTTCCTTTAGATCAATTTGGTTTAGATATAAGATTCAAAGTGTCCATAATGATCCTCATGTGCTGACATACTTAAATCCTCAACATTTACAGAAGAAAACATTCAAGAACAAACACAATGTAAAACATAGGATTTTACTGGCTTCATTTTCCCAGAGTGCCAAGATGGTGCTTCTCCATGGGGGCTTTGCCACAGAAGGTAGAGTTATATTATGGCAGATATGTGGTGGGTATCACAATGTAGTTTAATTTGCTTTTCCCTCATGGTTAAAGCCTTTGGTTGATTATATGTGTTTCAAATAACTTCTCCAACATTATGGGGATATGGCTTGCTTTCTCACATCCTTAATGTTGTCTTTTAATTAACAGAAATTCCTTATGTTTTTGATGACTAATATAGTAATCTTTTCATTTATTTGTGCTATTGGGTAATGTTTTACAGGTCTTTCTTTACCACAGAGGAAATAAGATAGTCCCCTATTTTTACAAGCTTTGTTTATTTACCTTTCACAGCATAGTAAGTCCTCCATCTTTGTTCTTACTCATTGTATTAGTAATTATTGGTCTTTTATCTCTCCACATACATTTGAGAATTAAATTATCAATTTCCATTTTAAAAATCTGATGAGACATTGATGACGAGTGCATTGAATTTATAGATTGTTTGGTGAGTTGCCATCTTTACAATCTTTAGCATTTCAATTTTAGAACACTATAAATACTCTCATTTATTCTTTCTATTACTGTATCTTTAATTTTTATCAGTAACTTTTTATAATTTCTGTGTAGATTCGACGACATTGCATTATATTTAGATTTCTTCCTGGCTATTCAAAGTGCTGCTATACATGGCATTTTTTTAAAATGCTATTTTAATAGTTTTTCTTTTATAAAAATACAATTGATTTTTATATACTGTAATCAGTAATCTTATTAAGTTCACTTATCAATTCTAATAGTTTTTATAGATTGTTTTATATCTACATAAAACCATGAAACCTACAAACAATGACCCTTTGAGTTCTTTATTTCCAATCTATATTCAGTTAATTTATTTTCCTTGCCTTATTTATTGGTAGGACTGCTGGTACAATGTTAAATAAAAGTGAACTTATTCTTCACTTTTGTTTTATCTTAGACTGGGGGTAGGTATGTCTACTCTATCCAGAGTATCAGATAAAATACTTGTTCAATATTTCATTGGTAAACATCAAGTATGTTGTAGGTTTTAAAAAATAAAGTATATGTTAGATTATAGGACATTTCTTCTACTCCTAGGATGCTGAGAAATTTTATCATATTTTACCAATTATGTTTTCTAGCAATTGTATCACCTGATTTTTTTTACTGTTAACATGATAAACTATGTTTAGCATTTCAAAAGTATTAAATAAATGTATTCCTGATGTAAATTTAACCTTATTTATGATATATTATACTCTGTATACATAGCTGAATTCAATTTATTTCTACTGTTGGCAACTGTTGTCTGGCAATTTTCCTTTCTTGGACTTTTAAAAAAATTTATGAGATGCTTTCCTCATAAAACAACTTAAAACATGTTTTCCTGTATTTTTCTCTATAAAATTTTGTTTAAAATTGATTTTCTTACTTTTTTATATGTTTGGTAGAATTCATTGTTGGAACTCTGTGGTCTTAGAGATTTTAAATTATGGCATTTTTTTTCCATAAATGGAGGTAATTTCATATTTTCCAAATTTTCTTACTTCAGTTTTAATTAGTCTTTATTATTGATACATTTTATTCATTTTGTTGATATTTTGAAATGTCTCTACTTTTTAATAATATATGCTTATTATTTTTATGTATTTTAGATTCCATTGTTTATTTCTGTTACTTGTTATTTATTCCTTCTTTTTATTTTCTTAATTAGTGTTGAGAGGTTTATCATTTTTATTAGTACTTTCAACAAAATAAATGTTGGGATGGTTTATTCTCTTTTTAATTTTTTCTTTCAATGACTTTTGCTCTGATGTTATGATTTTTATTTTCTATTTATATTACCCTTTATCTAACTGCTACTGATATTTATATGAGTATCTAAATTGTTTTGAGGCTTTGTTTTGTAATATATGAGCTAAAAACCATAAAATCTTCATTTAAGCACAACTTTAGCTATAACCCAGAAGATTCATTTGTAGTATTTTTATTAAATATTTCAAAATAATTTTAAATTTTCACTGTAGTCTCTTAATATATGTGTTAATTACATATACATTTCTTAATATATTGTTAATATTTTCCCTATTTTAGCTTGGTACTCATACACTTAACTATGTATTTTTAGGATACTACTTTATAGATAAAATATAGCTTAATTTTTTAAGGTTTAACATATATTAATGCCTCTCCTGAACAGGACAAGAATCTCAGAATATTTTAACTTTGTTTCTCTTTAGACATGTATGCTATTGTTATATTTCATCATACACACACACACACACACACACACACATATATATATATATATATATATATGTCAACACAACGTTTAGTCACTTTTCATTATATATTTATTTATATATACCCACGTATTTATCTTTATTGCTGCTATATGTTCTGTTTTTTATCTCCAAACTTTCCTCTAGGACCATTGATCTTCTGACTTTAAAATGTATGTTTTATCTTTCTTTATAGCAAGTCTGTGACAAATAAATCTCAGTTTCTCTTTGCCGGAAAAAAAATCTTATTTTATGGGACTCCATGTTTGGATCCCCTTTCACGAACACTCTTGTGCTTGTGGAAGCGGTTTTTCTCTCTCCTGGATTTCCCCTCTGGATTCCCTTTCCAAGAACACTCCCTTCGTGGAAGCCTGTCTTCCCCTCCTAAACTCCATCTGTCTCTATTACCTTCCACTCAGTGTGGAAGCTGCTTTCCTCTCCTGGATTCCTTCTTTCTAGCTTCCCTCCCTCAGTGTGAGAGTTAGCTGTTTATTTCTCTCTCCTTCTCCTGCTTCTCTCTCTCTTAAAAAAAATCTTATTTGCTTTTCTTTTAAAAGGATGTGTTACTATGTTGGAAGCTATTGTTTTCTAACATGTTAAAGGTGTCATTCCAATGACTTCTCATTCCCATTGTCACTCTGCTGCTTTTAATGTTTCTCCTTTACTTCCCGATGCTCCTTGAACAACTGTGGCTTGATATAGTTAATCAGTTTTGGAATGTGGTTGGTTATTACATTTTTATATGTTGATTCTCATTTTTTCTTTCTTAGTTTTTAGACCTCAAAATCCATAGTTTTGTAAGAGAGATCTGTTTCTAACATGTATCCCTTTGATGTTTAAATTCTGAATTCCAATTTTTGTCAACTTAGCCTGTTAGAACTCTGTTTAGGATCTCACACCTTTTGTGGTTGCCAGAAGAATTTCTGCAGTAGCAGAATTTCTTCTGTAGTAGTAGATGACAGTAGCCTATACCTAAATAGACAGGTACATCTAGGATAAAGAGTCCCAGTGGTAGGATCCTATATCTTAGTTTTCCTTTTGTTTCCCTTGAATCTTGGCCTCTGAACTTTTCAGTGATTTGTCAGCTTTCCCATACTTTCAAATAGGTGTTCTTTCATATTTTTTCCCCAAATTTTCTGGTTATTATCAAACTGAGGGTTGGAATGAGTTATTTATTTGCCATTTTGGAAAATAGAACTTTGTCTTTTTAATTGACACATAAATTACCCTAATCTTGAATGATAATAAGGATAACTTAAAACAAATATTCATATCTCTGTAACCACTTCCCTGAGCATATATAGAATAGTTTCAACAATTCATTTGATATCCTTATGTCTCTCCCAAGACTATACCCTTGTTCCTTACTTTTCTAGTCACCGATTAATTTTGTTGGTTGTTGAAGTTAATATTAATAGAATCATGCTGAAGTTGCACTCATGTGTACCTTCGTGGACACAGTATCTATAAGACTTTTTCACAGAATAGATTATCTATAAGATTTACTCATGTTTTTATGTGTATTCATAATTTACTCTTTTTAGTTCTGTGTAGTGTTTCACTGGATAGCTATGTTGCACTTCATCCATTCTCCTCTTGATGGGCATCCAGTCTTGACTGCTTTGAATAAAGCTTCTATGAACATCCTTGTACATGTTTCTTGATTGCCAGATGCACTGATTTCCTTTATGTATATACCACAAGTGAAATTACTGCCTTATAGGAAAAGCAAATGTTCAACTTTAGCAGCAACTAGGAGCTTTTCAAAATGTCATTTTACATTTCTACCAGCAATGTATATGATTTCTTTCTCTCACGTATTTTATGTTTTCTTTAAAAAATAAAAACTTAAAAAAAATCTCTTCTTCATTTCCTTTGATTATGTACCTTGCTTGTGTTCTAACAAAGCTGGGGGTATGGAATTTAAATAATATTTTTGCTGCTGAGTTAAGTTCCCCACCCCTAACCTAAGTTCAGTTTTTATTTCATGTATTCAAAGGCAAGGATTTGCTTGGCTTAGTGTAACTTTTCCTTCACCTTGCCATAGGTCTTTGTAATTTGCCAAGTGAATTGGTTTACTTTTCCCAGGTTTCAATTCTGGCAAACAAATTAGAGTTAAGAGGCAAAGTACTGGTTATATTCACAGCTATTTTAAGGAGTAAAATAGTGGGTACTATTTTATATACCTTTTACCCACAACCAGATCCATTCTTCAAGACAGGTCAGAATCCAATATCTTAGTGCGATTTCCTACAGTCAATTTACCTCTACTTTCTCCTTTATCTTCTCTAGTTTGTATTCTGCATTCCTTCAACTACAGTACTATCTCCCTGCATCAAATCAAGTCTTTATGTTATCCAAATGTTGACATTAACTTACTTTAGCCATATGGACAACATTGTTGATATTCCTGATGAATTTTACATTTTCCAATGATAAAGAGAATAGAGTATTTGTGTGTACTATGGGTCTTTATATCAGATACTCAGTGAAGGTCTTTTTACATTTGTGTAGTTCTATTACTTTTCTAACATTTTTTGCAAATCCTTAAGAAATGCTGATTCACGTCTTTTAGGTGAGGCACATATTTTGTGGATTTACAAAGAAGATGAAAAATACCACCTCCATGAATCATTGATTTTTACTTAGGCCTATTCCTCCTAAAGCATTCACCAGGTACAATGTCAGTATATATATTTCAACATTTAATTGTTTTCTGAAGTCTGGTGTGTACACACATGCTATTAAAATCTTGTAGACTATTTACTCTCTGCTATCATTCATATGGGCTTCTACTTGCCAAATGTTAATGTGACATCTGCTGTACCTAATTCCAGTAAATATCAGGAACTTTTATGCATACCAACAGTTTATCATACATATGCCATCAATTTGTTTTGAGACATGTCACTTGTGCAAATAGCCTAGGGTTCTTATTTATTAAGATTTACATCAAGTAAAAACTAAACACCCTGATTCAAAGGTCTTGGATTTTCAATCCAGATGTTTATAATCTCTCATGCTATTTACTGGCCTCAACAATTTAAAGTTATGAAGTAATAGCTTGCATTCATAAATTCAAGTAAAGAGATGGAATTACTATCCTTTAACAATATATGACATTAGAATTTAATAAAGTAAGGAAGCAATATCGGCTCAATGTAGAAGCAGCAAAACACAATCAAAAAGTAAGTCTTAAAAAATGTAACTTATACATAAGACCAAGCAGCCAAGATTTATTAGCCAAGATAGCAACAGACTATTTTTACTTTATAGGATGAATAAAGATCCAGCTCATTTCAACCCTCCTGTACCTGGTTTCCATAAAATAATACTCACTGAAAATACTGTCCTATTGATAGTATGTATGCATGTTTTTGTGTAGCATGTCCTAAACACCATTGCAACCTCTCCTGTCAGGAGAGGGGGCCGAGGGAGGAAGAGCATTAGGAAAAATAGCTAACGCATGCTGGACTTAATACCCAGGTGATGGGTTGACAGGTGCAGCAAACCACCATGGCAGATGCTTACCTATGTAACAAACCCAGACATCCTGCACATGTACCCCAGAACTTAAAATAAAAATAAAAATTTAAAACATAGACTGATAGACTGATATACTGATGTGACATATTAATTTATTTCCTAATTGTTGGGGTTACTCTCAGGGGAGGGATAGACCCCTACGCAAAATTTGGTTCGATGTTGAGACTGATGACACCATATACAGACCAAGAGGGCCTTAAAAGGGCAGGCTCTCAAATAGGTCCCAAAATAGTTTGAGTGAGTACAGAAAGGTGACTGGCTTTGCTTTTATTGTGTTTAGGGGGTCCTACTGGGGTGGGAGTTGGCATGTGCGCTGGCTGGGGCTTGTGTCAGGATAGGAACTTGCTGCTGGCCCCAATTCAGGGAGACCTGGGTTTTCTTATCAGCCTTTCTGCATGTAAGACAGAGCATGAGGGAGAGTGGGAGGGTTTGAAGACCTCAGCAGCCAAAAGTCAAAATTGGAATCTGACTCGTTAGATTCCAATATTATTAGATAATTTGATATTAGATAGTTTGTATATTTCCCACAATAAATTCAGTGTGGTCACTGGGAGATGCTTCCTTCAATGATTCCTTATACTGAGTATTACTAATTTTACATATTTTACATTTACATACGTAAGTAAGGTTGTTGTAGATTTGTGTGGGGGGGTCAGCTGCACATGTGCAAACAGGAGTTCATTTGCTACTTTATCAGGTTTTGATATCAGAGTTTTGTACCTTTAAAAAAATAAATGAATACTTTTCCATAATTTTATGCTATTGATAAATGATTATCTGTCTATTGAAACTTTTTGTATATGTTCACTGACATCCTGAATATAATGTAGACAATAGAGACTATTTTGAAAACAATTTTTGAATAGTCCTTAATTTTTTCCCTACTCACTGATCTTTGTGGGTTTTCTTGCTTTCAGGAAAACTATATTAATTAACATTTTTTCTAACATATTGTCTAAAATTTTATCAAATTCAAAATATTTCTAAATAATTCTAAAATATTTTCTAAAATTTTTAATAATTTTGGGAAGTGTCACAAAATAGTATTATATAAAATAAAATTTCTTATAGCTATTTCTTATTTGTTAGTTTATATTTTCTTTGTTGATTGGATTTTCCAGGAAAAATATTCCTTATTTATTTCTCTCTCAAAAAATTAACAAATTAGATTGGGTACACAGATATTTTCCAAGAAACACAGAATACCAAATATTGATAACTAATAATAGTTAAGGTTAAATAGTTTTGCTTCTTATTTTTATATGCTACTATGGAAAGGCTATTTTTTGGATTATGTTTCCGTATATGTTCATTTTTGCCACTTTAAGAAGATATAATAAGGACGTTTGTGGGTATAGAAAATTGTTTCATGAGATTCACAAATTTTTGAAAATATTAGTGTTTGATAGATAATTCTTAAGTGCAAACCCTGCAATTTTTTCTGTGAAAGAGAAGTCAGTGACTCTGGGTAGAAATCATAATGAATATACATGATTGAGAGAAGAGGCATTTGTAAAGAGAAATTCCACTGTGAATGTCTTTGCTTTTTTACAGAAATAAAAATAGTGTTTTTTTCTAAAGCAACATCTCCCAGACTTTTCGGAATCTGGACAAATTCAAATATTTTTGGGAAATTTTAAAAGCTTCTTTACATGTAAGCTATAGTATAAATTAAAATTAATGGGGTTATGTTATTGGAAATTCATATTGAGAAAAACTTTAAAATACATACTTATCAATTAATTTGAAAACACTTAAGATGAACATATTTCATGTTAGCAAAGCAACATTTTTAATGAAGAGAAAACTTTCCAAAACAAAATTTATGATCAGAATGGTATTTTTGCAAATCTCTTAAATGTCTGATTTGATAGAAGACAACTGGAATTTATGTTTGCTTTGACATGTAGCCTTCTGTGATATCATACACCGTGTAGTTTCTAGTTACCTCCAACATAAGTGGGAGCTGAACAGTGAGAACACATGGACACAGGGAGGGGAACAATACACACTGGGGCCTGTCAGGAGAGGGGGCTGAGAGAGGAAGAGCATTAGGAAAAATAGCTAACACATGCTGGACTTAATACCCAGGTGATGGGTTGACAGGTGCAGCAAACCACCATGGCACATGTTTACCTATGTAACAAACCCAGACATCCTGTACATGTACCCCAGAACTTAAAAAAAAATTTAAGAAAAGGGAGAAAAAGATAAATAATAGACTAGTGTTACAATGAAAATAGCATTGGCTTTGCAGACCTACTGAGAGAGAATCGCTGTTCAAAAGTAAGGTGTTCCTCTGAAAAGAGAACACCAAACGATCATTTAAGAGTTCATTTTATTTGCCTGGTTCAGTGTGCAAACAAGCCCCTACATGTATTAAAATTTTAACAACATTTGTTTAAATTGTATGGGCTCGCTTTCTCAGTACACTAACCAAAGACTTGACCTATAATATGGATGCTTGTTAATTACCTTCTGTGCAATCTGCCTAGATGACAGAGGTTCAGTTCTTGTCAGAATAATTCTCTGTGCTTTATGTAATTATTATGATATTGACAATCAAGGAAAAACACAAAGAAATGAGGAAGAGCTAAGCTATTCATTTAAGGAAGAGCTAAGCTATTCTATCATGAAAATATCTGGCAAGAGAATAAAATAGAAATGTACAATAAAGCCAGAAAAACCAATTTTTACCAAAAAAGCAATAAAATCCAAATTTTCAAAGCTAGACTGATCTAGAAAAATGAAGGGAAAAAACAATAATTACCAAAATATATTATGAACATAGACACTGCTACAGACCCTACAAATATAAAAAAGAAAGAGAATAGTATAAACAATATCATACCAATTACTTGATATGTTGTCAATATTGCCATAAATAGAAATGCGGACAACTCCCTGGGGAAAAATTATTAACGCAAACAAACCAGAAAACAGTTTAAGAAACCCTACAGAAAATAAAAATTAATACAAAATATGAAGCATCTCACAAAGAAAAGCAAAAGCAAAAGCCCGTGTAGATTCACTGTTGCTTTCACATTTAAAAAATATAGGGGTAAATATAAATATATACAAACTCTTAAATAGGATAAAAAATAGGAAATGGTTTGTAACTTATTTTAGGAAGACAGTATAATCTAGATTTCAACAGTAGACAAGGATATTATGAGAAAACAAATTATTGTCTAAACTCTGTCATGAAAAATGATTTAAAAAATTAGCAAATCAAAGGCAATCACATATGAAAAAGAATAATACACTATGAACAAACTGTGTATATTTCAGGAATGCACATATCATTCCTTACTGAAAAAAACTGAGAAAGAAAAAAAGCAGTTATAGACAGCTAGAAACAATCCTGGCATAGTAGTAAGCCTTGATAGATGCTGGCCTGGCAGCCACAGTTAGGCTTTTAAGATCTCTTCTTTAACCTAAACAATTTGGCAGAACACTAACATCACAGAAAGCACCTCTGTGACCATGAAGAATCAAGGAAAAAAATAAGTCTGCTTCATAATTAGTTTTGAACACAGACAAAATTATGAACATTGCCCAAATGGCAAAGTGACCCTCCATTCCTGCATGCTGGCTAGAAAGAATGACAGTTGCGACTCTCTTGTCATGGCTTTAGCCAGCTTCACTCCTCTGAGATGTTGTCTTCTTAATCCTCAAGTTGCTAAAAACCCTAAGTTGCTCATTGTCATAAAAATGTTATGTTTAGAGGGCTCTATAATTATCTATCATGCAGGATAACATATTACAAAAATACACCTTGTTACATTTCATTATTCAAAAATAAAACTAGCCCTACAGAAAATGGAAAAACTCTGTATGTTGTAAAACTGTGAGAAGAATGCAAATGGCAATTAGTAGTTTGGAAGTACAATTAACCCCCTATATTCCACCAAGAAGAACCCAATAGTTTCAAATTGATTTAAAAAGTTTTCCTTAGCATTCCTGACTGCTTTCATTTGTGTCTGCTTTTTGGTTTCTCCTTTAAACTGGTTTTTATCTCTTACTGGTTCCTTCATTAACTAATGATTTAATAAAAATATCTGAGATGTTCATTTTTATTGATATGAAAGTCATATTTTTAATTTAAAAACGTCCCTTAATTATTTCTGCATCATTTAAACCATTCCTAGTTTTTCTCTTAGAAGAGACAGAGAAAAGAGAAATATTATATGTAAAAAGTATTCAACAATCCCCAGACTCCTTCTCTACCCCGCTGGCTGCTGATCTGCTGCCCCTCTTCTCATCCCTAATAAGCAGATGCAGACAAATGCTCCAAATGCAACTCATAGAAAAGAAATATCCATTAAAGTAAAAAATACTTTCCATTTTGCTGTGGGATGACCGACTTACATGTTTTTAGATTCATAATGAAGGCCATAAGGATTTGATATCAGGCTAGGCAATCAATCGATAAATTTGGTCAGCTATCAATTTAATCATATAATAATTGCTGAGCACCTGCTATGAGGCAAGAATTAAGCTGCATGTTGTGAATTCAGCATGGATAAGATTTGTCTCTGGGGAGGTTAAACTTTAGTGGAAATGTTTCTCCTCATTCTAGCAAACACCAGAAATCTTTGCTAATCTCTTTCCTTTGTGGTCACGTTGCTGCTTCAGAAGTCTAGGTGTGAGGTAGTCTATGATTTTTGCCAGTCCACCTTAGTTATACTTTGTGTATAGGTAATTACTTTAAAAGAGTGTTTCAAACAATTTGAGTCATAATTTATAGCACATTTTACATTTGGATGCAACATACACACATACATTTTTATAACTGTTCATAACTGAAACTAAAGCTTTGCAAAACAATAATAGCCATGCTTTACAGTGTACACTTCTATTCATATTTTGACTTAATTTAATTCTATTTTATTAAAACTAAAATTATGGTTGAAAGTTACTAAACTGATTTCATAATCCACTATTGGGCTGTGAGCTCTAGTTTCACATACACTTTCCTAAATGATCATACCTTTCTCTGACATGCAAATTTTCATATTTTTATTCTGGTTTGAACAATGAAAAGATGGGGAGATACATCAGCACAGCAACTAGTCAGTGACATCACAGCTCAACTGTGATGTGTTTTTTATTTTTCCCTCACTAAAGAGTAATATAAATAACTATATGATTAACCAAAAGAAAAGACTTTTAAAATTTGGAACTATTCATGAACAGCTAATGTCCAAACTATTGTTTACTATCACTTTTCCTCTGAGTGATTCAGAGTAAAAGGAAAGTTGTATGTGAAACTAATTCAGACACTGTGCATTTTTCTCTTGCAAATATAAGGAGCACCTGCTGCGCTGCGCACATTGCTATTCAATGCTGACTCAATATTTTCAGGGATAGTGTGGAAGAAAAACTTGCATCTTAATAATATCTACTGATAATTTGTCCTAGCAGCTGTTTTACCTTTGCTGACATAGTAGGGAAAACAGTACCTTATCCTTGGAAAGTTTAATGTTGGAGAATTGCACAGTTCTTGGTGTTCCTAAACTTAGTGCATTTCTCAGAGCAAGCCAAGACCAGCATGAAATTCTTCTTTCCTACAGCACATCCCAGTACCTAAGTATATCTTCCTTTCTTCTTCATTTATATCACCACCCATTGTTTTCTTAATAGCCCCAAAACTGTCTGCCAGATTTTTAATAAAAGTTTTTACTGAAAAGACAGACTGGACATACAAATGAAAAATATAAACATGGCCATATATGCTTAAAACATTTTACCAGCTCTTATAGTTGTTATTCCAGGTTTCTTAATGGAAACCAAAAGTTTCAAATAGCCTTCTTATTTTCCTTTCTATTTTGAAGGGCAGAATACACCCAACCTCCTCCTTCCTTATATCCTGGCTATTTCTGGACTGCCTACTCTGTGTTTTATTTATTTATCCTGAAATATCAACTTTAATGGGTTAATAGAATTGTATTACTCTGTTCTCCACTGCTAATAAAGACATAATCAAGTTTGGGTAATTTATACAGAAAGAGAGTTTCAATGGACTGATAGTTCCACATGGCTGGGCCGGCCTCACAATCATGGCAGAAGGTGAAGAAAGAGCAAAGGCACATCTTACATGGCAGCAGGCAAGGAGAGCATGTGCAGGGAAACTGCCCTTTATAAAACCATCAGATCTCATGAGACTTATTCACTATCATGAGAACAGCATGGGAAACCCTACCCCCAATGACTCAATTACCTCCCACCTGGTCCCTCCCACAACACATGGGGATTATTACAATTCAAGGTGCAATTTGGGTGGGGACATGGAGCAAAATCATATCAAGATTTGAATTTTTGCCCATTCAATTGACCAACTGCATGCAGTAAGTAGTTTGTACTCCTAACTGGGACCTATATATATTTCCTACATCTTCAGGATATGTTTTATTTCTACCTTTGCACATAATCATAGTTTTGTTCTGTTTTTTTTTCTATTTTTATCCTTTTTGTAATCACAAAGGTGAAACTAGATGTTTCCTCAAATAACTTTTTCTTTAGATAATAAATCCAATAAATCTATTTGAGCAGAGGAAAAGAGTTTTGGAGCCCAGTCCCCTCATTCCTGATAGGTATCCTGAGGGAAAACCTAAGACTCCTCAGCTGACATTAACCCCATAAGCACATACATGTGAGCACACACGTGTCTAAACAAACAGATCCCATTGCTCATGCTTGATACTGAGAATATTTTGAAAAGGTGAAGGAAAAAGTACACATTGATTTCTGGTTAAATATGGTGGTTTGAAATATTAATAACTACTAAATTAAAAGCATATGACTATGAATCAAGTTGATTTGCAAGGGACAATGAGACTAGGAGAGAACAATTGCAAACAAAATATTTCTGCTAATGTTTGGAAGAGAAAAGCAGATGGAGAAGTGGTAACCAAACCAGATATCTTAAAACAAAAAAACAACAGAAAGAAAATAAAACTACAACCTTAGATTCTAAGGAAGGGTCTACCTAGGATGGTAGTGAAAATATTTAACCCTTGTAGTCCAGCTACTTTGGAGGCTGAAGTGAGAGAACTACTTGAGGCCACAAGCATTTATGTCAGGATTTCACTGAACTTTCCAATTAATTTTCCTGAAAAACCTAAAACTACTCTAAAAATAACGGATTTATCAAAAAGTAATACATTCTAAAATTGCATGTATATAAAATTATCAGGCTTATTCTAAAATGGCATATATCCATACTTTTTGTTTTACTATTAAATTTTTTAGTTATTGATAAAATTATAATAGAGTGCAAACAGTAATGTTTGTCATGTTTGTCTTGTAATTATGACCGCTTTCGCTTAATTTGTTTTTAGGCCGTGTTGTTAGTAGTATAAACGTTTATAGTTATTTATCTTTGTTTGTAGTTTGTTCCTTCTACTATTTTCTTTATGTCTTATAAGCCATACTTCATTTTTGCTGAAACTAATATTGCTTCATCAATTCTTACATGTTTAATAACATCTTGTCTAGGTTTTCTAATCAATAATTTTGAAACTTGTTTTCAAAATATATCTCCTGAAGGTGGCATATTGCTGGATTCAAAAAATATATAAAAATATATAAACAACCTGTCAGTGTGTTTATTTATTATTATTATTATTTTTTTAGATGGAGTCTCGCTCTGTCACCCGGGTTGGAGTGTAGTGGCACAATATCGGCACATTGCAACCTCTGCCTCCTAGTTTCAAGTGATACCCTGCCTCCCAGGTAGCTGGGATTACAGGCACATGCCACCACACTGGGCTAATTTTTGTATTTGTAGCAGAGATGGGGTTTTACCACATTGGCTAGGCTCGTGTCAAACTCCTGACTTCAAGTGATCTGCCCACCTCGGCTTTCCAAAGTGCTGGGATTACAGGTGTGGGCCACTGTGCCTGGAATTTTCCATTATCCAGGAAAATTTTCCCAATCTAGCAAAGCAGGACACTATTCAACCCCAGGTAATACAGAGAACACCACAAAGATATTCCTCAAGAAGAGCAACCCCAAGGCACATAATCGCTAGATTCACCAGGATTGAAACAAAGGAGAAAATACTAAGGGCAGCCAGAGAGAAAGGCCAGGTTACCCATAAAGGGAAGCCTATTAGACTTACAGCAGATCTCTCAGTGGAAACCCTACAAGCCAGAAGAGAGTGGGGGCCAATATTCAACATACTTAAAGAACAGAACTTTCAGCCTAGAATCTCATATCCTGCCAAACTAAGCTTCACAATTGAAGGAAAAATAAAATCTTTTATGAACTAGCAAGTACTCAGAGATTTATTACCACCAGGCCTGCTTTACAAAAACTTCTGAAAGAAGCATTATACATAGAAAGGAACAACCAGTATGAGCCTTTCTAAAAATATACCAAAAAGTAAAGAGCATCAACATAAAGAAGAATTTACATCAACAAATGGATAAAATAGCCAGTTAATATCAAATGGCAGTAACCCTAAATTTAAATCAACTAAATCCCCCAATCAAAAGATACAGCCAAAACCTAATGGTATATCCAAAGATACACAAAGACTCAAAACAAAGGGTTGGAGAAAAATTTACCAACCAAATGGAGAGCAAAAATAAATAAATAAACAAAAAGCAAGAGTTGCAATTCTCACATTTGATAAAATAGATTCCAAAGCAACAAAGATACAGTGGTAAAAGGATCAATGCAACAATAAGAGATCTTAATACCCAGATACATTAGACCCATAACGAGATTTAGACTCAATGAGACAGAAAATTAATAAGGATATCCAGGACTTCAACTCAGATCCAGAACAAGCAAACTCAATAAATATTTATAGAGTTCTCCATTTTAAATACACAAAATATTGATTGGCCATTATTAATACCCATTTTTAGAATGAAGCAATATTCCTGTTCTCTCTCCCTCTTTCTTCCTCTTTCTTCCTCTCCTTCTCTCCTTTTTTTACTTTTCAACATCCTAGTTCCTCACCTCTACCCAATACATTCCTCTGAACACCTGATTCCTTGTGATTCTCCCGTCCCACTGAAACCTCTAATCCATTAAAAAAAAAAGAAAAGTAAATAAAGTATTTTATTTATTATATTTCTACATTTGTAGTTATCTTTAACATTTTGTTTTTTATTTTTAAAAGGACTTCTCAACATAGAAATTAAATATTGTGAAACTCACCCATTTTAAGTATGTAATTCAATAATTTTTAGTAAATTTACAGATTGCTTAACTATCACTACAATTTACTTTTAGAATATATCTATGTCCCCAGAGAGATTCCTCATGTCCATTTGCATCAATTCCTGTTCTTGTGTCCAGCCCCAGGCTTCTCCTATCTATTTTATCTCTGTAGATTTGCCTTTTCTGAACATTTCATATAAATGGACTCATACAATATTTGATGGTTTACATATGAGTTCTTTCACTTAGCATGTTTTGAGGTTCATGTATCAGGAGTTTGTTCCTTTACAGTGTTGAGTAATATTTGATTATAAAATGTATTGCCTTTTGTTTTTTATCTATTGTTTCTATCTATTTACAAGTTGATAAACATTTGAATTGTTTCTACTTCTTGTCAATTAATAACAATCTCATGTGTGTCATTTGTGTGGATGTATATTTTAATTTCTCTTATTTCTTTTAGGTAGATTCCTAGAAGTCCAACTGTAGGCTTGTGTGGTAAATTCCATTTAACATTGGAGAAACTCTCATATAGTTTTCAAAGTGGTTGCATCAATATTACACCTACATGAGCAATATATGAGGGTTCCTATTGCTCTACAGTCCATGTCAACATTCGTTATTGTCTGGTATTTTGATTAAAGTCACTCGAGTGGGTGTAAAGTGGTAAATAGGTCCTGTGACTTTAATTTGCATTTTCCAAATTACTAATATACTAGTTTTCTATGCTTTCCAGCAAATCACAACTAATTTAGCTTGGTCAAACAGCACACATTTGTTATCTCACAGTTTCTGTGGTCAGAAGTCAGATCGTAGCTTATTTGGGTCCCCTGTTCAGAGTTTCACAGGGCTACAATTAAGCTGTTGAGCAGGTAGCATTTTCCCCAAATTTGACTAGAAAAAAATGTACTAAGCTCACTCAAGTATTTGCAGAATTCATTTTCTTCTAATTGTAGGATTCATGTGTTTTCATTCAAGGATAGATACAGGAACCAGTGAGTCAGGTCTAGTTAGACTCTTATATAACATAAGCATAGGATTGAGAGCTTATCATCGTTACCATATTGCTTACAAACAAATCACAGGTCCCACTTATCTTCCAGAAAAGGGCATTACACAAAGTGTGAACACAGGAGGTAGGAAGTTTGTCCACCACACCTAATGATGTTGAATAGCTTTTTATGTGATTTTTGGTCATTTGTATATCTTCTCTGATAAAATAATAACTAAAATCTTTCCTTTTAAAAATTGATTTATTATCAGTTTGTTTCTTTTTATATTGTTGTTATAGGCCCTTTATCAGATAAAATTTACAATATTTTCTCCTAGTCTGTAGTATGTCTTTTCCTATTATTTAGGATGTTTTTGAAGCCACAGAAACATAATTTTGACAAAGCCAAACTTATCAACACTCTCACTTTTTCTTCACATTTTTTTCATCCTTTCATCTATTGGGTTCTTTGGATTCTATTTACTACCATTTCCTTTCTTACAATTTGGAAATAATAGCTTGATTTTCTCTTCTTCCTTTATATTTTTAACATACTTGACTATAATTTTTTCAACACAATTTTACATATTTTCTGTATATCTTTCCTTCCCATAATAGCTACTTTATTGCATTTTAATTACCAATTGAACTCCTTCATTTCTATCTTTTTATCTAAAATTTTAGCTCTACCTATTAAAAAACAAATTTATTTATTTACTATTAGTCACTAAATCAATAATGTGCCATATACCTTTTATATTTGTACCATTTTTTGTAGTACTGGATCATCAGTTTAATATGTCTAAAAATGTGTTTATCCATCCTATTAAACAGTGATTAAACCGTGTTTCATGTTTTAGTTAATACTTAACTTTTCTTCAAGATATTGAAAACATCATTCAATTTTATTCTTGTTTATTGCTGAGATAGCTGCTATTCTCTTTGTTCTTGTACTTTTTCTTGTTTTGAAGACTACTTTGATATTAAGATAGCCAATTCACCTTCCTTTTAGTTAATGTTTGCTTAGAGTATTTTTTTCATCACTTTACTTTTACCTAAGCAATATCTCTCTGTTCAAAGGGGCTTCTTTTACACAGCATATCACTGTTTAAAAAATTTCCATGGACAATCTCCCTCCTGTCTTTTAATTCATATATTTAGATTAATAATGTTTAATGTAATTATTATGTTCATATTAAATCTTACCATCTTATTATCTCCCTTCTTTTTTCTGTCCCTTTTCTTTTCTCTTTTTCTGCTGGAATTTTAATTAATTAAATAGTTATTTATCATTATGTTCTCCATTATTGGTTTGGTGTTTACACCTCTTTGTTTCTAAAAAAAATGATAATGATTCCACCAGGGTATACAACATTCATCTCTAATTGTCATCTGTCTTCAATTAAGGACAAAAAAACCTTATAATATATTTCCAATTTCTTCCTTCCATTTTGTCTTCCCTTATTACCTACATTTTCCTTTTGGTACAGATCCAAACTATATTGATATTATTTTGTTTTAAACTATCTAGTTAAATAAAAGGAACAAATCTATTTTAAATGTGCCTTCATTTTTACAATTATTGGGGATCTTCATTTTTATAAGATCTAGTTTTTGTACAATATTCTAACTATAGAATTGCCTTTAACTTATCTTGTAATGTGAGTCTCCTGATAATGAATTCTCATTACTTAGTCTAAAACTGCTTTACTTAACTTTGATTTCTAAGTGATGTATTTCTTGCATGTAGAACTCTGGTTTAGCAGAGTTTTTTCATTCTTCAAAACTTTTTTATGTGTCAGTCTACTGCCTTCTGACTTACATATGTAAGTTTCTGATATAATTATTATTTTTGTTCCTTTGTATGTAATGTATCTCTTTTCTTTGGATGCCTTTAAGATTTTCTCTTTATCTGTGGTTTTAAACAGTTTGCATATGATATGTCTATGTATATTTTTTTAGGGGAGTACTTTTTCCTACTTGGTGTTTCTCTGAGCTTAGTGAATCTGTGATTTCAATTTCTTTTATTCATAACTTCAAATATTTCTTTTTCCTTACTTTTTTCTCAGATTGCAAATAAGTGTGTGTTAAACCATGTGATACTGTTTTCATCACTCTTGGATTCTCTGTCCTGTTTTTCGTTTTTCCTTAAATTCTTTTGTTTTCTTTTTGCTTCAGTTTTGATTATTTCTATCACCCTCTTTTTGGATTCACTAATTTTTTTTTCATTAGGTTGTGTCTAGTCTACTGATGAGCCTGTCATAGGCATCTAAAAAAATCTCTATTAGTAAGCTTTTTGTTTCTGGGGTATCAACCATCTCTTTCTTATGGGTTCCTTATCTCTGATGAAACTCCCCATATGTTTGTATACAACATTCACCCTTTTTACAAAAATTTTTACCATATTGACTCTAGATAATTTGAATGTCTCCTACAATAGCTTCTATAACTGGGTCACTTTTTTTTAGTCTGGTTCTATTGTATTATCCTTTGACAGTGAGCTATTTTTCTTGCTTCTTTTTCTTATAATTTTTATTGAATGCTTGTACTTGAGTATAGAACAGTAGATATTGACATACATGGTATTTATGCCTGAAAATAAGCATCACTTTTATTTTGCTATGTCTTTTGTGTGTGGAGTGAGTGGCAATCTAGTCAAACTTGTGCTGTGTTTGTCGTTGTTACTATGGACCCTCAGTATAGCATCAGCCTCAATTCCTTGTTACATCGTGCTTAGGTGAAGGTTAGGATCCTCAAGAGATGGAACAGTTCTCATGTCCCTCTCTAACATTTGATGTTTAGATTTGATCTTCAGCAATTTGTTAAATATTTTAGCTATAATCTCATCTGCTTGTCTGGCACATGTAATCTCATCCTTGACTTTTTTGCAGAGAAGCTAGTGCTTTTGGTCTATTTGGAGTGACCAGTCTTTCCCCAGATTTCAGGACACTTGGTTGTTTTGAGACCTCAGCTATCTGATGCATTAGAAAATAATTTTAATTTTAGAGATTATCTGGCTTTTTCTTGTTATTATGATGGAAGCAACACCATTTTTAGTTTTCTATATGATAGGTGGAATTGCAACTACTCTATCTAGTGATTTATGAGTTTTGACATTGTTTCTTGAGGCAACTAAACAAAACCAGAATTTGTATTATTGGTTCAGTTCAAGATGCAGTGGACTGAATTCAGCCAAGTCACCTTGCCTCTGTTACAGAGATAAGGCCACTTCTACTTATTCCCTGTTTTCTATAAGCTTACATGGGCAAATTTTACCTCTTCTCTTAGTTAATTGTAATGAGACTGGTTGTAGTTTCCCATTAGACATGGTGTATTTCCCATGTTTATCATTCCACAGGGTTACAGTTTCTGATCACTTTGACCTAATTTTAAACCTGTTGACTGGCAAGTCTTTGGCCTCACCAGTGGTTTGATTCTGTTCCACATCTATCTAACACAGCTGGTAAAACATTACCTCTGAAGACATGCAATGTTCTAAATGGAGAAAATAATTCGGAGTTTGAAAGACCTAGTTTCAAGTTCTGTATCCAACACTTGTGAGATTCAGAAATACCCTCCTCATAATAATTTTAAATAATGTATGTGTATTTTAGTTGGCTGGGTTTGGAACAGTCTTTAAAGTTAAGCATGATGCATTTACATATAATGTTGTACAATATCAGTGAATTAAGACTAAAGATGAACTAAATACAATGAAGTACTATTTCAAAATAACAGAAAGCTAGAAACCATCATTCTCAGCAAACTGACACAAGAACAGAAAACCAAACACCACCTGTTCTCACTCATAAGTGGGTGTTGAGCAATGAGAATACATGGACACAGGGAGGGGAATATCACACACCAGGTACTGTCAGGGGATGGGGTTAGAGGAGGGATAGCAGGGGATTGGGGAGTAGGGGAGGGATAACATTAACAGAAATACCTAATGTAGATGACAAGGTGATGGATGCAGCAAACTACCATGGCACATGTACACCTATGTAACAAACCTGAATGTTCTGCACATGTACCCTGGAACTTAAAGTATAATAAAAAATAATATATCCATTTACAATACTCTTTCATCTGCCCTCATTTTAGGGTCTCACAGTCTTGGAAAATTGTTTGAATTAATACCTCTATTTTAAAGATGAAGCTATGGAGACAGAATGATTAAGTGACAACTTCTAAGAGATAGATCTGGGGCACAAAAGCAAGTCTTTTTGATTCCATCTCCATGTACTCCCATGCAATGATATCTTTTTAAAAATTACTATATACTTTTGTACATAATGTAACTTCAGTATGATGGCTCCATGGAAGGTTAGATAATCTCTTCAATTACTACAAAATAAACTAGGTCTTTCTGCCATTAGTGCAAGAAAGATGTTTTTACCCTGAATGTTTAGTTTTAAAACCTGCTGAATTGACAGAGGAATGATGGAAGTAGCCAATATGAATGCTTTTAAATAACTTATGGGGAGGAAAGGAAACTGGAATGTGAGCTGTCTATAACAGCATAACAGAACCCAGGGGTGCTGGTGAAAAAAATCGATAATCCCAGCAGGGTTATTAAAGCTGAGCACACAAAGTACAAGTGGTAATAAAATCTGCTGCTTTGGTGCCTCAGTGTTTTCTGGGTAAACATAGACATCTGAGGGTTTACAGTTATCCATATGCAGGACCTAATCCTATATTCTGTCACAGGAAATATGCCTGGCACATCACATTGCTATATCTTTAGGGAGAAGGACTCAAGGGGCAGTGGCAAATGAATTTGTTTTTAACAGCTTTAATTTTACTCCTTAATGTCTCAGAAAGTGTAAATCTCTGCAGAGGGCCACAGCCCTTAACCTTGCTCTCTGTTAGCACTTTTTCATTGGATTTTTTTTTTCCTGTCCTTTCTCACATTCATTCAGAAGGCACAGAGAACTTACAAGGCAATGGGTCAAGTCTGGATGAGCCAAAGGAGATTTGTTTTCTTCAGAAATTATGTTATGCATTATGTTGTGGTTGTTAGAAATATGTTTTAATTGTACTTTTTGGTTTTGTATATAATGTATATATTTTCTGTATATAATATGTATATATGATATATATGTTTTTATATAATGCATTACATATTTTAAAATGTTTTCAGTGTATATTTACCTGTATTGGCTCTAGGAAAGAAAATAAAAGAAAAGCTTATTGGTATTAAAGTGATAACAGTTTGAGAAATTTTTAAAAAATCTTGTATTTGGAGTTTCAAAATATTTTCACACTTTATTTTACTATATGTGGTTATTGTTGAACCTTTTTTCAGCAAACATTTTCCAAACAACTAATTATTACAGGAATGGGATTTAAATGTAATTCTCCAGACTTTTAACCAAATTACATTTTAGCCTATGGACTTATTTCTAATTCCTTTACATAATTTTACTCTTTGTCAACAGAGAAACCTGTTTCTTCTCTTTAAAATTAAGGCCACAACTATATGGGAAAATAATTCAGTTGTGGAGCCCAAAAGATGCATATATCTAGGTTATTTGAGTTTAAATAAAACCCTGCCCCAGTCACATATGATTTGTTCCCATGTGTTTAAAGCTATACACTCCATAAAGGCAACTACATGTTTTGAGATTGTCCTGTTCAAGTACAGGATATTATTTACAATTTTTAAAGGATATTTTCAGACATCAGGATCAGCAAGCTAGATTTCAATTTATCTGAAAGGGAACAAAAGGGAATAAAATTGTTTTTTCATTACGTGTGTATTACCACCTATCACTCTGCTCAGGTTAGAAATAATGGCCTATGTAATTCTCAGAACCTGGGTCAGACTCTTCTGGCACGTTGTGTATAGATGTGTCCAGAGGTAAGTAACCCCATATGTGAAATCATCTATAATACATTATGATAATAGGAAAAATTGTATCCACAACTTGACTTTGCTAGCAGGAAGTATTTATATTTGTGCATAGTATTTCTCATGAAGTTTCACAGGAAACATGATGAGAATAACTTTCTATATTTTTGTTAATGGTTTCACACTTAGAATGTCTGAAATCAGGAAGTTTAAACTTTCTGACCTAAAGCAACAGAACAGCACAGCCGTTAAGCTTACTGTTTTCAGTAAGGGATCAAAACCTCAGAGACATCTTTGATGTCAGCTTATTCACTGAGGTACAGATAGCATTGCTCATAGCACTTTTTATATCTCAGGTTGTTACTGAGGTCCACAGTTGATATGGCAAAAATAATTTGCTAAATACCTTTGATCATTTTCACATATTTCTAGTTTGGGAGAACCACTGTGCTTCTACCATTTCTCCCAGCTTATATATGGAGATCTTGCCACTCAACTTCATAACTTACCATTCAATTTCATAATTGATTTTTTTTATTTCTCAAGTTAACTTTGCAACTATTTGAAAAACTTTTAATGTCCTGACTTCAGAAGGCCTTGAGGATTTCAGTTTTCTAAAGAAGGACAAAGTAATCCCCTTTATCACTATAGGTTTTTACTATTTATAATTTACTATTCAGAAAAAGTTAGTGCATAATATTACACACAAAACTGTAGTTATTGTTGCATCCCATGCCTAATCCTATTAAATTTATATTCTGTCCTTACATATTTGAATTCTAAATCATAATATAGATTAGTTAAGAGCTGATGCTAGAATAAGCATAATGGGAAGCAATAAATAGTATAAAAATATTAAAATATAGGGAGATTTATTTATTTACTTTTAAGTAGGATTAAAAATAATATGGACAGCTATTGGGTTAGAAAAAGTGAAAGTTTAAGAGCTATTACTCCTAATTAATCTGCTCAGAAACATATTACATCAATATCAGATAGAGATTATATTAAGCAAAAATCTTGTTTGAGATATATTATTTCTTTTAAATTTAATGATTTGCTCCAGTGACAAACATTATAATCTAATTTTACTTAATGCAGATATTAAGATAGATGGCATGGAATTTGGTATAACCAAATGCATCAAGACTTCACAAAAACTTTGCCAACTTATATGGGGGACATAAAACTCTTCTCATGGAAGTCGAGTGTGGCATCAATCAAATAGCAAAATGCCTTGTTATTTGTCAACACTTTTTTAGCACACTTATTTACACTAAGGTGATCTGACCTTCAAAGAAGCCCTTTCATGTAGGTAAATGTTATTAAAATACAAATGCAATGACATGATATCTTTTCCAAATGAAGGTTAAGAATACCCTCTAAAAATGAAATTGGGGATAATGCAAATGTGATGGATGAGATCATCTTGCTGCAGAAATGACATAAGGCTGCCTGTTATCAAAGACTAGAAAATGTTAAAAATTTAACCAACGGTGTACTGCCTGCACACACGAGAGTGCATGAGTGCAATGTCATTTTTACAAAGCCAGGCTTTGTAATAACAGAGTGAGGATGTGCAAGAAATTTGTTAGGCTCCAGACAACAGAAAAACCAAAGTTTATTTGCATTATTCTGTCTATCAGAGGTTTCTTTGATTAACAAGCACAAATGTTTATTCATTTGTCTCTTTTTAGGGAAGGACAGTTTTGTCAGGCTAGCATTATTTGGTGCTATGGGCAATTAAAATCATCCAACTAACAGCTTTCTGTTGCCATGCCAACAAGATGACTTCTTATTCTAATAATTAATTTGCTTTACTTGTATGGCTCCAATGATAAAAGAAGACATGTATCAGGCATGTGGACTATTTAAGTCTACACAGGAATGATAAAATTATGAGGCATTTTGGTAAGATGGCAAGGCAAATTCATTTTGGTAAAATGATAATGAAAAATCTTCCATTAAGAGTATGTAATCTTCCTACTCCAGAGTTCTATTAAAATGAATATTTGGTATAAAATATTAAAAAGAAAAAAAGGCACCAGAAGTTGGGAAAAATGCCATAAACATGTTATAAACTTTATGTATTTATTTCGTGCAAATTATTAGATTACTTTTAGAGGCCCAGCATATTTCTAAGTGCTTGGGATATATCCAACATTAAAAGATGAAAATCCCTACCCCCTTTGGACTTTATATTTTAGCTGGAGAAGTCAGAAAATAACAGCAAACATGAAAATCAGTAGCCAGGCATGGTGGCTTACACCTATAATCCCAGCACTTTGGAAGAGTGAGGTGGGAGTACTGCTTGAGGCCAGAAGTTCTAGACCCACTTGGGCAACATAGTGGGATCTCATAGAAATCAAGCAAGCAAGCAAGCAAGCAAGCAAGCAAGCAAGCAAGCAAGCAAGCACGGTGATGCATGCCTGTGGTCCCCAGCTATTCCAGAGGCTGTGGTGAGAGGATTTATTGAGTTACAGTGAGCTATAGTGTTAACCTGAGCAACAGACCAAGACCCTGTCTCTTAAAAATATATATACATATATATTCTAATATGTCAGAATATATTATATATTCTGATGTAATATAATACATCAGAAAGCTATTAGGTTCTTTGGCCAAAAACAAAAAAATCTGAAATAAAACAAACTAAAAAGCCACCAAAACTCAGGGATGTTGTGGGGTAGGTGATTTATTGTATTAAATAGGGAACTCAGGGGTTTCCTTTTTTTTTTTTTGAGATGGAGTTTTGCTCTTGTTATCCAGGCCGGAGTGCAATGGCATGATCTCGGTTCACCGCAACCTCCATCTCCTGGGTTCAAGCAATTCTCCTGCCTCAGCTGGGACTACAGGCGTGCACCACCATGCCCAGCTAATTTTTTGTATTTTTAGTAGAGACGGGATTTCACCATGTTGACCAGGATGGTCTCGATCTCTTGACCTTGTGATCCACCCACCTCAGCCTCCCAAAGTGCAGGACGAATTACAGGCTTGAGCCACCGCGCCCGGCCCAGGGGTTTCATTGAAATGGAACAATGATTGAAAAGAGGAGAAGGAGTTAGGCAAGCAAATAAATGGGAGAAGTACATCCCAGCCAGAAGGAACAGTTAGATTGAAGGCCTTGGTGTCATTTGGAGGCTTTTTCATGGATAAATACCCTGACTCAAATTGAATGCAAAAAAAGAACAGACTAACCACACTGCTTCTCTTGCCCACTCCAAAACAAAGCAGGCAACTGGTGAAAAACCCCAGGGAGACTGCTAACCCTCCATAACTTACAGGCCAGCAACAGTAACATCAAAGGAGTTGTATCTTTAGTTCAAAAAACTTCTTTAAAGTGGATTTACTCAAAGAAAGAAGAGACTAGAATATTTTTTACTTTTATCTAATAAGAATTCAGTAACAACTGTTTCTTGAATTTATTAAATTAATCCTTTATGAAAAAAGAAAAGGTTAAAATTACTAAAATTGAATTGACATGACTTCTGCTACCAGTATGGTTTTTTAGCCTGTGGCTTCAACTTGCTCCATCTTCCAAAATGTGAATAGCTGATCAATGAAATGTGAAGACATCTGTGTCAGCCTAGAAACCACTGAAGGGGTTTTAAGGACTTTCTGGAAGGCTTAAAAGAGGCAGGATTTGTTTGAAGGAAGAGTGATTTAACTCATTGGATTCACCAAATGGAAAATTAATATCACGCAAATAAATGAGGGTAAATCCTATCTTCCACCCTATTTGGAGCAGCAAGGGCTGAGGGCAAGGGCAGACTGATGGAAAGCTGAAGGGCAACACCCAGTCTGAAGCTCTTCATGTACAGTTCCAACCTACACCTGCCATGGATATATAAGAGTTTACTGATACTACCATAACACATATGAAAGGCATTGGCAACTGCTAATAATTAAAAAAAAATACTGCAATGGAGAACACAGATACTAAAGTAAGACTCTTTGAAATATAGATCTCTGTTGAAGAGAAACAGATTAATCATAATCCTTTTTGATGATATATTGACATTATTGGCCTGAGCAAAGGTCTTTTTTATTTTGTCATTTATTTATTTAACTTTTAGTACTACAACAAATATTGTCAAACTCTTTACTCAATCCAAAATATAAAACAATACTATTAATTTGCTTCTCCCTATAGTGACCTTCCTCTATTTTACCTCCTTGTTTCTCTTATAGAGGTTATAGCTATATGAAATTTTATGCTTGCCATTATTTTCCTTTTTAAAAAGAATTATCAGACATATATATGGCTGATCATTATAATGCCTAGTTTTGCCTAATTCTGAGCTTCATAAAAGGAACTCAAGTCGATATAGTTTTCAAAATCTTGCTTTTTTGACTCACATTGTATCACTGAGATTCCACCATGCTTTTGCACTGATCACAGTTGTGCACATTCTTCAAAAGTTCTACAGCTGCCTCGGCATAGCACAGTGCTCTGACATGGGTGAAGCAATTGCTGGGTAATCTTTTGTGAGCTCCCATCAAACCTGAACCAGCTTGTGCTTTTGATGGTAAATCTACATCTTCTTACCTCTGGTGTGCCCATGCCAGTAAGAATCCCTCCTAGATGGATGCTATAGAGACAGCTGAAGTTAGTCTTCCTTTCTCAGAGGCCACTGGGCCCATGTAAATTCCCAAGGGTGGGAGTCTGATTTCCTTCACTATGGTTCTTTTTCCTTATCCTTCCATGTTGTAGCTGCCTCAGCCAGGGTTTGCCAGAAGAATTCCACAGGACGGACAGAGGCAACTTCTTGATGTTCAAGAAGGATCTGAAGGCCTTCAAATTCCAGAGGTTGCAAGATTTGCTAACCCAAGGGATTTCACTGAGCTTTCACTGTAATGACAGAGAGGGCCTAAGTGTTTCTGTGTCCTGTGGGGAAGTCAGGCCAAGCTTCCTTGCTTGTAGGAATGCTCAGTCTTTCTTGGAGCCCCTCCCATCCCACTTGGCCTCTAGGATAGGGAAGAAAGAGCTCTTCACCCTCTTACAAGGGGAGGAGGGAAGAGAAATGATGATATATTTCCTAATAAAGGTAACATTGCTCTTTTTAAAACTTTTGCTATTTATATAAGGTGAAAGATCAGGTTAGCAAGCTCAGATTTGCTTTTCAGCTTTTTTTAGTAAAGAGGTAGTTTTTATCTATTGTTTTCAGTTTCAATGCTTTAATATTTCTGAAACAATTAAAAAATTACTAAACACTGAGTAGATGTCAACTGCGGATATTGATTATCACAGAAGGGAGAATTAAAAGCAGGTAGATGGGAATATTGTCTTTTGCTTAGTGTAAATTTTTGCATTGTTATAATTATGTCTCAATTCTTGTAATTTGGAAAACTATTTGGGGAAAAATAAAAATCAAATTTAATTAATGAAAAATTATTTATAGAGATGAGTAGCAAACCTGAAACACTCTATTTCCAAAGGGTTTGTCTTCAGGGAGTCCATCTGATGAGATTATCTTTATGAGATCATTGGTTTTCAAATTTTGACTAATCAATCCAAAGAAGAAAAATCACCATATTTTGATTTTGGAAGACAAATAAACCTCTTCTTTACCCACCCCCACTACACATAGCAAAAACACTTAATTATAAATGGAGACTCTGAAAAATTCTAATACAAATAGGAACCAACAAGCAGGTAACATCACGTTAAAATGGTGAAAACTTTTAAAATATCAATGACATGTAAGTTTCAGATTTGTCTCTGGATATAGGATAATTAACCAGCTTTGAAAATTCTTTCATTAAATATGAAGAAGGGATGTGATTGTTTTGAAATTGGAAAACCAAAATATTTAAATAAATAAGACTTCACGGATAACATATTTTAATATGTGCTTACAGATTGAAATTAGATAAATTTTATTTCTAAAGTTAATCTCACCTTTTCCTATTCTTTTTCACATTACTATCAAAGGAAAATCTGCTCATGCCAGTATTTGTCTTAAAAATATTCAATGGTTGTCATTTGTCAGTCAGAAAATATTGGCATTCCTTAGTATGATGCACAGAGACCTTCATTACTAAATGTGAGATCTCTTTTCACTTCAATTTTATATTACTTGTCCTCATGTACTCTACACTTGGGTGTCATCAAAGAATTCACTGTTCCCTGAACTCAACATAGTCTTCTAAATATCTTTCCTTTGCTAAGTTTATTCCTTCTGGCCATAATCCTGAAATATCCTTTTGTCCCTGAACTCCAAATTACCCTTCTATACCCAGCTGTTTTAATTTACTTAGGTTGGTGCAAAAGTTATTAATTAAAAAGTTATTTTAATTAAAAATAATGGCAAAAACCATGATTCCTTTTGCACCAATGTAATAAGATCTTTAAGAGGGAGAATACTCTTTAAATGATTAGGAGAGACACAAGATGAAAAGAAATATTTCATTACTTACAAACCGTGTGGGTACATGGCATGCCTGAAGGACCCACAGAGGTTAGCCAGTGCTGGGAGAGAAAGATTTATAGGTTAAGGCCTTTATTGGCATCTAGGACTTTATCCAAACAGGTTTCCTACAGGGAGTTTTGATTGATGAGTTTAAAGCAACCAGGCATGAGTTCTAGGAGGTCACACCATAACTGAGAGGAGGTTGCTGTGGCATATGTACATAATCCATGGGGTGAGTGTGGGTCAGCAGGACCAGTCAAGTAGGTTGTAGGAAGTTGTATAAGGCAGATACCTGGACTGACCACACTGAGGAACTGGGAGAAGGGGAAGAATTAGAGACAGCCAAGGGTGACTGAGCCCTACTTCTCATATGAAAAAGTTAGTTATATTTAAAATGGATGCCAAGACAAAATAAAATTATAAGAATTTACTATACCAGCCCATATGTCATCTCTAAGAGGCTTCCCATCACAGCTGGAAGCAGTTAGTTATTACCTCACTTGTAATTATTAGCTTATGACAGTTACCTAAATATACTGTAGCAATCTCTTATTCAACTCTATATCCCAAACTCTTAAAGAGTTCTTAGAGAAAAGCAAATACTAAATAAGTATTTATCAATGTTTATGAGTAAATTAACAAAAATTTCTTGCTAGGCTTAACTGAATAACTAACAAGGTTCTTTGATCATAGTTTAACTTTATAGTTTGTATAGGAAAACCAAGATCATTTTGTATTCTATTTCCTTATATAATAAAGTCTATTGCCATAGCAATTTGATGGCAAAAAGCATTCAATAACTGATATATACACTGGAATTATATTCAGAGTGCATAAAATCTGATTTGCAGGTGAAGCTAACATTTTAATGATTTCACTTTGGAGCTTTCTGTCATTCTTTCCAGGGTGACAGAGACACCATCGTCTCCAGGAAGGTAAATCAAAAGATTGAATATCCTTTTCTCCCTTAAAAACATGTTTTTGTTTTTGTTTTTTTCTGGTAATATCAACTAGGTGTTCTACTCCAAGACTTGCAGAGTTCTCTAATTTTTTGAATGCCCATTATTTTCCATTGTGGAAGGATGTTTTCATCCTATGAATGGGTTTATTTACTTGTGAAGCTCTGGTATTAATCTTGTCTTCCCCAGGAGTGGCTGCCTTAGCCAGATTTCCTGATTTATCACGAGGGATCACCGCAAAAGTGATTATAGCAAGATGGTAAATGATTAGGGAACTCGGTTTATTGCTGTGGGTTGCCCCTGAAGCTTTAAAATTACTTCACCAAAGGTTTACTGCATTTCCCCAAGCTTGCTTTTTTCCTGAGCACAGATATGTCTCTTGCTCCTGCAGTTCCTGTATGTTATAATGTGTTAAATGCAACTGTTTCAGGTCAAACAGCACATGCTGCCTTATAATCATCAGGACACTACAGTAGCACAGGACTTCGGCCGTAGGTGCAGGCTGAGGAAGCCACTGTGCTCTCAGTTTTGTAGAGTTTACATTGATATGTTCTCTTCCAGAGCACTGTAAGCCCAGCTGGCTGCTACTGCCAGATGCTATTGCTATGGCAGCTTGCCAATCTCTTTCCTGTAGGCTTGCTTGTTTTCCTAGACTTGTCTTAGTAGGCTATATAAATATTTTAAAGATGAGAAAACATGCAGTAGGGAATTCTGAGAGTGACTGTGATATAATAGATGACATAGAGGAAGTTGATCAAAACAACTAAAAAGAATTAAAAGAAGGAAAAATGAAAACCTTTACCAAGTCTGGCTTTATAAAATAGTGCCAACTGCACACTCCAGATAATTTAGACTGAGCCAAATTAAAGAAGGCACAAGGAGAAAATGCACAAGTCCCTGTCCTGAGACAGTAGTGCAGTGCTGCAGGAAATTATAAGACTTTTCAGAAAACCCCTGAAATATACACTGATTTAGATAAATGAGGGTGGTAGCATCATGGCTAGGAGACAAAATGTGTGGTTAGTCCTTTCTTTGACTCTGATTCTTAATAGTAATTGAGATTATTCTAACAAGAGGCAGATCCCTGCCTGGAGGTGGAAGGGATATAGAGGCAAAATTGGACCATGGAAAAGATGAGATACAGTCTACAAGAAGCCATTGCTGTAGTGAAGTCTAGCACCAGCAAAGACAGTGAAAATATCAAAGGTGACAATATATGCAGACTGTACTTCCTCAGCAATGTTGTCATTTAATTCTAGTGCAAATGAAAAATTCAGAGTCAGAAGAACTCTCATCTATTAGAGGACATTTACCAATTACTGCAACGCTTCAAAATAAAAATAGTCACAATTTACATACATAAACATATAACTAAAAAGATCTTCAATTTTTTTGACTGAGACTACACAACTTACTTTAGACTACTGCATGCCTATACATGTAATACAGAACCTATGTCTAAAATAAATTATTTCATATAAAACACAGGAGGGGCTACAAGAAGTATTCACTTATACTGTTTTTGGGGATACAGAGAAACACTAGGCTGCTTCTTTAGGTTTGTTCTCATTTAAACATGAATAACTATAAAACAAAATCACGGCCAGGCCATGGTGGCTCATGCCTGTAAACCCAGTACTTTGGGAGGCTTAGGTGGATGGATTATGAAATCAGGAGATTATGACCATCCTGGCTAACATGGTGAAACCCCATCTCTACTAAAAATACAAAAAATTAACTGGTGTGGTGGCCCACACCTGTAGTATCAGCTACCGCGGAGGCTGAGGCAGGAGAATTGCTTGAACCTGGGAGGTGGAGGTTGCAGTGAGCCAAGATTGCACCACTGCACTCCAGCCTGGGTGACAGAGCGAGACCCCAGGTCAAAAACAAAAACAAAAAATTATACAAAATATCTGAATCAGAATACATGAAATAAACCTAGCTATATAATATTTCATAATCCAATACTTGAAGTATAAAAATATTAACTTATCCAGAAGTGACTATAATTTGAATCTGATTCTCCAACTAGTTCCATTTAGGTTTACTCCTTCTCATGACTCCTGTCACTGGCAGCCGAAACATTAAGGGGAGAACTAAAGCCTGCTTCCTCAAACCAGTCCCTGTGAGCCTACCTCCCCACCATGGAAAAATGTGGTACTATTGACTTTCACATTTTCTTACCCTACTCACACCTTGTTTTCCTATTTACCCACTTCTTCATCTTAATTAAAGCAGGACGTAAAAATCAGTTCCTAAGTTATTTTATTTCTTATTTTGGCTTCCTTTTGGTAGGTCTTCTCAACTTAGTAACTAAAAACTAGAGTCTTTTCATCCTGGGCAACACAGTGAAACCCTGTCTCTACTAAAAACACAAAAGTTAGTTGAGCCCATGTGGTGCCATATCCCTGTAGTCTCAGTCACTAGGGAGGCTGCGGCATGAGATAGCTTGAACCTGGGAGGAAGAGGCTACAGTGAGCTGAGACTGCACCACTGCACTCCAGCCTGGGCAACAGACTGAGACCCTGACTCAAAAACAAAACAAAACAAACAAACAAACAAAACAGTGTCTTTTTTTCTTCAATGATACTGATATGTTGGGCAGTTGGTGAAAGAATATAAAACATTTCACTTGTTGGCTCATACTACTGATCTGCCATAAATTATTAAACCAAATTAAATATTGAAAAACTAGAAAAGATAGCTTTACAAGCATATGTTGAATAACAGACTTCAGGACATAGACTATCACCAAAAAATTTGAGGTAGTGTCAACTTACATACTTCAGGAAATTAAAACATAAATCTATAAGATAATAAATAGAAATATGCTGATAATATAACAAATTGAGATGAAAAAGTTTCTAGCGTGGCTAAGGAATAAATTTAAGAGAACAGAGAATATAATTGTTGAACTTAAAATGAATTAAGAAGCAGTATAATGCAAAATTGAAATTGCTGAAAACAAAACCAATTGATGTGAAGCACAGTTAAAAATAAATATTTCAGAATACAGAGAGAGATGAAAGTTATATAAAACGTATTATTTATATACAACGTATGTTAACCAGTATAATTAAATGAATCACTTAGATTCAAAAACATCAGAGAAATGGAAATTTTAGGAATAAAAGAATTATAAAGGAAAATGAATATCAACATGTAAAATTATTTGTGACAGGTACTCATAATAAAAAGCAATCAAGTGGGTATTTATTTTGAAAAACTATTGGTTATGAAAAACAATTATACAGACCTCAATATAGGAGAAACATGTCAAATCTAACATAAAAATCAGGTTTGGGGTGTATCTTTATGACATCTTCAACAGAAGCCAGAATATAATGAAGCAATTTGTGTCATATATTGAGAAAAAAAATACAATATAGGAATTTCCAACCAGTCACATAGGCACATATGTGATAACAGAAAAATAAATATTCTCCAATACACTAAGGAATAGTATATTGATATATATTATCTGATTATCTTATTTACACTTAAAAAAGGAATAGAAACTTGACTGCAACAACCACATTATTGAGAATCACAAGACACTCAAGAATATATTCTACTTTATTTATTAGATACTGTTTTGTTTATAAACTTGTTTGAAGAGTTGAAAACCTAAAAAATGACAAATATAAGGTCCAACATCTTATAAATATAAATAAATGAAGATACCTATTAAAAAAGACTCTCACATTTGGGTTAGAAAAGTATCTTCATAAACTATGTAATGTGTCAGAGATCCACCTATAACAAATGATTAAGAAATAATGAGTGTGGTAGACTAATGCATCCCCTCTATAGTGATATCCACACTTCAACTGCCAGAAACTGTGAGTATGATATTTTATATGGCAAATGGAATTTTCCTGATGTGGTTAAGGGCATGGACCTTGGGAATGGGAAATTAATCCTGGCAGAATCAATATCAGTTCTTAAAAGAAGGAGAAGCAGCCAGGCACAATGGCTCATACCTGTAATCTCAGCACTTTGGGAAGAGAAGGCAGGCAGATCACTTGAGCTTGTGAGTTTGAGACCAGCCTCGGCAACATGGGGAAACACTGTCTCTACAAAAAAATACAAAAATTAGCTAGGCGTGGTGACAGGCACCTGTAGCACCAGCTGTTTGGGAGGCTGAAGCAGGCGGGTCACTTGAGCCTGGGAAGCAGAGATTGTAGTGAGCCAAGATCCTGCCACCACACTCCAGCCTGGGTGATAGATACAGAACTTGTCTCAAAACAAAACAAAACAAAACAAAACAAAAAAAAACGAAACCAAAACCAAACAAACAAGAAAACTCAACAACAACAAAAACTTTCAGAGCTAGTATAGAGAGGAGAAGATAGATGTGACTTTGTAATAAGGATCAGAGAGACCCATACTGCTGGCTTTGAAAATGAAAGAATGAAGTCTAAGCCAAGGAATACAGACGGCTTGTGAAAACTGGCAAAAGCAAGGATTCTTCCCTATAGCCCATTTTTCTTCTTTGCACTTTTGCCCAAAAGTACAAAGACTCTGTTGACCAAAGTCTTAAAAACAAAATCTTTACACGTTCAAGATTTCAATTACAGCTGTGCCCTGACTGGAATACATAAATTCTTGTCTGTGTATCTAGTGTATTAGTCCATTTATCCTACTACTACAAAAAATCATAAACTAGTGATTTATAAACAAATTTATTTCTCATAGTTTTAGAGACTAGGAAGTTCAAAATCAAGGCACTAGAACATTCAGTATCTGGTGATGACCCTTTCCTCATAGGTGGTACCTTCTTGCTGTGTCATCAGATGGTGGGAGGTGGGGAGACAAGCTGTCTAGGGCCTCTTTTATAAGGGCACTAATCCCATTCATGAGAAGTCCACCCTCATAACCTAGTCACCTCACAAAGGCCTCATCTTTTACTACCATTCCAGTGGAAATTAAGTTTCAACCTATGAGTTTTGAAGGATCACAAACATTCAGGCATAGCACTTGCTAAGTTTTTTCTTCTGTTCTCTACATTGACATGTCAAATCTTGTTGCTTTTGACATGTTGACTGTTGACTTTGCCTGCCTAGCATCCTCTCTCCCTTTTTCTCAGAGCATTATCTTAATTTTCTAGTAGACATCTGTTTTCCTTGCACATTCTGTCTATACTGTTGGTTTTGACCTAATACACCTTAAGAGTTTTAGAGGTGGCCACATGACCCAGGATTGGCCAATCAGCACACCCACAGCACTGGCCATGATTGCTTTGGAATAAAACCATGACTCAAGCTGTTTGAATAAAAGCTGACCCCAACTTTAGTTGCTTGAAATTATTGAAAAAGAAGTACGTCTTTGATTCTTACAATTCATTTTTTTCTTGTATATGTGTATTGATCAGAGCCCCCAAGTTAATAGAGCACAATTTGGAAAGTGAGTAAATAATTGAAAGAATAATTTTAATTACAAAATTTTCCTGGACTTAAAATTGAAAAGTCGTTGCATATTTGAGACATTATTGATAACTGTCTTGTGAGATACACACACACACTTTTTTTTTTTTTTTTTTTGAGCTGGAGTTTCATTCTTATTGCCCAGGCTGGAGTGCAATGGTGCGATCTTGGCTTAACACAACCTCTGCCTCCCAGGTTCAAGCGATTCTCCTGCCTCAGCTTCCCGAGTATCTGGGTTTGCAGGTATGTGCCACCATGCCTGGCTAATTTAGAGACAGGGTTTCTCCATGTTGGTCAGGCTAGTCTTGAACTCCCACTTCTGGTGATTCGTGGCCTCCCAAAGTGCTGGGATTACAGGCATGAGCCACTGTGCCTGGCCTGTGAAATATATTTTATATTTCATTAACTTAGATAAAATTTGGAACTAATACAATGCACTCATGAAACTATTTTTGTTTTTATTAAGCTGTTTTTAACTAAATTACTTAGCAATATCAAGAATTTTTTACCTTTATCTGAAAATAAGAGAAATTAATATTTTTACTAAATATTTCTCATGCTTATTTCTCAAAAATGAGTATTTATTTATATAATATAGTCTTTGTTAATACTGTCCATTGAAAATTATGCTATGTATTACAGTGATTTTACATAGAAATATCTTCTAGATTTCCTAAATTATATTTGTTTTTATATCAAAAATATTATTTGCATAAGTGCATTAATGCACTTCACTGATTATACATATGATTTATATTGAATTCATATGAAAAATGAATTATATATTTTTAATGATACTTCATTATAAACATCAAGTTGTATATTTTATTTATTATCATTAAACCACATTTTTAGCATACAAGTGAAATGGAAAATGAAATAGGCTTGATTCATTATAGGCATAAAATAATTGAAAAAAGATTTGAATTTGTTATATTTACTGATTTTACTTTTCCTTGAATACATTTATGACAAATAAAGATACACAAAAATATTAACAATAGTGAATGTCAAAGGCATTCTCCATATAAACCTTCATTTTTCTTTTAGACTACGTCTACTCAGAGAGGCTTGAAGTAATTGCATCAACTCAATGTTTATGTTAATTCATTTTCTGTAGGGGCTTATAATATTGTTAGCCAAACCAACAAATTGCCTGTGAAAAACACAGTGGAATAGGAAATCTCTTGTTCTCGATTTCATAGGATATTGCTGTTGAATCATATGTTTTGGGATTTTGAGTGGTCATAACAATAATTAAAATTTTTGTGTGTAATTTATTTTTGAATAGGTATGTTGTATTTTTTTTCTCCCATATGGATAGTGGTTTGGTGTCTTAATTATTAAAAAGCTAGGGAAGATCTTTGGAATATGTGTATGCTGACTTGAAATAGGAGTGCATGCTAATAAATCCTTTCTTATTAAAACTTCTAATTAAAAGCTACACAGTCTGCATGTTATCCTCTAAAAGGGAAAGGTAACCCATTTATTTAAAGTGCTAGGTAGTTGGTGGATCATGGCCATGTGGCTCTTTGGGTTGCTTCTGACCTAGGTGCTGGATCACATGCACTTGGAGTTCTTGTTTTCTTAGTTTTCTTTCAGTCAGTGTAAGGTCAATTTTCTCATAACCTATGTTTCCATGGCAAAGTCAATGAAAACATGGCAAGATATTTACCTGATGGAATTACATGGAGCTTAGGTAGGAAGAGTTATATTTTTAAATTCTGTATCTTTGAATCCCAGCTCCATTCACAAATGGAATTCTATCATTGTCTCAACATTTTTACACCTGGTCAGGCTTTATGGACAACAGAAGAGTGTCTTCTTGTTACGTGTTTTAGTAACAGGAATTTTGAGAGATCAAAGTTTAATCCATCTCACTTTTTTTCTTTCTTTGACTAGGTTTGTTTCACTTCCAACCCAAAGAAAATGATATTGGCCCAAAAATAGTAGAGTAGATTCCATGAGAGCTATTGGCATGATTACTGAGCCTGCCAGCGTAGTGTAGACTAGTGTAGCTCAGAAGCAATCTATATTGCCTGTGACAGTCTAAATCTATCATTTCAGAAAACGTTCTTGGAAAGTTAATCAAAATATTTAGGCCTGAAATTTCTCACCTATTATTAGATAATGGGGATCAGCTACTTTGCATATCAAAAAACTATGAAGTTCGAAATGAAATAACTAATGTGAAATTATTTTGAAGATTTTTAGGGCAAGCTGAGGCCACTGATAATATCAGATGATTTGGGGATGAGTACACTATTAAATAACATTAATTTGTAGAATTCTTTTAAGGTATTTAAGTCAATTCACTTTATCGTTGACCATGGTAACTACTCCACTGGATTGTTATCTATCTCTAATATCTTGTGGATTAATTTTACCTGCTTGCCAGCTGAAAGCATTTGAATTCACATCTCCTGATGGAGGCTTTAAAGTAGAATTATCATTACTATTTAGAACCTAAGATACACATCTCAAAAAGTAAGTTTACAGTTTATGCAAATTATTTCTATATAATCAGAAGTTCTATTATCAGATCGTATGCTATTTAATGTTTCATATAATAGTAAATGCTCAGTTTTACTTTGTATTTTCCATAAGAAAACACTAAATATATCAAAAGATAATAATGTGTAAGATTTGGGCATCATAATGATCTTGAGAAAGAATTCTAATCACTTATTTAATATGTAGAAGTCTCAGTTTAATAAAATTTTCATAAGATAATTTCATTCCTTGGCAGCAAGAATTGGTAAAATCTACAATGTGAACTATATAGTATTTACAGAATTCTTGGTGCTTGATGTGATATCTCAGAAACAAAAACATTTAAAAGCTGCTCTTTAAGATTTTCTTTTTGTTACAAGGAAGCAAGTTCTATATTCCCCAAAGATCCAGCAGCTATCTGCAAGGAAAGCAATCTGATGCTGTCTGATGTTTTACGTGTTTGTGTGTATGTATTATTTATTTGCATATCATATAGATATATACTCATTTGAATACATAAATTCCTACACAGATAAGGTTTGTAATTTGTGTTTTACATATATACAAGAAAGGAGAAACTCAATTTTTGCATCCCTATGTGGAGTTATTGCACCAGAATAAAATTTGTTTTATTAATTTGATTTGCAAGTAGCTGCCATCAGAAATTGCCACTTAAATCAAATTTGGTTATTAATAACACTAGGTTGTTTTCCTCATACTTTTTCTTCATAACATTTTCAATAAATATTTACCCCCATTTGATTTTGGATTTGGATGGAACCATAAAAACATGCTTAAATGATAGTAAATGACTTTGAATTTCACAATCAAATGATCGTGAAAATATTAACTGATTTGGGGCATCTGAGCATTACTCTCCTTCATATATATGCTGTGTGGCTTGCCACAAATATAACAGTTAAAGAGGAAACTAAAGTTTCTTCCAGAAAATACATTCTAGAATTCTATCAGCCTGTTATCTCCTTTTTGGCAAGTAAGTCTTAATTTAGGTATTTAATCTCTCTCTGCATTTGTAGCCAATTTTCCCCATTAAATGCATGACTGTTTGCTTTTGGGCTTCTATGACAGAGAATCTAAACCTAATAATTATAAAAATAAAATTTTTATGCTATTATTTTTATGTCTTAAAAGCTGCTTATTTGTAGGACATAAATTGCTTTAATGTTTTTAATTCATCCAATTGAATTAATGTTCATAATTCTGTAACTGTTCAGTTTGATCCCAGTGTCATTATCCTGATTTTGTTTGGCTATAATTCAGAAATGTAATCCTCCAAACCTCTTGTTGAAATTTGATTTCTACTGTTGGAGATGGAGCACAGTGGGAGGTGTTTGGCTTGGTGGGGGTGGATGCCTCATCACTGGTATGGTACCTTCCTGGAGGTACTGAGTGACTTCTCCCTCTAATAGTTGTTACCAGAGCTGGTTATTAAAAAGAGCCTGGCACCTCCCTGCCTTATCTCTTGCTTCCATTCTCTCACCAAGTAATATCTAACACTGGCTTCCTTTCAACTTCTACCATGAATGGACAGCCTGAGGCCCTCATCAGATGTTGATACCATGCTTCTTCTACAGCTTCCAAACCATAAGCCAAATAAACTTTCTTTCTTTATAAATCACACAGTCTCAGCTATTCCTTTATAGCAAGATAAACAGACTAGGACACCCATCTTATTTAGATTTTTAAAATTCAGACAATGGTTGCTCATTTGTCTAGCTTCCAACATTATTCAGAGGAACCTATCCCTTTAGGGATAAAATAAAGTAAAACAGTCACTGTGAAGAATATACAATAATGCAAAGTCATTTCTTTCAGATTTATCATTTTCTAATAAACTATGGGATTTTTACTATATACTATTATTGATCCTACTGGAATATCTTCTGACTCCAATATTTGATAAAAAACACAATTTAAGTCTTCCCATCTATACAACAAACCAAATGTGATATATGTTTTAATTTTTGAGAGAGACAGTTCATAAGAAAAATGGTGCAATCTTACAGCAGTTGACCCTGAGTGGAAGGTTGCCGCTTCTGGACCTATTAGGATATTATATTGTATTTACACGGTTAACAATCTCTTTGCAAAGAACTATCTCAAAGATTGGCATTCTTCCCTTTGTTAATGAATTCTAGATAGGCATTATTCTATCAAGAAGTCAGTATGAATGTGAAAAAATAATCTCACACATACACATCATCAATATAGGTTGAGACTGTCAAGATGCCTGGAAAATAATCACACTTTAGATTTAACAGAAAAAATTTTGAATTATTTGTCAGTATCATATAGATACCACATGAACCTGACCTGATAAAACAATTTTCTCTTTATCCTTGACCATTTCAGCACATAAAAGTTAATAATGCAAATGTGTAACAAGTGAAATACCAGCTCATCTCGCCTGACCCTGTTTCTTTAGTCACTCTAGTCTGGCTGACAACTTGCGGCCTTGGCCTCCAAAGTGCTAAGATCACAGGTGTGAGCCACCACCCCAGGTTAACTTTCAATGCAACTTTCTAATTACATTCATTGTTACCAAGATTGACCCGCCAAATAACAATGGGAAGAAAAATGTGCTTTAGTATTTAGCAGAGACATACTGGCTACCAATTTTAATAGTTCTAAGTTTTGGAGCAGAGGATGCTAATTTCTGCTAAACTTTTTTATGAGCTCAAGTCTGTATGGTTAAGGGGTAAGTCTTTTTATTCTTAACATTGGTCAGTACCAGGATAATATTACAAAAATAACCCGGAAGAAGGCGAGTCACACAAGGACTCAACGTCAAAGATAAAAGCTGTTTTGGATTATTGTTTTTCCAGAAATCTCGACTCCTTGTTGCTTAAATAAAAGGAATATTTATAAGCTACAAACACATTTAGTTAACACTTACTAGAAAAAATTTGGGTATTAGTTCCAGGACCAGATTTTCTTCTTTTAAAACAAAAAGGGATCAAAATGTTGAGTAAATGCATCACAACTGTGATAGACACATCCAGGGGAGGTCATGAATAGTGCTAATCCTCAGGCACTCCTTCTGGGTGAGTTCTGCTAACTTTTAGATCTGAATAACTATTGATGACTAGTGAACACTTGTAAAATACCCAGGATTTATCTTTGCCAACCATTTCCCACAGTGTACCACATACATTAATCACGGACACTTGAATGTGTGTAGCTTTTTCTTATTTTTAATGATCTGCATAAATATATATAATCCCTTTTCTATAGAGAATTCAGTGTAATTTTAAAACTTTTACACAATGTATTTCCTATTTTCACATTCCATCTTTCACAGTAAGAAGATTCGGTTTAAACAAACATTTATTATTCTCTGGCTATTACCTTACTGATCCAACATGTATTTTCATAATGGATATGTTAAAAAATTAGAGTACTTTCCATATTTCAAATATTACTTGGGGAAACAAATTACATTAGACTGCACACAGCTCATCACCATACTTAATATTATATTTCAGTCATCTTAGAAAGATACATATCTCCTTGCACAACTAGTAAGCTTGAATGTATTTCATTTTTCAGTCTTCTGCCAAACTATACCCTGCATTGCAACTTATTTAAGAAATGTGAGCAGTCAGTTAAAATGTAAACTTTAGTTTTTTATTTGTGAAACCCCTGAATCTTTATATTGCACTCAAGTGCAATATACTTTATTTACTTTATCCAGATAAAGTAAAAAGATCTAAAAGGAAAATAAAATGCATACACTGTCTGGAAAATCTGGGGAAAAGCTCTTGCAAATTGAGTCAACTTAAAATTTGGACTCTAATATTGGAAACAATAGCTGGTACCTGGGAGCAGAGGCAGGAAATTTGGAAGCATTGTGAGTTCTCATAGGCAACAGACAGAATAAAGCAAGAGAAAAAATACAAAATGTTTGTTCTATGACAGCATCTTTACATAATACAAAGAGTACTGATAGTTTAGGTCAAGATGTCTTACCCAAAGTCTTCCTCTCTCACAACCAAGTCATAATCATTTTCCATCAAAGTACACATTTACACACATGTAGATAGCCATATTTGAAATCCAGAAAGGAAAAGTATTATACAACTGAAACAGAAAGCCCAGAATAATAAATGGGATCTGAAAGTGCGTAACCCACAGGGAGGTGGGAAAAGATACAGGAGGCCTTTGGGCTTGGGGTCTTGAAACATATATAGGGTAGGGCCTTATGCCGAGAATTACACATGGATTGAAAATAAAGCTGGATTCCCATTTGAAAGCAGAGAACAAGATTGCTCAGAGTGGAGTCTAAGGTATTTCATTCTATCCACCTGGATAAATACCAGAGACAAATGACTCACTGTGGTGAGGGTGAAAGTAAATTTACCTCTATGAGACCAGAAACAGCCTAAGCATAACTGCATCATTTCATCCAAGAGAGAATCCGGAGCAAGGAATTATTCCAATCACACTTCCTTTGGGACCATGGTAACAGCAACTGCTAAACCTATTTCCTATTGAGATGTCTGTTATTCTCTCTCTCTCTCTCTCTCTCTCTCTCTCTCTCTCTCTCTCTCTCTGTGAGTGAAATTATGTTCTCTTGACCATTTTTATATTGAGTTGTTCATCTTTATTATTTTATAAGCCTTATTTAATAAGAGACATAGGGGGCATTTACCTGTCATAATGTTTGCACTCCCCCTTGCAATCATTTTGCTTTTTGCTGCTTCTGGAAAAATCTTGTCTACTCTTATAATTCTGTGATTCTTCTTGATGTAAACTTCTAGAACTCAGTCTTCCTAGAACTGTAAAATAATTTCTAAAATTGTGCCTATCTTCTTTTCTCATGCTTTTAAAAGAGATTGTTTTGTTGCTTAGGAATAAAAGTGACACAATTGTTATCGCCACCTTTGCGTTTGAGGATGTGGACCCAGTCTTTATATCAATTCAGATACTCTAAATTCTATATTCTACAGTAACGAAGTGTCTTCAAGCAAAATGTTTTTTGTATTTTACATATGCTGTTCTCATCTACAACCCCACATGTCCAAAACTGAAGAATTACCCCTGGAATCTAAAATCCCCCTTTATTGCAGACAGGTCATGCTGCTTTCACAGAAAGTGAGTAGAAAGCTGCCTGCTGGTCTATTTCCTAAAATGTCACAGTCCATATTATATACAGCAAGCATTCTTCACGTTTTCTAGGATTTGGAAAGTTTTGCTAGCTTTCAGTAGTAATGTAAATTTTTCTCCTTATTTTTACATTTCCATGCTCAGTTCTATTATAATTAATGAGGATCAGGTTGGGGTGAGATGAGAAGACTGCCACACCTATAATTATTTAATATCTTTATTTTGAATAGTTTATATTCCATAAAGCCATACTTACTAAAGTTACTAATTATAGAATTGATGATTCTAGTACTTACTTACTACTAAACAAGTAAGTAGGAGAATCACTTTAAAACTACTAACCATGCTCATACTTTAATAAAAGCAAAAATATTTTTTCCATATTAAAATGAAAAATATTGAAGTTGACATTACTTCCCATAGGTCCTTTTTTGCATTTTGAATATTCACTAGGAATTTTATAGAAGGTTAAAACTATCAACTACCTGAATTTAAGAACACTTGGTTATACATGTTAAAAATTGCACTTAGGATGGACAATATTATTCTTCACATTATTTTCTTCCCCTTTCTTAAGTGGAGGTTATACATCCCTGTTCTATTGATGGCAAGTTTGAGCATGTGACCTGCTGAACTCTGCCTGGCAACAAGATGCTATGTTCTGTCTTCCACCTTCACATCAGACTTGGCTATGTGGTATGCTGTGGATAGTGCACTGTGAATACAAGCGACATAAGCAAAACTTAACAACCAGCTTAGGATTCATCATTTATTTTCTTCTGTTTAAGACTGGTAATGCTTCCAGATAGAGGTTGCTACAGCAACCTGGGTCCTAAAATGAAGATGACATGGAGAAATGCTGTAGCCAACTCAAGAAAGATGGGTAGCCATGTGAGAAATAAACACGTTTTTATCTGTTTCTGACACTCCACGTAATTAGTTATCATAGCATAACCTAGGCTAACAGATAGAGTCCCCCCCAAAAGTTACATCAATTAAACACCCAAAAACTAGGTATAAATGTGATGATTAAATTTTTTTTGTCAACTTGGCTAGGCTATGGTGACCAGTTGTTTGGTCAATCAGTAGTATAGACGTTGTAAAGTTACTGCAAAGGTATTTTGGAGATGTGTTTAACATCTACAACTAGTTGGCTTTAAATAAAGAAAATAATTCAAGACTATAACATAGAAATTTTGCCTGAGTTTCCAGCCTGCCAGCTTGCCTTACCAATTTTGGCCTTTGGAGCCCTCACAATTGCAAGCCAATTCCTTAAAATAAACCCTCTTACATGCATGTATGCACACACATTCTATTGGTATTGGTTGTTACACTAGAGAACCTGACTAACACAATAAGCATCTCATATTGTAGATTTTATGCAATAGCCTTTTCTGAATTGACTCAAAGAAAGGTATATGATACATATAGAAAAATGCACTAGGAAATACTGAGATAAACTCTGAGTAAGTGGCTTCGGAAACACACTAACGTTCTCATTTGAGACAGTGTTTTCAGTACTATAATTTTTCTTCTAGCACAAGAAGAAATACAGAAAACTATATGAGGGTTTTATAATAATAGTGTAAACCTGATACAAGAATCCCAAAAACAACCTTCAATATTAAACTATAAATGGTTGTCAAGTATAATAGTAAATCCTAAGTAAGCCAACAAGAAATTATGACCAAAAATGTATCAAAATAACTTACCTAAGCCGCATCAGTTTAAATATTAGGAAAATATCTTAGACTATCTTTTCTGTTTAGAATGTTCTAGAAAATTTTCACTGTGTTTTATCCTTGCCTATACATTGACTTTGGTTTCCCAATGCACTGATTCAGTGACACTAAATGAAGCCTGTGATTATGATTCTTTACAGTGAGATGAACATACCTTAATGTCACATAGAACTTTCTATCCTGAGGCAAGAAAACAAAAACATATTTGGCAGACCCCTGTACTAATTTGTTCTGCATTTGTACATCTTAGGTTTCTGCATGAATTAACTAACCTTTCTCAACTCTCCAGGAACAATTCTTGTAGATTTCCACAGAAAACAAGCTTTGCCCATCTGTTTCAGTGACTCTCACAGGACTTTCATCACAAGGTAGCATGCATTATATAACAATTTAACTTGTCTCCTAGATGTAAACCTGATCATCAGTGATTAAGGTGTAAATAGTGCTGACCAGGTCCGTGTGCCAAGTTACTGAACATACATATCCAAAAGAGTATTTCTTACCTTTAGAATTAAATGGTAATTCATGATGAGGATGATGATATCTTGAGAATTACATTTCATATTATTTAGAGCAGTAGGGAGTGGTGGTTCACACCTATATTACCCAGCACTTTGGGAGACCAAGGCCGGCAGACCAGGAGGTCAAGATATTGAGACTATCCTGGCCAACGTGGTGAAATCTTGTCTCTACTAAAATACAAAATTTAGCTGGGTGTGGTAGCACATGCCTGTAGTCCCAGCTACTGGGGAGGCTGAGGCACCATAATCACTTGAACTCAGGAGGTTGCCGTGAGCGAAAGTCACGCCGCTACACTCCAGCCTGGCGAAAGAGTGAGGCTCCATCTCAAAACAACAAAAAGATAACTTGAGCTTACTAAATGGCTGGTACTGCCTTACATATATTAACACATTTAATGTGCAAAATGATCCTACCTATAGGGAAATGCTGTTGCAAAAAAAAAAAAGAGAGAGAGAGAGAGAGAGAGAAATTTGGGGGCAAATGTAGTTAATAGCATTTTTTAAATTCTGCATTTACTCTTATGATTCTTGACTCTGCATTATGCTGATACTCTTTTATATAACCCAGTGATGGTTATTTTAAATTTCTTTCTTTATTTGTACCAGAATAGCTTCTAATTTTGATGAAGATGGATATACTAAGGCAGATTAATCTCAGGGTTTCTAGAGACCATTTTTCAAATATAAGACTTCAGTTAGGCACACAGTATTTACTGCACATCTGTAACTTGAGCTACTCTAGTATCTAGCAGACTACTATTAAGTCCTTGTAATACAGAGCCTAAAAAAAATCATGCTTTGTCACTGTATATTTCATGTAGTTAACTAATACATTGGCCAGGGGTCTTTCTTCCAGACCTTATGGTGGGTAGGATTACATCGATTGCTTTGGAAATTTGCACTATGGTGTCAGCGAGGTGTGTTGATTTCACAGTGTTAAATTTACACTGTGATATCAACACACCTCGCTGACACCATAGTGCAAAAAAAATCTGCTTTGTAGAAATTATTACCTTGCCAATGTATGTTTTAACTCAGTACTAACCAGACCTCTATTCCAGGGTATTTGTGCTTTGCTCTTCATCTTAGTAAAGTCTGTAGATATCTTTTCTTCCAGTTCAGAAATTGCTGTGTCTAATGTGCTATTTAAATGTTTCATTGAATTTATAATTTCAATAAATATTAAGCATTTAGTTTTAGATATTCTATTATCTTCTTTTGTACATTTTTCTGTTTATTTTTGTTACATCAGCCTCTTCATCTAAATTTAAAAATATTTATTTAACACTCTTTCACATTTTCTCTTAATTTAGTTTTTCTAGAGACACCAATCCTTCTACTTATTATGTCTGGAGAATCTCCTTTAGAATGGATTATTTTCCTTATCTTGTGCCCCTCATTAACCAATTAATATATTTTTTTCTTTTTCTTGCTTTTTTTATTGCATTTTAGGTTTGGGGGTATATGTGAAGAACATGCAAGATTGTTGCATAGGTACACACATGGCAGTGTGATATGCTGCCTTCCTCCCCATCACCTATATTTTTACATTTTTCTTCTTGCTGGATTCCCTATGGCTTGCAATGATTTAAGAATTGTTTTTATGTTAATTTCTTGTTTGGGGTCCTTGAAGCATATAGTTAATCTAAATATGATCATGAAACCTGCTCTTGAGTGCATGCTATTTTTAACTCTGAACCCAACTCTTTCAAGGTAGAGATACATTTCCTTGTCTTTGTTTCCGGATTATGGGTAGGTTGTTGCTTTAGTTCTGTCAGAGAACAGGCAGATCTTTTAAGATTCTGTATTTACATAAGATCCTCAGTCATAGCTGTTTGCCTCAAATGGATCCACAGCCACATTTGTTTTCTTCAGACATGTGTTGAAGCCTCATACAATTGTAAGGCCCCCGTCTTACAAAATTCCTCATATTGCTACAGCATCATGTTCGGTTTCATTTTTATTTTGCCAGCAATAAAAATGAAAAAAGACATACTAAGTCTAAAAAAGTAAAGTTAAAAAATAAAATGTTTTCTCTTTATTTTAAAAACTCTGTTATATTTCTCTGTATTTTTAATGTTGTGTTTCTATTCTATCTAATGTTTCCTTGTGTTCAAGAGGGAAGAAGTCCATGTTAGTTTAATCAGCCATGTTGCCTCATCCAAAAGTCAATGGAAATGCTTTTAATGGACAGAGGCTTTTATTATAATCAGCCAGGGATGGTAATAATAAAGGTGGGTGGGAGTTCCAACAGAGAACTTAGACACAAAAAATTAGACATACTTCACAAAATTTTTAGAACGCTTTCTCTGCATATATTCCTTCCTAAATCAGTCAGACTGGCACTAGTGGCATTGTACTTTCTAACCACAATCAAGATTCCCAAAACAGAATAGACAGCTTTCCTAATATTTTAGAAAACATTAAAAAAGGGAGCTCAATGCAACAATAGGTCTTTCTAACCATAACCCTGCTTATCAGTGGATTTTGGAAACCCTTATTGTTTATTGGGGCCTGAAACATGAAATGTACACATAGACATGCTTTACATCTGCATTCAAGGTCATTTTTTTCTTTCTTTACCTAATATATCTTTCTTGTATAATGCCATTGACTACCACATTCAGCACACTGTTGAATAGAAATAGTCATGCCTTTGTTTAAAGTACTTCAATTGCATTTCATTTTTCAGGGCATGTGAGCCAGAATAGAGCATAAGAATTTAACTGTAGTTTTAATAACAGCAAAGCCACTTACTAGCCATGTGAACTTAAGCATTTAATAAGGTAACTGAAATCCGCCTTGCTAAGAGGGATGAGAGGAATGAGAACCTATCTTTCAAGAAACTTGGATAGGGAGTGCTTAATAGATCCAAACAAGGAGAAGAACAAGCAGAAACCTTAGTTGTTTGAATCCCTAGAGGGGCTTGAGAAGAAGCATTAGTTATTTACTAATATGAAACAAATAACCCCAAAACTTAGTGCTTTAAAATAACACCAGCAACAACAACAACTACCACAAAGAGACTACTCTGAGGATCAAGTCTGAAAAGGAATGAGGGAAATAGAATTGGGCAGAGATTGCACTGTGATGCCGTTGCATCAGAGGCCTCCGATAATCCTATAGGGAGTTGCAATGGCCAGTGACTGATGCAAAGGGCCAGGTCTTTACACCCTCCTACTCCACACTGATCTGCCCAGGAAGTTAATTTAGGCAAGGTAAGTTCCCTTAGGTTGAGGGCAATTCTCAAATACGTTATCAGCTGTGAGCTGCTGGTTGCCAATCCTCCCAGCAGATAGGTTGAGTGACAGTCTTAGTCCCGAAGGGAATGTCTGGATGCTACACCACAGCATCCACTGTGCCTTCCCTGCCTTCCCTGGTAGTTGTCCTCACTGCTACACTCTCACCAGTGCCATGACAGTTTACAAATGCCATGGTAATTTCAGGAAGTTACCCTATATGTTCTAAAAAGGGGAGGCATGAATAATGCACCCCTTGTTTAGCATATAATCAAGAAATAGTCAAAAAAATGAGCAAGCATTGGCCCATGCTGTTGCTCTGCCTATGGACTAGCCATTCTTTTATTCCTTTACTTTCCTAATAAATTTGCCTTCACTTTATGAATTCTCTCGAATTCCTTCTTGCATGAGATCCAAGAACCCTCTCTTGGAGTCTGGATAAGCACCCCTTTCTGGTAACAATGACACTGTATACTTCCCCTTAATAGAACTCTCAGGCTATTTATATTTGTTCGGATTATTTTATTTAATCATAAGTTCTCAGGACTATTGCCAGCATCTACATCAAATAAATGTTGCTGGAAGAAAAGAGTGGATGAATGAAGAAGTCTTGGAGCTGAAACTGTGAGATAAATAGGAGTCTGTCAGGTAAGCAGGAAAGGAGCAACATGCCAGGCAGAGGGGATGGCAAGGAGGCTCAGAGGCATGAAAGCAAGATGAATTCAGAAAACTGTAAATAAAACACGTCAGTGTGGTTACGATAAAATGAGAAATGAAGAAATAGAAGGTAACAAGGTCAAAGACTTGGGCAAGGTCAGAACATGAACGGCCTTGTAAACTGAATAAAAGAACTTGCAGTTATTCTGTAGACTCTCCATTGAAAATAGCTTTTAGAAATAGTGCCAGCAATCAAATTTTCATAAATAATAAAACAGTAATAAAATAATAAAAGGTTCCTTTTCTACTCTTAACTGTAGTTTTGTTCTGTGTTATGATTTAATATTCAGCACACAAACATGCAAAAGATCAGTTGTAGGGCAATGGATGTCAGACCAATACGACTCCATTTTAGTAGCACGCACACCTAACAGTACATCTTGTATTGCTCATGGATTTTACTGGAATGGCTTGGGTCAGTTCACAGTGACATATGAGTTTGTTATTCCAACCAAATGTCAATGAGAGATTAGAATGCTAATTTACTTAAGTAGATATGTGTCAACGTCAATATCACCCTGAAACAAAAATACCTCTATTACTATTCCAATAGAGATTGCCAAAACAACAAAAACAAATAAAAACTTCTACATCTGCTTCTGAGTAAAAGTTCCTTGGCAGATGTTTATTTGGATCAGGTGTTAGACATTTATCAGTTGGCTGGATGCTGTTTGATCAGCAATAACTTTAGGGATATTATATTCAAGCAGGCAAATTAAAAAAAAGAAAACCTATTTGATAAACATTTGAATCCTATCCCCAGAGTGTCTATTTGCATTAAAATAATTGCTCCATGGACATAAAATTTGCATAAAAATATGATCAAAATGACACATCTTTGAGAAAATGCAGAGCTTCTAGCAGAAATAAACCATGTTCAAGTAATAGAATATATCATATATCCTTGTTGAATTTAAAAATGCAATACTATAAATGATTGAAAGTCAGAACATTTTAGGGCTATAGAGGACTTAAAAGATAGTTCAATCCAATCCTCGTTTTAAATGTGGAATTTAGACTTTGTAACATAAAATGCTTCGTTCAAGGTCATGCAAGTTCATAATACATCTTGTAATAGGTTCTTAATTCTAAATCTGAAGCCTGTTGTCTTTTCCTCTTTCCGTATTTGTTGTTCTAGTTGGCATTTGTAAATAGTTAAGAAATAAGGATTTACTCAAAGAATGGGTTGCCATTTTAGCTGGGTTAGTTTACCTGTAACTATTTTAAAATAAAACTATAGCAATTAGGCATTTCCCACTAATGACATAATCACTGAAGTATGACTGATAATCACAGCTGACACAGGTCAATGTCAGCTAGAATTATGCCAGTTTTCAATATGACACATTTCATAGAGTGTCAAACAGGAAGTAAATTGATAATGCTAAGCATGAAAATATGATTTACAGGCATGTGATTTAACTTGATCAAGGTAAAGAAGCCACAGCCCTTTAAGAGATTTCAAATCTTGCCTTCATTCCCTAGAGCTCCGCATTGCTCTGTAACATCCTATGGTCGTAGTTTGAAAATTCATGCTTGCCTAATCTAGGAATGAACAACTTCTACCACAGGCCAAATTCACCTGATTCTAAAGGTCAGTATCTTTCATTGTAACTATAAGGCAAGGAAAATATTTAACTACAAATCAGACAACTATGAGACAACAGAATGTGGTTGCTAATAATTGTGAGTTATGGAAGATAACTTAGGCTAGCACAAGCAAAGACCTTAAGTTAGCATAAATAGCAGGTTCCTGTATAATATTGCCATGCTATTCAGAGACTGAAGATCTGTGGGTAGCATACTAGTTTTGTGAACACAAGATACAGCTTGAGACATTTCCCTGGAGTACACAATGTTTTGATCAAATGACATGTATGAGAATCTGGCATTATTTCACATGTGAAGTACAGACTTGCTGTTATTCTCATGATATGATGTCCAATGAAATAAAAGGGATAGTATTATAAAATGTTTCTAATGAAGAAATCTTTTAGGGGAAAATTAAGATTTCAGAACTGTAGACTTTTTTTCAGATCCTTATGTGTGGGATGCTTAGCCATATGTACAGGAGATAAACAGAAACCCTGAAGGTGGATAAGCAAGTCTGACTATATGAATGTAGCACTGGAATGTAGTAGTTGCAAAGAAATAAATCACGGGGGAGGACTCAAGATGGCGCTGTGAGAACAACCCAGGATTGGAGATCTCATTGTGTCCGCGGAAAGGTGAGTCTGAGCTGCATTTCCAGACTGATCTTTGTTGCCCACAGAACGGGGAAATTCCCAAGTGAAGAGGAGACGCGGGACGCCAGGCAGAACCTCCGCCTGGCAAAGCCGGCAGCCGGGGTGGCAGTGGCCAGCGCTACCCAGCGCTCCCCACAGGGCGCGCTTGTCTGGGTGCCCCATTGAACCAGCAACCGGAGACGTGAGAGGGCTGGACTTGAGACTGAGCTAGACTTGGACAGTGGGCCAGCCAGGGGATCGCAGGGACAGAGCGTTGGGGTTGGCCCAGTGGGACGAACAAAACCGTGATTTCAAACAAGCCCCGGGCAGATGGCCCGAGACGCTCTGAGGGGGAGGGGCGTCCACCATTACCGAGGCAACCTGCCCCAACTGAGATACACGCCCATTGCTGACGCAGCCAGCCGTTGCCGAGGCAACCCGTCCCTACTGAGATACACGCCCACTGCTGACGCAGCCTGCCGTTGCCGAGGCAACCCGTCCCTACTGAGATACACGCCCACTGCTGACGCAGCCAGCCATTGCCGAGGCAACACGCTACAACAGAGAGACTCCGCCGCAGGGCATGGCGGAGACTACAGCAGAGCCTGCAGGAACAGGGCGAATCACACAACAGCAGGGCGGAGCCTTGGCAGCCAAACAGTGGCTAGTCTGCGTCCTAGCTGGGCAGGACCTCAATGGACATCCAAAAATAAAGCCCAAACCCCTCAACACAGAGCATTTGAGAAAAAAAAAGGGTTTTTTAATGAGCTCTGTTGCTGCAGAATCAAACATAGAAGCCTAACAGCCCTGAATGAACAACAGAGCTCACAGCTCAGCAAGTAAGCCCCTATAAAGTACAAACTGTCTCCTCAAGCAGCTCCCTGACCCCTCTATATCCAAAAGACTGACATTAGGCAGGCATCATCCTGGGACAAAGATAGCAGAAAAAGAAACTGGTAGCATCCCTCGCTGTGCCACAGCTGCTAGAGGTGCACCCCAGACAAGCAGGGTCTGGAGCGGACCTCAGCAGTCGTACAGCGAAGGGGCTAGATTGGTAGAAGGAAAACCAAGCAACAGAAATACTTCATCATCAACATTCTGGGTGTCCACTCAGAGACCCAATCGAAAAGTCAGCAACTACGCAGACTACCAGAGGACAAATCCACAAAGATGGGAAGAAACCAGCGCAAAAAGGAGGAAAACACCCGAAACCAGAACACCTTGCCACCTAGAAAGGACCAAAACTCCTCACCAGCAAGGGAACAAAGCTGGACAGAGAAGGACTGTGACGAAATGACGGAATTAGACTTCAGAAGATGGATAATGAGAAACTTTTGTGAGCTAAAAGATCATGTATTAAATCAATGCAAAGAAACTAAGAACCTTGAAAAAAGATTTGAAAAAAGATTCGAGGAAATGATAACAACAATGGATAACTTAGAGAGGAATATGAATGAATTAAAGGAGCTGAAAAACACAATACGAGAACTTTGCGAAGCAAACACAAGTTTCAATAGTCGAATTGACCAAGCAGAAGAAAGAATATCTGAAGTCGAAGACCAACTCAATGAAATAAAACGAGAAACCAAGATCAGAGAAAAAAGTGCAAAAAGGAATGAACAAAGTCTCCAAGAAATGTGGGACTATGTGAAAAGACCTAACCTACGTTTGATAGGTGTACCAGAAGGGGACGAAGAGAATGAATCCAAGCTGGAAAATACTCTTCAGGACATCATCCAGAAAAATTTCCCCCACCTCACAAGACAGGCCAACACTCATTTGCAGGAAATACAGAGAACACCACAAAGATATTCCACAAGAAGAGCAACCCCAAGGCACATAATCGTCAGATTCAACAGGGTTGAAATAAAGGAGAGAATACTAAGGGCAGCCGGAGAGAAAGGTCGGGTCACCCACAAAGGGAAGCCCATCAGACTCACAGCAGATCTCTCGGCAGAAACACTACAAGCCAGAAGAGAGTGGGGGCCAATATTCAACATTCTTAAAGAAAAGAACTTTCAACCCAGAGTTTCATATCCAGCCAAACTGAGCTTCAGAAGTGAAGGAAAAATAAAATCCTTTGCGAACAAGCAAGTACTCAGAGATTTTGTCATCACCAGGCCTGCTTTACAAGAGCTCCTAAAAGAGGCACTACACATAGAAAGGATCAACCAGTACCAGCCATTCCAAAATCACACTGAATGCTAAAGAGCATCAACATAATGAAGAATCTACAACAACTAACAGGCAAAACAGCCACTTAGCATCAAAATGGCAGTATCAAATTCACACATAACAATATTAACCCTAAATGTAAATGGACTAAATGCACCAATCAAAAGACACAGACTGGCAAATTGGATAAAAATCCAAAACCCATCCGTGTGCTGTATCCAGGAAACCCATCTCACATGCAAGGATACACAAAGGCTCAAAATAAAGGGATGGAGGAAGATTTACCAAGCAAATGGAGAGCAAAAAAAAGCAGGAGTTGCAATTCTCATCTCTGATAAAATAGACTTTAAAGCAACAAAGATCAAAAGAGACAAAGAAGGCCATTACATAATGGTAAAAGGATCGATACAACAAGAAGAGCTAACGATCCTAAACATATATGGACCCAATGCAGGAGCACCCAGATACATAAGGCAAGTTCTTAATGACTTACAAAAGGACTTAGACTCCCACACAATAATAGTGGGAGACTTTAACACTCCACTGTCAATACTAGACAGATGAACCAGACAGAAAATCAACAAGGATATCCAGGGCTTGAACTCAGACCTGGAGCAAGCAAACCTGATAGACATTTACAGAACTCTCCAACCCAAATCCACAGAATACACATTCTTCTCAGCACCACATCACACCTACTCGAAAATTGACCACATAATTGGAAGTAAAGCACTGCTCAACAAATGCAAAACAACTGAAATCATAACAAACAGCCTCTCAGACCATAGTGCAATCAAGTTAGAACTCAGAATTCAGAAACCGACCCAGAACCGCACAGCTTCATGGAAACTGAACAACTGGCTCTTGAATGTTGACTGGGTAAACAACGAAATGAAGGCAGAAATAAAGAAGTTCTTCGAAACCAATGAGAACGAAGACACAACGTGCCAGAACCTCTGGGACACATTTAAAGCAGTCTCTAGAGGAAAGTATATAGCAATAAGTGCCCATATGAGGAGAATGGAGAGATCCAAAATTGACACCCTATTGTCAAAATTGAAAGAGCTAGAGGAGCAAGATAAAAAAAACTCAAAACCCAGTATAAGACAAGAAATAACTAAGATCAGAGCTGAGCTGAAGGAGACTGAGACACGAAAAACCCTTCAAAAAATCAATAAATCCAAGAGCTGTTTTTTTGAAAAGATCAACAAAATAGACAGACCACTAGCCAGATTGATTAAAAAGAAAAGAGAGAACAACCAAATAGATGCAATAAAAAATGATAAAGGGGAAATCACCACAGATTCCACAGAAATTCAAACCATCATCAGAGAATATTACAAACAACTCTATGCGCATAAACTAGTAAACCTGGAAGAAATGGATAAATTCCTGGACTTCTGTGTCCTCCCAAGCCTAAACCAGGAGGAAGCTGAAACTATGAATAGACCAATAACAAGGTCTGAAGTTGAGGCAGCAATTAAGAGCCTACCACACAAAAAAAGCCCAGGTCCAGACGGGTTCACAGCTGAATACTACCAGACACACAAGGAGGAGCTGGTACCATTCCTTCTAAAACTATTTCAAACAATCCAAAAAGAGGGAATCCTTCCCAAATCATTTTATGAGACTAACATCATCCTGATACCAAAACCCGGCAGAGACCCAACGAGAAAAGAAAACTACAGGCCAATATCAATGATGAACATAGATGCAAAAATCTTCAATAAAATATTGGCAAGCCGATTGCAACAGCAAATAAAAAAACTTATTCATCATGATCAAGTAGGATTCATCCCGGGGATGCAAGGCTGGTTCAACATACGCAAGTCTATCAACGTAATTCACCACATAAACAGAACCAAAAACAAAAACCACATGATTATCTCAATTGACGCAGAGAAGGCATTTGACAAAATTCAACAGCCCTTTATGCTAAAAACCCTCAATAAACTCGGTATCGATGGAACGTATCTGAAAGCAATAAAAGCTATTTATGACAAACCAACAGCCAATATCATACTGAATGGGCAAAAACTGGAAGCATTCCCTTTGAAATCTGGCACTAGACAAGGATGCCCTCTCTCACCACTCCTATTCAATATAGTACTGGAAGTTCTAGCCAGAACAATCAGGCAAGAAAAAGAAATAAAGGGTATTCAAATAGGAAAGGTGGAAGCCAAATTGTCTCTATTTGCAGACGACATGATAGTATACCTAGAAGACCCCATTGCCTCAGCCCAAAAACTCCTGAAACTGATAAGCAACTTCAGTAAAGTCTCAGGATATAAAATCAATGTGCAAAAATCACAAGCATTCGTCTACACCAATAACAGAGTTAAAGAAAGCCAAATCAAGAATGAACTGCCATTCGCAATTGCTACAAAAAGAATAAAATACCTTGGAAAACAACTCACAAGGAACGTAAGAGACCTCTTCAAGGAGAACTACAAACCACTGCTCAACGAAATCAGAGAGGACACAAACAGATGGAGAAACATTCCATGTTCATGGTTAGGAAGAATTAATATCGTGAAAATGGCTATACTGCCCAAAGTAATTTACAGAATCAACGCTATCCCCATCAAGCTACCATTGACTTTCTTCACAGAACTGGAAAAAACCACCATGAACTTCATATGGAACCAAAAGAGAGCCCGCATAGCCAAGTCAATTCTAAGCAAAAAGAACACAGCGGGGGGCATCACACTACCGGATTTCAAACTATACTACAAGGCTGCAGTAATCAAAACAGCATGGTACTGGTACCAAAACAGAGATATAGACCAATGGAACAAAACAGAGGCACCGGAGGCAACACAACATACATACAACTATACAATCTTTGATAAACCTGACAAAAACAAGCAATGGGGAAAGCATTCCATGTTTAACAAATGGTGTTGGGAAAACTGGCTAGCCATGTGCAGAAAGCAGAAACTGGACCCCTTCCTGACACCTTACACTAAAATTAACTCCAGATGGACTAAAGACTTAAACATAAGACCTGGCATGATAAAAACCCTAGAAGGAAATCTATGTCCTATCCAGGACATAGGAGTAGGCAAGGACTTCATGAACAAAACACCAAAAGCATTGGCAACAAAAGCCAAAATAGACAAATGGGACCTAATCAAACTCCATAGCTTCTGCATGGCAAAAGAAACAGTCACTAGAGTGGATCAGCAACCAACAGAATGGGAAAAAATTTTCGCAGTCTACCCATCTGACAAAGGGCTGATATCCAGAATTTACAAAGAACTCAAACAGATTTACAGGAAAAAACCAAACAAGCCCATTCAAAAGTGGGCAAAGGATATGAACAGACACTTTACGAAAGAAGACATATATGAGGCCAACAATCATATGAAAAAATGCTCATTGTCACTGGTCATCAGAGAGATGCAAATCAAAACCACATTGAGATACCATCTCACGCCAGTTAGAATGGCGATCATTAAAAAATCTGGAGACAACAGATGCTGGAGAGGATGTGGAGAAAATGGAACACTTCTACACTGTTGGTGGGAGTGTAAATTAGTTCAACCATTGTGGAAGATGGTGTGGCGATTCCTCAAGGCCTTAGAAATAGAAATTCCATTTGACCCAGCAATCCCATTACTGGGTATATATCCAAAAGACTATAAATCGTTCTACTATAAGGACACATGTACACGAATGTTCATTGCAGCACTGTTTACAATAGCAAAGACCTGGAATCAACCCAAATGCCCATTGATAATAGACTGGATTGGAAAAATGTGGCACATATACACCATGGAATATTATGCAGCAATCAGAAATGATGAGTTTGTGTCGTTTGTAGGGACATGGATGAATCTGGAGAACATCATCCTCAGCAAACTGACACAAGAACAGAAAATGAAACACCGCATATTCTCACTTATAGGTGGGTGATGAAAAATGAGAACACATGGACACAGAAAGGGGAGTACTAAACACTGGGGTCTATTGGGGGGAAAAGGGGAGGGCCAGCGGGAAGGGGAGGTTGGGAGGGATAGCCTGGGGAGAAATGCCAAATGTGGGTGAAGGGGAGAAGAAAAGCAAAGCACACTTCCATGTGTGTACCTACACAACTGTCTTGCATGCTCTGCTCATGTACCCCAAAACCTAAAATCCAATTAAAAAAAAAAAAAGAAATAAATCACATTTTATTTTCCAGACTATAATTAATATGTCTTAATCGGAGATAAATGGATTCATATACACAGAAAATTCAAAGTTCCCCTTGAAACTTGTATCCAATCTCCAACTCCACCTCCTCCCCTCAGGTCTGCAGTTAACTATTTGATTACTACGGTTACTCCAAAAACATCCATGTCCTGTGGATTCTGAATAGAGAATTCACAACCTCTTTAAGTATACATTCAATCTTAACTAAAAGTAATGATATTCTAAGCAATAAAAACAAAGCTGGAGGCAGCATGTTACCTGACTTCAAACTATACTACAAAGGCTACAGTAATCAAAACAGCATGGTACTGGTCCCAAAACAGAGATATAGACCAATGGAATAAAACAGAGGCCTCAGAAGTAATGCCACACATCTACAATCATCTGATCTTTGACAAACCTGACAAAACAAGCAATGGGGAAAGGATTCCCTTTTAATAAATGGCATTGGGAAAACTGGCTAGCCATTCACAGAAAGCTGAAACTGGACCCCTTCCCTACACCTTATACAAAAATTAACTCCATATGAATTACAGATTTAAACATAAGACCTAACACCATAAAAAGTCTAGAAGAAAACCTAGGCAATACCATTTAGGACATAGGCATGGGCAAAGACTTCATGACTAAAACACCAAAAATAATGGCAACAAAAGCCAAAATCGACAAATGGGATCTAAAAACAACTCAGGAGGTTCTGAAGAGCAAAAGAAACAATCATTAGAGTACTCTGGCAACCAATAGAATGGGAAAAAAATTTTGCAATCTACTCATCTGACAAAGGGCTAATATCCAGAATCTACAAAGAACTTAAACAAACTTCCAAGAGAAAAACAATCCATCAAAAACTGGTTGAAGGATATGAATAGACACTTCTCAAAAGAAGACATTTATGCATCCAATAAACATAAAAAAAGCTCATCATCACTGGTCATTAGAGAAATGCAAATCAAAACCACATTGAGGTACCATCTCATGCCAGTTAGAATGGCAATAATTAAAATATCTGGAGACAACAGATGCTGGAGAGGATGTGGAGAAATAGGAACCATTTTACACTGTTGGTGGGAGTGTAAATTAGTTCAACCATTGTGGAAGACAGTGTGGCCATTCTATTTGACCCAGCAATCCCATTACCGGATATATACCGAAGTATTATAAATCATTCTATTATAAAGACACATGCACATGTATGTTTATTACAGCACTGTTTACAATTGCAAAGACTTGGAACCAACCAAAATGTCCATCAATGATAGACCGGATAAAGAAAATGTGGTACCTATACACCATGGAATACTATGCAGCCATAAAAAAGGATGAGTTCATGTTCTTTCCAGGGACATGGATGAATCTGGAAACCATCATTCTCAACAAAGTGACACAAGAACAGAAAACCAAACACTGCATGTTCTCACTCGTAAGTGGGTGTTGAACAATAAGAACACATAGACACAGGGAGGGGACCATCACACACTGGTGCCTGTTGGGGGTGAGGGGGCTAGAGGGGTGGGGAGATTGGGGAGGGATAACATTAGGAGAAGTATCTAATGTAGGTTATGCGGGAATGGATGCAGCAAACCACCATGGCATGTGTATACCTATGTTACAATCCTCATGATCTGCACATTATCCCAGAACTTAAAATATAATAATAAAAAATGATATTACTAGGCCAAAGACACCTTAATAAATCACATATAATATAGACCATATTGTCTAATGCAATATGCATAATAAAAATGCAATGCAATAGTCAAAATATGGAAACAGTTCACATGTCCATTGAAAGATGAATAGAAGAACACAATATGAGACAGATACATATATACAGTAGAATGTTGTATGTATACATAGAGTAGAATATTATTCAGTCTTTGAAAGGAGTAAAATTCTGGCAAATGCTACAGCATGGATAAACTTTGAGGACATTTTATTAAGTGAAATATCCAGACACGAAAGGACAATATTGTACGATTCCACTTACATGAGGAATTTAGATAGGTAAACTCATGGAGACAGAAAATAAGAAATAATTTAGCAACAACTGGGATGAAGGAATGGGAAATTATTATTGAATGAGTACAGAATTTGAAATGATTAAAAAAATTCTGGAGATGGATGGTGCTGATTATTGCAGCACAAAGTGAATGTATTTAATGGTATTGACCTATACACTTAAAATGATTAAAATGGTAAATTATATATCATGGATATTCTACTATAATAAAAATGTACTACAATGAAAAAAGAAGTCAATTCTTCAAAATAAAAACACAGTGGTTCATAATAAGGATGTTGCTGGAGGAAAGAGATAGGAAAGTTTGGAAAACAGGGTTGAGAAATGTAATAGGTCAACCGCTGTCATTGACGGAAACTGGAGAATGATGTAATGTGTGGACAAATCACTGTAAAGGTTTCCATATGAAGGAAGGGAAAACAAAGTTGTAAAATTTAGAGACTCTGAGGGTTGATAAAATATTTTGTGATAAAATAAGAATTCTCCCTTGATTAATGTTCCCAGGCTCAAACTGATTACATATGTTGGTCTTATATCAGTTATAATCAATGATGAAATTGCCTTAAATTCTTATTGAGTAGATAGAAACTATCCCTTGTATTATTCTGAAATCAAATTAACTCAATACTATAGTAATAATTACATTACAGTCATTAGGTCACCGTCACTCCAATTTCAGAGTTTTCATGAGTCTGAAACCAGAAATATATAGAGAGTCATTAAAATATTATGTGAAGAGAAGTAATGTGGTATTCCAAAGAATTTTTCCAAGAATCCTTAAGTAGACTCTACTTAAGGATATACAAGATATACAAGCGATAAAAGAGGTGTATGTCATGGTTTATACTGATCTTTTCCGGTGAGCTTATTGCCCAGAGAACTTCCCTCTGTCCCAGACCCAATTTGTACCATATACATTTTCACCCTGGCTCCTATTTTTTTTCTTGTTATGTCTGGCTAAAATGACTCTCCTTGCTTGTTCAACTCCGGTCTCTGCATCTGTTTTGCAGGATGCTTCCATTTAACTGTTTTGGCTGACTGATCTTGTAGGTTGTCTTGAGTACACAGTACCTGACTGACTGCCTTCTGAGGGCAGCCGGTGCCTGTAAGTTGTAACCTATGACGGTCGTTTGCACATCTCCAGTGGCCTTGACCTTTGATGCCTTTCCCTCAGTGGATTAAATCCCTTACAGAAGATCCTGCAACCACACATTTTGTCTTACCTCATATTTCTCCCTATTCAGAATTGCCCATATAGGCCCTATTCTTTACTTATTCATGGATTTGATTGTATTGTTTCCATTTTCTTAAATTTGCCAAGCTTTCATGTTGATATCTTACTGATTTTTTTTTCAAGGAAAATCTAAATTCTACCTCCTCCTGGAAAGTGTTCTTTACTTCCCCAACTAATTTACCTTTAAATGAATATTTAGATTCTGTAGATATATCTATAACTTATATCCAGAGTAATGCATTTAAACTCTGGAGCTGAAAATTCATCAGAACATATTTAAGAGCATTCAAAGCAGTTACAGCGATAGACCTTGCCTTTAAATTATAACGTAGTTCTCCACCCACTTTTTCACTGATGCATCATAGGTTGCCCTATAAGTGGAAGGGGAGTGAAAAGTTTGCGTTGTTCTAAACCTAGTCATTGTCCTGATTCCTTATAAGTATTTCTGCCTTTTCTGCCTACTTCCCATAATTATATATATTTTTTATTCATGCAGGTACTTATTATGCACTCCCAGTTACTAATCTCTCACACACACAGATTTATGAGGTCTTTCTATAGTGAAGAGAATCCAACTCACATTTAAGAGGCACCAATTTTGAGCCTATTTTATATTCAGACAATGCTTGAACCAGTCTGAGAAAACATATAATTCATCACAGTTACATGTCTTTCATGAATACAAATCTTCTTACCCACGGAGGTAAACTCGTTTAAACATTTCTACCCTTGATTCCCAAGTGATTAGTTGAATGGATCCAAAGATACTATTAGAGATGCTTGTTGAAAATATTCACATGATAATAAAGAAAATAAAACTGCTTTACTTCTTCAGTACTGTTATCAAATATAGAGTTTTTGGTTTTGGTGCCTTTTTAAAAATTTACATTTTTTAATCATATTCCTTCTATATGCCCTCCTGGTTCTTTTGGTTTCAGTGTCAACCGAAGGGAGATGCTGCTCTCAGCTATAACAGCATAACCTGTCATTGAATAATCTGGATGATTTCCTATCTACAAACTAGTGTTACCTCTAGTTAACCTTAACAGAAACATTCCAACTGCTTTATATCATTGACTGACTGAACCCTACTCAGAAATATTTCATCAGAAGCATCCCCATTGGGATGATTCATTCCTAAGGGTGTCTCAGTGAACACTTTTATTCAAAATGCCTTCAGATGCCCCTAATTTTATAAGCTGGTTTGACATACTTTATTCTGAACTGCATTGATAAGTTGCAGGTGAACTATGCAAACATGATTTTCAATTTAGTTTGCACTTGGTCCTACCAAGAATTTTTGTTTTGATGAGTTTTCATGATGAGTGCTTTCAGTGAACAAATAAGGTCATAGTGGAAAGTGTACAGATATGACCTAAATAAGGAGATCCTAGAGTCCTAGCTCTCATAATGAGTCTTCATAGTCTGTGACTACAGTAAATTCATTTTAAAAATTCATTGATTACATAGATTTTATATATTTTTCCCATGATTAAAATGGGGGAAATAACTTTTTTTACAAAATTAAGGGAGGACTTACTCTTCTTACTTTGTTAGTGTCAGCAGAACCAACACCAACTCACTTTTTACTGACAGCGACAGGAAGCAAGCAAATGCCTAGGCAGACAGAGACGGGTCCCCAGTGAAACCCCACCTCTAAGCTGAAGACAATTTAAAGCATGAAAGCCACACTACAGGTGAATCCCAAAGACTGGATTGAGCACCCGTCTTTCTGATTTGTATGCTTTCCTCTGATTGATTACAACTCTTCGCCTGTTTTACATATACATACCATTTCCTAATTGTTTTTCCACACTGTTGCGCCACCTGTAAGTGATGCCTTTGCTTTAACCCTTTTTGCATACTTACAAACCAATCAGCATGCACTCTCCTATTCTGAGCCCAAAAAAGCCCTGGATTCAATCACATTGGGAGAGAAGCCACCTGACTGTGTGGGTGGGGGTCCATCTCTGCATCCCCTCTCCACTTAGAAATGTTCTGTCACTCAATAAAATTATTCTCCACCCTCCTCACCCTTCAAACTGTCAGCATATCCTCATTCTTCTTGGATGCAGGACAAAAGTTCAGAAAACGCCAAACACAGGTACAAGTTATAACACAGGTGGGTCAAATGGGCAGGGTGTCTCTAGCATCAGGCCCAGCTGAGCAAGGCCCAGGCTGTGTGGGGGTATCACCAGCCAGCTGTGGCGGTCCCTGGTTGGCAAAGTGACTGAGAAAAGTCCTGGGTCACTAGCTTGCATGATAATAAATTCCTATTCCTGGTCTTAAACTGACCTCCGAAAAATGTGTATCTTCTGTCAGGGCACATAATTTTCAATTATCTTTTAATCTTTATTTTCCATAACTTAATATGAAGTTAATTATTTCTGGGGACTTGATGGCCAGGTTTTACCTGGAAGTAGTGAAAAATAAGATGATTCCTTATTGAATATCCATGACAACGTTAACAGAGAATTTCTTTGTTAAAAATATTATATATCTGTATAGGGTTTTATACATAAAGCTCATATATATAATAGATTTTATATATAAATCTATTATATGTATGTTTATGATTTTATATATACATTATATATATATATATATATATATATATATATATATATATATATATATACACACACACACACATACATATATATATAAAATCTGAGGGCTACCAGATAATGGCAGATAGGGAAAATTCAATAAAAATGTTAATTCTGTTATAATCCTATGGTTACAGTTTAAATGGACACTATTTTTTTTTCTGACTTTTAATTCTAAGACTTTTTATTATATAGGGTAGTGGTTTCCAAATGTTAATGTGCTGAAAGATCACTCTTAATGCTCATTTCTAAGATCTACACCAAAGTTTTTTTATTTAAAAGTTACTGTATTGGGCTCAGGAATATATGTTTTGATATGCACTTTGGTAGATAATTTTGGCTGTACATACAGAAAAAATGCTGCTATGAGTCTTTGAATTAGGATTCTTGGAACGGGAGAAGAGTGGACTTTCCACCTTCGTCTGGCATTGAATCATGAGTTTCCTAAGAGTTGTAATTCTTTATTAGTCTCTATAGGTCATGAATTAGTAAAATTACCTTAAAGAGTGTAGTGAAAGCATTGGAAGCTTATTTCTTACTATTCTGATGATACTTCATCTCTTTCTGTGTCTTTATTTGTATATTTTAGAGGAAATTTTGGAAAGGCTAAGTCAAGGATGGCTAATCAAATGCTATTTTAATCAGATTCTGATCTCAGTTTCTTTGAAGGTTCTTTCAAGATCACTTTGGTAAAAAACATGACATAAGCTGAGTAGACTATTAATGAAGGTCTCCTTGCACCTCTTTATAAAGTTGCAGGAAATCATTTCCACCCTTTTCTGAAGGTCAAGCTTCATGCTGAGGAAATGATTGATTTCCATTGCCTCATCAGGGATGTTTGAAGCCTGGAATAAGGAACCGCTCAAGTGTTTTGGAGCTAGCCTCATATTTATTCCCATAACTTTATTTTATGCCACATCATCACTCAGTGATGCTAGCCATACTTTGAAGCATTTTTCTGATAATTCCTTAGAGCATGTATCTGGTAGATAGGGGGTTTGAACTGACTTAAAGCACAACCTTAAAGTTGTGTGGCTATTTCAATGTTTTAATTATTTGCCACTGATGTGAAAGCTTAAATACTAAAAGTGATCTCATTTTACAATTTCCAACATGTTTAATGAAGTGTGCATTGATCATTTTATTTATAAATTGTTTCATTTTGTTACCATAAACATTATTTCAATGTAAAAATTAGAATTATTAATTAAACCTGTTATATGGTTAAACCTATATCATTTTGGGTAGATCTTGGATGCATGAATCATATTTTGATTCATAATATAAAGAAATAAAATCTTGCTTAAAAGAAATAGGATATCAAACATTAGATTAACATGAAGTGACGAGTGAATAAGAGCATTGCACAGATTTAGCAAAACTTTTGATGTAATTTTTCTGTTAAATCATATTCTGTTTAATCAATTGAATACATTTTAATTATATCCCCAATAAGGAAAGATACTCATTTTTTAAAAATTCTGATTTAAAACAAGAATTTAATTTTTCCTATCCATAAAGGAAAAATGTTTAGGATTCTAGAGAATTATGGAATATTTCTGGAAATCAACTGAAGCAGTGACCCCAAAATAATTAGCTTGAACATTGCTACCATACATTTTATAATACACCAATTTCATCAGTGCTGGTGATCTGTTCAGAGAAATAACACATACTTTTAATTATTTTCACAAATATTCAGCATTCTTTCCTGTAGTAACAAGATGTGTTAATGTTGCCTCCTCCATTACTCTCACATTTTTATGCAAATCCATGGCACTTGCTAACAGTTTCAAGTTACCACTTCCCTTTTAGAAATTTTGAAACATCAACATCGATGCCTCCTGAAGTTTTAATAAACACTATACATCTATTTTTCTAATTGCAGATTATATGTATACTGTGTGGCATTTTTTCAGTTTATTTCTTTATCCACATATTTTCTACCTCTTTACCATTTTCTCACTATTTCCATCATTAAGACATGTATAGCATGCAGTTTTATTCTACCATTTATAATGTTAGATCTAAAACTTTCATGGCATAGCATATAACTTTATTAACTTCAAATAACTATCTACAAGCATTATTCTACTCATTGCTAATGATCTAGTCAGAGATAACCCTTTCAGGGTATCATACTTTTGCCTCCTAAGCAATTTCTATATTTGTATTACCCATTTACTTGCTCACATGCCTAGGCATTTATCATTAACTGATACATTGGTTTTTTTAAAGATTTAAGTGACATGTTAGATTGTATACTGTTGAAAAATAAACAGAACAAATTATAACATCTGCCCTTAATGAATGTTGCACTTGGTGATAAGTATACATTGTTCATATTGTATATTAATAGAAATGTATATATTTATAGCAAAAATATGGGGAAGATTTGAATCAACATCTTAGAGAATACAGATAATTTTATTTATACATATCTTCTAAATTTCTGCCATGGACATGTGTGATTTTTATAAGCTAGAATTCTGAGGACGATGCTTCATATTTGTAGTTGTGCTTATTGTGGGCACTAAAATCAAGAATGGCTTAGAGGAACCAGAAATCCAGTATTTCAAAGGGCTCCTTATCAAATAGACCACAAAAAGATCTGCAGGGGATGAATTGACTACACTTCAAAAAACTGCATACACTTCACATATTATTGAGCCAGGAACAACATGAACCATAAATATTACAGGAAGGTTGATTTCTAAAGAGGACTTACTTCTCTATAAATCGCTTGTCATACTCAGTCTTCTTACATTTCAAATTAATGAAAATGGCCAAGCAGTGCACCAACTCTGTTTTCCATGCATGCTGATATCATTAAGAATTATTTCTTGGAATCTGAGTATTACATACAGCATTATAACATTTTCTGTGTTTTTTGACAACAGCAGCTTAAGTGTTTCTTTATGTTCAGTATTATATTGGCTACCTAAGTACCAAATGATTATAACTCACAAAACAAGAGAAAGGTGTTTTTGCGAAGCTGTAACCTCATTGCTTACTAGCTCTCTCTATTACCGAACACTGTTCCAACTCAAAAGGACTCTAAGTCACTTGTTTATCTCTTCATTCATTCATTCATTCTTTGTTGTTATATTGACAGGAGTTTAAAGCGTTTAAGGAAATCTTTGAAATGGACTGTGGCAAACCTTATTGCTTTGAAATGTATTCTAAGGACAAAATACACTCCAGAATAGAATCTTTCAAACTTATTTTCCAATGTAGCCTAACTTTTGCCAGCTATGCTATCATTCAGAAGGTCTTCCCTTGAAGAACCATGTAAATAAATTGTATAAATACTGTATAAACTTTTTTTCCCTGCAGCATACATGCATTACTTAGGAAATATAAATTTGTGCTTGGGGATTCTGGTTCTGTTTGCCTCAAATTTTTACTTTTTAATGTTTAATTTTTTTGTCCCACTAACTTACCTAGAGCTCAGTGCTATCCGACCCACATACAATGAATAAGGTATAGGTGGCTGCCAGGTGGTTGTGTTGAGATTACCCTTGCAGGAGATGTACAATTGCATGGCTGCAGAGCCACAACACAGGCAGATTATTTTGTATGTACCTTGTGGATTTCATATCTGCAGATTCACTTGGCCACTCAGTGGGTTCAAATGGATTATTATGTCAGAAAGGTTGTGATGGGGATGAACAGATTGACTCAGATCATATGTTCTTTAAAAAAGCCAGCTTTTAAGCTATAGGATTGAGAGGTTCATTGCCACGTGCTATGATCCCAATGTATGTCAGGGGTTAATATACATTCTAAAAGCCAGATTGATCTTTCTTTTTTAAATGTCTCCTGGGGTCTCCAAGCTATGAAGAAAGAGCTGAAGGGCAACAACAATATATTTCTCAAGAAAGAAAGTGAATCTGACTGATTGCTAGCAAGCCACAGGCAGAGGAACAAAGGTGAAAATCAAAGTGACTAAGAGGTACCTCCCATGTAATGAGTCTGTCTGCACAACAGCAATGACTCATTTAGGCAGCAACTCACTCTTCCTCACATGTACTCTATTTAATAAAGCCTCACAGCTATAGAAATGTACATGAATCTACACATATTTTTAATTTGCAATAAGAAAAACTCATAGTTGGAAAAAGATTAGTGTATACACTAGCATAAAAACAATTGGAGCAGTTTCAACTTTACCGCAAACTAACCAAATTACATTTGAACATGTTATAGAAATTCCTAAGGTCTTACTTACCTCAAGCACATGCTGGAAGATTAATAAGTTCCAGCACTGGAGAAGACTAGTTCATCTTCTCCAAAGAGTTGTGAGTGTGGTTTGTTTTTGTGTGTGCATGCATGTAAGAAACTGCTCAGTAAAGTCCAGAAAACTAGAAAATAACATCTTATTCTAAAGTGGATTTGTCGTTTAAAGAAGATAACGTGCTTAAGGTAAATAATGCATGTATACAAATGTTTACTATGAATTGACAAACCAATGTAAATATTTGTTTTCAACAAATGCTAAAATTTTATTACATACATAGTCCCACAATTTATTAAGTGTTGGCTAAAAATGCACTTTCAACAGAAGACACTTTTGCTGATATGCCAAACAAGATCTTATGACAAATATATGTAAGGTTTGGAATTCAGTAACATTTCTACTTCAGTCTCATTTATACAGTAACCCTGTGCAAGATTTTTATCACAAGCTACTGCAAAAATTTGTTTGCAGCTATTTTTGTATACATCAGTCACTACCCATTCCTTGACTAATATTATTCATTAAAAATAATATTGCCTCCAGTAATAATAGTGCCTTCAATTTTATCTATCCCACTTTTGGACTTACATTTCCTATGCTTTTAGCTTATCTATATTGTCACACCTACTACCTTATTACCATATCATCATATTCTTATACTTTCCTTTATAGAAAACTTTATTCAAAGAGTTATTTATAGACATATTTTCATTTCATAGGTTTTCCTCAATGCACTACAATTTAACAATAGCCATTAAAATAGGAAATGTAATAGAACCTAGCTTACAGTGTTGTGAATATCACATGAATCAATACGCTAAGCTAAGTTACTTAAAGGAGAGTTTGGCCTATAATAAGTACTCATTAAATGTTAACTACCATGATACTTAGTATTGTAATCAGTATGACTATTTCACTTGGTATGACTATTTTGTGAGCAACAATCTCCAGGTGAGCACCTCTACTCATCAACCGTATTTACCCTCTACTTAGTTTATCAGAGATTAACCTTCTTTCCTTCTTGAAATATTTTAATATAATATTTTTATGGTCTAATACCTTCTCCTTATTTTCTTCCTACCTCAGTAATAGTTCCTTTCCTTCTACCACTACAATAGTTACCTTCTCAGTCGGCTTGACTGGCTCTTCTATCTTTACTTGTCCTTTAAACATATGATCTTCTGGGTATACATTTATAGATCTCTTCACTCACTCATATACATTTTCCTTCTAGAAGTCTCTTCCTGTTCTCTGACTTTCATTACTTTTATTGTCTTTTGCAATACTGTAATTCAATTTTTACACTTACCATATGGAATTAGTGCATACCCCACAAGTTGAAAGGCATGGTCCAGATTACTCTAATTTCAGATGCTAGCAATGAGTTTGAGCTTTCCTGTGCCACCTGAACTTCTGACCAACTAGCTCAAAATCTGGGAGGTTCTTCCAAACTTCCTTAGGCTTGAGAATTAATGATAATGACTCACTGAACTCAGGAAAGCATGATACTTATGATTACAGTTTTATTACATAGGAGACTTACTAGGACCATTTAAATGAAGAGAGGGTCCTAAATGCAAAAAGGCCCTGAGAGGGTCCTGAATGCAAAGCTTTCATGCCCTCTCCCAGTGAAATCACGGTGCATAACCCTCTGGCATATTGATATATGTTCACACACCAGGAAGCTTCATTAAGCTTCAGTGTTCAGAATTTTTACTGGGATTCCATTACACAGGCATAATTGATAGAATCACTGTCCACATAATTAAACTAAATCTCCAGGCCCCTCCTCTCCCTAGAAATTAGGCTGGCTCAAAGCCCTAACCTTGTAATCACATTGTTGGTCTTTCCAGAGACCACTGCCAAACCTGACGTATCTCTTAACACAGATTCAGATGTGATTCAAGAGGCTCATGAATGACAGAAATATTCCTATGACTCAGATAGTTTCAAGTATTTAAAGACTCCCTCCCAGGAATCAGAGACAAAGGCTCTTACATAACATCTATATGGGGTTCTCCCTAGAACTCCTGAGTAGTATAGATAATGGCTCAGTTTACAAATACACATGGCAGAATGTGTAAGTATCTCAAGCTAACCTGTTAAAAATAGAACTCATGAAATTTCATTAAATATTTTTGTTTTCTAATCACTCTCCTTTTAGTAATGGAATCACCGAGTATCCTCTTGCTAAAGACCACAATATAGATATTTAACTTAATTAATTTGTTTTCTCACTACTGATTCAAAGCATTTATAAAGACCTATTGGTTCTTTATCCAAAACATAGCTTTAAGACCTGGAACAGGGCCTTGATATTGTAGGCACTCATTAGTGATGATCACCATGTTTTATTTGTGTTCGTAGCTCCAATACTGAGCACATTCCCTGGCAGATAGCATAAACTCAGCATTATTATTCCAGTAGTTCTTCAATGTTCATTTTTCTATTGGCATATGGCTCTCTATTAATTCTAAGCATTACATTATTACCATAAAATATGATTATATGAGATAGACCAAAAACAGGGTCTTCTAAGAGCATAAAAATACTTTTGTGATTGAATTCATTCATTAAACATTAAAAAATCATTTAGATAGAAAATCTTTAGTAGCTATTCAGATGGCATTCCAGGATGGTGCAATTCTAGAGATGTGCTTAACTCTAAATTGCATCTCACAGACACACTTAGTGAGCATCTTCCGTAAGTCAAAACTGTTTTAAGTACTGAGAAACAATGGTAGATAATGATTAATCTTGACCTACAAGCATTTTACCTTCAATTATAGAAAAGACTGTAAACAGGCAATCACAACAAAGTGCACTGAACAAAGATACTCTTTTGATGATTATGGGATTTTCTGTTAAAACTGGTTAAGAAAATAATTTCTGTCAGAAGCAGAAGTATTTACAAATATTTAGAAATTAGAGAGAAAAATGCTCTGAGAGGGTGACTGCTCAGAGTTTTATACATTTAGAGTTTGAAGAGGCTAAATGGAGAATGATGGAAGAAGCTGCAGCAGAAAATACCTCAATGCAAGGGTTATGGAAGCCCTGGTAAGGAATTCAGAACTTATCCTAAAGAAAATGGAAAAGAGGAAGACACTGCTGAGTTGGAACAAGGAATAACAATTCGGTTGCTACATTATAAAGGATTCTCTGATAGTAAGGTAGGGAGTAGATTGAAGAAGGCATATGCTCTCTATTAATATGAGGGCATATTAAGTGAGGAGTTAGGAGAAAAGTGAGGAATTAGGAGGCTCTTGAGTGGATACAGGATGGAGTTGAAGGTTGCATGAAATAAGATAGCAGTATTGACGGGAGAGATAAAAGAATGGATTTGAGGAATATCAAAAAGAAATGTCAAGTATTGTGGAAAGTATTTAAAGAAATACTATTGGTAAAGAAAATCAGGGAATGCAAGAGAGTAAAGATGTTCTAGTGTTTTAATAAAATTTACCAATTGTCAAAGCTGAGGGGAGAGAGAAATCACTCTCCATTCTTAAGTGACAATAGTGACAAATGATTGCTTAACAGAAAACTGCATGTTTATAATTGTAACTGCTGAAGGTAATGCCTGCTAAGTGGTTAAAAATTACAGATACCAGAGCAGGATGAGTGAAGATTGCTATTGGCATATGGTAGACATTATCTCATTAAAATATTCAGACTAACAGATGTAACTGTTTCAATATGCTAGTGAAAATATTAATCTTTAAAAACTCCAGGGGCTTTGAACATTTTTGAAGGTATAGTCCTCAGAGTTCTCTGATGGACAAATTGGAGGCATTTCCTTGACTGTCTGTTCAGGTACTTTCAATAGCTGAAACATGCTCATACTCTGATGCAAAAATAAATCTGGAGAAAAGAAGAGGAGGAAGGAAACTATGTAACATCCTTATAACTTAGGCTATATATTTGAAATTAAGAGACATGACTACAAAGTCTAAAGGTAGAAGACATTTTACAGAAAAGGTTAAAATAGTTTCTAAAAATGAAACTATAGATATACATCTAAAGCAATAATTTGATTCTGTTTTCAAAGCGGATGACAAAATCTATTTCATTCTACAACATATGGCTGAAAGATTTTTCTATTGTAAGTTTTCTTTTAAGAAATGAAAGTTCAAAACGACAAGGCAAGTTCCTTAAAGTTCTTAAAATAAAACCATTGAATTTGATGTATAGTGTAAAGGTCAACTTTGTTTTACTCTTTATTTAATTTAAAATGTAACATTTCCCCCTTTTCTGTACCAGATGAATAAATAAGAAAGAAGGAAGAAAGGAAAGATAGGAAAAGACAATGAAGGAAGAAAAAAAGGGGAAAACAGGGAGGAAAGAACATTTCCTTTTGCACTTAATACAAGGAAAGAGTGACCATTTGAACATATTTTGTTTATAAAATAAAATTTGATATTTTACCATATTTATCCAAGTGTTATAATGAATAGAATTTATGAAAATGGTGACTACTCAAAGTAGTTGCATTCAGAAGAACACTGAACACTTGTTCAGAAGTCCCTGACTTGCACCAAACATAAGTATATACATATCTATAATATAAATATGTATTTATATATTTATATCTCTCTATAGATATATATACATATACACATTTATATATCTATACATATATATGTACAGAGAGATATATAAATATGTATATCTGTATATACTTATATACTGTATATACATATCTATCTACATATGAATATACATATATGTATATTTATGTATATCTTTATATATCTACTTATATATATACATACATGTTTATATATCTTTATATATCTCTATCTACATATATGTCTATATGTCTATATAGACATATATACAGAGATATATAAATATAAATTTTTAAAATAGTTATTTTGTGTAAATATTGACATTAAAATACTAAAAGAATAATTTTCACTAGGATGTTTCTATAATTATATTTAAAATTATTTTTAAATATTTATATATGCATATATATATATGCATATACATATGTTTGGTATCTAGAGAGAGAGAGAGAGAGAGAGAGAAAGTCATCCAAGGATTTGGTAAATATTCTGTCATATTTATCTGCTTTTCTAAGAAGTGTGTGTGTGTGCATCCACAATAAGTCTGGAAAAGCTATTCTCTTCAATCAATAGACAGCAATTTCAAGGCATCCATCCCTGAAATCAAATAGTGGATGAAGCTGTTTGTCAGAAATACCTGCAGTCCAATATTATGCCTCTGAGGGAATTACATAATGCACTATTTGGATTATGAACTCATGTACTCAGAAAACAAGCCATTTACATATGCAAAAGAAAATTTAGTAAGATGGCCTTTCTAGCATTGTTAGAAAACATCAAAGCCAGTGACACTGTAATAAAAACTGTACAGATTGTTAGGAGCACAGGAATTATCATTCAAGTCAGGAAAATATATTCCTACCGATTATACTGATGAACCTCTGCTACCATCTATAAACATGAACAGATGATCAAGAATCACTAAATATTTGAGAAAAACAAAAACAATAAGCAGAATAAGCCCCAAGGGTAAACAGAAGGAAATTTTGAAATAAGTATAATTAATATCAATAGAGAAGAAATTGACGGATATGAAAGGAACAGATTGCAGAGGACAAATTAAGCAATTAGGTCTGTTTCTGACATTCTAACCATATTTACTGAGGGAAATCTCACCTTAATAGATGGGCTAATTAATTGAATAAAAATGCTGAAAATTAGTGAACTGGAACATTTAGACAACTGTGTTATTTCTAAACACACTAATAAAGAACAAATTTTAAATAGTTTTTAAAAATAAATCTATAGATATACATCTAAAGCAATAATTTGATTCTGTGTTCAAAGTGGATGAAAAAATCTATTTCATTCTACAACATACAGCTGAAAGATTTTTCTATTGTAATTTTCCTTTTAAGAAATGAACATTCAAAAAGACAAGGTAAATTTTTTAAACTTCGCAAAACAAAGCCATTGAATTTGAACAGTAATAAAGAACAAAGAAGAAAAAATTAAGGTACAAGGAAGTTGTTTCAGGAATTCCAGTTACCATATAATAGGAAAGCCACGAAGAAAGGACAGAGAAAAAATAAAGGTGGGGGGTGGGAAAAGTAGATAATAAAACAAATAATAAAATTTCCCATAATTAAAGATTTAATTAATTTATGTAAGAATCCTTTTTAACAGAAAATGGAATAATATATAATAAAAATTTTGGAATATAATTATAGAAACATACTACTGAAAATTATTCTTTTAATATTTTAATGTTAATATTCACACAATAACTTTAGTTTAGAAATCAAAGAATATAGATGTTTCCATTTATGCCTTACCCAAATCCTACTACCCTTTTTGGAAGTAGTAATATTTGACAATTTAGTGTTTCCTTACTGAATTTTTCCTATAACATGTGAGATGCACATATGTGTGTTGTGCATGCATGACTACATACATGTATTACACTTTATTTTACAAATGTAAATCCATTGAAAATTTCAAAATAGATGAAATTTATATAAGTAAATTTAATGAATAATACATATAAAATGATGTTGGCTGAGTGTTGCAGCTCACGCCTGCAATGCCAGCACTGGGAGGCCAAGGCAGCTGGGTCAGGAGTTAGAGACCAGCCTGGTCTACATGGCAAAACCCTGACTCTATCAAAAAAATACAAAATTAGCCAGTGGTGGTGGTGCATGCCTGTAGTTTCAGCTACTTGGGAAGCTGAGACAGGAGAAATGCTTAAGTCCAGGAGACAGAAGTTGCAGTGAGACGAGATTGTGCCACTGCATTCCAGTCCGGATGACAGAGCAAGGCTAGGACTAAAAAAAAAAAAAAGTAATACATAAAATACAATAAGATGATAAGATGATGTTTAACCTCACTGTACAGTCAGGGAAATGCAAATTAAGATGATACTTGAAGATAAAAATGATTGTGCTGGCAAGAATCAAATAATCATGCATATTTGAACACAGCTAGCTGGAAAGGAAAGAGAGTCAATTAGAGAGAAATTTGGCAGTATATATCAAGATGCACATACTTTGACTCAGAAATACAGTGTTTACGAATCTATCTACAGATAGATTCTCCCTATCCCAAAAGAAGTACTTTCAAATGTTTATGCTTTATATATAGAGAGACGTGTGTGTGTGTGTGTGTGTGTGTGTGTGTGTGTGTGTGTATTCATAAAGTTATTTATTTCAGCATTCTTAGAAGGCCAGCAGGTAAATTTAGGAAGACATTCATGTCTACAACAGAATGCTTAAATAAAATACAATGGAATAATATATACCAATTAAAATAAATACTAGAAAATCACATTAAGTGACTTAAAGATGGATTGTTAAGTGACAAAAGCAAATTGCTGAGTAATATGAATATCCAAATGTATGTAAATACAAAAAGTAAAAACAGGATGCATACATAACAGATAGCAGTATTCATTCACAGAGTTAAGCCGGGAGTTAAAGTGAGGGAGTTAAAGACTGAAAGGAGATACTGAGTAACATAGACCTAGACATTAGTCATCAGGCCTTCATAAAATTAAAACAGGGTTTCAGTTATTTCTTTTTCTTCTATTCAGTAAACATGTGTATTAGTGTGTTCTCACATTGCCATAAAGAACTACCTGAGACTGGGAAATTTGTAAAGAAAAGAGGTTTGATTGGCTCACAGTTTGGTTCCACAGGCTCTACAGAAAAAATGACTGCAGAAACCTCAAGAAGATAACAATCATAATGGAAGGGGAAGGGGAAGCAGGTTCATCTTACATTGGTGCTGCACACTTTCAAACAGCTGGATCTTGTGATAACTTACCCACTGTCACGAGAACAGCACCAAAGGGGAATTCTGCCCTCATGATGCAATCACCTCCCACCAGACCCCACATCCAACATTGAGGACTGTAATTTGACATGAGATTCAGGTGGGGACACAGACCCAAACCATATCAGTGTCTCTCACCAGAAAGAGTCTAATGTCAAAGAAAGAAATGAGAAAGGAAAGAATTGTCCCTTGATTGAAATCTAATAATAAACCAATTATATTCATCTATTTAATCTATCTAAATCAGTAAATCATTCTATCACATTTCTGTCATGTATGTGGTTCCACCACCATTCCTTCTTTCCTTCCTTTTCTTTTCTTTCATTCTCTCTCCCCACTTATGTCTCCACCTGTTTCTGTGTCTCTTTCCCTTTGTAGTATTCTTTCAGTTATAAAACTTAGGTTAGCCTGAGTACTGAATTACTAGAACCACAGTACACATATAATAAGTCTCTTCATCAGACATATAATAACTCCCTTCATCAGAATACTTCCTGAGAGAATAATGGCATTAATTTTATTGCTAGGAAATAGAAAATAAGTTAGGAAATGAGAGGATATCTTACCACACAATCATCATTTCCTGTTTTCTTAAATATATGCTTTAAATGTAAACTATGATCTTTCCTCATATTCTGTAATCTGCTCTTATGTCAACTCTTTAAAACCTTTGTCTCTCTTCAAAGCTAATCTCAAATATTTCTTTTACTCTGAGGTCCTCCTTTAACCCTTCAGTCATATTAAAAATCTTTCTTCTTATTGTTACCATGGTATACTTTTCTGTCATTGATGTTGTATTAGTTCGTTTTCATACTGCTATAAACAACTCCTGAGAACAATTTATAAATAAATGAGGTGTAATCGAATCACAGAACTGAAGGCATTATAGGAAGTGTGGCTAGGGAGGCCTCAGAAAACTTACGATCATGGTGGAAGGCAAAGGGGAGGTATGCATATCCTACTTGGCTAGAGAAGGAGGAAGAGAGAGCAGGACAAGGTGCTACACATTTTTAAACAACTGGATCTCATGAGAACTCACTCAACTATCACAACACCAGCAAGGGGGAAATTTGCTTCCATAATCCAGTCACCTCCCACTGGACCTCTTCTCCAACAGTGGAGATTACAATTTGTCATGAGATTTGGCAGGGACACAAATCTAAACCACATCAGAGGTGCTCTTCAAATTCAGCCTTAATGAAAGTTAAGATACTCTGAACATTTATCATGCTTCATTCACCTTGTTAAGCACTTCATGTGCATCATCTGTTTTAATTCTAATGAGTCCTATAAAATATGGGTTTAGATTTTAGGTTGCAGTATCTTTTCAAGAATTTTTTTTCTGTTTCGTAATCTCAGAAAAAAATCAATGTTTTCTCCATCGAGCTATCTGATTTTCTTTCTTTTGATAACAAATTTTGAACATTTGTTATGCTTCATTTGTTTTTTGAACATTTGTTATGCACGTGTAGGATGTTCATACCTCCCCTTTGCCTTCCACCATGATTGTAAGTTTCCTGAGACCTCCCCAGCCATGCTTCCTGTAAAGTCTGCAGAACTGTGATTCAAAATTTGACATTCATGAAGTCATCAGGGCTAGACTTCCATATCTTGGCTATTTTTGAATAGCCAAGATATGGAAGCAACTTAAATATCCATCAACAGATCAATGAAGAAAATGTGGTATACATACATAATAAAATACTACTCAGCCATAAACAAAGAATAAAACCCTGTCATTTGTAAAAACATGGAGGAATTTGGAAGGTATTCTGTTAAGTGAAATAAGTTAGGCACAGAAAAATAAATACTGCATGTTCTCACTCATATGTGGAAGCTTAAAAATTAAGCTAAAAAAAGAGAGGGAGTATCACTATGGTGATTAGAGGCTGGAAAGGGTATGAGGGAAGGAAGGACAGGGAGAAGTTGGCTAACAGATAGAAAATTACAACTGGATAGGAGGAATAAGTTATAGTGTTTTATAGCACTGTATGGTGACTACAGTTAATGATAATTTATTGTATATGTTCAGAAAGTTAGAAGAGAGGATTTAGAACATTGCCAACACAAAGAAATGATAAATGTTTGAGGTGAGGAATATTTTAATAACCCACATTGTATATATGTATTAAAACATCACTGTATTCCACAAATATGTACAATTATTCCATGTCAACTAAAAATAATATGAAAAGAAAAGGTATGGTATTAGCTCTAGGTTTCTCACAGATTCCTTTTATCAAGTTGAGGACATTATCTTCTATTCCTAATTTGTTGAGTATATAATAAAAAGGCTTTCAATTTTGTCAGTTACTTTTTATGAGTCTATTGATACGATCATTAAGAGTTTTTGGCCTGGTGCGGTGGCTCACGCCTATAATCCCAGCACTTTGGGAGGCCGAGGTGGGTGGATCACGAGGTCAAGAGATTGAGACCATCCTGGTCAACATGGTGAAACCCCGTCTCTATTAAAAATACAAAAAATTAGCTGGGCACGGTGGTGCGTGCCTGTAATCCCAGCTACTCAGGAGGCCGAGGCAGGAGAATTGCCTGAACCCAGGGGGCAGAGGTTGTGGTGAGCCGAGATCGCGCCATTGCACCCCAGCCTGGGTAACAAGAGTGAAACTCCGTCTCAAAAAAAAAAAAAAAAAAAAAAGAGTTTTTATTATATTGATATATTACATTTGTTGATTTTCAGATGTTAAACTAACATTGCATTCTTGGGATAAATCCCATTAGGTTCTTGTTTATAATTTTCTTTATATACTGATGGATTTGGTTTGCTAGTATTTTAAGGATTTTTACATTTATACTAATAACAGAAGTTGGTCTGTGTTTCTTTTTCTTGTGATGTCTTTGGTTTTGGATGGCCATTTATTTTATTTTATACATTAAATTGTGAAATGGAGCATAAAATGCTAATAATATAATAGCTAGAATTTATTGAGCATAGAATTTTTGCCAGGACCTCTACACATGATTTCTACAGATTTTTTTAGCAGACAACTCTCACAAAAACTGTGAGAGGTAGTATTATTTTAATTACTAAATCTAAAAACCTAAAACCTGAAAAATAAAACAAAAGAAATATGAAAGAACAAAATTCCAAGAGTTAGAGAGGTTAATAAGCTTGCCTAAAGTCACAAAGCTAATTCTGGGCTAAGTGTAAAGCTTAAATTCACTTTGTCTCTTTTCAAAGCCTATACGTTTTATGTCTTTATAAGTAAATATAGATAATTATTCAACACAACATTTATATAAACATGGAATATTATAAATCATTCTTTACCATGTTTTTAATGTTTTGGATTTTCTGATTTTTCTCTTCTAGTATTCTTTTTCTTTTCTAAGATTTACGCTTATCTTGAGTTGGCTTTTGATGACACTGGAATAATTTCCTTTGTCTTATTATATACAGTGATATTTTTGGGACAAGTCCAAGATCTGAGCTATTCTGGCATGAATGGAAAAGCAACTACAGAAACACAGAACTGGTGATACAAGGGCACTAACAGAGTAGAATCATGTTGCTTCTCCTCTAGCAAAGTATTACATGTAAGAGGTGAAATGTTAAATCACCAGGCATTTTCTCTGAAAAAGCACATCACTTTTTTTTGGTTAATTAATTGATTGATTTGAAGGTCTCTGTGTTATAGTGAAAAAAAAAACTGTACCAGATATATTTTGTTTCAAACTCTAGATCTGTTATTTAAAATGAGTGATATATCTTGATTCAAATAAACCAACTGCAAAAAGATCATCATGGAAATTTTAGTAAGAACTGCTTACACATTAATACCAGGAAATAACTTTAAATGTGTTAGCTGTGACAAAAAACATTGGTTCTCTAAAATAATGACCATGTTTTCTAGAGACTCATGCTAAAAGATGTACTAATTATGAAATAACATATTTTAATAATTTAAGGAACAAAAAGATACCAAAGTGAGACAGTAAATTTTCAAAACTGGAATCTGAGTGATGGTTAAATGGATATTAATTCCCTCTACCTTTGCAAATGTTTACAAATATTCGTAATTGATGACAGCATCAAAGATGATCTTGGGGATCAGTGTTCTTATTCCTGGAACAGAGATAGTAATAATTGCTGTAGTGAGAATTAAAATACATTAAATTTGTATAACTACCTTCTATATTTTATTTACTTCATAGGTAACTGCTTAATTTATTTCAGTGGTTCAACCAAAAATTCTGAGAGGTAGCCATGTTGTAGAAATAGAAGAATTCTTTAATGGATACAAAAGAATGGGTGGGCAAGGGTACACCTTGAGGGGATCACAGTCTATTCCTTTCTATAACTGGCAATTCCTAGATAGAAACATATTCAATATCTTAAATTAGTATTGATATACATTTTATTTGCCCTAGTCAATATTGAAATAACAAGTCACAACCAAAATAAATCAGAGTTCTGAAAGGTATGTCAAACTGGATAAAGTCTGAATGAAGGAAGAAACTCTTAGAGAAATAAATAAAAGTAGACAGTTAACATTTTCAAAACAGGACATACCACCTCTAGTAAAATATTACAATGATTCTCCTAACTATGAAGTATTTAAAACTATAAATGGATGCCAAAATAGCTAGGTTTTCTTCTAGGGTTTTTACGGTTTTACATCTTAATTTTAAGTCTTTTGTCCATCTTGAGTTAATTTTTGTATAAGGTGTAAGGAATTGGTCCAGTTTCAGTTTTCTGTAAATGGCTAGCCAATTTTCCCAACACCATTTATCAAACAGGGAATCCTTTCCTCATTGCCTGTTTTTGTCATGTTTGTCAAAGGTCAGATGTTGTTGATGTGTGGTATTATTTCTGAGGCTTCTGTTCTGTACCATTGGTCTATATATCTGTTTTGGTATCAGTACCATGCTGTTTTGGTTACTGTACCCTTGCAGCATAATTTGAAGTCAGGTAGCATGATGCCTCCAGCTTTATACTTTTTGCTTAGGATTGTCTTGGCTATGTGGACTCCTTTTTAGTCCCAAATAAAATTTAAAGTAGGCTTTTCCAATTCTGTGAAGAAAGTCAATGGTAGCTTGATGGGGATAGCATTGAATCTATAAATTTCTTGGGGCAGTATAGTCATTTTCATAATATTAATTCTTCCTATCCATGATTATGGAATTTTTTTCATTTGTTTGTGTCTTCTCTTATTTTCTTGAATAGTGGTTTGTAGTTCTCCATGGAGACATCCAGCACATCCCTTGTAAGTTGTAATCCTAGGTATTTTATTCCCTTTGTAGGGATTGTGAATGGGAGTTCACTCAGGATTTGGCTGTTTGTCTATTATTGGTGTAGAGAAATGCTTGTGATGTTTGCACATTGATTTTGTATCCCAAGACTTTGCTGAAGTTACTCATCAGATTAAGGAGATTTTTGGCTAAGACGATGGGGTCTTATAAATATACATTCATGTCATCTGCAAACAGAGACAACTTGACTTCTTCTCTTTCTATTTGAATACTTCTTATTTCCTTCTCTTGCCTGATTGCCCTGGCCAGAACTTCCAATACTATGTTGAACAGGAGTGGTGAGAAAGGGAATTTTTGTCTTGTGCTGGTTTTCAAAGGGAATGCTTCCAGTTTTTGCCCATTCTGTATGATACTGGCTGTGGATATTATATGAATAAGCCTGTCTTCTAAACGATGACTAACTATCCTAGTAGACAGTGACAAAACCAGTGGAATACCATAAAGCATCCAAAGAATGTACTTCTGAAATTTTTAAGTGTAGAAACCAGAAAAACACTATAAATATCTGGTATTTCCTAAAGAAGACAAAAAGAGATTCTTTGACAGAACATTACAAAATTAGGGTAATCACGAAAACCATCAATATAGTATGGACCAGGGATTGAGCTAAGTTTTGTACATTTATTTTGTCACTTATTGAACTAAAATAATGGAAACACAATCTGAAAATAAAGGCCAATATATAAAAATTATTAATATTGAAAGTAAACAATAAAATAATTCAGTATGTGGAGGTATAACAAGGGAACGAAAACTACAGTAGAGAAATTAACTGCTGGATTCACAATAATAAATGATAAAAATGCCATTGTGGAAAACTGAGGAGTACATGTGAAAAAATTTCTTTTAGACGAGGAGAAATTTGATAATAACTGTAATGCTTAGAATAGTAAATCAAAGCTAAATTTCAAGGTTAGCACTATGTTTTCTTCATATACCAAATATAGTTTTTAATTCTGAGATTAAATTATTTATTTATTTATTTAAGATGGAGCCTTGCTCTTGTCACCCAGGCTGGAGTGCAGTGGCACAATCTCAGCTCACTGCAACCTATGCCTCTTGGGTTCAAGAGATTTTCCTGCCTCAGCCTCCTAAGTAGCTGGGATTACAGGCACCCACCACCATACTGGGATAAGTTTTGTATTTTTGGTAGAGATGAGGTTTCACCATGTTGGCCAGCCTGGTCTTGAACTCCTAACCTCAGGTGATCCACCCACCTCTGCCTCCCAAAGTGCTAGCATTACAGGTGTGAGCCACCAGGCCTGGCTTCTGAGATTAAATGATTTCCATAATTAAAACGTACTATTTTGGTAGGTTGAGCTAGTTTCTCTTCTGTAAGCCATAATACATAGTATTAATATTTGAAGATGACATAAATCACTTTAAACTTGGTTTTAATTTTCTCTCTCTTACCCACCAAACGTATTTCCACATATAGTTTATCTTCAGCATGACACAGAATTAGGTACTTCAAGCTGGATTTTGAGTTCAGGTCCCAGCATGGAACATTGCATACTGAGGATTTTGGTCAAGTAATGTGAAATCTCTTGCTTCTGCTTTTCTTTCCGTGAAGTGTGTATAATAAATTCTCTAATGGTCACTTACGATTTTTTGTGAAGTTTGAGGATGCAAATCCTAGATTTGCTTAGCCCTAAGATTACATTAGTTACTATTGTTATTTACCACTATAGCGTCCTGCTCCTTTTCCAATAAATATTCATCACACATAAAAGTATCTGTTAAATATTTTAAATGTCTATGTTGCATGTAAGACTATACACTCCTTGAGCCCAAGGGGCATAGCTGTCATGTATTCCATACCTAAAGATTGGCACGGAGTAAATATTAAAAATAGTGAACAAATGAAATGAGAACTTAATGGACATATAAGTTTCAAACTTTTGATAATTACTTCTTTGAAAGCATCTTGTAAGTAAAGCATTGAAATAATCTAATAATGGATTTATATAGAAGGCTATATTACCCTAATCCATTAAAGCATAATGAAAAATGGAAATGTATTTAGCTACTATGTGTGTGTGTGATCTCATGGAACTGTCCATCACCAAATCATCACTCAAAAGTAGCTTGTGTTAATGGGATTAATATTGTTTGACTTACAAATTGTGTCACCATACTTCAAAGAGTTATGTTTACTAAAGTTTATAGAATATTGACACTTTAATGAATGTGAAAAGTAAACTCAAGGCTTTATTCCAGGTTCATTTCTAATGACAAGGAAGGATGGTATTAATTAAAGCCACAGCAATATTTAAGATTCTAGAAGAGAGAAATATTAATGTGACAAATTTGTTCACTTTGGATCATTTGAAAACCATATTGTAGGCTGAATAAAGGTCTTCCAAAGATGGTCATGTCGTGATCCCCTGAAACTGTGAATATGTTACATTATTTTGCAGAAGGAAGTTCACAGATATAATTAATGTTACAAACCTTAAATAAGGAAATTATTGTGGTTTATTCTAGCTGGGTTCATTCTAATTACATGAGTTCCTAAAAGCAGAGAAGTTTCTCAGGCTGGAGTCAGAAGAGATGTGGCATAAAAGGGACATGAGAAAGATAAATATTAAGAGAAGCACTTGGTGTGTAGTTTTTAGTGTGAAGAGGAAGGGTGGGACTTGAGGAATGCCAGTGACCATAAAGAGCTGAGAGGCTCCTTGCTGAAACTCAACAAGAGGATGATGTGGACTTCAGCCTTACAAACAAAGAGAACTGAATTCTGCCAATAATTTGAATGTGCTTGGGAGCAGATTCTACCCAGAGCCTTCTGATAAAAACCCAGGCAAGCTAGCATGTTGATATCAGCTTGAAGAGACCCCAAATCAGAGGAATTATAAGAGCCCATCTGGGCTTCTGACTTACAAAACTGAGAGATAATAAATCTGTATTGTTTTAAGCCACTAAGTTCATAGTATTTGTTATTGCAGCAATGGAAAACTAATATGTTGGGTTTATGTTGGAAATAGATACTTAGGAAAGCTCTACCATAAATTTTAGAGTTACTAGGTATCTCTCTTTGGGCAGTATTTTCTTTCAATTTACTTGTGTAATATTTCTCACTATTTGATTGATAGAACTCTAGGGATAGCACGGAAGGTCTAGGGAAAAGGTTTCAAGAAGTCTGTTTATTAAGCTTCTAGTCTAGGTGTTAGGTAACAAGGTTAAAAGTAACTTTTGGTACTCGATTGCAATCTAGCCTAACTCATCATAGTGTGGAAGATATTCCACATGAACAGAAACCAAAAGTGAGCAGGAGTAGCTATACTTTTATCAGTAAAATAGACTTCAAATTAAAAATAGAACAAAGAGAAAAAGTCACATATAATGATAAAGGCATTATTTCAGCAAGAGGATATCACAATTCTAAATATATATGCACCAAACCTTAGAGCAGCCAGATTCATAAAAGAAATATTACTAGACCTAAAAAAATAGTAATAAAATAATATTGTGGAACTCCAACACCCCACTCATGGCATTAGAGAGATCATTAAGACCAAATGCTAACAACATGACAATGGAATTAAATTAGATTTTATATCAAATTTAATTTATAGAATATTCTATGTAACAACTGCAGTATACACATTCTTATCAGCACATTAAATAATGTCCAAGATAGACAATATATTAGGACACAAAAAAAGTTTCAATAATTTTTAAAAATCAAAAACATACCAAGTATCTTCTCAGACCACAGACTAAACTAGGAGTCAATACAAGGTGGAACTTCATAAACTATACAAATGTGTGGAAACTAAACAACATGCCGCCAAATGATCACTGGGCCAAGAAAGAAATTAAGACAAATTTTAAAAGTGCTTGAAACAAATTAAAATGAAAATACAACATATCAAATCCTAGAGGATACAGCAAAAGCAGTGCTAAGAGAGAAGTTTATAACATTAAATGACTACATCAAAAACGTTATAAGATCATAAATTAACAACCTTATATCAAGGAACTAGAAAAGCAAGAACAAGCCTAAATCAAAATTAGCAGAGCAAAATAAATAACAAATATCAGAGCAGAATTAAATGAAATAGAGATCAAAAAACACAAAAGATATATAAAATAAAATGTTAGTTCTTCAAAAAGATCAACAAAATCAATAAACTGCTAGCTAGAATAACCAAGAAAATAATAGAGAATATACAAATAAAATTGAAAATAATAACTGACATTAAAGAAATATAAACAATAATCAGATTCTAGTAAGAACAATTATATGCCCGTGAACCTAAAGGAAATGAATACATTATTAGAAATATACAACTTTCCCAAATTAAACCAGGAAGAAATACAAATTTGAACAGTAAGTAGTGAGATTGATTCAGTAATAAAAAATATCTTACAAAATATAACCCAGGACCAGGTAGATTCACAGCTGAATTTATACAAAGTGTACAAAAACAAAAAAACTAATAATTCTCTGAAACTATTCCAAAAAATCAACAAGCAGGAAATGTTCTCTACCTCATTATATAATGCCAGTATCACCCTGATACCAAATCCAGGACAGGGGACACACACACACAAACACACACACACACACATACAACAGAATAGACTGATATCCCTGATGAACATAGATGCAAAAACTCTCAACAAAATACCAGCAAACTCATTCCAGCAGCACATGAAAAATAATAGTAACACATTATTATCAAAGGGGTTTTATACCATCTCTGCAAGGATGGTTTAACACATGCAAGTCAGTAAATGTGCTAAATCATGTAAACAGAATTAAGGAGAATAACCATATGATCATCTAAATAGATATAGTAAAAGTATTTTAAATTCAGCATCCTTCATGCTAGAAACCCTCAACTAACTAGGCATAGAAGAAACATAACTGAAAATCACACCCAACATCTTAGAGAAAAGTTGAAATCATTCCCCCTAAGAACTGGAACAAGAAAAGGATACCCACATTCACCACTCATGTTTAACATATTACTGAAAATCCTAGTCAGAGCAAGCCATGAGAAATAAATAAGGGGTATTTAAACTAGAAGGGAGTAGGTCACATTATCCCTGTTAATTGATGATATAATCTTATAGCTAGTAAAACCTAATGACGCCACCAAAAAACCTCTTAGATTTGACAAATGAATTTGTAAACTTTTGGGATACAGTATCAGCATACAAAAATAAGTAGTGATTTTAAATATCAACCTAACTGAGAAAGAAATATTGAACCATTTACAATAGCTACAAAAAATACACCTAGAAATATATTTAACCCATGAGGTGCAATATCTGCAAGGAAAACTACAGAACACTGATGAAAGAAATTGTAGATGACACAAACATGGAAAAACATTCCATGCTCATGAATTAGAAGAATTAGTATCACTACAATGACCTTACTACCCAAAGCAATGTAAAAATTCAATATAATCTCTACCAAAATACCAATATCATTTCTCACAGAATTAGAAAAAGCAATCCTAAAATTCATATGAAATCAGAAATGAGCTTGAATAGCCAAAGCAATTCTAGGCAAAAGAACAAAGCTTGGGGCATTATGTTACTTCACACCTAATTTCAAATTATACTACAAGGCTATAGTAACCAAAAAAGAGTGGTACTGATATAAAAATAGACACAAAGATCAACATAACAGGAGAGATAACCCAGATATCACATATTTACAGCTGATTGGTCTTTGGCAAAGTTGACAAGAATATAAACTGGGGAAAGGATATCCTTTTAAATACATGGTGCAGGGAAAATTGTATTGCCACATACAGAAGAATGAAACTGGGTCCTTATCTCTCACCATATACAAAAATCAACTCAGAAATAATTGATGCCTTAAATGTAAGACCCTGAAGCCATCCTTATAATGTAAACACTAGAAGGCTACCTTGGAAAAACTTTTCTGGACATTAGTATAGGCAAAAATATCATGACTAAGACCTCTTCAAAAGCACAAGCAACAGCAACAACAAAATTTGATAAATGGGACTTAATTAAAGTAATAAACTTTTGCTTAAGAAAATAAATAATCCATAGCATGAACAGCTGACCTGTGAAATAGGAAAAAATATTTACAAACTATACACAGGTGACTAATATCCAGAATTTACAAGGAACTCCAACTCAACAATAACAACAAAAAATGGATAATTTCTTTTAAAAATGGGCAAAGAAAATGAAAAGACATTTTTCAGAAGAAGACATACAAATGGGCAGCAAGTATATTAAAAAAGGCTCAACATCATCAATCATCAGAGAAATGCAATATAAAACCACAATGAGATCTCTTACACCAGTTAGAATGGTTACTATTAAGAAGACAAAAAATAACAGATGTTAGTGAGAATGTGGAGAGAAGAGAACTCTTAAACACTTTTGGTAGGCATGTAAATTAGTACAACACCTATAGAAAACAGTATGGCAATTTCTCAAAGAACTCAAAACAGGACTACCATTCAACTCTGTAATCCCACTTCCGGGTATCTACCCAAAGGAAAAGAAATCATCTTATCAAAACGACACCTGCATCCATATGTTTAGTGCAGCGCTATTCATAATAGCAAAGATACAGAATCAACCTAAGTCCATCAATAGATGAATGGATAAAGAAAATATGGTATATATACACAATGGAATACTCTTCAGTCATCATAAAAAAAAAAAATGTAATGATGTCTTTTGCAGCAGCATGGATGAAACCAGAGTCCATTACCTTAAGTGAAACAACTCAGACACAGAAAGACAAATATCACATGTTCTTACTTGTAAGTGGGAACTAAACAATATGTACACATGGATATAGACTATGAAATCACAGTCAAGAGTTGGAAAGGTGGTGGGATTGCAGGGGAGTGAATGATGAGAAATTACTTAATGGGTGCAATGTATATTATTCAGGTAATAGATGCTATAAAAGCCCTGGCTTTTACAAAAGCAACTTGAATCCACTAATTATATATTGGGGGAAAAAAGCTTTTTCTAGCACTTTCTAAACTAGTACATTCCAATAGTGCTTATGAGAGAAATTACTTTTGGTTGTTTTTGTCTTGAACAGTCTATTACATTGTTGTGTAGAGATCAATTATTACATATTTAAAGGACTCCATAAAGTTAAATAAGAGATATTTGGGCTATAAAACTTCAAATTTATATTCCTAATAACAAGATAAATGTTTTTTAAATCTACTCTTTAACAGGAAAAGTGAGGTTTTAAATATATCTCTATTTTATAATTATCTTTGAATTAAGGATTTAAAAAGCTTTAATTATTATCTTAATTCATAACTTACCCTAAATAATCTGCAAAAACTGTATAAAACACAGACAACCACTGGGTCTGGGAAGAGCAGAATAAAGCAAGATAAAAACAGAAAGGGCATGATCTATTAGTTAAAAATATCAAATTTTCCTTTTTTTCTTCCAGATACAGAAGGAAAAGCCCCTGAACCAGTGTAAGTTTCAAGCTGAGGTCAACTATACTCCTTATTGGTGAACTATGGGGCGAGTGAAATTATAGACTTATAATTTCCTGGGGGTCAACTTTATTAAAAACTTAGAAAAATTAAAAACGACTAATAATTTGAAGAAAAATTATAATGATGTAGGTCACTCTCATGAAACACTGTAGACTCCTCCAAAGTAGGAAAAAATCATGTGCAGTAATTGGAAAATTTGCTCATTTTTATTATCACATAACTGATGTTATTACTGGTACATTTATGTTGATGTAATGCAGCATAGTACCTTAGTAAGAACACATTAATGCCACCAGCTAGCTCCATTAGTGCTAGTTAGACAAGGCAGGAGATTTGCAACTACAATTCCTAGTCTTTGGTGGCAGCCAGCATGGTTGATTTTAGAAAAATGAGTTTGTTGACTTATGAACTCATTTTTTTCCCAGTTTCACTTAAATGACAACAAAATTGGTTTCAAGAAACTTCTTTTACAACCTCCTGGAACTACTTAAAATTAAAAAAAATAAAGTTAAATAGGCAATCTCTTCCTGCATAGGAGTTTTTAATAATAAAAACATCCTATATTTTGGCAAGTTTATATAATTTTAGTGTCAATTCTTATTTTCATCTTCAAAGTTTATTCTTACAGATATATATTAAACTGAGATTTTCACTGGTAGGAGTCTCCTAGAAAAAATTGGTTATTTTAGCAGACAACAATTACTGTATTCCAATGAAGCTTTACCTTTGCATGATACCTGATGGGATTTTGTTTCTATAATAGACTGTTACTTGGCTCAGAAGAAGTCACATTTTCTGGCATTCATCCTCTTGAGTCATCAACTCTCCCTGAATTAAGCTGGGCTTATGATCTGCTTTAATCAAAAGAATATCATAGGCTGGGTGCAGTTGATCATGCCTGTAATCCCAACACTTGGAGAGGCTGAGGCAGGAGGATTGCCTGAGGCTAGGAGTTCTAGGGTGTAGTGAGCAATGATTGTACCACTGCACTCCAGCCTGGGCAACAGAGCAAGACCCTGTTTTGAATTTCTTTTTTTTAAAGGAGTATCACATGAGCGATGTTGTACCATTTCCAGAACTAACTTTAAAAATGCCAGGAAACTTCCTCTTTCACACTCTTGGCATTTATATATGGCACCCTCCAAATATAAAATCTTTCTACATTGCTAGACAGATCAGTTAATGTGAGACAAACTCAGTACACCAAGAGAAAGAAAAGCCCAACTGCCCCCAAATCTCAGCTGTGTCCAGTTCTCTGCCAATCAATAGCAGAGTATAGCTATGTGAATGACAACTGGCTAGAACACCATAACTACCCAGCTGAGCCCAGCTTGTCTAATCATGAGCAAATAAAACAGTTGTTTGCAATCACTAATTGATGGGAAGTGTAGTAACAGCAGTAGACAACCGAAGAGTTACAGTGCAGTATTTGAATTTGGCACAGACACTGTTAGACTTATAAAGTTGTCACAGGTCTGTAGTGGTGTGGTGTGAATTAACTGGTGAGTTCTTAAGGATTTTCAGCCTGGCTGTTGAAGACCTTTCCAAGCTTTAACATAGCATTATTATCTTTTTTTTTTTTTTTTTTTTTTTTTTTTTTGAGATGTAGTTTCACTCTTGGTGCCTAGGCTGGAGTGCAAGGGCATGATCTTGGTTAACCGCAACATCTGCCTTCCAGGTTCAAGCAATTCAGCTGCCTCAGCCTCCCAAATAACTGGGATTACAGGCATGTACCACCACACAAGGCTAATTTTGTGTTTTTAGTGGAGATGGGGTTTCTCCATGTTAGTCAGGCTGGTCTCAAACTCCTGTCCTCAGGTGATCCGCCCACCTCAGCCTCCCAACGTGCTGGGATTACAAGCATGAGCTACCGTGCCCAGCCAATGTCATCATTCTTTTAGGCCCATCAAAGAGAAGACTCTCTGACCATTTTTCTTAGGTAACTTAATGCAACAAGACATACCACACAGTGCCATCTACTACTATTTGAGTGCTAGTAACCCACTGAAAGAATATTCTTCTTAGTTCAGGTAGTTATAGCTGATCCAATGCTCCTCAAGAACCTTCAGGCTTTCCACATATCATTTTCCACATATCATTTGTAGAGGGAGGAGAACCATTGCCTCTAAGCACAGAGGATTTTATTCCCCACTTGGCCTTGGTGCTTGAAGTGTCATTAAAACTTCATACATCAGGCCAGGTGTGGTGGCTCATGCCTGTAATCTCAACACTTGGAGAGGCTGAGGTGGGAGAATCATCTGAGGTCAGGAGTTTGAAACTGGCCTGGTCAGCTTTATACATTAAATATCATTGGCAAATTCATGTTTTTCTCTCAGAGAGAACCTCTCAGAGGGGAGATATTAAATAAAATCTTCTTTTTTTACATTAGAAATAAGAAAATTACATTTAATTAGACCATAACAGAAGTTACATAAAGAAATTTTGAAGCATAGGGTTTCTGTTCCATTGAAAACATACAATATAATGAAGAAAAACATAATAAACTAAAATCATCTAGCTTTGTGGTAGGCAGGATTTTTTCTTTAACCTCCTCACAATTGCCTAGGTAGTGATGAAGATGATGGTACTTAACAAAACATTAAATTGTTAGCAGGAAAAGTAGTTACTACAGTTTGCATATGAGGGAAATGCACATTTGCTTAAAATGTGTGCCTGCATCTGTGTGTATTTTATTAACAATGCAATAAAAGTAACTTTAAGTGTGCTTTTAAAAAAAATTCCTGAACAGTAATGCAAGGAACATGATTCTTATACAATATTTTAAAGGCAGTCATAAAATTTAATGAAATCAATGACAATTTTATAACTTTTCAATAAGTGAAGTCTGGTTGAAGAATAGCATAAGAATAAATAAAAAAATAAATAAATAGTATTAAAAGTTTCCCTCAAGTTTCTTTTCAGATTTGCTTTATGGAGTGAAATGTGGACACTTGACAAATTCCTGGGCTTTGCAGAATAAAAGATGCCTTGATTCAAGAGACAGAAAAAAAACCATACAATTTTTTTAGAAAAATTAAACTCAAAAGAACAAGTTAAACAACTTATTGTGTAACTTATTGTCTTAATCTGCTCCAGCTGTTATAACAAATTGCCATAGACTGGATGGTACCCACAATTTCTCACAGTTCTGGGAACCAGGAAGTCCAAGATCAAAGTAAGGGCAGATTCTGTTCTTGGGTAGGGCTCCTTTCATGGTTTGCAGACAGCCATTTTTCTTTAATGTACAGGTGACAGGAAGCAAAGGGAAAAGCAAAATCTCTCATGTTTCTTCTTGTAAGGTAATGAATCCCATTATAAGGGTTCCAGCCTTCTAACCTAATTGCTTCCTGAACGCCTCATCTCCAAATACCATCACAGTGGGGATTAGGGCTTCAACATATGAATTTGAAGGAGGCAGCACAAACATTTGGTTCATGATGGTCATGTTAAGATCATTTTCTATCATAATTTTCAAAGAGCTTAATGATAAATAAATAATTAATAAGCGTGTGTTTTTTAGGGGGTAGGGTACAAAATATTATGTTAGGAATAAGAAGATAGAAAACGTGTGCACAGATAGCCCTACTCTTGACAAGCCCCAATGTAGGAATGCTAGCTCAATTCAGATTATTTTTCGCATAATCCAAAGAATTTGCTCTTTCTTTTAAGGTATGATTAATGGGATGAATACATTGTGAACAGACATCTAATTAGGCCATGGTGTAATGAGATGGGAAAGACTTTGCTAGCTTGTGCCAAATCCATGTAAATGTTATTACTGGGGGCAGGTACAAATGGAAGCTGAAACACAGGAATGAATTGGTATTGTCCATCCAGGACAAATGAAATGTATCACAGTTGGTATAAAAAACTTCATTGTTCCCAATGTTGGTATATTTAGTGACAAAGACTCTCTGCTTGATCAAACATTATTCAGGCTCTTTTGAAGCAGGTCTTGACTTTTGAGCTTCTGTGTTTGTTTTTGCGTTGCCCAATTTCAGCAATAATCCTGTCAAGTAAGTACAGTCAAAATCACCCCTTCCTCTTGATATTTTAATAATTTTTCATCCACTGACCCGCACTCTACCCATGGGCTTTAAATCCCCACTTTCCCTTGTTCAATTACAAATTGATCTCAGTTCTATGCTGAGGTATTTTTTTCCTTTATTGAAATAGTATTGAAAAAAATCTGCTTTTACTCCTTTAACTATTGTCTGACCTGTGTTTTTTCTTTAACATTTGTAGACATAATTTGAGGCCAACCACAGGCATTTATTTGAAGCATAAACTTTGCATATGTTATTGCACATATTAGAATTTCTATTATTGACATATTTAAAACATTTATTGAGACCTATTATGTGTGAGACACTGTTCTACAAACTAAAAATGAAATTTTAGAATCAGATAGATTTGTTCTTAGTGACTGTTAATCACATGAAATTCAACCCATTAATCAGGGTTGAAATTTCTGACACTGGTAGAAATATAAAGGGCATAATCATCAATCACATTTCTTCTCAGTTAAGGTTTTCCCCTCAAAACACTAGATATTTTATTCATTACAGTAAATACAAGCAAACCTCATTTGTGTTATTTTGTAGATCGCTGTTTTTTGTTTACACACACACACACACACACACACACACGGGAGGTCTTCAAAAAGTTCATGGAAAAAGTGTATCATAAAAAAAAAACCATCCACAGTTTTCAATGTTTTGGATATAAATAAAGTTGTCATAACTTGTTTTAATATGTCTAAACAGGATCCATTTTGAAGTATTAAGAAGGTTGAGACACTAATTTGAAAATAGCCCCCATCAGAGCAACATGAAATCTGCTAAAATTGAAGCAAGAACAAACATCGGACTTAACGGTGAAGCTAAAGCTTGGTTGGAAGAATGGTGAAATCACTGATTCCTTGCAAAACATTTACCAGAACAATGCCCCAAAGAAATCAGCAATTTCAAAATGGATAACTCATTTTAAGATAGGAGGAGACAATGTTGAAGATTAAGCCCTTAGCAGCAGACCATCCACATCAAATTGCAAGAAAATAATTTATCTTGTTTATGTGCTAATTGAAGAGGACAAAAGACTAACAGCAGAAACAATAGCCAACACCATAGACATAGCTACTGGGGTTCACCTTACACAATTCTGACAAAAAAATTAACGTTGAGCAAACTTTTCACTCAATGGGTACCAAAACCATTGCACCCAGACGAGCTGCCGACAAAAGCAGAGCTTTCAGTGGAAATTGTAAACAAATAGGATCAAGATCTTGCAGCATTTCTTCAAAATATTTTACCAGGAGATGACATATGACTTTACCAGTAAGATCCCGAAGACAAAGCACAATCAAAGCAATGACTACCAAGAGGTAGAAGTGATTCAGTCCAGGAAAAAAACAGACCAATCAAGAACAAAGGTCATAGCAACAATTTTTGGGATGCTTAAGGAATCTTGCTTGTTGACTTTCTTGAGGGCCAAAGAACAATAATATATGGCTATTAGGAGAATGTTTTGAGAAAGTTAGCTGAAGCTTCAGCAGAAAAATGCCTGGGAAAGCTTCACCAGAGAGGTGTTTTCCCACCATGACTATGCTCCTGCAACATCAGCAATTTTATGGGAATTTCAGTGGGATATCAGTAGGCCTCTATCTCACAGTGCTGATTTGGCTCCTTCTGATTTCTTTTTGTTTTAAATCTTAAAAAAATCTGCAAAGGGCACCCATTTTTTTAAATTAATTAATAATGTAAAAAAGACTGTACTGACATGTACATGACATAATTTCCCTCAATTCTTTAAGGACCCTCAATTCTTTAAGGATGGACTAAATAGCTTGTATTGTCACTTACAAAAGTGTCTTGAACTTGATAGAGCTTATGTTGAGAAATAAAATGTATATTTTCGATTTGTATTTTTAATTAGATATGTCCATAAACTTTGTGAAGTCCGTGTGTGTGTGTGTGTGTGTTTATATTTCCCTTGTACTTCACTGTTATAAAAAAATGGATAACACTGGATCAGAGATCCTTTTAGCTCATTTTATGGCTAACATAAACAGTAACATAAAATCATTTTCACATTTTGCATTTCTCCAGGAGAATTTTGAGCAACTTTCTTTAGTAATCACTCTGTTTGGCTTCTACACAGTGTATAAAATGATGCTATTTAAATACACATATTTGCATGCATCTGAGTTCTCAAAATATGTAATGATGCAAAAACAGGTAACTTATCTGCATGTTAAATCTGATATAGAGTGTCAGCTTTCTTCAATTCACCACAATTTCCAAAAATTAAAAAGACTGCACGCAATGTTTTCATTATATTAACAAGTAAGCCATTTATTGTCCTGTTGGTAAAAGATTTAAAACATTGCTTTGATAGTAAAACAGCAGATATATCTATGAAGTTGAGGGAAAGTTTGCATAATTTTTTAAAAAGAAAATACAAGATGTAGCCAGCTGGCTTAAGACATGTCCTTAGATTTCCTGGGACCACAGTTTTATTAGCAATTGCCATTAAGGTAGTTCTTTTTACAATTTTGAGCATCGTTTTAATTAAGACCAGCAGGCAGTTATCATAATGAATTCAGTTGTCATTTGCATTTAACTCATATTATCAGTTCTTTATTTTACTTGAGGTTAAACTGGGTCCCTGCCTTTGAGAATTTTTAGTCTTCACAAGGACAAAATTTAACACATGCGTGAAGATGATTTTCTAGTAGATCAGAGACTTAAAGACAGTTTTACTTCCTTTTTCAAACCTGGCATTTCACAGGTTAAGTGAAAAACCTCAGAGGGACAGAACACACTGGTGAGTGGGTAAGAGTTTATTTGACTCTGGCATTCAACTTTTGCTACTGTGGTTGAAATTTTTCTAAATCGCCAGATGGTATTTGATTATATAGATCATAAAGAATAATTGATATGTAATCATGCACCTAATGCCTTTTTTACCCTTATTTTGCATGGGACACAAATATTGGTGCTTCTATCATAATGTAGAAATTTGAAGAACTAAGACAAAGGAAATGTCCTTTTCCTGCTTTGAATTTGAATGGAGGACTGAAATAAAATGCAGAAATGTTCTTAAAGTTTATTTACATTTTTTAAAATTTTCTTGTACATCTGTGTAGGTATTTTAATTGTACTTTGGGCTCTGGGTTACATGTGCACATTCTGCATCCTGCAGGATTGTTGCGGAAGTACAGACTTTCCATTTCCCCCTCCCCCTCTCCCATCACCTATAGCAGACATTTCTCACAGTGTTATCCCTCCCATCCACCCCCCACCTCCTCCTCCCCCCACTCCCACTGTCCCTCCCCTTCCCTCTACCTCCACCTCCCCACCTATCCCAGTGAGTGTTGTTCTCTTCCCTGTGACCGTGTTCTCATTGTTCATCATCCACCTATGAATGAAAACATGCAGTGTTTGGATTTTTGTTCTTGTCTCAGTTTGCTGAGAATGATGGTATCTAGATTCATCCATGTTCCTATACAAAGGACATAAACTTGTCGTTTTTTATGGCTGGATAGTATTCCATGGTGTATATGTGCCACATTTTCTTTGTCCAGTCTATCATTGATGGGCATGTGGGTAGATTCCAGCTCTTTGCTATCATAAACAGTGCCACAACGAACATACATGTGCATATGTCTTTATAACAGAATTATTTATAATCCTTTGGGTATATACCCAGTAATGGGATTGCTGGGTCAAATAGAGCAAATGGAATTTCTATTTCTAGATCCTTGAGGAATCGCCACACTGTATTCCATAATGGTTGAACTAATTTACACTGTCTCCAGATTTTTTAATCACCATTCTAACTGGCCTGAGGTGGTATCTCAATGTGGTTTTGATTTGCATTTCTCTAATGACCAGTGATGATGAGCATTTTTTCATATGTTTGTTGGCTGCATATTTGTCTTCTTTTGAAAAGTTTTGTTCATATCCTTTACCCACTTTTGATTGGGTTCGTTTGTATTTTTCTTGTAAATCTGCTTTAGTTCTTTGTAGATTCTGGATATTAACCCTTTGTCAGATGGGTAGATTGCAAAAATTTTTTCCCATTCTGTTGGTTGCCAGTTCAGTCTAATGATTGTTTCTTTTGCTGTGCAGAAGCTCTTATGTTTAATTAGATCCCATTTGTCTATTTTGGCTTTTGTTGCCATTGCTTTTGGTGTTTTAGTCATGAAGTCCTTGCCCATGCCTATGTCCTGAATGGTATTGCCTAGGTTTTCTTCTATGGTTTTTGTGGTGTTAGTTCTTATGTTTAAGTCTTTAATCCATCTGGAGTTAATTTTTGTATAAGGTGTAAAAAAGGGTCCAGTTTCAGCTCCCTGCATGTGGCTAGTCAATTTTCCCAACACCATTTATTAAACAGAGAATCCTTTTCCTATTGCTTGTTTTTGCCTGGGTTGACAAAGTTCATATGGTTGTAGATTTGTGTTGTTGCTTCTGAGGTCTCTTCTCTGTTCCATTGGTCTATTTCTCTGCTTTGGCACCAGTACCATGTTGTTTTGGTTAGTGTAGGCTTGTAGTATTGTTTGAAGTCTGGTAGCATGATGCCTCCAGCTTTGTTCTTTTTGCTTAGGGTTGTCTTGGCTATGCAGGCTATCTTTAGGTTTCTTATGAAGTTTAAAGTGTTTTTTTTTTCCAGATCTGTGAGGAAAGTCATCTCACCACTCTTACTCAATATAGTATTAGAAGTTCTAGCCAGAGCAATTAGGCAAGAAAAAAAAATAAAGGGTATTTGATTAGGAAAAGAAGAAGTCAAATTGTCCCTATTTGCAGACGACACAATCATATATTTAGAAGACACCATCATCTCAGCGTGAAACCTCCGAAGCTAATAAGCAACTTTGGCAATGTCTCAGGATACAAAATCAATGTGCAGAAATCAAAAGCATTTCTATATACCAACAACAAACAGAGAGCCAAATCATGAGTGAACTCCCATTTACAATCACTACAAAGAGAATAAAAAACCTAGGAATATAACTAACAAAGGATGTGAAAGACCTCTTCAAGGAAAACTACAAACCACTGATCAAGGAAATAAGAGAGGACACAAACAGATGGAAAAACATTCCATGCTCATGGTTAGGAAGGATCAATATTGTGAAAATGGCCATACTGCCCCAAGTATTTGCATTTTTTAAAATTTTTGTTTTCTTTTTTATTTTTACATATTTTTAAAGACATTGTTTCTCCATGTTAGAGGTGTTTCAAAATCAGTTGATAATCTTTGAACTGGTAGAAACAAGAGATTAAGAGGATGATGAAATAACAAAAGACTCACTAATTTACTCCTTTTTCACTTCCTCTTAAGGATATTTCATGATACAATCATCCTCCAAACATTTCTCTATATCAACACTTATTACACAGCTCTCAAGAGGAAGGCACTGTGACAGATTCATAATGATGCATTAGACATGTCCCTTACCCACAAGGAGCTTAGAATCTAGTGAGGAAGACAGACATTAAACAAATAGGTTCAATAGATGACAGACATATGTGCAACGTTCTGTGCAGCCTTATGTTGGAATGGTTAATTTTACCTGGATCTGAGACTACAAAAAGGTATTATATAGAGCAGTGCTGGCCAAGAGAACATTCTGCAATGATAAAAATGTCCTCTATATGTATTGTCCAATAGGGTAACCCTGTATGTTTATTGAATATATAGAGGAGGAAATACTTCTTTTCCTCATCCATCACTTCGATCATGGCCTGAGGACCCTGATCGAAAGACCTATGACAAAAGATTAACAAGGGAAACGTATGTAAACTTATTTAAAATAAGTTTTACATGTCACAGAGGCATTCATAAGGACATAAAAACCCAAAGAAACAGGCAAACGTGTATTTTTATGCTCAGGTTTGATGAATCAATGTATACTCATAGAGAAGCATGATTGGACAAAAGAGGTCTGATCTAATGATAATAAACTGGGGGAAATTTGTAAGAACTAGTTTGTTCATATTCTTATCTGTGTCCTTGTGTCTTTAAGGATATGAATGTTCCTTTCCTCTGGATATAGAGAGGGCACATCTTAAATGAGTGTTTTCCAACCTGCTTCAGAGGAGAAGGGTTAAAGAAAAATGAGAATGACCTTCCTGCTTCTCCTGTTTTCTGAAATAACAAGATGCCTTATTTTGGGGTAGTATGTCCTGAACAACATCAAGCATTTGCTATGTGCTATTATGACAGAGAAATTAAATTTTCCATTTCATTTAAATTTAATTAATATACATTTTAAAATTTTATTTAGTTTTTGAGATGGAGTCTCACTATTGTCACCCAGACTGGAGTGCAGTAGCAGGATCTCAGGCCACTGCAACCTTTGTCTCGCAGGTTCAAGCTATTCTCCTGCCTCAGTCTCCTGAGTAGCTGGGATTACAGGTGCCCGTCACCATGCTGGGCTAATTTTTGTAGAGACGAGGTTTTGCCATGTTGCCAGGCTGGTCTTGAACTCCTGACCTCAGGTGATCTGCCTGCCTCAGCCTCCCAAAGTACTGGAATTACAGACTTGAACCACCATGTCCCATCTAATGCAAAGTTAAGCTGGAAGAGTTTCTTGTGGCTAGTGGCCACCATATAGGTAATGCAGTGGTAGTGGGTTGAATGTTTGAATGTAAGTGGAGTCCTTTTTGTCTCTGTTCTCATTTCTTATATTTTTATTCTGTAAATATATTTCTGAGGTCTGGATGGAACTTAAAATAGGACAAAAAGTTTACTTCCCTTTAAAGTTCCAACTTTCATTTTGAGAAAAAGGTGGTTTCATAATTAACATTTTCATTAAAACTCACTAAGACATTTCACTTCAGGGTGGTTCAAATTCTCGACACCTGGTTTGCTGAATTCTTTTGATATTGCCAAGTCAGTATCTGATAAGAAATAATTTCAAGAATCCTTATTTCTCCCTAATACCATAACACCATGATTATAAGTCTCTTTGGGGTAATAGATTTTAAGAATCTTAAGAAATAATTGAAGGAAGTTATAATCTAGAGAAAAAATTTCTAAAAACTTCCTATTGTGGTAGTATATATGACCATCCTTATAATCCAGCTTCAAAAGACATTCTACTTTTTTACTGGTTTTGAGATTAAAAATGTTTCCCTAGGTTTGACTTTTTTTTTTTTTTTGCAATGGAGTCTTGCTCTGTTGCCAGGCTGGATTGCAGTGGCACAATCTTGGCTCACTGCAACCTCCGCCTCCTGGGTTCAAGCAATTCTCCTGCCTCAGCCTCCCAAGTAGTTGGGACCACAGGTGTGTGCCGCCACATCCAGCTAAGTTCTGTATTTTTAGTAGAGTCAGGTTTCATGTTGGCCAAGATGGTGTCAATCTCTTGACCTCGTGATCCACCCTCCTCGGCCTCCCAAAGCGCTGGAATTACAGGCTTGAGCAACCTGGGCAGGTTTGACTTTTATATTGGCTATTTTCGTAAAACGTTCTCAAGTTGTTTTTATTGATCAATTTGTATGTATTTATTAAATTGTGAGAACATGAATTTTGGGACTTACGATCTTTGCCATACCTCTTACAAATGTTTTATGTTTGTGTGTAGCACTGTTGCATTGCACCTCTTTTCTTCATTTTGTTTTGCTTTCCTGCCTCTGCTATCATGCTTAGACATGCTCTACTATGCCAAGATTAGATGTCTTTTCAATAACATTTTCTTCCAGAAACGGTTGCGTTTTTTACACTTAAAGCTTTAATTTATTTGGCACTTACTATTATGTATCATGTGCAATATGAGTCTAATGTTACTTTTCTCTCTAAACGGCTAGCCATTTGTCCCCAAAGCATTCATTAAAACATCCATCATTTTCTCAATCTGATACAAAATGTCACCTTTATCGCAAGCTAAGTTTATTATATTCTCTGGTAGTTTTAAAATTTTCTATCTTGTTTTATTGATCTGCCTTTTTATTCTGCATCAGACACCACCATTTCTTGTTTATGTTTGTCTGAATGTTGGTGTCAAGAATAAGATGATCCCCTTTCTATCCCATCTCTTTAACAGAAGTAATTTACATTTGCTTTCGTTTTTCCCTCATCACTTTTCTTTCCTCCCTCTATATATACTCCAAATGCTGTTCGATAGGCTTTGAAATTTATCTTAAACATTTTTTTTATGTTTTACATATCTTTCATCCAAGATTCATTTTGGAACTTATATTAAATTTAAGAATCAGATTGGGAATAATTATTTGTGTGTTGATAAAAAATACATATGTAAATATATGTGTGTATATTCACACACAAAGTTTTCAGTGCTTGTCTTGTCATACATCTAACTCATGAATTCTCCATTCTGGTGCTCATAATATTACTTCTATTCTATGTATATATTAGTTTTTAAGAATGGTATAAAGACTAAATATAATTTTAATACTTCCTTGCCTAGAAGAGTCATTGTATTTATTTAGATGTGAAATGTAGCTTGGTTTAATATAATATTCAGGATTTAATATAATATTCTTGATTTATAGTTTTTTCCTTCAAAATTGGAGATTTTTCTATGTACATCTCTTATTTAGTTATGCAGTAAAGAACACAGAATTAAACCTGATTTGTGATCATTTACAGATAATCTGTATTTGTTCTCCACCCTTCTGGCTTTCTTTGGGGTTCAAATAGTATTTCAGGATTTACCTAGAGACAGTTCCTTTTTAAAAATAGGCTAATTCCAGGATGTGACTATTTCTACCACTTTATATTAGTAGTTATTTAGATCAAGATATATTCTTCATTTATATTTTTGGTTAGTTTTGGCTTATATGTTTTTCTCTCCAATAATACCAAATTACTTATATTATGGCTTTCCTTTTGTTTTCCTTATTTTGTCATCTTATCTCATACTATTTTTTATTTGTACAGACATTTCATTTGAATTTTGACATTATCAAAATTGCAAGTTACATAACGAACTCAATACTCTAGATCAATTTGCCATTGACTGTCATTAATGGGTAACTTAATACTACTTTTTATACTTGTGAAAACGTTGTCCATCTCCTAATTCCAATGTTTTATATATTTTCACATGTGACATTTAATACCAGATTTGACTCTTTCTCTCATAAAAATAAAGATATTTTCCCCTCTAAAATAATTGCAAGTGTTTCTGCATACCTGACTATCCTAATGCCTAGATGTTTGTGTTATATCTTTGTTTTTTGCTTACCTTGGCAAAATGAATTTCATGTTAGATATAACATGATTGCTTTTCTTATGTTTATTAAAATATTGACCTTTAAAATATTTTTGTCTATTCACAATGATCATTGATTATGAAAAATACATGTGTATAGATGCATGAATCTTTGACATGTTTGCATATTTTACATTATTTAGGACTTACAATTGTTCTAAATAGTAATAAACAGGTTCAGCAGCCAGCTGAAATGGGTTCATATTCTTGCAATGCAGCTAACGAGGTTTCTGGTCATGTTTCTAGAAAGTCTCTTTGTGACTCAGTGGTCTCTTCTGCAATATGGGAATAGTAGTATTTACCTATTACTGTTGTTTTGAAGATTAAATAGTACACACACAAACACATGAAGCATAGACAACAGTATCTCACATGAACTGAACATTCACTAGACATCAGCTGTGATTATTTTCTGCACATTCTTTATGAGATTCTTTCATCCATTCACCCAAAATATTTTTTGAATACCTATTATATAGCTCCTCAAATAGGTAACAACAGCCTATTATTAAATAAGCTTTAATTTACTTATTAAAGCCTTACTAAGTATAGGCTTCATTCTAGACACTAGGCATAGAGTATGAACAAAATAGATGATTTCTTTCCTCAAAGAGCTTATCTATATTCTAGATATTAAAAAATACATAAATAAAACAAATTTAAGATTGCTTTGAGGCCCTGAGTTTAGTTACAGAGAGGAGACAGAAATGGATGAAGTTTTGCAATTTCTAGAGAAAGCTTCACCTTGAAGCCTAGGAATTCAATCACAATCATGACTATCAGAGCACTTGGTCTTTGGCTTTAAGCAGAACTATGGAAAACCTAGACCTCTCACACAATGAGTACTTTTCATTCAGCTGTATTTTATTGGAATTTGTTTCTTTGGTGAGTTCAAAGGGACAAAAAAGAGGTGTATGCTTCACAGAGGACTTCTAGGGAACTCAGCTGGGCATTACTAATTATGGTGCAGTTGTCCAACGAAAAGATAAAGGACATAGTGACTCAGAATCCTTGAGATACTGTTAGGAAAAGATCACAGACCTGGGATTTGAGACTATGGACTCAGTTGGCATTACTCATCATGGGACAGTTGTCCAACAAAAAGATAAAGGATGTAGTGAGTCAGAATGCTTGAGAGACTGTTAGGAAAAGATCACAGACCTGGAATTTGAGACTATGGATGTAGAATGGAGAACTCTCCATTACCCACAAATCCAGGCGATACCAACCCATGAAAGTACACAAATTGATGTTAAAGGGTGTAGGGAAATGGCAGTAACACGAGTGTTCATTTCTTCCCCATGAGTGATTGTTGATTGATTGAAATGAATGTAACTATTAGCAAGAATACAGGTGATATGGGAGGATGTTACTGATAATCAACAAGAAGAATGAGTGTGACATTGTTTGGCTCTGTACCCCCACCCAAATCTCATCTTCAACTGTACTCCCATAATTCCCACATGTGGTGGGAGGGACCTGGTAGGAGATAATATAAATCATGGGGGGAAGTTTCCCCCATACTGTTTTCATGATGTGAGTAAATCTTGCAAGATCTGATGATTTTATCAGGAGTTTCTGCTTTCGCATCTTCCTCATTTTCTCTTGCTGCCAACATGTAAGAAGTGGCTTTCAACTTCCTGCCATGTTTCTGTGGCCTCCTCAGCCATGTGGGACTGAAAGTCCAATTAAACCTTTTTCTCTTCCCAGTCTCAGGTATGTCTTTTTCAGCAGTGTGAAAATGGATTAACACTGTAAATTGGTACCCATAGAGTGGTGTGTTGCTGAAAAGATACCCAAACATGTGGAAGCGACTTTAGAACTGGGTAACAGGCAGAGGTTGGAATAGTTTGGAGGGTTCAGAAGAATATAGGATAATGTGAAAAAGCCTGGAACTTTCCAGAGACTTGTTGAATGGCTTTGACAAAAATACTGGTAATGATATGGACAATGAAATGCAGGCTGAGGTGATCTGAGATGATGAGGAACTTGTTGAGCACTGGAGCAAAGGTGACTCTTGTTATGTTTTTAGCAAAGAGACTGGCAGCATTTTGCCCTACCCTAGAGATTTATGGAACTTTGAACTTGAGAGAGATGATTTAGGGTATCTGGCAGAAGAAATTTCTAAGCAGCAAAGCATTCAAGATATGACTTGGGTGCTGTTAAGGCATTCAGTTTTAAAGGGAAGCAGGCATAAAAGTTTGGAAAATTTGCAGCCTGCAAATGAGATAGAAAAGGAAATCCCATTTCAAGCCGGTTGAAGATATTTGCTTAAGTAACAAAGAGCTGAATGTTAATCTTTAAGACAATGGGGAAAATGTCTCTAGGGCATGTCAGAAAACTAGCAGCAGCTTCTCCTATCACAGACCCAGAGGTCCAGGAGGTAAAAATGGTTTGGTGGGCAGGGCCCATGGTCCCCATGCTGTGTGCAGTCTAGGTACTTGGTGCCCTGAGTCTCAGCCACTCCAGCTATGGCTGAAAGGAAACAACATAGAGCTTGGGCCATAACTTCAGGGGGTGCAAGCCACAAGCCTTGGCAGATTCCACATTGTGCTAAGCCTGTGGGTACATAGAAGTCAAGAATTGGGGTTTAGAAGTCTCTGCCTAGATTTCAGAAGATGTAGGGAAACACCTGGATGTCTAGGCAGAAGTTTGCTGCAGGGGTGGGGCTCTCATGGAGAGCCTCTGCTAGGACAGTGCAGAACGGAAATGTGGGCTGGAGCCCCCACACAGAGTCCCTACTGGGGCACCACCTAGTGGAGCTGTGAGAAGAGAGCCACATTCCTCCAGACCTCAGAATGATAGATCTACCTGCAGCTTGCACCGTGCACCTGAAAAGGCCCAGACACACAATGCCAGCCTGTGAAAGCAGCCAGGAGGCTCTACATTGCAAAATCACAGGGGCAGAGCTTCCTAAGACCATGGGAACCCACCTCTTGCATTGGCATAACCTGGATGTGAGACCTGTAGTCAAAGAAGGTCATTTTTGAGCTTTAAAATTTGACTGCCCCACTGGATTCTGGATTTTCATGGGCCCTGTAACATCTTTGTTTTGGCCAGTTTTTCCCATTTGGAATGGCTATATTTACTAAATACCTGTAACCCCATTGTATCTAGGAAGTAACTAGCTTACTTTTGATTTTACAGGCCAGGGTGGAAGGAACTTGTCTTGTTTTAGATGGGTTATTGCTGAAATAAGACTTTGGGGGACTGTTGGAAGGAATTATTGGATTTGAAATACGAGGATATGAGATTTGCAGGGTCAGGGGTAGAGTGATATGGTTTGTCTCTGTGTCCCCACCCAAATCTCACATTGAATTGTACTCCCATAATTCCCATGTTACAAGAGGGACTTGGTGGGAGATAATTTGAATCATGGGGGTGGCTTCCCCCATACTGTTATCAGGTAGTAAATAAGCCTCACAAGATCCAATGGTTTTTTCAGGAGTTTCTGCTTTTGCGTCTTCCTGATTTTCTCTTGCCACCATCATGAAAGAAGTGCCTTTTACCTCCTACTATGATTCTGAGGCCTCCTCAGCCACGTGGAATGGTAAATCCAACTAAATCTTTTTCTTCATCATCTTGGGTATGTCTTTAACAGGCATGAAAACAAACAAATACAGAGTGTAGTATAATTAGCTGAAGGCTCTAATTATTTTCCTCTGTATAACCTATGTAATGAATACTAGTCAGAGGGCCTGGGATCTTACCTCCCTATCAAATTGCTCAAAGTTAACTAGATCATAAAAACAAGCTGCTGATATTGGCCTCATTTACACTGTCCTCCATTAACTGAATGGTAAAGTCTGAATCTATCCAGACTTCTCCACCATTTTCAAACACTGTGGCAAGGTTCTTCATGGATCCATTGTGCTTTAGAGATTAGCAAATGGGAATTATGCCAATACTGACTAGTGTGTTTATAACTGAGTAAAACCTAACAGGATATAATGAGTGGTTTAATTTTGTGTTAAGTTTGTAACTTTCCAGGTTAGTAAAATATGACCAACAGTGCAGAGAAAGTATGAGTCATTCCATTCAACATGCTTGTTCAAAAAGACAATTACCTTTAGAATCCTTATGCAATAAAGTATAAAAATGTAAGATATTGGCAGAATTTTAAAGAGAATATGGGTGATCTTACACAGTTACATTTCCCAATATTCCTTCCAAAATATTCCAGTGTTCAAAAGATGAGTAGGTGTGTAAATAATTGAAATGCATGTAACAGTACATTCCATGGTGATAGTTTTTAAGTTATCAGAAAGGTTTTAGAGGGGAAGGAGTGAGGCAAATTTGCCTGGATGGAACAAGACAATGGACGTTTCAAGTAAAGAGATCATGCATACTACCCAAAAAAATTAATATTATTCTTCATACAAGCAAGAGAACACTGCTGAAGCTAAATTCTAAGGTTCACATAAAGAAACTGAGGGAAATTAAGTCTCAACTGATGTGCTAATTAGTTGGTACAGCTTTTGCCAAGATCCCAACCATGGAAAAGTAGAATGAGTGGGAAAAAAGCATGTGGTTGCTAGTCAATGAGCCTGGATCTTGTCTTTCTTTCAATTGCTCACTCTCCTTATCTAAATAAAACATGTAGGCACAAAAATCAATATAATCTTAGGAATGTCACAACACAAAGTAATTTTTGGATGTCTACTGAAAAGAGATATTTAATGAATGATTTTAGATTATATAATCATATTTCTTTCTGAATTGTCACTAGTATCAGAACAGAAAATAACCTTACAACTTTTTTTTTCTACAGACAAAGTTCGTGCTATGTTCCCCATGTTGGTCACGAACTTCTGGCTTCAAGTAATTCTCCTACCTTGGCCTCCCAAAATGCCAGAATTACAGCTGTGAGCCACCACATCTAGCCACAACTTACTTTAGAGTTGCCAATGCTTTTTAATACAACTTAGCTTGTTTTATCATCATTACAACTGTAATGGAAGAAACCTATATAGAGAAGTACTTAATATCCAGATGTTTGGGTTAATACATGGTGACCTATATGAGTAATGTTAAACATTATTATACTCTTTTTTTGTCCCATGTATACAATATAGTTTATATAAACAATGATAGGTTGATAAACTACTCTTCAAAACATAAGCCCAAATTTGTAGTATTTGCTAATTATTTTATTTTTTTTGAGACAGAGTCTCTCAATGTTGCCTGGGCTGGAGTGCAATGGCATGATCTTGTCTCACTGTAACCTCTGCCTCCCACTTTCAAGCAATTCTCCTGCCTCAGCCTCCAGAGTAGCTGGGATTACAGATGCCTGGCTAATTTTCTGTATTTTTAGTAGAAAGGTCAGGCTGGTCTCGAACTCCTGACCTTGTGATCTGCCTGCCTTGGACTCCCAAAGCACTGGGATTACAGGCATAAACCACTGTGCCTGGCCCAGTATTTGCTAATTCACCTTATCTTTGTATTGGCACTATGGTCAATTTCAAGTATCAACAGTTTTAACAACTGACTAGTAAAATTTCTGAATATTTAGCAATGCTTTTATAAGCTACTATTAAGCTGGTTCCAGCACATCTTTGCATGTGGGAACATATTAGGGGAAGTATTATTCAAAATAAATAGCATTGGAGTGTTTATTATGTTCCAGACACTATGACATGGGCTTCACAGATTTATCACAACCTAATGAAACTGGTATATTTTGTCCCCATTTAAGCACTCATGGTTTAAAAGTCATGAAGTAACTGACCAGAAGTTAAAACTCATAAATTTATGTATTTATGTATTATTTATAAAATAATAGTCAGAATTTGAGTCCACTGTTAAGAAAATATTGACCAATAATTACAAACTTTTTTTCTGTATCAAAAGTCACTTATTGAATAGAAGTGTAAGCTCTAATTGCCTTGTGTGTGAGGGATTTTTTTGTTTTATAAAACGTAGTTGTATTAGGGTTCTCTAGAGGGACAGAACTAATAGGATATATATATGTATATATTATATATATGTACATACTATATATATATATACTAATAGGATATATATGTATATATTATATATATGTACATACTATATACTAATATATGTATATATGTACTAATATATGTACATATATGTATATATATGTATATACATATATAAATAGTATATATACATGTATATATACTATGTATATAATATACTATGCATATAATATACTATGCATATATATACTATATACATATATAGTATATACATATATACACATATATAATACTGTATATACATATATTTATTTAGTATATATACATATATACTATGTATACACATATATAAAGGGAAGTCTATTAAGTATTAACTCACATGATCACAAGGTCCCACAATAGGCCATCTGCAAGCTGAGGATCAAGAGGAGCCAGTCTGAGTCCCAAACTTAAGAACTTGGAGTTTGATATTCTAGGGCAGGAAGCATCCAGCACAGGAGAATGATGTAGGCTAGGAGGCTAGGCCAGTCTAGTCTTTACACATTTTTTGCCTGCTTTATGTTCTAGCCATGCTGACAGCTGATTAGATGGTTCCCATCCAGATTAAAGGTGGATTTTCCTTTCCCATCCCAATGACCCAAATGTTAATCTCCTTTGGCAGCACCCTCACAGACATACCCAGGATCAATACTTTGCACCCTTCAATCCAATCAAGTTGACACTCAGTATTAATTATCACATGGCAAAAGAAGAGACACAGAGGAGAAAGGAAAGCAGGGAGGGAAGAAGAGAAGCAGGAAAGCAAGTAAAAAAATCCCTGCAAAACACAAAAATCCAGAGAAATCTGCTCATCTAACCATTAGCATGAAGAGTTTCAAGAGGTATATTGTCAGAGGATTTGTAAATTGTCCAATAATGAGTCTATTCCATACATCCCTAATAGGAAAAAATTAAAGCAACAAAGGCAATAATAATTACTCAATGCATCAAAATTCCTGAGATATTAAAATTGTGTGGGTATGAAAGAGTCTGTTTCTAGGTTTCTGGTTTTCACAGAGATACTTATTGAGTACTTGAGCTCTCACCCTGGTTATTGTTTTCTCCCCTAGATGAAGAGTTTTGAGTTTCCATGTAAGATAGAATAACCCTTTCCCTTTCCCCAAGCTATCTCATTCACTCTTTTCTGCATTAAAGAAATTTGCAGGCCTATGGAGCCTCACTGATAAGAATTCCTAAGCCTAAGGCAGGGGTCTATGTTAGCAACAGCAGAAGCCATATTTCTTATTTTGATATCTGCACCCAAAATCCCACTACACAATTTCTGCTTTAAGAAGCTGGATGAATGTCGAGCATGTTTAATGTGATCAGCTAAGGCAGGTTAGGGAGGAAATTAGAGATCTTAGCAAGGGGCTGAGAGCTATAAGTCTTCATTAGTGACTCACACCTACCCTGGGGTTACAACAATCTGTTATAAAAGTCTGTGAGTTAGAGCCACCTTTATCATCCTCTTCTTCTCTAAGGAGGGAATTGAAGCTTAGAGAAGTTAGATAACTTATACAAGGTCACATAATAAGAAAATGTCAAAGTGGCACCGAAAGTCATGTTCTTTCACTTCAAATCACATTCTTTGTCCACAATATTATTCTAGCTCATGGGATGCCATAGAGGCGTTAATATAGGAGACAGTGCTGTAAATTATTATAAAACTGATCCCTAGTGTACTTTTTATTCCATAAATATAGAAGCTGAAAATAAAACAGTTTGAGATAAGCTCAAGTTCGAGAGCCTTGAGGTGATCTGATGATGTTTTGGTTAGCTGATGTGCTTTTCTCAAAGACTTAATGTATTTATTTATTCAACAAACACTATTGTGTGCTGGATTAGGAGCTGAAGAATTAAGAACAAGAAAAACTCAACTTTTAAGAAAGGTATACCTTTCAACACCACAGTATAATATAGGCTATAAAATAGGCAAACATTCAAAGTGAGTGCATGTAGGAGGTAAGATATGTTTGTCTCAAAGATTTGAGGGTTCACAGAAGGAATGTCATTACGATTGGCAATTAGAAGATGAGGAGGTATGCTTAGGTAGGAAGACAGGGTCTTCCAGAATGATTGAAGGAAGGCATAAATAGACACATGACTGATGAAAACATTCCTTTGGGGAAGAATGGGCTGAAAAATTAATGTGGTTTTGAAGCTTTTGGACCATATTAAGGAGCCTAACCTTAATTTGTAAGCAGTGACGAAACTGAAATAATCAATTTTTTCCTTTATTACATATTGTGCATTAATGAATCATGTACCTTACATTTTGACACACATAATTTAATGCTTTTTCCCACTATCAGGTCTATAGGTATGATGCCATCATTTTGAAGCACCCTTCCACTTCTTTTCCCCCTATTTCATTTCATTGTAATGAAAGTTAAATCATGAATGACACTAAAAATGGGCTGGAATGGAGAAATATTTGAAGCAGAAAGCCAATGTATTATATACTTCTGCATTTTTTTTCTAGAGAGAAATAGTTTTGGCTCAAATATAGCACCAGTAGTGGGATTTGAATGGAGGAAAGGCATCTGCAGGACTCTTCCAGACTAACAGGATTTGTTGACCCCATGTATGTGGGCTTTGAGAATCTGGAGTGTCATAGAAAGATAGTAGTATAGCTGCACCTTCTAAAATGGGAAAATATTAAAAGATAGCAATAATTAAAATGTATATTCTTATAGTTTGGTTTCCTATAAATGGAGAATTTCACAAATGGAAATATCAAAACTATTTCATATTAATTATCTATGGAAACTATTCAGGAGAAGCATAATATTTTTACATCATCTTTTGGTCTACATTGCCCAGAAAATGAGACACCTTTGCTTTGATCTTGGGCCCACATTGTGTTCTTCCAAAGTCAACACTTGTAAACACTTGCAATTATATATGTCCAACAGATTGGTCAGGAGGACTAATGAAAAGTGTGTGGCGACTTTCTTAATCAGCAATGCTTTCGGGCGGATTTTATTATACAATTAAGCCAGATCCAGCATGTTAAAGCAGAGCATTCAGGTATCATAACAGTTCCATTGCCAATTAGCTTAAGAACTTTGTCAAGGCAGAAGCTGTATGAATCTTAATGACCCCATGTATAAATTATACATAATGATGCCCACTTTCCCAACTAACATGGATTTTGCATGCCAGAGTCATCACATATGAAAGTAACTGGAATTGGAAAACAATACAAGTCTGAAGCTGTGAAAATGAGAAGAGTGAATTATAAGCTCAACATGACAGCTATTGAGAGGAATAATTACAACTATGTTCTCAATTCTGCACCTTCCAGTTTTCTTTTTCTAGTCTGGCTTCTGTCACTGGAGTCTGTATAGTTTCAAGTTTAATTTAGGTGAGAAAAAAAGTAGACTAAATATCTTCTCTCTTATCTTCTAGACTAAAGATTTTATCTTTAAAATACCTTGTACTTTCTGAGAGAATTAATTTTGGGGCTTATATGTTTCTGTTATATAGCAACTAAGTTTATAACAATTAAGTTCTCTAAGTTGTTATATGACGACCAAGTTTAGCACCAAAAGAAAATCATCAATTATCATCATCATAATAATAATAGTTAAGAAAACACAGAGTGCTTTCTCTGTTTCTGGCACTAAGTATTTTAAATTATTAGGTATTTTTTCCCTAAAACTCAGGTTATTATTTAAAAATATTCACTCGCCATACTGCCTCATTGGGTGGAGTTGATCTCTTTGTCTTTTGACTTGAAGTTTGGTCATGTGACTTGCTTTCAACAAGAGAATGTTAGCAGTTATAATGCAACCAAAGGCTTGGAAGGTCCTGGCATGATTGAGGTTCTCCTCTCATGGTGGGAATAAGTAGTTTAGGCTAGACTACTGGTGCTAGGAGGAGGATAAATATGTAGAACAGAAACATCACAAACAAGCTGCCACCAGCTGGAACTCATCAGATCATCTAAGCCCCAGTTGTCCACAGAAATATTGGCTAAATCAATGTTTCTTATACTTAATACCATTGAGATTTAATGGTTTTTGTTGCACATCATTATTTTATTAGTATTGACTGACACAGTAAGGCACTATTATTAGTTTCATTTAACAAATGAGAAAATTAGAATACGGAGAGACTAAGTAATTTGCACAGAATCACACTGAATGAAAGGAACGGAGCTATTATTCAAACCTAAGTAATTCAGCTCCAGCACTCATAAAGACCGGGAAGTTAGTACATCATATTTAGACTCCATTTGTCTTATTCTGTATATACAAGCTTTGTTTATTGATTTAATTCATTTCTTCATATTTCCAAAATCTTGTACTGATAAGAATTTTCCAAGGGGATGTCGATAACAAAGACTGATGTCACAGGAGTAGCAGAAAGGTAAAGATGTGAATATGCTTTAAGATGTAATTAGTAATTAGTAATACAGTGTATTATTAATGCAAATACTGCACATTATATTATTAGTATTTTAACATTAAATGTCCTTCATTCAGTAGCACACTCTGGCTTACTCTGGCTTTACACTTTTGTTCAGTCCAAGTCCATTCTCATCCTTCATTTTCTAATTTGTCTGCACTGTCTTTATGCATTATTCATCCACACAATCATTTGAATTAGGCAATACTCCCTTCACCTGTCCCCCTACAAAAGGAGAACAAAATGTTTCTCCTATTCTCCTTATAGTTTGAAGTTAATATGGGAAAGTCTTAATTATATTAGACTGTCTTATCCAGGAAAGTAATTTTCTTCATTTACTCATTTCATATCCTTTAACTTTTATACTTTTCTTCAATAAAGATTCAGTGCATATTTATAGCATTTGGTAGGTTTTTTTTATAACCTTCATTTGAGGGTCTCACTCATTGTGTTGTCAGTCTACATCTGATGTACCGAAAAGCAACTGGTGTCTCTGTATTTGACTTACAATTTATCTCCCTCCCGTTTTCCCTGGGATAGTACCATTTGACACACATGGTCATGATATAATTATTATATCAGCTCTTTTCATTTCTAAAAAAAATAATGGTTTGGATAATACATTAGTCATCCTACTTGTAATCATCTTATTGCTGATAATTTAGGTCTTTTATTTTCTATTAAATATTATATCTTTATTATATAATTACCTTTATTATAGCTCACCTCGATTTATTTTTGTTCTTACTAGGTTGGGTCTGTTGCTCAATTATTTTTTGTTGTTAATTTTTATTTTACATTTATTAAGCCCATCTTTATCCTTCTCCCATCAGATGTGGCCTTAATTTTTAAAATTTATAAAATGTGATGCTCATTTAATTTAGTTTTGGTTTTCCATGTTTGATTATAAAACATTTAACACCCTGGATTTGTTTTTTATTTCAGTTTTGACTGTATCTCATACATTTTGAAAGTTATACAATCTTACTAAAAATAAATTAAAAAGCAAATTAAAAGAGATATTTATTGTCTATAAGACTAAAAAGTATTAAAGGGATGAAAGAAGGACACTATGGGGTGATTATCATTTGCAATCAAATATAACAAAATGGGGAAATACATATTAAGAGCTTATAACCTGAGTTGTTGCTGTTGTTTGAGATGGAGTCTTGCTCTGTTACCCAGGCTGGAGTAAAGTGACATAATCTCAGCTCACTGAAACCTCTGTACCCAGGGTTCAAGTGAATTTTCTGCCTCAGCCTCCTGTGCAGCTGTGACTGCAGGAGTGCAGCACCACTCCTGGCTAATTTTAGCATTTTTTAGTAGAGACAGGGTTCTGCCATGTTGACCAGGCTGGTCTTTTGACCTCAAATGATCTGCCCACCTCAGCCTCCTAAAGCACCTTAGTGTTTTTTTTTTTTTTTTTAAGAAAATAGAGAAGCGTCCAAGAAATATAAAATAAGTCCTAGTCTTACATATAATTTTTTCTGCTTCCTTCCCAAATAAAAATATATAATCACATATATATGTTCTATATGCCACAATGTGCTTTGGGAAGTCTATCCCAAAGAAGATTCTAAACACTATTTATGATGTTGCTCTGGAGCATCAAGTATATTTTTTATTCTCAAAGTAGTTTTATAAAAAAAAACAGTTATTTCGAAGTTTGGCCAGAAATCTGTCAGCTCTACCAAATCATCACCTTTGTTTCACAGTGGAGATTATTCACATTTCCAACTAGAACACAGATTTTGTAGCTGAGTCTAAACACGAAAAAGTAGTGTGAAGCAAAATGACCTTTAATCTTTTTCCTGGCAATCTCTGATTTTAAGGAGCATTTGTTGTCATGACATGAAATCTGGAATTGTTTTTAATGCAGTTTCCTTGTGAGCGGGTTCCTTTCAGAAGTTTTAAAAATTATTTTCTCATTTTTTTTGTTTACTTTTTCTGTTTTGTTTTGTTTTAAACAAAGGCAGAAACTAAGTCTCAGAGATTGTGAGTAACTTGAGAAAGTAAACAATGTTTAAAAATGGAAAGTGGAGGTTTCAGGGAGAGAGGAAAAGATGGTGCTACAGGAGCAACTCAGGATTGCAGCTCCCAGTGAAAGCGCAGAGGGTGAGTGAATGCTGCATTTCCAAATGGATCTTTATTGCCCACAGACCAGGAGATTCCCAGGTGTAGGAGCCCCACAGGCCACCAGCACAGCTGTTTTGGCTGGCATGGTCATTTTGGCTGGCACAGCCATTTCGGCCAGCGGTGCATCGCAGCAGCACTCCATACAAAATACACTGGTCTGGTTGCCCTGTTAAACTGGCAACTTGAGATTTGGGAAGGCAGATTAGCACATTCATCTGATTAAACGGGACTTAAAGAGTAAGCCAGCCCAGGAGATTCCTGGGCAGCGATGTTGTTTCAGCCGGCACAGTGGGTCGCTGCTTGGGAAATCACACAGATCCCAGCGCCCTTTCAGCAGGCGACTGAAACACCTGGGAGAGAGTCAACCATTCAACTTAAAGAAAAGGGCTCTGAAGCAGGGAGCCAGGTGATCAGGCTTGGTGGGTCCCACCCCCCGACAAAAACAAACAAAACAGCAATTGGAAACACTCAGGGTTGAGAGTTTCATGGCAAGCACAGCTGAACCCATGACGGTGCAGCTCAGTGGGGGAGGAGCATCTGCCATTACCAAGGCACTCCATCCCTATGGAGTTACTCTGCCATTGCTGATGCAGTCTGCCATTGCCGAGGCAACCTGCCATAACAGACAGAGTCCGCCATTAGAGAGGTGGGCCACCATCGCCACGGCACTTCTAACCACAACCATATAAACAGGACTACAGGGAATTACACACAGCAGAAGGGCGGAACCCATGGAAGCAGGGTGGAGCCCACGGTAACAGGGCAGAGCCCATGGCAGCAGGGCAGAGCCCAGAGCAGCTCAGCATAGCCTCGGCAGGCAGGCAGTGATGAGACTGCCTTCTTGCTGAACAGGACAGTGCAAAAGATACTCATAAGAAAAGCCCTAACTCCCCGGGACAGAGCACCTGGGGAAAAAAAGGGGCTTTATGAGTTTTGCTGCAGCAGACTTAAATGTATCTGCCTAGCAGCCCTGAATGAACAACGGAGCTCAGAGCTCAGCACTTGAGCTCCTATAAAGTACAGACTGTCTCCTCAAGCAGCTCCCTGACCCCCGTATATCCAAAGAGTCACCTCACAAAGGAATGATCAGACTGACATTTGATGGGCATCATTCTGGGACAAAGATAGCAGAAGAAGAAACTGGTAGCAACCCTCACTGTTCCGCAGCTGCTACAGGTGTTCCCAAGGCAAGCAGGGCCTGGAGTGGACCCCAGCAGTCCTACAGCAGAGGGGCTAGACTGTTAGAAGGAAAACTAAGAAACAGAAATACTTCATCATCAACAATCTGGGTGTCCACTCAGAGACCCAATCAGAAAGTCAGCAACTACTCAGATGACAGGTGGATAAACCCAAAAAAATTGGAAGAAACCAGCTCATAAAGGAGGAAAACACCCGAAACCAGAACACCTCACCTCCTACAAGGAACTACAATCCCTCACCAGCAAGGGAACAAAGCTGGAAGGAGAATGAGTGTGATGAAATGACAGAATCAGACTTCGGATGGTGAGTAATGAGAAACTTCCATGAGCTAAAAGAACACGTTCTAACTCAATGCAAAGAAACTAAGAACCTTGAAAAAAGATTTAAGGAAATGATAACAAGAATACACAACTTAGAGAGGAATATGAGTGAATTGATGAAGATGAAAAACACAATACGAGAACTTCGCAAAGCATGCACAAGTCTCAACAGCCGAATTGACCAAGCAGAATAAAGGATATCAGAGGTCAAAGATCAACTCAATGAAATAAAATGAGAAGGCAAGATTAGAGGAAAAAGCACAAAAAAGAATGAACAAAGTCTTCAAGAAATGTGGGACTATGTGAAGAGACCTAAGCTACGTTTGATAGGTGTACCTGAATGTGATGAAGAGAATGAATCCAAGCTGGAAAATACTCTTCAGGATATTATCCAGGAAAATTTCCCCAACCTAGCAAGGCAGGCCAATATTCAAGTCAAGGAAATACAGAGAACACCACAAAGATAGAAGAAGAACACCACCAAGGCATATTATCATCAGATTCACCAGGGCTGAAATGAAGGAGAAAATGCTAAGGGCAGCCAGAGATAAAGGTCGGGTGACCCACAAAGGGAAGCCCATCAGACTCACAGCAAATGTCTCGGCAGAAACCCTACAAGCCAGAAGAGAGTGGGGGCCAGTATTCAACAGCCTTAAAGAAAAGAACTTTCAACCCAGAATTTCATATCCAGCCAAACTGAGCTTCAGAAGTGAAGGAAAAATAAAATCCTTTGAGAATAAGCAAGTACTCAGAGATTTTGTCACCACCAGGCCTGCTTTACAAGAGCTCCTGAAAGAGGCACTACACATAGAAAGGAACAACCAGTACCAGCAGTTCCAAAAACATACCAAATGCCAAAGAGCATCAACAAAATAAAGAATCTGCATCAACTAATGGGCAAAACAGCCAGCTAGCATCAAAATGGCAGTATCAAATTCACACATAACAATATTAACCCTAAATGTAAATGGACTAAATGCACCAATCAAAAGACACAGACTGGCAAATTGGATAAAAAGCCAAAACCCATTGGTGTGCTGTATCCAGGAAACCCATCTTCCATGCAAGGATACACAAAGGCTCAAAATAAAGGGGTGGAGGAAGATTTATCAAGCAAATGGAGAGCAAAAAAAAGCAGGAGTTGCAATTCTCATCTCTGATAAAATAGACTTTAAAGCAACAAAGATCAAAAGAGACAAAGAAGGCCATTACATAATGGTAAAAGGATCGATACAACAAGAAGAGCTAACGATCCTAAATATATATGGACCCAATACAGGAGCACCCAGATATAGAAGGCAAGTTCTTAATGACTAACAAAGAGATTTTGACTCCCACACAATAATAGTGGGAGACTTTAACACTCCACTGTCAATATTAGACAGATCAACCACACAGAAAATTAACAAGGATATACAGGGCTTGAACTCAGACCATGAACAAGCAAACCTGATAGACATTTACAGAACTCTCCACCCAAAATCCACAGAATATACATTCTTCTCAGCACCACATCACACCTACTCTAAAATTGACCACATAATTGGAAGTAAATCACTCCTCAGCAAATGCAAAACAATGAAAATCCTAACAAACAGTCTCTCAGACCATGGTGCAATCAAGTTAGAACTCAGAATTCAGAAACTAACTCAGAATCGCACAGCTTCATGGAAATTGAACAACTGGCTCTTGAATGTTGACTGGATAAACAATTAAATGAAGGCAGAAATAAAGAAGTTGTTCAAAATCAATGAGAATGCCGACCCAACATACCAGAATCTCTGGGACACATTTAAAGCAGTCTCTAGAGGAAAATATATGGCAATAAGTGCCCACATGAGAAGAGTGGAGAGATCCAAAACTGACACCCAATCAACAAAATTGAAAGAGCTAGAGGAGCAAGATCAAAAAAACTCAAAACCTAGCAGAAGACAAGAAATAACTAAGATCAGAGCAGAACTGAAGGAGATAGAGACACAAAAAACCCTTCAAAAAATCAGTAAATCTAAGAGCTGGTTTTTTGAAAAGATCAACAAAATAGACAGACCACTAACCAGATTGATAAAAAATAAAAGAGAGAATAACCAAATAGATGCAATAAAAACAATAAAGGGGAAACCACCACAGATTCCCCAGAAATTCAAAGCATCATCAGAGAATATTACAAACTACTCTATGCACATAAACTAGTAAACCTGGAAGAAATGGATAAATTTCTAGACACTTGTGTCCTCCCAAGCCTAAACCAGGAGGAAGCTGAAACTATGAATAGACCAATAACAAGATCTGAAGTTAAGGCAGCAATTAAGAGCCAACCACACAAAAAAAGTCCAGGTCCAGATGAGTTCACAGCGGAATTCTACCAGACACACAAAGAGGAACTGTTACCATTCTTTCTGAAACGATTCCAAATAATTCAAAAAGAGGGAATCCTTCCCAAATCATTTTATGAGACCAACATCATCCTGATACCAAAACCCAGCAGAGACTCAACAAGAAAAGAAAACTTCAGGCCAATATCCATGATGAACATAGATGCAAAAATCTTCCATAAAATACTGGCAAGCCAATTGCAACAGCACATCATAAAGCTTATCTGCCATGATCAAGTAGGATTCATCCCAGGGATGAATAAAAAAGGGTTCGTTCAACATATGGAAGTCTATAAACGTAATTCACCACATAAACAAAACCAAAAACAAAAACCACATGATTATCTCAATTGATGCAGAGAAGGCCTTTAACAAAATTCATCAGCCCTTTATGCTAAAAACCCTCAATAAACTCGGTGTTGATGGAACGTACCTCAAAATAATAAAAGCTATTTATGACAAACCAACAGCCAATATCATATTGAATGGGCAAAACTGGAAGCATTCCCTTTGAAATCGGGCACTAGACAAGGATGCCCTCTATCACCATTCCTATTCAATATAGTACTGGAAGTTGTAGCCAGAGAAATCAGGCAAGAAACAGAAATAAAGTGTATTCAAATAGGAAAGGAGGAAGTCAAATTGTCTCTATTTGCAGATGACATGATTGTACATCTAGAAGACCTCATTGTCTCAGCCCAAAATCTCCTGAAACTGCTAAGCAACTTCAGCAAAGTCTCAGGATACAAAATCAATGTGCAAAAATCACAAGCATTCCTATACACCAATAACAGACTGAAAGAGAGCCAAATCAAGAACGAACTGCCATTCACAATTGCTACAAAAAGTATAAAATACCTAGGAATACAACTAACAAGGAACGTAAAGGACCTCTTCAAGGAAAACTACAAATTACTCCTCAACGAAATAAGAGAGGACACAAACAGATGGAGAAACATTCCATGTTCATGGTTAGGAAGAATCAGTATTGTGAAAATGGCTATACTGCCCAAAGTAATTTACAGAATCAACGCTATTCCCATCAAGCTATCATTGACTTTCTTCAGAGAACTGGAAAAAAACCACCTTGAACTTCATATGGAACCAAAAGAGAGCCCGCATAGCCAAGTCAATTCTAAGCAAAAAGAACACAGTGGGAGGCATCACACTACCAGACTTCAAACTATACTACAAGGCTATAGTAATCAAAACAGCATGGTACTGGTACCAAAACAGAGATATAGACCAATGGAACAGAACAGAGGCATCGGAGCCAACACAACATATCTACAACCATACAATCTTTGATAAACCTGACAAAAACAAGCAATGGGGAAAGGATTCCCTGTTTAACAAATGGTGTTAGGAAACCTGGCTAGCCATGTGCAGAAAGCAGAAACTGGACCCCTTCCTGACACCTTACACTAAAATTAACTCCAGATGGATTAAAGACTTAAACATAAGACTTGGCACTATAAAAACCCTAGAAGAAAATCTAGGCAAAAATCATTCAGGACATAGGAGTAGGCAAGGGCTTCATGACCAAAACACCAAAAGCATTGGCAACAAAAGCCAAAATAGACAACTGGAACCTAATCAAACTCCACAGCTTCTGCACGGCAAAAGAAACAGTCATTAGAGTGAATCGGCAACCAACAGAATGGGAAAAGTTTTTTGCAGTTCACCCATCTGACAAAGGGCTGATATCCAGAATTTACAAAGAACTCAAACAGATTTACAAGAAAACAACAAACAAGCCCATCCAAAAGTGGGCAAAGGATATGAACAGACACTTTACAAAAGAAGACATACATAAGGCCAACAAACATATTGAAAAAATGCTCATCGTCACTGGTCATCAGAGAGATGCAAATCAAAACCACATTGAGATACCATCTCACGCCAGTTAGAACGGCAATCATTAAAAAATCTGGAGACAACAGATGCTGGAGAGGATGTGAAGAAATAGGAACACTTTTACACTGCTGGTGGGAGTGTAAATTAGTTCAACCATTGTGGGAGACAGTTTGGCGATTCCTCAAGGACCTAGAAATAGAAATTCCATTTGACCCAGCAATCCCATTACTGGGTATATATCCAAAGGACTATAAATCGTTCTACTCTAAGGACACATGCACACGAATGTTCATTGCAGCACTGTTTACAATAGCAAAGACCTGAAACCAACCCAAATGCCCATTGATGATAGAATGGACTGGGAAAATGTGGCACATATACACCATGGAATATTATGCAGCAATCAAAAATGATGAGTTCTTGTCATTTGTAGGGACATGGATAAATCTGGAGAACATCATCCTCAGCAAACTGACACAAGAACAGAAAATGAAATACCGCATGTTCTCCCTCATAGGCAGGTGATGAACAATGAGAACACATGGACACAGGGAAGGGATCACTACACAGTGGGGTCTATTGGGGGGAATAGGGGAGGGACAGCAGGCGGGGGGAGCTGGGGAGGGATAGCATGGGGAGAAATGCCAGATGTGGGTGAAGGGGAGGAAGGCAGCAAATCACACTGCCATGTGTGTACCTATGCAACTATCTTGCATGTTCTGCACATGTACCCCAAAACCTAAAATGCAATTAAAAAAAAAATGAAAGCAAAGGCCGGGCACAGTGGCTCAAGCCTGTAATCCCAGCACTTTGGGAGCCTGAGGCGGGTGGATCACGAGGTCAAGAGCTCAAGACCATCCTGGTCAACATGATGAAATCCCGTCTCTACTAAAAATACAAAAAAATTAGCTGGGCATGGTCGTGCGTGCCTGTAATCACAGCTACTCAGGAAGCTGAGGCAGAAGAATTGCCTGAACCCAGGAGGCGGAGGTTGCGGTGAGCCGAGATCGCACCATTGCACTCCAGCCTGGATAACAAGAGGGAAACCCCATCTTAAAAAAAAAAAAAAATGGAAAGCGAAGTTCAATGTACCTCCACATTAGACTGAAATGAAGACCTGTTTAAAACAGTAGAAAATTTTAGGTTTTATTTTTCCAACTTTAAGGTTTTATTGTTTAAGATAACAAAATACATAGTACTGAAAAGTTAGCAGAGGCAACTTCAGGGATAGCTTAATAGACAGATATCCTATGGGAAACTGGAGGTCTGAAGTTCTGTTTTGAGTTATAATACCATTTTAGTAATATAGTTGTCTTGTTACCACTATGTGCCCTGATTTTAGCAATTAATAAGTAATTCTTTTAAATATGAATTCAGAGAGGTCACAATAGTTTTCACAAATAATGACGAAAACACCATTGTACCCTTACTTCCCTTTAATAGTTTTGATAGATTTAGAGGTAAAAAACTTTATAAAATAGTAAGTCATTTTCCTTTGTTTATAAAAGAAAAAGTAAAAAATAGCTTGCTTGCCTTTGGACAAACCATAAACTATTATTAAGCAAGTACTAAAATCTGGGCACCTATTTAGTTAATCCAGTTTCTCACTAAGTCACATGATTTTTATTTGTACATGTAAATTATACTAGAGGCTAAAGCAGAGGCTGAGAAGTAAATTGTAAAAGGCAAGAAGTTTGGAAATACAAGAAGGAAATTTAGGTGATGAGCATCTATCACAAGCTACACATCACGAGAGTATATTAAATGTATTCTTATCCAATACTCTTCACCCCCTTGTGGACCGTAACATTTTCCCAATCGAACCTCAAGAAAGATGCTTCACATTTAATCAGTCATTCAAGGTCATGTGGTTAGTACATTCAGGCCTTAATTTCAATACAATGTGGAGGTATATTGAACTTTCCTTTCCATTTTCAGACATTGTTTACTTTTGCAAGTCACTTGCAATCCCTGAGCCTTAGTTTTTGACTTTTTTAAACAAAATAAAGAAGATTATTACCTATCTCGTAAAATTGTTGTGAGAGTGAAATTGGAGAATGAACGTGCAAGTGCTTTTAAAATCATGTTGTGTTATACAAACGTTAGACATTATTTATATCCTCTTAAAGTAGTCATCATCACCAGGCTTTACCATCACGTTTAGCACTGAAAGGCAATCAAGCATGACAGAGTTCTGTTCTGACAAGGAACAGATAACAGCAGGTTAACATGAATGATCCCTAATCCCCCGCCACTCATCCACGGTTGCTGTGAATTCATAACACTCCTCTGAATTTTCCACTGTAGTTTGCTAACATCAAAAGTCTGATGAACGAGTGAAGCTATTCACCTCCAAGCACCATTTATCTGCAGAGGTTCCTATCTTTTAGCTTACAAAGTTGTAAAAAGAAGCTGCCAAGATGAAAGACATAAAATATTGTGCTATATTTATTTATAGTAGTTTATCCTATTCTGCAGAAGTACTGATTTTGTTCATCCACGCTGATAGAACACCTAGTAGCCATCATTAAGCTTGAAAGTGGAGAGTTTGTGAACTCAGGATGGAAGTTCCAGGCAGTTTTCCTTTACTAAAGGGAAAAGGCTTTAAATATAAGAATGCTGTTTTGACATTTTGGTGACTTCATTTAGTTTGCCATCTTAGTTTACATATGCTTCTATGTGCTGTAATAGTTATTTTTCAAGAATTGAAATTTTTACATATTGCAGACAAATTTAAACATGTCTTTGAAGAAAATTCTGCTGAATAAGGGAAATTTACTGGGATAAAAAAATGTCTCGCCTATTCTAGTATGTTTAAAATAATTTACAATATTAAGAAAAAGAATTTTAAAACATTATTAAAAATATATTTCTAATTGTTTAAATCCTAGACAGAAGATTTTATGAAGCTACTAATGAATTATACTCCTGATTAACGGATAAGAAAACTGAGGCTCAAAAAGATTGATTGTTTTCATAATGTCACACAACTCTAAATTATTAGAGTCAGGATTCAAATTATAAGTGACATAAAAAGGATGGTAAATGAAATTCTTTTCTCTCTTCTCAAAGCCTCTTCCCTTGAATAAAGGCCAACTGCCTGGAACTTCCATCTCCAAGAAGAGAGGAAAGAATTTCATTTACCATCCTTTTTATGTCACCAGAGAATCTTTTTTTTTTTTTTTTTTACTTTTAATGCTTTTATTAACTATGAACCTTTTTATGTTGGAGAATATTAATTTAAGTAAATTCATTGGGAAAGTAGACATTCTGTATTACTAAGCTCCCAGATAATAAATTTTTATTTTTTATATTGCGATCACTCAATTTACACTTGGAAGAAAGTGAACTAAAGATGAATTTGATATTTATTCTATCTCTTCCTTGGTAGCTTAGTGTCATTGTCTTGAAGGTGAGCAGCCAGCAGTTTGCCAATGCCTGGAGAATTACATGGGAAATGGAGTGTTGTTTGCCCCTCCTGAAAGGTCTGCTTATTTTCTATTCTTCTGTTACTAGTTCTCAGTGTATACTTTCCCATATTTCTAATTAGAAGATAACGTGCCTCCCACTTTTATCATCAATCCCTGTTTTTGGACTTCGCTATTTAATTGTTTTCAAAGTAAGGGCAATATACTTATAGTTGAAGATCTATGGGTTTTCCTGATTAAAATTCATAGGATTTAATGCAAACCAAAAGTATGGAAAACATATGCATAGAGATTCAGCTAATTATTCACACAGTAAATATTGTGAAAGAAATTCTTAATTTTGGACAAGTAACATTTCACAATATTTATAATATGAATAATTTGCTGAATCCCTATGTTTGATTTTTCCATATTCTCATCATTTTTTACTCCTATACAAAGCATTTTTTATGATTTTTATACTAAACATAGGATTTCAGTACAAAGATGTACTAAATTGAAATATTAGAAAACCGGGTTCAAGGGTGTCTCTTTGAACAATAAAAAAAAAAAGTGTTTTAAAGAGAAGGGAAAAGACACAGTGTGGCTGATATGATACGGTTTGGCTGTGTCCTCACCGAAATCTCATCTTGAATTGTAGCTCCCACAATTCCCATGTGTTATGCCCAGTAAGAGATAACTGAATCATGGCAATGGTTTCCCCCAATATGTTCTTGTGGTATTGAATAAGTTTCATGAGATCTGATGGTTTTATAAGGGGCTTCCACTTTCACTTGGCTCTCATTTTCTCGTCTGCCGACATGCAAGACATGCCTTCTGACTTCTGCCATGATTGTGAGGCTTCCCCAGTTGCCAGGTACTGTGAGTCCATTAGACCTCTTTTTCTTTATAAACTATCTATTCTTGGATACGTCTTTATCAGCAGCGTGGAAATGGACTAATACAATGGCCATTGGCATAGGGTTGTTTTTCGTCAAGAGAAAAGGGCTCCTGGGATTATCTTCTCTCTGCATTTAGTGCCTTCATGTAAACAGGTATCAGTGAAGATCAGCCAATATCTTTGAAAACAACAGAAATATCACAGGGTTTGAAGAGGGGAGGAATGAGTTTGTCATCAGGATAGAAATGAGAGACAATTTATAGCTTCTTCCCTCATTTGAAACTCTAAATTGGGCCTAGAATTTTTTTTTTTTTTTTAAGTAGACAAGAGATGAGACTGGTGGCAAATTCTTATGTCTACACAGGAAAAGTTCTCAATTTTTACTGGTAGTAGGTAAAGAATGGATTCTCTTATATCTTCTTAAGGGCACACAAAATGTTCTGTATTCTGTAACACCGAGAGCATTGGGAGGATGCCCTATTTGCTCATTGTTTCATTTTTCTCCAGAAACCCTGACCCTGAATTGCTGAAGAATCAAGTGGATGTTTTGGGGGGCAGGGGACTCCTTTCAGTGACTTAGCTACATGTATGACAGTTTCTACTACTGCTCACTCCTCTTCTCACCCTCTGCTTCCAAGTTTCCTCTGCTCTCAATTCTCCTATTTTATAATGCAGAGGTTTTACTCCCTCTTTACTGTCTTGGCACTGGAGACTGCATCTACCTAAGCACACTTTTAAAACATTTTCTCATAGGATAAGTTACAATATTGCCTGTGATTATCTGTGACTAGAAAGTGATACAATCTTTAATTTACATTTAACGAAAAAAAAACTAACACATGGAAAATGCTTGATCACAGGGAAATTCTAGAAGTATTAGAAATACTTCAAAAAGATAATTACTTCAGCAAAATCCTAAACAGTTTAATGAACTCTGTTGCTACATACTGAAACCCAATTCTTTTTATACTTTTTTTACTTTTTAAATTGGAAAGTTTCCAAGCATACTGACGTAAATAGCACAATGACCATCATCCAGCTTTAGAAATATCAGTGTCTTTCTATACCTATTTTACCTATTTATTTGCTATTTTATTTTTGCTGCAGTATTTCAAAATATGTCATAAATTCTTCAATCGGCATCTCAAAAAAGTCAGTTTGCAAACCCATTGTGCCTTCTCACTTCTAAATAATCAACAAACTGATAACATTTAATACCTAATATATTTTTCAAGTTCTCTGGTTATTTAAAACTATTTCTTTCTTGTAAGATTAGGATCAACTCAAGGTCCAGTATATCTTCTAACATGCTTTTATTTTATATACGAAAACATTTAATTATTTCATGGCCTTGAAGTAAATCTACTGAAAGCAAAATTCAAACACAGCAGACGAGTAATGCTGTGTGTCTCCGGAAAAGAGCCAGTTTGAAGAGTGGGCAGTAAGAAAAAGGAATTATATCTCAAAGTACAGCAACAGAAAAATGCAATGATTAAAGCAGTGAGTACTGCCTTAGAACCTGTGCGGAGATTTTTCATCATTAGCTGCTTTTCAAACTTAGATCTTATTCTTAAATTCTTTTATTTCCTTTTCACTCTTGGGTTACTGCTTTCATCTTTTCCTATGGTCACATTTTCTAGATGGGTTCATTGTCTCTTCGAATATCATTTATTTTAAAGTAAATTTTATTATTTCAAAGATTGCTATTACTGGGATCTTTAACAACTGCTTTGGTAATATTTGGATTCCCCACTCTCTCTTTAGTGATATATTTTTTGTTCTTTTCTGTTTACCCCAAACTTGGAGCTTATAAAAGAGTTTTTCCAAATATTTCTAGTTGTCTTCAGTGTTCCACTCAATCTACAGTCTCCTTTTGGGCTGAGTTCTCATTTTTATTAATGCTACTATGAATGCTCATGATTTTGGAGTGCTATTCATTATATTTACTCATATTCTGGTTTTGCAGGATTACTTTGTCACCAAATTCTGTTTAAGATGCTCATACATTTGGTCAGATTTTTATTTTAGTTTTTTCTTAATTTCTAAGATGGATTTTAGGAAGATAGATAGATTAGATAGAGTGATTGTCATATTCATGCTACTGGAAGAAATCTCATTATGCAACTGATAAAAATGACTCACACTTTGAGAAAACTGAATTGTTATTTCTTGTATTAGTGATAACACATGACAAAACAAATATCCGACAGTCCTCATTCTGTGTGTTTGTGTGTGAGCATAGCCAGAAATTCCTGGAGAATATAATATCTATAAATCTTAATGTTTGCTTCTAAGTAAAAGTTGTAGCTATTCTAAAAATTTTGTATCGCAATATAACTCGATGTAGTAACACTGAGCCTCAGGAATGTCAGCTTTCCATAGGAATGACTAAATCACTTTGTTACATCCCTTCATGTGCAGAAGAAGCAGAATAGAAATTGGGAACATGTCTTGGGATGTCAACATGATCTCTATTAACCATGTTGGTGTTCATGTGAGTCTACTGAGGACGTAATGAACAGTTTTCCATCATCACAGAAATTAGGAGATATAATAACTTAATGTAAAGACGTGAGAATAGGGACAAAATTTAATCAAACAAATGCACTTACACCACTACCTACAGATTATAGCTAGCTTTCAACGTACTATCACCAATCCCTGTCCCTGGCTACTTGTAGGGAAGGGCAGAAGCCCATGAGTCTGGTAAGACAGAAGTAAGGGATCAGTCATATTTACACATTACCAAAGATAACTTATGGGTGTTTTGCCTCAGTCTGCTACTTAGCCTAGTTTGTTTTTCTTTTTTTTGAGATGGAGTCTCATTCTGTCACCCAGGCTGGAGTGCAATGGCACAATCTCATCTCACTGCAACCTCCACCTTCCAGGTTCAAGTGATTCTCCCACCTCATCCTCCAGAGTAGCTGGGATACAGGCATGTGCCACCATGCCCAGCCAAATTTTGTATTTTATTTTTAGTAGAGATGGGGTTTCACTATTTTGGCCAGGATGGTCTTGAACTCCTGATCCCAGGTAATCTTCCCGCTGTGGCTTCCCTTTAATTTTCTTAGGACTATAAAAACTCCTAGAATCCAGGCATGGTAATGCATACCTACAATACCAGCTACTCAGGAGGCTGAAGCAGGAGGATCACTTGAGCCCAGAATTTCAAGACCACACTGGGCAGCACAATGAGACTACATCTCTATTTTTTTTTTTAAGACTTTTAGGATAATGGTGTAACTGACAGAATCCAAATGCTAAGCTTGTCTGTGCATCTGATGAGACACATCGCTATGGTTGGGCTTTGTTAGTTTGAACATTCTCAGACAATGTTGAGGCAGCATGAAAGCAATGTTTAACAATTAGGTGTCACTCAAATTTCTGGACTTCCTCAGTAGCACAGAAAGTTATTGGCTGTTAGAGAAAGCATGTGGAAATAGGTGGGTCTTATCATGTATGAGAAGCCCTTAAAAAGGACTCCTTCTTCAACAGTAAACCCCCTTTGCCCCACTGATTTCTTCAGACATCCTTTGCACATTTTCCTCGTTTGTAATAAACAACTAGCCCACACGTTAAAAATACACTTAATAGGCCCAGTGCAGTGGCTCACGCCTGTAATCCCAGCACTTTGGGAGGCCAAGGCGGGCGGATCACAAGGTCAATATATCAAGACCATCCTGGCCAACATGGTGAAACCCCATCTCTAGTAAATTACCAAAAAAATTAGCTGGGCATGGTGGCACGTGCCTTAGTTCCCAGCTACTCTGGAGGCTGAGGCAGGAGAATTGCTTGAACCTGGGAGGCAGAGGTTACAGTGAGCCGAGATTGTGCCACTGCACTCCAGCCTGGTGCCTGGCAATGGAGCAAGACTCTGTCTCAAAAAAAATATATATATATATATATATATATTTTTTTTCAATACTTTTTAAGTTAGTGGCATATTTAGCTTATGTGTATCTTTAGGTTACTTCCCTTGAAGAGTTTTAAAATCTGAGCCACTGCTGGCATTGGTGTAAACACATATCATGATCCACATGCTGATCCACTGATTTTTGTTATTTAATATTTGGATTATACAAATTGGTTTGATCACTATGGGTCTCAACTGGTACCTGTGAATTTAAAAGCTTTACAATTTTTATTGAGAATCATGTGTATGGAGTTTTAACATCTTAATGCACACACTTGATCAATAGGCACCTATGCTGCTTATGCAAAAACATAACCCCTCAATTCTGAAATGCCAACTGTGCCATGATCATTCTACTTACTACACATGCATAGTCTTTTATGAGGATGTTCTTGGGGGACAGTGAAGAGTGTGGAGCTGGATACTTTTATAGAAAACTTATAAAGTAAAGGTGAATAAATACACAAGCAACACACAGGTTCTGTACAATACCCTTACTTGCCTGTTACGGTGTGAGCCATCTCCCATTTGCCAACCTGAATCCTTCATTGACATTTTTATGTGGAGTCTCAGTGTTGATTCAGTGAAGTTCTATGCATTATACCAGAATAAAGAGATTCTCCAGATTTTCACCATTGAAAATTGAAGAGCAATGTTTTGTTCAGATTGAAAATTATGTCAGAAAACAAGTGTATTCCACAACCATCAAAGGACAGTATTCAATAGGAATAAGATAGAAAAATGTCTCGCTCATCCAACGGACCAGGATACTCCATGAGCCATTACTACTCTCATACTAGGATGCGCTTTCAGCCTGTGGTTTCTTAACACCCCAGCACATCTTTTCTCTAGGATCAAAAAGCATCAAATGGGGAGCATAAGCTGTTACCCAGCACAAATCCCTTATCCCATACATAATGAATGCTAAAGCTATCCAACGATTTCTCTCTATATGGTTATCAGAATAGTGAAAGAGAATTTATATAGAATTCATAGATATATTCCTGGGAAAAGAGGTTAAAGAAAGAGCAAGAACATTAAATCATTCCCAGGTTTGAGTAATGTATAGCTAATTTTCAACAGAGGTCAGTTTCAGGTTTTCATATTAACTAAGAGAAAGTGAGAGATACAAATATGGAGAAGAAAAATAAGATGTTATAGGAAGTACTTAACCAGATGCATGGAAATTACCTAGCTGGTAAACATAAAGACATGAGATTTTATCAAAGATTAAATTACAGGACTGTAGTGCCAAATAATTGATAAGTCTAACAATAGTAGCAAAGTGATGGGCCCAAATACCATTTTATTCAGCTAGTAATTGCTACATTTTCTTTCTAAGAAGGAGATCACTTTCAGAATTGTGAAATTACAGTTGTGAATTGAATTTACTACTGCTTAATTAAATGCTTGAAGTAAAGTTTTCAATCAGGTATGCTGAATTTGATTTGGAATTGCTGAATTTAATTTGCAATGCTAACATCAATAGCAGGTATGGGTTCTTATGCCCTCAGCAACTGCAGATAAATAGTGGCATCTACATGCATTGATTACCTTTTCATGATGTATAGCATTCAGGATAAAAGGCATCTCTAACTGCATTCACTAAACATTTTTTGAGCATCCTAAGTGCTAGGTACTTTGGTAAGCAGTGAAGAATTCAGAGATAAACAGCTCACATTGTAGTGAGGAGGACTGACTAAAGTCCTGAACTAAAAATACTATTTTAATTACTGAATCTATGGAAATAGTTTACTGAATCTACAAGCCAGCATATAGACATACACTGTCATCCTGTTGATTTTGGCTCAACTTCCTGGCCTGTGAAGATAATTTCAAACTTTGATTTTGTCATCCACGGTATTAGCTTCTCTCTTCTTTCTTTTATTTATAAAATTGATATTTCACTTATATTATTGTCATAAATTTGCTGCCTCAACATTCAGTTTTAGGCTGGAAATAAATTGTTTGAACCCAGTTGAATCTCGTCAGCTTAACTTTCTCTCCCATGTGGTTATTTGTAATATAGCCCACTTGTGTTTCTCATCCCAGTGACCTTAATCCCAACACATCCCACAGCTGCTGAACATGATAAAAGCTATTGGTTAACACCAGAGTCATGTAAATAAGTCCCTCACCAAAGATGCTTTCTTCAGACTAGCCAATTCATGGCCCCTACAGGAAAGCCTAAGAAACAAGGTTCATGGCCCTTATTAAAGGTATGGTCCTAGAGATCCTTTCTCTTTAGTTCAGCAGCTAGTTGAGCTCCATGCTGCCTTCATACTTCGCTTTGGCACCCCTAATCTCTGAGACTTCTGAGCAATACATTTATTTTGTGTTATGCATTTTGATTTCACCTCCTCCTCATGTCTCACTTGACACACCCACTCAAACCTAACTTGCCCCACCTCTCCCCATCCCATCAGAGCTCTCCTAGAGTGTGACTATCATGACTTATGGCCGCTGTCAACAGATACCCTGAGACCTAATTAGAAATGATAAATATAGAAACCATAAATATGATCATCAAAGAAAATGATAAAGCTGAACAGCATAGTTTTGTGACTTCGGAATCAGGCAAAATTTCTTCTCAAATTATAATCCATGAGATACAGAGAAACTTTACCAAACTGCCTTTAAGTCTGTTCATATATAAACTAGCAAAGATAATATTTATATCTGAGAGTTTATGTGACAATTAAACTGATATTCCATTAGTGTATCCAAAATGCCTGGCACATTATAGGGAATAACTAAATAACTAACTAACCATGGCAGTGTGTCCGAATCATGCTTTCTGCCTATTCTTTATCTCATTCAAACATCTATTAAAATTGACTCTAGACTTACACCAGACCCAATTTATACCAGACACATTAAGATATATTTTTGAATTTATAATTAATTGTGAGAGAGATAAATAAGCAGAATGAAGGTAAAGTAATTGCATCATCAAGTAAGTCATAGCATCAATCCATTTCATCCATATTTTTCCATATCATTCACAAATACGTTAGCAATGCTTTAAAAAGAATAGAGACCTAGCTTCATTATCTGAGGGTAAAGTTCAAATTTCATATGATAAAGATGAAGGCCCTTTATAGTAAAATTTAGATCTATCTTTCAAATCTAACATTAATTCACTAACCAACTTATCTTCTATATATTCTCTTCTCCAATCAAATTAAGATCTCACCATTCCACACATATTTTTGTTCTCTCTTGCGGTCACAGTTTCACACATATACATTTTTTTCCCTATATCTGCAATTTTCTTGTTCTCTTTGCCTGGCAAATTTATATTTTGAGAATGAATTTAAATGCATCCACTTTTCCTGACTGATTTCCTTAGGCAGAGGGAGATTTTCCTCTTCTAGGTTCTTAAAACATGTCAATATGCTAGTAAGTCAATAATTAGGAAAAAATACCAATCTTAATACAAACATGGTCTAATAACATGGTATTTCTACATCCAAAATATTTAATTAATCATATTCTATTGTTATATAACTGTATTTTGCTTTTTAAAACATTTTTTCTCAGATATATTTGCTCAAGTAGTTTTAAAATTAATGACAAAAGTTGAATTACTGAGTCATTTTTTATTTATATCTACTTTCATTGACATTGTTAGTTTGACTGATATTTAAATATATTGAAGTATCTCAAACTTTAAAGAAGAGATCTACTTGAGAATCAAAGGGTATTTATGTAACATAAATACCAGTCATGTTTCTTTTTAGCTTAGTCTTCAGTTTGTTTTTTGAAACGTAAACCATGTTTAATTTAAGAAGACGCCCCTCTGTGTTACATCTTCCAAGAAGCTGATACATTTTGCTAACTTTAAGATTTTTATTTCTTTAAACAAGAGAGGTTTTATATTTGTGGCACAAATAATATGTTTTCCCTCTAAAGCAAATGTCTTAAAATATATATCTTTAAGTGACTGCCAGGTGTCTAAAGTTTCATCTTGAAACAATCATATTCAAAGATGCTTCCATTGCTCAAATACTTTTCGGATCTCTTTTTTGGAACAGTTTTGAAGACACACTCACAAAAATCATTTTACCTGTGTCCTCTTTTTTTCCTCCTAAGTAATCCATCACATTGCTGTTAACTTGCATTGTTAACCAAATTATATTCTAATTTCCCCAAGTTAAAATATACCTTCCAATTGTGAATATTTAAAAAATCTGAAATACTTTCAAAAGGGGACTTAAATAATCTTTAATAAGTTTCTAGGAAGACTTCTTAAAAGATAATATAACTCGTCTTTTTTATTTATTGTGTATCTATCCAGAAAATGTACTTCATTGTTTTGATGCTCTATATTTGTATGGTATTTTACAATTTAAAAATAACTTTCACATGCATGTTGATTCAACCTACATATCAGCTTTGTAATGTGGGCAGGCAGTTTTTAACATCTTTATCTTATGGATAATTTCGTGACCCTTAAAGTTATTGTGGTCAGCCTGTCATAAAAAGCACAGTATGTGGTGAAATTGAAGCTAGTACTCAGGAGTCCATCCCTAGTCTATTATTACTTCTCATACTGTCTCCAAGTTCTTAGAATTTCTTATCTGAAAATGCCGTCAGAAATGTGAATTAACTGACTTAGTAGCAGGCTTTGTAAATGTCTGTACTTTATAATGAGTTCCTATGCCTTTTGAGAAATATAATAGACTTCATTTTCTAGTACCTTTATAAATTTTTCCACTAGGCTGTATATTATCTATGATTATGAGCTCTCATGCTATATTGCATGTACCAACAGTTTAGTAAACTTACTGTACTCTGGGGTTTTAAGCACCTCAAATGGTCTTGAATAATTAATTACTGAACTAACTGCTTGCAGTCCAACAAAGACATAATATTGCTCCAAGTCTTACAATAAATTTTTTACCTAATGATAAATATAAAAAATTAAAAAGCAAATCCCTTATTGTTTTATGATTCATAAAGAACTGTAGAGACTGAAAAGGCATTATTTCTACAAAATGAGTTAAGATGATTGATTTATTAAGTACCTTGCCATTTTTATGTAAGTAACATATTGAATATCTTAAAATAAGGTACTCCCGGGAAACTCCAAGTTAGGATGCTTAGGAAAGTTTAAAATCTCTAAGGCTGCTTTAGAAAGTTCCTTGTTAGGCCAGATGGTTTTCCAGAATTCTGAGATTATTATAGGATTCCCAGGAGGCTGTGAGGCAGATCAGAAGTCTAAGTAGAATCTGTATCCCTCCTGCCACTCTCTGTGTGTACTTTTGACTTTCAAAAACTTTAATAGGTTCATTAGCAAACATGTACTTTATGCTTAACAATTTACCAGACATTTGGTAGGGTTGGCAACAAAAAGGTGATTAATCCAAGGCTCTTACGTGTAAGTATCTTATTATCTAATAGAAGAAATAGGCAAGTAAACAACAAAACTAAGTTTGGCAAGTATGAGAGAAATATGTGCAAGATATATGAGCGACAAACATGAGACTGGCAAAACTATGAAAGAACCAGCTTCAACAAAAACCCCTTTTACTCACTTTTTTTACCTGGACCAATTTGGCAATCAGAATTACATTTATTTCACAAAGTGAAATTCAGTGTTGCTTCAGTGACTTAGAAGCATCACATCTAAATACCAGTATGGTGAGATTTCCTTGGGATTTAAATTGTTATGCTGGTGTTTCAGATGATGGAGATAAACAAAGAACTTCATCTAATATGATGCTGCTAATCCCTCTACTTTAGACTTGGATACTGGACTTTTTAAAAAAATTTTTGTTAATGAAATAATGTGAAGGCAAATCATTAGTCTTGTTTTTGCGTAGTTTTATCAAATGTTTTCTTTGAATTTTAAGGTACAGGGCATTGATACCAAAAAACTTAATCAGGGTTAAGTTAGGAATACTGATACCACGTTACATATTTTGAGTCGAGTCAGGTATTTAAAAGAGATAATTAGTTTGTGCAACATTTAATATGTCTACAAAAGCAGAGATCAAGAAAGTCACTACAGAGAACATCAGCTTATTTTACACCAAATGTAGAAAATTCTCAGGAAAATTCGTAGAAACCCAGAGAAACTGCAGCTGGCTTGCAGAATCTTCTTGAGAACCCTTTAGAAAATGAAATTCCAAAATAATTAGATCAAGTTTTCTCCCTTGCCTTGAGGTAGGTGTTCTATGGGGTTTTCATTGAATTAAAAATAGACCCTGTCATGTACCTGCCAAGATGACCCCAAACATTGGATTACCAATTTGATTGTTATTACATTTACCATTGTTTCCATGTCTGCATTATAATTTAAAACAGAATACATATGGAAGAATGGGCAAGAATTACCATATAAATGGCAAGCCACTTATTGGCTGCCACTTGAGTTTTATGTGAGAAAGCAACTGTATATAAAATGGTTCAGAGGAACCACAAAGGTATTAGACCTAGATTTCAGCACCATCTTTACCATTTATTAGCTACATTTTTTTAATACTTTAAATTGTGGGGTACATGAGCAGAACATGCAGGCTTGTTGTGTAGTTATACACGTGTCATGGTGGTTTGCTGCATCTATCGCCCCGTCATCTGCATTTGGTATTTCTCTTAATGCTATCCCTCCCTTATTCCCCAACCCCGCAACAGGCCCTGGTGTATGATGTTCCCCTCCCTGTGTCCATGTGTTCGCATTGTTCAACTCCCACCTATGAGTGAGAACATGTGGTGTTTGGTTTTCTGTTCTTGTGTTAGTTTCCTGTAGTTGCATGTTTTTGAGCAAGATATTTAAACGTATTAATTCTGTTTTCACATCGAAAAAGAATGAGATATGTTTAAAATGCTTGGACAAATTAAAATAAACAATGCAGAGAGAATACTTAGCAGAAAACCTTGCATACGATAAGCACTCAGTAAATGACAGATGTTATCATTGCTCATTACTATCACAATCATCACCATTATCATATTTGTTGAATAAAACATAATTTTTTATTACTCAACCTGGTACGTAGTCTGAAAATATTCTAAATTTAAAATAAAATGACAAGTTTGGGGGAGATTCATCCACATTATAATTTAGAGGAGTGGGAGTGTGGGGATGTTAAATGGAATATTAGCCAAATAAAGAAGTATATGTGTGTGTGCATGTGTGAATGTTTCAAAGGCTGTCATAAACAACAAGAAAAGCATGTTCAAGATCATAGATGCGTGAGAATAAGATATTCTCAGGAAACTGGAAACAGTTCAATTTAGCTAAAATTTAATGTTTGGTAGAGTACAGTGTGTTAGTGAGGTTTCTGCAGATACATAGACATTTATTTATGTATAAGTACTGGCTTATTTGATTATAAAGGCTCTGTCCTACAATCTGCAAGCTGTAGACCCAGGAGAGCTGATGATGTACGTTTCAGTATGAGTGGCAGAGAAGACCAATGTCCCAGCTCAAAAAGAGTCAGGCAGGGAGAATAAATTATCTCTTACCCTGCCTTTTGTTCTATTTAGGCCTCCAAGGGATTAGATTACCCTTTCAGGTGGGGGAGGACAAACTGCTTCACTCAGTTTACTGATTCAAATTTTAATCTCATTCAGAAACTCCCTCACAGACATCTGTAAACAAATATCTGGGCATCCTGTGGCCCAGTAAAGTTGACATATAAAATTAATGATCACACTGAGGGCATGAGGGAAAACAAGGATGAAATAATACATACAATTTACTAATTGTGAGTCAAGCTAAAGGGTTCAGATTTTATCTTAAAGGCAAACATGAGCCAATAAAGAATTTTTTGGCAGTTTAGTGACAATATCAGATGTGTTTTAAGATAGTTCCATCTGTTTAGTGTATGGAGAATGAATTAAGCACAGAAAGACTTGAATCAGAGAAACAAAAATAGAGACAATTATGCTAATCTAGACAAGAAATGATAAGGGCTTGAACTAAGGCAGTGGTGGGGGGAGTGGAAGGGAGAGGATAGATGAACTATATTTTAGCGAGGTTGGGATGAAAGCAGGAGCAGTACTACAAAACAAACAAACAAAAAAATAGAAGAGTCAAGGGTGACACTCATGTTTCTCCCTTGACTTAGTTGTACTGTCTACATATGCAGAGAGAGAGAACAGGAGCATGATGGAGTAAAGCTCAGAGCAGAAAAAGCTTAGCTTGATGTATTACTGAAATATTATGGTTGAGGTATCTGGTAGATACATGGACACTACAGCTGAGAGGACAGGTCTACACTGGAGATTTAGAATTATAAGTCATCCACTTACAGGATGGTCATGGGAGAAGTACTTTGTGAAAATAAGTAAATAAAAGGGCCATGAATTGATAAAAAGGAAGAGTGGGAAGGGGGCAGGGTGGGGGCTGGGAGAGGGACTGCAAGAATGTGAGCCCTGGTTTTAAAAAACAAAAGATGAGGGCACAATAATATAAGGGCTTCTGCTTACCATCATTGAAAGAAATTGTATTAATCTGTTCTCAGGCTGCTAATAAAGACATACTTGAGACTAGGTAATTTATAAGGAAAGAGGTTTAATTGACTCATAGTTCCACATGTCTGAGAAAGCCTCAAAAGCATGGCAGAAGGCAAAAAAGGATCAAAGTTATGGCTTACACGAAAGTAGATAAGAGAGTGTGTGAAAGCCAACTGCTCTTTATAAAACCATCAGATTTCATGAATCTTATTCACTATCATGAAATATCATGGGAAAGACCCACCCCCATGATTCAATTACCTCCCACTGGGTCCCTCCCACAGCACGTGGGAATATGAGAGCTACGATTCAAGATGAGATTTGGGTGGGGACACAGCCAAACCATACCAGAAATAAAAACCAAAGTTCAAGGATTCTGAATGATTGGTCTTATATAATTCTCAAAAAGTTGTCACTTTTTCATTTTTCTTGGTTAATTTTCCCAATCCATTTCACCACTCTACTCATCAATAAAACCCTAAAATGGATACATTTTTTTTGTAATAACTGTCAGGACATGAAGTAAGATGATGTTGGGAGACAGAAGCCTTTCCGCTCTGGACCAGTTTTGGTAAAACAGGTAGGAAGGGTAAATGAAATGAAGAGAAGCATGCATTAGAGTTTATACTCCAAAGGAGAAAGAAGAACATTGCTGTTGAAACCAACATATTCCCATGAGGCTAGTTTTTATGTCTAAGAGAAAGACTTAAGAAACCCTATAGATTTTCTTCTAGATACTTTATGGTAAGAAAGAAAGTGAACGAAGAAACTCCAGCTATGGAAACTGAGGGGGCATTTAGTGGGAACATTCTGGAATAAGTTTTTAGAAACCTGATTGTAATGAAAGAAGTACAGCAGGATGAGAAACCTCTAGGACTCTACTTTCTAATATATCTATCCCTAATGGAAAATACAGGCTTCTGGGAACTGAATTAAAGAGGTAAAAGACTCAGGCAATCCCTTAGCAGTTGATTTCTGATATTTTTCACTGAAACCACCTTCCTTTGTATTTTATGAGTATCTTTTTATGAAGTAAGAAAATCATATTGCTCCTAGTTATGGAAACTGTCCTTCAACATAACCTGATAAACCTTGCCTGGAATAAAATTCAGTTTAGAAATTAGAAGCTGTTACAAAATCTGTGATCTCCCTTCAGGACAATACTTAAAGTATCAGACTGGCGTATTTCTATTCAGTACTCTTGGTCCAGAATAAGTCCTTTATCACTCACAGTGCCAAAGACTTTTTACTAATGTTTCAGTGGTAGCTTTCCTTTTCTTCTGAAGTAACTTTATTGAGATTGTTGGCTAATTTGAGTAGAAACTTATTTTTCACCAATTGAATCTTAGGATCAGTGAAATATTTTGTTTTATCTCTGAATATAAGTGAAACATTCAGATTTGACAAACATGCTATTACTCCATTGTTCGACTAGGGAATAAAATATCTGACTTTTCCTATGGGAAATAAGGTCTTCCCAATACTCCAGTGTTTTTTTTCCTCCTTTTAACTGTCCCCCTCATTTTAACCCAATGCATTTGTTTACAGCATTGGACTCTGTTTCTCTCAGTCTCTCAGTAACAGATTGTATACTTCCAGTCTCCTGACTTACAAAAGGCAGTCTGATTCATTGTGACTGACACTGCTTGACTCTCAAGACTTCGATAACAACCTGGACCTCTATTTTCTGCAATATAGTTTTTTATTTCCAAAATAAAAGTGTTACCCCATCTCTGACATCATGCTTAGGTTTATTTTGAACAACTCATTCTTTTTCTCTGAGCTCCGCACATACTGTCTCTATTCTTCCTGGTCATGATCACCATCTTCCCCCAAACTGGTTTTATGGAAAAGTTCCATGATGACTTCTGTTCACCTCTGATCCTCAGTGCTGCCTAGAAACATAGCCAGGTAAGAACATGCTGATGTTTATGAGCTTGGATGAAAGAGTTCTGTGGTAGGGGTTTCCAGTGAATCAATAATCATCATCTATTTTATTTTCAGTGAAGCATATAACATCATGTATAAATGAGTAGTATTTTCAGACAAGGAATAAGGATTAGAAGGCTTACACACCTCCCAGTGCCAATAATAACTAATATTGACTATTGAGAACACGAGTGAGTCTCCTTTATTAGGTCCTAATTAAATAAAGTAGAGAGTGGGGCATACCAGACACAGAGAAACTGAAAAAGATTCACTCTTTGACCAACCTCTAATCAGGATCCCCTGAACTCTCTTCTCAACTAGGCCCTGAGTTTTGGGCTTAGGTGTTTGTCTCTGCATTGCTCAATTTTAGCAAGAATTTTGCTAAGCCGATTTAACCAGAATACTCCATCGTTGATATCTGATCAATCCCTGTACCTGATGAAATTCCTCATTCCCATCATGCCCTAGGTCATGCCTGATCATGTTGATTGGTCTTCAGCAAGAATCATGTTATTTTAGCCAGAATCTCTCCTTGCCTCAATGTTTCCTCTTAGTAATTTTCCATCCACTGACCTTCACCCTACTTCTTTGCTGTAAATTCCCACTTTTCCTTGTTGTATTCAGAGTTTAGCCTGATTTTTCTTTTCTACCACAAAAACCCATTGTATAGTCCCCACCCTCAAAAAAAAAAAAAGAAAAAAAAAAAAAGCCTTCCTTACTATCTGTAACAAGTGTCACGAATAATTTTTCCTTTAACGGTTTTGGTGCTACAACTTGAATAGTATCAGAATGGACTCACAGACCCTGTCACTCTGGACCTTAAGTGTGCATTCTTACTGAAACCTTTGTCTTCTTGTGACCAATTGATTAGGAATCTATTGAATCAGTCAGATTCCTGAACCATTGGTCTGGATAAACATTTGATGAAACTGGGAAGGTGAGATTTTTAATTCTTAAGATTCTGAGTATACTCTTTGAAGCTGGATTGGAAGCCTAGTTTTCTTTGTTTGAAAGTCTCTTCTGATCTGGAAATTCATCCTTCCTGATACCTCATTAAAATGGGAGTGATCCATTCCCTGACTTCTGGGATAGAGAATTTTTTACAATACAGAATAGAGAGGCTCTTTCTGAGTCCTCTCTATTTTCTTCTCTTTGATCTTGCCTCTACTATGCGAACTTCTTGGTAAACTAAAACCTCCCTGTTCAACTTCTGCTGACTACATACTCTGCCAAGTCTCCTCACTCTCTTTTTGGCATAATTTTGCTCTTGATAATTTGGTACTTCAGTGACCTCTTTGAGAAACTTAAGATCTTGCCAAACTGCCTCCTCTGAAACTTCTCCTTTTTGATCACCTCCTCTCCTCCTTCCTCCTCTTACCATCTTCTCTCTTCCCTTCAGTTTCCTGGATGACTTTGCTATGTCCCGCTTCAAGCCCCTACTCCACAAACTCTGTCCACACCTGTTAGGCTTTTCCTTTCCTGAGCTTCCTGTAGTCCCTTGAACATTAGGTCCCTTGCCCTCATCAGAACCTCTCAAGAGGCTCAGGGTACCCTCAAAGCCAGCTAGCTGAGGCTGAAAAGGGAAAAGGCTAATTATAAATGAACTGGGTATTTTGTGAACTCAGATGGGCTTTGAAGACCTCCAGACAGTTGTTTTTTGTCTCTTCAATAGCATATAGGCTTTATATGAATACACCTCTGGGCAAAAGAAAATGTTAAACATCTTCTCCATGGAGATCAGTTTAAAAAGAAAAACAGGCTTTTTCCATTATTGAGTAGGTAAATGTCTCATTTTTTTTTGTCAGAAATGTAATTCATATACATATAAAATTCATACAATTCATATAAAAGGTGTAGATAAACAAGTGTCACTTGATTCGTGGATAACCTTTTAGAATACGAACTATTTCTGTTTGTACCCATCTGTATGTATATGTATGTATGTTATATATATGTGATACTTTTCCTACCTCTAGATGTTGTTCCCAAATGATAAAATCATTTAGTGGAGTTCTATTCAAATTGGCTTAGAGATAAGCACTTATATCAATATTTCTTAAATTCTCAGAAATATAGGAATAAACTAGGTGTTTTTCAAATTCGCATGGGTTGAGTATATCTTTGGTAAGTAGGATTAATATTGTTTTAAAATAGCTATGTCTTCTGAGTTATTAGAATTAGGTGTAATACAAGCATGCATTTGTAGTCTACTTGGGTTTACCAGTCAAATAAGATTACAAAAGGAAAATAACTTGAGATGATGGTTAGCACTGTTTGGTGCTATAGTATATCTGCCTGAAAACAGTCTTCGAAATCATTTTGAATTTTTGAAAACCTTAGAGTTACACTAGGTTAAGCAAAGTAATAGACATTTATTAATACCTCCAGCTAAGATAAACTACAGAAACATTCACTACTAAGCAAAAGTTTAAATTGATAGACTTTGGGCATCTTGTTTTTATATAACATACAGACATTAAATTTATATGAGTCTGTCACTAAACATGTTCTTTTTGCCGCATTGAAATATTGTATACAAAGTAAAATGTACCTATATAATTGCAAAATGACATATGCATAAAATTTTCTAGCCTCCTACAGAATACTGGTATATGAGAGATGATTCAAAACAGTCTTCCTTTTTCCTAGTTTTGTCTGTAAAAAAAAAAGGTTAGTGATGGTTAAGAATTTTAACCAACAAACTTAAAGCTGCTAGAAATAATCAGGGTGAAAATAAACAACTTTACAGAAAAAGTACGAGGTGTGAAGAATGTGTTTTGTTGAAAAAAAAAATTTTACATCAAAGTAGAATGACTCATTGACCCAGAACAAGAAAGAGGAATATATCATAAACACACACAAACAAAATAACCTGTATGGATATAAGGAAGTTATAAAAAATTTACAGAAAAGAGATCTCAAGTAGTCAAGCTAGCTAAGATTTGAATTGATTTATTTATGTTTTCTTAATGAGCCTTGACATCAAAAGTATACTAATGCCAAACCCAGATTGGTTTTTATCTGTTAAAATGAAAACACTATCTTTGATTATTGGTCTCTTAATAAGAGCTTGTAAAAGGGTTTTTCCATTTTTAGTAACTTGCTTAGGAAACCAAGATTCTGTGTCTTATTAGAATAATTTCCTGTGCTTTATGTTAACCCTTACCTTGTCCTTAGTTGAAAAGGCTGAGACTTCACAGGTTTTTTTTTTTTTTTTTTTTTTTGAGACGGAGTTTCGCTCTTGTTACCCAGGCTGGAGTGCAATGGCGCAATCTTGGCTCACAGCAACCTCCACCTCCTGGGTTCAGGCAATTCTCCTGCCTCAGCCTCCCGAGTAGCTGGGATTACAGGCACGCGCCACCGTGCCCAGCTAATTTTTTGTAATTTTTAGTAGAGACGGGGTTTCACCATGTTGACCAGGATGGTCTCGATTTGTTGACCTCGTGATCCACCCGCCTCGGCCTCCCAAAGTGCTGGGATTACAGGCTTGAGCCACCGCTCCCGGCCGACTTCACAGGTTTTAAAGCAGTAAAGTTTTTAAAAAATATTTTTGAATATTTTGCCTTCCTAAAATCAAATCTGAAATCCTCTTGTTCTTGAACAAACTTTGAAATTTCCCAGAGGTCTTCAATGGATTTATTCTTTCACCTTTCCGAAGTTAAAAATGATTCACTTTATTTGAAATGTTAAGCTGCATAAAAGGCATTGGCAAATAAGAAAAGATGCTTAATCTTCCCAATGTATATTTGTGTGGGTAAGTCCTATTAATATAAGTATTTCAGAAGTTGTCTGAAGTTCAGGGAAATTTGTCAGTACTCTTGTTAATGATAGGTTCAGTACCATGCTATTGATCACAAATCTGGTTATTACTTTAAGATATTATATTTCACAGAGACAACCACATTCTCTTGTTAAATAAACTATAAAATTTTTAGCCATGGCCATTTTAAGACTTTTTTGGTATTCACAGATAGTTTTTGTTTTATTCTGATGCTTTCCAAAACTTTTTGCAGCCAAAAAGGAATGTTTAGTTTTTCTTCCCATCTTATCCCTCCAAAATTTAGAAATGGTTTTTGAATATTTTTATTTTCATGGCAATAGAATTATTTTCATAAACTCAATAAGAATATATTCTCCTTATAGCAGGACATAATTGGAAACACTGATTATATAACCAAGGCTTTGACAGGAATGTCACATTTGAAAAGGAGAACTTGCATAGAATCTGATTTAAGGAACTTAAGTTGACTTTATAGAGCCAAAATATACAAAGTTCTCTTGGAAAAGTGACTAGTACCTGGCTTATAGGGTTCTCAGCCTTAGAGATAAATAACGAAGGTCACTTCCTGGCAAGTCAAGGATACTCAGAATGTCTTGCGGACCTTGAGAGGGGAGTAATTTATCCAGATCCAAGATATTGCAGGTGAAATCTGGTGATAAGTTCTTGGCTTGGCGTCTTAAATTCAAGTGGCTTCTAAAAGGCTAATCTGAGATTCTTTATGAAAATTTCTAGCACAGAAAATTCAAAAGGCCTATGTGGGCAATTACCATTCTTATTACCCTTATGTCAATAATTAGGCTACATCTAATGAGATCAGACTTATCTTGTAAATAAAAATAATCTTACTTTGGTTATAGTTGATCAAAAAGGATGGTTACCATAGAAAGAATTTCCCCCACAAAGGAAATTATAAAATACTACTGTGAATTCTCAATTCTTCTAATTTCCTCCAATATCTGACTACAACTCTTCAGATTAACATTTTCATTTTTTTTTTATTCTGCCATCCTGATTTGGCATCACTGCGAACTAAAATTTCCCTTTTACCTGAAGCCTTGCAAGTTGAAGCTGATTGACCTGAAATGAAATAAACTCCAAAGAAATCATCATGATAGATATAGATGGGCAACCTTTGTGCGAGTTGCTGTGCGGACCATCTAAAAAGTTCACTGAAACCTCCAATGGCATCACCAAAGACATTTAAACTATATACCAGGAAATTCACTGGGTTCCCTCCTCCATCCTCACTCACCATCTAAAGAGGCTTCAAGCCCATCATCTATCAATAGAAATCTAGACTCACTGCCCTCTGGACTCAGAAACTGGGTTTCTAACTATTAATGTTTTTTTCATATAAATTTTCTGCATTAAATGCATGACTGCTCATGCCATCCAGCAAATACCTTTAATACCAATTCCTATCAGTTGATTCATCTATTCCTTAATAAACAGAAGGTGACTGCATGAAAAAATGGACTTACATTCTTCACAGAAAAGAAGAATGTGTATTCTTTCTTTGAATAAGATGGGGGGACTAACAAAGATTCTCTCCTTGATCAAATTTGAATCAGCCTTTTTCTGAAGTCTTTTCTCAAGTAGGTCTTTATATTTGGGTCCATATTCATTTCTGCATTGACGAATTTTAGCAAGAATCCTCCTAAGTCAGTTTAGTCAAAATCTTGTATCCTCTTGGTAACTCACCACCTTTAATATCTAGTCAGATTCCTCACCTCATCTTATCCCATAGGTGATGTCTGTCACTTTGGCCTGGCTTCAGTAAGAATATTATTAGGTCAGTTTAGCCAGAATCTCTTACCTCTGATGTTTTCCCTGAGTAACCCTGAGTAATTTTGCTTCTACCAACTCAAACCCTACTCTTTGGATATAACTTCCTACTTTTCTTTGTTGTATTCAGTGTTGATCATGATGTACTACTAAACTTCACTTTACTAGTCCCCTCAAAGTATTTCTTATATCTTTAACAGATATCATTAATATTTGGTTGGTGCAAAAGTAATTGCAGTTTTGGCCATCACTTTCAATGAAAAAAAAAACTGCAACTGCTTTTGCACCAATTTAATTTTTATTTAACAAAATGTTCCTTTCTGCTGAAGTCCTTCATGGAAGAGAGCACACTTGTTCTGGATGTCTCGGGAGAACAGTCACAGTCAATGAGTTGAACCTCAGTAAGAAGAAAGATTGTGAATCTGTGTGTGTGTGTGTGTGTGTGTGTGTGTGTGTGTATCTATACTTACATCTGAATATATTCCTGATCATTTGAAAGGTATAAAAAGTAAACTTGTGTTGTGAAATAATAGCCTTCTTCATCCCTGAGAAGTTCAAAGAGAGGCTACTAGTCAGGAATGTTGCAGACACAATTTATTAAGTAGATGACTGGGTTGGACATATTACATAAACAAATATAAACAAATAAATACATAAACAAACCCCCAAAGTCCAGCATTTTGGATTCTAATTTCTGTGGTTCAATTAGAGTCAGTGCAGCCCATTGGAAATGATGATTAGATTTTGAGTCAGGAGAGCTGTCATCAGTGACTAGCTCAGTTATTAATTAGGAGTATGACTCTGAATAAGTCCTGTATTCTCACTGGGCTTCATTTCTTTCATCTGTAAAATGATGGGAATAATATCTGTCCACCAGGAAGTGCAGGTAAAATGAGAGAACAAGTACAACACCTAGGACATAGTCTGTACAGAATGGATCTTCCCCTTAATTCTATAGGTATTGTTTCTGAAACAGTTATCACCCAAGCAGCATTCTAAACTAGGAGGAAAGAGAGAGGATGGGAAGTATAAAAAGCACAGATATCCAGGGAACACAGTTGGCAGTAAACACTGCTCTATGCTACCACATGGCTTTTCTGTTTCTAATCCTACTTATGCCAGGATAAAATTGTCAAAAGCATGACAAGCAGATATTTTGTGCTTTCAGTTCAGATATCAGTCACTGAACTAACCAACAGGCAATAGAAATGCATCAGGCATGCAGTTCACAAAGATTTGCCAAGTGCCTAGTAGGAGCAATATGCTACATTCTGTTCTTATAATTTGGGGAGAAAAAAACACAGCTGTAGCCCAGAGGTAACATGTGGAATAATGAATTAAGATTTTAAAAGTATATTTCAAAAATAAACTGCCTTTCTTGAAATATATAATTAATCTTATCTTGCTTTCAACATCTTCCTGGTAAAGATCACTGTGGCAAGGGAAGCATCATGCGTAATTACTTTAAAATTGTCCTTTTTTAGAAAGTACATTAATATGTATTATACTGCTGCTGTCCTCAAAGTGAAAATAAAAGTTTTACCTGCTTCTTTTCTTTTTCTAAGACTTAATTTTTATAGATCTTTTTTTTTCTCCTTAAATTCACATGAATAGTTTGGGCAGAATTTTAGCCAAACAAGTTTGAAACCACCCTGTAAACTTTATAAAATGAATCAGGGAAGAAGGGAGGGGGAGAGATGGAAATAAACCAAGTTTGCAGCACATTCAGCATTGGTCATGAAGTCAGCTCACTCTCTGACCTGCTTCCTTATCGATGTGTGGTACCCGTGATCCCGGCATCATGTAGCTCCTATTACAAGATTCCACTTCCCCTTAAGTACTCTACAGACAATAGCTTGAACATTATGAAACACTAAATTTTCCATCTGAGATATTTTTTCAGGTCCTGCATACTGATGGAACACTAGCTTGTGTGCAGGACCCCACTGGTGCCAGCGGGTCTGAAGGACACCACTGACTCAGCTGATCTGAGGGACCCCACGAGAAGTGGACTCCCCAAAGAATGCAGTTTTCACATCCTGATGATTTTACCCTCCCCGCCCCTGACCAAACCACAACCCCAGTTCTCCAATCCTTCACCCACTATGATCCCCTTAAAAATCCCAGCCAAGAACTCCTTGGGGAGATGGGTTTGAGGATGTCCTCCCATCTCCATGCTTGGTGCCCCACAAAAATTAAACTGTCTCTGCTGCCTCCCTGCTGTCTGTGTCATTGGTCTGTTACTGTGCAGTGGACACATGAACATATTGGTCTTATAACAAGTAGATGAGTCCTCCGCAATGTGTTAGGAAACATTCTTAAATAAAAGAAAAAATCCAGATTTTTAAATACATAGACAAATACACCACATTGTTTTTGTTTGTTTGTTTTTGTTTTTTGAGACGGAGTTTTGCTGTTGTTACCCAGGCTGGAGTGCAATGGCGCGATCTCGGCTCACGGCAACCTCTGCCTCCTGGGTTCAGGCAATTCTCCTGCCTCAGCCTCCTGAGTAGCTGGGATTACAGGCACGTGCCACCATGCCCAGCTAATTTTTTGTATTTTTAGTAGAGACGGGGTTTCACCATGTTGACCAGGATGGTCTCGATCTCTTGACCTCGTGATCTATCCGCCTCGGCCTCCCAAAGTGCTGGGATTACAGGCGTGAGCCACCGCGCCCAGGCTACACCTCATTGTTAACAAAACCTTTTCTTTTTAAATTGAAGGCTTTATCATTTGGGGTTCAGTCAGGAGACAGAGATCACAAATTAATTTGAACAGAACACTTTATGTAAAGAATTATGAACCAATTATCTCAGGATTAACTTCTAAGTGTTAAAGATAGTCTAAGAAACAGGAAAAGCAGATATGCGGAATCAACTTATGCTTAGGGCTGATGTAGAGTACCTAAGTGTGAAAGGAAAATATCTTGGGCCCTCAAATCGCTAAGCTAAAAGGAAAATTCAAGCTGGGAACTCAAAGCTATTTCTCTGCTTACTGAAATAAATGCATATCTCATTGCCTTCGTTGCAAAAGCTAATGAGAAACTCAAAAGCATGCAAGCATTGTCTCTCACCTACCTGTGACCTGGAAGCCCCCTCCCCACTTCAAGTTGTCTCACCTTTCTGGACCAAGCCAATGTTCATTTTACACATATTAATTGATGTCACCTGGCTCCCTAAAATGTATAAAACCAAGCTGTGCTCTGACCACATTGGGCACATGTTGTTGGGACCTCCTGAGGCTGTGTCACAGGCAGGCATTCTCAACGTTGGCAAAGTAAAGTGTCTGAATTAACTGAAACCTGTTAACAAATTTTGGGGGTTCACCCAAGGAAGAAAACAAATTTAGAATATATACTCCCTACCTAAGGTAGGGATCCAGATGTTATGGGAGAAGGAGTGACTATATAGCCTATTGGATAGATGAGTATTACATGAAGGCATCACAGGCTGAGGCTGGTAAGCAGGAAACTGCCCATTGGAGTGCTGACAAAACTTTGTAGGACACTGCCTTCTAGGGTACTGAAAGTTACTAGCAAGCTGCCATTAGGGCAACTCTGAGACTGCTGGGAAACAGCTGTGGTGCTGATGAAGCTTGCTGGAAATCCTGCTGTGGAATTTGCACTGAACTTCTTGGGAAACTGGCTGTGGTGCTTGTGGATTTGTTCAGAAGGCTACCTGCTGAAATTAGACTGACCTCCCTGGAAAGCCCTCTCTGGTGCTGACAGATCTCCAGAGTTTCAGGGAAACTCACTGGGAGGTTGACATCACCAGGTGCCCTGCATAGAGACCAGCACTGCAGCAGTAAGAAAAGAGGAATATAGTGAAATCAGACAGAAGCCCCTTCCTCTGTAGTATCTTTCTTGCGTCCTCTACCAACAATTATAGTTTAACATCTCACCAGTTGGCAAAGATCTATGTTTACAGGATGTGGATTCAGTGTCATAAAGCAAGGCAATAAAAGATGGATTTGTTGCTGAGAGGCAATTTGTTGATAACTGACATAAAGAACACTAATTGCTTTCATTCATGGAAATCTGGGTGGGTTGCAATGAATTATGCAAATTAAAAGAAGTCTGCAGGCTGGGCCCAGTGGCTCACGCCTGTAATCCCAGTACTTAGGAAGGCCGAGGTGAGTGGATCACCTGAGGTCAGGAGTTCAAGACCAGCCTGACCAACATGGAGAAGCCTTTTCTCTACTAAAAATACAAAAAATTATCTGGGCATGGTGGTGCATGCCTGTAATCCCAGCTACTTGGGAGGCTGAGGCAGGAGAATCGCTTGAACCCAGGAGGCAGAGGTTGCAGTGGGCTGAGGTGCTGCCATTGCATTCCGTCCTGGGTAATGAGAGTACAACTGGGTCTCACCACCAACAACAAAAAACCCTGCAGTCTTTCACAATAGTTAAACTAATTCGCACTCCCACCAACAGCGTAAAACCATTCCTTTTTATCCACAACCTTATCAGCATCTGTTATTTTTGATTTTTTAATAATAACCATTCTGATTGGTGTGAGATGGTATCTCTTTGTGGTTTTGATTTGGATTTGTCAAATGACCCCAGTTGGCTGCATTTATGTCTTATTTTGAGAAGTGTCTCGTTCAGGTCCTTTGTCCACTTTTTAATGGAGTTGTTGGTTTTTGTTTTTTAAATTTATTTAAGTTCCTCATGGATGTTGGATATTAGACCTTTGTCAAATGCATAGTTTGCAAAAATTTTCTCCCATTTTGTAGGCTGTCTGTGTGTTCTGTTGATAGTTTCTTTTGCTGTGTAGAAGCTCCTTAATTTAATTAGATTTGTCAACTTTTGCTTTGTTGTAATTGCTTTTGGCATCTTTGTCATGAAACCATTGCCTATGTTTATGTCCTGAATGGCTGCCTATGATAAAGCCTAATCATAAGTATAATAGCTCAAATTCAGGGGTATCCTTGACCTTACAACTCACATACTGTATGTCATCTACAGTTACATAACAAATCACTCCAAAATTTAGAAGCTTAGAACAACCCACATTTATTCTCTTGCAGTTTCTCTAGGTCTAGACTCTGGTAATGGTTTAATGAGTCTTCTGCTTCAGAGTCTTTTATAAGACAGCAATCAATGTATAGTTGAGACAATAGTTTTCTTTGAAGGTTTGAATGTTTCCAAAATTATGCACATGATTCTTTACAAATTGATATTCTCAAGGGTATTTGGATCAAGAGCTTAAGTTCCTTACTGACTATTGGCTGACATCTACTCTTAGCTCCTTGCCACATGAGCCTCTCCAGCGGGTAACTCAATATATGGCATTTTGTTTCATCATAGTAAATACATGAGATGAGTCAGAAAGAATGCCAGAAGATAAAAGTCACAGTCTTTTGTAGTCTAATTTTGGAACTGATATCCCATGCTATTGCCATATTCTACTTGTTAGAAGAAAGTCACTAGGTCTAGTCCACACACAAGGGAGGGATAGCACAAAGGTATAGGGACATGAAGATCTTTGTAAGTCATTTCAAAAGCTGTCTACCAGAAAGTTTCTTATGAGGATTTAATAAAATAATGGCCATGGAAATACTTAACATAGGTGTTTTTTTTTTTTTTTTGCATGACTAGGGTTATTAGTCCAAAGGTACAGTTTTTTTAAAAAATTTCTAAGTTAAATTTCTGTTCTAGTAAATTAACTGGTTCTTTCGTTGCATTTTGTAATTGGAAGTTGACTTGGCACTAGTTAATTACACTTTGGGAACTGCAACGAGCCATGCCAAATCCCTGAACACCAGGCATTAAGGTTGATGTAATTATTTCCAGGGTCAGGCATTGCAGGTTTTTACTGCCTGGACATAGAAAATTGATTCCCCATTATTTTCTCATTTATTTGTTTTGTCACTGGCTCAATTTCTGAGCCAAACTTTTGCTGAACTGTTGAAAATATACCTTGTCTGTTAAGCCAGTTCCTTTGGCCAGCCTTCTGAGAAAGTACTACACTTGACACAGGACTTACTTATCTCTGTTTATAGTGTGTGTGTGCCTGGGATGGGGGTGGGGGCGGAGGCTGGGGGGAAGCTTATGCCACACTGTATTACACTATTCTTTTTTCTGTGTGATTTTAGAAAACTTTTATGGAAATTGTAACACACATGTAAAAAAATACACATATCTTAAGTTATTACCCTCTTCTTAACCAGTGTTCTAAAATTACCCATCATGACTTGTGGAAAAATGGATGACCATGCATTGTCAATGTTTCACAGAAATATAGGATGATTCAGTGAAAGTATATGTGTGTGTGTGTGTGCGCCTGTGTATATATATACACGTATATAAATATACATATATATATACACGTATATAAATATACATATATATACACGTATATATATATATATATACACACAGGCACACACACATATAAACACACACACATGCATATATACACACACATATACAGATATACACACAGACATATGCATTGTATATGTGTGTGTATATATCATATATATAATAGACACATGCACACATACATACATGTAGTATGATGACAAGCATAGAAATAGGCACTTAAGAATAATAATCAGAAAGTCCTAGCCAGATCAATCATGTGAGATAAAGAAAAAAGGCATGCAAATAGGAAAAGGAGAAGTCAAATTATTTCTTTTGCTGACAATATGATTCCATACCTAGAAAACCCTGAAGACTCTGCCAAAAAGCTCCTAGAACTCATAAAAGGCTTCAGTAAAGCTTCAGCCTACAAAATCAATGTAGAAAAATCAGTAGTATTTCTATATACCAATAACTTTCCAGCTGAGAGCCAAATCAAGAATACAATACTGTTTACAATAGCCACAAAAAAAAAAATACAATGCCTAGGAATACATCTAACCAAGGAGATGAAAAATCTCTATAAGGAGCGTTACAAAATACTACTGAAATAAATTAGAGATGACACAAACAAATGGAAAACCATTTCATGCTCATGGATCGGTACAATCGATATCATTAAAATTGCCATATTGTCCAAAGCAGTTTACAGACTCAACAGAATTCCTGTCAAATTACCAGTGTTATTTTTCAGAGAATTAGATAGATAAAATTCATCAAGAATTCATATAGAACAAAAAAAATTCCAAATCACCAAAGCAATCCTAAGCAAAAAGAACAATGTTGATGAATCACATTACCCAACTTCAAACTATGCTATAAGGCTACCGTAACCAAAACATATGGCACTTGTAAAAAACAGATACATAGAAAAATGAAATAGAATGGAGAATACCAAAACAAATCTGCACACCTATAACCATCTAATCTTTGACAAACTTGACAAACATAGGAAATGCAGAATAGACTCTCTCCACATCTAATAAATTATGGTTGGATAACTGGCTAGCCAAACGCAGAAGAGTGAAATTAGACCCCTATTTTTACCACATAAAAAATCAACTCAAGATGGACTCAAGATATAAATATGAGATATGAACTATAAAATTCCTACAGGATAACCTAAAAAACACCATTCTGGACACTGGCCTTAGCAAAGAATTTATGACTAACTCCTTAATAGCAATGTCAACAGAAAAACTGACAACTGGGTGCTAATTAAACTAAATAACTTTTTGCACAGCAAGAGAAACTGTCAACAGAATAAATAGACAACTCACAGAATGGGAGAAAATATTTGCAAACTATGCATCCAACAAGGGTCTAATATCCAGAATCTATAAGGAAGTCAAACAATAAGAATAACAAGTAGTGGCTCAAGCCTGTAATCCCAGCACTTTGGGAGGCCGAGGCGGGTGGATCACGAGGTCAACAGATCGAGACCATCCTGGTCAACATGTTGAAACCCTGTCTCTACTAAAAATTACAAAAAATTAGCTGGGCACGGTGGCGCGTGCCTGTAATCCCAGCTACTCAGGAGGCTGAGGCAGGAGAATTGCCTGAGCCCAGGGGGCAGAGGTTGCGGTGAGCCGAGATAGCACCATTGCACTCCAGCCTGGGTAACAAGAGCAAAACTCCGTCTCAAAAAAAAAAAAAAAAGAATAACAAGTAACCTAACAGAAAAGAGAAAAAGGCGTGAAAAACATTTCTCAGAAGAAGACATACAAGCAGCCAAAAAACATATGAAAAATTCTCCTTAGTGCTAATCATAAAAGAAGTACAAATCAAAACCATAATAAAATACTATCTCACATCATTCAGAATGGCTATTATCTAAAAGACAAAAAATAACATATGCCGGTGAGGCAGTGGAGAAAAAGAAACATTTATACATTCTTGATGAAAATGTAAAGTAGTTTGGCCTCCGAAAAGCAGTTTGGGGGTTTCTCAAGTAAGTAATTTAAAAGATAACTACAATTTGACCCAGTAGTGCCATTACTGGGTATATATCCAAATGAAAATAAATTGTTCTACAAAAAAGACCCACACACTCATATGTCCATATGCAATGGACATACAAATGTATCAACTTAGGTGCCAATGAATGATGAATTTCATAAGGAAAATGTGCTTCATATACATCATGGAATTATATGCAGCCACAAAAAAGAATGAAACTGTATCTTTTGCAGCAATATAGATGGAGCTAGAAGTCCTCATCCTTAGCAAATTCTCACAGAAACAGAAAACCAAATACTGCATGTTCTGACTTATAAGTGGGAGCTAAACATTGGGTACAAGTGGATATAAAGATGGGAATAATACACATTGGGTACTACTGGAGAAAAGAAAAAGGAAGGCAGGCAAGGCTGAAAACTGCCTGTCAGGCACTATGCTCACTACCCGGGTAATAGGATCATTCATATCCTAAATCTCAGCATCATGCAATATACCCATGTAATAAACTGCACATGTACCCCCTGAATCTAAAAGTTGAAAAAATTTTTAAAGAAAAATAACCAGTGATTCTGGAACTAATTTTTATATAAGTCTTAACTGGTAAACCAACCATGGAACCTAAGAATGGCTATGAAGTCGGAAAGATTATTTAGCAAAGAAAATATTTAAAATGATTAACAGTTTTTCTGTGAAGACTAAATTCAGATTCCTGTACTAGTGAAACTTCGTCATTTTTGAGGTCAGTTTCATTAACCTTGCTCTCTTTTGGTCATGGTAGACAATTGCTCTGTACAGCAGGACAGGAATTTGTAATGTTGCAATAGTTCATGAAGAGTCAGTTATATTATTGGACCTCTACATGCATATGGAACTCCTTATTCCCAATAGCAGTTGTTAACGCATAATCCCTCATGAGTTTAAATTCTACCCAAATCGTGGAGCTTCTTTAGGTTTGTTGCAAGAGTCTCGCTTTAATAGTTTCCTACTGTCTCATCTCAAATTTCATACCATTATTTCATATAAACTAAAAGCAAATTCCTATTGTTTTAGTTAAAAATGACAAGGAGTCACATTTAGGCAAGGCTTTTAAAAGGTTTGCAAGGAGGTTTTCCAGTTATGTTATTCACTGCCTGATTTTGTCTTTCTGGATTCACTATTACAAGGGTCTTAGGAATGATGCTTCCATTATCGAGGGATATATGATTGAGAAATGAAAATATGAATCTTACAGGAAGCTTTTCTACCTTTTAAGAATCCAAGGCAGTTTTTTTGTCAGTAGACAAGGTGATGGTTACAAGTGAATTAAACTAGGAAGAAAACTCAGGTTATATCCTATCACAGATTTCAAGTACATATCTAATGCAGTATTATTGACTATAGTCACATTGCTGTACATTAGCCTTTCAGAGCTCCTTCATCTTGCATGCTGAAACTTTGTACACCTTGTCCAACATCTGTGTCTACTTCTCTACAACCCTGAGAAACCATCATCCTACTCTCAGCTTGCATGAATTGGTCTATTTTAGATTCCACTTATAAGCGAGATACTTGAAATAAACATCAAAGTGTACATCATATGTGTGTGTTTGTGTATTTGTTAATGATACATCAATAAAGCTGGGAAAAAATAAGGGAATGGTAAAAGTTTAGGGAAAAAAAGAGAAATGATTCATTCCTGCCTTGAAAAGAATACCATCTAACATGTCCTTCACATGCCTAATGTTGCATCCATCCCAACTGTTGTAAAATACTTCTAGGATAACCCCTAAGATTCCTGTTCCTATTGTAAACAGTGCTGCAATGAACATTCGTGTACATGTGTCCTTATAGTAGAACGATTTATAGTCTTTTGGATATATACCCAGTAATGGGATTGCTGGGCCAAATGGAATTTCTATTTCTAAGGCCTTGCTTGAGGAATCGCCACACTGTCTTCCACAATGGTTGGACTAATTTACACTCCCACCAACAGTGTAAAAGTGTTCCTTTTTCTCCACATCCTCTCCAGCATCTGTTGTCTCCAGATTTTTTAATGATCGCCATTCTAACTGGCGTGAGATGGTAACTCAATGTGGTTTTGATTTGCATCTCTCTGATGACCAGTGACGATGAGCATTTTTTCATATGATTGTTGGCCTCATATATGTCTTCTTTCGTAAAGTGTCTCTTCATATCCTTTGCCCACTTTTGAATGGGCTTGTTTGTTTTTTTCCTGTAAATCCGTTTGAGTTCTTTGTAAATTCTGGATATCAGGCCTTTGTCAGATGGGTAAACTGCAAAAATTTTTTCTGATGCTGTTGGTTGCCGATCCACTCTAGTGACTGTTTCTTTTGCCGTGCAGAAGCTGTGGAGTTTCATTAGGTCCCATTTGTCTTTACAATAGCAAAGACCTGGAATCAACCCAAATGCCCATTGATAATAGACTGGATTGGAAAAATGTGGCACATATACACCATGGAATATTATGCAGCAATCAGAAATGATGAGTTTGTGTCGTTTGTAGGGACATGGATGATCTGGAGAATGTCATCCTCAGCAAACTGACACAAGAACAGAAAATGAAACACCGCATATTCTCACTCATAGGCGGGTGATGAAAAATGAGAACACATGGACACAGAAAGGGGAGTACTAAACACTGGGGTCTATTGGGGGGAAAAGGGAAGGGCCAGTGGGAGGGGGAGGTGGGGAGGGATAGCCTGGGGAGAAATGCCAAATGTGGGTGATGGGGAGAAGGAAAGAAAAGCACACTGCCATGTGTGTTCCTATGCAACTGTCTTGCGTGCTCTGCTCATGTACCCCAAAACCTAAAATCCAATAAAAAATTAAAAAAAAAAAAAGATTCCTGTTCCTCCCTTACCCAACCCCAAAATACATATACTGTACAATCTCTCTGTGAGTGTGCACGGAGCATGTGAATATGATTGATGTCACTACTTCTGTGATTAGGTTACATTGTAAACTGATTTGGGAACAGTTTACAAAGGTGAAGAGATTTAAGCAGATCTTATTAAGGTCCCAAATCAGTTTAAGTTGATCAAAGGGGAAATTTCACATGTGGACCTGGCATAACCGGTGAGCCTTTAAAAGAGTTTCTAGAGTTCAGAGATTTGAAGCAGCAGATTTTCTCTTTCTTTGTGTTGCTGGCCTTGAAGCAACCTGCCATAAATTCTAGAGCTGTAAGGAAATGAATTCTGCCAGTAACCGCAGGAGTTTGGAAGAGTGCTCCAACCCTCAGAGAGGACCACAACCCTAACTGACACCTCGATTTCAGGTTGATGAGACTCTGAGCAGAAGACCAATTAATCCAGGCACACATTCTGGAGCGACAGAAACTATGAAGCAATACAAGTCTGCCATTCTCAGCTACCAAATTTGTAGAAATTTGTTATACAGACATTGATAATGAATACAAATTTTGGTATCTGGAAGTAGAATGATGCTGTAAAAAAAGTACTTACAAAGTAGGAGTGGTTTTAATACTAAACAGTAGTTAATGCAAGAGTAAGTTAGAAGAACATGATGGAGAATGCATCAATGGCCTTGCATATAGTGCTGGAATTGTTGACCACAGGAAGGCTGCTGGTGAGGGCTTAGAAAAAAATGAGGAACATGTTATTGAAAAGTAGAAGAAAAGAGATCCTGGTTATGTAGTGATAAAGAACATAGTGAAGTTACATGGAAAACAGAACTTGTAAACAATGAAGTTGATTTTGTGGCTAAGGAAATTTCCAGAGTCAGGGCTGCCACCTGGCTGCTTTTTTGTAGCAAAATGTGACAAGGAAGAGAGAAATTGAGGGGAGAACGGTTAAACAAAAGGAACTAGGATGAGACAACTTAAAAAATTTCAGCCTCTCAGATGGTAAAAGTCAGAAATGACAGCTGAACATGTGGCATAAAGAAATGGCTGAGTATGTAACTGTTCAAGCTTTTACTAAAACTTCTGAAAGATCAAAAGGTCAGAATATTCAGTCATATAAAAGGTCATTTCACAGAAATTAAGTACGTGCCTTAAGACACCCTCAATCAAACCAGAGGGACTGTAGGAAACTTAAGAGCCGTGTCTCTCAGCTGTCTCATTAGGAGCCAAAGACAAAGGATTATCCGGGAAAAAACATGGTAGGTGTGGCTTTTGTCTAATGGGGTGAAACCCAATACAATCAATGCAAGATTTTCACCATTCTTGAGAAAATTATTTCAACAGAGGCACTGCCAAGTTGAACTAGAAGGTTTAGAAAATATAAAATGAAATAAGGCTGTCAGAATCCCAAGATTCTACTGGCAGGAAGTTGGCTAACAAAACCACTGTACTCAGCTGAGAAGAACATCCTTTCCTATAAAGGGAATGACTCAGTGGGCAGAACCAAGGGTCTTGAAGAAGCAACTGAAAGCCAAGGAGGATTATTCTCAGGATTTGAAACCCAGTCAAGGAACTCTAGCTGGATTTCAGAACTGTTATGGACAAGTGAGTCCTTTCTGCTTTCTATTTCTTCCCTATTTTGAACTGGAATGTTTATAACTATTGTCATCTGCCTGTCCTACCTTTTTATGTTGAGTGAAGTACATAGAGGGTAAATAACTTAGTGCTTTAGTTTAACAGGTGTGCTTATGGCCAGAAATGGAGCCCCAGCTGCTGTACTTGACAGATTACATCTGGGAGCCTCTTGCTCACTTGTATCTGATTTAAATGATGAGGTTTTGAACTTTGGGCTGGTGCTAAATAGCATAAGATTCTTAGGAATCTTTGGAAAATATGAATGTATTTTGCAAGTGTGAAGGAAGTGATTTAGTAAGAGCTATGGAGTGGACTGTTGTCAGCAAAACTCTAAGATGGCTCCTAAGATTTCCACTCCCTGGCATAAAAACTATATATAATACTCTTCCTTGAATATGGGCAAGATCTGTGAATATGATGGATATCACTCTTATTATTAGGTGCATTATATAGTGACCTCAAGGGATTTTTGCAGATATAAAGTTAATTTATAGGATTATTATTATTATTATTTGACCTAATCAGGTGATTCCTTAAAAGAGGGTCTAGAAGTCAGAGATTTTCCTATTGGTCTTAAAGGAGTAAGCTACCCTGCTGTCCAGGACCTGTGAGAGAGCCATGTGGCAAGGACCTAAGGGTGGCATCAAGCTACTGAGAGGAGCCTCAGCTTATAAGTAGCAAAGAAATAGGGACCTCAATCTTACAAATTCAGTAACTGAATTCTGCTAACAACCGTGTGATCTTAGAAGAGAACCCTGGGGTCCATAAGGGCATGCAGTCTAGCCATAACCTTGATTACAGCCTTGTGAGATCCCGAGCAGAGGATCCAGTAAGCCTGTGCCTGGACTCCTGAACCACGGAAACTGTGAGATTATAAATGGATGTTGTTTAAAGTTACTGCATATGTGGTAATTTTTCACATAGCAATAGACAACTAATTCTGTATCATTCAAGGTTCAGCTAGAGGAGCAGAATCAGTAGGAAATGGCTTCGTAATTTGTGGAGCTGGCTGAAGAAGTCTGAATTCTGTAGGGCAGGCAGGCAGGCAGGAACAATCACAAGTCCTTTATTGGATGTACACATTGAAAATGTCTTCTACTCTGTGGCTTGTTCTCATCTTTTGGAAAAATTTTTTTCTTTGTGGTCAGTGATTGTTATGTCCTATTTATGATTGCCTAGTCCAATGCAATGAAGCTAGTCACCTGTATTTACTTCAAAAATCTTTATTATTTCACCTTTTACATTTAGATATACGCAATATCTGGAGTTTAATTTCTTGTATTTTATGAGGTAGTGGCAATAGCGATTGTTTTCAAAATGAGTATCTGGTGCCATTTATTAAGAAGAATGTACTTTTTATATTATACTGCAGTGATATGCTTGTTACAAATTATTCCTTTACAATATATGTATGCCTATTTCTAGAACTTGTATAATGCTCCATGAATCTATTTGTCTGTGCTGTGTCAATATCACAATGCCTTAATATCTATGGCTCTGAAATATAAATCAGTATGTGTTAGTATATGTCCCCAACTTTTAAAATGTAGGATTGCCTTGCGTATCATTGATCCTTTAATTTCTTAAAATTTATAATTTGCTGGTCACTTTCTACAAAATAATTCTGAGATTTTACTTGGTGTTGCATTTAATCTAAAGATCAATTTGAGGCTACTTGACATCGTTAGAATATCGAGTCTTCCAATTCATGAAAGCGGTATATCCTTCCACTTATTTAGGAATTCTTAAATTCTCTCAATATTTTATAATTTGTAGTCTTGCATTTAAATATGCTTTAGATTTCTCCCTGGGTGCTGTATATTTTTGATGCCACTATAAATTCTGTCATTTAAAATAATTATTCTACTGTATTGTTACTTGTATACAATTATTCAATAAATCATGTATATTGACATATTCAGTGATCTTACTAAATTCACTTATTACTTTCAATAGTTTATATGTTCTTTTGAATTTTTTACAAATGCATTTATAAAGTATATGTAGCAAGCCAGCTGCATTCTAAGATACTAGCTATTGGGGGACAAATGAGCCTTTAGAGTTATTTTGATTTGGCTTTCTTTTTGAGGGGAAAGAGGCACATAGATACAGATAAAATTAATTATAAAAAATTGTACAATTCTGTGTGGCTAATAAAGTAAAATCCTGAAAGAAAGAGAATTTTGTAGAAAATATATGTATCCTAAAATTGGTCCAAAGACTTTTTCTAGCTTCACAGGCATGAGTCTCATTCATAACAAGGTTACTTCCCTGACCAGGAAGTTTCCTTTGTCACAGAGTGGCACAGATTCTCTAGCTCCTACCCTGCCGCCTTCCTAGTGTGGTATATGTTAACATTTAGGGTTGAGAACTAAAAGGAAAATCCTAAGACACCCAACTAAATGAATGGACAATTTCTTGGTCAAGTATGCCCCAGAGAAATCTTAAAAACTAAATTCCTGGGCGTGACGAGACAGAAGGTCAGACATTATCCTCCCCAACCTTCTGTGGTTTAGACCCAAGAGTGACCAGCAATCACGTTAAAATAGAGACCAAAAGACTGACAGAATGGACCATTTGTGGAAAGAAGATACCAAATTATAAACGAGACTTAAGATTATGCCAGGCAAGTGTGTGAAGTCATACACCCCTACACTTAAAGGATAAACTATGTTCTAACTGCCATAAAGTTTCAGGTTTTTTTTTTCCTCTTGATACTAAACAAGTACTGGCCTCAAGATAAGGAATTGCAGCTCATCCACTGCCAGACACAGACTCACATCCTGATCTATAAGCCAGAATTATGGCTTTGTGGTTTTTTTCTTGTACACTGTTTGGCTGTTTTTTTTTTGGTTGATTGATTTGCAAACATGATTTCATTATTTTTTATGGCTTCATAGTATTCCATGGTGTATATATACCACATTCTCTTTACCCAATTGAACACTGATCAACACATAGGTTGATTCCGTGACTTTGCTATTGTGAATAGTCCAGCAATAGACGTGTGAGTGCAAGTGTCTCTTTGTTATAAGGATTTATTTTCCTAAGCAGTGTGATTGCTGGGTGAATGTTAGTTCTGTTTAGTTCTTTGAGAAATCTTTATACTGATTTCCATAGGGATTGAACTAATTAAGCTTTTCACCAGCCGCATATAAGCATTCCTTTTTTTCTACATCCTCACCAACATATGCTATTTCTGGACTTTTTAATAATAGCCCTTCTAACTGGTATAAGATGGTACCTCACTGTGGTTTTACTTTGCATTTCTGATAATTAATGATGTCAAACATTTTTTTCATGTTTGTTGGCTGGGTGTAGGTCTTCTTTGAGAAGTGTGGTTCATGTGCTTTGTCCACTTTTTAATGGGATTATTATTATGTCTCACTCTGTCACCCAGGCTAGAGTGCAGTGGCTCAATCTTGGCTCACTGCAACCTCCACCTCCTGGGTTCAAGTAGTTCTCCTGCCTTAACCTCCCAAGTAGCTTGGACTACAAGTGCACACCACCATGCCTGGCTAATTATTTTAGTAGAGACGGGATTTCACTGTGTTGCCCAGGCTAGTCTCAAACACCTAAGCCCAGGCAATCTGCCCTCCTTGGCCTCCCAAAGTGCTAGGATTATAGGTGTGAGCCACCTTACCCAGCTGGGATAATTTGTTTTTATCCTGTTGACTTAAGTTCCTTATAGATTCTGGATACTAGTCCTTTGTCTAATGCATATTTTCAAATATTTTCTCCCATTCTGTAGGTTGTTCATTTATTCTGTCGTTTGTGTGTGTGTGCAGAAGCTATTTAGTTTAATTAAGTACCATTTGTCTATTTGCGGTTTTGTTGCATTGCTTTTCAGGTCTTAGAAATTATTTGCTCAGGCCAATGCCAAGAGGGGTTCTTTCCTAGGGTTTTTTCCTAGGATTTTAATAGTTTTAGGATTTTTGTTGTCATTGTTATTTTGAGACATGGTCTCACTCTGTGGCCCAGGTTGAAGTACAGTGGCATAATCTCAGCTCACTGGAGCCTCATCTCACTGGTCAATATTAGAATAGATAATTTTCTAATCACCTTTTAAATAAGACTAGACTTTACAAACTTTTAATATCTCTAAGTTGATACAAACCTGTTAATAGTACTGTCTCTTTTGCCTACAGATATAGCCTCCAAAATAGCAGTAAATATTCAATTATTGCCTAGATATTGAGTTAAAAAGAGAAAATCTACAAGTCTCTTTGTATGAAAGTAAATTTATTTTTCTTTTTCCTTTTTGCATGTTTTGGTGTTATACACGATCACTGTTTTCAAAACTCTTTTATCTCATTTTATAATCATTGAAACTAAGCAAAAAAGCACTTGTAGTACTGTTCCGGTAAGTGAACCAGCGAGGACAGGGGATCTACCTAAGGTTCTTAGTAACTATCACATTTTAATTATGTGTCTACCACAGCAGCCTCTCTCATGCCACTCCTGTATATAATGTCAGGAGCTAGTTCTCGGAGCAAGTTTGAATAACAGCGATAGAGAGCTATTTCTCAGAAACAAATGTTAAGAAACTAACACATGGCATACTCATGGCTCAGCTTTTTTTGTTGTTCTTAACTAGACCGCTGCACTTAACAGTAAATCCTCTCCTGGGCTCACAGCTGGTACTGCAAACACTGCTAATTGGAGAGACTGAAGTGTGAAACTAAATATATATGTTGTCATTTCACTCAACAGTTTCTGGAAAATGTATTGCAGGTAAATCAGCAGGTGCTAGCAAAGCTTTCGAGAAAGCACACAGGAGCATGTTAAGCCTCACGATGGCTATGTTTCCCTGCTGGAGCAAAACAAGCATCTGACTTTTGTAGCCATTACTGAAGTAGCAAAGATTTGTCATTCTACAAACAAATGAGACTTTTTCTTTATGCAATTTTGAATGTTCTGATTTATTTTTGGATAAAAGCCTTTCTAATTCCTTTCCAACAACTTTTTTCTTCTCCAACATTTTGTTCCCTTCTCTTTGACCTAAAAGAAATATCAAAAATTTGGTATTAAATAATTCCAAAATATAATTTTAAATGCCTTGTGTCAGATATAAAAAAGAAATTTATTAAATGTATATCTAATGACTAAAGAGATAATCTTTAGTCATTAGATTTATTTTAAGTCATTGCGTTTTGCATCATGGAGCCTCAATGAGATGGAAGGATTAGAAATCAGGCAATTTGATATTTGAAAGAAAAGAGAAACCTCTTCCATACCCCTTTGGACCCAGTGTGTTATCTAACTACGTGATAATATTTTCCTGTTCCGAATGTTTATAATGATTTTTAACTTCCTATTAGAGACATCACTGATGAACTTCAAACTTAGAAGAGACACAAATTAATGACAGTGCTCCTTTTCACCCTATGACAAACTTGATTTTATTGTCCATTCTTTTCTGCTCTTCTCTGCGTTCTGTGAGAACAAATTCTCTTAAAAGGCAATACACAGGCTGTCTTGACTTCTGGCTTTCTTTTGGTTTTGGTCAGTAATATGTATTGACAGAAGGTGGGAAAGTAGAGAGGTTGGCTATTTATTTTCCTTGCTCCCTCTCTATCAGATCACACTTTTGTGGGTGTCTGTGTTCATCTACCTAAGACTCAGTCTTTTTGAGAGTTTCCAGTCACATCACACTCTGAATCACTGTTTCTTCCCTTTGCCTATTAGGAATAGTTTCACTAAGTCATAAAGTTCCTAGACCCTGAGCCCAATATTCTTCCTCATTGGCTCCTTAGCTCTGTCCACACACCTGCAAATTGTCCTTTTGTTATACAGGTTGAACATCCCTAATCTGAAAATCCAAAATGCACCAAAATCCTAAACTTTCTGAGTGCTGAAATGAAGGCACAAGTGGAAAATTCCACACCCCACGTCATGTGATGGGTTGTAGTCAAAACACAGTCAAAACTGTTTTATGTGCAAAAATATTTTAAATATTGCATAAAATTAGTTTCAGGCTATATGTGTAAGGTGTATATAAAACAAAAAAGTTTTGTGTTTAGACTGGAGTCTTAGCCTCAAGATATCTCATTGTGTACATGCAAATATTCCAAAATTCAACATTGGAAGTCTGAAACTTGATTGCAAGCATGATGGATAAGGAATATTCAAGCTGTTGTCTCTTTAAATATTTGCATATGGAATCACAATTATGAAAGATGAAATAATTGGTATCAGGTTTGGACATAAGACCCAAACTCTCAAAGGATTTCTGGATTTGGTTATATTTGCTGGATGGGTAAATAGATAATCTCCTTGCTGTTGGTAATCGATGTCATTTAGTAGCAACAAATATTATAATCAACATTGGTGGTACTGGATGGAGAGCAAGTCATTGATAAGAAAATAACAAATTGACACTTAAGAGTTTGTGCTTCAAATGCTAGACTTTCTCTAAATAAAAGGATGAGAATGAAATCTTAATGACAAAAGGAGCAGACTGGCTGGCTGCTCCCCATTTTTACCTTTAGATATATCACTTTACCTTCTCTCCACTGCTCTGTGCTTTAGAAGGCTGACTTCTACAGACTGTGTCATCAGATGTCTTTGTTGTCTAGCTATTATCTGAGTTTCACAAACTAGAGTAACAATAGGTAAGAGAAGTGAGAGATGGGATACTTGTTTCTATTGCCTCTCTGTTGGGCTACAGTTTTAGCAGCGGCTGTGTTTTTCTGCACTCACAGCTGGTCTCTGAGCCCGTCTTCAATGCTTATAGCTCCCTTGAGGATTTCTACCACATTCCATTTTTTTCGCCTATAGAACAACGGATGGTAGCAGCCTCCCACTATTGCAAATTCCTGTGTACTAGATGATCTCTTGTCATTTCCATTAACTCTGATTCAGCTCTGTAAATTGTCCTTTTACTGAACTCTCTTTAATTAAACTCTTTGATGTGTTGTTTTCTGCCAGGACCCTGGCTAAGACAGTCCCTGAACTACAAAATAAAACCTTTGGCTCATTGTCTTTGCAGCTTGCAATCTACATTAAATTAGCAGACAGGGAATCTGAAGTACTGTTGCTACCTTTGAATGATCCCTCTGTGCATCTGTCTTCTTTTCCATTAGTGATGAGCCCTATTATAATGTCATCTGTATAATCATATCTAAGACTGAAGGTGTGGAAGATGGCCAACAGGATCATGTTGGTATCTGGAATTTCTCAAATTCCTGGGAGCAACTGTGAGACGCTATTATACTCAGGGACAACAGCCTTGCAAGTCACAAATAAAGTGCCACATCATTTTTAAGAATTAGTGATACAGGCCAGGCGCAGTGGCTCAAGCCTGTAATCCCAGCACTTTGGGAGGCCAAGGCAGGTGGATCATGAGGTCAAGAGATTGAGACCATCCTGGTCAACATGGTGAAACCCCGTCTCTACTAAAAATACAAAAAATTAGCTGGGCATGGTGGTGCACACCTGTAGTCCCAGCTACTCAGGAGGCTGAGGCAGGAGAATTGCTTGAACCCAGGAGGCGGAGGTTGCGGTGAGCCAAGATTGTGTCATTGCACTCCAGCCTGGGTAACAAGAGTGAAACTCCTCCGTCTCAAAAAAAAAAAAAAAAAGAATTAGTGATACAGTCTTATAAAGAAGGGAATACACTCAGAAATAAGAGATAGCCAAGATTCATATACTTTAGTTCAGGACACTGATTATTTATTGGTGAGGAGAAAAATTCCTGATTCTGGCACAAATGGGAGTTTCTTAACTCTGCCCTAGTTCCTGTGAGATATTTTTCAAGTTGCAAGAAAGATAAACTGGGAAAGAGACAAGGAAGACATCTTTTTGTATGAGAAATCATACTTCTTATGTATGAGAATCATAACTTAGGGAGAAACCTGCTTTGAAACACAAGCAATGGCTACAGTGAGAAGAGCCAACAGTACTACAGTGGCAGAAAGGAGCCTGTGTGCCATTCTTGGTATTTGCATTGCTAAAAGGAACAGTAGACAAGGGCATAAAACCAAAATACGCTTGCAAAGACCCATTCATCACAAAGGGAAAGTTCTCAGTGAGTTGTGATTCTAGTGTCTGAAATACTGATTGAGGGATCAGAATCAATACCATTTTGATTGTTAACGCTTTTCGGTGTGGCCTGGGAATACTCTTATATGTACTGATTGATCATTTCAACTAGTTATTGAGCAAGTACTGTGTGTCCACAGTGTATGTCACTCATTAATGCCAGCAACTTTTCAAGGTACCTCCATACTCATTTTATATATGAAGGAACTAAATCTGAGTGAAGTTTAGTAACTTAACATGTTATAGATCTAGTAGGTCCTCAAGTCTAGATTCAATTTTTATGATATGATCAACTCACAACATGCTTATTGACTTAATATCCAGATTTGGCCTACAATTATGTATTAGAGCTCATTCCTGTTCTTTCATTATTGATCTCTTTATAAGAATAAGTTTTTATACTTTTTCGTTTTTGCTAACGTCAACGTGAATCTTCTATTTTAAGAGATGATACCAGTCAATAAAGAGAAATGCACTCAAGAGAATAAGAGAGGAAGAAGAACGTGCTGACAGATGAATAGCTCTTAGACCCTGGCTTCATGCAAAATCTAGTTGGTTTGGTTTGCTTTATTTTCCTCAGTTGATCTGTGTTTGCAACAAAAGAAATGCTGACCAGCGCAATGCAGCTATGGAAAAATAGTGATCATTATACTGGAGATCTAAATTGCTAGCCTAATGATGAGCTAATTAAATTGACTTCCTTTGGCTGCTGGTAGGATGGCTTTGAACTTGGACACTGGTTTTAAGTTTTAGGCATTTGCTAGTTCATGAGAACAAGTAAACAATACACATTTTTTTCCCCAAATTACAGCCAAACACCTACCTTATGAATAGGATGTCTTAACATCTTTATTGACATTTAGCACAGTACTTCAACATTCCAAAGGTAAGAGTACTTTATGAGTTGTTCCCACTTAAAAACCTTTCCTTGGAGATGAAATTCGGTTCATAAAAATTCTCAAATCTATGCCTGAGGTCTCACTTTTAAATTTCAGATTTTAAACTGGTAACAAATCTCTGTCTTCCTGTATCTCTGAATATCATCTCCTGTTACTTTAGCACAATATACTCACTCTGGGATAATTCTTGGATTTGAGCTCATCTTTTTTGACTCACCTGCTGTAATCTATGACTGGCTTTATATCATCTGTATTTTCCATGACTACTGAGCATATATTACTTTTCTCTGCCCTTTCCCCTTCTGCTCGGGCCTCTTGTTCTACCATTGACTCTTTCCAGTCTTCTATATAATCAAACATGATATATAATAGTTTTATCTTCATATACTCTGCCCTGGTATTCTAATAGGGCATCCATGAAAGAAAAAAGCATCACTAGTCTTCCATATGAAAGAAGACACAGCACACCATCTAAGACAAACGTTAACAAAACATAGGCTACCTTTCTTCCTCATCAATTTAGGGACTTTACATGGGTATGCATGTTTGTGTGAAAACACTGTTCCTCCTAAATATATCGGGGGGTGTTGGACCTGATATCATAAGTCAAAAACTCAATTTATAAACACATTCAATGGACTCTTAAGGTAAGTTTTAGCTGAGACAACAAGGTAATAATTATTAGATCCCAAAGTTATTTGTCAGGCCATCCTAAAAGAATGCAATTATTAAAAGAAAAAAAAACACATGTGGGGCCAGGCACAGTGGCTCATGCCTGTAATCCCAGCACTTTGGGAGGCTGAGGAGGGTGGATCATGAGGTCAGGAGTTCAAGACCAGGCTAGCCAAGATGGTAAAACTCAATCTCTACTAAAAACACACAGAAATTAGCCGGGTATGGTGGCAATTATAGTGCCAGCTACGCAGGAGGCTGAGGCAGAGAATTGCTTGAACCTGGGAGGCGGAGGTTGCAGTGAGCCAAGATCGCACCACACTCCAACCTGGGGAACGAAGCAAGACTCCATCTCAAAAAATAAAAAGAAAAAAGAAAAAGAAAAAAAAAACCCACGTGTTATATGGATCTTAAACCCTCATCTATACCTGCTTTGTAAAGAATTGGATTGTGGTGGATTAGCAGAGATTTAGACTGAATTTCTCTGTAGAGAGCTGAGCATTGAGTGTTACTCCCTCAAAGCTAAGATTAAGGGGTGGGGTATGTTCACCTCTAACCCAAAACCTATTAAGAAATTTTTCATGGATACTACTCAAAAAGCTTAATATGTGTCTTCTGCAGTTTGTGGTTAGTGGCCTGTATAAAGTGCCTACCAGGACATGTAAAAGACAAGAGATAGGCTAGCTTTCTGTTACACAATGAGCACAAACAGAGGTAGCTGTGTTGGGATCAACCTTCACTCTCTATGGATCAAATATCACCAAATGAAAGAGTGAGCTGGACCAGAACCATTTGAAATTTTGCCCCAAATGACTTCTGAAAGAGGGAAACATAGCCAAATAGAGATACAGTGCACTTAAAACATACAAATACACAGCAGCAATAGTAACAAGCCCAGTTAGGTAGGTCAGCACAAGGGAGTACATTACACAGGTCAGAGAAGTGCACTCAGTTGTTTCTAGTGGGTCATTCCAGGAATCCAGTAAGTATCAAAGAGAAAAAAAGTTAAAAAAAAAAAGTGATTTTTATCTTCTGTTCTGCCCAGAGGTACATCATCAACTTGAAAAAGTAAAGTGAAACAAGAACCTGATGACCCTTGTGAGGATGAACTTTATATATCGACTTGGCCTCATGGCTCAGATATTTGGACAAACACCAGTCTGGCTGTCATGCAATTTCTTTAGATGAGATTAACATTCAAACGAGTAGATTTGCATAAAGCCAAAAACCTCCCATAACACATGTGGGCCACATTCAATCAGTTGAAAGTTTTAGGAGAAAAACACTGAGGCTGCTAAAGGAAGAGGGAATTCTGCCTCAAGAACGCTGTTTGACTCAGACAGCAACATCAACTCTTCTCTGGGTCTTTAGTCTGTCAGACCTCCTGGCCACTACACTCCTTTCTTCACCTGACCATGGAGATGTCAGAAACTCTGATTAGCAAGATGGGGTAAAGGAATGGAAGTAGTAGAAATGGAAGAAGGACCACTTATTTTTATCAGTTTCTCACAAATTAAAGGATCCAAATGATGGATCAGTTTTACAAAACTTCTGAGATAGCTGGGCATGGTGGCTCATGCCTATAATCCCAGCACTTTGGGAGGCCGAGGCTGGTGGATCATGAGGCCAAAAGATTGAGACCATCCTAGTCAATGAGATGAAACCCCATCTCTACTAAAAATACAAAAATTAGCTGGGCATGGTGGTGAGCACCTGTAGTCCTAGCTACTCGAGAGGCTGAGGCAGGAGAATTGCTTGAACCCAGAAGGTGAAGGTTGCGGTGAGCCGAGATCGTGCCACTGCACTCCAGTCTGGGTAACAACAGTGAAACTCCATCTTAAAAAAAAAAAAAAAAAAATCTTCTGAGATAAAACATACATACAGAAAAAAATGCTTATAGTATAAGTGTATAGCATGCTCAGTTTTTGCAAAGGGAATATGCCACATAACCAGCACCCAGATTAAGTAACAGAATGTTAGCAATACTCAGAAATAGATTTTGTCTGTCCGAACATATTTGAGTAAAAAAAAAAAATTCAAGGGCAGAAACAAAATGAATTTCTGATTATATCGAATGAATCATAAAATTATTGAATGAAAAGATTATACAAAGAGATACTTTCTTCCATTTTTTGTAATGCAAATGCATGGAAGGGGTGTGTGTGTGTGTGTGTGTGTGTGTGTATATGCGTGCATGCATGCATGTGTGTTCTACCATAAAAGATTACTCAATTTAATGCTTTAAGTGTCTTTGGACAATATATACCACATATTTAAATTCATAATGTTCAAAAGGAAATTAAATATCATTGTCATAGTTTTTACAAAATGTGCACATTCCTCTTGTTAATAACTATTTTTATATCAACCAACTAGAAAAAAACTGTCAATTCAGTGAAGCAACTAAAGTGAGTTCAAGGCAGCAATTTAGTGAAACAGTATTTGTCTGATATTTACTGAACTGACTTAATTGTTGAAATGTCTTCCTGTCAGAAACAGCCTCTAAATTTGTAGCTCAAGCCATCTAGGTAGGATTTAATAATAGTTCCTATGTTGCTTTCTATGTGTGAAATGTAATAATTAAAGTAATTAAAGGAAAATCACTTTTTCAAAACACATTATAATCCACCATAAATGAGTGGTAAGGGTCTATTATTCATTAATAAGGGCCTGTAATTGCTTAATCCATACATTGTTTAAAATCTCTAACAACAAATTTTGTGTTTATAAATATCTCATGCTGACTTAGGAAACATTTTCTTATACATTTCTGCATATTTTTAAAAAACATCAACCAAGTTCTGGATTATGATTTTTCATTAAATTTAAGTCTTATTAATTGGTGATAAAAATGAATCTGTAAATTGCCTGATAGCATAGCTCCAGGCATACTGAGAGATTTATTAAATATTGTTTTAGTGATTTCATGTTGGAAATTAAGGAGAAAATGAATAATATATAACTCAGTAACTGGTAGCTTTATTTTTTTAATAGAAAAGAGTAATAAAGTAGTATTTGTATATTATCATACAGATATTTATGGGACACTTTAATATTTTCCAGTCCATTTTCTATTGTTATTATTCCACATTTTACAGATGAAGAAACAGGTCCAGTAAGGCATAATTTTAAGGTTGGTGCTCTGCCCATATTATAATAAATGGGCAGGTTTTACTTTAATTAGTCATATCCACTATTGTTTCCATAGCAGCAGAGCAAAGTGATAGATATCTCAACTATGAAATCTGTAGGTTTAGAGAAAGAGGAAAAACAATCCTTAGCTTAAGGCATTGCATTAGCTCATTTCCACCTAAAATAATTATGCTATTCACTAAATGGGAATTGAGAATCAAATGCCAGTATTAAATTCTAGTTTATCCACAAATTCCATAAAAAGGAAAATTAGGAAAATTTATAAAATATCATCATATAAAAATGTTCTTGGCTGCATTACTCTGTAATTTTTTGTATCTAAAAGAAATAGTCTGGAGCTTTCATGAGATTAACCCAGAAGTGTGAATTTGTACAATTAGAATTCTAATTTACAGACAATGCTTTAATCTAACCTGTAAAACCACTTTCTCTCACTAGTTTTTATTTATATCTTTTCCTTGAAAAGTGTGGATCATTCTGTTTCTAGTAACAGGATAATACAAAATTTCTGTGTTCTGTGGAATTCCTTATATTGGAAATTAACCATAGTACCCTTCCAATAGGTATTAGATATTATCAAATTTTGTGCTATGTTGTCAAAGAGGAAAACAGTTTAATTAAAGAGAAATAATAAAGCTGTGCAAAAGTGAGAATTATAAATGTACAAATGCCTCACGTATATACAATTAGGTGTTAGGAAACAGAGATTTTGATCACCTCTTTAAATTCACAAGAACCACATAAATCATAGAACGCCAAATCCTAAAATGATAAATTGTTCCATAAATATTCAATAACTTAATTAATCTCAGGCCTTAGCAAAGAGTTATTAAAGAAAAAAGAAAATTTGAATAATTATAAAATCACATCCATTTTGTGGGAGGAGACACGTTTTTATTTCTTACATTACTATATAGGTTTAACTCAAAACAAATGCCAGTGAAGCTAAAGTCAACCAATTAAAATTGAGAATAATCTTAACCAAGAATATGTTTAAAGTTGGCAGTCAATGGGTGATATATAGGCATAAATTATTCAAGTTGTTTCAAATTTTAATAACACAGTAGATAAAACTAAATGTTGGTTTACACATGATATTTGTGTCTGGTAAAGAAAGCATTTCATAAGAATGAGCGAAATAATAAAAAAATAATACTAGGAGCTCTGATAGATATTTGAGGGAAAAAATCTAATCAGAACCATATCCTATCAGTAATTCCAGGTAAATTAGATAAATACATTAAAATAAACAAAAAATACATTAGAAATATTAGTGAAAATATAACTGATGTTTATAAGGCAGATTAAAGTATGAAACAAACGCAAAAGATTGACAACTTTGTCTCCACTAAGTTTGGAATGCTACCACTATCAAAACCCCCAGGTGCTTGGAAGATGAAGCTCAGCATATGTTTATTGATCTTTACTTTTTCTCTTAATTCCTGCTAAGTTAACTAAAGACAGACCATCAAAATAACCTGAAGAAACCTCCTGAATGCATCTGTCTTTTGTGTTTTTGAGGGAGATTAGGATTCCTATGGAAACTCTCCTGGTGATCAAACTGCAGACCTGGATTTGCACACAGAAGAATGAGTGGATAACATTACAAATCAACAAGCAATGGCAGTAACACACCTTATTAAATGAGAAGATGATCATGCTTGTCATCCAGAATAGGTATGGCCCATGGTAACAGATTTAAGGGAAGAGAGAAGAGATGCCACAGGATAAATAAATGAAATGCTATTTCTAAGGCATAAATTCTATGGAACTCAGGAAAAGGTGAAAAGATAGTATCATAGCTCCCAAATCCATGATTTCCTTTTCCCCATCCCACCTTTCTAGTGTCACTTACTAAAACACCAAATTTTAGAGGTTAAAATTGTAATTTTAGGTAAGTAAAAGTCAAAGATCTTTATCTCAGAACAAGATGACCACAATAGTGATGCACAGAATAAAGAGGTAAGTATGACCTTAGCAACAAATATTTATGTTTAACAGATAACATTCAAAATTTTATTTAGAAACCCTCCAGAGTCCCGTGGTTAAGCATAAAGGGGGTAGAAGAGAGAAAAATAAAAAATAAAAAGTAAACCAGATTCAGATTTTAAATGATTCTGAAAACGTCTGTTTAGTTATTATTCAATCTCATTCTTTTGTAATCAATGATGTAGCTCAGTGGTTCTCAAATTAGAATGTGACTCAGAATCACCTGGAGAGCTAAAGAAGATTGATGAGTACTGTCCCTGGAGTTTCTGATTTCAGGTGGTCTGCAGTTTGGCCAAAAAAACCCCAAAACAACAACAACAACAACAACAACAAAAGCATTTCCAGAAAGATGCTGCTAGTCCAGGAACCACACACTCTGTCAGCCATTGAAAGAGAAGCTTCTTTGGGGGACAGATAATGACAAGTTAAAAACTTAATTTTCTCCCTTATCAGTGCAGCAAAAGATTATTCAAACCTAATTTTCTCATTTGTGAAAGGGGGAATATAATGCCTAACTAAGGGTTGTTTTGAGATTTTTTTTTAGACGAACTCGATATGTATAAAAACACTTCACAGCATTTGCAAAACAGTAAGTTATACTATAAATATCATGTCCTTTCCTTTGTAGACATGGAAATTTCAATATTTTGCATTGTATCTTTTTCTTCAGTGAGTGTTAAATATATGGAATGAAAAAACATTTTGATTTCTTAGAATAGATTTTTAATGTGAAATACTATATATACTATAACAAAATTGTCTGCAAAATTTTGTCAGGTATAGTAAGCAAGATTGGCACCGATTTGAAGTAAATTTCTTTCATAGTTAAACTTGGAATATGTGAAGTATTGCACCATTTACAAACTATTTCCCTGACTTTCAGTGCCATCTGTAAGACTTATAAATTTTTCCATGAATATTTTTTATTTTAAGTGATTATTTCAAAACTATAAAAAATTTCATATTACAAATGAATAGACTAGTCATAGATATAGGAGATAATTTTATATTTACACAAAGCTATGTTTCTAAACTGGTATTTTTTAAATAATAATATTTATTTACAAATAGAAAAGATAGTTAATAGGAGATCGTTTTTTCCTCTCACTGATAACATAGTTTATCTCTTTATTGATGAATTTCTGTGTGTGCCTGTGTGTGTTGAGATGACAGAAGACAAAGAGCCCTTTGTCTCTTTGGGACACTTTTGGGACAAGGAACCCCTTGTGCCTCTTGTGATTGAGGCAAGCTTTAAATAGGCAAGTTTTTAAGAGTTAGTTTTATCAGATGTTACAAAAATACTTTATTTCAAATTAAGTTTAGACATACATGTTCATCAATTTGGTCACATCGGATGTAGAGCCAACGGATATTGATGAACTCTAAGTCAACCAGGGGAAATTTTATTCTGTTTTCCCACAATCCGCACTCCTAGTACCTCCTCTAGATTTAGGTTTGAAGATGGAGAGACAAGTTAAAAATATTTTATAAAGCAGTATTCGTGCAGATTCCTACATTGTAGGCTTTTATTATTTCTTTGAATCTTTAAAAAATATCTCTACAATTGCTTATAATCATTTTTGACTTTAATTTCTTGGGACTTTGTAAAACACTTGACCTAGAGCTCATAAGAACAGAATATTTTCACATTAACATTTCATCAGATTACATAATTTATTATATTTTATCATCAAAATAACAAGTGCAGCTGGCAAAAATCAATCTTGGGAGCAAACACAAATGATTGCTAATTGCCACTTATGTGGTGGGTGTAGAATGGCAGTCACGAACAATTAGCAGGACACGAGCATCAGGCAGTAGGTAGTCCTTTTACAAAATGCTTACTAAATATTAGTTTGATTACTAAATAAGATATGTGTGTATATTTGTAATGTGTGTATATATGTGCATATATTATATGCACATGTATCATGTATGTATAAATATATTTACATACAAATGCATAAACATCTAGCTTGTCCCTCAATTTCCAATGGGGATTGGTTCCAGGAACCGCTGTGGATATCCAAATCAGTGGATGCTCAAGTTTCTTACATAAGGTGGCACAGTGTTTGCATATAACCTATATAATTCTCTAGTATACTTTAAAGTATCTCTTGGTTACTTTAATAAGAAATACAATGTCATTGCTATGTAAATAGTTTCACTGTATTGCTTTTATGTATATAATTTTTATTATTGTATTATTTTTATTTTGTGTGTGTTTATTTTTAATCTGCAATTGGTTGCATCTGTGGTTAGTTGAATATACAAATGCAGAACTAGCAGTTACAGAGGGCTGACAGTACACACACAGCTTCTTTTGCAACCTTAATGAACTACACTATTTAAAAAACTGATCACCAAGTGGGGGGGGATAAGTAAACACATCAAAAACACTTATAGCTACTGTCAATTATTGTACTACAGTTCCTCAATTTAAAAATTCTTTATTATGGCTACTGTCAATTATATTACCACAATTCCTCAATTGAAAAAGTCCTAATGTTGACTAATTTGGATTCTTAGTGATTGTGTGTTATTGCATAACATCCTGAATGTTTATACATGGAATGCTGTTCAATACCTTATATACCTGTGAATGTTTTCCTGGTATTACTAGTTTGTAAAGGGTTATTTGGCTGTGTTAATAATTTATGTATAACAGTATTTTTTTTTTTAGCTCCATAGAAAAGAATCCATTATCTTTTACTTTTGGCTATTGCCAGAGATGTTTCCAGATATGTATAGATTTTTTAAAATAGATATTCTGCCTTTCCTTTCCAGGTTATCATAAATGCTTAAAATATAGTTGACGTCCATACCACTCAGTATGCTCCTGATCCTGGAAGCTAAGCAGGGTTGGACCTGGTTAGTGCTGGATGGGAGAGTGCCTTGGAATCAATACTTGAAAAATATCTATTTCTGTACACATGTTTATATGTACATATAATTTGCTTAAACCAAGTATTATTAAATGTAGCTTTGTTTAAATTAATCATGTCATGTGCTTAGTTATGGATGCCCATCTTTCTTGAAAGATGATATACTAAATTGGCTAAACACACATAATGCAGAATCAAAGTCTCAAACTGAATCCTGGCTCTGTCACATGACAACTATAATTTGATTCAGTCGACTTCAGGCAGTTGCTCTGGTTTCCTATCTGTAAATGGGGATGGTAATCACAGCCTTGTGGTTGTGGTGAGAATGAACTAAACTAACTAACATGTATAGCGCACCATGATCAAGTCAAGCAGTGCAAAAACCGGAAGCAGGAAGTAGGTGTAAGCTCAGTCTTCACTTCACATCAACACTTTATAACATATTTGTGACAATATTAATTCCTCTTTATACTTTTTTCTTCATCTGCTCTTGATATCTTTTAATTATCTTCTCAATATTGTGATTTTTCCTCTGATTTGAATTTTTGCATTATCTAGACTTCTGTTCAACAATGTCTTTGAAGTTCTGAATTTCGCAATTCAGTTCAGAATGCTTTTCATTCTCATGCTCTCTTTTTACTTTACAGATTTCTCCTATTCCTGAGTACAGCCTTTCATTTAAAAGTTGCAGTATTCTCTAAAGTCTTATTCATTACATGAATCCTGTATTTTCCTCTATTTGAAAAACGTTTGCAATAAATATTTCAAGACCTAACAATGGAAATTAAAGAAGAATGACACACAAATGCCAGAAATGTCAGTGATTTTCGCCAGGTCCAGTGGTGGTTCACACCCATAATCCTAGCACTTTGGGAGGCCAAAGCTGGGAGATCTATTGAGACCAAGAGTTTGAGACAAGCCTGGCCAACGTGGAGACACTCTATCTTTACTAAAAATACAGGTTAGCCTGACGTGGTTGCACACACCTGTAATCCCAGCTACTCGGGAGGCTGAAACGCGAGAATTGAATTGCTTGAACCTGGAAGGCAGAGGTTGCAGTGAGTCAAGATTGTGCCACTGTACTCCAGCCAGGGCAACAGAGTGAGACTCTGTCTTAAAAAAAGAAGAAAAGAATAGAAAAAGAAAGAAATTTCAATGGTTTTCAATCAAGATATTTGCAAAGGGAAGTTAAAGGATGAGTCATAAAATGTAAACAGGAAAAAATGATAAGTTTGCTTGGAAAATAATCACAGGTGTTCTCTATAGAGGAACACTAAAACTTTGGAAGAGTCAGTGGTTGAAATGCTAGTGGAGTATGAAACAATTGGTGAAAATACTCCACATCATTCCAGATTTTATGATAAAATGTGGACTGTCTGACCTAATTTTCCTTTTTTTCTTTTTGCCTTTTTTCTTCTTGAAAATTACATTTATTTGGCCTTTGACTGACTCAGGGCACATTTTTTTAGTACAACTCTCATCTTTTCAAGTTAGGAAATGTTAGCAGGGTTTAAGAAGATTTTCTTGTATTAAAGTCTTGATATAAATGGATTTTAGAGTTGCTTCTTGATGAGCAATGTTTATCTGATCCCACCTGCATTATGTTTAAATACTGCTGGGAATTTCTGGAATGAGGCTGGCACTGTTCCTAGTTTCTCTTTGACTTTCACATTCCATTGGTTAGCGCAAGGAGAAATGGGTATAGTAAGATAATGGATGCTTCTATTCACAGGTCATTTTCTTTGAAATTTTGTCCAATTTATTCCACCTTCCCCAGTCAACTATATTTGTATTTTAGTCTATTTTCTTTTATTTATTTTTTCTTTTATGTTTTTTGAGACAGTGGTTTGCTCTTGTTGCTCAAGGTGGAGTGCAATGGCACGATCTTGGCTCACTACAAACTTTGCCTTCTGGGTTCAAGCAATTCTCCTGCCTCAGCCTCCCAAGTAGGTGGGATTACAGGCATGTGCCACCACACCTAGCTAATTTTGTATTTTTAGTAGAGACGGGGGTTCACCATATTGGTCAGGCTGTTCTTGAACTCCCCCTGCCTCGGCCTCCCAGAGTGCTGGGATTACTGGCAGAAGCCACCGTGCCTGGCTGTATTTCAGTCTGTTTTCTAAGCAATTTAATCTTCCATCTTGCTTTACAAAATCATGCTTTCTTGAATTTTTTAAAGAATACAATCAAAAGTCTCCTAAAATGACCTTCCTACTCCTGAGGTACTTCCCCACACTGAAAGTTTTAAGTCTATTATAACAGAAAATGTTTTATAGAGCCACATTTTGTTCTTGTTGTAAGATTTCTGTATTTGTTCATAGATTGCTTAATAATAAAATGTTCACAACTCATTTGTGTCCATAAGTAAGGTGGACAGTGTCTTCCTAGTCTCCCTCACTATATGCTTTTTTGCCACTAGGACTTTCCATTTTTAAGCAGTTTAGGATTGGAAGTGTGGGAAAATTAGACATCCACCACCACTAACTGTTTGGTATTCTTCTGTCTTATTGAAAAAGGAAATATGCTGATTCTACTACCTATTTGTGTAATTATATATGCAAAAATATAGTTCTGCATTATTACAAGAGCTTTATGGGAAGAAGTTTTAAACGAGGGTTGTCAAATATAAACAGAAAGCAAGCCACAAGTTTGAGCCACATATGTAACAGAAATTTTTTTGTAGTAACCACATTAAAAATTAAAATATTTTATTTAAATGAATATATCTAAAACATATAAAATATATTTATAAAATATTCTACATTTAAATATGAACTCTTCACAATCTAGAGTGTGTTTTATACTTAAAACACATCTCGATTTAGTCATATTTTAAGTGCTGATTTTCAACATATGACTAGTGGCTACCATATTGGACAATGAATAATGAATCAAAGTACAGAAACTAAGGTACACACCTAAATTCTCCCAGAGATGTTTCTATTGCTTAATTTTTATTTTAGAAGTAATCTATCATTATTTGCCTTCATCTGCTCTAATTAAGTTGCATTAACTGGGTGTCATCATCTTCAAATCCATGTGGAGTATTTTTTCCACTGGAATGAGGGTTGCAATGACATGAAACAATATCATCCTTGACTGAATAAAACAAACAAAAATCACCTTGCAGCCAGTTAGAAATGCATGACTTTGTCCTTCTGATAAGTGTGCATCTGAGCAAGTGTGGTATAGCAAGTGAGAATGAAAATATCTTACACCATGCTTTCCCTAAAAGTGCTAGTTCTGCTTCAAAGCTTAGTCCCCACTTTGATTGGTAAACATTTCTCCTTGCTTCTGGCACATAATTAATCAATACGAACATGTCCTAATGCTATTGTATTTGCGTGTTTTAATCAATTGTTTTTGTGAGTGATTTCAATAGCGAAATGGGGGAAAACAAACAAATTGCTAAACATCTACCATCATAACCTCAAAGTTTCTGCTAGAATTCTTAATAAACCAAAAAAGAATTAACCAAATGGAATTGTGACTTGTTGCAATATTTATTTTTATGTTCTATCAAGTTCACTAACAATGTAATCATGATCTTTGAAATTCCCTCTCCTATAAACTAAACAAATACTTAACCCCTCAGCTAATTTGTAAATCATATGCCCAAAGAGCATTATTTGGGTGGGCATATAGTACTATCTTCTAATTTCTTTTTTAAATTTAAACATCTTGTTCATTTTATATTCATTATGTTTCTCCACAATAAACAATCTTCAGGGATTTTTTTTCCCTCAATAATATGCATGAATATGCAACACAATAAGTAATTAATTCATTGAATTAATCAAACCATTATGTTGGTAGTCAGGCATGTTATACCAATTTTTGATGTGAACCACCATTGGAAACAATCTATCTTACCTGTCATTTGAAATGAATTTTATTACAAATTAAGTCTCCAACCTGAAATAAAGCTAAAGATCAAGGACATGTCTAACAATATTTTATTCACACTCCAGCTGTGCTTTTGCCTTGAAATATTGTACCTGCTTACTAGTGTACCATTTTGAGATATCAAATCTTATTTTTAGTTCAAATCTCTATAGAGAAAAAACTAAGGAAGAATAGTTTATGCTTAAGCTCCTTGTTATCAAATATTTGAAAGCAAGATTTGTGTAATGACTATATTAATATATTTAGCAAGATGATCAGAAATGGCACTCTCTGAAAATATTGAGCAGCAGTATTTGCTTGCAGTGACTATAAAACAAAGTGCAGAACTGTATTAGGTCTCTAGTAAGAGCCTACAGAAGTCTTCGGGTGTAATATCATGAAACAATGTAAGATTAATTTGAAACTCTTGACTTGAGGAAGGAGTATGCCCCAGAGAGCATTCTCTGAGTATCATGCTTGCCTTTTCATGAAGCGATCTCCAGAGAAAACTAAAAACACATACAGTGACTACTAGCTCTGTTTCAGGTGTTTTTTCATATAAGTTAATTTCCTGTGAGTCACAATGTTTTAAGGTAAAAGATTGTTCATTAATTCAACCAACACGATGCAATTTGCTGAGCTGTTCTCTAGAGATATATAAATAAAGCACAGTCTACTTCAAGGAGTTAGTAGAGTGGGGAAGGTAGACAAATAACAGAACATTTTTGGTTTAATACAGTAAGTACATGTAATCAAAACTTTGAATATTCATAATGAAATTTACCATTGAAACTTAGCCATCCTTTGTTTTCTTTGAGCCATTACTGTAAGTGGCATTCTTTGTATCTCAATAAATGCTATGTGGTTGATATTATTGTTACCATTTTATAAATAACTAGAATTTTAAACAGCTAAATTAACTTATCCAGGTGATAAAGCTAGTAAAACGCGAGAGTTAGGACTTCAAATTTTCTGATTCAAGTGCCCATGAACTTGCTTTTTTCCTATATCTTCTCTCAGTGTCATATAAGGGTAACAAAACAGATTATAAAAGGAGCACCTGCCTGGCTAGGAGTTCAAAAATGATTCCTGGGGGAGAAATAATATGAATTTAGTTTTAAAAGATAAACAGGAGTTACCTACTTGAAACAGAATGGCTGTTACAGGCAGATAGGAGTTCTAGTGTAAAGCCTCAGATGCATAAAGAGGCAAAGTGTAAGGTATGTGGACAGGAATAGAAATGAGAAAATGAGTATAAAATCACAGGGATATGGAACAGGCCATCTGTGAAAAATGTGTATTATCTGAAGATAAAGGGAAACTTTCAGATTAGTTTTAAAGAAAAGAATATGATAATATCTAAATTTTCCATTTGGGACTCTGTCATAATTAGATTTGTCAACTTCACTGGGTTAAAGGATATCCAGATGTCTGGTAAAACATTATTTTGAGATATGCATGAAGGTGTTTCTGTAAGAGACTAGCACTTGAATCAGTAAAAGAATATCCACCCTTGACAATGAGAATAGGTATTATCCAGCCCACTGAGGGCCCAGCTAGAACAAAAGGGCTGAAGTATGCCAGGTGTGTGTCTCCTCACTCTTCTTGAGCTCCAACATCATCTACTGACTTCAAGTATTGGAGCTTCTGGTTCTCAGATCGCCACAGTCAGACTGAATTACACCACTGACTTTTCTGGTTCTCTATCTTACAGACAGCGTATCATGTGACTTATGGACCTCTGTAACTGTGTGACTAAATTCCCATAACAAAGCTCCATTTATATATTTATATCCATATCTGTGTCAATAACTAGATATAGACACAGATAAGGATTGTCTGGAGAATCTCAACTAATGCAAACTCAAACAATACAGACTGAGTTTATAAAAGCAAATTATAGGACAATTTTAAGAAAACAGGTTAGAAGTGATTAGCATGTGACTTATGTTAGAATAACCAAAAAGCAAGGAATTGCCAATATTTTTCAGAAGACAGGAAAAAATCAAACTGAATAGAAAATAGCTAAAATATGGAAGAGATGGGGTTACTCTGAGGTTGTTACCAGGAGGTTATATGAGAAAGTTAAAATCAAATAGGCCTAGGTTTGAATTCACCCTCTATTAGCTGATAACCCTTAGATAAATGCTCAGATCTTAAAATATGAGCAAGGAGGCAAAAGAGCAATACGGCATGAGAGTTAATATAAGTGAAGTGTAAGGCCGGGCACAGTGGCTCATGCCTGTAATCCCAGCACTTTGGGAGGCTGAGGCAGGCGGATAACAAGGTAAGGAGATCAAGACCATCCTGACTAACATGGTGAAACCCCGCCTCTACTAAAAATACCAAAAATTAGCCAGGTGTTTGGCACGCACCTATAGTCCCAGCTACTTGGGAGGCTGAGGCAGGAGAATCACTTGAACCTGGGAGGCAGAGGTTGCAGTGAGCCGAGATCACACCACTACACTCCAGCTTGGGTGACAGAACAAGACTCTGTCTCAAATATAAATACACACACACACACACACACACATATATATATATATATTTTTTTATATGAAGTATTCATGATAGGAGAAAAACAATAGAAAGTGAAGTTTCCATACAGCTAAATTTATCTGGCTTAAAACTCCTTTTATTCTATAATAGTATCCCTCCTACTTACTATATCTTATAGTTCGCAGTTTTCACTTTATGAAATTGTGGTCATAGCACTTGGTTGAAACTACTTTTTCCTTTTATAGAAATAATTAATTGGCAAAATGAAAGCTGCAGCCCTATCCTATTTCCTCAATTTTTGTTTATTTTAAAATTGTACTAATCCATAAATTCTAAAGTCTGGGAATCTTGCTGAAACCTACAGATAATTTAAAAAATGCGCAAGAAAAGCTTACTAATTTTTCAGCCTATATTACAGTTCATAAAGCTGCCTATCCATCATTTTTGCATGGAAGACTAGTTTACAAAATATTATTTGATTGCAAACAAAACAAACAAACCCTTAAACCAAAGAAGGGCATCCTCTCTAAAGATAGCAATTTATAATAGTTGCCTTGTTCCTCACCAATTCTTTTTTCTTTAATTGCATTTTAGGTTTTGGGGTACATGTGAAGAACATGTAAGATTGTTGCATAGGTACACACATGGCATTATGATTTGTTGCCTTCCTCCCCATCACCTATATCTGGCGTTTCTCCCCATGCTATCTCTCCCCAACTCCCCACCCCTCGCTGTCTCTTCCCTATTTCCCCCCAACAGACCCCAGTGTGTGATGCTCCCCTCCCTGTGTCCATGTGTTCTCATTGTTCAACACCCACCTATGAGTGAGAACATGTGGTGTTACTCACCAATTCTTAGCAGGAATAGCTTTGAATCTTAAGCTGGTGTATGCCTTTTTTTTTTAAGGGCTTCAAAGAAACCTGACCTAAATAAATACAGATAACTAGACTGTTAGTGTGGAGAGGACTTCAATTAAAGGTTTATGAGCAGGAAAATAGCAGATGTTGTCTAATAACACCTGCTCAAGGAATAGTCTTGGGAAAACTTGCAGCCTTTTTGATGCACCTGCTGAAAGTAGCATCTGGAAGAGCCACCTTTACATTCAGATAGATGTTGGCATTTATGACAGGTTAACATATATCTACCTAATACATAAGACCGGCCACCACATTACATTTTGCACAAATGCATCACCTCTCATATGCTATTTTCTGATCAAGTTTTCATATTAAAATTGTCACCATTTAGGAAGGCACAGCTTAGTGAATATAATGAGAGTCAAAATAAACATTTTAATGTGTTATGTTTATCTATACGATCTGTATGCAAAAACCCACCTAAGTCAGCACTCAGAATATAAGACTAACTCTTCAATCTTATATTATATAAGTATTATATAATATAATACTTGTATTATATTACTCTTTAGCCCCTAACTCATAGTGATAACAGAGAGGTTAAAGTCTCATCTATTCCTATTCATGGTTCTGTATCTGTACTTGTTATAGTCTTGGAATCTTTAGTGCTAGGGATGCTTGGTGGGAATGAAGAGGCCTGGCTATTTGTGTTAAGAGCACTGACGACAACAGGGGGAGAGTATCAGTGGAAAAGAAACCACAACCATGAGGGAATCATGAAGATAATTCATTTCTTTCAAAATGGGTTTTTTGTTTGTGTATTAGTTCATTCTAACACTGTTGTAAAGCACTATCTAAGACTGGATACTTCATGAAGAAAAGAGGTTTAATTGACTCACGGTTCTGCAGGCTTAACCGGAAACATGACTGGGAGGCCTCAGGAAACTTATAATCACATGGAAGGGGAAGCAAACACGTCTTCACCAGGGCGGAGCAGGATCCAGAGTGAAGAGGGAGGTACCACACACTCAGGCAACCAGATCGCGCGAGAATGCATTCACTACTCTCACTAGAATGGGGAAATCCACCCCCATGATTCAATCTCCTCCCACCAGACCCCTCCCTGACACGTGGGGAATTATAATTGGAGATGAGATTTGTCTGGGGACACAGAGCCAAACCAGATCAGTTTGTTTCTTTAAAGAGATTGCCTTCATTAAGAGCAAAACAAAACTGAAAATTAGCAATGTGATGTTCAGGTGTAGCTAGGAGCATGAGATTATTTTACCTGCCTGAAACACCATCGTCATGCTACTTTTAATGTGGTCCCAGGATGGCAGCGTCTGCCTCACTTGAAAACATGTGAGAAATGCTAAATCAGAATCTGCAGGTTTAACAAGATCCTTAGGTGATTCACATAAATATTAAAGTTTGAGAATCACTGCTGTCTCGTTTTTTTACCGTCTGAATCCCAGGTGATGTTAGTTTCCTTAATCAGGCACTCTCTCATCCTCTGACGCCAGAGTCTGTGCTTTAACAGATACGAATGGGCAACACATGTTTAGGAAGGTTTATCTCTTAATTTTTTCAATCCTTTCCAAGCAATTCTTAATTAGCCCATCACTGCAGCTCATAGTGAAGTCTGGCAAGTAATATCCATTCTTCTCATGAGCAAAGATTTATTGAATGATTGTAAACTGAGTATACTGAGAATTTATTTCATAGTATACTGAGAATTTAGTCCCATGAGCATTTTGTATCAATCGCTTTCTATCATCTCTGCTAGGAGACGTCCTCAACTGTATCTCACATCGTGCTCCAATCATTTGGTCCTTGGCAGCAGACTCACATTGCTAGAACGTTTTCCTGAGTCAGCTTCAGGAATGCTAATTTTGATGTCCCAGGAGACAATTTGTTGATTTGTTACAGCTATCTTGTTTGTGACCATCTGCCACCTCAGTAGCACATTAGCAGAATTAATTTCCTGTCAGAGCTGCATGTCTTCTCTGGATGCTTTTCTGGGAGGGAGGCTCCTGTCTTTACTCCTCTGAAGTTTTAAACATAACAAATTTGAATTATGTCATAGAAGCATTCACTCTCATGCTCCAGTTCTGAGTTGGGTCTACCTGAATGGGTTCTTCTGTCCTGAACTGGTCCTTATGAGCAGCCAGTGCCACCTCTTTCTCTTCCTTAACTACAAAGAGGAAGAATTGGAGAAGAGAAGGTTAGACGGGTTCCTGCAGATCTCCAATGCCAAGTGACGTTTTGTGGCAGCAAGCCTTCCCTCCCTCCCTTCCTCCTTTCCTTCCTTCCCTCTTCTTTTCTTTTCCCTTTCCTTTCTTTCTTTCTTTTCTTTTCTTTCTTTCTTTCTTTTCTTTCTTTCTCTCTTTTCCAGGGTCTCACTCTGTCACCCAGGCTGGAGTGCAGTGGCACAATCTCGCTACATTGCAACCTCTACCTCCCGGCTCAAGCGATCCTCCCATCTCAGCCTCCCAAGTAGCTGGGATTACAGGCCTGCACCACCACCCCCAGTTAATTTTTGTATTTTCAGTAAAGATGGGGTTTTGCCATATTGGCCAGGCTGGTCTTGAACTCCTGACCTCAGGTTATCAACCTGTCTTGGCTTCTCATTTTCTAGCAGGGTTTTAAATTATTGCTTGTTTTGTCAAACCCACTTTTCACCATGAAGTGGCGGCTCTGTATACAGCTCTTTGCAAAGACCTCTCACGGTTTTAACACCTATGAAGATTTTTTTTTCTTTCTTATGTAGGTTAAAATTTGTGTACACACTAGCTGCTCTCCACATTATTGCATATTTACTTGGTTGCTGTTCAGCAGCTAGCCCCACACCCTGATGCTACAAATAGCATCTAAGGCTGGAAAGAAGCTCCTTGCCAGTCTTGTTTACTGGCCATCTCATAGTCTGGTCAGTATTACATCTCCGTGGTGCGGCATGGTTCAGCCATTATTTTCTGGCAATGCAGTTTCTAAGATTATCCTCAGTTTCAGATGCCATGTGGTCTTTCCCAATCATCTCATGGTTTCTTCACTTGCTTAGCTACAGCAGAAATCTAATCTCCGCCACGGGTTCTTTCACAGGCAAATACAAATATTTATCTCTGAACAGGCACAACATCTTGATCAAAGACTTTACATCCCCTTCCTGCAAAAGCTTTGATTAAAAAAAATTATTTCAATGGATAATACTTTTATATCAGGTTTCATAGTTTTCTTATTCTATTTTAGGAAAGTTTTGGAATTAATTACAATTTCTCTACGCAACAACAAATACTACCAGGCTTTCCACCAGGAACTTCCTATCAAGAATAGCAAAGACAAAGGCTTTAAGGCCCAGCTAAAAAAGCAAAAATTTCTTTAGATTTTGTAGTTATTCAGTGGATCAGCACAATCACTACTGTGTAAATTCAGCCTTTCCTTCACCTTTCATGCCATAATTTAATAGCCATTTATGAGGATAAAATACTGAATCAAATATTAGGTAGTAATTTAGACTGAGATGCAGATGGATTTAACATTGGAGTTTAAAATAATCCTGGACAAGCACAGTTGGTAACTCACATGTTAGATGGGTTTATTCTGCCTTCCACAATTCCACTTAAATTGAAAAACTTACACTTCTACTCATCATGTGTGTGTAGACAAAGCAGATTATTGCCCCCACTCTCCTAATGAGATATACTAGGAAAATCTAAGAAATTACAATTAAAACTTTCGTTACAGAACTCAGCTTATAAAGAAACCAAATCAACTAAAATTCACAAGCGTGAACTTCTTTTGGGAAAAATTAGATGCATATTGCTTTCATCATTGGTGAAAAGGCAGGAGGACGAGCTTGCTGCTATTGTAAAGGCAAGGGGATGACAAATGATGTTTTTGGAGGACTGGGTGTGTGCTGGCATGTCTGTGAACCATGCCAAAGAGAATCTGTATAAACCCACAACTCTTTCCAATAGGTCTTTACCAAGTACACATATAAAGCTTGAAGGCAGGAAAATTGAGAGACTCTCCACGGCACATGTCTATCAGATGGGCTGAAGTAGGAGCTGAATTAACAGAACTCCAGGTGCTTTCTGGGCCCTGAGAGAGAGTTAAAGCAATGGTCACTTGCAGCTGATGATGTGACAGAAAAGCTGTCAGGAACTCCCAGGTATGGCCCAGGAACACATGGCCTGGGATACCTGAGAGCTGTACAGGTAAATGGAGAAGAATCTTAGAAGCATTTCTGGATTTTACACTGAATGTGAAGACGTGGTCATGTGTAGCTGAAGACTGGCAGAGAACTGAGTGAGAAACCTTTAAGGCACAGGTATGTACAGCTTACTGAAATTGAAGGTCAGGCATGATAAATGAAAAACCCCATGGGCACCTTGAGTTTTACATTGAATATGTTGCAGCAGGACCTCTGTAGCTTGGGGAAGAGGAGAAAGCTGGGCAAGATCTTCCTGAAGTGTAGGCACCGAGGGCCAGAATAACGGTCTCCTAATGATGTCCAAGTCTGAATCTTCAGAACCAATGAATATACTGCCTTACACAGGAAAAGACACTTTGCAGATGTAATTAGGTCAAGAGTATTGAGACTGAGAGAGTGTCCTGTATTATGTTCACTCATGTCCAATGTCATCACCAGGGTCCTTATAAGTGAAAGATTGAGGCAGGAAATGTCAGAGTCTGAGAAAGAGGTAAGACAAGCAGAGGTTTGTGTTCATGCAATTTTGGGGTTTGAAGACTGAAGGGGATTATGAGCTAAAGAATGCAGATGGCCCTTAGAAGGTGAAAAAAGTAAGAAATAAAGTTTTCCTTTGGTGCTTCAAGAAGGAATATAGTCCTGTTGACACCTTAATTTTATCCCAGTAAGATCTATGTCAGAAATTCACTTGTTTTTGACCCTTGGACCTGTACAATACTAAATTTGTATTGTTTTAAGCCACTTAAGATTGTGGTACTTGGTTGTTGTTTTCTTTAGCAGGGCTAGTACACTAATAAAGCCCTGAATAAGTCTGAGGGCAGATTAAGAGAGTTTGGAGAAATTATCCAAGTATTGCATATCTTATATAAGCATGAGGCAACAGCTGGCTATTTCTGATGTGGTGCAGTGTGGGCGTGGGCAGCAAGTTTGGGGTGGAGGAGTCAAAATAACAGAGATCTTTCCTAGGAGTGAGCACACAGGTCTGTTGAAGGCTGAGAGAAAAGTAGGAGAAATAAAAAATATCCCTCAAGGTACTCAGAAGCCAACCCCTGTCACGGGAAAGGTTTTGACGGTGTCATCAAACAGATGGAAGTTTGTCATAAATTGGGCTTAATTAAGGCTATCACAAAGCTCACTACTAGCTCCGTGTAAACCAGAATAAATTATCTAACCTATCTCCCTGCTCCCTGCCATACAGAGATATCATTTACAGCCTAAAAAAAAGGCATATCTGTCTCTGGGCATAAATGTTATTTACTTTAACATCTAATGTTATGTCATATTTTTATACTCAAAAGAAATATGAGAAATCTGAAGGAGGAAGAAAATATGATGCTTTGTTAAGACACAAAAAAGTAAAAAAAAAAGTAGAGACAGACTCAGAGATGGACAAAATATTAGAATTATCATATATTGTAAGTATGATATTCTATGAGACTATTTTATATATATCATTTATATGTATCATATATAATATGTACATGTATATATTATAAGTATATATGTATATATATATATAATCTGTTAGAAGACAGTAGACATGATGCATGAAACAGCAGAAAAATGGAAAATATAAAACATAAGCCCAAATTAAAATGTTAGATGGAAGAATTATAATATAAAAAATTACTATTATTTTTTCAGTGGGCTTATCAATAGACTGAACACAATGGGCTCATCAAAAGACTGAAAGAGAAATAATTGGTGACCTTAATGACAGAGAGGTCAGTATAAATGAGTCAAACTAAAACATAAAGTGAAGAAGTAAATGAACAGTGCATCTGAGATATGTAGGAGCAATATCAAACAATCTAGTAGGAATATAATCAAAGTCCAAGAAGAAGAAAAGAGAGAGAATGACACAAAATAAATATTTGAATATATAATAGCTAAGAACTTTTTAAAGTTAATAAAATAGCTCCACACGGATATAAGATATTTAGAAGACCCCAAATGGGATAAATACAAAGATGGTCCTAAGTAGGGACATCATAGAAAAAGTGCTGCAAACGAGAATGTAGACATGATTTTGAAAGCAGTCAGAATAGAAAGATACAGTATAGACAGGGAACAACAATATAAATTATGGCTGATCTTATAAGACCAAATGAAGACCAGTATACAATAGAACACCATTTCAATGTGCTAAAAAATAAAAAAGTCTGGTTAACCCAGCACTCCATATCAAGCAGAATATTTTTCAAAAATGAAGGTAATATAGAGACATTTTTAGGCTGGGCATGGTAGCACACGCCTTTAATCCTAGCACTTTGGGAGGCCAAGGTGGGCAAATCACGAGGTCAGGAGATCGAGACCATTCTGGCCAACATGGTGAAACCCCATCTCCACTAAAAGTACAAAAATTAGCTGGACTTGGTGGTATGCACTTGTAACTCCAGCTACTTGGGAGGCAGAGGCGGGAGAATCACTTGAACCTGGGAGGCGTAGGTTGCAGTGAGCTGAGATTGCTCTACTGCACTCCAGCCTGGTGACAGAGAAAGACTCCATCACAAAAAAAAGAAAAAAAGAAAAAAGAAAAAAAAACTGTTTAATAAGGAATACTAAGAATATAATGTGTTGTTTATAGATTACAAAGGTAAGCTATAACAAAAGTATTATACCTCTTCAAAGCTATACTGCTTTAAAGACAGATAGCAATAATTTAAAGATATGCTTTATAGTCTATTGAGCAATCACTAACAAATCCCCCAAAGTGATACAACTACAAAGTTATAAAGAGATAAGAGTAGAATTACAAAAAACAAAATTACTGAAAACAGTGAGGAAAGGAGAAATGGGACAAAGATAGTGATTAACATAAATTAAACCCCAAGAGCGGAGACTTAAATTTAAACATATGAATAGCTATGTTAAATGCAAATGGACCAAGCACCTTAAGTAAAAAGCAAAGATGATCAAACTTGATACAAGACAAGCCCAAGTATATGCTATTTACAAGAAATACACTTTACAGACACAACAATTTCAAAGTTAAAAATAAAAAGAGATATCCAATTGACAAAAATCACAATAATATACATAGAGTGTCTCCCAATCTATCAAATAAAATCTTGAAGGATACATCTTCCCTTATCCTCGCTGACTTCTAGTTCCTGCACTTCGGGATTAATTAAGTTAATGTGAATCACTTTATCATCTCCAGCATGCTGCCACCTTCCCCATGATGCTATACTGTGTTGGAAAAAGTCCTGATTTCTTTACTCTTCAAAAGTAGTACCATAAAAGGCAATGGAAAGGAGGGTTTTTTTTTTTTTTCCAAGGAAGAGTGGTTAGCAGTGTTGAATGCTGTTGACAGGCAACCAATGAAGTGTGCACATGAAATAGAGTAACAAGATAATTACTAACTTTGGAGATGTTAGGGGCAGAAATCAGATGTCCTAAAGTTTCCAACTTCATTTGAACTCCAGTTGTTATCATCTTTAAATCAGCTTTAATTTCTCAGGCTGCTGAAGTAACATTTGCCTTCATAATACTCATAGTGTAAGCTTATTTTTCACAGTAAGTCAGTATTCTTTCCTATACAGAAGACTAAAACATAGTGGCTGTCAAGTCATTAAAAAGAATGAGGAGAGGGGGACATAGGGCTGATGGCTTCCTAATGGCTAAGAAAGCAGTGGTAGGGTGAGGTGAAGGATGGCTAAGGGGGAGGTGACAATATGTCCTAAAAACAAGAAAATAGCAGCAGAGGTGGCTGCAGGTCTGGTGGCAATGGAGGTGGTGGTAGGGTCAAGAAAGGCTGCAGTGGCTGAGCATGGTGGCTCATTGCCTGCAATCCCAGCACTTTGGGAGGCCAAGGTGGCTGGATCACAAGGTCAAGATATTGAGACCAACCTGGCCAACATGGTGAAATCCCATCTCTACTAAAAAATACAAAAATTAGCTGGTCATGGTGGCATGCACCTATAGTCCCAGCTACTTGGGAGGCTGAGGCAGGAGAATTGCTTGAACCTGGGAGACAGAGGTTGCGGTGAGCCAAGATCGAACCACTGCACTCCAGCCCAGCACCTGGCAACAGAGCAGGACTCTGTCTCAGAAAAAAAAAAAAAAAAGAAATGCTGCAGAATACTTAACAAGAACATAGGTGTCAGTGGGTGGCAGAAGATAAACAAGTAAATGTATTGAGAATCATGGAGGTCAGGAATAGATTTACAAATACAGAAATAACACTGAAGTAGTGAATTGGAATTGGAGGCAGAGGTGTGAACAGATTTTTATGGTACATATTCATGGATAGAATTGAATTCATCTCTCATATATGTAAAATTATATATATAAATATAATTTTTTTCTTTAGTTCTCTACTGATAGGGCCTCAAAGCAATGGTGCTGTAGTAGGAATTAGCACACTGAGTAATAACACTTCTGTTTCTAAATACCATCCTCTCCTGAAAAGAACCAGAACTCCTTAGAAAAGTGGTTGACTCCAGAGCTGGGTTAAAAAACAGTATAGGATGAGCCTGGAGCATTTTGTGGCAAAAATAAGGAAAAGTTCAAAGAAAATGAGAACATGCCAGAAGGACACGGGAGCTATTTTGAAAGAGAGTTCTCTGATAAAATCTGGGGAAATATGACCATCAAAATGTACTTTACCATTTGCCAACCATGATAGTGATGATATGCAGGAGTTGCTAGTGGGTAAAAGACGGGAGGATGGATATAATTAAGAACAGAATATTGACATAGTTTTACAGTATTACCTCACAAAATAATTAAAAAGGGAAACAGTCACTCTATGCTAGAGAAACCTGGCAGAGAACAACTTAACCAGATGATCAATGTTAAATAACCAGCAAGAGGAGGGCTCAATGTAATTTGCCTAATGATGTCATGTCCTGAGAACACACCACTTCAGCAATGCTCCAGTCCAAGACAGGGCCTGAGTCTGGTCATAAGGCAGTAATGGATAGACCCTGACTGATGATCATTTTACATAATTACATATCTGTACTCTTCACATTGTCTACATTACGAAAGACAGGAAAAGACTGAAGATCTCTTTGGGATTGAAGGAGACCAGACTAAAGAGACATGACATCCTGATAGAATGCATGACACTTGGTGACCTTAATTGGCTTTTGTGATCTGGATGGTGGTGTGGCTATTGAAGGTGATGTCCCGACTGGTATGACTGAAGACTGGAATGAATAAGAGTGTCCTTGTTTATAAGAGATACGTATCAGTGTGTTTGGGAATAATGGGCAATATATTTACAGCTTAAGAGCGGGAATAAGGGGAGAGAGAGGGCAACATACTAACAATTAGGCACTTAGAACATATGGGAAAATGTGTACAGTTCTTAAAATTATTCTGAATCTTTGAAATTATTTCAAAATAAATTATAAAAATAAGTTAATATAATAACCTACAGCTTTATTAAAAATAACGTCCATGGTATTTCACTACTTTTCTATTTGTTGGGGTATTCATAAGATAGATTATATAAACCAGGAAATTTTTATGACAAAATCAAGCAATTACATATGATAAAATACATTAGGAAATACTGCTTTCCATGGAGAAGATTGCTAGACAGTAAAATAAAGATAAATGTGTATGTATATGAAGTATCTTGTTTTAGTTTCTGGGCTTTGTGATTAAAAACCATATTTTGAAATAGTTGTTACTAGAATCAAAGCGTTAATGATTAAAATGTAGAAGTCATAGCCTGAAGTTTACTGTAGACAATTGAAAATGAAAACAACATGTTTCAATGATTTAGCACTGGGATAAGGTTTTGCCTTCTCATGCACTATTTCACTTGCAAATGGATTGACGAATTCAATCAAACTATAGAGACAGTTGTACTCTCAATGTCAGAAAAGAAAGTTAAAATGAATGGACTCTGCCAAAACATTCTGTTTGCTATATGAAACTAATTCGCAATGTGATAGGCATTTTTCTCTCCCAAAGATCAAATTTGTGTGAAACGTGAAACACTGGTACCATCTTTATTTTTATTTTATTGCTGAACTTACCAAGAATTGGGTAAAGGAGTTCTAATGTGCATAATGTTAGAGAAGAGTGAGAGGATTTTGGAGAAAAAGTAAGAAAAATGAAATACTAAAGATCAATTGAAAAAAGGAGAAATAGGACCTGATGGCAGTCTGGAACACAGAATAAATAAGATTAAAGTGAATCCTGGGCTTGTGTGTTGGGAAAATATGAAATTCAGGAACAATCATATTGAAAAAAAAAACACAAAAAACAAGTAAACAGAGACAATGTTAAACCCACTATTAAATAATGACCAAAACAAGCACCTAGTTTTCAAGATAATTATATAAACTTATTAAATACTTGCAAAGAATGTGAGACTTACGATTGTGAAAAATTTATAAGGTACACTGTGAATAATACTTTTAGATTATTTTAATCAAAGTGGAGAAAGCAGCAGTGATCCAGAAATGCCAAAATGTCAAAGACCTTTTCCTTATTATGAAGAAAGAAAATATTTCATGTTCTGAGATTAGGGAAAAATAATTCAAAGATAAACCTTAATAGTTCAGCCAACAATTGGGCATTAGTGCCCTATGGGATTCATTCACTATAATGTGCAAACTTTTCTATGCGAAGATGATACAATTGATTCATAGATATAAAGCATGTGTTCTGAGTCCTTTTAAAAATAATGCTTATTGACTGGTAATTGTCTGCCACACTCTCTAGCTCAACCTTATGACCAATGACCCTCATCTGTTAAACAAAGTTCAAGATTTAGAATTCCTGCTCCCCCAATGATTTTTAGAAACCTATGATTGAGCTTCATGAGATTGCTGCTTTAATCGATTGAACTGCTTGTCACAGAACAGCCTGAAAGGCAGTGATGCAAAACACAGGATAGCAGTATTATTGCTATTACCTGGAAACTTGTTAAAATTTAAATTCTCAGTCACTACCCCAGACTTCCTGAATCAGAAATTCTTGGAGTGGGCCCAGCAATCTGTGATGTAATAATACGTCTTTTTTCTTTTTTTCTTTTTATAAAAGGGAGTCTTGCTCTGTTGCCCAGGCTGGAGTGCAGTGATGCAATCTTGGCTCACTGAAATCATCACCTTTTGGGTTCAAGCCACCACCTCCTGAGTTCAAGTGATTCTCCTGCCTCGCCTTCCTACTAGCTGGGATTACAAGCGCACCCCACCATGCCTGGCTAATTTTTGTATTTTTAGTAGAGACGTGGTTCTGCCATGTTGGCCAGGCTGATCTTGAACTCCTGACCTCAAGTGATCTGCCTGTCTCGGCCTCCCATAGTGCTGGGATTACAGTAATAAGTCTTTAGTAAGTTGAGGAGCACTACTTTAACGTAACTTGTTTCTTTTGTACTTAGGATGGCAGAGGAAATAACAGTGACTGACCATTTCTTAAAAATATTTTTTTGTACATGGGAATTCATAGGTAATTACGAACATTCCTGTTGATGAAAGGTCTCTATTGCTTAGAAAAATGTGATTTTTTTTTTTTGGCATAGCATGTCCAGCACTCCTAGGAACTTGTATTATTTTGTTGGATAAAGTTGGAGCAAGAAGAATACAGAGCAAACATTAAAGTTCATAAATCAGGAAGCCCAGCTAAAAGTCTTCAAAATCTCATTAATATTGTCTGAATCACTGTTTTCACAATGGAGAGAAAGAAGGCAGGCTTTATTCCAGAGAGCCAGTCTTTTTATGTTTTGCTATTCCTAATACGAGGCTCCATTTTTGACAACTACTAATTGCCCCCTAAAACACATTCTCCCCAACAATGCTTCCTTGTTGCTTCCTGGTATGTCATTCTCCACCCCAGTTGTGCTTTCATCATTTTCTCATTTTGCTTCTTCCCTTCTAACTCCTTATCTACACGCGCCTGCATTGTGTCAATAATCACGACGCGCAAATCATATTTAGCGCCCTCTAGTGGCAAATGAGAGAACTGATCCAGCAGTTAACGCTTGTTACCCAATGTTTTTTTTTTGCAGGCAAAAACAATTCTGAAATGATAACTAATATACTTTAAGAGCTTCTTTTGTGCCAGGAAATGCCCTCGGAATTTGAATTCCAATTACGAAATTAAAAAGAGGGCATGAGACTTGATGAAGAAAGAAACAAGACCAGCAAGTGAAAAATAAGAAATTTATCTAGCTGGGCGCTGTGGCTCACGCCTGTAATCCCAGCACTTTGGGAGGCTGAGGTGGGTGGATCACGAGGTCAAGATATCGAGACCATCCTGGTCAACATGGTGAAACCCCGTCTCTACTAACATACAAAAAATTAGCTGGGCATGGTGGCGTGTGCCTGTAGTCCCAGCTACTCAGGAGGCTGAGGCAGGAGAATTGCCTGAACACAGGAGGCAGAGGTTGTGGGTAACAAGAGTGAAACTACATCTCAAAAAAAAAAAAAAAAAGAAAAAGAAAAAGAAAAAGAAAAAAAGAAATTTATCTAAAAAAAAAAAAAAAGATACAGAACAGATTAACAGATTTATCAGATCAGGAAAAGTATAATTGCTTATGTGATTATAAATATTTTTACTTGAGGCATACTAAAATACCAAAATGTAAGATAGATTTTGGAATTCTATCAATGAAAAAAAAATAAGCATCCAAAGAATGTTTTTCCATGTCTTGTAATAATATATCAATGCAATAAAGGATTATAAATATATATAACACAAAGAGGAAAATGATTAGATATACTTTACTAAGCTTAAAATAATGTCAGTATCTAGGCCGGGCGTGGTGGCTCACGCCTATAATCCCAGCACTTGGGGAGGCTGAGACGGGTGGATCACGAGGTCAAGAGATCGAGACCATCCTGGTCAACATGGTGAAACCCCATCTCTACTAAAAATACAAAAACTAGCTGGGCATGGTGGTGCACGCCTGTAGTCCCAGCTACTTGGGAGGCTGAGGCAGGAGAATTTCTTGAACCCAGGAGGCGGAGGTTGCGGTGAGCTGAGATCGAGCCGTTGCACTCCGGCCTGGGTAACAAGAGCCAAACTCAGTCTCAAAAATAAATAAATAAATAAAATAAAATAATGTCAGCATCTAGAAAATTTGCTCCCAAATACTTGGGCATTTTCTTTTCTCTATGTGCTTGCTGCATGGATACTTTATTGAAAAATATGTACCTTATTCCATTTGCCTATTTTTTTTTCCTTTTTCCTTTTCACAATAGCATTACAGGCCATGGCATACCTTGGTTTTAGATTAAATAAACCAATTACTCTATCTCTAGTGAATATTTAAAATAAGTTTTTGTTTTTGTATTTATTTTCTAATGAAAACTGGTTGTAACCATAATACTCTGGAATAATTTGGGGGGTTGAATATCCTGGCCCTGTCACTTGGTGTGTAATCTTGGAGAAGTTACTTGGTTACTTGGCCACTTCGTGTATCTGATCTTTCATCTATAAAATGGGGGAAAAAATTGTAGTTTCTAAGTTGTAGCTTTGATATGCAGAATAATAGAGTTAATGCATGTTAAATGCTTAGAATATCTAAGTGTCTGTGGCACTGAGAGTCCTCAATAAGTGTTACTTGAGATTAGGATCGTGATTATTATCAGAAAAGGAGACCGGAAAGTATATAGCCTCAACTAATAATGGCTTTCACTTGTACAAAATGGAGGGTTATAAGCTATATGGTAGTTACTTTAAAAAACTTCATGTACGGGCCGGGCGCGGTGGCTCAAGCCTGTAATCCCAGCACTTTGGGAAGCCGAGGCGGGTGGATCACGAGGTCAAGAGATCGAGACCATCCTGGTCAATATGGTGAAACCCCCATCTCTACTAAAAATACAAAAAATTAGCTGGGCAAGGTGGTGCGTGCCTGTAACCCCAGCTACTCAGGAAGCTGAGGCAGGAGAATTGCCTGAACCCAGGAGGCAGAGATTGCGGTGAGCCGAGATCGCGCCATTGCACTCCAGCCTGGGTAACAAGAGCGAAACTCCGTCTCAAAGAAAAAAAAAAAAAAAAAAAAAAAAACTTCATGTACTTGATTTTTTAAATTACGGAATTAGTGTCGAAAGCATCCTTATATGTATTTACAGAATGCCATATACATGTTTATGTATGTGTATATATATGTGTGCATGTCATATATATGCATACTGTGTGTGTGTGTGTGTGTGTGTGTGTGTGTGAATGATAATGCCATATCTTGGTGATGCATGGAGTTAGAAATGTATTATTTTATAATTTACTTTAAAAGCAGCTAAGTAAGTCAACACGAAATAGCCAAACCTCACTGCCTTGACCCTGGCCCTAGTTATCCAACACTGGTTAACTAGGATTAGTTCATGTTCTACATATAGGCTACTGTGCCAGCCAGTGATGAAGGCCATTGATCTTAATGCCAACCAGCTGAGACTTGAAGTTATTTCCTCTTACCTAAGGGATGGGGTGGACCAGCTTCTGTAAGCTTTCTCTGTTGCCTTCTCCATACTACAAAATCTGCTTTATGCCAACCAAACCCAGAACTTTCCACACCAGCCAAACTGCAACTCATGTTGAAACATGAATAACCAGGAAGTTCCAAATATGAAGCCCACTCTTACTTTCACGAATCCCCAAAAATGTGTTTCCGCCCACATTTTTTGTCCTTCGTACTGGTCCAGTTACACTGTCTACTAACACAAAAACATTGACAAGTTGAAGCTTTAAATTAAATATCCTCTTCTATGATATTATAAAAACATGGTGACCTACAATATCCTCTTGGACAATGAGAGGATACGTGATATTATTCTTGTTGCACAAACCAAGCCATCCTCACTTTTATAAAATTATTTAAATGCAGATATTTCAAAACAATGTAAGAGAATACTAAGATTGTAAAAATCCTCACTTGCTGATGGAAAACCTGAAATATAATGATATTAAGAAAAGTGCCTCTGGTTACTAGAGATTTAACAGCAACAAACTGAGCTTATACCCAGCAGGGATTCAACAAAGGCTTGCTCAATGACAGAATGACCATTAGTCTTAGTTTAAAATCTAGTTCTCTAAGTAGAACATTGCCCACTGTGTCTTCTGGGCATGTTCTTAGCAAACACAGTAGCAATCCCTACATGTAATTGTAGTTCAAAGGATGTGGGGAAAGAAATTTTTCACTTTTAATTTAAGAGGGTGAATCCCTGTTAAGCATCAGCAGGATATCTGCCACTCACTCTCAGGAATTTAAATCATGTAGAGGACGAGCTAAAATCTCAAAGAGAGAACTGGTAAGTGCATTAGGAAAATGTATTGGCAAAGGTCTGATAAAAGTATACACAGATCAAACCAAATTTCATGTGCATCCTAAGCCATTTCGGAAATGGGGAAATATGTGCCTATTGGGGAAGTCAAAATTATTAGAGTTGAATGCATATAAAATACTGGAATAGAATAACTTTTACTATTAGAATGCCATTAATAATAAAGTACTATGTGAAAAATACTTAAATAATCAAATGAATTGTTTTATAACTATTAAATTAGCAAACTCAAAAAGACTGGTCCAATTTGTCATGAGCATGACTAAAAATACGGAATTATATATATATACATTTATAGATTCTATATGCACACACACATACAGATGCATATGAGGAACAAGTATTAGTTTTGAAAATAATTATAGTACCATGAACCATAACATGTATGTTTCATTTAGCAATTCTCTTAATTCAAAGAAGAAAAAGATATATGTATCTAGTTAGAGCATTTTTAGCATTTTCCATTTTTGCAAAACTGAGACAATATTAACAATTAATATTAGAAAATGACATAATGAAGGCATTGTAGATGTACTCAAATATTATGTAATGTTTATATTATAACTGATTGAGGCTATGCAAGAACATGCAAATCTGCTTATTATATGTTGTTTAAAAAAGATAAAACACACCTACTATAATCATAAGAATGCAAATGATATATGTGTATAGACAAAGCCCAAAGGAGATTATGCAACAAAATGAAGTCAGTTACTTTTGGTACATGAATAGAAAATGATGTCCTTTACTTTTATAATATTGCTAATACAAAATTGCTATAGTAAAATTTGTGTGTATAGATAGATAGATTGGTACCCTATTTGTGAGATTTTTCATGAAATTTTCAGTCCTCAACTATAGTAAATCACTATATGAAATCTTGCCAAGAGGCCAAAGAGGAAGTTGTCTTTCAATCTCAAATACAGAGCTAAGTTGTGACCTTAACATATATATATATCTATATATCTATTTATATATATATATATATATGTGTAATACATGTTATATGTGTGGGTGTGTGTGTACATATACACACATATATTACTGTTTTGCCAAAAGTATAATTTGAGGCTACCTACTATTTCTCATTTTTATCTTCTTCATAGCAATAAGGTCTAGAAGCATTTTAGTTTACCGTGGATTTCGAATATTGCTTTATTGTCAGTCTTATGCTTGTCATTCTTGCCGTAATTACAGTATGTGTTATATCAAGAGATGCTCTCTGTACCATTCCCAGAGACTCAGTTACTGTGTGCCTTGCCAATGGTGTGGGCAAGTATTAGAGTAACATCTGAAATAACAGAGACATATTTTCCTTGGAGAGTTTTCAGATATTATTTGATATGAACATCAGAGTAATTAAGTCTGAAACCACAAATACTTGAGTGAAAACAATTCACTTATAAAAATATGTTAATATGAGAAAATATTCTTTTATACTAGAAATATGAAAACTCTTCTTCATAGATTTATAATATTTTATGAAAAAGTATGAAATCTCAATCCCCTCTTCCATCTGTTATAGTCAAATATATTGCATAAAATTTATTGAATCTCAAGAGGATATAGGCCCTTGATAGTCCTGGAAATCAGTCAAATTGTAGTAAACATTGTTATTGTTTGACTTTTCCTTATTTTATTTATTGTCCTGATTAATTTCAAATGTATTTGAGACATCTTAGAGTAATGAAAATTAAATGAGAAGAATGAAAAAAGTTTTCAAAATTTTTTTGCTAAACAATGTTAGGCTGATTTATTAAACTTAATTTAGAATTTAAACTTAATTCCATTTTCAGTGACAAGGAATAGAAGGAAACATGATGGCATATGAATGTCTAATTTTTTAAACAAATTCATGTGAGCAAACATTTTACTAGTCCTAATCTTATGAAAAAATTTTATTTCAACTTTTATGTCATCTGATACTTGCTTATCTTAGTAAATAGTAACTTGCTCAGGATGAAAATGTGATGTCCTCCTGGCTCTTTCTCTCTATCACATAACAAATTAAATCAGTAAATCCGAGGTCTACTTTGAAAATATATCTACAATCTGATTATTCTATCTACTTATACACATTTAACCTCCTGCTCCAAGACACCACTAGATTACTGGATCATTTCCATAACTGTTAACTGGTCTGTTTGCTTTTGCTCTCGCTCCCCAGTAGCTTATTTTCATCCCAGCTGCTAGAGTGATCTAACTAAGCCAACAACAGACCATCACTCTCTATTTCTCACAAACCTTCCATGCTGCAAGGAGTAAAGGCTTACAAAGCCCTAAATAAGTAGGCTTCTGCAACTTCTCTCTTGCTGTCATCCCCTTTCTGTTTTGATGGTTCTATTTAAATCTCACTGGGTTTTGTGCAGTTCCTCAAATATACCAGGCATTTTTATATCACAGGAGTTTGTTAATTCTGTTCCCCTACTTTTTTAAGATTATTTTTAAAGTAAATTTGATAGGTAACATTGTATGTGCTTATCTTGTACAACACGATGCTTTCAAGTATTTATATACATATGCAGTAGCTACATTGTGTTACCTTATATAATTATCACTTTTGTAGTGAGAGTGCTAACCTCCACTGTCTTTACATTTTTCAAGAATATAATAAATTGTCATTATAATCACCATACCATATAATAGATTTCTTGTATTTATTACTCCTATATAGCTATGTTTATGTATACTTTGGCCAATGTCTCCTCATCCCCTCATGCCCCACCAACCTCCCCAGACTCTGGTAAGCACTACTGTACTCTCCATGCCTACAAAATCAATTTTTTAGATTTCTCACCTAAGTGAGATCATGAGATTATTTACTTGTCTGTTTCTGGCTTAATTCACTTAATTTCATTTCTCCCAGATTCATTCATGTTGTCCCAGTGACAGTATTCCATTCCTTTTTATGGCTGTATAGTATTCTATTGTGTATACGTACACAACTTTTTCTTTATTCATCCATTTATTGGCACTTAGATTGATTCCATATCTTAACTATTGTAAATAGTGCTGCAGTGAACATGGAAGTAAAAATATCCGCTTAACATACTGATTTCATGTTCTTTGAATATATAAACAAGAGTGGGATTGCAAGATCATATGCTAGCTCTCTTTTTAATTTTTTGAGGAACCACCCTACTGTTTTCCATTATGACTCTACTCATTTGTAGTCCCATTGACAGTGTATAAGAATTCCTTTTTCTTCTTATCCTTGACAGCACTTATTTTTGCCAATTTATAATAGCAATTCTAACAGGAATGAGATGGTATCTCACTGTAGTTTTGATTTGCATTTCCCTGATGTTTAGGGATATTGAACATTTTTTTCATATACCTGTTGGCTATTTGTATGTCTTCTTTCAAGAAATGTCTACTCAGATCTTTTGCTCATTTTTAAATCAGATTGTTTTTTGCTGATGGTGGTTGTGTTATTGTTTGAGTCCTCCACATAATTTGGATATTACCCCTTAATAGATATGTATGTGAATATGTTTTTCCATTCTGTGGGCTTTCTCTTCACTCTGCTGATTATTTCTTTTGCTGTGCAGAAACTTTTGATGTAATATCATTGGTCTAATTTGTTTGATGCAATCTCATTTGTCTAATTTGTTATTGCTGCTTGTGCTTTTGAATTCTTATCGAAACTATCTTTGCCCAGATCAATGTCCTGGAGCTTTTCCCCTATGTTTTTGTCTAGTAGTTTCATAGTTTTGGGTCTGACATCTAAGTCTGTAATCCATTTTGAGGTGATTTTTTTATATAGTGAGAAATAAGAATTTAATTTCATTCTTCTACATGTGAATATCCAACTTTAGCAAAACGATTTAATGCAGAGACTGTTCTTTCTCCATGTGTATTCATGGTTCCTTTGTTGAATATCAGTTGCTTGTGGATGTGTGCATTCATCTTGGGGCTCTCTATTCTATTCCATTTGTTTATATGTTTGTTTTTATGTCAGTATCATGCTAGTTTGGTTATTATAGCTTTGTGGTATATTTTGAAGTCACGTTGTATTATATCTCAAACTTTGTTCTTTTTGCTCAGGATTGTTTTTGCAATTTGTAGTCTTTTGTGGTATCATACACATTTTTTCCCATTTTTCTTTTGTAAAAAATGTCTTTGGTAGTTTGATAGGAATTGCACTGAATCTGTAGATCACTTTAGGTAATATGGATTTTTTTTTTTTTTTAAGACGGAGTTTCGCTCTTGTTACCCAGGCTGGAGTGCAATGGTGCAATCTCGGCTCACCGCAACCTCCGCCTCCTGGATTCAGGCAATTCTCCTGCCTCAGCCTCCTGAACAGCTGGGATTACAGGCACGTGCCACCATGCCCAGCTAATTTTTTATATTTTTTTTAGTAGAGATGGGGTTTCACCATGTTGACTAAAAAAAATTTTTTATATTTATTTTAGTAGAGATGGTCTCGATCTCTTGACCTCATGATCCACCCACCTTGGCCTCCCAAAGTGCTGGGATTATAGGCGTGAGCCACCACGCGCAGCCCAATATGGATGTTTTAACAATATTTATTTTAATCATAAACATTTTATTATTGTGTGGCTATTTTAAATGAAAAAGCTAATTTGACTTACTGTTCAGATACCTCATGATTAGTATTCAGAGATGTTACCAACCTTTGTGTGTTGATTTTGGGTTTGTCCATTCTGGGTTTACAGTGATTGGCTGAGGAAACCACATTCAAAATCGACATCCAATTGTATAACCATCCAAAGCAAATCCATTTGCTTTGTAACTGACATCTTTACTGAATTTGTATATCAGTTCTAAAAGATATTTTTGCAGTCTTTAAGATTTTCTCTCTATAAGATCATATAGTCTGCAAACAGGCACAATTTAACTTATTCCTTTTCAAATTGATGGATTTTATTTCTGCCGCTTCATTATGCTGGATAGGACTTACAGTACTACGTTGAATAAGAGTGGTAAAGAAGACCCCTGTACTTCTTGTAATTGGCTCTTTATGTATTATAGAATATCTGATTTCACACGTTTAAGGAATATTGTGATAACATGATATCAATGCAATATCTCATAGTAGGTGATTATTTCAGACAATAAACCTGTAATAGAACTCTAGAGATTCATAGGTAGACTCACAGTATTCCTAAAAATTGGATGCTTTGTTTTTCTTCCTCTCTGGCCAGTGCTCTAATCAATGTACTGTGTTGCTTCTCTGCCCAGTCTAGATTTGCAGTGATTGGCTGAGGGAACCATTCCAAACTGACATGCAATTATATACTTGACATCTTCATTTCAAGTTCAAACAGAAACCTCAAAGTTAATTGACCAATCCTAGGTAATTTTTAATGTCTTTGCTGATTTCTGCCCCTCTTAAATGTATAATGTGAGAAAGTTAAATGGTGGAATCTTTGATCTTCCATTATTCTTGGCCTAAATTATTTCACTAAGGAATTCATCTACATCCATAGCTTTAAATACAAACTATCTATCATCCAGTTTTTTTTTGTTTCCTTTATACTTGATATCCAAAGCACAAACAAATTATTCTACTTTCAGAAAGTATTTCCAATTCTCTCTTCATTTTATTTCCTCGGTGGCTACCCTCCTGCGGGCCACTGCCATCTCATTTGGGAAGTACTGTCATGATCCCCTTACTGGTTTCCCTGCTTCTACTTCACCTGATAAAGTTTACTCATTTTATTGCAAGAAATATATATATATATATATATATATATATATATATATATATGTATTCAAAAACAAAACAAATCCTGCAATTCATAAGCTAGGTTATATTGTCTCTTTGCTTAAAAGTCACCAATGGCTTCTCATTACATTTATAATAAAATTCAAATTCTTTATACTGATCTACAAAGTCCTATATGATCTGGCCTCTGCCTATTTTGCTCTTATTTCTTATCCCTTTCCTCTTTGCCCTCTAATTTCAGTTATAGTGGCCCTCTTGCTTTTCCTTAAACTTGCCCAAACTATTCCTGGTCTGAATTCACCGGTTTCTTTACCACAAATGCTTGGATTCTAGACACAAAAGCCTCTCTCTATTTTGGCCTTTATTTCACAAATCAAATGATTCTTTTTGAATAAGACAATTAATGTAAAGTAACTCATTCACGTTTACTTTCAGTCACTATATAGTGCATCATCCTGTTTTATTTTTCTTACTGTACTCTCTGAACTGTCTTATTTATTTCTGTCATCATATCCTAGGAAGTAAATAATATAAGTTCAGGTGCCTTATATGTCTTGTTCATTCATCCAGCCACAGAACCTACAATAATACCTGGCATCTAGTACGTAGGTACTGCATGCATAGTTTTCAGTGAACTAATAAAATGTGTGCTTTTAAGTGTTATTGTCCTGGATCCTCATATTCTTCAGAGATTATAAAAGATTTATAAGGTATTTTCTACTTTTTTAAAATTTCTAATTGCATAACTTAAATATGTATATAATGTAGGTGTCACTAATCATTGTTCCACATCAGCAGTCTCCAGTTTCTTAAGTTCAGCTTTCTAAGAAGAGGTGTTTGGATGGTTCATCATCGCCTTCCAAATTCTACAGGCCTTGTCCTTTGGGCTTATGGGTTTCAATAGACATTGTGGTGCACTTGTGTATGTAAACTATTTGCAAGTGAAGTCCTATTACTGATGAAGCCATGCTTTGGGGATCAGAGAAGTTAAGGTTAACTGAGTGCAGGTAATAGAAATGTTCTCCTTCTCTGCTAGAGGCCAAGTGTAGGCTTATAAAGATTTAGCTTCTACATGTTTTTTGTTTGTCTTTGTTTGGAAATTCAAATAATTTCACTTTCCTTATTTCCTCACTAGGTTCAGATATATGAACATTCTAAGATCATCCTAGGTTAACTTACCCAGCATGAGCTCCTAGGCATCAAAGTCCTCTCCATTTCATTTGAAACACCTATTCCTAAGCTAATAATCTTGTGAGTTCTCATAGCTACACTCAGTATATTTCTGTCCATAAGAAAAAACAAAAAAGAAATCCAGAAAAACTACTGAACAATCAGTATGTCCCTATTGTCCTCTTGTCTCTTTGATAATTAGCCTTTTTGACCCATTACATTTAGAGCCACATATTATGAAACTTTTTTCTCTCAAGGTCAGATAGCATGAAGCATTCCTAGAAGACAAGGAGGACATCTTTGCTTACAGTCCTTTAATGTAGCAAAATAAAGACAGAAAAATAAGCTAGTTATGTTATCAAATAAATACAGTCTAGAAATCAATGTTTTTAGGTTTACAAAACAACTCCTTCTCAGAGATGAAGAATGGGATGGAGTGGGACAAGTGATGGAAGAGAAAGATTGTTCAGTTCTGCCCTCATGGGACGCTACATACCTGAACATTTCTTAAAGGGTATCAACTGGCCCATCTTGTCATTGGTGAGTTTGAATAACTGGCATTGGATGGTGTGAAACAGCTCTGTACAAAATGGGATGAAGAGTTAAAAACTGATCTGCAAGAAGTCTGGAAGCAGCACATTTAAAATTACTCTGAATTTCTGATTCAGATGAGAGTGTGACCAAGGTAAAGCAGACAGATCAGCAGTTCCTGCTTTCTTGGTTTCCCTGAGGATCTTCACAAGTGAGGCTGACCCTTTCGGAAATAAATTATGACTGGGACAAGAGGCCACAGAACATTATATCATGGCAAACAGGCTGGGACCCTTCCCAGAAACTTGTTTAGATGATAATGGCAAGCCAGGCACTGCTGGGCAGCACAAAATCTTGTAGGAAGTAAAGTCAAGGTGATATTAAAATACTTCTATGTAGCTTCTTATTGATTTTTAAATATTTCCTGTTTTGTTTGCTTGTTTATTGTTCTCTGGCAAGGGAAACCCAGAAAAAGTGCTTACAGAAAATTTTACATTACATGCCTTTAATTGTGCAGTGAACAGAGAAGGGATTTGGAAGGACCAAGTATCAGGATTCATTTTTACTCCTTATTATATGATCATAGTCAAGTCATTTAACTTTGTTGAATCCAGTTTTCTTATCTATAATAAGAATGATAATAATAGTTCTCATGCAGTCTGAGTGTGAGAATTAAACATTAAATAAAATATTTTTATATGCTCTGAATTATCTTACAAACACCATTCATTACTTTTTACTTCTGTTATCACCACTAACATCCTGTAGGTACAGGGCTTAATGCTTATAGTCTTAATTTGTGGTCTATAATGTACAAATATATATACATGTTTAGCTTTGGGGTGAAAGTATTCCTGAACATTGTCTAGTCAAAGCACTCAGTTAGTGGTTAATTCTTCTCCACAAAGTGCATGTCAATCAGCTATTTGAACCTTCCTCACAGAACTAACAATTTCATAAGTTCTTAATCTTTTGTCATCATGGACTGTTGGAAGACCCATTCTCATCCCGAGCTGAAATTGATCTTCCTGTAACTTGCCTTCAGGGATTTCACTGCTACTTCTATGATTCATAAATTCAGCCTGCCTGTTTTACATTAATCTTTATAATATAGAGTAAATATTTTCAGGAGAATAATATCAATTAATTCATAATTAGAAGTTTTTAGGAAGGTGTTATTTACTTCTACCTCATAATTCTTATAAAAATTCCGCTAGACAAACCCTGTTATTATTTATGTTCCCCATGGCGAACTGAGTAGAAAGACGGTGATTTTCAGCACATTTTACCTGCTTTCATGGTGTGATAAGCATCGGTCTTGAACGGTACACATAAAGTAGTTAGGGGTATACTCAGGTATTGCACAAAGCCATTGTATAAAAAAACCATCTTTTTTTTTTTTTTTTTTTTTGAGACAGAGTTTCTCTCTTGTTACCCAGGCTGGAGTGTAATGGCGTGATCTCGGCTCACCACAACCTCCGTCTCCTGGGTTCAGGCAATTCTCCTGCCTCAGCCTCCTGAGTAGCTGGGATTACAGGCATGCGCCACCATGCCCAGCTAATTTTTTGTATTTTTAGTAGAGACGGGGTTTCACCATGTTGACCAGGATGGTCTCGATCTCTTGACCTCGTGATCCACCCGCCTCGGCCTCCCAAAGTGCTGGGATTACAGGCGTGAGCCACCCCTCCTGACCTAAAAAACCCATCGTAATGCAAAGAAATATCATCTGGGGATAAGAATTCAAGTTGTCATTCTGATAGATGAGAATTTGCATTGCTATAAGGAAATATCTGGAAATGGGTCTGGGCGCAGTGACTCACACCTATAATCCCAGCACTTTGGAGGCTGAGGCAGGCAGATCACCTGAGGACAGGAGTTTGAGACCAGTCTGGCCAAATGGTGAAACCCCATCTGTATTTAAAAAGTATATGAAAATTAGCCAGGCATACAGCAGGTGCCTATAATCCCCACTACTCAGGAGGCTGAGGCAGGAGAATCAGTTGAACTTGGGAGTCAAAGGTTGCAGTGAGCCAAGATTGTGCCATTGGAGGCAGGAGAATCAGTTGAACTTGGGAGTCAAAGGTTGCAGTGAGCCAAGATTGTGCCATTGCATTCCAGCCTTGGCAGCAAGAGCAAAATTCCGAAAGAAAGAAAGAAGAAAGAAAGAAAGAAAGAAAGAAAGAAAGAAAGAAAGAAAGAAAGAAAGAAAGAAAGAAAAAAAGAAAGAAGGAAGGAAGGAAGGAAGGAAGGAAGGAAGGAAGGAAGGAAGGAAGGAAGGAAGGAAGGAAAGACGGAGGGAAAGAAAGATCTGGGAATTGGTAGAACTGGTAGGCTGGATACGGTGGCTCACACCTGAAATCCTACCACATTGGAAGGCAGAGGAAGAAGGATTGCTTGAGGCCAAGAGTTCAAGACCAACCTGGACAACACAGCAAGATCCCATATCATTAAAAAAAGAAAAATATCTGAGAATTGGTAATTTATAAGAAAATACATTTAATTTTTTATGGTTCTGCAGGCTGTACAGGAAAGCATTGCACTGTCATCTGCTTCGGGTAAGGCCTCAGGAAGTTTACAATTATGGCAGAAGGCAGAGGGAGTGCAGGCATCTCACATGGTAAAAGTGGAAGCAAGTTAATGAGTGGAGGGGGAGGTGCCACACTTTTTTTTTTTTTTTAATTTTTTATTGGATTACAGGTTTTGGGGTACATGAGCAGAGCATGCAAGACAGTTGCGTAGGTACACACATGGCAGTGTGCTTTCTTTTCTTCTCCCCTTCACCCACATTTGGCATTTCTCCCCAGGCTATCCCTCCCCACCTCCCCCTCCCACTGGCCCTCCCCTTTTCCCCCCAATAGACCCCAGTGTTTAGTACTCCCCTTTCTGTGTCCATGTGTTCTCATTTTTCATCACCCACCTGAGTGAGAATATGCGGTGTTTCATTTTCTGTTCTTGTGTCAGTTTGCTGAGGATGATGTTCTCCAGATTCATCCATGTCCCTACAAACGACACAAACTCATCATTTCTGATTGCTGCATAATATTCCATGGTGTATATGTGCCACATTTTTCCAATCCAGTCTATTATCAATGGGCATTTGGGTTGATTCCAGGTCTTTGCTATTGTAAACAGTGCTGCAATGAACATTCGTGTACATGTGTCCTCATAGTAGAAGGATTTATAGTCTTTTGGATATATACCCAGTAATAGGATTGCTGGGTCAAATGGAATTTCTATTTCTAAGGCCTTGAGGAATCACCACACCGTCTTCCACAATGGTTGAACTAATTTACACTCCCACCAACAGTGTAGAAGTGTTCCTTTTTCTCCACATCCTCTCCAGCATCTGTTGTCTCCAGATTTTTTAATGATCGCCATTCTAACTGGCATGAGATGGTATCTCAATGTGGTTTTGATTTGCATCTCTCTGATGATCAGTGACGATGAGCATTTTTTCATATGATTGTTGGCCTCATATATGTCTTCTTTCGTAAAGTATCTGTTCATATCCTTTGCCCACTTTTGAATGGGCTTGTTTGTTTTTTTCCTGTAAATCTGCTTGAGTTGTTTGTAAATTCTGGATATCAGCCCTTTGTCAGATGGGTAGACTGCGAAAATTTTTTCCCATTCTGTTGGTTGCCGATCCACTCTAGTGACTGTTTCTTTTGCCGTGCAGAAGCTGTGGAGTTTCATTAGGTCCCATTTGTCTATTTTGGCTTTTGTTGCCAATGCTTTTGGTGTTTTGTTCATGAAGTCCTTGCCTACTCCTATGTCCTGGATAGTTTTGCCTAGATTTTCTTCTAGGGTTTTTATGGTGCCAGGTCTTATGTTTAAGTCTTTAATCCATCTGGAGTTAATTTTAGTGTAAGGTGTCAGGAAGGGGTCCAGTTTCTGCTTTCTGCACATGGCTAGCCAGTTTTCCCAACACCATTTGTTAAACATGGAATCCTTGCCCCATTGCTTGTTTTTGTCAGGTTCATCAAAGATTGTATAGTTGTATGTATGTTGTGTTGCCTCCGGTGCCTCTGTTTTGTTCCATTGGTCTATATCTCTGTTTTGGTACCAGTACAATGCTGTTTTGATTACTGTAGCCTTGTAGTATAGTTTGAAATCCAGTAGTGTGATGCCCCCCGCTGTGTTCTTTTTGCTTAGAATTGACTTGGCTATGCGGGCTCTCTTTTGGTTCCATATGAAGTTCATGGTGGTTTTTTCCAGTTCTGTGAAGAAAGTCAATGGTAGCTTGATGGGGATAGCGTTGATTCTGTAAATTACTTTGGGCAGTATAGCCATTTTCACGATAGTAATTCTTCCTAACCATGAACATGGAATGTTTCTCCATCTGTTTGTGTCCTCTGTGATTTCGTTGAGCAGTGGTTTGTAGTTCTCCTTGAAGAGGTCTCTTACGTTCCTTGTGAGTTGTATTCCAAGGTATTTTATTCTTTTTGTAGCAATTGCGAATGGCAGTTCGCTCTTGATTTGGCTTTCTTTAAGTCTGTTATTGGTGTAGACGAATGCTTGTGATTTTTGCACATTGATTTTATATCCTGAGACTTTGCTGAAGTTGTTTATCAGTTTCAGGAGTTTTTGGGCTGAGGCAATGAGGTCTTCTAGGTATACTATCATGTCGTCTGCAAATAGAGACAATTTGGCTTCCACCTTTCCTATTTGAATACCCTTTATTTCTTTTTCTTGCCTGATTGCTCTGGCTAGAACTTCCAGTACTATATTGAATAGGAGTGGTGAAAGAGGGCATCCTTGTCTAGTGCCAGATTTCAAAGGGAATGCTTCCAGTTTTTGCCCATTCAGTATGATATTGGCTGTTGGTTTGTCATAAATAGCTTTTATTACTTTGAGATACGTTCCATTGATACCGAGTTTATTGAGGGTTTTTAGCATAAAGGGCTGTTGAATTTTGTCAAATGCCTTCTCTGCATCAATTGAGATAACCATGTGGTTTTTGTTTTTGGTTCTGTTTATGTGGTGAATTACATTTATAGACTTGCGTATGTTGAACCAGCCTTGCATCCCCGGGATGAATCCTACTTGATCATGATGAATAAGTTTTTTGATTTGCTGTTGCAATCAGCTTGCCAATATTTTATTGAAGATTTTTGCATCTATGTTCATCATGGATATTGGCCTGAAGTTTTCTTTTCTTGTTGGGTCTCTGCCAGGTTTTGGTATCAGAATGATGTTGGTCTCATAAAATGATTTGGGAAGGATTCCCTCTTTTTGGATTGTTTGAAATAGTTTTAGAAGAAATGGTGCCAGCTCTTCCTTGTGTTTCTGGTAGAATTCGGCTGTGAACCCGTCTGGACCTGGGCTTTTTTGTGTGGTAGGCTCTTAATTGCTGCCTCAACTTCAGACCTTGTTATTGGTCTATTCATAGTTTCAGCTTCCTCCTGGTTTAGGCTTGGGAGGACACAGGAATCCAGGAATTTGTCCATTTCTTCCAGGTTTACTAGTTTATGCGTATAGAGTTGTTTGTAATATTCTCTGATGATGGTTTGAATTTTGTGGAATCTGTGGTTATTTCCCCTTTATCATTTTTTATTGCATCTATTTGGTTGTTCTCTCTTTTATTTTTAATCAATCTGGCTAGTGGTCTGTCTATTTTGTTAATCTTTTCAAAAAACCAGCTCTTGGATTTATTGATTTTTTGAAGGGTTTTTCGTGTCTCAATCTCCTTCAGCTCAGCTCTGATCTTAGTTATTTCTTGTCTTCTGCTGGGTTTTGAGTTTTTTTGGTCTTGGTCCTCTAGCTCTTTCAATTTTGACGATAGGGTGTCAATTTTGGATCTCTCCATTCTCCTCATATGGGCACTTATTGCTATATACTTTCCTCTAGAGACTGCTTTAAATGTGTCCCAGAGGTTCTGGCACATTGTGTCTTCGTTCTCATTGGTTTCGAAGAACTTCTTTATTTCTGCCTTCATTTCGTTGTTTACCCAGTCAACATTCAAGAGCCAGTTGTTCAGTTCCCATGAAGCTGTGCGGTTCTGGGTCGGTTTCTGTATTCTGAGTTCTAACTTGATTGCACTATGGTCTGAGAGGCTGTTTGTTATGATTTCAGTTGTTTTGCATTTGTTGAGCAGTGCTTTACTTCCAATTATGTGGTCAATTTTAGAGTAGGTGTGATGTGGTGCTGAGAAGAATGTGTATTCTGTGGATTTGGGGTGGAGAGTTCTGTAAATGTCTATCAGGTTTGCTTGCTCCAGGTCTGAGTTCAAGCCCTGGATATCCTTGTTGATTTTTTGTCTGGTAGATCTGTCTAGTATTGACAGTGGAGTGTTAAAGTCTCCCACTATTATTGTGTGAGAGTCTAAGTCCTTTTGTAAGTCGTTAAGAACTTGCCTTATGTATCTGGGTGCTCCTGCATTGGGTCCATATATGTTTAGGATCGTTAGCTCTTCTTGTTGTATCGATCCTTTTACCATTATGTAATGGCCTTCTTTGTCTCTTTTGATCTTTGTTGCTTTAAAGTCTATTTTATCGGAGATGAGAATTGCAACTCCTGCTTTTTTTTGCTTTCCATTTGCTTGGTAAATCTTCCTCCATCCCTTTATTTTGAGCCTTTGTGTATCCTTGCATGTGAGATGGGTTTCCCGGATACAGCACACTGATGGGTTTTGGATTTTTATCCAATTTGCCAGTCTGTGTCTTTTGATTGGTGCATTTAGTCCATTTACATTTAGGGTTAATATTGTTATGTGTGAATTTGATACTGCCATTTTGATGCTAAGTGGCTGTTTTGCCTGTTAGTTGTTGTAGATTCTTCATTATGTTGATGCTCTTTAGCATTCAGTGTGATTTGGAATGGCTGGTACTGGTTGATCCTTTCTATGTGTAGTGCCTCTTTTAGGAGCTCTTGTAAAGCAGGCCTGGTGGTGACAAAATCTCTGAGTACTTGCTTGTTCGCAAAGGATTTTATTTTTCCTTCACTTCTGAAGCTCAGTTTGGCTGGATATGAAATTCTGGGTTGAAAGTTCTTTTCTTTAAGAATGTTGAATATTGGCCCCCACTCTCTTCTGGCTTGTAGTGTTTCTGCCGAGAGATCTGCTGTGAGTCTGATGGGCTTCCCTTTGTGGGTGACCCAACCTTTCTCTCTGGCTGCCCTTAGTATTCTCTCCTTTATTTCAACCCTATTGAATCTGACAATTATGTGCCTTGGGGTTGCTCTTCTTGCGAAATATCTTTGTGGTGTTCTCTGAATTTCCTGCAATTGAGTGTTGGCCTGTCTTGCTAGGTGGGGGAAATTTTCCTGGATGATGTCCTGAAGAGTATTTTCCAGCTTGGATTCATTCTCTTCGTCCCCTTCTGGTACACCTATCAAACGTAGGTTAGGTCTTTTTACATAGTCCCACATTTCTTGGAGACTTTGTTCATTCCTTTTTGCGCTTTTTTCTCTAATCTTGGTTTCTCGTTTTATTTCATTGAGTTGGTCTTCGACTTCAGATATTCTTTCTTCTGCTTGGTCAATTCGGCTATTGAAACTTGTGCATGCTTCGCGAAGTTCTCATATTGTGTTTCTCAGCTCCTTTAATTCATTCATATTCCTCTCTAAGTTATCCATTCTTGTTATTATTTCCTCAAATCTTTTTTCAAATCTTTTCTCAAGGTTCTTAGTTTCTTTGCATTGATTTAATACATGATCTTTTAGCTCACCAAAGTTTCTCATTATCCATCTTCTGAAGTCTAATTCCGTCATTTCGTCACTGTCATTCTCCGTCCAGCTTTGTTCCCTTGCTGGTGAGGAGTTTTGGTCCTTTCTAGGAGGCGAGGTGTTCTGGTTTCGGGGGTGTTTTCCTCCTTTTTGCGCTGGTTTCTTCCCATCTTTGCGGATTTGTCCGCTGGTCATCTGCGTAGTTGCTGACTTTTCGATTGGGTCTCTGAGTGGACACCCTGAATGTTGATGATGAAGTATTTCTGTTGCTTGGTTTTCCTTCTACCAGTCTAGCCCCTTCGCTGTACGAGTGCTGAGGTCCGCTCCAGACCCTGCTTGTCTGGGGTGCACCTCTAGCAGCTGTGGCACAGCGAGGGATGCTACCAGTTTCTTTTTCTGCTATCTTTGTCCCAGGATGGTGCCTGCCTAATGTCAGTCTTTTGGATATAGAGGGGTCAGGGAGCTGCTTGAGGAGACAGTTTGTACTTGATAGGGGTTTAATTGTTGAGCTGTGAGCTGTGTTGTTCATTCAGGGCTGTTAGGCTGCTATGTTTGATTCTGCTGCAACAGAGCTCATTAAAAAAAACCCTTTTTTTTTCTCAAATGCTGTGTTGAGGGGTTTGGGCTTTATTTTTAGATGTCCGTTGAGGTCCTGCCCAGCTAGGATTCAGACTAGCCACTGTTTGCCTGCCGAGGCTCCGCCCTGCTGTTGTGAGGCTCGCCCGGCTCCACTGTTCTGCTGTTCTCCGCCACGCCCTGCGGCGGAGTCTCTCTGTTGTAGCGGGTTGCCTCGGCGACGGCAGGCTGCGTCAGCAGTGGGCGTGTATCTCAGTAGGGACGGGTTGCCTCGGCAACGGCTGGCTGCGTCAGCAGTGGGCATGTATCTCAGTAGGGACGGGTTGCCTCGGCAACAGCTGGCTGCGTCAGCAATGGGCGTGTATCTCAGTTGGTGCGGGTTACCTCGGTAATGGTGGCCGCCCCTCCCCATCAGAGCTTCTCGGGCCGTCTGCACGGGGCTTGTTTGAAATCACGGTTTTGTTCGTCCCACTGGGCCTATCCTAACGCTCTGTTCCTGCAATCCCCTGGGCTGGGTGCCACACTTTTAAACAATTAGATGTCATGGGAACTCACTACCTCAAAGACAGCACCACCACAAGAGATCTGGCCCCATGACCTAAACATCCTCAGTAGGCTGCCAATTTCTATGTTGAGGATTACATCTGAACATGAGATTTGGAAGGGATATCAAACTATATCATTCTACCCCAACCCTTCAAACCTCATGTCCTTTTCACATTACACAATGCAATAATCTCTTCCCAATAACAAAAGTCTCAACTCATTCCAGCATCAACTCAATCAAAAGTTTCTAGTCCCAAGTCCATAGTTTAATCTGGAGTTGAGTTCTTTCCACCTATGAGCCTGTAAATCAAAACAAGTTATTCAATTCCAAGATACAATGGGATTACAGGCAATGGGTAAACATTCTCATTCCAAAAGGGAGAAATCAGCCAAAAGAAAGGGGTTATGGACCCCATGCAAGTCTGAAGCAAGGTAGTTATTCAATCTTAAAGCGCCAAAATAATCTCTTTTGACTCCTATCCTGCATCCGGGGCACACTGCTACAAGAGGTAGGCTCCTAAGGTCTTGGACAGCTCCACTCTTGTTGCTATTCTAGGTTTGGGACACAAGCACCATTGGCTCTATCATTCTATGATCTAGAAGGCAGTGGCCCCCTTCCCACAGCTCCACTAGGAAGTGACACACTGGAGACTCTATGTGGGGGATCCATCCTCACATTTCCCCTCCACACTGCTCTAGTAGAAGTTCTCTGAGAGAACTTCACTCTTAACAGCAGGTTTCTCCCTAGGCACCCAGGCTTTTCCATATACACTCTAAAATCTAGGTGGAGGCTGCCAAGCATCCTTCACTCTTGCATTGTACGCACCTGAGTGCTTAACATCATTTAAAAGCCACCAAGGCTTTTGGCTCAAGATGTATCTGGGGTCCTTTGAGGCATGGCTGGAGCTGGAGCAGTAGGGATGTGGGGAACAGCATCCTAGGGGTGATGCAGTTCTCCTAGGCCTCTGCACCTGTGATTAGAGGAGCTACCTAGACGATCTCTAAAACTGCACTGATGTATTTTTCACATTGTCTTGGCTTTTAGTACTTGGCTCCCTTTTAGTTATTTGAATTTTTCTAGCACTTGGTTTTTTCTCAGCCTTCTTGGATTCTTCCCTTGAAAACAGGCTTTTCTTTTATATCACATGGTCAGGCTTCAAATTTTCCAAACTTATATACTCTTTGCCACTTTAAAATGTTACAATTTTAAGTCGGTTTTTTTTTTTTTTTGCTCCTGCATCTGAGCATATGTTGTTAGAAGCAGCCAGGTCACATCCTGAATACTTTCTTCATTAGAAGTATATTCTGCCAGATATCCTAAATTACCTCTTTTAAATTCAAACTTCCACACATCCATACAGTGTGGACAGAATTCAGCAAAATTCTTTGCTAAGGTATAACATGGTTGACCTTTGCTCCAGTTCCTAGTAGGTGCCTCATTTTCATTTGAGATCTTGTCAGTCTAGACTTCACTGTCCATATCTCAGTCATCATTTTGGTGACAACCATTTAATCAGTCTCTTAGAAGTTCCAAATTTTCCCTTGTCTTCCTGTCTTCTTTTGACTCATCACCCCACCACCAGCCCACCAATCTCTTCCAACTTCTGCTTGTTACTCAGTTCCAAAGCTGCCTCACTCTTCAGTACCAATTTTCTATGTTAGGTCACTCTAGCATTATTAAAAGAAATACCTGAGACTGTGTAATTTATAAGAAAAGAGGTTTAATTGGCTCCTGGTTCCACAGTGTGTACAGGAAACATAATGCCCATATTTGCTTCTGGTGAGGCTTCAGGAAGCTTATAATCATGGCAGAAGCTGAAGGTGGGGACAGGTGTCTTGAATGGCAGGAGTAAGAGCACTATCTTGAGGTACTCATGACCCAAACATGGCCCCACCTCCAACACTGGGAATTACATCTCAACATGAGATTTGAAGGGGATTATCGAACTATGTTAGATGGCAAAACAAACTAGAGGAAGAGAGGACTCTAAAATATCCTGACCATTTGTCATTTTATTTGTGCAAAGATACTAAACTGCTGAATGAGTTGTGTTTGCTTGAATAGCTAATTTTGTGACTTTGGAAAGTCAGTTTCCATCTAGTGAGTAGAATGATGATGGTCAAGTTGAAGTTGTTACTAGCACATAAGTTAGATGCAGGATAAATGCCTTATTTTGAAAAATAATGTATGTAGAATAGTATCAAGCAAATATTAATTAATATGAGTATAATTATTATAGATTTAAAATCAGGATCAGCCATGCTGGCTCATACCTGCAACCCTAGCACTTTGGAAAGCTGAGGCAGGTAGACTGCTTAAGCCTGGGAGTTTGAGCCTGGCCAATGTGGCAAAACCCTGTCTCTACTATTAAAAAAAAAAAAAAAAAAAAATATATATATATATATATATATATATATATACACACACATATATATATGTACACACACACATACACACACAAATATTGACAAAGTATGTGGCAGGTGCCTGTAATCCCAGCTACTTGGGAGGCTGAGGCATGGCAATCACTTGAACCCTGGAGGCAGACATTGCAGTGAGCTGATATTTTGTCACTGCACTTTTAGCCTGGGCAATGGAGTGAGAGTCTGTCTCAAAAAAAATTAAATTAAATTAAATTAAATTGGTTAATTGTTGGTGGATTTATCTCAGTTTGAGAAAAAAAATCTAAATTTACATTTTCTAATAGTACAAGGTGTTCATCCTATTTTAAAAATGAGAAAAGGATTCTCAAAATGGATAAGTAACTTGTCTAGCTCACACGGGTAGTTAGTAAAGAACCTGTCAAACAACCAAATTACTGCCTAGTGCAAAAACTTTAGACCTATCTATATATTTAAATAAATATATATAAATGTATATAATTATGTATTATATATAATCTAATATATATGGAATGATATATATGTAATCAAATATATATTTATGATAACCTTATTATTACATATAATTTATCTGTGCACACTTTTATTTTCTATAGCCCATTTTTATTTGTAGTGAAGTTCTAAATATAAAATGAACTATTTCTTCCATACCTGTGTTTATTAATGCAATATGATGGACACTTTCATCAATGCCCAGCCCTGTTCTAAGTGATGAAGGCATGGAAATGATCAAAACAAAAACACGTTAAATTTTGCTGTCCAGTATGGAAGACAAAGAGGAGCTTTTCAAAACTACAGTTCATTTCAGTTTTACTCATTGTTTATTTGAAATATACCAAACCTAACTTTTTAAAAAGAGGATATCTGATGTATTTCAAAGAAAAATATTTAGTCTCCTCATTCTCATTTAGAGTGAAATTTTAAGAATATAATAATTTTTGCTTCATAGATCTTGGTCACTTTTTTTCTTGTTTATTGAATGGATATATACTGCATTTCTATGCCAAAGTCACTATCGAGGTGATGTTTAATGGCTCTTTCTTTCAACAACATACTGTAGCAAAAATTATAAATACAGTGTTTAAATAGAATGCTATGTTTTGCTCCAAGGCTAAAGGTTCAGTAGGAAAAGCTCAAACTAGATAACACTTGAAAATTAACTTGAAGTAAACAGCTTTCCACAAATCATATTCTACGTATATAGTCTATCATTTTCTTTTCATTTAATTCACCTATGTGTAACAGTGCACTTTCTGGCGGTGGGAGCAATAGAAAGAAATTAATAGAAGAATTGAATAATGCAACATTTTATCTCTGACCATTATAAATACAATCTGTTCTTTTTTGGTTAAATATGCCCTTACTTTAAATGCAGACAGGCAGAAGAAAATAAATTGTATCTTCCCAGCAGCATTTTACTTCTGGGCTTTTCTGTCCTGTTTCAAAAAGATCTCAGATAGGTGACTCCTGACTCCGTTTTTTTCTACAATAAAATGCTAAATCAAGTTTAGTGTGATATTATGAATCTGGATATACAACCACATTTTCTCAAGAACCTATTAAATTCAAGTAACAGCAACTTATCATTAAATGCTTCAAAATAAAAATGTAGTCAGCCTCAAAATGCATAAGCATCTTATGTGTATAGCATGCCTTAAATGTAATATAAATAGTGATAAAAGAGTAATAAAAACCAAACAGTTTATAGTCAGGCAACATCTAATAAATACCCCATTTCCCATCTCTCAAACGACTACCTTTGAATATCGGCAAGCAGATTATTCCTTCAGTATTTCCAATTTAATTAATTCAGTTTATATATATAATTAATTCAATTTATATATATAATTAAATACTAAATTTACATATATATGCACATATATATATAACTAAATACCCCTATATAAACTGAATTAATTAAATTGGAAAGACATATGTATATATATCTTCCATACATTATATTTTACTTAAATTGAATTTCAAAGTCCAATCAATATTATTAAATTCAAAAAAGTGGAAGAGTGTCTTTGAATATACACAAGTATTTGACTAATAGATGAATATAGAAATATATAAATAGATCCAAATTTTGTCAAATTATATTGTAAGTCTTATACATTGAATTTCCCATTTAAAATATAGATTATTCATGAAAATCAACGACAATTTTCTCGGAAAACAGAATAATTCTAAATTTGTGAATATAACAAATATTATATTGATTAGAAAACTTTCTTGAATTTTTAATATTTGTCAACAAAATACTTAAAAATTACTTTGGAAATAGAAATTTCATATATAAATTAGAAAATGTGAATAATTTATAAAAAGGCCTGATGTTTATTATATATTATATTATACTCTCATTGCATGAATACCTTTGTAAAACAAGCATTAACTTACTGTAATTTGTGTATAACTGTTTATGTTTGTAATTGCTTTTTCAACAGGAAGGTCTCATTTTAAAAACTGACTTTGTATTTTTTGAATAATGTATACTTGTTATAAAACCCAGACTCTGTGGACAAATTAAAAACAAGGAAAAAGCCACCTTGTATTTTTCAGGCATTCGCCTCTGATGTTATTCTTAATTTGAGATTGCAAAGTTTCCAGCTTCCTACCCCTTCAGCCCTGGAATCTGGGACATCTCTCTATCCACTCTCAGTGTATTCTTTCAGATGATCTGTTTGGAGCATGCCAGTCTACTGAACAGTCTGATCTGCCTCTGTCGGAAAAGTTCTTCCTGCCTGTGTTTAGGTGGCCATCTTTTCTCCCTCCTGGAGTCACTAAATTGGTGATTCTTATGTCCCCAAAGTATTATGTGACCCACAGGTATCAAAACTTGGAGAAAATATTTCTGAACCATTTAAGCTTTTAGGTGTAATTCCTATTTTTAAACATTAGGTTATTTATCAACCGACTTGAGAATGCTGGAGTATGTTACTTGCTTGTCTGCAGAAATTGAAATGATTATGTAGCTTTTACCTTTTATTTTATAAATATTGTACATTACATTAATTTGTTTTCAAATGCTAACTATATTTTGAATTCCTGGGATAAATTCTACTTGGTTATTGTGTACAATTCTTATTTCCTGTTGCTTAATTTGATTTGTTGGCATTTTCTCAGGGATTTTTGCATCTATATTCATATGGAATATTGGTTTTTAGTTTTCTTTTTTTTGTGATGTGCTTGATTTTTATATCAGTGAGGCTGTTTCATGTGACTCTCACATGATGGCTTGGGAAACATTCTCTTCTATTTCTTGGAAGAGTCAGTGAGCGATTACTGTTAATTTTTCCTTAAGTGTTTTTCTTTTCTTAAGTGATTTGCTATTTCTTGTTGAGTTAGATTCAGTAGTTTTGTCTTTCTAGAAATTTATCTCACCTAAGTTCTTTAATTTGTTGACATATCATTGTTCATAGAATTCTTCTATATGATATTTTCCTCATCCACAGTTTCACTTACCATGGTTTAAGTTATCTGTGGTCCACAGGGGTTCAAAAATATGAAATAAAAAATTTCAGGAATAAGCAATTTCATGTTTTACATTACATGCTGTTCTGAGTAGCATGATAAAATCTCATGGTGTCACACTTCTTTTTACCCCTGCAATGAATCATCCCATTAATCACTTAGTAGCCATCTTGGTTATCAGATCAACTGTTGATTTTTCTTTTCTTTTTCTTTCTTTTTTTTTTTTTTTTTTTTTTTTTTTGAGATGGAGTTTCGCTCTTGTTACCCAGGTTGGAGTGCAATGGCGCGATCTCGGCTCACCGCAACCTCTGCCTCCTGGGTTCAGCCAATTCTCCTGCCTCAGCCTCCCGAGTAGCTGGGATTACAGGCACACGCCACCTTGCCCAGCTAATTTTTTGTATTTTTAGTAGAGACGGGGTTTCACCATGTTGACCAGGATGGTCTCGATCTCTTGACCTCGTGATCCACCCGCCTCGGCCTCCCAAAGTGCTGGGATTACAGGCTTGAGCCACCGCGCCCGGCCCAACTGTTGATTTTCACAGTGCTTGTGTTCAAGTGACATTTAGTTTACCTAATAATAACACCAAAGCTTAAGAGCAGTGATACTGGCAATTTGGATATGCCAAAAAGAAGCTGTAATGTGCTTTATTCAAGTGAAAAGGTGAAGGTTCTCATATTATCAAGGAAATGAAGACAGTTATTTGCTGAGGTTGTTAAGATCTGCTGTGAAAACTATCTTCTATTCATAATTAAAATTGTGAAAAAAAAAGATATTTGAGCTACTTTTACTATTACACTTCAAACTGCAAAATTTACAGTCACAGCACATGGTAAGTGCTAAGTTAAGGTGGAAAAGCCAATAAATTTGTGAGCGAAAGACATAAACGGAAATGTGTTTTGATTAATGGCAACATGTTGTGCCAGAAAGCATTGAGGCTACAATAACTAATTATGAAACAGAAAAATTATAATATGCCAAAGCACTGCTTGTTTGCTTTGGAGCAATTATCAAGTAAAATAAGGGTTACTTGAATGCAAGCAACTGTTGATACCATGACATTGTTTATCTGATAATGAAGACGGCTGCTACATCACTAATGGGTGAATAGTGTATACAGCATAGATATGCTGGACAAAAGGAAGATGTATGTCCTAAGCAGGATGAAGCAGAATGGCTAGAGATGAGATTTCATCATTCTACTCAAAAGAGTGTGAAATTTAAAAGATGAAATAATTATTTCTGGAATTTTCAAGTTGCAATGCTTAATCCCTTATTTTCAACATGTATTCATTCACTGCTTGTTGATTGATTCATTCATTCATTTATTCATTTTACTAGTATTTTTCTGTGATCATATTTTCTGTATGACTATTTGGTAGCATGGCAAAATGAATGAGATACAATGATTATTTGGATATTGATTGTTATGGTAAATATGATTAGTGTGACTATGTCCTAAAATCTAATATACCTGGCTAATATTTTATATGTGTAAAATTTAATACTAAGAAATTTTAAATTTCAGAAAGACAGAAGGTTATATTAATGATCTCAAATGTTAACCAAATGATCTTCACACAAATTTATCAACACAAAAACAATGCAGACACATATAGGATGATTTGGAAATGTTTTCTCAGAAAAATCCTTGGTCAGAGTTTAAGGCTCTGAGGTTGGGTGAAAGCTACATAAGAATCATTATTATTAGACAGATTGATTAAGAATAATTAGATTCACTGCATTTACTATAGATAGGTCTGTTGTGGATGTGACCACAATACTTTCAGTGAAAAGAATATGTGGTGAAGGTTCTCATTTGTGTGCCTGCTAATATGGAAAGAAGAATTGTAATTTAGGTGCATTTCTTTTTCTTTCTTTTTTCTATTTTTTTTACAAGGCTACATCAGTTATGGGAAGAATCAAATGCTTAAACTCTGGACAGAGAGTTAAATGTTTACAAAGAACCTGATTACTGTTCTCCTCCTTCATTCTAAGAAATCAAGGACACAGCAAGAGTTTTTATGTCTCCAATGTCATTAACTACTTTCAACTCCACTTATGTCTCTGGTAGTTAAACTATGCTCTGAATGCCCTTAATCATGGCTTTTAGTGTCTGTGGTATCAGGAAGCCATCATTCTACATCTAAACTCTCTTTAATTAAAATTTTGGTCACATGTTTCTTATGTTTTTAACGTACTTAGGGTTCTTTGAAAATTAGCCTTTCTTTTTAGCTTCATAAAACATTTTAAAGGTCTAATTTTCCAGACATTGAACATAAACTTGCAGTGTTGTTCATCCCTCTATTACACACTGCTTAAGCAGACTGACCCAGTGCTTTAAAATTATGATGTGATTTTTATTTCTCTCTTACATGAACAATTGAACATTTTATTAGACATAGTGATGCTCCTCAGTATTTCCCATTCACTTTTTGGGGGGCACAAGAAAGGATTGCTCTTCAGCCTTTCTTTGAAGTGCAACCATGTGACATGCTTCGACCAATAAAATATGAGCAGCAGTATAATATGTCCTTATGCTGTGTAAGCTGTATAATATGTGTCACTAGTAGCTATAATGGCTATTAAGGCTGTTAACACATGGAGGAGTCTGAGTCCTAGTTCAGAGATGGCTACATACAATAAGAAATAGACCTCTTTTTTATTAAGCCAATGATATTTTGGAATTGTTTGGACTGCAAAAAATCTAGTATAATCTGACTGATTATAGACATGGACCCTCAAATTTTCCTTACTTCTTTGTTTTTTATTGTTCTTTAGGTTCTGGGGTACATGTGCAGATTATGCAGGACTTTTGCATAGGTACACACATGGCAATGATTTGCTGCCTCCATTCCCCCATCACCTACATCTGGCATTTCTTCCCATGTTATCCCTCCCCAACCTCTCCACCTGTGTCCATGTGTTCTCATTGTTCAACACCTGTCTATGAGTGAGAACATGTGGTGTTTTATTTTCTGTCCTGTGTCAGTTTGATGTAATTGATAGTTTCCAGATTCATCCATGTCCCTACGAAGGACACAAACTTGTTTTTTTATGGCTGCATAGTATTCCATGGTGTATATGTGCCACATTTTCCTTGTCCAGCCTGTCATTGATGGGCATTTGGGTTGGTTCCAGGTCTTTTCTATTGTAAACAGTACCACAATGAACATACATGTGAATGTGTCTTTATAATAGAACGATTTATAATCCTTTGGATATATACCCAGTAATGGGATTGCTGGGTCAAATGGATTTTCTATTTCTAGGTCTTTGACAAATTGCCACACTGTCTTCAACAATAGTTGAACTAATTTACACTCCCACCAACAGTGTAAGCGTGTTTCTACTTCTCCATATCCTCTCTAGCATCTATTTTCTCCAGATTTATTAATGATCGCCATTCTAACTAGGGTGAGGTGATTTCTCAATGTGGTTTTGATTTGCATTTCTCTAATAACCAGTGATGATAATCATTTTTTCATATGTTCATTGGCCTCATATATGTTTTCTTTTGAAAAGTGTCAGTTCATATCCTTTGCCCACTTTTGGATGGGTTTGTTTGTTTTTTCTTGTAAATCTGTTTTAGTTCTTTGTAGATTCTGGATATTAGCCCTTTGTCAGACGGGTAGATTGCAAAAATTTTTTCCCATTCTGTTGGTTGCCAGTTCACTCTAGTGATTGTTTCTTTTGCTGTACAGAAACTCCGGAGTTTAATTAGGTCCCATTTGTTTATTTTGGCTTTTATTGCCAGTGCTTTTGGTGTTTTAGTCATGAAGTCCTTACCTTTGCCTATGTCCTGAATGGTTTTGCCCAGGTTTTCTAGGGTTTTTATGGTGTTAGGTCTTATGTTTAAGTGTTTAATCCATCTGGAATTAAATTTAGTGTAAGGTGTTAGGAAAGGTTCCAGTTTCTGCTTTCTGCACATGGTTAGCCAATTTTCCCAACACCATTTATTAAACAGGGAATCCTTTCCCCATTGCTTGTTTTTGTCCAGTTTGTCAAAGATCAGATGGTTGTAGATGTGTGGCATTGCCTCTGAGGCCTCTGTTCTGTTCCATTGGTCTATATCTCTGTTTTGGTAACAGTACCATGTTGTTTGGATTACTGTAGCCTTGTAGTATAGTTTGAAGTCACATAGCATGATGCTTCTGGCTTTGTTCTTTTTGCTTAGGATTGTCTTGGCTATATAGGCTCTCTTTTGGTTCCATATGAAGTTTAAAGTGTTTTTTCCAGTTCTGTGAAGAAGGTCATTGGAAGCTTGATGGGGATAGCATTGAACATAAAGTTCTTTGGGCAATATGTCCATTATCACAATATTGGTTCTTCCTATCCATGAGCATGGATTCAAATTTATAAAGACCAAGAGTATCCAGAATATATAATATTGACTATAAAGTAATAAAACAAGCTTTTCTTGTCATAAAAATATTTAATGATATACACAGGAAGTTTCACAGTGCTGTGGGAAAATTCATTTTCATCATAGACTCCAACAATTTTTTCTAATATCCTGCCTATTGCATCAGAAGCAGACTTCAAAATTCTGATTGCAGCAGAGACAACACAGCTGCCAGTATGTAAGTCACAGGCTGCGTAAACTAGAGACACAATCTAGACACATCATGCACATATTCAGCATTTCTAGAGAAATCAGAACCTCCATGAAGATGATAAAAAAGGTACTTGGTGACTTGACAAAGAATAAGACCTCAATTATAAGGAAACTGCAGCAAATAAACTACCTTTCTAGAGATGCTAACACAGGATAAGACAAATGCAGGTTACAAACTGTAAATAACTCAAAAGAAGAATCAAATTACACCAGAATTTCTTCTTCATGTGGTTTGTTAAAGGTTTCACAAATTATTTAATAATGAAGCTGATTTAAGAAAGATCAGTACTTTTATTGGTCTATTCTGACACTGCTATAAAGACATAACTGAAACTGGGTAATTTATGAGGAAAAGAGGTTTCACTGACTCACAGTTCCACAGGCTGTACAGTAAAGTATGGCTTGGAGGCCTCAGGAAACTTACTATCATGGCAGCAGGTGAAAGGGAAGCAAGCATGTCTTCACATGCCAGAGAAGGAGAGAGAGAGAGAGAGAGAGAAGTGGAGAGTGCTGCACATCTTCAAACAACAAGATCTCCTGAGAACTCTATCATAAGAATAGCAAGGGGGATGTTCACCCACATTATTAAATCACCTCGCACCATGCTTCTTCAACAAGGGGGATTATAATTTAAGATGAGTGGAGGCACAGAGCCACATTATATTATTCTGTACCTGGCTCCTCTCAAATTTCATGTCTTTCTCACATTTCAGAAAACAATTGTGCCTTACCAAGAGAACCACAAAATGTTAACTCATTGCAGGATTTACTCAAAAGTCCAAAGTTTCATCTGAGACAAGGCAAGTCCCTTTTGCCTACCAGCCTCTAAAATAAAAAACGAGTTAGTTACTTCTAATATATAATGAGGGTAAAGGAATTGGGGTAAATACTCATATTCCAAAAGGGAGCAATTAGCCAAAACAAAGAGGCTACAGGCCCCGTGCAAGTCCAAAACTCAGCAGTTACATTCATTAAATCTTAAATCTCCAAAATAATCTTTGACTCCATGTCTCATATCCAGGACACACTGACAGAAGTGATGGGCTCTCAAGGCCTTGGAAAGCTCTTTCCTTCTGGCTCTACAGGGTAACGGCCCTGTGGCTGTTTTTTCAAGCTGGTGTTGAGTGTCTGTGGCATTTCCAGGTGGATGGTACAAGCAATCAGAGGATCCACCATTCTGGGGTGAGAGGAAGGTGGCCTTCTCACAGCTCCACTAAGCAGTGCCACACCTGCCCTCCACATTGCCGTAGTGGAGGTTCTCTATGAGTGCTTTACCCCTGCAGTAGACTTCAGGCATTTCTATACATCCTCTGAAATCTAGGTGAAGGTATAGCAAGAGTGTCCTTTACTCTAGTTCTGAATAAGTTTCTTATCTCCATCTGGGACCACCTCAGCCTGGACTTCATTGTCCATGTTACTATCAGCATTTTGGTCACAACAATTTAATGAGTCTCTAGGAAGTTCCAAACTTTCCTTCATCTTCCTATCTTTTTCTGAGCCTTTCAAATTGTTCCAACCTTTGCCTGTTACCCAGTTCCAAAACTGATTCCATATTTTCAGGTATCTTTTCAGCAGTGTCCCACTCCTAGTACCAATTTTCTGTATTAGTCCATTCTCACACTATTGTAAAGAATGACCAAGACTGGATAATATATGAGGAAATGTGGTATAATTGACTCACAGTTCTGCAGGAAGCATGGTTGGGAAACCTCAGGAAACATACAATCACTGCAGAAGGCAAAGGGGAAGCAAGCATGTCTTACCACAGTGGAGCAGAAGAAAGAGAGAGAGTGTGATGGTGAAAGTGCCACACACTTTTAAACAAACTGATCTGCTGAGAATTTTATCACCAGAACAGCAAGGGGTAAGTCCACCCCCATGATTCAGTTGCCTCCCACCAGGCCCTTCTTTCAACACATGGAGATTACAATTCAACATGAGATTTGGGTGGGGACACAGAACCAAATTACATCAGTACTAAACATGTATATTTGGGGAATGTATGATTTAAAAAAAATTCTGATGGTTGTATGGACACTTAACTTGAAATTTATCTCAAATCTGAAGTGTACAATACAGTAATACAATCTATAGAAAATGTACAGTAGATCTCTGGAACTTATTCATTTTGAGTAACTGAAACTTTTTACCCATTGAACAATACAGTGAACTAAATGCTTTTTATTAGTTCATTTTCACACTGCTATAAAGAACTACCTGACTGGGTAATTTATAAAGAAAAGAAGTTTAAGTGAGTCATTGTTTCATATGCTTGGGGAGGCCTCAGGAAACTTATAATCATGGCAGAAGGTGAAGATGATGTGAGGCATGTCTTACACAATGGCAGAAGAGAGAGTGAAGGAGAAAATATCACATTTTAAAACCATCATATTGCATAAGAACTCACTTTCATGAGAAATGAAATACACTCCCATGATCCAGTCACCTACTACCAGGTCCCTTCCCTGACACGTGAGAATTACAATTCAACATGAGATTTGGTTGGGGACACAGAGCCAAACTATATCATGCTTGTTTTCTCCTCAGATTCATATGTTGAAATCCTAACTCCAAGATAATAATGTTAAGAAGTAGAGCCTCCAGGAGGTAATCAGGTAATTAAGGCAGAGCCTTCATAAATGAGATTAGTACCATCATAAAATTAGCCTGAGAGAGACCCCTCATCTTTTCCACCGAGTGAGGACACAGCAAGAAGGCACCATTTACGAGCCAAAAAACAGGCCCTTAACAGACACTGGATCTGCTGGTGACTTGAACTTACAATTTCCAGCCATCAGAACTGTGAGATAAATTTCTGCTGTTTCTAATTCACCCAGTTTATGTTATTATAACAGCCCAAACAAATTAAGACAAATAGCAGCTTCCTATTTTCCCCTTCTACCAGTTACTGGCAACCACCATTCATCTCTTTGTTTCTATGTTTTTGGCTATTTTATATACTTTATGTAATTATCATCAAGCAGTGTTTGTCCTTTTCTGATTGGTATATTTCAATGAGGAGTATCTCCTTCACAGTCTGTTGCCAAAAATGGCAAAATTTTCTTGTTTATGGCTAAATAACAATACATCGTGTGTGTGTGTGTGTGTGTGTGTGTGTGTGTGGTGTGCCACATTATTTTTATTCATTCTTCTGTAATACATTTAAGTTGTTCTTTTACTGTATTTTTTGTCTGGCTTTGGTATCAGGGTAACGTTCAACTCATAAAATAAGTTTGCATGCCTTTCATCATCTTCAGTGTTTTTTTTTAATATCAATTAGGATTGGCTGTTGGTATTAATTATTTCTTAAGTGTTTGGTAGAATTCCTCTGGGTTGCTCAATTTGTTAACATATTCTTCATTATAGTATGTTAGAATCACTTCTTAGGTTATTTTAGTTATTCTATTTATGTTTTCTTTGTTACTTTAATGGATTGTTAATTTTGTTAGTCTTTTCAAAAGCTAACTTTTAGTTTCATTGGCGCTTTCCTATTGCCTTTCTATTCTCCATTTCATTTATTCCAGCTCTAATTTTTATTATTTATTTTCCTCTACATACTTTGGGGTTCAGTTGCTTGCTCTTGTTTTGCTTGTTCTCTGAGATTTAAGTTAGGTTTTTGAGATCTTACTTTTTAAATGAAGATGTCACTACAACAAACGTTTCTCTTGGTACTGCTTTTGTTGCATTCCATACATTTTGGTATGTTGTATTTTAATTTTCCTTCATCTAAAGATTTTTTTTACTTTTTATTTTAATTGTTTTTCTTTAACCCATTGGTTGTTCAAGAGTGTATTGTCTATTTCATACATATTTCTGAATTTTCTACTTTTTCTTCTTTTATTGATTTCCAGTTTCATTCCATTGTGGTTGAAAAAGATACTATGATTTCATTCTTCTTAAATGTGTTGTCTCTTTTTATGAATTAACATATAATTTACCATGCAGAATGTTCTGTAGACACTTGAGCGGAATGTGTCCTCTGCTGCTTTGGGGTAGAATATTCTGTGTATGTCTATTAGATCCTTCATATTTTAATTAAAACATATCATTATATAATTATCATTAAATATTTTGTTCTCATTAATTTTTAATATATTACATTGACAACTTAAAAATTCAAAGTTAGAGAACACAAATGGAATTTTAAAATTGATACTGAAGAATGACCTGATGTGATTATTATTTCTAGGGTAGAAGGAGCCATAAATCTGCCTCTCCCTATCTTTAACCTTAATAGGACATATTCCTGCTAAACACACCATATGTTATGTTCTTATTTGCCACCTAGTGAATTTATCAAGTCCTGGCTTTCTCATTGTGGTTGTTTTATTTCTATGGAAGTGTTACTTATAGGTTCATCATGAAGGTAAAACACACAGTTTAAAGTGTAGTGCCAGAATAGACTGGCTGAATTATTATCAGGAAGTGCCAAACTTAGATCTAAAAATAAAGTATGTATAGATGTAAAGATAAAAATTATGTATGTTTAATCTAAGTGATGAACACAGTAGATATAATCAGCGTGAGTTGAAAGGAACAAAGGAGCAAGATATAGTGAAAGTTATGAATTTATCATGTATTTTAAGACACAGACCAAAAATCTATTGTGAGGGTGCTCCTTTCATAGAATAACAGTAAGAGTGATAATAGCTAGCACTTACTATGAGCTTACTAAGTACCAGGCCCTGTTCTGAGTGCTATATGACTATCTAAATCATTTCTCACAACAGTATTATGAGAAAATCTCATAATGTCAGTTAGATACTGAGATTTTATCCCTATCAGATGTGAGGAAACTGAATTACAGAGATACATCACTTGTCCAACTTTTCGTAATTAGGAACAGGCAGAGCTTGAATCTAAGACTTGCTCTGGAGTGTGCAGTTGTTTCAAATACCTAGGTTGTTTGAGTTGTCCAGTAATGCCTTGGGATCTGAACCAAATTAGACAAAAGTTTCTGCATACAATGGTGGAATAATGCCGTTGACAGATGTTTAATGTCACTAATTTATAAAACCCATTTAGGCCAATAGTTATGCCCCATTCCAACCCAGACCTTTTCCTTATTTACAAAAAAAAATGTTTGCTACATGTTTACAATTTCATAAAATTCAGTAAAGGAAAAATATCTGACAACGTAAGTAACCATGGCAAGAATTATAGTTAGTAACTGTACAATTTTCAATTCCAGGTACTACTACCACATTATGTTGCCCATATGAATTTAAATGATTCATAATGTTAATCGTGTATATTACTACTAAACACATAGTTACTACACATAGTACTACTAAGTATAGTTATTACTAAGAAAAGCCTTTGCTTTGCTTTGCTTTGCTTGTCTATGGTTTTTAAAGACAAGAAATTGTTGAACATAAAAATAATTCAAGAAAGCATCTTTGTTTTTAACCCACATTATATTAATTATTGAACTATTAACTCCTACATAACAGACTAGTTGGATTATCTAAACAGTTGTTTTGGAATCATAGAAAAGACACAGACTTGAGACATGCAATATTTAGAAAATCATTTGGGTTTTTATCTGGGCAGAGTTTTCACTGTCTTCAATTTACACATACAAAAGTGAAACTAGATACTTGTAGCTCAACTGTTTTAAAATACAGAAATTATCAAACACAGAGAATTATTGTTTTTCATCTTTATAGAGTACAGTCCCTTTTAAATACTTAAAGAAGTAAATAGGGGCCGGGAATGGTGGCTCACATCTGTAATCCTAGCATTTTGGGAGCCAGGGGTGGATGGGTTACTTGAGGTCAAGAATTTTAGAGCAGCCTGGGCAACACGGTGAAACCCTGCCTCTACTGAAAATACAAAAATTAGCTAGGCATTGTGGCACATGCCTGTAGTCCCAGCTACTCCAGAGGCTGAGGCATAAAAATTGCTTGAACCCAGGAGGTGAAGGTTGCAGTGAGCCACAATTGTGCCAGTTCACTCCAGCCTGGGTGACAGAGCAAGACTTTCTCTCTCAAAAAACAAAAAACAAAAAAACTAAATAGTAATTTTGCAGGATATTCCCATGAAAATTATATGGGCATTTCTTACCAAAAAATTATGTTAAATGAACTTTATTATAAATAAAATGACTAACTTGCTTAAATATAATTCATCTTGTGCTTATTTTCTGAAGTGAGCAATGTTTGAGTGAAGCAACAATTAATTAATAGAGAATACAAATGACTTATTGAATTATTAGACCTGTTATGTACATGGATTGGATTTTTCTAACAGCATACTTGGGATATTTTAATATGTAAGAAGCCCAGAGGAATCCTTGTAATTCATTAGATTTTTTTAAACTTATAAATCTAAGAATGGCAAGTTATTACTAAATTTTCAACGCAAATGCCGTATTATATAGTCCATTTGAAATCACATACTATTTAGTATTGTCACTCTTAATCAGAGACTTATTTTGTAAAATGTGGGAAAATAATTTCAAAATGCCTCATTGATCTGACTTTAGTGATTTCTTGGCACCAGATGCTAAGTATTTCTTTCTACATTTTTCCAGTCTGTTTATGTTTTTCACTACCAAGGTGTTTTAAATATGCTTATACTGCACAGTCATGATTTTGTGTTCTATAAGAGTGTGTCACCCTATTTTCAATGTTATTGATGAGTGTTTTAGAGTCAGTTAAAATGCAAAGCTTGGCAGGATTTTCTCAATCTTATTCTTGAAAGGTGGTTACTTAAATAATTATATTGAATCATCTAATTCAAGAAACTAATGCAAATTGCCTTTCCTTACAATTTTAAAGATGTAATTCTACAATTAAGTCTCAAAAGATCATTTAATGAACAGCTTTCTTCAAACAATTTACTCATATCCCACAACACAATTATAGTTTGAACTGTATATCTTTAAAGGTATAAGTAAATTATTCTATGCAAATACTTTATTTCTGTTTTATGCACTATGTTCCACAGAATATTTAATTAAAGTAAAAAGTCTTACCTATGTATAAATTAGTAGTAAATTGAAACATATTTGACAGGCCCACATTTGCTACTAGATTTAGGAAAATTTTATAATATTTAATTTTATCTGCCAAGAATAATAGTCGTCAACTCTCAAACTAATTTGAACATATGTTAAAAACTTAATTCAGAGCTCTAAGGGTCTATTTCATATGCTTCTTTTCAAATGCTGTAATATATGGGAAGTAAGCATTCTGGTGTTAAGGACTTTCTAAATGAATGCTGAGATTGGATTGGAAATTGTGTTTGTATTATCTGTGATCCTCTTCCTACCCTATGATTCCCGAAATATTTTCTGCTCTCACACCTACCCTTTACTTCTTAAGCTTCCAAATCTCTTTCTTTATTTGGCTGATCTGGAATGTGTATGTTTCACATAATCTTCTTAATTCCCTTCTTTTGTACTGTCACCTTTCTTTAAAACTAGAAAGATGTCCAGGTATAGCTTACACTAAAATCTCTCTTCCAGTCTCTTCCTCTCTGTTCTACCTCTCCAATCTTAACATTTTGAAAGTGCAGTCTATATAGATTGTCTGTAATTGCCTCACCTCTAATTTAGTAATTTATTTCATTGCCTCAACTATCACACATTAGTGGGAAAAATCTAAATTTCATATTCAATCATCTAACTGGAAAATCAAAATTTCTTTATTTTTTATTTTACCTAACACTTTCTGAGTCACCTGAGCTCCTTAATCATTCCTTCTTGACACTTTGTACTTTTGGCTTCAAATTCTCAGTTCCCTCATCTTTCCTAAAATATTTTCTCACTGCTTGATTCTTTTTCTTCATGCACACCCTAAATTAGGAGATAGAAAGAGGAGTGTCCTCAGCTCCTTTGTATTTCTTTACCCATGTTTTACTCTCCATGACCACCTATTCCATGTCTGTGGCCTTAATGCCTCCTCCATAGGGTTGATGAAAACAAGAAGATGACAAAATAGAGATAAATTGTCGGCATGTATGGCATACTTGGCCTTCAAATACTTCCTGAATTAATAAATGTTTGTTTCAAATAAACTAAAAATATGCATTGCCAGTATACATTTCCTTCCTGGTTGTCAGGCCTATATTTTAAGCTGGCTATGTGATATTTTTCACTTATCTGTCCCTAAAACATTTTTTATTGGAAGTAAGTTCAAAGCTTATAATTTATCACATGCCCTTTCCATTTGCATCCTTCAGCTATTCCCCTTTCAGTATCTGCCAAAGTGATGCTCATGGAAGCACTGGTCAAATTAGAAACATCTTGTTCAGGCCAGAAACCTGAAATCATATTCTTGCTTTATTTTCCCTTGCTCCATAATCAATGAGTAATCAGGTAACATAAAACCTCAATTAAAAAAAAATTAAATCCATTCTTCTTGCACTTAATTTTTACTTCTATTGCTGTATTTCTGTCATATAACGTTTCCCTTGGCTATAGCAAATGTCTGTTTTTGGCTCTCTGCCTTCAGCTCTTTTGGGTCACTCATCCTTGGTACGTACTCCCTCACCCCACATGCACACAATGCTTCATGACTACTTGCTGAAAAACCTGTGGTAGTTCCTCATTGTGTTCCAAGCAAAAAAGGTTTTTAGTGATTTGGCACCAAACTGCTTTTCATGCATCTCATCTGCCATTCCCACAAATGTATGTTCCATTCATAATACATTCCTGATGTTTTATGATTTACATATTACTATATTATGAGGAGTTTAGTCTCTTATTCACAGATGCTTTCTTCCCTTATCTGATTGACAATATTGTTTATTCTCTCTGAAACCTTTTATTTATTTATTTTTTAATTTTTTATTGCATTTTAGGTTTTGGGGTACATGTGCAGAACATGCAAGACAGTTGCATAGGTACACACATGGCAGTGTGTTTTGCTTCCTTTCTCCCCTTCACCCACATTTGGCATTTCTCTCCAGGCTATCCCTTCCCACCTCCCCCTCCCACTGACCCTCCCCTTTTCCCCCCCAATAGACCCCAGCGTTTAGTACTCCCCTCCCTGTGTCCATGTGTTCTCATTTTCATCACCCGCCTATGAGTGTTGCTCAAACTACTGCCTGAGAGTCTTCATCTTAAGGTAAGCAATGAAGGCATATCAAATAACTGCAAAAACAGATGAACTAAACAGAATGAGTTCAAAACTCAATTGAATATGGGTGCAGGATATTTCTAGATGTTCATGTTGTTTTAATTTATCTATTCACCAGTACCAATACCACACTCTCTTCCTAAATTATAGTGTGTAGTTCATCATGAATCAATTACCCCAACTGTAGTTTCTCAAAATTGTATTGGTGACTCTAGGTCCAATGCCTTGTTTATGTAAATTTGAGAATCAGCTTGTCAATGTCTACAAAAAATCCTTTTGGTATCTCTACTGTGATTGTTTTGTACCTTTGGATCAATGTGGGGAGAATTTACATCTTAACAACACTAAGTCTGCCCATTCCTGAATGTGACGTAACTCTCCATTTATTTAGGTCTTCATTTATTTCTATAGTGTTTTGTTAGTTTTCAGTATAAAAATATTACACATATTTTGTCATATGTATACATAAATATTTCATTTATTGCTAATGTAAAGGATACTATTTTAGGATTTGAATTCCAATTGCTTATTGTGAGTATATACAAAGAAAATAAAATTGTTGTGTTTTTGCATCCTGGGGATTTTACCCAATTCAGTCAGTTCGAAGAGATTTCTGATGATTCTTTGTGGTTTTCTACATAGACAGTCATTTTCTGTGAATAAAGATTTTTTTATTTCTTTCTTCTCAATCTATGTGCCTTTTTAAATTTTCCTTTTCCTTGCTTTATTGACTGGGCCAGAAATACCAGCACATGATGCTTAGAGGTAATAAGCATGAAAATTCTTGCCATGTACATCTCAGAAGGAGGAGGGATCTATTTAGTCTTTAAGAGTAAGTATGATGCGGCCAGGCATGGAGGCTCATGCCTGTAATTCTAGCACTTTGGGAGGACAAGATGGACAGATCACATGAGGCCAGGGCTTTGAGACCAGCCTGGGGAACACGTAGTCTCAGCTACTTGGGAGGCTGAGGCACAAGAATTGCTTGAACCCAGGAGGTGGAGATCACACCACTGCACTCCAGCCTGGGGGACAGAGTGAGACTCTGACTCAAAAAAAAATATGATGTTAAGCTGCAGAATTTTGTAGCTATTCTTTAACAGGTTATGGGAATTCCCTTCTATGTCCTATTTGCCAAGAGTGGTTTTTTTTCCTTGTTCTTTTTAGACATTGTCTTCTCTTGTCACCCAGGCTGGAGTGCTATGGCCTGATCTCAGCTCAGTGAAACCTCCACCTCCTGGGTTCAAGCGATTATCGTGCCTCAGTCTCCTCAGTAGCTGAGATTACAGGCACCCACCACTACCCCAGCTAATATTTTCTATTTTTAGTAGAGATGGGGTTTCACCATGTTGGCCAGGCTGGTCTCAATCTCCTGGCCTTAGGTGATCCACCCACCTTGGTCTCCCAAAGTGCTGGGATTACAGGCGTGAGCCACCACACCAAGCAAGAGTTTTTATCATGAATAAAAAGGATATTGGATTTTATCAAATGCTTTTTCTGCATCTATAAATATTGCTTATCTTTCCCTTAGAGCATTTAACATATTAGTCAGACATTTAATATAAATTATCTTATAGTTTAAACATGTGTGAGTGAGTCTGGTTTTTCATGATAGTTTTGTCTCTAGACAATGTGCTGGATTTATTATTCTTATTGTCATTCCTCTCCTTCATAGTTTGAGTTAATCTATTTAGGTTGTGGGGTTTGTTGTCATTATGATGAGTGCCTCATATGTTTTCAATACATCTAGAGACAACTTCTTTATTTGTGGCATCACATTTTTTTCACCTTTCTACATCCTAAGTGAATACCAAAATTCTATTTAATTTTTAAAAGTAGCCTCAAGGAGCTGTTTAAAAAGGCTTTTTCAAACTATCTGGTTAAATTAATATCATCCTGTTTGAATTACTGTTTTAATATTCAGTTTGCTGGCTCTCATTCTTGGCATTACATTTGTTCAAATGTTTTGTAATTTTAGTTTACCATTATTTTAGGAAGTGGATTTTGTTTGCTTTTGATTCATTTTGCTTTTAATTTTGTTGTCTTAAGGTATGAATAAAAGATCTATTCATACTCTAAATGTCTGATCAGCTCATTCACATAGAAACAAACTCACAACTTTTTATGTATTAGCCCATAGTTTTAGAAGTGGTTCATGACATTTCTTGTTGGAGAGACATGATTGTAGAAAAATGTAAGATGATTAATTTATTCTGTTTTGTTATGGCTTTTGCTTATTTTGTCTTATTTTAAAAAGATTTTCTAATCCAAGTAACTAACATATCTATCTTGCATTGTTATTAACAATTTCATATGCTAGAAAAATAGGTCTTAAATCCATAGGCTTTTTTCTTTAAAATCCATGGCATTAATTGATACATTAGGTCCCTTCAACAATGAAAACAACGATTAAATATACTCTATCCCAATTTGTTTAATAATCCTAATAATTTGATTTGACATACATACATGTAACAATGTACCACATGTAAATTCGTACTTTTTTGATGTTTAATTCTACTATACTGATTTTATTCTCTGTCCTTCACCATACTTGTTTAAATATAAACATGTTTTATATATTGTTATATTTTAAACAAATTTCTCTTCTTTTCATGTTGCTCTATTTTCTTATTATTCTATGTTTTAATTTTATAAGCACCTTTAAAATCAGTTTTATCAACTTCCATAGAATCTCTGTGCATGTTTTCCTTTGGTATATATTAAGTTTATAGATTAATTTGATAATTTCGTCCACATAAATATACATATATATATATACACATATATATACACATAATTTCATGTGTTTTGTATTTTAAAATTTATACTGAACATTTTATTCATATTAGTTTTTAATAACTGTTATGTGAATATCTATTGTTCAATAATAATATGAACATATCTTTTGTATATAATCAACAAATGATGATGACATTTTGGACTTAATAGTTTTATGATTTTTTGTTCTTACACTCTAATACTGTCAAATAATTAACAGCCAGCTTTATAACATTAAGTAGAATTCATGAAATACATAGCATTTCTGAATTTCTATTTTTAATATGAAAAATATTTAATATTACTTAAAATTATTAGTTATAATTTAAATTATGATTCAAATTGCAAAATGATACTTAAGCCTTTTTACCTGTATTTCTATGATTTAGGATGCTTTATATTGCAAGTAACAGAATATGTAGCCTAAACTAACATAAACAATACAGGGAATTTAGTAACATAGTTACTTTTGGGTCTGGGAATTTGCTTAATTTTACATGAAGCTGGATCCATTGTTCAATACAACCTTTATGGGCAGATTTCTATTTTTTGTTTTCTTTCCTTCCCTTTTTCTGTTTTTAAAAAAATCACTTTTAATTGCTATTTAAGCTATTTGTAGTGAATTACACAAATCTTCAGTATATAACGAAAATAATTATTACATATACAGACCCTTGTAACAACCTAGATCAAAACTTAGAGCATTCTGGCACCCTCAGAAGTTTCCTTTATATGTCATCCCTCAAGAATAATATTATAATCTTTCCTATGATAGATGAGATTTTCTTGTTCGATCTTTATATAAGTTAAATCATATAGTATGCATTCTTCAGCATCTATCTTTGTTGGTTTTACTGCATTTCAAAAATTTACCTTAGAAATAACCTCTTAATCTAAAGTTAAGTGATTTATTTATGGTTCTTATTCTCTTTGACTTTTACAGAATGGGTTATTGTTAATCACACTTTCTTCATTTCCTCATGCCACCAATCTTATACTTCTTTTAGTTCACACGCCTTTAAATTCTCAGAGCACTTTGCATCATTTTTATAGAAATATTAGGCCCTTGGGACTAACTTAAAAAATTACTTGTCTATTTTTTGTAATAGATACTATGTTCTTTGAGGTCAGAAGCTCATGTCTTTGGAAACAATATTTATCAGAATAATGGTAAACATTTAATACACATTTGTTGAATTGGACTGAGTACTACTCTCTGCTCAATATAAATTTGGCAGAATAATGTAGTGTTTATCATGCATGAAAATTTCAAAGGATATTGTGCTTATATTTTCTTCCAACAGATTAATTTGTTTGTCTCTGCTAATAAACGATTTAACTATGATCCCTGGGAACTAAAAAAATACTAATTTTATGAACAGTTACCAGTGTAAACAATCTCTGTGGCTTCATGTTTACCATTACATTCATTATTTTAATATAAAGCTCATTAAGGAAGGATTGTCCTATTTCAGTAAAAAAAATTAATTTATGCCCTGGAAATATAAATGAAGTAGAATTCATACTGCTAGCTAGTCTGAATTTTAGTTTACATATTTAGCATGTTAATTTATACAAATGTATTCCAAATTAATGTGTCACATATCCAGCAGGTTTTGAGAAAGTTATGAGAATGTGTTCCTTGTTCAATTTATAAACTGAAGATATATATGCATAAATATATAACCAGAACAAACAAATAAGTTATAATATGAGCCCCATAAAATGGGAGCAGCATTAATAAGTTCTGAAAAGCTGCTGAAAACCTATAGTCTTGGCCGGGCACAGTGGCTCATGCCTGTAATCCCAGCTACTTGAGAGGGTGAGGCAGGAGACTCCCTTGAACCCAGGAGGTGGAGGTTGCAGTGAGCTAAGATCGCACCACTGCACTCCAGCCTGGGTGACTCCATCTCAGAAAAAAAAAAAAAAAAAAGAAACAAAATTTAGTCTTTGAGGATACATATTGATAAGACAAAGGTTAAATTGGTTCAGAAACTGTAAAGTTTAGGTCAATTGGAGAAACAAAGGCTTTGAAATCAAACGGGTCTGTGTTCATACCCAGGGCCTGGAGCTAAATAGTACTTATTTCACAAGGTGACTCAATAATTCATAAGTAAAGTGCTTACCTAAAATTTAGCATGTGATTAATGTTAGTTTCTTCTGTTTGGGGTGTGAGATAATGCAATAGTTATTAATATTTCAAGTGTAAAGCCTTCATATCAAAAGCAGTAGTGGATCCTCATTCCTTACACCATTGTTTTACTGTTTCATTTAAAGTTTTTAAAAATTGGATGGAAGTCTAATATAATATTTTAAATTTTTTTTTAATTTAACTACAATAGTACTTACATGCATTCAAAACACAATAATAGCTATTGTTATTAAGGTGTTATTTTTCCTGCCAATGAGTATTTGCCCTAATGGTAAGATAATTCTAACACATCCAGAGATTCAATAAGGCCAAAGTCGTCTTTGTAAGTTACATCATTTACTAAAGTCTTTCCTGTAAGTTCTCTCTCTTGTGAGTTAAAACTTTCCCTTTTTAGAGAGGTCTAGAAGACATAATCATTTACTATAAGTCTTGGGTGGCCAATAGTAAGAGGTCGAGCTTGACTATTTTTGGCAATGTTGGTGACATTACTCTTTTTAATGAACACCAAAAAAATTCACTTCATACCTACGTGAAAATTAAAATGACAATGTAATTTCTCATTAAAAGGAAATATTTACATTTCACAAGAAATGGGAAGCCAGTGTGGCATCTCAAATATATCAAATGCCACTGATAATTTAAGAGTCTGGCTTTTTATTTCCACATGTGCTTCTTTAAGTCAGCTGCAGATGAATTTGGCTAGATGCCCATAAGTGAGCGAAAAGAAAATTCAGTTTAAAATGTTTTTTTATAATGACATTTTGTTGCTTGATTAATCTTTTCTGTTACACAGCTAAATAACACCATATGTTAGCCACGAGTTTATTGCTATAAGCCACAAGAATGATCTACCTCAAGATAAATGATTTGGATATTTCCTAGCTAAAAATGGAAGAGAGGGGAAAAAAATGCTGTCGGAATCTTGTTTCCAAAATCATTTAGTTAGTTTGATTATATGAAATACATCATAAAAATGAGTATGTCTTCAGATATCAGAGGAACACTTTATAAGTTAGACCTTCAGAGTTAAAACCAACGTGGGAAAACACAACTTTTCTTAAAATCTATGTGGATTATATTTTGGCAAAGCAACACATTCCTTCCAACTTTAGCTATCTGAAATTTAATTAAATGCTGGTGATGTTTAAACAACAGAAAAAACTCAAAATACGTTTTGTTTGATGGTGCATTAAAGCCAAATGAAGCTTGAGAATTAATTCCACTAATTTATTCTAGATACAGTTTGGCTTTTAAATACAAATAGCAAAGAGTAGCAACACAACAATGTTAGAATAAAAGAAAAACATGACAATAAATTTGAAATTATTGTTTGAGTATGTTATTTTATTTGATTCAGTCAAGTCATTCAGTTATTTTTGAGTACCTACTAAGTGCCTACTATTTGATAGGTTCTCGGGACACAATAGTGTTTAAAACAAATAGGTCTAGCTCTCAAAGAAGTAATATTCTTATTAGTGAAGGTATACAATGAATGAATGAACAAATCAGTCTATCAAAATAATGCAACATGATATCGTCAAATTATTTAATGACTTTACAATGGATTAATACTACAAACAATTTTAAGTTATTGGAATTGAATACATAAAAACACACAAAATCAAAGTGAAGAAATTGAAATAAAATAAATTAATTATCTCAGGAAATTCCTGCTTCTATTCCACCAAACAGGCATATGAGACACAAGTACTTGATCCTTTCTCAGATTCTTAGTTTAAGCAGCATTCTGTGATGAGTAGATTTTTATTAATTACACAGGTGTATTTCATATTGCTTGTAATGGGAAAATCTGGATCAACATTAATGCATTCGTTTACTTTTTTTCTACTTCACTTATAAATTTGGTGAACATGCATTTGACTTGGCTTTTTACTAGCTGGTGTCCTAGGCTTTATTAACTTCATAATGATATCCCATGCCTTATACAGTTGTGAGGATTTAATGATACAATACATGGTATGGCAGGCAAATTCTCAGACAGCCCCCAGTGCATTATGCCATTATGAAATCCCCTCCCCATTAGCATAGGTGGAACTTCTCATGTGCTAACCATAGGATATGGCAAAGATGACGGGAAATGACTACATTCCCTTATGTGATTTTTCCTTAGCAGACTAGAGACAATAACTGTCTGACTTTGAAGAAACAAACATCAATGTTATGAACTGCATACAGAAAGAGTCACATGGGAGGAAACTGTGAGTAACTTGTAGTAATGTATAGGAGCGTCCAGCTAATAGCAGTAGAAAGCCAGGGCCCTAAGTCATATAGCTGCAAGGAAATGAATACTGCCAATACATCAATGAGCTTGGAAGCACATTCTTCCCCAGTCAAGTCTTCAGCTAAAAACACATCTCTGCAGACACGATTACTGCAGCCTTGTGAAACCCTCAACCGAAAACCTAGTTAAACCGTGCCTGGATTTCTGACCTTTGGAAACTATGAAATAATAAATGTATGTTGTGTAAGCCACTAAGTTTTTGGTAATTTGTTATGCAGCAATAAAAAACTGATATAAATGTAAAGGTTTTAGAATAGCATTTTGAATTTACTAAGCACTCAATAAGCTATAGCTATTTTATCATATATGTCATGACCAATGAACTGGACTAGTCATTTTGAAAAATAATATTGGGAAAATATGATCCTTGCCTTCTTGGAGTCTACTGGGCAGAGACAAACCTAAAGACATGTTGACAATAATATGGAATTGCTGCTTTAGTGAAAGGAGGGGGAGTATCTAGGAATGGAACAGAGGACAGACCAGGGTCATCAAGGAAGTCAATCCAGAGAAGCCGCTGCCTGGACTAAACTGTAAATGGTGATTCTTTATTTCTACCACACATTAAATGTATATATGTTTACCTATTTATTTACTTATTCATTCTTATGTCTTTCCTCCAACAAAATGTAAACTTTTTGAAGGCAGCATTCTTGGTCTGAATTTCCAGTGCCTAGATAAATGCTTGTTACATAGTAAGTGCTTAATAAGTATTTGGTGATTGAATGTACTAGTGAATTTCAAGTCAATTAAATGAGCAGATCTGGAGAAGAGTGAGTGGAATCTGTAAAATTTTGGAAGTCAGAGAGGCCCTAAGCCATGATAACCTTCAGGTCCTTCTTAAAAATTGTCCCTGTGGAAGGAAAAAGTATTTCACCATAGTCAATGCCTGGATGCTCATTCATTTCTGGAATCAAACACATCACAATGTTTCAATGTATTTTCATCATCACTTGTGGCATGTCACTTATCACCAGATGCTAGGAAATTCCTAGGACGCTTGTTATGATTTTTGAGAGAGCAATTAAAATTATGTTTACATGCTATATAAAGATTAAAAGGCCCTGCAATTTGGGAAATCTGCATGGGTTTTGGTCAGTTACAGGGCTTCTCAAAAATAAGCTCTATGTATTTTATCATCTTAAGCATACATAAAATAAACATTGAGAGCTCTGGATAATTTTTATCTTGGTTATCATTTATTCTCTCCTGTCTGTCATGTGTCAAGTTAACAGGCCAATATAGGTATTACATATAACCAACTGATATTGTTTGGATGTTTGTCTCTTCTAAATATCATGTTGATATCCTCAGCTCTGGAGGTGGGGCCTACTGGGAGGTAGTAGATCATGAAGACTAATCCCTCCTAAATGGCTTAGAGCCATCCCCTTGGTGATGAGTGAGTTAGTTCACTTGAGATCTGGTTGATAAAAGAGTATAGCACCTCCTCCCTCTGTCTCTCTTGCTACCATGCTCACTATGTGTCACTTTGCCTCCCACCATGATTGTAGGATTCCTGAGGCCTCACAAGAAGCAAACACCAGCACCATGATTTCTGTAAGTCTACAGAACCAAGAGCCAAGTAAATCTCTTTTCTTTATGAATTACCTAGCTTTAGTATGATCTTGTAGCAACACAAGAATGGATTAACATACCTAATTATCAATAAGGGCAAAAGTTAAGAGTTTAGAAGTTGTCGTTTTCTGGAAATGTTTACTAGGTAAAGAAACAATAAAGTATATTATCTCTGTTGAGTGTGTTACAGCATGTGGTTAAAAGACTGCAAAACTTAAACCCAGAAATATTTATCCAGTTCAATTAAGAAATCTACTCTGAAATTCAGATATCTTTAGGACTGAATCCTACACTAGAACATTGAAAACTTTCTACAGTAAATATATATGCTGTGTTTTATAAACAGTTTTTATCAATGATTTATGCTAGTGGAAAGGGAAGTTACTCTAATTCCCTTACTTTTAACCTTTCCAAATAACAAGAGGATTAAAAAGTGAATATACACCTACTGCCTAAGTTAAACAATCACAAATCTAAAATTTCTCAGTGAACACTCATCATATACACATAGAACTTATATTTTTCATAATAGGAAGTTGGAAATTCTTATATAAATCATATACATATAAGTATTAAAGTCTGAAGATGGAAAGAATTACTAGTCATGCTATGATCGTACTCACTACAGGCTTAACCAATGTATCATTTTGAATACTATATTGTATAAACATTGTATATTTGTACATGCTGTGAAGTACAAATCAAAAATCAATTATCTTATTTAGAAATATTTAACAAGAGCTACATTGTAGTTAAACTTAATTAACTTCTGGTGCAACAGCAAAATAATTTACATACATATATAATCTCTAAACGAAAGAGTTTTTGTTGTTTTTATTGCTATTATAACTGCTATATTTATTCATAGTGCAAGATTTAAATTTTCATTTATACTTTTATACCCTTTTTTCCATCACAGGACCTTGACAAAGCATTTCTGTATACACTAAGTAGGATTGGTCTTGCAGGGTTTTCTCTGGCTCCCATTTTTATCTCTGCTTTTCAGGCCTCTTAATGGAAGGACATGGAAACACTAACATCATTTAGGGTATTATCACCTGAGGTACAGAGCAATTTTCAGTACCGGTAAACTGCCTATTGAGAGGCAAGAAATCCTGATTGGTAGCATGTGTTAATTTCTATAGTATGTATTTCCACCATCACTAACTTTGAGCTGCCAAATTATTTTATAATGATTGACAAAATTCTCTCCTTTTTTTTTTTTTTTTTTGAGATGGAGTTTCGCTCTTGTTACCCAGGCTGGAGTGCAATGGCGCAATCTCGGCTCACCGCAACCTCTGCCTCCTGGGTTCAGGCAATTCTCCTGCCTCAGCCTCCCGAGTAGCTGGGATTACAGGCATGCACCACCATGCCCAGCTAATTTTTTGTATTTTTAGTAGAGACGGGGTTTCACCATGTTGACCAGGATGGTCTTGATCTTTTGACCTCGTGATCCACCTGCCTCGGCCTCCCAAAGTGCTGGGATTACAGGCTTGAGCCACTGCGCCCCGCCCAAAATTCTTAAATATTTAGCAGTTAGTTTTTATGGCCTGTAGGAGCCAACCACAGTATACCACAGATGTAATCAAATGCTATGTGGAGAAAATTTGGAATTTTTGAATAATGATAAAATGTGGGAAGACAGTAGCAGGTAAGAAGAAACAAGGAGCTGAGGTAAGTTCATTGAGAGGGCTATTTGTCACATCAAGAAACTGGCATGTCATTATTCAAAAATAAGAGCCATCAAAGGAACAGGTCAGATTTGCTAATTAGGAAGATCATGTTTATGGTTACATGGAATACGAATTGGAAAAGATGAGTCTAGACATTAGAAAGCCTCTAAGTCTTTAAATGCCGCATGACATGGGAAGAAAGACTAATTTAGACATATAATACGATTTGTAAAATACAATAGAGAAAACTGTCAAGAATTATAATTTTGAAACTCAAGGCTTCATAAATGTGCTGCCTCATTTCTCTTTGCTAATTCCTCTTCCTGCTACCTTGCTTTTTAGCTCTCTACTATTTCTGCTTATAAAATGTTTTGATAATGAATCAGAACTCAACAGAAATAGATTGATTTAGACACAGTGACAAGACATTAATAATCAGCAAAGACATAATTAATGGGGCAGAAAATGTGATCTGGAAAGATCTCACTAAAGGGCTAGGAGGAGGAGTTAATGAAGTCTAGAAAGGATGTAATCCACAGATACACTTTCATTGTTAATTCCAGGGATACATGGCCACCTGGTTCTTTGCTGAGGTCTGAGGTTGAAGTCCACATCCCAGAAACTTTCTTAAGAGCAAATTATCAGTGTGTTCCAAAGGGAATGGGGTCATCATCCAATTAGAGAAGCCATTTACTAGAGGTGCCATTCAGCATTCAGAGTGGCAGTAGTGGTAAAAAGAAACAAGTAATTAGGAAAACTGAAGTTGAAGATCACAGGTCCAGCAACACAACTGACTTGATGAATACATATTCAGTACTTGAATTCAGAGTTAAGTCAAGTCTTGCTAATAAGGAAAGTTCTGTACAGTCTTAGTGTCTGGGTTGAGTCTGATGCTACAAGACTGTCCAAGTGATAACACATTCAGTATGTGTGAGTCCAAGGACAGAGACTTAGGCTGATTGTACAGCACCATCCCTGATAAAAGGGAGATCTTTAGCAATACTAATTCTTCACAAAATTTACTCTATAATAGGAAAAAGTAATTGAAGGGGCATCAAAGATGGAGAGCTGTAGAACTATACCAAGTAAAATCAAAATTTTTGTGACTCTTTGTATTTTGAAAAGAATTACTTCACTAGAAGTTATTTCACATAGAGATGTATCATTTATTAGAAATATTAGAATATGTACATTTTTATACTTTCAAAGAGGATTTTTAAAAGATATATGTTTTACCATGATATACAGAGAAATTTTAATTATTAGGAAAAATCATATTTATGAGCACTAATGAATATATCAACACTGTATAGTGTACGATGAGGAAATTTTTAAATGATTTCAAGTCTCAGATGCAGAGTTAAAGTGTTGGTAGACAGTTATAACGATTTAAATTTGAATGACTTCTAGATAGGTTTAGGGCAGTACTAAAATTAAAATCTACCCATCATGGATGATATTTTCTGATTAATATGAGAAATTTTAAAATGAAACATATATATATATATAGTACAGAATGTAGCAGAGTATATGAAAAGCAATAGTTAAATCTTTGTATCTTTTTATTTAGTATTTCTGACTTTGATAACTTATAACAATATAACTTGTAATGAAAACGATGAAAAGTAACTGGTGGAAGATCTTATATTGTGGATCAGGATTGTCATTTTGAATAGATGAATGTCAAATAATTCTGTATGGTGATCACTTTGTAGCTGACTACTGTAATTTTGGATTATGAAGAAGTATTTTGTAAGCTTCTAGTGATGAATAAGTAGTGGTGAAAGTGAACAGCTAAGTGATACTCAATGCCATATTAACTAGATATTTATTGAGAATTTACTTTGTATCAGGTATCAACTATGAGGTTCTAACAAAGGAAAGCAAATAAATAAGAAAAAACATCTGATTTTTATGTGACAAACATCACCTTAGAAGAAACAAATATGAAAAAATACTGTAATATAAAAGGGCTGGCTACAGTAGATGAGGCTTCAATCTTGAGAGGAAAGGGTGGTTTGGTATGATTTTTTTCACAGTGTAGGGAAAGGAAGAGTTGAGAAAGGCATCCCACTCGCTTTTCTCAGAGTTGGAGAAAATTAGATATTAATGATAATGCGAGATTTGTAGATTCTCCCTGTTAAACTGTGTGGTTTACTTTTCTATAAGCAAAATGCAAGCGTATCTTAATTTCAAGCTTAAACATTTTCCAGAGAACCCAAAATTTATTTAAATCTCTGTTACAGAAGTTTCTAATACCTTGTACTTTTTCCTTTCTTTCTAGCACATACAACAATTTAAATTAATTATTTATAGCTGTGGAAATATTTAGTTGTTGATTTAGTGTGATTAAAAATTGATTTCCTAATTCAAAAAAGAAACCAAGAGCAGACTCTTTCCTTCTCAGTTGGCCCTTTCCTTGTGAACAGATACACAATATCTCTGATGGCAAGAAAACAGACTTTTAATGTAGCCTCCTCCGTTTGCTGCCCCACAGTGAAACCTCATTGGAGGTAAAAGGATCTTGTGCCTAAGGAAGAAAAAAAGGCTATTAGCAGTTCTCACCACTCCAGACTATATGTAGCTCAGATTGACAGTGAAGAGAGAGGTGGCTGTGATTTAAGCAGCTTGGACCCAGAGGAGTACTTGCATTTTCTCATCTGGGTGAGACAGGATGAATAGTTGTGTTAATAGCTCCAATAGGATCTCTATATTGAGACATGATAGTTCCCTTGACTCCTTCACAGAACTTGTGAAGGGGTGACTCACTCAGCCCACAGCTCTCAAAACCCTTGAGAGAGAGGGAGCATGCAGGTGAGCAGGTGCAGAAGTGGGGTAAGTGCTTTTGGGAACCAGCAGAAACAAATCCCATATTGGCCCCCCACTGCTGGGCAGCATCTAGGTGTTGCCTGTGAGCACTGGAGCCCCAGTGTGCTCTTTCAGCTTTGCCATCCATAGATGGCTAAGTGGTAACCAGCTCAGTGGAGGGTCAGGATAACAGCTTTGTGCACCTGCCCTCTTGGTGCCTGAGTTCATGTCCACCATCCAGGAAGAATCAGTGTCACACAAACCAATTGAAGGGTGGTGAATGTGGAGAATTTTTTTGAGCAGTGGAAGTGGCTCCCAGTGGGATGGGGAGCTGGAAAGGGGATGGAGTGGTAAGATGGTCTTCTCCTGGAGTTTGGCCATCCCTGAATGAAACAGGCTGAACTCCTCTCTGACCATCCCCATCCAAACACCTTTCTCACTGAGGATAGACTGCAGCATCCAGCTTCTTCTCCTCTTGACATTCAGATGCTTCTCTTCTCCCCTTCTCTGCTACACCACTCCACTTTGCCAGTGGAACCTGGGGTTTTTATAGGTACAGGATGGGGGTATGTGGTGTGCCAGGGTGGTTTTAAAAAAGGCAATATTTGTGCAGGAAAACAGGAATGCATGCTTTCCTTCAGGGCCATGGGTCCAGAATTGAGGGTGGAGTCCTCACCAGGGACCCCACCCTTTTCTTCCTGGTATTTCCCTGCCTCCTATTCATATGAATATAATAGTAATTATTTAACATTATATGGTTTACAAGCAAATACTCTGTCTTAATTCCAACAGCACTTGTGCAAAAAAGGTGAAGCAATCACATAAAAATAATGTTATAAAATTATCTGTGATTTAAGGTCTACAATCTTCAATTAATTATAGGAACAGTTTTGTATCCATATTAATAAAAGATACTGTAAGAAGGTACTTGCTTGAAGGGCTGAAGCACTGCCACCCTACCCCCATGGAATATTCCCTAAAAGACCTAACAAGTTGTAAGTATGTTTTGTCTCTTTTCATATGCACATTAATCCCAATACTCTGCTCCTCCTAAGTGCCTCCCTCTTCTATTTAAGTTGACTGTGGCTTTGTCATTAATGCATTTGGGGACAAGGTAAGTGTGAGTAGCTAGCAATTTCTTAATTATTTAATACTATTAATTTCTAGAAGTCCAAATTACAGGAAATAAAAACCAAACAACAACCAGAAACAAACAATAAACAAAAAATGGGAAGCTAAAACTTTGGAATGGGAATAAAGATTAATCAAGGACATAGATATAACTTTGGTAAAAACACAGAGAAGACTTTTTCTAAATTAGAAAGAGTTACACATATCTTACTGTTTTCCCATCCTAGAATAGAGATTGTTATATTTATCATAGGTGTAAAATTTTTCTGCTATGTGCATGTTACATAATAATATGTATCCTTTTAATTAAATATGTTGGCTGTAATGTGCAATTTAAAATATAGACCGTATATTACGTAAAAAGATATTTTTATAACCCCAGAGCCAATCATATTGTTTGGGCCACAGTATGTATTTTCAACAATTTGAGCTGAATTAATTCTGTATCCTTTTATCAGGAATAAATAAAATCTTAAAATGTAAAAATACTGGTCTGGAGCTTGTCCAGCAACATGGTGAAAGTATGAATTCATCAGGTATTGATGCTCCTTTCCTGGATTTGTTGCCCCTACTTCTAAAGTACAGCCAGCTCCCTAAGGACTGGAAAGAATTAGCCTTTGGATATCTAAAACTAATTTAACAATTGTTTTGGTAGTTACATTTTTATAGTATCTGTGATATACAGACCTTGGTAACCATTAGGTGATGGAATTCTGAATAACTTAAAAGATAAAAAGATGCCAAATTTTCATACATTAGGGAAGTTTCAGATTATTTTAAATGAGATTAGAATTAAGGATAGATGATAAAGATTGTGTGAATTATGAAAGAAAATAAGAACTTGAGGGAAGGATACATTCTTTTTCAATTTTTTGGGAACCCAATCCTTTCCATTGTCTATATAAAACATTTTTACTGTATGTTATATTTGATTCAAAAGCACATTTGTAAAGTAGCTGTAACTTACATATTACAACAATATGCAAACATGTTAGAATTCACCATCTAAGAATGAGAAATTATTAACACTGTTTGAACTTCTTACTTATGTCTCCTGGATAGCATGCACTCCCTCACTAAAGAGGTAACCACTATCTTGAACTTTGTGTTTATAATTTCCTTATTTTTCTAAAGTTGTTTTGACACATAAAAGGGCATTTCTCAATACTATATTGGTTGTTTTTGCTTGTTCTAAGGTTATTTAGAAAAACAAAAAGCCTGCTCTATCTATATTCCTGTGACTTGCCTTTCTTCATTTACAATTGCATTTCAAGAGTAATTCTTAATGAAGGTAGCTGAATGTCGTTCATTTTCACTATGGTATGCTATCAATTGTGTGGAGGTGTGTGTATATGTGTATGTAGGGATGGCCATTTGTTATATGTTCTGCTGCCAAAAAAAATTTAAGTTGCTTTCAGTGTTTTCTATTAAAACTAATAGTTCTGTGAATATTTGCATGCATGTCTCCTGGTGCACATGAGCATGAATACATACTTAGGCTATGTATCTGGAAGTAGAACTGTGAAGTTCAGCTTCAGAAGATAATGCCAAATTGCTGTCTAATATAGGTTAACTACTTTTGGCTCTCATTTGGATTTATAATTGCCATATTTGACATTTTATACTACCTTTTGGATAAGTAGTATATTTGACATTTTATACTACTTTTGACAACTTATTGGATGTGAAACATATTTCATGCTAGATTTATTTTCCATTTTTCATTTTTTTGTCATTTCTGCTGTTCTATTTATTCATTTGATAAATATTTATTACTGATCTTTTACTATGTGTCATTCACTATTCTATTTATATGTTTATGAGTCATATTTTGTTCACTTACGTGAAATACCTACTGTTACTTTAATTATGTTGTGTGTTCTTTCTTTTTGATTTACAGAAGTTTTAAAAATATATAATATGGATAATAGTACTCTGAAAATTATGCATATTACAAATATATTTTCACTTATGTGGTTAAATTTCCTATTGATTTTCTTTGCAAGCTTTGTTGAGGTTTGATAGAAAAGTAAAAATTGTATATATTTAATGTGTATAATGTGACATTTTGACATACATATACATTGTGCAATGATTACCATACCATCCTGAATGTGCTGGATCTCATCTGATCTTTCTTATTGTTTTTATTGTGTTTTTTGAAAGACCAATTCTTAATTTTAGGATGCTTAATATATAAAACTTTTTATAATTTAAGTTTTTGTGTTTTCTTTCATATCATTCATAAACCTATACAATGTTTCTTGATATTGTAATGTTTACTTGTATTATTTTACTTGTATTATTATAATAATTTTACTTGTATTATTCTCCTATACTTGATATTTTATTTTTATTTATTTATTTATTATTTTGAGATGGAGTCTTATTCTGTTGCCCAGGTTGGAGTGCAGTGGTCTGGTCTCAGCTCACTGCAACCTCCACCTCCTGGGTTAAAGTGATTCTCCTGTCTCAGCCTCCTTGAGAATCTGGGATTACAGGCACCCACCACCATGCTTGGCTAATTTTTGTATTTTTAGTAGAGATGGGGTTTTATCATGTTAGCCAGGCTGGTTTCATACTCCTGACCTCAGGTGATCCTCCTGCCTTAGCCTCCTGAAGTGCTCGGATTACAGGCATGAGCCACTGTGCCCAGCCTAGACTTGATATTTTATAACTTGTGAGGTGAAGATTAAATTGTATCTTCATACACACACACACACACACACACACACATATGTGTATATAAATATTTATACATTTAATTAAGAATGAAATGTGTTTTCAAGAATATATATACACACATACACACATATGTGTGTATATATGAATATATGAATGTACACACACGTGTGTGTGTGTGTGTGTGTCTATTCTTGAAAACTTAAGATTGGCAGCTTAAAAAATATCATCTGCACCAGCATAGGCCAGGTTTAAAAATTCATCTTACTGTAATACTTCAGGATATGATACCAGTTCTACAGTTCAAGATGGCAGGCAGAATGTCTTTCATCTGCTATTCAAATAATACATTGGAAAAAAGTGTTCCATCACAGAAAGTCCCAAACATTGTCTCTATTTGTCTTTTGGTGGCCAGATCCTGGCCCATAAGCTACAAGTAAAAGGAAATGTAAAATTATTATTTTCAATAACTACATTAACAAGTATCCCATGTTCCATACTTCTATTATATGATAGACCATATGCCATTTTCTTGGTATAGAAATATAAATAAGATAATACATGATCTAAGAGTATAAAAGTATGCTGTTAGTATAAGGGTATCCTCTTATGCACTTATGTTTTAAGAGCATATGAAGATGTCAGTTTTTCCATAAAGTGATCGATATGAACTGATCTTTCTAGAACATTAGGCAGAAGGAACAGCATGATCAGAGCCATAGATTTGGAAGTCACAGAGCAAGGTGATAGATCATAAGGCAGTTACTGAATGTATGGTAGAAATAAAAGAAAGAGAATCAGCAAAGATTGGGTTGAAAAGGTCAGCAATGGTCAGACGTTAAGATCCTTAAATTAACTTTTCAAAAAATGATCTCATTTTTTTTTCTAAACAATGGTAAAAAGGCAAAGGCTTTTAGAATTAACTTAGGAACAACTAAATCTGTATTTTAGAAAGATAACTCAGATTGGAGTGTAAATGTGCAATGGCAAAGGGTGGAGTGTGACTATCATCAGGAGATACTGTGGTAAGCATGTTAAAAGGAAATAATAGCCAGAACTACAAGAATCTAAGGAAATGAAATAACTACAGAAACTAAGAACTGGTAAAGGCAAAGATGCAGAAACAATTTCAGAAATGGAATTGGCAAGAAGTTGTGACCAAATAGTGTTACATGAGGTGTTAATAAAAATTTCTACATTATATAATTTTGTGGGAGAAGAATATGGTAAGTACTTCACATGTGAATAGATTCTCCAGGAATCATTCATAGAAAACTAGAATTGTTTCCTTTATTGAGAAAAATGTTGAATAGTGAACTTTTATTTAGTGTCCTGATTAAAACATGGCATTATTCTGGTGTTTAAGGTGGTTATCATAGAAAGACAATGTTTCCCCAAATATATTATTTTCTAAATGTCAACAGCGTGTGTGTATGTGTGTATTTCTTCTGAAGTATATATATTTTTTTAACGTTTATGTGCAACAAAAGCCAAAATAGACAAATGGGATCTAATTAAACTCCAGAGCTCTGTACAGCAAAAGAAACAATCATTAGAGTGAACTGGCAACCAACAGATTGGGAAAAAAATTTTACAATCTACCCATCTGACAAAGGGCTAATATCCAGAATCTACAAAGAACTAAAACAGATTTTCAAGAAAAAACAAACAAACAAACCCATCCAAAAGTGGGTGGAGGACATGAACAGACACTTTTCAAAAGAAAACATATGTGAGGCCAACAAACATATGAACAAATGCTCATCATCACTGGTTATTAGAGAAATGCAAATCAAAATCACATAAAGATACCATCTCATGCCAATAATAATGGTGATCATTAAAAATTCTGGAGACAACAGATGCTGGAGAGGATGTGGAGAAATAGGAACACTTTTACACTGTTGGTGGGACTGTAAATTAGTTCAACCATTGTGGAAGACAGTGTGGTCCTTCCTCAAGGACCTAGAAATAGAAATTCCATTTGACCTAGCAATCCAATTACTAGATATACACCCAAAGGATTATAAATTGTTCTATTATAAAGACACATGCACACATATGTTCATTGCAGCTCTGTTTACAAAAGCAAAATCCTGGAACCAACCCAAATGCCCATCAATGATAGACTTGACAAGGAAAATGTGGCACATATACACCATGGAATACTATGCAGCCATAAAAAACAATGAGTTTGTTTCCTTTGTAGGGACATGGATGAATCTGGAAACCATCGTTCTCAGCAAACTGACACAAGAACAGAAAATCAAACACTGCATGTTCTCATTCATAGGCAGGTATTGAACAATGAGAACACATGGACACAGGGAGGGGAGCATCACACACTGGGGTCTGTTGGTGGGTAATAGGGGAGGGACAGCAGGGAAAAGGGAGGTTGGGGAGGGATAAGACGGGGAGAAGTGCCAGATATAGGTGACGGGGGGATGGAGGCAGCAGACCACATTGCCATGTATGTACCTATGCAACAATCCTGCATGTTTTGCACATGTACCCCAGAACCTAAAGTGCAATAATATATATATAAAGAAAAAGAGTGAAGTAAGATCATACACACTCATTTTTACTTTTAAAAATTATCAGTTAAGTTCCAAATCTGTTTTTCTATACCTCTAACAACTTCTTGCCATCCTGCATTATTTTATGTTTAGTTTTTTAAATTAACTTTATTAAGGTATAATTTACATATTATAAAATTCACTCATTATAAGTATATGAATCAATAATTGTTAGTAAATATATAGAGTTGTACAACCACACTACATTCCAATTGAAAAACATTGTCATTATACTCCAAAGATTCTTCACGTTGCAGTAGATTCTCCATTTGCAATGATTTCACTCTTAGCCCCAATTCTAGGCAACCACTGGTCTACTTTCTGTCTACATATTTGCCTCCCAAGCTCAAGTGATCTTCCCGCCTCAGTCTCCCAAGCAGTTGAGACTACACACATGTGGCTCATTTTTGTATTTTTTAGTAGAGATGAGGTTTGCCATGTTGCTGAGATTGGTAGTTAAAATTTTTTTTTGTATGAGATGGAGTCTCACTATGTTGCCCAGGCTGGTCTCAAACTCCAGACTTGAAGTAATCCTTCTGCCTTGGCCTCTCAAAGTGGTGGGATTATAGGCATGAGCCACTGTCTCTGGACCTCATTTTACCAGCAACTAAGATGCTACATTATTATTATTATTATTATTATTTTGAGATGGAGTCTTGCTCTGTTGCACAGGCTGGAGCACAGTGGAGCAATCTCAACTAATTGTAAGCTCTGCCTCCTGGGTTCAAGCAATTCTTGTACCTCAGCCTCCCGAGTAGCTAGGACTACAGGCATGTACCACCACACCTTGCTAACTTTTTTTATTTTGGTAGAGACAGGGTTTCATCATGTTACCTAGAGTTTTCTCAAACTCCTGAGCTCAGGCAATCTGCAAACCTTGGCCTCCCAAAATGTTAGGATTACAAGCATGAGCTGCTGCTCCTCATCTAAGATGCATTGTTTTTTATATTTTAATATCTCTGAATTAGGATATGTCTTATAAATTTTTACAGCTAAAAACATCACGTCTTTAATAAAAAATATTTTCTTCATAGTACACTGGGTTTTATAATCAGTAGTACCTTGGATTTGATGAAATACAATAACTTTTAAGAAAGTAGTTTCTGAAAATATTCTAATTTGTTAAACTTGATACCAGCCCAAGAAAATATGTATTCTGTTTCATCAGGATATTTTGGACGTACTGAAGTAGAAAAAAATTTTAGGGCAGGTACTGTGGCTTATGCCTGTAATCCCAGCACTGTGGGAGGCCAAGGCTGGAGGTTCACTGGAGGCTAGGAGTTCAAGACCAACCTTGACAACATGACAAGATGCCATATCTAAAACGAAAGTAAAAAGAAAAAAAGAAAAAGGCAGCATGGGCCTGTGAGCCCTGTGGGTGCCTGCATCTCCCACCTCCCCCTCATCCCCCAGCTAGCCCTTGTGTTCCCCAGATCCCCCCACAGTCGGCTCTGCAGTGGTCTGCTCCAGGTTTCAGACAGGAAGCTGCCTGTTCTCTGACATTTGTTGTGGCCCCCACAGGCCCCGGTTACTACGGCAACCACCAGAGCCGCCTTGGCACTATGGAGGAGCCCCAGGCTACCCCTCAGCCATACTTTAGGCTGGTTCTGGAGGTGCTGTGGTAGCACTGCATCAAAGTATGGGAGCAGATTCTAATTCTTATGGTTTTCCATGGGAATGGGTGATATGGGCAGCTACGTTTGAATTTTTTGCTGTTCGCTTTTTTTTGTTGAGAGGTTTTAGATCTGTTAGGAGTTAGATTCATGTGGGAAGAGAGAAAAAGCTTGCTGAAACGCTGTCTAGACTAATAGAGGAAAAATGTCAACTACTTGAAAAACTGAGTGTTATTCAAAGAGTACGTAGGCCAAGAAGTCGAGTCATCTTTTTTTTTTTTTATTGCTTATCATATTTTATTAACAAATTTTGCATCTGCATTTTTTTAAAATTTTTTATTGGATTTTAGGTTTTGGGGTACGTGAGCAGAGCATGCAAGACAGTTGCATATGAACACACATGGCAGTGTGCTTTTCTTTCCTTCTCCCCAAAAATGAGAACACATGGACACAGAAAGGGGAGTACTAAACACTGGGGTCTATTGGGGGTAAAAGGGGAGGGCCAGTGGGAGGGGGAGGTGGGGAGGGATAGCCTGGGGAGAAGTCGAGTCATCTTTAAATGATGCCAGCTTTGAGAAGGAGGCAACAGAAGAACAAAGTTTGGAGGCGACCTGTGAAAAGCCAAACAGGTTCAATGTGGAACTTGAGGAAGAAATACTATGTCTAGTAAAAGAGTTAAAAGAAGAGAAATCAAAACAGTCTGAACAAAATGAACTGATGGCGGATATTTCCAAAAGGATACAGTCTCTAGAGGATGAGTCAAAATCCCTCAAATCACAAGTAGCTGAAGCCAAAATGACCTTCAGACCTTTATTTCAAATGAATGAAGAACCACTGAATATAGCAATAAAAGAGGCTTTGGATGAAAATTCTCAACTTCAGGAAAGCCAGAAACAACTTTTGCAAGAAGCTGAAGTATGGAAAGAACAAGTGAGTGAACTTAATAAACAGAAAGTAACATTGGAAGACTCCAAAGTACACGCAGAACAAGGTCTCAATGATAAAGACAATCACATCAGGACTCTGACTGAATGCTTGCAAAAGATGAAAGATTAGGCTGCTATGCTTGAAGAAGACAGAACGGATGGTGCGAACTTGGAGTTAGAAATGAACAGTGAATTAGAAAATGATGCTTACAGCTGGGCTTGGTGGCTCATGCCTGTAATCCCAGCACTTTGGGAGGCCGAGGCACCTGGATCACAAGGTCAATAGATTGAGACCATCCTGGTCGACATGGTGAAACCCCGTCTCTACTAAAAATACAAAAAAGATTAGCTGGGCACAGTGCCGCATGCCTGTAATCCCAGCTACTCAGGAGGCTGAGGCAGGAGAATTGCCTGAACCCAGGAGGTGGAGGTTGCAGTGAGTCGAGATCGTGCCATTGCACTCCAGCCTGGGTAACAAGAGCGAAACTCCCAACTCAAAAAAAAAAAAAAAAAAAAAAAAGAAAGAAAATTATGCTTACTTAGATCATCCTCCCAAAGGAGTTTTGAAGAAACTGATTCATGCTGCTACGTTCAATGCTTCTTTCAAAAGCTTAGAGGGAGAAAAAAAAAATTTATATTCAGTTATCTGATGTTGATAATATGAAGGAAGAGCTTACAGAATGTATTAAAAATCTTGAGACTGAACAAGCATCTTTACAGTCAGAAAACACATTTTGAAAGTGAGAATCAGAAGCTTCAACAGAAACTTAAAGTAATGACTGAATTATAACAAGAAAATGAAATGAAACTCTACGGAAAATTAACAACAGAGGAAAATTACTGGTTAGAGACGGAAGAGAAACTTTCTCAAGTAGACAAAAGGATCAGCCATACCACTGCAAATCTGGAGACTTATAGAAAGCGAACTAAAGATCTTGAAGAAGAATTGGCGAGAAACATGCATTACTATCAAAAGCGCACTATTTCCTATGAGAACAAAAGCACATGATAATTTGTTTGCAGCTCAAACTGCTGAAGGAAATCTCAGTGATTTAAGGAAAGAAAATGCTTGCAACAGACGAAAATTAACTGGAGTTTAAATTTGAACTTTTAGAAAAAAATCTGTATGCACTGGATGTTCCAAATACACCATTTGGCAGAGAACCTTCCTCATATGGTCCTTCACCACTGGGTTGGCCTTCATCTGAAATAAGAGCTTTTCTGTCTTCTCCAACTTCATTGGCATATCCACCCAGATTCTCTCCTTGCTTCCAAGGAGAGGAGGAAGAGGCTCAAGGAGCTCGGGGAATCCTCTGGACCATCAGATTACCATTGAAAGAGGGGAATCAAGCTCTGATATGTTAACCAATTCTCACAGGTGTCCTTCTGACACTGGACCCCATCATCTCTGAGAGAAAAGGGAGCTTCTAGAGATGATTTTCCACCAAGGGATTTCCCAGGTCCACCACATGCTCAATTTGCAATGAGAAATGTGTATCCACCGAGGAGTTTTTCTCCTTACCTTCCCCGAGACCTGGATTTTAACTCCCACCTCCACTCCAGAAGTGAGTTCCTTCAGGGTTGATTCCACCTTCCAATGAGCCTGCTACTGAACATCCAGAACCACAGAAGAAACTTGATAAGATTTTTGCCCTCTTCAAAAATAATTTTGACTGATCTCATTTGTGATTTAAAGTAACTGCTGTTACTGTATAGCTTTTACTTACTTTACTTATTTTGCTAAATTTAAAGCTTAATGAAATTATAAATCTCAAAATAGAATTTTTGTAAATAAAGATGATTTAAATATGAAAAGAAAAAGAAAATAGTGAATGCTTTTTAATATTTTTCCATCATTCTGATGTAATGTTAGACTTTAAGAAGAACTGAGAACTTCAGGAAGTTGTAGGACAGATGACCCGACGTGTGAATGCATAATGCTGCACTTGGGTTTTGATACACAGGCATCATTTACCAACTGAGAACCAGGATATATATTATGCATACAATTGTGATGTTCTATATATTTCATATCATTTGATGTTTAAAATAAATTAAATGTGATGTACCAAGGATCATTCACAATGAATCTGTGCCTGACAGAAGAAATTGATCTATGAGATTATTATTGTTATTTCCACTTTAATATAAACATATGCTTTGATGGTTCATCGACATATTCCAAGTATCTCAGATTTGGAATCTCATGATATTTATTGGTCAAATAAATTTGGCCAATCTCATGATATCCGGTAGTGTATTTAAGATGATTTGTAGTGCCTGTAAAAGTTCCTTGCTAGCATTGATTAATGGGTCAATTTTAGCCAGCAGAATTTTACTTGCAATTATTTATTTACTTTTTTGTTCATTAATTACTTAAAAAACATACTCTGGATCAGGTAATTTTATAGAAATGAAAAAATGAGTAAAGTTTACCTTATAATATCCAGGAATAACTTTACATGAATAAAGAAAAATAAATATTCCAATCGTTATAGGAAAGTGGCAAGAGCTAAAACACAAATAAATACATTTCAATGACAAAACAGAGGAGGAATTACTTAATTTTGTTTTGAGAAGTGCCAGTAGCTTTCAAGGCCCAGATGTTCATTTTTATCCAGATAGCAAGGCTGGCAAAAGTCAATTTGGTATTCAGTGAAACCAAAAAAACTATAAAGTATCTGTTTTTCATAATTAATAGGTTTTATAACTGTCCCAAGATACTTTCCATACATGTTCTTCCTTAATTCTTTCAAAGATTCAATGTTGACTAGATTCCTATTAAGGTGTCCGGAGCTAAACAGGAAGGCAGCACGAATAACTGGAAAGAACAGCTATACAGGAGGCAGGTGTAGTGACAATTAAGTAAGATAATGTGTTTAAAATTCCACCTGGCCTTTGTAGGCTATCTACAGTTGATGCTATTTTCATTGTCTGCTTTATAATCACACTCTTCAAATTAATTCTCATATAGAAAGTTCCTTATCTTCCTCATGTTTGTCTTGAATGCATAACGTGAGAATTGTTTTAGTGTCTTTACTCTCCTCCTTTCTGATAATCTTTTCCTAATGTTTTCTTGCTCATTTTCTGCAAATACTATTCATCAGACCAGAGCTTTTGTATCAAACACTGATAAAAAGAACAAAGAGAACAAATGATCTCATCATATCCCCTTAGTAAATTGTTAATAAAAATGTCTGAATCACAAATTCAATATAGCTATGAAATGGGCTCCAGACAGAAAACAAAATTCTATTCAGGTGGTTCAAATGAAGAGAATTCAATGAAGAGCTTGAGGAGGTTTCACAGAACAGAGATGGGATATTGTAGCATCTAGGGCCAACGGCCATGGGAAACTGAGTACTGCTTTTATGGTTTATGAGTCAAGAGGACAATATAGTGTTATTTCACCCCAATGAGAGCCGAAACCCTAAAGGGGGTAGCCATATGACAGAAATTATAGTCAATTGGCAGACATATGGCACCAGAATTCAGACAGGGAAGAAACGGCACCAAGTCTCTCTCCTCTCACTTTCTCATCTCCTGTCAGTGTCTCCCATTGGCTGACCAAACACATGGACACAGAAACGGGAGTACTAAACACTGGGGTCTATTGGGGGGGAAAGGGGAGGGCCAGTGGGAGGGGGAGTTGGGGAGGGATAGCCTGGGGAGAAATGCCAAATGTGGGTGAAGGGGAGAAGGAAAGAAAAGCACACTGCCATGTGTGTTCCTATGCAACTGTCTTGCATACTCTGCTCATGTACCCCAAAACCTAAAATCCAATAAAAAATTTAAAAAAAAATAAAAATAAAAAAAATGCAGAGCAACTAGCAAGGGGCCCAACTGGTGAAGTTTGCTGGAGTTGTGCTTTACAGGAACAGAGCAGAGCAGAGCAAATAGACAGGGATCAGGGTAGGAGACAGGGTAGAATTCCCACCAAAGTGATACGATGAAAATGTGTTACTCTCCAAATATTCCTCTGGGTACTTAACATTAAGTAACTAGTTAAACCTCCCACCAACTCTGTAAGTTGCCACGATTTTTATCTATAGTTGAGGAAACTGAGAGACAGAGAGAGTAAGGTATTTGTCAAAGTTTGTGCAGCGTTTTTTTAGCTAGTGAGTTCCTGCAAATGCTTCTCCTCTCCAGGGCCCCATTTTAATTAAGTAATCTGTGAGAAATTCTAGAAGAGAATGTTAAGCATAAGAGTGACTTCAAATCTTAATGTAGACTTCTTATTTTACAAATATGACAGCTAAACCTCAATTAAGAAAAGTTCCTGTGTAAGGTCATCATTTTAAAGACAAACTCAGGGCCAGATTGCACTTTTCTCACTTCCAGATAGGATATATTTGTAAAATAAGAGGTTGCTTCTCATTAACTGTAGTGATATCTGATTTAATGTTACAAAGAATCATGATATCAAATTTTTAAAATTACTTGTGATTTTTATTTCAGGAAACTGCTATTTTTTCACCTCAATACCTTCAAAACTATTTATCCATAAATATAGCACATAAATATCTCAGGTATGTGGTGGTACTTAGCTGAGATTTATTCATTTAGCATGGCAGCAGATCATAGTGAATTTTAGGTGCTGAAGTATACTATTACTGCCAGGGAGAAAATACAGTTTATTAATCAAATTACAGACCTTCCCACTCCATCCTTTACCTTCTCTTACTTCTTGCTAAAATTTTTTTAATGTTTTCCAATTCTTGATGTCACTTAATTTTTTATTTTTCAGTTTTAAAAGCTTACCCTACAATGGAATACTTATGCATTTATTCCTATTTTAAATATTTTGTTGATTTTCAGATCTTAAAGTATAAGTTCACTGGATTAAATTGATAAAATATAAAATATAAAGGCAATTTTTAAATGATGACTTTACAGAGAATCTCTACCCAGAGAAGGTAACTTGTTGGGGATAGATTAATTGCATGGATGGTTATAATCAGTAGCCTCCCTTTTGCCCAGTAACAAACGCTTTAGGTCCCTTTCGCTCTTCCTTTATTTTTTCTTCTTCTTATCTTGTTTTTTTTTTTTTTTGAGATGGAATCTTGCTCTGTTGCCCAGGCTGGAGTGTAGTGGCATGATCTTGGCCTCCTGCAATCTCCACCTCCCAGGTTCTAGGGATTCTTCTGCATCAGCCTCCTGATTAGGCACCTGCCACCATGCCCAGCTTACTTTAGTATTTTTAGTGGAGACGGGATTTCACCATCTCGGTCAGGCTGGTCTTGAACTCCTGACCTCGTGATCCACCTGACTTGGCCTCCCAAAGTGCTAAGATTACAGGCGTGAGCCACTGCACCTAGCCTCTTTATTTTTTCTTTTGGGTGGCCCTGTGACTTGCTTTGGCCGATAGGATGACCAGTTCTGAGTCCATACATCAAGGGACCTTGTGCACTTGTTTTATTTCTTTGGAACCCCTTCCTGTGACATGACAAGCTCAGACTAGTCTACTGCAGGATAAGATACCATGTGAATCACAACAGCATTACTCCAGTTATCACAGCCTAAGCTCCAGACATGGAAGAGAGGCCAATAAAGGCAACCAGAGATGACCCACCAGCTGGGAAACTGAGACATAAGTAAGCCCAGCCAAGAACAATCAGCCAGCTAACTGTCTAATGCCCAAGACTAATAAATACTTATTGTTTAAGATACTAATTTTTGTCACTGTTTGCTATGTATCAATATTTTTGCAATAGATAATGAATATACACATCCACTACATCAATATCAACATTTACATATGCATTTGCTATATCCACTTCCTCTATGTATATTTACATCTTTAATAATTATAATAACTACAACTATTTAACTGAGTGCCTTCTGTTTCACATCCTTTTACTTGCTTACATATAGTATGGTTTTTAATCATAATCGACTGATGAAGAACTTATTATCTTCACTTCACGGATCAGAAAGTAGAGGTTCTGGGAAGCAAAGGAACTTTTTAGGTTACTTCCAGTTATCATTAATAATTTATCCCTCCACATTTGCATAAATTATTATTAATCCCTGGATAGCCCTACCCTGAACTGCCGCTAGCAATGCCCATTGTCCTGAATTTCTGCTGGCACTGCCATTTTCACTGGCTACTCCACTGAGTCAAGATTCTCTCACTGGGCTGTTAGGTGAGCTAAATACATTTTTCCATTTCTACTGTCATTGCTAACCAAGCCGTAGGCACCCTTGACCTTATAGCTCTAATAAAGGTCTATTTTAATAAATGCAACAATGTCCTGGCTTGACCAGATCTGAGCTGGCAAAAAAGGTGGCTTTCCTAGCATCAGAGTTCTGCCACAAACAAACATACCATTTATATTATCCACCCAGATCCTGAGCCAGAGACCATTGAAACAAGCATCAATCTTCTACTGTTAATTGTTATAAAGTGAGGAGATAATCCTCTCTGACCAAGTCATCCTTAGCCTAAGGTATGTATCTATTGCAGAATAACTTGGATCTAGGAAGTTTTTAGAGCTAACTGAGACACTACCTTTAGGGCACAAGTCAGGAGGTATTTTTGCTATCTGATTTCACTGTTTACTCTCAACCTGAGTTAGAATCATGTTCCAAGAAATTGGCATGTAATATATGCAAGCAATATGTAGTTGACTAACCTTTCCTAAACCCAAAGATTAGGTTAAAAATCTGTAGGCATACTTGTCTTCCCCAAAGCATGTAACATGTAGATATGTAAAAAAAATGTATTTTTTTTCTCATGAGCCTTCTCAGTTCTTTCGTGCATCTATGGATGAAAATTACTTTTCAGAAGAAATGCCATCTCATTTCAAGAATGAGGCATGACATAGGAATGTAAAGTAGAAAATGAAAATCACCTATAAATCTATATTCAAATAGACACATTGTTAAAATTGTGTCTCTCTCTTCTAAACCTCCTTCTAAGCATATATATTCTAACAATATTAGTCTATCAAAAATTGAATTATCTACTAGAAGCCAGACACTAGTCTAGCCAATGGAAATATGGCAGCAAATGAACAGATTATTTTGCCTCAAGGAACTCCCAAGGCAGTAAGTAAAGACAGCAATATACTTGTTAACAAATTAGCTAATGAGATATTATTAGGTAGTGAAATGTGCTGTACTTGATGTATTATCATACAGTGTGACCAGAAGATCATGCTGCTTTAGCTCATTCAAGAACTTCTTGCAGAGAAGATGGTAGTTGAAAGATTATTAGTATCACAATTGCTGTAAACTGAATGTTAGTGCCCTACTCCCGATATTTATGTGTTGAAAATGGATTACCTAAACTCATATGGTGTTTGGAAATGGGGCTTTTGGGAAGTGACTAGGTCATAAAGGAAGAGTCTTCATGAATGGGATTAATTTCCTTAAAAAAAAAAAATGTCAAGGAGTTACCTTGCCCCTTCTGCCAAGTGAGGATGCATTTAAAAGATGACATCCATGAACGAGGAAGTGGGCTGTCAGCAGACAATCTGGGCCCCTGCTCTTAAACTTTCAGCCTCCAGAACTGTGAGAAATAAATGTATCTTGTTTATATGTCACCCAGTCTTTGGTATTTTTGTTATACTGAGACATACTATGACATGTGAACACAACAATATTTTCATTAATTATGTTAAAGTGCAAGTTTGTATGTAAAACTTCAAGTAAAACTAAATCAATAAATGGTATATATAAAGTATGTTGAGAAACAAACTATTAAAAATGAAACACTAAGAACTCATCACTTTTAGAAAAAAAATAAATCATTATCTTCAGCTTCTGTTTCAGGATACGTTTATTTCATCACCTCACCCAATAGCTTCAAATTTATACTATTTATGGATGAAGCACATACAAATTGCAGAGGTGTGCAAGTGCTTTGCTGAGACTGATTTAGCTCAAGCATTTCCTGCTTCTCTCCTTACCTGCTTACATCACTTAACCATTTATTCTAATCATTCCTTAGCACACAGTCTCAACTCCCTTCTTCCATTTTATAAGTAATTGACAAAAAACTTCAGTCTTGATTGAATCCAATTGTCTGTCATTAACAGCTGTACCTGCGGCTAGAACAAAACAAATAACTATGTATATTGGTGCCTCTGGACCATTTCCATTCTAACTCATTCTTTCTCAACAAGTTTATAGCTTCTCTTCATTCCTCAAAATTCTTCCATATCCTCTCAGATATTCACACTCTTTTGATGACTTTCCTTCCTATTTCATTGATTAAAACAGGCGGTATCACAAAATATATTCCACAAAAGGCCTCGTATTGCATCAACTTATGTAGGAGCATCAGTGAACATACTTTGCTTTCCCTCTATTTACTGTGAGTGAATTGTGCTTTGTGCCAAGATCAGCCCTTCCACCTATACAATAGATCTATCTTCTCCCATTTTATGAAAGCATCACTTTTTTCAGTTTATAAATTTTCCTTTTTTACTTTCTTTTTCTACTTGCCCCTTAAGAATCCAGCAATAACACAAAAACTACATTTTTATAATATCCAAATGAAAAGGCTTCTCTGCTATAAAACCTCAGTGTGTCCATTTTATCATTCTTCTACAAGAACACTAGTGTGAGCCTTTTTAATATTCTTTAAAAATTTCCAGAAATGTGTTTTGTACAAGTTATCTACTATTTCAGAAGATATTTTACAAGATTAATCATAATAATATGCTTAACTGTTGACACAGTTATTTCATCACTAGGAAATATGGGATGATTATCTCTAAGTAAAATAACTTAAACATTTAACAATAGGAATGCATAATTGATCATAAATATATCTATATAAATATATTTGATATAAATGTATTTTACAACTTTTCACTTTTATATACAGAATTGACACATCATGAGCTTATAGGTAAACATCGCATATTTCCTGATGGTAAAATAACCAGGTCTACAGTTGTGTAAATGTTTATGGTTTTGATATATTTTGTCAAATAGCATACATTCAAGTTGAAAAATTTGTAAAATGGCCCATCTCCAAATGCCATATGAGTGTAACAACACTAGCAGTGGAAAATTATTTCCGATCCTTGCTTTTGAGGGATGTAATTTTAAAAATTATTTTTAATAATGAAAGGTAAATCATGTATTTTCTTTTTTTTTTTTTTTTTTTTTTTTAATTTTTTATTGGATTATAGGTTTTGGGGTACATGAGCAGAGCATGCAAGACAGTTGCGTAGGTACACACATGGCAGTGTGCTTTGCTTTTCTTCTCCCCTTCACCCACATTTGGCATTTCTCCCCAGGCTATCCCTCCCCACCTCCCCCTCCCACTGGCCCTCCCCTTTTCCCCCCAATAGACCCCAGTGTTTAGTACTCCCCTCCCTGTGTCCATGTGTTCTCATTTTTCATCACCCACCTATGAGTGAGAATATGCGGTGTTTCATTTTCTGTTCTTGTGTCAGTTTGCTGAGGATGATGTTTTCCAGATTCATCCATGTCCCTACAAACGACACGAACTCATCATTTCTGATTGCTGCATAATATTCCATGGTGTATATGTGCCACATTTTTACAATCCAGTCTATTATCAATGGGCATTTGGGTTGATTCCAGGTCTTTGCTATTGTAAACAGTGCTGCAATGAACATTCGTGTACATGTGTCCTTATAGTAGAACGATTTATAGTCTTTTGGATATATACCCAGTAATGGGATTACTGGGTCAAATGGAATTTCTATTTCTAAGGCCTTGAGGAATCGCCACACTGTCTTCCACAATGGTTGAACTAATTTATACTCCCACCAACAGTGTAAAAGTGTTCCTTTTTCTCCACATCCTCTCCAGCATCTGTTGTCTCCAGATTTTTTAATGATCGCCATTCTAACTGGCGTGAGATGGTATCTCAGTGTGGTTTTGATTTGCATCTCTCTGATGACCAGTGACGACGAGCATTTTTTCATATGATTGTTGGCCTCATATATGTCTTCTTTCGTAAAGTATCTGTTCATATCCTTTGCCCACTTTTGAATGGGCTTGTTTGTTTTTTTCCTGTAAATCTGCTTGAGTTGTTTGTAAATTCTGGATATCAGCCCTTTGTCAGATGGGTAGACTGCGAAAATTTTTTCCCATTCTGTTGGTAGCCGATCCACTCTAGTGACTGTTTCTTTTGCCGTGCAGAAGCTGTGGAGTTTCATTAGGTCCCATTTGTCTATTTTGGCTTTTGTTGCCAATGCTCTTGGTGTTTTGTTCATGAAGTCCTTGCCTACTCCTATGTCCTGGATAGTTTTGCCTAGATTCCCTTCTAGGGTTTTTATGGTGCCAGGTCTTATGTTTAAGTCTTTAATCCATCTGGAGTTAATTTTAGTGTAAGGTGTCAGGAAGGGGTCCAGTTTCTGCTTTCTGCACATGGCTAGCCAGTTTTCCCAACACCATTTGTTAAACATGGAATCCTTGCCCCATTGCTTGTTTTTGTCAGGTTTATCAAAGATTGTATAGTTGTATGTACGTTGTGTTGCCTCCGGTGCCTCTGTTTTGTTCCATTGGTCTATATCTCTGTTTTGGTACCAGTACCATGCTGTTTTGATTACTGTAGCCTTGTAGTATAGTTTGAAATCCGGTAGTGTGATGCCCCCCGCTGTGTTCTTTTTGCTTAGAATTGACTTGGCTATGCGGGCTCTCTTTTGGTTCCATATGAAGTTCATGGTGGTTTTTTCCAGTTCTGTGAAGAAAGTCAATGGTAGCTTGATGGGGATAGCGTTGATTCTGTAAATTACTTTGGGCAGTATAGCCATTTTCACGATATTAATTCTTCCTAACCATGAACATGGAATGTTTCTCCATCTGTTTGTGTCCTCTCTGATTTCGTTGAGTAGTTGTTTGTAGTTCTCCTTGAAGAGGTCCCTTACGTTCCTTGTGAGTTGTATTCCAAGGTATTTTATTCTTTTTGTAGCAATTGCGAATGGCAGTTCGCTCTTGATTTGGCTTTCTTTAAGTCTGTTATTGGTGTAGACGAATGCTTGTGATTTTTGCACATTGATTTTATATCCTGAGACTTTGCTGAAGTTGTTTATCAGTTTCAGGAGTTTTTGGGCTGAGGCGATGGGGTCTTCTAGGTATACTATCATGTCGTCTGCAAATAGAGACAATTTGGCTTCCACCTTTCCTATTTGAATACCCTTTATTTCTTTATCTTGCCTGATTGCTCTGGCTAGAACTTCCAGTACTATATTGAATAGGAGTGGTGACAGAGGGCATCCTTGTCTAGTGCCAGATTTCAAAGGGAATGCTTCCAGTTTTTGCCCATTCAGTATGATATTGGCTGTTGGTTTGTCATAAATAGCTTTTATTACTTTGAGATACATTCCATCGATACCGAGTTTATTGAGGGTTTTTAGCATAAAGGGCTGTTGAATTTTGTCAAATGCCTTCTCTGCGTCAATTGAGATAATCATGTGGTTTTTGTTTTTGGTTCTGTTTATGTGGTGAATTACGTTGATAGACTTGCGTATGTTGAACCAGCCTTGCATCCCTGGGATGAATCCTACTTGATCATGATGAATAAGTTTTTTGATTTGCTGTTGCAATCGGCTTGCCAATATTTTATTGAAGATTTTTGCATCTATGTTCATCATGGATATTGGCCTGAAGTTTTCTTTTCTCGTTGGGTCTCTGCCGGGTTTTGGTATCAGGATGATGTTGGTCTCATAAAATGATTTGGGAAGGATTCCCTCTTTTTGGATTGTTTGAAATAGTTTTAGAAGGAATGGTACCAGCTCCTCCTTGTGAGTCTGGTGGAATTCGGCTGTGAACCCATCTGGACCTGGGCTTTTTTTGTGAGGTAGGCTCTTTATTGCTGCCTCAACTTCAGACCTTGTTATTGGTCTATTCATAGTTTCAGCTTCCTCCTGGTTTAGGCTTGGGAGGACACAGGAGTCCAGGAATTTATCCATTTCTTCCAGGTTTACTAGTTTATGTGCATAGAGTTGTTTGTAATATTCTCTGATGATGGTTTGAATTTCTGTGGAATCTGTGGTGATTTCCCCTTTATCATTTTTTATTGCATCTATTTGGTTGTTCTCTCTTTTATTTTTAATCAATCTGGCTAGTGGTCTGTCTATTTTGTTGATCTTTTCAAAAAACCAGCTCTTGGATTTATTGATTTTTTGAAGGGTTTTTCGTGTCTCAATCTCCTTCAGCTCAGCTCTGATCTTAGTAATTTCTTGTCTTCTGCTGGGTTTTGAGTTTTTTTGATCTTGCTCCTCTAGCTCTTTCAATTTTGACGATAGGGTGTCAATTTTGGATCTCTCCATTCTCCTCATATGGGCACTTATTGCTATATACTTTCCTCTAGAGACTGCTTTAAATGTGTCCCAGAGGTTCTGGCACATTGTGTCTTCATTCTCATTGGTTTCGAAGAACTTCTTTATTTCTGCCTTCATTTCGTTGTTTACCCAGTCAACATTCAAGAGCCAGTTGTTCAGTTTCCATGAAGCTGTGCGGTTCTGGGTCGGTTTCTGAATTCTGAGTTCTAACTTGATTGCACTATGGTCTGAGAGGCTGTTTGTTATGATTTCAGTTGTTTTGCATTTGTTGAGCAGTGCTTTACTTCCAATTATGTGGTCAATTTTAGAGTAGGTGTGATGTGGTGCTGAGAAGAATGTGTATTCTGTGGATTTGGGGTGGAGAGTTCTGTAAATGTCCACCAGGTTTGCTTGCTCCAGGTCTGAGTTCAAGCCCTGGGTATCCTTGTTGATTTTCTGTCTGGTTGATCTGTCTAGTATTGACAGTGGAGTGTTAAAGTCTCCCACTATTATTGTGTGGGAGTCTAAGTCCTTCTGTAAGTCATTAAGAACTTGCCATATGTATCTTGGTGCTCCTGTGTTGGGTCCATATATGTTTAGGATCGTTAGCTCTTCTTGTTGTATCGATCCTTTTACCATTATGTAATGGCCTTCTTTGTCTCTTTTGATCTTTGTTGCTTTAAAGTCTATTTTATCAGAGATGAGAATTGCAACTCCTGCTTTTTTTTGCTTTCCATTAGCTTGGTAAATCTTCCTCCATCCCTTTATTTTGAGCCTTTGTGTATCCTTGCATGTGAGATGGGTTTCCTGGATACAGCACACTGATGGGTTTTGGATTTTTATCCAATTTGCCAGTCTGTGTCTTTTGATTGGTGCATTTAGTCCATTTACATTTAGGGTTAATATTGTTATGTGTGAATTTGATACTGCCATTTTGATTCTAAGTGGCTGTTTTGCCTGTTAGTTGTTGTAGATTCTTCATTATGTTGAAGCTCTTTAGCATTCAGTGTGATTTTGGAATGGCTGGTACTGATTGATCCTTTCTATGTGTAGTGCCTCTTTTAGGAGCTCTTGTAAAGCAGGCCTGGTGGTGACAAAATCTCTGAGTACTTGCTTGTTCGCAAAGGATTTTATTCTTCCTTCACTTCTGAAGCTCAGTTTGGCTGGATATGAAATTCTGGGTTGAAAGTTCTTTTCTTTAAGAATGTTGAATATTGGCCCCCACTCTCTTCTGGCTTGTAGTGTTTCTGCCGAGAGATCTGCTGTGAGTCTGATGGGCTTCCCTTTGTGGGTGACCCGACCTTTCTCTCTGGCTGCCCTTAGTATTCTCTCCTTTATTTCAACCCTGTTGAATCTGACGATTATGTGCCTTGGGGTTGCTCTTCTTGCGGAATATCTTTGTGGTGTTCTCTGTATTTCCTGCAATTGAGTGTTGGCTTGTCTTGCTAGGTGGGGGAAATTTTCCTGGATGATGTCCTGAAGAGTATTTTCCAGCTGGGATTCATTCTCTTCGTCCCCTTCTGGTACACCTATCAAACGTAGGTTAGGTCTTTTCACATAGTCCCACATTTCTTGGAGACTTTGTTCATTCCTTTTTGTGCTTTTTTCTCTGATCTTGGTTTCTCGTTTTATTTCATTGAGTTGGTCTTCGACTTCAGATATTCTTTCTTCTGCTTGGTCAATTCGGCTATTGAAACTTGCGTTTGCTTCGCGAAGTTCTCGTATTGTGTTTTTCAGATCCTTTAATTCATTCATATTCCTCTCTAAGGTATCCATTCTTGTTATCATTTCCTCGAATCTTTTTTCAAATCTTTTTTCAAGGTTCTTTGTTTCTTTGCATTGATTTAATACATGATCTTTTAGCTCACAAAAGTTTCTCATTATCCATCTTCTGAAGTCTAATTCCGTCATTTCGTCACAGTCATTCTCCGTCCAGCTTTGTTCCCTTGCTGGTGAGGAGTTTTGGTCCTTTCTAGGAGGCGATGTGTTCTGGTTTCGGGTGTTTTCCTCCTTTTTGCGCTGGTTTCTTCCCATCTTTGTGGATTTGTCCGCTGGTCGTCTGCGTAGTTGCTGACTTTTCGTTTGGGTCTCTGAGTGGACACCCAGAATGTTGATGATGAAGTATTTCTGTTGCTTGGTTTTCCTTCTACCAGTCTAGCCCCTTCGCTGTACGACTGTTGAGGTCCGCTCCAGACCCTGCTTGTCTGGGGTGCACCTCTAGTAGCCGTGGCACAGCGAGGGATGCTACCAGTTTCTTTTTCTGCTCTCTTTGTCCCAGGATGATGCCTGCCTAATGACAGTCTTTTGGATATAGAGGGGTCAGGGAGCTGCTTGAGGAGACAGTTTGTACTTTATAGGGGTTTAATTGCTGACCTGTGCACTCTGTTGTTCATTCAGGGCTGTTAGGCTGCTATGTTTGATTCTGCTGCAACAGAGCTCATTAAAAAACCCTTTTTTTTTTTTTTCTCAAATGCTCTGTGTTGAGGGGTTTGGGCTTTATTTTTGGATGTCCGATCAGGTGTCCTGCGCAGCTAGAAGGCAGACTAGCCACTGTTTGGCTGCCGAGGCTCCGCCCTGCTGTTGTGTGATTCGCGCTGTTCCTGCCGGCTCTGCTGTGGTCTCCGCCCCGCCCTGCGGCGGAGTCTCTTCGTTGTAGCGTGTTGCCTCAGCAACGGCAGGCTGCGTCAGCAGTGGGCGTGTATCTCAGTAGGGACGGGTTGCCTCGGCAACGGCTGGCTGCGTCAGCAGTGGGCGTGTATCTCAGTTGGGGCGGGTTGCCTCGGCAATGGCTGGCTGCCTCAGCAGTGGGCGTGTATATCAGTTGGGGCAGGTTGCCTCCGTAGTGGTGGACGCCCCTCCCCCACAGAGCGTCTCGGACCGTCTGCCCGGGATAGTTTGAAATCGCGGTTTTGTTCGTCCCACTGGGTATCCCAAGCGATCTGTCCCTGCAATCCCCTGGGCTGGGCTACTGTGCAAGTCTCGTTCAGTCTCGAGTCCAGCCCTCTCAAGTCTCAGGTTGCCGGTTCAACAAGGCACCTGGACAAGCGTGCCCTGTGGGGATTGCTGGGTAGGGCCGGCCGCCGCCGCCCCGGCTGCCGGCTTCGCCAGGCAGACCTACTGCCTGGCGTCCCGTGTCTTTTTATACTTGGGAGTTTCCCCGTTCTGTGGGCAACAAAGATCAGTCTGGAAATGCAGCACTGACTCACCGTTTGCGAATTCAACGCGGGCTCCAATCCTGGGTTGTTCTCACAGCGCCATCTTGAGTCCCCTCCTAAATCATGTATTTTCTAGAGAAATTTTTTATTTAGTTTTTGTGTGAATTGCCTTTATCATCATAAAAATTATATTTTCAGGTTTTTTTTTAGTTGCAAGTGCATATGCAAAAGGTGTTAACTCTGCCTCATGTAAATTTTTGCTTTCTTATTATACAGCTGCTGCCCCAGCCCCGGGAAACTATCATTTTACTCTCACTGAGTTCAACTTTTTAGATTCCGCATATGAGTGAGATCATATGGTATTTGTTTTTATGTTTCAGGCTTACTTCCCTTTATATAGTGTCATCTAGGTTTATTCACGTTGTTGCAAATGACAGGATTTTCCTCTTGACCGACCCCCAATGGCATTCCACTGAGTACATACACCACATCTTAAAAATCCAATCCACTGATGGATACATCTTGGCTCCTGTAAATAATGCTGCAATGAACTCTGAAGTGCAGATATGCTGCTGACACACGAATTTAATTTCCTTAGAATATACAGTTGATCCTTGAACAATGTGAGATTTGGAAGCACTGACTCCTCATGCAATTGAAAATCCATGTATAACTTTTGACTCTCCAAAACTTCACTACTAATAGTGTACTATTGACTGGAAGCCTTACTGAAATAATAAACAGTTGATTAACACATGTTTCGTGTGTTGTATTATGTACAGTTATTCTTACAATAAAGTAAGCTGGAGAAACAAAATGTTATTAAGAAAATCATAAGGCAGAGAACATGTATGTATGATTAAGTGAAAGTGGATCACAGTAAAGGTCATCATCCTCATCATGTTAAGTTGGCTGAGGAGGAGGAGAAATATGAAAGGTTGGTCTTGTTGTCTCAAGGGTGGCCGAAGTTGAAGAATGCATATGTCTAAGTGGATCTTTGCAGTCGAAACCTATGTTGTTTAAGAATTAACTGGATACCCAGAGGTGAAACTGCTGCATTAAAAGGTAATTGTATTTTTAATTATGTGAGGAGACTCTACTCTCTTTTCTATAATGACTGTACTAATTCATATTCCCAAGAAAAGTATACCAATGTTTCCTTAACTCCATGATATGGTTTGGCTGTGTCCCCACCAAAATCCCATCTTGAATTGAAGCTCCCATAATCACCATGTGTTGTGGGAGGGACCAGGTGAGAAAATGTAATCATGGGAGTGGTTTTCCCCATTCTGTTATTGTGATGGTGAGTTAGTTTTCAAGAGATCTGATGGTTTTCTGAGGGGCTTTCCCCCTTTTGCTTGGCACTTCTCCTTCCTGCTGCCCTGTGAATAAGGACATGCTTGCTTCACTTTCTGCCATGATTGTAAGTTTCCTGAGGCCTTCTCAGCCATGCTGAACTGTGAGTAAATTAAACCTCTTTCCTTTATATGTCCAGTCTCATGTATGATTATAATAAATTAACAGCAGAAGAATTGACTAATATACTCCATGTCCTCATAAATTTATTAGCAGCATGAGAATGGACTAATATACTCCATGTCCTCACAATATTTGTTATTGCTTGTCTTTTTTCAAAACACTTATTATTTTATTTACATATTTTTAATTTTAATTTTTGGGGGTACATAGTGGGTGTGTATATTTGTGAAGTACATATTTTGATACAGGCATGCAACATGAAATAAGTGCATCATGGAAAATGGGATATCTCTTCAAGCATTTATACTGTGCATTACAAACAATTCAATTACACTCTTTAAGGCATATTAAAATATAAACTGAAGTTATTGACTGTAGTCACCCTGTTGTGCTATCAAATAGTAGGTCTTATTAATTCTTTCTAATTTTTTGTAACCGTTAATCATCCCACCACCCTCCAAACCTCCCATTGCCCTTTTTAGTCTCTGGTAACCATCCTTCTACTCTCTATGTCCATAAATTCAATTTTTTTGAGTTTTAGATCCCACAAATAAATGAGAATATGTGATATTTGTGTTTCTGTGCCTGCCTTATTTTGCTTAACGTAATTATCATCTCCAGTTTCATCCATGTTGTTGCAAATAATTGGATCTCATTTGTTTCTGGCTAAATAGCACTTTGTTGTGAATGTGTACCACATTTTCTTTATCTATTCATCTGTTGATGAACCCTTAGGTTGCTGCCTAATGTTAGCTACTATAAATAGTACTGCAACAAACATAGGAATGCAGATATCTCTTTGATATACTGATTTCTTTTCCTTTAGGTAGACACCCACTAATGGGATTGCTGGATGGTATGTTAGCTCAACATTTAGTTTTCTGAGGAACTTCCAAATTTTTCTTAATAGTAGTTTCACTAATTTACATTCCAACCAAGAGTGTACAAGGAATCCCTTTTCTTCACATCTTCACCAGCATTTGTTATTCTCTGTCTTTTAAATATATGCTATTTTAACTGGGGGTGAGATGATGTCTCATTATAGTTTTAATTGGCATTTCCCTGGTGATCAGAAATGTTGAGCACCTTTTCCTATGCCTGTTTGCCATTTATATGTCTTCTTTTGAGAAATATCTATTTAAATATTTTGCCCATTTCTTGATTGGATCATTAGATTTATCCCTAAGAGTTGTTTGAGCTCTTTATATATTTTGATTTTTCCTGTAAGATGGGTATTTTGCAAATATTTTCTCCCATTCTGTGAGTTGTCTCTTCAATTTGTTGAATGTATCCTCTGCTGTGCTGAAACTTTTTAACTTGATGTGATCCCATTTGTCCATTTTCGCTTTAGTTGCCTGTAAGACAGAGTCTTGCTCTGTTACCTAGGCTGGAGTTCAGTGGCATGCTCAGCTCACTGTAACCTCCACCTCCTGGGCTCGAGCAATTATCATGCCTCAGCATCCCAGGTAGCTGGATTACAGGTGCAAGCCACCAAATGCGATTCCAGTTAGATTTTGTATTTTTAATAGAGACAGGTTTTCACCATGTTGGCCAAATTAGTCTGGAAATCCTGGCCTCAAGTGATCTACCTGCCTTGCCTTCCCAAAGTGCTGGGCTTGCAGGCATGAGCCACTGAACCCAGCCCCAATTTAATGCTTTCTATTTAAAATCTTATATTGTCAAACTCTAATAATGTGAGAGCTGGTTTTTTTTTGTATTTTATTTAAATTAAATTATTTTCTGAGATTTTAGTCCAAGTTGTTGTTGGGTTGCTTTTAAAAAATGTTTTTTAAAAATATGCCCTGATAAGCAAATGTTCCAAAAGTCAAATATATACCAAGCTTCAGTTTACATACAAAGCTTTGTCCAAAGCTCAGTCAGAAACCCATGTTTATCAGCAAGAGACAACTGCGAAATTACATGTATAACTAGGTGCTCAAATGCCCAGCTAAAACCTTGACAGGAAAGGAAGCCAGAGAGAATAGTGGTGGACAATTATCACAACTGACAATCGTGTTAATTACATAATTAACAAATAATTACTATGTCACCAGCAATACTAGTCTTTTCTAGACAATCTTGTCTTTTCTTTTTTCTCTCACTTTTTTTTAACACATTCTTGAGCCAAGGTGAAATATATTCAGGTTTGTTCTTCTGCCTACAGAGAAGTAGTAGGATTTGTTCTTAGCCTAGAATTCAGTTCTTCTAAGTGACTATAATCAGAAACTCCAATTTTCAGCTGAAAATACTTTCAATTTAAACCTTGGGTTTTAATATATACCTGGAGCATCTCTTCTCTAATGAGTCTACATATTGTTTGGATCCCCATAATTTTCTTTATTTGGCTCAATTCAGTTCAAAAAAGCAATAATTCATAGTATCTACTGTTAAATTGTTCTGATGACAGAAACTACCATCTCTAAAGTTTATTTGTGATAACTATGTCTTCTAGGATATAACATCTTAAGATTTTGGAGAAGTGATGGTAAAATGAACTGTTTTCTACTTAAGTATCAGTTTCTCAGTTTTTCACCTCTTATACTCTGAGGCAGGAGGAAAGCAGTGAAGGAAAAATGAAGCAAAACACAATATATATCGTGAATTTTCATTTCTAATTTATGCTTTTGGGCAAGTTATCTCTTTCAGGTTCTTTGTATGGATGATATAAGCTGTAACTGAAGTAGAAAACTTTGTTATTACTGTATCTATTTGATAAGATATTTCAATGGATCAGAAACACTAAGAAAGCTGAGTCACAAAGGAGAATTTTTAGTGGGTATGAATGCTAATGTAGCATATACATTATTGTTAATAGGAAAGTAATCTATATAATGAAATTCATAGGAAGACACTGAGAACTCGGTGTCAGGGGCTCTGGTTGGTATTTCAAAATATATGTGTGAGTAAAACAATCTTTGCTTTCAAAGTGTTAATAATGGGGAAGAATGTATACTCAAATAAAATATGATGAAGGGATTCTGTAGTATGTTTTGTGAGGCTAGTTGTGATATGTTTCTGAATTACCACTCAACTCTGAAATATCACATCAGATGCTATGCTCCAGCAAAATGAATGACTTACAGTTCCTGAACACCCCAGGCTCTTTAGAATCGTATGCTGGAAAACTCCTCTCTATCCCTCCATTATGCCTTATATTTCCCTCAGAAGTACTCATAAAAATAATTATTATAATGTCTCTGTTTACTTGTCTGAATTTCCCTAACACTATCAGCTTTAGGAGAGCCAGGCATGAGTCTACCTTATTTACTTTTCTATCTCAGTTATCTTCTTGGCACAGTGCATCACGCATAGTAGATGCTCAATAAAGTATTTATCTTGACTTCAAAGACAATAAGACACAATTATTAGCACAAGATATTCATTGATTTCTTTTTCTTCCTTCCTGACAGAGGCAATGTTGGTTCTCTCCATCAGTATTCTAAGACCTAGAAAAATGAAGGTCAAATCATTGGTATAATTAGAAGGGAACTTCTAATTTCTCATTGTCATGAGAAAACAGCCATATGATATAGGATGATGGATTAAGAACGGAAGGACACATATTTCAGGAGTAGAAAGTGATGGAAATAGCTAAGTTTCAGAGAATATGTAAATAGGAGATGAAAGGAAATATATATATAGTGGTTGTCATAAAATATGTATTTATATCCCCTTCATATACTTTGATAAAAATAAATAAGGCTTTAAAAATTAAATGCTCTTCATAAAACAAGCCTTTAGAATATTGTTATACTTCAAAACTGATTCTGATATATTTTTAAGAATATTAGAAATAACCATGAAATACTTGATTACATAAAGCAGTGATTATTTCCAGCTCTGCGACTCAGAAGAAGGTTTGTGAAAAGTTTGAACAGGATGGATAGGATCTGCATACATAGAAAAATGTAGAGAAAAAAGCTATTCTAGGTACAGAAACTGTTTAAAATAGCACTAATTTTGAAGACGCAGTAGCAACCAATCATTTTCATGCAGATGTAAAGGTATTTACACATCACTTGTCTTTCCTTGACTAGTTTGGTTAAGTTTAATTAAGGTCTTCTTTGCCCTTTTCTTTTGAACTTCTAATTACGTTTGATATAATTGGACAAGCAATCTATATTGCTAGAGGCAATCCATATTTCAAAGGGGCTAAAGGCTAAAGCTAAGCTACCAGACTAGAGTTAGTTAGTAAAAAATTGTTGACTTTATTTGCAGAGTGGTACAATAATCAACATAAAGCTGGTAAGTTCACTTACAGCTTAAGGGAGCCAATTCATTGCCCAATTGAGATGCATTTTATGGTAGTTTCACTGAACAAAAACACTTGTTAAAACAACCATGTTATACAATTTTTATAGTTACCATAAACCTCCAAGTTGAAGGTTGCATTCCTGGGAAATTAAATCAAACATTGCAGCAATACTGAATATCTCACTCATTGTAAATATAAAGGGAAGAATGGCAATTATGATGGTTACAAACAGCATATGAAATTAAAATTTCAAAATGGGCTAGCCTCCTGAAGTCATCTTTGTCCATTACATTCCAACATTTATACAGAATTATAAGTGCTTTGCAAACTTTTCCTATTTATCTGACTGAGAAACTACATGAGTAGCCATGGATTTGAAGTCACAATATAGCTTTGCTTCTCAACATTACTAATTAAAATAATTGGTTGAATGAATAATTAGAAAGCAAAGAGGGAAGGAAGGAAGGAAGAAAGCAAATAAACAAGGGAAGGCAAAAGGAAAACATCACAGTACTTGATTCAACTAATGCTACGTATACAGTATTATGCTTGTAGTTATTTTATTTTTAACTAAGGCTAAATCAAAAATTTTAGCCTTTAGCTGTTGCTACATGTGCTCTGTGTTTTATCCATTGTGAACAAAATTATATTTGTTTGACATTTTTAGAACAAAGCAGAGACATAATGAGGTCTTTACCAAATTCCATTATACTCTATAACTATGCCCTTTGTATATCATCACAATTGAAAGCCAATTACTTTCAGCAGAAAACAAACAGGACCTCTTGAGTATTACATGTTAAACATCACTAAATTTACTCAGAACAAGATAAGACATGAAATATATGCTACTTTTATATGTTGCTCTTATTTATAATAAACTTATAAACACATTTCTGTTTTGCATTAGCCTGTAACAAGTACCCCAGACCTGTGACAAGCAAACTATAAATTGGCTGAAAATATAGCACTGACCTTTGCTGAAGTAACCAATAACTAGGTCTTAAGTATGCTTCAGGGACACTAAAATGTGTGATATTTTTCTTGTAAAATGTGCTCATTATAGGTGTAAAATAGTTTTGCCTGTGTATAGAGTATCTGGATCTGTCATCAAATTCAGTCATTTACGTGACTTTAAAAATAATAAAACTCATTATAACAAATGGATACATAAATAACTGTGTGGTTTTGCAATAGCTTCAGGATGTCAGACTTGATAGAAAAATGATTTAAACTATGTATCAGTGAGAAGAAGCAAAATTTTCTGTTGTAGAAAATGGTAAGGAATTATACTGTTATATAATCTGTGTTCAAGAATATTTAGGAAAATATTTGGGAATATTTGGGAATACTTGGGATTGACATGATTTATTGATATACAACAGATGTTTTCTCTAGTGACTAAACTGCAAAGTAACTTGGAATATATTGTTGCTATAAGCTTACTAGTCCTCAATTAGACACTAGTTGATAGTTATAGTATTTTGGGGTTTTAGGTTAAGAAAAGAGTTTATGCTTTGTAATTGTTCATCCCTATTCTGTAGAAGACAGTCACCAAACAAGGACCACGCTGTAAAACATGTGGCAGCCATGAGAATGCCTTTTAGATCACTCCCTGCAGACAGAATAATTGACCCATGGCCCCAGCTACTGTTAGAAATTTATCTCCACATTCATGCCAAGGCAGTGCTTTCCATTTGCTGCTCCCTACAATGCTTGAGAACAGCAGGGGTACTAAAAGTAGGTCTGTTCCTATGAGACACAGAACTACCTTGATAAGAAACTTGGATTCTAGGACTCCCTGAGGACATTGTTGAACTTTATAACTGCGCCAGCAGTCTCAGATGGGTTTACCCTTCTCTTCCTTCCTTTTTTCCTTCCTATAGACTCTTACCCACAGTGTATTCTGATGGCTTTCTCAGGTTCCAAGGCCTCCCTTCCTCCTTCTCTCACAGATACTTACTCTAATAAATTGTTTTCAAGTTTACTTTTGCCTTAGAGTCTTCTCCCTAGACAATCTGACAAAAGCAAGGTTTATGTGACATTACACATGATCCAGGTTATACAGGAGAGGTTTTGTACATACGTCCCTGTATAATAGAGAGTTTTCTAGGCTACGCCAACTTGGGTCCACCATTGCTAACAGAAACAAGCAAAGTCTTTACTCTCGAAATTATTCTATCCTTATATTCTTCTCTAATTCACTCTACCTTTGGTCAAGGAAAGCCAAGGTACAGTGTATTTTTTCAGAAACAAAAGTTATGTTCTAGTGTGACTTCCCAGTGACAGCCATGAGTCTAACTTGACACTGACACTGTAGCCAGGAATTAAAGTCCCGTATGTCTGATTCTGAATCCAGCCCAAATGTAGTGAGCACTAATATTTATTATAGAAGTTGAGAAAGGCTAAAATAACAAAGGTTTCACTACAGCAGGTCTAAAGAAATTATGGAGATAGAACTGTATAGCAACCCTATTTCAAATAATTTATTAACTGGGCCATCAAGTAATCTGACTCTGTTATAATCTTATGAATTTTTATCTCTTTGTAGTATTGATATATGTGATGTATTTACTTCTTGGTATCTAGTAAATATATCAGTGATGGATAGGAGTTCTGAGCCACATTCTTGGAGTTGAGATATTTAGTAATATCAGGATTCCTACATGTTTAAGTAGGTGTGATTATGTCCTCCTTCGTGACCCAGGGTCTAGGCCTGCTTCAGCAGACCTGGGACCAGACCCACCCCAGTAAACCCTAATGCATGTCTAACCCTGTGGATTGAGGTGCCAAGACTACCCCTATACACCCAGACTCCAGGCCAGCCACTGGGAACCAGGACTCAGACCTGCTCCCATGGACCCAGGATCCAGATCTACAGCAACAGCAGGTCAGCCCCCATGGACTCAGGATTCAGGCTCATTACAGTGAAACCAGGCACTAGGCCCATCTTAGCACCTGTCCAGTCCCTGAAGACTCATGCCCAAGGCTCACGCCAGAGCCAGGCCAGCCTCTGAGAACCAGGCTCCACGCTGGCCACCACAAATACAGGCTCTGTATCTGTTCACCTGCTGACTCAGGGCCTACTCAAGGATATTAGCAGCAAGCATTCCCTTGGATGGTGCCAGATGGCCTGCCCAGAATCTCTAGACAGGCTAATTGGTGAAAAGTGTTCCAGAAAAAGCCAGTTTGTGAAGACTAGGTAAGTTCCTACTTCTTCAAAGGCACAGACATCAAGGGAAGGTAACCAGAAAAACTAAGAGGACATAAAATCACCAAAAAAATGAAATAATCTTCTAGTAGTTTAACTCAAAGAAATGAAGATATACTAAATGCTTGATAAATAATTCAAAATAATTACTCTAAGAAAGATCAGCAAACTTTAAGCAAACATAGAGAAGCAATTCAATAAAATAAGAAAAAAATAAATAACCAATATGAGAAATGTAACAGAGAAGCTGACATGCAAAACATCAAAATGAAATTCTGAAGATGAAAAATGAAATGAAAAAAATAAAATAAAATAGGTAGCATTAATAGCAGAATTAAGGACAACAAAGACTGTAAACTTGAAGACAGATTATTTGAAAACATATAATCAAAGGAGAAAAAAAGAATGGAAAGGTAGTAAGAAAGTTTGCAGGATTTACAGCATCAAAAGAGCAAATGCTCAGTTCATAGATGTTCATAAAAGAAAAGAGAAAGACAAAAAGGTAGAAAGCTTATTTAAAGAAACAATAGCAGAAAACTTTCTAAATCTGGGAAAAGATATGTGAGTATGGGATGGCCAATGTCTCCAATCAGGTGTAATCCAAACAAGACCAGCCTAATCCATGGTATAAGAAAACTATAAAAAACAAAAGACAAAAAGATTGTCCTAAAAGCAAGCATAAAACCAGAAACATATAACATATAAAAGTACCAATAAGGCTAACAGTGGATTTCCAAGTAGAGACTCAGATGATACAGTTAATGTACTAAAAAAAAAAACCCAAAATATATGCCAACCAAGAGTACTGCAACTGGAGAAGTGGTCCTTCAGAAAAGAGAGAGAGGTAAAGACTTTTCCAAACAAAAAAAAAAAGTTGAGGGAGTTTATCAGCAGCAGACCTGTCTTATAAGAAATGCCGAAGGATGCTTTCTAAATTCATCCATGTCTCTACGAAGGACACAAACTTGTCATTTTTTATGATTGCATAGTATTCCATGGTGTATATGTGCCATATTTTCTTTGTCCAGTCATCATTTTCAGCAAACTGACACAAGAACAGAAACCAAACACTGCATGTTTTCACTAAACAATGAGAACACTTGGGCACAGGGAAGAGAACAACACTCACTGGGCTAGGTGTGGGGACGAGGGTGGATGGGAGGGGAGGGACAGCAGGGGGAATGGAGGATGGAGAGGGATAACACCAAGAGAAATGCCTGATGTAGGAGATGGGGTTGGGGAGGGGATGGAGACAGCAAACCACCATGGCATGTATGTACCTATGCAACAATCATGCAGGATTCAGGATGTGCACAGGTACCCCAGAGCCCAAAGTACAATTAAAAAATAATACACACACATAAAAAATTGATCAGACCTGCTGTACTACTGTACAGCCCCCCTGTAGTACCAGCTACCTGGGGGGCTGAAGTAGAAGAGGATCGCTTGAGCCTAGGAGGTTGAGGTTGCAATGAACTGAGATCATAACACTGCACTCCAGTTTGGGCAACAGAGTGTGACCCTGTCTTGAAAAATAAAATAAAAGGTTTAATAAAAATAAAATATGGTAGATAAAAAAAGAAATGATGAAGATACTTCTTCAATCTGAAAGAAAAGTATGCTAGTAACACATATCAAATCACATATGTTAGTAACATATCAAAATTCCAATGACATTTTTCACAGAAATAGAAAGAAAATTATATAATTTGTATGGAGCCAGAAAAGACTCCAAATAGCCAAAGCACTCTTAATCAAAAAGAAGAAGGCCGGAGGCATGATAACACCTGACTTCAAAGTACATTACAAAACAATAGTAATCAAAACACCATGGTACTGGCATAAAAGCAGAGACAGGGATTAATAGAATATAAAGCCCAGAAATAAATTTACATATTTGCAGTCAATTGATTTTCAATAAAGGTACCAAGAACATACAATGAGGAAAGGGAAATCTCTTCAATAAATTGTATTGGAATAATTTGATATTCACGTTCAAAAGAATGAAATTGGACCCTTGTCTTATACCAGGTATTAAAATCAATGCAAAAGGGCCTGAAGACTTAAACCTATGATCTGAAACTGTAAAACTACTGGAATACAAGATAGGACAAAAGCTCCATGACATTGTTCTGGGCATAAATATTTTAGACATGAAACAGAAAGCATGGGCAAGTAAAACAAAAATAAACAAGTGGGGTTACAACAAACCAAAAAGCATTTGCATACTCAAGAAAATGACAGAGTAATGAGGCAATCTACAGAATGGGAAAAATATTCACGAGCCATACATCTGATAAAAAGTTAATATGTAAAATGTATAAGAACTTCAAATTACTCAACTCAATTTCTGTTAGTAAGAAAACAACCTTATTTTAAATAGGGCAAAGGATCTGAATAGACATTTCTCAAAAGAAGACATCCAAATGGTCAACAGGTATATGAAAAAATGCTCAACATTACTAATCGTTGGGAAAATGCAAATTAAAACCACAATGAGATATCACCTTATAACTGCAAGGATGGCTATTATCAAAAATATAAGAAATTACAGCTTTTGGAGAGGGTGTGGAAAATACACAGCACTTGCACACTGCTGGTGGTGATGTAAATTAGTATAGCCAGTATGGAAAATAATACAGTGGTTCCTCATAAAATTAAAAATGGAACTACCATATGTTCCACCAATCCTAACACTGGGTGTATATTCAAAGCAAATTAAATCAGTATGTCAAAGAGGTATCTACATTCCCATGTTAATTAAAGCAGTAATTCATGATAGCCAACATGTAGAGTCAACCTAAATGTCAATCAATAAAATAGATTTTTAAAATGTAGTATGAATACTCATTGGAATACTATTCAACCTTAAAAAAGGATGAAATTCTGTTATTTGTGATTAAATGAATGCACTTGGATGACATTACGTAAATGAAATAAGCCAGGCACAGAAAGGCAAATGCCACAAGGTCTCATTGGAAATCTAAAAAAGTTAAACTCATTAATAGAAAAGAGAATGGTAGTTACGAAGAGCTGGAGGAACTGAAGGTCTGAGGACAAAAATTTCAGGAGGAGTAAGTTCAAAAGATTTATTGTACACACAGATGTATTATATTCTTGAAAACTGCTTAGAAAGTAGAATCTCAATGTTTCCATCACACACAAAAATGAAAAGTATGTGAAGTAATGCATGTTAATTAGCTTGATTTGGCCATTCTGAAATGTATACATATTTCAAAATAACATGTGTGCATAATGAAGATACATGATTTCTGTCAATTGAAAAAAATTTAAAAAGAAAATGTTCTGAGAAAAATTAACCTGTGATATTAACTTTAAATGTTTTCATGCCAGCCATTTGTGGAACTGTATATGAAAATTCTGATGTTTTTGCCAGCCAGACTGATATTTACATTTATTCATTCATCCATGCATTTATTAATCAATTCACACTTAAATCAATATATTTGTTGATGAATATGTACTATTTATAAGGCATTGTGATATGCCAAGGGTTGTTATTGGTGAACAAAACTATTTTAGTCATTATAGAGACCAGGACTCCTGAAGAGGTGTCCTCAAATGGTAACAAAATTAATGAAACATGAAATTGCATAAATTAAGAAAATTATCAATTTCCTAACCATTTCAGTAATCAACGAATACAGAATAAGTGATTAAGTGGTATTTTTAATATACAGTTATGCAATGTTTAACCATGGAGGTATGTTCTGAGAAATGAGTTATTAGGTGATTTTGTCATTGCGTGATCTTTGTAGAGTGTACTATGCAAACCTAGATCATGTAGCCAACTACTAACGTGGGCTGCAAATCTGTATAGCATCTTACTATACTGATATTGAAGGCAGTTCTAACACACTGTTGAGTATTTGTGTATTTAAACATAGAACAAAATACGGTAACAAAATACAGTAAAAATATTTTATATCAAAGACAAAAAATGATACACATGTATAGCACACTTATCATGAATGGAGGTTGCAGGAATGGAAGTTATACTGGGTGAGCCAAGGAGTGAATGGTGAATGAATGTGAATGGATGCCTGACATTACTGGACACCATTCTAGACTTTATTCACTACACTTAGCCTACTGCAGCCTACAGTTAGGCTATATTTATTATAAAATTTTTTCTCTTTAATAATAAATTAACCTGAAATTGCTGTAACCTTCTTTTACTTTGTAATTTATTTTTTAAATTTTTGACTGTTTTGTCACTTAGCTTAAAACACAAACACACTGTATAGCTGTATCAAAACATTTTCTTTTTATAGCACTATTCTATAAGCTTTTTTTCTATTTTTTCCTTTTTTGTTAAAATTAAGACACAAACATATTCTTAAGCCTAAAACGACACAGGGTGAGAATCAACCATATCTCTATTTTTCACCTCCACACCTTCTCCCATTGGAACGTCCTCAGGAACCAAAAACACACATAGAGCTGTCATCACCTATGGTAACAATGCCATCTTCTGGATGCCTCCTGAAGGACCTGCCCATATATTATTATATTTATGTATATTATATGTATTATATATAATTCCATATTATATATAATTATACATTATTTGTATTATATATATTTATTTATATATTTATAAATATATATATACATAGGAGGCGTATATTCTAAGATAAAAATAAAAAGTTAGAACAGTAGGATGTTTACAGCAGCTTCACTACAAACACATCAGTAATCCATTGTACTATGGCCTTTCAATGGTTACAGTCTCACTAGGTCATAGGACATTTTCAGCCCATTATAATCTTAGGGGACCAATGCTGTATATGCAGACCATTGTATATGCAATCTGTCTTTGACCAAAATGTCATGTGGTCCGTGACTGTATTTAAAAAGTAAAAATGGTTTATTAATAGTAATATTTAGTTATGACAAAGATCTAAGCTTTTTGATATACCCATGATGAGTTTCTCAAATGAAAAGCAATGCATTAAAAGTTAAAATGGCCAAACATATTTCACCTGGACTTCATATTCCTATGTCTAGGAATCAATAGTAAGAAAATGATATTAAATGTAAAATAAACTTTGTATTTTAGAGTGTAGCATTTATTATTTTAAAAGCCACATTAGACACATTTTAAATGAGTATTGATGCAGTCATTGTTATGGAACATATTAGGGAACTTAGGTAAATGTGTTATTGAAAATTATGCTTATGGAGAATTTGCATTATTATGTAAAATGCTTAAGTTAAAGAAATGCAAAGTTTGTAATGGGATAGCTTCAGTGTTTATAGAGAGATGCTTAAAACAAGAAAAGTGATTCAGAGCCCTATGGTAATGATATTATTTTAGGGTGATGTTATTCATCATTGTTTGCATTTATAAATTTTTTTGCCTTTAACCTATTGTGTATTTTCCAATTTTACATATGGACATAATTTTTATATCTAAACAAGGTAATTTGAAAGGACGAAAAGAAAGATATACAGAATACCATGGAAGGGAAATTATAGAATGTCACCTTTGTTAAGACCTACAGATTAAACTAATCTGAAAATTATGCCAGAAATATTATAGAGCTGATTAAATTTTTGTATCCCTGTACTTATGTCTCAAAAATATGTACCTCTTTTCTTATTTGGGTAAATCACAAAGAAACATTTTGTTAAGTCAATTTCCTAATTTAAGCAATATATGATAAATTTCCTAAAACAATGACATCTTAAACATCGATTCGGTTTACAACATGTAACACTTCAGGTTCATGGATCACTGGTGATGCACATGAAGGATTTTATATGTCTTTTCTAATCTGTGAGGCTATCCATCACTTTCATAGACCTAGGACCTCCAGAAATCTGGGCTGACTGCATTTTTATTCTGTAATTTTTTTTCCAGTTAACTTTATTAGTGTTGATCATGCCTGGCTTTACAAATATTATTTTGAATCCTTTAACCTTGGCTCTATTGACCTGGAATAGTCAGCGGCCAGCTGACACCACGGCTAACTATATTTTTAGGCAATATCCTAAGTCATCAAGAAAAAAATTACTAAGGCAATAAAGTGATAATTTAAAGGAGTCTACCACAAGAAAAAAAATAGGATAGTATGAGTAATGTTAGTCAAATAATTCGATTTTAGTACAACACAAGGCAGTTTGGAGAAGGTTATTTTAGTATGTGTTTATATTGGACATTAAGTAGAACAGAAGAAAGTAGAGATATGGGGGCTGGATATATTTGTGATAGTTGGTAAAACTGATGAAACAAGGTCATGGGACAGATGAGAGGCTATGGTGACATCCAGTGCACTGTGGAGTAGCTGTCTTTGGACAAGAGGAGAGAAAGAACTTCTGAGACATAAGCAAATGAATTAACAATATATTTAGGTGTAGGCACATTTCTAACCGTGGTTGAGCAGCTGACTGAGTTCATAATTAGTTAATGTATTTCCTTAGGAAGAAAGAGGCCATTTAAGTAAAGAGTAAACAAAGTAGCTCAAAAGCTTAAAGATACTAATGACATTTTTTTTTTTTTTTTTTTTTGAGACAGAGTTTCGCTCTTGTTACCCAGGCTGGAGTGCAATGGTGCAATCTCGGCTCACCGCAACCTCCACCTCCTGGGTTCAGACAATTCCCCTGCCTCAGCCTCCTGAGTAGCTGAGATTACAGGCATGTACGACTATGGTTCAAGGGTACATATGCTGGATTGCTATATAGATGAATTACATGTGTTTGAGTTTGGTGTGTTCAAATTATTTCATCATTGAGGTAATAAGCATAATACCTGATAGGGAGTTTTTCAGTTCTCACCCTCCTCTCATTCCCTGCTCTCAAGAAGGACTCTGTGTCCCTTATTCCCTTCTTTGTGTCCATATGTGCTCAATGTTTAACACCTATTTATAAATGATATTCTTACGGGGACAAATGGGTAAGTCATGGATCTGATTAGGGAGAAGATAAGTGATTTCTGCATGTATCCTTGATGTTGTGAAAGGAATAAAGATGTTTCTCTTTGAGGAATTATCCTATTAAGTTAAGCAAATATTTGAGTGCCCAATACATGACAGATACTTTGCTAAACATTGAGGGAAAGAAAAAAGACAAGCAACAAATAAGATTTGGTTTCACATATGAAGAGTCTGCCTAAACAGAACAAAAGTTAGGCATATAGATAATTAAAATGCAAAGCAGAAGTGTTGTGCACACACTGCAGCTATTAAAATCAAGAGTTTCACCATTAAAGTATCTGGAATTGAATTAGAACCTCACTACTATATAGCTGAGTATACTAAGGCAATCCCCTTAACTCATGTGCCCTTTGGTTTTTTAGCTCTAAAACCCGACTAATAGATGGCATAGAGCATATATAAGAATCAGTTCATGGATTTTAAAATTCTGTGAAAATGTAGTTCATTATTATGTGTTTTTATAAATATTTTAAAGTTTTAAAAGGCTTTGAAAGTGAGAAGGGTAGGGCAAGAGGAGAGTGTATGTGTGTGTGAGAGTTAGAGAGAGATGCTCTGGTTAGACTAGAGGTGATTCACAGAGTATGTAAAATTTGCTCCAGGCATTGAAATATGGTTTAGCTGTTGGTAGGCAGAGTTAAGGTAACAAAATAGTAAGTAGAGGAAAGTATGTCAGCAAAAATTTAGTAAAGAAAAATCAAAAGTCTTATAGAGTAACAGAAAGCAGACCAGATTGCCTAGAAAGTGTTACCAAAACACCAGGGGCTCAGTCTCAGTCTTGCTGTTTGCTGCACAGAGAGTCAATCACTGAGACAACAAGGATTGCCAAGAAGACAAGTATTGCCAAAGAAAAAGGCTCTGATTGGGTGCTACAGTCAAAGAGATGGGAGTTCAATCTCAAATCCATCTCCTGAATAAAAGCAGGGGTTTTTATATCAGGGAAGAAATGTAACAATGTGTAAGAAAACAGGAACTAGGAGGGGCAAGGAAGTAATCATGATGAAAAAGAAGTCTAAAGTCTTGTTGTCTAGATATGGTGTTCTGGTGAGTTTCAGTTCTTTGATACTTTTTTTTTTTTTGAGAGTCTGAAGAAGGTTCTTTCCTGAGGAAGGAACTCAGATAAAACAAATGTAAGTTTCAAGCTTTAAGACAAAAGAGACCAATTACTATGTTCTTTATCCTTAAAAATAATTTATGAAGGCAATTGGGTCAGTTTCAAAAGCAAGGGAATAAAAAGGCATAAAGTGAGGTTGTGGCCATATTTTAAATGTTTTGAATTCTACATTAAGCAGTTGTCATGTTAGTTATGGCTAGAATATAACCTAAAACTAGTATATGTTCTGCAAAGACCTGCATTTTCTAACCCTCTCTGTATATAAAACCTCGTTTCATTTCACTTTCCCTTTATAGATGATCAGGTGACATTGTTTTCCTTTTGGATTCCAAGATCTTTTCCAAACACTTTCATTTGTAGATTCTCAGCCCATTTCTTCCTATTCAGCTCTCAGTTTAAAGGTCTTCTTTTTTGCACAGAACAAATTTGAAAATACCCTATGTAAAGTAGAATAGCTTCTATTATTCTGCATTTGACCATCTTTTTCCTTTAAGACATAGTTATAATTTTTAATTTTTCTCTTTGCTTCTTTTTCAATCCCCTAAACTCCCCTCTATATCTCACTCAGAATATGGAATCCATGAGGGAAGAAATTGTGCTTTCTTACTGTTCATTGCTTAACATATTATCTAGTACATGTATGTGTTTAATAAATATTTTTGAATAAGTACATTGATGAGTATTTTTAAAGAGATGTAAAATTTTAAGTATAGAAATATATAGAGGGAAAAGACTGATTAAAATGTAAACTAACACTAGACTACATAATGGACTAAAAATATGAAGCTGAACATAAATCATTCAGTTGTTACTGCAGTAGTCACACATTTGTTAATGAAGATCTGTTCTACAGAATGTTGCAGATGGAAGGGAAAAAGGGTGAACAGCTTCAGAGGTTGAGAAGGAAGAAGAATTAGGACTGATAATCAAGTAGAAATGGGGTAGAAGATTTTGAATTTGAAGATGAATATATTGGGGGAGATGGTTTTTCTGTGTTATTTCATCTAGTGTGAAGTATTCCACCTCTGTTTAACCTTCACCTAGCTGGAAGAAGGTGATACTAAGCCATTTCAAGAGTCCATGATAGTTAACTTGATTTAATCCCATGTATTATGAGGAGCTATATAGAGCTGGAACAGTGAAGTACATTGTTAAGGAAATACTTAAGAGAAATTTATTACAAAGTTTTCCATTTTTATCATTTGAGGGTAAGGTCATTCTGAATTTCTGTTGTAAGTTTCATATGTCAGTACTTTACAGCTGAACCATTTCAAATGGCAGGCAAATCATTCTTCACTACTTGTCAACACAAAGAATTTATCATTTTAACAAAATGCTGAAAGAGACTTTTCAGTTAAAAATATTCAAGTTTCTTTCTAAAAAGCCTTTGGAATATTTCTGAAATATAGCCAGAAGTTTAGATAAAAAGACAAACCATGGAAGTCATATTAATTTCAACCAAGGACATTATTAAAGTTAAGATTATTTGATTAAACTGGACCTATTTCCTCCAGCATTCAAATATGAATACACAGAAGGTGAAGTAAGATAGTTTTCTTGACTCATTCATGGGACTCACAAAGGGTTTGACTTGTTTACTCAGCTCATAGCTCTCATCTCCTCATGAAAGGTGAAGTATGCAGGTGAGCAGGTTAAGGGGCCAGGACAAGCTCTTCTAGGGAACCAGCAGAAACAAAACTCCATGAAGGCTTGCAACAGCATATAGAGGTTGCCCACTATCCTTAGAGCCCCAGAGGGCTTGTGTTATAGTGTGCTCTTTTAGCTTTGCCATCCACAGACAGCTTAAATGTTAAACAGATCAGTGGAGGAGCAGCGTGACATCCTTTTGCACCTGCCCTCTTGGTACCCAAGTTCCTGTTTGGCATCCAGGATGAATCAGGTCACGTGAACAAATTGAAGATGGTAAATGTGGAGAATTTTATTGAGTGGTTGAAGTGGCTCTCTGTGGAATGGGGAGCTGAAAAGGGGATGAAGGGGGAACGTGGTTTTCTCCTAGAGTTCAGCAGTTCCCAGTTTAACTATTCTCTGAGGTCCCACTGTCAAGCCATTCCTCTGAAGTCAAGCTGCCCCTTCAGATGTCTGGCTGCTTCTTCTCTTCTTTCTTTCTCTGCTGCTCTACCACTCCACTGGTGGAGCATAGGGTTTTTGTGGGTACAGGAATTGGGGGGGCAAGATGGGCCTGGGTGGTTTTGGAAAAGGCAACATTCAGGCAGAAAGACAGGAATGCGTGTTCTCACTTTGGGCTGTGGGTCCAGGCTTGAGGATGGGGCTTTTCCAGGAACCCCACCCTTTTCTGCCTAGGATTTACCTGCCTCCTGTCTGTATCAAAGGGACCACTATTATAATCTCAAATAAATTAACATTAATATTGAAATTTAATAGCTCCTTAAATACATAATTCCCCTTTGTCTAGCAAGAAATTAACCAGCTGGTGGTAGGTGACCGGTAGTTATAATTGTTTTGATGGCACTAGTGCTTTCTTAATTTGTTGTACTTGAGGCTTCATGGGAAGCAATTCTGGTATTTATTACACAGTGTTTTATTATATTTGTCATTATTACATTTTGAAATACACATTTAAAATATAGTATCTACTTACTGTCATATGAACAAGAGTAGGTTAATTAGAATATTTGTATTAGTACTTTTTCATCTTTCAGAAATTTTCATATGCCTCAATCTACTCTTCACAAAAATTTGTGCAGCATATGATATCAATTGATCATTTCAAAGATGAAGCAATGGAGTTTCCTGTAGTTATAAAGCTTATACAAGGCAAAGCAAGGATTAAAATATAGCTGTGTAATCAATGCAAACTTGTGCAAGTCATTTAATTTTTTAAGCCTAATTTTTCTTATCGGCAATATAGGTAACATTATCTGTTCCCACTCTCTGTGAAAATACTACAACTGTAAAGTGCTGAACAAGTGTTATACTTCAGTGTCAGGCATTCTTGATATAACCCTTTACCTTGGTTCTTACGAGAATAATAAATATGAAGAAGTACATTGTCACTGTGCTGGTCTTTGAAATTCCTGTAGTCCTCACTTAAAAATTCAAGTGAAAGGAATAAAGGGTAGGGAAGAAGAAATCTATGTATTTCTTCACTAATATTAATATTATTTGAATTTTATAGATTGAAGAGTAAAATCAAGTTATGTTAAATTATTTTCACATTGAATGGGAATTTGCAGACTTCTTATTTAAATCCAGGTCTGTTTAACTCTATCACACTGAAACTATAATATAGCAGAGTAAGTGCGTGCTCTGGGGTCCTAGGCTGTGTGACTTTGTATTTTGCCTCCACTATAGGACCATGGGCAAATTACCTAACCCACTATTACCTCAGTCTCTCATCTATAAAAAGGTTATACTAACAGTACCACTGCATAAGTTTATAATCAAGATTAAACATGGAGTGTTTAAAACAGGACCTTCGATACAGCAAGAAAATTATAAATATTGGTAGCAGTGACTTCTACCCTTCTTCCTCTTTTCCTACTTAATTTAGCATCCCTCATCTTCCTCTTATGATTTTGAGATTAAAATATATATATATATATATATATATACTTGTTACTTTCGCCAATATTTTTAAATAATAGACATTTAGAAGGGTAATGTATTTTACTCTGTCTTTTTAATTGTGCAAATAAATTTTAAAGAAGTATTGGCTGGATTTTAGAAATTAAAATATACCAGTAATGTTCAGTTTGTAAAAACAGTAGCTTATTTTTAACATTTTACTTTTTCTGAAGTATATTCTGATGTCATGGAAATTTAACATGAGAATATTTCTGTTACTCATTTGTACTAGTTTCTTTGAAGTATCATCATCTTAAAATGAATAAATGATGATAACTTGACAACAGATATTAATAAGAAGTGATAGCAAGACAAACCCATCCATCAGTTAACAGACCCAGAAGAGGATTATAACTCAATTACTATAAAATGATTGAAATATGATTTCTTGATTAATTCTTGATAAAATCCAATTTCACATTAAAAAATTAATAACACTTATTTCAAGATTTTTAAAAATCTTAGTACAAGTGTTGCTACTTTCTGCTATGTCTTAGGATTTAAGATAATCCAAAAGGTGGCAAACATTTTATTTTCTAGTCTATCAAAAGTACAACACCTTTATGGCTTGTGGTAGATAAATGCTTCAAGTTTGCATTAGCATTGTATTATTTTATCATAGATTAATAATTTACTAGTTACTTTTCCTAAGATATATTAATATGTCCTCTTAAATTCGTTTTTCCCTCCGAAAGTTATGTATGTTTATTCCTGAGGCCTATGGATCAGAGCCCTGTGTTCTGTACTGAGTAAAACTTGTTAAGTGTACTGTACTGAGTACAAATACTTCTCGAGTGTTCTATACCAAGTAAAACTTAGTGTAGTTATGAAAATATTCTTAGGACAAATCTAATTTGCAGTAAATTCTATACATATGGAATAGTTTTATAATACTATTAATAGTTATTACCTTGAGAAAAACATTAACATGAAATTGTAATTTAAAATTAAAACGAATGTTCACAATTATGTTGATTCTTGATAACGTCTCAGGAAGTTTTGATTCAGTAAGTTTGAAATGAGACCAGAAATTTGTATCTTATAAGAAGCATTCCATGTGGTTCACGTAAGTGGGCTTTATGTGAAAAACAATTACTTTAGTTTAAGAACATATTTTTAATTAGTCATTAATCCTTGTTGTCTAATAATGGTATACCTACTTGTTTTCTCATTATTTAAAAAAAAAGATTTTCATCATAAGGAGATTACATTATTTTGCAATTATTTTCTTCGAATAAAATTTATGTAATTTTAATTATTGGGTTTAAGGTATATTATAGCCATTTTAAGAAGCTTAATAGGTATCACAAATTTATTTTTCATAAAAATAGTTTAAACTCCTTGTTTAAACTGCTTTTAAATTACATTTAATTATTCAGTTTCCCCAAAGTCTTATATTAAATATCACATCATTTTTTAAAAATCAAAGTTAAATTATGCCCCTACAATATTTTTTTTTGGTTGCTTGCAGTGGTTGAAACTAGCTTAACTAATAAAAATGTCATGTATTTTTCTTGAGCACAGAAAGCCCAGAGCTCCAAAAGTGAGGTGGGTACTAGATGTGCAAGATCAGACCTCTGGCTCTGCTTCTCTGTGATAAATTCCTGACTCTTCTCTTCCTAACATGTTGGCTCAAGCTGGTGGTGGTTCTGGGTGTTATATCCAGAGGCAGTAACTTTCAGAAGAGAAGAGCTGATTCATTAACCTGTATTTTTTTCCAAGAGAACAAACCTTTGTCAGAACATCACCAATTTACTCCTCTATGTCATTTGCCAGAATTAGGTCACAGTGATTTTCTTAAATCATGCACTTGTGAAACAAATAGGATTATCATGAATGGATGGATTCAGATAGCATCTTCCTCTGGTATGGAGTTATGTAAATAATAGTATTTAGGAAGTAAGAAATAACAAAGTAGGCTATAAATAATATCTAATAACTATTCATTTACACTTAGGCAAATCACCTAGTCTTTTTTTTTTACTAGTTCAAAGATTATATTTTATATTTTTGTTGTTGCTCTGAAAGTGTGTCACTCAGATCTCCAAGTGCATAGCTGATTATCAGCCCCAGTGCTACCCCATTACATCCACCATTGCTGTTCCTGTCTGCTCCAGGTTCATTACCAAGCCAGCAGGCTGGAGCTTAGTTTTGTACCATTTCTTCTGTAATTTTCCATCAGGCAAACCCTGCTCAGGACATCCATGGCCTTCCTGAAACTTTTTCAGAGCCTCACTAGAATATGAGATTCTTCCTACCCATTTTGTTTTTCCTCTTTCCTTTTGCAGTTATCTGACCTGCATTGGGATTTAAAGATTCTTCCTGCCTGTGCGTATCCCCTCCCTGTTTATCCTACATGAGACTTTTCCCAATAGATTTTTACATTTTGAGCTCTGCTTCTTGGAGGACCCAAGCTGACATGATATTTAATCATTTGATCCATCATACCATATGATACATTGTGTGAAGCATTTCAATCTGTACTAATATTTATTTATTTGTTTTATTTAATTGTGTTTTCTATGAGCCAAGCTCTGTGCTAGGCAACATGGATATAACAATTAATTGAAAAGTTTACCTTTCTAAAGTACTCCAAGGTTTAAAAAGTGATTGATGCAGATAGTGATTGAGGCAGATAAATATGTAAAAATAGAAGGCACTCTAAAAGAGGTATAAACAGAATTTGAGAACTCAATGGAGGAAGACAGAAAATCTTCCTGATTTTGAAAAACAACATAGACTCCCAAAAATATTCTGATAATGTTGAATTCTCTAGGTAGAATAAGGACGAGTGAGCATTTCTATTGTATTAGTTAGAGCAATATTAGCTATAACAAGACAGACTGAAAACTGTATAATGGCTCAAACCAAACAAACATTTATTTCTCATTTATGTAACTATTGCAAGTTGGTGGGGTACCTTCTCCTCTTTGAAGATATTTGCAAATCTACCTTTGAAGATAGGAATACAGTCATGTGATTTCTAAGGTTTAGTAAGTAGGGAATAGAGAGGGCAAATGGAAATTCAGTCAGCAACAAATGATGTCCAATGCTATAATCACTCATGTGAAGTTTGGTAAATAATATCCACTCCATTTTTTTACAGTCTGATTATTTGACTTTACATATTTATGTTGGCTGTCAAAGTGTGACACTTAGACGTCCTTCAAGATAGAACTGGAAAGGAAAATAAGAAAGACTTATGCATGTAATGATTTTATGGTTGAGGCCTAGAAATAGCATGTCTCCTTTGCTCACACTGGATTTTTCGAAATCCAGCGATACAACATATTCGACTATATGGGAACTTGGGAAATCAGTGCTATGTGTCAAGGAAGAAGGTGAAGCTCAGAAGTTTTTGCCACACAGGTAAGAACAATATGCACACTAGTACTGAACTGTTAAAGTTCTTGAGAAGTTTGCAGAAGTAAGAATTCAATACAGTTGGAGTATACGGCACATAAGTAAAATAAAATATAATGAAAATAGAGAAGCTAGCAGCTCTTTTACGTTATTAAACCTTTTAAATTTATGTAAAGCTTTTAATGCTTATTTTATTCTATTAAAATTTTGTATATAATTAAATTCATTTTTGACATTTTTTTCTCTTGGTCAGTTCTGTTTTTGTGACATTTTTACACTGTTCTAATTACTTTTAAAGCATTACAATACAAAGAGAGCATGTTTGACTAGATCTATCCACTATAATTATTTCCTAATTATAAACAACAATTTGTAAAATTTAAACACTTACCAAAGCCTATAGTTAATCTGGCCTTCCATTTGTTCAGGGTTACTTGAAGCAGAAAATTTACATTCCAGTGTTTTATTTATTCAACAATATGAATAAATAACATTCTTTCTCATAAAGAAAATAGCAGTATAACAAAAATTTTTAAATAGCAGTATCACAAATTTCTTTGGCCAAAAAAGAAAAAAAAAATAGTTTGTATCCTCCCTAGGATATATTTTTGCCTTGGTCCTCTCTACCACCTTCAGATTATTTTATTAATGGATCAGATTCAGCATAATATTTTATGTTTTATTGTTTAATTGCTTAAAGCTATTGAGATACAAATGGACTTTCGGAGATACCCTTATTCACTCATCAGATTGGCAGTAATAACAACAACAAAATTTGACAGTTGGGACAGTGGATAATGGACATTCCCATGCTCTGCTGGAAAGAGTGTAAACTGGTAAAAATGTTTTACATTACAGTTTGGCAGGACACAGTGAAACCACAAATACACACTCAATATTTATTTTCTAAGTAATTCCCTAAAGAACATTTTCACAAGTGCAGACAGAAATTCCTCTTTAGCAGATTTCAGAATGCAAATTTAAAAAATTGAATCAGTTCAAATGCCTCTTATCAGAGGAACGGGCAAATAAAATGTGATATATTCATGAGGTTGAATTCTACACTATGGATAAAAGATTGAGCTAAAACCATATATGGAATATGGAGAGATTAAAAAATCAGTGAGTGGGGAGAAAACTCAATAATACTCAGCATGATTGTTTCCGTATTACATATGTTATGCAAATTAAACAAAATACAACTCTAGAAGAGGGAGATGAGTAATGGTTCTGGGGTGGGAACAAAAAATTCAACTTTATCTGTAATCCTAAACATTTGTTGAAAATATAAAGCAAATACAAAATGTGACATGAGTATTTATTTTATTGTTCTTTCCTATTTCTCTAAGTTTCTAAGAAAAATATTTGAATAATTAAAATATTATATTTATGATTCCTAATGAGTTAAATTAGTAGGCGATAATAAGGTATTAAGCAAAAATATTGTTAGTTCTTAGGATCTAAGATTTAGAGGGGGACACTGGAGGTTGATAAATGCTATATTTTGGTCTGATGTTTCCAAAGAGCTAGAAAAGAGGATTTATAGTATTCTCACCACAAATAAATGATGAATGCTTGAGATGATGGAAATGATAAATACCCTGATTCTATCATTACCACCATGACAGATATCAAATATCTTCACTGTATCTCCGTGAATACACTGGATGTCAATATTCTCTGTGAAGTACATCTAGGAAAGTCTGACTTAAAACTAATTTACATGTATGCAATATTAACTTGTAAATAGAGTGTCTGTCAGTATCAGGAAGAAGGTAGCATATTCAAAAAAGGTTCTCCGGAATGTCACCCAAGGAGTATTTTGGGAAACAAAGTTCTTCAGATAGATGAGTTAATTTCTTTTAACAATTATTACACAGGGATTCTCACAGGGAAAGGCCAACTGTTCCTATAACACATGACTTGAAATATAGTTTATCAACTTTTAACATCTATTTTGGCTGTTCAGGGATCTGTTTCATTTGTTGATATCCTTCTATATTTGCAACTATTGTTTCCAAAATAGTTGAAACAATATTTAGATAAATAGACAGATGGATGGATAGAAAACAGATGAATAAAGTGTTGTGTTTATTAAAAGAAATGATATATGTATAGGTCTTCAAACATAACCTTGAAAATATCAAAAGTGGATATTAGTGTTATTAGAGAATAATCCTATCCATATACAATTTTCATTGGCACATAGTAATTGTCCACATTTACGGAGATACAGTGAAGATATTTGATATCTGTCATGTTTGTAATGATTGAATCAGGGTATTTATCATTTCCATCATCTCAACCATTCATCATTTATTTGTGGTGAGAATATTATAAATCCTCTTTTCTAGCTCTTTGGAAATAAATCATACATTATTATTAATTATATTCACCCTACTGAACAACACACCAGAATTTAATATTCCTATTAACCATGACCTCATACCTTTTGACCAATCTGTCCTCATTCCTCCTTTAGTCTTCCTTCCCTAGCATCTGGTAACCACTATTCTACTCTCTCATTTGATGAGATCAGCTTTTACAGATTCCATACATGAATGACATCATTAAGTATTTGTGTTTCAGTGCTTGGGTCATTGTATTTAACATAATGTCCTCCAGGTTCATCCATGTTGCCTCAAATGACAGGATTTTATTTTTTATGGCTAAATAGTATTTCGATGTGTATACATATATATGATGTTTTCTTTTTCCATTCATCTGTCAATAGACACCTGGATTGATTCCATATCTTAGCTGTTGTGAACAATGCTGCAGTTAATACGGGAGTGCAGATATCTCTTAGACATAGTGATTTGATTTCTCTTTGGTATATACCCAGTAGTGGCATTGCTGGATCAAATGGTTTTGAAGAACCTCTATACTGTTTTAGATAGTGGACTTTCTGGAATCCCACAAACAGTGCATAAGAGCACCCTTCTCTCCACATCCTCGCCAGCATAAGTTATCTTTTGTTGTTCTGATAATAGCCATTTTAACTGGAGTGAGGTGATATCTCATTGTGGTTTTGATTTGCTGCTCCCTAATGTTTAGTAATATTGAGCATTTTTCATATACCTGTTAGCCATTTGTATGTCTTCTTTTGAGAGAGGTCTATTCAAATCTTTTGCCCATCTTTTAATCAGATTATTGGTTTTTTCCTATTAAGTGTTTTGGGTTTCTTATATCTTTTTGATATTAGTTTTTTGTCAGATACAGGGTTTTTAAATACTTTATCCCATTCTGTAAGTTTTCTCTTCACTAGTTGTTTTCTTCGTTATGCAGAAGTTTTTCAGTGTGATACATCCCATTTGCCTATTTTGCTTTTGTTGCCTGTGATTATGAGTTATTGTCTAAAAGATCATTGCCCAGAACAATGTCATGGGCAAGGATTCTCCAGTGTCCTGGAGCATTTTCTGTTTTCTTCTAGCAGTTTTATAGTTTCAGGCTTTATGGTTAAGTGTTTAATCCATTTTGAGTTGACTTTGTATGCCTAGGCCTCACTTTTGGGCCTTGATTTAATCAATATCAGATTGCACCTGCTGGGCTTTATTCCTCACTTGGGCAGCAAAAACACTTTTGTGCCCTCACCCACCTAAACACAGCTGAAAAAGAGAACAAAAAGAGCCATAGTAGCAGTCTTTATCTCAGGAGTAGATATTACCTCTAGAAAGTGCTCCTGTGCCTGGTACCTGCCTTCTATGGGCCTCCACAGTGAAGAATTCTCCCCTTCTGAGCACTTACAATGCAGTCTTATACTTGGCCACTTTCCTGTTTGTTTCCCCCACTCCCTACAGACATCAAGGCAAAGCTGGTGCCAGGTTCTTTCATCTGTATCTCCCAGACCAAATAGAGAAATCAAAAGCAAAAAATGGCACTTGTCATTTTTCTCCTGAACGAATATTATGGCAGTAAATTGTTAGAGCTCCTACTCACTTTTCCCCCAATGCAAATGTACCTTCTGGTTTATTATTGTTTAAGTTCTTTGTTTTTACTGATTCTTGAGTCAGTCAGGACTGAGACTGGGAAAAGGGGACATGAATAAATTTGTCTTTGGCTGAGATTATGTCTGTATTGTGTGGGCTGAAGTTTGAAACCTGTTGGTGCCTAGATCCAGAACTCTCCATCGCCCTTGCACATGTGCCTTCAAGGCTCCTTGGCTATCTGACAAGGATCCATTTTCCTTGCCCACAATAATTTTGTTTCCGCTACCCAGGTCTTGAATGCTTTCCCTCAAGTATTTACACAGGCTGAGAAGGAAAATGAAACTGACGTGCTTGCAGCATGAGACTTTTATAAGAAATACAGCTTACATGGGGTGGAAGAGTAAACAACAAAATACTAACCATAAGATCACAACAGGTTTCTAAGAAAGCGAGGAAATAGAGTACAAAGAAAGCAGCATGGAAGTGCTGGGAGCTCCTGACAAGAAAGTTGAATTTACTCTAAAGAAAGATACTTGACTAAACCATTTTTTTAAACCATGGGGAAATAGAGGGCAGATAAGATAAAACCGTTAGCTAATATTTATTGAGAATTGCACTTTCCCTACATTAATTGTTTAAATCCTCATATTAACCCTGAGAGCTATGGTTATTATTAATATCATTATTACTAGCATTTTCTCAGATAAGAAGCCTAAGACATAGAAAAGATAAAACAATGATTCGCTAAAAGCCACACAGCTGGATGATGCCAGGATTAGGTCCCAGAGCTTATAATTTCAGCCTCTAATTACCTTGCCTTATAAAGGATTAATTCTGAGAAATACATATTGCTAAATATAATGGTTTATGGTTTCTAGTTCAGTCATGCCCTTGCTGAAACACTAACACCATTACCAAAAAGACAAGAATTCAAATGTGTCATTGATGCAGGATTTCTCTTGGTCCCTTGACTGGATTCATGGCAGGGGCACACCCTATTCTCGGCCCACTGTGCTCAATCCCTTGCGAGAAGTAGCACATGAGCAAGTCAGTAAAGTATCCAGTTGGCCGCTCTGGGCACTGACACAGAAACAAGTTTCATGCAGGGGCTGCAGCCAGATCTGTTGTGTCACCTTGAGGGGAAAGCAGCAGCACCCATGTGAGGGGGCCCACAACCCTGAAGCCATAGAGGAGGTGTTACAGGGCTCCTTTAGTTCCACCATCTGTGGACTGTGGTGTATTAGCAGCTCAGTTGGCCCCTTACCTGATCACATGAAGTGGTTGACCTCTCTGGTGAGGGCAAAGGGTGGTGGGACAGCCTTTCTGTGTACCTGCACTCAGTGGGTCTCAAGCTCTTGTGTGGTGTCCAAGAAAAATGAGATCACAGAAACAGTTGAAAGATGCTGAAAGCAGATAATTTTATTGAGTGATAAAAACAGCTCTTGGCAGAGAGGGGAGCTGGAGAGGGCACTGGAATGGCAGGTTGTGAGTTTGCAAAAACTGGTAAAGCAAAGACAGCACTCAAAGATGGACATGACAATATAGAACACCTATTAGGAAAGGATAGGTATATGTAACATAGGTGAAGGGTGGGAATCTATCAGAGGAACGCATGCCAAACAGGAAAACAAGTTCTCAGTCCAATCTGAGGATTCAACTAGTAGCTTGGCTTTCAGGCTTTCAAATCTCTTCAGCTTGGAGTTGGAGTCTCCCCAGGTACCCACCACTATCTGCCCAGGCATTTGGTTTCCTCCTGCTACTACAGCCATTCCCCTGTTTTAATGACTCCTCATAAGGATTCTTGTTAAACATCTAAAACAAGACTACCACCAGGCTGGGTGTAGTGGCTCATGCCTATAATCCTAGCACTTTGGGAGGATGAGGTAGGCAGATCACTTGAGCCCAGGAGTGTGAGATCAGCCTGGGAAACATGGGAAAACCCCACGTCTAAAAAACAAACAAGCAAAAAAGCCAAATCTTCTGCCACTTCACCTCCCCCGACTTCTGTTCCAACCACAACAGATACTGACTTTGTCAGGCTTTATAACAATTTTATTCTTTCCCAAAAGGTAGGGGTTCTGCCTAGAATTCCTTAACTATCCTTCTTTGCCCAGTTCATTCCTGAGTTAGCAGGTAGTTAAAACATTTTCTTTGTAATGCATGTTCACTTTTGTCTTATCTGCGTTTATACGCTATCTTTGTATTTAATGGCCTGTATTCCTTTAAAGACAATGTACAGTTCTGCCTCTCTAGAGATTATAGTAGGGTCTCCATAGATGTTCAGCATTAAATAAAAGGATGCTTGGGAGATTGAGACTTAGGCGTTTTTCCTAAAGTAAATCCTCTGAAGTGTCATGAATCTCAATTAAAAAATCAGGTAAGCAGGATTTTCAGGCAATTTCCTGCACTAGAACTTCAAAGTGACTCTAATTATTGTTGAATATGCTGAAATACTTTGAAAAACAGAAATTGTGGCAGTTTTACTATATTGGCCACAATTTTGAATGCACAGTTTAAAAACTAGTCAGAATAGCAAAGCAAGATTATCAGATTATTTCAAAACAAATTAATGAAACGAGAAAGTAAATTAACCAGATTTAATTGACTGAGGATGTAAAAAAATAGCTGCCATTAGGTAATTTACTGAATTTATTCCAATGGTCAGCTCTTGGAGCCTACCCAGAGGTACAGGAACGTGCTGACAGATGAATAGCTGCCCATAAATATACTTCACTCTCTAAAATAGGTGATATGTAAACATACGGAATTACTTATACCTGTCAATAGAAGGAGGTACAAAATGAGATATTTTATTGTTCCCATTTTCATGTTATGTCTTTTTCCCCTACAGACAAACACTAAGGAAACTATAAAAATAAATCTATCCACAAAACGACGGGCTCACAGGATTCATTTTCACTGTAGCCATAGTTCTCCATCTCAGTACACTATACCAGGTAAACAAAGCAATAGGATACAGAAGTACCTGTGTAATTGCTTTCTCCTTTTTTCTTTACTTTGTGCTTCCATAAATCTTGGCTATATTATAAAATTCTTTCTTTAATCAACTGAAAGGACTAATGTAAGACGCCTTTCTTCTAAAATGGCTTGGTTTTACTGATGACAAAAGTAAAACGTATTAGAAAATCCCAGGCCGGGCGCGGTAGCTCAAGCCTGTAATCCCAGCACTTTGGGAGACCGAGGTGGGTGAATCACGAGGTCAAGAGATCGAGACCATCCTGGTCAACATGGTGAAACCCCGTCTCTACTAAAAATACAAAAAAAAAAAAAAAAATTAGCTGGGCATGGTGGCACGTGCCTGTAATCCCAGCTACTCAGGAGGCTGAGGCAGGAGAATTGCCTGAACCCAGGAGGCGGAGGTTGCGGTGAGCTGAGATCACGCCATTGCACTCCAGCCTGGGTAGCAAGAGCAAAACTCTGTCTCAAAAAAAAAAAAAAAAAAAAAGGATTATAGTATCTCATAATTATACCATGTTGTATTGATGTTATTTTGTTCATGATGCTGCTGAAAATAAAATGATTACACATTAATATATATTATATGTTTTTATTCTAGCCCATTCTATTGTTGTCACTGTTTCTTTATAGAGAAGTGATTGGGTTGCTATGTATATATTTGTTTGCAACCAACAGATTTAATCACCTTCAATAGCTCAACAATATTTTCATATGTTTCTTATATATATTTCCAGGTACAATTCCATGCTTCCTTCACATCATGCTACATTCATCTCCTGGCATTTATAAAATATGACACTATATTATAATATATAAAACAACATAGAATTATATTTTTTGTAAAATAATATATAAAATGTAATGTTTTTAAGCTGTTTTGTGTTCTTCCTCAATGGCGTTGACTAATGTTTGGAAGGGTAACTGGTTTCATTGAGGATTTTCACTTGTCAGCATTATATAATAAACTGATTTGTCTTAATGACTTTTGGTTTGTATCGAGCTGTGTCTTACATTAATATTTTAATATATGATTTATGTTTGCTAACCATTAGCCTTACATTAAAGACATATCCAAAATGGCAAAGGCTATCACTTTTCTTCAATATGTTCAGGTACCATTTAAGTGCATGTGTATATATCCAGATATAAAAGGCCACATACAGTTCTTGCTACATCGTACAACTCATCTTTTAAAGATAAATTTATTTCAGTTATCCTTATTGTATCAGAAGGCTTTATTTCTTCAACACTGTATATGCGTGTATAATATTACATAGTCCTGGATTTTGTCCAATATTTTTCCATATACGTAATATCTGCAAATAATGGTATGTAGGCCTGCGTTTTCTCCAGGAGAGCTGCCACACAGCTCCTCTAATATTTAGTCCACCATAATTTAGAATTGTAACCTAGTTTTACTCGTGGCTACTGTTAGAAAATAAGATTTTTCTCAATATCTCAATTATAGAAATGAAAATTAGAACAGTCAGGGTTCTTATAGGAAAGCAAAAGTTACTTAAGTGTTTGTGGTAGAAAGAGTGTTAATACAGGAAATTGGAGGCTCATTCAGCACTGGATAGAATGGGTGATAGGAAGTAAAGCAGAAGAAGGTCGTCTCAGCTACCTGCAACACCAAAGACTCTTAAGACTCTTAGTAAAACCATCTTCATCATCCCAACTGCCAACAGACGAGAAGCAGTAAGTTTCAAGAACTTCCTTGTAATCCTGTGAATTTCAAGACTGGCAGGAGAGCTGCCACACACTATCCTAGCTGCCTGAAGCACCCAGTCAGGTGAACTCGTTTGCTATCTGACAACCTGCCACTGTCAAAGAAAAATAAGGGCTTTTCCTTGGCTTTCTCTTCTTCAGCAAGTTCTTCTCACTGAAAGACTAATCCAGAACTAAACTCAGAAAGGTATTCTGGGAAATTTATCTACAAGCTCTTCTCTGATATACAGGATAATGAAGGTGAAAGAAGACATGGGTGAAGAATGAGCAAGAGTCAGGAATATCTAATGTCAGAAACCAATGATATGCTTTGATTCTGTGTTCCGCCCAAATTTCATCTCAAATTTTAATCTCACGGTAGAATTAGAATTACAATCACTTTGTGAGAGGTGACTGGATCATGGGGGTGGCTCCCCAATGCTGTTCTCATGCTAGTGAGTGAATCCTCACATGATCTGATGGATTATAAAGGGCTCTTCTCCCTTGACCCTTTTTCTCTTTTGTTGCCCAGTGAAGAAGGTGCCTGCTTCCACTTCCGCCATAATTATAACTTTCCTGAGGCCTCCCCAGCCATACAAAACTGTGAGTCAATTAAACCTCTTTTGTTTATAAATTGCCCAGTCTCCAATATTTCTTTATAGCAGTGTGAAAATAGACTAATATAGACATTGTTACTGAGAGTTGAGTACTGCTATAAAAATAAGCTGAAATATAGAAGTGACTTTGGAACTGCATAACAGGCAGAGGTTAGAACAATTTGGAGGGCTCAAAAGAAAACAGAAAGATGTGGAAAAGTCTGGCACTTCCTAGAGACTTTGGAAAGGTTTTCACCAAAATGTGCATAGTTGTATCGACAATGAAGTCCAGGCTGAGGTGATCTCAGATGGAGATGAGAAACTTATTTGGAACTGAAACAAAGGTCACTCTTGCTATGGTTTAGTAGAGACTGGTGGCATTTTGCCGCTGCCCTGGATATCTGTGGAACTTTCAACTTGAAAGAGATAACTAGGGTGTCTGTTGGAAGAAATTTCTAAGCAGTAAAGTGTTCAAGAGGTGACAGAGTGTAAAAGTTTGGAAAATTTGCAGCCTGACCATATAGTAGCAGAGAAACATCCAATTTCTGGGCAGAAATTCAAGCAGGCTGCAGAAATTTGCATAAGTAATGAGGGGTCAAATGTTAATAGCCAAGATAATGTGACAATGTCTCCAGGGCATGTCAGAGACCTTTGTGGCAGTCCCTCTCATCACAGGCCTAGAGGCCTAGAAGGGAAAGGGTTTCAAGGGCCCAGCCCCAGGCACTACTGCTTTTTGCAGCCTTGGGACTTGGTGCTCTGGGTCCCAGCTGCTCCAGCTACATCTGTGGCTAAAAGGGGCCAAGGTATAGCTCAGGTTCTTGCTTCACAGGGTGCAAGCCCTAAGCATTGGCAGCTTCCACATAGTGTAGGGCCTGAAGGTGCAAATAATTCAAGAATTGAGGTTTGGGAACCCCTGCCTAGATTTTTGGCTGTGCCTTGCAAAGCCACAGAGGCAGAGCTGCCCAAGGCTGTGGGAGCCCACCTGTGCATCAGGGCACCCTGGATTTGAGACATGGAGTCAAAGGACATTATTTTGGAGCTTTAAGATTTAATGACTGTCCCACTGTATTTCAGATTTGGTTAGGCCCTATAGACCCTTTATGTTGGCCAATTTCTCCCATTTTGAATGGGAGCATTTATCCAATGCCTGTAGCCCCATTGTATCTTAAAAGTAACTGACTTACTTTTGATTTAACAGGCTTCTAGGCAGAAGGGACTTGCCTTGTCTCAGATGAGGCTTTGGAATTGGACTTTTGAGTTAATGCTGGAATGAATTAAGACTTTGTCTTTAGGGGACTATTGGGAAGGGATGATTGGCTTTGAAATTCGATTATGAGCGATTTGGGAGGATCCAGGGGGAAAATGATATAATTTTGCTCTGTGTCCCCACCCCAATCTCACCTCAAATTAGAATCTTCATGTGTCAAGGGAGGGACCTGGGGGGAGGTAATTGGATCATGGGGGTGGTTTTCCCTATGCTGGTCTTGTGATAGTGAGTTAGTTCTCACAAGATCCGATGGTTTTATAAGGGGCTCTTCACCCTTTACCCTTCTTGTATTCTGCTGCCTGTGAAGACAGTGACTGCTTCCCCTTCCACCATCATTGTAAGTTCCTGAGGCTTCCCCAGCCAGCACAACTGTCAATTCATCTTTCCAGCCTCAGGTGTTTAGAGCAGTGTGAAAACAGACTAATACCGATATTAAAGTGAAGAATAAACTAATACCAGATGCCTCTTTTCCCCTATCTTCCTGGAATTCCTCTTCTTCCTTGAAAATTCTACAAAAAAATTTCCAAGCTATTATCAATAAACTACTTTTACATTATGTAGTTTACACTTCAAACATTGCATTATGGAAAATACGGTCTGTTTGTTGCCAAAACTAACTTCATTTTTATGTTTTCAATTCTGTCTTTAATTTGATTGATAGTATACATATGGCCACTGATTTGTCATTTTATTTTTCCATTTCCAAGTTGTTTTTATTAAGCTTTATTTTTTTTGTGGACTGGATTATGTCTTCAGATATATCTATTTATTGCATGAACTATTTTTTTGAAGATACTGGGAATATTTATTCATAATTACTGTTGTCTGTTCTCATGTCTATAATATTTCATCGATTACTTTCAGTATTTTTTTCTGTTTTTACTAATTTTGTGTGATTTTTTTCCTCAAATATTTTAATTATGTCGTTAATACAGATGTTTAGGATATTTGCTTTGAACTTTGTTGGCTCTATTATGACTTTTTTTTCATTTTTCTCTGTAAATCAAAATAATATTATAGAGAAAGGATTATACACTTATAATAAAATACTTTTTGAGATGTGATGACATATATCAGAATTTGTGGATCTAATTTAGAAATGTAACTTTCCTAGATTTCCGGTTTTTTTTTTCACTTATTTTTATCTGAGAGGTAAGGTAGTAAATAGAAACAGAAAATAAAATTGGATGAGTTCATAGTTACGGTCAGAGAAGTTATCATAAGCAGGCATTTCACTTAAGTTAGATATTAAATCAAACATGGGTAATATAGATGAAGTCACTCTGAGTTATTTTGTAGAAAAAGCCGCTGGGTCAGGCGCGGTGGCTCAAGCCTATAATCCCAGCACTTTGGGAGGCCGAGGCGGGTGGATAACAAGGTCAACAGATCGAGACCATCCTGGTCAACATGGTGAAACCCCGTCTCTACTAAAAATACAAAAAATTAGCTGGGCATGGTGGCGCGTGCCTGTGATCCCAGCTACTTGGGAGGCTGAGGCAGGAGAATTGCCTGAACCCAGTAGGCGGAGGTTGCGGTGAGCCCAGATCGCGCCTTTGCACTCCAGGCTGGATAACAAGAGGGAAACTCCGTCTCAAAAAAAAAAAAAAAAAAAAAAAAAGCCACTATAAGACCTTTCAGATTACATTTAAGATAAAATTAGGTAATAGTCTACGCATTATAAAACTTAATTACAAAACATATATTTTGCCTACTTTAAAATACTTCATAGTGGAATCAAAGGTCCAAAGATTTGGTTTACTAAAGTGAAAAAAAAACCTTAATCAATGGAAGTGTTTTATTCTTTAATCGACCTTTTAGAAGGATATGCTGACTTACAAAGTTATTGACTGTGACTTCTTTAAAACATTAAATGCCACCTTAGATGATACAATTTAAACAGAAATAGCAGGCTGCTCATCAGCAATACCATTCTCTAACGTTAGTAAATGAAATCTAGGGCAAGGACAATCATGTAAATGCTAAAACAGGTTATGCCAATTATGTAGCAAACAGGAGGGCTCTCCCGTGAATATTCAAATTGTAAAATATTTCAGCTCTCAAGACCTCTCAAACCTTCTGTTTTCCAACTGCTACCTATCTGTATCTACACCATATATATGTATGTATAAGTATGTGAGGTAGAATTCTGGTTTTTTGTTGTTGTTGTCATGTAAACTACAGAAGAACTGACTATTGGAGAGGAGTGTGCAGCAGAGACAGCTGAGTGAAGAACATGGTTCAATAAACTAAGCCTTTGAAATTTTGTAGGGCGTGGTGGCTCATGCCTGTAATCTCAGCACTTTCGGAGGTTGAGGCAGGCAGATCAGTTGAGGTCAAGAGTTCGAGACCAGCCTGGGCAACATGGTGAAATACGTCTCTACAAAAAAAGTAAAAATTAGCCGGGCATGGTGACATATGCCTGTGGTCCCAGCTACTGGGGAGGCTGGGGTGGGAGGATTGCTTGAGTCCAGGAGGTGGAGACTGCAGTGTGCTGAGATTGTGCCAGTACACTCCAGCCTTGGTGGCAGATGTAGATCTAATCTCAAAACAAAAAACAAACAAAACAACAACAAAAAAGGAAATATCCAAGTGAATGATATTCATAATTTGTTTTGCAAGTCTGTGTAGGCGGAATTCTCACTTTCATGTCACTTAGTGGTGAAATGAACCTAAGTGGAGAATTTTTGAAGTTTTGGCAAATATGAACCTATAATATTAGGTTAACAACCTTAACCATTCCAGTATAGCATTTTTCAAACACTGGGATAAAAAAGTGATAATGTGTTTCAGTAATTCTTATTATTCCTATTTCTGAGTTGAATATCAAGTTAAATCTTGCTTGACATGTGGGGCATTTCTCTCCTGAGAACTGTTTCTAAATGATACTTTCAATATTTTTTTCCTGAAGATTCATTATAATACCTTATCAGCACCTGTTTCAAAAATCTCACATTAATAGAGAAAGGTTTTATATGTCACTAAACTCGGAATCCCTTCTAGTTCAACAGACTCCAAAAATATCTGTTACATTTCTGTTAAGATTATGTTTCAGACTCTGATCTTATCCCTGTTTTCCATGCTTTCAGATAAAAAGTTTTTGTGAGATTTTGGAGTTTTGTTTTAACATGTTTTCTTTTACCATTTTGGCATGACCCATTCTGCTACATTTGATAATATGCATTATGAATATTTTCTTCCCTTTCTAAAGAAGAGATGAATAAAATTGAGGCATTACCCCTTATCAGCACCTGCAGAGCTGGCCAGATTTCTCAAGCCAAGAGCAGAGCTGAACACTGATGCACATTCCCCGAGTGCACTAAGTGCAGAAAATGAACGCCAAAGGCAAGCTGGTGACCCACGTGAAAGGAGAAGTAGAGTCCTAAGACTGAACAATTCAGTTTGTAAGATTTGTCATTATATCAGAAGTAGGTGTCTACGGGCCAGGCGTGGTGGCTCCTGCCTGTAATCCCAGCACTTTGGGAGACTGAGGTGTGTGGATCCCCTGAGGTCTTGTGAGTTTGAGACTAACCTGACCAACATGGGGAAACCCGGACCCTACTAAAAACACAAAAAGTAGCCTGGCGTGGTGGTGCAAGCCTGTAGTCCTGGATACTGGGGAGGCTGAGGCAAGAGAATCACTTGAACCCGAAAGACAGAGGTTGCTGTGAGCCAAGACAGCCTCACAGCACTCCCGCCTGGGCAATAGAGCCAGAACTTGTCTCAGATGACTGAATGAATGAATGAATGAATGAATGAATGAATGTAGGAGTCTATGAAGGAATAATGAGAGAGGCCAGGGCATTATTATTAGGGATATTAATAAACAAGTAAATTGGACAATAGTCATTCAGAAACCACAAACTGATTAGCAGTACAAATAGCTAAGGGTAGAGGTATGTTAGAATGCACAGATGGAATGGTAGGTTGAGAAGCACTTTCTAAATTCTAACTGAAAGGCAGACATGCTCTAGTATGAAGCCAAATATCCAATCACTTGGTAACAGTGGTGCTCACAGGTAAACTGCATATTGATATCACCTGGGAAAATTAAAGATAATCCTGAGCCTTGGTGCTAATTAGGTCAAGGATACATCCTCTGTATCAAGACTTTTAACTTCCCTAGTTTATTTCATTACACAGCCAATCTTAAAATCAGTTTTTTATGGTTATCTCTCATCATCCAGAAATAAGAAATATCAGTTAAAGATAATTTTGACATTCTCTTAATGTTGTTTCCTTATTAGATTCTGAAATCTAATTATTGTTATAGATTAAAAATCCAGGGCTATCTATTAAACATATTGTTTGTCACTCATTTACTTATGTGAAGAATGATTCTGTTAATTGAATTGATACAGAATCTGGAGTCAAACAGCCTGGATCTCAGAGCAGCTTTTGTTGCAAAATTTTGGGCAAGTCATTTACCATTTTGTGTTTGTTTCCTAATAGGGAAAGGATGCCAAGAATAATACCAAGCCTGACTTCCTTATGGGGCCATTGTTGAGTTTTATAAAATATATGTCTGTAAAAGGGCTATGTAATCTGTAGACTTCTATAAAACATGTGTTATAATTACTCTGTGTACAAATGTCATCTTTATGACTAATCAGCCTTTATTTTGAAATTGAAATTATTTTTATTTCCTCTAAAATATTCAATATTGTACTGAATTTTTTTAGAAGCTTCTAGTGCATTTTGTAAGAAGAAAGTATTTATAAGGAAAGCTCATATTTTAAACATCAAATTAAATGAGTTAAAATTCACATGCAGTAATATTCACAGCAATAAAGTTATGGAGGACTTTTTGTTGTGTTTACTCAGTTGTCTACCTGAAATATATAACCAAGCTGTACTCTTTTTCTCTTTCTCTTTCTATTTCTGTCTGCCCAGAAATTTTTTTCTATTCCAATTTTCCCATCCCCAAGCAACCACTGATTTGATTCTGATCACACTTAGTTTTCTATATTTTAGAATTTATGGAAATGGAAATATATAGCAATCATTGATTTGTGTCTGGCTCATTTTGCTCAGCATAATGTCTGTAAATTCATCTATGCTGTGGTATGCATGAATAGTTTGCTCCATTTTATCATTACATATTATTCTATTGCACTTATAAACCAGAATAGTCTTTCAATTCACCTTTCAAAGAATATTTAGATAGTTTTCAAGGATTTTTTTCTATTTTGTGTTAGGCTATTAGGAACAATCGTTTGCAGATCTTTTTGTGGACATACGTTTTTCCTGAATCCTGCAAATTCCTTTTGAAATCTCCAGGTTATGTGTTACGTGCATATTTAAGCTTTAAAACAAACTGTCAAACTGGGAAAGTAGTTGTGCCATTTTATATTCCTATAGCAACATGTTAGAGTGCCAAGTGTTAAGTGTCTCTTAAAAGTTTACCAATGTTAGGGAAGATGTATTATTTTGAGTTTATAATAATTCTTTGTATATTCTTCATATAAGTCATTTGATATATAATGAATATAATTATTTTCATTCTATTGCTTGTCTTTTTACTTTGCTGAAAATGTTTTTATAAATGAGAAATTTTCATTTTTATCAAACACTTTGTGAGAAAGATTTTAAGTATAAATTTAAAGGTTTAGTAGATACAAAGTGATTCAGAGTTTCTATTTCACTTTCAGCCAGGTATGGTAAACTGTTTCTCAAGGATTTCACCTAATATATTTAAGTTGTAGCATTTAATGACATAAAGTTGGTTAGAGTATTTCTTCATCTGCTTTTATAGTCTGGAGAAATTGTAGTGACAAACACATTTTCACTTCAGATATTGACAAATTTTTCATCTGTTCTTTTTAAATTATTCTTGTTTATGGATTATGATTTTACTAAGTTCTTTATTTTTCATGCATTACTTATTTCATTGATGTCCACTCTGACATTCACTACTTTTCTTCCACATAAACAACCTAAGTTTTTTTTGATATGTATATCAAATCTAAAATTTTTGCGCTAATCACTACTTTCTACATCTCATGCATTTCAAAATATGGTTTCTATTATCATACAATTTATTATGTTATTTATTTATTTTTTTGAGACAGAGTCTCACTGTGTCACCCAAGCTGGAATGCAGTGGTGCAATCTCGGCTCACTGCAACCTCTGCCTTGCAGGTTCAAGCGATTCTCCTGCCTCAGCCTTCCGAGTCGCTGGGACTACAGGCACACGCCACTGCGTCCAACTAATTTTTTGTTTTTTAGTAGTCATTGTTTCACCACGTCACTCAGGATGGTCTCTATCTCCTGATCTCGTGATCTGCCCACCCTGGCCTCACAAAGTACTGGGATTACAGGCATGAGCCACAGTGCCCAGCCTATATTGTGTTTTTATAATCAATCAGTTTGACATTTTTTAATACCTTTGTGATTTCTTACTTGATTCATGAGATCTTTAGAAGTGTGTCATTTAATTTCCAAATGAGGGGACTTTCAAATAGCTATTTGTTATTGATTTCTAATCAAATGTCTCCAGTCAAAAGTTACAGTATAATAAGATTGTTGTTTTAAACAAACAAAAAAACCTTATTCTTGGTGAAAGTTCTGTGTGTACTTAAATACATTGAGCATTTGGCAGCTATTTGGTGTTTTTATTACTAAAATGTTATTTTCAGCAAGTTAGTTATATTTTTCATATAATTTATATACTATATTTTTCCTATTTGTTCTATCAATTACTGAGAAAGTTGCCTTAAAATACCTTTGTATCTAGAATTGAGAAAACTTACTTATGGATAAAGAGCCTTGGATGCAATTTAAAAGAGTTGGAAAACATTAAATCCCATTTGAATGTGTGCACTGAGTTTTGGTTATAGAAAAAAAGGTTAAGTTCAATAAAAATAGTCCATATATGTATACACACACACACATATTTTTTCTTTAGAGTAACACAGTATGGACATATATAATCCATATATTTGTATTCTATAGGATATATATATGTGTGTGAGTATATATATGTGTGTGTGTGTGTGTGTGTATATATATATATCTTATTGCAGGTGTGAGTGGTGGCTCATTCCTGAAATTCTAGCATTTTGGGAGACTGAAGCAGGCAGATCACCTGAGGACAGAAATTCAAGACTAGCCTTACCAACATGGTGAAACACTGTCTTTACTAAAAATACAAAAATATTAGCCAGGTTCAGTGTCAGATGACTGTATTCTCAGCTACTCAGAAGGCTGAGGCAGGAGAATCACGTGAACCTAGGAGCAGGAGGTGCAGTGAGTGGAGATGATGCCACTGCACCCCTGCCTGAGTGACAAAGTGAGACTCTGTCTCAAAAATAATAATAACTATAAATAAAAAGAATAAGAAATCCCAAATCTTCAAGATAGTTCAAATTTGGCATGCTTTGAAAAAATGGGATGTATAGCCAGCCACCATATTCTCTTACTCTTTAAATAAAATCCAAACCCCTGCCCACCCCTTGACCTCATCTTCTACCATCTTCTCCTCCCTCAGCCTGTTCAAACCACACTGCTCTTCCAGCTTTTGCTGAACACTCTTGGTTTCAGCCTTCCCCTGCCTCTGATTCTCAGCTCTTCCTGGTCCCTCTACCCAGATCATCGCACCAAGTCCCCACAATTACCACCTGATCTGAAATTATTGTGTCTATTTGTTCATTTATGTATTATTCATCTTCCCTGCTAGGAAGTCAGCCTTCAGAGGGGCAGGAACAGGGTCTGCCTGGCTCACTCTTGAATCCCCACCATCTAGTACACAGCCTGGTGTACAGCAAGCACCAAATACATATTTGTTTCATTGAAGGAACACATGAGAAAAATTTCCATCAAAAGTGGCTAAAATCAAAGTGTAATACTCACTGCCAAACTAAGCAGCATCTCTACTTAATATGGGAAAAATTGACAGGTGGGGATGGATATTGAACAGAAATTGGAGCCAACGAGATCTAAAAGAAGCTATGTTAATAATGCAACAAAGGTATAAAATGTTAAATTAAGGTAGGAAATGGAGAATAAAAAACATCTGACACGTTATGTTTGCAAAATAATATTAGACTGACTTAATGATAAATAACTGAGGGAGATGTGTTCAAAATATTGATGCTGAGGAACAGGTATTTAATGCATACTATTGTAACAGATTCCAGACTAATTAAAGAAGAGGGAAAAGCAGGTTATGGGAGCCAGTGATAACAAGATAATGGCTCATTAAGTTTGTGGTATATCTGTTGCATCTATTGAATAAGATTCTGGGTTGGGGGCGGTGGCCAATGCCTGTAATCCTAGCACTTTGGGAGGTGGAGGCAGGCAGATCACGAGGTCAAGAGACCATCCTGGCCAACATGGTGAAACCCCACCTGTACTAAAAATACAAAAAAGTTATCTGGGCATAGTGGTGCATACCTGTGTTTCCAGCTACTTGGGAGGCTAAGGCAGGAGGATCGCTTGAATCCAGGAGGTTGCAGTAAGCTCGGATTGTACCACTGCACTCCAGCCTGGATGATAGAGTGAGACTCCATCTTAAAAAAAAAAAAAAAAAAAGAAGTTCTTTAGCAAGTGACCACTGTAGCTACCAAAGTGTGTGTGTTTGTAAGGCCTTGGCAACTCTGTCAGAAGAATAATGCCTACAAATTGCAGAATGGAGTGAGACATAAACAGAGTACTATTACATTTTTATGCAGGATGCTTTTTTACATGGTATTGATAAACAGTAAATGGGTGCATGTATGTGTGCATTTGTGTGTGTGTGTATTTTATAACCATGCATGTATATAGCACACAGTTTATAAAAACCATCATGCAGTTCTCCTGGCCTTTGGTAATTTACCCTAAATAATAAAATGTTGACAGGCCACATTTAGGGAGTAACAAAATGAAGCAATAGCTTAGTTATTAATTATTAAAACCGCTATTTCACAAATAAGATATGTAAAGGTTAGAACATTGCATTAAGACATAATTAATAAATTATCAGGACCAAGATGCTGGGTTTTTCCCACTTTTATTTCATTGCTTTTTAATTATGTTAAATATAGCCCGAGAGGAAAGCAGCTGAATCCCTGATGCCACTCCAAACAGTTTCTGATAAACTAAACATGGCTATTTAAAGTGGTATTTAAAAACATTTAAAATGATATTTATATTTACTAAGTGACATCTGAAATCAGATACTTTGTTAGGAGGCAGAGCAAAACAGCCTAGGGAATAGTAGATATCTGTCTCTAAGGAAATATCAGCCCCAGGAATGAAATTAGAGAATCTAACTGTAATTTTAGTTGAAAGTGAAACAAGAACTTTAGCTTTTATATTATTTAGTATGATTGAGCAATCTTGTTAGGGTTTTATTTCAGTCCCATAACAGAATATTTGTTGTATAATTTCGGAAACAATTCCAAGGCAATTTAGATTAAGGAAAATTATGTGTTGAAGATAACTACCTGGATATTTTAGGATGTAAACATATCTGAACAAAATCATTTTTTTTCCTTAAAGCATCTAACAAGTGCATTCTTTGGAGATTTCCATTAAAATATGTGCATATATAAAATTAAGGTAGTTCTACACATTTAACATCATTACCTTGCTCTTGCTATTATTATTTTAGATATATTTATATTGTACTTTAGGTTCTGGGGTACATGTGCAAATCATGTAGGAATGTTGCATAGGTACATACATGGCAAGGTGGTTTGCTGCCTCCATCCCCATGTCACCTATATCTGGCACTTCTCCCATGTTATCCCTCCTGAACCTCCCCACCCCTGGCTGTCCCTCCCATAGTCCCCGGCAACAGACCCCAGTGTGTGACGCTCCCCTTCCTGTGACCATGTGTTCTCATTCAACACCTGCCTATGAGTGAGAACATGCGGTGTTTGATTTTCTGTTCTTGCATCAGTTTGCTGAGAATGATGGTTTCCAGATTCATACATGTCAACTTGCTCTCATTATTAATGCTAAATTTCAACATTTCAAAATTTTTTTTTTTTGAGTCGGAGTTTCACTCGTTACCCAGGCTGGAGTGCAATGGTGTGATCTCGGCTCACTGCAACCTCTGCCTCCTGGGTTCAAGCAATTCTCCTGCCTCAGCCTCCTGAGTAGCTGGGATTACAGGCACGTGCCACCATGCCCAGCTAATTTTTTGTATTTTTAGTAGAGACGGGGTTTCACCATGTTGACCAGGATGGTCTCGATCTCTTGACCTCGTGATCCACCTGCCTCGGCCTCCCAAAGTGCTGGGATTACAGGCGTGAGCCACCGCGCCTGGCCCTCAACATTTCAAATTTTAAAAATTGCTCATTCTAAAAAAAAAATCAATATTAGGTATCTACATTGAATTTTGAATTACACATGAAATTAATATCCTGTTATCTGACTCATTCACTCTATCTCCAAATTCTTCCAAAAGGTATTTGAATTAGCATACATAAAAGGAGATGGAACAGTAGAATGAAAACTATTTAATGCAGAAACATAAGAAAATAAACAAAACATACGTGCCATGGGTGACAAGGGTGACAAATAATATCCAGATACAGAAGATGCTTATGAAAATATATAAACAACTTAGACATCCTAGTAAGGATATAAGATTAATATTTTTAATGCAGGTGCAGTTTTATTTGTACTTTTTATTCTGTTTACACAAAGGAAATGGAGGCCCCTGTGGCAGAGTGATAGGAAAAGATTTAAATCACAGCCAGCTTGACACCAAAGCCTCTGTAATATGGTGACTGCTCCTTTCTCCTACTCTTCTCAGAATAAACAATGTGACATCTCTTAATAAATAATACCTACTAATTCATAAAGTTCTCTTAATAAATAATACCTACTAATGTGACTTAATGTGACTTCTTTAATGTGACTTCTCTTAATAAATAATACCTACTAATTCATAAAGTTCAATGTTTACTAATGTCACATTTGTTGAAGATGTTTTTGGAATCTTGTTTTAACCCCTCAATGATCTTAGAGTATTAGGACCTCAGAAAATGGAAGCTAAGAACTTGAAAATTGCATACTAAATATCATGTGGCTAGATAGAAAATGAAGAATATTTCTCAAACTTTGAATCCTGAGGAAAGTAGCATATTCACTGGGGTAAAATCTCAAATGCCATCAATCTGATAATCAGCTGGCATATTCTATGTATGAAGCCACTTGATATCATATGGTTGCAGGTGTTCTGTGAAAACACGGCATGGAGATCAGAAAATACCTACTCTTGTAATGCTGACTTCAAACAATTGTTGCATGAAATGATGGCAGAGACAGTAGAAAGAAAAGGGAAGACAGGTAGCCATTTTAGTTGAATTGAGATAATATAGATATGACTATTTGTCTGTAGAATGATATCTGAAACTTATTATATAATAATGCCTGGTTACCTATATCTAAATAACTACTATCCGCTCACTCTCCTTCCATAGTGTAGAAAATTAACAGAAACCATACAGAACATTTTACTGAATCATCTGGTTAATAAAGGCCAAAAAAATATATCTGGTAGCCAGAGATTAAAAACTAATATCTTTGGAACCCTGCTGTACAAGATCAGCTGCGTAATTTGTGGAGCCTGGTACAAAATGGAAATGCAGCTTCTCTTGTTCAAAAGTTATTAAGAATTTCAAAAAGATGAAAGCAGATCCTTAAACTGGTCCCAGGCCGCTGGGTGACTGTTCAAACTTTATGCCCATATAGTTTTTCCTGCTCTTGGGTGAAGTTTTCTATTATGAGCCAGGTTTCCATTACACATACTTATACACACTCCTTTCTCTATACATTATCTGCCTTGTAGAAGTGACGTATTTAGTGTTGGGAGGTTGCACAGTTTGCAACATACATTTTTAATTTTTAAAATGCTCTTTATTGAATTACAAAACCAATTTGCTAATGAAAGAGAGCAAAGCTGCATCCAAATTTGCCACGTACAAGGCACAGCATTAAGAAAATAATTATAGATCTCTATTCCCCCAATTACTCTAATTCAACCTCTTGAGCCACATCAAAGCTGCTATAATTTATCATCATCTTACAATCTAGGCACTGAGATTTCCTTCATTTGGAGATGTCTTTTCCTTTGCTTAAGGCTACTGCTTTAATTGAAGACCCTTCTCTTTTCTCCTTACCAGAGATTAACCCAATTGTAAAATCTCCCATTTCTGGAAATATGCCTCTTACTATGATTCTTTTCAAGAGAGTTTTGGACTATATTGAGTGACTAAATTTTTGTATGTTATTGAGTAAAAAAGGCTTCTTAAAGAAGAAAATTTAACGGGGACATAGAATCTGTCATTAACTTTTAAGGTAGGAGCAGAGGATAGTGCATACAATCTGTGTTACAATTCCTTACAATTTTCATTTTGAATAGTGTAATGCTTATTTTTACGTGTCAACTTGACAGATCAAGGAATGCACATTTTAAATATTATTTCTATGTGTCTATGAAATGTTTCTGGATGATATGAACATTTGAAGAGTTGGACTAGTAAAGTAGATTGCCATCCTCAATGTTAAGTGGAAATCATCTAATCCACTGAGGGCCTGAATAGCACAAAAGGCAGAGGAATTCATCTGTCTGCTTAAGTTGGGGCATGGATATTCCCCTGCCTTCCGCACTCCCGGTTCTCTGACTTTCAGACCTAAACTGAAATCTCTACCACTGGCTTTTCCGATTCCCAGGCCTTTGGGCTCAGACTGAATTTCACTATCAGCTTTCATGGGTCTCCAGCTTACATGTGACAGATTATGGAACTTTTAACCTCCTCAGTTATATGAGCCAACTGCTGCTAATAAATCTCTTCATATATGTACCCTGTAGGTTCTGTTTCTCTAGAAAACTCTAATATTATAGAAATAGCTAATGAATACAGTAAGATGAAACTATCATGGTCTTGAGTTTTAATACATGTACAAAAATAAATAACATATACAAATAATGGAAATAAAGTTTCCTTTCTGGTTAGAATGAAAAGAGCTAGAAAGTACATCATTCTCATCTTAACATCAGAAAAAACTCAAATAATAATTCTGTCTCTGTTCAACATGGCAGTGTTTTCTACATAAAAATAAAAACTCACCAGTAGAACACTAGAACTAATAAATGAGGTTAGTAAGTTAATAGGCTACAAAGTTAATATGCAAAAGTAATTTCATATTAGCAATGAAAAACTAGACACTGAATTTTTTTTAAAGAACTAATTAAAATAGCTGCGAAAGATTTAAAATGCCTAGATATCAATCCAGCAAAATATGTGCAAGACATGGTGCTGAAAACTAAAAACACAGAGAATTAAAGCCTATAAAAATGAAAATGTATGATGGGGTAATGGATTAGAGACACTCTTGTTAGAGTGTCAATTCTCCTTAAGTGGGTCTATGAATTCAAATTTGGTTGTGCTGATTTTCCTGTTTTTCTATACTTGTTTTCATTTAGTTTCCTTCTAATATTAACAAATTTCTTCTATTGTCTTGGGTTTAGGTTGCTCTTGATTTCCTACTTTTTATAAACAATTAAAAATTTTTATTTTATTATGCTTTTTTAACTTTTAAGTTCAAGTTAATGTGCAAGTTTGTTACATAGGTAAACTCACGTTATGGTGGTTTGTTGGACAGATTGTTTCATCACTCAGGTGCGAAGCCTAGTACTCAGTTATTTTTTCTGATCTTCTCCCTCCTTCTACCCTCTACCTTCAGCAGGTCTTTATATCTGTTGCTTCCCTATCTGTGTCTATGTGTTCTCATTCTTTCGCTTAAACGTATAAGTAAGAACATGTGTCATTTGCTTTTCTGTTGCTGCATTATTTTGCTATGGATAATGACCTCCAGCTCCATTCACATTCCTACAAAGGACATGATTTCATTCCTTTTTTATGGCTGCATTGTATTCTATGCTATACATTTATCATATTTTTGTTTTTTATCACTTTGTCAAAGATCAGCTGGTTGTCGGTGTATGTTTTTTATTTCTGGGCTCTCTATTCGGTTCTACTGGTCTATAATCCTGTTTTGCTGTTTTCGGTTACTATAGCCTTGTAGTGTAGTTTGAAGTTTTGTACCATGATGCCTCCAGCTTTGTTAATTTTGCTTAGTATTGCTTTAGCTATTTGGGCTCTTTTTTTTTAGTTCCATATGAATTTTAAAATATTTTTTCTAATTATGTAAGGAATATGATGGGTAGCTTGACATAAATAGCATTGAATCTATAAATTGCTTTGGGGAGTGTGGCAATTTTAATATTAATTATTCCTATCCATAAGCATGGAAGATTTTTCCATCTGTTTATGTCATCTCTAATTTCTTTCTGCAGTGTTTTGTAGTTCTCCTTATAGAGATCTTTCACCTCCCTGATTAGCTGTATTGTTAGATATTTTATTCTTTTTGTGGCAATTGTAAATGGGATTACATTCCTAATTTGGCTCTCAGCTTGATGGTTTTTGATGTATGGGAATGCTAGTGATTTCTGTACACTGATTTAGTATCCTGGGATATCACTGAAGTTGGTTATCAGCTTAAGGATCTTTTGGGCCAAGATTATGGGGTTTTCTGGATTCTATACGGAATCATATTGTCTGCAAACAGGGATACTTTGACTTCCTCTTTTCCTATTTTGATGCGCTTTATTTCTTTCTCTTGCCTGATTGCTCTGTCCAGGACTTTCAATATTGTTGACTAGCAGTGTTGAGACAGGACATCCTTGTCTTACATTAGCTTCTGAAAGGAATGCTTCCAGCTTTTGCCCATTCAGTATGACACTGGCTGTGGGTTTGTCATAGGTGACTCTTATTATTTTGAGGTATGTTCCTTCAATATTTAGTTTATTGAGAATTTTTAACATGGTGTTAAATTTTATTGAAATCCTTTTCTCCATTTATTGAAATCCTTTTCTCCATTTATTGAAATCCTTTTCTCCATTTATTGAGATAATGTTGTGATTTTCCTCTTTAGTTTTGTTTATGTGATGACTCACATTTATTGATTTGCATGTATTGAACCAATGTTGCATTTCAGGGATAAAGCCTACTTGATTGTGGTGATGAGCTTTTTGATATGCTCCTGGATTTAGTTTGTATTTTGTTGCAGATTTTTGCATCAATGTTCATCAAAGATACCGGACTGAAGTTTTCTTTCTTTGTTGTGTCTCTGTCAGGTTTCAGTATCAGGATGATGCTGGTCTCATAGAATTGAGTTAGGGAAGAGTCCCTTCTCCTCAATTTTTTGGAATAGTTTTAGTTGAAATGGCACCAGCTCTTCTTTGTACATCTTGTTGAATTCGATTTTGAAATTGTTTGGTCCTGAACTTTTTTTGGTGGATAGGCTATTTATTACTTACTCAATTTTGGAGCTTCTTATTGGTCTTTTCAGATATCCAATTTCAGCCTGGAGAGGGTGTGTGTGCTCAGGAATTCATTTGTTTCTTCTAGATTTCTTAGTTCATGTGCATAGTGGCATTCATAATATTCTTTGGTGGTTATTTATGTTTCTGTGGGGTCAGTGGTAATATCCCATTGCCATTGCTAATTGTGTTTATTTAGATATTGTCTCTCTTCTTCTCTATTAGTCTAGCTAGTGGTTTATCTGTTTTATTGTTTTTTTCAAAAACTAACTCTTGGATTCATCAACCTTTTAAATGATAATTTATGTCTCAGTCTCCTTATGTTCAGCTCTGATTTTGGTTATTTCTTGTCTTCTGCTAGCCTTGGGGTTGGCTTTCTCTTGGTTCTCAAGATCTCTCAGTTTTGACGTTAGTTTGTTAAATTGAGATCATTCTATCTTTCAGATACAGGAGTTTAGTGCTATAAAATTTCCTCTTAAGAGTGCCTTAGCTTTGTCCCAGAGATTCTGGTATGTGGTATTTTTGTTCTCATTAGTTTCAAATAACATCTTGATCTCTACCTTAATTTCATTATTTACACAGAAGTCATTCAGTAGCAGGTTACTTAATTTCCATGTAATTGGATGGTTTTGAGCAAGTTTCTCAGTCTCAATGTATAATTTGTTTGTGCTGTGGTCTGAGAAATGGATTTTTAGGATTTTACTTCTTATGTATTTGCTAAGGACTGTTTTGTGTCTAATTATGTGGTCAATTTAGAGTGTGCCATATGGCAGTGAGAAGAATGTATATTCTCCTATTTTTGGGTGGAGGCTTCTGGATGTGTATCAGGTCCACTTGATCCAGTGTGGAGGTTAGGTCTTGAGTATGTGTTAATTCTCTGCCTTGATTATCTAATACTGCTAGTAGGGTGTTAAAGTCTCCTCCTATCATTGTGTGGGAATCTAAGCCTCTTTGAAGTTCTCTAAGATCTTGATTTATGAATGTGGGTGCTCCTGTACTGGATGCAGGTATATTTAGGATAGTTAGGTCTTGTTACTGAATTGAACCTTTTACCATAATGCAATGTCCTTCTTTGTCTTTTTTGATATTTTTTGGTTTAAAGATTGTTTTGTCTGAAATAAGAATTGCAACTCCTACTTTTTTTCTGTTTTCCATTTGTTTGGTAGCTTTATTCCATCCTTTTATTTTGAACAAATTGGTGTCATTGTATGTGAGATGAGTCTCTCAAAGACAGCATAACATTGGGTTTTGTTTTTTGAATCCAGCTTGCCACTCTGTGCCTTTTAATTGGGACATTTAGCCTGTTTACATTCAAGGTTAGTATTGATATGTGTGGATTTGGTCTTGTCATCATGATGTTAGTAGTTATTATGCAGAATTGTTTGTGTGGTTGCTTTATAGTGTCAGTATTCTGTTTATTTAAATGTTTTTACAGTGGCTGGTAATGGTCTTTTCCATATTTAGCGCTTCCATTAGGAGCTCTTGTAAAGTAGGTCTGGTGGTAACATATTCACTCAAAATTTGCTTCTCTGAAAAAAATCTTATTTACCCTTTGCTTATGAAGCTTAGTTTGGCCAGCTATGAAATTCTTGTTTAGAATTTCTTTTCTCTAAGACTGCTGAATATTGGCTTCCAAACTTTTCTGGCTTGCAAAGTTCCTGCTGAGAGGTCTGCTGTAGTCTGATGGACTTTCCTTTGTAGATGACCTGACCTTTCTCTTCAGCTGTCTTTAACATTTTTTTTTCATTTCAACTTTGGGGAATATGATGATTATGGATTAGGGATGATCTTCCTGTAAAGTATCTTACTAGAGTTTTCTGCATTACCTAAATTTGAATGTTGGCTTTTCTACTTAGGTTGGGGAAGTTCTCATGGATAATATCTTGAAATATGTTTTTCAAGTTGCTTTCATTCTCTGCATCTTTCTCAGGGACACCAATGAGTCATAGATTTGGTTTCTTTACATACTTTTGTATTTCTCAGAGGTTCTGTTTACTCCTTTTCATTCTTTTTTCTTTGTTCTTCCTGTGTTATTTCATGGAATAAAAGTATTCCATGTGAATACTTTTTAATATTTTTAAACTGTTTCTTTTAAATGATATAATTTTACAAATTTGAAAAGCATATTTCAGTGAATATTTTGTTGTTGCTTGCTGTTGTTTTCATTATTGTTTTGTTTAATGATTTCATTAACTAATTCTGCAAAGTCTTTTTTATTTGCAGTCACTATGGTCTCTGCTTGGATAGTTTTGTGGTCACTGAGGGAATGGACAGGGGTGAGTCTGACCAATCCCCATCAAGTGACATGGTCTAAGGGTGTTGGTTGTGAGAAGATAAATGCCTTAAATGCCTTGAACCAATAAATCTCTCATCCTTAGCTAATAGGTTCTTAGTCCATATTAAAGAACACTTCCATACTTAGGTAGTTTGTAACTCTATCTTAGATTTCAATTTCTACTTTCATAAACCCTCAAGATCAGAGACAGGTGAAATATTAGGAGCATGCCAGGACTTTCCTAGGTGTTTGTGAAGTCCTGTTTATAGGTATGGGCATCTGGTTTCCCAGAAATATGTTGTTGGAGCTTTTCAAAGGTTCCTATAGATATCTGATTCCTCAGCTTTTCTTTTTAAGTATTTTAATCACTTTCTTGTTTGCTCTCTATCCTTGCTTCAGGTAGGTATGACATTAAGCATTCATTTGTACTTGTTTCAGCAAATGCATAGAATAAAAGACTCTTCACAGGAAGCAAATTTTGTCACATAAGATATGAATGAGGCTTGTGAGAAGAGGATCATAGGGAACTGCCAGACACGTCAAATTATGACAAAATCTTGGAACTGGGCTTTTGAGTGACTGCTCTCTCAAGTGTCTATTAGGCTAGTTTTTAAAAACAGCTTCTGTAGTTTCAAGATTGTTGTTTTTTTTAAGAGTAACATGAGATTGAGGAGACTGCAATGGTAATAGCACAGGTGAGATACCATGAAGTTCATCTGTTTTAATCAAGATTCGGCCATTCGCTCTTGAATAAATGCTCCCTGGGGTTTTGCAAAACTTCAGTTAGTTCCCAACATTTTAAAATACTGAGTTTTCTATTTCTTTTCTGTGTCCTCATTATTCTTATGGAGGAGTGGATTTTCAAAAGTTCTTACTCTCCTATTTGGAAAGTACTCTCTCCTGATATATTTTAAGTATTTGATATATGTTTCTTGAATATGTTAATAAATCTTATTAAGACTATGCAAACAGTATGCCAGCTCTTACGCAATGCCTCAGAGCATATAAGTACATCTTTATTAAAAACTAGTTGTAAGGTTCTAAAATGTATTCCTGTAGTACCATATTCTCCACAATACTGTATTCTTTTATTAGTTTGATATCCTTTCACACATTCATCCTGTACAGCTCTTTAACAGAGCTGCAAATTCATGTAAAATCATAGGAGCTGCAAAGTCATGGAAAATAATGTCTGAGTCAGTACCAATTCAGAATTTTAATTCCTATGATTAATATATCTTAGAAATCCCCTTTTATTAATGGAAATCAATTAAAGATTCTCAAGTATTTTATTGCTTAAATCATAATATGTTACATGTTCAGTTCCTTCTATATTATCTACCCAACTATCTCAAGATAATTTGACCCATACTGTTTTTGGAATGCATCCTTTGAGAAGTGAGCTGGGGTTGGTTGACCAAGCCCCACCAAGCGATATGATCTAAGGGTGTTGGTTGTGAGAAGATAAATCTAGATAGTGGCATTAAGGTTTGGATAAGAAGGTGATAACTACTTTGAGAAAGCCTTAGGGGTGAGTTTGAGTGTAATATTTCAGTGAGCATAAAGAGACAAATCTAGAAAAGCAAGTATACGTATTAATATGGAGAGTATTTGTTCTAAAAATATCAAGCATATATTGTTTAGGTTTCTGTGTGTGTGTGTGTGTGTGTGTGTGTAGCATGATTGATGAATATTTTGAAAAATATAAATGTTTCTATCTCTTTTGAATCTGTGTATTCATGACATTCTCTCTAATACATCCCAAGAATATATCTCTTGTGCATAGGAATGTGTTTTGCTTCACTAGGGATTCAACCAGAACTGAAATATCAGTTTTCAGCTTCTGATACCTAAAATTGAATTATTCATTAAGAGAATACCTTGAAAACTAGGTTTTGTAAAGAGAAATATGAGATTTTTTTAACCACATACTATATAGTACTTTTAAAATAAGAAATAAGCATGGATGACTCAGATCATGGTGTTTAAGATACCCTCAGAGCAGCAAAAAATACAGAAAGAAAAAGAGAAAGTACAAAGACTACCACTTATATATCTGTCAGATTACGGAGATAAAAAATAAAATGAAGGAAAGTAGAAGGGTAGTGAAATACTAAGGTAATTTATTCCTCCTCTCCAATTTATGCTTAAAACCTGGAGGGAGAGACAACTTTAAAAATAAAGCGATGAGTGTAAATAATCTAAGGATGGAAGAGATATTGCCCTTCTTTCGGGAAGTTCTCAACGTAGTAACATTATATTTCCAAAGTAGTGTTTAAAACAAATATAAATTCATAAAGAAAGCATAAATCGGTAGAAGGGGAGACTGAGTTTAGTTTTCCTAAGGCATTATTGTTTGTATTTAGTGTTTACTGAATCCGGAAGTTTCTTTATGCTCCTGAGATAAAAATTTAAAAAGTTATCTGAAAATACGTCTAAGATGTTTACTAGAGTATATCACATAAAAGAGTAAGGATCAGACTAACAGTACCTGCAGTATTTATAAATCTTGGGCGAGGATTATACAAGCATAATGGCTAGTCCTTTATGAAACCTGTAGCAGCAGAAATAGCTGAGTTCAACCAGACTACTCAGAGAAAGGTATGTGGCCCTAATGAAGGTAAGAAAGACCTGGACCTGGTTGTACTAGCTGCAGGCTTCAACAGCAAATGCCAAGAGATAGTTCCTGTTGTCCCTCGGTTGCACCAGCTTAGGGAGAAGACCATCCTGACCAATCTTTAAGTAAGACCTAAAGGAACCCACAGGATATAGTCCAATACATCAGGTGCTGTATTACTCCACTACTAAAAACCTCTCTCAAAGACTGAGACACTATTTAGGTAAGAAATAGTAAAGGGAACTCAAATTTAAAAAAAAAAAAAAAAAAAGGCTGGGCACGGTGGCTCACACCTGTAATCCCAGCACTTTGGGAGGCCGGGTGGGCAGACCACAAGGTTAGGAGATCAAGACCATCCTGGCCAATATGGTGAAACTCCTTCTCTACCAAAAATACAAAAATTAGCCGGGCATGTGGCAGGTGCCTGGAGTTCAAGCTACTCAGGAGGCTGAGGCAAGAGAATCCCTGAACCCAGGAGGCGGAGGTTGCAGTGAGCTGAGATCATGCCACTGCACTCCAGCCTGGGCGACAAAGCGAGACCCCATCTTAAACAAACAAACAAACAAAACATGTTAGCCAAGCATGGTAGTGCATGCATGCCTTGTAGTCCCTATTACTCAGGATGGGGAAGTGGGAGAATCATGAGCCCAGGAGGTCAAGGTTGTAGTGAGCCAGGATTACCAACTCCAGACTGGGTGACAGAGCAAGACCCTGTCTCTTGAAACAAACAGTAATAAAAATAAAGTTGTCATATTACTAGAAGGAGGAGACTAAAGAAAGGAGCATTGACTGAAAGGGGAATCAATTTTGCGTGGATATGTAATGAAATGGACATAGACTTGAAGAAAACCAGGGTGAGTCCATGAGCAGCTCAGGAACCTCCTGTCTTTTTTCAGATGTGAGTGTTGATGCAACTTTAAATAGAAGATTGCATTCTTTTAAAAATAATTATACCAATTGCCTTTGTCACCATTTCCACAAGGTTATTCTTTATCTTTTATTTTGTTGTTATTTTGATTTTCTAGGAAGTAATGCCCCTCCTAATTTAGAGCTAACAGTTTGCAAATGAGTTCCAGATTCCTTTACTGGGATATGAGGCATATGTTTTTCCTCTTGCTCAAGAATATTGAATATATTATTTATTATCTGAATCTTCTGGTCTAAAAATAATTAATTTTGTCGAGAAAAAAGAGAGGAGAAATAGTTACAAGATAGAATAAGAGAGAAATTAATTTGTGTTTCCCTCTATTTCTTCTCTCACTTTATCTCTCACTCCAAATTTTGTCTTTATTCCTGTGAACTTCTTACCATCATATCTTTTAAATTCCTTAGGTCCTGAGATTGTTGAACTGGCTATTGGAATAACACTTACATCAAATAGTTTATGACAGTATCTAAGTTGATGCTGACCATTTTCATAGTACGTTTTACTAAGCGGTAAAATAGAAATGTATTGATCATATAAATTATATTATTGAGATTACTCTGGTTATGTGCAATATATTAGGATTTTATATGTGTTATAAGTTTACACAAATACCATCTAAGGTAAATATTACCAGTTTCATATTATAGATGAAGACATTAAAGGATGTAGAGTTGAGGCAAGAATTCAAAGGTTATATTAAGAGAAAGAGAGACTCAAGATTTGAATTCAAGTCTTTGTTTTCTTTTTTTTTTTTGTTTTTTCTTTGAAATGGAGACTCTCTGCCACCCAGGCTGGAGTCCAGTGGATGGTGTGGTCTCAGTTCATTGCAACCTCCACCTCCCAGGTTCAAGTGATTCTCTTGCCTCAGTCTCCCGAGTAGCTGGGACTACAGGTGTGTACCACTACACCTGGCTAATTTTTTTGTATTTTTAGTAGAAATGAGGTTTCACCACGTTGGCCAGGCTAGTCTTGAACTCCTGACCTTGTGATCCACCCAACTCAGCCTCTCAAAGTGCTGGGATTACAGGCATGAGCCACCACACCTGGCAGGATTCAAGTCTTTCTAATTCAAAAATCCTACAGTCTTTCTGTTTGATGCCACTACATCATCCATTTATTTATTTATGCACTTTTTAATTTGTTTTTCTTCTTTTATCTCTTCAGCTCCTATTTGATAACAGGCTTTCTATTAGGTGCTATGTTTGGTATTTAGTCACATACAAAGATAAATGACATAGGATCTCCACCTTCAAACAGTGTAAAGTCCAGTGTAGAAGAAAGATTCAGATGGAGCTGAATGTATTCAGATGAATCAGAAAACGCTTCAGGAATAAAGGGAGACTTTAAATAATTACTTTGAAAATGCTACATAAATGTCAGTTTGCTGACATGACCATTTACCTCTTTCATTTCCCAAAATCTAATTTTGACTTGCTGTCTCCTTTCTACTAAAGGCACTAAGAGAAAGACAGGAAAGAAAATGGAAGCCTTGAGAGGTTTAAAATATTTTTCTTAAAAGTCATCTTCTTGCAGAATGCCATTGTGAAAAACCCAATGGACACTCTCCCTAGAGAAATAACTATTTAACTTTTTAAAATGATATAAAATAACCATTTAGACTCTGGTGATTGTCCTAAGAGTATATCACCAATGGAGGAAAATTTATTCAAGAATATCTATGAAATATCATTAAGAACATTGAAAATCTGTGGCATTTGAGCCACGACTCACTCTCACCCCCTCCACAACTTTATGTGATAGAAACTCTTATGTAGACACTGTACTCTGGGTGAGTGCAAAGAAGAGAGCAGGAACTTCTTCTTACTCTAGCTCCTAGTATAGGACTATGGCTCCACCTGAGAAGGACAGTTTAACAAATACCATCTCAAAGCCCTGTGTTTCAGAAGCCCTATTCCCAGCAGATGCACTTGAGAGAATAAGGTCCCTCAGCCTACCTAGTTTCCATATGTAGGTAAGGACTCTGCTTTAGGTGTGATGTGCCAAGAATACTATGTCTCAATTGCCCCACCCCACCTCACTCCTAGGATAAAGACTCTACCCTGATGGGGCAAGCTAAGAAGACTAGAAGCTACTACTTATCTCAATATGAGTGCCCACTCATGGAATTAAGGTGTTACTCCTAAAGAACTGGCATGCTGTCCTCTACCACAGCAGTGGTGCAAAGGTTGTATGAGAAAGAGACAAACAGGTCATAAGAATGGCAGTTCTACAACTCTGCCCAAGGGGACTGACTTCATTCATTTATGTATTTATTATTTAAATATTTATTCAAAAAGTTCATGCTTAATGTCATTGTCTAATGAATTCAAAATTTGGTGATATGCAGAAAAGGGCTTGGTATTTTCATGATACTTCTAACAATAAGCAAAGAACATGACTACTCAGAAAAGGAACAGAGAAAATTAAGGAAAGAGAAAGTCAAGAAGGGATTTCAGGATGTCAGCAAAAAAACAGTAGAATAAAGACTTCTGAAATATTGCCCCTACATCCCCCCACCAAAAAAACAAACAACTGAAGAAAAGTATCAGAATCAATTTTTCCAAACTCAAAATATAACGAAAGCTTGCAGTAACCTAAGGAGCACGTATTCAAGAAAAATGAATGGATCCTGGTGAGGATTGTGGCTTCTTAATTTACATTAGTCCCACCCCTACATCCCAGCTCAGCAGCCTTCTAAACTAACAGTACTTATTCCAATGCCAGCGAGTGAAGAATAAAATTGGATCTATTTCAAAGCCTTATTCCCAAGGAGCAGCCATTATTTGACCTGTCTGGTAATTTCCTGGAAGAGAAAAATCAAAAGGTTTGTCAGTATTTCATTCAATTTAAAATTCATATAATGCTAAAAGCCACACTTGGGGATAGAGAAGGAAGGAAAGCATCATTTTGTAAACATTTACAGGCAAGTTTTTAACAAAAGTCTGCCTGCCTGGAGTGATATATAACAATTGAGTGAACAATAAACCAACCAGCCTGGGTGACAGAGGAAGACCCTGTCTCAAAAATAAATAAAATAAAATAAATAAAAGCCTAAAAATAAGTCAACCAATAATTCTACAACTGGCAGAACCCTCCAAAAATGGAGGAGAATTTAAGACATTTAATAAATAGATAAACACAGAGAATTCACTGATGGTATATCAGGTATCTAAGAAATATGTAAGGGAGTCCTTCAAGATGAAAGGAAAAGCTACAAGACAGCACCTTGAATCTATTACACAAGAAGAAAGAAAGAACACCAATAAAGGTAAATAGGTACATATAATACAACAGTATAATACATTTTGTTATTTGTAAATATTTCCTTTCATCTAATTTAAATGTCAACTGCTAAAGCAATAATGATAAATCCGTTTTGATAGACATATAAGATATAAAGATGCAATTTGTGATCATAACAGAAAAATGAAAGTGAAGAATTGAGCTGCACAGGAGCAGAAAATGTAAATATTATTGAAATTAGGTTAATAGTAATTCTAACTAGGTTATTAAAATTAAGATAGTAATTGTATTTCTAGGGAAATCACTCAAAGAAAAATATCTCAAAAATATGTAGTGAAATACATAACAAGAATTAAAATGATATATTAAATATCTATTTAATGCAAAACAAGGCAGTAATGGGGAAAGGAAGAAGAAAAGTATAAAATATTTATAATAAAAACTAACAGCAAAATGATAGAAGTAAATTCTTTCCTATTAGAAACTGTATATGAATTCATCTCTCCAATTAAAAAGCAGAAATTTACGGAGTAGATTTGTTTAAACAATGTATTAGAGGCTTACTTTATACTCACAGACATAAATTAATGGAATGTGAAAAGATGGGAAAGGTAAAATAAAAATCCAAAGGAAGCTGGAGAAAGTATATAATATGAGGGAAAAACAGACTTTCAAGCCGACATGAATACTAGAGGCAACAAGGGATATTTTATAATGTTAAAAGCATAAATACATAAAAAATGTTTAACAATTATAAATATAAATTTATCTGACAGTAAAGTCCCAAAATACATAAAGAAAATCATGACAAAATTGAAGAAGAAATAGACAATACACCAATAATAGTTGGAGGCAATACCCCTATTTGATAATGATTAGAACAAGACAGAAGATCAAGAAAAGAGGATTCAAACAACACTATAAAACTATTCGATCTTACAGACATTAAAATATTCTCTCCAACCACAGCTGAATACTCATTCCTCTTACGTGCCCAATAAACATTCTACAGTATAGACTCTGTGTATGTTAGGCCACAGACAAAAACCAGTATATTTAAAGGACTAAAATCCTATAAAACATGTTTCCTTACTTACAATTAGAAATCAATACATAAGAATATTTAGAAAACATATACAGAAATTAAGAAACATTTCTAAACAATGAATGTGTCAAAGAAATCTCAAGAGTTATAAAAAATATTTTGAGATGAACAAAAATAACAGAACATGCCAAATATAGCGTTCAGATAAAAATTTATAGTAAATTCCTGTATGCACATAGTATAGTAAATACCTATAGTAAACAAATAAGATTTTAATTCAATTACCTCACTTTCCACCTCCAGAAACTAGAAAATTCAGTGGAAATAAAACACAAAGGTAGTAGAAAGTAGAAAATAATAAAGTTTAGAGTGTAAAGATATAAAACAGAGAGTAGCAAAACAATAGAGACAGTCAATAATACTACAAGTGGTTTCTTTGAAAATATTAACTGAATTGAAAAATCTTTTTTCTAGACTGATGAAGAAAGAGAGAAGACTCAGATTACTAAAATAAGAAATGTACTAGAGGACATTATTACTGACTTCACAAACATAAGATGGATAATAAAATAAAACTATTCACAATTTAATGTCAATAAATGAGATAAGTTTGGTGTAATAGACAAATTTTTAGAGTAATAAAAGTGCCAAATTGTATTAAAAAATATAAAATCTGAATGAACTTATAACAAAGAAAGATGTAGAGTGTGTAGTTAAAAAAAAATCTTCCAAATAAAAAACTCAGGGCAAAATGCCTTGAATGATGAATTCTACCAAACATTTAAAGGAAATTAACATCAATCTTTCTCAATTATTCCAAAAATGGAATAGGAGAGAACACTTCCTAATTCATTCTGTTAAGTCAGTGTTACTCTGATACCAAAAGCAGACAAAGAAATTACACACACACATGTAATTCCAGAGTAACACCTCTTATGAATATAGATGTAAATTTCCTCAACAAAAAGTGAGAAAACCAAATTAAGCTTCATATAAAAGGGTTATACACTATGTTAAATGGAAATATCTCTGGAATGCAATGTTGGTTTAATACACAAAAATTAATTGATGTAATATATCACATCAACAAAATAAGGAGGGAAATACATAATCATCTTAATAAATTCAGAAAAGGAATTTGACAAAATCCAGCACCCCTTCATGATGAAAACACTCAACATAGTAGGCATAGAATAACACTTCCCCAACATAATTAAGGGAATCTAGAAATACAGCTAACTTTATGCTTAATAATGAAAACTTGAAAAATTTCCCCCTAAAAGAAAAGACAAGGATGTTTACAGTGTATTACTTACAGATTCTAGATAGAAGAGGGCAGCATGCCTCACACAGCCAAAAGGAATCTGAGAGCCATCCAAAAAACCACATGCCTAACCAATGGGTAGGGAGCGAGAGACAAAAGAAAGATGGACCTGTGGATGTAGGGCTTTACTGAAGTCTGGGGCATTCATTACTTAAGCAGGTTTCCTTTGGGGAGTTCTAATTGGGGAGTTTCAAGCAAGCAGGCACCAGTTTTCTGCAGTCATGCTGGGACTAAGAGGTAGACACCAATGGACGTCTCCTCTGTCGATGCTGGGTATAGGTTAGTACAGCAAATCAAGTAGGTTGTATCTAGTTGCTCCATAGGGAAGTGATCATCAAGAGGTGCTTGTATAAGGTAGAGATCTGTATAGACTTCCTTGAGGAGATAGGAGGAATCAGGATATTGGAAACTATGTCAAGGGTGACTAAGCCCTGCTTTTGGTATGAGAAAATTAAACCTATATTAAAAATGGATTCTAAGGCAACATGAAAGTATTGAAATTCTTTACACTTACAATCCAGAATTTGGCAAAAAAATTATTATTAAAAGCACAAGTATGATACCAAAAGCATAAGCAACAAAAGAAAAAAATAGGGCAAGTCGGCTTTGTAAGTCCAATTTTATTTCTGTGGTTCAAAATAAACAGATAACTCTCACACTGGGAGAAAACATTTTTAAATAATATACTTATTAAAGGGCTTGTGTTCAGAGTATTTGAAGAGTATTTCCAACTCATACTGAAATAAAAATAACCCACTTAAAAAGAGAGGACTATTTTAAATAGGCATTTCTTTTAAGAAATTATAAAAATACTAATAAGCAGAAGAACAGAAAATGTCACACTGTCTAAAATGGCCATAATCACAAGACGGAAAATAACTTTTGTTGAGAATGTGGACAAAGTAGAACCCATTTGCACCACTGATTGGAATGTAAAATAACATGGCCACTGAGAATAACTGGCAGCTCCTCAGATACGTAGCAAAGTGGTATTATATGACTCCAAAAGTCTACTCTAGAGTTCTAATAGTGATAATAATAAAAACATATATTCACACAAAACCTATACACAAATGATCATACCAGAGAAGTTCAGAATTGTCTTAGGTAGACTACTTCCAAATGTTCAACACCTATTCCATGTATAAACAGATGTGGTATAGTCATGCAATTTTACATTATTCTATAACAGAAAGCAAACATATATTGATGTGTGTTGCATCATGAATGAACAAAATCCATTATGCTATGTAAAAGAAGATACTTATACAAGACTGTATAGTATGTGATACCACTTGCACAGAAATAAAATAGAATAACGTTGTTTAGGCCAATAGATGTTTTTCAATGGAAAGTAACTACTAATTGATATAAACTTTGTTTTGGGGCGGATGCCAAGGTTCTAAAATTAGATTATGGTGATGGGCATACCTTACTGTAAATATACTGAACACCTTTGAACTATATATTTACAAGGATGCATTTTTTTGTAGCTTTGTTTCCAAGTACATGTATTTCTGATAGCATCTAACAAAGTTTGCTGCCCAGAGAAATCATTTAAAAATCAGTTGAAAAACTAATAGTTGATCACTTTTTCATTGATCAGCTAATGCACCTCATTAGATGCCATCACAAATACACGTACTTGAAAACAAAGCTGCAAAAATATATTTATAATGATGGGAACTGATTGGTTACATTAAGAGAAAGAAGAACGCTTCCTGGATATAGTTACCTTCAAATAAACCTTGAGAAATGGGCTGGATTTCAGAGATGGTAGGTGTCTAGCTCAGGCTGCTATTACAAAATACCATAAACTGGGTACCTTAAACAACAGGCATGTATTTCTCACAGTTCTGGAGGCTGGAAAATATAACATCAAGTGGGCTTTGGTGACGGCCTACTTCTGGGCTGGGGGTGGCTGCTTTCCTCTGTCTGTCCTCATACAGCACAGCAGGAGAGAGAGAGAAAGCATGGGCAAGTGGAAGGTGGGGAATGTTCTGTTGTCTTATAAGGACACTAATTCCATTGTAGGGCCCCACCTATATGACCTTATCTAAACTTACTTACTTACCCAAAGCCCTGTCTCCAAATACCATCACAGCAGGGGCTAGGACTTTAACATGTGAATACTTTGGGAATACAAATATTCAGTCTGTAACAGTGGTGCTGTGGAAAAATACTGCACTTGTGGGGACTTGTGAACAGTGTAAGTGAGCTTTATTAGGTAGAAAATTAAGATAAAATAAAAATATACATAGGAACCAGATTATAGATAATATGAAAGTCATCCTTATCTAACAAAATAATTACAGTTTTATTCTTCACATTCAAAGAGACTGAGGAAGACAGATAAACCTGAAAGTTCTTTCAGTGGAAGCACCAGAGGATGGGGTAGTGATGAATAACTTCCTGCTATCATGACTGACTGTAGGGGAGAGACCCGTGTATCTGGAGGGAAGATTTGGATTTCAACCAAGAGCAAGTGAAATAGTGTGATGTATAGAACATGCATTGTGGTACCTTTCTTTAATATCTCAATTTTCAATAAAATTACTATACGGTTGCCCCCAAGAGCATGATTAGCCTTCTGTGGAAAAGGATAAAACAGATAAACCTAAGCAACAACAACAATAGCAAACTCCTTTTACTGGCGTGTAAGATCCGTGAATTTGCAAAATGTCACAGAAATAGAAACCCATAAAGCTGTCTAGGAGAATGTAAATCCAGTCAATCAATTTGTTAAGATATTCATTAGCTTAGATTGTAACTTAAGTTTCTAAAAATTAAAAAAGACCAAGACAGCTTTCTCATACATCGTTTTTCTTTTTTTCTTTTTGAGATGGAGTCTCACTTTGTCACCCAGGCTGGTGTGCAGTGATACGATCTCGACTCACTGTGACCTCCGCCTCCCAGTTTCAAGCTATTCTCCTGCCTCAGCCTCCCAAATAGCTGGGACTACAGACTTGTGCCACCACGTATTTTTAGTAGAGACAGGTTTCACCGTGTTAGCCAGGCTGGTCTCAAACTCCTGACCTTTTGATCTGCCCTCCTCCACCTCCCAAAGTGCTGAGATTACAGGCATGAACCACTGCTCCTGGCTATCATACACCCATTTGTATGCCTCAGATAATTTTGAAGATTTTGATTAGGTCATGTGATTACGTTCTGGTAGAAGAAAAAACGTGTCTTTAATCATTTGTATAAATTAGAGTTGAAAATTTAGAACTTGCCTCAATTATTATGGTTGGGAAATCTGAGATGTTTGTGGAAAGAATAAGGGACTGGTATCATCTCAGTCATATTCTAGTGTTTGTTAGGGAAACAAAGCAAAAAGAAAGAGTAAAAGATCAATTGATTATATTAGGTGATTGATACAGAAGAATCATTTGAGAAGCACATGAGGAAAGAAAACATTAAGGACATGCAATGTAGTTTGCTTTATTTCAGAATGTCTTTCTTTTATGTAATTACACTAACCCTGATGACTTATGAAAATAATAATTGTAGTTTAAGCCCAGAGACTAGATTTTATAAAAGAGAGCCTGAGACAAATTTTAGAGAAGAAACAGTAGGGACTCTTTTCAGGAGGTAAATGCTTGGTAAGTGATGCTCTTTGTGATTTATTACTGGTAAATTGTATCCTTGAAGTTTGGGGTAACAGTTGGTGAAGTGTAAGGGACATCCAAAACAGAATACAAATATTTAAAGGAAAACTTATCAGAGTCTATCAATTAGCTCTTCATGCATATCTGTTATGATGAATTCGGCATAGCTTGTTGTTGCCTTGGGGACAATGCGGCATCAATATTATTTATTTAGGTGAACTTGGACTAAATTGTAAAGCTTGGAGGCTTCTGATGAGGGTTTTTTTTTAAACTTCACTGAGTCCTTTTTTTCCTAAATACAGTGAGGTTACTAAATTAGGTAGTTGTGTAAAATGCTTATTTCATTTAATAATAATCATACTCAACTAATATTTTTATTAACATTTTTCTTTTCAGGTCTACGATATGTCTTTAGGTCACAGGGTGACATAAAATCTCAAGATGAACATCCATGATAATTTAAATTTTCCACTCAGTACCATTTCATGAACATAGAACAATAGAGTCTTCCTCAACCCTTTGGATTTATAACTTTCCTTTTCTCAGCTGTATCCGATGTGCCCTGTTTCCCAAACTTAAACTGTACTCTGCTCCTTCCAATTTTTTAATTTTTTGTAACACTTTGAGAATGATCCATCTTTGACCATGGTCTGTTTTTGACCATGGATGTAAGGACCACTTAAAGACTGCCCATAGCAATAACATATTCAGGATGATTATGTGTCAGGCCCCATGTTAGACATTGACATTATGAGACAAACATGACATACACAATTCCTGAGCATTTAAAATCTAGACAGAGATAAAGATTAGCACACAGGTATATTTCACATTATCAATAACTGACTCAATAATACAGGAAATGAGAACATGTAGGAAAGGTATATATTGAAATTTCATGGATGGAGTAATGGCAAAAGCTTTGCAGTTATGGAAGCTTCCTGTTGAAAATGACATTGGAGTTGAGGCTGAGGTATGAATAGTAATTAGCCAGATAAAATAAGTCACAGGGACTAACATGCCTGGATGCCTGGAAGTAGTGAAAACATAAGATGTGAAAAGAACTGAATACATGTTATGTAGCTGCAGCATAGTATGTTTGGGGGTGGAATGAGGTGAGCACAATGGCTTTCAAGGAAATATAATGGTAAACAGAGACAAAATCCAATTATTTCAAATGAAAACCACTCTTTAGCATCTCAACAAAACATCTGATTGCTAACAGACTCATTTATGCCACTTGTCACAATCATTCTTCTTTAAGTTATAACTACCACATTTAGTTTTGCTAACTCCAAGATAATAAGGCAGCCCCATTCTCACTTTCTACACAAAGCAAAGCTTGAAAAAGTAAAAACACAGATTTTCATGTAAAAAGAAAATAAAGAACATAAAATTGGCAAGTGCCATGTGTTACCATAAAATATTACCCACTCCTTAAGCATCATTAACATGATTTCCCTGAAGAGCATATGTTAAGAATAGAAAATGGATGACCCTGGAAACCATCATTCTCAGCAAACTGGCACAAGAACAGAAAACCAAACACCGCATGTTCTCACTCATAGGTGGGTGTTAAACAATGAGAACACATGGACACAGGGAGGGGAGCATCACACACTGGGGTCTGTCGGGGGGATCTAAGGGAGGGACAGTGGTGGGTGGAGAGTTGGGGAGGGATAACATAGTGAAAAAAGGCCAGATATAGGTGACAGGGGGATGGAAACAGCAAACCACATTGCCATGTATGTACCTATGCAACAATCTTGCATGTTCACATGTACCCCAGAACCTAAAACTCAATAAAATATATATTTTAAAAGACACAAAAATAAAATAAAATAAAAAGCCAGAAAAAAAGAATAGAAAATGATATTTTTATGGTTTACTGTCAAATCATATCGTAGATTTAATTTTAGGTAACCATTTTAAACAAGTTGAAGAAACAAAATTTCTACTAAATAAAAAACTCTCCTAGCATCTTTATATGTATACTTACATATCTAATATATTATGAAATCAAATATAAGACATCATTGTTCCTTTACTTAATCCAAAATGGTCTTCAGGTACTTTTACACTGCCAGTTTAATTATAGAACTAAATAAATATTAAGACACACTCTTCCAGGACCAATTTTTAAAACTTTTTTCTTAGTTTGAGTAGGACAGGTGCAGGTTTGTTATATAGGTAAATTGCATGTCATGGGGGTTTGGTGTACAGATTAATTTGTCACCCAGGGTAATAAGCATAGTACCTGATAGGTAGTTTTCAGTCCTCATGCTTCTCCTGCCCTCCACCCTCCAGTAATCCGTTCTTTGTGACCACATGTACTCAGTGTTTAGCTACCACTATAAGTGAGAACATGTGGTGTCTGGTTTTCCATTCCTGCATTAGTTCACTTAGGATACTAGTCTCCAGCTGCATTCATGTTGCTGCAATGGACATGATCTCTTACTTTTATAGCTATATTATATTCCTTGGTGTATATGTGTCACATTTTCTTTATCCAGTCCATGGGCATCTAGGTTGATTCCATGTCTTCGGTATAGTCAATAGTGCTGTGATTAACATAAGTGTGCATGTGTCTTTATGGTAAACGATTTGTATTTCTTTTTGCATGTACCCTATAATGGAATTAGTGGGTCAAATAGTAGTTCTGTTTCATGTTCTGTGAGAAGTCGTCAAACTGCTTTCCACAGTGGCTATACTAATTTACATTCACACTAGCAGTATTCCCTTTTCTCTGTAACCTTGCCAGCATCTGTCACTTTTCTACCTTTTTAACTAATAACCATTCTGACTACTGTGAGATGGTATCTCATTGTGATTTTGATTTTCATTTCTCTAATGATTAGTGATGAACACTTTTTTCATACTCTTTTTGGCTACATGAATGTCTGCCTTTAGAATATGTCTATTCAAACCCTTTGCACACTTTTTAATGGTGGTGTTTTTTCTTGTTAATTTAAGTTCATTATAGATTCTCGACATTAGACCTTTGTCAGACGCATGGTTCGCTGATATTTTCTCCCATTCTGTAGGTTGTGTGCTTACTTCATTGATAGTTTGTTAAGCTGTGTAGAAGCTCTTTAATTAGGTCCCATTTGTCAATTTTTGTTTTTGTTGCAGTTGCTTTTGGTGTCTTTGTCATATAATCTTTGCCAGGATCTATGTCCAGAATGGTATTTCTTAGGTTTTCTATGAGGGTATTTATGGTTTATGGTTTTACATTTAAAACTTTAAGCTATCACAAGTTGATTTTTGTATATAGAGTAAAGAAGGGGTCCAATTTTAATCTTCTGCATATGTCTATCCAGTTATCCCAGCACAATTTATTGAAAAGGAACTCCTTTTCCCATTGTGTGTTTTTGTCTGCTTTGTTGAAGATCAGGTGTTTGTAGAGGTGTGGCTTCATTTGCAGGGTCCCTATCCTGTTCCATTAGTCTGGGAATTTATTGAAACTTGTTTTATGTGTCTATTTTTGTAACAATACCATACTGTTGTGGTAACTGTAGTCTTGTAGTATAGTTTGAAGTCTGGTAGCTTTGTACCTTTTGCTTAAGAATAGTTTGGCTATTTGAATTATTTTTGGTTCCACAGGAATTGTATAGTGCTTTTTTCCCTAATTCCATGAAGAATGTTATTAATAGTTTGATATGAATAGAATTAAATATGTAAATAGTTTTTGGCAGTATGGCTGTCTTAAAAATATTGATTTTTCCTATCCATGTGCATGGAATGTTCTTCCATTTGTTTTTGTTATACATGATTTCTTTCAGTAGTGTTTTATAATACTCATTGCAGAGCTCTTTAACCTCCCTGGTTAGCTGCATTCCTAGGTAATTTTTGTGGCTATTGAGAGATTTCATTCGTGATTTGGTGTTGATTTTGTTGATATATAAAAATGCTACTGATATTTGCGCATTGCTTTTGTAACCTGAAACTGCTGGAGTTGTTGATCAGATTTAAGTGTTTGGAGCAGAGACTACGCAGTTTTCAGATATAAAATCATATTGTCTGCAAACAGAGATAGTTTGACTTTCTCTATTCTTATTTTGATACCTCGTATTACTTTCTCTTACCCAATTGCTCTGTCCAGGACTTCCAATACTGTGTTGAAGTGGTGAGAGAGGACATCCCTGTCTGGTGCCAATTCTCAAGGGAAATGCTTCCAGCTTTTTCACATTCAGTATAATGTTGGCTGTGGGTTTGTGATAGATGGCTCTCATTATTTTGAGTTATGTTCTTTCAATGCTTAGTTTGTTGAAGGTTTTTAACATAAAAGAATGTTGAATTTTATCAAAAGTATTTTGTGCATCTATTGAGATGATCATGTGATTTTTGTTTTTAGTTCTGTTTATGTGATAGATCTCATATGTTGATTTGCATATGTTGAATCAAACTAGCATCCAGGGATAATGCCTACTTGATTGTGATGGATTAGCTTTTTGATGTGCTGCTTGGTTCAGTTTGCTAGTGGGTTTTTAAGGATTTTTGCATCTATGTTCATCAAGAATATTAGCCTGAAGTTTTCTATTTTTGTTGTGTCTCTGCCAGGTTTTGGTATCAGAAAGAGGCTGGCCTTCTAGAATGAGTGGAGAACACCCTCCTCCTCAATTTTTTAGAACAGTTTCAATATGAATGCTGCCATCTTTTCTTCATACATCTGGTAAAATTTGGTTGTGAATCTCTATGTTCCTAGGCTCTTTCTGGTTTGCAAGCTTTTTTGTTATGGATTCAATTCAGAGTTCATTTTTTGGTCTATTCAGGGTTTCAGTTTCTTCCTGATTCAATCTTGAGAGGTTGTATCTCTCCAGTAATTCATCCATTTCTTGTAGGTTTTCTAGTTTGTATGCAGAGATGTGGTCATACTAAGTCTCTGAGGGTTGTTTTTTTTTTTTAATTTCTGTGGTGTCAGTGGTAATGTCTTCTCTGTCATTTTCGATTGTGTTTATTTGGATCTTCTCACCTATTTTTTTTTAAATTATAGTCTAGTTAGCAGTCTATCACTATCTTATTTCTTCTTTCATAGAATCAACTTCTGGTTTTATTAATCTTTTGTTTGATTTTTGTGTCTCAATTTCATTTAGTTCAGCTCTGGTTTTGGTTATTTCTCGTCTTCTGCTAGCTTTGGGGTTTGCTTGCTCTTGTTTTTCTAGTTTTTCTACATGTAATGCTAAGCTGTTAACTTGAGATCGTTCTATCTTTTTTATGTGGGTGTTCAGTGCCCTAAACTCTCCTCTTAATACTACTTTAGCCATGTCCTAGAGATTCTGGTATGTTGTATCTTTTCTCTCATAAGCTTCAAATAACTTCTTGATTTCTGTCTTAATTTTATTTATTGCTACAAATTTGTTCAGAGCAAGTCATTTAATTTCTGTTCATTATTGTGTGGTTTTCGAGTGATCTTCTTACTATTGATTTCTATTTTTATTGTGCTGAGGTGTGAGTATGCAGTTTGTAAGATTTTGAGCTTTTTTAATTTACTGAAATTTGTTTTATGGCAGATTGTGTTTTGATTTTACAGTATGTGCCATGTGCAGATGGGAAGAATATATATTCTGTTCTTTTTAGGTGAAGAGTTCTGTAGTTGTATGTTAGTTTTGGTCAAGTGTCGAATTCAGACCCTGAATATCTTTGTGAGTTTTCCACTTTGATAATCTAGCTAATATTCTCAGTGTGATGCTGAAGTTGTTCACTATTACTGTATGGTTATCTAAGTCCTTTTAAGATTTCTAAGAATTTGTTTTATGAATCTGGATGCTTCTGTGCTAGGTGCATATATATTTAGGATAGTTAAGTCTTCTTGTTGAATTGATTCTTTTATTGTTATGTAATGCTTTTGGGTCATTGTCGGGTTAAAGTCTGTTTTGTCTGAAATTAGAATAGCAATCCCCACTCTTTTTTTCTTTTCCATTTGCTTGGTGCATTCTTTTTCTATCCTTTTACTTTGAGCCTATGAGTGTCACTGCATATGCAGTGAGTTTCTTGAAGACAACATACAGTTGAGTTTTGCTTCTTTATACAACTTGCAACTCTGTGACGTCAGTTGGGGCATTTAGTCTATTTATATTCCAGGCTAATATTAATATGTGACAATTTGATTTTGCCATTATATTGTTAATGAGTTAATATATAGACTTGATTTTGTAGTTTCTTTATGGTATCAATAACCTTTGTACTTAAGTGTGTTTTTGGGCGGCTGGTAATGGTCTTTTTTTTTCTGTATTTAGCACTTCCATAAGTTTCTCTCTCTCTCTCTCTCTCTCTCTCTCTCTCTCTCTCTCTCTCTCTCTCTCTCTCTCTTTAAGACAGAGTCTCACTCTGTTGCCCAGGCTGGAGTGCAGTGGTGTGATTTTGGCTCACTGCGACATCTGCTTCCTGGGTTCAAGTGATTATCCCACCTCAGCCTCCTGAGTAGCTGAGATTACAGGCATGTACCATCACACCCAGCTAATTTTTGAATTTTTTTTTTTTTTTTAGTAGAGGTGGAGTTTTTCCATGTTGGCCAGGCTGGTCTCAAACTCCCGACCTCAGGTGATCCTCCTGCCTTGGCCTCCCAAAGTGCTGGGATTACAGGTATGAGGCATCTTTCATAAGGCATGTTTACTGATAACAAATTCCCTTAGCTTATGCATCTCTGAAAAAAAATATCTTATTTCTGCTTTGCTTATGAAGCTGCAAGGCTGGATTTGAAATTCTGGATTGGAGTTTTTTTGTTTTTTTTTTTTTTAAGAATGCTGAATATAAGCCCTCATTTATGTTTGGCTTATAACATTTCTGCTGAAAGGTCTATTGTTAACCCAATGAAGTTACTTTTGTAAGTGACCCTTCCCTTCTCTCTAGTTGCCTTTAATATATATATTTTTCATTTCAACAGAAGATCTGATGACTATATATCTTCAAGACGGTCATCCTGTATAGTATCTCACAGGGGTTCTCTGCATTTCCTGAATTCGAATACTGACTTTTCTAACAAGGGTAAGGAAATTTTCATGGATTATATCTACAAGTATATTTTCCATATTACTCACTTTCTCACACTCTTTAATGAGTCTCTTTTGTGACTCATTGGGATACAAACAAGTCATAAATTTGATCTCTTATATGATCCCCTATATCTCAGAAGTTTTGCTTATTCTTTTTACTTTTTTCTTTATTTTTGGTCTAACTGTGATAATTCAGAGATCCAGTTTTCAAATTCTGAGATTCTTTACTCAGTATTGTCTATTCTGTTGTTAATTCTTGCAACTGTATTTTGAAATGTTTGTATCAAGTGAGCTAAAAAGCTCACTACAAGAATTTCATAACACAATCACAACTAGTTTGGTTCTTCCTTAAAATGCTTTTTCCTCTTTCAGCTCCTATATTATTTTATTGTATTCCTTAGAGTCCTTGGATTGGGTTTTGACTTTCTCCTGAATCTAATAATCCTTATTCCTACCCATATTCTGAATTCTATATGTGTCATTTCAGCCATTTCAGCCTGGTTAAGAACTTCTGCCACAAAACTAGTGGAGTCATTTGGAGGTAAGAAGACAGTCTTCTTGAGTTGCCAGATTCCTGTGCTGGCTCTTTTGCATCTGCATGGACTTATGATCTCTTAATGTTTGAAGCTGATGTCCTTTGGATGGATTTTTTTTTTTTTTTTTTGCTTTTCTCCCCCTTGATGCCCTTGGGGGTTTGATTGTGGTATATGGTAGGTTCAGGAGACTGGCTTCAATTCTGAAAGATTTGAAGATCAGGGCTCAGGTTAGTACTCTTGGCCTGTGTGCTCTAACTCTGGAGGGCTGATAGAAAGGCCCTTGTTTGTTCTTTGGTCCCTCAGTTAGAAACCTGCTATGCTGGAGGGGCCTAGGTTCTCCCAATCTGCTGACATCATCCCTTCAAAGGAGGGTGCTGGACAAAGTGCTTCATCAGGGTGGTAGCAAAGGATTCCATGCTCACTCACTCATGCCAGCAGCCCTGACAGTGTAGCAGGGTGCACATGTCTTGGCTGAGATGGGTCACTGGCTGGGGTAGGGCACTTAGATTTTGTATCCACTGTATACTGGCAATATATTTGGGGTTATATTTTCATAATCCAATATGCTGCTTAAGAGGATTAGCCAGCAGATAGGTTACTACTCTGCTGCATAGCTTTTTTGCATTTTGGTGCATTTGGCAGTATTGCTATGTGGTGTAGGTGGAGAAGGATGATCCCCCCACCCAGCCTGCTCTTGGCTTTGAAAGAATCCACTCTGATCACTGGCTCCATGCACACATTTCTTTTGTTGGGTGTTCTGGTCCAAAGGGTTCCCTCAAGCAGGGATTATGGTTTGCAGACAAGCCATATCCTCTACCTCCCTGTGAACCTGTGCATCTCACCTGTCTCAGTAACCTGAGAGTGAGAGTTCTGCCCAAACCAGGAAGTCCTGCTCAACTAAGAGGTGCGGGATTTGGTGAGAGTCACCTAGGATGCCGTCTGGGTGCTTCTGGGAGGGAACATGGTATTGCACCAGTCCACAAATTTAAGGCAGTAGTGAGATAACTGGACTGGGAGTTCTAACTGGTATGGCCCATCTGGTTATGAGAGGCAAGACTGGGTGAATTTGCCTGCCCTGCTGTCTGGGGCAGTCTCCTGGGGCAAGAAGGGACTCTGCCTACTGGCTGAGTTTAGACAGAGCGATGCCTGCCCTGCTGTCTGGGGGGTCTCCTGCGGCAAGAAGGGACTCTCCTGTGGCAAGAAGGGACTCTGCCTACTGGCTGAGTTTAGACTGGGCTGGAAGCTCTGGCAGGCATGGTCCTCCTCGCTATCAGTGGTGGGGATGAGTGACATCCGCCTTGCCATTAGGCTGTTTTCTGGGGCAACAGGAGGCTGTGGCAGAAGGCTTCCATTCATCACTAAGCTGTAAGCTGGCCCCGAGCCCCTTGTCTCACAAAGGGGCTCTAGCAATCTTCTTATTCTCAGACTCCACAACTGCAGCCTCTTTTGGGGCTACTGCACCTGTCCCAATCTGTTCCAGGGACCAAGACTTGTAGAGGTCCTCTTGGGCTTGAAAGTTGCCAATCCCAAGTCTCTATGGCTCTCTGCCTCAGTTCAGAAGCATGAGGGAGATGTGTGCGGGTGCCAGGGTGTTTCTCCCATTCCCAGATTTGCACAGGTCTTGTGGAGAGTGTGAATCCCCCAAGGGGCTCACATTTACTCACTCCTTACCTTGTTTCATGTTTTGTGGAGCTTCTTCTGGCTCCGTGTTGATCCCAGATAGGTTGCTGCTCAGTTTTGCTCCTCTGCTCTCTGTGTCCCTTTGCTTGATGAATCTCAATGTGGTTTCTTAGACAATTGGCTTGTAGGTTCAGTGTTCACTAGCCCTTTCTTTCTTCGCCATGAGACCAGTACACCTGAGCTGCTTCTGTTCTGCCATCTGCACCCAACACTTTCGTGCTCATTTTATAAAGTGTTGTATGAAGGAGGCTTGCTTTCGATGGGAGAAGACAGTCCTACTTATTTGAATTACTTTCTTTAAAGATCAATGACTAACTTTGGTTTTACATATTCAGTAAATATTTTTTCTCCTTTCTGCAATACTTTTTAGAAAATTTTTTATTGATTTTTGAGAATGTGGGTAAAAGGTTGAAGTTAATAAGAAAATTATGTTAAGTGCTTGTTTTCAGTTACGGCTGTGTTTTTTAAGATTAATATGTATACTAGTAAACTTAAGACACAATTGGTTTTAAAGGCAGAGTCAAGTTACTCAGTTTATCTTAAATTACTGTGAATGTATATGGCAGGGGCTAATAAAGTTTACTTTTATTACTTACTTCACTCCCAGATAAATTCAATGTGTGTATTTTACAGGTATAAATTTAATTAACTTCTCTATTTATGATCAATAGCATCTTAAATATGGGTCAGTCTATTAAAAAGCAAATTTCACATTAAACTTTTAAGTGCTATGGTTAGTTAAAATGAAAGGTGTTTGTCGTTTTCTTGTTTCTCATAAAATTAGTAACTTCTGAAATAGAGATATACCTAGAGAATTTTTAAATTCCAAACCTTTTCACAGCCCTCATCTTTTTTTTTAAAGGAATAATTAACTGCCAATGTGGACCTCCTCTGATTCCTTTATTTTTCACATTCTCTTTATTGAGGTAGACTTTACATAGTGAAAATTTCTATTCTCTAAAATGGGGCTCATTATTTCCAATATTCTCCCAGAAGATTTAAAAATACTCTTAATTTCAGAAAAAGAGATCAGAGATCACCTCCCAAAGTATTCCCCAGGACAGTAATTTAACTAGAACACATTTCTCCCCTAAAATAGCTGGAAGGCAATATACTTTAGTGGGGAGCCACTAATCTAGTTGTCAGGGGATGTGACATGTTTTTTCAGGTTGAGAGCTATAGAATTTGTTTTTTCATCTCAATCCTTTTTTTTTTTTTTTTTTGGTTTTTACCCTCATAAGTTTTATTCAAGGAAGAGATTATTCCTAGCTTGTCAAAATAAATTTGAAATGTTCCAGTAGAAATATCCACAAATAATTTAGCTTTTAGATAGGTGAATTTGAACATATAGATGCTTAGTTGTTTAAATCTTAACCTGATTAATTACTTTTTGAGATTTCGAATTAAATGTTTTCAGCTGTTCTGAGGCTTTAATTTCAGGATTCGTTTTTCATGTCTAATTAACCATGGACACACAAAGAGTTATTAACTATGTTAATAACTACACTATCTGATTTTGTTTGCAAACAATTAAAAATACTTTTTTTCTGTTTTAAGTAGATAAAAATACATTAAAAGGACATTTAAAAAAAATCACTTAATTGGTGGGAAGATCATGGAACAGTTTCAGAAAAGAAGAAAGAGTACATGGAGGCAAAAGTTGTGCCACAAGACTAGTCTGCTGAGGAAAACAGTGGCACCAGAGGAAACTAAAGCAGCAGATTGTTCCACTATGACCACTTTTTGTGGAAACTACATTTGGTGGCTACCACTTCTGCCTCTTCCTGATTCCATCGTTTCTGCTTCTTTCAGCACTGGTTTCCAATTTGGCTTGGACAGACACAGACAGATATCTATGTTTTTCTGAGTGGTGCTTGAAGGCCTCCTGCTGAAATTATAATTTCTGCAAACCATGAAACTGCTATTATTTTCCTCAATGGAGGAACAGTCCTGTTGCATGATTACATCTGAAAATACATTTTATCTTCATTTCTGGGCTGCTAGTGACACATTAGGCTACAAATTACATGATGATGAAATGACAATAGTTTGTAGGTCTCTGAATGGCGTTTATATTATAATCTGACCTGTAATTTGCATAATTAATATGAAAAACATCTAAGTATGGTAAAGCAATTTAAGTTATAGGATGCATCATTAAAATAATACATTTTAAGTATTTATTTTCATTAGACGAATAATAATTGTATATATTTATGAGGTACAATGTGATGTTTTTATACATGTAGGTATTGTGGAATGATGAAATTAGGCTAATTAGTATGTCCATTACCTCCAACATTTAAAATTCTTTCCTACCAATTTTGAAATATTTGATGCATTATTATTAACTATAGTCACCATGCTACACATTAGAAGACCAGAAAATATTCCTCCTATCTAACTGAAAGTTTGTACCCATTGACTAATGTCTTTTTTGCCCATATCCGCTCTCCATCCTGGCCTCTGATAACAATCATTCTACTCTATACTTCTATAAGTACAACTTTCTCAGTTTCCACATATAAGTGAGATCATACAGTATTTGTCTCTCTGTGCCTGACTTATTTCACTTAATATAGTGACCTCTAAGTTATCCATGTTATCACAAATAACAAAATGCTCCTTTTTAAAAAAGATGAATAACTTTCTATTGTATATATATCACACTTTAAAAATCTGTTCATCATTCATTGGCAAACATTTAGGTTATTTTCACATCTTGGCTATTGTGAATAATGCTGTAGTGAACTTGGGAGTGCCGACATCTCTTTGACAAGCTGATCTCAACTCCTTTGGTATATACCCCATAGTGAGTATCATGTGGCAGTTCTATTATTAGATCTCTGAGAAATCTTCGTACTATTTTCCATAGTGGCTCTACTAATCTACAATCCCATCAACAGTGTATAAGGGCTCCCTTTTCTCCATCTTCCTTCCACCACTTGTTATCTTCAATCTTTAATATAATAGCTAATCTAATAGATATATCATTGCAGCTTTAATTTGCATTTCTATATTGAGCATTTTTTTCATATATCTGTTGGTCATTTTTATGTCTTCTTTTGAGGGATGTTTATTCATTAATGTTGACTAATGTCTTGCCAATTAATAGGGTTATTTATTTTATTTTTATTGAGTATTTGAGTGTCTTATCCATATTGGAATATTAGCCTCTTATCTGACCTATGGTTGGTAAATATTTTATCCCAATATATGGGTTGTATTTTACTCTATAAATCATTTTCTTTTCTTTGCAGAAGAGTTTTAGTGTAATGCAATCCCATTTATATATTTGCATTTTTAATATCCATGTTTTTAGGGTTATATTCATGAAATTACTTCCCAGACCAATATTAAGAAGTCTTTCTCTTATGTTTTCTTCTAATAGTTTTATAGTTCCAGGTCTTATATTGAAAACTTGTTAGTCCATTTTTACATTGCTGTAAAAAGTGCCCCAGACTGGGTAACATATAAGTAAAATAAGTTTAATTGGCTCACAGTTTTGCAGGCTGCACAAGCATGACTCCAACATCTGCTTCTGGCAAGGGTCTCAGGAAGCTTACAATCACGGAGAAGGGGGAAGCAGAAATGACATATAACATGGCAAGAGCAGGAACAAGGCAGGGGTGGGGTGCCAGACTCATAAAAAATAAAATCCTTCAGGCACTTGGAGAAAGAACTCTCATCATGAGGACAACCACAAGCCACTCACAAGAGATCTACCCATATGAGCCAAATACCTCTCGCCAGGTCCTTCCTCTAACACAGAAAATTACATTTCAATATGAGATTTGGAAAGAACAAACATCCAAACAATAGCAAATCTTCAGTCCCTTTTGAGTTTATTTTTGTATAAGGAGTGAGAAAAGGCTCTATTTCATCTTCGATATGTGAATACCCAGTTTTCCCCAACCTCACTGTTTTAAGGGATTGCCCTTCCCATTTGTGCCTTTGTCAAAAATCAATTGATTGTAGACGTGTAGGTTTATTTCTTGGCTTTCTATCTTATTCTGTTGGTTGATGTGCCAGTTTTTATGCCAAATATTACTATTTGGATCTGTTTTTATTACTTTTTTTTTCTAGATTTACCTTTAACTGTCACAGATAAGAAAGATTAATTAATAAAGTCTGCATTTCATAGATAAAGAGTTCCATTGGTACTTTGTTAATTTTCTTGAAAGAGAAAGATAGTCCAGGTTGAATTTCCTGTTTGGCTTGAAATGTATTCCAGTTCTTCTTCTTTTTTTTTTTTTTTTGACGGAGTCTTGCTCTGTCACCCAGGCTGGAGTGCCATGGCGCCATCTCGGCTCACTTCAACCTCCGCCTCCCAGGTTCAAGCAATTCTCTCGCTTAAGCCTCCTGAAAAGCTGGGACTATAGGTGTGTGCCACCACACCTGGCTAATTTTTTTGTATTTTTAGTAGAGACAAGGTTTCACTGTGTTAGCCAGGGTGCTCTCAATCTGCTGACCTCATCATCTGCCCGCCTTGGCCTCCCAAAGTGCTACGATTACAGGCATGAGCCACCATAACCAGCCTCTTCTTTCTTTTTTCTTTTTTCTTTTTTTTCTTATTTTTTTATTGCATTTTAGGTTTTGGGGTACATGTGCAGAGCATGCAATACAGTTGCATAGGTACACACATGGCAGTGTGTTCTGTTTGCTTTCACCCCTTCACCCACATTTGGTGTTTCTCCCCAGGCTATCCCTCCCCATCTCCCCCTCCCACTGGCCCTCCCCTTTTCCCCCCAATAGACCCCAGTGTTTAGTACTCCCCTCTCTGTGTCCATGTGTTCTCATTTTTTATCACCTGCCTATGAGTGAGAATATGCGGTGTTTCATTTTCTGTTCTTGTGTCAGTTTGCTGAGAATGATGTTCTCCAGATTCATCCATGTCCCTACAAACGACACGAACTCATCATTTCTGATTGCTGCATAATATTCCATGGTGTATATGTGCCACATTTTTCCAATCCAGTCTATCATCGATGGACATTTGGGTTGATTCCAGGTCTTTGCTATTGTAAACAGTGCTGCAATAAACATTCGTGTGCATGTGTCCTTATAGTAGAATGATTTATAGTCTTTTGGATATATACCCAGTAATGGGATTGCTGGGTCAAATGGAATTTCTATTTCTAAGGCCTTGAGGAATCGCCACACTGTCTTCCACAATGGTTGAACTAATTTACACTCCCACCAACAGTGTAAAAGTTTTCCTTTTTCTCCACATCCTCTCCAGCATCTGTTGTCTCCAGATTTTTTAATGATCGCCATTCTAACTGGCGTGAGATGGTATCTCAATGTGGTTTTGCTTTGCATCTCTCTGATGACCAGTGACGATGAGCATTTTTTCATATGATTGTTGGCCTCATACATGTCTTCCTTCGTAAAGTGTCTGTTCATATCCTTTGCCCACTTTTGAATGGGCTTGTTTGTTTTTTTCTTGTAAATCTGTTTGAGTTCTTTGTAAATTCTGGATATCAGCCCTTTGTCAGATGGGTAAACTGCAAAAATTTTTTCCCATTCTGTTGGTTGCCGATTCACTCTATTGACTGTTTCTTTTGCCATGCAGAAACTGTGGAGTTTGATTAGGTCCCATTTGTCTATTTTGGCTTTTGTTGCCAATGCTTTTGGTGTTTTGTTCACGAAGTCCTTGCCTACTCCTATGTCCTGGATAGTTTTGCCTAGATTTCCTTCTAGGGTTTTTATGGTACCAGGTCTTACGTTTAAGTCTTTAATCCATCTGGAGTTTATTTTAGTGTAAGGTGTCAGGAAGGGGTCCAGTTTCTGCTTTCTGCACATGGCTAGCCAGTTTTCCCAACACCATTTGTTAAATAGGGAATCCTTTCCCCATTGCTTGTTTTTGTCAGGTTTATCAAAGATTGTATAGTTGTAGATATGTTGTGTTGTCTCCGGTGCCTCTGTTTTGTTCCATTGGTCTATATCTCTGTTTTGGTACCAGTATCATGCTGTTTTGATTACTGTAGCCTTGTAGTATAGTTTGAAATCCAGTAGTGTGATGCCCCCCGCTGTTTTCTTTTTGCTTAGAATTGATTTGGCTATGCGGGTTCTCTTTTGGTTTCATATGAAGTTCATGGTGTTTTTTTCTAGTTCTGTGAAGAAAGTCAATGGTAGCTTGATGGGGATAGCGTTGATTCTGTAAATTACTTTGGGCAGTATAGCCATTTTCACGATACTAATTCTTTCTAACCATGAACATGGAATGTTTCTCCATCTATTTGTGTCCTCTCTGATTTCGTTGAGCAGTGGCTTGTAGTTCTCCTTGAAGAGGTCTCTTACGTTCCTTGTGAGTTGTATTCCAAGATATTTTATTCTTTTTGTAGCAATTGTGAATGGCAGTTCGTTCTTGATTTGGCTTTCTTTAAGTCTGTTATTGGTGTAGACAAATGCTTGTGATTTTTGCACATTGATTTTATATCCTGAGACTTTGCTGAAGTTGCTTATCAGTTTCAGGAGTTTTTGGGCTGAAGCGATGGGGTCTTCTAGGTATACTATCATGTCATCTGCAAATAGAGACAATTTGGCTTCCACCTTTCCTATTTGAATACCCTTTATTTCTTTTTCTTGCCTGATTGCTGTGGCTAGAACTTCCAGTACTATATTGAATAGGAGTGGTGAGAGAGGGCATCCTTGTCTAGTGCCGGATTTCAAAGGGAATGCTTCCAGTTTTTGCCCATTCAGTATGATATTGGCTGTTTTTATTACTGTAATTTTGTAATAGATTTTGAAATCCCATAGAGTGATACCTCAAGCTTTGTTCCTTTTGGTAAAGATAATTCTGTTCATGCAGGGTCTTTTGTGGTTCCATATAAATTTTAGGATTTTTTCTCTATATTTGTGACAAATATTGGAATTTTCCTAGAAACTTCAGTGAATCTGAATATCACTTTAGGTAGTATGGATGTTTTAAGAATATTAATTGTTATAATTCATGAACACAGGGCAGGAAAAATACATCTTGGCTCCATAAGTATAATAATTCCATGAGCAATAGAAACCTTAGAAGAGAAAATGCTCCTATTTTCCAATGTTGACTAAATAATAATGATTTTCTTCTTCATTCATTAAGCTTTGTCCTAATAACTTAATTTGTTTGAATGAATATTGAAGTCAAATATAAAAAAGGCACATTACTTTTTATTCTTATTGTAATTCTATCTTATTTACTTAGATGGTAAAATATCTACCTTTACCATTGGTTGCCTTTAATCATGAAATTATTTTTCTACCATTGGATAATATTATATGTCATGTGCACAGGTAAACATTAAGGTGTGACATGACTGTTATTGGTACTTGTTAATAAATAATATAACATCTTTTCTATAGCAGAACATTAAGAAAAAGAATGGAAGGCTGAAGGACAAGAAGAATATTGGAAGATTAAACAGGATTAAAAGGGATTCCTGTTTTTCTATATCCAAGAGAAATGGAAAGAGATATAGTAAGGGATTATAGAAGAAGAATTGAATTTCTCTCTGACTAATTTGTGACTTTTTTAAAAAGATGGTTTCTCGATCAGAAATAGGCTAGATGAGCGATTGCCACCATATAATTCATTTCCTCAGATAGATGTTAAGTAAAGAAAACCAGGCAAAGACATAGCACTTCAAGGAAAAAAAGGGAGAAAATGATTTTGAAGGTATTGAGAAGAAGAAAGAGAAGTACTAACCTTTGATTTTTGGAGTAGCTTACCATTGAGGTTACTTCTGCTTCACTTTGGGAATAAAGTACTAATGGATTAAGAAAACAGATTCTGCAGGATGAAGTTACTCAAAATTTTTAGGTGTCTAAATATGCAGTTTATGTATTATATAGACTTTTCTGTTACTCAGAGTTTATAAAATGCTTTATAAAAAGGGATTTATTTCATTTTCAGTTCTTCCCAGAAATGCTGAGAAAACAGAAATATGAAACCTATAGCAACAAAAATTCCTCAAAATTAATTCACTGGTGTTTTCCAAACTTATAAAGATGGGGTTGTGACATCTACATAAATGCTTTGGGGGGTTAAGAGGAGGCTTCAACTGTAGTTAGAAAACATTAGACTGTGAGAATAGTAAATGAAAGGTGATAAAACATGATATGTGTTATCAAAGAGCAGAGCCTTCTAAGGTGGAAATGCCAGAAAAGCAAGAGAACAGACTAACCACCAGAAATAGGGTTAGGTCTTCATAAAGCAATAGATATGCCCCAAGCTGCAGAGGTCTGTTTTCTTGTGTTACTCAGTGAACTGGTATTTTTAATTTTCCCAATATTCTTAGGGGGCCATTATTGCTATTATTCCAGCTTTGATACCAACAAGTAATAGCAGAGTTTTTGCCTTTGGGAAGCTTTCAGTGACAACGAGGTCAGCTGAAAGATATATTAGGTGGTGGGCATTTGCCTGTTTTTTTCTGTTAGTGTGTTAGACTCCACCCCACTATCATTTGGTTGACTGTAGAACTTAACACTATTTAGGTTTGAATCCCTCAAATTCTCGTTATCTGTATATTTGATTGCCCTATTAAAGAATGTTGTTAATGGGTTTTACCTTTGACTAAGGAGTAAACTGGCATTTAAATTCAGCATTGTTAAGTCCTTAAATTACATTCTAAATATTATTCCACCAATTAGCAAACCAGATTATTTTATTTTCTATAAAATTGTTACGCCGTATTTCTTCTTATACTCTAAAAAACAGCATCAGGAACTGAAACCTAAGTTAGCAGCCAAATTTTTGGCTACTCTTGATGAAATATCTCTTGTGGAAGTCCAGAAAAAAACCCGGAGACTGCAAGACTGTTCCAAGATAAGTCACAAAGTACTCTGTCTCTGTTTTATAGAAAACAAAGGACAGCAAATTTAACAATTCTTGATATAAAATTTAGACAGTAATTATGTCGTTTATTACTATTTGGAGTATAATGAGATGCACAGAAGTATTATGTATAATTTTATATTTAAATCTGTGACTTAGATATAATAAGTACTCTTTTGTTACATTTTCCTCTGGAGTCTAACTCTTGTCCTCTAAAGATAAGGCAAATAAAAACTATTATACTTTAACAATGAGTATCCTGAGGTTTTCCAAAGTCCAAACAATTAGAAAATTTAACAAAGGGAAAAATTTCAACAGAACTTGGAATAAAACTGCAGTAGTATAAAAAAGATTATATTAAGAAGAATTGGAGTTTAGTATCACATTAAGCTTTGGCAACTCAACTAGGGACTTACAAAAAGATAAACCAACTCTGGGTATAACAAAGCAGCTCTATTTCTTTTTGTCCTTACAAAATTTCTATATCGTAGTTCATCTCTTATTTGAAATTAGACTGACCAAGCTGGGAAAAAGGAACATATCCTCCAATTTAAACAGAATACATTTATCTTCTACTTAAAGATACGACTGACACATAATAGCACAAGGATAATCTCCTTTAAGAGAGGAGCCCTTATAAATACTAAGAACAGTTAAGGGCTGCAGTTATGTGTTATAGAAGGTGGAGATAGTAGACAAATTTCTGGGCTGGGTGTTGGAAGATTGGATTCTATTTGTGTGTCAGGAATTATTTTACTTTGTGACCTTGAGCAAGCTGCTTAAGCTCATTTTTTCATAATTCTCCATAAGCATAATGAGTATAGCATTACTTGTTCCTCCATTCCAAAGACTGATTCGAATGCTCTTTCAGAAGTGTGATGGTTTACTAACTTCACTACTATTACTTTTAATATTTCATGTCTTCTCCCTAGAATACTTATGACAATACTTCAACAAGGCTTTCAAAGAAAGTTAAATGCTAATATTCTGTGGTTATCACAAGTGATGAGAGTTGCTCTTCACCTTAGTACTTGTATAACTAATAATAGGATCAGTCATGAATATCCTATACAGCAATTTTGTTCATTAAATTAAACAGTTCGTTTCCCAAATTTTACGCTTCATAGAAATTGCTTTTCTGCCTAATCAATCCTGTCATCAACCGAGCAATTAACTTGTCCATGGATATTCTGGGAGTTGATTTGTCAGAGTGTTACGTTTTCTTCTGATAGATAAAATATTGTTGATTAAAAAAATCAATAGTTCTGCATTTATGTTTCCTCCCAAGGAATCAATAACAGGGGTGGCTTGACCACTTAATTATTTGGAAAGATTTCCATAAAGTATCTTATGTAATGCTATTTTCCTTTACAAAGGATAAAACACTTTATAGTTCATATTATAATAAGTATCACTTTTAGAATATTCTTTTTTTTAAATTTTTTATTGGATTTTAGGTTTTGGGGTACATGAGCAGAGCATGCAAGACAGTTGCGTAGGTACACACATGGCAGTGTGCTTTGCTTCCCTTCTCCCCTTCACCCACATTTGGCATCTCTCCCCAGGCTATTCCTCCCCACCTCCCCCTCCCACTTTTAGAATATTCTTAACATTAAACAGTTTGAATCATTTATGCCATGCTGCCAGAAAGGGTGAGACTAAAGGATACTAGCCTTGAAACTTTATGGCTGGCCACGGGAATGGCTCCAATCTTATTCTTTGTTATTCTTATTCTTAAATTTGCTTGAAACAAAAATAAAGTTACAATGTGTATTTCTGGGGCTCTAGACTATTTATGTACAAACTGTCAAATTTGTTCGAGATGAAAAAAATAATTCCTTTATAATTCTAATTTTAGAAGTCGAAGTACTAGACTTCTAAATGAAATTCAAATCTATTCTCCATTTCTTCAAATAATTAATTATATCTAATTACATGTATTTAGCCTTTTTTGGAATTACTCATCTTTATTTCCCCAATGTGTAGAACATTATCTGAGAATAGATGACTAATAATTATTTGAGAGAAGAATGGATAGACATGTATTCACAAGTTGATTTACCACTGGAATATTCTAGAGTCACAAAAAATGTTCTTTCTTTACAATTTTCTTCATATTATTGTTATACTTCAAATTCCTGCCAATTAATGGTACTATATTAAACTGTATCATATAACTTTCTAAAATTTAAAGATATCTGCAAGAGAATTATTTATCAATTTCCATCACCGCTGGGTGCTAATATTTAATGAGCACCTATTATGTCCCAAATATGTAGACATTGTTTTATTTATGGATAGATGTATTTAATGTATATATATGTGTGTGTGTGTGTGTGCGTGTGTATATATATGTGTGTGTGTGTGTATTTTGTATAATATACTTGGTTGTTAATCCTCATAGGAAAACCAGGTATATTGTACCAAAGCCACTATTTTTCTTTAGAGAGAAGAAGGAAATTTGGCCAAATCAATGGCAGATAAGTGCCATAGACCAAGTTAAACCTAAGGACCATTTTGCTAAAAATCCAGGGTTATTTTCATGTTCTTTGACTACCCTGCTTTTTCTTCCCTCTTCCTTTAGGGTTATGAAATAATCTACACTGGCAATTTCTGCGAGTTTGGCAAGTCATCTTTCTTTTAAAATTGGGGCAAGACAAGAACATTAAAAAACTGTTTATGAAAATATATGGATGAAACTAAATTGTATTTTAATAAATCTGTAGATGAATCTTAACACAACGAGAGCCTTGGGAGTAGAACTGGAAGCCTGACCAGCATGTACAGTTTAGCAGACCAGGCTTCGTACTTTAACAAATGTCTATTTGGATCTGGATAAATGACAGGGAAAGGAAAGGTAAACAGCATCTCCTGAATTTAGAGATCAGGGCACATCACATAGTGAGCCTCCCACCGGCTCCTACCACACTTCTTTTACAAATACAAATATAATGAACTGTAAGAGAAACCTCTTGTGTGTGTGGAGACTGAGATATAAAAGCATATCAGTTAATGGCATGCTTTTTGGAGATACACAGTCAGCTCCTAGCATACCAGCTGAATTCCATTGTGTCTTAGTGTCCTCATCAGTAAAATGAAAATAATAACAGTAACCCCCTGTAAGGTGGTAGGTGTTCATTCTAATTTATTCTCTTTCTGACTTAATGCTCCTGAATTCTCATGATAAGTATAAAGCAAGCCACAAATGTAGGCCAAGAGAATGTGTAAGGAACGAGCCAGCAAGATATAATATTTGACTAAGAAATAATGCAAAGGATTTATGAACTTACTTTTGCAGTAGCAAACATAATCAGTACAAGCAGACAAGGGAAAGCCTTCCTTTTTCTTGGCTTCTGACAATAGTATTTATAAGAGATTGTTAGTTAAGGGAGTCAAATTAGGTAAAATACAATGGAAAACTCATTTCATATCAATGTTTTAATCATGATCCTAATACTGTTGTGATATATATGTTGTAGGGTTGTTTGGGAATTCACTGAGACAATATTCATAAGACTCTTAGCATAGCACCAGGTAAAAGTAACAATCACATTACTTTATAATATTAATGGTAATAAATAAGATTGATAGTAAAATGATTTAATTTACTTCTGATATATGCAGTGTCTGACTAGTTTCTCAATATCTACCAATTCTTCTATGTTTAACTTTTTAATTCCTCGTATTAGTAGTTTACTTTTGATTATCCTCAAAATACCTGATACTTCTGGTAGAAATAGCCAATCATTATATGATCAGAAATAGCTGATCATTGTACTAATTAACAATTAGTTTGTTTAACATTTAGTAAAGTGCTTGTAAAAGTCTTACTATTGGGAGCATTTAGCTTATATGGGTATAAAAATAGATTCAGAATTCTAAATTTGAAAACAGAAGGTCATTCCTGCTGTAAAACTTTATGCTTCCTACTGATGGAAAAGCTCTCGTGCTCTTAGACCAGATTTGCGCCACCAGGTTCCTTCCCATTATTCAGGTCTCTGCTTAAATGTCACATTCTCTAGAGTCTTTTCTGGATCATTCTATGCAAAACACACCCCCTCACTCCCTCTTCACTAATTTATATTCTTCATAATATTATTAGTATCTGAAATGTTATTAATAATGTGTGTGTTTATTTTCTATTTTGCCTTCTAAATATTAGCTCTGGAGGTGTTGGTCTTTGTTTCTTTTTCCCTTTGTTGTGTTTTCAGGGTATTAGACTGTGGTTGACACAAGCGACGGTTATTTATATTTGTTACATTTATTTATATTTGTTAATCTATGATTATTTCTATTTGTTAATTTTTGATTAACAGAAATAAAATTTACTTATATTTGCTAATTATATTTATTTATATTTATTATTTATATTTATATTAGTTTATGATTAAATGAATGATTTCCAGCTTTAGGACAGTTTAAAGCTACATGACTTAGGGCAGTTGTACATTGTCTCTGAGGCTGTTCTAACATTTAGTTTAAAAATAAGAATAACTCACACCAGTTAGAATGGCGATCCATTAAAAAATCTGGAGACAACAGATGCTGGAGACGATGTGGAGAAACAGGAACACTTTTATGCTGTTGGTGGGAGTGTAAATTAGTTCAACGATTGTGGAAGACAGTGTGGTGCTTCCTCAAGGTCCTAGAAATAGAAATTCCATTTGACCCCGCAATACCATTACTGGGTATATATCCAAAGGATTAAAAAATCGTTCTATTATAAGGACACATGCACATGAATGTTCATTGCAGCACTGTTTACAATGGTAAAGACTTGGAACCTACCCAAATGCCCATTGACGATGGACTGGACAGGGAAAATGTGGCACATATACACCATGGAATACTATGCAGCCATAAAAAATGATGAGTTAGTGTCCTTTGTAGGGACACGGATAAACCTGGAAACCATCATTCTCAGCAAACTGACACAAGAACATAAAATCAAACACCACATGTTCACACTCATAGGTGGGTGTTGAACAATGAGAACACATGGACACAGGGAGGGGAGCATCACACACTGGGGTCTGTTGGTGGGAACTAGGGGACGGACAGCGGAGGGTAGGCAGTTGGGGAGGGATAACATGGGGAGAAATGCCAGATATATGTGATGGGGAGGAAGGCAGCAAACCACACTGCCATGTGTGTACCTATGCAACAGTCTTACATGTTCTTCACATGTACCCCAAAACCTAAAATGCAATAAAATATATATTTTAAGAAAAGAATAACTACCTCACAAGTGATTTATAAGCATTAAATGAAATTAAATAGTATGTACTGTGGTATCTTTCCATTAGTAGGCCCTCAGTATATGTTTGTTGCTGTGGACACATAGACTATATATTTAACAAATCAATGCAGTGAGGTAGACAATATTTTATTACACACACACACAGTTATGCACATATTTAAGAAGTAGAAAAATAGAAGCTAAAAGAAGGCAAGCTAGTTGTTGATCATCACACAGTCAAAAGTGATTGCATCTCAGTTTTAAACCTATGCATTCTTAGCTTGAAACTCTTAACTTGCTTGCTGAGGCAAAGGGGTGACTAGCTTCTATTTACCTATAAACTGGAAAAGGTAGTAGATAATACACATGACTGTGGAATTCCACTAAGCTCACCAGTTCATTTCACATTGATGGCCAATAGTCATTAAGCAGAATGGATTTAAAGCAATGACCTAGAAATCAAAGGTAGTGTATAACCCATTACAAATCTCTCGAGCCATCTTGCCTGCCAACAATTTTTAAACGTTCTTCTGCTTTTGAAGTTGCTTTGTCATAAAATAACATTTTGGAAATTGGTAGAGAAAAATAATTTAGCATGTATATAAGCTTTAATACTTTAAATTTCACTGTAATTACTAGAAAGGAGCAATGGTAACTTTGCAAAATCCAATTACATTTTTTTTTTTTTCAGTCCAGGCATTAGAGAGACAGAGGTTTTAAGGTGAAAGCAGTTTATTTGTGCCTTCTATGCAACTAAATTTTTCCTCTTTCCATATCTCATTTTGATCCTTCCCTTTGTACGTTTCAGTGTTACTCATATTTTCACCCTTAGTTACTAATTAACATGTAAATAATTGTACAATGATGAAAATGATACTGCGGCTTTCCCTCTCTTTTCCGAGGCAGCCTTGCAGATAAATTGTGAGAAATCGATTTCTGTTGAAGTGAATAGATGGCCTAGTTTTGCTGCAATATTCAAGTTTTTCCCCTTCAGTCAATTCCCACTGTTCCAGTGATTTATCTACCTTTGCTAAATTTGGTGTTCATGTCCTTTTTACCAGTGGCATGGAATTTTAATTAGCTTTTGATGCAATGTATAAGGATACTTTCTAAACTAGAAATAGAGAAAAATAATTTTTTTCTGCCTTTACATGTCAAGATTTCTGCAAGCTAGTAGAAGCTAAAAGCATTAATAGTTTGTGTGTTTTTCACCAAATATACATAGGGTTCAAAATATGACAGTCTCTTGGTTATATCGTGAGAATTTGTAAATTCTAGTAGTTTTCTAAGTGTGATACAATGTGGTGAGGAAGAAGTAAATGCCTATTATAAATTATTTTTATAACCTTAAAATCATTTTAAATATATAGGAAATGTACAAGAATTAAATAAGTGGACTGAATATTCGTTGTATAGATTCATTCATTTTTAGCATTTTCTATGTTTGCTTTACTATTCTCTATTTAAAATCATGCAATAGTTTCATAAACCCAAAATATTTCAGCATGCATTTTCTAAGACGAAGATTGTTTGATTACACATCCACAATACAGTTGTCAAATTCAAGAAATTTAATATCACTACACTTTTTTTACTCTCTGTTGAATATGCCAATTTTATCAATTATCCCAGTGATATTCCTTATACTTACTTATTTTCCAGTACAAGTTCTAATCTAGGTTTATGAATTCTATTTAGCTGTCCTGTCTGTTTAGTTTTCCTTAACACTGAGCAGTTCTTCATATTTTTTGTCTTTCATGCAATTTATATTTTCAAAAAGAATACAACCATTTTTTTATATATTATAACTCATGTTGGCTATTTCTGATGTTTCCCAATAAATGGATTCAAGTTAGGCATTTGGGATGAGATATGCTACAAATGATTTTGTATCTTTTTTTTAGAGTATCACCTCTGAAAGTATATGATTTTTACTTACTCTTATTGGTGATGTTGATTTTGATTGCTTGGTATAATAATTATCTATTATTGCATAACAATATGGCCACAAATTTAGCTGCTTAAAATGGGTACACATTTAGTATGTGACAGCTTCATTGGGCCAAGAGTCTTGGCACAGCTCAACTGAGCCCTCTCTGGATCTTACATTGGTGCAATCAAGGTGTTGGTCAAAGTTGTAGTATCATTTCAAGGCTTGACTGCAGAAGGATCTTCCCTAAAGCTCATATGATTATTGGAAGAATTCAGTCCCTTGCAGGCCATAGGACTGAGGGCCCCAGTTTATTGCGGATTAAAGGTCTGAGGCTTCTCTCAGCTATATGGACCTCTCAATAGGGCAGTCGATGATATAGCAGCTTGCTTCATCAAAGCCAAGAAGGAAAAGAGTCTACTAGAGCAAGATGGATTACAATTGTATATAACATAATATTGTAAGTAGTCTCCAAAACCTAACTTACCCTATTCTATTGACTTAAATGGCAGGTCCTGCCTGCACGTGAAGAGATGGAGCTACACATGCCATAACTATAAGGAGGAGGGTATAATTAAGTGGGAGCCATTTAAGAGTTTATTCGCCATACTTTGTTATGGAACAGTAGTCCCCCGTTCTCCACTGAAGATATATTCCAAGACCCCCAGTGGATGTCTGAAATTGATACAGTGAAACCCAATATACACTGTGTTTTTTCTCCCTTACATTTATACCTATGGTAAAGTTTAATTTATAAATTAGGCACAGTAAGACATTAAAAACAACTAAGAATGAAATAGAATTATAACTATATGCCAGAATCACCACTCTTGCATTTTTCAGCTCTTATTAAAACTTGAACACGAGTAAAAGAACAGGTGATTTGATCACCATCATGACCTCTAAGTGACTAACAGGCATATAGGCAGGTAGACTATAGAGCATGGATACACTGAGCAAAACAGAGGATTCATAACCCCGGCAGGACAAAGCAGGATAAAGCAAGATTTCATTATGAGACTCAGACGGGCAATTTACGTTTTTTTTTTTTTTCCTGGGACAGTGTCTCAGAGTGTCTCACTGTGTCACCCAGGCTGGAGGGCAGTGATCATAGCTCACTGCAGCCTCCAACTCCTGGGCTCAGGTGATCCTCCTGCCTCAGCCTCCTGAGTAGCTGAGACTGGGCTCACACCATTACACCTGGCTAATTTAACCTTTGTAGAGATAAGGTCTCACTATGTCACTGGGGCCAGTGTCTTGAACTTCGAGCCTGAAGCAGTCCTCTGCCTCAGCCTCGCAAAATGCTGGGATTAAAAGCATGAGCCATTGTGTCAGTATGGACTGTTGATTTTTGGAATTTTTCTTTAATAGTTTTGGACTACTGTTGACCAGAGTTAACTAAAGCTGAAGAAACTGAAGCCACAGATAGAGGGTGCTATTTTATTTTCTGATTCCTTCACCACTTAATTACTGTTCTCCTCTTGTCATTAATAAGGAATTTGTGGGGGGTGCTATTGGAGACAGTAAATATCTTCTTCCTCAATAGCTTTTCCACTCTATGGTTTTATCATCCATTAATAATTTTCACCAGAATTAACTTACTGCATTAATTCTAAAATAGTAATCTTCCAATTGATAATATAATTTGTCTGTATCAGTCAGTGTCCTGTTGTTAGAAAAATATTTGTTTATGGCATACTTGTCTTTTAATTTTTTTTTTGTCGTTTAATTTATCCACAATCAATACAGACTCAGAAATCATTTTATTCAAGGAATTTTAATCTATGCGTGTCAAGATGGAACCTGTGTCAAATTACTATTAAAGTATATTTTACATAAGATACACTCATTTAGGTGCACTGAATGGCTGATAAATTTTGAGAAAAGCATGCAACACAATCAAAATATAGAGCATTTTTGTTATGCTGAGTTCTCTGCTGTCCTTTTGCATGTTTGTTGAAAATTTCCATTGTATGAAAAAAGATTTTTGTATCACTATATATTATATTTTTTCCAATTCTAAAATTTTATATACATAAAATTACCCTGTACTTATTTGTGTGTGACTGGCTTCTTTTGTTTAGCATAGTGTCTTTATGATGTATGTATACTAATTTTTACTGGTCAATCGGTATTTTTTATTGCTGTGAATATTATTCTATTTTATAAATGTATAATTCATTGATTAATTCTTTCTTGATGGCATTTTGATTTTTGGATTTTTTTTGTTATTATGTGTAAACCTATTGTGAATATTTGTACACAATGGGTGCAGTGGCACATTCCCATAATATTAGCTACTCAGGAGGCTGAGGTGGAAGAATTGCTTGAGGCCAGGAGTTTGAAGCCACAGTGGGCTATGAACATGTCTGTTAATAGCCACTGCACTCCAATCTGGGCAACATAGCAAGATCCTCTCACAAAAAGAATGAATATTTGTACACAAGCCTTTGTGTAGACACATAGTTTTATTTCTCTTGGGGAAATACCTAGAAGTAAAATTAATTGTTCTAATGGTAAGTGTCTGTTTAATTTTATATGAAATTGCCAAACTATTCTACAAAGTGATTGAAACATTTTGCATCTCCAGTGAGAGTGTATGAGAGTTCAGTTTTCTTCACATCTTCTCCAATACTAAGTATTGTCAATCTTTTTAACCATTGTTGTGGTTTTGTGCTGGTGTATCATTCTAGTTTCAATATGCATGTTTATATTGAATTGAATTTATATTGAATAAGTTTCTTTTTATGTACTTACATTGGCCATCTGTATAACAACTTTAGTGGAGTCACAGTTTGAATATTTTGCCCATTTTTATTGAGTTGTTTTTCTTTTATGATGGAGTTATAAGTTTATAATATATTACATGTAAATTTTCAGATAATGTATTATGATACTTTTACCCAGTCTGTATCTTGTCTTTGGCATTTTCCTTAGCAGTGTCTCTCAGAAAGTAGAAGGCTTTCACTTTAATGAAGTTAAAAGTTCTTTTTTTTTTTATGTTTTGTTTTTTTTTACTTTTTGTCATGTCAAAGATAACTTTGCCTACATTATTTTGGCAACAATTTTCTCACATATATTCCACTAACAGTTATGTAGCTTTATGTTTTACAATTCATTTTATGATCTATTTTAGGTTATGTTTATGACAGTAGTTAATGGTCAATGTCCTTTTATTCCCAAATGAATATGCAGTTAATACAGTGCAGTTCATTTAAAAGTTTATCATTTTCCCCATTTACTTACATGACACCTTTATAAAAAATAAATTGATACTATATGTACAGTTTATTTATATATTATCTGTTCTATTTCACTGATCTTTGTACCTATCTTTATAGCAATACTACATTTAATTAAGTGCTTTTAAGTTAAAGTATGTTTTGGAATCAGATAACATATTGATATTTATTCTTCTTTTGTAAAAATCATTTTGGTTATTCTAAGTCTTTTGAATTTCCAAATAAATTGTAGGATAAACTTGTTTATCTTTGCAGTGTGTACACACACACACACACACATGCACACACACATGGCCTGATTGAACTTGCACTGAATTTAAAAGACAGTTTGGTTAGAACTGCCTTTTTTTTTTGTCTTTTCTTAAACTTGCATTTTAGGTTTGCTACACATGTAAACATGTCATGGAGGTTTCTTGTACCTTATCTTATTGCTTTTACTTTTTTTGAGACAGAGTCCCATTCTATCACACAGGCTGGAGTGGAATGGCATAGTCTAAGCTTTCTGCAACCTCTGCCTCTTGGGTTCAAGTGATTCTCCTGCCTCAGCCTCCTGAGTAGCTGGGATGACAGGCATGAGCCACCATGCAGTGCTAATTTTTGTATTTTTAGTAGAGACAGAGTTTCACCATGTTGCCCAGGCTGGTCTTGAACTCCTGACCTCAGGTGATCGGTCCACCTCAGCCTCCCAAAGTGCTGGAATTACAGGTGTGAGTCACCGTCCCTGGCCTGTACATATTATTTCACTATCCAGGTATTAAGCCCAGTACCCAATAGTTATCTTTTCTGCTCTTTTCCTTCCTCCCACCCTCCCCAGCTCAAGCAGACCTCAGTGTCTGTTGTGTCCTCTGCGTTCCTAAGTTCTCATCATTTAGCTCCCACTTATAAGTGAGAATATGTGGTATTTGGTTTTCTATTCCTGCATTAGTTTGTCAAAGATAATAGCCTCTGGCTCCATCTATGCTCCTGCAGAAGACATGATCTCATTACTTTTTATGGCTACACAGTATTCCGTGGTATATATGTACAATGTTTTCTTTATCCAATCTGTCACTAATAGGCATTTAAGTTGATTCCATGTGTTTGTGATACAGGAGTGCTGGGAAGGGAAGAGTGTGGCCCCTTTAAATGATATGGAATTTGGGGAGGGAAGTCCTGGGTAGAGAAAGGTGGGTCCCTGGCTAGGGCTCCAACCCCACAGACCTAGGTGAGGACAGGCATTTCTTGCCTAAATGTTGCATTTCCCAAGACCACCCTGGCCTGTCATGCCTCCATCCTGGGCCGATAAAAACCTGAGAATGTAACAGGCAACCTCAGAGGTGGATGGACATGTGAGGAACACATGGGCGGAAGAAGACCCAAGTATCTAGTTGTGGAGAGCCTGCCAGCAGAAGAGCATGCCAATAGGCACTTGCAGGCCAGCAGGCCACCCACCAGCAGTAAGACATGGAATTTGGCTGGAGGGGTCAGAGCAGAGTGGGGCCACTGAGCTACAGGACTCCAGGGGAAAACCATCTCCCTTCTGGCTCCCCCATCTGCTGAGAGTTACTTCACTCAATAAAACCTTGCATTCATTCTCCAAGCCCAGGGTGAGCCAATTCTTCTGGTCCACTAAGGTAAGAAACCCTGGGATACAGAAGTCCTTGTCCTTGTGATAAGGAAGGAGGTCTAATTGAGCAAGTTAACACAAGCCACCTATAGATGGCAAGGTAAAAGAGCATCCTGTAACACATGCCCTCTGGGGCTGCAGTTGTAAACATTTACTCCTAGACACTGCGCGGGGTCAAAGCCCCAAACTCTGTCCGTCTGTTTGCTCCCCTAGAGGTTTGAGCAGTGGGGCACTGAAGAAGCGAGCCACACCCCCATCACATGCCCTGCAAGGGGGACAAGGGAACCTTTCCGTTTTCATTTGCTACTGTGAATAGTGCTGCAATGAACATTCACGTGCATGCATCATATGGAATATCGATTTTTATTCCTCTGGGTATATAATTAGTAATGGGATTGCTGGGTCAAATGGTAATTCTGTTTTGAGCTCTTTAAAGAATTGCCATACTGCTTTCCACAATGGTTGAACTAATTGACACTCCCACCAACAGTGTGTAAGTGTTCCCTTTTTCTTTGCAACCTCTCCAGAATCTGTTATTTTTTGACTTTTTTATAGTAGCCATTCTGACTGGTGTAAGATGACATCTCATTGTAGTTTTTACATGCATTTCTGTAACAATTGGTAATACTGAGCTTTTTTTCATATGCTCGTGGACCACCTGTGTCTTATTTTAAGAAGTGTCTGTTCGTGTCCCTTGCCCACTTTTTAATGGGTTTGTTTTACTCACTTAACAATTTGTTTTTTTTCTGTTGTTTTGTTTTTTGAGATGGAGTCTCACTCTGTGGCCCAGGCTGGAGTACAGTAGCACAATCTCTGCTGACTACAACCTCTGCCTTCTGGTTCAAGTGATTGCCTCAGCTTCCCGAGTAGCTGAGATTAAAGGCACCTACCACCACACCCGGCTATTTTTTGTATTTTTTAGTAGAGACGGGGTTTTTCCATGTTGTCCAGGCTGGTCTTGAACTCCTGACCTCAGGTGATCCGCCCACCTCGACCTCCCGAAGAGCTGGGATTACAGGCATGAGCCACTGTGCCCAGCCAACAACATGTATTTGGAGTATTCTGATTCGTGAGCCTGAATGCTATGTTTTTCTATTTATTTAGATATTTGATTTCACTGGGTTTTGTAGTTTTCAATGCACAGATCTGATAGATACTTCATTATAAGTATTTTATATTTTATATTTTTTGTTGATGGTTTGTATTTAACCTCAATTTCCAATTGTTCATCATTAGAATATAGAATTACAACATTTTTTGTGTGTGTACAACCTTGTATTCTGTCTACTAAATTCAATTAGTTTTACTATTTTTTTGTGTAGATTCCTTCATACTTTCTAAATATGTAATTATGTCACCTAAAACATCTTTTTCTAATCTCTGTTTTACTATTTTTTCTAGTGCCGCTGTAAATACTAAGACTGCCAGGGTAATTTAATCCTGATCTTTTGGGGAAGGCTTTCAGTCTCTACCATCAAGTATGATGTTAGGTGTAGGTTTTATATATTTACCCTTTGTAAGTTTGAATTAATGTCCTTACATTATTACCAGTTTTTAAAGAATGGTTACCATTTACGAGAGTTGAAGATTTTGTCAATGTTACTTCTACATCCATTGAAGTAATCATATAATCTTTTATTATTCATGTGTTCTTATGATAAATTGCATTAGTCTATTTTTGAATATTGAATATTTCATTTTGGGAAAAAAATCATCCAGATGGTCATGATGTATAATCATTATACATAATGATATATAATCATCTATGATGTATATTTATATATATGATTATACCTCATATATATGATATATAATTATACCTATATATCTATCTGTATTGTATATACACAATACATATCTGTGTGTTTGTATATACATATATGTGTATTGAATCACTTGGTATGTTAATGCTTGCATTTATGTTGATAAGTATTAGTCTCTAGTTTTCTTATGTTTTTTGTTTAATATTAAGGATATTGCTGGTTTCAAAGAATGAGTTTAAAAGTCTTCCTGCCTCATCTAATATTTGTGATAAACTATAGAGAATTTGTTACATTTCTTCTTTAAATTGTTTTAGTATTTACTAGTGTTCTTGACTAGTGATTTACTTGTAGTGAGAATTTTAATTACAGGTTAATACGCTTTGAGAAGTACTGGCTGTTCAGAGGATCTAGTTATGATTGGAACAGTTTTGTAATGTTTTATTTTTGAAGAATTTGTAAATTTTGTATGTTGTCTATATGCTCCCTTGACCTTTCCATAGCATTCCCTCATTGACTGTAATTGAGTCTAATATTTTCAAAGATGTCTTTCTTTCATTCCTAATAAATCTGGCTAGAGTTGTTTTTTTTTTTTTTTTTTTTTTGAGATGGAGTCTTACTCTGTCGCCAGGCTGGAGTGCAGTGGCGCAATCTCGGCTCACTGCAACCTCCGTCTGGGTTCAAGTGATTCATCTGCCTCAGCCTCCCGAGTAGCTGGGACCACAGGCGTGTGCCACCACGCCCGGCTAATTTTTGTATTTTTAGTAGAGACGGGGTTTCACCATGGCCAGGATGGTCTCGATCTCTTGACCTCGTGATCCGCCCGCCTCGGCCTCCCAAAGTTCTGGGATTACAGGCACGAGCCACCGTGCCCGGGCAAATCTGGCTAGAGTTCTATCTGTTATATTGACCATTACAAAATAGCTTTTGATTTAATGGAATTTTCTATCATTTGTCCAGTTTATATTTTATTAATTCCTGCTCTTACTTCAGGGACTGAAGATTCTAGTTGGTTGGTAAGTGATCAGGTGAATATGGCAGATGAGGCAAAACTTCATAGCCCAATTAGTTCAACGTTTGAAGAGTTGGTTGTGCAAGGTGCAGTCAGGCATTATCCTGGAGAACTGGGCCCTTTCTGTTGACCGATGCTGGCTGCAGCATTACAGTTTTCAGTGCAGCTCATTGAATTGCTGAGCACATCTCTCAGATGTAATGTTTTCACTGGGATCAGAAAGCTGTAATGTATCAGACCAGCAGCAGACCACCAAACAGTGGCCATGACCTTTTTTTGGTGCAAGTTTGACTTTCAAGAGTGCTCTGGAGCTTCTTCTTGTTCCAACCACTGAGCTGGTCAATGCCGGTTGTCATATAAAATCTATTTTTCTTTTCTTTGTTTCTTTTTATTTTTTAGTTCTGGGGTACATGGGCAAGATGTGCAGGTCTGTTACACAGGTAAACATGTGCCATGGTGGTTTGTTTGCACCTATCAACTCATCACTTAGGTATATAACTTATCTATATAAATGCCTTGAACAAGCTTCTTAAATGATCTCAGTGTCTCAACTTTCTGAAAATAATAGTTAAATTTTAAATACCAAATTTTCCCTCTTTGGGTTGTTGAAAGGAATAAATTGATATAAATCACCTGGTTTGTTGCGCAGTAAACCATAGGCACATAAAGAATACCAGCTTTCAATTACTCAGCCACCGGATTTAAGTTACAATGCATTGACCTGTGCCATGTGCCGAGCACTGAGAGAAAGTGTGATGTGTCCATTGTCTGTGATAGGTTGGGAAAAACATACGGATCAAAATCAAACACAGAGAGAGAGTTGGAACATGCAACCTAACTGAAAGGGTGGGTTTGAGAGGCGCAACTGCAACAAACCTAGGAAAATCAAACAAGAATGAGGATCACAGCATGAGGCCAAAACTGCACCTTAGTTGCTTCTGCCTTTGTGTGACTAAACCTGTAAGTCAGTGTTCAGGAGATCTATTTGGTTCCTATTGAAGGAATGACTAAGAAGTTTTCCTCTTTTAATTTTCAATTAAACTTTATGGGAATGTATAACTTCAGTTAAGGGACCTCATAGGTTTCTGGAATTTAATTTAATATGTTCGAAATGGTAATAATTCAGTGCCTGTACACACCACATGTTAACAATCCATAAAAGCCAATGTGATTTGTATTCCCTTTAGATAACCGGTCTAATTCATAGCTTATAGTTTTTAAAGATAGAGGGCTACTTTTGACAGTTTAATTAAAACTATATTATGTGCATCTTTTACGATAAACACTAAACTAGAATTGGGTATACACTGTGCATTTGTAGAAATTCAATTTTGTAATCAAGTTTCTAATTAAAGAAAACTTCTAAGAAGAGCTTATAAGAAATTAAAGTTTTGAAAAATACAACTTAATGGACTATTCAAATCTCACATTAATAAGCCTGGTGAGTTTTTAAATACATATTATCTATGTTCCTGCACATGACCATTTGGATCATTCTAATTAAATGTAATTACTGAATAATGTGTATAGCTTGACACCATCTGCTAATTCCTGATGTTGATTCACAACTTATTAACATATCTTGAATAAAATCCAGAGGCCGCTAAGGTAAGAAGAGTACTAAAGTCAGCAAAACAAGGGTCATATTTTGGCATTCCACTTTCTTCCGTAATGAAAAAGGTGATTCACTCAGTCTCTTTGGTCGTTTCCATTTTATTTGAAAACAATGATACTAACAAGAATCCCATGCTATTGTAAGACTCAAAAACAAAGTACATATCATGAAATCTGGGTAAAGCATAATTTTAATAATTTTTTTGAATATGCACACGATTTCATCAAGGTATTTGCAAAAAGCAAGCACTACATGCATTGACCTTATATTTCTAATTTAAAGTTTCTCGTGGGTTTAAATGCATTACCCCCAAATTCCTATGTTAAGTCCCAATTCCCAGTACTTCAAATACTTAACTATATTTGGAGATAGGGTCTTTAAAAAGGGTTATTAAGTTAAAATGAAGCATTTAAAGTGGGACCCTCATCCAATATGTTTGGTATCCTTATAAGAAGAAAGACACCAGGGTCTCATTTGCACAGGGAAACAATCATGTTTGCTGCAGAAAACAAGAAATGAAAATCAGAGCTGTAGTTGTAAGACCAATACTTGTTTATACACCTTTACTTATGTAAAAGTGTTCTCCCATCTACTAAGGCTTACCAATATGCATTGTGACTAGCTTCCCTTTAGTCCAGCTTGCCCAGAAAAATACCTGTAATTGTTCATTAAAAGTCATATTTAAGGGTGAATCATCACTATAACAAGAAGCTCTTGCTTTAACTGACGCTGACCTGATGTAAAGTTCGCATGTGCACCTGGGAAAAAACTAATGGAGAGAAAGCTGATTGACAAGCAACAAAAGCACATTTTGTTTTTTTTCTGTCGCTCCTCACCTGTTCGGAATCATGTGAGTGATTGCATCACACTACAAAGGTTAAAGGCAATGCCTTCTTTTTCAGATGTATTTGTTCACTACAATGCTTTTTCAGCATCTTATTTCACTGTGGCTTTCCTGTGCCCGTCACTTTTTCTGCAGTCTTTCACTATCTCAGAATCTGTAAGGCTTTAAGTTCTAACAGGTATAAGCATGGCTAGGTAAAATTAATGATTAACTCTTACTTTTTCTGGCTCCTCCATCAAATATCTAATACTTTTCCTAAGAAGACCTCATAATACTCATTTGATAAATTAAAATAGCTTGGATAGTCATTCAAAAGTACCCATTTTGATAACAAAGCAATTTCATTTTATTTTTGCTCATTTAAATTTTTTCATAGAAAAAGCAACAGATATGTTTTCTAAAAAACTAAACACAAACTCCAGTCACAAAATTCTACAGGTCATTCAGTTATTCCCCAAATCATATTCATAATCTTGCAGAGGATAATGTACAAGCTAAGGTATTGACTGGGAAGAAACACGTAAAATTTACTATAATGGAGTCATTGAGGCAATTTTTAACATAGAGTTTTTTAAATTTTGTTGATGTCTAATATTTTATATATTTATGGAGTGTGTATATTTTTTACATGCATGGAGTATGTAATAATCAAGTCAGTGTATTTGGGGTAGCTATTCCTTTGAGTAATTATCATTTTTATGTGTTGGTAACATTTCAAGCTTAGGACTCTGACCCCTTCCATTGTGTTGACCCTCCTTTGCTAGCACAAGCCACCCTTTCCCTACATGTGAAAAGGTTAAGCTCTCCATGAATGAACACATGCAATGGCCTCTGCTAAGAGAATATGGGCTGCTGACCTTCCTGATCAGCATTTCCCATATCACTTTCCATTGCTTCCAAACTGGAAAAAAAGTGTTAGGCAGCACTGATACCTATGATAATGTGGAAAATAAAAAACAAATACACAATTGAATTAAGAATTGGGGTAAGAAAATATCCAACCAGAATTTTGAAAGTGCCTACTGGCTTCTAAGAAGTATCTAACTATCACCTGCCTGTCATCTGATATAGCGGAATAAACTAAAAACAAACACTTTAGCTTTCAGTAGAAACTAGAAAATATATTTCCATGTAAGAACCTGCTGGGTTTGAAGATAAAACTATTTCACACATATCTCAACAAAAGAAATAATCTCAGGCAAAATATCAAAGTCATAGCTCTGGCAGTAAAACATGGTGTTAGGGTTAATATCACAAAGGTGTGGCTGCAGTGCTCTTTTGTAAGACCTCAAAAAGATTTAAGATGGTGCTTCATAAATCCTCTCAGCTAGACACAAATTTTTTAAAGAATTTTATGAGCATGGCCTGAGACCCTCTCTTCTAGATAAAAGAGCTTCTAAAAGTCTTTAAAGTGTTACCCCTTAGCAACTTGACCCTTACCTTAGCTCAAGGTAGAGAGACCTCTTTCAAAAATATTTGTCAGTATGGCTTCTCTTTAATGAAGTAAATGGTAATTTGATATACAGAAAGTTTACAAATACTTCAAAGAAGTGTATATAGCTTGAAAATAAAGTTAGAAAGTTCAAAATGCAGAGAGATCTTTGAGCCTCCAACTTCCTATAGGCAGGAAGCAGCCCAAACTAAATGGACCATTTTTTAATGGAAAATGTAAAAGTTTAGAGCCCAACAGGCAGAGCTTTGTTGAGGAGAACTAGGGAATGAAACTGGAGAGTAACCAATGGAACAGTGGCAATTGACAACCTGACTGGATTTTAGCATTGGAGTGGACCAGGGCATGCTCCATTTCTTTCACTTGAAAATCCCACTTGCTGTTGTTATTGTTTATTCATTTCTCCTGTACTTGTTTCCCAATTTTAGGTCGTTTATGTGGGGACAGAAAACTTGTCATTCTAGTTCATAAGTCTGCAGATCAGAAGGAGCTCTAACTACCCAGGAAACCTCATTTACACCTTCAACTTATTTAACTAAATGTGTTCTACTGTTGGCTGAAAGTGTAAATTAATATAGCCATTACTAAAAACAATGTGAAGGTTTCTAAAAAGGATAAAATTAGAACTACCTTGTGATCTTGCAATCCCACTTCTGGGTACATATGAAATCAGTATATTGAAAGGATATATCCACTTCCACGTTCACTGAAGCATTAGTCACAAGATACAGAATCAACCTAAGTGTCCATCAAGATGAATGGATAAAGAAGATACACACACACACACACACACACACACACAATTCATCCTTAAAAAGGAAGGAACTCCTGCCATTTGTGAAAACATGGATAAAACTGGAAAACATTATGCCATGAAATTTGTATGTGATCTCACTTATACATGGAATTTAAAGTGTTGAACTCATAGAAGTGGACATTAGAATGAGAGTTACCCAAGGCTGGAGGTGGGGAAAAAAAGGAATGGGGAATTGGTCAAAGGGTAAAAAATTTCACTTAAACAGGAAAAATAAATTTTGAGGTCTATTGCACATGGTGACTATAGACAATAATACTATATTGTGCTTTTCAAAATAAGAGAGCAAATTTAGAATGTTTGTCACAAAAAAAAATGTGATGGATAGATTAATTAGCTTGATTTAATCACTGCACACTGTATACATTATATCAAAGCATCACATTGTACCTCATAAATGTATACAGTTATAATTTGTTGATTAAACATTAATAAAATTAAAATTAAAATTAAATAAATGATGTTCTGAGCTTCATGACTGAGCCTGATGACACAGTAGAGTGAGGCATATGAGGTTTGGGGGTCTGATTATTTTTTATGTGATAGGTTACGAATCTCTGGGAACTAGAAGGTGAACTGTGGCAGCTAATCTCCAAAGATGGTCTGTTTGCAATGACCAACAGAATATGGTGGAATTCACATAATGGCAGTCTTTGCCTTTAAGAGGACTAGCAGCTTCTGTTTCATCTGTCTTGGGACTCTTGATTTTGGAAACTTGTCCTTCACATACAGTCTAGCTACCCTATTAGAGAGACTAACCATGTGCAAAACCCATGCAACCATGTGAAAAGGAGAGCTACTACAATGATGTGATGAAAAGGAGAGACCCAAACACTTCAGCATCTCAGCTGAGCTCCAAGATGACTACAGGCAACTGTTTAAAAGACTTCAAGTGAGGCCACCAAAAGAACTGACCAAGCTGTTACTATCAAACCACAGAACCCTGATAGATCAGGAAATGAATGATATAAATATCCACTCAGTTTAAAGGTAGGTGGTTATACAACAATAGATAATATTTTTTTCTCACTTATTATCTGCCGAGATGATAAACAGAAGTTCCTGAATTTATGTTTTATTTTTGAAGTTACATCAATACTCTTCCCTGACCCTAAATCATCCTAGGTATTATATAGGTATGCACCACATAGTGATTGATGTTTCACTCAGCTGTAGAATATATACATTCTTTTATATGTGTGTATGTGTGTGTGTGTGTGTATATATATATATGAATACATATATATAAATATACATATTTATATATTCTTTTTTATATATTCTATATATATAAAATATATATATTCTTTTACTTTCTTTTTAGACATATATATACATATATGTGTGTGTGTATATATATATTTTCTTTTTAGAGATAAGATACTGCTCTGTCACCTAGTCTGGAGTGCAGTGGGGCAATCATGGTTCACTGCAGTCTCAAACTCCTGTGCTCAAGCAATCCTCTGCCTCAGCCATTCGAGCACTTAGAACTATAGGCAAACAGGTTGCCTGGATAAGTAAAAAAAATTTTTGTGGAGATGTGATTTCACTATGTTGCCTAGGGTGGTTTTGAACTTCTGGCCTCAAGCTATCCGCCCACTTTGGCATCCCATAGCGCTGAAATTGTAGGCATGAGTCACTGAGCCCAGGCAGAAAATACATTTTTTCAAAGAGATATAAAATGTGTTTGTGTTTTAAGCTAAGTGTTCTTTCAAAAGGGCCAAAAAGTTAAAAAAAATTAAAAAGCTTATAAAGTAAAAAAAGTTACAGTAAGTAAAGGTTAACATATTATTGAAGTAAGATTTTTTTTTTAGTGCATTTTAGGTTTTGGGGTACATGTGCAGAACATGCAAGATAGTTGTGTAGGTACACATGTGGCAGTGTGATTTGCTGCCTTCCTCCCCTTCACCCACACCTGGCAAAGAAATGCTTTTTATAGAGTAGCCCAAGTGAACAATGGTTATAAAGTCTAGACTAGTAGACACTCATGCCCTAGACCTTCACTTTCACTTACAATTCACTCAGTGACTTACCCGGAAAAACTTCCAGTCTTGCAAGCTATGTAAGTGCCCTGTAGAGGTGTACCATTTTTTATCTTTTAAAGTGTAGTTTTACTGTACAATTTAGCGTTGTGTTACAATTGTGTACAGAATTCAGTACAGTAACAATGCTATACCGGTTTGTAGCATGGGATAAATAGGCTATATATTATGTGGGTTTGTTTACACATACTTTATGATGTTTGAATAATGAAAAAACTACCTAACAACATGTTTCTCAGAATACATCCCCAATGTTAAGTGATGTATGACTACGTATCATTTCCTCTATGGTAATTAACATTTTTAGGATTAAAGCAAATTTCAAACATGAATAATGCTTTTTACTTCCATTGGATATTTTGAACCTCAGAGACACAGCCTGAATGAGCCAGGTCATTAGGTCAAAGATTTGCTCTGAGTTGCTCTGAGATCATCACCTTTGGCTATAATGTGTAAAAGGGTAATGTGAACATTGTGATGTGATTTCTTGAACATAAAAACGTTTCTTTCTTACCCATCAAAAATATTTTTAGCCTACATTTTTTTTAAAGTTTGAAATATTGGGAATATTTCAGAGCTTTTAATGAATCTAGTTAAAATTTTCTTCCAAAACACTGTGTCATTAATGTTAAATATTAAAACAGGAATGGCAAGTAGGTGTAACTTTATTTCTTCTTTACTTCCATATATGTGACAGACATTATTAACTAACCATGCTCTTCTTTTCTGTTTCGTTTAGACCTCACTTTAGAAACCTTCACAACACATTTTCAGAGCAAATACTATTAATAGATTAGATTTGGCAGTGTAATTAAAAATTAATTTGCCATTCTTACAGTAGAGGTGGTTTCATTGATATCGGCAATAAGAAAATTATGCATGTTGATATTGTTTGGCTTTGTATCCCTCCCCAAATTTCATGTGTAATTTAATTCTCAATGTTGGGAGAGGAACCTGGAGGGAGGTGATTGGATCATCGGGACGGATTTCCCCCTTGCTGTTCTCATTATAGTGATTGAGTTCTCAGGAGATCTAGTTGTTCAAAAGTGTGTTGCACTTTCCCCTTGTCTCTCTTCCCTAACACCATGTGCTTACTTGCCTTTTGCCCGTCTGCCATGATCATAAGTTTGCTAAGGCTTCCCCAGCCATGCCTCCTGTACTGCCTGAAGAACTGTGAGTCAATTAAATCTCTTTTCTTTATATATTAGCCAGTCTCAGGTAGTTCTTTATAACAGTGTAAGAATGGACTAATGTACATTTTACAACAGTATTATTTCATACTGTTTTTGAAATTTCAGCAAATAACACAGAGTAAAATAATTAAGAGACAAGGAAGTAAGGACACGAAAGAATTATACCTTAAGCAACAATATTGTTGTCTCCATTGTGCTCTGATACCTTGGGACAGAATAAAATTTGAGCAAAAAGTTTAATTAGAAGGTATTACAAAAAAAATCTTAAGATTAGTCAATAGTTTTGTTATTTTAGTTAAAAATAGTGTATTCTAATGATATTAATATATAATAACATTACCAAGATATAGATAGGAACTAAAGAAATTTTACTCCAATATAGAGAAGAAAACTGGAATGAGGTAAAAACATTAAGTATGTTTATGTGATGATCACATATCACAAAAATAGCAATGCTTTCAAATTAATTTGCTCTGTTAATGTGATTATAAAATAATAATGACTATTGAGTACCTAATATGTAATCCTAATCATTTTCTGGAGTAATCATGAATTATCGGTGTTTTATCCAGCTATATTTACTAAGATATTTTAATACAGACATAGTAATAGGCAGAGAACAATGCAGGTTAGACAACCTAAAAAAAGACCTTCGATGATAAATACATCAGTTCATATATATAGGGAAAGTCTGGGTTATTTGAAAGGTGGCACAGGAATAATTGGTTAAGTATTGTGAAAATACTCTTATATTTATACCTGGAATTCCATACAAAGCAATGCCAATATATACTTAAAACAACAAAGATCATAAAATGTAAAAAGGAACATATGAGAAAATTTATAGATAATTTTAGGGTTCACTCCATATTTTATAAGTAAAAACAGACATGCTTACTTCAGTGTTAAGCACATTTCATTAAGTCTGTCAGTTCACAACAACTCTCTTTTCTCTTGTAAGTGCCTTTCTGACTGAGTTCACAGAGATGGTAACTTAGCCACTTTTTAAAAGAATGATATATTCCTCAAATAATATGTTTTTAGGGAATCTGTTTCTAGGAAAGTACTTGGAAAATATAGAGAATGATAACTATTTGCTGATTAGTGCCTCACTAAGCAGGAATTAGTTCACATTCTCCCAGGAATAGGAAAGTTAATTCAGAGCCTGTTGATCACTTTCTTCTTATAGCTAGAACACGCAAAGATCATGAACAGGCCAAACACTTCCCTGAAAACTGAAGAGATACTTCATCCTCAAAGGTAAAGAAAATGACAAGAGAAAATTCAGGGTCAGGCGCGATGGCTCACGCCTATAATCCCAGCACTTTGGGAGGCCAAGGCGGGTGGATCATGAGGTCAACAGATCAAGACCATCCTGGTCAACATGGTGAAACCCTGTCTCTACTGAAAATACAAAAATTAGCTGGGCTTGGTGGCGTACATCTGTAGTCCCAGCTACTCAGGAGGCTGAGGCAGAATTGCTTGAACCCAGGAGGCGGAGGTTGCGGTGAGCCGAGATTGCGTCATTGCACTCCAGCCTGGGTAACAAGAGCGAAACTCCGTCTCAAAAGAAAAAAAAATGGAAAGAAAATTCAGAACTAGAGGTTTAAATATTCACATATGGAGAAATTACTTTAAAAATGTAGTGTATTTATTAAATATATTACTGTTCATTCAATAAAGAGAATATTCTCAAAACAATTAAACATCAAGTTGGAAAAAATTTCCATTGTGTAAAAGAAAATCTAAGGACAAAAGAACAACACACAATTGTTTATTTTTATGATTGATTTAGTAATTAGAGTTCAATGAAAACCGTGGTATGTTATTGAATCAGAAGCAGTCTTTGGTTGGATAAGTGAAAAAGTAACTTATACTTGGAAATATAAACTTTCAATTTTACAAACACACACACACACACACACACACACCCCTTTGAAGCTACACTGAAGCCACATACTGATTCACTAATTATAATAGAATATCATGTCTTTTTCAAAAATAAAACGTTTATTTGAATAAAAAATATAATGTCTATCATCTTGGCTAAGTTTTTCTTGCATTTTGCTGATCAGAATCCCATATCATTTCCCCACATAAACGGCAATCATAATACATATCCTACAACATAGAGTTTGGCATTGAAAATATACCATTAAATTAAAGTTACTTGCAAAGTATAGAGGAATCACCCAGGTGTTTATGGTTGCTCTCCTTAACCATTTCCTAAAATTAATGCACCAAGTTTTTATACAAACCTTTTTGGAGAACATTTCATTGAACTTTTATAAAAATCATTCCTTCTTTTCATGGGCATATTTTACTTTTGACATAATAGCAAATTAAACTAGATACTTGTATTAGTAAGTATAATTTTTATTAAAAATGCCTTTCACTTTATAAACAAACATAGCTACCTTTGGAACATAGTCAGGTTGTGGAACAGCAGTGTTCAGGTTACTGTAGCACACTAGCCATGAGTGTACCATGTTTAGCATACTCGTCGTCAAGTGGAGTAGCTGAGAGCATTGAGGTAGGAAACTCACAGGACTTGTTTTTGGTCACAACCCTGCTGACCAAAACGGGATCTGGTTTCAGGAAGGACAAAGTGAAGAGACAGGAACCAGGAGATGGTTAAAAAAAAAAAAAAAAAAAAAGCCATTCCTAGCTGTCCTCATTGCTCATTAGCATAAGACACTCCCACCAGCTCCATGGCACTTTACAAATTCTATAGCAGTGACCCAGAAGTTACCATCTTCTTCCATGGCAATAACCAGGAAGTTACCACTAATCTTCTAAATATCTGCCTACCAACCCCTTTTTCTGCTAAAATTTTCTATTCTGTAAGTGAACACAGAATAGGATGAACTATTCAGCAAGGAATTTTCTTCTTATTTCTGAAAGCTTACTGCTAGTTGGACCTTATGAGGGTAACTTTCCTGGAAAGTTCTAAATAAACTACCCCTCAATTTGCATGGGCCTGCCCCGTAATTTGCATGTAGTTGAAAGTTAGTATATGTAAATATAAATACAGTTACTAAGAGTCCATACTTTGCAGATACTGGAACCACTACCTATGAGTTAGCTCTGCTCTTCAAGGAGCAGTTCCATTCAATAAAGTATTGCTATCACCATGGGCTCATCTTTGAATTCTTTCCTGGGTGAAGCTGAGAATTCTCCCTAGCTAAGCTTCAATTTTGAGGCTTGCCTGCCCTGCATCAGTATCAGGTAACCTCTCTAACAGTTAGGATGGCTCTAATAGGAGAAATACAACACTGCAAAGCCAAAGCCATTTGTCTGTTTATCGCCCACCAAACGCACACTGTTCAGGAATGCAGACTTAACTGTGTAACACTAGGCTTCTAAATGAACTATAAACTCAGTAGAGTATAAGGAAGAAATGACTTCAGGAATAGTTATGAGGCAGGATAATAGGGTCTGGAGGCAGCAAACCTAAGGCAGTCTCATGCTGACTGGATATAAGAGGCTGCTCCTTTTTCAAACTCTCCTTTTGCTGCCTGGTAGTTGCTGCCAGGCAATTGGAAAATCATAGTACCTCTGATTGGTTCCCTCCTGCAACCAATCAGACTGGTCGTGGGCCTACTCTTCCCTTCTGGCAACCAATCAGATTGGTCATGGGCCACTAGAGTGAACCAATGGGAAACCTCTAGAGGGTATTTAAACCCCAGAAATTCTGTAACTCATGCCCTTGAGCCCCTTGCTGGAGCCCACATCCAACATGTGGTGCATACTCTCATTTAAAATAAATCTCTGCTTTGGTTGCCTTACTTGTGCATTTCATCCAATTCTTTGTTCAAAACACCAAGAATCTGAACAACTACCCTCACCCAGTAACAGTTTTTAAAAATTTTATATTGCATCCATACTGTATATATAGAAAATGTGTGGAACATAATTGCACAGTTTCACAAATATTATAAAATGAAAGGCATGTAATGATTCCATGGGTCAAGAAATTCCTATCACAACCTTACCAACACAATGCCTCCCTCCCGACAGAGTTTACCACTGTCCTGATCTTGAGGATCATTTGGGCTTTCCTTTTTTAAAGCTACTTTCCATAACTTTTTATTACAAGTTTGAATAACATAATTTACTTTTTCCTGTTTTTAACATTTATAAACATGGAATTAGTGCATCTTCTTTTAATCTTTATGTATGTCAGACCCAAATGGCCACATGTAGTGTAGTGGTACTAGACCTTCTTGGCATTTTTTTTTTTTTTTTTTGAGACACAGTTTTACTCTTTTTGCCCAGGCTGGAACGCAGTGGTGCAATCTCAGCTCACTGCAACCTACACTGCCTGGGTTAAAGTGAATCTCCTGCCTCGGCCTTTCGAGTAGCTGGGATTACAGGCATGTATCACTATGCCCAGCTAATTTTGTTTATTTAGTAGAGATGAGATTTCATCATGTTGGCCAGGCTGGTCTCGAACTCCTGACCTCAGGTGATCCGCTCACCTCAGCCTCCCAAGGTGCTGGGATTACAGGCATGAGACATCAGGCCCAGCTGGCATTTGCTTTAGAATATGCACATACTTACTGACTATTATTTTCATATATAGAGCTATGGAATAAACATGAAACAACAGAAGTCCCCTTCAACTGTTGCTTTTATTAATTTTTTGAGACATGCTCATATAAATACAAATAAACATATTAACTAAATAAAATAAATTTTAATATGATTCTGTGAACGTCCTCACCTTCCCATTTCAACTGTTCATTAAACTTATGAAACTTAATGTTTCTTATGCCTAATAATAAACAATACAAAAGAAGATGATTATGTGGCTAATAAATAACTAATCATTTAAACAATCAATGTAAGATCAAGAATTTAAAAAAACAAATTTATAGATATTACCAGTATTAATGTAACTCTGCATTTGTATGCTCAGGAGTAGCCTAATCTCAAAGTATTTTGAAAATTTTACTTTATAACTAACAGTTTACATATGTACACACTAAAAACATGTTTACTCTATGTAAACATGTATTTTAACTATAAGATTAAAATTTTACAAATGTCAAAATATAAATGAAATCATAACCCTTAATTAATATTGATAATTTCTACAATATGTATAAATGTTTACAATTCTTACTTGTTTTACATATTAGAGACTTTTTAAAACTATGCAACATTATTGTGAATTATTTAACATGATTTATTTGCCTAAGGATTTTATTAACCCAGCTTGAATTTAACCTTTACCTAATTATAAAATATTTAAATGATTGAACTTTATTGGTGTGACAAGCATTTATAATTCTGAATTTAAGACACATCAACCTTTCACATAGATTGCTGAACTTTATTAATTCAGAGATGAAATTTTTAACTAAATACAAACTACTGAAAATGATCGTGCCAGTGCGTGCCTATCAATATTTATTAGTTTTTGAAACAAAATGTTTTATTAATAGACTGCCTCTGTAGCATATAGAAACCAGACTCAATATATGAATCAAGTTATGCAAATGGAAAAGAAAACATGTCTTAAAATTTGTCTATGAACTATTTAGCCACACTTTTTATTTTTTGATAATGTTATAGATATGAATAGGTGAAATTGGAAATTTGGGATTGGAGCTGGAGCAATTTAGAATTCTGAATTTCACAATTAAAAACTGAGATTAATCTAAAAAGTTAAGTTCAAAATGCCTTATGATTACTTACCAAACAACTTAATGCAGTACAAAAATTGCAGGTTTAGCATCTTTAATTTCAAAAGTTAAGTCCTAAAGTGCTTTAGAATCACTTAAATTTCACCTCACTCTTGGCTCTAGTTCTCGAAAGTATATTACAAACCAACCCCTGCATTTCTTATGAAGCAAGATAAAAGAGTGCCTAGTCAGTTATTTTGTAAAAATGATTATAACTACTTCAAAATATAACGCCTCCTTAGGAAGTAAGTTTTAAAATAATTGTAATCAAACACATCTTATTATTTTTACTAAATCTGAGAAATATAAATTATTTTGCAAAGTTAAGTCACATAGAACTACTACATCTAAGTAAAATAATTGTAATCAGACACATCTTAAATTACTAATTTTACTAAATCTGAGAAATATAAATTATTTTGCCGGTAAATTTATAAATATAAATTATTTTGATGGTTAAGTCACATAGAACTACTACATCTAAGTTGTTATTAAGACTTTCTTAGTAAAGTTCAATTGATCATTTTGTGAAACTATAGCAGGGAGAGTCTGGCTAATTATTGCCACGCTGAACAAATACACAGCTAGACAAAAATGAAGTACTAAATTCATATTAGTAAAATTATATAAAAATTTATCTCCAAATGATAAGAAAATTCATGAATAAAAGGCATACCTACATATAAACACATTATAGAAAAATTACAGCCAGGATTAAAATAAATGAGAGTTTTAACCTTTTGGTATTCTTCAGTTTTACAGTAGAGAGATGCCTCACTATTCAATTGATAACTTTTTTTTAAATTTTTCAATATCTTAATTCTACATTCCATAAAACTTATCATAAATGTCCACATACCTTATCTACTCTTCTTCAACACCGGTTAGTTCATCATTCTGCACATTTTAACATACTCTACGAAGTATTGTTTATAATGTCAAAAATTCAGAAAACCCTATAATCGGACAGTATGGGACCACGAAACGCTGTAATACTAATTCTATTAATTACTCAATTTGAAAACTGTTCATGATGCATTGCTAATTTTATAATTTAGGTTTACATAACCAGAGGAGTATGTTAACTATTATTCTAATTTGGGACTATGTTACTATGTGTTAGGGTGTACATAGTAAAAGATATAAGTATACAGACATTACACAGTTAACAATGAATATTTTTGGGATAAAATTTTATTTTACTCTTTGTAAGTTTCTCTACTGTTGATTTGTCATTAATATGTATTAATTTTAGGGTAAAAACACAAAGGTAATTTTATTTTTAAAAATTTCTGGCTGGGCGCAGTGGCTCATGCCTGTAATCCCAGCACTTTGGGAGGCTGTAGCAGGTCGATCACCTGAGGTCAGGAGTTCAAGACCAACCTGACCAACATAGAGAAACCCCGTTTCTACCAAAAATACAAAAATTAGCCGGGTGTTGTGGTGCACACCTATAATCCCAGCTACTTGGGAAGCTGAAGCAGGAGAATTGCTTCAACCTCCGCTGGGAGGCGGAGGTTGCAGTGAGCTGATATACCACTGCACTCCAACCTGGGCAACAAAAACAAAACTCCATCTCAAAAAAAAAAAAAATTGGGGGGGGGAGATATTTTTAATTATAATTTCTAGTATGTTGATTTAAACATTATAAACTCTGTCACACATGCACAAAATGTTCTTTAAATAAATAAAAGTAATGCCTAATATATGGCTTCAATTCCACTAGCTTTCAGATTTTATTTAAAAACATGTAAAAATGTTTGAATCTACATTCTCAATATGGTACATGAATTTTCTTTCTTAATTTTAATTTATTTACCCATTTATTTTGAGTTATATTTAGCTTTCCCTCTACAAAACTCATTCATTTTTGTTATTCTATGACTTCTATTCTCATGAGAAAAAAAAATTGTATTTAATTTGTAAAATAATTTTGCTATAGTCTCCCATTTTTTTCTAGTATAAATCAATTCTATGGGAAAAGGTTAGTGACGGCTTTGCTAACTTTAAGAGTCTATATATTTAATTGGTTGGGTTAATAAAATAAAATCAGAAAATCTGTACTTATGGTTAATGTACAAGTAAGCATTTGTTCTAACAGTAAAAGAAAAGTCACTGTATCATATAAAGCTTTGAAATAAAGGGTTATATTTAATAAAGGATAAATAATAAAAAGTCTAAGTAAAATTCAAGAAAGCTTCTGGCAGACAGACAGAAAATTCCATTTTATTGTGAAGAGTGGTAAATCATGCATTGCCCTAAACTGAGTAGGTTTTGTTTTGTTTTGTTATTTTAAGCTCTGTCACCCAGGCTGGAGTGCAGTGGCATGATCTCAGCTGACTGCAACCTGTGCCTAACAGGTACAAGTGATTCTCCTGCCTCAGCCTCTGAGTGTTGGGGATTATAGGAGCCCACCACAGTGCCCAGCTAATTTTTGTATTTTCAGTAGAGACAGGGTTTCATCATGTTTGCCAGTCTGGTCTTGAACTCCTGACCTTAGGTAATCCACCTGCCTCGGCCTCCCAAAGTGCTGAGATTACAGATGCGAGCCACCGTGCCTGGACCATAAACTGAGTTTTAGAACACTTTGCCTGGATTACCTTTATAATCAGCATTTGTAAGTTTGTTATCATCTTCCATATTTGGCTCAATATTTCTGTTCGTTGTTGTTACTGGTATTTTCCTAAAAGGCATTTGTGACCTAAATCTCTCAAATTATCCTCAGTAAGTATTGTTGAATCTTGTGGCCTACATTTTGACTACGGTTTTCGCAAAGACAATTTACGACCTAACTTTATATTTGTCTTAAATACCTTAATTTTCTTAGTGTATTTATAATTTTCTTGCAATTCTTTCTTATATGACTACTGTTATCCTCTCCCCCTCCCTTTTATTTCTAACATTTAATTTGTCATCTCATTACATTCTCCTCTTTGAACTTTCTGCTTCTACTTGATAAAAGTCACATCTTCTTGCATTCTGTTGAGAACAGAAACTGTGCCATGGAATTTTCTACTTGATGCTACAGTGAGGAGTTTTTAGAAGTATGCATTTTTTAAGACTTTAAGATATTTTTTGTTTCCCATTGCTGCAATTTTTAATGACTTATTTATATTTTCTCTTTACTCTTTTTGTTATTTGGCAAAATTTGCTCGTGTTTGACAGCTGGTAAGGGTATGAATTGACTTTTGCCCTTCTGAAGCACTCAGATCTCTTTCAGAGACCTAGAATTAAAAGCAGATTAACTGACATTGGTTTATTCCTCTATTTCCACTTTAGAGTGAGCTTTTACCTAGGACAACTTTGTTACCTTTTGTTAGCAAATCCAAGATTTCTGACAGTCTGACATTATTTTTGGAGTATTTTCAGATTCCAGTATTTTTTAAGGTCCTGTAGGTCTCTTCCATTAATTAAAATGTTTAAAATAAAGAAACATATTTATCATAATGCAAATAATTATTAATATTCCAGTTTATTTTCTGATAGCTACATTTCCTGAGTAAATGTGGGATAAGAGGATAATGGCAAAGGAGCACTCAGGCATTCTCAAGAAGCACCAGCCTCAGAGTATAGTGATCTATGCTCAGAACTTGAACCTAGAATGCAGGAAAAGTTAAGGGTAAGCATAAGGGTGGAAAGCAGATCTGGTGAAAATAATCAACATTTTTGAAAAAGCAAGGATGTCTTTTTGGGTTGTATTACAGTAAGTTTCAAGACTGTTTCATTTCTGTTTGGATCTATCAGTCCTGCTTTACAATTGCTCCAGGATTCTGATTATGGGATTGCCAGATTTTACAAGGGTTTTCAGTCTTTACACATATTTAAGGATAATATGTGACATCATATTTGGTGAATGTGAAACAATATTAGGAACTACTAGTCTCGTGAATAAACATTTCTTTTAAATAAATAACCTTTTAAATAAACTTTATTTTAGAGGTTTTAGAATAATTGTGAAAATATTATACAGACTTCCTGCATACCCCATACCTGTATTTCATTATTATTATCTTCCATTAGAATGGTATATTTGTTAGAATTAATGAACAAATATTGGTATTTTATTATTAATAAAAATTCGTACTTTAACAGATTTTCTTTATCACTTTTTCTATCCCAGAATCTAGTCCAGGAAATAATAATACACTTATTAGTCATTTCCCCCTAGACTTCTCTTGGGTGTGAAACATTTTTTGTTTTTGATGATTAATATGGTCTGGCTCTGTCCCCATACTAACTCATCTTGAAGTGTAGTTCTCACAATCCCCACTTGTTGTGGCTGGGACCAGGTGGAGATAACTGAATCATGGGGGCAGTTTCCCTCATCCTGTTCTCATGATAGTGAGTTAGTTCTTACAAGATCTGATGGTTTTATATGGGGCCTCCCCCTTCACTGGGCACTCATTCTTCCTACTCCCACCCTGTGAAGAAGGGTGTGTTTACTTCCTCTTTTCCTGAGGCCTCCCCAGCGATGCTGAACTATGAGTCAATTAAACCTGTTTCTTTTATAAATTACACAGTCCCAGATTTGTCTTTATTAGCAGCACAAGAATGAAATAAGACAATGATCTTGATAGTTTAAAGGAGTACTAGTCAGGTATTTTGTACAGTATCCCCTAATTGGGATTTGCTTACTGTTTATCTCATGATGATACAGGGTTCATGTTACTAGAAGAATATCACAGAGGTCAAGTGTCATTCTCATCACATCATATCAAAGGTGCATACCATCATTATGACCTATACCTATAGATGTTAACCTTGATCACTGGTTTAAGCTGGTGTTTGTTAGATTTCTCCCCTGCAAAGTCAACTTTTCATTTCTCCCTTTTCATATTGTAGTTTTAAGACAAAAGTCATCATAAGCAGCTCACACACAGTGGGAAATTATGCTCTACCTCCTTAAAGGTGGAGTATCTACATAAAGCATTTGAAAAATTTTCACATAGGGAATTTGTATGTGTTTCTTCATTTATTTACTTATATCAGTATTGCTTCATAGGTATTGATTTTATATATTGGGTTATAATCCAATACTACTTACCTATTTTCTTTCTCAATTGTTTCATCTCTAGTCATTGAATGTCTGTTCAGTTAGGTCTTGAATCCCTGTGACACACAACCAAGCTTTTCTTTTTCCACTCTCCTACCTTCCGTCGGTCCAAGATGCTAGACTTAACTTGCAAAATTCCTGTCTCAGTCCTAGAATTAAAGATTCCTGGGAGGGGTCCTGATTCCTTTTACTGGAGAATGGTATTTTAAACTATAGGCATGAGATATAGCCATTATTTGTAATATATTATTGCTTCTATGCCCTCTCAGGAGACAGAGCACAAGAAATATGTATGTTGCTAATCTAGGAACTGATATCCTCACCCCCACCCCCACACATCTATTTCTATATGTCAGTATATATATATATATATATATATATATATATATATATATATATATATATATAACTAAATGTTAGTTCATATTGATGTCTCTAACTTTAATACATTACTACATGGGACATTCTAGGCTACCCATCGTAGTTAGAGTAACCTCTTGCCCCAACAGTGAAAAACATGGTTCCCATTATTAGTCATTCTTCTATTTTCAGTTCTAGATACATGTGCAGTGGCTTAAGAAATGTTAATTTATACCACCATGGAAGACACCTTTATTAATAACAGTACAATGGCTATACATACTTATTTTATCCTTAGTTTTATGAACCCCACTCATTTCAAAAGTATTTAGGTCAGCAGCTTATTTCTAACCTCTTCAGTGATGTCCTTTTATGCATTCATAATACATTTAGATTGCTTTATAGCATTCCACATTCTAACATGTGATTTCTAACCTCCTAGATAATTAGTTTAAAATTTGCACATATTAAGGTTTACTTAAAGTTACAAAGTCTTTGATGCTTTAAAGTTCTGGGGTTTTTGACAAGTGCTTAATGTCTTGCATGTACCCTGATTGTATCTTACAGTATAGTTCCACTGCTCTAGAAAAATACCCCATGCTTCACCTATTTCTCCTACTCACTACCCCTGAGTTCCTGGAAGAGATAATTTGTTTATTGTCTTTTTTGTTTTTTCCAGAATTTCATCTAATTGGAATTGTTAAATATGTATCTTTCACAGACTGTCTTCTTTCATTTAGTAGTATGCATTTTATGTTTCATCCATATCTTTTTGTGGGTCAATAACTCTTTTTGTTATCAATAAATAATATTATATTGTATAAATGTACCACAGATTGTTTATTCATTTACTTATTAAATAACATCTTGATTGGTTCCAGTTGTTCTCCACGATGAGTAAAAAACTACAGTAATATGTGTGCAGGTTTTGGGGTAAACATAAATATTCAAATCAGTTGAGTAAAAACCAAAGAGTGCAATTGCTAGACTGTATGGTGTAACTATTTTTAGCTTTATAAGAAACTGCCATACTGTCTTCCTAAGAGGCTGTACCATTTTGCATTTCCACTAGCAATGATGAGACTTCCTATTGCTTTATAGTCCCACCAGCAGTTGGATTGTCATTTCTTTTTAATTTTAGCTATTCTAAAGCCATCTAGTAGTATCTTATTATTGTTTTATTTGCAATTCCCTAATAACAATAATGTTGAGTGTCCCCTCATAAGCTTATGTGCCATTTGATATCTTTAATTAACCATCTCTTCAAGTCTTTTGTATATATGTATTTCATAACATTCTTTTATTTGGTTTTATAGGAAATTTAAAGTAGTTTTTTCTAGTTTGTGAAGAAAATCAATGGTAGCCTGATGGGGATAACATTGAATCTAAAAATTACTTTGGGCACTATGGTCATTTTCACTCTATTGATTCTTCCTATCCATGAGCATGGAATGTTTTTCCAACTGTTTGTGTCTTCTCTTATTTCCTTGAGCAGTGGTTTGTCGTTCTCCTTGAAGAGGTCCCTCACATCCCTTGTAAGTTGTATTCCTAGGTATTTTATTCTCTTTGTAGCAATTGTGAATGAGAGTTCACTCATGATTTGGCTCTCTGTTTGTCTGTTATTGGTGTATAGGAATACTTGTGATTTTTGCACATTGATTTTGTATCCTGAGACTGCTGGAGATGCTTACAAGCTTAAGGAGATTTTAGGGTGTGATGATGAGGTTTTCTAAATATACAATCATATCATCTGCAAAGAGAAACAATTTGACTTCCTTCCTTCCTATTTGATTACCTTTATTTCTTTCTCTTGCCAGATTGCCCTGGCGGAACTTCCAATACTGTCCTGAATAGGAGTCGTGAGAGAGAGCATCCTTGTCTTGCACTGGTTTTTCAAAGGAAATGCTTCCAGCTTTTGCCCATTTATTATGACATTGGCTGTGTGTCATAAATAGTTCTTATTATTTGAGATATGTTCCATTAATACCTAGTTTATTGAGAGTTTTTAGCATGAAGGGGTGTTGAATTTTTGTCAAAGGCCTTTTTCTGCAGCTATAAAGATAATCATGTGGTTTTTGTCATTGGTTCTGTTTATGTGATGAATTACGCTTATTGATTTGCATATGTTGAATCAGCCTTGCATCCCAGGGATGAAGCCAACTTGATTGCGGTGGATAAGCTTTTTCATGTGCCAGTGAATTCCATTTGCTAGTATTCTACTGAGGATTTTCACATTGATGTTTATCAGGAATATTGGCCTGAAAATTTCTTTTTTAGTTGTGTCTCTGCCAGGTTTTGGTATCAGGATGATGCTGGCCTCATTAAATAAGTTAGGGAGGAGTCCCTCTTTTTGTATTGTTTGGAATAGTTTCAGAACGAATGGTACCAGCTCCTGTTTGTACCTCTGGTAGAATTCAGCTGTGAATCTGTCTGGTCCTGGACTTTTGTTGGTTGGTAGGCTATTAATTACTGCCTCAACTTCAAACTTGTTATTGGTCTATTCAGGGATTAGACTTCTTCCTGGTTTATTCTGGGGAGGGTGTATATGTCCCGGAATTTATCCATTTCATCTAGATTCTCTAACTTATGTCCATAGAAGTGTTTATGGTATTCTCTGACGGTAGTTTGTATTTCTGTGAGATCAGTGGTGATAGTCTCTTTATCGTTTTCTATTGTGTCTGTTTGGCTATTCTATAGCTGAGATGATTTAAGCAAAAAGAGCAGAGCTGGAGGCATCATGCTACCTAACTTCAAATGATACTACAAGCCTACAGTAACCAAAACAGCATGGTACTGGGTACCAAAACAGATATATAGATCACCAATGGAACAGAACAAGACCTCAGAAATAACGCCATACACCTACATCCATCTGATCTTTGACAAACCTGACAAAAACAAGCAACGTGGAAAGGATTCCCTATTTAATAAATGGTGTTGGGAAAACTGGCTAGACATACGTAGAAAACTGAAACTGGAACCCTTCCTTATACCTTATATAAAAATTAACTCAATATGGATTAAAGACTTAAATATAAGACCTAAAACCATAAAAACCCTGGAAGAAAACCTAGGTAATACCATTCAGAATATAGGCATAAGCAAAGACTTCATGACTAAAACACTAAAGGCAATGGCAACAAAAGCCAAAATTGACAAATGCATTCTAATTTAACTAAAGAGCTTCTGAACAGCAAAAGAAACTATCATCAGAGTGAACAGGCTACCTACAGAATGGGAGAAAATTTTTGCAATCTATCCATCTGACAAAGTGCTAACATCCAGAATCTACAAAGAACTTAAATAAATTTACAAGAAAAAAAACAACCCCATAAAAAAGTGGGCAAAGGATGTGAACAGACACTTCTCAAAAGAAGACATTTATGTGGCCAACAAACATGAACAAATGTTATCACTGGTCATTAGAGAAATGTAAATCAAAACCACAACGAGATACCATCTCATCGCAGTTAGAATGGCAATCACTAAAAACAGAGGCTAGAGATGATATGGAGAAATAGGAACGCTTTTACATAGTTGGTGAGAGTGTAAATTAGTTCAATCATTGTGGAAGATGGTGTGGCAAGTCCTCAAGGATCTAGAACCAGAAATACCATTTGACTCACCAAGCCCATTACTGGGTATATATCCACAGGATTATAAATCATTCTGCTATGAAAACACAGGCACACATATGTTTATTGTAGCACTATTCACTTCTTGGAAACAACCCAAATGCCCATCAATGTTAGACTGGATATAGAAAATGTGGCACATGGAGTACTATGCAGCCAAAAAAAAAAAAAAAAGAATGAGTTACTGTCCTTTGCAGGGACAGGAATTAAGCTGGATACCATCATTCTCAGCAAACTAACACAGGAACAAAAAACCAAATACCACATGTTCTCACTCATAAGTAGGAGTAGAACAATGATAACACATGGACACAGGAAGGAGAACATCATACACCAGGGCCTGTCAGCGTGTTGGGGTATAGAAGAGGGATAGCATTAGGAGAAATACCTAACATAGATGAGAGGTTGATGGGTAGAGCAAACTACCACCATGGCACATGTATACCTACATAACAAACCTGCACATTCTGCACATGTATCTCAGAACTTAAAGTATTATAAAAAAATGTTTAAAAATTCTCCTATTTGTTGATCCTTGCTAAGACTCAGTCTTTGGTTTTATTGACTTTCTGTATTATCTTTTGAGTCTCTATTTAATTTTCTTCTCTAATATCTATAATATCCCTCTGCTTGCTTTAGATTTAATTTGCTCTTCCTTTTCCACATCTTACGGTAAAGTTTAAGTTATTGATTTGAGATTTCTTCTGCTTAAATATAGACACTTGTATCTTTAAATTAAAGTATCAGAAATTTAAAGTGGGGTTTAGATAGGCTCCATTTAATTTTGGTATGGTGTGTCTTCATTTTTATTAATCTCAAAGTATTTTCTTATTTCCCTTTAACTTTTAAAAATTCATTGACTACTTAGGATTGTGAGGGTTTTTTTTCATTTCTAATTTTTTAAAAAAGTTTTAGTTTCCCAAACTTTATTTTGTTATTTATTTCTAATTTCATTCCATTGTAGTTAGAGAACAAATTTTGTATTATTTTTATTAAGTTAGTGAAGGTTGTTTAATGACCTAACATACAGTATTTTTTGAAGAATATTTTAACTTTTGAGCTCTTGAAAATAATGTACATCCCACTATTGTTGAGCAGAGTGTTCTTTTCCTTTAACATTTTTTGTTTTATTTATTTATTTATTTTTTATTGCATTTTAGGTTTTGGGGTACATATGCAGAACATGCAAGATAGTTGCATAGGTACACACATGGCAGTGTGTTTTGCTGCCTTCCTCCCCTTCACCCACATTTGGCATTTCTCCCCTTGCTATCCCTCCCCAGCTCTCCACCCCCACTGTCCCTCCCCTATTCCCCCCAATAGACCCCAGTGTGTAGTACTCCCTTCCCTGTGTCCATGTGTTCTCATTTTTTATCACCCGCCTATGAGTGAGAATATGCAGTGTTTCATTTTCTGGTCCTGTATCAGTTTGCTGAGAATGATGTTCTCCAGATTCATCCCTATCCCTACAAATGACACAAACTCATCATTTCTGATTGCTGCATAATATTCCATGGTGTATATGTGCCACATTTTCCCAGTCCAGTCTATCATCGATGGGCGTTTGGGTTGGTTCTAGGTCTTTGCTATTGTATAACAGTGCTGCAATGAACATTCGTGTGCATGTTTCCTTATAGTAGAACAATTTATAGTCCTTTGGATATATATACCCACTAATAGGATTGCTGGGTCAAATGGAATTTCTATTTCTAAGGCCTTGAGGAATCGCCACACTGTCTTCCACAATGGTTGAACTAATTTACACTCCCACCAACAGTGTAAAAGTGTTCCTATTTCTCCACATCCTCTCCAGCATCTGTTGTCTCCAGATTTTTTAATGATCGCCATTCTAACTGGCACAAGATGGTATCTCAATGTAGTTTTGATTTGCATTTCTCTAATGACAAGTGATGATGAGCATTTTTTCATGTTTGTTGGCCTCATATATGTCTTCTTTTGTAAAGTGTCTGTTCATTTCCTTGCCCATTCTTGAATGGGCTTGTTTGTTTTTTCCTGTAAATCTGTTTGAGTTCTTTGTAAATTCTGGATATCAGCCCTTTGTCAGATGGGTAAACTGCAAAAATTTTTTCCCATTCTGTTGGTTGACGATTCACTCTAGTGACTGTTTCTTTTGCCGTGCAGAAGCTATGGAGTTTGATTAGGTCCCATTTGTCTATTTTGGCTTTTGTTGCCAATGCTTTTGGTGTTTTGGTCACGAAGTCCTTGCCTACTCCTATATCCTGAATGGTTTTGCCTAGATTTTCTTCTAGGGTTTTTATGGTGCCAGATCTTATGTTTAAGTCTTTAATCCATCTGGAGTTAATTTTGGTGTAAGATGTCAGGAAGGGGTCCAGTTTCTGCTTTCTGCACATGGCTAGCCAGTTTTCCCAACACCATTTTTTAAACAGGGAATCCTTTTCCCATTGCTTGTTTTCGTCAGGTTTATCAAACATTGTATGGTTGTAGATATGTTGTGTTGCCTCTGATACCTCTGTTCTGTTTTATTGGTCTATATCTCTGTTTTGGTACCAGTACCATGCTGTTTTGATTACTGTAGCCTTGTAGTATAGTTCAAAGCATACTACAAGAGCAGAGTGTTCTATAGATGTCTATTACTCTAGTTAGTTTCTAGTAGTAAATACTTTACTTAATTTTGATATCTTTCTTGGTTCTATGTATTATTGAAAGTAGGGTTCACTGAAGCTTCTGTCTATTATTGTCAACTTGTTTATTTTTCTCTTTAGTTGTCAATTTTTACTTAATCATATTTGAGGGATCTGTTGTTAGTTGTATATGTGCTTATAATTGTTAACCCATTCTGATATATTTACTCTTTTGTTATAAAATGTCATTTCTAGTGACTTTTAAGTATATTTTGTCTTGCATTAATATAACCACTCTACCTTTCTGTAGATGGTGTTTGCATGATTTACCTCTTTCATTCTTTTGAGATTTACTTTACATTTCATCTATTTGCATCTTGAATTTTAATTTTATCTCTAGTACAGAGTTAATAGTTGGACCTTTGTTTTTATTTCAGTCTGAAAATTACTACCTTTTGATAGGATTATTTAATCCATTCACATTTGAAGTTATTGATACAGCTGTGTCACATCTGTCATTTTACTTTTTATTCTTTATATGTGTCATGTCTTTTTTGCTCTTCTTTTTAACCCTTACTGCATTGTTTTGCATTAATGACTATTTTCTAACGTAACATTTTTAATTTCTTTAGTGATTTTTTTTTCTATAACATTGAGCTATTTTTTTATTTGTTATTCTAGAACTCACCATGTACAACTTACTATCAGAATCAACTTAGGTCATCCAATTTAGATACTATTTCTTACTTAGTCTATTGTGATATTTGGGATTTCCTAGAAATTTCACCTTTGTTCTTTAATTTGTTGGCATATAATTTTTTTGTTGTTTCATTAAGGTCTGTAGAGATATATCCTCTTTTATTTCTGATTAGCAATTACAATAGAATCATTAGTAAACTGCAAGTCTGAGTTAAGATATTTTTCTAAAAAAAGTATTAAATGCATAAACTATAATTATTGAGTGATGAATGGAAGTTGAAGGACAATAGTTGTTAGAATCCTTTTTTAAGATCGAGGGTCAAGCATTAGTTGGTTGGACCAAGCAGAAGGAAAAAAGGCTATTTTTAATGAATTGCTCCTGAGTAACTATAATTCACTATCGACCTGGAGGCAGGTAAATAAAAATTGCTATATCTCTAAGTCAAATACTGAGACAGATTGTTGGTACCTAAGTAATGCATTTTAATAAAGTGACAAAACTTTCAAATAAATTAGAAACATTTAAAGTCATTATATTTATGACTTCTGCTCTACTCCTTATTATGAACTGCATCAAAATGTCCAAGTTAGAGAAATTTATATCTGAAGATGCTAGCCTCTTGACAACTGATGGAAAAAATTTAAAGCTTTGTGAGGATCTAAGAGAACTTCCCCCCTAAACTTACTATATCTGAATACATACCATTATGAATAATTGCTTAATAAAGCACCTGATGGAAGTAGTTGTGATCTGTTGTATGCGTTTGTGTATAACTCTGACGTGCTTATTTTAGTGTTACAAACAAGGCCTATAGTTGGAATATTACACAAATATGTCAAAACACACATAGTACTTAAAGAAGTCGGGACAGACAGAGGAAATAGACCATTTTAATTATTTAAAACAAGATTACTTTGAATTATTAGGATTCATTTCAGAAAAATTTTCCAATTTTATTTGAAATATAAAAGATATATTTGTAAGTTAAAGGTTGAAGAAATCAGTATGGACTTTTTGCCTGTTCCTGAACTGCAATAAGAAACAGTGGGAAACATTAGGTTTAAAACAACATTTAATTTATAAAATTATTATTGGTCATATCAGTATGTGGTATATTAGCTTTAGCAGCATGATGTAACTAAAACCTGATGAAAAACCTTATTATTAATAAGAGTTTGGGAAGTTATATCATAAATTGAAGAAGGTAGATCTATTTTACAGAATTTTTCACAATTTTTAAACCTCTAAGTTTCAATGGATTATTAAAATTTATAGTTGGTTCATATAAACAATTTTAATATAATTAAAATTTTAGTAAGTGAAAATCAAATATTGCAAGGTAATATTTATAATAAATCAAATACCAATTCCTTCCATACGCAAAAATAACACAAAAAATTGATGAAGTTCCAATCACCAGAAATTCTATCAAATAGTATTTTAAGCTGCATGCTTACTTGGTCTACAGTCTGGGTTAACTGAAAGTTCAGTTTATATCCCTATATTATAGTCCTTCTTTTCAGCCAAACAGCATGACATAACAGTAAAATTAACTACTAAACTAAGAATTATGTATGAGGAGAACAAATAAAATACAATTTTCTACATGAAATAAATCAGTCATGGTGAAATTAATAATGAAAAAAGTAAGACGAAGTAATACAAAAATAAAAGCATGACATCTAGAATCAGTTTGATCTGGCTTAAGTAAACTTCAATTTTTATATCCTTAATATGATATAATAAAGTCTAACTAATGTGGATATTATAAAGATAAAATTAGGTAATTTTTAGGTCTTTAAGTTTTAATATTCAGTACTGGATTCAGTACTGGATTTTAATATTCAGTACATGAGAGATATTATCTCTCAAACTTCTAAATATTCTAGTTTTCTTTTCAATATTACTAATACTTACAATATAATGCATCTTAACATTTACTGTGCTACAATATATCTTATAGTACTATTACTATATATTACATACTTGACTGGTAGTATACAGCAGACACAGAAGAATAGTGATTCTTTCCCTTTATATCACCCTAATGTCCTTAAGAAATGGTTATATCCATCCACTACTGTAAAGTAAACCATGTGATATTCTGCTTTATGATATATAACAATATTAATTTTTTGGTTGTTTTTTCTGTTATCTTATTTTTCTAGGAATTCATTTTTTTTCATTTTTATTGCATTTTAACTTTTGGGGTACATGTGCAGGACATGCAAGATAGTTGCATAGGTACACACGTGGCAGTGTGATTTGCAGTCTTCCTCCCGTTCACTGACATCTGGCATTTCTCCCCATGCTATTGCTCCCCAGCTCCCCCACCGCTGTCCCTCCCCTATTCCCCCCAATAGACCCCAGTATGTAGTGCTCCCCTCCCTGTGTCCATGTGTTCTCACTGTTCATCACCTGCCTATGAGTGAGAACATGCAGTATTTCATTTTTTGTTCTTGTATCACTTTGCTGAGAATGATGTTCTCCAGATTCAACCATGTCCCTACAAATGATACGAACTCATCATTTTTCATTGCTGCATAATATTCCATGGTGTATATGTGCCACATTTTTCCATTCCAGTCTATTATCGATGGGCATTTGGGTTGGTTTCAGGTCTTTGCTCTTGTAAACATTGCTGCAATGAACATTCCTGTGCATGTGTCCTTATAGTAGAACGATTTATAGTCCTTTGGATATATACCCAGTAATGGGATTGCTGGGTCAAATGGAATTTCTTTTTCTAGGTCCTTGAGGAATCGCCAAACTGTCTTCCACAATGGTTGAACTAATTTACACTCCCACCAGCAGTGTAAAAGTGTTCCTATTTCTCCACATCCTCTCCAGCATCTGTTGTCTCCAGATTTTTAATGATCGCCATTCTAACTGGCATGAGATGGTATCTCAATGTAGTTTTGATTTGCATCTCTCTGATGACCAGTGATGATGAGCATTTTTTCATATGTTTGTTGGCCTCATATATGTCTTCTTTTGTAAAGTGTCTGTTAACATCCTTTGCCCATTTTTGAATGGACTTGTTTTTTGTTTTCTTGTAAATCTGTTTGAGTTCTTTGTAAATTCTGGATGTCAGCCTTTTGTTAGAAACTGCAAAATTTTTTTCCCATTCTGTTGGTTGACGATTCACTCTAGTGACTGTTTCTTTTGCCGTGCAGAAGCTGTGGAGTTTGATTAGGTCCCATTTGTCTATTTTGGCTTTTGTTGCCAATGCTTTTGGTGTTTTGGTCATGAAGTCCTTGCCTACTCCTATGTCCTGAATGGTTTTGCCTAGATTTTCTTCTAGGGTTTTTATGGTGCTAGGTCTTATGTTTAAGTCTTTAATCCATCTGGAGTTAATTTTAGTGTAAGGTGTCAGGAAGGGGTCCAGTTTCTGCTTTCTGCACATGGCTAGCCAGTTTTCCCAACACCATTTATTAAACAGGGAATCCTTTCCCTATTGCTTGTTTTTGTCAGGCTTTTCAAAGATTGTATGGTACTAGGTATGTTATGTTGCCTCCGATGCCTCTGTTTTGTTCCATTGGTCTATATCTCTGTTTTGGTACCAGTACCATGCTGTTTTGATTACTGTAGCCTTGTAGTATAGTTTGAAGTCCAGTAGTGTGATGCCCCCCACTGTGTTCTTTTTGCTTATAATTGGCTGGCTATGTGGGCTCTCTTTTGGTTCCATATGAAGTTCATGGTGGTTTTTTCCAGTTCTGTGAAGAAGGTCATTGGTAGCTTGATGGGGATAGCGTTGAGTCTGTAAATTACTTTGGGCAGTATGGCCATTTTCACGATATTGATTCTTTCTAAACATGAACATGGAATGTATCTCCATCTGTTTGTGTCCTCTCTTACTTCATTGAGCAGTGGTTTGTAGTTCTTCTTGAAGAGGTCCCTTAGGTTCCTTGTTAGTTGTATTCCTAGGCATTTTATTCTCTTTGTAGCAATTGTGAATGGCAGTTCATTCTTGATTTGGCTCTCTTTAAGTCCGTTAATAGGGTATAGAAATGCTTGTGATTTTTGCACATTGATTTTCTGTCCTGAGACTTTGCTGAAGTTGCTTATCAGTTTCAGGAGTTGTTGTGCTGACACAATGGGGTCTTCTAGATATACAATCATGTCGTCTGCAAATAGTCACAATTTGACTTCCTCCTTTCCTATTTGAATCCCCTTTATTTCTTTTTCTTGCCTGATTGCTCTGGCTAGTAATTCCTGTACTATATTGAATAGGAGTGGTGAGAGAGGGCATCCTTGTCTAGTGCCAGATTTCAAAGGGAATGCTTCCAGTTTTTGCCCATTCAGTATGATATTGGCTGTTGGTTTGTCATAAATAGCTTTTATTATTTTGAGATACATTCCATCAATACTGAGTTAATTGAGGGTTTTTAGCATAAAGGGCTGTTGAATTTTTTCAAAGACCTTCTCTGCATCAATTGAGATAATCATGTGGTTTTTGTTTTTGGTTCTGTGGTAATGTGGTGAATTATGTTATAGACTTGCGTATGTTGAACTAGCCTTGCATCCCTGGGATGAATCCCACTTGATCATGGTGGATAGCTTTTTAATGTGCTGTTACAATCGGCTTGCCAATATTTTGTTGAAGATTTTTGCGTCTATGTTCATCACAGATATTGGCCTGAAGTTTTCTTTTCTTGTTGAGTCTCTGCCAGGTTTTGGTATCAGGATGATGTTGGTCTCATAAAATGATTTGGGAAGGATTCTCTCTTTTTGAATTATTTGGAATAGTTTCAGAAAGAATGGTACCAGTTCCTCTTTGTGTGTCTGGTAGAATTCGGCTGTGAACCCATCTGGACCTGGGCTTTTTTTGTGTGGTAGGCTCTTAATTGCTGCCTCAACTTCAGACCTTGTTATTGGTCTATTCATAGTTTCGGCTTCCTCCTGGTTTAGGCTTGGGAGGACAGTTGTCCAGAAATTTATCCATTTCGTCCACGTTTACTAGTTTATGTGCATAGAGTTGTTTGTAATATTCTCTGATGATGGTTTGAATTTCTGTGGAATCTGTGGTGAGTTCCCATTTATCATTTTTTATTGTGTCTATTTGGTTATTCTCTCTTTTCTTTTTTATCATTCTGGCTAGTGGTCTGTCTATTTTGTTGATCTTTTCAAAAATCCAGCTCTTGTATTTATTGACTATTGAAGGGTTTTTTGTGTCTCTGTCTCCTTCAGTTCAGCTCTGATCTTAGTTATTTCTTGTCTTCTGCTAGGTTTTGAGTTTTTTTGATCTTGCTCCTCTAGCTCTTTCAGTTTTGACAATAGGGTGTCAATTTTGGATCTCTCCACTCTTTTCATGTGGGCACTTATTGCTATATATTTTCCTCTAGAGACTGCTTTAAATATGTCCCAGAGATTCTGGTATGTTGTGTCTTCATTCTCATTGGTTTAGAAGAACTTCTTTATTTCTGCCTTCATTTCATTGTTTATCCAGTCAACATTCAATAGCCAGTTGTTCAGTTTCCATAAAGCTGTGCAGTTCTGGGTTAGTTTCTGAATTCTGAGTTCTAACTTGATTGCACTATGGTCTGAGAGACTGTTTGTTATGATTTCAGTTGGTTTGCATTTGCTGAGGAGTGATTTACTTCCAATTATGTGGTCAATTTTAGAGTAGGTGTGATGTGGTGCTGAGAAGAATGTATATTCTGTGGATTTGGGACATAGAGTTCTGTAGATGTCTATCAGGTTTGCTTGTTCCAGGTCTGAATTCAAGTCCTGGATATCGTTGTTAATTTTCTGTCTGATTGATCTGTCTAATATTGACAGTGGAGGGTTAAAGTCTCCCACTATTATTGTGTGGGAGTCTAAGTCTCTTTGTAAGCCTTTAAGAGCTTGCCTTATATATCTGGGTGCTCCTGTATTTGGTCCATATATATTTAGGATCATTAGCTCTTATGGTTGTATAGATCCTTTTACCATTATGTAATGTCCTTCTTTGTCTCTTTTGATATTTGTTGCTTTAAAGTCTATTTATTCGGAGACGAGAACTGCGACTCCTGCTTTTTTTTGCTTTCCATTTGCTTGGTAAATCTTCCTCCATCCCTTTATTTTGAGCCTTTGTGTATCCTTGCATGTGAGATGGGTTTCCTGGATATAGCACACTGATAAGTTTTAGATTTTTATCCAATTTGCCAGTCTGTGTCTTTTGATTGGTGCATTTAGCCCATTTACATTTACAGTTAATATTGTTATGTGTGAATTTGATACTGCCATTTTGATGCTAGCTGGCTGTTTTTCCTGTTAGTTGATGCAGATTCTTCATTTTGTTGATGCTCTTTAGCATTTGGCATGTTTTTGGAATGGCTGGTACTGGTTGTTCCTTTCTATGTGTGGTGCCTCTTTCAGGAGCTCTTGTAAAGCAGGCCTGGTGGTGATAAAATCTCTGAGTACTTGCTTGTTCACAAAGGATTTTATTTTTCCTTCAGTAATGAAGCTCAGTTTGGCTGGATGTGAAATTCTGGGCTGAAAGTTCTTTTATTTAAGGATGTTGAATATTGGCCCCCACTCTCTTCTGGCTTGTAGGGTTTCTGCCGAGAGATCTGCTGTGAGGCTGATGGGCTTCCCTTTGTGGGTGACCCGACCTTTCTCTCTGGCTGCCCTTAACATTTTCTCCTTCATTTCAACCCTGGTGAATCTGACAATTATGTGTCTTGTGGTTGCTCTTCTTGTGGAATATCTTTGTGGTTTTCTGTGTATTTCCTGAACTTGAATATTGGTCTGCCTTGCTAGGTTGGGGAAATTTTCCTGGATAATATCCTGAAGAGTATTTTCCAGCTTGGATTCATTCTCTTCATCACATGCAGGTATACCTATCAAATGTAGATTAGGTCTCTTCACATAGTCCCACATTTCTTGGATACTTTGTTCATTCCTTTTTGCACTTTTTTCTCTAATCTTGCCTTCTCGTTTTATTTCATTGAGTTGATCTTCCACCTCTGATATCCTTTCTTCTGCTTGGTTAATTCAGCTGTTGAGACTTGTGTGTGGTTCACAAAGTTCTCGTGTTGTGTTTTTAGCTCCATCAATTCACTCATATTCCTCTCTAAGTTGTCCATTCTTGTTATCATTTTCTCAAATCTTTTTTCGAGTTTCTTAGTTTCTTTGCATTGAGTTAGAACATGTTCTTTTAGTTCACAGAATTTTCTCATTACCCAGATTCTGAATTCTGATTCTGTCATTTCATCACAGGCATTCTCTGTCCAGCTTTGTTCCCTTGCTGGTGAGGGATTGTGGTCCCTTGTAGGAGGCGAGGTGTTCTGGTTTCGGGTGTTTTCCTCCTTTTTGCACTGGTTTCTTCCCATCTTTGTGGATTTATCCACCTATCGTCTGAGTAGTTGCTGACTTTTTGATTGGGCCTCTGAGTGGACGCCCAGATTGTTGATGATGAAGTATTTCTATTTCTTAGTTTTCCTTCTAACAGTCTAGTCCCTCTGCTATAGGACTGCTGAGGTCCACTCCAGGCCCTGCTTGCCTAGGGTACACCTGTAGCAGCTGCGGAACAGTGAGGGATGCTACTATTTTCTTCTGCTGCTATCTTTGTCCCAGAATGATGCCTGCCAAATGTCAGTCTGATCAGTCCTTTGTGAGGTGACTCTTTGGATATATAGGGATCTGGGAGCTGCTTGAGGAGACAGTCTGTACTTTATAGGAACTCATGTGTTGAGTTGTGAGCTCCGTTGTTCATTCAGGGCTGCTAGACAGGTTCATTTAAGTCTGCTGCAGCAGAACTCATAAAGCCCCTTTTTTTCCTCAGGTGCTCTGTCTTGGGGAGTTAGGGATTTATTTATGAGTATCCGTTGCACTGTCCTGCTCAGCAAGGAGGCAGTCTAGTCACTACCTGCCTGCGAGGCTCCACACTGCTGCCATGGGCTCCGCCCTGCTGTGGTGGGCTCCGTCCTGTATCCATGGACTTTGCCCTGCTGCCAAGTGTAATTCCCTGTAGTCCTGTTTATATGGGTGTGGTTAGAACTGCCATGGTGATGGTGGCCTGCCTCAGTATTTGCGGACTCCCTCTGTTATGGCAAGTTGCCTTGGCAATGGCAGGCTGCATCAGCAATGGGAGAGTACCTCCATAGGGGCAGAATGCCTCGGTAATGGCAGATGCCCCTCCCGTACCGAGGTTCACCATCCTGGGTTCTGCTGTGCTTGCCATGAAACTGTCAACCCTGAGTGTTTCCAATTGCTGTTTTGTTTGTTTTTGTGGGGGTGGGACCCACCGAGCCTGATTACCTTGCTCCCTGCCTCAGAGCCCTTTTGTTTATTTTAAGTTAAAGGGTTGACTCTCTCCCAGGTGTTTCATTTGCCTGCTGAAAGGGCACCATGATCTGTGTTATTTCCCGTGCAGCGATTCACTGCGCCAGCTCAAACATTGCTGCCCCAGAATCTCCTGGCCTGGCTTACTGTTTAACTCCTATTTAATCAGATGAATGTGCTAAACTGCCTTCTGAAATCTCAAATTGTCAGTTTAACAGGGCAACCAGACCAGTGTATTTTGTATGGAGTGCCACTGCGCTGTGGCTCCCGCTGAAACAGCTGCGCCAGCTGAAACAGCTGTGCTGGTGTCCCATGGGACTCCTACACCTGGGAATTTCCTGGTCTGTGGGCAACAAAGATCCATCTGTAAATGCAGCATCCACTCACCCTCTGCGCTTTCACTGAGAGCTGCAATCCTGAGTTGCTCCTATAGCGCCATCTTCCCCAGTCCCCCACAATATTGTTATATATTCAGCACTCATGATTTATCAGTCATATTACTGTGTACATGACAGACTATTTAATCTATGCCTTCCCCTTCATTCCTAAATATAAACCCTTTTAGGGCTCATGATCTCCAGTCCTACTCTCTTCCTCATTTTTATTTCTGTTACTTACTACCCTACAGTTTTCTCTCTCTAGTTTCTGGCTTCCAATTTATCTTTGATATTGATTCTTATTACAGCACCTTCAATGGCCTCAAGAACCTAGAGTATTCATACCTGCATCTCTGGCTTTCTTTCTTTCAACTCTAATGAGCTTCACTACTAATCTCCTTAAACCATCTACTCTTACAGATTACTTAGTAAACTATCACTACACTGAAGATTTTCACCTATGAATTCCTTAATTCCTATAATATCCTATTATCTCACATCCTAACCTTTCAACTTTCTATTATCGTGACATATTCTTTAAGTCTATGGAGAAATTCTTTTGTTTGCAAAATCAAACAAAAACAGTTTTGTAATCTTTTGAAAAAAAATCTATATTCTGTATCTTTGATAAAACATTTTCTGGATTTTATGATGGACAGGTTTTTAAGTGATCCAGGTTGTTTCTTTGTTTTTGATTTAAAATTAACTTCTCATTAAATAAAGATTTTCCCAAGTCATATCTGCCCTAAAGCAAGAGAAATGAGATTGTTTGTCAGCATGGCAGTGCACCTCATTACCATTAGACTCTACTCAATGTATGTTAGTTTAAATGGTTAACAAATACAAATTTCCATTATTCTTTCAGTGTCCTGCCAAAATAAAAAGAGTTGGAAGAGAGTTGGAGCTATAGGTGTTCTCAGCAGATGTCTGACAAGAGTTCTTTGATGAATCTTGTGTGTGCACTGTATGGGAGCTCATTTTGCATATCCTGGGTTCTTTGACCCAGGCACCACAACAGTTACAAGTTGTATCTGTGTCCAGCTTCCTATCCATTGTAGTAGAATGGTGGTACTGCCACAGCAAGAACAAAGTAGTTGCTGCTGCTGCTTTAGGTTAGCTCCTGCCCCATTGCACTTAGCCTTTTAGGAAAAATAGATTGCTCCTTATATGAACCGCACTTGCCACTTCCTCCAGTCCTTACTCATTACAAGTTGGGTGCTATTAGAGTGAGCTTTTGTGTATCTACAGTTTCTCTCCATTGTTTTTAGGATAAATTGCTACAAAATAGCTAATTTCCCACTTTATTGCTTCCTCCAAGTAGAAGATTCTGCCACAAAGATTAACAGCTTTTTAAGTTTCAGGGTACCTGGGAGTCCCCTTTAATTCTTAAATTTCAGTTACTCATTTCAGTAGTGATTGTGGGGCAGGAGGAGTGGATTACTTCACCATTAATGTCATATATAGAAGTCTCAAGTATTTTTAAGGTTCCTTACAATTATCTCCAAAGATAAGTTTATAATTATCTCCAATCATTATAATTTTCTTTACTTTCAGTTGTTCAGAGAAAATTCTGAAATCTTCTAAAGTTTAATCAAATAAAATCATTTATTATGGTAATATGCATGTTCAAAAGAAAACTAAATAAAAATGCTTGTTTAATAAACATGATTTTTAGATATTGTTAATTATTGAGTTTTTTCTATGATATATATAGACTAATCTATATATACTATTATATATTTGATTATATTTTTAATATCTTTTATATAGAGAATATATACATATATAGAGATATATACATATCTATTGTATATATAGGCTGTTGGCTTATTCTCTAAAATATGCTGAATTTAATCTGATTGTAATTTTAAATTGATAGAAGAACTATGTTTCAATAATTTTACTTTTTGTTTTTTAAAAAATTTAATTTTCTTTAATTCAATTTAATTTAATTTAATTCAATTCAAAAAATTGACAGATAAAATTATATGTACTTACTGTGTGGAACATGATGTCTTAAGACACATATACATTATGGGTTGGTTAAATCCAGCTAATTGTTTTGTGCAACTTCTCACAGTTATTATTTTTGTGGTGAGAACACTTATCCACTATTTTAGTATTTCACAAGATTACAATATATTGTCATCAATTATAGGCATGATTCTGTACAATGGATCTTTGAATTTATTTCTTCTATCTGACTGTCATTTTGTATTCTCTGACCAGCACATTCTTCTCTTCCCTACACAACAGCCCCAGCCTATGGGAAGCACTATTCTACTCTCTCTTTCTATGAGATCAATTCTTAGATTCTAGTTACGAGTGACAATATTCAGTATTTGTCTTTTTTGTGTGGCTGGCTTATTTCACTTGACATTATCTATAATTTCAAAAATTCAGATGCAAGTGTAGACATGCATACATACACAGAAGCTAAATTAAACTGGAAAAATAGGAATGAGATGTAGATTCTATCTACAATGACAAAATTGTACTGTGAAATGGCACTATCTAGATTTTGCAATTTTTTAGCATCAGGAGAGATTAGGTAAAGGACACATAAGATGTTTCTGTGTAACTGTATGTGAATCTAAATTATTATAAAATAAAAACTTTAATAAACATTTTTTAAAAATCTAAACAAAACCTTTCCTAATATAAAAATGAATAACACTCACCTAAATTCTAATTTTCTTTGTACACAATTACTATATTGAATAATTTTATAGAAATGTCTCATTTTTATACTATCTATTTGATATCACTTTTGGCCTGAGTAATAAACTTCCTAAGATTATTTCCTTTAACCTGGTTAAGAAAATAATTTATATATTTATCAACACATTCATAAACAAATCCCCATTTTTATGTATATGAAGACATAGTATATTAGTCCATTTTCACACCACTGTAATGAACTACCCAAGACTGGGCAATTTATTAAGAAAGGAGGTTTATTTGACTCACAGTTCTGCATGGCTAGTGAGACCTCAGGAAACTTACAATCATGGCAGAAGGTGAAAGAGAAGTAAGTGCCTTCTTCACAAGGTGGTAGGGGCAGGGGATGGGGAATATGCCATACTTTTACACCATAAGATCTCATGACAATTCACTCCCTAGCAAGAGAACAGGAAGGAGTAAACCTCCCTCATAATCCTCACCTTCCACAAGGTCCCTCCTTTGACATATGGGATTACAATTTGAGATGTGATGGGTGGGAACACACAGTCAAACCATATCATTCTGCCTCTGGGCCCTCACAAATCTCACATCCTTTTCAGATTTGAAAACCAATCATGCCTTCCCAACAATCACCCAAAGTCTTAACTCATTCCAGCATTAATTCAAAAGTCAAAGTCAGAAGTCTCCTCTGAGACAAAGGAAGTCCCTACTGCCTAAGAGCCTATAAAATCAAAAGCAAGTTATTTCCATGATACAATGGGGGTACAGGCATTGGGTAAAAGATCCCATTCAAAATGGGAGAACTTGGTCAGAACAAAGGGGCTACAGGCCCCATGCAATTCCAAAACCCAACAGGGAAGTAATTACATCTTAAAGCTCCAAAATAATGTCATTTGATACCATGTCTTAAATCCAGGACTAATCCAAGAGGTGGGCTTTCAAGGGCTTGGACCTCTACACTGTGGCTCGGCAGGGTACAGCCCCTGCCCCTACTTTCATAGGCTGGTGTTAAGTGCCTAAGAGTTTTCCAGGTTCATGATGCAAGCTGTTAGTAGATATACCATTCTGGATTCTAAATGATGGTGTTCTTCTTCTCACAGCTCCACTAGGCAGTGTCCCAGTAGGGGCTCTGTGTGGGGGCTCCTAGCCTACATTTCCCCTCTGCACTGTCCTAGTAGAGGTTCTCCATGAGGGTTCTGTCCTTGCAGCAGACTTCTGCTCGGACATTCAGTCATTTTCATGCATCCTCTGAAATCTAGGTTGAGGTTCCCAAACCCCAACCTATGTCTTCTCTGCACCCACAGGTTCAACACCATGTGGAAGCTTCCAATGCTTGGGGCTTGCACCCTCTCAAGTCACAGCCCGAGCTGTACCTTGGCCTCTTTTAATCATGGCTGGAGCTGGAGTGGGATGCAGGATGCCATGTTCCAAGGCTGCAGAGAGTAGCAGGTCCCTGTGCCTGGCCCATGAAACCATTTTCCCCTCCTGGGCTCCAGGCTTGTGATAAGAGGGGCTGCAGCTGTGATAAAAGGGGCTGTGGTGAAGATCTCTGAAATACCCTGGAGACATTTTCCGCATTATCTTGGCTGTTAACATGTGGTTCAAATTTCTGCAGCTGGCCTGAATTTCTTCTGAGAAAATTGGTTTTTCTTATTTACATGCGGTCAGCTGCAAATTTTCCAAACTTTAGTGTTCTGCTTCCATTTTAAACATAAGTTCCAAAATCAGATGATCTTTCTGCATATGCCTATGTGTTTTACAAACAGCCAGGGCACATCTTGAATTCTTTGCTGCTTAGACATTCCTTCTACCACACACCCTAAATCATCTCTCTTGAGTTCAAAGTTCTACAGATCGTCCTCTACAGGGCAGAGGAAAACGCTACCAGTCTCTTTGCAAAAGCAAAGCAAGAATGACCTTTATTCCAGTTTCCAATAAGTTTCTCATCTTTACCTGAGACCACCTCCACCTGGACTTCATCGTCCATTTCACTAGCAGCATTTTCGTCAAAACCATTCAACAAACCTCTAGAAATTTCCAAACTTTCCCATATCTTCCTGTCTTCTTCTGAGCCTTCCAAACATTTCCAATCTCTGCCTGTTATCCAGTTTCAAAGTCTCTTCCACATTTTCAGGTATCTTTATAGCACTGCCCCAAATTCCAGGTACTAATTTTCTGTATTAATCTGTTCTCACACTGCTGTAAAGAAAAGAGGTTTAATTGACTCTCAGGCCTGCATGGTTGGGGAGGCTTCAGGAAACTTACAGTCACGGAAGAAGGTGAAGGAGAAACAATCACCTTCTTCACAAGGGGCCACGAGAGAGAGAGAGAGATGGGGGAAGTGTCATAACTTTTAAACCATTATATCTTGTGAGAACTCACTATCATGTGAACTCACTATCATGACAACATCATGGGGGAAACTGCCCCATGATCCAATCACCTCCAACCAGGGCTTTTCCTACACACCTGGGAATTATAATTCGAGATGCTATTTGGTTGAAAACACAGAACCAATCCCTATCACATAGAAAACCTGACAATACTGAGCTCCAGTTTTTGTGAGTCATACCCTTATTAGATCTGTTATAATTTACATAACGTTTTGCCTCTATTAAACTCATTTATGAATATATACTCATAAAATTCAGTGGCTCTGATTTCACAGATATTTCTAAGTACATTTTCTATTCTTAGCAGCAACCATTATTGATTTTTTTATATAATCCATGCTAAGATTATATGTATCTGTATCTTTTGAAAGATTGTCAGTTATTGAAGGAAAAAGTTATATAAATGAGACAAGATCTTAAAATTGAAATATACACATAACCTTTATGGCTCTATTTGTGTGTGTTTGTATGCATATCCATTATAAATATATCGAATATTTTACTGAACTCATGTCAAATTAGATATGTTCTATTAATATTTATTATCATATGTAACTGTCAGGATCTTAAAGGGAAATGAATGTCAAAATGAAATTGAATAATTCGAAGAGAGTATAATAAAGCATCTGTGCAGGGTATAGGGAAATTACAAAGTTATTGCAGCAATTTGGGACCAGTAGCAGTGAAGCTATGCTATTAACCTCACGCCTGAAAAGACAAAAGGAGGGAGCAGAGGGGTTGCAAATGTGCCTTCCTGACAGGAATGCAGCCCGCCCTGAATGATTTGCAGGGAAGATGCCAGAGGTATTTGTACCTTAACCTTCTCCCCCTTATTGGCATTTCCCAGTACTGCTCTCCTTTGGCTAAATCCAATAGGAAGCCAGAGTGCAAGAGAACAAGCTGATTTAATCAGCATAGGTCAGTTTCCTGGGCAGAGTCGGATGGAAAGAAAGAGACTTAATCTTGAGAAGTAAATGAAATACAGACAGCATATCATGTTTTTGATATAAGAAAATAGCAATATTCTTACTCTTGAGGAATCTAAAGCCATTTGATAATGATCATTTTAAACTTACATGAATATGGCAAGACACAATAAGACTGAACACTAAAACTGTATCAATCAGGGCTGGACAAACGTGATTTTTTTTTAACATGAAGCACCTACTCTCCCTATCTTGCCCCCAACAATAAAAATAATGTAATTATACTAATATTTTAGAAGTGCATTCTCTATGCTATAAAACATTCCCAATTCAATCATTCAGTATATCTTTTTTGAGCACTTTATATGTGCCTAGAATTATATTAGGTGTTGAGATACAAAGAGTAAGCCTCGGTCTCTAGGTTCATATATCTCAGCGAGATCTCTTATTCTTACCCTTAGATTTTCTATGTTACCACCCCCCATTCCATGACAGTGGATGTATTTATATATATACTAGTTTGCATGCTTCATTCTTATATTGTATTTTTTCTTTGATTTTTGGTTGACACATAGTAATTGTGTATATTTACGGGATACAGGATAATATTTTGATACATGTATAAAATGTTTAATGGTCAAAGAAGGGTGGCCATGCATCACCTCCAATTTATAATGCCTTTGTGTTGTAGATAGCATTTTAATCTACTTCTTTTCCAAGGGGATTCGTATCGAGTCCTCTCCTCTTAGGTGTTTCTGACAATTAGACTGAGTAACAGGGGAAACAAGTTTATGAGGTAGTCCAAGGATTCCAGGTAAAGCTGATTATGTTGTCTTTTGAGTCAAAAAGAAAAAAGGAGGCACAAGCCCAGAATTTTGCTGATCTGTCAGTATAAGCTTCTCTGAGCCATCTCTTCTACCTGTTTTGCCTTTATTTCTCAGACCGTGTTTGCTGTTTATTGTCACTCTATTATTATCACCCTTTCTCTACGTTTGTTCTGATTATTTTAATTATAGTGATATTATTTTGTTATACATTTTATTAATATTGATCACTACTGCATGTGGAATTTGTTCAGATACTTCTGTAAAATGGACCCCAGAAAAAACAACATAAGCTGCAGGATATGAGGGTATATCTAACGAGTTAGTAATTAGGTGGGAATTTTGGTTTTTACTAAAATTACTCCTATAGACCTGTCTCTATGTGCAGGGGTATATAGATAGTTAAGATTTAATGACAGTGCCAGCAGGACAGTTCTAGAAAAGAGAGTCCATCATTCTGCCTTTTGTAAAGCCTAGGATGTGAATTGGGAAGATGAGCTGTAAATCTTAGCATCTATAGTGATTTACCATTCTATTTATTATCCCTGCTGTCATGATTGACCACTGGCTACAGTAATCTTATTAAAATTCTAAACTAAACATGTATATTTATGCATATTACCCCCATCTCCTTCAATCTAAAACCTAGAGCAGCCATAGACAACCCCTCCAACTCATTCCTTATTTGTCCCTAAATTTATGCACACTGATATGCCAAATTAACTGGAAGATCCTAAGAATTCCATCCCTGTTCATACCCTTATGAGTTTTCTCATGTTCTCTGCCTTAGCTAGAACATCTTATTGTCTGCACCCAACTGCCTAATGCCAACCTAAACTGTATGAATGAGTTAAACCTTTCGTTTGCTGAGAGAATCTATTCTATTTTCTAAACAAATTGGGATAGCTTCTCTCTTTAATGTCCCCATTGGAATCTAAATGCATTTCTTCTTGCAGTAGTGTTTGTACATTTTCCTTTTTGCATGGGTGTTTGTATGTCCTTTACTCTATCCTTTATAATTTATACAACCTTATTATTTTAGCTACCCATCTTTTAATAGATGGGTAATATCATTTTATTTTTATGACTCTTATAGGACCTTGAAATTACTAGGAATTAAATAAATATTAGCTGAATAATTACATCTGCTAGAAAGTTTTCTGAAACCTCCAGAAAAAATGGTGTTGTAAAAATTATTAATATTTCTGCCTTCCCATCACCATTCACAGATAAATTATGTGCATTGTTTATATATTCCCATTATTTTATTGAAAAATTAGCTGAGGTAGCAAAAGCATGAATAATTTAGTTTCAGTTATTCTAGTGTATTCTGCCTTCCCAAGAAAGAAAATGCAAGAGAATGTAATAGAAACAAAGCAAACTTTGTATTGATTCTTACTTTTGTGTAAAGTTATTAACATGACTATTTTATGGAGGTTACGAATAAATCTAGTAAGAGAATAATTATTTAAACAAAAATTTTCAGATCTTTTGTTCTAATTGTAAAAGTATAATTAAAGTCATAAATCAGTAGAGTGTTTTTTTTTTGTTTTTTTTTGTTTTTTTGCTATGAGATACCCTTATTTCCTCTGCCAGCACTTTTCAAACCTTTCATACCTCTTGCTTAAATCAGTAACACTCAATTTTAAGGTCCATAGAACCTTAATTTCAGAAATATCTCCAGTTTACTGTTAGGAAATACAGTGATTGAAAAAAGAGACTTGTATCTGCATTACCATAAGGAGCACAGTTCTTGGAGATAAAGCAATGAACCTACTTTTATGAGTGATTTCCCTGTAGTTGATTCTTAGAGAAATCACCATACTGTTGAGCTAAGAACAGGTAGATATAAGAAATGATGCATAACTAGAGATATGTATATCTCCATATGTAGGACTGTTTATATTACTGTTGAATATATTAAACATTGTTGAAATTTACATTATTAATTCCCACAATATTGAAACTGAATAGTTAACTCAATAAAGCATGAAAAGTATATATAAATGATCTTAAAGAATAAAACAAAAACAAAAGTAAATGCATTTTTTATGCAATGTTGAAAATGGGAACATGGAAAGGGATGTCACTGAGTGGAAGTAAATATTCAAAGGCTTATTCAGAATAATGTATACAAATATAACTACAAACCAATAAGAAACTAGAAATCTATTAGAAAAGACAGAATTGGCATGCAATTTAGTAATTGGTTAAAAACACTTGAATAGGCAGTTTACAGAAGAGAACATTCAAATGGGTCATAAGTATACACAAAAATGTTACATTTCATTGTGTGTTTAGGAAATACAATTTAAAATCACAATAAAGTAAAACTACATTGTTTTATACATCTAACCTTCAATGTGAATAGAATTACTAATGTACATATAAGTAAAACCAATTCATGTATACCTTTAAAATGTGGACTTTTCAATATGTCAATATTATACCTCAAAATGTAAAAGAAAAATGCAAACATAAGGGCTTAGATCATTGGAGAAACAAAAATGAACTGTCAATCTGGGACTCTCATTTTAAGAAGTTTTTCACTAATTTATGAGGGATGAACTATACACATTAAACTTTACCTTCTCTTATATGTTCTTCTGTGCTTTCTTTGTATTTTTCAAAAATCTTTCTTTCAAAGTCACATAAATGTGTGGGTACAGGTTAGGCACAGAATATAAAAAAGCAGAATGAGCATTTAGCTACAGATGCCCTTGAAGGAGGAAGCTAGGAAAATAGGAAGGAAGAAGACAGGGAAAAATTAAGAGAGAAGTAGAAAAGGAAGAGGAGAAAAAAAGGAGTGAGAGAGGGATGCAAGAGTAACAGATAGACAATTTCATTAGTTCTTTCTACTCCAAAAAATCTATTTTAATGACGTCTTTGAGTTTGGATTTAATCATCTATAATAAACATAGCTTGGATACAAAATCCAATAGAGTTACAATATATTTGTTTAGAGCAATTTTATATTCTAAGTAATTGGTTCCTATCTAGATATTAATATATCAGTTACATCATGTCCATATTAAAAGATTTATTTGTTAATGTATAATTTTGAGATTTAAAATTTATCAATATTTCCTTAAAGAAAAATAGATTAAACTACTTTAATGCCTAAAGTCTTTGTAGTTTATTTCCAAAAATATAGTTGAATAATCAACCACAAATTTAGGTCCATTTTAAGCTTTATTACACAAGTAAAAATAAAAAGCAATATTTGATAGTGTTTAAACAATTAAAACATTACATATTCTATATTTATATTCATGTACGTCCTGACAGTTTATGATTACTCAGATACTAGAGCAAGGACTAACAACAAATTGGTCCACAGAATAGCCCTAACTTAAATACCACTGAGTTTACCTTCTATGGTGGCTATAAAAGAACAAAACAACAACAACAGAAACAACTGGAAATTAAGAACCAAAACACACAGGCAAACCAGCATTGTGCCACACAAACACACTATTAGGCATTCACTGTGAATGAAGTTTACTTTGAAATGCAATGAGTATCATCAACTAATATCAACATTAAAAATTATACCTAACTATGTAACTGTTTTATGAGATTGCAGGATGCTCATACTGAGGGTGCCTTTCTTTCAAATTGTCCCAGTTATCCTTAGTCTTTCATTAGTATTATACTATCTGCTCCACCTGGCTAGCCTTTCTTTTCCTCTAACTTCTTGCTGCGAAATTAATGAAAAACATGTCTTCTCCAAATCAACCTAAAGGTCCATCAAGGATAGACTGGATAAAGAATGTGTGGTACAGATACACCATGGAATATCATACATACATAAAAATGAAAGAGATCACATACTTGGCAGGGACATGGGTGGAGCTAGAAGCTATTATCCTCAAAAGTTAACACAGGAATAGAAAATCGAACACCACCTATTCTCACTTATTAGTGGGAGCTGAACAATGAGAACACATGGGCACAGGGAGGGAGACAACACACATTGGGGTCTGTTGGAAAGGTGGAGCCAAGGGAGGGAGAGCATCAAGATAAATAGCTAATGCAAGCTGGGCTTAGTACTTAGGTGATGGGTTGTTAGGTGTAGCAAACCAACATGGCACATGTTTAGCTATGGAACAAACCCAGACATCCTGTGCATACACACCGGCTTGTAAAATAAAAAATTATACAACATAACAACAACAAAACATGTCTTCTCTGTGTTTCAGAATACAGATACACTTTTACTAGCAGTGGGGTTACATCTAGATAAACATCACAAATTGAAAATATTCTAAGCCAAAAATGCATTTAGCACACCTTGCCTACCAAACATCGTCACTTGGCCCCTAGCGTACTTTCAATGTGCTTGGAACACTTACATTTTACTCCCTTTGGGCGAAATCAGCTGTAGATCCATCAGGTGATCCCCTGGCTGACTGGAGGCTGTGGCTTGCTGCTGCTGCACAACATCACGAGAGAGTATCATGCTGCATTACACTAGCCCAAGAAAAGATCAGAAATCAAAATTGGAAGCAAAGTTTTTACTGAAGGCATATTGCTTTTGTACCACCATAAAGTTAAAAAATCTTTGCTAAGTCAGGGACAATCTGTCTATTGTATTCCACTGATGTGAGTGCCATCCTTCCAGACACTATTTGTGTTAATTCATGGTACCTTAGATTGTTTATTATGGGAAGTGGACTGTTTAGAGATTTTTGACGATACTCTTTTACCTTCACTCTCCCACTTTGTTTTTATGTTTGAATCTATTGTGATTGCAACTGCTTAGTTTAAAGCCTCTCAACCCTTCAAACTGCCGTCTTTCAAGTCTCACAAGATGTTTCTTTTTCTGGAATGATTAAACTACTGCCCATTTTGGGTGACTTATTTGACCCAGGCTCTTCTTATATCATCTGTACAAAGCTGATTTGTCAATTTTTCTGAGGGGTTCTGTCACTTCTACTTAACCTACTTTATCCATCTTGATTTGAATTAGACTCAACGTATAAACACTTCCACTGGACTCTTCTATCTTCAGGGAAATATCTTTAGTTTTATAAAGTTTCTAGGCTTTTCGTTTTCTTTTTTCTCCCACATATCTGGTAATAAATTCCAACTTATATACCATGGTGCCAATTTTCCAGTATAGAAACTTTGCCACGATTATTCCTCACATATCTTGTTTTAATACTTTTGCAGCTGCAAAAATGTATCTCCTTTACCAGAATTAGATTCACATGAAGGAAGAAACCCTGTATTACTGTCTTTTTATCCTAATGTTGAGATCAATGCTTTGTGCAGCACTCTAAATTGAAATAGTAAGACACTGTCCATAATGAAACTTCATCATGTGTAATATGGCAAAGACTACCTGTGGTCTCTATGATTAGTGAAAAACAGAACGTTATTAAAAGTAATGGAGGCTGGGCATGGTGGCTCATGCCTGTAATTCCAGCCTTTTGGGAGGCCAAGGCAAGTGGGTCACTTGAGCTCAGAAGCATGAGACATGCTGGATCACTTGAGGTCAAGAGTATGAGATCAGCCCAGCCAACATGGCAAAACCTCATCTCTCCTAAAAATGCAAAAATTAGCTGGGTGTGTTGGCACATGCCTGTAGTCCCAGATACTTGGGAGACTGAGGCAGGAGAATCCATTTGAAACCCAGGAGGTGGAGGTTACAGTGAGCCTAGATCATGCCACTGCACTCTAGCCTGGGCGACAGAGCAAGACTCCATCTCCAAGTAAATAAATAAATGAAATGAAAAATAAAAACAATAGAAAAGGGACTGATAAATTAGTTTCATATAGTAATCTAGTTCTTTTTGGAAAAGGTATGTATTTCTGTATATCCTGGGTTAATATTGTTGAAAATTCTCAATGATTTGATTAAGTGATGTTGCACAGGTAAGCCTATGCAATATTGTTAGGTAAAACAGAAATGCTACAAAAAGTAGACTCAGGAGACTCCCAGTTTCCAGTCTGACATGTAAAAGCTTGGAAGTTGTTGCTTCTATGCTCAAAATAAGAAAAAAAAATGCTGAATCTGAAAATAAACAGTCTTCTCAGATCCATAAGAGAACTGAGGTCACGAAGAAAGCTGCTGTACCCAAAATTGTAGGGGCAAGCAGTATAGAGAATCACAGTTAACTAAGAGCAGAAGCCCAGCAGTAGAGCCTGTACTCATAGAAACACAGAGTTATGACTGACAAATTGAAGGAGGCTCAGTGTGGATGATCTCAAAATCACTAAGACTCAGTCATGGGAAATGGGGCAAGAGGCATACTTTTATAAGGTTTACCTTGAAATCCACAAGGTTCTCAGAGAGAGGATTTGGAAAAAAAAAATCTCTTCATGCCTCTAGCATGGGGAGGTTAGCAGTCATTGGCATTCTATTCCCAGTAACAAAAGCCTGCTGTCAAGAAAAATTACATTTAAAAAAGCAAAGCTTGTAAATTTTGATATTTATGTGAGGAGAATTTCCTGTAAAATGTTGGGAGGTATATCTTGCTTATTTTAAAATGTGAGAAGAAATGTAGTTCAAGAGAAGAACTGTTAAGCAAATGAGAACCAGATCTTCATTATTAGGGAAATTAGCCATTCAGATTGCAAAAGATGCTGTAATTAGTATAATTACAGTCAGAAAAACAAGTTTTGGAGAGAACTTCAGACAACCTTTTGCTAATGTTTCAGAAGAATAAAAAACAGAGTATTCAGTCCCATAAAGGTCTCTTTGAAGAGATTAACCATGTGTCTTAGAGATTGTCATCCAAGCAGAAACCAGGATTAGAGATTTGTGTAATAAAGTGAATCTTGGTATACCCCAGTGACTACCAACATGTTTGAGAATGTTATGCAAAGATACTGCCAGTTTTGTACTGAAAGCAACAGAGGGAGAATGAAATTAAAAAACAAACAAAAAAAATTGTTGTGTCCTTAAAATTCCATAGGTTAGAAAGCAGCTCATTACACTACTCACATGCAAAAACATGGTACCTTTTATGATAATGGATCTACAATCCCCAAAGGATCAGTCCCAGGCCTTAAAACCAAATAGAGTGTGTCAAGGTAAATTTTGAATTTACTTTAAACAGGTGACTTCATTGGTTTTGTTCCATTCTCTCCCTTTTTGAGCAGAAATGTCCATAACTGTTATTCTAGGTTTGTTCCACCACTGCATTTTCAAAACCTGTAAGTTGTTTAGTTTCACAAAGCCCCAAAGCCTCACTCATACCTAAATTAGATGATATAGATAATGAGTTTTGAAACTGTTGTCTTGAGGAACTTGTTTTACACTTAGTTGGTGAAGTAATAGGTGGAGAATTTCAGGGACCTTGGGTTGAGGTAAATACATTTTGCATGTAAAGAAGATATTGATCTTTGGGAACTGAGGATACACTGTAGTCTGCAGATCCCAAAAGATGCTCATGTTCTAAGTTTTTGAACTTGTGAATATGTTACCTTTCTTGGAAAAGGAACATTAGGCTTGCAAATAGAATTAAGGTTGCTAACAGCTGGCCTAAAAATGAGAGAATTCCTAGATTACCCAGATGGAACTAATGTAACCACAAGTGCACTTAAAAGTTATAGACAGGAGAAGATTTCAGAGTTAGAAAATGTGATTATGAAAGTGTTAATTAAAAACCCAAACTTTGAAAATATTTTAAAGAGGTTTATTGTGAGCCAATATGAGTGACCACAGCCCAGAAAAAAGCACAAACCCAAGAAGCCTTGAATAAGTGGTCCTGAGATAGTTATGGTGCAATTTGGTTCTATACATTTTAGGGAGACGGCAATTGTAGGTTAAATTATAAATCAGTACATGGAAGATATGGATTGATTCAGCCCACAAGGTGGGATACCTTGAAGCAAGAGTTCACAAGTTGTAGGCGGATTCACAGATCCTTTAATTTGCAATTGATTGAAAGTGTTAACCTTTGTGTAAAGACTTGAAGTAAGTACAAAGGAATGCTTAAGTTAAAACAAGGGGTCTGCTATCTGTCATGTAATGTTGTACCAGAGACTGGTTGGAAAATAATCATATTATACTGAGTTAATTTTTTAAATCTGCTTAGGGAGCTTTTATCGTTTTTAGGACATGACTTAATCCTTGCTTAGGATGGCCCCAGGTCTTGTACATAATATAGTATCTTACTGCCAGTCTGTTCTGTCAGTCTTATGATCTCTAGGTAACATTAATGCCGGTCAGTTATGCCTAAACTCCAAAAGGAGTGGGTGTAACAAGACAAGTCCTAACTCCCTCCAGTCATGGCTGGACATACAGTTTTTAAGGTTTTCTGGAGTCGCTTTGGCCAAGAGGAGAGCTTAAGATTTTATTTTTAATTGACAAGAGTGAGATCAGAGTGATGACATATGAGATGGACTCTACTTTCCTTTATTAACTTTGAAGATCGAGAAAGTGAGACATGACCCATAAAATACAGGAAGCTTCTAGGATTTTAAACTGTGTGAGAAAGTATCTCACCTAGAGCTAGAAAGAAACACAGCCCTGTTATGCTGTTGAATTCATCCTGGTGTGATGTGTGTCAGACTTTTGACCTAAGAACTATAAGATAACATGTTTGCATTTTTAAGCTGAATTTGATATAATTTAAATTTTAGGTTAAGCTGGGCTATTTATATACTTATGCAAATATATAATTATGTATAAATTATAAAATTTTATATAATTATAACTTTAAATAATATAATTTATATATAATCTTCTTGTAGTTGACCCTTTTATTATTATCAAATTGACCCTTTTTTATTCCTGATAATATCCTTTGCTCTGAAGCATGTCTTATCTGAAATTAATTTAGCTATTCTAGGTTTCTTTTGATTAGAGATAGGATGGCACATCTTTCTCAATCTCTTTTCTTTTAACATAAATGATTGTTTAGAGTTTTATTTTGTTTTCCCTCTTGAGGACAACAGATGCTGGGTCTTGTTTCTCCATTATGAGATTATCTTGCTTTTACTTGCTGTGTTTAGATTATATACACTGAAAATGATTACAACAGTTAGATTGATATCTACCATGTATGTAACAGTTTTCCATTTGTTGCATTTGTTCTTGGTTTCTTATCTCCTTTTTCACGGCCTTCTCTGATACTGAACATTTTCATATGGTTCTATTTTACCTTCTTTACAAAATATACTTCTTTTTAAAATAATTGCAGTTGGGGACTTCTGTGGATCACGGTGAACAGGAGGCAAGGCTAGATTGCAGCTCCACATAGAGCAGCATGCAGAGGCTTGCATTGTGAATTTTAGCTCCAGATTGCCTGCAAGAACAAACCAGCAATCCTGAGAGGAACTAAAGGCCCTCTGAAGGAAGTACACTGCTCTTGCAGGACCCGGGAGACACCCCAAATATTGTGAGTGCCCCAACTGCAGAAGTGGGAAAGGGAGACCCTTCTTTACTGAACACGAACACACACCCCCAATTGAAGAAACTGAAAGTCTGTTTGCAGGAGACGTTCCCAACTTTCCCTGGAGCTGAGTCAAGATGGAGAGCCAAGCTGAGCAAAATGCAGGGGTGGAGGAAGCAGCAGGAGGCCCTGGGAGCTTACTGAAATCCCAGGCAGCCATTCCTGCCTGGCACCATAGGGATCCATCAGGAGGGAGCCAGAGGAGCAGGGAGTAAAACCCCACTGAGGAGGACTTTACTAACTAAACTTTGTAAAAACTTTGTAACAATTCGAGCAGGTGAGAAGCCTCCTGGCCAGAACTCAGGTGAGGGTGTGAATCCAGCTTGCAGACTTCACAGGTGGGGAAAGAACTAAAGCCCTTTTCTTTCCCAGCTTAGAGGTGGAAAGCCTCACTTAAGTTTTCAAGCCCCAACTCCATCTGGAAACAGACTCCAGACTTTGGTTTGGGTGGGAGCTGCATGAGACCTGTGACTCCCGGCTTTTCCCCACTTTTGTGACAAAACAAGGCTCATCAACACCCCTCAAAAATCACAGTAGTTAGCCAGCAATGGTTCCAAACCAAGGAGAAATCCCTGACTTAACTGAAAAATAATTCAGGAGGTTAGTTATTAAGCTAATTAGGGAGGAACCAGAGAAAGGCAAAGACCAGTGCAAGGAAATTAAAAAGAAAAAAAAAGATACAAGAAATGAAGGGAGAAAAATTTAATGAAATAGATAGCTGAAAGAAAAAACAAACAAAAATTCAGGAAACTTCTAACACACTTTTAGAAATGTGAAATGCTCTGGAAATTCTCAGCAATAGAATGGAACAAGTAGAAGACAGAAATTCAGAGCTAAAAGACAACGTCTTTGAACTAACCCAATCCAACAAAGACAAAGGAAAAAAAATAAGAAAATATGAAGAAAGGATCCAAGAGGTTTGGGGTTATGTTAAATCACCAAAACTAAGAATAATTGATGTTCCTGAGGAAGAAGACAATTCTAAAAGCTTGGAAAACATATTTTGGGGAATAATTGAGGAAAACTTTCTCAGCCTTGTGAGAGACCTAAACATGCAAATAAAAGAAGCACAAAGAACACCTGGAAAATTCATCACAAAAAAATCTTCACCTCGTTATACTGTAATCAGGTTATCTAAAGTCAAGATGAAGAAAAGAATCTTAAGAGCTATGAGACAGCAGCACCAGGTAACTTATAAAGGAAAACCTATCAGATTAACAGCAGACTTCTCTGCTGTTTAAAAGAAGAAACCCTACAAACTAGAAGGAATTGGATTCCTATCTTCAACCTCCTCAACAAAACAATCTTCAGCCAAGAATTTTGTATCCAGAGAACCTAAGCATCACATGTGAAGGAAAGATACAGTCATTTTCAGACAAACAGCTGCTGAGAGAATTCACCATTACCAAGCCACCACTATAAGAACTACTAAAAGGAGTTCTAAATCTTGAAAAATATCTTGGAAATGCATCAAAACAAAATCTCTTTAAAGCATAAAGCACGTAGGACCCATAAAACAAAAATAAAAGTTAAAAAGCAAAGACAAAAAACAAAGTATGCAGGCAACAAAGAGCATGATGAATGCAACAGTACCTCACATTTCAATACTAACATTGAATATAAATGGCCTAAATGCTCCACTTAAAAGTTAGAGAACTGAAGAATGGATAAGAACTCACTAACCATCTGCTGCCTTCAGGAGACTCAACTAACACATAAGAACTCACATAAACTTAGAGTGGTGGGAAAAGGTATTTTCATGCAAATGGACACCAAACTGAGCAAGGATAGCTATTCTTATATCAGACAAAACAAATGTTAAAGTAACAGCAGTTAAAGGAGACAAAGAGTGATATTACATAATGGTAAAAGGCCTTGTCCAACAGGAAAACATCACAATCCTAAGCATATGTGCACCTAACACTGGAGCTCCCAAATGTATAAAAATAATTAATAATAGACCTAAGATATGAGATAGACAGCAACACAGTAATAGTGGGGGGCTTCAATACTCCACTGACAGCACTAGGCAGGTAATCAAGAAAGAAAGTTAATGAAGAAATAATGGATTTAAACTATGTCTTGGAACAAATGGACTTAACAGATATATACAGAATGCTATATCAAACCACAAAACACACATTCTATTCAACAGGCCATGGAGCTTTCTCCAAGATAGACCATACAATAGGCCATGAAATGAGCCTCAATAAATTTTTAAAAATTGAAATTATATCAAGCACTCTCTCAGACCACAATGGAATAAAACTGGAAATCAACTCCAAAAGGAAACCTCAAAACCATGCAAATACGTGGAAATTAAATAACCAACTCTTGAATGAGCTTTGGGTTAAAAATAAAACCCAGATGGAAATTAAAAACTTACTTGAACTGAATGACAATAATAACACAACTTATCAAAACCTCTGAGATACAGCCAAGGCAGTGCTAAGGGGAAAGTTCATAGCCCTAAATGCTTACATGAAAAAGTGTGAAACAGCAAAAACAGACAATCTAAGGTCATGCCTCAAGGAAGCAGAGAAACAACATAAACGCAATCCAAACCCAGCAGAAGAAAGAACACAACCCAGATCAGAGCAGAACTAAACAAAATTGAAACAAACAAACAGAAAAAAAAAGTACAGAAGGTAAATGAAACAAAAAACTGTTTTTTAAGGGATAAATAAGATTGATAACATGAGGAGAAATGCCAGATATAGGTGATGGGGAAGAAAGCAGCAAACCACATTGCCATGTATGTACCTATGCAATAATCTTGCATGTTCTTCACATGTACCCCAAAACCTAAAACACAATTATATATATATATATACATATATATATAAAATACAAATTTAAAAATAAAAAATATATATGTAAAATTAAAAATAATTTAAAAAGATGGATAAGCCATTAGCAAGATTAACCAAGAAGAGAAGAGAGAAAATTCAAATTACTGAGAAATGAAAAAGGAGATATTACAACTGACACCACTGAAATATGAAAGATCATTCAAGGCTACGATGAACACCTTTATGCACATAAACTGGAAAACCTAGAAGAGATGGATAAATTCCTGGAAAAATACAACCCTTCTAGCTTAAATCAGGAAAAAAGAAATAACCCCGAACAGACCTATAAGAAGCAGCAAGATTGAAATGGTAATTTAAAAATTACTATGAAAAAAATCCAGGACCAGATGGATTCACAGCAGAATTCTACCAGACATTCAAGGAAGAATTGGTACCAATCTTTTTGACATTATTCCACAAGACAGAGTAAGAAGAAACTCTCCATAATTTATTCCATGAAGCCAGCACCACCCTACTACCCAAACCAGATGACACAACCAAAAAAGAAAACTACAGACTGATATCCTCGATGAACATAGATGCTAAAATCCTGAACAAAATACTAGCTAACTGAATCCAACAACATATCAAAAAGATAATCCACCATGATCGAGTGGGTTTCATACTAGAGATGCAGGGATGGTTTAACATGCAAAAGTCAGTAAAGGTGATTCACCACCACATCAACAGATTTAAAAACAAAAATCACATGATCATCTCAATAGATGCAGAAGAAGCATTCAACGAAATCCACCATCCATTTATGATTAAAACCCTCAGCAAAATCAGCATACAAGGTACATACGTTAATGTCATAAAAGCTACCTATGACAAACTTAAAGCAAACATAATACTGAATGGGGAAAAATTGAAAGTATTTCCCCTGAGGACGGAAATAAGACAAGGATGTCCACTCTCACCTCCTCTTCAACACAGTACAGAAAGTCTTAGCCAAAGCAATCTGACAAAAGAAAGAGGTAAGAGACATTCAAATCAGTAAATAGAAAGTCAAACTGTCTCTGTTTGCCAACAATATGACTGTTTATCTTGAAAACCCTAAGGAGTCCTCCAGAAAGCTCCCACCACTGATAAAAGAATTCAGCAAATTCTCTGGATATGAGATTAATGCTCACAAATCAGTAGTTTTTCTATATACCAACAGTGACCAAGTGAAGAATCAAATTAAGAACTTAAAAAAAAATACTTAGGAATATACCTAACAAAGGCATCAAACGATCTTTACAGGGAGAACTGCAAAACTCTACTAAAAGGAATCACAGATGACATAAACAAATGGAAACACATCCCACACTCATGGATAGGTAAAGTCAATATTGTGAAAATGACCATACTGCCAAAAGCAATCTGTAAATTCAACAAAATCCCCATCAAAATACCACCATCATTCTTCACAGAGATGGAAAAATCAATTCTAAAATTTATATGGAACCAAAAGAGAGCCTGCATAGCCAAAGCAAGACTAAGCAAAAAGAACAGATCTGGAGGCATCACACTACCTGATTTCAAACTATACTATAAGGCCATAGTCACCTAACAGCAAGGTACAGGTATAAAAATAGGCACATAGGCCAATGGAACAGAATAGAGTACCCAGAAATAAGCCCAAATACTTAGAGCCAACAGATCTTTGACAAAGCAAACAAAAACGTCAAGTGAGGAAAGGATACCCTTTTCGACAAATGGTGCTGGGATATTTGGCTGGTCACATGTAGAAGAATGGAACTGCATCCTCATCTTTCACCTTATACAAAATCAACTCAAGATGGATTAAAGACTTAAACCTAAGACCTGAAACTGTACAAATTTTAGAAGATAGCATTGGAAAAACCCTTCTATACCTTGGCGTAGGCAAGGATTTCATGATCAAAAACTCCCAAAACATTTGCAATAAAAACAACAATAAATAGCTGGGACCTAATTAAACTAAAGAGCTTTTGCATGGCAAAAGGAACAGACAGCAGAGTAAACAGACAACCCATAAAGTGGGAGAAAATCTTCACAATCTATACATCTGACAGAGGGACAGTATTCAGAATCTATAATGAACTCAAACAAATCAGTAAGAAAAAAAACATCAAAAAGTGGGCTGAGGACATGAATAGACAATTCTCAAAAGAAGATACACAAATAGCCAAAACCATCTGAAAAAATGCTCAACATCACTAATGATCAGGGAAATGCAAATCAAAACCACAATGCAATACCACCTTACTCCTGCAAGATTGGGCCATAATATTTAAAAAAATCAGAAAAGAGTAGATATTGGCATGGATGTGGCGATCAGGGAACACTTCTGCACTGCTGCTGGCAATGTAAACTAGTACAGCCACTATGGAAAACAGTGTGAAGATTCCTTCAAGAACTAAAAGTAGAACTACCTTTTGGTCCAGCAATCGCCTACTGGGTATCTACCCGGAGGAAAAGAAATCATTATTCAAAAATTATTCTTGCACACACATGTTTATAATTCACAATAACAAAACTGTGGAATCAACCCTAATGCCCATCAATCAACAAATGGATAAAGAAACTTTGGACATATGTAGGATGGAATACTACTCAGCCATAAAAAGGAATAAATTAACAGCAGTTGCAATGACCTGGATGAGATTAGAGACTATTTTTCTAAGTGAAGTAACTCAGGAATGGAAAATCAAACATTGTATGTTCTCATTGATATGTGGGAGCTAAGCTATGAGGACACAAATGCATAAGATTGATACAATGGACTTTGGGGACTTGGCGTAATGAGTGGGAGGTAGGCAACAGATAAAAGACAACAAATACTGTGCAGTATGCATTGCTTGGGTGATGGGTGCACCGGGGCCTCACAGGTCTCCACTAAAGAACTTACTCATGCAACCAAGTACCCCAATAACTTATGAAAAAATAAAATAAAGTAAAATCTTGTAGTGGTTACTCTCGAGGTTACATGACACAATTATACCTACTTAAAGTTCACCTTCAAATACCACTACCTAGCTCCACATGAAATGCAGGTATACTATAATAGAATGTTTATTACCAATTTCTAGTACTTTTCCATTGTTCTACAATTACAACATAAAATGTAAACTAGGTCGATTATGATTAAAAAAAATAAAATATTTTATCTTCATTTATTAATTCTGTGCCATCCTTTTTCTATTACATAGATCTAGGTTTTTATCTACATAATTTTTCATCTGCCTGAACAAGTTACTTCAACATTTCTTTAAAAGATCTGTTGGCAATGATTTCCCTTGCTTTTTTTCTAATATCAGAGAATGTCTGATAGGGTTTGACTGTGTCCCCACCCAAATCTCATCTTGAATTGTATCTCCCGTTATCCCCACATGTCATGGAAGGGACACAGTGGGAGTAATTGAATTATGACTGTGTTTTTTTTCCTGTGCTGTTCTTGTAATAGTGAATAAGTCTCATGAGATCTGATGATTTTGTAAAGGGCAGTTCCCCTGCACATGCTATCATGACTGTACCACGTAAGATGTGCCTTTGTAATACAAAGAATTAGCTGGGCATGGTGGTGCGTGCCTGTAATCCCAGCTACTCGGGAGGCTGAGGCAGGAGAATTGCCTGAACCCAGGGGGTGGAGGTTGTGGTGAGCCGAGATCACGCTATCGCACTCCAGCCTGGGTAACAAGAGTGAAACTCCGTCTCAAAAAAAAAAAAAAAAAAAAAAGATGTACCTTTGTTCCTCCTTTGCCTTTCACCATGATTGTGAGGCATCCATAAACATGTGGAACTGAGTCCACTAAATTTCTTTTTCTTTATAAATTACCCAGTCTCAGGTATTTCTTCATAGCACTATGAAAATGAACCAATACAGTAAACTGGTATGGACAGTGGGACACTGCTATTAAGGTAACTGAAAATATGGGAGCGACTTTAGAATTAGGTAACAGGCAGAGGTTGGAACAGTTTGGAGGGCTCAGAAGAAGACAGGAATATGTGGGAAAGTTTGGAACTTCCTAGAGACTTGGAGGGCTCAGAAGACAGGAAGATTTGGGAAAGTGTGTAACTTCCTAGAGACTTGCTGAATGGCTTTCACCAAAATGCTGATAGTAACATGGACAATAAGGTCCAGGCTGAGGTGGTCTCAGATGGAGGTGAGGAACTTGTTGGGAACTGGAGTAAAGGTCATTCTTCTTATGCAAAGATACTGTCGGCATTTTGCCCCTGACCTAGAGATCTGTGGAACCACAAATTTGAGAGAGATGATTTAGGGTATCTAGTGAAAGAAATTTCTAAATGTCAAAGTTTTCAAGAGGAGGCAGAGCATAAAAGTTTGAAACATTTGCAACCTGACATGTGGTATAAAAGAAAAAACCATTTTCTAGGGAGAAATTCAAGCCTGCTGCAGAAATTTGCATAAGTAATGAGGAGCCGAATGTTAATCACCAAGACAAGCAGGGGGAATGTCTCCAGTCCTTCATAGAAGCCCTTCCTATCTCCTATCACAGGCCTAAGAGGGAAAAATGGTTTTGTGGGCCAGGGCCAGGACCCTCCTGCTGTGTGTAGCCTAGGAACTTGGTCTCTTACATCCCAGTCACTCCAGCCATGGCTAAAAGGGGCCAAGGTAGAGGGATGGCTGTGGCTTCTGAGGGTGCAAGCACAAAGCATTAGAATAATCCATGTGGTGTTGAACCTGCAGGTGCACAGAAGTCAAGAGTTGAGGTTACGGAACCTCTGCCTAGATTTCAGAGGATGTATGGAAATGCCTGGATGTCCAGGCAGATGTTTGCTGCAAGGTCAGGGCCCTGATGGAGAACCTCTGCTAGGTCAGTGCAGAGGGGAAATATCAGGTGGGTGCCCCTACACAGAGTTCCCACTGGGGCACTCCTTAGTGGAACTGTGAGAAAAGGGCCACCATTCTCCAGACCCCAGAAAGGTGGGTCCACCAACCAGCTTGCACTGTGCACCTGGAAAAGTCACACTCAACACCAGCCCATGAAAGCAGCCAGGAAGGGGGCTGTACCCTGCAAAGCCACAGGGGCACACTTGCGTTAAGACCATGGAAACCCATCTCTTGTGTCAGTATGACCTAGATGTGTGATATGAAGTCAAAAGAGCTCATTTTGGAACCTTAATAACTGCCCTATAGAATTTTGGGCTTGCATGGGGCCTGTAGCCCCTTCGTTTTGGTCAGTTTCTCCCATTTGGAACAGAGGTATTTACCCAATGACTGTACCTGCCTTGTATCTAGGAATTAACTAACTTGCTTTTGATTTTACATGCTCATAGGCAAAAGGAACTTGCCTTGTCTTAGATGAAACTTTGGTTTGCAGACTTTTGAGTTAATGCTAAAATGAGTTAAGACTTTGGGGGCCTGTTGGGAAGGCATGATTCGTTTTGAAATGTGAGGACATAAGATTTGGGAGGGGCCAGAAGGGGAATATATATGGTTTAGCTCTGTATCCTCACCCAAATCTCATCTTGAATTGTAACTTGCATAATCCCCATGTGTCATGGGAGGGATGTGGTGGGAGGTAATTGAATCATGGGAGCAGGTTTTCCCGTGCTGTTCTGACGATAGTGAATAAGTCCCATGATATATGATGGTTGTATAAAGTGCAGTTCCCCTGCACAGACTATCTTGCCTGCTGCCATGTAAGACGTGTCGTTGCTCCTTCTTGACCTTCTGCTATGATTGTGAAGCCTCTCTAGACATATGGAACTGTTAGTTCATTAAACTCTCTTTTTTTTGTAAATAACCCAGTCTCAGGTATTTTTACATAGCAGTATGAAAATTGACTAATACAATGTCTTCATTTCTCCCTTTTCTGGCTATGCAATTGTCATTTGGTGTTTGCTTTTTTAAAAATTTATACTTCAAATATTTCACTCCTCTATTTTCTGGTGTGCATAGTTTTGGATAAGAAGTCCACTACAATTCTTATCCTTGCTCCCACCTCACCAAACATGGATTTTTTGCAAAACTGCTTTTTTGCTTTTAGTTTTCTACAGTTTAAATATATGTCTAAGGTATAAAGATTTTAATATTTATACTGCTTGGTATTCTCTGAGCATCCTAGTTGTGTGGTTTTGTGTCTGTCATTAGTTATGGAATATTCTTGGCAGTATTGCTTCAAATATTTTTTTCTGGTCTATTCTTTTTCTGGTCTTTCACTTACGTGTATGTGACACATTTAAAAATTGTCTCACAGTTCTTGGTTCTTTTTCTTTTTGAATTTCCATTCTTTTTTCTCTTTGCATTTTAGTTTGTAAAGCTTCTACTTACTGATCTTCAAAGATTCCAATTTCACTATTTCTTTTTTCAGCCAAGCCTAGTCTAGTACTGAGCCCATCCATCAGAAATATTCTTTATTTCTGCTAAAGTATATTTGTTTTCTAATAAAGTAATCCCTGCTTATCTTCAGTTTCACTGGCTATGGCTTCAGTTACCCTCAGTCAATTGAGGTCTGGAAAATCTCCATGGCTCAGCATAAAGCAAAGGTCTAGGGACACCCCAAGCAGAAGATGATTCACCTTCTGATGTATCCCCAGAAGGCTGATAGCAGGCTAATGCCATGTCATGATGCCTACATCATTCACCTCACTTTATCTCATTACATAGGAATTTTTACCATCACACATCATCATCTATAAGAAGTGTCAGTAGGGTACAATATATTGAGAGAGTGAATGCATGTGTATGTGAGCTAGAGACCACATTCACGTAATTTTTATTAGAGTATGATTATTAAAATTATTCTATTTTATTATTAATTATCATTGTTAATCTATTACCATGCCTAATTTATAAGTTAAACTTTATTACAGGTATGCATGTATATGAAAAGACACATAGGGTTCAATGCTATCTGCGGTTTCAGGCATTCACAGGGAGTCTTGAGAATGTATCTCCAGAGAATAAGGGTATTAAATACAATTTATTGGCCACTCGTTTGAACTGAGTGTCTGCACTAGGCCCAACTGGCCAAACCAGAATGGAGTTATTCATACTAATGTCATCAAACAAAAGCAAAGTTGTTTTTGTTACCATCCCAGAAATCCTCAGCAGCCAGACCCCCAGACAAGCTGTTTTAGCTTCTTCAATAAGGGAGTTCCCTCTGTTATAACCTTTATAAAGAATGTAACTTTGAAATGACCAATTTGCTTTTTGTTCTGCTTACTTCAGCAATTCTCTGTCTATAAAACAAAACTCCTCTGCCCAGCTCACTGGAATACTCATTGTATTTTTAGAAATGAGATGTCTGATTCTAGAATTGCAAATGAAAGCCAATTAAAATCTGTAACTACATTTGTTATAATTTTGTCTTTTCACACAGGGGGGAATATTATATTTCTTTTGCATTTTTTCTTGTAGTTTCTCTCTACTTACGTTACCCATTTGTTCTTGCATGGGGGTCTATATTTTCAACTAGAATCCTTAAAATAGTAATCAGGATTTTAAATTTCCTACCCTATAATTCCAATATCTGTGTCATGTATGACTCTGTTTCTAATGATTGTTTGTTCAGACTTTGTTTTTCCTTGGTTTTTGTCATGTCTTGCAACTTGTTTTGAAGACTGAATATATAGTATAATTTCATAATACCTGAGGTAAATAGACCTAGTGTGAGCATTTTGTTACCTGGCTAAGAGTTATACTGTGTAATTTTCTGTAGCGGTTGGTACCAGTGGATTCAAATTTCTCTAGAGTTACTGTTTTTTGTCTCTTCTCTATGGATTTGGAGCATCCCTAAAAACTTTTTAGAGAGCATATGTGTCTTAAAACTTTTTCTATTGTCATCTACTGTTTTTGCATTGGAACCATACTTGTATAGTAATAAATTGTGGGAGACAAATTCTTTAATCTTCTCAATATATCTCAGTCTTTTAGTCTATGTCCTTGGGCTGTGGCCTTCATAACAGTTTCTTCAACCTGCCTCCGTCATTAAATGAAACAGGGAGAGGAGAGGGGGCTGGAGTCAGAGAAATGTCCTGCCCACTGCTGGGATAAGGCTCTGGAAAAAATATTTTTCCTGGCCAGTAGGTTTTTGTTATGAAAAACCTTCTGTAATGATTACCCTTTCTCTCTCCCTGCCCAAGAAAGAAGGGAGCAGTCTTGGGTCTTTACCATGAGAATCAGGTCATATTCCTGGAGTTAAAGAATACAAGAATGAGCCAGGTGTGGTGGCTCACACATGTAATCCCAGCACTTTGAGAGGTTGAGCCGTGCAGATCACCTGAGGTCAGGAGGTTGAGACCAGCCTGGCCAACATGGTGAAACCTGTCTCTACTAAAAATACAAAAAAGTTAGCTAGGCATGGTGGCAGACACCTTTAATCCTAGCTACTTGGGAGACTGAGGCAGGAGAATAACAGGAGAGAACTCAGGAGGCAGAGATTGCAGTGAGCTGAGATTGTGCCTTTGCACTCCAGCCTGGGCAACAAGAGCAAAACTCTGTCCCCCAGCCCCCTAAAAAAGAATACAAGAATGTTGGAGTGGAGGAGTTATAAGATTTCAGCCTGTAAGACACTATTCAAAAGAAGACATATATGAGGCCAACAAACATATGAAAAAATACTCATCATCACTGATAATTAGAGAAATGCAAATCAAAACCACACTGATATAACATCGCATGCCAGTTAGAATGATGATCTTTAAAAAATCTGGAGAAAACAGATGCTGGAGAGGATGTGGAAAAATGGGAACTCTTTTACGCTGTTGGTGGGAGTGTAAATTAATGTGGAAGACAGTGTGACAATTCCTCAAGGATCTAGAAATAGAAATTTCATTTGACCCAGTAATCCCATTACTGGGTATATACCCAAAGAATTACAAATCCTTCTATTATAAAGACACAGGTACATGTATGTTCATTGCAGTACTGTCTACAATAGCAAAGACCTAGAACCAACCCAAATGTCCATTGATGATAGACAGGACAAGGAAAATGTGGCACATATACACCATGGAATACTATGTAGCTATAAAAAAGATGGGTTTGTGTCCTTTGTAGGGACATGGATGAACCTGGAAACCATCATTCTCAGCAAACTGACACAAGAACAGAAAATCAAACACCACATGTTCTCACTCATAGGCAGGCGTTGAACAGTAAGAACACATGGACACAGGGAGGGGAGCATCACATACTGGGATCTTCTTGTGGGGGGCTAGGGAAGGACAGCGGACGGTGAGGAGGTTGGGGAGGGATAATATGGGGAGAAATGCCAGATGTAGGTGACAGGGGAATGAAGGCAGCAAACCACATTGCCATGTATGTACCTATGCAACAATCCTACATGATCTGCACATGCACCCCAGAACCTAAAGTACAATAATAATAATAATACAAAGAAACACATTCATGTTAGTCGACATTTAATCTCTAGCAATTTGTCAAAATTACCATTTAAGTGTTCCTACTTGTCTATGGCTCCAGTGAATCCTGTTCAGGTAAGCAGATCTTGGTTCCTGCATCTTTTGGAGGCATCTGGCTTTCTGGATTCAGGGTGGTAGTTTGCCATGAAACGCAAGTAAGTTCTCTAATGGGTCCAAACAAGATCATTGATTTTTATTTTGTCCAGGTTTTTCTTGCTGTTTGAAAGAGAGTAACATTTTCTAAACTTTGCACACTTCAAGTTTAAATCAGAAATCTTTTCTCTGATTTTTAACCTGCCTGGTTAATTTTGATATCTTCTTTACCTCGATTATTTATTCATCCAATTTTAAATTTCTTTAAACATTTTATACACAGTTATTTTATAACTGAATATTTAGGTAATTCGGTGTCTAAGTACATTGTGTGCCATTGTTAATGTCAGTACTGATGTTAAAGCTGCTTCTTTCTGGAGGAAATCTGAGTTTTGATTCTCCTGGGTTTCATTAGGCATCACAAATCTGTAGCTGCTCCCAGTGAATAATCTTGACTTGAGGTTTTTTCCTGATCTAAAGGGAACTAAATATTCTATCACCTGAACCATGTGAAGACAGGCTGCTCATGTTTTGGAAAGACATATATTTTCATTTTCTGTTTAGAGCAAAATCACACATTTTGTTTATGATTTTATTTTATTTTAGGCTTCACTTGCACTGAGATTATAGCCACTGCAAGGAGCCCCTTTCAGGTTCAGCTATTGACTTAGGCTGTATGTCTCTATAGATCTCCATTCCCAGGACTCCTTTTTTTCCCAGTGTACCTTTGGTGTTTGAATTTAGTGTATATTCTTGTTTTTGATCTTAGTTTATTTTGATGAATTCTTTATGGATTTCTCTCAGTTTTCTGTTAGTTCACCAGTACATTTTCAATGTTTAACTTTTTTTTTTGGTAAAAATCTTTATATTTTCCAGGAGATTTTCTTAGCGTTTCATCTATGACCCTATGGAAACTGAATTCCTCATTCATTCATTGACTCTAATTGCATTCTCTCTTCAGAATTGCAATAAAAATGTCTTCCCAAGGTCACCAGGGAGAAGATAACAATTCCTTTGGCTACTCTACTTTTATTTGTTTCTTTTTAAAGGCATATTCTCATCTGTAATCTGCAGAGTTGACATTGCCCCTATTTTTGAAATGCTTTTTTTTTTTTTTTTTGGCTGCCTGGCTAATAATTTTTTTTATGTATTCTAGGCAAACTTCCTGATTGTCAGCATGCTTCTTATTCAAAAGAAAGAAAATGTAAAAAAAAAAAGGAAGGAAAGGAAGGAGAAATAGAAAGAGAGAAAGAGAAAAAAATAAGGAAAAAAGGAAGGAATAAGAAAGGAAAGAGGAGAAATAGAAAAAAAGAGAAAAAGAAATAGATAAGGAAAGGAAGGAGAAAGGAGGAAGGAAGGAAGGAAGGAAGGAAGGAAGGAAGGAAGGAAGGAAGGAAGGAAGGAAGGAAGGAAGGAAGGAAAAAGTGCTGTAAAATTAGAAACTCTTATCCAGTTTTGGCCATTATCTAAAGCCATTATCAATGATTCCGTCTTTATAAAATACTACATGTCTTCTATATTGTATGCTATTTCATTTCTCTCAACTTGCATTGCATATTTTAACAGTACCATGCAGTTTCAAAATAAAATTTTGTTCAATTTTTTCATATGTGTTATTCCTGAAGCAAACACATATTAAAGACCCTGAAAGCAGGGCATATTAGTTCATTCTCACCCTGCTAATAAAGACATAAATGAGACTGCGTAATTTATGAAGAAAAGAGGTCTAATTGACTCACAGTTCAACATGGCTGGGGAGGCCTCAGGAAACTTACTATCATGGCTGAAAGGGAAGCAAACATATGGTGACAGGAAGGAGAATTAGAGCCAAGTGAATGGGGAGGCCCCTTATAAAATCATCAGATCTGTTGAAAACTTACTCAACATTACAAGAATAGCATGGGGGAAACTGATCCCACAATTCAATTACTTCCCATTGGGTTTCTCCCACCAAACATGGGGATTATAGAAACTACAATTCAAGATGAGATTTGGGTAGAAACACAGCCAACCATATCACGGAGATTACTGTGTTCATAACCAATGTGTCTCTCAGCCACAAAACTTAGGACAGTGCACACTTATGAAGCCATAATATTTATATTGTAAGTTAACTATTCCTGGCATATAATTCATACTCGAAAGTTTGTTAGACTTGACGATGACTTGCTATTCTGTCCAGATAATCCTTAAAGGTGACACACATTCCTACTGCCAGTCCCCTAGTTTCTCTGACATCATTCATTGTTTTTTTCTCACTCCACACCACCCACCTTGATCCATTTGCTGTTCCTTGAACATACTGGGCATGTTTACACCTCAGAGATTTTGGCAGTTGCTGATTTCTTTACCTTCTATTTTTCTTTATATTAAAATGGCTTTCTTTTCTATCACTTTCTGGTGGAGACTTCTTAGATGGTATTCCCCATATCCTATGTTTTCACAATCATCCTGATTCCTTCCTTGCTCATTTCTCAGAAATGCTATATTTTGAAATAAATGAAATATTATTATTTTACTCCCTTATTGTTTTTTGAGTATTTTAGTTTATAGCCTTTTCTATGTTGAGGTCTCAGTCTTCTTCAAGAAGCTGATAAAAATTTGACCTTTCTCCCCTCAAAATGCAAATAAATCGCTACCCAGAAAAATTTCAGTATAACACATTGAATATCACTTCATTTACATATACTTTCTAACTTACAATTAACTTTTAATGAAAAATTAATAGCCATTTCATTTAAAAAGGAGTAATATGTCCAAGTTGTGACAATTAAAAAATTAAATGTTATTTTAACTCAGAGTCAACATCATTAAAAAATTCATCCTTTAGCTTGAGTAGGTAGTTTGAATTATGGAGCCATGTTTGATATTGCAATGCAATTGTATTCTCCATATTTGTTGTATTAAAAAGTAGATTTATCTTTTAGAGAAATTTTAGGCTCATGGCAAAATTGAGCAGAAAAACAGAGAGTTCTTCTGTACCTCCTGTCCCTACACAAGAATGGCCTCCCCCAGTATCAATATTCCACACCAGAGTGGCAAAATTATTACAACAGATGAAACTACATTGGTATTATCACTGAAAGTCCATAGTTAACATTAGAGTTCACTCTTGATGTTGTACATTCTACAGATTTTGACAAATGTACAGTGACATGTGTCTATCATTATAGCATTATACAACATAGTTTAGCTGACCTAAAAATCCTCTGTACTTTGCCTATTCATCTCATTCATGACATTTTGCTTTTTAATTTGACATCTTTTTCCTGAGTCACAATGTAATAACTATTTTGTAGTACTGAGCTGAAGGAGCGAATAGAGGCTCAGATTCAGCCTGTGCTCTGCCCTCTAATTGAGCACCCTGACACCAGGTTATATCTATGAAAAGAAGACTTTTTCTTGATTGACATGTAGTATTTTCCTGCTATGCTTGATCTCTCAGAACCGTGTAATTAAAAAAAAAACTCTTACAATGTGCTTTATTATAAAAGATAGACCTATGTCGCAGTACACCAGAATTATCTAAACTCTAAACTGTCATATTGTTTAATTTATGTTGCACATGTTCCTTTGTCCAGAAATAATTGCAGTCATATTAGAAAAGCCAACATTTCATTCTGCATGTATCAACAAAGAATTATAGAAATCATATCTGTTATTCTTTGATAGCATATGATTAGTAGTAACTCACTCATTAGTAGTAACTGCAAATCTAGACTAGGCACTGCTGATGAAACTTGGTGCTATAACATTATATCTCTTCTCCTTCTAAGGCTAATGAGCAGCATGAGTGTTTTCTCACTAAAGAAATTACAAATGTGCAAGAAAGCAAATAGAAACCAGCTGGTAATCTTCAAATTTATCTTGTAGCATATCTGCCAATATTCCATTGGCCAAAGCAAGACATGGGGAGGCCCAGTGAGATGAAGTGTAGAGTTATGTGATAAATGGTATGTGTGCAGGTAGAGGTAAGAGATTGAAGACACTAATGCATACTTCATAGCATGCATCTAATGTACTAGATGACTAGCATCTGACACAAATGCATATTTAAATATTTACATTATAAGTAAATGTTCAAAGATTTAGCTATTGTGTCCAATTATTTTCAGACTTCAGTTTATGCATTTAAAAGGCTTTGCCAGTCAACTGCAGCCAGTGGAAATGCTTTGTCAAGTACTGGAAAGTTCGCCTAATTGTCCACCTTCACTTCTTCCTTCTTGTTGAGTGACAACCTGATAAATAAAAGTAAGAAAGAAAGATTTCAACAATACCCATGATGTCAACAAAAGACTAAAAGGCATAATTTTCCCCATGAGTAAAATATGAGAAGCCCTGAAAAACTCCTCTTTTTCATAAAGTTGCTGCTTATTTTCTTTCAAGTACAATAAAACAACACAGCTATTCTAAATCTAATCAAGTATTTAAAGATGTAATTTGTGAAAAGAAAGAAAATATTTGTCTAGTAGAGAAGAACTGAATATTCCCTTTTTGTTCTTGACAGCCTCTTGAAAATACCCAGGCTCTGTGTGATGCCAATCTTTATTTCAATAAATAAATTGGTTTTAGGAATTCTGAATCCAATGCTTGCCAATAGCAAAGGCTAAAACTTACAGAGACATCTGGGCTTATTTATGCATAAAAGCAGCAAAATCACAGTTTAAAAAGCATCTCTAGGGCCCTGTATGCTGGTCAGGGAACCAAGATTTTCATGCCAAGTAGTTTTGCTAAAAAATAATATGAAAAAATACACGTTTACCTCTTTAAAGATACATGGAGTTTTGACATTTCTTAAAGTGGATCAATTAGGAATTCTGTTTTGCTGGTATGAGTAAGAATATGAAGCAGCTGAAAATCAGGTTTTGGCTGAATGAAGAACTGTCAATACAATTATACAATCGGATGGTGAGAGTAGAGGTCAGAGTTGAACTTTTTCTTTTCTATGAGATGCTTCCAAGTATTAGAATATATGGCAGATATTTAAAGGTTAATAGACACCTTTCTTTCTTACATTGTCACTCATTTTTGGTAGTGACTCTGATATAAGTGCTTCTCGGAAGTCAACTATTGAAGTGTGCAGCATTTACTGATATCTTGGAATCTATTCACATTCAGGAGTTACTGAAGACGGAGTCACCATAACAGCTGGTCTCGATCACCTCAAGGATCTGTACCATTACCAGTGAGGGAAGTGAGAACACTGTTGTCATTACCACTTCTAGAAACTGCTGGCCTGCTCTTTGCCATGTTGTGACTCCAGAAAGGGATGGAGCCCTATAGTAAAGAGAACTGGGTCTCAAGGTATTAGGACTTTTAATGAAAGATGTTTGCCCATTCATACCACCCACATGCTCACTGATTCTCCCAAGGTACTCTACACTACCCAGGATGGTAGAAACACTTTCATTAAGGAGTTGGTGCTGAATACAACTCATCAGCTCAGACTTTTCTACTCTTATGAAGAATTCCCTCTGAGGCACTCCAAAATTCTTTCCTGCAATCAGTAGGCACATATTTTTAAAAATCTGTTTCAACTATCTTCAACTGCTTCAAGTCATAAAACAGCTTAGTCGTTCCCAGAAAACTTGTTGCATCAAGATGCTCCCAATTGTGTCTGATGGAATACAGCGAGAAACTTTCAAAGTGGCTTTGGAGGCAGTGCTTTTAGTTTTATGTTTCTGCTTGACCAAATTCAACTTTCATGATGTTCCTGCCTTTTCTATTTCAGCATCCTTCTCACTTAAACACTCAGCAAGGAGATAAAAAGAAATGTACAAGAGGGACACTTTTAAGGTGGTTCTTTAGCTTTGTTGGCTTCTTGCTTTTATTGGTAAAATAATTGAACACAAGGAGCACTGTGACTTTTGTGACCTAATAACAATGGTAATAAAAATAAAACCAACGTTTTATAACGTATTCATAGTTTTTCTTTGACATTTTCTACTAAAGCCAGGCCTGTTGAAGTAAATAAAGATATCCATAATATTAATGGCAAGGCACAGTCACTTTGCTTTAATATAAAAGAAACTATAGGATTCATACACAATGACAATGACAACTGATTACAAATTGCTACTGGCTTCATGATGAAAACTCACCTAACATTTACTTAAAATAAAACTATAGCGACCGGGCGTGGTGGCTCACGCCTGTAATCCCAGCAATTTGGGAGGCCAAGGCAGGCGGATCACGAGGTCAGGAGATCGAGACCATCCTGGTCAACATGGTGAAACCCTGTCTCTATTAAAAATACAAAAATTAGCTGGGCATGGTGGCACGTGCCTGTAATCCCAGCTACTCAGGCTGAGGCAGGAGAATTGCCTGAACCCGGGAGACGGAGGTTGCAGTGAGCCAAGATTTTGCCATTGCACTCCAGCCTGGGTAACAAGAGTGAAACTCCACCTTAAAAAAAAAATCTATAGCATAGTAACATAATTTTATAAAACTTTTTTTTTTTTTTTAATTTTTTATTGGATTATAGGTTTTGGGGTACATGAGCAGAGCATGCAAGACAGTTGCGTAGGTACACACATGGCAGTGTGCTTTGCTTTTCTTCTCCCCTTCACCCACATTTGGCATTTCTCCCCAGGCTATCCCTCCCCACCTCCCCCTCCCACTGGCCCTCCCCTTTTCCCCCCGATAGACCCCAGTGTTCAGTACTCCCCTTTCTCTGTCCATGTGTTCTCATTTGTAAAACTTTTAAAGATTGTTTCAAAGAAAGAGTTACAGATATAAATATTTCAAGTTTTTACTTGCCTTGGGTTGATGGGAGCATATAATCCTTAATCTAATAATTATCTTGTTCTCTAACCTCATTTCTCAGAGGATATATGCTCATTTTGTAAGTCAGACAAAACAGATTTGAATCCGAGCTCAATAAGCTACTGAATAGGCCATCTTAAGCTAATTCCTTAACTTTTTGAACATTAATTTTTTCCCATTTATAATGAACATAAATTTGATGTTACAATTTTTTATATAAATGACACTGTATATATACACACATACAGATATAGAAACATATATATTATATATGACTTTAAATAGTGTCATGTACATAAAAGCATTCCATAAATTATATTTGGCTCTTAAACAAGACATGGCATGTAACAGATATTCTTGAAAGATTCGTTGTTCAAATTATACAACTATTATTATTATTATTGCTATAATTGTTTTATTTTCCCCTACTGCACCCAAGTAACAAGGATGTACTTTCTATTATCTGCATACAGTGTTCTTTTTGGTTCCTTACACTTTGCATGTCTTTTCTTTCCTTTTGGAATGTCTTTCCTATATTTTCTACGTAGTTATTAGTCGATATACTGCTATAACTCATCTTCAGTCTTGTGTCATCTTTGACTTTACATGACCAAAACCTTGGATACCTCAGTTCTCATATATTGACAATATGTGTAATATAAAGTGTTAAAGCAACATAAGCAGGTTCTTTAAATGTTGCTTACTGATGATATCATTCATTAGACTGTGAGCTCACTGAGGGAAAGAGTTATGAATTGTCATTTTTCTCAGAGAAATAGCATGCTATATTCTGATGAATAATGGCTTATTTTAATATTTTAATATTATTTATTTTAATATTATTTAATATTTTTATATTTCTATTTTTTTTTTTTTTGCAAATCAACACTATTTTCTCTGCCCTGTATCTAATATTTATCTTGAAACTATACTGGAGTTAATGAGATGCAGAAAGAAGAGCATGGTCTCTGACCTTACATTTCAAGCTTAATTTCATGAAATCTATAACATTTAATGGTAAATGAGGAAGTAATTTGACCGAATATCACTGCAATAGCAATTCAAGCTATCGTGTGTTTTGCATTTCACTGAAAGCAAAGGACACATTATATTCCATTTAGGACAATCAGTATGATGGTCTCTATTTGGAGAAATTATGAATGTTCTGTCACACATACAATTTGAGTTGTTTAAAACACAATTTGTTTTCAGATTGAGGATTAATAATATGGTGATCCTTAGAAAATTCAACTGATATTCCTGAATATGTTTTTGTTATAAAGCATACATTTTTATAAAATGGCTAATCATATGACTATTTTCAGAGCCAAATATAGGTAATTCCTCTTAATGGTAAAAAAAAAAGAAAACTACTTGAAAAACATCACTTAACTGACAATGAGTTAGGTCTAAATCTAACTGAAAAGATAAATATTCATTCTATCTTCAATATCTTCACAAAACACATTTCTTTTTTTTTTTAATTTTTTATTGCATTTTAGGTTTGGGGGTACATGTGCAGAACATGCAAGACAGTTGCATAGGTACACACATGGCAGTGTGTTTTGCTTTCTTTCTCCCCTTCACCCACATTTGGCATTTCTCCCCAGGCTATCCCTCCCCACCTCCCCCTCCCACTGGCCCTCCCCTTTTCCCCCCAATAGACCCCAGTGTTTAGTACTCTTCTCTCTGTGTCCATGCATTCTCATTTTTCATCACCCACCTATGAGTGAGAATATGCGGTGTTTCGTTTTCTGTTCTTGTGTCAGTTTGCTGAGGATGATGTTCTCCAGATTCATCCATGTCCCTACAAATGACACAAACTCATCATTTCTGATTGCTGCATAATATTCCATGGTGTATATGTGCCACATTTTTCCAATGCAGTCTATCATCAATGGGCATTTGGGTTAATTCCAGGTCTTTGCTATTGTAAACAGTGCTGCAAAGAACATTTGTGTCCATGTGTCCTTATAGTAGAACGACTTATAGCCTTTTGGATATATACCCAGTAATGGGATTGCTGGGTCAAATGGAATTTCTATTTCTAAGGCCTTGAGGAATCACCACACTGACTTCCACAGTGGTTGAACTAATTTACACTCCCACCAACAGTGTAAAAGTGTTCCTTTTTCTCCACATCCTCTCCAGCATCTGTTGTCTCCAGATTTTTTAATGATCGCCATTCTAACTGGCGTGAGATGGTATCTCAATGTGGTTTTGATTTGCATCTCTCTGATGACCAGTGACGATGAGCATTTTTTCATATGAGTGTCGGCCTCATATATGTCTTCTTTCGTAAAGTGTCTGTTCATATCCTTTGCCCACTTTTGAATGGGCTTGTTTGTTTTTTTCTTGTAAATCTGTTTGAGTTCTTTGTAAATTCTGGATATCAGCCCTTTGTCAGATGGGTAAACTGCAAAAATTTTTTCCCATTCTGTTGGTTGCCGATTCACTCTATTGACTGTTTCTTTTGCCGTGCAGAAACTGTGGAGTTTCATTAGGTCCCATTTGTCTATTTTGGCTTTTGTTGCCAATGCTTTTGGTGTTTTGTTCACGAAGTCCTTGCCTACTCCTATGTCCTGGATAGTTTTGCCTAGATTTCCTTCTAGGGTTTTTATCGTGCCGGGTCTTATGTTTAAGTCTTTAATCCATCTGGAGTTAATTTTAGTGTAAGGTGTCAGGAAGGGGTCCAGTTTCTGCTTTCTGCACATGGCTAGCCAGTTTTCCCAACACCATTTGTTGAACAGGGAATCCTTTCCCCATTGCTGGTTTTTGACAGGTTTATCAAAGATTGTATGGTTGTAGATATGTTGTGTTGCCTCTGTTGCCTCTGTTCTGTTCCATTGGTCTATATCTCTGTTTTGGTACCAGTACCATGCTGTTTTGATTACTGTAGCCTTGTAGTATAGTTTAAAATCCGGTAGTGTGATGCCCCCCGCTGTGTTCTTTTTGCTTAGAATTGACTTGGCTATGCGGGCTCTCTTTTGGTTCCATATGAAGTTCATGGTGGTTTTCTCCAGTTCTGTGAAGAAAGTCGATGGTAGCTTGATGGGTATAGCATTGATTCTGTAAATTACTTTGGGCAGTATAGCCATTTTCACAATATTAATTCTTCCTAACCATGAACATGGAATGTTTCTCCATCTGTTTGTGTCCTCTCTGACTTCGTTGAGCAGTGGTTTGTAGTTTGCCTTGAAGAGGTCCCTTACGTTCCTTGTGAGTTGTATTCCACGGTATTTTATTCTTTTTGTAGCAATTGTGAATGGCAGTTCGTTCTGGATTTGGCTTTCTTTAAGTCTGTTATTGGTGTAGAGGAAGACTTGTGATTTTTGCACATTGATTTTATATCCTGAGACTTTGCTGAAGTTGCTTATCAGTGTCAGGAGTTTTTGAGCTGAGGCAATGGGGTCTTCTAGGTATACTATCATGTCGTCTGCAAATAGAGACAATTTGGCTTCCTCCTTTCCTATTTGAATACCCTTTATTTCTTTTTCTTGCCTGATTGCTCTGGCTAGAACTTCCAGTACTATATTGAATAGGAGTGGTGAAAGAGGGCATCCTTGTCTAGTGCTGGATTTCAAAGGGAATGCTTCCAGTTTTTGCCCATTCAGTATGATATTGGCTGTTGGTTTGTCATAAATAGCTTTTATTACTTTGAGACATGTTCCATCGATACCGAGTTTATTGAGGGTTTTTAGCATAAAGGGCTGTTGAATTTTGTCAAATGCCTTCTCTGCGTCAATTGAGATAATCATGTGGTTTTTGTTTATGGTTCTGTTTATGTGGTGAATTACATTTATAGACTTGCGTATGTTGAACCAGCCTTGCATCCCCAGGATGAATCCTACTTGATCATGATGAATAAGTTTCTTGATTTGCTGTTGCAATCGGCTTGCCAATATTTTATTGAAGATTTTCGCATCTATGTTCATCATGGATATTGGCCTGAAGTTTTCTTTTCTCGTTGGGTCTCTGCCGGGTTTTGGTATCAGGATGATATTGGTCTCATAGAATGATTTAGGAAGGATTCCTTCTATTTGGATTATTTGGAATAGTTTCAGAAGGAATGGTACCAGCTCCTCTTTGTGTGTCTGGTAGAATTCAGCTGTGAACCCGTCTGGACCTGGCCTTTTTTTGTGTGGTAGGCTCTTAATTGCTGTCTCGACTTCTGACCTTGTTATTGGTCTATTCATAGTTTCAGCTTCCTCCTGGTTTAGGCTTGGGAGGACACAGGAGTCCAGGAATTTATCCATTTCTTCCAGGTTTGCTACCTTATGAGCATAGAGTTGTTTGTAATATTCTCTTATGATGGTTTGAGTTTCTGTGGAATCTGTGGTGATTTCTCCTTTATCATTTTTTATTGCATCTATTTGGTTGTTCTCTCTTTTATTTTTAATCAATCTAGCTAGTGGCCTGTCTATTTTGTTGATCTTTTCAAAAAACCAGCTCTTGGATTTATTGATTTTTTGGAGGGTTTTTCGTGTCTCAATCTCCTTCATCTCAGCTCTAATCTTAGTTATTTCTTGTCTTCTGCTGGGTTTTGAGTTTTTTTGATCTTGCTCCTCTAGCTCTTTCAATTTTGATGATAGGGTGTCAGTTTTGGATCTCTCCATTCTTCTCATATGGGCACTTATTGCTATATACTTTCCTCTAGAGACTGCTTTAAATGTGTCCCAGAGATTCTGGCATGTTGTGTCTTCATTCTCGTTGGTTTCGAAGAACTTCTTTATTTCTGCCTTCATTTTGTTGTTTATCCAGTCAACATTCAAGAGCCAGTTGTTCAGTTTCCATGAAGCTGTGCGGTTCTGGGTTGATTTCTGTTTTCTGAGTTCTAACTTGATTGCACTATGGTCTGAGAGGCTGTTTGTTATGATTTCAGTTGTTTTGCATTTGTTGAGCAGTGCTTTACTTCCAATTATGTGGTCAATTTTTGAATAGGTGTGATGTGGTGCTGAGAAGAATGTATATTCTGTGGATTTGGGGTAGAGAGTTCTGTAAATGTCTATTAGGTTTGCTTGCTCCAGGTCTGAGTTCAAGCCCTGGATATCCTTGTTGATTTTCTGTCTGGTTGATCTGTCTAATATTGACAGTGGGGTGTTAAAGTCTCCCACTATTATTGTGTGGGAGTCTAAGTCTCTTTGTAAGTCTTTAAGAACTTGCCTTATGTATCTGGGTGCTCCTGTGTTGGGTCCATATATGTTTAGGATCATTAGCTTTTCTTGTTGTATCGATCCTTTTACCATTATGTAATGACCTTCTTTGTCTCTTTTGATCTTTGTTGCTTTAAAGTCTATTTTATCAGAGATGAGAATTGCAACTCCTGCTTTTTTTTTTTGCTCTCCATTTGCTTGGTAAATCTTCCTCCATCCCTTTATTTTGAGCCTTTGTGTATCCTTGAATGCTAGATGGGTTTCCTGGATACAGCACACCGATGGGTTTTGGATTTTTATCCAATTTGCCAGTCTGTGTCTTTTGATTGGTGCATTTAGTCCATTTACATTTAGGGTTAGTATTGTTATGTGTGAATTTGATACTGCCATTTTGATGCTAGCTGGCTGTTTTGCCCATTAGTTGTTGTAGATTCTTCATTATGTTGATGCTCTTTAGCAATTAGTGTGATTTTTGAATGGCTGGTACTGGTTGTTCCTTTCTATGTGTAGTGCCTCTTTCAGGAGCTCTTGTAAAGCAGGCCTGGTGGTGACAAAATCTCTGAGTACTTGCTTGTTCACAAAGGATTTTATTTTTCCTTCACTTGTGAAACTCAGTTTGGCTGGATATGAAATTCTGGGTTGAAAGTTCTTTTCTTTAAGAATGTTGAATATTGGCCCCCACTCTCTTCTGGCTTGCAGAGTTTCTGCCGAGAGATCTGCTGTGAGTCTGATGGGCTTCCCTTTGTGGGTGACCCGACCTTTCTCTCTGGCTGCCCTTAGTATTTTCTCCTTTATTTCAACCTTGTTGAATCTGACGATTATGTGCCTTGGGGTTGCTCTTCTTGCGGAATATCTCTGTGGTGTTCTCTGTATTTCCTGCATTTGAGTGTTGGCCTGTCTTGCTAGGTGGGGGAAATTTTCCTGGATAATGTCCTGCAGAGTATTTTCCAGCTTGGATTCATTCTCTTCATCACATTCTGGTACGCCTATCAAACGTAGGTTAGGTCTCTTCACATAGTCCCACATTTCTTGGAGACTTTGTTCATTGCTTTTTACGCTTTTTTCTCTAATCTTGCCTTCTCGTTTTATTTCATTGTGTTGATCTTCGACTTCTGAAATTCTTTCTTCTGCTTCGTCAATTCGGCTATTGAAACTTGTGCATGCTTCGCAAAGTTCTCGTATTGTGTTTTTCATCTCCTTTAATTCATTCATATTCCTCTCTAAGTTACCATTCTTGTTATCATTTCCGCGAATCTTTTTTCAAGGTTCTTAGTTTCTTTGCATTGATTTGAAACATGTTCTTTTAGCTCACAAAAGTTTCTCACTATCCACCTTCTGAAGTCTAATTCCGTCATTTCGTCACAGTCATTCTCCATCCAGCTTTGTTCCCTTGCTGGTGAGGAGTTTTGGTCCTTTCTAGGAGGCGAGGTGTTCTGGTTTTCGGTATTTTCCTCCTTTTTGCGCTGGTGTCTTCCCATCTTTATGGATTTATCCACCTGTCGTTTGTGTAGTTGCTGACTTTTCGATTGGGTCTCTGGGTGGACCCCCAGATTGTTGATGATGAAGTATTTCTGTTACTTGGTTTTCCTTCTACCAGTCTAGCTCCTTTGCTGTACGACTGCAGAGGTCCACTCCAGGGCCTGCTTGTCTGGGGTACACCTATAGCAGCTGCGGAACAGTAGGGATGCTACCAGTTTCTTTTTCTGCTATCTTTGTCCCAGAATGATGTCTGCCAAATGTCAGTCTTCTGGATATAGAGGGGTCAGGGAGCTGCTTGAGGAGACAGTCTGTACTTTATAGGAGCTCAAGTGCTGAGCTGTGAGCTCTGATGTTCATTCAGGGCTGTTAGTCTGTGTAGTTTCTCACTATCCACCTTCTGAAGTCTAATTCCATCATTTCGTCACAGTCATTCTCCATCCAGCTTTGTTCCCTTGCTGGTGAGGAGTTTTGGTCCTTTCTAGGAGGCGAGGTGTTCTGGTTTTGGGTATTTTCCTCCTTTTTGTGCTGGTTTCTTCCCATCTTTATGGATTCATCCACCTGTCGTCTGTGTAGTTGCTGACTTTTCGATTGGGTCTCTGGGTGGACCCCCAGATTGTTGATGATGAAGTATTTCTGTTACTTGGTTTTCCTTCTACCAGTCTAGCCCCTTTGCTGTACGACTGCAGAGGTCCACTCCAGGGCCTGCTTGTCTGGGGTACACCTATAGCAGCTGCGGAACAGTAGGGATGCTACCAGTTTCTTTTTCTGCTATCTTTGTCCCAGAATGATGTCTGCCAAATGTCAGTCTTCTGGATATAGAGGGTCAGGGAGCTGCTTGAGGAGACAGTCTGTACTTTATAGGAGCTCAAGTGCTGAGCTGTGAGCTCTGATGTTCATTCAGGGCTGTTAGGCTGCTATGTTTAGTTCTGCTGCAACAGAACTCAAAAAAAAGCCCTTTTTTTCTCAGCTGCTCTTTCTGAAGGGGTTGGTGCTTTATTTTTGAGTGTCTGCCGGGTTGTCCTGCCCAGCTAGGAGGCAGTCTTGTCCTGCCGAGGCTCTGCCCTGCTGGTGTGAGGTTTACCCTGTTTCTGTGGTCTCCGCCCTGCAGCCGCGGGCTCCGCCCTGCAGCCGCGGGCTCCGCCCTGCGGCAGAGTCTCTCTGTTGTACCAGGTTGCCTCGGCAACAGCAGTCTGCGTCAGCAATGGGCGTTTACCTCAGTAGGGTCTGATTCCCTCGGTAATGGCGAATGCCCCTCCCGCACGGAGCTGTGCCTTAAGGTAACCTCCTAACAGCGAGCGTTTGGAATCCCATTTTGTTTGTCGCACTGCGCTACCCCTAATGCTTTGTCCTGGGCTGGCTCACTGTTCAAGTCCCATTCAGTCTCAAGTTCAGCCCTCTCAGGTCTCAGATTGCCAGTTCAACAGGGCACCCAGAACAGTGTGCTTTTGTGCAGACCTCTGTGGAGCGCCTCTGCGCTCTGGCACAGGCCGCAGCCGCACCGGCTGCTGGCTACACCTGTCAAGATCTCTGGCTGGCGTCCCGCATTTGTTTTATATCTGGGAATTTCCCCGTTCTGTGGGCAACAAAGGTCCGTCTGGAAATGCGTCCCTGACTCACCTACTCCACGCATCCAGTGAGAGCCTCAAAACCTTCTTCATACTTCTCCTATTGAAGGCAGGGATTTTCAAGCCATCTCCATTTATCTTCCGTGACCAAATCCACATTTCCTACTTAATGTCATGAAAGTCTTTTACACCCATTTTACTGTATCCTTACATAATTATGTATTGCAGAAAAACAGAAGATTCTAATTGTATTAATGATACATATTGATTCAGGTACCTTCATTTTTCTAGATTCAAGGTGAATCATCAAACATAACTTCTGAGCATGTATGCTGTTTTTCTTTACCCTAAACTGTATGTAGAGGTCAATAATTGGAGTGTTTAGTAAGTGAAAAGTTTTCTGAAATTTACCTCTCAAGAACTAATACTCTTTTTTGGAATGTGACTAGTTAAAATCACTATGGAATGATATCTGTTGTTAGCTTTTCTTATGTGTTTATTATATTTTTTAAAAAATTATATTAAATACACATGACCGTAAATATACCATATTAACCATTTTTGAGTGCACACTTTCAAAGCATTAAGTGGATTCACCTTGTTGTACAACCATCACCACCATCTAGAATTTCCTAGAATTATTTTTATCTTGCAAAACTAAAACTCTGTACCTATTAAACAGTAACTCCCATCCCTACTTCTCACAGCTCCTGCAAACAATCATCCTATTTCCTGTCTCTATGAATTTGACTGCTCTCAGTACCTCATGTAACTGGAAACATACAGTGTTTGTTCTTTTGTGACTGGATTATTTCACTTAACATAATGTCCTCAAGTTTCATCCATTCTCTGGCATGTGTGATTCTGTGATTTTGTGGTTATAGACATATTCTATATTTGCATGGTCTGATAGGATAAGCACTTGTCACACATGGCTCTTGAACACCCAAAATGTGTGTAGTATGACTTAAGATCGTATTTAAATTTAAATTGCCACATATGATTAATGGCTATTGTGTTGGATAGCACAGATCTATATAATCTGCATTAAGTGTTCTGGTTTATCAATTTGAGATATAATTTTTACCACTATGCTGTATTATGGTTTAGCTCATATAATCTTCCCCCATTCAATCACAATCACTTTTTAAAATAAGTTACCTTCTCAATGATCATCTTAACTTTAAAATAGTGCACCAATTACTTATGTACTTCTTTCAACAGCTGGAAACAGAACCTGTTGGATGGTATTCATTCTCCTGCCTTTTCTTATAGCTTTCTTTACTTTGATTTTTATATGTCCACAAGGTTTGTAATAGTAATAATTTCTTCTGCAATTGTTTTGAACTGGCCAATATTATTTACTGCAAATTCCAATATGCATATTTATCTCTCCTTTCTTGTACCAATTTTTGTTTTCCTTTTCTGGGAACTTTCAAATCAATATTCTTCTGAAACTACTGAAACTCAGGGCTTTTTGTCCAACGTTTTATTTTAATTTAATATTCTATAAGATTTATGTTTCAGAGACACCTGAAACATATGCTCTTCTCCATTTTCAATATGGGAAGAAATACCTGCTCTTCTCCATTTTCAATATGGGATCAATTGTTCTTAAATCTGCCAGACAGCTGTCAAGTTGACCCTTCCATGTTGTGCTTCCTGGAAATCTTTACATTGTTTTTCCATATCCCGCATTTCTACTGTTGTTCTATAGTTTTAATTTAGAGTGGTTTACCTTCAAGCAACTTTCCAAAAAAATGGGTGTGCCATAGGTAAACTTTCTGGGTCACTTTCTATTTTGAAATGTCATTGTTTTACCCACATACTTGGTTCAAAGTTGGCTTGTACAGTATTCTAGGCTGAAGACTTTTTCCCCTAACACTGGAGCCATTGATTGTAGTTTTGTCTCACTACTGATTTTGAGAAGCCAAATGCCATCTGTATATTTCTTTGTAGGTGATCTGTTTTTAATCTTTAGCATGTGTGTGTATATATATATATATATATATATATATATATATATATATATTTACATATATGTGTACATATGTGTATATGCATGTGTGTGTATATGTGTGTGTGTGTGTGTGTGTGTGTATAAAATGTTTGTTAAGTTTTTGTGCTATTTGTTTGGAATGCCCTATGTCCTTCAAGCTTAATGAGAGACCATACTTTTTCTTTATAATTTATGCCACCTCAAACCAAACTTCCTGGCCTTCTGTGGAACATCTGGAGGTTAGCTGCAGTACATTTTTAGACATCTCATGCATATTAGAGTAGGTCTTTTTATGTGATGTTTATATTTCTAAAGAGTGTAGCCCTTCTAAAACTCTACTTCGAATACTAAAATAGTATTAACAACTCTTTTTGACAACTTTAACTAAATAAGTACACATTTCAATAGAAATTAAATTGTGTCCAACATTAGCATATAGTTTGATTGACTTGCTAATTATATAATCTTATCTCTCTTACCTCTCTTTCTCTGACTCTCTCTCTCTCTTTAAGGGTCTCTCTCTCTCTCTCTCTCTCTCTCGATCTCTTTAAGGTATGGTAATGTGTCATATCCAACAAAGCAATGTAAAAAAAAGTATTTAAATATTCCAAAACTGTAATAATGGAATTTATGATTTGTAAGCCATACCAAGCCCAAGCAATATTTCTTTCATATATTGAATTAACATTTCTATCAATTTTATCAAAATAGGGTATGAGAATTCTAGGAGGATATTCAGATTAATTACCTTGACTACTTAATGGTACCCATTATTTTCCCTGTCCAATGCTTAAGCTTAGTGAGGAACTATCTCCTGTTAATACCAACTCCCAAAGTGACAATCCACTGTTAATACTTGTCACTGATTATACAAAAGATGTATGTAATTATTCTCCTCCCTCCCTCCCTCCCTCCCTCCCTCCCTCCCTCCCTTCCTTCCTTCCTTCGTTTCTTTCTTCCTTCCTTCTTCAATGTCCTCACCTTAAACACAAGCTTATTTTCTTGGTGTAAGGCTTATGATAATTCACAATTAATAAATAGCTTTGTACATATAATAGCTTCAGAGAAAACCCAATTAGCCCATCTGCTCTATAACTAAGGTATTTAGGAAATTAATCCAAAGACTAAAATCTAGAGCTACAAAGTCCCAATTTTTATTTTTGCTTCTTCTATTAAAATATTCTGTCACAAAGAAGGTGTAATGATAAACTAAAAGAGCAGAGAATCCGGAGAGAGAAGAAAACTAAGATATTTTTCTAGTATTAGAAAATTCATCACCTCAATTTAGGAAAGGAAGGTCAATAAAGAGCAAACACATCATCACTTTCCCTAAGGTATTATGTCAAATTCTTCAAACATTAACTTTAAAGTTCTCCAGGTAATTTCAGACTTTTAATGTAATATTTTTCTTCACCTATGGTAATTTATTCCAGTTATTTCTATCTCATCTCATCAGCAGCTCACAACTGATTCAAAACTGAAATACTTTTCTAGACGTGTCTCTTTTGATTTTAGTGTCTGTCAGTGGAATTTTCATAAGGCAAAAAACCTGTTGGAAAAGGAAGGGCACATGACAATATCTGAAAATCTGGCTAAATTTGAAGTTGCTCAGAACAAAATTACAATGACAACTAATTTTTTAATTGCACTTGAAGATTCTAACCATTTATTTTCCACATGGGCCAAGCTTATAATGGGTTTAACATATTAAATATCCTCTAAAGATTATCTAATTTTGTCTTGAAATTCCTCATATGAGGCATAAAATTAGCTTATCTGAGAGGTTATATTTCCTTCAAACTCTTAGTTTCAAGTTTCCTTTGAAAGGATAGATTTTCTAAAATGAGAAACCTAACTTGCACTTGAAAATGTGTCTTGAATTTTTAAAATGTTTAGCCTAACAAGTTTCTTCCTGTTCACCCATATGTCACAAAAATCATCATATTTTTATTCTTTATATTGATTAGATTTCAAATAGGGCCTGAGTTTTCATCTTTTCATTATGTTGCCTGGATTTTTATCAAGCCTATATTCCCTTGTGATTAATTAACTCAGAATTCTATTTGAATCTCTTTCTACATGCATCTGATGGATGGAATTTGTTTCCTGTTGGAAGCTTCTGTTGGGAAACAATAAATAAGCACAGAATAAAACTTCAAAATTAATTAAAATGTATGGCTTGTCTTGGGGTCGATAGCACTATGGTAAATCAAGCAGACTTTCCTATTACATTTCCATTTTTTTCTCTAGACTGTTGGTGGTAAAAATAGTTAAGAAACTTACAAATAATTCTGCCCATTTTTAAGGCACTCAAAAATATCATTTTCAGTGTAAAAAATAGAGAATGGCACATTTTCTCAGTTGCTTTTGAAGATATGATTTTGCTATACATTTAGCAATTGTCACCTTTGTTTCTAAAACTAAGGAAAACAACTTAATAATAGCTATTATTTGACAACATTTCAAATCTTTTCTTCTAGATATTTTCAAATACACACAAAAAAACTACTTTTTACAACTGTAGTCCTACTGTGCTATTGAACACCAGAACTGATTCTTTTCATCTTACTGTATTTTTGTATTTATTAACCAACCCCTTTTTTTTTAATTTTTTATTGCATTTTAGGTTTTGGGGTACATGTGCAGAACATGCAAGACAGTTGCATAGGTACACACTTGGCAGTGTGTTTTGCTTTCTTTCTCCCCTTCACCCACATTTGGCATTTCTCCCCAGGCTATCCCTCCCCAGCTCCCCCTCCCACTGGCCCTCCCCTTTCCCCCCCAATAGACCCCAGTGTTTAGTACTCCCCTCCCTGTGTCCATGTGTTCTCATTTTTCATCACCCGCCTATGAGTGAGAATATGAGGTATTTCATTTTCTGTTCTTGTGTCAGTTTACTGAGAATGATGTTCTCCAGATTCATCCATGTCCCTACAAATGACACAAACTCATCATTTCTGATTGCTGCATAAAATTCCAGTTGACCAGCAATACCATTACTGGGTATATATTCAAAGGATTATAAATCGTTCTACTATAAGGACACATGCACACGAATGTTCATTGCAGCACTGTTTACAATAGCAAAGACCCGGAATCAACCAAAATGCCCATTGATGATAGACTGGATTGGGAAAATGTGGCATATATACACCATGGAATATTATGCAGTAACCAACCTCTTTTTATGCCCATCTTCTCCATAGCCTTCCCAACCTCTGGTACCCCTCATTCCACTCACTAGTCTGTTTTGATCATTACGTGTAGTATGCATATATCCAAATATCTCATGTACCCCATAAATATATGCAACTATTACCTATCAATAAAAAAATGGGGCCACTAAAAAATAGTTAAATGATGATGAATATAATGAGTACCTCCAGAGTGCCATCTAAAAATTAATGCTTTTTCACTGGAGTCTTGGAGACCAAAGCGAGTGCTTTCTGTGTATATGCAGATGTGTGAATGTAAGTGTATATTTGTTCCTATGTTTTAGGCCAAAACTGAACCCCATGTCCCTCCTCATCACAAACTGTCATTCAACATGTTCTTATATAGGCTGCTCTCCCAACTAGCATGATCAAGTCACTGTTGTAGTGAATAGTGGATGTGAGTCATGTCACTTAAGTAGGCTGTGGCAGCAAGACTATTGAAAAAATAGCATTCAAGTGATGAACAGCCTTAAAAAAAAAACAAATATTTTGATGCATCAACTCAGTAATTAGCCATCAAGATGTCAAGTTATAGGGCAGCTTTAGAGCTATTTAAGAGATGAAGCCTGAAGTAGCTTTAGAGCTATTTAAGAGATGAAACCTGAAGTCTCTTGTTTAGATGAGAACAATGTGTTAATTAATGCTTTTTTTTAATATTCCTGTTCTCTCATCTACCAATTGTGGTACCATTGAAAAATTATGTAAGTAATATGATAAAGTAAAGTATTCCTTTATCCACAGGCACAATCTGCATTTGTAATAGAGGTTGATTTTTGGAATCCATCTGAATGATCTTCCATCTCTCCCTTGTCTATTGACCCGGGAAAGCTCTAGGAGCTCAGGTCTCTGAGATCCTCCAGGCTCTACTCAAATGCATCTTTCAATATAAAGAACCAAAATAAATTTGCCTCTTCAAGTTGTGTTTTGCTTGTTTCCTAGGACCACCAACACAAAATATCCTTGAACCCAACTACATGATTGGTTTATAAGATACGCATTTTTTCTCATTTAAATATAGCAAGTTAAACTATGTATATCTCAAACACACACACACACACACACACACATGTATATTCAAAATAAAACAGAGGCCAATTGAAAATTCTGCCTGGTTTAGCCTTATGTAAAAAACTATATGCTGAATGTTGCAACCTATGTGTGTATTGGGGTGCTATGTGAACAGCAAGAGGATACTGTCAACCTATTAAGAAACTTCTATTCTTATCACGTGAATTTGAGATATTTACTGAGCATATGCTTGTGTGCGATCATCACTGATAATTCTGTCTCCTGTACTAGACAAAGAAAATTTTCTACTCACATTTCTGTTTTCTGTTCATAGGATGTACATTTATGTGAGCCTCAGAAACATCAGGATGAATGTGATGGGGAGAAATGTGGTTTAAATAGTCCTCAATAATGTAATTTAAATAGCCTTCAACAATTTAAAAAAATAAATTGAAAATTAAAAGTATTAATAAATTTTAAAATGCATAGAGAACTTTGGAAATGCTACACAATAAAATATGATGTATTAGTGATTCAAATAGCGATTCTTTACTCATTTTGGTTTCATTTTCATTTTTTAATAATACTTGTGCTATTTTAAATATAAATGTTATTTTAAAATAATACTTTTTCCTGATAACAGAAAACATTTTTGACAATGTCAGCACATCAAAGGAAGTGTGACCTCAGAGGAAAAATATTTTATGTCTCTGAGTTCTGAAGTGTTGAATTCTTTTTATAATAGGTTTCATTCATTTACTTGTCAAAAGTCAGTTGGAGTTAAGTTCTGAAAGGAACATGATACTGCATGGAGCCATTCTTTTAGAGATAGATAGCTATTAAATATTTAAAAGCATATGAAAATTGCCAGTGCAGTAGAATTCTAACAGCAAGATTAATCTGAGGTGAGAGTACAATATGTCTGAATATAATACTTCAATAATAAATATTTGTATTCTCATTGAAAATCATCGTGCTTGGTTTAATTTGCCACATATGAGCTAATAAGCTGTTTCGTTGTTCAACTAAACTGCACATTCTTTTTCAAAGCTAATCTTTCTGAATCTTCAATACTATTTTAATAGGCTCAATTCTATTTATTTTGATTAGCTTTCAGGATGATCAATGCTACGTTATAAAGAACAGACTCTTATATAGTATGCCCCCTAGTAACATGAGATCACAGAAATAGATGCTGATAGTGGGCAGAAATTTACTGATTTTATTGACTTTATTTTTTTCCTAATGACTATTAATATTGACAGTTTTCAACCTGATGCTCGACTTGGTTATTCTTGTACAAAAGTTTGTAAGCTTGTCCTACTTCTCCAATACTCTGTCATTCCACCACCACCTAATATAAATTATAAGACTTGGGAGGTGGGTTTGTCGTGGGGATATATGGAGAGGATGTTATCAGCAAAGGAAAAATAAATCAACTGCTGTAACTCTTTTCTTTTGCTGAGAACAGTCTCCCAAAAATCTCCTTGAAAATTCTAAGCATTTCATCACCCTTGGCATCCTTCACAAATCCTTAAAAGTCTGGGATCTATTATATATTTTGGATTTTGGGAGCTTTCTACCCCACCAGCATCATTAGTTCAGGAGAAAAATACAGAGATTGCATGTATCAAACACAAAACCTGCGGAAATTGATAAATCAGAGGTTTTTCTAAGTAACTTGGTTCTCTTAGTAAGAAAATTCAAGCTGAAAATTAAACAATACCTAATTATGTACCATATGGTTTCTGACCCTTCTGACCCAATTTCCCAAAATCCAGTAAAAATAAATTAAAAATATACTTCTTATTTTCTTTCTTTTTGTTTTCTGAGACAGAGTCTCACTCTGTCTCCCAGGCTGAAGTGCAGTGGTGCGATCCCAGTTAACTGAGACCTCTACCTCCTGGGTTTACTTGATTCTCCCGCCCAAGCCTCCTGAGTAGCTGGGATTACAGGTGCGTGCCACCACATCTGGTTATTATTATTATTGTTATTATTGGGATTTTTATTTGAGAGGAGGTACACCATGTTGGCCAGGCTGGTTTCAACTCCTGACCCCAGATGATCTGCCTCCCAAAACACTGGGATTACAGGTGTGAGCCACCACGCCCAGACAACTATATTCCTTCTTACTATTGACTTCATTTACAAAAAAATCCTGTACTTCTCTGCCTTATAAACAAGCCTCAATCTACTTTAATTCAACCTGTTCCCTATTTAAGACAGAATATTCAACTATTTTGGAAGAAGAGGAAAATAATAGGATAAAAATTGGGGTAGTATGCTACTGGTTATTTGCCTCCTTCCCCCCAGCTTCATTATTTACTTTCTCTTTCCAGCTTTGTAAAAATAAGGTCAGACTCTGAAATATAACTTTATTCATATTAACTTTACAGTATTTGGATTGGGTTCAGCCAATGGGAATTACAAGCAAAGATCAGAGCATAGAAGTCAAGAGAATCAAGATATTTCTTGCATGCAATCTACTTATTATGATATTAGCAGTATATCCCCAAGGCTACAGTGACTGCCATGAGGCATTTCTGTCAAAGTTTTATGTCTCACTTAGCTTCAGTAACCCCATTTGCACTTTCATTCCATGACGCCTAAGCATGGTAATGGCATCTCCATTTGAGTTTCTGAATCCATTCTGATGGATATTTGACACTCACTGTTGACGTAAGCTTCCTCTTTACTATTTTTTTAAAAGCTGAATTATTGGATTACGTGGATTTACTCAACAATATTGTCTTGCTTTTTTAGTTTGAATGTTATTATGAATTACATGAGCTTTCTTTGCCTTAATGAGTAATTTAAGAGGTGTTTCCTTAAAGTCTTTTTTAGAAAACGTTAACTAGGGACCTACTTAAATCTTTTCACTAATTTGAAAAGAGTATATTTGAGTATCATAATAAGAGTTTGTTTTCAAAATTTGGAATAAATATTTGAAACATAAGTATGACCCTGCCATTTCTCTGCTTAAAATGTGACAAAGCTTGCCTTGCTCATAGGATAAAGTTGAATTCCTTTTACAGCTGTGCTTCTTAAAGTGTGGTCTGTGCACCCCCAGGGGGCTCAAAAGATCCTTTCATATGTTCTGTATGTTGAAAACTATTTTCAGAATAATGCAAAGATAGCATTCACCTTCTTTATTGTGGTGACATTTACATTGGTGGTTCAACAACATGAGCCCACAAACTGTTTTATGTCTTAGCATGAATCGCAGCAACAAACTAGAGTAAGTCGTCCTTATATACTTTACCTTTGTGAACTTGCAGAAGAAAAAATAAAGAAAAAAAGCAAATCTTAAGAATATACTTAATAAAGGAATAAAAGTTGTTAATTTTATTAAATCTGAACACTTGAGAGTATGTCATTTTCTCTGTAATGCCATGGGAACTGCATCCTAAGCAGCTCTCCTGCATACCAAAGTGTGGTGATTGTTTCAAGGAAAGGGATTTATGCGACTGTTTAAGTTGTGTAGTACATTAATGGCTTTTTCATGGAATGCCATTTTACATGGAAGAAAGACTACGAGAAAAACTACCATTATTCAATCCTGAGTATTGGCACACATGGTCTCAAAAATGTCTAAGCAAGCCTGCCACTTCAAGGGAAACAACTGAAGGTACATGTTGCCAATTACAAAATTTGAGTTTCCAAAAAAAACATAGAATCTTGGAAAACTTGTATCCACCATAAGCTTTAAACTTTTCTAATAATAATGTATTTTCTGATAATGGTGTTGATAGTAAAGAATGTTGTTTTAACAAAATATTTGTATCGTGACATGAGTCACTTTTTGAAAAATCTGCAAATAATTCAGTGATCGTATAATTTTCAGATAACCAGTGCAAAATGTAAAATCATGCATGAGTAGAAGATTCATTGAAGATATAAAACAGGAAAAAAAGTTAACTTGCATGGTTTTAGATTTTGCATTGAAACAAATCCTTCTGAAACTTCTGCTTATCAAATTTTAATGCATTTTTGAAGAATATCTACAATAATTTGAAAGTCTCTTAAAATCCTTTTCTCTTAACTACACACAAATGTGTGTGAGGTAAAATTTACTTCATATATTTCAACCAAAAATTATTTTAACAAACTAAATGCAGATACCTGTATGGACAAATAGGTGTTTTCTATTAAGTAATAGATTTTAAATAGCTTTTAAAAAATATAAAACTATGTCTCTCCTTTCACTAAGTTTTATGTGTTTGAAAAATGTAGCTATTCTGAAAATAAAACACACTATTTGTGTTAATGCATACAGTTTTTATTATTAAATTAACTATTAATAATTTGTAATTTGTTGTTTTAATGTCTAACATGGCAACACTTATTGCTATAACCCATTTAATCAAAAGTTGTTGAGGTTCGCTTTGATTCATAAAATTGCAAAATAGTCCTGGAACTACCACATATGAAAAATAAAATATGTAATATTTCATTTGTATCTATTTCTCCAGCCTCATTTTCCACCCATATCCACTCCTCTAAAATTCAAAAGCATCAGTTGTACTGTTGCCTGACATAACCAAGTTTCTCTATTTCAGTGCTTGACAGATTTTTTCCCTATAACTGAAATGCCCGGCTGAGTATGCAAAGATTAATTTTTCTGACTCTTGTTGATTTCTGTGGTTCATTTGTTACAATTTAATTGGAGTATATTTGTATACTTGGAATCTGTGGAAATGTTAAGACCCCAGATATTTACTTTTCTTATTTCTTCTTCATTAAAATTTATAGGCTTTGAGTCAGGGAGGACACAATGAACAGTTGGGTTAATTTCAAAGTATCAAGCATGATTTGATTTATCTCCAGAAGACTAGACCTTTCTGACTGAACAGAGACAAGGAATGGCATTTATCTTACAAAGTTTTAAGGAAATTAAAATTAGTGAATTAATAAAATGCTGAGTACTATATATGGGTTCTATAAATGACATTTATGGATGAGAAAAAAAAATTTTTGTAAAACTAAAATATTGTGACAATAAACAAAACAGATACAGAGATGTCTGAAAAATTCTCAGAAGTAACATAGCTGAAAACAGTTCTATAAGCCAAGACCTAATCCTCAGGTACCCATGTACAGAGTAGCGTACAAATGAGAACATTCAGCAAAAACTGTCAAAATTATTCTGTGGAAATCACCACAATTAGTGGAAATTATTATTATGGTAAGGACAATATGTGCCTTATCCAGAAGAAATGGAGAACACGTGGAGGATATCAACAGTAAGACAAGAAATAATTCATCTTGGAAATTCACAAAACCTATGGAGGGGAGTCATTAAATATTTCAAGGTGAATATGAAATGGAGGGACATAGATATGGTATTTTAATCGAGAATATGGGACATTCGAAACTTCCTTAAAAATACTTTAAGAGAAACAACAGGGTGAGGTTATTTGATTATAGTAACTTTGAGACAATTGACTTTGAAAATAAACTATACATTTAGAAAAACGTATAGAAAAGTATCTATAATATCTTTACATTAATGAAATTAGGAATGTCATGGTGATGTCAGTTCAGTATTTCTCCTGTTCTCAATTGAAAAAGAGGCTTTTAGGTCAACTGGTTAAGTTTACTGTCAGACGAAGGACACTGCAGCATTAAAAAAAAAAAGTCAAGGATCAAAACAACTAAATGCAAAGAATGTTGTATAAGATACTAAAATGCTTTCTTGCAATCTTTTCATATGGGCATGAGTACATGAGGGTGGTAATTGCAGTGTTATTTTGCACAGGACACTTTGCATTTTGATTTTTTCACCTATTTATATATCTTGATCATTTAATTAATGTGAATTAATATTTAAAAATATAGTATCTATACTGTTGTAAGGGGAAATCACCACCAATTCTACTATTCATTAAATTAAAACTAACATCAAGCATTTACTGTCAGTATTTCTAATAGTTCTAAATTTTCTGAACTATTATTTGTTCAAATTATTAATATAAAATATATTTAGAATTAAGGAGGAGTTTCAGACATAATGCACATCAGTCAGATTCCCCTAACATTAACATCTTATATAACTGGTGTACAATGATCAAAAATATAAATTAATGCTATGATGTCATTAATGAAGCTACATCTGTTATTCACATGGCATCAGTATTTTTTCATTAATGTTTTATTTTGGTTCCAGGACTATTTAGTCATTATTTTTTTCTTAATCCCCTCCACTCTGTAATTTTCCTCAGTCTTTCCTTGTCATTCATAACCTTGACACTTTGGAAGATTATTGGTTAAGTACTATAATGAATGACTCTCAATTTGGTTTTACCTAGCTTTTGTCACAATCAGATTGAGGCTATGAATTATTGAAAAGAATATCACAGTGATGTATTTTAACATAATTGAAAATATTCTGGTTAAACTAATTTAGCATTTTATTTTCTCTACATATTATGTCATACATTTTTTGCCACATCAACAACACATTTTATGGGCATTACTTTTTGATATGATATAATTACAGGGAAGTAATAAATGGATCACATATATTAATACATTCATAATAAACTAATATATAATAATGTGATGGCATGATTTCAGATAATTTTTTAAAGTCAGTTGCAAATTATTAATGATGCCTAATTTCACCAGGAAAGATTAATTGCATAGGCAGAATCTGAGATGAGCTTTCCAAGGTATGGAAAATACTGCTAACTAGGAAGAGTAAAACTTTGTATCATAGGCAGAGAGAATGAGTTAGAAATTTATTGGTAATAGAGATGTAGAGGATCGTATAAAAATGCTATAAAGACATTACTCAACAGATTTTAAAATCCTTTAACAACTATTTTATTATATTCTAAAAACATAACTACAAAATAACCATCATCTTAATGACATTAATAAAATTAATTGAGGGCTCCCAAAATTGAATGAGTTTTGCTAGATCACTCTGTAAAAAGTACATAAAGAGTCAACTATGGTTATTTTGGATTTCTAATTTTATCATCTACTATTAACTTGGCATAAATTGATGGTGTACTAAAAAATGCCATATAAATTATGTCTTCTCCCTTTTTGAATTCTTATTTTGCTTTGTCTCTTCAAAATAGTTAAAATGATTTCTTTTTTTTTTCAGAAATCGTATTTTTAAACTTTTGAATACCAATGAATATTTTATTTTTATTGTTTTCACACATAAGAGAAACTTGAATCAACAAACATTTTCAGGTTAACTACTTTTCATCAAAATGCTACAGAAATTTCTCTTACAGAATTCAGAATTACTGAGAAGTTTGATATAAGCCTGATATTTATTACTATTTTTAGAAAACCCAGTAAGGTATTGAAATGAAACAAACATAAAGATAGGTTATTGATACATATTGCTTTTATTTAATACTTATCAGGCAATGCACTTATGTGTTTCATAAAACCACACACTTATTTATTTACTTATAATTTTCTCTCATTGCCATTGTCATTTATTTGCCCAGTCACCCTTCATGCTTATCCATAGGTAATACTTGTTAGATTTTTTTGTATATCCTTCCAGTATTTATATACATATGTATATGTGTATATATATAAAAATAAATACATATTCTTATTTAACCATCTCTTTACATAAAATAGAGTCTAATATTTATACTATTCTACAACTAGCTTTTTTACATATAAAATAAATATTGCTCTATATGCCCATATAGATTTTTCTTCTTATTTTTACAACTGCTTAGTCATTTATTATATTGCCTGGAGAAACCTGTGTATATTAAGCAATGGGAAATTATTTTGTGATCATAAATGTTAGAATTAGGGCTCATACAATTATTGTTTTGTTCATGTAAATAAATGTACAATAGGACAATGAAAAATGTTGTGGGGCATGGGTCAATTATTCCATGTACAGAAATATTCTGCTTTTGCATCTGTCTGACATCCTTGGCCTCTGATCACAAAATGTCATTAATGCACCACAGTCATTGTGACAAATAGCAAGTCTAAAGATTTCCAAAGTAATTCAAGAGGGTACTGTTGTCCCTGTTGAGAACTTCTTTATTATAGGATAACTACTATTGAAATTTCTTTCTCAGGTGTCTTTGACAATTAATAACAAACAAAATAGCCTTAGGCTACAGTAATTAAGAGAATAATTTGGTTTGTATCTACTTTTTATTAGTCTTGCCCAACAATCAAATAACCTTTTGCCAAGGTCATGGTCCCTAGAAAGAAGGTTACAAAGTAAGATTACCAACTTACAAAGTAAGTTGATACTGTATCAACCAGGTCTGTTCAAAACCTCATTTTTCCAGGTGGAGGAATGCTAACTTTGGGGATGGCTGAAAAATGTGTCATTTGGATGACATTCTGAGATTGATGTAGACGAGTAAAATGCTATACTAGCTGATCTTCTGTCACTTATATGTTACAGTTCTGTAACATGAGATATTTCCTATGAATTCTATGAAAACTCCAAGGATTACTGAAGGAAATAGATTCCAATGACAATGTACCTCCCATGCTGCTATTCCAAATAATCATTTGCTTTCATACATACAATATTTTTGAGAACTTAAAGGTTTGCAGATTTAAGGTTGTCATTCTTTCACTCACATTTTGCAACTGATTTTAAGAAATAAAAAGATGTGTTATGTTAACTTTGCTTGTTCTGAGTGATGTAGATTGTAGTTTCCACAACTAAGCACAATCCAATTAAAGCCATGCATTCAGCTCTGAAATGTGACATTGAATCAAACATTAGACATTTTAATTCATACTTTAGTGCTTTCAGGTGGTTTTATAAAAACGATTTGTCATTGTAAGCTATTCACTGCACTCAGTAATGTAAGATCACATATCTTCTTTACCTACCTCTAGAAATAACATCTATTCTGCTTGTTGCTCTGATTATAGTTTTGTAAAAAAAAAAAAATACAGAATCATAATTTAATTTTATATTATCGAATTCCCCTAAATATTTCTTCTTTTGACATATAGATGTAGACATACATTCTCATCATGAAATCAGTGATTTTAAAGTTTTACAAACCAATTTTTTATTTGTAAATCAAACTAGTCATAATTTTATCATAAGTATATACACATTTTACAAATGCTGCTCATATGGAATGTTGGCATTTTATATTGAATTTGTTTGCTAGTACCTTGATAAATATGTTATCTTATTACATTGTATATTATAAACCTTAAAATGTCTAACTTTGGAATTAAGAATATTTGAGAAACTTTCTGTCTCTGCTAATAATTAGCTGAGGAAATTTGAAAAAGTTATTTAAAGTTTCTAAATTTGGATTTTCTTGTTTGTAAGATGTAAATACAAACTGCTTTCTTTCATAGCTAATGAGTGGAATTATTGTGATATGTGTCTATTTTTTTTTGTATGTATTACCCCTTGGTAAATGGCATCTCTTGTGACCAACCGTTTCACTTCTATGAGACTATTTTTTAAATTGCAGCCATAATGATACATTTCATCCCACTGTATCCAATCACTGTCAGTTGATTTCTTTCCACCCTTAGGCAGAAAATGAAATTACTAAAATATATTTCATGGTTCAGTGGTCTGAATCAAGCATATTATAAGTGGCTCTCTTAGTCCAACATACAGGGTTCTTGCTGTGGAGTACTTCTGCTCCCAAAACATACCGAGGAGAATAATTCTTCATATATTCTATGCTTTTAAAATATCAGAGACATTTACAATATAGACTATCTTTTGCAGAGATGATGAAAAAGTTCTTTATTCATAGTCACCCAAAACTGGAAACAATCAACATACTTCACACAATGAAGATTCTCGTGTGCTGGTGAAACACATTTCATAATCTGGGTCTCAGATACAAATGTGTGTTCATTTTGTGAAAATTTAGTGAGCTACATGCAACACTTAATATTGCTTCATGTAGACTGTGCTTCAATAACATTCCATGCTCATGGTTAGGAAGAATCAATATCGTGAAAATGGCCATACAGCCCAAAGTAATTTATAGATTCGATGCTTACCCCATCAAGCTATCAATGACCTTCTTCACAGAACTGGATAAAACCACCTTAAACTCATATGGACCCGAAAGAGAGCCTGCATAGCCAAGACAATCCTAAGAAAAAGAAACCAAACAAACAAACAAAAAACAAAAACAAAAACAAACAAACAAAAAAAAAAAACAAAGCTTGAGGCATCACACTACCAGATTTCAACTATACTACAAGGTTACAGTAATCAAAAGAGCATGGTACTGGTACCAAAACAGAGATATAGACCAATGGAACAGAACAGAGGCCTCGGAGGCAATGCCACACATCTACAACCATTTGATCTTTGACAAACCTGACCAAAAAATGGGGAAAGGATTCCCTGTTTAATAAATGGTGTCGAGAAAACTGGCTAGCCATGTGCAGAAAGCAGAAACTGGACCCCTTCCTGACACCTTATATTAAAATTAACTACAGATGGATTAAATACTTACACATAAGACCTAACACCATAAAAACCCTAGAATAAAACGTAGGCAAACCATTTAGGACATAGGTATAGGCAAGGACTTCATGACTATAACACCAAAAGCATTGGCAACAAAAGCCAAAATGACAAACAGAATCTAATTAAACTCCAGAGCTTCTGGACAGCAAAAGAAACAATCATGAGGGTGAACCAGCAACCAACAGAATGAGAAAACATTTTTGCAATCTACCCATCTGAGAAAGGGCTAACATCCAGAATCTACAAAGAACTAAAACAGATTTACAAGAAAAAAACAAACAAACCCATCCAAAAGTGGGTGAAAGATATGAAGACACTTTTCAAAAGAAGACATATATTAGGCCAACAAACATATGAAAAAATGATCATCACTGGTCATTAGAGAAACGCAGATAAAAACCATACTGAGATACCACCTCATACCAGTTAGAATGGTGATCATTAAAAAGTCTGGAGATAACAGATGCTGGAGAGGATGTGGAGAAATACGAACACTTACACTGTTGGTGGGAGTGTAAACTAGTTCAACCATTGTGGAAGACAGTGTGGCACTTCCTCAAGGATATAGAAATAGAAATTCCATTTGACCAGCAATCCCATTACTGGGTATATACCTAAAGGACTATAAATAGTTCTGTTATAAAGACACATGCACACGTATGTTCATAGTGGCACTGTTTTCAATAGCAAAAAACTGGAACCAACCCAAATGCTCATCAATGATAGACTGGACAAGGAAAATGTGGCACATATATACTGTTGGAAAACTATGTAGCCATTAAAAATTATGAGGTCATGTCCTTTGTATGGACATGGATGAATCTGGAAAACATCATGCTCAGCAAACTGACGCAGAACAGAAAATCAAACACCGCATGTTCTTACTCATAGGCAGGTGTTGAACAATGAGAACACAGGGAGGGGAGCATCACACTCTGGGGTGTGTTGTCGGGGGCAAGGAAAGGACAGTGGGGGAGTGGGGAGGTTGGTGAGGGATAACATGGGGAGAAATGCCAGATGTAGGTGATGGAAGGATGGAGGCACCAAACCACATTGCCATGTATGTACCTATGCAACAATCCTGCATGATCTGCACATGTACCCCAGAACCTAAAATACAATAAAAAACAAAAAAAGAAATTAATGTGAATATTTCTGAAATCTTCATATCTAAAATAAGAAAAAGAGGGAAAGGAGAAAGATGAGGATTAGAAGAAAGAAGAGAAAGAGAAAGTATCTGTGAAATGTAAATATAGCACAGTGATAATTTAGTCATTGTTGTTTTTTTCCTTTCTTTCTTTCAGTATGGCATAGTGCCCCAAGACTAATATCCTTACTTTATTTTCCTTCACTTTTGTCTCCTAATGATACCCAGGATTTAACTTTTTAAAAATATGGCCCTGCACTTTATCTTTTGTTTTTAATGTTTACTTATATGGAATTAAGTGACATACAATAAATTCCACCAACATTAATTGTACAACTCAGTGAATCTTGACAAATACACACAATTATGTAACCATCATCACAATTACAAGACTGAATCCTTCCACCACTTCAGAGAGTTTCTTCTGGTTCCTTTGATGGCTATCCCCATTTACCACCCCTACCTAGGCCACAGCAATGACCAATCTGCTTTCTATCACCATAGTTTTGCCTTTTAGGGACTATCAAGTAAGTGGGGTCACAGAGAAGGTTAGTTTCGGTGTCTGGCTTCTTTTACATAGCATAAAGCCTATGAAATTAACTCCTGCTTCTATATTTAAAATTTTTGTCTCACTTTCTTTTCATTGTTGAGGGTGTACTACAATCTACTTATCCATTCACCAGGTAGTGGTCATGTTTTAGACTTCCTACTTCATTTCATTGATCTTTGTATCTGTCATCACCATAACCCCTTATTTTCATGCTTACTATAGCTTTATGGTAAGTGCTGAAATCAGACAGTATAAGTCATCCAATATTGTTTTTCAAATTTTTCTGCTGTTTAAGTACTTTTTTATTTCCACATAGATACTGGAATTAGCTTGTCAGCTTATCTATCAAAACAGGCCAGGTTTGGCATCAAATCTATAGATAAATTTGGAAAAAAATGACATCATATAATTTTTTGATTCATGAAAATGATGCTCCTTTTGATTTATTTCTATTTCTTTGATTTCTCTCATTATGGTTTTAAAGTTTTCCATAGAAAATTCTTATTTTTTTTCTTTTTTATTGCATTTTAGGTTTTGGGCTACATGTGCAGAACATGCAAAATAGTTGCATAGGTACACACACGGCAGTGTGTTTTGCTGCCTTCCTGCCCTTCACCCATATTTGGCATTTCTCCCCAGGCTAGCCCTCCCCAGCTCCCTGGCCCCGCTGTCCCTCCCCATTCCCCCCAATAGACCCCAGTGTTTAGTACTCTCTTCCCTGTGTCCATGTGTTCTCATTTTTCCTCACCCGCCTATGAGTGAGAATATGCAGTATTTCATTTTCTGTTCTTGTGTCAGTTTGCTGAGAATGATGTTCTCCAGATTCATCCAGGTCCTTACAAAGGACATGAACTCATCATTTTTGATTGCTACATAATATTCCATGGTGTATATGTGCCACATTTTCCCAGTCCAGTCTATCTTCGATGGGCATTTGGGTTGGTTCCAGGTCTTTGCTATTGTAAACAGTGCTGCAATGAACATTTGTGTGCATGTGTCCTTATAGTAGAATGATTTATAGTCCTTTGGATATATACCCAGTAATGGGATTGCTGGGTCAAATGAAATGTCTATATCTAAGGCATTGAGGAATCGCCACACTGTCTTCCACAATGGTTGAATTAATTTACACTCCCACCAGCAGTGTCACAGTGTTCCTATTTCTCCATATCCTCTCCAGCATCTGTGGTCTCCAGATTTTTTAATGATCGCCATTCTAACTGGCGTGAGATGGTATCTGAGTGTGGTTTTGATTTGCATCTCTCTAATGACCAATGATGATGAGCATTTTTTCATATGTTTGTTGGACTCATGTATGTCTTCCTTTGTGAAGTGTCTGTTCATATCCTTTGGCCATTTTTGAATGGGCTTGTTTGTTTTTTTCCTGTAAATCTGTTTGAGTTCTTTGTAAATTCTGGATATCAGCCCTTTGTCAGATGGGTAAATTGCAAAAATTTTTTCCCATTCTGTTGGTGGCCGATTCACTCTAGTGACTGTTTCTCTGGCTGTGCAGAAGCTGCGGAGTTTCATTAGGTCCCATTTGTTTATTTTGGCTTTTGTTGCCAATGCTTTTGGTGTTTCGGTCACGAAATCCTTTCCTACTCCTATGCCCTGAATGGTTTTGCCTAGATTTTCTTCTAGGGTTTTTATGGTGCCAGGTCTTACATTTAAGTCTTTAATCCATCTGGAGTTAATTTTGGTGTAAGGTGTCAGGAAGGGGTCCAGTTTCTGCTTTCTGCACATGGCTAGCCAGTTTTCCCAACACCATTTATTAAACAGGGAATCCTTTTCCCATTGCTTGTTTTTGTCAGGTTTATCCAAGATCGTATGGTTGAAGACATGTTGTGTGGCCTCCAATGCCTCTGTTCTCTTCCATTGGTCTATATCTCTGTTTTGGTACCAGTACCATGCTGTTTTGATTACTGTAGCCTTGCATTATAGTTTGAAGTCCGGTAGTGTGATGCCTCTGGCTGTGTTCTTTTTGCTTAGAATTGACTGGCTATGAAGGCTCTTTTGGTTCCATATGAAGTTCATGGTGTTTTTTTCCAGTTCTGTGAAGAAAGTCAATAGTAGCTTGATGGGGATAGCACTGATTTTGTAAATTACCTTGAGCAGTATAGCCATTTTCACAATGTTGATTCTTCCTAACCATGAACATGGAATGTTTCTCCATCTGTTTGTGTCCTCTCTTATTTCGTTGAGCAGTGGTTTGTAGTTTTCCTTGAAGAGGTCCCTTACGTTCTTTGTAAGTTGTATTCCTAGGTATTTTATTCTTTTTGTAGCAATTGTGAATGGCAGTTCGTTCTTGACTTGGCTCTCTTTAAGTCTATTATTGGTGTATAGGAATGCTTGTGATTTTTGCACATTGATTTTATATCCTGAGACTTTGCTGAAGTTTCTTATCAGTTTCAGGAGTTTTTGGGCTGAGATGATGGGGTCTTCTATATATACTAACATGTCATCTGCAAATAGAGACAATTTGGCTTCCTCCTTTCCTATTTGAATACTGTTTATTTCTTTTTCTTGCCTGATTGCTGTGTCTAGAACTTCCAGTACTATATTGAATAAGAGCGGTGAGAGAGGGCATCCTTGTCTAGTGCCATATTTCAAAGGGAATGCTTCCAGTTTTTGTTCATTCAGTATGATATTGGCTGTTGGTTTGTCGTAAATAGCTTTTATTACTTTGAGATACATTCCATCAATACCGAGTTTATTGAGGGCTTTTAGCATAAAAGGCTGTTAAATTTTTTCAAATGCCTGCTCTGCATCACTTGAGATAATCATGTGGTTTTTGTTTTTGGTTCTGTTTATGTGGTGAATTACGTTTATAGACTTGCGTATGTTGAACCAGTCTTGCATCCCTGGGATGAATCCTACTTGATCATGATGAATAAGTTTTTTGATTTGCTGTTGCAATCCGTTTGTGGGTATTTTATTAAAGATTTTTGCATCTATGTTCATCACGGATATTGGCCTGGAGTTTTCTTTTCTTGTTGAGTCTCTGCTGGGTTTTGGTATCAGGATGATGTTGGACTCATAAAATGATTTGGGAAGGATTCCCTCTTTTTGGATTATTTGGAATAGTTTCAGAAGGAATGGTACCAGCTCCTCTTTGTGTGTCTGGTAGAATTTAGCTGTGAACCCATCTGTACCTGGGCTTTTTTTGTGTGGTAGGCTCTTAACTCCTGCCTCGACTTCAGACCTTGTCATTGGTCTGTTCATAGTTTCGGCTTCCTCCTGGTTCAGACTTGGGTGGACATAGATGTCCAGGAATTTATCCATTTCTTCTAGGTTTACTAGTTTATGTGCATAGAGTTGTTTGTAATATTCTCTGATGATGGTTTGAATTTCTGTGGGATCTGTGGTGATTCCCCCCCCCTTTTTTTTTTTTTTCTTTTTTGAGAGAGAGTTTTGCTCTTGTTACCCAGGCTGGAGCGCAATGGAGTGATCTCAGCTCACAACCTCCGCCTCCTGGGTTCAGGCAATTCTCCTGTCTCAGACTCCTGAGTAGCTGGGATTACAGGCACGCAGCACCGTGCCCAGATAATTTTTTGTATTTTTTTGTAGAGACGGGGTTTCACCATGTTTACCAGGATGGTCTCGATCTCTTGACCTTGTGATCCACCTGCCTCAGCCTCCCAAACTTTTTATTGCATCTATTTGGTTTCTCTCTCTTTTATTTTTTATCAGTCTGGCTAGTGGTCTGTCTATTTTGTTGATCTTTTAAAAACCCAGCTCTTGGATTTATTGATTTTTTGAAGGGTTTTTCTTGTCTCTATCTTCTTCAGTTCTGCTCTGATCTTAGTTATTTCTTGTCTTCTGCTAGGTTTTGAGTTTTTTTTATCTTGCTCCTCTAGCTCTTTCAATTTTAACAATAGGGTGTCAATTTTGGAACTCTCCAGTCTTCTCAGGTGGGCACTTATTGCTATATATTTTCCTCTAGAGACTGCTTTAAATGTGTCCCAGAGATTCTGGTATATTGTGTCTTCATTCTCATTGGTTTTGAAGAACTTCTTTATTTCTGCCTTCATTTCATTGTTTATCCAATCAACATTCAAGAGCCAGTTGTTCAGGTTCCATGATGCTGTGCGGTTCTGAGTTAGTTTCTGAATTCTGAGTTCTAACTTGATTGTACTATGGTCTGCGAGACTGTTTTGTTATGATTTTAGTTGTTTTGCATTTGCTGAGGAGTGCTTTACTTCCAATTATGTGGTCAATTTTAGAGTAGGTGTGATGTGGTGCTGAGAAGAATGTATATTCTGTGGATTTGGGGTGGAGAGTTCTGTAAATGTCTATCAGGTTTGCTTGCTCCAGGTCTGAGTTCAAGCCCTGGATATCCTTGTTGATTTTCTGTCTAGTTGATCTGTCTAATATTGACAGTGGAGTGTTAAAGTCTCCCACTATTATTGTGTGGGAGTCTAAGACTTTTTGTAAGTCTTTAAGAACTTGCCTTATATATCTGGGTTCTCCTGTATTGGGTCCATATATATTTAGGATCATTAGCTCTTCTTGTTGTATTGATTCTTTTACCATTATGTAATGACCTTCTTTGTCTCTTTTGATCTTTGTTGCTTTAAAGTCTATTTTATCAGAGACAAGAATTGTAACTCCTGCTTTTTTTTTGCTCTCCATTTGCTTGGCAAATCTTTTTCCATCCCTTTATTTTGAGCCTTTGTGTATCCTTTCATGTGATATGGGTTTCCTGGATACAGCACACCGATGGGTTTTGGATTTTTATCAAATTTGCCAGTCTGTGTCTTTTGATTGGTGCATTTAGCTCGTTTACATTTAGGGTTAATATTGTTATGTGTGAATTTGATACTGCCATTTTGATGCTAGCTGACTGTTTTGCCTGTTACTTGATGCAGATTTTTCATTTTGTTGATGGTCTTTAGCATTTGGTATGTTTTTAGAATGGCTGGTACTGGTTGTTCCTTTCTATGTATAGTTCCTTTTTCAGGAACTCTTGTAAAGCAGGCCTGGTGGTGACAAAATCTCTGAGTACTTGTTTGTTCGCAAAGGATTTTATTTTTCACTTATAAAGCTCTGTTTGGCTGGATATGAGATTCTGGGTTGAAAGTTCTTTTCTTTAAGGATGTTGAATATTGGCCCCCACTCTCTTCTGGCTTGTAGAGTTTCTGCCGAGAGATCTGCTGTGAGTCTGATGGGCTTCCCTTTGTGGGTGACTCGACCTTTCTCTCTGGCTGCTCTTATTATTTTCTCCTTCATTTCAACCCTGGAGAATCTGAAGAATATGTGCCTTAGGGTTGCTCTTCTTGTGGAATATCTTTGTGGTGTTCTCTGTATTTCCTGGACTTGAATATTGGCCTGCCTTGCTAGGTTGGGGAAATTTTCCTGGATAATATCCTGAAGAGTATTTTCCAGCTTGAACTCATTCTCTTTGTCACATTCTGGTACACTTATTAAATGTAGATTAGGTCTCTTCACATAGTCCCACATTTCTTGGAGACTTTGTTCATTCCTTTTTGCACTTTTTTCTATAATCTTGGTTTCTCATTTTATTTCATTGAGTTGATCTTCAACTTCTGGTATTCTCTCTTCTGCTTGGTCAATTTGGCTGTTGAAGCTTGTGCATGCTTCGCAAAATTCTCGTGTTGTGTTTTTCAGCTCCTTCAATTCATTCATATTCCTCTCTAAGTTATCCATTCTTGTTATCATTTCCTCGAATCTTTTTTCAAATCTTTTTTCAAGGTTCTTAGTGTCTTTGCATTGATTTAGAACATGTTCTTTTAGCTCACAGAAGTCTCTCATTATCCACCTTCTGAAGTCTGATTCCATCATTTCATCACACTCATTCTCCATCCAGCTTTGTTTCCTTGCTGGTGAGGAGTTTTGGTCCTTTCTAGGAGGCGAGGTGTTTAGTTTTGGGTGTTTTCCTCCTTTTTGTGCTGGTTTCTTCCCATTTATCCACCTGTCATCTGAGTAGTTGCTGGCTTTTCGATTGTGTCTCTGAGTGTACACCCAGATTGTTGATGCTGAAGTATTTCTGTTACTTAGTTTTCCTTTTAACAGTCTAGCCCCTCTGCTGTAGGACTGCAGAGGTCTACTCCAGTCCCTGCTGCTGTGGGCTTCGCCCTGCTGCTGTGGGCTCCGCCCTTCTGTTCTGGGCTTCTCCCTGTTGCCTGTGGGCTCTGCCCTGCTATTGTGGGCTCCGCCCTGTTGGTGAAGTCTCTCTGTTATGGCAGGTTGCCTTGGCAACGGCAAGCTGTGTCAGCAATGCGCGTGTACCTCAGTAGGGGCAGAATGCCTTGGTAGTGGTGGGCTCCCCTCCCCCATGGAGCTGCACCATTCTGTATTCAGCTGTGCCTGCAGTAAAACTCTCAACCCTGAGCGTTTTGAATCACCGTTTTGTTTGTCCCTGTGGGGGTGTGACCTGCCAAGCCTGATCACCTGGCTCCCTGCCTCAGAGCCCTTTCTCCCTCTTTTTTTTTTTTTTAAGTTGAACAGATGACTCTTTCCCAGGTGTTTTAGTCACCTGCTGGTAGGGCACTGGGATCTGTGTAATTTCCTGTGCAGGGGCCCACTGCACCGGCTCAAATGTTGCTTCACAGGAGTCTCCTTGTCTGCCTCACTGTCCAAGTCCCGTTTAATCAGATGGATATGCTAATCTGCCCTCCCAAATCTCAGACTGCCAGTTTAACAGGGCACCCAGATCAGCACGTTTTGTGCAGGGTGCCGCTGCGCTGCGGCACCGCCAAAACCGCCCGCACAAGCCAAGAGGGCTGCGCTGGCTTCCCGTGACTCTCCTACACCTGGGAATTTCCCTGTTCTGTGGGCAACAAAGATCCATCTGGAAATGTGGCTAGGACTCACCCTCTGCACCTTCAATGAGAGCTGCAATCCCGAGTTGTTCCTACCGCGCCATCTTGGAAAACCAACCCAACCCCATAGAACATTCTTACACATAATTGAATAATTTTATTCCTAAATGTTTCATGTCTTTTGATGTTATTAAATAAGATATTCTTAAACTTAAATTTCCAGTTAATTGCTACTAGTATATGGAATGCTGTTATTTTATTTTATTTTTATTTATTTATTTAGTATTTAACAATGCTAGAATCAGGGAAATGTGGTCTTCCATGAAATCTGAAAGTACACCCTCCCACACTTTATTTTTGTATATTAGCCATGTACTCTGGATCTTCCTAAATGCTCTTATTAGATCTAACTGTTTTTGAAGATTCCATTAAAATGTCTAGATTGATGATCATGTCATCTGTCACACATTTTGCTTCTTCCTATCTGATAAGAATTCATTTTATTCCATTGCGTCACTCATTTTACTGAATAGATCTACAACACTATACAAAACAGAGACTAGAGAAGGCATATTTGCCTTGTACTAACCATTGGGAGGACTTCTTTAATTTTTCATTGTGTTAATTTAGATGTTAGCTATAGGTTGTTCATAAGTGAACTTTTGCAGGTTGACAAAGGTTCTTCTTATTTTCATTTGCTGAGAGTTTTTGTGCTAAATGCTAAATGGCTATTGTAAAATATTTTATAAGCATTGATTGAGATGATTTACCCTTCTGCTTTCTTAACTGGATGAATTATATGCTTGATTTTCTAATGCTAAAGGAATCTTAATGCTAAAGTTTACTTTGTGCTTCTTTCCTGAGATTTTCAATGACTTTAGACTTTTCTTCTTTACTGATACAAGTATTCAACACTATAAATGTCTCTTTGTGCACTGCTTTAACTCCTGTCCACATATTTTACTATCTTGTTTTCATTTCAAACTTTCTTTTGATTCTAATTTGACTCAGGTGTCAGTTAGAGAATGTGCATTTTAAATTATATAGGGAAAAATGTTTGCAATCTACCCATCTGACAAAGGACTAATGTCCAGACTCTACAAAGAACTAAAGCAGATTTATGAGAAAAAAGTGGGCGAAGGATATGAAGAGACTCTCTTCAAAAGGAGAGATATATGAGGCCAACAAACATGAAAAAATGCTCATCATCACTAGTCATTAGAGAAATGCAAATCAAAACCACATGGAGATACCATCTCACGCCAGTTAGAATGGCAATCATTAAAAAATCTGGAGACAACAGATACTGGAGAAGATGTAGAGAAATAGTGTAAATTAGTTCAACCATTGCAGAAGACAGTGTGGTGATTCCTTGGACCATTTGACCCAGCAATCCCATTACTGGGTACATACCCAAAGGATTATAAATTTTTCCATTATAAAGACACATGCACAGGTATGTTCATTGCAGCACTGTTTATAATAGCAAAGTCCTGAAACCAACCCAAATGCCCATCCATCATAGACTGGACAGGGAAAATGTGGCACATATATACCATGGAATACTATGCAGTCGTAAAAAATAATGAGTTCATGTCCTTTGTAGGGACATGGATGAATCTGGAAATCATCATTCTGACACACAAGAACAGAAAACTGACAAACTGACACAAGAACAGAAAATCAAACACCACGTGTTCTCACTCATAGGTGGGTATTAAACAATGAGAACACATGGACAGAGGGAGGAGATTATCACACACTGGGATCTGTTGCGGAGGGGCAAGGGGAGGGACAGCAGGGGTTGGGGAGGTTGGGGAGGGATAACATGGGGAGAAATGCCATATATAGGTGACGGGGAATGGAGGCAGCAAACCACATTGCCATGTATGTACCTATGCAACAATCCTGCATAATCTGCACTGTACCCCCGAACCTAAAGTACAATTTATATATATATATATGTGTTAAAAATTATATAGATCTTTTCTAGATAACTTTGTTATGATTTTCTTAATTCCATTTAATCAGAGAATATACTTTGTATAATCTTACTAATTTTAAACTTGTTTAGACTTGTCTTAAAGACCAAAATACTGTATGTCTTCATGAAGGCCCATGCGATTTGCAAAGACTGTGTATTCTGTTGCTGTTGACTGGAGAGTTCTATAATGTTAAGTGGGTCAATTTATTGAATAGTGTACTTCAAGTCTTCTATATCTATACTGACTTGTTTTCTACTCTTTATCAATTATTGAAAAGCATGCTAAAATTTCCAACTATATTCGTGAATTTGTAAATGTTTTTAAGTTGTATCAGTTTCAACATTATGTATTTTAGAAGCTCTGTTGTTGGTAGATTTAAATTCAAGATTTTTTTTATTCTTAATTGATCTTTTCATATTCATAAAATGTCCCTCTTTATTTCTGCAATAGACTGTGCTCAGAAATATCTGATATTGATGTTGCCACTTCAGTTTTTGTGATTAGTAAGTTAATTCTGATCTCATAAAATAGGTTATGTAGTATTCTTCCATATTTTGAAAAAATAATGTAGAATTGGTATTATTTCTGGTATGCATTTTATGCTTTTAAATTGTTTTCTCATATTTGAAATTAGTTTCTTAAAATATTTTTCAATATTTTTGTTTTGCTTTTTCCCATTCTCACTTTTAAATGCATTGCTTAGGTTAGTTGTAACATTGTAATTATCCATATAGTTGTATTTAAATCTACCTTCCTGTTACCATATTTATTTCATTTGTTTCCTTTACTTTTTTCTATTTTCCAGTCTACCTTTATATATATATATATATATATATATATATATATATGTCATGCATGTGATTCTCTTGTTATCACCAGTGATTTATTAGATAATTTATCTTTTTTATATTTTTATAGAAATATGTTTACAATATACATATTTATCTTACCCACTTGTCTTCAAATAACAAAACCAATTTGCATATAGCTTCCATTTTTAATAATAATTCCTAATTACCTAATGTTCCATTTTCCTTTTCTATCCTTTGTTCTACTAGTGTCATATATTTTATTTCTACATGTGTAAAACCCTGCATACTCAGTTACATGTTTATAGCCAACTCTTTCTGAAGAAGAATAAAAAGTAGAAGAAATGTCAATACTCTTCACATATTTATCATTTATAATGATTTTCTTTCTTTTGTGATCCAAATTTTCATCAGGTATCTTTTTCTTATGTCTGAAGAACTTCTTTAAACGTTAAGAAATATTCTGCTGGCAGTGCCTTCTCTTAGATTTTGTGTCTTAAAATGTTTTATTTTCCTTTAAATTTGGAAAGATATCTTCTATAGCTATAGAATGTTGACAGTTATTAATTTTTTATTTATTTTATCACTTTAAAGGTACTATTTGTCTTCTTGCTTTGTATAAATTTTCTCAGAAAGTCTACAAATGGTTTTGTTCTTCTATTTTGTGTCTTTCATAGGCTGCTTTTATGATATTTCTCCTTATTATTGCTTACTTACAATTTGATTATGTTGTATCTGGAATATCTTATGTTTATGTTGTTTTGTGTATCCATGATATGATTTGGCTCTGTGTCTCCACCCGAATCTCATCTAGAATTGAAATTCCCACATGTCAGGGGAGGTACATGGTGGAAGGTGATAGGATTATGGGGGCAGAATTCCTTCTTGCTGTTCTCGTGATAGTGAGTTAGTTCTCAGGAGATCTGATAATTTAAAGAAATGACAGTTTCCCCCTTGCTCGCTCTCTCTCTCCTACTGTCATGTAAGATGTGCCTTGCTTCCCCTTCACCTTCCACCTTGATTATGAGTTTACTGAGGCCTCACCAGCCATGCAGAACTGTGAGCCAATTAAACCTCTTTCCTTTATAAATTACCCTGTCAAAGATAGTTCTTTATAGCAGTGTGAAAACAGACTAATACAGAAAGTTGGTACTGGGAGTGAAGCGCTACTATAAAGATACCTGACAACGTGGAAATGACTTTGGAACTGGGTAATGGGCAGAGGTTGGAACAGTTTGGAGGGTTCAGAAGAAGACAGAAATATGTGGGAAAGTTTGGAACTCCCTAGAGACTTGTTGGATGGTTTTTATCAAAATGCTGATAGTGATATGGACAATGAAGTCCAGACTGAGGTGGACCGAAAAGGAGGTGAGAAACTTATTGGGAACTGGAGTAAAGGTCGTTCTTGCTATTCTTTAGCAAAAAGACTGGTGACATTTTGCCGCTTCCCTAGTGATCTGTGGAAATTTGAACTTGAGAAAGATGATTTAGGGTATCTGGTGGAAGAAATTTCTAAGCAGCAAAGTATTCAAGATATAGCCTGGCTGCTCCTAACAGAATACAATCATATGTATTTACAAAGATATTTGAAATTAGGACTTATGCTTATGAGGTAAGCAGAGTGTAAAAGTTTGAAAAATTTGCAGCCTTTATACCAGTGTGAAAATGAACTTTTACAATCCCATAGGGGTTTGTTCAATGTATTTGATCTCTGAGTTACCCTTTTCATAAAAATTCCTTCTAACTAACTGTAATTTTTACCCATTAACTGCCCTATCTTCATTTCCCCTCTCCCTCACACATTGTATGCATTTCAAAATATCACACGTACACCATAAATATGTATAAATATTATGTTTAAATTAAAAAAATATATTAGATCACTTTTAGTCATTCTTTTTTTTGTTTTGTCTTGATTCTCTCTCTTTATTCTGTACTCAAATTATAGTTATAGACATAGTTGACAACTATATTTTATATTTTAATATAAAATTTATATGCATTAATATATTTTTCCCCACAGCTCACTGAAGCTGTGTTCATTTTTCTCTCTGTGCATTATTTTGGTTAGATTCCATGTCTATCTTCAATGTCTTTATTTTTTACCTACCAGTCTCTCATCTTATTTTTTTCCTAATATATTTCTCATTTCAGATATTGTATATTTTATCTCTAGAAGTTTCATTGTTGCTATTTCTATCTTTCCATTTTTTTAACCTCTTCTCTCCTGTTTTGTCCATAGCTTCCTTAGTATTACTGTACATATTTTTGATATACACATGTAATACAAGATGAATATGCAAAACACTTATGTTTCAAAATTTTTTATGTTCTTGTCTACTTTTTATTCTTGTAATGAGTCTTATTTTCCCTGCTTTTTGCATGCCTGACAAGTTTTAATTGGATTAAGTATTGAAGTTTATATTGCTGAGTGTTAGATTTTGTTGTGTTTCTTCAATATGTTCGACTTTATCTTGGCACACTGATGTTACCTGTGGATTTATGTGATCCTGTCAAAGCTGTCATTGTAGGTTTAGAGAGCCTTTGTACTCCCACTAATTTAGCCCCATTATTTAGTTGCAAAACTTCTGAGGAATTACAAAGCTATGTCCATTCTAGCTGATGGGGCCACAGATCCTGTCTCATGTGAGTTCAGAAATTTCTCAGCCTGTGCTTTATGTTAGTTCTTTCTCTGGCCTCATGGAGTTTCAGCTCCTGTGAGCACAATCAGTACTCATTCTAAAACATAAGGACATCACCCTGCACATCACAAGAGCATCCTATTCTCCAGTACTCTGCCCACAAATGCTCACCAATCACTTCTGCTTCCTTGAACTCTTATCTCTGGCTTAACAAGTTTATGATATTTACATACTTTCTCTGGATCCTTCCTCCCTCCTCATAGCCTGGAAACTGCCTTCAGCTAGTAACGTGGATATGAACCTAAGACCCACCTCATTTTTTCCCCTTCTACCAAAGTGCATAATCCTATGCTGCCTGTTTTTCAGTGTCTGAAAAAATGTGGCTTTATATATATATTTTTTTTTTCATTTTTACCGTCATTTAAAGTAGAGTGGTAATTATCACTGCAGTTAATACTTTATGGCTTAAAATAGAAGTCTAATAATTCTGTCCTTTGAAACAAGCAATTAACTTATAAATCCCTTAGCAGGTTTCAAGTCCTTTCTATGAGAAGTCGGTATTTCTTATTTTTTTTTTTCAAATAAAAATCAATTGTTTCAGTGTATTATTTGCCTTAATTATGGCTTAGGTGTCCAGATAGCACCAGTCAATCTTTAACCCAATTCTCCAAAATGGGGACAGTAAGATGATAGCATATATCATGGGTAAGAAATACTGTCTATATAGTTGAATATATAAGAAGTTAACTAAGAGGGATGAAACAATCTACTACTTCTTGTTTTTTCTGATTGGCATAAAATTTGAGTCCAAGATGGGTTTGGTTTCCCTTCAAATGAAGACCGGAAATTTAACACCCAGTTATAACATTCCTTGTATATAACAAGATTTCGTATATATCTAATGACACATTTATAGGTCTTAATTTTAACAATCTGTTTTTTCACTTGTCACTCACAAAATATTTTTAGTAAGGGGATTAAAATGCTCACCATTGTTGAAAAGTTCCAATACATATAGTCACAAAATTGTTACCACTCTCATGAGTACTGGGGGCACTCATTTTATTTGAAGCTTAAAAGTGTTAGGCTTACTTGTATCTTTAAAGTTACCAATAGATTAGTAACAGATAGTTTTGCACACTGCAGGTATAAAAACACTTTATCAAACTGGTATTTATGTATATAAGGTTAATGAATAAACAAACCACTAAAAAAGACTCAAAAAGTTCTAAAATAAAGCAACAACTCATCTATATTACAAATTTGAGCCATTCGTGAAAACTGATGTTTTAACTAAGATTAACACCTGTTCTCTTCCCTCCGAATCTTGCACATTATTGTTCTTGGAGTATTCCTTCTGAAATACTGTATAGTCCTGTTCCTATCACTTTCCTTGCTGAATGAAGCATATTAATAAAACTCAGTGTGTTTGACTGCTTACATTTGTCCTTCTCTTTGGCTGACTGGATTATTTTTAAATATTTTTCTTATTTATTTTATTTTTAAATGATTAAGTTCTGAGGTACATGTGCAGATGGTGTAGATTTCTTACATAGGTATACATGTGCCATGGTGGTGGTTTGCTGCATCCATCGTTCTGTCATCTACATTAGGTATTTCTCCTAATGCTATCACTCCCCAATGCCCCCAACCCCCTGCTATTCTCCCCTAGCCCCCCACCACCTAGGCCCCAGGGTGTGATGTTCATCTCCCCAGCTGACTGGGTTTAAGAAGTAACTTGCTCCAAGGAAGTCAGTAACTTTCACAGAAAAAAGTCCTACTTTTGGTATACATACATTTTAATTAGTTCTTATTCCTATCTTTGGTTTCTGAGTAAAATAGGCAATTACCTCCTGCCTTCTCAAGTTTTCTATAATGACTTTAATTAATGAGCCATATTAGAATATTCTCATTAATTAAAATGTTTGTTATAGTCATGAAGTCCTCACCTATGCCTATGTCCTGAATGGGAATGCCTAGCTTTTCTCCTAGGGTTTTTATGGTGGTAATTCTTATGTTTAAATCTTTAATCCATCTGGAGTTTATTTTAGTGTAAGGTTTCAGGAAGGGGTCCAGTTTCAGCTTTCTGCACATGGTTAGCCAGTTTTCCCAACCATTATTTATTAAACTTGGAATCCCCTTTCCCCACTGCTCATTTTTGTCTGGTTTGTCAAAGATCAGATGGTTGTAGATGTGTGGCATTAATTCCGAGGCCTCTGTTCTGTTCCATTGGTCTATATCTCTGTTTTAGTACCACTACCATGCTGTTTGGATTACTGTAGCCTTGTAGTATAATTTGAAGTCAGGTAGCGTGATGCCTCCAGGTTTGTTCTTTTTTGCTTAGGATTACCTTGGCTATGTGGGCTCTTTTTTGATTCCATATGAAGTTTAAGGTATTTTTTTTCCAGTTCTGAAGAAGGTCAATGATACTTTAATGGGGATAGCATTGAATCTATAAATTACTTTTGGAAGTATGGCCATTTTCACAATATTGATTCTTCCTAACCATGAGCATGGAATGTTTCTCCATCTGTTTATGTCCTGTCTTATTTCCTTGAGCAGTAGTTTGTAGTTCTCCTTGAAGAGGTCCTTCACGTCCTTTGTTAGTTGTATTCCTAGGTATTTTATTCTCTTTGTAGTGATTGTGAATGGGAGTTCACTCATGATTTGGCTCTCTGTTTGTCTGTTATTGGTGTATAGGAATGCTTGTGATTTCTGCACATTGATTTTGTATCCTGAGACTTTGCTGAAGTTATTTATCATCTTAAGGAGATTTTGGGCTGAGACAATGGGGTCTTCTAAATATATAATCATGTCACCTGCAAATAGAAACAACTTGACTTCCTCTTTTTCTAACTGAATAACATGTATTTCTTTTTCATGCCTGATTTCTCTGGCTAGAACTTCCAATGCTATGTTCAATAGGAGTGGTGAGAGAGGGCACCCTTATCTAGTGCCAGTTTTCAAAGGGAATGCTTCCAGCTTTTGCACATTCAGTATGATATTGGCTGATTCAGTATCATTCAGTATGATAGTGTCATAAATAGCTTTTATTATTTTCAGATATGTTCCATAGATACCTAGTTTATTAAGAATTTTTAGCACAAAGAGCTGTTGAATTTTGGTACAAACAACCCCATCAAAAAGTGGGTGAAGGATATGAACAGACACTTTTCAAAAGTAGACATTTATGTGGCCTACAAACATATGAAAATGCTGATCATCACTGGTCATTAGAGAAATGCAAATCAAAACCACATTGATATACCATCTCACACCAGTTAGAATGGTGATTATTAAAACATCTAGAGACAACAGATGCTGAAGAGGATGTGGACAAATAGGAATGCTTTTACAATATTGTTAGGAGTGTAAATTAGTTCTACCATTGTGGAAGACAGTGTGGGGAGTCCTCAAGGATCAAGAACTAGAAATGCCATTTGACCCAGCAATCTCATTACTGAGTATATAACCAAAGGATTATAAATCGATCTATCATAAAGACACAGGCACACATATGTTTAATGTGGCACTGTCTACAATAGCAAAGACTTGGAACCAACCCAAATGCCCATCAAAGATAGAATGGATAAAAAAAAATGTAGCACATATACATCATGGAATACTATGCAGCTATAAAAGGATGAGTGTATGTTCTTTGCAGGAACATGGATGAAGCTGGAAACCATTATTGTCAGCAAACTGACACAAGAATAGAAAACCAAACACTGCATGTTCTTACTCATAGTGGGTGTTGAACAACAAGGACATGTGGCCAGGGGAAGGGAACATCACACACTGGAGTCTGTTGTGGGGTGTGGGGCTATGAGAGGCATAGCACGGGGTAGGGAGATTGGGGAGACATAGCATTAGGAAAAATGACTAATGTAGGTGATGGGGGGATGGAGGTATCAAACCACCATGGCATGTGTATACCAATATAACAATCCTGCAAGATCTGCAGTGTATCCCAGAACTTAAAGTAAAATAATTAAAAAAAAAAAGTTTGTTATAAACTGGATGTTTGGGTTCCCCCTCCCAAATACATTTGTTGAAGTCTAACCCCAAATGTGATGGTATTTGGAGAAGATATAAGGGCTTCTATTCCTTCTGTTCCTTTCTTTCCCTTCCTATCCTGTTTCCCCAGCTCCCTTTCTGGACTCTCCCTCTTTCCCATCTCCCTCTTCCCACCTGTCTCTGTCATGTAAGGACATAGAAAAAAGAGATTCATCTGCAAAGCAGAAAGACAGCCATTACCAGAACTTGATTGTGTTCATGTTGGCTCTTTGATCTTGGATATCTAACCCCCAGAACTGTGAGAAAACGAATTTCTGTTGTTCATGACAGTATTTTCTTATGGCAAGCAGAGCTGACTTTTTCTCTGGATAGTGAGATTACATGTGACTCTTATTTTTTTATTTTTATATTCACTATTGCCCATAGTGTCTACAATGCAGAAAACTCTAAAAAAAAACCTGTAAAATGAAACTTGCCTACCCCATTGACCCTCTTCCCATGCTGTGTGCCCTTGTTTACATGCAAATAATAAGCAGAGCCAGCACCTGGGGCTTTCTCTCCTGTTCCTACCAAGGCAAACTCAGCCCATTCATTCTATTTCTAATGCTTCTGCTTCAGTCCAGTCCTCATTTTCTTTCTTTTTTTTTCTCTCCCAATGATTGGCCTCATTATTTGGTCTCTTACCTCATTCAAACTCATTTTCCACAATTCAGTCATAAAGATGGACTTCTCTAAAACACCAGTCCAGCCTTTTTTATTCTCTTTTCAAAATTTCCTTTAAAACATCCATTCATCTACAAAATGAGTGTCAACTTTTTCATCATGGTTTACATACTGTAGTAAAATACATTCCCCAGGAAGAATTTCCGTAGTGTTTCTAGCTCTAGCTCTACTTTCTATGACTACTCATTGGGATGCTGGCAAGTTGAAGTCCTGTGACTTAGTGAAGAAGACTTAGATCTGAGTGAGTGCCAGCCTGAAGTAATTAAAGCACTCATGGCACGGTATGTCTTGGCATACTCATGATCTTTTTCTTTCCTCCTCAAGAGAGGTAGGCCAAGGAGGTAAGAAGATGTATAATTACTGTTTTGTGTGTGTGTGAATGAGGATTATAACCAGTATATGCTCTGGGGCTCTTAAAAAGTTGAACTGAAAAGCATGGATGTGCTAAATAAAAGATTGGTATTTTTATAAACATGATAATACCCTTTTTCTAAAATTTCCAGTTATCTAATATTTCATTAAAAAATTATATACTGAATACTTCCTGCTTACCAAGCACTCAGGTCCTTGGGACAAGAATATTAGCTAGAGAAAGCATGAGGCAGACATTGTAATATGTATAACATTAAATAATTAATGTCATTGTATATAATACATCACTATATGATAATACCAAGTTTAGAAAATCCAAATTATCTGAAGTTGCTGCGTTAGGAGAAAAACTTCTGGCACACCATTTATCATATCTGCCTACCTAGACTAGAAACAGAATTTTGCAAACTACTGTTTTGATTGCAAATGTTTCTGATTTCACAGAGTGCTGTAGGAAAAATAATTGCTTCATGAATAATAATTGAAATGATAACACACATTTACCACTTAAAGGTGAGGGGTTACCCTTGGTATGTTTTATGTTGTTTTGTTTTTAATTAGACCTTAGGTATTTCTTAGGAGAAAGGCTTTTGCTAGCTAAAGAGACCTCGGACATTAACTACATTCTTGGATTCATAGAGGTCGCTGAGTCCTTGGAAACAGGAGAAAACATAAAGATGGAAACAGTAACTTCTCACATTAAACTTTGCCAAATAGCAACAAAAGCCAAAATAGACAAATGGGACCTAATGAAACTCCACAGCTTCGGCACAGCAAAAGAAACAGTCTCTAGTGTGAATCGGCAACCAACAGAATGGGAAAAAAATTTTGCAGTTTACCCATCTGACAAAGGGCTGATATCCAGAATTTACAAAGAACTCAAACAGATTTACAGGAAAAAAACAAACAAGCCCATTCAAAAGTGGGCAAAGGATATGAACAGACACTTTACGAAAGAAGACATATATGAGGCCAACAATCATATGAAAAAATGCTCATCGTCACTGGTCATCAGAGAGATGCAAATCAAAACCACATTGAGATACCATCTCACGCCAGTTAGAATGGCGATCATTAAAAAATCTGGAGACAACAGATGCTGGAGAGGATGTGGAGAAAAAGGAACACTTTTACACTGTTGGTGGGAGTGTAAATTAGTTCAACCATTGTGGAAGACAGTGTGGCAATTCCTCAAGGCCTTAGAAATAGAAATTCCATTTGACCCAGCAATCCCATTACTGGGTATATATCCAAATGACTATAAATCGTTCTACTATAAGGACACATGTACACGAATGTTTATTGCAGCACTGTTTACAATAGCAAAGACCTGAAATCAACCCAAATGCCCATTGATGATAGACTGGATTGAAAAAATGTGGCACATATACACCATGGAATATTATGCAGCAATCAGAAACGATGAGTTTATGTCATTTGTAGGGACATGGATGAATCTGGAGAACATCATTCTCAGCAAACTGACACAAGAACAGAAAATGAAACACCGCATATTCTCACTCATAGGCGGGTGATGAAAAATGAGAACACATGGACACAGGGAGGGGAGTACTAAACACTGGGGTCTATTGGGGGGAAAAGGGGAGGGCCAGTGGGAGGGGGAGGTGGGGAGGAATAGCCTGGGGAGTAATGCCAAATGTGGGTGAAGGGGAGAAAGCAAACAAAACACACTGCCATGTGTGTACCTATGCAACTGTATTGCATGCTCTGCACATGTACCCCAAAACCTAAAATGCAATAAAAAATAAAAAAAAACGTTGCCAAATAGGTTTTATATCCTTGTTGCTGAGCTGCAATATAAGACATATAGCCATATATATACAATATACTTCATTTTCTAGGGAGTTAAAAAATTGCCTCTTCATTATGCCAAAATTATATTAATGCAAAGTGAACCTTTATTTAATAGTTGCTTAATTTTTACAGTTAGCAGTTAGTAGAGTTTAAAAAGACTTACTTTAACTCTTATATATTAATATCAGAAAAAGCCTGAAATTGTTCATTTTGAGATTAAATATGCAAAAGTTATTTGAAGATTGTAAAATCAACTAACTGTAATTTCTGGTATAAATATTGTTTATCTTAAAATACTATTATGATAGTGGGAAATTTTTTGTTAACATACTTGGGTTATTTAATATGTAAAATACATTATTTATTTTTAATTAAATTCAATCTACATCCACTAGTAACTTGTATCTTGCCTATCAATAACAAAGGTGATAAACACATGCTAAGACAGCAACAGACAAGCATTTTGAATGCGAAATCAGATACATACTTCCTGAGCTTTCTCCTTCAAAGAAAGCATTACATGTAGAAAAGAAAAATAACAGATGAAACTATTTAATAAAGTAAAATAGTTAACCAGGATTACATACACACTTGTATATTCCAAACGAGTAAGTAAAATAAGTTCTGCCACAAATACTTGATACTCCCTTCCACTACTCCTCTACAGCTTTTCTCTTCAATCAGATTACAGAGAGGGAATTATAATTTAGTGCTACAGGCATTCATTTCTAGTAATATGAGAAGAAAAAAAGAAAGAACATTTAGTATTATTAGTGATAATGGCAACTAACATTGAAAGAGTGATCTAAAGTGTACAAAGTACTATTGACATACATTGGTTCTTTAATTAATGAATTAATATTTAATTAATGACCTTCTCCAAAAATCTTTTTCAAATAATCACCCATCCACTGTTATCTCCTTATGATCTTATAAAAGTAGCATTTAAAAAATGAGTCTACCACTATTATTACTAAGCCAAAGAACATTTCTATGAGTTCATGAAGCTGTAAGCACTATATGAAAATGAAATTTAATCATAAGAAGAGTATTTTTTTCTTTAGCATTGATTTGGAATATAACCTTCCAAATATAAAATCTAAAAAAGAAGCCATAAAAAAGCATGTCAGTCATGACTATGAAAAAAAAGGAACTTTATGCCAATTAACATAATAAACACAATTGCAGGCCAATAGTAAACCAGAGATAAAAGATGTCTTGAAAACATATGGGAACAAAAAACAAATTTCAGCTTTTATTTGTATTGTATTTTAATGTACACCATATTCAGCTCTCAAAATAGAGTGTAGTTGCCTTAATATATAAGAAGCTTATAACAAAAAATAAAACTAGTGCTTCAGTGTTGAAGATATGAATGGAAAGTTCAAAGGATAACATGTAAAACTCTGTGCAATCACATTAATAATTAAATAATCCAAATAATTACTATTAATATATATGAATTTCTTTTTCACAATCGCACAAAACTTATTGCAACATTATTTTTAGTAACAAAGTACAAGATAAATCAAAATGTTCATGCGATTATTAGTTTAAAAATGATATAATACAAGATTCGTTTACTGACTTATGACATTAAAATGACAAAGTGATCATGCCATTAAATAAAACGTTGTACCACATTTTTATGTATGTTTATATGTGTATGTAGCAATTGTAATATGTGCAGTCTTTTGTGTGTCTGTTTATATGTATATACGTATCATATATATGATGTTATATATTTTAAGTATGGAAAGAAATAAAATTAAAAGTTTCTATATTAAGTTTTTAAAGTTTCACTTGAAGAATCCAGATATTCTTCAATTTTTAATAGTAACTTTTGGACAGTAACTGTAAGTACAGATGAAAATAAAATTTGTTAATTTTAATTGCAAGAGCATGAAAGTATTTTGAAATCTTTTATCCCTTATTTGGTGTTAAACATACAAAGAAAATTAAAACACAAATGTAACAAGGTTAACGATTATCCTTTGGGAACAAAAAGCAGAACCTGAAATTTAAAAGCCGCCTTTTCTCATACTATATGTTAATCTTCAAACAGATACTGCAGAAAAAAAAGCTAAGTAGGCTGTTCTACAGGGGAATCAACGAGGAAAACAGAAGAAGAGATTAGAGCACTTAAATTGTACATCTAAGCTGCCTTAAATGCTATGTGCGGGGTATTGCATTTAAATTTGTGGGAAAGAACTGGCTGATTAGCCACACATACACATACACACTTACTTATTTTCTGATAAATGGAATAGCTATTGGTATTTGTAGTTTAGAGCAAAGATGCTTAAATCCTTCTGGTCATTATGCTACCATCAATAATACTTTTTTGAAACTGTATTTATTTCTCTTGTACAAATATCTAAAAGCAAGGTGCCACAATTCAAATGGATAAGCCCAACATGAGCTTCTTACAAAAAATTTTTTTCATGGCTGCCACACTAGATCCATGGCCTGGAAGTCTTTTCTCAAGTGTAACTCATAGCCACTCTGATTCTTTGGAAAAGGATTACTACATTTGTGCGGTTTTTAAGTGTTTGACTTCTCTCTCTTCTTACAGCTTTTCTTGTCTGTCAGACTCACAAATAGCATACAACTGCCCTTTAAATGCAGCGTAAACCAAACATAGATTCTGTGTTTCAAACAGATCTTGTTGAAAATGCTAAATATGTCATGTTAGATGTGAAACCTTTAACAAATAATTCCACGGATCTTTATTTGTAAAAGTGGAGAACATGCCACATTGGCATCGGTAAGAAAATAGTGACTATTTATTATGTATGTGTACCTGTCACTATTCCAAGGGTCCTACATTAACTCATTTAGCCTTCAAAACAACTAATATTATCTTCTTTTCTGAGATAAGAACAATTAAGCTCTGAGAGAGGTTAATAACATTCACTGCTAAAGGTCACAGAGTTATAGGTTTCAGACACAAGCTTCAAAGTTAGGAAGTAGAAAAGATTTTGCTTAATAACATTATCTCATCAGGCACAGTGGCTCACGCCTGTAATCCCAGCATTTTGGGAGGCCGAGGCGGGCTGATCACAACGTCAAGGGATCATAACCATCCTGGCCAACATGGTGAAACCCTGTCTCTACTAAAAATAAAAAAATTAGCTGGGCATGTTGAAGCACGCCTGTAGTACCAGCCACTTGGGAGGCTGAGGCAGGAGAATTGCTTGAACCCAGGAGGTGGATGTTGCAGTGAGCTGAGATTGTGTCACTGAACTCCAGCCTGGTGCATGGTGACAGAGCGAGACTCCATCTCAAAAAGAAAAAAGAAAAAATTATCTCTTTAGCATTTAATCAGATTCATTGCTGAATTAGTTGTGATATGACAATGTAATTATTATAATTCAATACAATATTATCTTATTAGCTATATTTTGCTGACTTTCCTTTAAATATTGGGCCTCAGTCCTAGAAAAATAACTAAAAGCAAAGCATGAAGTTATCTACCTTTAATTTATTTTCAAATTTATAGAAAACCAATATTGATGTTATCAGGCAAAATTCTTTACACATTCTAATACATAGCACATACATATCAATATAGTCTTTAAATTGAGAAACAAGACATTAAATGTTGGAGGGTATAAGATTTCTCAATATCACAGAAGAGTAACATGGATATTCTAAAATTTTACTGTCTTCCATAATTGATAATAGCTTAAAATTCAAAACAAAATATTTTTAATTTGTGCCTTTTAATTCATGCATAATTCCACAGATACAGATATTTGTAGTTAAACTTTCATTGTAAAATATAGCATTAGCCTTTAGAAAAAAATTACAGATACTTTAATTTACATTATGGCATTCATAAAAGGCATAAAACAGAGAAAACAAAGTATTTAATTTCCAGGAAGATGGTAGACCTGCTATTTTTATGTTTATGCTACTTAATATGTTCTTTATCATTCACTTACAGGTCCAGAAAAATAAATTATATTTTAAACACAAGTGAACTTGATATTTAAAGAATTTATGTCTGAAATTTGTTAATAATAAATGCTCATTTCATAATGGAAAGGTCATCATAAATCTAGGCTTATTGGATAAACTCAGATTTTAATAAACTCTTCATAAGAAGACAAACAACAAGAAAATAGGCCTTAGATGATTTATTTTTTATTTTTTATTGCATTTTAGGTTTTGGGGTACATGAGCAGAACATGCAAGACAGTTGCGTAGGTGCACACATGGCAGTGTGTTTTGCTTCCTTTCTCCCTTTCACTCACATTTGGCATTTCTCCCCAGGCTATCCCTCCCCACCTCCCCCTCCCACTGGTCCTTCCCTTTTCCCCCCAATAGACCCCAGTGTTTAGTACTCCCCTCCCTGTGTCCATGTGTTCTCATTTTTCATCACCCACCTATGAGTGAGAATATGCGGTGTTTCGTTTTCTGTTCTTGTGTCAGTTTGCTGAGAATGATGTTCTCCAGATTCATCCCTATCCCTACAAACGACACAAACTCATCATTTCTGATTGCTGCATAATATTCCATGGTGTATATGTGCCACATTTTTCCAATCCAGTCTATCATCAATGGGCATTTGGGTTGATTCCAGGTCTTTGCTAGTGTAAACAGTGCTGCAATAAACACTTGTGTACATGTGTCCTTATAGTAGAACGATTTATAGTCATTTGGATATATACCCAGTAATGGGATTGCTGGGTCAAATGGAATTTCTATTTCTAAGGCCTTGAGGAATCGCCACACTGTCTTCCACAATGGTTGAACTAATTTATACTCCCACCAGCAGTGTAAAAGTGTTCCTTTTGCTCCACATCCTCTCCAGCATCTTTGTCTCCAGATTTTTTAATGATCGCCATTCTAACTGGCGTGAGATGGTATCTCAATGTGGTTTTGATTTGCATCTCTCTGATGACCAGTGACAATGAGCATTTTTTCATATGATTGTCGGCCTCATATATGTCTTCTTTTGTGAAGTGTCTGTTCATATCCTTTGCCCACTTTTGAATGGGCTTGTTTTTTTCCTGTAAATCCGTTTGAGTTCTTTGTAAATTCTGGATATCAGCCCTTTGTCAGATGGGTAAACTGCAAAATTTTTTTCCCATTCTGTTGGTTGCCGATTCACTCTAGTGACTGTTTCTTTTGCTGTGCAGAAGCTGTGGAGTTTGATTAGGTCCCATTTGTCTATTTTGGCTTTTGTTGCCAATGCTTTTGGTGTTTTGTTCATGAAGTCCTTGCCTACTCCTATATCCTGGATAGTTTTGCCTAGATTTCCTTCTAGGGTTTTTATCATGCCAGGTCTTATGTTTAAGTCTTTAATCCATCTGGAGTTCATTTTAGTGTAAGGTGTCAGGAAGGGGTCCAGTTTCTGCTTTCTGCACATGGCTAGCCAGTTTTCCCAACACCATTTGTTAAACAGGGAATCCTTTCCCCATTGCTTGTTTTTGTCAGGTTTATCAAAGATTTTATGGTTGTAGATATGTTGTATTGCCTCCGGTGCCTCTGTTTTGTTCCATTGGTCTATATCTCTGTTTTGGTACCAGTACCATGCTGTTTTGATTACTGTAGCCTTGTAGTATAGTTTGAAATCCGGTAGGGTGATCCCCCCCGCTGTGTTCTTTTTGCTTAGAATTGACTTGGCTATGCGGGCTCTCTTTTGGTTCCATATGAAGTTCATGGTGGTTTTTTCCAGTTCTGTGAAGAAAGTCATTAGATGATTTTAAAGAGGCTAATCTAAAGCCAATTACTGACTAGAAAAATCAAGTATATAAGTTGTTCGAACTGTATTCATGATAAGCATAATAAGGTTCTAAGTGAGCCTCTGAAAGGTCTTTTTTAAAATCTTTTTTTTAAGTGAAATAATTGGTATGGATGTTTCACTCCCATTTTCACAATTCTCAGCTTCACCTTTTCCTACTTCCTGACTGAGGGAGTGAGAGATAAGATGTTACCATACTATAGCAGAAATAGAAAATAATCTGCTTGGATAATACCATCACATGTATCTATGATGTGCACTGAAGTCAAATAATGATTATGAAGAATCCTATGTTTACCTACAATATAATAAACTTCATTCATAAGTCTGTACTTTGAAAAAATAAATAAGCAAATAAAGCCAATAACTGTTACATATGAACAATTTTCAGAAAAAAATACTGTCCATTTCACTCGTTGTCTAATAACACCAGGTGACATTCATAATTAATATAAATCACATTGAGTCTCTGGTCAGATGGACAAAATCAATTTAATGTGCCTAACTACTCTATTCTTTCCATCAAATCTCTTTTAAATGATTAAAGTCTATAAAAGAAGGAAAAACTCTCTCAAGACAAGCAGGGTATATTCTATCTTAAAATAGTGGAAAGGTAGTATGCTTATGTCATCTATCAGGAATTTCTTCAACTATAGTTAAAGTTGAAAAGTTGATGAGAAATTTCCAGCATCCAATTCAGAAAAATATTAGCAGCACAGGATATTACATAAATAAGTCATTAAAAATAAATTCATTCACAAGGTTTATGAAAATATACTATACAGACATTGTTTGATAATTATGCAGCATGAGAAATTAAAGGTAGCAGTATTTGCATAGTACCTCACAATTCTGTTATATAAAACAGCACAATGGAATCGATTAAAATATATAAATATTTAAGTGGAATATCTATAACCCAAGTAATTGTATGTTTTTGCATAATGGAAGACAGCAAAATAAATGCTTTAGAATTTCATTCTTGTAAAATATGAAGTCTTAACAGATACCTTGTCATTTCTAAGAAATGTATAGATAAAATGAAATATATAGTTAGGACATATGAAAAAGACAGAATATAAAACAAGATGATGAAATAAGCCAAACAAAGTGCTAGAAAGAAAAATATGAATGTGCTAAATTATTTGTATTACAAGGATGAAAACTGATATTACAACAAATTCCATGTCATAGAAAAGCCTTTTCAACTTTTCAAACCATAAAGACATTTGTGTATGGGCTTATATTTTCAGATTATTCACAATTTAAGGAACTTTAATGTTGACAGATTTGGTTACTCGATTTTATTTTTCTTCTCTTTTTACTTTGTGCCATTCTTATTAGTTGTACTAGCAAGACACCTGTTCAAAAAGTAGAAATTACTTCTAAAGTATTCACAGAAGAAAAATGATTAGTTTTCTCTCCAGAATTCATTTAAAGCTCTGTAGCTCTAAGACAAAGCTTTGTTAGTGATCACAACACTCTAACTACAACCAAGTTGTTTGCAATCAGAAACTATTTCTTTCTGCTCTAATCTAATACTTCCCATGACTGGGTATCTATGCTTATTTTAGCAACAATCATCTTGTATGTTCTACATTGCTCTGAATACTCACAACAACCTTTTTATCTCTGCTAAAATGTTGCTAAAGCAACAGGTTTGCTGGTTGCTGCATCTCTCTCCCCAAAGCATTCTTATCCCATTCAAGTTATGGGTCCATGTTCACCACAAAGGCATATACTATACTCAAGCACAATTCCCAAAGACCAACAGATCTATTTCTCAGCTACTAATTCTCATTATTTTGGCTTATTTGGACACTTTTCTCTCTACCATTCCTCAGCCAACTACTCAGCCAACATTCTGTCAGTTCAACTTTAGTACTTGTGAATAGTAATTGTGGACATGTTTTTTTTCTCTCCTCTTCCTTCTCTTCCTCTATTTTGCTTTTTCTTCTTTATCTTGATTCTCCTCTCTATTGTTTCCTCTTCTCCTCTTTCATCCTCCTCTTTTGAGAAGGTTTCAATTTTTATTATTCTTAATAATACCATTCTTACTGGGACTTCCACCAAGGTGGTTAAATAGGAACAGCTCCGGAGCACAATTCACACTGAGAGCGATGTGGAAGGCAAGTGGTCTCTGCATTTTCAACTGAGGTACCAGGTTCATCTCAATGGGACTGGTTGGACAGTGGGTGTAGCCCAAGGCGAGCAAACCAAGGAAGGGTGGGGCACTGCCTCACCTGGGAAGTGCAATGGGCCAGAGGACCCCCCTCCTACCCAACGGAGGCCATCGGGGACTTTTCTGGCCACTCCGGCACTCTGGTTCAGATACCGTGCTTCTCCCACAGTCTTTACAGCCCACAGACCAGGAGATTCCCACTGGGCTCACAAGCACTGCAGGTTTCCAGCACAAATCTGGGCAGCCATTTCAGCTGGTGCTATGGGTTTCCAGCACAAATCTGGGTAGCTGTTTTAGCTGGTGCCTGGAACAACTGCGAGACAGAGCTGCCCATTCCCCTGAAAAAAAGGGGGCTGGAGGCAGGGAGCCAAATGATCTGGCTCTGAAGTTCTCACCCCCACAAAGACCAGCAAACTGAAACCTACTGGCTTGAGATTTTCACAGTCAACACAGCAGATTGAGCTCAAACCAGGATGGTGGAGCTTGGTGGGGAGGGAGGGGCATCCACTATTACCGAGGCAGTCCACCATTATCGAGGCAGTCTGCCATTACCAAGGCAGTTCTAATCTTACCTGTATAAACAAAACTGCAAGGAAGTTTACACAGCAGCTGGGCAGAGCCTGAGGCAGCTCAGCAACACCTCTGCAGGCAGACTGACTAGACTCCCTCCTTGCTGGGCAGGGCATGTTTGAAAAAAGGCAGCAGCCCATCAGGGACTTATAAATAAAGCCCCATCTTCCCAGGACAGAGCACCTGGGAAAAGGGGCAGTTGTGAGTTCTGCTGGAATAGAGTTAAACATCCCTGCCCAGTAGCCCTGAAGGGAGCAATGGAGCTCCCCAGCACAGCATGTGAACTCTGATATGGAACAGACTGCCTCTGCTAGCAGCTCCTGACCCCCGTGTTTCCAAAGAGACACTTCATATAGGAGAGCACTGGCTGACATCCGGCAGGTACCCTTCTGGGACAAAGCTACCAGAGGAAGAAACAGGAAGTAATCCTTACTGTTCTGCAGACCCAGTGGGTAATTCCCAGACAAGTAGAGTCTGGAGTGGACCTCCAGCACTCCTTCAGCAGAGGGGACTGACTGTTAGAGGAAAAACTAAAAAGCAGAAAGAAATAGCTTCAACATCAACAGAAAGGACATCTACTCAGAGACCCCATCCGAAAGTCACCAACTTCAAAGACCAAAGATAGATAAATCCACTAAGACAGGAAGACACCAGTGCAAAAGGATGAAATCACCAAAAACCAGAATGCCTCTCCTCCTCCAAAGGACTACAACTCCTCGCCATCAAGGGAACAAAACTGGATGACGAATGAGTTTGACTATTTGACAGAAGCAGGTTTCAGAAGATAGGTAATCACATACTTTTCTGAGCTAAAAGAACATGTGCTAACCCAATGCAAAGAAACTAAGAACCTTGAAAAAAGGTTAGATGAAATGCTAACATGAATAAACAGCTTAGAGAAGCATGTAAATGACTTGATAGAGCTGAAAAACACAGCATGAAAACTTCACAAAGCATACACAAATTTTAACAGCCAAATCAACCAAGCAGAAGAAAGGATATCAGAGACTAAAGATCAATTCAATTAAATAAAACGAGAAGGCAAGATTAGAGAATAGAGAGTGAAAATAAATGAACAAAGCCTCCAAGAAATACAGGATTATCTGAAAAGACCTAATCTATGTTTGATTGGTATACCTGAATGTGATGGGGAGAATGAATCCAAGGTGGAAAACACTCTTCAGGGTATTATCCAGGAGAACTTTCCCAAGCTTGCAAGGCAAGCCAACATTCACATCCAGGAAATATAAAGAACATCACAAAGATATTCCTCAAGAGCAACCCCCAAGGCACATAATAGTCAGCTTCACCAGGGTTGAAATGAAGGAAAAAATGCTAACAGCAGCCAGAGAGCAAGACGAATTACCCACAAAGGGAAGCCCATCAGATTCACTGCAGGTCTCTTGGCAGAAACCCTATAAGCCAGAAGAGAGTGGGGGCCAACATTCAACATCCTTAAAGGAAAGAACTTTCAAGCGAGAATTTCATATCCAGCCAAACTAAGCTTCACAAGTGAAGGAGAAATAAAATCCTTTATGGACAAGCAATTGCTGAGAGATTTTGTCACCACCAGGCCTGCTTTACAAGAGCTCTTGAAGGAAGCATTAAACATGGAAAGGAACAACCAGTACCAGCCACTCCAAAAATGTACCAAATGGTAAAGAGCATCGACACAATGAAGAAACTGTGTCAACTAATGGGCAAAACAACCAGCTAGCAACAAAATGGCAGGATCAAATTCACACATAATGATATTAACCTTAAATGTAAATGGGCTAAATGCCCCAATCAAAAGACACAGACTGACAAATTGTATAAAAAGTCAAGACCCACAGGTGTGCTGTATTCACAGGACCCATCTCACATGCAAAGACACACATAGACCCAAAATAAAGAAATGGAGGCAGATTTAACAAGTAAATGGAGAGCTAAGAAAAGCAGGAATTGTAATCCTAGTCTCTGATAAAACAAACTTTAAACCAACAAAGATCAAAAGAGACAAAGAAGAGCATTACATAAAACATTTTTAGTTGGCTTTATTATAGCTTATGAATTTCCAACAGAAAACACACCTCTTTCTGCCTTCATACAGGATTGGATATTTGCTACAATATTCTTAGTGTGCCACTGACTCCTATCAGTCATGCCTTCTTCACACCACTCTGTCTACTTTGAAACTCCTAACTTACTGCACTTTGCAATGCAGGCCTTTCCATTTGCTGTTTCTTCAGGTGGGAGCATCAGATATCTATCTGAGTGGCTGGTTCATTCACTTACATTAGTTATTAACTCATGAATCCATTTCCCTATGTAACCTTCCTTGACTAATCCATGAAAAAGTACAACTATACTGTCAATATCCTATCCCACATTCTTTTCACCTTCATTTATGTATTGTGTTTACTTTTTGTCTCTTCCATAGGTATAGAACGTTACTGATGGCAGGAGTTTTACACGTGGTGTTTCAGTGTTGTAAATGCAATGAAGAGAGCATGTCTGACTTATACTAGACTTTTAATAAGTTCTTGTTTAATGAATAAATACATTTCATATGAATAATGAAACAAGTCAGTAATGCTTAAGTATATTTTCAATAGGTACACATCCTATTATCTGCCTAGCCAGAAGACATATAAAAATGTTTACTATCAAAACATTTTTGCTTGGCTTAATAATTTAAATTAAGCAAAGTTAAAAGATACACCTAAGTTTTATTGATTATCATATTGGAAAATATATATCACCGAAAATGGATCAAGAGAATAAATCAAAATAGGTCTCCTTATATTATTTATTATAATAATAAAGATATAATATATTTGAGGGAACATTAAATACATATAAAACAGCTTTAAGATGGCTAGAATTCTGACTCAATACTACTTTTAAAATTTAAATAGCCATGAATGCGATATTAATAGATCTATATAAATGTGTGTGTGTGTGTGTGTGTGTGTATGTGTGTGTATACACACATTCTTGTATGTGCCTATGGGCCATGAAGCCATTTCCTTTCCGAAAGATTCTTTAGAAATACTCTATTCATCTTTTAGTATGTTTCTTTTCATTTATTATGGAGGCCAACATTAGTTCCTATAAAAAATAGATACTGTACGCAAGAGTATTTCTATGTCTTACAAAGGACCCTGTGTAACTAAATCAGACCACTGAGAAACAAACTGCTTGGTTCAGGTGAAAAAAAATAAAAGAAACCTATGAAGGATGATATCAAGGGGAAGTCAGACATTTAGAATATTGCAGCATAATATTTGGTTTCTGCAATATTCTAATATTCTAACTTACCAAGACCTGACTTAGACATACCTTCCAGTCTTTTAAGCTGTTTGAGAGCTGCCTATCATGCTGGCATATTTCCTCATTTTATAAGTATGCAAATTTTGAGTCACTTGGTGCTTTTTCAGAGCACTGCTTCTATTTATTTGGGAAATTATTGAAAATTTTGAAGCCAGGAGTAAACATTCTAATTAGTTTATTTATAGACTTAAATAAAAAACTGTGAAGGAAGTTTAGGTCTAGAAAATTATTGTGAAAATGAAAATTGTCATTCTAGAAATAAGGGCAAAAAATCATTATTAGAAAAATATTAAGCAAAATAGGTATTAATATGTATTAATTCCAGTGAAATATTGCCTTCCAATTAAATACATTCTGCTGAATAGTCATTTTACAACCGTAGAGGCCCCTCATCTATGAAGTCATCCTCACTTACTAAATCAGAGCCTAATTTAGTAAAGCGTCATGTAGAAAGAGAGTTATTCTATGAATTCACACAAAAGCACTCAGACTCCTATCTATAGAGGTCACTAGATAGTAACATTTATTTCATCATCATAAAAAGTAGCCATATATCATCACAGAGGCCAAGAAATGGGATCAGTCATCATTCAATTAATTCTTAGATGGTCTTTCTTGTGGCTGCTTTCTTCAAATTATAATATTGACATGCTATTACATATGACTTAATTTTTCCCACATTTGCACTGAGAAGCAAATAATGGGCCCAAGTTAAATGAGTGAATTGAATGAATGAATGAATCACTAACAATAGAATAACACCTAAAAAAACAACCTTTTCTCTTGTACTATACACTATCTACCAGTAAATCTAATAAAGAAGAATCACGATCCTTTTCCTGTTGAGAAAATAGTCTTGGGAATGCATCTCAAAAATACCTCCCAGATTTTAAAGCTCTTTTATAGTATCATTGTTATTATTGTCATTTTATTTCATAACCCATCTCTGTCTCTTCAATGATGGCAATAGTGATGTAACTATTTACATAACACATAAACTTTTTTCTTTTGAGTTGGAGTCTCACTCTGTTGCCCAGTCTAGATTGCAGTGGCATGACCTATCTGCTCACTGCAACCTTTGCCTCCCTTGTTGAGGCAATTCTCCTGGCTCAGCCTCCCATGTAGCTGGGATTATAGGCAGGTGCCACCATGCCTGGCTAATTTTTATATTTTTAGTAGACATGGGGTTTTACCATGTTGGCCAGGCTGGTCTCGAACTCCTGACCTCAAGTGATTTGCCCACCTTGGCTTTCCAAAGTTCTGGGATTACAGAACACATAAACTTTTTAATTGTTCCAAGTTATTTCTAGTCAAAAACATCATCTTACTAGAAAGTCCTGGTGTTGCCTCTCAAATTCCCATTAAACTATATAAAAATAAGAAACAAATTACAATGGATAACTCAAAAAAGAAGTCTGAAAACCTATGTAATGCCTGAATATGAGTGCTATTTTAAGTGACTATAAGACAATATTGAAGTCAGAATTATTCTCAGTGGTTAACACAAGTTATACCACCTTAAAAAACAAGTCTGCTGGAGTGAAAGAACAAAGGGGGCTGCTTCATCTCTCTCTGCCTCTTCCTGATATCTGGTTCAGGCACTCAGAGTCTGTATCAAGGAGATAACTGGGCAGTCAGCCAGCGACTTCACAAGTATTGATTCTTTTGGAGACTAGAGCATTGTGCCTCCACCTTAACAAGTTCCTCTCTTCCCACATCATTTTGCTGCCTGAAATACTTAGAAAACAAATGGGTAAGAAGTGAATGAAAGAACCGAAGGGAGCAAAGTGAACCCTAGTTAATGCATAGTGATGTGTCATTTTAACAAGTATATCATTTAGGAAGTATTGAAATTTTGAATAGTATTGTAACCTTGAATGCAGATTAAACATTTTTAACTGTCAGCCACACTATAAAGAATATTTATTCATTTTCCTAATTATCTTTAAATGGTACAGACTTTCCAATAAGACATATTTCAAGGTGCTGGTTCTCAACAGAGAAAACCTTTTACAAACTCTTAGAAACTCTAGAAATTTTACAAAACTTAAAAAAAAAAAATTACATTCTCTCCAAGCAATACAGGGTAAAGTGTGGATATCACATATCTACTGCTTCCAAATACTTGATATACAAAAAAATTATTCCTACCTTGAAAATAATGATATGACCCATATCCCAGCGTGGTACTTAACACTTAGCTGGTAGGTGGATAAACAAGAGCATTTAACATTGGCAACGAATTTCCTTCATGAAGTGAAGATTAAAAAGAAGTTATTATGCAGGAAGCCAAGAACAAACAAGATGAAGTAAGATACTGAGTTTCCTCATGGGAAGGATAAAGAATAGCTGAAAAGAAGAGAGAAGAAAAGCCACAGAAAATCCAGAAAGTTTTAGGCCAAAGAAGTCAAAGTTGCTATTAAAAGCCCTCAGCAACCAAAAGCTCCTCCTGAAACAGGTTTGCTAGTATTTCATTTGAAAGTGTTTCTATTGCTATGATACCATACTCACCTTTTTATCTTCTTTAATAACATCTAATAAACAAATCAATTTCATGGGTGCACATGGTGTTGTTTTGTTTTGCATTATTTTTCCTCAAAAGCAAGAACTGGGCTAGTTTTCAAGTCTAGACTGACATATTTCAGGGCAAAGATTGCATAACTAGGATGGCAAAAATGTCCATTAAACAAGGAAGTAAATGTTTCAACCATGAGAATATGGATCATTTTTATGATTCTCTAGGACACTTAAAGACACTTGGGGACAATTCTGGAATTCCAGAGCAAAATTTTCTACTAAGTCAATTATATCTATGTCTCAAGTGGAAAGAAGGTTCTTGGACCTAAGTAACATGTGAATTGCAATGAATGAACTGATAAATATTTACAGCACTGAATAGACCAGTGAAATCATAGAGATCATTCTCTGATTTTACACATAGGAAAAGGAAGCAAAAAGAGATGAAAGTGATATGATTACAGATATCAGTGGGAAGGTGACAACACCTCTGCTTTGTAGCATTTGACAAGAACAGAGCTCTTCATAATATTCTGTGATTCATATCCCTCTGGTTTAATAAGGTTACACACCCTGAATCTGCTTTAGATAAGAAATATTCTTGAGATTTTCTATCTGAATGCATCTGAATGTATAAATGGATATAAAAGAGGTCATATTTAAAAAAATCATTGCTCAGAGTCCAGTGTTTTCTCTATGTATCTATCTTATGTAATATATGCTTGATTAGCATATCAACTTGGATAGAGATGTTCTTCCCTGGAACTCTCAATATTAGTGGATATTGTTTACCTATGTTGTTAAATAAAACATATAAAACCAAAATAACTTTTCTAATCTACTGCTTCCTAAGGTTTCGATTAATGCTATCCTTAGGCAAGAGAGTTATTAGTAGCTGGAAAAAGGGAAGTACAGTGCAGGTTCTATTATTGGAAATGCTGAAATACAGATAGGACTATGTCTGCTTCTTTCAGAATTACTCATTTATATTGTCTGCTTCCATTTTTTTCCAAGAAGTAGAATAAGGGATGATAAGAATAGCAGTAATAGCATTTTCCATGAATAAAACTGGACCAGGTTCCTATAAATAATGCATGTCAAATGAACTAGCTGCAACATCCTTGACATGCACAATCCTTTCTGGTTATGAGTTCCACAGATACACAATGTGTGTTCCCAGTAAAAACACCACCATGCGTTGTCACTGGAGGCCTTCATTCTCTCCCAACGGATTGCTACTCAGTTTACACTAAGAAATTGTTCAGTTACGCAGTTTACAGTGTATCTTTATTTGTTTCTTTTCATCTTCATTAATATTACAAAATGTTAAGAATTATTACCTGGAGATGAAAAATATGCTACCAGTTTCTGAAATTATTATATAACCCATTTGAGCATTTTTTGATATGCTGAAAAAGTAAAATATAATTTTAAGAGTAGTGAGTATAACTGTATCTATGTCTCAAACTGAAAATACTAAATTCAGGTATTTAGAGATGCTAAATATTTTGGATATGTTTACTAGAAACTCTATTCTCAGAGATAAAAACTACATTACTTAATTAGCTCTTCTAATTGTTTCTTTCCTAATGATGCCAACCTTTTTCTTCATACTTCCTGTCTGTTTTAAGACTGTACATTTTTTGTAATTCTGACTATCCGGAGTTTCACATTTTTTCTGTAAAGAAATAATTTAAACTCTTAGAATACTTAAGTCTTGGGTTTTTTTTTTTTTTTTTAAACAGTCTCACTCCGTCACTCTATTGCCTAGGCTGTAGTGAAGTGCAATCTCGGCACACTGCAACCTCTGCCTCCCGGGTTCAAGTGATTCTCTTGCCTCAGCCTCTTGAGTAGCTGGGACTACAGGCATGCACCACCATGCCTGGCTAATTTTTCTATTTTTAGTGTAGATGGGGTTTCACCACATTGGCCAGGCTAGATCAAAACCCCTGACTTCAGGTAATCCACCCACCTCGGCCTCCCAAAGTGGGTGGAATACAGGCGTGAGCCACTGCACCTGGCCCAAGAACACTTAAGTTTTCAAAAAGCATATTCATGAGTAATAACTAATTTGATATTTATTATGATATATAGATATATCAAAATGCTGCCATGCATTGCCACTGGAAGCCTTCATTCTGTCCTAATTGATTGCTACTTAGTTACACTAAGAAATTGTTCAGTTATGCAGTTTTATGGCCACGGAGATTTCTGTTCTTGCTTTTCTATTCAAAGAGAGTGATTCTTGTGAAAATACTATCAAATCCCAACAAGTTTGTCCAAATTCCCATTTTCCTGAGGGAAACATGAAGGAGAAACATTTAGGGAAAAGAGAGTGATTTTATTTTAGGGAAGTGGGTAGGTTCTTTTCAGAACTTGTAAACATGATACACTGAGCTGAACAACATATGAGCACAATATTGATTTTAAGATTTATCTTGACAAAAGTAGGTTAAACAATATGTTCCTCTCCCCTGAAATCATAACAGAGAATTTAAGGATAGGTATTTTGGAGACAGATGTGTATGTTCCCACCTCAGGAACTTCCTAGTTCTATGCCCTTGGGTCTATTACTTAAGTCTCTGAATCTCAATTTTCTGTACATAACTCAAAGATTTGATGTGAAGGTTTAAGGAAATAAGTCTTGAGAAGTGTCTACATAGTGCATGATACATAATGAATATTAAAAAATAATTGTTATCAATTTTATTCTTAAATTCATGAGGTCTTAGTATTTGGATAGTAGAGTAGAGGAATAGAAAGACAAACCCAAAAAAGAAGGCCAAATTCAGACTTGGGCACAGATGAAATAAACCTTTGGCAATTTCTATGCCAGGTCTACCCACCTAGAAAAAGCCCCAAATAGTCTCAGCACAACAGACACACATAGTGGGGACATCTTTAAACTCACCTGGTAGAATGGGCTTGCTCAAGTATGGTCCAGCCTAAATCACCTGGAATGCTTGCTAAAAAAATTAAGTAGCAGACATAATGTTATTAAACACAAATTCAAAAGTTGTGAATTAAAAACATCCTTCAGATTTTCTTTCTGAATGCATTGGTATGTATGAATTGGCTTGAAATATATTTTTAAAACTTGTGGGTTTTTTTGTTGTTGTTGTCGTTGTTGTTCTGGATGGCGTTTTGTTCTTGTTGCCCAGGCTGGAGTGCAATGGCACAATCCTGGCTTACTGCAGCCTCTGCCTCCAGGGTTCAAGTGATTCTCCTGCCTCAGCCTCCCAAGTAACTGAGACTACAGGTGCCCACCACCACTCCTGGCTAAACTTTTTGTATTTTTAGTAGAGATGGGGTTTCACCATTTTGGCCAAGCTGGTCTCGAACTCCTGAACTCAGGCAATCTTCCTGCCTTGGTCTCCCAAAGTGCTGGGAATACAAGTATAACCCACCACGCCTGGCCAAAACTTACTTATGTTTGATTCACTTCCAAACTCGGACAAACTGACAGCACACAAACTCATACACTTAATCTTTCAGATTCAGGAAAAGACTGTCTGGTCCTAATTTGTCATATTCCACCAAGCTGGCTTTGGATGAACTGTAGCTTATTCTTTGGGATCATTACATTCCCCTATTGAGAACCCTAGTGACTCTCAATTTTGTACATGATGATGCCTTTAGTAAGGGATTAAAGGGGATTATTAAAATATGAGATTAAGCTCTTTAGTAAGATATGCTAGGCCCAGTTTGATCTGCTTTATTCTAATTGTTCATTTTCTGTATTTTATATCTACCTATATTAAATTCTAGGTTCCAGAACACTAAATTCTTCTAAGCTGACAGCACACTTTCAGTGTCTTTCCAGACTTTTCCCTTTCTACTTGGAATACCCTTCTATTGCCTTTGGAATTGGACCATTCTTACATATTTTTTATGATGCAGTTCAAAAGTCTCACCCCTTAAGAAACTTTCCCTGACTGCCAGGCTGAAAGCAAACGTAAGAGGCACACTCACATTGAGACGGCTGTTCCTCTTCTGGATCTCCACAGCACCCTGTTACTGAATCTTCACAGCACTTTATAATTATCCGTTTACTCTCTCCTGCTGGCTGGGCAACTTAAGGGGACTATGATTACTACAGTCACACACGGCCTCGCTCTCAGAAGGGCTCCACACTGGGGTTTTTATGGTTTGTACGTTAAATACTTTTATCTTGAATTTGTGCTTTCTAAATAAAGCCTGGTAGGACAATATAAGGGGTGTGGGTGTGCCCACATGTGGGGTCGGGTAGGAGGGAGGGAGAGAGAGAAAGAGAAAGATGGGGAGAGGGCTTAAAACCTTTCCTACCAGCCAGTCTCCCTCCAATTGTCTCTCACTTCTCCTGGACAGATCCTCAATTCCTCTTGCTGTCTGGGGCCCTGGGGCCCACTTCACTTCCTGTTTGCCATCTCCACCCACTGCAACCAGACTCCAGCTGGCCACTGGTGCAAGAAAGGTCAGAGTCAGGTAAGTGGTCCATGGAGTCTCAGTGCAGGGTATGGTGGCTGTCTCCATCCTGTTCTGACATATCCCTGTGCATTCAGTGATTCATTGTGAATTCAGACTTTTGGGCCTCTTACTCAACTGGGGTCCAGGAATCCAAAAGAAAGGGGATAGAGTTTGAAATCTCTTGGGTGTAGTCTATTCTTTAGGGATTCAATCAGTGAGCTGGTAGAAAGGTAGTACGTTTAACTATCCTCAAGACAGCGCCACATTGAGTAGCAAATTTAAAAAATAATAATAAAATCACAGGTCAAAGAATGTAACAGTTTTGTGTTGTATTACCTTGAATGACAGTTTTTTTTTCTTATATTCTGAACAAGTTCCCTTGTTCTTGTTTTGCCCTGTACCTTGCATATTATATAGTCCATCTCTGACTACTTGGGATTATAAGCACCATAAGTTTGGGACTGTCTTATCCATCTCTATAATTGCAACACATGGAATTGTACCTATCACATATTCAGAACTAGATATATATCTCTTAAATAAATTAATAATTAATGTGTAATAAAATTCATCAATTACCTATGTAGGTACACTTGAATGGTAATCTCTGTGATTAAGGAATATTTGCAGAAAATATTTGGCTTGTTCATCATAATATAGAATAAATATTTGTAAAAGCTGTGTACAACTGAAATCACATTTTCCCAAAACTAATACAATTGACTTGATTTCCTGCTTCTTTTCAAAGGATAGGGTTTAAATAGTTTTGCAAAACATTTTGTTGTCTGCCATATTTTAGAAAAAATAAAAGCCAAGCTGTGTGTCATCTTTTTGATTTGATAGTGTGATAAAAGAAGTGAGTTTCATTTGTTTTATCAGTAAAGGATTTTGAATTGCCCTAAGCAGCAGTATACTAACAACTTGGAAGAAAGATGCATTCAGCAAAGAAATACATATGTATAGATTTATCTATAAATGGGTATTAATGATTAAATTAAGCACCAAAATGAATTATGTTATGTACTATAACATCTAAGCCATTTGGCAATTTACCATGCTTATGATGTCTACTTTGCCATTATGAATGTTTATTTCAGACACAAAGAAAGGCAAAGAAAAACGTTGAGGGTGGAATGCTTTTGTAAATAAACATACGTGCTGTTATATGCCTAGACAAAATTAGGTGAATGTTAATTTGCATTAAATTAATTTTCTACTACTGGTGGCTGACTATAAAATAAAGAGGGATATTATAGCCTAGTCTTAGGAGGAAAAATTCAAGAACATTATTACAAAAGTGGATATTTGGGTTAAATGCTTTAAACGTAAAGAGACCTGTGCTAAAGATTGTAATCTTTATTTAGTAAGTCAACCATTTAAAAAATTATATACCAGAAATTGAATGAGATACATGAGATAGTGCAGTATACAAAGCAGATAGAGTCTCTGCCCTTATAGATTCCATGACCCAATAGAGATGAAAGACATCAACCAAGTGATTGTAAGTATTTTTAGTAAACAGCTACATGAATAACATGAGATCCATCCTGATATTAAGAGCAGTTCCAGGGAACAGTTTACTGAAGAAATTGTTTAAATTGAGACCCAAACGATAAGAGAAAATTAGAAAGGCTGAAAGATAAGATGTAGCAGACTTTCCAAGTTTGCTACTTTGCTAAGAGATAAAAAATCTATCTCTACAATTCTTTACATATTTTGATAAAGGAATTCGATAATTTTTTATAACAGCACTACTAATTTGGAATGTGTGATAGCTTCAAGAAATTACCCAATTACATTTGTATTCTGTGAAAGAGAGACTTGCGAAGCAAATTAGTAAAGGAGAAACATAACTTATAATGAGACCACACTATGTAGAAAAGTGGTTTAATAAATGAAATGATTCAGTAACAAAAAAGTGACATGTCAATATTTAAGACTGGCCTCCCGAAAATTTGCTCCAAACTAGTGAGATATTACATTAAGTTTCCAAGGGTGATTTGCATTGTCTGATCAGCCAAAAATTCTTCCAAACTACCAGCTGTCCTATGTTGGAAAAGTAATTTAATCTTTTTGAACCTGTGTCTTTACCTATACTCCAGAAAAGTACTGCCCCAGGACACATGTGAGACTAAAGTAAGTCTAAACAGAATGCTTAAGGTCCTAGGACATTCTGAATTATATAGTGGATAATAAATAGATTTTATTTTCTTTCTTTATACAATTATTTATTCCTCTGGTTTTTCAACAAATGTATATAGAATGCCTAGTGTTTGAATAGCATAGAACAGGGTTAAGAAAATATTTAGAGCCAACCATACCTAGTTTTAAATAGATTGTATCTTTGGCAGCTATGTTCCTGTGCATAAATATATAAATTCTCTGATCATTAGTTTCCAAATGTATAAATATAAATAATAACTGTATTTCAGAAACATTATAAGAAGTGTCATTTTATATATAATGTCCAGCAAGTGAAAAAGAATACTCAAGAAATGCTAGTTTTCTCATCCCTCTATTATCACTTATTACAGTGTGATAGGTGCAATGGTGAAAAAAGATGAATCATTCATTGTCTTCTCCTCCTCATATAGTTGATATTGTTCTATATGGAAATACTATACAAAAATAATTTAAATGTATGTGTGGATTTTCTACCAAGGAAAACATAAGAAAGGTAAACATAAAGCCTTGAAGGTATTCAAAAGATTAAATAACTAAAACTAGGAAAAGGGAACTAGCACTGTTTTCTAGAAATAAATATGTTCTACAAAACAAACAAACAAACAAACAAACAAAAAACACTCGCATTGCATTGTCTCATCAGCCAAGAATTCTTCCAAACTATATACCAGCTGTCCTACGATGGAAAAATAATTCAATCTCTTTGAACCTGTCTCTTTATCTGTACTACAGAGAAAATACTGCCTCAGGACACATGTGAGAAGAAAATAAGTCTAAACAGAATGTTTAAGGTCCTAGAACATTCTAAATTATACAGTGAATAATAAATACAATTTATTTCCTTTCTTCATACAATTATTTATTCCTTTGCTTTTTCACCAAATGTGAAACACAACACAAACACAAACCAAATGTAAAACACACACACAAACACAAATACAATGTGTAATGACCAAATCAGGTAAATTAGGATATCTTTGACCTTAAATATTTATTATTTATCATTTCTTTGTATTGAGAACATTCAAAATTTTCTCTTCTAGTGATTTGAAATATATAATTATTAATAACTATATTCAGTCTGCTATCAAACACGAGAACTTATTCTTTCTTCCTAATTGTAGTTCTGTACCCATTAACCAATCCATATTCACTTCCCCTCCCTACTACTCATTAAAGCTCTGGAAACCACCATTCTACTCTCTCCCTCCATGAGATTAATTTTTTTTATCTCCCATATGTGAGTGAGAACATGTGATGTTTGTCTCTCTGAGCCTGACTTATTTCACTTAAAATTATCACCTCCAGTTTGATGTTGCTGTAAATAACAGGCTTTCATTCTTCTTTAAGGATTAATAATAATTCATTGTGTATATATATAATATTTTATTTACCTATTTTCTGTTGACAGAACTTTAGGCTGATTCCATATTTTGCCTATTGTGAACTATGCTGCTTTAAACATGGACATGTGTTTTCAAATACTGATTTCCCTTCTTTTGGATATATATGCATCAACGGGATTACTGGAGGATACACCTGTATTTTCAGGTTTTTGAGCAACCTCCATACTGTTTCCTATAATGGCTACAATACTTTATATTCTCATCAGCAGTGTAAGAGAGATCCCCCTCATATCCTTGCTAACATTTGCTATTTTTTTTTTTTTTTTTGGTAATAGTCATTTTAACTAGGGTATGATAACATCTCATTATGGTTTTGATTTGCATTTCCCTGGTGATTATTGATAATGAGCATTTTTTTCATATACCTCTTGGCCATTTGTATGTCTTCTTTTGAGAAATAATCTATTTAAATACTTTGCCCATTTTCAAATCAATTTTCTTTTTTTTTCTGCGGTTTGGTTGCATGAGTTACTTACATATTCTAGTTATTAGTTCCTTGTCATGTGAATAGGTTGTAAATGTTTTCTTCCATTCTGGAGTTTGTCTCTTTACTCTGTTGATCGTTTCCTCTACAGTGCAGAAGCTTTTTAGCTTGATGTAAATCCATTTATCTGTTTTTGATTTTGTCTCTTGTGCTTCTAAGGTCTTACCAAAAACATCTTTGTCTAGACCAGTGTCTTAACATGATTGCCCAATGTTTCCTTCCACCGATTTTATAGTTTCAGGTTTTATATTTAACTCTTTAATCCATGTTTTTAAATTTTTTGTATATAGTGAGAGATAGGGGTCTTGTTTTCTTCTGCATATGGCTAAAATATCAACATACAAAAATCAATAGCATTTCTACACATCAACAGCAAACAATCTGAAAAGGAAACCACGAAAGCAATCTTCTTTACAGGAGTGATAAAAAACATAAAATATCTAGGAATAAATTCAGCCAAAGAAGTGAAAGATGTCTATAATGAATCCATAAAACACTGATGAAAGAAACTGAAGAGGATAGAAAATAATGGAAAGGTATCCCATGTTTATTTATTGGAAGAATAATATTGCCCAAAGTGCTCTACAGACTCAATGAAATTCCTTTTGAAATATCAACAACATTCTTCATAGAAAAAAACAATCCTAAAATTTATATAAAATTGTGAAAGGCCCTGAATAGCCAAAGCAATCCTGAGCAAAAGGAACAAAGCTGGAAGCATCATGCTACCTGAATTCAAAATTGACTGCAAAGCTCTACTAACCAAAGTAGCATGACACTAGCATAAAAGCAGACACCTCGCCTAATGGAATAGAACTGAGAATTCTGGATTAAATTCATACATTTACAGCCAACTCATTTTCAACAAAGATGCCAAGAACATACATTAAGGAATGAAGAGTCTGTGCAAAATAATATTTTAAAGGCTTAAGAGAGCTGTGATAACAGCAAGAAGTATATGGACTAAAATTTCACAGTGGAAAACAGCCATTAGAAATGATCTCATGATTTCCAGATATTTTATCTTGGGAGGAGTTTACTACTCTTGTTGTAAGCTGCTGATTGGCCTAGCTTACTTGGGGAACTAAAAAACCTGTGAGTTTTTTGTCAGGAAGTGATGAAGTAACAAGTTCAACATTTAAAGGTTCTAAGTTATATAAACTCTCTATAGAGATTTTATGAATTCAGGGGCTAAATGCAGCTTTAGAGAGAAAAAAAAAACCCTGAAGAAAGAGTGACATCATTGTGTTGTACCTACTAGTGAGAGGAAGCCTAAAAACAGAAAAGGAACAGAAGAAAGTAGACACGGAGTGGCAGATTGACGTTTTTGTATCTGCAATTGTTTTCCATATGGAGACAGCAATACACTGAAAAAAATCCTGAAATATGGTTTGTAAAACTTCAAATTTTTGAATAATTATTTTAGAGATGAAGACTCACTGTTTCCCAGTCTGTACTTGAACTCCTAAAGCTGACAGTCTTCTAGCCTCAACATCTCAAGTAGCTGAGACTACAGGTATGTGTCACCATGCCTAGCTAAAACTCCATTTTTTAAAAACAAATATGAGAGAGCTTGACAAATTATTTGCTATAGTCATGGCAAAATATTTGTTTTGTGTATTTCCAAGTAGTATCTCATAACATCATTAATAAAGAAAATAAATGTAGCTTGATAAGATTTATTATTCCTATAGCATTTTTAAGTTCTCTTACTGTTTTATGTCAATCTTTCCCTTTTTAAACTCCCCTTATGATTATATCCCAAATTTACTTTTTATTTAATGGGCTAGAGATTTTAAAAATCCTTCTTGGTTTATGTTTCCAAAAAGTAGTTTTGCTAGACTATTTGATTTTTTCAGAGCCTTCTTCTTGATTCTTTAGAGAGCACCAGCATTAATTCCTTATATAATTTTCAAGTCCAGATTTTATTCCTGTAATATCTTATTTTACTTAAGACTTCTATTGTAGCCATAATGTTCTTTGTATGGTTTTCTGACTGAATTCAGTGCCAGAAAAATACGTATCAATTTGTAAAACTAACAGTTCACTGTATCCACCTGATCCCTAAAATTTCTAAAAATTTACCCATAAGATGTGTTTCAGAAAATTATATGAAGTTTATTTCTCTCATAAAAATTGGCTAAGGAATTTATTCTGTAATAGAAAGTTAAAAATATATAAAGCACTTAATTGCTAATGTATTTTCTCTATTTTTTTAATTGCATTTTAGGTTTTGGGGTACATGTGAAGAACATGCAAGATTGTTGCATAGGTACACACGTAGCAGTGTGATATGCTGCCTTCCTCCCCATCACCTATATCTGGCATTTCTCCCCATGCTCTCTCTCCCCAACTCCCCACCCCGCACTGTGCCTCCCCTATTTCCTCCCCAACAGACCCCAGTATATGATGCTCCCCTCCCTGTGTCCATGTGTTCTCATTGTTCAACACCTACCTATGAGTGAGAACATGCAGTGTTCTCTAGTTAATTCCAAACCCTGAAATTAGTTAAGATGAAAAAGTCAATATGTTAATCAAAATATAACAAAACACATATTTTTTTCTAATGTCTGAATTTCATGTTGAATATTTGGACAATAATTTCATTGGATTAACAAACCATTGATTATTATCATCATATGGATGTGCTTCAGAGTAAATGAACTAGAAGAAGAAAGGGATGAGAGGTATGATGTTAATTTACTCTGAGGGTTTAGACTTACTGGCAGGTCTTGCTGTGTGAAGTCTTTAAACGCCTATTTGCAGGAGCGAGAGAAAAGTGAAAATATAAGTTATAGTAACATAAAAAGTTGACAAATACTTTTAGTGAACAAATAAAAAGTATCAGTTATGAAAGAAAGCTTGATGCAATATTTCTATAACAGCAATATGTACTGTGTAATGAAAGAGGTACTTGAGAAAGTATTTAAGACTCCACAAAGTGACTCTTTCTATTAAAAGTAGCTGAAGAAAATGTTCCCCTGTATCACAGTATCTTACAGAGAACATTGATACAAAGAGAATGATGATCTTAGCAAAGAGAACAGAGTAGGCAGGTAAAGGATGAAAATGTCATTATTAAAAGACAGCAGGCAATATTGAGCAATGCACAGTGAAATAAAGTAAGTACTTATAATTAACTGGCAAATTGATTGTGGACTTCACATTTTATTTAATAAATTTTATATTGAATATCTTAATATTAAAATTTTTAATAATTTAATATTGGAAAGTATCTTAAATCACTTACGGATCAAGTATTTATGAAGTTTCTTCTGTTGCCTACATACAGGCTTTTATTTAGAAATAGGTAAGACAGAGGTTTGCGTTCAAGGTGGCTAGTGAGATACAGCAAGAGTGCACCTCTTCCATGGCGAGGAAACAAAACATCATAATCTTCATACTTTGAACACATCTTTTGAAAGAGAGGTGATGAACTAAAATTCAAAAGAGAGGTGGTGGAAGAAACTGTGGTTGAAAGGAAAAAAGCAGAGCTGCCTGCTCAGCATTGCCAGATACTAGCACTGGCCCCAAGACCCAGATCCAGAACTGAGAAAGGAGTCAGTGAAGGAACACTGGGTATCATATTCCCACTGTGGACCTCTGCAATTCTAGCTATGGAGGTTTCTGACACCTAAAGAATCTTTGGAGTGGTAGATGGAGCTGCCTGGTGACCATGAAAAGTCACTACTTTAATTCATATGAAGCCTCAAAACCTTCCATGAGTTATTTCAGCAAATCATGACTCTGGGTGCCTACCTCACATGGCTCTGTATCCTGCCTAAGCTTCTGCAGCTGCTGCTGTCTGCTGGGCCAGGGAGTGAGCAGGGACTTGTCACTTTCACAAGCCCCAAAGACAGACTCCATGTGAACCATGTGTTCCAAGCCTGCCATTCCCTCCCAAACATGCCTGCTTGGCCAGACCCACAGAGGGTGGGCCCACAACCTGGCCGCCATTGCCCCAGTTGAGCTGTTAGAAGCCTTGGAGCAGTTTGCCCCTCCCTATCGAGGTTGGTGCTTGAGTTCCTGGCAAATCCTCTGGAATGGTCTCAGTTCCCTAGGACTTGAATACACCATCCTAGAAAATGGAGATGAGATTCGTGACCTAATCCCAAGTGGGGAAGGAGCCCCACTGTCAAAACACAGAGAAGAGTGTGGCACCAGATTGGATAGTGGCCTAGGAGCTGGGCATCCCTCCCCTTATAAGACTGGACTGGGAAAGGCATAGCCTGGTAACCATGAATACTGCCCCACAGAGTCTAGACCCCTAGAAATCCTGAAATGGCTTTGTGATTTGAACTCAGACAGCTTTAGACTAGACTAACTATTCTGTCCTGCTGCTGGCTGTCAGACACTGAAGACCTACTGGGATAGGGCTGTGGGAGCTGGGCAGGTTTCACTGCCACTTGCTGGACTGAAACCCTATCTGGTTTCCTTCTGAGAGGTCTCTGTGATGTGAAAGAAGCAATTCTGCCCCCTTGAAGGGCTGCTCCAACAACCTGAGAGCTGTCTTTGCACTCCAGCCAAAACCGGTGCTTAATCCCATCCAGGAGAGCCTGGTCATGGACTTGTATCATCCAGCCCTACCTCACATTGTCCTCTCTAACTCCCTTTGTTTCAGAGCCCTGGACGAGGACCTCTGAAAATCCCATGGACTCACACATCACCTGGGACACACCAGCGCTTCCTCTGATCAACAAAAAGACAAGTAAGAATGTTTCTACTACCACTGAAACTGCCTCTTGCCTGAAAGCACTATCTACTGACCTGCACAGGTCAACCTGCATAGTTCATCACAATTTCTGCTGACACTACTGTTCAGTGTTTGGTTGGAAATTACAGGCAAGTGACACCTACTATCCTCTAGGGTAAGCTGCACGTCCCAATATACTTTCTGCTGACAGAAGTACACAGCACTGGGGAATGACATATTTTTCCTATGACCTCCAGCTCCCTATCTCTGCAGGAGACAGTGAGCCTGCTGACACATGTAGCAAAACATTACTACAACATGCAAACAACTAAACTATTACACTAAGCTTATCTATACCCAGGAACTCATATAGACCCTTGGCCTGCTAAAGCAGAAAGAAGCAAAGGACCCTATCCAAAATACAAAACAGACATGCTACCAAAGGGAGATAAAGCCCAACCAAATGAAAGGAAATACAAAATAAAATCTATAGCTTCTCCAGATGGGAATTAACTAGTGTAAGAACTCCAGCACCATGAAGAAACTATGTTGTGATGCTTCCAAAGGACCACACAAGTTCCCAAACAATGGAGCTTAAACAAAATGAAAATTATGAAATGACAGATAAGGAATTCAAAATATGGATTAGAAGGAAGCTCAATGAGATGAAAGAGAACATTTAAAAACAACAAAAAGAAATAGAAAAAAATTTCAGGAGATGAAGGAAAGATAGATACATTAGGAAAAAAAGAACTTCTGAAAATTCATTTTCTGAAGAAATGTCAAAATGCATTTTAGACCTTTAGCAATAGACTAGACCAAGAAGAAGAAAAAGTTGCAGAGCTCGAATACAAGTCTTTTGAAATAATGCAGCCAAAATTAAAGAAAAAATAATTTTAAGAAACTAAGAAAGCCTTGGAGAGATGTGGGATTATGGGATTATGTAAAGTGACAAAACCTATGGCTTACAGGTATTCCTAAGGGAGAATAAGTAAAAGTAAGAAGTTTGAGAAACATATTTGAGGAAATAATTAAGAACAATTGTCCATTTCTTGCTAGAGATATAGACAACCAGATACAAGAAATTCAGAGAACACCTGGAAGACACTATACAAAAGGACAATAACCAAAGCATGTAATTATCAGACTGTCCAATGTCAACGTGAAAGGTCAAAGAAAAGTCTTAAAAACTGCTAAGAGAAGCACTGAATCACCTATAAAGGAAATACCATCAGACTGCACTGGACTTCTCAGTAGAAACCTTATAAGCCAGAAGAGATTGGAGCTCTATTTTCTTTAGATTCCTTAAAGAAAAACATGCCAGCAAAGAACTTTACATCCTGACAAATTAAGCTTCATAAATGAAGGAAAAATAAGGTCTATGTCAAACAAGCAAATGCCAAGGGAATTCATCACCACTAGACCAGACCTTCAAATGCTCTAAGAGTTTCAAACATGGAAATGAAAGGATAATGCTTTCCATTATAAAAGAACACGTAAGTACAAAGCTCAAAACCTTAAAAAGCAGTTACATAATTGAGACTACAAAGCATCTAACTTAAAACACTATGACTGGGAAAAAAATCTCACATATCAATGTTAATTTTCAACATACATGGACTGAATGTTCCACTTAAAAGATATAGACCAGCAAATTGGATTTTAAAATAATCTAACCATCTGCTGTCTACTAGAGACCCATTTAAGAGGTAGACACACTCACAGATTTAAAGTAAAGAGGTGAAAAAAGATGTATCATACAAATGAAAAACAATAACAAGCATACATAGCTAGGCTTACATCATATGGAACAGAATTTAAATCAGTCACAGCAAAAAAATACCAAGAATGTCGTTATATAATCCATAAAGGGCTAAATTCAACAAGATGATTTAACTATCCTAGACATATATGCACTCAATACCAGAGCATGCAGATTCATAAAATACAAACTACCAGACCTAAGAAAAGAGATAGACAACAGTACAATAATAATGGGGATTTTCAAGACCCAACTGATAGCACTAAACAGATCATTGAGACAGAAAGTCAATAAATTCTGTACTTAAATTGGACTCTAGAACAAATAGACCTAATAGATACCTACAGAACATTCTATCAAAGACCCACAGAATAGTCACTTTTCTCATCTGTGCATGGAATGTTCTCCAAAATAGACCATATCCTTGGACATAAAGCAATAAAAATTTTTAAAAATGAAATAATATCAAGTATCTTCTTTGACAATAGTGGAATAAAATTAAAAATTAATGCTAAGAATAAGTCTCAAAACTACCCAAGTACGTGGAAACTAAAAATCCTGCTCTTGAATGACATTTCAGTAAGAAGGCAAAGCTAAGGCAGAAATAAAAATACTTTTGTAAACAAATAAAAATAGAGACACAATGTACCAAACCTCTGAAATATACTACAAGCAGTGTTAAATGGAAAATTAATACTGCTAAATGTCTACATCAAAAAGAGAAAGTTCTCAAATTAACAACCTAACTGCACCTCAAGGAACTAGAAAACAAGCATGAACAAAACACAAAGCTAGCAGAATAAAAAAAAAATACCAGTGCCAAACTAAAAGATATTGAGGCCCCAAAAATAATACAAAATAACTAAATGAAAAATTGGTTCCTTGAAATGATAAACAAAATTGATAGTCAGCTACCTAAATTAACCAAGCAAAAAAGATACAATATTTAAATAAGCACAATAGGTAATGACAAAGGTAAAGAAAATACTAAAGATCATCAGAGACAACTATGAGCTTCCCTACATACACTAACGAGAAGAGCAAGAGGAAGTAAATTTCTAGAAACATACAACTTGTCAAGATTGAAGCAGGAAAAACAGAAATTCTGAGCAAGCCAATAATGAATAATGAAAATGAGGGCTGGGCGCGGTGGCTCAAGCCTGTAATGCCAGCACTTTGAAAGGCCGAGGAGGGTGGATCACAAGGTCAAGAGATCGAGACCATCCCGGTCAACATGGTGAAACCCCGTCTCTACTAAAAATACAAAAAATTAGCGGGGCATGGTGGCGCTTGCCTGTAATCCCAGCTACTCAGGAGGCTGAGGCAGGAGAATTGCCTGAACCCAGGAGGCAGAGGTTGCGGTGAGCCGAGATCGCACCATTGCACTCCAGCCTGGGTAACAAGAGCAAAACTCTGTCTCAAAAAAAAAAAAAAAGAAAAGAAAATGAATCAATAATAAATGATCACCCAACAAAAAAAGCTCAGGGTCAGATGGATTTATAGCCAAGTTTTACCCAACATACAAAGAAGAGCTGATACCTATTCTGCTGAAATGATTCCAAAAAACTGAGGAGGAGAGTTTCCTCCCTAACTGATTCTATGAAACCAGTAACACCCTGATACCAAAACCAGGCAAAGAGACACCAGAAAAAGAAAACTACAGCCCAGTTTTTCAGAGCCAAATACTGGCAAACTGAATCCAACCACATGTCAGAAAGATAATTCATCACAATCAAGTGGTTTTTATTCCAGAGATGCAAAGATAGCCCAGCATATGCAAATAGGATATTGTGAAATTTACTAGATAAAGAGAATTAAGAGCAAAAAGCATATGATCATTTCAATAAATGCAGAGAAAGCATTCAATAAGATCCAGCATTTCTTTATTGTAAAAACACTCAACAAATGAGGTATCAAGGAAACATAACTCAAAATAACAAAAGCCTTACATGATAATCCACAGCCAACATCATACCAAATGGGGAAAAGTTGAATGCACCTCACCCCCAAGAACTGGAACAAGATGAGGATATCTTACTCTCACCACTCCTATTGAACATCCTATTGGAAGTCCCAGCTAGAGCAATCAGGCAAGAGAAGAAAATAAAAGGCATCCAAATTTGAAAAATTGAAGTCAAATTATTTGTTCTCTGATAACATGACCTTAAATTTAGAAATCCCTAAAGAATGCTGCAAGACTCCTAGACTTGATAAATGACTTCAGTAAAATTTCAGACTACAATAACATACAAAAATCAGTAGTTTCCATATACACCAATAATATTCAAGCTGAGAACCAAATCAACAACTCAATTTCATTTACAATAGCCATAAGTAAAACAAACAAAAAAAAAAGCTAGGAATACATTTAATCAAGGAGGTAAAAGATCTTTATAAGGAGAACTACAAATCACTGATGATAGAAAGACAGAGATGACATGAGCAAATGGAAAAACATTCCATGCTAATGGATTGGAAAAATAAAAATTATTAAAATGACCTTACTGAATAAAGCAATCTACAGATTCAACACAAATCTGATTACATTACCATTGTCATTCTTCACAGAATTAGAAAATACACTATACTAAAAGTCATATGGAAACAAAAAAGAACCCAAATAGCCAAAGCAATTATAAGCAAATGAACAAAGCTGATCACATTGTATTGTAAGACTACAAACTGTACTGCAAGGCTGTATGTGATGGTTAGTATTTAGTGTCATCTTGATTGAATTAAAGGATGCAAAGTATTTTTCCTGGGTGTGCCTGTGAGGGTATTGCCAAAGGAGATTAACATTTGAGTCAGTGGACTAGGGGAGGCAGACCCACCCTCAATCTGGGTGGGTAACATCTAATCAGCTGTCGGCATGGCTAGAATAAAAGCAGACACAGCAACATGGAAGGACTAGAAGGTCTAATCCTTCTGGCCTTCATCTTTCTCCCGTGCTGAATGCTTCCTGTCCTCAAACATCAATCTCCAGGTTCTTCAGCTTTTGGACTCTGGACATATACCAGTGGTTTGCCAGTGGCTCTCCGGCCTTCAGCCACATAATGAAGGCTGCCCTGTCGGCTTCCCTACTTTTGAGGTTTTGGGACTCAGACTGGCTTCTTTGCTCCTTAGCTTTCAGATGGCCTATTGTGTGACTTCACCTTGTGATCAAGTCAGTCAGTACTCCTTAACATACTCCCTTTCATATATACATCTATCCTATTAGCCATGTTCCTCTAGAGAACCCTGAGTATACACTGCAATAACCAAAACAGCATGTTACTAGTACAAACGTAGACTCATAGTTAATGGAATATATTAGAGTACCCAGGAATAAATCACATACCTCCTCCCAATTTACTTTCAGAAAGTCAACAAAATATATGATGTGGAAAGTTATTCTAGTCAGTATATGGTGTTGGGAAAATTAGCAGAAGAAATAAAAATAGACCCCTATTTCTCACCATATACAAAAATAAACTTAAGATTGATTAAATACTTAAGTGTAGAACTTGAAGCTATAAAAATTATAAAAGAAATCCTAGGAAACACTCTTCTGGACATTTTTCTAGGCAAATAATTTATGCTTAAGACCTCAACAGCAAAGGCAACAGAAGCCAAAATAGGCAAATAGGACTTAATTAAAACAAAAACCATCTTCACAGAGTGAACAGACAACCTGCAGAATGGGAGATAATATCCGCAAGCTATACATCTAGGAAAAAAGAATCTACATGGAACTGAAGCACCTCAACCAGAAAAAGAAAAAAACAAAACAATTAAGCCCATTAAAAATGGACAAAAGATACAGACATTTTTCAAAATAAGATAATACAAATGGCCAACAAACATGAAAAAATGCTCAACATCACTAATAATAAGAAAAATTCAAACTTCAGTGAGATACCATCTTACACCATTCAGAACAACTATTTTTAAAAAGCTAAAGAAAAAAAACAAGATGCCAATAAATATGCAGAGAGAAGGAAATGCTCATGTACTGTTGGTGATAATGTAAATTAGTACAACCTCTGTATTAGTCTGTCCTCACCCTGCTGATAAAGACATACCAGAGACTGGGTAATTTATAAAGTAAAAGAGCTTTATTGAACTCATAGTTCCTCATGGCTGGGGAGGCCTCACAGTAATAGTAGAAGGTGAAGGAGTAGCAAAGGCACTTCTTACATAGTGTCAGGCAAGAGAGCATGAGCAGGGAAACTGTCCTTTATAAAATCATCGGATTTCCTGAGATTTATTCACTATCATGAGAACAGCATGAGAAAAACCTGCCTCCATGATTCAACTGCCTCCCACCATGTCTCTACCACATGTGAGGATTATGGGAGCTACAATTCAAGATGAGATTTGGATGGGGACAGAGCCAAACTATATCAAACTCTATAGATAACGGTATGGAGATTTCTCGAAGCACTAAAAGTGGAACTACCATTTGATCCAGCAATCCCACTATTGGGTATCCACCAAAGAAAAATATATATGTATAAAAAGACAACTACACTTGTATATTTATTGCAGCACTACATTAAATAGCAAAGTCATGAAATCAACCTGTCAATCGATGGATGACTGTAAAAAGAAAATGTGGCATGCATACCATGGTATACTATGCAGCCACAGAAAAGAAAGAAATCAAATCTTTTGCAGCAATATGCATAGAGCTGGAAGCCATTATCCTAAGTAAAATAAATCATAAACAAAAAATAAAATAGTGCATGTTTTCACTTAAAATTGGGTACTAAAAAATGGGTACACATGAATATACACAAGGAAATACACTGAGGATTTGAAAAGTGAGGAAGAGGAAAGTGGGATCGAGGTTGAAAAATTACCTATTCAGTATAATGTTCATTATTCAGGTGACAGATAAACTAAAAGCTCAAACCACACTATTACACAACATATACATGTAACAAACCTGCACATGTATCCTCTGAATCCATAAATTTTTTTTTAATTTAAACAGGAAAAAATAAAAATAGGTAAGACAGCCATAGTCATTTAATCAATTTCTTATACTTTCCTATAGCAAAATATTATGTCCAAAATTAAATAAGGTGTTAAAAAAGTATCTAATGACATTCATTCTTTAATTTAACAAAACTTTATTAAGTACCAGTTATATGCCCTGGGTTGAAAACATGTGAATGTAAAGAACAGTGTAGATGACTATATAGGTGTTGTCTTATACACTGATTGTAGGACATTAATATTCTGGTGAGACAAGTTAGAAAATAAATTGGTAAATTATAATAATTAAAGAATATTTTAAAAATCAAAATGAATGGACAATAAAATATTCTGAAAAGGTGGCTAGTTGGGAGATGGGGGCCTACTTGTGGTGGTGGTCCAAAAGTTATTTTGAAGCAGCTGACTTTGGGCAGAGACATTAAAGACAAGTTGTTTAAGTTAAACTCTTAGGGAGTATAATCCTGAGAGAACTGCCTTCTAATAACATAGAGAAAGTATCATTCACACTATGAATAGAAAATCTGACTTAAAAAGTAAATAGCAGCAGGCAGATTGAAGAAAAATGCCAGGTTTTGAAGTATCACCAAACTGGCTATGAGTTTAACCTTTCTTCTTCCTTACCTGTACCCCTATCCCACATTAGCCTAAAATCAAGAAACCAGGAATACAGAGGTTCAGACACAGAAATCTCTAATCAAAGCCAACTAGCTTCTTCTGAGTTGCTGGAAAGAGAACTCCCAACTAAGGAGAGAATGCAGAAATCTTCTCTTCACTCCCTCCCTCCCTCCCTCCCTCCTTCCCTCCCTTCCTTCCTTCCTTTTTTGTTATTAATTTTATATGTTCTTTCATGCCCTGTCCCTAACCAGTCTCATGGTATATGGGCAGTATCCAGGAGAGAGAACCCAAGAGAGTTAAACTCTGAGAAGAAGGAAACTTTCTTTCTACTGAATTGGACCACAGTTTTATAAAACCAGAAGTACCTTAGAGAGCAAAGAGCCCAAAAATCCAGACTATAAAGTTTATGAACTCTGGGTCTCATCTCTAAGACATGCACACATGAATGTGATCCTAATAAGCACACCATAGATTTTGATCTCAATCTGAACTAAGAGATGAATTATCTTGAGGTCCCAGATTGACTGCTAGGTAGAACACACTGAAGACAGACTTGAAGAACTCCACAGATGATTCAAAAACTGAACTGACATTGAAACCACAGACCACAGAAGGTTGGTTGGTACAATCTAATCCTATTTGATTGCCTGCATTAATAAAAATAATATTTTTATAGTATGGAAACATAACTCAGAGTATCATATTTTAAATGTTCAGGATATAATACAAAATTGCTTGGCACAAGAAGCACCGATACCTACGTTTCTGCTCAATACAAAAAGGTAATTAACATAGGTCAACATGGATCTAACAGAAACACTCCCACAACAAATGTTAAACTAAATGTTCCAGAAAAGAAATAAAAGACAAAGAATCAAATAAAAATTGAGAACTGAACCATATAATAACCAAAATAAAGAAATCACTGGATAGACGGAAGAGCAGAATAGACATGGCATAATAGTCAATTACTAGAAAATACAGCAGTAGATTATCCAATCTGAAATTCAGAGAGAAAAAATAAGAATTAAAAAAGAATAAAGAAAAAAATTTATTATCTGTGAGACAATAACAAAAGCTGTAACATTTTAAAATTAGAATTCGAGGAGTAAAAGAGGGAGCTGTCCTTAAAAAATGAGTTTAAAAAATGATGCCCCTAAAATTTCAAGTTTGGTAAAAGATACAAACATTGAGATTCAAGAGGCTGAGTGAATACCAAAGAGAATAAATCTTATGAAATTCAGGGCTAGACACATCACAGTCAAATTTGAGAAAACTAAAGACAAAGATAACATCTTAAAAGCAGCCAGAGGGAAAAAACCAATGCATTCTCTGTAGGGGAACAATAATTTGAATTATTATTTTTATCATTTTCTTTTTTTTGAGACAGTCTTGCTCTGTTACCCAGGGTGGAGTGCAGTGAGTGGAGTGATCTCTGCTCACTGAAGCCTCTGCCTCCCAAGTTTTAAGTGATCCTCCCACCTCAGCCTCTCAAATAGCTGGATTACAGGAGTAATTTTTGTTAGTGGAGATGGGATCTCACAATGTTGGCAAGGCTGGCCTCAAATTCCTGCCCTCCAGAGATCTGCAGTTCTCTGCCTCCCAAAGGGCTGGAATTACAACCGTGAGTTACCACCCCTAGCCTGATTGCGTATTTCTCATCATAAACTCTAGAGTCTGGAAGGATGTGGCATAACATTTAAAGGCCACAAAGAAAAACTGTAAACTCATAATTCCATATTCAGTAATAATACGGTTTAGAAATGAAAGTAAAATAATAACATTCTCAGATAAATGAAAACTAAAACAATTCACAGACAACAGATTTACTCTTAAAAATGCTAATAGAAATTATTTAGGCTAAAGGGCAATGACATCAAGAAAGAAGAAAGAAAAAAACTGGTAAAAGTCATGGTAAATATAATAGACTATCAGCTCTTCTTGAGTTATTTAAAATCTATTTGATAGTTGAAAGCAAAAACTAAAAGTTTTGCTGGAATTTTCAATGTGTATAGATGTAACATATAAGATCAGAGGAACTATATTAAGGTTTCTACATTATAATTCAACAGGTAAATATCAATGCTTAGTAAACAGAAAGATTCAGTAAATATTGTGTAAAATTTAGAGCAACAGTATGAAAAAAATTTCAACTAGATGTAGTCAAAATCACAATAGAGAAATTGAGATAGAATACTAAACAAAAACATTCTTCAAAGGAGGAAGAAAATAAACATAAGAGGACAAAAATGAAAAATAATGATTCATTTAAATTCATACATATTAATAATTACCTTAAATGACAATAGTTTAAACATACTAATTAAGGGACAGAAAATTGCCAGAACAGAAAAAGTACAGTTTATATATATATTATCTATAAAAAGAACTCACTTCAAATGTAATAATGTAAATAGTGTAAATAAACATAAATATCTAGGAAGAGAAAATAATGAGTATAAAATTCCTAAAACTGGGACAATCTCAGCATGTAGAAAAATATGTTGTTAAATATGCTTATGATTCATGTAAGAATATAGTTTATACATAAACATTTTAATAATGAGAAATTCCAAGTTATGTGATTGGAGAGCATTTTAATTTCCCTGGGACCTGCTGGAATTTTTTATATTTTTTAAAATAAGCATTTATTGAATTATTTCTAAAATAATTTCTAATAAGGGCTAATTTAGAAACAAAAATAGCAAATGTTTCTGTAAGGCATTAGGAGATGAAATGAAGAAAAAAAGCTTTTTTGTGTGGTTGAAGAAAATAGGTTTTGGGAGATATCTAGTGCAGTTGTAGGGATGGGAATAGGGATGGGTACAATTTGTATTTTGGAAGATGCCAACACTCTACATATAAATAAAAAATTCATGAGAGGAGCAAGTTAAATTGGAGACAGATAAATAAGCTCAATTTACAAAACAGTGAGGAACAATTCTTACTGAGAAGCTTCCGGTTAGTAATCATTAATTGGAAGTTGGAAGTTTAGGTATGAGTTTCAAAAATGTTAGAGCTAGAAATACAGATTGGGGAATATCAGCAGATTAATAGAGTGTGGCTTTAAAGGGCATAGTTTAAAAATCTGTTTATGGAAAGCTAATTTGTTTAAACGGCTGAGTATACATCATGGAGTTCTGCATCCTGAAGCAGTGGCACATGGAGATTTATTACTAACATTAAATGGGGAGGGTTGATGTTATATCCTGAGGGCAGTGTGTTAATATGCATATTTATAAGCACAAGCAGTTCTTGCTCTATATTTTACCACTTAAATACACCTCTGATTGCTACAGTAATTTAACCTTCACCTAATTTCACTAAATTACTTGTAAACATCAGCTAGCAAAAGTTAATTGAAGGAAATGTAATTGGATATTTTGAATATAGCCCTACTACACAATTAAGCAATTCTTTGTGACTGATAGTTTTAATGAGACATCAGATCAAAGTGAAAGCTTAGAAAATATATATTGCTGCCTTTCATTATTGGGGTTTAAATGAAGTAAATTCTTCTGAGAAAATAACTTTTTGTTTTCTAGTTTTCTAGCCCATAAATATTTATTGAACACCTACCTGCTAGGAAGACAAGCATCATTCATTGGTGGCCCCAGTTTATTTAAAAAAAAATACCTATTCAACTTCCACTGATAGTTCAAAATCAAAGGCACTATTAAGGAAAGTTAATTAAATATGGAGGAGTCAAAACAATTACTCAGATCAGGAAACACTGTTTTTACTTCATTGTGTGATCTTGGTCAGGATAAAGCAAGTGAAATGATGACCTAAGATTAAAAGCCAGCAATGGTAGGTATATATGGCCAAGACAGAGAAATACAATCAATGCAGGTGCTATATTTAAAGTCTTACATTTGAACAATTACAGTTAGACAGCCTGGTGCCAAACTTCACACAAAGAACAGCCATTCCAATTCATATCTAAGAACTCTAAGCTAGATGGTGCTTGCAGTACAACCTACAAAATGTATAATAATATAAAGTACACAAAATAAGATTAGTTTTGAGCTGAACCAAACATTTTTGGTCATATGTAAAAGAGAGTTTCACTAATTTTCAATGACAGATAAAGTACTCCCTATGTTATTTGCTGTTTGATACGCTACCATTTCTGCTAAATAAGTCTTTCATTTCTTACTACATATGGATTGTGATGTGATTCATTACAAAGTCCAAAATTTATCTTAAGATTTAAATAGTTTCATATTTTAAAAACGGCCAGAATGAAAAATTTATGAATTCATAGTAATGAACTCATATTGATAAACATAAATAAGGGCTTTTTAATTTAAGGGTGCAACTGGCTTGTAACCAAAAATCTGCCTTTAAGAAATCTGTACTGAGGAAAAAAGCCAGTTCTCCCTGGCCTGTTGCTTGCTAGAGAAGGAAGTAAAAGGGCCAGGCGCAGTGGCTCAAGCCTGTAATTCCAGCACTTTGGGAGGCCGAGGCCGGTGGATCACTAGGTCAAGAGATCAAGACCATCCTGGTTAACATGGTGAAACCCCGTCTCTACTAAAAATACAAAATTTAGCTGCGCACAGTGGTGCGCGCCTGTAATCCCAGCTATTCAGGAGGCTAAGGCAGGAGAACGCCTAAACACAGGGGGTGGAAGTTGCAGTGAGCCGAGATTGCGCCATTGCACTCCAGCCTGGGTAACAAGAGCGAAACTCCGTCTCCAAAAAAAAAAAAAAAAAAAAAAAGAGGGAAGGAAGTAAAAGATAAAATAGTAAAAAGCTGAAGTCAGCCATCAGGTGACTAGCTGGCACCATGGGCCCAGCTGCAGCAAGGTGGTAGGGCTGGGAAAATAACTGCCCCTTTTGAAATGGGTGACCGTGAGGCCTGGCACAGTGGCTCACGCCTGTAATCCCAGCACTTTGGGAGGCCGAGGAGGGTGGATCACGAGGTCAAGAGATCGAGAGCATCCTGGTCAACATGGTGAAACCCCGTCTCCACTAAAAACACAGAAAATTAGCTGGGCATGGTGGCGCGTGCCTGTAATCCCAGCTACTCAGGAGGCTGAGGCAAGAGAATTGCCTGAACCCAGGAGGCGGAGGTTGCGGTGAGCCGAGATGGCGCCATTGCACTCCAGCCTGGGTAACAAAAGCGAAACTCCATCTCAAAAACAAACAAACAAAAAAAAAAAAAAAAAAAAAGAAAAGAAATTGGTGTCTGTGTTATCTATAAACCTCGAGAATGTAGCAAAGGAATATTCCTCCTGTAGCCCAAGACACTGCCCCTAGTCACGTATTCCCCACTTGCCCAATCCACCCCCGCCTAATGTTGCATCTGCCACCAAATGATTACTGCCTTTGTTCAATTTCTCCAAGTTTGCTGTAACCCTTTCCCTTTCCTGTTTCCTGCACACACCACATATGAATTAGTGAATCAATGAAAGAAAAGAATGTAAGGTCAGATGCCCAGTCAATAGGCTATGACACAGTTTCACCTCTGCTCCCCTTTTAGACATGCAAGCCCTTAAAAGGGGAAAAGAACTGCTCTTTGGGGAGTTCTGTTCTTGAGACACAAGTTGGCCAAGGCTCCACAGCCGAATAAAGTCACTTCCTTCCTCACTATGGTGTCTGAGGGGTTTTGTCCTCGGCTTCTTCTGCAACAATATCAAGTTATCAGTGAAGACATGGGGTAAAAAAGAAGTATATGTGTACTTACCATACCAGAAAAAAATGAAATAAAAATCACATGTGGACAAAATTCAAACTAGAAACGTAAAGAAAATATTCCTAAGAACCTGGGCTGCAGGGCTCTACAAACAAAAGCCAGGCTCAGAATCTCTTTTATGATTCTAAATGGCTGAGAAAAGAAGACATTTACAACAAATTTGGAAGAAGAAATATTATTGCACACCTAGAGTTTTATATCAGCCAATTGTCTGTTCTGTATAAGAGCAGCAGATTGATAGTCCTGTATATAAATTGGCTTATTTTCCTTCTTAAATAGTTGTCATTCAGCAGAATGAGTGACTAATTGAAAGAGAAAATTGAGCCTGTGAAAGTTATAATATAACATATCTGGTATTTTGTTAAAGCATCATCAAATGCTGCCAGGTAGAAACAGTAAATCATGAATAACACAAGTCCAGGAACTGAATTTCAACTCTGATTTTGAACAAATTACTTCAATTAATTTCATAATATAAGCGATCAGTAAGAATATCTGAACCACCTTCTTCTAAGCCTCATTTGCTTGTGAAAAGGACTTTTAGAATTCTAGAATTCATAATAATGCAATACTTCAAGGTCACCTAAGAAATAGCAGCTACTGCTTAATTTATAGAATTGATTTATTTACAGCAACAGTACTGAAAGATAGATAGCATTACTATTGACTATTTTTCAGAAAATGAAACTCTGGTAAAGAACAATTAAATATTTTGCCTAAGTTCATGGGGCATGAAAATGACAGAGCCTGTATTCAGGCACAGGCATTCTGGATTTGAAATCCGGAAATTGACCCAATATCCATTAATGGATTCTTCATAACGATTTAAAAATTTGAAAATTATAAAGTAGAAAAAGCAAAATTTTAAACTTTTATTTTAGTTTTAGGGATACATATGCAGGTTTGTTCCATAGATAAATTGCCCGTTGTGGAGGTTTAGTGTACAGATATTTTTGTTACCCAGGTAATAGGCATAGTACCTATAGGTAGTTTTTCAGCCCTCATCCTTCTCTCACTCTGCACCTTTAAGGAGTTTTTAAAAACAGATTTCACACATTTATGTTCTTTAGAAAGTTTTTTTTTTTTTTTTTTTGAGACAGAGTCTCACTCTGTCGCCAGGCACCACGCTGGAGTGCGGTAGCAAGATCTTGGCTAACTGCAAGATCCACTTCCCGGGTTCAAGCAATTCTCTTGCCTCAGCCTCCTGAGTAGCTGGGACTACAGGCACATGCCACCATGCCCAGATAATTTCTGTATTTTTAGTAGAGATGGGGCTTCACCATGTTGGCCAGGATGGTCTTGATCTCTTGACCTCATGATCCACCCACCTTGGCCTCCCGAAGTGCTGGAATTATAGGCGTGAGCCACCGCGCCCTGCCCTACAGAAAGTATTTGTAGTTGTCATGGTATAAACCTTTCTTTACCCATAAAACTACTACATCTAAGTTAAACCTTTCTTTACCCATTAAACTACTACATCCAAGTTAAACATTAAAAGTAATGGCAGGATCTTGCATTACTTTTCCAACAACCTAATAATAAAACCACTATCTCTCAATTTTATGAGATACTAAATCTTGTTTTCTTCCCAAATTTTGAGATCTACCTAGTTTTCTCTATTGAAAAATTTATAAAATTTCTATTTTGTATGACTGGTGTTGCTAACTACTCTTGATTCACTATCTGGGTAAGGCTGATGTTTTTCTAATGTTTTAATAACAGATTTATTATGTTACATTTTAGTGAAATAGTCACTGTATAAAATGAGAACTACAAAATAAGTTATTTTAAAGGTATCTGTGATAAAATTATCATATATAACATATAAATTTAGGAAGAATTATAAACCAGGGTGTACATACACAGGCATATAAGAGGTATCTAAATGGTCATTAAGTGTTAATGATGATTATCAGTGTAATGAAATATCAGGGGATTTTTATTTCCTTCCTAACAATAGTATATATGGTTCAAATTCTTTACAGTAAATCGTATATCATCTCATATTCAATGTAAAGATGTTTTCCTTCTGAAAAAACAGAAGGTAATTGTGAGAAAACAAATACTAAAATATTGACAGTGATTATCTTTGATTGATGTGAAAATTAGTGTGGCTATCTATTTTCATTATTGCAATTTTAAATTATAATTTGAATATATGTTTGATGAAAATAATTTAAACAATATAGAATGCATAGTGCAAAAACTGAAAACATTTAAACTAATATTTGAACTCTACATTCAGTCTCAAGAAAGTTCTTCTCACTAAACAAAGCTACACTTTTGACAAGTTTGATTCTTTCTTGCCTTTACATACATAATTGCAGGGGGAAGAAGAATAAGTAGTCTGTAACTTAAGAGGTAGAGGTACAAATTATAATCTCTTGACATATTTGATTTAAAATAGATGTATTTTTAAAATTTAAATAGGTCCTATGAGGTATCAGGGTCACCACCTGGCAGGGTCTTTCCTGCAGACCTTGACTCAACAATGGATGAATAGATTCATTCACACATAGAATACAGTGAATGAGTGGGCTGGGTGTCCACATGGCTACTTACATATTCCCTGGAGTGTGCTGTAAACAGTTGCGACCACTGGCCCTCACCAGCCAGTGAGACTTGTATTTATTTAGTAAAGTTTAATTGATAAAGGCTTGAGTCAACACCACTAGATAAAGATTAACAGCAGCTTCCAATGCTCAAAGCAAACATCAATAGTGGGTAATATTCAACCAGTCCCTGTGAGAGAGATCTGGCTCAAAGGTTTGTTTTAAGACCACATGAGTAAACAAGCTAGCTAGGTAAACAACTCACATTCCTTTGTTTTTGCAGCCTAATCTCTCTGGCTCCTGTAAAAAGACTCTGGCTGCCTTCAGCCAAGAACTGTAGAAAAAACACTTGGGTCTTCCAAAAGGGTTTGAGACAATATTCTATAACTTTCTCTAATATTTTTCCCTTAATATTTTTGCCACTACCCTGAGTGAATCCCCACAATGAGGAAGGAAGAAAGCAAAAAACTTTTATCTAAAGTGTTTAACTTATGCATTTTGACACATGTGTACACTGTAAAACCATTGCTGTACTTAAAGAATATTTCTACCACCTCCCCAAGACACCTCATGTTATTTACTATCTCATTATATATTAGATTTCTTTTTCTAACATATATATTTATACATAAATATGTTCATATATATAAATAAAATCATCCATTATGGTCATATCTATTTGTAACTTCTTTTACTCACCATAATGATTTTAAGATGTGTTTTGTTTAGATTTTGATACCAGTGGCTTGTTCATTTCATTTCTAAGTAGCATTATTTAGCACGGATATTCTATATTTCATTTATCAATTCATCAGCTGATGAACATTTGTGTTGTTTGCTATTTTTTACTAGTATAAGGTTACTGTGGATATTCTTAAACAGTTTTATATGTGGACATATGTTTTCGTTTATTTTGGGCAAATACCTAGCAATGCAGTGTCAGGGTTTCATAACAGCTGAATATTTAGCTTTTAAAGAGATTGTTAGCTTTCTAAAGTGGTTGCACCATTTCATATTCATACCAAAAAGGTATGAGTTCAAGTTGTTCCACATTTTTACCATCAATTATGAATTTATATCTTTTTAATTTAAGTAATTCCAAGAGTTCTGTATTAATATTACATTGTGGTTCTAATTTGTAATTCTCTCATGATTAATAATGTTGAGAATGTATGCTTTTAAGACATTTGTACATGCTATTTTGTTAATAACCTGATAAAATCATGTATCATTTTTTCTATTGTGTTTGCTCTTTTCTTCCTATTGACTTTTATGTGTTCTTTACATGTTTTAGATACAAATAATCTGTCATATTTAGAAGAATAATTTTTTACATTCATTGTCATGCTATTTATTTTCTTCATGGTGTCATGCAAAACCCAAATATATTTTAACCATAATAAACTCCAATTCATCATTGATTGTCTTAATTTTATGGTTCATGCTTTATATTATCATCTGAGAAATGTTTGGCAATGTCATAGTCATAAACATCTTTGTAGAAGTTTTATAATTTTAGCTTTTATTTTCAGATTCATGATCCATTTTGCATTATTTTTGTGCATATGTGAGGTGAACGTTGAAGTTCACTTTTATTTATATGGGTACCCATTTATTCTCATATTTTCCTTCTCCATTTAATTGTCATGGAACCTTTAGGGATAATCAATTAAACATATATAGTGATTCTATTTCTGTGCTTCCTATTCTGTTCCCTTGATCTAGCCTCTACACTCTTGCTCATACCATATTATCTTAATCACTGTAGCTTTATAAGAGGAGTTTAAATCAAATATAAGTTTACCAAATTTTCTTCTTTTAAAAAAATTTGGGAGGCTTCTAGTCTGGGAAAGATGATATAGACCCATATTTCTCTTCTGCCCCTCATGGCTCCCAACTATAAACCTTGAACATTTCACAAAGACAGCCAAAGGAAATTCCAAAGGATTAAGAGAAAAGTGAGAAGTTAGTCTGTGATTACAGAAATGAAGGAATAAAATAATGGCAAGTAGCTTGTGTTCTCCCAAGCAATAAGAGGAAGGCCACATAGATTCCTTTTTTTCCATCCCCAACCTAGCAACAGAAGACAGCCCAGATAGGCTCTTATCTCCATACGAAGAAGAGTCCATGTGGCAGCATCAGACAAGCTTGACCCCACTGGCAAGGGGAATCATTCAGGGGCCCACCAAAAATAAGTGGCCAGGAGAAACACTATCTATCCCACTGGGCCTGAAATACACCTTTACTCTGAAAAAATAAAGGGAGAGAGAGCTGAAATTGCAAGAGAGCAGTTATACTCATTAGAGCAGTTTTTCCAATCTTGGATAACTTATCTCATGTGAGACTCCCTTTCCCTTCTTGGGATGCATGCAGCACAAGAAATAGGGAAGCAGTCATAGCAGATTTCATAGTCTGGGCATCCTAACTTTAGAAACAGAAGAGAGACTAGTGACTTCCATGGATTAGATAGGGTGGAAAGGGAGCTGGGTGTGGTTATAAAAGGGCCACAGCAGTTAGCTAAAGAAGCTAAAAGTTTCTTTAAAAGCTAAATATTCACCTGTTACAAAACCCAGCTACCCCACTGCTAGGTATTTACCCAAAACAAATAAAAACATATGTCCACACATGGAACTGTGTAAGAATATCCATAGTAACTTTATTTACACTAGTAAAAAACAGAAACAACACAAATGTTCATCAGCTGGTGAATTGATAAATGAAATGTGAAATATCCATGCTAAAGAATGTTTATCACCTGTGTATGTTCATGCATCTACCATCAGAGTCAAGTTACAAAAATCATCCCACAGTCCCAACAAGGGACGATTTTTGTATCTTCACTCTTGGTGGTAGATACATGAACATACACAGGTGATAAAATTGTATAGATTTTATGCACACAGCTCAAGTATAAATACTTCAGTACAATATCAAATAAATGTAAAACCAGATATCATTGCCTTGTTACTGATTACAGAGAAAAAAACAAATATTTTAATATTAATTATGATATTAGCTTTATGTTTCTCTTAGACATCTTTTTCTGCAAATTAAGATAGTTTATTTTTTTCTTCTTTACAGTCTTTGTATGAAAATTTCAACATTTGAATAGTCTCAAGGTTAAACTTTGTTGATAGCTTTACCTTTAAGAAAGAGTAGTAGAATGGCTATTATTAAAAAGATGAAACAATAACAGACGCTGGTGAGTAGGTGACGAACAGAAAACTCTTATACATCAGTGATGGGAATGTAAATGAGTACGGCCATCATAAAAAACTACAATAAAACAAAACTAAAACTAAAAACAGAACTACTATGTAATCATACAATCCAGCAGTCTCACTACTGGGTATTTATCTAAAGAAAAGGAAATCAGTATATCAAAGGGATACCTTCACCACATATTTATCGCAGCACTATTTATAATAACAAAGATAATGGAATCAACTTAAGTGTCCAGCAGCAGGTGAATGGTTAAAGAAAACATGTTATATACACACAGTGAAATGCTATTTACCCTAAAAGAATGAAATCTTGTCATCTGCAGCAACATGGATGGAATTGGAGGTCATAATGTGCAGTGAAATAAGCCAGAAACAGAAAGATAAATAGTACATGTTATCATTCAAATGTAGGAGCTAAAAAAGTTAATCTCATGGAGGTAGAGAATTGAGCAAAAGTTACCAGAGTCTGGAAATGGTGTGGTGTGGGGGATAAAAACATAGTAGTTAATGAGTGTAACCATAAAGTTACAAAAAAGGAATCAGGACCCGTTGCGGTGGCTCAAGCCTGCAATCCCAGCACTTTGGTAGTCTGAGGTGGGCGGATCACCTAAGTCCAGAGTTACAGATCAGCCTGGCCAACATGGTGAAACCCCATCTCTACTAAAAATACAAAAATTAGCTGGGCATGCAGGCGGGTGCCTATAATCTCAGCTACTAGGGAGGCTGAGACAGGAGAATTACTTGAACCTGGGAGGTGGAGGCTGCAGTAAGCCAAGACCAGGCCACTGCACTCCAGCCTGAGTGACAGAGCAAGACTCCAACTAAAAAAAAAAAAAAGAAAGAAAGAAAGAAGGAATAAGTTCTACGTCTGATAGCAGAGTGACTATAATGAATAGAAATTCATTTTATATTTCAAAATATCTAGAAGAAAGAATTTGAAATGTCTGCAATGTGTAGAAAAGATAAATACTTCAGGTGATGGACACCCTAATATCCTGACTTGATCACTGTACATTCCATGCATGTAACAAAACCCACATGTGGCCTATAAATATACATACTTATTATGTATTAATAAAAAATTTAAAAAACTAGTAACCTTTTTATGGTTTCTCATACACAATTATTTTTTATTCTAGCCTTCTTATTGTGAATGCAATATAAAATCTGCATTTGGTTGTATTCTCCTTATGAATTCTAAAATTTTTAATAGGCAATAATTTAGTTAGATTCAAATTACAAATATTTTGTTACATCTCATGAGTGGCAGCTCAAATTTCAGTTTAGTTTACTTTCAGTCTGCACCATACAAGCATGGTTCAGGAATCAGCCAAGGGTAGGGCTTATACTCAGAATTTGTAGCACCTCATCTGTGGCTGTCTCTTTCCAGAATTATCCCTTCAATTTTCAGAAGTACAGTTGTCTTAAAATAACTCTGCCATTTTTCAGGCCAGAAAATCAACAGATTTTTCCATAAGAGATCTAACCACAATCACACATTGAAAATGTTGGCCTACCTTCAAACTAAACGTTATGTAAAAACACACAACTCTCGCAGTAACATTTTTTTAAGTGTCAACTCAGCTCTAGAATCTACTTGCATTTGATCCCCCTCCATTGTCAATGATGTGTTTGTAGTTTGTCTGGAGATTTTAGTTATTATATACAGGAGGGTTGAGTAACCAGTAGGAGATGCTTGGCGATAGGACTGATAACTCCTGTCCTCATTTTTTATTCTCTTTTCTTGCATAACTCTGTGCAGGGAGGTAGAAGAGAAGCCAGCAGCAGGGCTGGGATTGGCTTGGGTCTCCGTCTCCCGGTGGAGTATATGTGTCCTCAATTTTAGGCAATACTAACATATATTTGCATATAAGATTTCATAATTTGCATACTTTATACATATGTGGAAAAGGAGTTCTAAATTTTATCTTAGAACATCTCTTTAAAAGTTTGTATCCCTAAAACCTTGCCTTCCGCTCAAACCCTTCATAGAAGGGTTATAACTTGAACATATTCAAATGATGATGAAATAGCAAGGTTCAAATCACTCATGTCCTTGCTCTTATATTTTATTTCTGTTACATACAATTTTATTTCTGTACCTACATAAGCTGAATGCAGAGGCTCACACTTACAATTTCAGCACTTTGGGAGGCTGAGTAAGGAGGACCATTTGAGGTGAGGAGTTTAAGACCAGCCTGGGAAAAATAGTGAAATGCCATCTCTGCAAAAAAATCAAAACATTTGCTGGGTGTGATGACATGAGCCTGTGGTCCCAGCTACTCCGGAGGCTAAGGTGGGAGTGTCACTTGACCTGAAGCCAGAGAGGTGGTCAAGGCTGCAGTGAGTGATGATTGTTCCACTACACTCCAGCCAGGGCAACAGAGTGAGACTCTATCTCAAAAAAAAAAAAAAAAAGTTCATATATGTTGCACTTTATTAAAATGATATAACATTGTTAAATGACATAATTCTCAAACTTTTCTTAAGCTCTGCAAAGCTGTTAAGAGACCATGTGTTCTCCATATATTTGGAAACAATAGGCTGGTTTAATTTATTTCTGTTGTAGAATCATCAACAGAAAATTCAAAAATGCTTTTATAGTATCCAAGGAGAATGTTAAAGCTGTATGTAATTTTTATATTGCCATTTCATTTTTTGTCAGAAATGTCATACGCTTGCTATTGTCAGATAAAGGAGACTGTCAACTTGTTTATGAGGAAAAGTATAATATGTGTGTCAGTTCCCATGGTGATTCATTTAATAGCACAAATTAAAGCACATATATGCCTTAATTAAATACTTGAAATGGATCAATTCAAGGTAAGTAAACCAAATACATTTTAGTAAATTTACTACCATGAGTACGTCATGAAAAAATAAAGTCATTACTATTATTTTAAGAATACTGGTTTAGACCCTAACATGCTTATAGGGCACTTAATATTCTAGTAACAATTCTTAGATGATAAAGTGAGACAACCCTCTAAAATTAAACATAAGAGAAATAAGATTCCCTGACCTCTGACTATTAAGCCAAGAAACAGACATTTAACAGTGGAATTTGGTAAATTCTAAAATCGCAAGCTTTTATAGTAAGTTATAATGAAAGCTCATGGATTTCTTCTAATCAAGTTATCAGAGTATAGATGAAAGCAAAGTTGACTGTAGAAGCAAGAAAAACCTAGGCTACATATTCATATTACTGCTCACAGGGGAAAATGAATGACGTCCAGAGGAAAGAAAATAGCCCAAAGGAAAAGGAAGAGTCTAGTCAGTGCACCACCAGTACGATCAGAAATGAAGCTGTATGTTATCTCTGGATTTTGACATAACTGGACAATAAAGAGCTAAAACAAATAGAATGATAACTGATGTATAAGTGCTCACCATATTTCAGGCCTCATGCACACTATCTCTTTAAATAATACAGCAGCTCTCTTAAGTATTTTTGTTTTTGTAACGGTTTAATAGCTCAGTATAAATTAATAAATTAGATTTCCTGCTGTCTACTCCTATATTGTATACATATTTTAGTTCAGATTATATTAGTTAGATTAGGCTCTTAAAGAAAGATTCTTTCTACACATTGAACAGCAAGCTTGAACTTTAAAATGAATTTTTTATGTTAGTGAATGTGACCAACTAATTGAGATAATATTTAGTGTTGCTAGTTAAATTCACCATCTCCTCCTTTGCTCCTGAGCTCGATGACATTCAAGCTCATTTAAAAAATACATTAAAAGACACATAAAGTCTAAAATAGCATATTACTGAAATGCATAATAAGTAAACCTTGAAACATGAATATAATAAAATATGACTGGCCATTCACAGGATAGGCTAAACGGTGAGTTATGGAGCACGAGTAATGGCTAAAGTCATCAGAAGAATTGTGCAGGACAGGCAATTTGAAGTTAAGTGGAGTACAGAGAAGATCACACTGGGAACAGGGAATGCGACAAGAGCAGAAAACATAAGACAAAGCTGAGTATTTTCTGGGGACTAAACATAACTTGGGGATGATGATGTGTAAAGGGGGGTACCCTAAATGCTTCATAATGAAAGACAGAGAAAAAAGGTTGAATGGAAAAAGGGCCAGATTCTTGACACTGTGTTCAAACATAAAAGCTACTTTCTTTAGAAAAAAAAAATTTAAGTTTTTTGAAAAATTTAAGATTAAATTTTGCAGTAAGGAAGAAAGAATTTTCTCAAGTCACCCAGCTGGCTCTCTTCCAAGTGTACTTCACTTCATTCCTGCTCTAAACATTTTAATAAACTTTCACTCCCATTCTGAAACATTCCTCGATCTCTCCCTCCATCTTATGTCACTCGTTCAAATTCTCTCTTCTGAGGAGGCAAGCACTGAGATTGCTGCAGACCCATATGGATCCTCCACTGCTGGTAACAAAGCCAAATAGGTGAGATAAAATATGTATGCTAACTGTGATTTCATAAGAAAGACACAATATACCCATGATATATAGAACTGCTTCTGCATTTTCATTAGAGATGTTTGTACAAAGAATGGATGTTAGATGTTAGGCAAACCCGGGTTCAAATGCTTAATTTACTTTTATGACCTTCAGCTTTTTTACTCGTGAAGAGTATCTATCTGAATACAGCGTTATGTTAAAACATATTTAAAATAAAGTGCTTGGGAGAATGAATTAGCATTGCTAATGCTTCAATTATAAGGCAAGGCCAAATCCACAGAGGAAAATGTAAGCTCTTATGCATGTTAAAAAAAGGAAGTTTTCAGACATAATTGACTACCAATTATTTGCCCCCTTTTGAAGCATTTTAAAAAGCAGATGTTAAGAGTTCAATTAATTTGTATTTGTATAGATAGGACTCTATCAATAAAAGAAAAATGTGCTGTGAGCAATGTACTTCCCATACTTCCTTCTCATATAATCTTAGTTAAATCGCTCATCCAAGTCTGGCAAATATACAGAATATTATGGGATGGCTATGCCTATAGCCTTGTTCCTGGCTTCATCTGCTAATCTCTCACAGTGTTGAGATTTTAAGTAATGCAGACTGTGCTCAAACTCAACTCTGCTATTTAGCATCTGTGTAAATGTCAGTTACTTCAGCTACCTAGGCCTCAATTTCCCATATGATAAAATTGGGTGTAAAGGGATCTCTACCTTAAGAGATTTTGTAAGGATCAAAATATATAATGCATGCAGAGGATATGGCAAAGTGTCAAGAAAATGCTCAATAAATAATTCTTTTATTATTATTCATATTATCATTTATTCAGCTATTACCTTATATTCTTATATTTACATTTATGTAAGATATTTTATTTTCAAGAATCTGATGACAAGATAAACAAGTAAATACAATGTTACAATAATTTTATTTCCTTCAAAGGATATTCAAAATTTTAAGTAAAGTTATTTATGTTTCAACCTCTTTACAGATTAATATTTCTAATTTCAGGCAAAACCATCAGAAATCAATTATTTAGCTCAGCATTCATGTCTTTCCTGATCTCTTCACTCTCTAAACTTGAATATGGCAAAACTTCCTTTTTTCATTCCCAAGCATTAAAAGCTAAATCTCTGAATGAAAGGAAATAGAACTAAATGAAAAGCCAAACTAATTTTACTTAAGCAACCACAGCTTTCCCAGTGAATGATTTGGAGATCTTCAGTGTTACTTAGTGAATGTAATCACACATATTTGTCTTGTAGAGAATTACGTTGTGACATATGCACAGTAAGCAGGACTGCTATTATATAAATTACCTAAGATTTGCTGTTTGAAGTTGCAGCATACAAAAGAAAGAAAACATATGGTTTTCTTCACCAAAATATTGCCATTATTTAAAGAAACCTTATCTATGTATGTTATTTACTAATGTCATAGTCTCATTAATATTTATACAAAATTTTAGTTCAATAACAAAAATGCCAAACATCAGGCAGAACAAGTCAAAATTCTCAGACATGTAAATATTTTTTATGTGTAGATTGAAAGGTCTTTCAAAGTGCTACATTTTGCAATTTTATTTCTTTAATCTCTTCTTTCCTTCCTACTTTCAAAATATATGTGTGCATATGTGTGCTGGGTATGTAAATATAAGGAGGTCTGTTGCAGTCTGGATGCAGTAGAGAAAGCTTACTCAAGAATGTGTTTGAACTGAGATTTCAAAGATAACCAGATCTCGTCTGGGTGAATGAGTCAGTAGAAGATATTCAAGGTACAAGAATGCCTCACTGGAAGTTCAGATGTGAGAATGAGTATGACACTTTTGAAGATCTGGAAAAAGACCTGTGTGGCCAGAGAAGAGAGTGAAGGGTGAGTGGGATGTAATAAATACTTATAAAATATTCAAGATATTTTACATTAAAATTACCTACAGCACCATAAACTATATATGTATCTATATATATTATTGCTCTAAGTATATATAATTTAAATGTTCACCTTCAGCTTTCTTACTTGTGAAGAGTAAGTATAAAAGAATATTTATTCTCAGCATGAAAGGCTGTTATTTTTTTCTTATTTCTAAGTAATTAATTTACATCCTGGAGAATTAAGACTACACAGAAAAATCCATGGAAGAGAGAAATAAGACTTAAATCCTAATGGTCATATGTATCCTAAAAATCTTTGTCTCATAATAGAGTTCAACATCAAGTCAAATGATTAGATTATTATAATCATATGCTGCAGTTAATCATCTAATAGGCTGTACTGAGGTCAAACAGAAAACATGTCTTTGTACTTTATGATAACAAGCATCCTTTTTCCCTTATGCTCACAGATTTGCAAGTAACCTATGTTTTGCCAGATCCAGGCAGAAAAACATTTTCAGACTCCCTGTGACCTTGGCTTAGCTCCAGCTATAGCTTCGGCTCAGGGATGCTTGAAATGCCCCTGCGCTCTCTTTGGCCAACCAGCAACCCGGGACAAGATATCCTCGTAGTACAGGTCAGAAGCCCAAGCATAACATCTGATACCTCTCTAGGCCCTTGATCTGGAACTGACGCACTTTCACCCACCTAAGCTCCACTGGCAAAAAGCAAATTGAGTGGACAAGTCCGAGTCCAATATGAGTGAAGAATTATCATTCTTTCTCTAGGAGGAAGGCAATTAGCGACAGGATATAGATGAATAACGTTGATACAGGAAAGGTCTGAAGAATTTTCAGATTCAATTCACCCCAGAGGTGAAACTAGAAGAGCAGCAGCCCTAACATCTAAAGCTGCTAAAATCTCAAATTAGGTAGTCAACAGTGCCAGTGACCATCACTATTCCCTCCTTAGAAGTTGTGAATCATGTGGGGAAGCCAAGGAGACGATGTTGCTTAAAGTCAATGTCATCATTTTACCTTCATAGTTCTCTATAAATATAGATAGATAGATATAGATGATAGATAGATAGATAGATAGATAGATAGATAGATAGATAGATAGATATAGACAGATCAAGTATATCACAGCCTTACCTATCAGTCATCCTAAATCATGATGGAACCATCAAGAAGCCCTTAGAGGAGCCACATGAAGAGCAGAATAAATATTTTCATCAAACACCTTGTTTTCTTAAAGTTGACTTAGGGCAAAACCTAGTAATCTATGATACACGTTTCCTGTAGTTCACCTGTTTTCCAGCATGTACTCTTTTATTTTATTTTCTTTCAGCTTTCATTTTCTCTTGTATTTTCTTCTTTTTGCCTTTTTATTATTAGAATTACTTTTCTTTTTTCAGGTATGCTCCAGCATAATTTTTTTATTATTATTTTTTTCCCAATGGCAGCTTTGAATGGAAGCAGAGTTAGTGGAATTTCATGGGGTGGTGGTGGGTAGAATAACATGCTTTTGGTTACATTAGATACATAAAGGAAAAAAAGGCTGCTCAGTTTCTTGTTTGGTTGAATCCCGAAAGCATCTAAATCAGGGAAGAGGCAGTGAATAAGGGAGGTAAATGGAAAGAAAGTGTTAATATTTTCTTGCTCTCTTTAAGGTTTTTCAACTAATTTTTCTTCTAGTGGTTAAATATATGTCATTACTATTCACCACTGGTACATCCCAGTTTAGCACAGCTGGTTTCTAATTACTTAAAAAAATACCCAGGATTTGGGTAGGGATTGACAAATAATTTTAAATTTTTTAAAAATCATATTCATATGAGTTTAAAAAATTAAACTCTAATTTCTGTTTTGTTTCACTCACAATAAATTAGAGTATTTGTAGGCAATAAGTATATAACTAAACGATATCATGCTGTGGAGCATACATCAATTTCACCTGAATAAGTTGCATTTATTGGTTGTATAAAAGTTAAGCTAATGTTTTACCTCCGTATTTTAATAAGTGGGTAGATTTAGGTACCCATAGTTTAGGTAAAAAATAGTCTCATTCTCAATATTGCCTTAGCATGGAAATTGTATTTAACTATGGATAGAGGGTTTGTTAATTTCTAAAAAATATTTTCAAATAGAGTCAATGTTATTTTCACAGTTAAAAATTTAAATACTGCTTTAGAATTTTGTCATTTTGTTAATAAAACTCATTATTATATCAGAGTTTAAGAATTTAGTCTTTTAAAATGTATTATGTCTTTCAGATCCATGAGAGACCTTTGAGAAATATTATTTTCACATAAGTAAAGTATAACTTAGAAAGTAGTCCTTTACTATCTACCTACATCTACATAGAACCAAATGCTGGTGAGCTATGAATAAAATTTACCTGTGTTATAAAATAATATGCATGTTGGCTTTTCTAGTAAAACATACTTTTGTTTGTTACTAGGAAGAAGTTTTATTTTAGAAGACAAATTTTTCAGCACTGCGCTTAAGAAATATATCTACGGCTTAATTTGTGAATGTTCTGAAATCACCAAGAATTATATCAAATGCTTACTTGTAAATGTGAAATTATTTATAAATAGTTACACTGCTTCTAGTTTGTCACTCACTAGCTATGTGACCTTGAACGTTTTACTTAACAGCTCAGTGTCTTCTTTTCCCCATCCATTAAATGTACATAATAATTGGATCAATTTCAGATATTTGCTATACAAGTTCTATAAGTCAATACATATAAAAACTATATACCATGTCCGACACGTGGTAAGCTCCATATAGAAGTTAGAGATTATTATCCATTTTAACACACTTTCAAAGAATGGAGTCAGTACTTGGATCAGAAATAAAGGTTGACATTATGTTTATGTGGTCTTTGAAGACAAGAATAAATGATGAAATCTTAAAGGAAGTGAACCAAAATTGGTTCCAGAAAAAAAGGGGAAAGAAAAATGTTATAAAGAAGGATTTAATCTAGGCTTCCTCTTTGTGCCATAAAATCAAAATCAGAAAATATAGATTTCATGTTTATAGATGTCTGAAAAATGAAACAAAATCTAGATTTAGAATTTATATAAGAACGATTACCTAATAATACTAAAGATTTTCCTCTCAAAATTTCATTCAACAAGCAAATGTTGATAGGGAAATGGTGACCAGTCCTCAACACTGCTTCACATTCTCATTATGATGTACATACAGAAATAGCAACTCCTATAAATGGCTCTCAAGTCTATAAAATAGTTAAAAGATCGGCACAGATAGTTGAACTTGAAAACGCATGAGGGGGATTATAGACTGTATGCCTCGCAGTTACAACACAGCCATAATTACAGCTGTGGCTCTTTTTTTTTTTCTTTTCAGCCGTAGCTACAAACTGGCCTCAGATGTTTTTCTTGTTGCGTATGCTGGGCGATGATGAAAATTCTCAATACATTTCATTCTGTGGCACTGTTTGGATTAGGAATAAACTTTTGTAACTTTGTTAGATCTAGAAAAGTATTTTAGAGAAATTATGTGAAACTACTTAAAAAATAAAAACTCCAGCTTAAGAAGCAGTATAGGAGTACCAAGGTAACGAAACTTGTCAAAATTAAAAAAAATTAAGTTGAGCAAACTACATGAATTCCAGGGGGGGAGGGGAGAGAAAGAGAGAGAGAGAGAGAGAGAGAATGCACATTAAGAGCTCTTAGCCATAACTGCCCCCAAAAAACAATTTGTTTCCAGATAAGCATTGTTTAAGAGTAATTTTTTTTTTTTTCGGATTTTTTCCCCTAAATGTTTCAGATGGGTCTGTAAGGACATAGGTATAATAATTTTCTCAAAGATCTACATGCGTGTCACCCCTTGAATCCAAGAAATTATCCTGTGCTTCTAGATTTTAATAATTGCCTTTCAATTTTGAATACTTCTTTAGTGAGCCTATCAATTGTTTTAATAATATTATCCAGGGTTTTGGTAAATAATGTATTTACAGCATACAAAACTTTATGTACTTTTTGAATTCTCCCTATTGCTAAAAGAAAAACAGTAGCAGAGCAGAAAACAGCACCATAGTATCAAGATTGTCTAGGTTTATACTAGTGCTTAATCTTTCTCTTCCAAAGTTTGATCATTTTATTAAAGAGAAATTTGTCTACCTTGCCATAATCTGAACTCTGATGTTGACTTTGTAGGCCAGAGGACTGTAAATCTTTAAGAAAACTTTGAGAGATACCAAGAACATAATATTAGTTGGAATGAACAAGAAAAAAAAATTCTGCAGTTTCCCTTGAGAAAGTTCTGCGTGGCTTTAACTCACGGCCAAGTAGAAATTTCCAGCTGAGGTAAATGTGGCCTGAAAAATATATATTGAAAAAGGAAGATTTAAGATGGTTCAAGGAAACACAGCTTTATTATTCAAGAATTTCATCAATATTCCACAGTATTTTTTTCTACCGTGCATTATATCCTTTGATATATACTCAAAGGGAAATAATTTTTTTGGTTGTTCTCCATTAAAAAATGACTTTGCAAACATTTAGCAACTCATGATTCCCTTAGCAATGAGTGATACTGAATATTTTCCTGTGATACCTCTTCTGTTTTAGTGTCAGTTTTCCATATTTTTCTAATTGATTAATTTATTATTTAAGAAGTGTGCCACATTTTCAAACAGATTTTTACAGCTATCAATGTGTTTTGCATTCATTTCACAGTCAATTTCAGCCATAGAAAATACAGAAAGCATCATTAAAAAGCCATCAGTGCAAATACACACACATATAAATATGTATTTATTTAAATTATATGTAAATATATAATATAGAAATATATAATATACAATTCAACAGGGTAAATACCATGTTTATGTGCTGAATGGGTATTTTCCTTATAAGTCTCCACTAAACACTCAGCTGCATTGGAAGCCAGTTCTAATTATTTCTTCATACTGATTGCTGGAAAATTGTTTAGTCATTAGAGGACATGTGTATTTTATGTGTATAGTACTAGATATAATGTCAAATTTGTAAGTAAGTTTTGACCATAAGATTCTGTGTTATTTCAAATTAGAGTCATTAATGAGATTGTCTTTCAGACTCACAAATCATAATGATAAAGCCATTTTGAGAAGATTAAAAAAATAAGGAGGTGAGACAAATATGATAAAAATCAAATGTTAAGGTGGCTGCCCCCTCTCCTTGTTATTGAATGGCAAACACCTTTTGTAACATTACAGAAAAATATTTTTACTAATGGAATCTGGAGGAATTAGACCAAAGGGAACTAAGTGGGTTCTAAGGAATCAAAAGATAAAATAAACATTCACAAAATATTCTATCTATTGTTTTGGCTTTAATAAAGACTGTATTTAGAATCAAAAGGTAAGCATATCACCATCAATTTTTTTTATTGCATTTTAGGTTTGGGGGTACATGTGCAGAACGTGCAAGATAGTTGCACAGGTATACACACGGCAGTGTGTTTTGCTGCCTTCTTCCCCTTCACCCACCTTTGGCATTTCTCCCCAGGCTATCCCTCCCCATCTGCCCCCCACTGTCCCTCCCCTATTGCCCCCAATAGACCCCAGTGTGTAGGACCGCCTTCCCCGTGTCCATGTGTTCTCATTTTTCCTCACCCGCCTATGAGTGAGAATATGTGGTATTTCATTTTCTGTTCATGTGTCAGTTTGCTGAGAATGATGTTCTCCAGATTCATCCATGTCCCTACAAAGGACACGAACTCATCATTTTTGATTGCTGCATAATATTCTATGGTGTATATGTGCCACATTTTCCCAGTCCAGTCTATCATCAAGGGGCATTTGGGTTGGTTCCAGGTCTTTGCTATTGTAAACAGTGCTGCAATGAACATTCATGTGCATGTGTCCTTATAGTAGAACGATTTATAGTCCTTTGGATATATACCCAGTAATGAGATTGCTGGGCCAAATGGAATTTCTATTTCTAAGGCCTTGAGGAATCGCCACACTGTCTTCCACAATGGTTGAACTAATTTACACTCCCACCAGCAGTGTCACAGTGTTCCTACTTCTCCACATCCTCTCCAGCATCTGTTGTCTCCAGATTTTTTAATGGTCGTCATTCTAACTGGCATGAGACAGTATCTCAATGTAGTTTTGATTTGCATTTCTCTAATGACCAGTGATGATGAGCATTTTTTCATAAGTTTGTTGGCCTCATGTATGTCTTCTTTTGTGAAGTGTCTGTTCATATCCTTTGCCCACTTTTGAATGGGCTTGTTTGTTTTTTTCTTGTTAAGTCTGTTTTAGTTCTTTGTAGATTCTGGATATCAGCCCTTTGTCAGATGAGTAAGTTGCAAAAATTTTTTCCCATTCTGCTGGTTGCCAATTCACTCTAATGACTGTTTCTTTTGCCGTGCAGAAGCTCTGGAGTTTGATTAGGTCCCATTTGTCTATTTTGGCTTTTGTTGCCAATGCTTTTGGTGTTTTGGTCATGAAGTCCTTGCCCACACCTATGTCCTAAATGGTTTTGCCTAGGTTTTCTTCTAGGGGTTTTACGGTGTTAGGACTTATGCTTAAGTCTTTAATCCATCTGGAATTAATTTTAGTGTAAGGTGTCAGGAAGGGGTCCAGTTTCTGCTTTCTGCACATGGCTAGTCCATTTTCCCAACACCATTTACTAAAGAAGGACTACTTTCCCTATTGCTTGTTTTTGTCAGGTTTGTCAAAGATCAGATGGTTGTAGATGTGTTGTGTTGCCTCTGATGCCTCTGTTCTGTTCCATTGGTCTATATCTCTGTTTTGGTACCAGTACCATGCCGTTTTGATTACTGTAGCCTTGTAGTATAGTTTGAACCATCGATTTTTTTTAAAGTATGTGTGTTTTTCTTTTTCTCACCACAGGAATGCCTTATTTTGTTTCTTTAGCTGCCTTGAACAAGGTAGTGATGCTGAGAGAGGCTATAAAAAATGTGGCTCTCCAATCTTGGGAAGCTTATATAACTTAGCTCCTAGGAAGCCAAGGACATATTCAGCAGGAAGAAACTTGCTGGCTCGGTTATGGTGATTCATGCCAACAAATCAAAGGTATGTATCAGAGAAGGAAATGAAAGATGGTATGGGAGAAGGAATAGATAACAGCTGAATTGGATAATGTTTAAAAAGCCTTTGATCAAGTATCTTCTTTTGGTGAAAACAAATAAATAAATAAAATGTTTTAAAAGGACTTTGAATGATTAATAAAAAAAAAAGAAAAGAAAACTAACACATTTTTTTTGAGTTGGTAACTCATTACCAATATTTAGAAGGTGGGGATACTCTCTGGCTTCATCCCTCCTCTTAAAATCATACTTTGTTATATATTAATAAGGCCTGGAGAAATTAAAATCCAACACTGAGGATCATGATCTAGAATGTTAACTATTTTACAATGGGACTGAATTCATCTATTCACATGAAGCCATAGAATTCTAGAAAAGTTTGACTGAGAGGTCAATATTTGCTGACTTAAATCCTAGTAAAGAATTTTCTCTTTCCCTCTCTCTTTTTGTCTCTCTGTATCATGTGAGAACACATGCCAGGAAAACCATCCTTCTTGGGATCTGACTATTCTTGTTGCATCCTCATCTTGGACTTCCAGCCTCCAGCACTTTAAGAGAGTAAATTTCTATTGTTTTATGGACCTATTCTATTGTATTTTGCTATATAGCCAGAGCTAAGACAAGAGATAAGCAACAATTATTATTATTAGATCATAGCACTTAATTATCAGTGATGTGTAAAGAGAACAGAGATGCTGCTATGAAAGAGCAGAAGGGAAATATGGAAGGGTACAGAGATGCCCATTGCCAGCAACAAGCTGAGGGTTAAATTATGAATTGCAAGGTATGATCAGACAAATTATTCTGTGGTTATATCACTGAATTCATGATTGGGATATTCTGGGTGAATAATCTGTTCAAACAATTCTAGATTTTAAAAGTAGCATCCCTATCCATTTAAAGTTAATAGAAATGTTGTATATTGATATAATATTATGGTTTTTTTCCCTAATCTTCATGTGGTTAGTAGTATAGTGTTAATTAAAATAAATGTCAAGGTGGGCCAAATGAGTAAAAGTGTACCTCTCAAAGATGCCCATGCCTTAATTCCTGGAATCTGTGTATAAGTTATATTACATAGCAAAAGAGACTTTGTAATGTGATTAAAGTTTCATGTCTTACATGAGAGATATTATCCTGGATCATCTGTGTAAGAAAGAGTAGAAAATAAAAAGATCAGAAAGAGTCAATCACTGTAGGGTCAGTGCCTTTTTTAGTTTTCTATTGCTGCCAAAGCAAAGTACCACAAACTTTGAGGCATGAAACAATACTCGTTTTTAAACATCTGTTTTATAGATTTTAAAAAATCCCAGTGAGGCATAGCTTACTGGGGTCCTCGATTAGAGTCTTAAAAGGTCAGAATCAAAGTGTTGCTGGGCTATATTTTTTTGTGAAAGCACTGGGATCTGTACTTCTAAATTCATTCAGTTTCTTGGCAGAATTCAGCACCATTTGGATACAGGACTAATATCCTAATTTCCTTACTGGTTGTCAGCCAAGGGTCAATTTTTATTTTTAGAGACCTCCCACACTGCTTACCTCATGCTCCACTTCCTCCATCTTCGAAGCTGACCACAGAGGGTTGGTGCTCCTCACATTTGAATATACCTGACTTCCATTTCTGCCTCATCTCTCCTATTTCCCGCCAAAGTAAATTCTCTTCATTTATAGGCTCATGTGACTATATTTAGCTTAAACGGATAATCCAGGAAAATTTTTTCTATTTTAAAGTTTATGACCTTAATCACATCTACAAAGTCTCTGTTGCCATGTAATTTAACATATTCACAGATGTTCTGGTTGAGATGTAGACATCTCAGAGGGTGTGGGGCGATTATTATGCCTACATAAGCATCAATTCCATTTGTACTCATTTTTAGACTTCTGATGCTAAAAATGAGCAAGTGAAAGACATAGACAATTTATCTGTTACCTGCCAAAACTTTGAAATCTTTCTAGGCTATTGAAAAGTAGAATAATTAGCTAATATGCTGTTATCGCTCACCCTATGGGAGACCCATACATCTGAGCCTCCCAAACCCAAAAATGTGTGGGTCAAAAGAAGCAATAATTGTAAATGGGCTAAATTATGGAAAACAAAGAGATGCTCATAAGTGAGTTTTGATTTCAGCAAAGAATGCCATCTACACTATTTCTGCAAGAGTGCCTCAGAGCAAGAGAATAAGACTGTTAGCCATCTCTCTCAAAACTGGCATTCACTAGTGGCAGATGCTGAGAGAAACCTCTGGATCTCTTCCCTTTAGAAAAGAAGAATTGGATTCTTGCTAATTTATGAGCTCTGCCCTGAAACTCCACCTGGATAATTTGGCAAAAAGAAATGATACATTACCCCTGATAACTCAACTTACCAATAACCAGCTACTACCATTTGATTCACAGTTTATAGTCTATAGATGCAAGTCTGTTTTTTTCTCCATGACCTGAGAAGAATACTACCAATGAATCACAAAAAGTAGAGAATGCTAAACAGCAATAATTCTGTTACTCTATTGTGGCTATTAATGAAGATGATGCATTGCCAAGACAGCTGCCTGGTTAAGACAGAAAGCAAATTGTTGTGTCTGCTTATCAGAAGTTTATTTGCCACTTTGAATATGTGGAGCATGAATGTTAACTGAATGTATTTAAAGAAAGTGCAAATTAAACATGAAGATCTTCAAGGGGGTCAGTTTGGATTTCATTTTTGTGTCCTTATATTACCAATAATATTTCCCTGGAGATATGCAAAGGACAATTTTGTGATGCCTGATATCATAGCCCAGATGAGGATGTACTACAGGATCAAATACGGCCAAATAACAGTCTCATGGGGTACATAATATTTTTGGGTGAGTATAGTTTCCAAAGTTGTACAAAACAATACATATTCAACAGCATTAACATATTCCATGGCTTGATCAGAACTAGCCATACAGCCTAAGATATTCTGTGACAATTTAAGAAGTTGGTCTTGGAAGACTTACCAAGAGTCTTTAACTTGCTAAAGTAAATAGAAACCCTAGAGGGACATTCTATTTCAGAATGACCGTGGCTGGAATCAGCCTGGAAGACTTAACAAAGATATAAGCAAATGAACTAGCTGAATAATAATTCTCATGGAAAACCATACGTTGCCACTAACCATACTGGGAAAACCACTGTACTCACATATAGAAAGGACTAGTGAGTATTCTATTATTTATGGAATGTAAAATATTTAAAGGTCAGTGATTAATAGTCCTAGAAAACTAGGACAGGGGGCTGGGATTTGTTCTACAGATAAATTAGCACATATTGTAATTGGATATTGGTACTATTATAGTTGTTCTCCAATAGCTTTTATATACAGGATAAAATGGAAACACTCTTCTCTACGATGCAACTGGTCAGGATTGGATGGATTAAATAATACTATTCACTATTGCAGTATTACATAATGGCACCTGGAACCCAGGACATGTAAAACCTATGTTATGATATCTAAAACATGATTATGATCATGAAGCATGTGGAGCCCAGAATTTACTGAAATAGAGCCTCTTGTCAACACACCAATCAATGAGAACTTGCAGTACATATAAGAAGGTAATTTCTGCTGGAAAGGAAGTAACATGCTCAGTTTTTTCTGTTGTATTATATGTTAAATGTTACTTTTATCTCCCTGCCAAAGATGTATGGTATAACAAAAGGGTTGGTAAATTCATTGACAGAAGAAAATGAAAACTAAATTTATGCAGACAATGGCTGTAAGAGTGATAACATATTTCAGGATATAGGTTCGAATCACAATATTGATGAAACAGCTATTCATTGGCCAGAAAAAAGGTGACTTCAATCTTTCAAAAATCAAGAAAGACACCGAAGTAAATGTTTCCTTCAAAATATCTTGGAAAGTTCATCTCATAGAATTAGAGAATATAATGGTGGCTATCAGAGACTGAGGTCATTAGGAGATAGAAAGGGATGTGAGAATATTGGCCAAAGGATATATAGCTACAGGTAGAAGGAGTAAGTTCAAGAAACCTACATTAAAGCATGGTGGCCACAGTTAAAGATAATCTATGAAAAGTAGTCTTGAAAAGTGCAAAAAAGCAGCTGAGGTGTTTTGCCACAAAAATGATAACATGTGAGATAATGTATTTGTTAATTAGCTAGATTTCACCATTTTACAATGCATACACACTTCACATCATGTTATATATTATAAATATCTGTCAATTAAAAAGTAAGCATAAGTAAACAAATAGAAAGAATGTAAGAGGTTCTGTTTCTCCCTAGAATGTAAAAACCTATGAAAAAAACATTACTTTCCATGCCATGTGTGTACCTACGCAACTGTCTTGCATGTTCTGCTCATGTACCCCAAAACCTAAAATGCAATAAAAAATTTAAAAAAAAAAGAAAAAACATTACTTTCCAAACTAATGGAGATATCCATGACATATAAAATGACAATCTATCTTAAAGCCACTAGTTAGCTGAAGTCACAAGGTAAACCAGTAAATAGTTGAAACCCATGAAGAAACAAGATCAAAGTACTGACTCATCTCTCAATAAGTTTGGGAAGAGATTCTGGGGATGATACAACTGGGAAAGAAAAACACATGAAAGTGTTAATGAGTTACTGAAAGTTGAGTCGGTCTAATGTACAGACTTAGAATCCATGAGAATTAAGGAAACACAGGTAGTTTGGGCCCACAGGCAGGCTCTTCATAGACCTCAGGTCATGCCAGACAATGATTGGGGGACATAAAGGAGAAGTAGATAAATCATGTATTACTCATGCATGCCTGAAAGAAGGAAACACTGATGTTAAAGAAAGATACAGAGCCCCACCACAATTCTGCTATAAAACCAAAGCCTTAAGCCACTGGGAGAGGAGCAGGAAGACCCATAAACCTAAGCACACTGGTGAAGACATACTGCTCCTATAGGAAGAATTTTTAAAAATCTCTCTAGTTGTTGGAGAGAGAAAGAAAACCATGTCTGTTTCATTCATTAGACATTTCCTACTACCAGAGAAACATTAGGATCTCTGAGAAAGCCCAACTTTAGGGATCTAGAAAGATAATTTTTAAACCATGTTTCCCACCAGCAGCTTAGCAAATGTGAAGCAAATACTAAGAGCTCAGCTGAGCCTGGGGAGCTGACCCCAGGTGTCAGAATGGCCAATTAAGTCAGCAAAGCAGAATGAAATAGCAGTGAAGCCTTTACTTACTGTGATAGTAGAGGCAAGAGGCTGAACTGGAGAAAGCAACAAATCCTCCCTCTTCCATTTTCTCCCAGGGAATGGCTTGCCAATTGATCAGGCAAATCAGCATAGACACAGGATCTTCTCACTGTAGAGAGAGCCACTAATAAAAGGCTCCTATGGACCCAGAAGTGGGTAGCAGCACGGGAAAAGGCCTAAGAGTAGGAAAGTACTGAATCCTGAGTTAGAGTGGAGGGAAGCGTATCCTAACTTCTGCCCCGTCCTCCATAATATGGTTGGGTTTGTGTCCCCACCCACTGTCATGTTAAACTGCAGGAGGGGCCTTGGAGGAGGTGATTGGATCATGAGGGAGGATTTCCCTCCCCACCCCTGCCCCCGTTCTCTTGATAGTGAGTTCTCACGAGATCTGATGGTTAGAAAGTGGCACTTCCCCCTTCTCTCTCTCTTCTGCTCTGCCTTGGTAAGATATGGTTGCTTCCCCTTCTGCTCTCATTGTAAGTTTCCTGAGGCCTCCTGGCCATGCTTCCTGCACAGTCTGTGGAACTATCAGTCAATGAAACCTCTTTTCTGCATAATTACCTAGTCTCAGGTAGTTCTTTATATCACTGCGAGAACAGACTGATACACTCCATCTCTCTAATAACAAGTTCTTGGCAGACGCACCAGAGGAAGTCCTTTGTTGAAGGCCCCTGATAAAAAGACTTGTAATGGTTGGCATCTGAGTTAGGAATGCAGATTTGTGTAACATCCTTTTTGGCCACAGTGGAGCTGAATCCTTAACTGAAACTCCCTTTAAAAGTGGCAATAAAGGTGACCACAGCAATAACAAAATCTGAGTGCAGCCCAGCTCTGATTAGTTTGGCTCAGCCCACCAACCAATAGCCTAGCATAAGAAGAGAAATGCTCATTTTCAGTGATAACTATTATTTACAACATTTTTTTCTGTACTAATCTTGATGTCTAGTATTTAATTTTAAAAAATCAAGAGACAAAATGAAGCAACAAAAATCAATTCGCTGACAATACACAAAGAAATAAATAGAATGAGAATCGGTAAACTCATATATTAGTGCGATCAGGCAGGGAATGTTAAATATCTGTGAATATAAACTGCATGCTCTAGTAAATGAGAAACTTTATCAGAGAGACGAAGATTATACAAAAAAATTCAATTAGAAATGCTGAAAATGAAAAGCAAAGTAACAAAGATGAATAATGAGTTTGATGAACTCATCAGTAAACTCTGAGTAAAGAATCAATGAACTCTGAGTAGACCAATAGAAATTATCCAAAGTTAAATACAAATAGAAAACAGTGGGAAGAAAGAACAGAGAATCCAAGAATTCTGAGAAAATGTCAAACTCTTTTTGTTGTTGTTTTGTTTTGGTTTTGTCTGAGACAGAGTCTCATTCTGTCGCCCAGGCTGGAGTACAGCAGTGCAATATCGACTCACTGCAACCTCTGCCTCCCAGGTTTAAGTAATTTTTGTGCCTCAGCCACCCAAGTAGCTGGGATTATAGGCACCCACCACCACATGCAGCTAATTTTTGTATTTTTAGTAAAGGCGAGGTTTGGTCACGTTGGCCCAGCTGGTCACAAACTCCTGGCCTCAAGTGATCCACCTGCCTCGACCTCCCAAAGTGCTGGGATTACAGGCATGAGTCACCATACCTGGCCAATGTAAAATTATTTAATGACAGACATATATAAATATATATATATGGCATCAAATAGGAGGAGGGGAGAGACAATGAGAAAAATATTTAGAAAGAGCGGAGATTTTGCAAAATCAATAAAACATACTAAACCATAGATATAATGCCTTTGGAGAAACTCAAGTCAGATAATTTTTTTAATGAGCACAAGACACATTATATTCAAATGGCTGAGAGCAAAGCAAAGGAAACAATCTTGAAGGTATTCAGAGAACATGAGACAGTACATACAAAGAAGAAATGTAAAATATACAGCAGACTTATTTTCAGAATCTATGCAAACTAATGATCATAGAGGGACACTTCTGAAGTCCTACAAACAAAAGCCGTCAACCCACAATGATATCGTGAAAATATCTCTTAAAATTTAAGATAAAATGATATATTTTCAATAGAATAGAAACAAATTGGAGATAATTTATTAATCGCAGACGAACATTGCCAGAAACATTTTCAAAACTATTTCAGGCAGAAGGAATCATTTTTTTGATAAAACTTGAATTTGTACAAAAAATAAAGATGTCTTGAAATGGCTAAATTAAAAGTAAGTTTGAGGGATTATCTTTAATCACTTTAAAAGATTATTATATTGTTTAAAGCAGGGATTACAAACTTTTTCTGTTAAGGGAGAGCCAGTAAATTTTACAGCTCTTGTGGACCACATGGTTTCTGTTATAACTACTCAGCTCTGCTGTTTCAGCATGGAACCAGCCACAAACTATAGGTAAACAAATGGATATGGCTCTATTCTAATAAAACTTGACTTATGACAGGTGACAACCCAGATGTCACCCACAGGCCATAATTTGTTAACTTCTCTAAAACTAGTTTCAATGTATTTTTGATTCACAACATATATATGACACTGTTGGCACAGAAAATAGGATAAAGGAATAGAAAACATCTGATAAGCAGTTTCCGTAACTTTACATAAACAATATAATATTATGTAAAAAACAACTAATTAAAATACCTATTTTAAACCCTAAGGTAACCACTTTTTAAAACAGATGTCTACATACTGAACCAATAGTGAACGTAAGATTGAATTACACAATTCAAACTAACCAAAGGACAGGCAAAAAGAGGAAATATTAAGTAATAAATGATAAATAGAGCAAGTAGAAAACTGAAAAATTACATATATTTATGATATATATTATTGTATTACATGTAAGTGGCCTACATGTTTCAAGTAACAATAGTGATAGCCAGAATGTTTGTTAAAAAAAAAAAACACAACTATAGGCTAGGCACGGTGGCTCACTCCTGTAATCCCAGTACATTGGGAGCCTGAGGTAGGTGGATTATCTGAGGTCAGGTGTTCAAGATGAGCTTGGTCAAGGTACTGAAACCCAGTCTCTACTAAAATACAAAATTAGGCAGGCATGGCAGTGCGTGCCTGTAATCCCAGCTACTTGGGAGGCTGAGGAAGGAGAGTCACTCGAACATGGGAGGTGGAGGTTGCAGTGACCCAAGATTGCCCCATTGCACTTCAGCCTGGACAACAAGAGTAAAACTCAGTCTCAAAAAAAAAAAAAAAAAAAAGAAGAAAACTACAACTATCTGTTGTCCAAATTTAACCTACTTTTAATACAAACACATATATACATTAAAAGTAAAAGAATGAATAAAGATATTTTACATAAACATTAATCAAGTGAAAGCTAGAATTTCTTCTGAAAAAGAAATACATATCACTAGGGATATACAGAGACATTTAATAACTATAAATAAGACATAAATATCATAAATATGTACATATCCACAATAAAGTTTCAAAATACATAAAACAAAAACTGATAGAACTGAAAATAGATGTGGGAATTTCATTGTTTTTGGATATTTCAATAGTCCTCTATAGCAAAAGTCAATAGAATTTCACTAACAATATAGTAAATCTAAACAATACAGTCAAACAATGTAATAGAAATTTATAGAACATCTCACTGCAAAATCACAAAATGTACATTCATCTCAAATGTATAGCGAATATCAATGTAAATCAAATTTTGGAATCAGAAAAGTTAAAATATTAAATAATTTACATGAAAAATGTTTTTGGATTAATCAGAACTATACTGAAAACTATAATAAAAAATATATGGAAAATTCTCAATTATTTGGAAATAAAGCTGCACATTTCTGAATAACCCAATAATTAATTAAAAAGTCAAAAGTAAGATAGCCTTCCAGAGCAAAAAAATTTTTGAACAGAAATGTTAGGACTGAGATTGAGGAAGACTTTTAGAAAATAGAAGAAAAGAAAAAAATAAAATTTTGATTTGATATTAATTATACAGAATTAATGTAATCATTAATATCAAAACTGAGGAAGAAATTAGAAGAAAGCCAGTAACTTTTAAGAACATATATACATGGATGCTCAATAAATTTATAAAAATTTAATCTAGCAAAATGTAAAAAAGTTCATCATTATTTACATGTGCCACTTATTTCAGAAATGCAAAGCTACTTTATTACTTAAAAATAAATTAATGTAATTTACCATATATAAACTAAAGAATTAAAAATCATATGTCATAGCAATAGATGCTGAAAAATCACTTGACAAAGTTCACACCAAGTAATCGTGAAAACTCTGAAAACCAGTAATAGTAGGGAAAGAGCATCTATACAATAAATAACAACAAAAACAAATTTGAAATTAACATCCTATACAATGGAGAAAGACTGAATGCTTTCTCCATAATATTGGAATAAGGCACATTCATTTACACCGTTTCTATTTAAAGAGAAACAAATTAGGACAAAATAATTGTATGGATAAGAAAAAAAGATATTAAAGAGTTTCCATTCATAGATTACAGAATTATCTGCATAGAAAATCCAAAAGAATCTATAAAAACATCAGGATTAATAAGTATGGTTAGTAAAGTTGCAGTATACGCAGTCAATGTGCAAAATTCAGTTGCATTTTTATATACTAGCAATGAACAAATGGATATTAAAAATAAAATATCCTTTATTTAGCACCAAATCACAAGAAATGCTTAGATATCAATTTAACACAATACATGCAAGCTCTCTGTGGTGGCAAATAATGACCCTCATAGATGTTCGTATCCTGAATATTTGGTCAAATTAATGATCTTAAGATGGGAGATTGTCATGAACTTGCAAGTGTTCTTATAAGAGGGAGGCAGGAAATCACAGTCAATAGATAATGCCACCATGGAAGCAGAGGAAAAGGTATTAGAACAACCTCAAGGAGATTTTTTAACAAAGCATAAAAACAATTCTCCTATAGAACATCTGGAAGCTGTTAGCCCCCAAAACACCATAATTTTAGTCCCTAAATCTCTCTTCAGAGGTCTAGCCTACAGAACAAAAAGTTGATTAATTTGTGTTGTTTTAAGTGACTGAGTTTTTAGTTATTAATTAAGCAGCAATAGGAAGCTAATATAATTTCTATGCAGAAGTGTACAAACAAAGCAGTGATAAATCAGCAAAAATCATAATAACTGAAAAGATAGTTCTCATTCATGGATTGAAACAATATTGTTAAGCTGGCAATTCTCCTTAAGTTAATCCATAGATTCAACTAATTTCAATCAATATCTAGCAGATGTTTTATAGAAATTGACAAACTGTTTCTAAAACATATATTGAAAGGCAAACTAAAGTCACAAAAAATAATTTTTAAAATAAGAAATCCAGATTAATCATACTTTCTGATTTAAAGTTTTACTATAAAGCAATAGTAATCAAGGCAGTGAGGTATTGGTAAAAGAATAGTTACAGATTTTTGGACCAGAGTAGAGATTGAATCCAGAAATTGACTTATGTCTATTTGACTATTAATTTTCAACAAAGCTGAGAAGGTAACAGTTAAAAATGAACAATATTTTCCACAAATGATAATGAAAAATTAGACATTCATGGAATAAATACATACCTTGGCCCATGCTCATAGGATGAAGCAAAAATGCTTCATCAATATATGTAATTATTATATTATGGCTGTATATTGTCGTATTACATTTAAGCATTAAATATCTATTAATACCTTCTCACACTGCTAATAAGGACATATACAAGATTGGGTAATTTATAAAGGAAAGAAGTTTAAATGACTCACAGTTCCACAGGGCTGAGGAGGCCTTGGGAAACTTACAATCATGGGAGAAATGGAAACAAACAAGTACTTTTGGCATGGTGGCAGCAATGAGAACTGCAAAGAAAAAGATGGGGAAAGCCCCTTATAAAACAATGAAATCTTGTGAGAACTCACTATCATGAGAACAGCATGGAGGTACCTGCTCCTGTGATTCAATTACTTCCCACCAGGTCCCTCCCACCACATGTGGGTATTATGAGAACTAGAATTCAGGGTGAGATTTGGGTGGGGAAACAGAGCCAAATCATATCATTCCACCCCTTGCTCCTCCCAAATCTCATGTCCTCACATTTCAAAACAGTCATGCTTGCCAATAGTCCCCCAAAGTCTTAACTAATTCCAGCGTTAATCCAAAACCCCAATTCCAAAGTCTCATCTGAGACAAGGCAAGTCCCTTTCACCTATGAGCCTGTAAAATCAAAAGCAAGTTAGTTATTTCCAAGAAACAATGGGGGTGCAGGCATTAGGCAAATACATCCATTCCAAATGGGAGAAATTGGCCAAAGCCAAGGGGCTACAGGCCCCATGCAAGTCCAAAATCCAACTGGGCAGTCAGTAAATCTTATAGTTCCAAAACAATCTCTTCAACTCCATGTCTCATATCTAGGTCATGCTGATGCAAGAGGTAAGCTTCCACAGCTTTGGACAGATCTGTCCCTGTGGCTTTGCAAGGTAAAACCCTCCTCCTTGCTTCTTTCATGGGCTGGCATTGAGTGATTGCAGCTTTTCAACATGCATGGTGCAAGCTGTTGGTGGATCTCCATTGTTGGGTCCTGGAAGATCATGGCTTTCTTCTTTGCTCCAGTGCTCCAGTGACTCTTTGTGGGGCCTCCAAACACATATTTCCCTTTGTACTGCCCTAGCAAAGGTTTTCCATCAGGGCTTCATCCCTGCAGCAGACTTCTGTCTGGAAATGTAGGCATTTCCTTACATCCTCTGAAATATAGGTAGAGGTTACCAAATCTTAGTTCTTGTCTTCTGCACACCTGCAGGCTCAACAGCATGTGGAAGCTACAAAGGATTGGGACTTGCACCCTCTGAAACCATGACCTGAGCTGCACATTGGTCCCTTTTAGCCATCACTGGCATGGCTGGGATGCAGGGCACCAAGTCTCTAGGCTGCATACAGCAGAGGAGCCCTGGGTCTGGCCCACAAAACCATTTTTCCATCCTAGGCCTCAGGGCATGTAATGGGAGGGGCTGCCATGAAGGTCTCTGACATACTCAGGAGCTATTTTCCCCATTGTCTTGGGAATTAACATTTGGCTTCTCATGACTTACGAAATTTCTGCTGCAAGCTTAAATTTCTTTCCATAAAATGGGATTTTCTTTTCTACTGCATCATTAGGCTGCAAATTTTTCAAACTTTTATGCTCTGCTTCCTGTTGAATGCTTTCCCCTTAGAAATTTCTTTTGCCAGATACTCTAAATTATCTTTCAAGTTCAATGTTCCACAGATCTCTAGGGCAGGGGCAAAATGGCACCAGTCTCTTTGCATATCAAGAGTGACCTTTATTCCAGTTTCCAACAAGTTCCTCATCTCCATCTGAGTCCACCTCAGCCTGGATTTTATTGCTTATACTACTATCAGCATTTTGGTCAAAGCCACTCAACAAGTTTCCACATAGTTTCAAACTTTCTTACATTTTTCTTTCTTCTTCTGAGCCCTCTAAATTGTTCCAACCTCTGCCTGTTACCTGGTTCTAAAGTTGCTTTCACATTGTTGAGTATCCTTACAGCAATGTCCCATTACCCAGTACCAATTTACTGTATTAGTTTTTTCTCATCTGCTAATCAAGACATACCTGAGATGGGGTAATTTCTAAAGAAAAGTGGTTTAATTTACTCACAGTTCTGCAGGGCCAGGGAGGCCTCAGGAAACTTAGAAACATGGTAGAAACAGAAGCAAACACATCTTTCTTCACATGGTGGCAGCAAGCAGTGCTAAGAATAAGGGGGAAAAGCTCCTTATAAAACCATCAGATCTTGTGACGACTCTCTCACTGTCACAAGAACAGCATAGAGGTAACTGCCCCCATGATTCGATTACCTACCACTGGGTCCCTCCCATGATACATGGGGATTATGGGAACTACAATTCAAGGTGAGATTTGGGTAGGGACACAGAGCCAAACCATGTCAAAATATGAAGCCAACAACTATAAAACCTCCAAAAAAAAAAAAAAAGGAAAAAATAATTGTCATCTTCAATAAGGCAAATATTTCTTAGATACAATGCCAAAAGCAACACCAGCCCCCAAAAATAACATAGTCTTCATCAAAATTCAAAATTTTTGTTCTACAAAAGATACATTAAGAAAACTTTTTTAAAAATCCACAAACTGAGAAAAAATACTCGAAAAACATGTATCCAAATGCTTAGATTCTGATTATATAAAGAATTTTTAACAGTCACAAATCAGAAAATGAGCAACTTAATTTTTAAAAATTTCCAAAAAATCTGAATGGGCATTTTATCAAAGAAAATATACAGGTGGCAAGTAAGCACAGAAAAGATGCTCAACATTTTTATTAATTATCAAAATTTAACTTTTAAAAAGTGCTAACACTACACACCTATTACAATAAATTAAATTAACAACAGGTGAAAATTCCAAAAGTAAAATAACTGAAACTCACATTTTTTTTGGTGATGAGAATGTGAATATTGTACAACTGCTTTAGAATACAGTTAGGCAGTTTCTTATGAAGTTAAAAAAAAACTTACCACATGCATAGCAATCCCATTTCTAGATATTTCTCAAAGTTAAAAACATACATTTATATAAACATCATTACACAATATTTGTGGTGCCTTTTTCTATAATCACTAGGTCTAGAATTTGTCTAAATACCCTATACCTTCAGGATGGCTAAACATATTTTGTAGAATTTATTCAGTAGAATACTACTCAGTAGTAAAATGCAATGTCATAACACGTACAACAAAATGAATAAATTACAAATATGTTAAAGAGTGAGACTCAAAGGATCATCACTCTATTTTTTCAATTATATGAAATTCTACAAAGAAAACAACAACTGGCACATAAAAGATATCTGTGGTTAAAATTGAATGAGTGAGGAATGATTACCTATAAAGGCACATGAAGAAATTTTGGAGGCTTATAGAACCATTTTGAACTTGATTATTGATATGGTTACACAACTTTATGTATTCATCATAAAATTATACCTTTGAAATTTTAATTTTACTGTATGTAACTTGTAATTCAATAAAAATATTTTAAAATATGTGTTTAAGGTTTACATGAGAAAAATTATGGAAGAACTGTCTAAGAGAGTATCAAATACTCTGCATAGAAATTGTGACAATTTTCAGGCATTATGCCTGGAATTTCACTTCCTATTTGATTTTCACTTCCTATTTGATGGATTTTCCCTTCCTATTTGGTAGATTTTCACTTTTCTATTCAAATTCTGATGGTATACATCTCTTAATAGGTTCATTATTTGCATAAAATTGTGAAAAATATTGCAAAACACCTATGAAATATGTAAGAATTATATGACAAGGAAATATTGATAAAGAACTGGGACTGGACTGTGAGGAAAAGAGGTAAGTCTACCCTCCATTTCACCCTCTCTTTTGGAAACTCAGGAAAAAAAGAATAATTCAGTCAAATTCTCTCTGAAATATGGTATTTATAGGTATGCTAACAAGAAAACTAATAATAATTGTTAGCAACCAAATTTGTATCCATAGAATTCTTTCAGCCACATGTATTTGGTTTGTCTAGATTGTTTATCATTAATAAAACTCTAATAATTTATGTGCTATAGTTTTGTGGAAAATGTCATACAAACTATCAGATTTTAAATGGAGAAATTTCATGAATAAAATAACTACCTTTTTAAATAAGCGACTGCCTGATTGCATCACTTAGATAATTCATATGTTAATTTCTAAAACAGGATGTAGGGTATGTAGCAAAAAGAACCTTGTGAACAATGTTGGTGGTCCCCAAATTCTCCTGTCTTGCTAATGCCTTCTGATTACTTCTATCTTTGAAATTATTACCAGGGTTTGATAACGGATAAGATTTCTGATAATCCTATCTTTTGTGCTATTTTAATAACATAGACAAAACAAAGTTATTATCCATATGGATATATATTCACTCACATTTATGGTTTAATCTAATTAAATAAATCAAAAGTTTATGTAGTGCTCCATTTACAAGCACAAGCAAAGGAATCCCAGATTAAAACTGTAAAAATACATAAGAAAAATTTCTATCACACATGAAAGTCCAAAGGTGGAGTTAGTGCCAGGATTGCTTGATTTGGCAGTGTATTCATGAGGACTTGGGTTCTTTATGTCCCAGTGCACTGCCATTTCATTTCAGTGGTTGCTTCGTTCTGAGGCTGGTGCTGAGAAATTTGAAGTCTTCAATTATATCATGTAGGCAACATCTAGAAGAACAATATTTACTGTGGCTTGCTGTGAAGATTTGAGAAAGTTTTTCAGTTGCTCTGGAGCAGATTTCTCCTCTTTTCTCATTTTCTATATCTAGATTCCATTCTCAGTGAGGATAATGGAAATAACATTTGAGCAATTAAATCTATTCCTGATACTGGAGATAGTGTCACCTTCACCAGGGTGCATGGCTCTGAGGGGAGGACAGATATTTAACAATAGCTGAGTTCCACTGGGAGAAAAGAGGAAAGGATTAATTTGGGGCAGATAAACAGTGTTATCTTTTATATAGGATGAAATCGATAATTTGTAATTTTGGTGCTGGCCAAAATTCCAATGTTGAACTTTTAAAGCATAACTTGATGAATATGTATCAATATCAAAATTTGCAAATGATATTGAAATCAGATTCTACATACATTAAGCTACTTTTTAAAAATAACTGAGTTGAGATATAACTGACATACCATACATTTCACTCATTTTAATATGTCCAATTCAATGGCTGTAGTATATTCAGAGTTTTGAAACCATCAAATCAACTTTAGAACATTTCAGCACCAATAAACTCCCATATCCCTTAGTAATCATCTTCTAATCCTCCTTCTAATCATCACTCAGAGCTGGCAAAATTGTTCTGGATATGTTATACAAATGGACTTATTCAATATGTAACCTTCTTTAACATATTACAGTGTTTTCAACATTCATTCAAGCTGTATCGTGTATTGGTATTTAATTCATTTTTATTTCTGAATAATATTTTATTTTTATGAATGTATCCCATTTCAGATACCCATTCATCAGTTGGTGGATATTTAACCTATGTCCATTTTTTGTCTACTACGAATAACATTGTTATGAACATTCAAATACAAGTCTTCGTATGGACATATGTGTTTAATTCACTTGGATGTATACTTAAGTCTTAAGAGTGAAATCACTAGATCATGTTGTAATTTTATGTAATTTCATGCTTTACCTTTTGAGGAAAGGCCAGGTCATTTTCTGAAGAATTGCCCAATTTTACTTTCTCAACAGCAGTTTGGGAGGATTTCAATATCTTCATATCCTGTCAATACTTGATATTATCTATCTTTCTGATGATAGCCATCCTGTGGTGCTTAAGAAGTCATAAACTCAATGTGGTTTTGATTCACATTTACCTGACGACTAATGATGTTGACCAACTTTTTATGTGCATGTAGAGCATTTGTGATATCTTCTTTGATGAAATGGCTATTAACATCTTTTACTCATTGTAATTGAGTAATTTGTCTCTTATGATTGAATTGTAAAGTTCTTGGTATATTCTAGATACAGTCCATCATAAAATAGATAGGTTTTACAAATGTTTTCTCCTATTATTGTAGCTTTTCTTTTCACTTTCTTGATGTTCTTTGAAGCACAAAGGTTTGAAATTATGATAAAGCCCCATTTATCTAATTTCTTTAGTTGCTGTGCTTTGGTGTCATATGTAAGACACTATTGTAAAATCAAGCAGTACAAAATCGAATCTCTACCATTATGCCAGTACAAAACTTGATTATGGCAGCTTTGTAATATGTTTAGAAATTAGAATGTATGACTTCCAACTTAGTTCTTTTTCAAGATATGTGGCTATTCAGAGTGCCCTCAACTTTGGAGTGCAATGGTGCGATCTCGGCTCACCGCAACCTCCGCCTCCTGGGTTCAGGCAATTCTCCTGCCTCAGCCTCCTGAGTAGCTGGGATTACAGACAAGCGCCACCATGCCCAGCTAATTTTTTGTATTTTTAGTAGAGACGGGGTTTCACCATGCTGACCAGGATGGTTTCGATCTCTTGCCCTCGTGATCCACCCGCCACAGCCTCCCAAAGTGCTGGGATTACAGGCTTGAGCCACCGCGCCCGGCCAACTTTCATATGGATTATTAAATTATCAATTTTGCAAAGATTGAGTCTGTACATCAATTTGGAGAGTATTGCTACCTTAATATTATGTTTTCAATCAATAAAGATGGAATTTACTTCTAGTTTTTATATCTTCTTTAATTTCTGTCTATAATAATCAGTAATAGTGTAAGTTTTATACTTTTTGAGCTAAATTTAAATAGTTTATTTTTTTTCTGTGATTTTAAATGAAAATGTTAAATTTTATTATCTGATTTTTCATTGCAAGCACATAGAAATAGGGTTGCTTTCTGCCTATTGATCTTGTCTTGTGGAACCTTGCTTAACTAGTTTATTAATTGTGAATTTTTTAGCAGAATTCTTGGGACTTTCTTGATACTATGCAATGAATCTGTGATAGAGAAAATTTTACTATTTCCTTTACTACCTGGATGCTTTTTACTTTTTTCTTACCTAACTATCCTGTCCAGAAACTGCAGTAAAATGTTAGATAGAAATAGAGCAAACATCCTTATATTGTACCCAAACTTAAAGAAAAGTATTCAGTTTTTCACCATTAAGTACAATACTATTTGTTGGATTCTGTGTGTGTGTGTGTGCATGCGAGCGCACGTACGTGCACACGCGTGTGGATACAGGGGGTGTGTACTTGTGAATTCCTCTTATTATATTGAGAGAATTCCCTTTATTCGTAATATTTTGAGCATTTTTAGCATGAAGGGGTTTTGAATTTTATCAAATGCTTTTGCTGCACCTGCTGAGATGAACTTGGTTGTTCTATTCTTTGCTGTTGTTGTTAATACTATGAAATGCATAAATTGGTTTTCGTGTTAAACTAACCTTACATTTTTGAGATAAATCCTGATTGGTAATCATATATAATCCTTTTTATATGCTGATGAATTCAGTTAGCTAGAATTATTGATAATTTTTGGTCTATATTCATAAAAGATACTGGTCTGTAGATTTATTTTCCTGAGATGATTTCGTTTAGTTTTTAAATAAAGGTAGAATGAGTTGGAAAGAGTTCCCTTCCCTTTTGTACTTGGTATAAGTTTGTGAAAAATCTATATCAGTTCTTTAAGCATATGGTAGAATCCAACATTGAAATAATCTGTACCTGCGAGTTTATTTCTGGGTGGCTTTTTACTTTCTAGTTCAGCCTCTATTTGTTACAGAGTTTCAGATTTGCTCAGTCTTCTTGAGTCAATGTCAATAGTTTGTGTCTTTCCAAGAATTGACTTTATTTCCTATAAGATATCGAATCTGAAATGGAGTTTATACCACACTGAGTTGGGAATAGGGAGGAATGGAGGAAGGAGGTCATGATTGAGATACCACAAACTTTCACTCTTCTTGCTGAGTTTTTATAGTTTCCTTATATCTTGCTTTCTCTTTTGCTGTATACTTTTAGGAAGTTATCCAGAGATTTTAAATAGTCGGGGTTTTTTTTTTTGTATAATTTTCACTAGTTACACATGCTTCACTGAGTTGCAGGTCTGTGGAAGACCTATGGCTGCCATTCTGGAAGTGGGACTCCCGTTATTCAACTTTGAGCATATGTCATGTCAGTCTCCAAATTTAAAAAGATCTGTCTTAGATTCAATGCTCTTTTAGAGACTAAGTTTCTTTTCTTTGACTACTATTGCTGTTTGTACTCCAATTAGCAGTGTTTACTCAGTCCTACCATTGGCAGTAGTTTTCTCGGTGGTCCACTAGCCTTAAATTGACACAGACAACCCGGAAATCGTTAATCTTTTGCCTGAAGATATCTTGGATCATCCTGCTTTTTCTACACTAAGAATCATCATTTTCTCCTCTTCAAAGTATTTTTGTTTTTACTTGTGACAATGTATTAGTGTACTTAGGCTGTCTTAGCAAAGTACCATGGACTAGGTGTCTTGAACAACTAAAGTTTATTTTCACACAATTCTGGAGGCAATAAGTCCCAGGTCAAAGTTCTAGCTAATTGATTATCTTTCTCATGTAGGCTCTCTTTCTGGCTTGTAGAAGTGCCTTCTTGCTATGTCTTCATGTGACCTTTTCTCAGTGTATGTCCACGGGTAGAGGCAGAGTGAGAGTGAGCTCTCTGGTTTCTCATCTTATAACAATACTAATCCTATTGGGTCGTGACTCCACCCATACAAGCTTATTTAGCCTTAGTTAGTTCTTCAAATGCTCTGTCTCCAAATACAGACAGCCATACTAGGGGTTAGGGTTTCTACATATGAATTTTGGAGGCACTCAATATTTAGCCCATAACAAAATATAAACAGTTTGGGCCATAATTTCTAGTATTTAATATTTATATTTTTTACAAAATAATTATGACAGGCACCTCTAGTCCTGATTTAGCTCTTGGTTTTAGTATAATCCTCATTTTACCATGTATTTTGTTATACTCACCTGAGATCTTCTCCATTCATATCATTATTTTCTAATTGTTTCTTCCAGCATCCCCTCCTTTGAATCTCCTTAATGGCTGTAGAATTTCTAATACAATGTTAGACCACTGGTAGGGAAATGCCATAAAAGACCACCTAATATTTAGAAAAAAACCATTCAGTTGCTTACTATTATTGTCTGTTTTCCATGAAGCCTCATTGATGTGATGTATCTGTTCATTTCTCTGGGTCAATAGGCCAAGTGTTCAGCTTGTTTTTGCACAGTAATAAGCTCGTATTTGTCTCTTAGCCTGAATTTTTCTCCTTTCCCTGTAAAGGAAATGCACCATCACTAAATCTGGAATCATCTGACAATTTATGAACACATCACTAAGAAAGATAGGCAATTTACCTTTTTATTCAACCAAATTTCTTGCTTCGGAAACTAAACTTCTTAGCCAACTATTCCCTCAGATTATGTAGTTCTTACATGAAATAATGCCAATGAATCTTCAAGCATATTTTAGTTCCCAATTCTGAAACAAACATTAAGAAAAAATTATTTTATATGTTGAAATTCCTCATTATTCTATAGTTTAGTGATGGCTTCAGAGAACTCTCATTTTCCAAATCCTTCTCCAAAAAATCATCTTTCACTTGATCAGATGTTTTCTCCCTTCCTTTCCTCCTCACTCTCAAGTGTAAATTCTCTCTATCAAAATTTTCCAGTGACATTATTAGTTCCATGTAACTGAAACAGAATTATGTATAACCCTTATTACCATCTACTATTAAAACAATTATAGTTGTGTCAATGGAGATCTCTGTCTTCCACCCAATTTCAGAATAGAATCGAACAAAGGGGACAAAATATATCTTCTTAATAATAAATATTAAATTTTTTGAACTTATACCTCCAGATTTTTCAAGCTTATCCAAGGGTCCTTGGAGCCCTGAATTGCCATTTTCTCCCTACCACTATTAATTATTTCATTCTTCCTGTCTTCAATAATAAGAGCAACTCTTCAGGAAAATCACCCATACACATATAGACAACAAAGTGAGCATCCCTTTGGAGTTCTCACAAAAAGCATCATGTAAACCTGTGTTAAACTATTAAAGGACACTGGTTTTATTAATTACCTATTATTAAAGGAGAATGTGTTTTAGAACAATAGCTAAACTGTCTCCCTAAAAGGAAATGCAAAGTGATCTTTACAAGCCCTTTATTAAAATTATACTTCAAAGTTGATTTCTAGGGAAGAAATCAAACACTGGAAAAGACTAGGGATTCATTTAAGCCGGAAATAGGTATTCACTTTTAGTTGGTTAAGGGTACAGAGTACAGGTTTCAAATAAAGTTGTTTACCAAAACCTGTAATTTCTTATTTTTGGTTTTAGATCTCTTCTTTTTCAGTTTTGGTAAAGAAGCCAGTTTTTACATAATTTGCAGTCTTTTTTTACACCATAAGTTCATAAATTCAGTTTTCAATCCTCAACATCCAAAAATCAAAAAGTTATTAAGCTGCTTCAAAGACAACATTTGGGGGCAGTAGAGTTCTATCACGTTTTCTCCCCGCTGCCCTCACTTGATATAATTGACTCCAATTCTATTAAAACTGGTAAGTTATGGCATATATGCCTAAAACCTTGTTTTAAGAAGTAATTCTCCTCAAGATCCTGGAGTAACTTAAGAAGAACTTCAGCTCTCAAAATTTTGGATATTTTATTGGTAATGTGACATTTAATCTGGTATCTTTGTGGCTAAGATACAAATGGACATTTTAAGCAAGAGTTACAAAAAGAACAAAATGCCTTATCAATTTTCAAGAACTAAATTTTGAACCTCAGTCAGGAGTCCAGACTCAGTTTTTTTGGGTAACTTTATTTCAGGCAACTTGTTGCTCATCTGTACTTCTGTGTTCTTGCTGGGGACACATTAGTCCACCCTGATAGGCCTCCATAGCTTTAAATCTGGAAAGCTGACTCTGCAGTTTTTGTTCCTCTCCTCTCGGTACTGTATGTATGAATGGTGCTGCAGATGTTACACTCCTCCTCTCCACCTTCTCAGTTCCCACAGCCAGCTTTGACAATTAGGAAATATTTTTGCATCTCAAGTAATATCCTTAATGAAGTCACCAAAGGTTCTTCCACAACTTTCTCTGGAGGTCAATGAATGCTGACTCACTCAGCATTTACATAATTAAAGGGGATCATTCAGGTGGATACTTTCAAAACACCTACAATCTGATTCAAGGTGATCTCTGCTCTTCCTAAAAGACAAAAGTTCCTGGCAACACAGAGCAACAATTTTTATTACCATTATCATCTAGCCATCCAAGGTACTCCGATGTAGATTTTCTAGGAGAGACAGCAAGTAGCCTGAATTAATTCAACCTATAAATGTTGTACTAGACATATTAGTAACATAAAATGAATATATCAAATTTTAATTTTAGAAGCACCTCTCTAAAGACCATATTGAGAATGAGTAGAAGAAAAAGAAGGAAGATAATTAGAAGGTCTTTGCAGGTATATAGATGTGTTAGTTTGTGCACTGCTCCCATAACAGAATATCTGAGACTGAGTAATTTATAATGAACAGAAATGTATTGGCTAACAGATCTGGAGGCTGAGAAGTCTACTATCAAGGCACCGACAGGTTTGGTGATTTTGATTCCAAGATGTTGCCTTGAACATTGTGTCCTTCCAAGGAGAAGAATGATTCATTATCACATATCAAAAGACAGACTGACAAAGAGAGAAAAAAAGGCCCAACTTGCCCTTTTGTAACAGCATTAATCCCATCCATGAGGGTTTGTTTCTATCACCTAACCAACTCCCACCTCCTAACACTGCCATAAAAGAAACCGAATTTCAGCATGAGTTTTGGAGGGGACAAATACTGAAATCACAGAACCAAGTTTAAAAAAAAAATGACAAGAGCCTAGATCAGAGAAATGATGATGTAAGAATACATGATTTAGAAGCATTTTGGAAAATAGAAACAACACAATGAATACATTAATATGACCATTGAGGGAAAGGGACATAAAGTCTATGTAACCATAGTAAGGTGGGTAATGATGCTATTATCTTGGATATATACTGCAGGAGAAGAAATAAATTTGGTAAGAGAACATACACACTTTACTTCAAAGAAGCTGAACTTTATATACCTAATGGGACATTGAAAATAAATGTTAAGAGTTTAGACATACAGAATTAAGAATTGCCATCAGATTAATTGAAGTTCAATCCATGAGAATTTTAAGAATTTCAAAGACAGATTACAGAGAGGATACAAGGGTCAAGTGCAGACCTCTGGGGTAACATCAGCCTTCATAGGCAAGACAGATGAAGGCATATCCACAGAGATATTAGAAAATGAGCTTAAGCAGATTGGAGTCATCAAACAGAAGAAAGGAGAGTTTTTTAAAAAGTGATCAAATGCTATTTAGAAGTCAAGAAAGAAAAAGAGTAAAAGTGATAAATATTGTTGAAAATCAGGACTATGATGCAAGCAGTTTTATTAGATTTGAGGGTGACGACAATAAAAATTGTTTACATAATTAAAGAGCAGAAGTTTATTTTTTATGATCCTTCTTAAATCTGAAGCTTTCAAGGTTTGCTTTTAGACAAGAAATGGCTTTTGAACAATCAAAAAAATTATGAAAATATAAATAATATCAATAAAACTACAAAGAAAACATACTCAAGACAAAAAATGTTTAAGCTGACATGAATTTTTCAGGTATAAAGAGTAAACTAAAGTACTAAAAGGAATCATTCTGAATATTTTGAGAGTGCATCAGGGATCTACATTTGGCTGTTGTAGCCATTATAACCCTCAACTTAACGAAACTTTGCCAGCAAAAGTACTTGATGTATTTAAAATCATAGTCACAGACAATCACCTCTGATTTCTTTTCTTTAGCTATAATTTTAGGAGTGTGAAACATTTCTCAAAGAACATTTTCTTTTATTCATGACACTTTAAAAGGAATTTATTTTCCTGTGAGTATAATTATATGAGCAGATCACTCAAGCCTTTTCTATGAACAAAATTTTGAAGTTGGTATACATAATGTCACCATACTAATGTGCATGATGTTAGAATGATCTTCAAGTCCCTTCACATTGATCATATTTATCAGCTGGATCCTGAAAATGTACTAAAAACTTAAATAAAATAATATATAATTTTAACAAAGAAAAATAGGAATTAATCAAATACATACATTCACTCCATCTTGTGTAAACTTTGACAATTGAGGACAGTCATTAACCTGTATCCTAGAGGAAGAGAAAACATTAATTTGTATCTGTGTTATCGGAAAAGAGGTGTTACAGAGACTAAGAAGGAGGGTGGGGACTCCATGTTTGGGTCCCCTTCCACAAACACTCTTGTGGAAGCTGTTTTTCTCTCTCCTGGATTTCGCCTCTGGAGTCCCCTTCCACACGCTCTCTGGAAGCCTGTCTTCTCCTCCTAAACTCCATCTCTCTCTAATCCCTTCCTTTCAGTGTGGAAGCTGCTTTCCTCTCCTGGATTCCATCTTTCTTGGATTCTCTCACTCAGTGTGAGAGTTGGCTGGTTTTTTCTCTCTCCTTCTCCTGTTTCTCTCTTTAAATAAATCAGTTTCTACCAAAAAGAAGAAAAGAAGGAGGAGGAGGAGGAGGAGGAGGAGGAGGAGGAGGGTGGTGATAGGGAAAGTGAAGAAAGAACGTAGTAATTTAATACCTCTATGAGTATATTTTGAGCTATGCTCTAAGAAAATTATTGACTATGTTAATGGAGGAAAAAGGACACACAGTGAAGATACACCCCAAATGAGGGAATGTTTAATATGTTGGAGAGATGAGAGTATGGGTCACAGGAATCGTATAGCTGGCCACTCCCAAAAGCTCCAGAAGATTTTCTGTCCTCAAGTCAGAGATTGTAAATAAAAAGTCAGGTATTTACATGACTGATTGGATTTGTAGGTATCTTCAGCTTCAGTATAGCATCTCACATTTAAATGTTGTCTCCAAATTTTATTTTTCCTTAAACTAATTTCATATGCCTTATTAATTACTGCTTGATGGTAGGTGCCTACAGTATTTCAGTTATGGAGCGCCTCTCAGCACACATCAATCAAAACAAGGAAGTTCAAAAGAGAGATCTAGGCACAAACGGCAGCAGATTTTTGCAAGGAAATCATTAGACATGAAGCTCTTATAATCTTTGGTCTGTTTATACTATGGACAAAAATTCAGGACACAGTGAGACAGATGAATAGGAGAAGTAAACACAAGAATTATATAACAAAAACATAAAGTGTGTGGATAGAAAAGGGAGTTTGGTGTCTGTGCACCTGAGCTGAAATCCATGCTCTAGCTGTAGTTTCTGTGGCTTTGGAGGAGGCAATCCTCTCCGCAATTTAGACTTCTTCGCATGGCCTGTTTACCGGGAGACCCTATCTCCCTTCCTGATTCCTTCCTTTGCTTTATAGCTACTCCTTCTAATCCTTTATCTTCTCCAATGAGGCCTGCCTAAATCTCAAATCATAATAAATTTCATTTTATTATATTCCGACAACACGAACTTTCTGTTTTAACCTAATGATGCTTTAATCATGTCCTTTCTTTCTTTCTTTTCTTTCTTTCTTTTTCTTTCTATCTTTCCTTTCTTTCTTTCTCTTTCTTTCTTTCTTTCTTTCTTTCTTTCTTTCTTTCTTTCTTTCTTTCTTTCTTTTTTCTCCTTCCTTCCTTCCTTCTTTCCTTCTTTCTTTTTTTTTTTTTTTTGAGACAGAGTTTCACTCCTGTTACCCAGGCTGGAGTGCAACGGCGCAATACTGGCTCACCGCAACCTCTGCCTCCTGGGTTCAAGCAATTCTCCTGCCTCAGCCTCCCGAGTACCTGGGACTACAGGCGTGCGCCACTAAGCCCAATTTTTTTTATTTTTAGTAGGTACGGGGTTTCACCATGTTGACCAAAATGGTCTCAATCTCTTGACCTTTCCTTTTTTTTTTTTTTGAGACGGAGTTTCGCTCTTGTTACCCAGGCTGGAGTGCAATGGTGCGATCTTGGCTCACTGCAACCTCTGCCTCCTAGGTTCAAGAAATTCTCCTGCCTCAGCCTCTTGAGTAACTGGGATTACAGGCACCCACCACCACCATGTCCAGCTAATTTTTGTATTTTTAGTAGAGATGGCATTTTACCATGTTGACCAGGCTGGTCTCAAACTTCTGGCCTCAGGTGTTCCCCTTGCCTGGGCCTCCTAAAGTGCTGGGATTACAGGTGTCAGCTGCCACATTCGGGCCCTATTTATTTGTTAAGGAACATCAGAGGAAACAATTATTTTTGCACCAGGATAGGGGAATGATTACAATATCTAAGACTACTTTTTATCTTGCAATAATCTGTTTAAAGTTAACGTGAAAGTTGAAGCACATAGTAGGATGTCTTAAGGAATACTTAAATGCTAACATTTGAATCTTCAAGTATGTGGATTATTTAAACATTTGTTGAGTATTGAGTGACTTTTGTTTAGTTCTAGTTAGGAAATAAAAAGTGTTGAAAAATAAGTTACTGGAAAATCAATTTTAAATCAGAAACATCCCTTGTTGAGTCAAGCCTCTGGCTTCTTAAAATGTGACATTGTCATGTTAAACTATTGCCTGCTGTCTGTCATAATCAAATGCTTGAATTGGATGTTAAACCTCCTACCTTTCTGTAAGAGTTAGATTTTTAGACATTTATGTTGAACTGTATAGTAAGTGGTGTTTGTGCGCCATGTCAGATGTGTGGATGAAAGTAACAAGAGGAGAAATCTAACAGAGTCATTAAGGACTATTTCACACTTCACACTTTGACTTTTTGATCCAAAATCATCTTACATGAGATGAAAGTTGGGGAAACAAAAACTAGGCATCAGTGGACTTTTCCCCCCAAATTTAGTTCAGCGGTGAAAAAAGAAATGACTAGAAAATATTCTGCTACTGTGTTTTGCTAAATTACTAGGGCATAACCTATGAAAGTGAACTTGTTGTACAGTGTCTGGAAACTTGGCTTCTGACAATTGATGACACAAGTGAACTAAGAAAGCAGATAATAAGGTGATGTTTTGTGGCTGGGTTACTTACTGCCACATAATGATCCCTCACTGACAATTCTCACTGGTAGAGTACAGAGAGTTCTTAGTACCAGATAGATGTTCAATTGTTAAAATTTTCACTTTTAATCAATTGGTATAGTATACTGCTGGAAGGCAATATGTTCGTTGGTGCAAAGTATACCGTATTTGAGAAATATGCGGAACATAAGAACTATTAGGACAGTGGATTTGGGTAGCTATTTTTAAGTACTTTTGATGCTCTGGACAAAGAAAAAATGCTGAGAGCAATTAATTGGCAAGTAAATTTAAGTTCAAAATCAAGAGAATTGCCTTGGTTGCATGTAGACAGATTCTTATCCCTACCAATGGAGAAGAGAGAAAACCGAGGTCCTGAGCCTAGAATAAACTATTAGATTGGCTGAGCTCCCAAGGAGGTAAGTCTCATATGGCAGGTAAGTCTGGTATGCTAAAGTCAGGCTCCTGGTTGGGAATGAATGAGAACTTGACCTATGAAAGGAAAAATTTGGGTAAATGCACTGAAAAGACTTGAAAGTTTATATTCTTCAGGACCTTCTAAGCCTGCACAAAAGGACTAATAATGCTTATTAAATGCCATCTCTACATTTTGGTCAAGTGGGATGCAGAGACCTCTCCCTAAAACAACATGCAAGTCCATCAGAATAGACCTCGATTCTATTCCTTGCCTGAACCCCAATACATGGACTTAAGTTACAACCTGTTCTATCTAAATATAAGGAGAGTCTGATAAGAAATGAAAGAAACTATAACCCAGAAAGTTAGCATGGTTCACCTAGTGCATAGGAGCAGAAGCTGGAAGAGAATGTATGGGATATATTTTCAAGTATACTTGATCAAGGGGTCATGAATAGGAGGCTGGATAAATTAGGGGTTATCAATTTGTAAGTATCTTCTAGAATACAAGATTTACTTTTCTGATATAAACCTAGAAGATCATGTAAACATGCTACTAGGATGACTTTAACAGCCTGAGGAAAAAAAATGGCCTGGTAACTCACAACCTTTCTGGTTCAAGTATTAGTTTGGCAGGTTATCTTACAGGTTACCTTGGATTTTCTACATCTATGTTGCCTGCGAAAAGAAAAAAATTATCTTTTGATAGTCAATATATATTGTGTGATCCACCAAGTTCATCACCATCTACTCAAGACTACATTTTCTTCATTGTCACTCTAAATTGTTTATCTTGTCCCTTTCCTTTAAGTTGGGGATTTCTTTGTACCCTTATTTTTCTGTCTCATCTACTGCCTACCTTAGCTTTATTTTTTCAGCTTCTCTTATCAAAGCCTACATCATATCATGTGGCTTGGAACACTTCCCCTCCTGCATGGAAGTTAGTCCTTCAAGCCTTCTGAGTGTTCAATTACTCTTTCTGAAATGCATATTTTTCCTTGGATTTAAGTATATTTAACTCTCTGTACTTTGAAACAAAAATAAAAGACTTAAAAAAATGTTTCTACTATCCTCTTATCCCTCAAGCAACTACCTCATTTTATTTCTTTTTAAGTGAAACTTCTAAAAAATATCCAAAGTGTTGGCTTTACTTCTCCACTTCTCCCTCAGTCTAAAACTACTATAATGCTAATTTCAAACCCTGTCACTCACCAAGATGGTTCACTCCAGGTCAGCAATAAACCTTCATGTAACTAAATTCAATGGGTATGCTTTATTCCTAATCTTGATACTGTCTCAAATATGAAACTCTCTGTTCCTTGGTTTATATATCAAAGTCATCTCCCACTTTTTCTCTTCCCTGTTTAATCATTTGTGCTCTGGTTACAGGTGTAGTTTTCTCTATCCAAGCATAAAATAGTTGAGTTTCTCAGTATACATCCTGCGTTCTGCCCTTTGCTCATACTGTGGTATCCCTGGCAAATGTTCATATATAAATGGAAATTACCACTTATCTAAAGATATCGAGATTTTTTATTCCCCACATCTATCTATTTGCTGAGCTTGAGGCTTATATTTAATTATCTACTTGAATTCTTCTTCTAGATCTTTAAAAGACAACTAAAATTTGACATATCAAAACTGTTCTTTTACTCCACTTACATGACTAGGTTTTTTTCATTGCTTTCTGTAGAAATCAATGGTAGTATCACTCATCTAAAGATGCATATAAGTTATGCAAAGACAGACATCATTCTAGACTCCTGCTTCAACCATAATCACTGTGCTATATGCAACACTTTGGTAGATTAAATAATGGATCAAATTCTAGATTCCCCTGTAATACGATTGTATATCCACACCATTTCCTATGTTAGTGTTTTGTTCATACAAGCCAACACCCTGTATGTAGTTTAGCTTGCCCTTTTGAACTTTGATGAACCACCTTAAAAACAGCAGCACACTCTATCCTAAGCCTCATGTCTGAAACAGCAGCACACTCTATCCTAAGCCTCGGAATGAAGGCACATAGAGCAACCCTGAACCCAATCAGTAGCAGCCTAGAGTCCAGTAAAGTTCAGGCAAGTCCAGTCTAAACCACACAAATAAATGACAGATGATTTCTAGACCTATGAGCATGAAAATACGTATTTGTTGTTGTAAGCCAGAAGGATTTTCAAATTTTTTGATATGCCACAGAATTTGATGATTAAAATAACCAGTACTATATATTTCACTTCTTACATATCTCTTGAATTGATTTACTTTTCTTCATCTCTTCCTTCCATCCTAGTCAAAGCTACTTTTCCTAAGTACTACAATGATTGCCTAATGACTACCTTAATCTATTCTTTTCTCTTTATATCTCATCTCATCATAACTTCTAGAGTTATCCTTTAGATGTACGATTTTGATCAAAATACTTTTATTTGCCTCCAGTAATCCTTGATACTTACATTCTGTAATTGCCATTCTTTGCTTTCAATAAAAGAGACAAAACTTCAAAAGTCTTTTATAATTAGGCTTGTCTCATTCATTGATGCTCCCTGATACCCTCTGCTTCAATTTAGCTGTCTGTTTCCCTCACCTTGTGATATGTGCCTGGCACTAGAACTATACCCACATTTCTTCCAACTGGCACACACATCCAGTTTCTGCTTTTGTAGTTAACTCTCTGCTGCTCTTCAGCTCTCAGGTATACCATCCCTTTCTTTAACAATCCTTCACTTACTTTTTGACTTGTCAAATCTCTATCACACCTACTCATGACACTGGTTTTTCTCCCACTGCCCCTAGAAGAAGTCTGCCAAAGCTTCCTGCTACAAACTTTTACATTGATGGAGCACTCAGCCACATCTCATTCATTTGGAACTGAGACAACATATTTTTGAAATTGTTACTTGGTTTGCAGGAGTATGGATTTGCTACATCTGATCTTGCATATATGCAATCAAAAATTTTTCCACTTTGAAAATCAGCCAATTTTGTTTTATTGTTGCCATTGATTGCATCACTCAGTGTTACTCATTTTTGAAAGAATATTTTTCACATCTCTGAAAATATGGCCTAGAGTAGAATGCTAAAACTTAAAGTCTAGTTCATTTTATTTTATTTTCATACCTGTTGAGTCTAAATAAGCTCTATTTCCAACATGAGAAATATGATGACTATATTTTTGACATATTTGAGGCTTTATTCATATTTGACTTTATTCATAAGAAAAATTGAAAAAGAAATTGAGAACAAAATTTGTGGAAAAGTGCTATATAATAGAAATACCGAGGATATATATAGACAATATTTTTTAAAATAAATCTTATTTTATTTTTATACTCTGTAATTTTTTTTCTTTTGTCTTTCACCTGTAAGACTAATGGGTTTAATTCTGTAGGAGGAAGGTTGATATATGCTAGGACAAAAATGTAACCATTTAACCTCAACTGCCATTTAAAATCTTATTTTTTTTAAGTTTCAAGTAGAAAATAAACATCCTTTTTTGAAATTAGGTTTTAAAATTATTTGAACATGAGTGAATCTTCTCACTCTTGCAGAGCTGAAAAATCACTGTCTTTACAAACTTTAGGGTGTAGAAAAATCAATGTTATGAGATGTCCCATTCAACCCAAAACATACAGGAGGAAGTCCATATTTTTTTTTCTATTCCCATAGAGTAGAAAATAAAGAAAAAAAAAACAGCTGAGACAACAGAAACAGGGCAGGTATATGCCAACGTATTTGAGACAAAGTCTAGCACAAGAGATGGAAACATTGTAGGGAAAGCTGAAAGGAAGGAGACTTTGGAACACTGAGAAGGGTATCATTGCTCAAGGGAGCCGCGTATGTGCACAATAATGGTGAGCGGTCTCAAGAGAGCAAGAGCAGAGGATGGAAAGTTGGTTTAAGGTATGACTGTTTGGTGTTTAAGAGATCCAGACATCTCTTTGCACTCTGGTCAGAAGAGAGAGAGAGAAAGAGAGAGGAGAGAGAGAAAGAGAAAGAGAGAGGTGAAGAGGGCCAGAAAACAGAGTTGTAGTATACACCCACGTACAAACTAAAACCAAACTTACAAGTGGAGCACTTGTATTTTTACCAATGGGCTTGATGAATAATTTGAGTAGTTCACATTCTAATGGTAATTAGACTTTTAGTTCCCGTTTGGCAAGTTTCCTTTTTCACAATAACCAAACAAAAATCAACAACTCTCCTTAACCCGACTAGGGAATTGAGGTCTGGGGCAAATTACCACCACCAAAACTAGAGAATACAGAGAAACACAGTTTAACTCAAGCAGAAGCAACTGCTGGAGCCAACAACTGGTAGAAACACTTAAAAGGTAATTACTAAGTGCTGAAGACTGAGCCCTGGCTAGTTAGAAAAACTTTTAGGGACTCTGGGTTAGGGAGGCCCCACATTTTTGCGAATTTTCCTTCCAAGAAAGTCGCCAGTTTCTCAGGTCGACAATGAGAGAAAAATCCCCTCCAGCTTCTGAGTAAAGGAAAAGTAACCTTTTAAAATATAGCCAGCTCATTCTGTTCTCCTTAAAAATAGAGATTGTCATCCAAAGAGAGCATTTTACCAGGGTTGACCTGAAAAAAGAGAAATACCCTAATCATCAACATGGATCAAGGAAAAAATCGACTTCAGCTGTATCGTTAAGCCTTTCCCAACTAAGAGTTGACAGTGGGGAAGGAGGAACTGACAAGCACTTGTGAAGATCAGAGCCCAAAAGACAAAGTCTTAATAGACTAAGGTTTAGTCATTGAATTATAATTTTTCACCTCTCTTCCAGCTTACCACCACATCAATAGGGCTTTTTTATAATAACAAAATTACAGCTGAAATAACTGCGAAGTTTGTTTCTGTTTAACAATGAATCTCTAAGGAAACTAAAGATCACACAAAAGGCAGAAACAAGGACACTAGAAAAAAATTAGTCTCTGATGACTACAGCTACGGAAAACACTAAACACAGTAAACACGGCCTAATACCTCTCCAGATAAACATAAAACCGCACACTAAGGACCTATTTAACCTCAGTTTCTATTTTTTACCTGCTACATCATGTCCAGCTTTCAATGAAAATGACAAGACATAAAGAAGCAGAAATACAGTCTGTGAAAAAAAAGCAAGCAACAGAACTGGATACATGGATGTCAGAGATCGAAATTATCAGATGAGGAATTGTAAATATCTGTGATTAAAATGCAAAGGGCTCTAATGAAAAAAGTGGACAACATGTGAAAGAAGATGTGTAATGGATGCAGAAAGAGGAAAATTCTAAGAAAGAGTCAAAGAGAAAGCTAGGATTTTTTTTTTAAAGCTGTAATAAAAATAATGAATGCCTTTGGTGGTTTTATAAGTAGACTGGGTGGAGCCAAGTAGGGATGAGTGAGTATGAAGATATGTCAGTAGTAATTTCCCAACTCAAAAACAAAGAAGAAAAATTATTTTTTTTAACTCCTTTAATAAAGAACTGTGGGAAACAATATGTAAAATGTAAGCATAATTAGAATTAAAAGGAGAAACAAGAGAAAATGCATTTCAAGTTATAATGGCTGAGAATTTCCTAAAATATGTCATACAACAAACCACATAGAGAGGACCTTTAAAAACCAAAAGCAGGATAAAATCATTAAAAAAATTCTGCATCTAGGTATATAATATTCAAAATATATGAAATCAAAGACAAATAAAATGTTGAAAGAAGGCAACCAAAAAAAACACCTTCCCTACAGTGGAAGAAGGGTAAGCATTATAATGAATTTCTCCTTAGAAACTAGGCAAGCAAGAAAAGAATGGAATGAAATATTCACCATTAACCTAGAGTTTTCTATCTAGTGAAATTATCCTTAAAAGTGAAAGAAAAATAAACACTTCTCAGAAAAAGAAAACTCGAGGGAATTTGCTTTCAGCAGAACTGCGTTGCAAGAAAGATTAAAGGAGATTCCCCCAAGAAAAGAAAAATGATATGGGTAGAAACTCCTGTCTACATAAAGAAATGAAGAGTGTTAAAGAAGAAATATGTGAAAGTAAAATACATTGTTTCTTATTCATTTATGCAATGGATGAATTTGTTCAAAATAATATTAGCAATAATGTATTTGTCTTTTGTAACATCAATAAGAAACAGAAGAAAGAAATTAGAAATATTTTCACTGCCTTCTTTCAGCATTTGTTTGTATTTGATTTTCTACAGTTTGAATATGACATGCCTACTCAGAGTGTTTTTAAATTTATCCTTCCAACAAATGTTTATAGCAGCTTTACTCATAATTGCCAAAAACTAAAAATAACCAAATGACCATCAATGACTGAGTGAATAAACAACCTGTGGCATATCCATCCAAAAAAAAAATATTCAACATTATAAAGAAATAAGCCATTAAGTCACATAAGACATGGAAGAAACTTAAATGCATCTCGCTAACTCAAAGAAGTCAGTTTCAACATGCTTAATTCTATGTGATTCCAAATACATAACAATCTGGAAAGGAAAACTGGAGAGAATCAAACTAAAGGTCAGTTATTACCAGGGTTTTGTGGGAAAAAAAGAATGACAGGCAGGTGGAATACATGAAATATTTAGGATAATGCAATTATCCTGTATACGATAACAGTGGATACATGACATTATGTATTTGTCAACATAACATCCATAGAATTTACTGCACGAAGGCAAATATAAATGCATACTCTGTAATTTAGTTAATAATAATGTAACAGTATTGATTCTTCTATTGTAACAAATGAAATACACTATTGCACTATTATTATATCACCTTTTAAAAGTGATATAAAAGTGAGGCAAACTGTAGGCATGAAATAGGTATGTAGAAACCTTGTACTTTCTTTTCTATTTTCTGTAATCTGAAAACTGTCCTAAAATTATTTTTTTTAAGTAATAAAAGTTGGGTGTCACCAGTAAAGATGGCATAAATGAGACAATTATTATGGATATGTAACTTGTGTAAAATTGTGATTCCGGATGAAATGGTAGGTTGGGACAAGTCAATGCGCCTACTGGAAAAGAAAAGAAAAATAGATTATAAAAGTAACGTTTGCATTGCAACCAAAATGCTTTGGAAACAAGACTAAAATGAAGTAAACACATGAGTATCATTAGATTCATATAACAATTTAGGCCCTTTAGTCAGTGTTCTATTTTTTTAAATAGTTTCCTCTGATATAATATGCAAAGACATCTATAGCCACCATCTACCATCAAAGTCTTATAAGGAACCCATTGAAATGTGCAGACTGAAATTTCAGTGTTTAATGTATATGGCTCTAATTGTTTCAAGCCTTTAGAACTATTCCACTCTATGAGCTTCTTTTTTTTAATTTTATTTCTTACAATGAATCTAAATGAATAATTAAGCTGTTTCATTCTGCCTATCACATGGCTGGTGTCACTTTAAAAGTGGCAGCAGGGGTTTTCACAAGGGAGTGCCCCAAACCATGCCTAGATGAAGCCCATTGAGATTCCAAAGAAAGGCCCTAAATGCCAGGGTGATCAGTTCAAAGCCTTTGTTAGGGAATCTTACCATGGACAGCAAGAGAAAAGGGGTGCTCTACCTAGCTATGTCCATGGTGAGGGCGTCAGGGTACGAAGTTTATATGAAGGTTTAAGAAGTTTGGCTGAGTCTGGGATGATGTTTGTGCAACAACCTAGATACATTTATCACCGTCTGGGAATGAATTGTCAAGGCTCTTTTTTGGATTCAAGCTTTCAGGAAAAACCTGTAGCTCACTGGGTCACAGAGTGATGAAAGCACTCTGTGATTTTCAGTCAAGACAACACAGAAAGAAGGTACAAGAACTGGAGACCCTATGTATAGGATTAAAACAGTCAACCAAATCTCCATAAATAATGCATAATCATCTTTATTAATCTATAGGGACTGGAGGGAACTTTCATTCCAAAGGGAATCTAGTGATATTAGACCTGGTTTGGGCAGTCTCTGAATGTAAATGCCAGGCTCTGTTTCTCTATTAGATAGACATTTTTTTTTAAGACAGGTTCTCACTCTTCTGCCAAGGCTGGAGTGCAGTGGCATGATCACGGCTCACTGCAGCCTTCACCTCCCAGGTTCAAGCGATCCTCACACCTCAGCCTCCCAAGTAGCTGGGACAACAGCACATGCCATCCCTCCCAGCTAACTTTTGTATTTTTGGTAAAGATGGAGTTTCACCATGTTGCCCAGGCTGATTTCAATCTCCTGAGCTCAGGCAATCTGCCAGTTTCAGCCTCCCAAAATGCTGGGATTACAGGATAAGCCAAAACCTGGACAGATTTCTTCTTGTTTAGTGTATCATCACCCAATCAAATCAGTTAACAAAACATTTTTTGGTCAAATTTAGGGCTTCAGTTGTATTGAAATGCCCATCATTTACTTTTACTTTGTTATTTACAAAAATAATCATGAAGGTGCTTCACATTTTTTCTGTCAATAACCAGGTTTTTGAATTTACAAATCCAGATCCTGTTTATATTTGGATTACAGTTTAAAGCTAATCAGAAATGAAGCTTTAGAAATCATTACTTTGAATACAGACTAAAAATATTCTGTAATAAATCCTGTTTGTTTTCCAGTAAAATGTGATTTTTACAGTACTTAGAAAAAATCTGCCTGTGAATAGGACAGCAAGATATCTATAAGATTTGCAGTATCTTTGCTTAAACACCTCCTTTTGGTTTCGTTTACTACCAATATCTGCTACTGTAGAAAATTCAGGTTTCAAGTGAGAATCATAGTCCAGGAATCCAGAGGTGCTAGCTTCTCATGGAAAGTGAGAATCCACTGGCTTCCTTCCCTCTCCCACACAAAAAACATTTATTCATTTTCAAAAATATTTTTATGAAAGAAAATGGACAAATGGATGATAAAAGAAACTAAAAGAAATTTAATTGGAGCATGGAATTCATTAAGCGAAATAGATTTAAAATTTAAAAAGAAAGATCCCACGTATGCTTCTTGGTGTCAGTGTAATTTTTAACAAGGCTAATGGTAAATCTCTAGGCCGTTTTAACACCCTAGGTTGCAAAATCTTAGCCAATGAATTTGCTTATTTTGATTTTTAGTTTGATTCATTTGCTCTACTTGTCCAAAGGACTGAGTATCATAGGAATCTGCAAATATTTACATAATATTTACAACAGAAATGAAATGACGTCTGTTGTCTTATTCCACGTGCTGTGGCACCCTAAAAGCGAGAATTACATGTATTCTATCACTGTCTGATTATCAGCTTATAAAGAGGGAAAGATTTCAGAAGACCATCCAAACATCATACAAACAGAACTTAAGAAAAGCTCTTACTTTTTGTGAGGATTAGTTCTATGAAATCCAACTGATACCAGATTACCAGTAAAGTTGGTCAGGAAAAAGTTTCTGCATTTATTTTGGGAATAACCTGTAAGAATTCTGTAAACACATAACACATTTCTTAAATGTTTCCAATAAATTTATCTTTTTGTTAGGCTTAGTGATCGTCTGCTACCTTTAAAATTCTCCTATAGTCAGATAATTTTGTTGGTGACACAACAATACTAACCAAGCTAATTAGAAACTATGGTAGAGAAATTTTTTTGTTTAGTAAATTCCATAGTCCGGATAAATATCGTTTAGCTTCGTTTATCGTCCATTTGTCCACTTCTTTTGTAAAAAATATTTTTGTAAATGAATAAATGTTTTTATTTTATTAAAATATGAACTTCCAAGCTTGGGATTTGCCAAGTTTATCAGCTTTTGCAATTCTGTAGCAAAATTATTGACATTAGAAATTTCATCCTGTAGTGCATGAGCTATATAATGACCTACTGATTTCCAAGCAGGCGATTGTAAAGCCTCTAAGAAATAACCTACCAATTTTTCAAGAGATATTCTAGTTCTCACTGAAGTAAAAAAGAAATTCCCTTTAAAAAAATCCTCTATTGCTTGTATTGACACCAAGCATATATTCATTATTAGAATATATATTTACTTTAAGTCCAGATTTTAAAAATTATAGTTCTACTAACTGCTATTAACTCATCTGCTTGTGCAGACTTAATTACAGACAAAACGTAACTTTTTAGGTTTTCTAAGTCACAATTAGGAAGCCTTAGCTAGGCCATGTTATTTTTCCTGAGTGTGTTATCATTAATAACTATTATCAAATAGGCAATATGAATATAAGTATCAAATAAATCAGATTGGGTTTTTCAAAATTTGTAACCTGAGGGAGAGGCTATAGCCTATTTCAATTGTTCAAAAGCCTCTTCAAATTCTTGAGACCAAACCAGAGGATCTGGAGGATTATCGTTCAGTTGCTCCATAGTAGGTTTTACCACTCTGCAAAAGCTAACATTTACTGTCTACAATATTACACAAGTCCCATAAAGTGCCTAAGTTTTTTGTTTGTTTGTTTGTTTTTGTAGTAGGACATTTTACTTGCAAAATGACCTGATTCTTGGACCTAATACTCTGTGGCCTATAGCTGATAACTGATTTCTCAAAGATTTTACTTCAGTTTGGTAATACTGCAATATGTCTAGTGGGGTTTTGTACCTCTTTGAAGCAAAGAATTGTAACAAAGCCAGAATGATCAATTTTGTATTACTCTCTACTTTCTGAAGCTACCAAAATCATCCACATTTTGAATAATTGTAGATCCTTCTGGTGGGCAAATTTTTTTTTATTTTATTGTATTTTATATTTTGTGAATGACTAGAGAAAGTAATAGAAGAATCCTCAAACACTTCTGGTCTTTTTTTTTTTTAACCACAAATACTGGATTCTTTCATAAACAAATGCAAACAATAATTTAGACTCACCCACTATAGGAACAAAAATAAAGAAGGAAGGAACCAAGGAAAGAAAGAAGGAAGGACAATATATTGCAGAACACATCTATTACAGAAAAATACTTTGCAGATGATGGTAATGAAGTCCTAAGTCAGGATGGTTTAAGGGTTAGGAATTACAAAGATTAGTGGGTAGAATCTTGTCCAAATGTATGCAGTGGTCAGCCATCTTCATTAAATTAACCTTTCTATCTTTTTTAGAAGTATGGAGTTATTACTGGGTGAGTGCTTCTTTTAAATATCATTTCTTCTTTAATTTTTTATAACTGGTTTTATTATTTTTTTGATTAAGCTCTTGACAAAGGATATTGTTTTGCACAGGGCCATAGCTTATGCTTTTGGAAAACTATTTTTTATTGGTTCCATATTTCATGTAATAGCAGTATCACTATTTCCTAGGGCCCAAGGTGATGCAATGATTTGTTTTAGATCGGTATGCTTTCCTATCATAGTGTGAGACTACTGTTCTCTGCCATACCTTTTTGCTTTCAGAAGGCACATAGCAACCAAATCTGAGCCATTTTCCCCAGTGGGTTTCTTCCATAGACACTCCATCTGTAGTAAAGAATCTGACAGCTTTATGTTACTCAACAAGTTTCTCTCCAATAGATTTACTGAAGGATCAAGGGAAAGTAAAAACACATGTCACTTAATAAAAGAGCCTATCTAGATGAGAACTAGGGAGGAAGAAAAAGTATTAAGCTGACCCAAAATGCCAACCATTTGTGTTAATCTATTACCACCAAATAGAAAATGAGAAATTTCCAAGGAAATTACAGAGTATCTATCTATCTGAAAAGGCAAAGTTAGATTATACTGAGGGAAAGTATTGACATATATGGTTCACCAGTTTCTCTTCTACCTCCAATATTTTTCCAATTTTGAGCCATATGCCAGTATTCCCTACTTTAGACTCTTGACTCTGCAATTCCTACCACCTTTTCTTTTTTCTTTCTTTTTTTTTTGAGACGGAATTTCGCTCCTGTTACCCAGGCTGGAGTGCAATGGTGTGATCTCAGCTCACTGCAACCTCCACCTACTGGGTTCAGGCAATTCTCCTGCCTCAGCCTCCCAAGTAGCTGGGATCACAGGCATGCGCCACCATGCCCAGCCAATTTTTTGTATTTTTAGTAGAGATGGGGTTTCACCATGCTGACCAGGATTGTCTTGGTCTCTCAACCTTGCGATCCACCCGCCTCAGCCTCCCAAAGTGCTGGGACTACAGGTGTGAGCCAACGTGCCTGGCCCCACCTTTTCTTTAACTTGGGTTTGGATAGCCCTAATGTAGACCAAGGAGAAATGAGATGAAGTTGCTAAAAGTATTATTTTGATCTGCCTCTGGGTTCATACCAATGAATTTTGAGAAAATCTCCACAAACTACTTATGGAAATCAATGAAGGACTCACCTGTCTTCTAGGTACATGGCTGCAACCTCTCCCAGCCCATCTTTGCCAGGAAGGGTTTAAGTAAGGCTTCTGGCCACTGCTCTTGAAGTGTCACTAACACCCTTAGTTCTTCCACAGTTGTGGGGATAGTGGGTAGCTGGTTTTCCTTAGCCACCAGATTTCTTGATGTGGTGATCTTCTAGACTCCATCACGTTAGCTTGCTGGGATGTGAATGAAAAGGACTGGGTTTCCTCAAATTAAAAAAAAAAGTAAAATGCATGGCATTTGGTTTCCCTTCCTGTGGTGACATTCATCAGTTTAACACCTAGTCAGCTTGGCTTCTTCTAAGTAAGCAGTGCAGCTACTCTCCTTCTTGTTTTCAAACAAGGTCACAGCCTCTATGCACATTCTTCATCATTCCTTCGGTATCTTTATCTTATCTGCTCTCCTAGCTACATGATGTGCGGTTATTAAGGGACTCCTGAATGGACTCTGGGCTAAGGCATGAAGTGGCTCAGGAGTAGGCCACAAGGCACACAAAACCATGTCCTCAAACACAGCAGGTAATTCATTTCAGTAAAAGTGGCTGTGCCCTCATCTCTCTTTACAGAGAAATCTCCCAAAGAGGGGAACAATCCATCACTTTCCTCTTCCTGGGAGTTAGCTTGAGACAGTGGCAGTGGCTAGAATGGGAGGCGATAGGGGTGAGGGGAGAGAAGCAGAAGCAGAGGGAGCAAGGACACCCCAAAAAAGAAGCAGGAGGTTTCTGTAAAAGGGAAAGTAATCTTTAGTTCTCCAATTTCCTCTCCAATTTTTTCAATCTTTTCTTCTGGGATTCTGAATCAGTTTTTTTTTTCCTTAGAATTCAATTCATTGCATAAACTCCAGTAATTCATTTGCTTGGGAGGCCTATCTAAGAGTCCCAGTAAATATGTTAATGTATCCACATAAAAAGAACTGACTTGTGTGTGGCCACAGACCTTCAGATGTCCTTTTGTTTAGGGTCTTTCAGACATCATTGTCAGAATTGTTGGGGAAATGTAATTAAAACCAAAATTTCTTCCTAACCCAGAAAACTTTACTACAAAGTTAGGAAAATAAAAAACAATGTTATTATTAAATAAGCACTAATCCAGAACATACTGTGCATTGTGACCAATTTCCTAAACGACTACAAAGATATAAATGATTTTCACCCTATTCTACAGTGAAACAGATACAGCCCATTATATACATGTTTTCCATGTAAGCAATACTGAGTACTTGCTCTAAGAAAACAGGATGTGGAAAGTCTCTTCTATTTCAACAGGGAGAATTGTTTCTGATTTTTAACTTGTATTTCCCCTTATATGTCTCACCAAAACTTCCATGCTTTTCTCTTTTTTGCCTTTTATTCTTATTGAATTTACTCTTATTGAAATGTTCTCATGCATCTATCTGTAGTACCTGAATTAATCAATACTTCAACTTTTTCCAGAACAATAAAGGAGCTAAAACACTTCCTCCTTGTGACATGTGTTTTAATACTTTTTATTTCAATATTTTAGCAACATATATAAGACTGCATTATAGCTTGTATACATTCAGTGGTAAAATGTAAACACATGATAACTTTTATTTCTCTGATATTTTAATACCTTTTTTTTCCATATTACTGAAGTGTGTTCTTTAAAATAACTTCATGAGGATACTTACGTAGTTATCTCTAATTTTGTTCATCCAAAATATTTTTGATTTTTCTCTTTTTTAAGATTATTTTTGCTGAGTTCCTGCTTATTTATTGATATTGTATAGAATTTTGAGGATATTTTACTTTATTTTAGATAATATTGTTTTATAATCTACTGTTGTTCCTTGTATATCAGCTATCTTTCCCTCTGTCTGCTGTTAAGATTTTTTTTCTAAAATCTCTCCTACATTTTGATGAAAAAATAACTGTAACTGGATTTATTTTGAATTATAAGCTTTGAGTACTATGTGTTTTCTTTATCTGTTGATTCATGCCTACCATCACCTTGTAAGCAAAGCTGTGGTTGCTATTCTGTCCCTTTAACTGACTCTTTAAACATTATGAATTGTCTCCTTTATCTCTATAGTAGAGTCTGCTATGCCTGATACTATTAAGACCACACAGTTTCATTTGGTTGATGTTTGCGTAATGTTATAGATGGAATTTGACTATGCTTCATAATACCCACAATGATCTTTGCCCCATAGTGTCCAGTATATGTCTATGTTACATTAAGTGACAAAAGGGACTTTGTAGAGTAAGCTGTTTAAAAGTTTTCTTTAGATACAGATAAGGAAGGAAGTCATGCTGAAAAGATACAAATACATGGCACTGTACGCTAATTTATTCTGTCTTCTGGGAATATAGCAGACAGTTGGCTTAGCAGCTCTGAATGGCGGGCTCAACAGAAGAACAAGCTGATGGACGTCATTGGGCTCCGAGGCTCCATTCTAATAAAAGTACTTCTTCAACCAGAAGACTTCCCTTGATCCATAGTCTCTTAGATGTTCTGTGCTTGCCATGAGTGTTGGACTTCGGTCTTCTGGAAAGATGGCCACGGTGCCGAAACACATCTATGCCTGGCCTCACCTGTGGGTTAGTAAAGTTTGGGGATTGCATGTGTTCGTCTAGTGGAGATGAGGCCTATCTAAGAGGTCTCTACCTCCTCTCAAACATCTTTTTTGTATCCGTGCTATGTGGTATTTCTGACAAGTGTCTGTGACTCCTTCGCTGCACAACTATTCACTTTATTCCTTTATAAAGAGGAGCCCTAATTATATTGCTTGGTTTTCCTTACACTTGCTTTAAAGATTTTATTTGAACAGAGGATTCTCTAGTTTTAAGATATTGAAAAAAAAAAAAAACAAACATTTTATTAGAAAAGGAAGGTCAAACACAGTGGCTCATTTCTTTAATCCGAGAACTTTGGAAGGCCAAGACGAAAGGATTGCTGGAGGCCAGGAGTAGAAGTCCAGTTTGGGCCATACAGCAGGATCCCTATCTCTACAAAAAAATTTTAAAATTAACCAGGCATGGTGGTGGCACGTGCTTGTAGCCCTAGCTACTTAAAAAATATGACCTGGGAAGTTGGATAGCATTTGAGGGTGAGAGGGCACTTCATTTTCTTCCTAGTTCCTCATTCAGTCTGAACTAGAGTCTGAGCAGATCATGTGTGCTTAAGGGTACCCTAAGGTGAAAGTGAATTTTGACACAGAAAGAGTGACAGGAGGCAAGAAACCCCTGACTGTTAAGGCATCTAAGAAGCCCTCACTACTCAGTAGTCAGAACATTAGTACCAGAAGCTGCATCACTTGGGAGACCGTACCCTGCCTCAGACCACAAAATCTTCACTTTTCGTAAGATTCTAAAATGATTTATAAGGAACATTTAGGCCTGAGAACCCTGCTGTGAAAACCCAAACAGGATATGTCAGAGTTGTAGATCTTAATCTCTGTCACACTGGTTTGCTGATCTTAACTCTTTGCCTAATCCATTTAATAATACCCTTTTATTATCTTTGAATCTTTAGTAAAGTGCTATTAAATGATCTTGGCCTAGTCTCATGAAGACAGAAGAAAATTAAGTGAAGCATATTCAACAGCTTTGGGTTAGAGTGACAAAACTGAGATAAATGTTATTAGAAACCACGATGGTGAGAAACGGAAGCTTTAATCGTCGGTGTTAACTGCCAAAAATGCAGCAGATAATGAGATGCTGCATAATGAGGACCCATAGATAGAACAGAAAGCATCTTAAGACCAGAGGTAGTTGCGCAGAGATCTGCCCTGACTGGATATTGTGCTGTATTAATCTTGATAATGTCTTTGTTCCTTGCACAGTGCTATAGTGCCTGTTGTTGGGACTGGATTAAGTGTTTGTTGCATTGTACTGAAATGCAGTGACTAAAAGCTCTTAACGTGGTATATTATTTCATACTTTATTCTTTAGTGTAATTATACTAAGTCTACGTATCTGATTCCTTTACAAATTCATCTTGATTCACCTCTCTGAAGATTTACACAATAAGCCTGTGTTCTTATAATAAAGCAGCCCTAACATATTAAATTATTTATTATGATAGCCCAAGCTCAGTTGTCGAACACCTTATCTCTTCTACATGTTAACTCCACTCACATTTTTAAAATATCTACCCACTAGGAGTCATTTATCCAGACGCTGTATCATTATGACCACCGTACTCTTATCAAGCATACAGGTGTTAATGTCTCTTTGAAAGAGGAGAGAACTCAAGAAGAAAGCACCATAGAAACTTCTTTTTTTGTCATATCTCAAAGTATATGCTCAGGATATCAGAGCTGCCAGGAGTTGAGAGAAGTGAGTCGAAATACTCATCTGAAGTGTTTGGACAGATGAAATCAATGGCTGCTGATTTAATGAGAGGCACACAGCAAATATACTGTAAAATAATTAAATAGTAATTGAAAATACCTGCAGAAAGTTTGATTCGAATCTGAGGAACCAACAAAAGCAGCCAGATAACAATAAATGCATTTCCAAAGCCTGTTTAATTCTATCAATGTACCTTAGTAAATATGTAGTTAGTCTCATTAAAAGAATTAATTTTAATGCATTAAACTTTTCAGAGTGAAAGAAGTGTTTTGGAAAACTTTGGGTGTACCTGAAGTTATTTTACTTTGGGTTCCTTAGGAATGGGTTATTTAACCTATATTTTAGAAATGTTTTTAATTATTGTATTAAACTCATTATGTTATATTTTACAAAACTGAGGAAGTTAAAATGACATTTTTATTACATGAATTCAAATTATTAACTTACCAGTGTTTCAGGTAGCTGTATTCTATAAAGAATATTTCGAAATATTGTCTTGAAGCCTAATGTAATTGAAAATTGTATCATTGAATCCTGTCAAATAAAGGTACCAATTTATGTAAAATATAAAGTCATATATATAACTACATATAAAAAAAGGATAAAAATGTTCTAGACATGATATAAGAAAGTTGAGGATCTGAGAAGTAGCTGAGAATTTCAAATATACTTGGAGAAAGGTATCAGTCAGCTAATGATGGCACTTTTACATGCCCAGACAATGAGAATATTATTAAGAACTCAAATGGCCAGAAAACAAGTTGTTTCCTACTTAATGAAATCACAGCCTGTGACAAGGCTCTTCAAGGCTCTTCAAGGCTTTTGTTCTGTCTTCAAAAAGACAGAACATAATGAGCCGAGATCAAGATATATGTATCAGAGAACCAGGGAGAAGGGATGAAAATTACAATCTCAAGAAACAACATAAATAAAGCAGAGCAACCACAACATGGATGTTTCAGGTGGAACATCTTTATGGATGACCATTTTAGGTAGCTGTAAAGACCCCAAACTTTAGTGGCAAGGATGCAATAGGAATGAAAAAAGGGGTTGCTTAAAGAGGCAGACATCCCACAGATGAACTGGGATTGAAATTGGGAGATTAGTAATCAGGATTTGAGAATTTGGTCAACAAGACATGGAGGTCAAAATTGGGTTCTAAATATAAGTAGAACTGATTTATTGTTAGCTATGCTTTTGAAAACCAGCTGTCTTTTCAGGGATCATCTGAAGAATGTACCATCAAACTTGTGTTCTGCGAAGCTCTGGAGTAAGTTTGGCTTGCTCACCTTTATCTGTGTGTCCTTGGGCATGTTACTTAACTTCTCTGTGTGCAGTTTTTCCTTTTTTTTTTTTTCTTGGTACACCTTCAAAAGCGGAAAGATAATGTCTCACTCACAATTACCTTGAAAGGATTACATGAGATAATATAGTACCTGGTAAATATTGTCATCATTATGATGCTTTAAAGTGTTTAGTGTAAAATCCTGGGAAAAGCTCTTTAAGAAGATATTTTAATATTTTGACATCGATTTCCCCAGAGAAAAAGCCTATTTAGGAAAATATAAGAAAAGCCACAAGGAATAAGTGGAAGTGATGACAAGTAGTAATTTTTAGGATGGCTTTCTTCCGAGTCAAATAAAACCATCATAGAATGATCAGAATGATGTGATATGAGCCAAAACCAATAGGAACAGCTTAATTCTTACTAGAGTAATAGAGTAAGCAAATAATTTAAAGTTTTCTTATATGATAAATTTTGAAGATTCCAGACTAAAAAGTAAACAAATAAAAAGCAAAAAAAGAAGAAAATTATTAATAAACCAATAAACCAGGCCCAATGTCGTATATGGTAATGGAGATTCTAAAAGTCATAGACATCGTGGGACAGATGGCCCCATGTGAAAATAGGAGTTAAGATAAATTTGGTAGTGGAAATCTAGGAATATATCACAACACAAAAATTATTTCATGAGGAAAGAATATTGACATGCCCATGTCAAAATCTCTAGCTTATTAAGTACTGTGTCAAACTCAGGTAAGAACATGCATTTCTGCATTTAAAATTCGATGCTTTTTATGCAGTCTTGCTGGAGACGTATTCTTTTCTTTTTAATGCAAAGAGAAATTATTTTAGTTTTTCAATCTACTTTTTCGTTCCTTCATGATTTCTTTGTAGTAATGTGTAGATTCCGTAATGATGTAACTATAAGCATTGCTTGATTTACTGAACTAGGTTAACATACTGTTTTATTTATTTAAGCTACAAATATTTCTAGGGTAGAAAAAAGGCTCTAAGAAACAGGTCTAGCAGGAAGAGTGTTCATTATCACCTGATTTGTGACAAAATTACTTGTTAATGCTGATCAAAATATCTGTTTTCTTCACAGAAAACATTACAAGTAAATAAGTATATAAAATATGAGGTGTTTCCAGCTGGTTATATTACAATGTTCTTTTGAAGCCTCGCAATGAAGAGTTATGGGGTCAGTTTTTCTGTGTTTGAACTCCAATGCCAACATACAGTAGCTATGTGACCTTAAATAAATGACTCGATCTATGCCTCTGTTTCCCAATATGTAAATGAGGTATCTACTTCAAACGGTTATTATAAGGATTAAATGACATATGTGAACAGATGCAAACAGTCCATGGCACAAAATAAGTACACAACAAATGTTGAATATCATTATCATTTTAGTAATCAAAATGATAATTTTTATTTCTTCAAGACAAGGTGTGGCTCTATTGCCCAGGCTAGAGTGCAGTGGCATGACCTCAGCTCACTGCAACCTCTGTCACCCTGGCTCACACCATTCTTTCACCTCAGCCTCCAGAGTAGCTGGAACTGCAGGCATACACCACCACACCTGACTGATTTTTGTGTTTTCTGTAGACAGTGTTTTGCCATGTTGCCCAGCCAGGCTGGTCTCAAATTCCTGAGCTCAAGCAATCCTGCAGCCTTGACCTCCCAAAGTCCTGGGATTACAAGTATGAGTGACCACATCCAGCCAAAAATTGTTTTTTGAATGGCATTAAATATTTTTCAAAATTAGCTTATTGCATTGTAATATAATTTGGTAAACCCTAACATATTAAATCTTAACTAAATTCCACAGCTTACTAAGATTTCCCTAAATTTTATTTAAAATATTATACCTTATCATTATTGCTGCCATATTACTGAGTAGCTATAAAATGTTTCTCAATTTTTATATTCCACCTTCCTTCATTTACCAATAAGGAAAAGATCTTTTCACATTTGAAGCAAAAGCAAAACAAAGTGAAATTTAGATCATGTTTAGAAATTTAGTTAAAAATTGCTGTGACTGTGCAACTAGAGCCCCTCAATATTTCAGTGCTCTAGAACTCCAGCTAGGCAATTTAAAGTTAACAGCGGTAGCTAGAAATACAATTAAGCCAAAACGGTTCTGCTTATAGTCAGTTACAATCTCTCTTTATTTCTCCCTCTCTGTTATACACACACAAACACATTTCATGCATATCTTTTTCTGCCCACGTCCAAATATCATCAGGGAAACTAAGTAGTGAAATAATTAAGCATTTTTGTCAAGTGATCTTTTAATTCGTTATTTTCTTCCCAGGACTCTAGTTTGTCAGCATATATAGAGATGTTCATTGACTAATGAATTCTTTCCCCCAGGTATCTGTGGGTGTTCATGTATAAGTGGAAGTCCATAACATTTTTCTCTCTTTTTGTATACCATTTTGACTATTTTGTGAATTACATAGTGTGAAGTACAAAAGAAAGATCAATTAACATATTTAGAAATATTTCTTAAGGGTCACGTTATGGTTAAACTTGATTCAGTTCTGACAAGTCTACAAATTTAATTATATTTAAAGGTAAATTTCTCTCCATGTATTAAAAGAGGAATACAAAACACAAGTGACTTTTATTATTCTCATTGCTATTTTAGTTTTTTTCAATTAATAAGCTTTAATTTTTAAAGAATTTTTATGTTCATAGCAAAATGAAGTGGAAAGAACAAAGTTCCTATATACCTCTGTTCCCACACATGTGCAACCTCCCCAACTATTGACATCCCGCACCACAGTCAAGCATTTGTTATAATGAATGAATCTAGTGTTACCTCATTATCACCCAGAATCCATAGTTAACATAAGGGTTTGGTTTTGGTATTGTACATTCTATGGGTTTTGACAAATGTTTAGTAACATCTATCTACCATTAGAGTGTTTTAGTTTTGATTCATGGAAAATGACTTTCAGGCTGGCTGGACTCTTATCTGTAATCCCAGCCAGCCAAGGCAGGCTGATCACTTGAGCTTAGGAGTTGGAGACTGGCCTGGGCAACATAGCAAAACCCCATCTCCACCAAAAATACAAAAAATTAGCCTGATATGGTGGTGCAAGCCTGTAGTCCCAGGTACTTGGGAGGCTGAGGTGAGTCTGAGGGGCAGAGGCTGCAGTGCATCCAGATTGCACCACTGCACTCTGGCCTGGGTGACATAGACCCTGCCTCAATAATAAAGGAAAAAAAAAACAGAACTTTCGAAGTTTACACCTATATATTTTTCCATACCCTCAGGACTCTGGATATTTCACTTAACACTGTAAATTCACTCTATTGTCACTACCCAGGACTTCTGATGGAGCATGGAAATCCAAGCCTGCTTTATATTAACCTCTAAAGCTCATAAACTGCTTAAATGTCCAGATAATTAACTATTATCAAGTAAAAATGCCACAATGTAGTGTCTTAAAACAATATTGATTTATCATTTCCAAGACTGTGAGCTGGACAGGAGGATCTTCTGTTGACTTAACTTGAGTTCATTTATTGGCTGAATTAGGCTGCAGAGATGTCTGGACTGGAAGGTCAAAAATGACCTTGCTTGCCAGGGGCAGTGTCATGTGCTTGTAATCCAACCTGCTTGGCAGGCTGAGGCAGGAGGATTCCTTGAGCACAAGGATAGTTCAAGATCAGCCTGGGCAACATAACAGGACCCCATCAAAAAAAAAAAAGTTACCAAAAAAAAAAAAAAATGACCTTACTCAAAAATCTGGCAGTTGTACCTGGCTGTCATCTGGGACTACTCAGTTGTCTTCCACATGGCCAGTCATACTTCATTAGGCTCCATCAATTTCCTTACATAGCATTCTCACTGTGGCATCCAAAAGAGCAAAGGCAAAAACGGAAAGATGGTTTGTGAGTTAAGATCTAGTACTCAAACAACATCATTTCTGCTAGATTCTATTAGTTACAGCAAGTGTTTGGGTCAAATTTAAGAGACTGGGAAACAGACTTCCAAATTTAATGAAAAGAACTGCAAACTACTTGTGGCCATTTAAATCTGCTTTGCTCCTGAAATTAAAATATCTTTAGAATGATCTTCGGAAATAATTTTGCAAAAAAAAGGGCTGAAATTTTCAATGAATTTATTTAAAAGAACTCATACATTGTCAAGTCTGTAAACTTCTTGCTGATTGTAAACTTAATCTGTGATTCCTGCTGCCTTCACATTTCTATACCTTCTGTTTCATACAGTTTTAGAGACAGAGTACGCTTTGAAAAGCACATTTTCAAACGATTGATGTTTTATAAATAACTGATTAAAACATTTCTTTAAAATTCTTTTTTAAAAAAATCAAATAACCTCTAAATAGCAAATGTTGAAGCTTATCTACTCCTCTCAGGCCAAAGAAACTCCAACAGGCTTTTAGTTCTAGTTAACCCCCAAAACATTAATAAATAAAAGTAGCAACTGTGTTCAAAAGTAATTTATAAATTCAATAAAGTATGTTTTAGATGTTTAGTGACTTACTTCCAATAAGAATGTTTCAATTTAGTTATCTTTCTCAAGGTGGACAAAAATGATTGTCTACATTGGGGAACATCACAGAAGATGCTATCTGAAATAGAACATTCAGCACCCTCATTTATGTAAGATGTCACAACAAATGACTTTATATATACTATCAGTATGAGCTAAAAACCTGTGTTTTTTTTGAAAATTAATGTATATTCATATTGGCTGGGCACAGTGGCTCATGCCTGTACTCCTATCACTTTGGGAGGCTGAGGCAGGCGGATCACTTGAGGTCAGGAGTTCCAGACCAAGCTTAATAAAAATGCATATATATATATATATGTGTGTGTGTGTGTGTGTGTGTGTGTGTGTGTGTATTTATATATATATGTATATTTATATATAAATGGCAAGAATGAGCCTATGGTTTGGAATCTCAGCCAAACGTTTAATATTTGTATGATTAGGGCAGTTCTATTACAACTTTAAGTTTAGTCTGCTCATCTGGAAAACGGGAATGACAATGGTTACCACAACATCAAGTAGGCTCAAGGAATAAACCAAGATATCTGATGTAAAGATCCAATTGGCATGACTGGAACATCAGTCATTGTTACTTGATTTTGTTGTTGTTGTTAATGTTATATTTGTATTATTGACTCTTAGTTTAGAGGCAATCGGTAAATTCTGTTATGCCCAAAGAATAGACAAGATAAAGGAAACTCTAAAACTAAACATTTAAAAAGTATAGATTTAAATTTTTTATTTTGTTTTATATCCTACTTGGAAAACAATTCAGTAATTATAGTGCTCAGCTAATTATGTAGATTAATCAGTAGTATGTATCAGGCAGTGGTTTCTGAATGATAAGAGCGTGCCTCAGGTGGCCTTAAAGCATACCAAGCTGAAGGCTATCAATTTTACCACCTGAGAAGTGTTCTAATTAACCAAAAATGCAGAGCCTAAAGTGGCTGCTACATTACTGCTGAGGAGACTAACAGTTGGATTCTTAGATTTATTAGCCTGCAAATGGCTGACTGTCAATTCCAAAGCACCAACTGTGCCTTCTATTTGCAAGGTTTTTTCCCCAATATTTATTTGTAATGTAAGGTCAGGTAATTATAAAAAAAAATCTATTAAGCGGTAATGGAAATGCTTGGGCACCAGAATCAGATCTATCCTTCCTGAAAGCCACTGTATTTTTATTCAGTGGCCTTGGAAGAGTTAAAGCATGTTTCCTTACATATACATTGTACATGGATAGTTTCTTTATATATTGTAGTGACAATTATTACAGATACACTTAATGTGCCTAGAATAGTTTTACACATAATAATAAGGATTTTTTTTCTACTGTTTCTCATCCTTTATAATATACAGAGGCATTTAGTCAAGTGAAGGGTCCCATGTTAGAGGACTGCATGTGGTATTCCTATTTTAGTAATTTAATTAGACAATGTGATTAACCTATCTGCAATAGTATACAGTGTTATTTCTTCTGTGTAAAGCATAACTATATTTTCAAATTCCCATTTTTCTCTCAACTGTATCAACAGGTTTATGACATTCTATTCAGGGCTAAGAAATTTATGGTGTTCAGCAGACAGGCTCTTGACTTTCATAATAAAACTTGTATTTTATTGGGCAGACAAGATGAACAAATATCATTTCAAACCTCATACTGCATCTAAAATGTTTACAGTGATACAGCAGTACCTTTCCTTCATTGTTATGTTCAATGATCCATACTATGGAACTATTTTATAGAAAATATGCTTTATAGAAAATTTTATAGAAACGTATGCTTTAAAATATTTCCAAGTCTGTAACTAAATCCTAGCCTTTGAATGGAAAGTAATGTTCATTTATTTCTATGCAGTATTATTTGGAATATTGAATTCAGTTGTATGAAGCGATACAGGTTTATTTGATGATCAGAAAAACTTGGAAATTGTAGTATTGAGTATAATCTTCAGAAATAGGTAAAAGGTGTGGACTTGTGTTACCTACATGGTTACTACACTTGTCGTATAATACAAGCAGGTTCTATAAAAAGACCAGTAGCCATACTGGAAAACAAAGTGTGGTTGTTTTGTTTTATTTATGGATTTTTTAAAAATTTTATTGTTTATTTATTTATTTTTGAGATGGTGTTTCACTCCTATTGCCCAGGCTGGAGTGCAATGGCACCATCTTGGCTCACTGCAACCTCCGCCTTCCAGGTTCAAGTGATTCTCCTGCCTCGGTCTCCCAAGTAGATGGGATTACAGGCAAGCGCCACCACTCCTGGCTAATTTTTTGTATTTTTAGTAGATATGAGGTTTCATTGTGTTGGTCAGACTGCATTCGAATTCCTGATCTCACGTGATCTGTCTGCCTTGGCCTCCCAAAGTGCTGGGATTATAGGCATGAGCCTCTGCGCCTGGCTGTTTCATTTTTAAAGTGAATCTGTTAAAACTTCACCCACAAGGTGGAATGGTATTGTAGAAATACAAAGTGCATACTTATTCTAGATTCCATTGTGTTATGTGATATAATTACCACTGGCTATATGTGACCAATGGAGCACTAATATGTGGCTTCAAGTTGAGAAGTGCTGCTAGTTTAAAACACACATTCAATTTCCAGTACTGAACATGAAAAAGAAGACTGAAAATATCTCAATAATAATTTTTAAGTGGATTAATTCTTTTTTTTTTTTTTGAAACAGAGTTTCACTGTTGTTACCCAGACTGGAGTGCAATGGCACGATCTTGGCTCACCGCAACCTCCGCCTCCTGGGTTCAAGCAATTCTCCTGCCTCAGCCTCCCCAGTAGCTGGGACTACAGGCGTACACCACCATGCCCAGCTAATTTTTGTATTTTTAGTAGAGACAGGGTTTCACCTTGTTGACCAGGATGGTCTCGATCTCTTGACCTCATGATCCACCCACCTCAGCCTCCCAAAGTGCTGGGATTATAGGCGTGAGCCACTGCACTTGATCCTGTATATTTTGGGTCAAGCAAATTAAGTTATTAAAGCGGGTCTCACCTGTTTCTACTTACATTTTTAGAAAACTTATTTTTTTCTACATTTCTAGAAAATTAAAATTATATATTTGGCTTGCATTACATTCCACTTGCAAGTGTGTGTGTGTGTGTGTGTGTGTGTGTGTGTGTGTGTTTCTACTGCTTATTTGCAAATTTTGCACTCTGTTTATTTCCCACAGGGACTGAGGGGTGAGGTAGGTGGCTAGTGAAAAATCTGACATTGTCATTCTGTGTTGTCTCACAATTTCTTTCCATTCTAGAGGTTCATTTTGTGACACTTATAGGAGAGCAAAATAAAATTAAAAAAAAAAACTAAATGTTTAAAGGCTGCAAGATCTAGGGATAAAACATACATTTTATGTATATAATCGATATTACAGTTCACATGCAGTTGTCTGAATACTATATTTAAGTTACTATCAGAAATGACCCAAGGATGTGTTTCTTGTGTGAGTGAATCATTTTTGTAGCACGTAAAAAGGACAAGCCTGATATATCCATCTTGATGAACTGAATCAAGCATTTGTAGGTTAACACATAAAATGTCTGAACAGGCTGTGGGAAAGGTATAGAAAAGGAAAGAATGCTGGAATTCAGAAATCACCAATAAAATATACCCTAAAAAGGGAAGATCCTACTGAGTGAAATCATTGGAAGTGGACCTGACGATGACCGCTAATCTGAGAGAAAACTCCAAAAGCATTGTCAACATGGGAAGTTGCAATGGCACCAGTTCTTTGTTTATGAACTTGACTAAAAAAATACAACCCCCACACAAAAAACACATACACACACCCACATAGATCCACCCCCGCCCACCCCAGGACACTCATACAAACACAAAACTAGACATTTATTCTGCCTTTTCAGTATGATCTATATTTCAAGGTCACAACTAATTGATAAGAGAAAGAATATAAAACTTCCAATTTATAAATTCAGATAAAATGACAGAATAAGAGTACTAACCATGGTTGGCTGTAAAAATAATCACAATTATCCAGCGCATCCCTTTGTAATGATACTTTACAGACTTTCACTTCAACAAGTGCATTTGTTTCTCCACTCTGAATTCAACCTAAAGCTCCTGTGGCTTTGCATGCTTTTCTTTTCACCTTTGGAATTCTAACACCACCGTGTGAAGAAACCCCTACAGCTGGAAGAAAGATCGCTTCCTAGAGCAGCCAGCTGTAGCCAGTCTGGCAACTGAGCTCAAATACCTGAGCAAGCTCAGCTCCAATCAGTTTGGCCTACCTCAGTAGAACCATACAGCTGACCACAGGCTAACGAGCAGTAATGAATGGTCATTGTTTTAAGCTACTTGGCTTTGGGATCTTTTGTTAAGCAGCGATAGATGACTAATTTAATAACCATTGTGAAACCTCCAATGAGATAATGGATCTAGGAAATTAATTATTCTGAATCCATGGATATAAAATAAAAATGATGAAAGAAATGACTTTTGAGGTACTTAAAACATAAATAATAATGGCTTAAAACTATAAACTGGAGAGGGTGGCAGTTACTAAACAATACCAGACAAATTGCAACTCGCATGCACAAAGATTACTGTTCAGTACCAAAAATGAACAGACTACGAATACATGTAAGAAGATGGATGCATGTCAGAAGCATTATGCTCAGTAAAAGAAACCAGACACAAAAGACTGTGTCTATATTGTACACAAACTACATTCTGTAGAAGGCAAAACTATAGGGACAGAAGTCAGATCAATAGTTGCCAGATTTTGAAAGAAAGAAGAGAGGATTAACTTCAAAATAGCAAAAGAACAGGTTATGGCAATTAAAATGTTCCATGCTTTTTTTTTTTTTTTTTTTTTTTTGGCACTGGATACATGAAAAATATTCAGTTGCTAAATGTATCAAAATACAGAGTTAAGTAAATGTGATCTCAAAGAAAGCACTAAACAATACAATATTCAGTGTTTCTTGCAGATCGTAATAAGACCTTACAGACAAGAGAATCAGCACAAGATTTAGCAAAATACCTATATCTATGTAAAAGAAAAAAAGGGGGATGGAATTAGGGAAAATTGTGACTGAAAAGTTATTGGTTAACCTGGGCTTTTAAAGCTGGGTTGTTAGTATTTTACTCTCATTATTTTTATTATTCAAATTTTAAATTTTACATATAATAAAAATTAGGAATTATAATTAATGGAAATCAAAAAGACAATGTTTGGGGTTGAGGTAAAACTGAAAAATATAGGACCTATAAAAACATACTAAGCTAAAATTCAGTAGCCATGGGATAAACAAGATAGTCCAAAAAGCTGAACTAAAAAGAGTAATAACAGTACACACCAGCAAAAGTAACTTAAAAAAACAAATACTAAGTTTTCACAAGGATGAGGGATAGTGGATACACTTTTTAAAAATTGTAGTAAAAAATAGACAGCATGAAATCTATCCTATTAACACATGTTCAAGTGTGCAGTACAGTGCTGTTAACTATATGTCTATTTTCATAGAGTGAATCTCTAGAATGTTTTCATCTTGTATGACTGAAACTCTGTACCTATTGAACAGAAATCTCCATTTCCTCCTCCCTCTATCCCCTGGAAACCAGCACTCTACTTTCTGCTTCTGTGAATTTGTGTACTTAGACACCTCGTATAAGTAGAATCATGCAGTATTTATCCTTCTGTCAGTGAATTATTTCACTTAACATAATATTCTCAAGATTCCTTCACTTTGTAGCAAATGAAAAGGATTTCTTGCCTTTTTAAAAAAAGGAATAGAATAATACTCTTTTGTATGTATGGCATATTTAAAAAGAAAAATATATCTAACAATGAATACTAGGTTTTCTCTACTTTTTGGCTTCTATAAATAACATTTCAGTGAATGTGAGAGTGCAAATATCTCTTTGGAATCCTGTTTCTAAGGTTTATTTTGGATAAATACCCAGAAGTAGGATACAGAATCATGTGGTAGTTCTATTTTTAATTCTTTTTAAGGAAACTTCATACTGATTTCCATAGCAGTGTACATTTTACATTTTATGTTCCATCAGGAGACCCAATTTCTCCACATCCTGTCAAAAATGATTTTCTTTCTTTCCTCCCTTCCTTTCTTCTCTCCTTCATCCCTTCATCCCTCTCCTTCCTTCCCTTTCTGGGTGCTTTTTTTTTTTTTTTAATGAACATCTAAACAGGTATGAGGTGATATCTCCTTGTGATTTTGAATTGTATTTCTCTGGTGGTTGGTGATGTTGAACATCTTTTCATACACTGTTGTTATTTGTATGTATTAATTAGAGAAATGTCTATTCAAGTCCTTAGCTCATTTAAAAAATCGGGTTATTTGCTCTTTTGCCACTGAATTGTAGGAGTTTACTATATGTTTTTGGTAGCTCTTTATCAGATATATGAAATATATTCAAACATTTTCTCCCATTCTGTAGGTTGCATTTATACTTAGTGGATTGTTTATTTCTCTGTGCAGAAGATATTCAGGTTAATATATTCCCATCTGCTTTTTTAGCTTTTGTTACCTAGTACAGGAGCTTTTCATCTTGTTTCAAGATTTCTCACAAGGGAGATGGCTCCATGTATGATTTAGTCAGTGTTGCCATGGGACAGTGAGGTCTAGGGCTTCCTATTCCATCACCTTGCTGATATCACCCCTGGAACACTGACATGGAGTTATTAGGAATTTAGATAGGTAATGGCTCACTTTAAAAAAAAAAAAAACCTTGCTAATGGTGAACACTTGTGAAATCTGTGATCCAGCAATTCCATTCTCAGATATATATGCAAAATGAGACGGTGGGGGGTGGTTTTCCACACATTGGTTAGGCTGGTCTCGAACTCCCGACCTTGTGATACTCCTACCTTGGCCTCCCAAAGTGGTGGGATTACAGGCATGAGTCACCTTGCCTGGCTATGTATCCTCATTCCTTTTGTACCCGGGACAAGAGTTCAGGAGCTGCAGAACATGGGGACAACCTACAACAAGGGTTAGCCAAGTGGGTGGTGTGTCTTCAGTGACCAACCCAGGGCTGAGGAGTGAGGCCTAGGTGGCAGGCACACCCTGCTGGCTGTGGAGATCCCTGGTAGACAAAGTGGCTGAGAAAACCCAGTGTCAATTACATGATGAGGGTAAAGCCCTCTTAATTGAATTAGTGACCTTATAAGAGGAGACAGGTGAAAACTAGCTTGATGCCTCTCTCCACTCTGCCATTTAGAGATGCAATGAGAAGACAACGATCTGTAAACCGAAAACAAGGGTCTTTATCAAGAACTCAAACCTGCCTACATCCTGACTTCAGACTTTGGCCGCTGGAACTGTCAAGCAATAAATGTTTGTTGTTTGAGCCACTTAGTCTATGGTATTTTTGTTAAAGCAGGCTGAACTGACAGAGACAGAATGTAGTTGCTTAATTTATTTATGTTTTAATAAATAAACAACATCTAAGAATATAAAAAAAGTGAAAAAGCACAGTGGTGTGATATTGTGAGGTGTTAGTGCTAACTTATGCATCTGAAGTAACAAAGGATCAATCAATACTATCTAAAAATAAATGATCAAGTAAAGGAAAACTCATAAAAACACCAATAGCTCAAGATATGTGTAGTTAAATTTCTTAAAGAGAATTGCCTGAACCCTGGAGGCGGAGATTGTGGTGAGCCGAGATCGTGCCATTGCACTTCAGCCTGGGTAACAAAAGCGAAACTCTGTCTCAAAAAAAAAAAAAAAAGGAAATTTTAAAATTAATGTCCCCAATTGTGAAGAAAACTCTTTTTTGAAATAAAAAAAATTCTCCTATTTCACTTATTTCCACATGTAAACTTCGATTATATTTAAAAATAATTTTTACATCAAAAGTAGCAAATAGAATATTGCCTTTCTTTAAAAAAAACTGTATTCCTTTATCTGTATATAATATAGAGATGTCTTAGCTAATGTTCCTGTATTTATTGACATTTTTTTCAGTTTTAAAATATGTGCATACATGCACATATATGTGTATTAACACACACATACACATGTGTGTTCAAATAAGTTATGAATAGAATAATTTGCACAAAACTGTTTGGTAGGCTTTTATTAGAACAGTCTGTGTCTTTAATTTTAGGTTACTTTAGTTTTAGATAATAGGGTAGAACATCCTATTAACGTATTTGTGAATTGGGAGAAAAAGACACTTGTATAATACATCATACTATAAAGAGAGAATTCTCATAATTCCCAGTAATTATGTAACATATAAATACTTTTTTATAATTCAATATAATAATAATTTATACCAAATCTCTTCTCACCTAGGTTCTTAATGCTGTTTCCAAAATCAAAGACTTTGGTTTATAAACTCTCACAAAGATATCGGAGTCTTCACACAGTATGCTTTCTTCATGTTCTCTATTCATTGTCTGTTTGCTGAATTTCAAGCCTTTCTTCAAGACTCTTCTCAAACAAAAATTCTTCTCTGAAGCTTTCCCTAACTCCATTAGATGAATTAATCATTTTCTTCTTTTTACTCCCCAAAGGCTTTGTACTCACCTCCTTGATTGTAATGAGATTTGTGAAGTGTCTAGCAAACAGCAGGCCCTCGATAATGGTAATTGCTTTTTGTATTTTGTACAAGAGTACTTGTTTCCCGTTACCTGTACTACACATTGTCAAAAGGTCTTTCTCCCCTGCTCCTCTGTGACCGCTTAATGTCAGTCTTTTTATTTCCATTGCTTAACCTAGCACATAGCCGGTTATTCGATAAATGTTTGCTCAAAAGAAAAGGAAATTAATGATGAATTTATGGAGTGATGAAAGAATAAATTTATAGAAAATGGGTCACCTATATTAAATGACTCCATTCTTAAAAGAAATCTGATAGAGGAAAAAATATTCTGTTGAAAGGATTTTTATAAGGATGTGAGGAACAATGCATTACAGAGAATGCTTTCCCAAGTGAAAAGAAAAAAAAAAAAAGGTTACAGTCTTTAAGAACATGGGGTAAAGCAATCTGATTGCTGTTGTTATTTCACTCAATTTAATTCTGAAAAACTGAATTGATTGTCCATGTTGGTATTGTGATATTTGTTAGGGTAGGCAGAGATCCAGACATGAGCGGGAGAGGGGAGCCCCTGAAAAATGGGAGGTCTGCGGAATCTCACAGCCCATCAACCAGCAAGAAACAGATATGCTCAATGTGAGCAGAGGGGAGGGGAGGAAAATACCTTTGCAGGAAAGAATGCCTATTAAGGTGCCCAGTAATTGCTCATTCTGGAGTTAACTTGTCAAAATGCAGCTATTTGCTGATAAGGAGGGCAAAGAAGAAATGCCTAAGATAAAGGCAGGCCTCTTAAGTAAAATTTAACCACTGTACCTTCTTCCTGGGGTGGCGGTAATGAGTAACACTGTCCTAGAAAGGATTTCAATCCAGCCTTGCACATACACAGCAGTAGTAAGGGCTAGTCTCACAAACCAGGTGGGGGAGCTAGGCGGGAACAAGGCAGAGACCTAAGACAGGAATAGGTAAATCAGACAAAGGAAAAAGGTGGAAGCTTAAGACAGAGGCAAGAATTTTAAAAAGTCCAACGTAATAAAAACCCAATGCAGAGCCCTCAAGTTGTGGGCTCATTCCATCAGCTTGGGGTGAGCCTGCTCTTCTTCATCTTTGCAGAATGTACTGTCCCTTTAACGTACTGTCTCTGCTCACTATTTTCTCTTAGTAAATTTTCTTTTTAGATACATCAGTCCCTTGGGAGAATGCTTTCTCCAGGTAAGACAAAGAACTGAGGATTCCTGCACTTCCCAATAATAATATCTTCCAAGTTGAATAATAACTATGTTTTGAAAATTCTTCTGGTTAGGAAGACTTGACACATAAATAAAGGGAGCAAAAGTCAAAAAGATAATAAGAGAATACATTATTTGTATCATTCTCTTCTGCTTATTGGAATACAGAAGTTGATCAAGGAATACAAATAAAATTAGGCATAGACATTCCTCTTAACAATATTTTAGGCCTGGCGTGGTGGCTCAAGCCTGTAATCCCAGCACTTTGGGAGGCTGAGGCGTGTGGATCACAAGGTCAAGAGATCGAGATCATCTTGGTCAACATGGTGAAACCCTGTCTCTACTAAAAATACAAAAATTAGCTGGGCATGGTGGCGCGTGCCTGTAATCCCAGCTACTCAGGAGGCTGAGGCAGGAGAATTGCCTGAACCCAGGAGGCGGAGGTTTCGGTGAGCCGAGATTGTGCCATTGCACTCCAGCCTGGGTAACAAGAGCGAAACTCCGTCTCAAAAAATAAAAAACAAAAAAACCGTATTTTCCTCTATCTTTTGCCATTCCTTACAAAAAGTAGGATTAAAGAGATTACATTAATGCATACTTTATACACACACTTATTTGTTGTGTATATTTCTATATGTATGCATGTCTATGTATATATATCTACTTACCTATATACCCATTTATAACTACCTAGCTGTTTAAGGTAAATATATGATAAACTTTGTGAATAAAGATATACGTTTTTTCAGGATAATATTTTTAGCAAATCACATACCTTTTATTTATTGTATACAGTGTTATTTGTTGTGTACCATTAATCCATTAAATATTGTGGATTTGTTATTCCCAACTAAACATTGTGTTGCTTCTATAAAGTAAGGTAGTCTTTTCACTTATTGCTATCTTAATCACAGATCCCAAGTTGAATTCAAATGACACTCTGCTGTTAGGATCTAGGTGTCCAGAGAGGACAGATGAGTTATTAATAAATACCCTCTTTTCCTCTCTGACAGGGCCATGTGTTCTTCAAATGACAGAGATAGAGAGCTCAACTTAGGAAGCCAGGCTCACAAGAAGTATCAAATTGAGTTTGTTTCTTAAAAGTTCGAATCCTAGGGAAACATCTTTTCCTAATTTCCTTCTGCTGCAAATGAAAATGACTTATATTCATTTATTTGAGTATGCAACATCTGCTCAGGTAAGAAATAAGTATTATTTCCTCTGCCCCAGATAGTTCCAACAAGAATGAGATGGAGTCTCACACAGGAATTTATCAGAATGTGCAGGCTCTGCAAGTATCTGATCAAAGCAGCTGAAACACTCCTTCCAATGCTACTGCTTTCAGATTCTTTGCTGTGCTTAGAAGTCTTCCCAAAGCATCATGTAAATTAATCTACCCAAAGGCTATTCAGTCGACTCTTCCCTCCCATGTGTCTTTAGTTACTTAACTCTCCAGATATTTTATTCATGAACAGGAAGTGGATACGTTTCCTGCTGGATCTTAAATGATAGATCAAGTTATTGGAGATAAAATAACCATGTATTTTAACCTACCCAGAAAAGTTTGAGTGTATGCCTGTCAATCTGTTGTAGTTATTAATAATTTCCTTTTTATGTTCCAAAGTATCTCCGTTTTTTTCCTTTGAGATAGCGTCCTCCTTGTCACCCAGGCTGGAGTACAGTATCATGATCTCAGCTCACTGCAGCCAGAGACAACTTTCGTAGTCCACTTCCAAAGATTTCTATCCAAAACATGTCTATGCATTGTTACCAAATTAGTATTTCCTAATCAAAACCTGATCAGGACATCTTCCTGCTTATAAAGATTAAAACCTTCCACAAAACCCATAGAATAAAACTTTAATTTTATCCTTTGCATATGAGAATATAAATGATCTGACGACATCTAAACGCTTCCTGCTCCATTCCTATACTTCCCCCATACACACACTGAACTCCAGACATGCTAAAATCTTGTGGTTTGTCACCCATGACTCTTTCTCATGCCACGTCTTTGTCTCCTGAAATTGACAGTGAAATCAATTTCACTGTCTGGAATCGCCTTCAGTCTCTTTAAGTTCTTTCTGATTCTTATTTTTTTTCTTTTGAAACAAAAGTCTCACTCTGTCACCCAGGCTGGAGTGTAGTGGCACAATCTTGGTTCACTACAAATTCTGCCTCCTGGGTTTAAGCAATTTGGTTGCCTTAGCCTCCTGAGTACCTGGGATTACAGATGTGAGCCACCACACCTGGCTAATTTGTGTGTGTGTGTGTGTGTGTGTGTGTGTGTTTTAATAGAGATGGGATTTCACCGTGTTGGCCAGGCTGGTCTCAAACTCCTGACCTCAGGTGATCCACCTGCCTTGGCCTCCCAAAGTGCTAGGATTACAGGCATGAGCCACCATGCCTGGCCTGTTTCTTATTCTTTAAACCCTACTTCAAAAATTTTCTTTTTAATTCCCAAGTCAAGCATCTCCTTCTCTTTAAAATAATGGTATCATGCACATATTTCTAAGTCAAAAACTGGTGATATGACTCAATTTAAAATTTATATTTTGTTTTTCACTCTAAGCTGAAGGAATTGAGCAACTATATTATTTGTTGCTGACTTTTCCAGAACTCACCATAATGTCTGACATATGGAATGCTTAATAAATGGTTCCAAAAAATGAATAATTCTCTTTATTTCTAATTATTAATCACAATGAGTTAACAAGGGAAAATATACAAATGATAGTTATCCATGCATATCCTGGGGGCTTTTTCTGTTTCAGTGGCTTTGGTTAAAAAAAAATAAAGAAATCAATAAAATAAAACAAATATAAACTAAGCAAAGTTGTTTATTTTTTAGCTGCTCTCTTTGACAATGGCAATTTTTAGTTTGTTATGTTTATTGTTAATTCGCAGTCTATCTGTTAAATTATTTTGAATGCTAAATATGGATGAATAAGCTATCTTCATAATGTGTGGAACAAATGGATTTTTCCCTTTAATATCCACTCTGTAATCAAAGAATGAAAAATGGACCATTACTCACCAGAATTGCTAATAATGCAAATATCCTTGAAGTTAATCCTCAAGGAGAACATGAGCAGTTTGAAAATGAGTAAAGAACATCCATAGGAAACTCAGAAAGTAATCGTTTAAGTCCAAAAAATCATATAAAACTTTGAACGTCTTCACTTATTATTACAGAAAAGTAAATTATTAGAACTTCATGTAGGTACAATTTTATTGTCTGTTAATTTGCAACATTAAAAATCAAAGATGATAATATACTGTCAAGTATGTGGCAAAATTGATGCAAAGTGCTGGTGGCAGGAAAAGTTGGTACTTCTTTTGAAAGTATTGTGGCAATGTACTTTAAAAAACATGAAAATTTTAATAGTTTTTTCTCATTAAGTCTACCTTTAAAATGTATTTTAAAATACAATATAAAATGAAGCTTAAAATATAAAAAATATGCACTTCGGGGTGTTATAAAGTCTACAGTATTGAAATATGTCTATGTTAGGCTATTAATTGTGAAAAATCAATTTCATAGAGTTGTAACAACCCCATTGCACTGCTAATTAGGACTGTATTAACTTAGTTTCAGGGATAAGGAGAGCTAGAAGTATAGAACTAATATCTAGGTTTGTGTTTTATATGGTCATATCTTACAAAATATATATATTAGTTTTCTATTACTACTGTGACAAATTACAACAAACTTTTTTATATGACACACATTTTTTTCATATGGCATCACATATGTATTTTTCATATGGCATCACCACCCTCCTCTTTTGCATGTAAAGTCCCCTTTTGATTACATTGGGTCTATTTGGATAATCCAGGATAATGTCTTTAAATCAGCTGATAAGCAATTTTAATTCCATCTGAGTAAAAATTATGAAACTAGAAAATAAGACAACTCCCAACTATGATAGGCTGTGAGAAAAACATGTTTGTGCTGACATGGAATATAAATTAATGGAGAGCAGGGGTAGAAGGGATAGAGACCAGGACCTAGTCCCGTCCAGAAAAAAATAAATGTTTTTGAGATGGCAATAGTTGAGGTGAAACCTGAAGGAACAGAAGCCTGCCAGAAGACAGAAAATGTAAATATCATGCAGGTAGAAGAAACAAGGGAATAGAATGTGCAATGATGCAATGATTTGACTTAAGAGAGTGCAAAAGGACCCAAGAATCAATTGGGGTGTGGTCTGGCAGAAAGGTACAAAGTCCTACCCCCAACTGATCACTAAAGTCTGTGGCTCAATTACTAGTTCAAGAGAATACTTATAACCTTTGCAGTGGCTAGTTTTGTTTATCGACTTGACTGGCTGTGGTGCAGAGATTAAACATTCTTTCTTTATGTATCTATGGGAGTGTTTCTGGATGAGATTAGCATTTGAATCTGTTAACTCAGTAAAGTAGTTTTCCCTCCCCAATTCATCCAGGGCCTAAATACAAAAAAGTCCTGAAGCAGGAAGTGATTCCTTTTTACTTCCTGTCTGCCTAGTTAAGCTGCGACAATTTATTTAATCTTCTTCTGCCCTTGTACTCATTCTGAATTACATCACCCTAACTTTGTCCCCAGCCTGCAGACAGTAGATTGTGAAATTTCTCAGACTCCACAATCTTGTGAGCCAATGCCTCATAATAAATAAATCTACTGATTCTGTTTCTTTGGAGAATCTTGACTAATACAACCTTCTTATGATATTTCACTAGCTTAACTGCCAACGATTCTAGTTATGTAGGATTTTATTGTATGTGTTTTTACATATCATGTTGTAAAATATTTTTCATGCCATGACGATTGGCCCATCAGTAGGTCATAAAATCAATGTAATTTGATATCATACATTTAGTAAAATAGAGTATATTATAAAATATTGTAAACATAATTATTTTTAGAAACTTCTGTTGGCTGAATATGTGTAAATGTATATGTATGTATGTTTTTACCAGTTCATGATGTTGTAGGAGCCAAGGAGAACTCTCCTTGGCTCTCTGAAGGTTTGCCAAAAAGTCAGCTTATAAAAGAAAGATACATTGGATAAAAAGCATACAAATGTATTTAATGTGAGTACACAGAGGACTTCAGAATGAAGACACAAAGATACAGAGCAAATTGCCCATGTTTATGCCTAGCTTCAATAAAGTATGAACAGCTATGCAGAGATAACAGCCTGGCCAGCAAGGCCTGTCTGTCTAAATTCTTCTCAACATCTCTGCATGCATTCCTTCCTTAGTTCTGAGGAAGGACTCTCTTTAGAATGGAGGCCTTATGACCTACAGTCAAATAAGGTGGGTCAGATAATTTCTTTATGACCAGTTTTTATGAGGAAAGGTAGAGGGAAAATTAAAGTAATATTCTTTTGGCTTTATGACTGGGGGGAAATGTGCATTCTGGTTTCTATGACCTGGCTTGAGGAAGAGAGATTCTAGTTTCTATGGCTAGTGTCAGGAGAGAATGGAACTCAGAGACAGGAGAATAGGAGATCAGATTAAAAACTTCTGCTTCTGAGCCAGCTTCTGAAGCCTTCATTTTGGGATATTACTATCTGAGCCCCCAAATTCCCTGGTATAAAACTTCTCCAAAAAGTTTTACAGTCCAGAAAATGGGTTGGTGGATTATCATAAGCCACTGAACCAGTCTCTCAGTCTTAAGAACAGGCCAGTCGAGTTAAACAGTTACTAGTTGTGTCTCATTTCAGGCAGCGGTGTTGCAGAAGGGCCTCCACCAAAGTCAGGCCTCTGTGTGATTTGAACAATCAGATATATAAGGAAGAATTTCTATGGAAACAAAATAAAAATAAAGTTTAGTGGGTAGAACAAGCTGCAAACTCAGGTTTTTTTTGTTTTGTTTTTGTTTTTTTTTTGTATAGAAGTCAGCCCAATCAAGATTTTTAGGTGTCGGGCTTAAAAAACCTTCAGATGAAGTGACAGCAGATAGTGGCAATCCGACAGATTTGTCCTGGTCTGCAGTTTGCAACAGGTCTTCTTGTGAACTTTCTGAGTATTCTAGAAATCAACAGCCATGAAGGATGTTCATATATTAAGTTGCTATAGTGATTTTTTCCAAAATTTATATCTAGTTGTCTAGATTCAGCTTGTTGGGCTCCAGAAAAGAAGTAGTTTTAATTTAAGTGATTTTAATTCAGAAAAATTGGGAGAAAATGGAAATATTCGCTTAGAGACTTGTAGCCAGAGAAGAAATCAGAATGTAATCCAAATTGCAGGCAAATAATAAAAACTGAGAACCAATGGACAAGGATAGAATCTAATAAAAGATGTACTATAGTTTTATTTTGAAGCATAATTTTTCTCTTTCTAGTTTCTCATTTCTATCAAATACAAGTCATATTAGGACCAATTTATTTGCAAAATATGTTTTAGTCTTATAATCCTCAGCCTGATTATTTGCATAAAATGCAGCAAGAAGAGTGACTCTGGCCATATAAGCTTTTAAAATTGACTTTGCTGGAACTTTTCATAAGGAATTTCAAATTTGATTTTCAAAAGCCTCTTGAGGCTGGGAAGCCAAGCCAAGGATTTGCCATCAGTCTGTCTATAAATACCTGTATGAATTGGTTGGATTCCTCTTTTTTCAAGGTCCCAAAGAAACTAATCCTAGTTTCAGATTCCTAGTCCTGTCGGCAAGTGACATTTTTTACTTAGCACAAGTCAGGAACCTTGTAAAGGAACCACGTATACAGGGTAACAGGCCAGTCTTTCCAAGTGGCTTTTTATTCGTTCTGTAAAGTCAACTTCAATTATACAAAGCAATCTAAGCATATATGAAAATGTGTCATTCCACTTAAATCCTTGGTAAAATAACCAGTGTCCCCAATTGTGTCCGGTTATAAAAGAAAACAAATTTTTATTGAACAATTTGCAAATAACTGTATCTCCATAAATTATAATTAAAAATAGGTTACAAATATTGGATAAGTCAGGGATGTTGTTTTCTGTGCTTCAACAATGTAAAAATTTTATTTTGATAAAAATAAAATTTTGGTTCGTCTGCGAAGCCTGAGTCCTGTCCTCTCGCTCTCTTCCCCGGGCAGCATGAGCTTCACCACTCGCTCCTCCTTTTCCACCAACTACCGGTCCGTGGGCTCCGTCCGGGTGCCCAGCTATGGCGCCCGGCCGGTCAGCAGCGCGGCCAGCGTCTATGCAGGCGCCGGGGGCTCTGGTTCCCGCGTCTCCGTGACGCGCTCCACCAGCGTCCGGAGCGGCACGGGGGTCGGGGGCCTGGCCGCGGGGATGGCAAGGGGTCTGGCAGGAATGGGAGGCATCCAGAACGAGAAGGAGACCATGCAAATCCTGAACGACCGCCTGGCCTCCTACCTGGACAGAGTCAGGAGCCTGGAGACCGAGAACCGGAAGCTGGAGATCAAAATCCGGGAGCACCTGGAGAAGAAGGGACCCCAAGTCAGAGACTGGGGCCATTACTTCAAGACCATCGAGGACCTGAGGGCTCAGATCTTCTCAAATACTGTGGACAATGCCCGCATCGTTCTGCAGATTGACAATGCTCTTCTTTGCTGATGACTTTAGAGTCAAGTATGAGACAGAGCTGGCCATGCGCCAGTCTGTGGAGAGCGACATCCATGGTCTCCGAAAGGTCATCGATGACACCAATGTCACTCGGCTGCAGCTGGAGACAGAGATCGAGGCTCTCAAGGAGGAGCTGCTCTTCATGAAGAAGAACCACGAAGAGGAAGTAAATGACCTACAAGCCCAGATTGCCAGCTCTGGATTGACCGTGGAGGTAGATACCCCCAAATCTCAGGACCTTGCTAAGATCATGGCAGAAATCCGGGCTCAGTATGACTAGCTGGCTCGGAAGAACCGAGAGGAGCTGGACAAGTACTGGACTCAGCTGATTGAGGAGAGTACCACAATAGTCACCACACAGTCCACTGAGGTTGAAACTGCTGGGATGACACTCACAGAGCTGAGACGTACAGTCCAGTCCTTGGAGATTGACCTGGACTCCATGAGAAATACAAAGATCAGCTTGGAGAACAGCCTGAGGGAGGTGGAGGCCCGCTATGCCCTGCAGATGGAGCAGCTCAACGGGATCCTGCTGCACCTGGAGTTAGAGCTGGCACAGACCCGGGCAGAGGGACAGCGCCAGGCCCAGGAGTACGAGGCTCTGTTGAACATCAAGGTCAAGCTGGAGGCTGAGATCGCCACCTACCGTCGCCGGCTGGAAGATGGGGAGGACTTCAGTCTCAGTGATGCCTTGAACAGCAGCAGCAACTCCATGCAAACCATCCAAAAGACGACCACCCGCCGGATAGTGGATGGCAAAGTGGTGTCTGAGACCAACGACACCAAAGTTCTGAGACATTAGGCCAGCAGAAGCAGGGGACCCTTGGGGGAGCAGGAGGCCAATAAAAAGTTCAGAGGTCAAAAAAAAATAAAAATAAAAAATAAAATAAAATTTTGATCACTGTCAAAATAAGTTTAAGAGCTGTTGCTTTAGCATCTATGTATGGACAATAAGGGTAATTCTTCAGAGGTGAACCTGAACTACATCATATTGGCCTCTGTGAAAATGATGGGCCTAGCTTTGTTCACATTGAAGGGATATTACCCTCTTCATTACACAATGAGTATGTTGTCTCTATGTTATAGTCTGAAGGAGAAATCATTTATGTGGTATCTGTAAAGAGGATAATTGCTACATTTCATAGTAACTTTTGATTGACATGATAGTCACAGAAATATTTATCTTTTTCTATGTGGCTTCTAGAAATCTCAGGATCAAATATTGAATAATTTTTCCAGGTATATAAGATTTCAGGATATTTTGCCTTCTAAATTTTCTAATGGTATTCATCTAATTTCTCTATTTGTACTATATTTTTTTAGTTTTTTTACTGATTTAAAATTTATTTTTATCTTGCCATATTTTAATTTATAAACTGCCTTAAATAGTTTTCGACATACTGCAATCAAAAGGCAAAAAGATACATGTTAAAGAAGAAACATACCTGCTTTCAATGATTTTCTTGATACAAAAGTATTTGTTAAAGGAGAAAAGATTTTCTAACAAAGCAAAGAGCTTTCAATTTTCAAGTGTTTAAGTCAGCCGTATAAATGTAGTTCATCTTTTAATTGAGTAAAATATATTTACTATTTATTTGTTATTTGAGAAAATAAATGACTTGCCCAAGATATTATAACTAGTGAATTATTGAAGTTGGACTTAAACCAAGCTGTTTTATTGTAGGTATGGTGATTAATTGTTTCTCAATGTGGATAAGTATGTGTATGTTTAAGTACTACCAAACAATCAAAAACAACTCCAAAATTAATTGACATATTAGGAAAATAGTATTTGTGTATATATATATATACACATATATATTTGTATGTGTGCGTATATGTATATATGTGTTCATACATACATGCACACATGCTTTTATCAAATATTGATTAGACATTTATATTTTGCTCTTGAAACTCCAAATTGCATTTGCAATGTTGGTATAGCCTTCTAATAGCTATATATATATATATATATTTTTTTTTTTTTTTAATTTTTCTGGCTAATCTTTTTGTCAGATTCTGCCTTCCTTTGTAGTGCCTCTAACAAACCATAGATTTAACAATGTTATTTTACCTCTTCTTATTAGAAGTCTTTAATATCTCATTACACACCAACTTCATGGTCTCCGCCTATTGCATTACAGTTTTACAGTTTCTTCTATCGCATGATTCAGTGATACAAATAGCTATATATCTCTTCTAATTTACCTTTTTGATTAGAATGGACATTTTTATAATGAGTGTATGTGATTCATCAAAATACAAATATAAAACTAAGTTTTGTGCAGAGCATAGGTTGACACACTGGAATGTGTTATATTTATTTATTTGTGACAGTTTTTTTTTTTCTTTTTTTGAGACAGAGTCTCGCTATTGTCTCCTGGGCTGAAGTGCAATGGCGTGATCTCAGCTCACTGCAACCTCCATCTCCCAGGTTCCAGCAATTCTTCTGCCTCTGCCTCCTGAGTAGCTAAGATTACAGGTGCCCACCACCATGCCCAGCTAATTTTTGTATTTTGAGTAGAGGCGGGGTTTTGCCATGTTGGCCAGGCTGGTCTCGAACACTTCACCTCAGGTGGTCCACCTGGCTTGGCATCCCAAAGTGCTGGGATTACAGGCATGAGCCACCTTTAACACTACTTTTGCATATATTATTCTAAATTATTTTAATTATATTTGCATAAAGGATGATTACATGTTATTAATAAAATTAAGTCATTAGAGTTTCATTTCAATATATAAAATAGGTCCTATTCTTAGAACATTTCTGAATGTGGAAATGTCTGACATGGGTGAAGAGGAGTTTCTGCTCAGAAACTTCTCAAGCGGAGACTTAGTTTGCCAGGACTGACAGAGTTTTAATCAGGTGGTGTTTATGATGAATGGAATAGGACTGAGTGTTACTGACAAAGAAGTAAGACTAATTTCTGGCCAATATCTTGTCTATAAAAAATTTTATGATTTTATTTGTAAAGTTTTTTGGATTACTTTGCCATAAAAGAACTAAAAATAAATATTAGTTTTTACAAGTGAACACTGAGTATACCAGTCTTCAGATGGAGGAGAAATCAAGTAACTAATACATACTGTCTAGCTTAAAACAGAGAGAAAATATATACAGAAAATAAATATTGCAACATAGTTATCTGCCAAGATTTCTAGAAGTCCTTGATATGGTGGAAGCCATTTATTTATTTGTGTATCTCTAATTGAATTGAAGGAATTCTTGCATATAATTAGCTTATAAGAGGTTTTTCAAGACACAAAGGGTTGTCTAAAGACTGCATATTTCTTATGTTCACATAATGTGTACCATTTTCTAATATGAGTAGATGGCATTTACCACTTGCTTTGGGTGGCATTCCCAAGACACATGACCCTAGGCAGATCCTGTCCTTACAGGACAGAGGGCTCTGCAGGCCTCAAATGGACCAAAGTCTGGGTCTCTATAAGTAGAAGCTGGGCCCCTCCACCAGCATCTCAGGTGAATGGTTCTTCACATTTCTGGTGGTATACTAAGGGTCTGGGATTCAGTGCTGAGTTCTTCCGTATTCACTCAACATTACTGAGGGAATCCTTGCTGACATATTTCCCTGTGCTGACTAATATAAATAAATTCAGCATGTTGCCAAATCTAATCATAATATCCAAGAGATAATTATCGAAATTTAAGAAATAAATAAATTGCATTACAAATTACATGGAATTCAATCTTCTTTAATCAACTAAAATATTGATAGAAATATCACTTATTCACATACAGAATTAGTGAGTAGTAAACAAAAATTATGGGGTAAGATGGCTTATTGGTTTGGATTCTCAGAAGACTAGTTTCTAAACAAAGAAATTTCTTAGACTTGTGAAACTTCTGGTTCTTGTTGGGGAGCAAAGAAATGTTGAAAGTCTTTAGCAGGTTTAAGTCAGACTGTCTGGTGTCTGTTACTGGTCTCATTTTCTAAACCGAGAGGATAGTGTCAGGTCTAAATGTTTTATTTACCCTGATTTGGAATTTTAAAAAGTCTTTAAAAGTCATAGAATAGCCAGAGAGCATAGATTTTGAGGTGAGTTTTCTTTTTTTCTTTTTCAACTTTTATTTTAGATTCAGGGGTACATGTGCAGGTTTGTTATCTGGGTATACTGAATGATGCTGAGGTTTGGGATACAAATGATCCAGTCACCTCCCAGGTACTAGTACCCAATAGTAAGTCTTGAGGTTGAGTGGGGAGTATAAACTATATGAATAATTCCAAGCATCCTAGCCACTGAAATAACACAAAGTTAAGGAACATTTTCCCTGGTTAAAAATAGTTTTATCCACAATAGAAAACATTTTTCCCTGGTTAAAAATAGTTTTATCCACAATAGAAAAGCTGCTGGTGAACTGGTAAATGGATCAGAAAGGAAAACTAACCACTATGAGAATAAGATCTATGCCAGGCCACTCTACTATATGTCAGCATTTGCTAACTCTTTCTCTGTCATTATAGCATTGAACTATTGACATGCCAAAGAAGAAAACCCACTCACAACCACGAAAGTTCGTGATCATTTAAATATGAAAATGTAAAAAACCACTTACAAACTGCCAAATAGAAAGGCATTCAGAAATTATTAGTTTTTTGCTAACTTCCTTTAAAACAATAAATTCTGCTCTTATTGGATGTCAACTAGGTGCTCAAAGCAAATAGTTTCGGGCTGGATATCGGCCATGTTGTAGTGATAAACTTTCAATTCATAAGTTTTTTAATTGAAACTGATGATCACAAAACATGAAGTACAAATGAAAGTTTATGTTACTATACAATTGCTTACTTTGTATTACTTATGATTATTTTTCTTCAAGAAATTTCTACCTCTTTCTAACTGCCCCAAAATCACCAATCTTGTTTCCTTAATAGATTATAAAAAACTGAGTTTAGAGAAGAATCTGAAAAATACGAAAGAGAGAATATTCAAGAGATGGGAAATTTATTGATATCCCCAGGCTGGCTCATGGATGGCTTTAACTATCACTTTCAAAATTTCAGTACCACAATATACTTTTTAGGAACTAACAGACAGAAGAGATATTCTGAAGAGGCTATATATACCAAATGATGTTTCACCTATGAGAATTATCTCTAACACTACAGGCATAATTCTTCCATTCCTATTCAGATCGCAGCCTTGACATTAGCACTGAAACCTTGGAATTGTTTTTTAATTCTGATCTCCAGTCTTGGCAGACCTTTGACATTAGAGGAACTCAGTTCTCTTCTCTTCACCGATCCAAGCAAAATAGCCCTAAACTAATGTTAAGACAGAGTATGCAATTATATGCTCATGTGTATAACTAATGTTATGATGTGTAGCAAGGTAAGTTGTTTCTTTAAAATTATAGAATTTGTCAAACTTTCTTTTTCATTATTACTACTTTCTTCAACTTCTATTGTAAGTTCTGGGGTTCATGTGCATCTTTGTTACATAGGTAAACGTGTGCATGGTGGTTTGCTGCACAGATCAGCCCATCACCTAGGTATTAAGCTTGGCATACATTAGCTATTCTTCCTGATGCTCTCTCTCCCCTGGCTCCCTGACAGACCCCAATGTGTGTTGCTCCCCTCCATGTGTCCATGTGTTCTTATCATTTAGCTCCCACTTATAAGTGAAAACATGGGCTGTTTGGTTTTCTGTTCCTGCATTCAAACTTTCTTTTTTGTTTGACCTAATAAAGTAATATGAAATGTTATTGCAATTTATTATGAGCATGTGGAATTTCATGTTTTATTACTCTGTAATTTAAATTCTGTGTTCCATAAGGTCATATCTGAACTGATATAAATTTATAATAAATTCCTAGCACTGCTCACATTTTCATGTTGGAAAACTAATTCTTGTTCCTAGGATTATTATTTAAATAGTAGGACAAATATATCATGAATCAGGTCTTTTTTAGGTAGAAACTTGTTTGTGCACAAGTTTATTACATGTGCTTTGGAAGTTTATTATATATGCCTAGTAAATGCAACATGTCTGCCATACTGAAGCCATCCTGAAGTTAGGACACAATGTTATAAAGAGAAACTGCTCACTTCCAAACATGAACTGGAATACAAAGGAAGCAGTTTCATTTGATATGGATGAGACTTCTGGACAAATTTTAACTTTGGATAAGAAATATATTTGCAAATTGTGCCAACATATTTATAAGAGCTATGTTGTGGTGTATTATAAGATTGGTACACAGAGACATATTTGGGCATCTTGTTCATCTTTGGGACTGTCTTACACTGAATAATTCTTGGCACAATCTAGATACTCAATAAAAAAAATTTTTTTAATTGAAAAAAGGAACATGTTTCATTTGTATACACTAGAGAAGCATAATCATTAAATAATTTGATAACATTTTCTTGGAAAATATATCAGGATTGAATTAGGTAGGGGGAAGTAAATAGCAGGAAAATATCACCAAGGACCTTGAAATAATGTAAATATTAGAAGAAGAGGACCTAAAATAGAGAAACTATCTTGAAATCAATATAGATTCCCAAACTATGACAATGCAGACACAGTTCATGAGTTAGATATGAAAAACAAATAGAAGTAATTAAATATTAACTGAACCGAACACAATAAATATTGTTAGGCAGTAGTATCTGCCACTCTCCAATGCCTCTGAAGAATATGGACTTTCTTCTCATTACCAAAATCACAAACTATTTGAGTACAGAAACTGTCTGTTTATTCCATTATCATATATGGTTCATAATCATTATTCAATAATTTTTCAATAAATGCATTAATAAAAAGTAAAAAATATGTATGTACTATAAAATGTTTCAAAGACAAAAATGAAATTCAGAACAATAATGTTTTAGTGTTTGAGAAGATTCTTAGAAAAACAGAAAGCATCACTTCTGTAGGGATAAGACTTCTATGTCAACATCGTTAAGAATAGCATTGTTTGCATCCTTAAAAATGTTCAGCAACTGGCATCCAGTGATGGTAGAGCTATTATTCCTCAATCATTCTTGGCACATGACTTATACCTGTGGAGCTATGAGAGAAAACTCAACAACATTCCACTTTAATTAGCAGCAGACTATAATTGTCTTAAAGAAACTATGAATTCTGCACTACTCCTGCATTTTGAAATGCTCCCATTCCTGAACAAGAGCAAGTATTCTTCTGAGGCCCTTACACAATCCTTAGCTGATTAGTGGGCTTGGAGTTTGAGGCAGCTGCGCAGGCAAATTGTTTTGCATCTGAATATGGATTTTTATGAGGCTATATAGCTTTTGTAAATAAACCTGAAGAAATGTTTCACCTGTGCTCTTAGAATATTGTGAAATTTCTTAGATGACAGTACTTTTGGGGTTAAAATGTATTATTGCAAACTTGTTTTGAGACAACTCGTTGCTTTGGCGTCATTCCATGAGTTGGAGAAGCATCAACTTTGAAACGAAGTGTTCAGCAAATCTGGAAAATGATAATGACAGGAAAGAAACATCACAAAATTTCTGGGGCAAGATAGAAATATGTTATGTTGGAAAAACATTTTCAGTGCACGGTGTAAAAATGCAGCTTGAGTGGTATTAAGCAAGGAGATTGAAAGGGTATGGAAAAGCAGTGATTTGGGAAAAAGTGCCCAGATTCAGGAGTTAACTAGATTTCAAACATCTGCCTCAGGCAAACTACCTTTGTGATCAACTTAAGTAAATTTTCATTAGAAATTATCGTTACTATGAATACAACAGTTGTGAATATTTTTTAATTGACTCAAATTTTAAAAATGTCTACTAAGTCTCTGACTCACAATGATTATCTAATAATTTGCATACAGTTGTCCTCCTTAAGACTTTTTTTTGTTGTTAGAGTTTTGTTCTTATTGCCCAGCTAGAGTGCAATGGCATGATCTTGGCTGACTGCAACCTCTGCCACCCAGGTTCAGGCAATTCTCCAGCCTCAGCCTTCTGAGGAGCTGGGATTACAGATGCCTGCCACCATGCCCAGCTAATTTTTGTATTTTTAGTAGAGATGGGGTCTCACCACATTGACCAGACTGGCTTCAAACTCCTGACCTCAGGTGATCCACCTGCCTTGGCCTCCCAAAGTGCTAGGATTACAGGTGTGAGCAACCACACCCGGCCTATAAGACTTACATGATGATTATGTGATGCTGCATATTTGAAGAGCCTAAACCATGCTTGGCACATTAGGAAATATTTATCATCTCTCTACTGGTTACATCCCAGAGTACCCATGTTACCCAGAAGATGTGAGTGATTTCTTCACTAGCATGAGGCTCTTTTACTGATTTATGATTGTCCCTCATTTTAGTTTGGAAATATTCACTTTTGCTTAGCTCATTAATATCTTACAGATTGATTATTATAGCTATAGAGTGAGAAGATAACTGGTATGTTTCTTTTGTAAATATTTACAGACACATGCCCACAAATGCTTTACAATATAATCTTAATGTTTGCTTAAATGAAACAAGCAAAAAGAAGGTAATATATGGTACGATTTTCAGTTCTAACAATTATTTTATTAAGTTGTGCAACTTTGGGTAAGTTGTATTATCTTTCTTATTTCCTTATTTTCTATTTTTTTCATTAAGTGTAGCGAAAAGTATTAGAAACCTTAACCTGAGATAAGAGATAATGCTTTGTATTAAGAAGGTCTGAATGTTAATTCAACCAAATCCAAGGGATCTATGACTCAATTTATTTTATAAAAAAAGAAAATGTATTACCTAAGTATTATAAAAAGTGTAAGGAGGTTTGTTGAGCAAAGAAAATGGTAATTGTTTATTTTAAATAAATATTAGCCAAATAAAGCAACAATTATATGACATAATATGTGAAATCAAATAAATTTAAATAAATAGTAAAAGTGCATAATGCTAGAAAGAAGGTCTAGAGTCAAATCAATCTATATTAAATAAGTCTATTGTTAATCGTAAGTATTCAAAATTTTCTTCAAAAAGGTTTTCTTTTTTTTTTTTAATTTTTTATTGCATTTTAGGTTTTGGGGTACATGTGCAGAACGTGCAAGACAGTTGCATAGGTACACACATGGCAGTGTGTTTTGCTGCCTTTCTCCCCTTCACCCACATTTGTCAAAAAGGTTTTCAAGCCCCCCAGACAATGTAGGATTCCTCTATTAATAGGTGTTCTCATAAGCTAGGTTACTCTGTTCTTTTAAGAGTATGCATTTCTACTCATATTGATTATTTAATTAGTATCTGTTCTTAAGAGCAGCCTAGAAGTTCCATTAGGTAGGACATTTTTTTCTCCCTCTCAGGTACATCCCCAATAAGTGCACAGCCTGTGACACACTGAAAGAGCATAAGAAAAATGGTTATGTAAACAAATGAATGAAGATAAATGGGTAATAAACACAACAGAAAAATCAAGTTAATTTGGAGTTAGGAAAGGCTTCTCAAAAGACATAACTCTATCTTGTTTACAATGAGTAAATAAGTCGCTTGGGAAGAAGGGGACTCAACAATATCAGTGGCAGAAGAGTCAGCATAGGCAAAAGCCTGCAAATAAAAACTTTAATGTGTTAGTATTGTCAGAGCATGGAAAAAAAATGGAAAAATAATGGGACTTGGCACGGCTTATTATGGCCAGCACACTGGCAGTTTATATTAATACGCTGTGTAGCTTGGAAAAAGCAAAATACATTTCCCCAGTGTTGGTTACAGTATCTACGTGGGTTCAATGAACAAGGCTTGTTGGTCGTGCTTTTCATACTTTCTGTGAAGGGATTGCAATTCTTTGATTATTCAATGCTAACAGTGATAGATTAAGCATGGGTCAATGTCATGGCATATTTGTTATGATCTCCTTGTATTTTAGTCATTTTTTTGCTTTATGTAATTTGAAGCTATTCATTAGATGAATTATATATTACTCACAAATACAACTTTTTTAAAAATACATACTTTATTGCGTTTTAGGTTTTGGAGTACATGTGAAGAACATGCAGGATTGTTGCACAGTTACATATATGGCAATGTGGTTTGCTGCCTTCCTCCCCATCAAATACAACTTTTTCTAATGATGCAATGTTTTTCTTTGTCTCTAGAAAAGCTTTCTGTCTTCAGCTGTTTCATCAAATGTCAAATTCATAGCATAAGATTTCTTTCTTGCTGATTTTGTCTGATATATTTATTTTATACCTTCACTTTTGGCTTTTATTCCATGTTTAATGCTGAGCTCCTATAAACAACAAATAGAGACACTTTTCAGCTGATAATTAAGTTTAATCATCTTTGTATATTAACTGGAGAGTCCATTTTAGTCTCATTTGTTCTGATTACTATATGAACTCACTTTTATATGCTTACTTTGTTATTTCTACTTTTATAGCTTTTTCTACCTAATTATTATCTTCCTTTCTACTTTTGCTTGATTGAAATGACTTTTTTTATATTTTCTAATTTTTCTTATGTTAGTTACATATCTCCTCATAGTTTAGTGGATTTTTGAAAATCATAAATGGATTTTAAAAGTATGTATGATGCAAATTAATGGTTTTATCCTATTCTTAAACATACACAGATTTAGAATGATTTAACTCAAACTTTACTCTAGAGATAAGTGCTTCAAGTATTTTAAAATGATTTAATCCCAGATATTAGGTGATATTATTAGTTTATTTAGCTAATTTTTATTCAAAGTTACTCACATGATTACTATTTTATTTACTCAATATTCTTTCTTGCACTTTTGATTATACATTTGTATATGATTTTTCTACTTTGTTAAGTCTAATTTTACACAGCTTTTGTGGTAGGCAGAACCTAAAATGATTTTCGATGACACTCTCTCGTATAATCACATTGCATTTGAATGTGAATAAAAGTTGTAAACATGATGAAATATATTTTTCATTCTTCTATTGTGTTATATGACACAGATTAGGAAAGGGAGATTATCCAGGTGGGTCTAATATGATCACTCGAGCCCTATAAAAGCAGAGAGATTTATTTAGCTGGTTGCAAAAGGGGAAATCAAATTTAGAATGTGAGAGGAATTTGATGTAGAAGAGGTTCTTTGTTGGCGGCTTTGAGCTGGAGGAGGCCACACAGCAAGGTTGAGAACAGCATCTTCGACCCAAGAGCATTTCCTAACCAAGAGAAAACAAGAACTATAGTATGACAACAGCAACGACAGGATTCTGCTAATAAGGAGAATGAGCTTGCAAGTAGATTATTTGATAAAGCTTAGCCCTGCTGACAGGTTGATTTCAGCCCGATGAAAACCTTGACAAAGAACTCAATCGAGCCTGTCTGCTCTCTGAGCTGCCATACTATAAGAAAATAAATGGGGTTGTTTTAAACTCCTGAGCTGTGATAACTGTTTATGAATCAGTAGACAACTATACATCTTTAGTGAGATTCCATCTATGTTAAATTCTGTTTTCTGACACTTATTTCTAGATAATTACTTTCCTCAAAGATTTAAAGATCCTTTTTTTTGCCTTCTGTTTAAAAGGTCAATTTGGATTTTTTGGGCTCTTTTATAAATAATCTTTCTTGTTATCTGCTTTAATAATTTTTTTTAATTGCGTCTTTGTTTGTGCTACTACAGTAGAATGCCAAAGACTGGGCATTCCAGAACTGGTATAACAGAATATAACAGACTGGATAATTTATAAAAATCAGAAATTTATTTCTCATAGTTCTGGAAGCCCAACATCAAGGTGCCAGCATTTGATATTTAGTGAAGGCCTTCTTGCCACATCCTCTGGAAAAAAAAGAATGCTGTGTCCTCACATGACAGAAGGTGGAAGAACAAAAGAGCAAGCTATCTAATGGATACCTTGAGCCTCTTTTACAGGGGATTTTACTCCCATTAACTATGAAGGATTTCTTATCTGAAAAGTCTACCTTTTAATGAGATGACATTAGCAACACCTGAATTTTGCAGGGGACACATTCAAACCATAGCAAGTTGACTGCATGACAATGTATCTAGATGTGGACTTTTCTGCTTGCTTTTTCTTTCTTTCTTTCATTCTTTCTTTCTCTCTCTCTTTCTCTCTTTCTTTTTTTCTTTCTTTCTTCTCTTCCTTCCTCTCCTTTCCCTCCTTTTCCCTTCCTCCTTTTCTCTCCCTCCCTCCCACTTTATTTCCACTTTTCATTCTTTAGTCATTTTAACAGTTTAGCTTGGGGCTTCTCTGTCACAACATTACTAAAGGACGGCAACTGTATCATTGCTCAATCTTAGCTTAATTTAGAAGGAGCATTTCCAAGTTGAACTTAGTTGCACACTCATTTTTAAGGTTTCGTTTATAGTTGATTATGTAGCCAAAATAAATGAAGGACCAGCACAGTAGGAACTGGTGTCCATAAGGCAGCTCTATCTTTGCTGCTATTTAACTCAATACATCCATGTCTCTAAATTTATGATCTCTCAGAATGTTCCTTACTTTCTTGTCAGAATAGGGGTGGTTCTATAAAAATGATTTTCTAGAGCATAGCTTCAATAATTTCATGTCTTTTTTACATATGAAGTTTTTCAAAGTATCCTGTTTTCTGTATTACCATATATATAAGTGGAAAGGATCTGATACACCATTAGATTTGTTAGGTAGGTGATGCAGAAACAGTGAAGAGTGTGAGAACAAGGTGTAACAATCACATTTGCATTTTTAAGTTATACAGTTGGTAGTGTGGAGGGTAAGTTGTAGAGTGTAATAAACTGGGATAGGAGATGAAAGCCTCAGAGAGAAAGGTAGTGTAGATGAAAAAGAAAAAGATGCAGGACAATTCCAGATAGTGAAGCCAACAGAAATTTGTAAATTGTTGGATTATTAAAAGGGTAAGAAAAAATGTTTAAAGGCTAAATTTTCAATTATTTCTTGCTTGTATGAATGCTTTCATGGAGTTTTTACTAACCCAGAAAAGAATCAGAAAAGAAAGGAATGGTTAAGGCTAAGTGGTGGCTCCAAAATAACTATGTCAGTATGAGTGCTTTGAGATTGACTATTTGGAGGCAGAGCTGTTCCACTGGACACTTGGAGTTGATTTGAGGTTCAGAAGAAAGAGAACATCCAGAATTTTGTTTGTTTTTAAGAAACATCAACAAATAGAAAAACTTGAAGGTTGGTTAACCTGTGATATTGCCCAGGTACCCTTTATAGTAAACAGAGAAAGAGAGCACCACGATGTTAGAAGTCAGCACAATTGTTATACTATAGAACAGAAATTTAATCCCCAGGGCCCTAAGAGAAAAGGAGAAATCTCCACTATAGTTTGGAAGTTTGCCCCTGCCCAAAGCTCATACTGAAATGCAGTTCCAGATGTTGGGATTGGGGCCTGGTGGAAGGTGATTGGATCACAGGGGCAGATTTCTCATGAATGGCTTAGCACCATCCCACTTGGTATTGTCCTTGCACCACTGAGTGAGTTCTCATGAGATCCAGTCATTTAAAAGTTTGTAGCACCTCCCATTTTGTTCTCTCTTTTTCCTCCTTTAGTCATGTGATGTGCCTGTTTCCCCTTCCCCTTCTGCCATGATTGTAAGTTTCCTGAGGCCTCCCCAGAAGCCAGGAAAATGCCAGCATCATGCATCCTGTAAGCCTGCAGAGACATATGCCAATTAAAAAACTCTTGTCTTTATAAATTACTCAGTGTTAGACATTTATTTATAGCAATGTGAGAATGGACTACGCATTTCATAACATGTTTATTTCAGTATTTCAGTTACGCCTGTCTCTCCTTTCTAACTGTCATTGCTAACCAATAATAGATTGTGTTTTCCCCTACATTCTATGCTATTCTTCATTGAATAAAACACATCCCAAAGTTAGTTTTTAATTGTCAGCATTTCTTCCAATTTCATAATAAAGAAACATGAGGTTGTAGGTTTTAAAAGTTGCAACCTGATTTCTTTCAAGAACATTTTAAACTTAAATAATCTTTTGGAAATGCATTCTGCTCCATTACTCAGTTTTAGTTCTTTTTCACACAGTGAAATCTATGATTAAATTGCACATTTCTGTGGATAGTGATAGTCAACATGTGTCTCCAATCAAAGAAACAACACACCAAATTCAAATTCAGGGTGTTTTTCATGGAAGCACTTTAATTCCATGCTTGTTATGAGTTCTGTGATACAGAATTACTGAAGATTGCTCATGGAAACAGAATAATACATTCAAGTGCTAAAAATGCATTGAAAATGTTTTTCCCATCCATAATTCATTAAAAATGAATAAAAATAAAAATCATAGATGATGATGTCCTAATTCAGAGATAAATATCAAGGGTTTTACTCATGACTGCATATGAATTCAAATAACGTATATTCTCAGGTTATAACTTATTCACAGTATTGCCTGGAGGATATTCTAGGACAAAAGTATAAACTTGCCTTTTTGCTGAGATCTCTGAATCTTCCTTGTTTTTAACTTTCTGAAGTTTTAAATATTCACCTATTTTCACAGAATTTCCTGTACTTGTCAATTTCCAACTGAAGAATTTCTATAGTAATGAACTTCCTTCTTTTGATAATGCTCCACTCCCTACAATCTGGAGAACAGATTCCTCTGTGTGAGATTCTTAACAAAGAACAAATGCACTTACAAATGTCTTTTACAAAACCAATTTTTTATCATGATACTTTTTTGGTCTTTGATATGGTTTTTTAGTATGTTTTATGTTTTTCCTGAGTCAGAATTAATTTCTTTTGTTTTTGTTTCTTTATTTTGCATTTCTCCAGAAGGACATCCTCAACGAGGATGAGAATGAAAGTTACATATTTATTTTCAGACATCATTGGTAGATTATGGACACATGAGACAAGGCCGGCAGGGAAGTCAATAAAATGTGATTACTAAGCAAATTACCACCAGAGAAGCAGAAGGAAATCCCACTTCAGTAATTTGACAGACAGTAAAGAACATGCCCTGGAGTTAGGGCAAATGAAGAGCAAGAAGTTTGTGTGTATATGACAACTTTTCTTCCACATTGGTTTAGGCTACCTCCAAAGATTTAACATTCCTGCCCTTTCAGATTAACTGCTCTGTTTTAGTGTACCCACAGCAAGGAAGAAAAAGAAATGCTTAGGCAAAGAGTGTCAGGGGTTTGTAGTTGGCACTATGAATAGATGGAGGTGAATTATGACATGATATGGGCAATATACTCAGTATCTCTTACACATGCAAATAATATGCCTCATTTATTCATTTGAAATTTTCCAAATAAAAAAGATAAATGCATGCTTGTTGTAACAAAGAAAACAATGGAATTTATTCACACCTTTATAAATACTCCTAAATAGACAAGTTGTCCTCTTGGCATGGTTTGGATAAGTACAAGTTTAGACATCATGGTATATTAACTGTGCATTAAAAGTACAAACTTCACTGCTAACTCTTCTTTCTAAGACTAGAAATATTCATGTAAATGACAGATGTCCACCATGATCTATAAAAAATCATGTTACTTCTTTTTAAAGGAATTTCATCTTTTATTTTAAATACAGGGGCTACAAGTACAGGTTTCTCACATGAGTATACTGCACATAGGTAGTGAACACAGTACCCAGTAGGTCGTTTTTAAACCGACACCACCCTCCGTCTGCACTCTAGCAGTTCACAGTGTCTGTTGTCCCATGCTTATGTCTATGTGTACTCAGTGTTTAGTTCCTACTTACAAGTGAGAACATGTGGTATTTTATTTTCTTTTCCTGAATTAATTCACTTAGGATTATGGTCTCCAGCTTCATCTATATTGCTATAAAGAACATGAATTCATACTTTTTTAATGGCAGCATAGTAACCCATGGTATATATGTGACACATTTTCTTTATGCAGTCCACCACAGATGGGCATCTAGATTGATTCCATGTCTTTGGTACTGTGAATGAACATCCAAGTATCTTCGGATATAGATCCAAGCGACTTTTTGGTATAATAATATATTTTCCTTTGGATATATATTTAGTAATGGGATTGTTGGATCAAATCGCAGCTTTGTTTTAAATTCTTGGAGAAATCTCCAAACTGCTTTCCAGAGTGGCTGAAGTGTGGGTGTAGTTTCAAGGGCAAGAACTTCCCAGCGCCATACCCCCTCCCTCCATTTGGGAACTTAAAAGTCTTTGTTTAAACTTTGGCATGCACAGGAAAAATCAAAGATCAGTCACTCCAGCGGAAGTTTAAAGAAACTCCTTTCATAGGCCCAGAAAACCTGAAGAGGGAGGGCATTCTTCCCAGGTTAAAAGTCCCTTCTTTCCCACACCTCCTTGGACTCCACATCTGGATTTACTTCCACAATCTCTTGGAAGCTTCCCTCTCATCTTTTTCTCTCTCCTTTTCTTTCTCTGCCTAAATAAATGATTTTCTGCAAAACTCTTTGGGGTCCAATATTTACGTTACAAGTGCACTGTGCCTGGCAGAGTTCTCCCTCCCATTCCTGGGAGAGTGAGAGACCAAGAGCCTGGAAAAACATCCTCTCAGGGGAGCTGAGCCTCTCCCACTCCCTGAAATTCAGTTACATCACCCCAAGCAGATGCCAGCATCATGCTTCTTGTGCTGTCTGAAGAAATAAGAATATTTTTATATTGATAATATACATAGCAATTTTACTAAAGTATCTAATATCATAATTGAATCAGGATTTTCAGAAATCCTTTTATTCAGTCATATCATCTCTAAATATTACAGCTTTGCCTTTTACTTTTCAATGCTTAACCTGAGTTTTTTTTCTTTTGCTAATCTTAATTTATTTCCTATGATGATTAAAATATTAAATAGAAGTCATGCCTTATTTCGTCACAACATAAAATAGAAACATAAAGCATGTTGTTACTCAAACTTTATACTTACAATCAAATGCAGTGAATGTATCTGAATTTATTATGTTAATCTTCCAAACCTTCCATGCTTAAAATTTTATACTTTTTTTAGAAACAAATGCCAGATAAAAGCAAGCACATCCATGTTTTCTTTTTAACTGTAATACCATGACTCTGCACAAAACAAACTTTAAAGTTTATACATTAATCAAAAGGATTAATAGAAAATAAATAGCAAGGCAGGTATAAACAGAGAAAACATGATGTTTGCTATATTAATTCCTTATCTACAAGGCTTTACTTTTTAAATTATGAATGTTTTATATTACAGAAACTACTCCTTTTACATCTATTCAGATCTCAAAATTTTACTTACAATTTTCTTTTCTTTCTCTTTCCTTCTTTCCTTCTTTCTTTTCTTTCTTTCTTTCTCAATGTCTCACTCCTCCCTGGGCTGGAGTGCAGTGGTGCAATCTCAGCTCACTGCAACCTCCACCTTATTGGTGAGAGCAACTCCCAATACGTTAATGTGGCTTTAAGATCTCTCAAAGTGATTGAGTGGTTGGTGAAAAAGAAAGAGAGAAAAGGAAAAAGTTTTCCTTAAAGCTGAGCCCAGGGGAGACACCACATAATGCTGCTTGGTGGATGTCTGACATTCCCCTGAAAACCTTGGTTTTTTTATTGTGCTCTTTGAATAGAGGAGAGGGAGCAAGGTTACGCAAAGTTTCAGTGATAATTACACAAAAAGAATACATTTGCAAAAACTGATGCACAGAAATCACAACTTGGTATTATAAAAGCACAACAATGTAAAGATAACTTTCTGTGTGTCAGCATAGAAATGATACACCTTAGCAAGAATGTAGGTTAAACATAAATATGATTATGCAAAAACATATTGGGCTCACAGCTACAGGGGGAACAAGATCTGACACAGGACAACCAGCCTGACCACAAAAACTGCAAGAGGAGGGGCCTCCATGCAGGCCTGGAGGAGCAGTGGGAGAAGAAAGACTTTTATAACCTTATCTCAACCACAGAGATGCCACTCGTGCATCCGTTTATAGGCTCTCCATAAGGATCGCATTCCCTTTCCAGGGCCCTAATCAATATGCCATTCCTGGGAAAGGAATCAGGGTAATAAGCCTCTCTATTACACTTTCGTTTATATGCTCTCTGCAAGGAGAAGCCTATTACGCGCTGTCGTCTCTCTCCAGCAGTCAAGTTGCATGGTTAGTCCCTTTCACAGAGTTCCTGTTTCTACCAGAACAGTTCAGTAGAGCCAAAGTTACAAGGTGCAGCTCAGCAAAACCAAAGTTACAAGTTACATCTCAGCATTTCACCTTATCCTTCATTTTCTCAAACATAATCAATAAAGCAAATAACAACCATGACGAAGCAAATAACTCATTTCAGGGAAACTAAGTTTTAAAAGAATTTACAGGTTTAAATCATCAACGATTTCTTTTTATTATTTCAGACAGCTTGGGTTTTGACAATTCTTCCAGAGGCTTGGGGTTGCTCAGTCACCACAGAGGGGTTCAGAGCATTCCCAACACCACCTCCCAACACCACCTGCCTCAGCCTCCCTAGTAGCTGGGATTACAGGCGTCTGCCACTACACCCAATAATTTTTTGTACTTTTAGTAGAGACAGGGTTTCATCATGTTGGCCAGGCTGGTCTCGAAATCCTGACCTCGTGATTCATACACCTCTACCCCTTGGCCTCCAAAATGCTGGGATTATAGGCAAGAGCCACTGCACCCAGTGTACAATTTTCATTTTATGCTATGATAATGGTGACTTGTATTGACTTATTTTCTTAGGTTTAAATATGATCTTCTAGTTATAAATCAATTCTACACATGATATTTATTTTTTATATACTTTAGATTTGAATTAATACTATTTTAGCGGTTATTTTACAATTACATTTAATTTATGTGTTGGAATTTTTATTTCTTGCACTCTACTTACTGGCTTTTTCTTTCTCTAATCTGAATCTACTGTCTAGGACTATTAAAATATTAAATAGAAATGATGATAATGGCCAAGCTTCCTTTTAATTAATTCTCTAGAGTAGTTAGTAAAAGTTTAAAATTTTGGTAGAACTTGCTAGTGAAGTCATCTGAGCATACTTTTGTTTATGAAAATATTTGGTTAGTAATCAAATTTCTTTATTGTTACAGGTATTTTCAAATCTCTATGGCTCCTTCAAATTTTAAATGTATTTTTTCTAAAAATTTATATATTTTATTTGTATTCTGAATTTATAAACAAAACATTGTTCACAACACTCCAAAAATATTTTAATGTCTTCAGAATTTGAATTAATGTCCAATATTTTATAACACACATTTGTTACTCTTGTTTGTCTTTACTCTTTATTTTTTTTTTCTATCCAGCTTTCCAGAGATTTATATATTTTACTATAATTGTAAAAGGAATAACTTTTGACCATATCAAGTCTTTGTGGTTTTTTAGGAGCTTCTTCTCATATTCCTATTTTATACATTTTAATTAATTTTGTTGTATCATTTCATTCTTTTTGTAACTTTCTCAGTTAGATCCTTAGCCTATTAATTTTAAGTATTTTTATAATAAAGGCATATTAAGCTACATATTTTATTTTCTGTGCTATTTCAGTTGAATTGAAAAGTTTGGTATGTAATGTTTAGTTAAAATAATTAGCCCATAGGCTACTTAGAATTATATTCTTGATTTTTAAAATAAATGAAGTTCTTCTAGTTATCTTTTGGATGTTGATTCCTAGTGTATTTGCATTGAAGATGAACACATCAAATGCAAAGAATCAATGAAATGAAAAGTTGGCTCTTTGAAAAGATATATGAAATTGATAGACCACTGGCTAGAGTAACCAAAAAGAGAATATGCAAATAAACATAATTAGACATGAAAGTGGAAACACTACAGCTCATACCACAGGAATACAAAAGATCATCAGAAACTACAATGAACAATTATACAAACTAGAGAACCTAGATGAAATTAACAAATTCCTGGAAATTTGTTATTTCCTAGATGAAATTAACAAATTCCATATAACCTTCTAAGAGTGAACTAGGAAGTAATATCAATTGTATTTCTAAGTAGTGAGATTGAATCAGTAGTAATAATAGTAAAAAGAGCCTAGGACCAGATGAATTTACAGTCAAATTCTACAAAGTATACAAAGAACCAATATCAATTATCCTGAAGCTTCTCCAAAAAAAAAGGAGAGAATACTTCCTAACTCATTCTATGAAGGCAGTATCACACTGATACCAAAGCCAGATAAAGACAAAATTAAAAAAGAACTGTAGACCAATATTCCTGATGAGCAGGGATGCAAAATTCCTCAACAAAATACTAGCCAATTGAATCCTGCACATCAGAAAGGTAATACACCACAATCAAGTGGGTTTCATTCTAAGGATGCAAAGATGATTCAACATATGCAAATCAATAAATGTGATTCATCACATAAAAAAAATTAAAAGCAAAAGTCATATTGTTATCTTGATACAGGCAGAAAAAGCTTTGAAAAAAATCGAATATGCTTTCCTATGTGAAACAAAACACTCAACAAACTAGGCATAAAAGGTACATAGATCAAAATAGTAAAAGCCATAACAAATCCATGGTCAACATTTCAATTTGTTTTAAAAGTCATATGTTTGTCTTGTTTTCTTGCACTCCTTCTTAGGCAATTTCTTTACTAATATCCTTGACATCAGACAATCTCTGATCTGTTCTCTGTCACTATACTTTTGTATTTTTCTAGAGTATTAAAAGGATGAAATCATAAAATGTCCTTTTTTTGTGTATGGACTTCTAGTTATTTTGGGGAAATGTTGGTCTACCACAAATTATTTAATCATTACCAGAAGAGAAAGTCTTCCTTGATGATTTTAAAAATCAACTTTAGGCTGGGCACAGTGGCTAAAGCCTGTAATCCCAGCATTTTGGGAGGCTGAGGCAGGTGGATCACGAGGTCAAGAGATCGCAACCATCCTGGTCAACATGGTGAAACCTCGTCTCTACTAAAAAAATACAAAAACTTAGCTGGGCATGGTGGCACGTGCCTGTAATCCCAGCTATTCAGGTGGCTGAGGCAGGAGAATTGCCTGAACCCAGGAGGCGGAGGTTGCGGTGAGCCAAGATCGCGCCATTGCATTCGAGACCGGGTAACAAGAGCTAAACTCCGTCTCAAAAACAAAAATAAATAAATAAATAAATTTTAGTAAGGTCTAAATTAAATACAATGCAGTAAACTCATAGCAAGGGTCATGTATCCAATTTACTACCCAAGTTACAAAAATTTGCAACTAGCACAAAAATGTCCCTCATATCCCTTTGTAGCAAATCCCCTTCTGCCCCTAAAAGCAGGATACCACAGGTCTACCTTCTGCTACTTTGGACCAATATTGAGTGTGCTATAACCAAGTTACCTTCTGTTTTCAGAGTAAGATGAGCATTGCATTTCATTGTATTCATTTTGTAACATAGAGACATCCATTTATTTCAACACCACTGCTTAAAAACTTTGTTTTCTTTCAGATTAATTCAGTGATTTTGTCAGTAATCCATTTTGAAGTAACTATTTTATTCTATGTTATCTATAAGTCTATATTTATATCAACACCAAACTGACTTGAGTATATGTTTTTTTCCTAAATTTGAAAGATCAGCGTTTGATAATTCCTTACCATGATAACTGCAGATTTTCATAGATGCCTTTTATTGGGTTGAGTGTGTTCCCTCTTATTCAGTGGTGTGAATATTTAACAACTAGTTGTTAAACAACCAGTGAAAAGAAGATGCTGCTTTGTGGCATTTATGAGTTTTGTGGTGTAAATACTCCCACTGTAGCTATACAAAGCTTTCATTGTATTATTAATTGAAATAGTTAACAATTCAACTATCAGCTCTTTTGGGCTAGCTCTAGCACACCACTGCTTCTGTTTCTAGATTACTGAGAAATTTTTATCTCTTTCACTACATGTAGCTATATTTAGAAGTGGTTTGGCTTTTGTGTAAATTGGCCACTTTAACCTGCTTTCCATTCTATTCAAAGTCATCTCTCTGCTCACTGAGACAGCAACATATTTGATTGCCTCCTGTGGAAAGGCTAATCAGAAACTCAAAAGAATATAACTGTTTTTTATCCACCAATGACCTGATAGCCCCCTCCCAACTTCTAGTTGTTCCGCCTTTGCTAGAGTTGTCCTGCCTTTCCGGACCAAATCAGTGTTTATCTCATATATATTAACTGATGTCTCATGTCTCCCTAAAATGTGTAAAACCTAGCTGTGACCCAGCCATCTTGGGCATATGTCATCAAAACCTCTTGAGGCTGTCATGGGCATACATCCTTAACTTTGGCAAAATAAACTTCCTAAATTGACTGAAACCTGTGTCTGATGATTGTGATTCACATTGTCTGTATCCTTTAAGATAATCACTTTGTTTTGTGATTGATTACCTGTCAATTTTTAGTAGCTCAATTTTGGTCTTCTGCTGATGTGTCTTGCTATATACTCAAATATACAAAAATTTTGTAAAGCTCACAGAAATTGGGAATGTTTATCATACAATCTAAAGCTATGGCTAAACATTTTCCTCTGAGTATAGCTTTTACTATGCCTAACAGAATTAGTTCTTTCTCATTACTTTCCCAGTAGTATAAAGTTTTGGGTTTTGATTTACACTTTGATCAAAAGATTAAACAAGAATAACAATAAAATCAGAGATTGCTGTCCAAATTTATATCTTTATTAAATACATTTGTATTTTTCTTAGATATACTTTGAAAATTCTAAATAAATTTCCATGGGCATGATAAAGACTATCTACTGTCTGGAACAGGGAGATGTAAAGTTGTTTAGATAGATAGGTAGACAGATGCAGATGTAGATACAGATGTAGATGTCTGATTGAGATTAAATTTCCTTTATCCAAAGTAAATTGACATGTTCCAATATATTTTTAAATCAAGAATTCTTTGTATTTCTGACATATTTTGCTTAATATTTACTGAATATATTGTTTGGTGCATTCAGTTTTAAAAAAAGTTTTAGTGCATTTGCCTGCACCTCTGAGAAAAACAAATGTACCTATTTAAACCTTCAACATCTATTTAATTTTCAAGAAACATGCTTGTTTTACGAATATTTATCAAAAAACAGCCGTATCTTAATCTTGAGTACAATCTGGATGGTATTTTTCCTTGGTAGTGTTCTTCAATTCTTCCGCAGGGAGAAGGAGTAATTGCTAGACAAGTCATAAATTTGGCACATAACTTGCTCTAAAATATCGTGTTTTAACAAAATGAATAGACAACCTATAGAATGGGAGAAAATATTTGCAAGCTATGCATTCGGTAAAGGCCTAATATTGAAAATCTACAAGAAATGCAAGCAAAACTCAACAAGAATACCCCAGTAAAAACTGGGCATAAGACATGGAGAGAGATTTTTCAAAAGAAGACATACAAATGGCATACACAAGGCAAATAGGCATATGAAAAAATGTTCAACATCACTAATCATCAGGGAAATGCAAATTATATGCACTCAGATACAATCTTACATCTGACAACATTGTTATTACTCAAAAAATTTAAAGAATGACAGATATTGGCAAGAATGCAGAAAATTGGGAAAACATACACTGTTGGTGGGATTGTAAATTAGTATAAACCTTATGAAAAACAGTCTGGCCATTTCTCAAAGAACTAAAAGTAGAACCAGCATTTGATGCAGCAAACTTACTACTGGATATCTATCTGAAAGAAAAGAAATTATTATATCAAAAAGATACTTGGGTTTGTATATTTATCATAGCATTATTCACAGTAACAAAAATATGAAATCAACCTAAGTGTCCATCAATAGATAATTGGATAAAGGAAATATTATATATATAATACATATTATTATCCACATAATACATTTTAATATGTATATATACACACACATACATATAAAACATGTGTGTATTAAAATATGTATATATATATAAAATATGTGTGTGTATATATATACATATTAAAATATACTATATTAATGTATATTTTGAGCCATAAAGATAATAATATCATGTCTTTTTCGGCAATGTGGATGGAACCGGAAGCTATTATCTTAAGCAATATAACTCAAAAACAGAAAGTCAAATATAGCCCTTATAAGTGGAAATTAAATAATGTGTACACATTATGTGGAATAATGAACACCGGAAACCCCAAAAGGTAGAAGAGTAGGAGGATGAGAAATTACTTAATGAGTACAATGTGCACTATTCAGTGTTAAACTACAAGCCCAGACTCCACTCGTACCCAGTATATCCATATGACAAAATCGTGCTTGTGGTTCCTAAATCTGTAAAAATATAAGAACGAAGTATTGTTGTTTTAAGGTAGGGAAAAACATATAAATACATTACCATCTTTTTATTAAAATGTTACCAGGAACTGCTGGATCTAAAATATGCCTGATTCACATTTTTATTTCTCTTACTAGTGTTTTCTAATATTTCATTTTTCTCTAATTCTTCCTTTAGAATAATTTTTCTAATTTTTTCTCTATTTTCTATTCTTAATATTTTCCATCTATATCCATAGAAGATATTTTAAATCTAAGACTCTCTATGCTAAATATTACTCATTGTAGTAGGGTTTTATATATATATGATATATATATTATATATAAATATGTAAATTATATATTTTAAATACTTATATTTATATAAATATAAATATATATGTAAATATATATATTAATATAAAGATATAAAGGGGAGTTTATTAAGTATTAAGTTACAAGTATATATATAAATATATGTATAAAGGGGAGTTTTATATATATATCATATATATATATACATATAAAGATATAAAGGGGAGTTTATTATTAAGTTATAAGTATATACATAAACATATGTATAAAGGGGAGGTTATTAAGTATTACAGGATCACAAGGTCCCACAATAGGCTGGTTGCAAGCTGAGGCCAGTCTGAGTCCCAAAGTGGAAGAACTGGGGTCCAATGTTCGAGGGCAGGAAGCATCCAGCACAGGAGAAAATGTAGGCTGGGATACTAGGCCTGTCTTCTTTTCACGTTTGTCTGCCTGCTTTATATTAGCTGGAAACTGATTGGATTGTACCCATCACATTACGGATGGATCTGCCTTCCCCAACCCACTAACCCAAATGTTAATCTATTTTGGCAACACCCACACAGACACACTCATGATCAATATTTTGTATCCCTCAATCCAGTCAAGTTGACAGTACTAACCATCACAGGCATCTTTTGCTAAACAATTCGTGAAAAAAATATGAAACCTTTCATTTCTAGTTCGCACCTCAATGGGTCTTATGTGCATTGTTCCCATATTAGCTAAGTTTTTAAGACATAGACATTTAATTGATATCTATCTATCTATCTATCATCTATCTATCTATCTATCTATCTATCTATCTATCTATGTAGCAAGCTAGCTAGCTTTATCTACTGTCTATCTCCATCTTTTTTTTTTGGTGAGAAATACTTGGTTATCTTTTCTGGCAATTGCTAACTTGCTCATATTTCAAAACCAGTTTGAAATGTAGAAGAGAAAGAACTATTTATTCTAATATATTTAATGCCCTGCACAGTCAGCAACACAGAAAGTTCATTGCAGAAAATATTAGCACAATTACACTCCACGTCGTTTCTTTCTTTGTAAACATTTAAGTATATTGTTAAGCAAGTACCATAATTATTCTCCCTGGTGGTCAGAGAAAATGTTCTTTTTGATGGAGAGAAGGGGTATAAAAATAATCTAATCTGCCACTTTTATAAAATTTTTATTCACTATGTTAAGTTTGCTTTTACAACTTTTGCTAAGAGAGTTTTACAATGCATTTGGTAATGCCAAGTGCTTGATAATTCCCCAGCACGTATGGAAGTACAAAATAACACTTCCAACCTTTAAGACCAAACACTTCGGTAAAAACCACAGATGCCAAATTGCTCTAGCAGGTGCTAAATTGCTACTGGTGTATCACCTTGGGATATGATGAAGATGAATGGAATGCTGTGCATTTTCCCAGTATTCCACAATTACTGGAACACCTGTGCTAAACAATGTGGTGCTAATGCACCATAAACATCCTCACAATACTCTGAGGACCTTGTAGTTTTACATTTCAACTTGCTTAGCAGGGCCTTTTAATGTAGGTGTTGGAAGTGTTTCACCTATCCTTGACACTGCTACCACAGAGGGACTGACATATTAATGCAATGCCAGTAAAAGCTGACTTTCTGCTGTCTGTGTTTGGTTTTATTTCTTTCTTCCCTTCCTTTATTCCCTCTAATATTTCCTCTTACCCATTCTTATCTCATTTTGTATTGCTCTGGGAATACGTAATGTCTTCCTTTATTTCTTGTGAATTATCTTCATCCCTGTGCTTTAATATCAGAGATCTATATCATTGGTAGCAATATAAGATACTGTGATCACTGCTGTTCCAGGACCTTTGTTTTTAAGCAAATCACTTTTGGCATATGTAAGCTCTAACAGGCAATATGGAGGCTTTCAAGATGACAATAATATGTCAAATGGAAATGCCTGCAAATATAATCATGATAGCTGTGAACCTGGCAAGTGTTTTAACATGTGTCTATTTTACAAAATTTAACTATTAAAAAACCAATAGCAAGCCGGGCATGGTGGCTCATGCCTATAATTCCAGCACATTGGGAGGCCAAGGTGCACAGATCACCTGAGATTAGGAGTTTGAAAACAGCCTGGCCAACATAGAGAAATCTTGTCTTTACTAAAAATACAAACATTAGCCTGGAGAGTTGGTGCACCCTGTAGTCCCAGCTACCTGGGAGGCTGAGACAGAAGAATAGCTTGAACCCAGGAGAGGAAGGTTGCAGTGAGCTGAGATGAGATTAATGCTGCATTCCAGTCTGGGTGATAGAGTGAGACTCTGTTTCAAAAAAATAAAAAGAAAAAAAGAAATACCGAAAAAAGGTGTGTGTGTGGGGGGGAGGTGTGTGTGTGTGTGTGTGTGTGTGTGTACACATGCATGTGTCAATATGTTTATAATAACAAACCCCATGGTATTCATGAATTAAGCTTCTGCTATTTCTGTTACAGTTTTTAAGAGTTCTTATTGAGATACAATTCCCATACCATCCACACAAGTCAACATTTTATTTAACACAATGATTTAGGATTTTCCAAGGATTGTGTGCATATTACCACAAGTAATTTTGAAAGATTTTTGTGCCCTGGAAAGGAAATTCCTATATCCACTTGCAGTCACACTCCATTCCCCAAAGCCTGACCTCTTTGTTTTTAGGAAAACCTTAATCTATTATGTGTCTCTATAGGTTTGTCTGTTTATATGATCATTTTTTAAATTAAACTCTTTAATTTTCAGTAATTTTACTTTTATGTAAATAAATGGGATTTTTTTTTTCATTTTTTTCCCGTTGTATTTGTAGCTTCATATTTTTTGTCATTTTTGCAGAAGCTATTTTCAGTTATTGCATCTGCCCTTTTTTCTCTGTCTCTCTTTTAGGCTGTATTAGTCTTGCCACCAGTGTGTATACACTTTTGTACAGTCCATCTTAGAGGCTGAGGTCCCCACAGTAGATTTCTACAAATATGGTAACTATATGTTAAATTTCATCATTCAGGTTGTGATATGTCTTATTATCAATGTTTAGTCTCTATCAGGCTTAGAAGCAATACTGGAAAAAGAAACAAATTTTCTGAGAAGCTATCTGTTTTATATATGCCAGAATCCAAATAAGTTTTATGGATGTAGCTTAAATAACTTTCATAGTTTGCAAGTTTCTCTAATATAAACATAAAAGGATCTCTAAGAGTGAGAGGAATTTCAGGCTTGCACCTCCACGACTATATATGGCATTTGTTTATCGATTTTGTTTCTCCTATCCTGATTGGAAAACACAATGCCCTCATTACTCTTCACAAAAAAGCAAACATGTAGGCTGGGCACTGTGGCTCACGCCTGTAATCCCAGCACTTTGGGAGGCCAAAGTGGGCAGATCATGAGGTCAAGAGATCAAGACCATCCTGGCCAACATGGCAAAATCCTCATCTCTACTAAAAATACAAAAATTAGCTGGGTGTGGGGTCACATGTCTGTAGTCCCAGCTACTCAGGAGGCTGAAGCAGGAGAATTGCTTGAACCCGGAAGGCAGAGGTTGCAGTGAGCCAAGATTGTGCCACCGTACTGCAGCCTGGTGACAGAGTGAGACTCCGTTTCAAAACAAAACAAAGCAAAAAATGGTAAACATGTAAAAGGCATAAACTACTTTATCACAATCGTTTCCAATGCCATCAAAATATTGAAATCTGAAATATTTTTAGAATCAAGTTCCAAAGTCACCATCCAGGCTTGTCCAGGAAGTGGTGATTCCTCAGAAGTGATAATACAGAGTAGAGGTAAGATAAAGATTTAATAATCCTTGAATCCAAAGTGTTCATCAAACTCCAACAATTTTAAACTTCCCCAATATCCTGAACCACAGGTTTGCAAAAAGCAGACCCTGATCTCTATATGGAATAATGAGGAAGCAATCTTCTTTTATATTATTTAAAGACACCTTACTTTTGAACTAAAATACCTGCCTGAAACTTGCATCGTGAGCTTACTGTTTGGAATGAATGATGCTTAAATAAGAAGTTTATTATAGGTTGGTGTAAAAATAATTGCTGGTTTTGTCTTAAAAAAAAAATGGCAAAAACCGCAATTACTTGTGCACCAATTAAAAAAAAAATTTTCTGCATATATTCATGAAAATGTAAAATGATATGAAATGTGTGTACGAGTTTAATGGATTTTTGTTTGAAGGTATTTATTGATGTTTGCTTGCAGGCAAGGACTATTCTTTTAAGAAAATGAGTAATAAGATCAATGCCATCTCAAGCTTAAAACACTAGATAAATAAGGCAACCTACAGTCATTTTAATCACCTGTTCATTTACTCAACAAATGTTTATGTTAAGGCCTATGGGTCACGTTTTAACAGCTAATCAATTATACCAAATTTTTGCTTTTTGAGTTTACCTTAAGAATACCAAGCCAGTTTATGTAAAAGTCTCTGAACCAACAAACAAATGACTGAGCTGAGTTGTCAGAGAAGAACTGACAGAACTATACTGTATTTTATCTCATAGCGCTGCTTTTTTATTTGAAAAAAATGTTTTCTGAATAAATGTTAATGGCTTAATTATATTAAAGTATGACATGAGTCAAAATAACCACCTTGGAAAGTTAAACATATTCAACTAAAAAGGTAATGAAGTGAAAAGAAGTGGAAGATGCAATTCTAGTCTGGGAAGTATGCCCAAGTTTTCAATAAATGAATAATGGAAATGTTTGCATAATAACAATCAATCCTTCCAATAATGAGTTTGCTGTCAGTATATAATCATGTTGAGTAATTGAATTCCAATGAATTCAGTTGTTAAGTCAGGCATATGCTTTGAGTTATCAGTATGGCCAGGGACCTTTCCCGGGTGCCTGCCTTGAGCCACTTGCCTGGGTCAGGTTAGAAGAGTTTCTACACTAATAGCGATAATTTCCTTCTGTACAGGCATTGTTCACTAGATCAAGTTATTAACTAGTTACTGCTATGAGAAGGCACAAAGAAATAAGCCAGACAGACATAGTTGGTTAGCTTGGCCATGCCCTTGCTGCCAGCTCACAGATCCCTGTCCAAATCTGGGTCTAGTCCTATACCCTATACCATTCCTCAGAATGGCATAAATACGTTCTTCTTACCATCTTTCTATTTCCTCTAGTGTTCCGGTCCTCCTTCCTTCTTTTTTACTCTTTTTCTCCAATTCTTTATCATGCACACACAGACATGAAAACACACATTTCTCTTGTAATTTAGAACGTTCTTAGATGCTCATTCTAGAAACTCAATGGAATTATCTAATCAGAATATATTCCTAGACAAAATGGACCCCACTCAAAGAGAAATGCTGATAGATGCTATAAAGAGATAATATATACCTTTGTAAGTGTTATGGTTTGGCTGTGTCCCCACCCAAGTCTCATCTTGAATTGTAGCTCCCATAATCCCACCATGTTGAAGGAGGGACCTGGTGGGAGGTAATTGAATCATGGGGGCAGGGTTTTCCATGCTCTTCTCATGAATAGTGAATAAGTCTCCCAAGATCTGATAGTTTTATTAAGGGGAGTTCCCCTGCAAAAACTCTCTAGCCAATTGCTATGTAAGAAGTCCCTTTCCTCTTCCTTCATGTTCCACTATGATTGTGAGGCTTCCCAAGCCATTGTAAGCCCATTAAACCTCTTTCCTTTAGAAATCACTGAGTCTCATGTGTGTCTTTTATTAGCAGCATGAAAACGAACTAATATAGTAAATTGGTACCAGGTAGTGGAGTGCTGCTGTAAAGATACCCGAAAATGTGGAAGCAACTTTGGAACTGGGTAACAGGCAGAGGTTGGAACAGTTTAGAGGGCTTAGAAGAAGACAGGAAAATGTGGGAAAGTTTGGAACTTCCTAGAGACTTGGAGGGCTCAGAAAACAGGAAGATGTGGGAAAGTCTGGAACGTCCTAGAGACTTATTGAATGGCTTTGACCAAATTGCTGATAGTGATATGGACAATAAAGTCCAGGCTGAGGTGGTCTCAGACAGAGATGAGGAACTTGTTGGGAAATGGAGTAGACATCACTCTTGCTATGCAAGGAGCCTGGCAGCATTTTGGCCCTGCCCCCGAGATCTATGGAACTCTGACCTTGAGACAGGTGACTTAGGGTATCTGGGGAAGAAATTTCTATGTGAAAAATAATTCAAGAGGAAGCAGAGGGTAAAAGTTTGGAGCAGTTGCAGCTTAACAATGCAATTGAAAAGAAAAACCCATTTTCTAGGGAGAAATTCAAGCCAAGTACAGAAATTTGCATAAGCAACAAGGAGCCAAATGTTAATCACCAAGACAATGGGGAAACCTCTGCAAATTACCTCAGAGATTGTTGCAGGCCTCTCCTATCATGGGTCTGGAAACCTAAGAAGTAAAACTGGTTTCCTGGGCCAGACCCAGAGCTCCCTTGCTGTGTGCAGCCTGGGGACTTGGTGCCCTGCAACTCAGCCACTCCAGCCATGGCTAAAAGGGGCCAAGGTACATGTTGGGCCGTGGATATAGAGGGTGCAAGCCCCTTGCCTTGGCAGCTTCCATGTGATATTAAACCCGTGAGTGCACAGAAGTCAATAATAGAAGCTGGGGAACTCCCACCTAGATTTCAGAGGGTATAAGGAAATGCCTTGATGTCCAGGCAAAAGTCTGCTGCAGGAGCAGAGTCCTTGTGGAGAACGTCTGCTATGGCAGCACAGAAGAAAAATGTGGGGTCAGAGTCTGCACACTGAGCTCCCACTGGGGCACTGCCCAGTGGAGCTGTGAGCATATGACCAACGTCTTCCAGATCCCAGAATGGTAGAACTATTGACAGCTTGCACCATGCACCTGGAAAAGCTGTAAATGCTTAATACCAGCCTGTGAAAACAGCCAGGAGGGGCATGGTACACTGCAAACCACAGGGGCGAAACTGCCCAAGACTTTGGGAGCCCACCTCTTGCATCAGCACTCAATGGTTGTGAGACATAGAATCAACAGAGATCATTTTGGAGCTTTAAGATTTGACTGCCCCACTGGATTTCAGACTGGCATAGGGCCTGTAGCTCCTTTGTTTTGACCAATTTCTCCCATTCGAAATGTCTGTATTTACCCAATGCCTGTACCCCTATTGTATCTAGGAAGTAATTAACTTGCTTTTGATTTCGTAGTCTCATAGATGGAAGGAATTTGCATTGTCACAGATGAGACTTTGGACTCCAGAATTTTTAGTTAATACACAAATGAGTTAAGACTTTGGGGGGCTATTGGGAAAGGATGATTGGTTTTGAAATGTGAGGACATGAGATTTTAGAGGGGCCAGGTGCAGAATATTATGGTTTGGCTGTGTCTATGTGATATAGGCGGCCTAGAGATAGAACCTGTACAATGCCATTTTTATAAAGAACAAAACTGTTTCCATTCTCCTCAAAATGACTGCTAACCTTGGCTTTTGTAAATTGCTAGATCACTTGCAGGATGCAAATTGAGGTAAAACTGCATACCTCCTCTTATCTGTAAATGCCAGAATTGCTGGCCTTTGTTTACCAGAGTAAGCACTCCCAGATAATTCCATCCTGGCGCCAAGTAATTAAAAATCTATGGATCCCACTCCTACCCAAACAATGTGTAAACGAATGTTAATCTCAGCATCTGTGAACCCCTTAAATAACAATCAGAATGTCAAATAGTCCCCTGGCCCTCAAAATGTCCAGAACCCCCTCACCCTCCTCTCCACCCATAAGGTGATTTGAATCCACTGGCCCTCGGAATGTCTGAAGCCCCTCACCCTCTTCTTAGCCTGGGAGGTGATTGACAGCTTTCATTCCCATCTCCACCCCCACTCCCAAGGTGGTTTTGCGGATATAAAAAGGTCTTGTCTCTCTTCTTTCGGGGCTACGGGTTGGAGAGACGTGAGTCCTCCGTGGTCGCCGGCAATAAACCCTGTAATTTGGCATACTTTTGTTCTGGTGTTGACTTTCTGTGCTAAGTTCAATATAACATCTACACCCAAATATCATCTTGAATCTTAGCTCCCATAATTCCCATGTGTCATCAGAGGGGCCCAGTGGGAGCTAATTGAATTATGGGGGCAAGGTTTTTCCCATGCTCTTCTTGGGATAGTGAATAAGGCTCATCAGAGCTGATGGTTTTCCCCTGCACATGCTCTCTTACCCTTCAACATGTAAGAAGTCCCTTTGCTCTTCCTTCATCTCCACCATGATTGTGAGGCTTCCCTGGCCATGTGGAACTGTGAGTCAATTAAACCTCTTTCCTTTATAAATCACTTTGGGAATGTCTGCATTAGCAGCATGAGAACAAACTAATACAATATGACTTTACTGTAAACATGTAAAACTATAATAAACAGCTTATGTGTTAGACTGGAGTTCAAGTCACTGTCTTGCAACTTACCAGATGGATAATCTAATAGAAGATATTTAAAAGACCCTCAGTTACATTACATGCATTATTGGGAAAATCATACCATCAATCTTGTATAATTATTTTGTTAAGTAAGAGTGATACTGTCATAGAGGGCCTAGTACAAGTGCTTGAAACAAAACTCTGGTACCTAATAATTTATTTAACTATATTCACATTATATGTATAATATAAACAAGAAAGTTATTCATTAAAAATATAATCAAATTTTATTTGCTGTTCTTTTTTAGCATTGGGTAGTCGGGGATATTTTCTAAATTGAAATCATCATTAAAAATATTATAACAGTCAATTTCTCTACACTGATCCAGCAATCATTAAATAAGTTTTTCCTGATACTTGATTTTGTTTTGACTTTTTGGGAATTTCAAATGAATGAGTTCATAACGTATCTGTTCCTTGGCAACTGGCTTGTTTTATTCATCATATGGCAAGGGATCCAGAAGAACATATTTGGGCTGATGGAAATGTTGTATACATTAATTTTGTGGTGGTAAAATAGGTGTACACATTTGTCCAAAAGGCATCAAATGCATAATTAAAATGGGGGTATTTTATTATATGTAAATTATACCTTAATAAAGATGACTTTAAAAAAAAGACCCAGCACACTGTATATCAACATTTTAAAGAAAAGAAATATCATATGACCACATGAAGAGACAGAGAAAGCATTTGATAAAGTTTAACATAATCATGTTAAGCCCTTAGCCAATTAGAATTATAAAAGATCAAACTTAACATGATAAAAAGTATCTACAAAGAATTTACAGCAAACACATGGCCTAATGCTGAATTACTGAAACCTTCTCATTAATATCAGAAAAGAGAAAATGATGCCTCAAAATGATCCTCTCTCATTTGACATTATACTGCAGACTGTAGACGGAAATGCTAGGGAAAAAATAAAGAATTAGAAATAAAGATATAAAACAATTTTGCCCCCCCAAATTTAATACAATTATGGACTGTTTGACTTAATTAAATGTAATTTCATCATACAGTGTCAAAATAGAAAAAATATATCCCTACATATTAGCAATGAACAGAATATAAACATTATTAGAACACTAACATTCCATTAACCTCAAAAACAACATATCCTTGGGACTATGTTTGATAAAAATTGTTGAAAATCTACATTAAAAATTTACTTAAGATAAATTTAAAATTACCTAGATTATTGTTAGTTTTTAGTATATACATTTTGGAAACATTTAATTATATATATATATATGTACCTAAATGTCTTAATGTCTGATACAATTATAAATTTTAGATTTAGATTTCAAATGGCTTATTGGTAGAATTTAAAAGTATAATCTATTTTTTATATTAAATGCTCATTAGAATAATTTAATATGACTGTGAATACATAGAGTCAAATAATCTTTAATACATTCAACAAATTTAAGAAATTAATTGTTAATTTTTATGGATACATAATATTTGCACATATTTATGGAATACATGTGATATTTTGACGTAAGCATACAATGTGTAATAATCAAATTAGAGTAACTGGGATATCTGTCACCTTAAACATTTATCATTTCTTTGTGTTAGAAAGATTACAATTTCACTCTGCAAGTTATTTAGAAATATTCAAAAAATTATTAATTATAGTCACCCTCTTGTGCTACTAAACACTAGACCTTATTTTATTTTTGTGGCCATTAACCAACCCCTTAAAACAAAATCAGGTACACTAGCATACCTGTAGTCCTGACTACTCAGAAGACTGAGGTAGGAGGATTGCTTGAGCTCAGGAGCTTAAGGCCAGCCTGGGCAACATAGAGACACTATTTCAAAAAAGAAAAGAAAAGAAAAGTAAAGAGAGAGCGAGAGATAAAGAAAGAAAGAAAAAAGAAAGAGAGAGAGAAAGAAAGAAAAACAAAGAAAGAAAGAGGAGGAGAGAGGAAGAGAGAAAAGGAGGAGGACAGAAAGAAGGAAAGAAAGAAGGAAGGAAGGGAGAGGGAGGGAAAGACAAAAAGAAAGAAAAAAGAAACAAACAGAAACAACAAATAATGCCAGGTGCAGTGGCTCACGCTTGTAATCAGAACTTTGGGAAGCCTAGGTGGGCGGATCTGAGGTCAGGAGATGGTGACCATCCTGGCTAACACGGTGAAACCTTGTCTCTACTAAAACTATCAAAAATAATTAGCCAGGCGTGGTGACACGTGCCTGTAAGTCCCAGCTACTCGGGCGGCTGTAAGTATCTTGGTAAGTGAGATTAACAGTACATAAAATACATAATAATATATAAAATATGGTGTAAAGTTACCTGACATCACAACAATTATACCTAATCCTCAAATCTCAGGCAATACAAAACTTTTGCTTCTCATGTGTCTACGAGTCTAAAGCAGGAATTCTGATACTTTCAATTGAGTTCCTTTATGTACATGAGTCAGCTGAGGGACAACTGATTTGCATTATGTTCAGCTGGGATTGGCTTCAACCTGCAAGTCACATCCAGATCCATTCCTCTGTCTCCCACAGTCCTGAAATCAACGAGCTCTCCAGTGTATATTCTTAGGATGGGGATTGTACAGCAGCTAAAGACAAGCTCCACGTGCAAAAAAAATTTAAAGCTTCTGCTTAATTCTATCAGTTACCATCATCTGTTAGCCAAGGCATCATCACATGGCCCCACATACATGTTTATTCTGAAATAATTATCATATTACCACACACAAAGTCAAGGGTGGAAAGGCATACCCTCACATAGAGGCGGGGTGGATTAAATAAATTTAAACGATAATGTAACCCACCACAGTTTATACATGCTTCCAAAAAATAACACATAGGAGGAAAAGGACTGGAAATGTGGAACATGGGAAAGGAATGAGTTATCACTTTAAGCAGTGTGGTCACTGAAGGAATAAGAAGGATGACATTTGAGGGAAGACTTCAAAGAATGAATAAGCTATGTAGCTTGTTGGGATAAAGTATCCCGAGGTAGGAAATCCAATGTGGATTGACATTGATCAGTATATTGAAAGAAGTATAAGATGAAATCAAAAAGATAAGGGAGATTATTAAATCTTACGGATATTGTAAAATGTTATAACTTTGCTTTCTATCTGGGGTAAAATTGCAGTGCTTTAATTAGAAAAGCACAATGTCAGGCTTAAAAAGATTATGGACAACTGTGTTAAGAATATACTCTTGGACTCTATTACTCATAAGTCTTATATAAAACACATGATATTTAAACTGGGTAATTTGGACTTTCTTACTAAACATACAGTTTCATAAAATTCAGCTCTCTAATGCTCTGTTCTTTGCTCTGGGTGATTCCTCACTTCTGGTCATCAGTTCATTGTTTTCCCATGACCTCATTTACTTTACTTTTATTTTTTCTTTCTTTTTGGACAGGGTCTCACTCTATTGCCCAGGCTGGAGTGCAGTGGCGTGATCTCAGCTCACCGCTGCAGCCTCTGCCTCTTGGGTTCAAATGATTCTCCTGCCTCACGGTCCCAGGAAGCTGGAACCACAGGCACCCACCAGCATGCCCAGCTAATTTTTGTATTTTTAGTAGAGATAGGATTTTGCCAGACTGGTTTGGAACTCCTGACCTCATGTTATCCACTCGCCTGGGCTTCCTAGAGTGCGGGGATTGCAGGCATGAGCCACCACACACAGCCTATTATTCTTACAGGAGGAGTTTTCCTCCTACTCCATCACAGTCACATGGAAATACATTTTATTTCTACATTTTCACATTTCAGTTGGCCCTTGAAAAGCACAGGTTTGAATTGTGCGAATTCACTTACATGAGATTTTCTTTCACCTCTGCCACTGGAGACAGCACTATCAACCCTGCCTCTTCCTCCTCCTGCTCAGTCTAGTAAAGAGCTTAAAGACAAAAAGGATGAAGACTTTTACATAACCCACTTCCACTTAATGGGTAGTAAATATATTTTCTCTTTCTCTTGATTTTTTAAATAACATTTTCTTCTCTCTTGCTTGCTTTATTGTAAGAATACAGTATTTAATACATGTAACATACAAAACATTTGTTAATCAGCTGTTTTCATTATGGGTAAGGCTTCTTCTGGTCAACAGTAGGCTGTTAGTGTTAACAAGCTGGGCTAAAGCTGTCTCATTACGTATTTAAGTTCGGCCTAATGGTTTTTATGTACATCGTGAACTGTAACAAGTGGAGGTGTAACCACTCCGCAGCTTACACCTGTGTCAGTCACTGTGTTTTGGCCAAATGTAGCCAACTCTTCCAACCGTGTTCTGATAAGGCAAACGCCAAGATGTAACCAATTCAGTTATTTCTATACCTTACTTTCAATTTCTGTACATCGTTTTCCTTTATTATTATTATTGTCTAGAAATCTTTTTCCACCACGTGGCTGTGTTGGAGTCTCTGAATCTGCTGTGATTCTCGGGGCTGCCAGATTGGAATCGTTCGTTGCACAATTAAACTCCTTTAAATGTAACTCAGCTGAAGCTTTTCTTTTATCAGTAGTTAAGTTGTAGGGTAGTCAAAAGTTACACATGGATTTTTCAACCACCAGGCTCAGTCTCCCTAACCCCTGTATTGTTCAAGGGTTAACTGTAGCTCTTTTTATATTCACAGTTCATGGTAGTTCCTTTAATTACTTTATGAGTGTTACTCCTTTCTCCATCTTTGATAATTTTTTTGTTTTTTTTAAATGTTTGTTTTATGTACAAAGAACTATCATGGTTTTTCATGGTAGATGAAAAAGGATCTTCCTTTAAAGGAAGATGAAATCAAAAAGGTAAGGGAGATTATTAAATCTTACGGATATTGTAAAATGTTATAACTTTGCTTTCTATCTGGGGTAAAATTGCAGTGCTTTAATCAGAAGAGCACAATGCCAGGCTTAAAAAGATTATGGACAACTGTTAAGAATAGACTCTTGGACTCTATTCCTCATGAGTCTTGCTTTAAAGAAAGATCATTTAGTCTAACGTAATGAAACTGATATCCTTCGCATACTGACACAGAAACACTGGCTGCATATATTGAGGCCATATTTCCGGATCAGATGCCACAAGAGCGAGAACCCCGAACGTATTTTCACAGTGGCTCCAGTACAGCTGCTGGTAACCCATCCTTGCTCTCAGGAGTGCAACAAGGTAAAAGGCCATCTTCGAAAATTTTAAGTACACGTATTTAAACGTTTGGAACATGATTCTATTATTTTAAATACTTATGCACAAATCTTTGGGTGATTTGGCTTTAGTGCTTCTTGGTCCTCTCGTGACATTTTCACTGATATTTTGTAATTTGTACAAATCTCAGCCTTCTTGAAAATTTATTTTTCCTTCTCTTTTCATTCCTGTATTAGGCTCCTCAGTATATACAACAGAACTGATACTGTATTAATGTCTTGGAGTTTCAGGCTCCTGGATAGATATCACATGTAGTTCCTGAGACTGGGGAAAGCATAAAGCAGATTCAGAACAAATTGAATATCCTTACTGCTTCCGTCTTTAGGTTTTAAGTACCTTTTATCTGGCTGCACATGGGGTAGGTTGAACAGGTGGGTTCGTGCCTTTGTAATGACACTACCAGCTTGTTGCTTCCTGGGAGAAAAAGAAAAAAGAAGCCATGCAGATTTTCTGCTCCTTTAGGATATGCTGGATCTTGTTTTCTTAGGGATCTGAAATCCTGATTTCCATTGCCCACTACTGATTTTGGCGTCCTGATTTAGGTTTCTAGGTCTCAGCCCACATGCTTTGTTTCGATTTTCTCTTTCATTCCTGGCCTTTGGTGTTATTATTTTAATCATAGTTATGCATTTTATAGCAAAAATATAAAATATACTTTTTGTAAGGAAAGCTTCGTATTTCTATACTCAATTAAACTACAGTCAAAATTTTAGAGCCCTCAGACCAGGAAGCTCTCCCTCTTGCAGAATATGGTAGAATACACATCTCTGAGATTTACTTTAGGGCAACAGCGATGCTTTATAAAATAACAAGGGAATTCTAACATAAAACTTTTGCACAAATAAATAAAATAAAAACATTTAAAAATATACCTTAGAAGTTCCCTTCTTTTGTTACTTTAATGATTAAAATCTGTCATATATATTTTTTTAATTATCATATTGATTAAAAAGAGCTCTGTTGGATACAACCACCTGGATCCTTTTAGAGGAGAATAAAAGGCCTTTAATATCTGGTACTTACACATTTGTATTAATATCCCATAGGGTGCTGTTGATAATTCTGCGTTGTATTTGTCTTCAGTGAAAATCAATGCAAATTTTTCACAACTTTTATTCTTTAAAAAGGTATAAAATTCAAGAGTCTAGCTGCTTATACATTACATTCCTCTTCTGAAATAATTAGCATAGATAATGGTTTTTTAAATTTTTTTCTGAGTGATACATTCTCATGTACCTGTGACAAAAATATATTCACTGATTTAGAACACATGCATTTGAAATCTTTGAATATGTAAAACAATGTATTTTCACAATTCTACATAAATGTATTCAGTTAAGTGTTAGGCTAAATGTAACCTTTCTTGCACAAGGTTAATATTGTAGTTTAATTATAACATGTAGGAGGAAATTTAATGTGCTTGTAATAGTCCAAAAAAATTTTTTTTTACCTATTATTATTCAGTCATTCCAAATCATTCTCACTCATTACCACAAAAACTCTTACAATTCAATTATAAATTGTATTAATTGTAAAATAAATTACAAATAAAGTTTTGTAATTAATATTTTATTTTTATTTAAAACAATTTCAGCTTTTTTTCCCCCAACTAATGTTTTCAGGAATCCATTTACTAAATCTGATGAGATAACCAGGTTAATTGTTTTAAAAAATTGTCAATACTTGTCCCAAATATTGTCCACATATGTGTACATGCATTTTTGGTTAATCTGATAAGTTGTGTGAATGTTATTATATTGTCCTTTGATGTTTATTGGTAGCAGGATTCTTTCTCCATTTAGAAGAGCTAAAAGTTAACTTCTCTATTTTTCCACTTGCAGGGAGATGTACTAACTATATTTTCCTCTATTCTTTCTGCCAAGTATACTTAAATCCCTGGATATTTGTGTGAAGAAAACCATGAAAGCTATTCAACTAATATTTTTAATAAAAATTTTATTGAGATAATTATAGATTCATATATGATGAGAATAACGCAGAAAGATACCAGGTACCCTTTTCCAGTTTTTGCAGAACGGTAGTACAACTAGGATATTGACATAGATAACATCACATGATTTCATTCAGATTGTCCCAGTTTTAGTTGTCATTATGTGTGTGTGTGTGTGTGTTCTATACAGTTGTGTCACATGTATGGGTTCCTTTATCCACCACGATGGTATGATTGGCTTTTTTCACTCAGCATAATTCCCTGTAGTCATCGAAGTTGTTATACATATCAATAGCTCATTTCTTTTTATTTCTTTGTAGTATTCCACAGTACATATCTATTACAGTTTGTTTACACTTTTACCTATTGAGAGACAAGTGGGCTTTTCCAGGTTTGGGTTATTAGGAATAAAGCTGCTATGAAAACCTGTAAACATAAGTTTCACCCCTCTGGGGAAAATGCCAGAGTACTTTCTGAGTCATATGGTAGTTTCGTATTTATTTATTTGAGAAATTGCCCAACTGTTTTTGCAGACTCTCTGTGCAATTTCACATTCCTGTCAGCAATGTCTGAGTGATACTCTTTCTCTGCATTCTTGCCAGTATGTGGTATTGTCACTTTAAAAATTATTATTATTTTAGTCATTCTTATGAATGTGTAGTGACATTTTGTTGTAATTTTAATTGGCATTTCTCTGATGGCATTTATATTTTTATGTAATTCTATGATCCATTTAAAGTTGTTTTTATATATATTGTAAGTTTCCATTAAGCATCTGTAGTTTTTTTTTTTTTTTTTGGTTTTAGTTTGTTTGCCTGTATAAGTCCAATTGCCCCAGCACCACTTGTTGAATAGGCTATACTCTCTCCATTGAATTGCTTTTGTATCTTTGTCAAAAAGCACTTAATATGACATATTTGAGTAAGTCTATTGCTGGCTTCTGTATTCCACACATATGTTTAATGGTATTCAGCACTATACAAGGTGTTAAAGATACTAAGGTGTATCAATCATGATTCTTGTCTTCACAGTGCTCAAGATACTACAAGTGCAAGAGACTTAAGCAAATGTGATGGAACATAAAAGACCCTGAGTTTGAAATCTGCATCAGGATATGTTTGGGGCACAATGGAGAGAGGAGACAATTTTGTTTAAGGAGAGAGATTTCAGAAAGGGCTCTAAAGTCTAGGTTTAAGTGATTGATGAGTAAGTGGATAAGGAGCGAAAGCATTTCAGGTACTAGAAGAAGCTAATATTTATAGAGGCTTTAAATATGCAAATGTATAGAGATTTAAAATGGTCTGGGGCATTTGGAGAACTGCAGATAGTCGTGTACAGTCTAAGCATAGAGTTCAAAAGGGCCTGATGAGAGGTGAGGCTGAAAGCATTAAGAATATAAACCATGGAAGACCTGTTTAACATTCTAACAACCTAAGTAAAACAAGGATATTGAATAATTTTAAGGTAAAAAGTGACATAATTAATACAAAAGTAACCATGATAGGCTTTATATTCCTTTCTTAAAAATCATTATACCATATATTAGAATTAGCTTCTGCAATTTCTCAATTCTTGCAAGTGGATTTTCCTTTAACCCCTGAACTTTCTAATTCCATTCATACAAAGAAAATTCTGCCCAAAACCTTGAAAATAAAGAGCCTACACATTACAGATAGGGGAAGAAAGGGCTATTGATTTAGCTCCAGAAGGACAAGAAGTTTCAAAATTATAACCGTTCAAAATGGTATTTTAGATAAAATCAGAATCTATAAGCATTTGCAAAAATTAAATCTTGTGTATTTAGAAACATTGAAACACTCCTCCTGAAGATATTGTCTGTTTCCATTTTGAAGCATATGGACTTAGGAGCCTCCTTTGTAAATGTGACTTTCCCTTTTACTTATTATATTAATTGATCTTCGTAATATTACTAATCAAATCAATGCATGTAACATTAGAAAGTTTGCATATTAGAAGATCCTGATAACTCTGTTTTTACCTGTTGGTGTTTTAAGTTGTATTTACTTGTTATAGTTAAATCAATTATCATAATTTTTTTTTTTTTTTTTTTGAGACGGAGTTTCGCTCTTGTTACCCAGGCTGGAGTGCAATGACGCGATCTCGGCTCACTGCAACCTCCACCTTCTGGGTTCAAGCAATTCTCCTGCCTCAGCCTCCTGAGTAGCTGGGATTACAGGCATGCACCACCATGCCCCACTAATTTTTTGTTTTTTTTTTTTGCTTCTTTTTAATGCTTTTATTCTACATAAATTTTTTGTATTTTTAGTAGAAACGGGGTTTCACCATGTTGACCAGGATGGTCTCGATCTCTTGACCTCGTGATCCACCCGTCTCGGCCTCCCAAAGTGCTGGGAAATAAAATTTTATAATTATAAACAAAGGAGTTTATTCTGACATGCTTTGATAAAACATTTAGTTTGCATAATTTTTATACATATGTTAGTTTTGTGAGGCATAAAACCAGGTACTGATCATAGCCAAAATCTACTTAAGAAAAACATCAACACATGACAAAAACAAAAGATATTCTAAAATGGTAGATGTGTGAATAGCTTCACAGATCATTTTAATTGCCCTAAGGATAATGTTTTTGTACAGTATTCAGTAAAACAGTGATTGAATTCTCCTAGTATCAAGTTAAAATCATACCAGACAATATAACTAGAGGGTATAGCATTTAGCAACTACTAAGTAAGTTATAACTTTGAGTAAAGTAAATTTCTTACACCTGGATTCTGGGTTTCCATTTTCAAATTCATTTTCTTTTAGCTTTTACACATGCTAAGGGCAGCAACTTTTTTTGTTGACTCTGCACTTGCCTCATTTTAGACTTTTGATCTCCCCTCCTGCTTGGATCTATCATCAGTGGACTCTGATGACACATTGCTGTGGTTTACCTACTCAGATAACTGTTCCTCTTTACTATTTTCTACTGTGTCATCTTCCCCTGTCTGATCTTCAAATCTTGGTATCTCACAACTGTATTACAGAACAAATTTGTTTCTCACTTTATGCTCTCTCTCTCTCTAGGCAGTTTCATTCATTCCCATTGTCTTAACTATCATAAATAAGGTGATATTTTTATTCTAGCCCATGAACTGTAAAGCCATATATTCAATTGCTAATGAACATAGGAGAGGATAGTTTAAAACAGTCCCTTTGATAGCTTATACAGAATTTTCCATTTACTAACTTCTTTTGGAATTGTATAGATAAAGTGGATAATAATAACAATTTTTTGGAAATTATCCTTTTGGAACAAAGGCATACTATTAGCATTCTCATGAACTCATTCTTTGCCCTAAATGAGCAAGGCCATATTTTGTTTCTGTTTTTTTCTTCATACCAAGAGAAGACTGAGATGGAGACATAATGGTAGCAGTTAAGAATTGCTTAACTGATTTCATCTTTATGAAACTATCATATAGACTATAATTTTCAAAGCATTTTACTGCTAATAACATACATACAGAAAAGTGCACAAATCCTAAATCTGCAATATGAACATCTATGTGTAACTTTTACTCTGGTAAAGAAATGAAATGTAATCATCATCTCATAAGCCCCTTTTCTACCTCCTCACAATTATTCCTTTTTTTTCCTTCCTAAATGTAATTAACTAGTAACCTGAGTTCCAACATCTAAGATCAGTCATGTCTGTTTTGGATCTTTATATAAATGAAATTATTCGGGATACATTATTTTTGCATCAGGCATCTGTTTCTTTTAGTTTAGGAAGTATTTTTAAAATTAGAACATTTATCTGTAGATTTGTGGCAACAATTAGAAAACCCTTAGGTGATTGATTTTAAGCTTTTGTGTCTCTCACATAAACCATGGTTAGTTCTGATGTGGTGATTGCACAACACGATTAATGGTTCAAGTAGAGACAAAAGTGACTTGGGAAAAAGGGTTATAATTTGTTCTCATCCAAATATATGGGTTTTCATTTTGAGAAAATATATATACCAGCACAGTCAACTAAAATACATTACTAGGTCTGCACTAGATTTCTCTGTCTATTAGCTAAGGAGCCTGCAGGTACAGTAATGATTTGGGACATGCTGTTTCTAATGAGAATGCTGAGGTTGTCTCATGAATTCTTATGCTCTAAATACCCAGTGCAGCCTGCAAAGTCCTCAAGTATATAACTCACTGGAAAACTTAAATTAAAATTTGGCCCAGGGGAGTAATATATATTAAAACCAAATTTTGTAAAATTGCAATTGATTTTGAAATAGTCTGTTGGTGAAATTACAGGCTTAAAAGAAAAGCACAATAAATGTGGTCAGATTACCTGATTGTTCCCTGTGATATTTCTTTCATCAAGATTATAAAATATTTTTTTTCTAGTGAGGGAAAGGTAAACATTATGCTAAGCCCTGTGGGTCACTCTTCTTTACTCCATACTTAGTAACACAGGACTTTTGTTATCAGCATCTCCAACACTATGCATTAGAGTTAAGCACAGGCAAAATCTGATCATGAGACTCTTAATGTGACAAGCATAACAGTGGATCTCAGGCAGTGCTTGAAGGACTAGAGATCTAAGAGGTTTTACAGATGTGCAAGTGAAACTAGCAAAGCCTGGTGACATCTAGATATAGAAGTACAGATCTTCTGTGTAAAAGAAAGGTATACAAATGCAAGAGAAATTTCAGTTTCTGTAGCAGCCTGGACTTTACATTTTCTAAATAATACAAGTCTTCATTACGATAAAAGCTTTTATAACTTTTGAATGAAAAGTTTCTTTCCATTCCTAACTCCCACTGCATCCTCATGCACAAGTCATATACTACCTATGAGAAACTATATTTCCTATAATCTCTGCATTATTATGGAATGCCCTGGATTCTACCCTGGGTGATTCAGAATTGATACCTGTAGTAGTTAAAACATTTTCTATATAAAATAGGAAGTAATTAAAAATTCAGATTTATTAAGTCCTGCAATCATTTTTGTGTCGAAGGAATTTTCATACGGAAAAGACTAGCAAGTTAGCCATACAGATGGTCCTCGAATTATGATGGTTCAAATTCCCTGGATTTCTTATTGTACAAAAGTAATACACATTCAGCAGCTCAGTAACTTAAGATGGGATTATGTCGGTATAAAACCATTGTAAATTGAAAATATTTTTAAATAGATGAGGATACAATCTCTTAGTAAGTTGAGGATCTGATTATTATCTATCTGATCCATTTTCCTGATGAAAAAATTGAGGTTGTATAATACATGCTTGGATACACACACACACACACACACACACACCCCTAATCCATAATTTCTGAACCAGATAAAAGAAAATTCCTGACCACTATAGTATGATAAAGTACTATATTTCTGGGAAATACAATTCTGACTTGGATAGTGCCAGAATAAAGTTTTTGTTACGTGGTATATTGAACCCATGCAACAAACTCTGCAATAGTCCATATAATCCTGCCAGACTACATAAAAATCTCTGCTATTCACAGTTTTGAAAATAAAGATTCTCAGAATACAGTTGTCAGAGACATTTCAAGCAGAGCAACTCCATCCTGAATAGGAGCTGGATAAAATGAGGCTGAGACCTACTGGGCTGCATTCCCAGATGGTTAGGCATTTCTAAGCCGCAGGATGAGATAGGAGGTCAGCACAAGATACAGGTCATAAAGACCTTTCTGATAAAACAGGTTACAGTAAAGAGGCTGGCTAAAACCCACGAAAACCAAGATGGCAATGAGTGTGACCTCTGCTCGTCCTCACCGCTCCACTCCCACCAGCACCATGACAGATTGCAAATGCCATGGCAATGTCAGGAAATTACTCAATATGGTCTAAAAATGGGAGGCATGAATAATCCACTTCTTGTTTAGCATATCATTAAAAAAAAACAACCAGCAGCTCTTGAGGCTGCTCTGCCTATGGAATAGCCATTCTTTTACTCCTTTACTTTCCTAATAAACTTGTTTTCACTTCATGAACTTGCCTCAAATTCTTTCTTACGTGACATTCAAGAACCCTCTCTTAGGGTTTGGATCAGACCCCCTTTCTGGTAAACACAATAATGAAACAACCTTAAAATACATTTGGAAAAGCTTTCTTGTTTGGGAAGCTGTACACATTTCTAAAATGACTTAGCTAATTAAGATACCAAAGGTAAGAATAATTTAATATCACATATGTTTATGCTTTCTTCCTACATGTTCGATGGATAGGAGAAGTTGATGGTTACTGGAACTCTGAAAATATGCAGTCAGCACTTTTGTCTTCATGTAAATAGTTTGTAAAAGACCAATATGATAGCTAAGAATGAAAAAGAATTAGGGGAGATAAATTATGTAAACTTTCTTTATTAAAGTGGACACTATGCAAATATTCGATTTGTCTTTTATTTCAGTTGAGTTAGCCAATGATTGATTGCTTTCTGTTTTTGCATGTTAATGAATTTTGTTGTTGTTGTTAGAATTCTCTATAGTTCTTCTGGGTATTTAAGAATTATTTTTTTCAAAATTAAGTTGTAGCAATATAAATTGTAGCTCTGCAACAAACTGAAAATAGAGCATTTTCTATAGAAAAATGTATTATATATTATGTATTTAGTTTTTATTTGTTCTTTTCATCTCCACTTTTCTATCTTTTATGCCTCACAAAGCAATTGTCTAGTACATGACTCTAATTCATTTATTCAATCACTCACTGATTAGCAAACATTAACTGATTAATTACTCTTTGAGTGATTTTACACTGCTGTCTGCATAAAGTTTCTGGCATTCTGTTGGAAACAATCCTTATAGACATCACCTGATTTTCCCTTGACTGTCATCTCCATTCTCTAGGTGCTGCTCTCCTCTCTTATTTCACAGAAAAACTGTTGAATTACACACCTCGAGGGTACCACACCCTCCCCTTTTCTATCATCAAACAGCTGGCCAAAGAGCTACACAGGTTCAGGCTTTTCTCGCATGTTCTGGATATAGATGAAACAGTATACCACAGACTATCAAACCTGACATTGGAAGGTCCTCCAATAGGCCAGATGTTGGAACCCGGAATAAAAAGAAAATCTTCTTCCCATGGGTCCAACTCTGACCAATAGGGATAAGGACAGACATTCCCCCCTCACCTTGATTCCATAGACTACACCAAAGAATAGTTCACCTTCCTAGTCCAATCAGAAAAATCTTGTGTGTTGAGTATGTGAATCCTCGTAGCAACTCTTTCTTTACTCTTTATCATTAAGTGGTAGCAAGACCAGTAATGCAACACTCTACAATACCTACTATCCTTCCCTCACATCCTATGTCAATTTTATGTACTTAACATACTGTCTAGCACATACTAAGTAATCACCTGTCAGCTGACAATTTTCTCTATATGGTAATTGCCATTTGACATCACTTACTTTATGTTTACATAAAATCTTTTCTTGGTAGTAAAATTCCACTATTGCTACTCCTAGAAAGATCAATGTTGCCAGAAAAATAGTCTTACACTGGGTCATAGTGACTATCTCTTGCTGTAAAACAGTCATGGTCAAAAATATTATCCAAAAACCCAAACAAAACTTAAAATTTAGGGGGAAAGTTTTTGTGATTTGATTTACAAAAGATGTATTAAACCAAACATGAGGGCTTAAAGCCAGCGCCATTTTTTATCTTTCTTCTCCCACATTATCCTGTCCTGTTTCACAGGGCAAAACTCACAGTGGTAGGTGACCCATACAGAGGCCAGTGAATTGCATCTGCTGAATTATCAGCATCTCTCATTCTTTTAATGAACTGTAAAAACAGTGTAATGAATCAATCAGCCATGGGGAGAGGAAGCCCTGGGGGTGAGCACCAGAGCCTGTGAGACTGAAATCTTTTAAATGAAGAGAAATCTGTCTTCAAAGCCTACCGATCATTTAAATAACAGTGCAAAGAATCTTAATATGCCTGCATGGCTGAAGTAAGCATTTTATAAGTACTACACCAGCCGTATTTGAGCCGTAAAGGGTGCGTTTTTTCTAATTGCTAATTAGATATTGCTAATATCTAATTAGCAATACAATATTTAGGAAGTATGAGTTGAAAATATACGTTCTTTACAAATATTATTAGGGGAATAAACTAATATTTTTAAAAACACTACACGGGTGCTTTGCCTGAATCACTTCACATAATTATACAATAATAACATAAGACAGATATATTTTGACCTATGTGATTATTTTTGCCATTATGTAAATATACAGTAAATGATGTCACATGGCCATATCACAAAGAACATTGTCAGCTGACAGATGATTACTTAGTGTATCCTAGACAGTGTGATAAGTACTCAAAATTTAGTGGTAAACATGTCAGACACAGGATGTGAGAGAAGGATGGCAGGTATTGTAGAGTGTTGCATTCTAAGAGTGTTGCATTTAGCATTTTTTTAATAACTTTAAAATTGCTGAAGCCTGGATTCAACAGTACATGTGTATGAATCAAAAATTTACATTTCCCCCCTCTTCTATCCCATAGCTTTAGCATCTGGTTTCTCTTTCTTTGATACATATTTGCTAGGATGACACTAAATTTTTAAAACTTTTAAATTCATGGGTACGTGTGCCGGTTTGTTACATTGGTCAACTTGTGTCATGGGGGTTTGTTTTACAGATGATTTCATCACCCAGAAATTAAGCCTCGTACCCATTAGTTATTTTTCCAGATCCTCTCCCTTCTCTCACCCTCTGCCCTTCAGGCCCCAGTGTGTGTTGTTCCCCTCCATGTGTCCATGTGTTCTCATCATTTGGTTTCCATTTATAAGTGAGAAAATGTGGTCTCTGGTTTTCTAGTTCTAGAAATACACTAAATTTTGAGTAAAATTAACTTAATATATTTTTAAGTACAGTGGATGATTCCTTTACTCATTGCTAAGTAATTCTTTCATTTCCATTGAAATATTTACTTTCTCTAAAAACGTTTAATTCATTTTAAAGAAAAATATTATAGATCTAGGCATTTGCTGGATAGCTGACATGTTTGCAGTTCAAAAAGGTAGTGCTAAATGACATCATTCTTTATTGTTGTTTCTTTTTCTGAACTACAGCATGTGGCTTCTCAGAACCACAGAGGTAACAGCAGCATGCGTTTCCCTGTTTGAGGCTTAGTCCCTGTCAGTTATCTCATCCACTTTTATGGCTTCAAATGCCAACTACATCTTTTTGGCTTCCAATTTCTACCTGCATTCTTGTCCTTATGCTTCCCTTGCAAGTGTGCGAAAGTGTCCTGAGGCCACATGAATTCCTCTGTTCATTCTAGGGTACCAGGAAGCCCTATGATCATAATAAATTGCTGAAACAGTCTCTACAATAAAAAACTTTGTATTTATGTAATAGAAAAAAAAAACCCTTGAATGACTTATCTCTCAGCAAACTCCTGCTGCAGGATAGATCTTTTACTAATTGACAGTGTATCTTGTTCTTTACTGTATTATATTTCTATCCTTAACACCTTGTTGTTTATGGAGAAACAAGGAAGAGGCAGAGGTCAGGAAGGGGAGGAAATTTCTTTACTGAGATAGTCCAACAATGCTATTATCATGCCTGGCTTTGAGAATTGTTTGAATATCACTGTTTCCTTAATGGGGGATTTTATTAGTGTTGTACAGAACTTCCACCTTCTCCAACACATGCACGTGTGTGTGGCCACACACGCATGCAGCACACCACACACACACACACACACACAAGCATGATATTTGATATGTCTTTCTCGTAGCAATTTACTCCATAGTTATCTTTTACTCCTAATGCCCATGTCACCACATCCCCAAAAGTCTGCATGCATAGGTACCCCTCTGATCTACATTGCCCACAGCCAATCCACAAGTTGCACTCAAGCATTCTCTTTCGGGGACATACATGGGAGTGAAAGTGGATCCCAAAGCCATAATTGCTCCCTCTGCTCTGCCACCAAAGTGGATAGTCAGCCAGTCTTTCATCCTATACATTTCCCAGGAAGGCTTAAGATTCTTTGGATTTGTATAGGATCTTTCGTTTTACCACTGGATCATACATTGAACTTGCCAAATAATTTCATTAAATCTCTTTTGAGCAAGGATGGGGCTTACAACAGCAGCTGTAGTAAGCCTCAAACAGATCTTCCTCAACAACACTTAGTTTCCAGCCATACAATAATATATATCCCTCTTGAAAATAAATAATCTGAATAATTCTCTAGTACTTTCTTTTGAGTCCCCAAGAAGGTCTGTGTTAGAATTTGTTTGATATTTGATATATTCTAAATGTTTGTGTCTCTTTCAAAACTTCACATTTTAACATTCTATTATGACAACATTTGCTTACCTGATGTGTCCATTTGAGTGATGATAAGCATGTTAATATTAATATTTAAAAAACAGGATTTACTCTCTCCCCTTTCATCCCCATATCAGTAGATTTCATCCCCGTCGATCTAATTATGAAGCAAATGATTTAGGATACAGCGTGTGCTCTTCCTTTCTGTATTCCTCCCTCTTATATAACCTGTCAGCAATCTTACTCAGATTATCTCCAAAAGATGTGATGAAATCCGTCCACTCTTTCGTTTCCATGGCAACTGCTCTAGTTTATCTCATTGCTTGAATAGGTGACTACAATAATCTTCTCATTGGTCCCCTGCTCCCATTCTTGGCACAACACACCCTACCCTTCTAAAACTGTCTTACCTCATCAATAATGGCTTTTACAAATAGTTTAGATTTCATCATTCCTCCGTTTAAATACTTGTGATGTCTTCTCATTGCCCTTTTTGATAGCATAATAAAATCAAATGAAAAATGTCTAATATGGTTAATCACATGTAGCCCTCATCAGTCTCATCTACTTTTCAATCCTACTAGCTCTTTTCCAGTTACATAGAAATACTAAATCATCCCAATCTCAGGGTCTTTTATGTGCTGTTCTATCTTCCTATACACTTCCCTCCTGCAAAACCATGAGGTGGACCCTTATTTATTTTTCAATTTCAGTTAAAATGACACCACTTCCAAGCAGTTTCCCCTGATAATACGAAACAAAATACCTTCTTGCAAACCGGTTACTCTCCATTGTATTATTCAATTTCCTTTTCTTTCATAAAACCTATTACACTTATAAAGCATTTTGTATAGTTTGATTTACACTTTATGAGTTATTTCTCCACCCATTCAGTAAGTTAGATCCTCAAAAAAATACCTTTCCTGTTGACAACTACATTTTATTTCTCTTTTTGAAATTTACACATTATACTTTAAGTTCTGGGGTACATGTGCAGAACGTGCAGGTTTGTTACATGGGTATACATGTGCAGCGGTGGTTTGCTGCACTCTTCACCCTGTCATCCACATTAGGTACTTCTTACAATGCTATCCCTCCCCTAGCCCCACATCCACTGCTATCTGTCCCCTAGCCCCCACTCCCCAACAGGCCCCAGTGTGTGATGTTCCTCTTCCTGTGTCCATGTGTTCTCATTGTTCGACACCCATTATGAATGAGAACATGTGGTGTTTAGTTTTCTGTTCTTGTGTCAGTTTGCTGAGAAGGATGGTTTCCAGCTTCAACTGTGTCCCTGCAAAGTACATGAACTCACCCTTTTTTATGGCTGCATAGTATTCAATGATGTATATGTGCCACATTTTCTTTACCCTCTCTATCAGTGATGGGCATGTGGGTTGGCTCCAAGTCTTTGCTATTGTGAACAGTGCTGCAATAAACATAGATGTGCATGTGTCTTTATAATAGAATTATTTATAATCCTTTGGGCATACACCCAGTAATGGGATTGCTGGGTCAAATGGTTTTTCTATTTTTAGATCCTTGAGGAAATGCCACACTGTAAACATTTCCAACTGCAAACTCTACATTTACGTATTAATTATAAACACATCTAATCCATTCATAATATAAAACCTCAAACCTCATTTCACATTACACAAATATTTCCTATGGATACTTTAAAATAATTGCTTTAAAGTTTGATTTAGTAAATTCATTTATTTTTGCATTAACAGGCCTGTATTATGTATCTTTTAATAAACATTATACTAAGCATTTTATTTACAATATAATATGATAAGTACAATGATAAAAGTGCATTGAGGCTGGGAGCAGTGGCTCATGCCTGTACTCCTAGCACTTTGGGAGGCCGAGGTGGGCAGATCACCTGAGGTCAGGAGTTCAAGACCAGCCTGGCCAACATTGCAAAACTAAAAATACAAAAATTAGCCAGGTGTGGTTGCAGGTGCCTGTAATCCCAGCTACTTGAGAGGCTGAGGCAAGGAGAATTGCTTGACCCATGGAGGTGGAGTTTGCAGTGAGCCGAGATGATGCTACTGCACTCTAACCTGGGTGACAGAGTGAGAATCCATCTCAAAAAAAAGTATTGATATGAAAACAAATAGGTGAATATGTAACAGTAGCAGGGTAAGTGAAGGGATGTAGCTCCTAGGAGTTAGTCAATCAGGGCTGATTTCTTTAGAAAGAGCATGAAAACAAGAATTGGTTGGGAGCATTCAAGGCAAGAGTAACACCATTTACAAAGGCTTAGGGCTGAGTGAAAGCTCGTAAGTATATATTTTTAAAAAATGGAGGCCAGTCGCAGTGGCTCATGCCTGTAATCCTAGCACTTTGGGAGGCTGAGCTGAGTGGATCACTTGAGGCCAGGAGTTCAAGACAAACTTAAGTAACATGGTGAACTGCCCCCCATCTCTACTAAAAATAGAAAAATTAGCTGGAAGTTGTGGTGAGCTCCTCTAGTCCCAGCTACTCGGGAGGAGGAGGCCTAAGAATTGCTAGAACCCAGGAGGCGGAGGCTGCAGTGAGCCAAGATCATGCCACTGTACTCCAGCCTAGACAACAGAGGGGACAGTCTCAAAAAAATGAAACAAAATTAACAAATAAATAAGAAAACAATACAGTGATAGAAAGTTATGGCAGAAAATGTAGTTTAAGGATGATGAGTTTAAAATGACAAATATAAATTGTGAAATATTTTAGTGCAGATTACATTTGAGCATATTTACCTTTTAAAAAGATGGAAGTAAAAAATGCTTTTAAAAAACCACCACCTAATGTGATGGAATGAACATAGATAGAAATTTAGGATAGAACTCTAAGGATGGAAATGTTAAGATGAGGTGAATGAGACCCCATACGAATGAGAGAAAGGTCAAAGATGACTCGTTGGTTTCTGACTGCGTGGTAGAATGATTAAGTGGTAGAAGAAAAGCATGTTTAGAAGGCAAGTTTGATCAGCATAATTTTGAAGTACCTGTAAGATTTCATGATTAGGAAGTGCAACAGATGGGGATTGAGAGCTGTGTGTTGAAGGTCTATGTTTGGGAGTCATTCACAAACTGATATATTGAAGATGTGGGTGTACTGACTTGCATAATCAGTGAAAGTATATTTAACCTATATGTTGTCAGCAGCCACTTTGAAAAGTTGTTGATGAACTTGCAAGTCAAGAAAGTTAGTATAACTTGAATTGGACAGAAAGACTGTGAGAAATTTGGTAAACTCTTTCATTAATGAGAATGAGTACCTGTAAGTCCCACATCATTAGGCAGTACAGAAAAGAAAGTGTATTCGTTGTAATTTTTAAAGGAAAAGCAGTGTTTGTAGGTAAATTTCTAATACAAATGTCCTGAAATCAGCAATGGTGACTTAAGTATGTTATTTCTAATTCCAAAACTTGAAATATATAGGGACAAATTATTGAGAAATTCCCTTGAATTGGACAGAAAGACTGTAATTCCCTTTTGAGAGGAGCAGCAGTGCTGTTCTCAGAAAAAAACAAAACATAACAGAAAACTACTGGTTTTCATTATGAAAATTTATTGTCGTATTTTCTAGAAACAGTGTGGAGATACAAGTGTGCCATTTATAATGAAAACAGCAATGTAACATAGGGCTAAAGGCTATGATTAAATAACTGGTCCTAGGCTTTCAAATGGAAACCTGTGGTAGAATGATGCTAAAGCTAGCGGCTGTATCCGTGTCTGGAAGTGCAAAGCTTAGAGAATCCTCTCTCATAGATTTGTTTTGTATTCTGTTCATTGAAATATATTTGGTGGTATACAGTAGAAACACAGAAAAATATGTCAATAAGAAACAGCAATAATTATAATACCAATAATAACCATCACCATAGTAAGACTTCCATTATAATGAAAGAGGCTTAGCCAGTTTTAAATAATTTCAGCTCTCACTTAATAATTAAGGTTTTAAAGGAAACACTGTGTCTAAGCTTTGGTTTTGTGGTTATTCCTTTGGGCAAAGGACAAGAGGATATCTTTTTTTTTTAGTTGAAGTGTACTTTACAAAATATAAAATTAACTGTTTTAAAGTAAAGAGGTGGGCACAGTGGCTCACACCGGTATCCCAGCACTTTGGGAACTTAGGGCAGGAAGATGACTTCAGTCCAGGAAAACAGTAAAATAGTTGAAAATCTATTCAACTCTTTTGGCAACATAACAAGACCCTGTCTCTGCAAATAAAACAAAACAGCAAAAGAACTTAAATTGCCAGGCATGGTAGCACATGCCTGCAGTCCTGGCTACTTGGGAGGCTAATGTGTGAGGTTTGCTTGAGCCCAGAAGTTCAAGGTTGCAGTGAGCTATGATCATTCCATTGAATTCCAACCTGAGATGTCTCTGCAAAAAAATAAAAAATAAAGTGAATTATTTAGTATATTCACAATGTTGTGCAATCACCACTTATATCTATTTCTAAAACATTTTCATTGCCTCAAAATATAACTCCAAACCCCTTAAGCTATTGCTCATCATTCTTCCCTTCCCTTGGCTGCTGGCAACCACTAATGAGCTTTCTGTTTCTATGGGTTTATCTACGGTGGATATTTTATATACATTGCATCATACGTGTGGCTTTTTTCAAGTAGCAAATACTTTTGAGGTTTATTCTCTTCATAGCATGTATTACTGCTTCATTTCTTTTTACTGGACAATACTGCAATATGGAATAATTTTATAGAATAATATTTCATTGCATGTATATACCACAGTTTGTTTATCCATTCATTTATTGATGCACATTTGTGTTGTTTCCACCTTTGGCAATTGTAAATTGTGCTGCTATGAATATTCATGTATAAGTGTTTTAGTGTGAGTTTTCAATTATTTATGTAATATATCCAAGTACGGACTTTCTGGGTCCTCTGGTAATTGTTTAACATTTTGAGAAATGGTGAAACTGTTTTTCATAGTGTCTGTACAATTTTACATTCCTAGCAGCAAAGTTTCTAATTTCTCCACGTACTCTTCAAGACTTGTTATTTTCTGTTTTTTTTCCCTATAGCCATCCTGGTAGGTATGAATTAAATTTAATTGTGATTTTGACTTGACTTTCTTAATTACTAATGATGTGAAGCATCTATGTGCTTGTTGGCCATTTGTCTATCTTCTTTGGAGAAACATATATACAAGTTCTTTTGCCCAACTTTGTGTTTTTGTTGTTGAGAAGGTGGCAGTATGTATGTAGCCAAAAAAGGATGCATAGAAAAGAAACTAATGTTCTTAGCAAGATAAATGTGAGTGGATTTTGAAAAACAAAACAAATATGCACCACATAATTTTATGCCTTCTTGACTCAGAAAGGATCTATTTCGGACCTTATTGCATTGATTATATTCTTTGAATTTAAGGGATATTATAGGTAAGAGCCAGATGTCTTTCATAGTTGTGATTTAAACTGCACAATATTTGTAGATTTATTGTTTAACTTATCAATAACATGTTCAATTCTCTGATCACTGTAGATATCTTCTATAATGTTATTCTGTCAAATTGCTGAAAATCAGAGAGCATGTATCTTCCTCATATCTATTTCTGGGTGGAAAGTATAGTCACATAGTAAGTCTGAAGTGGACACTTTCAGTAGACCAGTGGTTATATTTGGAAAGGTATTTATTAATTATTAGATGACATATTAGGAAATCTTGATGAGAAATTATTGAGGGGTTAAGACATGATTTTTTTCCATATTTAACATAATAAAATTTAGGTGGACAGTGAGTTGAGTTAGGACTCTAGCCACATAGTTCACTAAATTGTTCATGCAACCCTTATAAGTGAATTATGAGGTCCTGTTTGAAAGGAAGAATATTTCAAGATTATGCATTTATATTTGAATCAGTAGAAGAGGCTTTGAATTGCCCATCTGTGACAAGCACAGAAAATATAACACTGAAATGAACTCAAACAATTCTTACAATGTAATTTTCTGAGTTAGTGGAAGCTGTTACGTTTTAGTCACCCATGGAAGAAAATCCTTAATCCATTTAATAGGCCGGTCTTTTTTATTTACAAGTATTTTGTTCCTTCAGTATAGATAAGTGAATTCAATAGACTTGCACATTTCTTCTGTGGCTGTCATTATTATTCTAAATACACCAGGGTAATAATAGTAATTTCCTCCTATTTTGTCAGAGTAAAATGCAAAGATGATGTGCTTTTTTTGATATGCTTTTGGCTACTTAAAAATACAATATTTCTCAAAAAAATCAGTATATAATTGAGTAAAAAACCATTTATTTTATTTCCAAATCCATGTCTGACCTTAAAGAGGTTACAAATAAGCCCAGCAGCTGAATAATGCCTATGAACAAATGGCTAATGTGCCTTTCCAGTTGGTAAATTAGTATAGTGTGCTTGTGTGAAAATTTTTGTTCTCCACCTACACATTTGTTTGTTCAAGCTACTGCTTTTTAGTGATCATTAAATGAGAAATCTCTTACTCCCTAAATGGTAAGACAGCAATAAAAGAACATTATTTCTTGAGTATGAGAAGTACACATTTGAATTCCTATTTTTACTCTATGGTAGCTTTGTACCTTTGGCAAGTTCGGTAACTTCCCCAAGTCCTCTGCTTTTCATTTGACTGTTAATTTGATTAGTAACTTACCATCCTACAGAAAGACATGAACAACTTCTCTTTTATTCATTATTCCTGCATGAGCAACTGCATCAACCATAAAGGCAACTGTTTTAGATTAGATTCATGCCATGAGGATTCCAGTGATTGAAATGATTTAGTCTGGCAGTATTTCATTGGGTTTTTTGGGTTTTTGTCATCCATCTCAACCACAAGGGTCGACTCATGATCTCTTAGTTTGAATTTATGACAGGTATTCACTCTACCTGACTTTGTGGATGTTTTGGTTCTAATGATGAGTTATCAGCTGTCTTGGCTTCATCTCTACAACTATCACATTGGTTTCAATGTCAGCCCATTGCTTAGATGTAATTCATTACCTTTTCTTTATAAATGTCGTTTCGATTACTGAGTGTAAGCTATCAGAGTCACTATACTTTTTTACCTCTTAATGGGAGGTTGACAGAAAAATTGTATCCAATGGACTAGAAACCCCTCCTCATTTACATCTTCTCTACCAGAAAAGAAGTTGTTAATTATATTTTACATTTATATTGAGAACTAACGTTTATTGAGTCGTTTCTGTGCCAGACCATGATTTAAGCATTTTCTATATGATGTCACTTAATCCTTACATTCCTGAGAGCTTAGTGCTAATATTGTTTCTATTTTACAGATGGTATAGAAAGGTAAATAACTCATCTGAAGCCTGCATGTAGTAAGAAGTTTTAGTTTCTGGGTAATAATTCCTCAGTTTAAAGAACATCTCATAGAATTTTATACAACTGTTCATACAAAAGGGATACTGTAAACATTTTGATGTAATAATTCTTCCCAATCATACTAGGAAAACTAACTCTAAAGACAGCGAAAGCAACTGGATCAAGACTCATATACAAAAATAAGAAAGACTTGACTGTTTAATTACTTGTATTTAGTTTGTTCATCATAGGTATACTAGGGAATGTAGGTAATATCTAAAAATTTCTTAAATTCATAGTTTGAGTACTGAATTCTATTTAGTTTTGCAATTTTTGGCTTTTTACTTTAATAGAGTCAAAATCTAATTTGCTTATAGGACTCCATCAATACCTATTTAAATAAACACAATGTTTGAGAGAACTCTCCCTGTGCACTTTATCTGAAGACCAGTATTGTTTGATCTAAAATGTTTTTCTTTGTGGCATTTAAAAAAATTGTTAAGTTATACCAACATTTTAGAAAAATTACAATATTTCCACATAAGAATTTATTTTCTTCTTTTTTTGGAGAGAAAGTGAACACATTTGGAAATACTGTATCAGCAATGCAGCTATACCATTTAGACAGGACATAAACTTTCCAATTCCCCTTGACAGAGAGGCTGAAGGTAGGCTATCACTCATCATCAAATTTCTTGAGGTTTTTTTTTTTTTTTAGAGTAAATAAATACTTCCCTCTTTATATGTTTCTAGCTAAGGTTCACAAAGGAAAAACAAATCTGAATGAGCTAGTGTTTCAAAAAAGAGAGAAACAGAGAATACGTTTCCTTGTAGAAATACATATTAATGTTTAATGGGAAAGAGAAGTCTTTAGTACAAAATGTGTATCTTTTGTCCTATACGTACCTTAACCCTATAGGTATTTCAGTTTGTGGTTTGCAACTTCTGGTCTGGAGATATTCAGCAACGTAAATGCTTCTGAATCTTCACTTCTATATTTCTATCAACTGTACTTTAACAGCAAAAATGTGGTTCATCAGTTTAACCCAATTTTCAGGGTAGGAATGTCAAAGAAATACCTCAGTCACAGAAAATTAAGAAATAGCCATACAGTACCTAATGGTCTAGGAACCTTAATCTGTTTCTCAAATCACTTGACTTATTGTCCAGGGCTTTCTTCTTGTCCCCACTGAGGAATATCAAGTTCAATATCTTTTCCCTGCGTACTTCCAATGAAATCAGATTGTCTTTGCTTTCAAACATCAATCCAATAATTAATATCTGGTTGTCAGGGTCCTATACAGATTATTTCTTGAAAACCAAAGACAATAATTGAGTTTTAAATGTTCTTAACATTTCAGGGTGATACATGGTGAATGCAATGGAGAATCTTTTTCTGTCAATGTAGATTCCTTAAATAGAAATTCACTTAAAAGAGGGCCTATCAATATGTAGTATATTATTTCATTCTAGTTTAGAACAAGCTTTATTGAATACACACCTGGCCCCTACACCGAATAATTACATCTTGGCAGTGCAATGTTTTTAAATAAATATTTTCTGTGCCTTAATTTTAAATAAGTCTTTACCATCTGCTCTGTCCTTTAGTTACAGATGCCAACCAACGTAACTGACTATTGTGCCATTTACAAACTGCAGACAGAGAAGGGATTTGGTGCTCGGCATGTTTTTGTTTTTAGTTCTGCACAGTCAGTATTTGTTTTTCTTTTCTCATGCTTCAAACATAATGGCTGATATTATTCTATTCTGACGTATTGAAACCAGTTTTAGAAAGAAAGAAATACAGGGAAGGAAGAACGATTTATTGAAAGACTAAACTAAGGCCATATCTGCAGAAATGTGATGTTCCTGAAGGATTGTAATCATGTAGATGAGATGTTAAGGCTAACTCTATGAGGCAGAAGCCATGTAGATTTCACAGCAGTCAAGACCTTTAGGAAAGGAAAATCTGTTTGTCTTCTAGGAAGAACAAAAGGCATTTCCAGAGAAACAAAGAAGAAAAGATGCATTCATCCTGTCTGCATCTTTTGATAGATTTTATATTCTAGGAGTATAGTAAAAACTACTGAAACATTAGAAAACATCACAAACTGAATAGAAAAAGGAGCACAATATGTCTGGTGAAAATGAAAGGTTATGTTCAATTCAGCTCAGTGTTCATCAAGCCCTTTCTCTGAAGAAATCACAGCATGAAGCACTTAGCTGAATACATTCATAATGAAAATAAAAGCCGCTGATTTATTTTTTAAAAAGAAAAAAAAGAGAACAGAAAAGCCTTATAATATGTTTATATGAAAAATTCATAAAATTACTAATTGGAAATTTATGATATTTTATAAAAACCAGAGCATAGGAGCCTTCAAAGCCTTGGCTATTCTGCTGGGACAGGCTTCCCAGGTTGTGTCTGGGTGCGCCGTTGAGATGTTTCTTTCAGAATTTCTCTCACCGTTCAACATTCCACAGCTGTCTGAGAGCAGACTCAGCTCTGTAGGATACTGTACTCTGGCCAAAGCCAGACTAATCTGGGTCTTCTGTTCCAGGATGAGACAATGATAAGGGTGGTCAGTTTTATAGAATTAAAACATAGACGTATGTAAGTTTCTTTAGGCACTGCAATCTGTATTTATGTCTATTTCATTATGGTCTTTCCCAGACGTAAAATCAGTTTTCATCTTTAAACCTTATTTAGTAGTGATTATCTCAGGTAAACTCATCTATTCTACATTTTCCCTGTGCTAAAACCACTCCTCCCTTTCACAACAAAGTGTGACAAAAAATGTTGATATTTAAAACTAAAATAAAAAAACTACAGATGCTTCTACTCTTTCAGAGAAGTAAAATAATTCTTGCAAGGTGATAATTGTTCTTCTGTTTGATATCAACACAGGCACATCAGTAGGTAACTTTCCTTGGTCATGTAAAGTCCTCAAAAGAAAAAATTAATTTACAAATAAAATCACAAAGTTTAGAAATATCACACTATCTACAGACAAAATGAAATGAAAAATGGGAATGAAAAACAGAATCTGGGCCTCATGCCTGTAATCCCAGCACTTTGGGAAGCTGAGAGGGGCGGAACAGGAGGTCAAAAGATTGAGACCATCCTGGCGAACATGATGAAACCTCGTCTCTACTAAAAATACAAAAATTAGCTGGGCATTGTGACAGGTGCCTGTAATCCCAGCTACTCGGGAGCTTGAGGCAGGAGAATCACTTGAACCTGGAAGGCAGAGGCTGTAGTGTTCCGAGATCATGTCACTGCACTCCAGCCTAGCAACAGAGCAAGACACTGTCTCAAAACAAAACAGAATCTGAAAAAAATTTTATGCCATCTAGCTATATGAATAAGTAAACAAAAAAAAAATCCTCTTTCTCTTATAAATAATTTTTTGAGTGAAATTGCACTTTATTTAGTATACTAAAATATAACAGTAATGAAAACAGTACATATCAGAATGCCTGTAGCACTATGACAGCTCTCAGAGGAAAACTAATTACACACATTCACAAATAAGAAAGAAGAAAACAAACAAATCTGATTCAGAAAGTTAGCAAAGGAACAAGAAGATAAAATGGGTGGGAGTAGAAAAACAAGAATAATAAAGATTAAAACAAAATAAAGAATTGGAAAGATTGTAGGATACCTATTTTGTGGTGAAGCTAGTATTAATCTTCACAACAAAGACAGGCAGGCAAGACACTTTCAAGGGTAACACAGAACTGAATTAATATAGAATATCCAGACAGTTTCTTTCATTGCATTTAAAATTGTAGAAAATTAATGCTCAAAAAGATTAAGTAATTTACCTGTGATCAAAACATTTCTTTTCTTTGCAATACTCCTACTTACTGGTAGATTAGCCATTCTGAACTCCCAGCTGTATTTCCAATCTCTGTCATTTTTAATCTTCTATTCTGAGATTAATATACATTTTCTCATTTTCTTTCCTTCTTTTTTTCTTTCTCTGTTTTTTTCCCCCCGTGGTTGCCCAGTCTGAATGTCATGGCATGATCTCAGCTGACTGCAATCTCTGCTTCCCAGATTCAAGCAATTATCCTTCCTTAGTCTCTTGAGTAGCTGGGATTACAGGCTCCTGCCACTAGGCTCCGCTCATTTTTGTATTTTTAGTAGTGGTAGGGTTTCACCATGTGGGCCAGGATGCTCTTAAACTCCTGACCTCAAGTGATTAGTCCACCTTGGTCTCCCAAAGTTCTGGGATTACAAGTGTGAGCCACCGCGCCTGGCCTAATACACATTGTCTATCTCAAATTATTCTCTGAGCACTAAAGTATTTCCCATTTCACCTCCTCTCCCTAAGAAGTTTTAAAATAACAATCACTGAACTTGTTATTTTTCTCTCACTAGTAAAACTTTACCAGAGTTTATTATTTTTTTATAAATTCAAAATATTAATTATATTTCTATCACAAGATATCTCATAGTATGGTGTGGTATACTGTAGTTTATTTTTATGTCCCCAAGATAAGCTTGTTTGAATTCTATTTCGTTCCAAGTTGAAGATACTGTGAAAAGTTGCCAAAGTGTTACTTTTCATTTTCATCAAAATATATCATTCGCCACATTTCTTTTTAAAATATATTTAAAGGAATTTGTTTAACTTTTAAATTCGGGAGTCTATGTACAGGTTTTCTTATAAATGTAAACTTGCACTGTGGGGGTTTGTTGTACAGATTATTTCATCACTGTAGTACTAGGTATTAAGCCTAGTACCCATTAGTTATTTTTCTGGATCCTTTCCCTCCTCCTACTCTCCATTTTTTGATAGGCCCCACTGTGTGTTGTTCCCCTCTCTGTGTCCATGTGTTTTCATCATTTAGCTTCCACTTATAGGTGAGAACATGTGGTATTTGGTTTACTGTTCCTGGATTAGTTTGCTAAGGATAATGACCTCCATCTTGAGGCATGCCCCTGCAAAGGACATTTTCTCTTTATTATGGCTGCATAGTAGTCTATGGTATATATGAACCATGTATTTGCATATGTACTGAAATACAAATGCATTCTGTTTTCTTTATCCAGACTATCATTGATGGGCATTTTGGTTGATTCCTTGTCTTTGCTACTATAAATAGTGCTACAATGAACATACATGTACATGTGTCTTTGTAATAGAATGATGTATATTCCTTTTGGTATATACTCAGATACAGGATCACTAGGTCAAATGGTATTTCTGTTTTTAGGTTTCTGAGGAATTACCACACTGTCGTCCACAATGGTTGAGCTAATTTACACCCCCACCAACAGTGTATAAGCATTTCTTTTTCTGTGCAATCTCACCATATCTTTTATTTTTATTTTTTTTGACATTTTAATAATCGTCATTCTGACTGGTATGAGATGGTATCTCATTGTGGTTTTGATTTGCACTTCTCTAATGCTCAGTGATGTTGAGTTTCTTTTTATATGATTGTTGGGTGTATGTATGTCTTCTTTTAAAAAGTGTCTGTTTATGTCCTTTGCCCCACTTTTTAATTGTTTTTTTTTTTTTTTTTTTCTTGTGGATTTCTTTAAGCTCCTCCTTCTAGATGCTGGTTATTAGACATTTGTCAGATGCATAGTCTGCAAAGTTTTCTCCCATTCTGTAGGTTGTCTGGTCACTCTGTTAATAGTTTCTTTTGTTTTGTAGATGTTCTTTAATTTAATTCATTTAAATTAAATTTTCACTTTTGTTGCAGTTGCTTTTGGTGTCCTCATCATGAAATCTTTGCCTATTGCTATGTCCTGAGTGGTATTGCCTAAGTTGTCTTTCAGGGTTTTTATAGTTTTGAGTTTTACGTTTATGTTTCTCATCCATATTGAGTTTATTTTTGGGATTGGTGTAAGAAAGGAGTCCAGTTTCAATCTTTTGCATATAGTTTTTCAGTTATCCCAGCATTATTTATGGAATAGGAGATCCTTTCCTCAGTGCTTGTTTTTGTCAGGTTTGTCAAAGATCAGATAATTGTTGAAGTGTGGACTTATTTCTGGATTCTCTATTCTGTTCCATTGGTCCCCATGTCTGTTTTGTACTAGTACCATGCTGTTTTGGTTACTGTATCCCTGGAGTATAGTTTGAAGTTGGGTAGTGTCATGCCTCCAGCTTTGTGATTTTTGTTTAGGATTGCCTTGGCAATTTGTATTCTTTTTTTGTTTTATGTAAATTGTAAAGTAGTCTTTGTTTCCAGTTTTGCCAAAAATCTCAGTAGTAGGTTAGTAAGAAAGTATTAAATCTATAAATTGCTTTGGGCAGTATGGCCATTTTTCTTATATTGACTCTTCCTATCCATTGGTATGGATTTTTTTCCATTTGTTTGTGTCATTTCTGATTTCTTTGAATACTGTTTTGTAGTTCTGCTTATAGGTATTTTATTCTTTCTGATTCACCACATTTCTGACATCCAGATTAATTTATCAGTTATTTCAGTAAATTCTGTAGAAGGACCAACTTACCACTCCAAACCATTTAACCTATTATTTTCCATAAATCTGGTAATGTATACTGACATATTTATTTTATATAATAAAATACCTGGATAACATGCATTTCTAATGGAAATCAAGTTTTGATTTTTACCTGCTTGCATATTCTAGTTTACAAAATGAAAGCAGTTGAGTAATTTTTTTGAGTAATTCTTCACAAAGAAGAAAAAAGAAAGGAAAGAAGAAAGGGAAGAAAGGAGGGAAGGAAGGAGCAACAAAAGGAAAGGAAAGAAAAAAAATTAAAGGAAAGGAGGAAGGAAGGAAGGAAGGAAGGAAGGAAGGAAGGAAGGAAGGAAGGAAGGAAGGAAGGAAAAATATTGTTTTTGCAAAATCTTAACCCCTTACTTGTTAGATAGGCACTGATTATTTTTCTTTCTTTCTTTTTTTTAAGATAGGAATGGTGTCCATTGTCCTTGTTTTTATGTCATTGTTGGAAAGAGAAGCCTAAGCAATACTAGAAGAAAATAAACAGAGAGAGTGAATAAAGAAATTCTGTAGTAAAATTAAAAGAAAGGCCAGAGTCACCTTCAATCGTAAAATGAAGTTCCCTCTCTATTAGAAAAATCAGCAAATGATGGTCTGGAATCATAGAGAGTGAATGATAGGCAACCAGGCACACTGCCAGGTTATATGTTTTTCCCAAAATGGATTCTGTTGAGAGAGTTCAGAAACACATTTTTGTCTAGCCTTAATACTTGTGAATGTTATTTGCATTGTTAAGTCGGTGAAATTGTGCACTTCCTGTATTTATAGAGTTGCAAATCAGCACAAATAAATGAAATTTTAGCATTTTTAAGTTGAGAGAAACCAAAAAGTTTTACTGTGTTCTAGACAACAAAAGTTTAGCTATGAATGAATGAATTCTGAAGGTTTGGCATCTCAGAAATCATTGGCATGTTTATTTATTCAATATGTTTTATATTGGCTCTATGTATAATATTTACATTTTATTTTGATTAAACAGCATACTTTGGACTGAGAATACTGATTACATATTGAGATATCTCATATTGTCAAACAGAAACATGACATCTGGAAATAACCTATGCTACTAGTAACTTTGGAAGAGAATAAAATAATAGATTAACATGACAAAAGAACATAATTGTTAATTCTGTTTTTAAAATATCTTCTCCATGTTTTAACTTTATTAATGATATAAAATCAATGGTTAATTTTAAATAGCTTTATTATAAATTTATCATAAATGTGCTTATTTAACTTTTATTTATTTGAGAGGGAGTCTCGCTCTGTTGCTCAGGCTGGAGTGCAGTGGCGCAATCTCGACTCACTACAACCTCTGCCTCCAGGTTCAAGCAATTCTCTGCCCCAGCCTCCTGAGTAGCTGGGATTAGAGGTGCCCACCACCATGCCCAGCTAACTTTTTTGTCTTTTTAACAGAGATGGGGTTTCACCATCTTGACCAGGCTGGTCTTGAACTCCTGACCTCATGATCCACTTGCCTTGGCCTCCCAAAGTGCTGGGATTATAGGCATAAGCCTCCGCACCCAGTAATATTCTTAAATTTTTTAAGGTAAATTTTAGGTTTTGTTATATTTCTTTAGTTTTCATAAGTGTAGACTTAAATATACTTCATAATTTAGAAAATCTTGAGTGTGCCTCTCTAAAATAAATTCTTTCTGAGAATATAAAGAGGTCTGAATTATAGAACCCTGCCATTTTATTTCTAGCTAATTGTCCCAGAAAAAGATATCTGGTCTAAAAAGGCCCACCAGAACACTGATATTTTCTCTTAATCATAGGTCATTGCTTCTGTGTGGTCTTCTGGACCAAACCAAGCCTGTCAGGGTCCTTCCCCAAATGTTTAGACCTGTAGCTGAGAAGAGTCAGTTTTCTCAGGGAAGGCAGCCATACATGTTAACATTAAGGAGTTCATGTAGGAAAAAGCCTACAACCACTAAAGATGTAGCTGATTCACAGAAAGAGGAAGACACACGAAACTGAGAAAGACGGCAGTCTAAATGTTAAGTATTTCATACTTGATCAATATTTGCATCATCCAAGTCAAGTTCCAATCTAAAATTATCCTTTCCAATCCTGAATACAAAATACTCTCTCCTTTATCTCCAAAGAGGCAGTATTACATGACGATTTTAGAGTATAGGCATAGAGACCAGACAAGCCTTATACTTGAAAATACAAACAGATTTCTCTGTTTATGCAAATGCCATTGTTACTGCTTGAGTGAGGGTGTGGTAAGGGGCACTTACTTTCTCAGCATATTCCCCAATGCTATCTCTGTGACACTGAGTCCTGGTTTTGTCCTTGGATTGCTGAATGGATGTGTAAGATTCTCATGGAAGCAATATCTGCTTTACCAAAGATGAAGAGTCTCATGAGACTTACATCTCAGATTTTTTATTTCCAATGCTCCTTCTTTTGTTTCTGACTTTGCTTTGTTCCTTAGATTGAATCAAACATTTCCACCTACAGATACATATAATAAGCTAAAAACCTTTTAAAATACGATTCATGGGGCTAAGGAATGGAGAAGAAAAAAACCGTAGACCATTTGCTAAGCAAGATGATGCATATGGGTGATATGTTCAATATCCATAATTGAACCTGATGATCATTTCCTCTCCCATAACCCTGTACATAATCAATCACAAAGTATCAGAGTTTCTCCATCCTAAATATTTCTCAAGGCAATCAATTTATCTCAGTTTCCAAGGCACTGATTCCTTGAGGCCTGGCAAGTTCTTTCTCCTGTGTTACTTTAATGGTCCCCCACCTCTTCTTGCTTCCAGCTTCTTCCCCTCGAAATTCATTCCTCACACTCTAGGAAATAGGATCAACTAATGTTTCTGCAAAAATTCCTTTAAAGCTCTCTGTTGTGTTTAGTATAAAATAAAATTTCTTACAATTATAAGCCCATGCTCAATCTACTCCTCATTTTCTTCAATAATTTTATCTTTTGACACTATCCTTAGAGTATAAATTCAATTCCTCTGATCTGCCATACTGGCTCCTATACAAGTTGTCTATAATTTATTCAACCCTACCACTACCCCATAGTTCTCTTACTCATGTTCATTGCATTTGCTAGATGACTTAAACAGTGTGAACCCAGGTGTACCTCTCCTATTGCTGACCAATGCGACCTCAGTGCTTATCACAGACTGTGGTCCACAGAAGGCTTATGAATAATATTTGTCAAAAAGATAAATCTGAACACAGTTCTGATTAAGTAAGGGAAATATACATTAACAAATGAATTAGGAGTTCTAAAAGAAAATTGCTAAAACTTATCAAAGTAAAACAGTGTCTGGAAAACCACAAATCATATTAAAAACCTTTTGAAAGGTCAAAAAATTACAGAATCATAAGCTAAATAAATTACTGTTGTTTCTTTTAAAAAACAGTAGGCTTGGTATTAATCACCAACTTTATGTTTTAAAGAGAAAATTGACAGACAGGATTTAAGTGAATTCGGCAAAATGGATATCAAGAAAATTGGAAGTTTTGTAATAGTTTATATTCTGTTTTCTGCAGAATAAACAGATACTTTTTTAGTAAGGTAAGATTCACCAGAAATGGTACTTTCAAACAGGTGTTTTAGCATACTAATGTGTTGGTTATCAAAGGAAGACAAAGGAATGGGGAACCAGTACTTCTCCAGACATATTAGTTAAGATGAAATCTGACTGATTTTTTTGCAGTATTATCTGATAAAAAGCCATTACTATTTAGAGTATTTTACATAAAGAAAAATGTCCTCTAGGTGTTGCAATGTGGATACAAAGAATTTTTTAAAAGAAGACTGCAAACCTGGACCAAAAACTGCCTAAAGTTTATATTAGTTCTAATTTTAAGTAACAGCCTTCTGGAGTATCAGAATTTAGCAATGTCATTTTTATCCTATTGTAAGCTGAGAGTTATATGAAAATCTGATGAACATGGTGGCAGAGAAAGGTCTCTACAGACTCACTAGAAATGACTCACAGGATTTATATACATTGTGTACTCTTTACAATATACTCTACAAACAATAAACATTTAAAAAACAAGACCTATTTGATTATATTTCTATCAGAAATAATAAACAAAAGCCAATTAGTATTGAGCTAAAAGTTTTTAAACTGTGGTTCTAGATTAAGAAATAATTGCCTTTTACATTCATCACAATGAAAACAATAATCAAGAAATCATAAGGATTTTGGAAAAGGAGGCAAAACATGAATTATCTCATAAAAAGATTTGGAACCAGATATGGCACATAACAAACCTGAGTACCTATTAGCTAATAGTAGGTGGAATACCAGCAATAGTAGTAAAGTCCAGGCATAAAAATTCATGCAATTCATATCATAAATCTAGGACTACCAATTAAAAAAAGATGATCCAGTTATATGTATTATACCTCTTCAATAAGGAGTGAAGAAGGCAATATTTAATAGAAATCCTTTTCTCAAGATGTGTTGTCAACAACACCATCATTAAATGTGTACTTTGTGTTTAATTTGCATTAATGGGTCTTGCTTAGAGATTTTACCAACTTGCAGCTCTATATATTTATGTCACTTTCCATTTGTATCCAAAGAAGCACCCCAAAATAATGTCTGTATACTATGGGAAACATTTTGCCATTAAGCCAAAACCAATAATCCAAATCTGATTGATTCTTAAACTATTTTTAATTAAGTGGTGATTAATTTTATTTACCTTTAGTATTCTGTTTCTACAGTGTAATGCCACTTAAATGTATTCAAGTTCCTGGGGTTGAAATAATGAAATTTAAAAACACCAGAAGTACAAATGGAATTCAGATGATGGGCAGCATATTTTGGAAAACCATCATAGTAGAAGATTTTCTGTGAGGCAGGGAATCTGCACATACTTGAACACTCTTGCAAAAGCTGAGAAAGTGAGATAAAACATGGATGTAGGCAGCTAACCTAAGCTTAGACAATCTGAGTTTTCCTCAAAGACTTTACTAAAGCAATATAAAAATCAGGATCAAAAAGAAACAGTTTAGAATTCATTCTTCTGTTCCTATTAGTGACATTTCAGTAAAGTACTGTCCAATGGTGGTGGAAGGAGCTATGTAGCCAAATTGTTGCTATGTTGTTATGCTCTTGCCCATGAATTCAGTTGCTTCGATATCCTTGATTTTTGATTCTTTTCTGAGACAAATTTTCTGAATTTTTTTCATTTACGTGAGCCACCCCATAGCTTTCGTTTTGTTTTTTTCTTTTTAGAAGGAAAGAAAGAAAAAAAAAGTGAAGGAGAGAAAGAAAAAGAGGGAGAGAGAATGGGAATATTGCTTTATTCTAAAAATGGGTATTAATAATGGCCGATCAATATTTTGTGTATTTAAAGTGGACAATGTATATTTTGTGTGTTTAAAGTGGAGAGCTCTATAAATATTTATTAAGTTTACTTGTTCCAGATCTGAGTTCAAGTCCAGAATATCCTCATTAATTTTCTGTCTCGTTGAGTCTAAATCTCTTTATGGGTCTTATGTATCTGGGTGTTAGGATCGTTAGCTCTTATTGTTGCATTGATCCTTTTACCACTACATCTTTGTTGCTTTGAAATCTATTTTATCAGATGCGAGAATTGCAACTCCTGCTTTTTATTTATTTATTTATTTTTGCTCTCCATTTGGTTGGTAAATCTTTCTCCATCTTTTTGTTGTGAGTCTTTGTGTATCTTTGCATGTGAAATGGGTCTGGATGTAGTATATCGTTAGGTTTTGGCTGTATCTTTTGATTGGGGGATTTAGTCAATTTATATTTAGGGTTACTGCCATTTGATGTTAACTGGCTATTTTATCCATTCGTTGATATAAATTATTCTTTATGTTGATGCTCTTTACTTTTTGGTATATTTTTAGAAAGGCTAATACTGGTTGTTCCTTTCTATGAGCAATGGTTCTTTCAGAAGCTCTTGTAAAGCAGGCCTGGTGGTAATAAAATCTCTGAGTACTTGCTCGTTCATAAAACATTTTATTTTTCCTTCAATTGTGAAGCTTAGTTTGGCAGGATATGAAATTCTGGGCTGAAAGTTCTGTTCTTTAAGGATGTTGAATATTGGCCCCCAGTGTCTTCTGGCTTGTAGGGTTTCTGCTGAGAGATCTGCTATAAGTCTAATAGGCTTCTCTTTGTGAGTAACCTGACCTTTGTCTCTGACTGCCCTTAGTATTTTCTCCTTCATTTCAACCCTGGTGAATCTGATGATTATGTGCCTTGGGATGGCTCTTCTTGAGGAATATCTTTGTGGTGTTCTCTGTATTACCTGGGGTTGAATATTGTCCTGCTTTGGTAGATTGGGAAAGTTTTCCTGAATAATATCCTGAAGAGTATTTTCCAACTTGGATTAATTCTCTCCATCACATTCTGGTACACCTATCAAACGTAAATTAGGTCTTTTCACATAGTCCCATATTTCTTGGAGACTTTGCTCATTCCTTTCTATCCTTTTCCCTCTATTCTTGTCTTCTCATTTGATTTCATTAAGTAGGTCTTCGACCTCTGATATCCTTTCTTCTGCTTGATCAATTTGGCTATTCAAACTTGTGCATATTTCGCTAAGTTCTTGTGCTGTGTTTTTCAACTCCGTTAGTTCATTTATATTCTTCTCTATATTGTATATTCTTGTTAGCATTTCGTCAAACCTTTTTTCAAAGTTCTTAGTTTCTTTACATTGGGTTAGAACAAGTTCTTTTAACTCCCAGAAGTTTCTTCTCATCCACCTTCTGAAGCCTACTTCTGTTAATGGAACACAGTCCTTTTCCATCAGGACTTGTTCTGTTGCTGATGAGGAACTATAATCCCCTGTATAGGGAGAGGGGTTCTGATTTTAGGTATTCTCAGCCTTTTTACGCTGGCTTCTCCCCTTTGTTATAAATTTATCTATCTGTCGTCTTTACAATTACTGCCTTTCTAATTAGGTTTCTGAGTGGACGTCCAGTTTATTAATTCCCAATGCTGGAATCTGAGCAACCCACTGCACCTGCCAAAACAGTGGTGTTAAGACTGATGGTGCTCTTCTGACTGGGAATCTCCAGTCTGGCTTCCTTCCTGAGTCCGTAATAAGCAGCTTTGCCTTCCTGGAGCTCCAAACATTGGTCAGAAGGGGAACCAGTCCCGTTTGCTCTACAGGAAGAGCTGCAGCACCAAGGAATCGGCAAAACTACTGCACCAGCCACAAGAGTCGCGCTGGCGACCCGTGGGGCTCCTCCATTGGGAATCTTCTGGTCCTTGAGTGACGAAAATTTGTCTGAAAGTGTGGCATCCTCTCCTTCTCTGCACTTTCATTGGGAGCTACAATCCCGAGCTGCTAGTGATCAGCCATCTTGGATCTCTATTCAAGATTGAATATGGATAGCTTAAAAAAAAAATGACCAGCATTCTAACAAATGCCATTTTTATTGAAGTTAGCTAGAATTGGTTGATATTCCTTGCATTCAAGATTTGGCTATTACAGGTCATCATACCTAGATATAGAGAATTTGGGTAGATTTGCTACCTGGCAATATTCAGAGTTACAGGGAGCACAAATGTAACAGGATTTGAATAAAAGGACACTCATAATATAGAGTAGATAAATGACCAAATAATCACGTACATTGTTCTGGAAATATTTGCCCAATAAAAATAAGTGGTGGAGGATAGAATTGCCTATTTCACAGAAGGGTATGAAGGCAGAAGAAATGTCAGGGTGAGATAGCTGCTAAGATTGAATTTGGATGGCTTAATAAAAGAAATGACCAGTTCAAACAATTAGTCAGAGGAGGCATGAAACTAATGCATCACAGGCTTCCCATTTCTAGCCTAGTTCATCTCTCATGCTCTAATGCTACAATTTGAAGTGACTGAAAACCTAACGTGAAGCTTTACTCTTCAGATTTTTGAATTAAAGTGTCATTTATTTTACAACCTTGCTTAGGAACTGTTTGTAAAACTTAAGGCACTGATTGCATAAGTGTTGGGTTCCAAGAAATGGACACATGCTAAGAGACTTTTCAATATATCAAAATCTTTCAAATCTTACAGACTCCTTACTAATGAGAGTGTTCTTTTCTCCCTGATGATGAGACTGGGTTGCTCTTTATTCAATAAGTGGTAATGTCTTAAATTGAGGAAATTATGAGGAAAGTAAAGTAAATTCTTCTCTTGGTTTTGGCCTCACACTTGTTCCCTGTTGTCTAGAATTGTATTTGTAATTGTAATTGTATCTAGAATCAAATCCAGATATCTTGTGGAAATGGAAGAGCAACTACAAAACACATACCAAAAAAATCAAAATTTAGAAACATTTTTGTCATCTATATACATGAAATATATTGAGACTAGGGAATAAAAATCTGATGATGCTTGACTAAGAGAAGAATAACATTTTGGATCAAACTGAGTTTATTAGTTCAGTTATACTTGCCAGAATTTCTGGATTTATTTTTCTAATTCTAGTACTGGAATATTGCTCAATTTTTTATGCATGTTGGTCTAACTTGGACTCAGCAATAAATGAAGGTGAGATACTATTTTTTTTCTTAATTTTGTATACAGAAATGAATCCAATAGTTTGGGGAAATGGAAATAATGCAATAGACATTAAATATGTAACTCATCTACCACCTTGCTCATCCTAGAGGAGCCCATAAATCATTTTTAAATCAACGTCTTAGAGAAATATGTTTGAGGGCCCCACAACCATGCCCAGACTCAGTGAATTAACAGGAGGATTCACAGCACTCAGCATGGAGTTATACTCATGGCTATGATGTATTATAGCCAAAGGACACACAGCAAAACAGCAAAAGAAAAATGTGCATGTGGGAAAGTCCAGAGGAAACATAGTGCAGGCTTCCAAGAGTTTTCTCCCAGTGGTCACACAGGACATATTTAATTCTTCCAGCAAGGAGTTGTGACAACATGTGCGAAATTCTGTCTACTGAGGGTGCTTAGTAGAAACTCAGTGCCCAGGGTTTTGCCTAGAGGTGAGTCATGTAGGCATTCTTTGCCTATCATGTACCAAAATTCCAGACTCCCAGAAGTGAAACAGGTGTTCAGCAGAAACCATGTTGTTAGTATAAACCATCTAGGCATAGTGAGCCATTTTTATCAGTTCTGGGAATAGTAAGAACCCTCCCCAAGTGTTAAGTCCACAGAAGCCAACCAAATGCCAATTGTATAATTAGGACTTTTCTATGGATAACAGTCTCAGGTTTGCTGCATTAACTTTTATCTGCTGAATTAGTGAGAGAAGAAAATTCTTAAATGATTTTGCTCTGTAAGTCTGCCTATTGATGTGAGATTATGTAGGTGAAAAAAGATCCCTGATTTCAAACAAGGATGAAAGAATTGCAGGGTGCTAGATACCAAGTAGAGGCATTAAGTCCTTCTATAGTTCAGAGGGTGAAATGGCATGGTTTACCTTAATAAGCGAAAGGATAAATGAACAGAGTAAACAAAATAGTTTGACCACAGAGGACCTTTGTTCACTGAAATTGTTTCTGTTGTTCCTAGGAGTAAATGACATAGAAAGACAAAAATGTTGCTACTTGGAATGCATAAACAAAAACAAATAGACAAATAAGCAAACGAGAAAAAAAAATTCAGTTCCAGTGAATCTGCTTACTTTGTCTAACCATCAAAATAGAGAATTACATACCTTTACCTAGTTATTAATTCAAGGCCCCAATTATCTGTGAATAAAGGGGACCTGGATTCTGCTGAAGAAGAATATTATAATCAAATCACATATACTTTCTATGACTCTCTTACCCTGCTCCAAAGTGACTTGTACATATTTACCCAAGTAACAGTGTGCAGCATAAAGGAAATATGAAGATTACTTTGCAAAATATCATATACTTGTTGTGGCTGATTGTAATTGTAACATCCCTGAGCCACCAGGAAATGTGGAAGAGGCTTATGATGGGTGAACTTACAAAATTTCTGAGTGAATATTAGAGATACACTTTCTCAGCTAAAAACACATTTATACCTGCTTCTTATTTTGGGGAAACTCATGATTATAAGAAAGACCAAATGGAATCTTTTAAACTCTATGTTGAATAAAAACCAAAACTACATTTTTCTGAGAATCACACATCAGAAAACTGGAGATTTTCAGAAATGATAATTCCTGTAACATTCTCCCTTAACTCTTCAGTTTGACTAAGACAGAAGATGGATTTGTCCAAGGAAGTACAGAACTTTATCCTGAACTTAATTAGGTGGTTTTCAAATTACAACTACTATCCCAAATATGTTTTTCTTACTGAAGCTAATTAATACACCCCCCCCCACCAGCATCTGGTATGCTGTTATTGATCTAAAGATAACATAGTTTGAATTTATGTCCCCAACCAAATTTCATGTCAAGTTGGCCTGGTGGGAGGGGATTGGATCATGGTTGTAGATATCCCCCTTGCTGTTTTTGTGGTAGTGAGTTCCCATTAGATCTGATGGCTTAAAAGTATGTGGCACTTCACCCTTTGTTCTCTTTCTCTCCTCTGCCACCATGTCAAGAAGGTCCTTGCTTCCCCTTTGCCTTTAGCCATAATTTTAAGTTTGCTGAGGCCTCCCAGTCATGCTTCCTGTTAAGTTTGCAGAACTGTGAGTCAAATAAACCTATTTTCTTCATAAATTACCCAGTCCCAGGTAGTTCTTTATAGAAGTTTAAGAACAGAATAATACAGAAAATTGGAACCAGGAGTGGGGTGCTACTCAAAAGATAGCTGAAAATGTGGAAGAAACTTTGGAACTGGATAACAGACAGAGGTTGAAACAGCTTGGAGGACTCAGAAGAAGACAGGAAGATATGGGAAAGTTTGGAATGTCCTGGAGACTTGTTGAATGTCTTTGACCAAAATGCTGATAGTGATATGGACAATGAAGTCTAGGCTGAGGTGGTCTCAGAAGGAAATGAGGAACTTCTTGGGAACTGGAGTAAAAATGACCCTTGGTATGATTTGACAAAGAGACTGGCAGCATTTTATCCCTTCCCTAGAGGTCTGTGGAACTTTGAACTTGAGAGAGATGATTTACAGTATCCAGTGGAAGATATTTTTAAGCAGCAAAGCATTTGAGAGATGACAGAGCATAAAAGTTTGGAAAATGTGTAGCCTGACAATTCAGTAGAAAAGAAAAATCCATTTTCTGGAGAGAAATTAAAGCTGGCTGCAGAAATTTACATAAGAAACTAATGATAATAGCCAAAATAATGGGGAAAAAATGTCTCCAGGGCATGTCAGAGATCTTCATGGCCAGCCCCTCCAATTACAGGCCTGGAGGTGTAGGGGGGGAAATGGTTTCATGGGTTGAGCCTGGGGCCCTGCTGTTCTGTGCAGCCTTGGGACATGACACTTGTGTCCCAGCTACTCCAGCTCCAGCTGTGGCTAAAAGAGGACAAGGTATACCTCAGGCTGTTGTTTCAGAGGGTGCAAACCTGAAGCCTTGGTGGCTTCTATTTGGTATTGGGCCTGTGGGCATGCAGAAGACAAGAATTAAGGTTTAGGAACCTCTGCCTGGATTTCAGAGGATATATGGAAACACCTGGATGTCCAGGCAAAAGTGTGCTGCATGAGCAGAGCCATCATGGAGAACCTCTGCTAAAAGAGCATGGAGGGAAAATGTGGGGTTGCAACCTCCACACAGTGTCCCCACTGGGGCATTGCCTAGTGGAGCCGTGAGAAGAGGGTCACCATCTTCTAGACCCAAGAATGGTAGATTTACCAACAGCTTGTACCATGTGCCTAGAAAAGCTGCAGGCACTCAATGCCAGTCTGTGAAAGCAGCCGTGGGGGCTGTACCCTGCAGTGCCACAGAGGCAGAGCTATCTAAGGCCTTGGGAGGCAACTCTAGTATCAGCATGTCCTGAATGTGATCTATGGAGTCAAAGGAGATTATTTTGGAGCTTTAAGGTTTAACAACTGCTCTGCTGGGTTTTGGACTTGCATAATGCCTGTAGCCCCTTTATTTTATCAATTTCTACCATTTGGAATTGAAGCATTTTACTCAATACCTGTGCTCACATTGTATTTTAAAAGTAACTAACTTGTTTTCAATTTTATAGGCTCACAGGCAGAAGACACTTACCTTGTCTGAAATGAGATTTTGGGCTGTGGACTTTTGAGTTAATGCTGAAATGAGCTAAGACTGGGGGACGGTTAAGAAGGGATAATTGTATTTTGCAATGTGAGAAGGACATGAGATTTTGGAGGGGCCGGAGACAGAGTGATATAGTTTGGATTAGTGTCCCTGCTCAAATCTCATGTGGAATTGAAGGAGGACCCTGGTGGGAGTAGACTGGATAGTGGGGACGTATTTCCTCCTTGCTGTTCTTATGATTGTGAGTGAGTTCCCATGAGATCTGATGGTTTAAATGTGTGTGGAACTTCTCCCATCTCTCCATCTCCCTGGCTCCCCCATGGTAAGACATGCTTGCTTCCCCTTTGTTTTCCACCATGATTGTAAGTGTTCTGAGGCCTCCCTGTCATGTTTCATGTTTTCTGTAAAGCCTATGAACTGTGGGTCAATTAAACTTTTTTATTTATAAATTACCCAGTTTCACATAGTTGTCTATGGCAGTATGAGAACAGACTAATACAAAAGATTTTTTTTTACACCCTACAATAAGCAGCAAACTTAAAAAGCATTCTATTTTCACCTGGCATGGTATTTCATATTTTAAACCATCATTTGGTTTAAAACATTTGGAGAAACAGTAAGTAGAACATATTTCCATTAAAATTTTGTTAAGAAAAATTTTTTATCCAAGAATGTGTGACAAAGTCCATAAAAAACAGATATTTTCCCCCTCACCAACAAGTCCAGTTATTTGTCTCATATTGAGACATTCGCTTTAAACATACAGACAAATGTATCATAGAACCAATTTCACTAAGACTTTAATAGAATTTTCAATGTAATTCAAATTGTATATGAGTGTGTTACTCCGATTCACTTAGTTGCTACTAAAAGTGTTTTACATATAAGTCCTTTACCTAACCTTCAGGTTTCAGTTGGCACAGTTTGATAATCAGACTTATGATGAAGCAGATCTAATGCTGCTCAGAATTTCTGTAATTAAACTATGACAAGATGTAATAGAATAATCATTTTAACAGCTCTGGTTTCTTTTTTTTATTGTTATTACCTCTTTAAGAAATAATACTTCTTTTAAGAAAGACCCTTTATCTGTTACTAGGATACTAGACCCTTATAAAGTGGGAACATATGACTACGGGATAGCAGGTGAACATGCTACATACCCAAGCTGGATATCACTAGTTGGATAATATCTGTACACTTAGCCTTGGAGGCAGGTGTGTACTGCTGCACTATATCTTCAAGTGAATATATTTTATAGGATTTCAGATCCAATAATATTCTGAAAGCACAAAAGGTTCTCACATCTCCAATACTTTGGTTTCACTTCTGTGTCCTGAACTCACCCTTAGGAATTTATGTAAAGTGTGTTAAGACTAATTGAATGAGGTAGGAAATACAAGTCTGATTTACAAATATGTAAATCACTTTTAACAATATTGACAACCAAAAGTTTATTGCTGTGCCATTAGTGCCCCATTAAGAAGCATTCTGAACACCTACAGGAAAGTCCTCTTCTTAAGAAAAATACTTTAATCACAACAGCTTATTGCCCCTCTTTCTAGAGGTTGAAATGGCTTGAGACAAGAACCTTTAGGTATGCATGAGCAATGGACAGTTCTTTAGTATTGTGATTAGATATCTGAGAGGAGCAAGACTGAAATAATAGTGATAAAGATGTTTTATGAAGAAGTATGTGGATAGACTCAGAAAAATGATAACATATATGCTTCATATACATATTCATAAAATAGCCCACAGTGGGGGAGGTTCTTAATGGCAGATGGAAAAAAAAATCACATGTTCATATGAATAGCAGTAATCTCTTTTTTTTTTTTGAAACGGAGTTTCGCTCTTGTTACCCAGGCTGGAGTGCAATGGCACGATCTTGGGTCACCGCTACCTCCGCCTCCTGGGTTCAGGCAATTCTCCTGCCTCAGCCTCCCGAGTAGCTGGGATTACAGAAATGTGCCGCTATGCCCAGCTAATTTTTTTCTATTTTTAGTAGAGACAGGGTTTCACCATGTTGACCAGGATGGTCTCAATCTCTTGACCTCGTGATTCACCCGCCTCGGCCTCCCAAAGTGCTGGGATTACAGGCTTGAGCCACCACGCCTGGCCAGCAGTAATCTCTTAATTAGTTAAAACTAGGTTTTGCTACATGTAATATACAATGAGAAAAATAAAACAGCAGCAACTTAAAATATAGTTTTTTCTCTATCAGAAAACACCTTGTGATGTAGTCGATGGCTTAATGTTCATGAGTGAACTAGTTTCTTTCCATTATCTGATTAACATTCTTTCCACTTTCAAGGTCAACTCATGGTCCACATTATTGCTGGAGCTCCAGCCCTCATTTCTGAATGCCAAGAAACAGAAATGGGGAAAAGCCTGAGTACAAAAGGACCCTCTTATCAGTGAAGCCAGCTTGCTTTCACAGATGTCTTGGAAGTCTTTCACAACACTTATTTTTGTCTCAAGGACCAGTATTTGCCATGTGGTCACACCTGGATGAAGGACAAAGAAATATAGTCTTTTAGCTTGGCACATTTCTGCTCTGAATAAAATTTGGACTAAAGAAGAAAAAGCAAATGCATATTTAGTGGAAAGTAGTAATCCTTCATCAACGTTTTTAAACTCACCATATCTGTGCTTCTAATTACAAAGAGGAGCTATTTTGACAGAAAGCTAGTATAGGATCAACAATATGAATATTCCCACTGCAAAGCTTGCCGGGTTTCAATTACAACGAAATGTCTTGCAGCAATTTGAAAAAATAGGGTGATATTAGTGATAAGATGTATGCCCTTATTCAGCTGTTAACATATGATTTGTTTCATCATTAGCCAGAGTAGTCACGCCTGGGAATCTCGGTGTAGAAGACTGGGATGACATCTGTTTCTATCAAACCCAATCATTTATACATCAGAAATTTCCAGCCAACAATTTCTACTTTATTCATTTGGATGAAAGATGTAAATGACTCCACAAGGGGATACAAAATGACTTCTTCTGTATTGGAGATGTTATTTCTACATGTTAAGCTTTTTATGTGGCCAGGCTATACAGTAGGCTTAGGAACTAAGCAGATAATTCTAAGGTTTCAATCTCCTATTTCTACAACAACCAGGATAGTTTCAGCAGAAACTACTAAAGCTATTTGAAATTATAGGGACACAAAGTTCTGAGGTCACCCAGGAATTAAGATTTGGCATAATCATACGGTAGGCAGAAATAATGACACCTGGTGGTGTCCACATTTGAATTTGCAGAACCTGGGTGATTATGTTACCTTACATGGCAAAAGAGAACTTCATTTGTGATTGATGTAAACATCTTGAAATGGAAAAGTATCCTTGATTGCCCAGGTAGTTCTAATGTAATTACAAGGGCCTTGATAAATGCGAGGAAGGATGGTCAGAGTTAGAGACGGAATTGAAGATGTTACGCAGATGCCTTTAAAGTTAGGGAAAGTTCTCACAGACCGGTGAATTCAGGAGTCCTCTAGAAAATGGAAAAAAAAAGGAAATGGATGATCTCCTACTGCTTTCCAAAGGAATTCAGGCATGCAAACAGCTTGATTTTATCTCAGCAATACACATTTCAGGCTTACGACCTCCAGAATTATGAAGTAATACAATTGTGTTGTTTTCAGCCACTAAATTTGTAGTAATTTGTTGTAGCAGCAACAGAAAATGAATACACACTACCAGGTCAAAAACTCTAAAACTGCTGTTAGCTGAAGGCAAAGGGAACATGGAATGCTAGTCAGAAAGAGAACTATAAAATATTAATTACAACTGTGTAGAAATGAAGACTACAGCCTCTACCTAGCTTTCTTTCCTTGCTGAGTCATGCCGTTCTTTCTTTTAACTAATTTCATTTTTAGTTGCCTTTTGTATTGCTTGTCTGTGAAGCAGGGAAATTCGTAATGGTTAGCCTTTTTCTATCCATATGGTGTGGGATATGGAAACAGGTTAGTGACAAAACAAGAAGAGGTATTTGCCCCACTTAGAGATCTTGTCATGGAACTTTTGATGCATCAACTGAAGAGGTTTGGGAGAGCTCTTTGTGGAATGAAAGTGAGTCAATTTTCTGTTATTTTAAGAATAACCATTCTTAAAATACATTTTGTTGACTAAGAACAAATGATTAAATAAATAGCGCCAAATATCCCTGTGCCTTCGCAAATAGGAAACAGACACGTAAATTAACTTGATCCATCTGATGTTTCATTTGGAATTTGGGATTTGGAGTTAACGATACAAAGAAGCAGGGATCCTTTAGGGTTTGTTCATGGTGAAGAAGATAATACTATCAAGAGCAGTATCCAGTCTCTTCTGGCAGTAGTATCTTTAACCAGACTCATTGTGTCCATGATATTGACTGTGTCACTAGCACCAGACTTTCCCTTAGATATTTATGCATATGTCAATTTTGTTTCTCCAATCTTTCCATAGATGCTGTGAATTCTCTGGTATTTTACAACAAAATATCTTTATCTTAAATTATACAGAATCAGCTTTACTTGGGGAGAAACAAGTTTAATTTAAAATTAGAAGGTGGTATTTTCCCCTGGGTCAGTAAATTTTGGTCATTTCCAAAAGCTTACCATGGTTTCATTGAAGTATGCCATATTATAGTTTAGATTCTTTTCCTCTAACCCTACGCATTTTAGACCAATGGCATAGTTAGATCATCTTTCTAGATTCCAAAAAATAGAAAAGTGATCTTAGATACATAACACAGTTAATAGAGATACCCATCATAATTTACATAAAACCAGCAGTTTGATGTATTCTAGTTTTTGCAGTTTTATACCTTAGGTATGTTTGTCTGACCAAAACACATTGTTCAGCTTTAGAGCTGCTGAAATCAGTCAGTTTCTATAACAGCAAGACTAATAGCTAGATTTAGGCTATGCTAGTTCAGCAAGATAATGCCATCCTGGAACGTATTTAGATAGTCAGCCCCCTTTTTTTTTTGTCTAGTCTAAATATTTCTTTTCAAATTTTAAGAATAGCAAAAAGATAGCTATGTAGCATTTTTGTTTCTGAGGTCATGTTGGTCTAAAATACTGCAGAACTCCATCTATCTGTAGATCAGCAGTCTTCAAATTCTTGGTTTCAGGACATTTTTATACTCTTAAATTGTTGAAGAATTCAAGAGCTTTTGTTTATGTGATTATAGCTTATAATGTTTACCATATTAGAAACTGAACCTCAGAACTATTTAAAATATAAGAATATATAAATATATATAGAATTGTTTTCTGGAATGATGCTGATATTACATCTAATGTAACCTCTGAAAATCTCTACTGTATAGACAAGAGGAAAAGGATAAAAACAGCAATATATGACTTGGTCTTATAATAAAAATAGTTTTGTCCTCCTAAACCCCTCAATCTTGGGGATTCTCGAGAGTCCACAGACTGTATTTTTAGAAATGTTGTTGAAGGCATATGTAAAAATAACAAGCTTTTGTGTCCAAGATTTTACAAATACTCAAGCATAATTTTATTTAAGCTTTGACAAATGCCTAAGAGAACTTACCATAGGCCAGTTTTGTGATGCATTTTTGAAAAGTATTATTTACCCGTATGTAACAGAGAATTAAGCTGAAACTAAAAGACATTAAGTAACCTGACTAGAGTGATAGTTTTAGTGGATTTCTGTTGCAAACCTACTCTCTCCAATTTTGTCAAACTATTTTCACTATATCATAATTTCATTTTCCAAAAGTAAAACATGATATCTGTAATTAACATGCACTGATGCATACTTGATAATAGTTTTCAAGGAATCAATAATTAAACAAGGTTGCAGAGTTTAAATGACTTTATGTGTAAGAGCCTTGTAACGTCAGCATCTGAACCACATCTGGGTAAAAGTGTAAATAAAAAGCCTGATTAAAAAAAGAAAGTTATCTACTTAACAATTGAGGAGCCAAGGACATTGGAGAAACTCAGGGACAGAGAAACTGTTTTTGATATTAAATCATATAATACTGCATGGAAGAGGCAGAATTTGGGTTCGATCTCAAAATGTGAACTATCTTAAAATTTAAATAAATAAATAAATAAACATTAAAATAGCTGTATTCTATTCCATAAATATTTGCCAAGCCACTCATTCCATTTTAATTGAATGGAATAGCAATGATCTATTAGGACAGATGTTGTATACATTCTCCTGGGGATACTCAGATCCTGATACTGATTATGCAGGTTAACAATATTCAGTATGTAGATAATCAAGTGCATTTTTATTACACATAACACATATATGTATAAAATGTATTACATTTTAGGGTTGAATTTTAAGCATGCATTGCTTGTTTCAGATATTATGTCATTATTTTACTTTAACCTCAATAAAAATATCAATGTATGTCAAAAAAGAAAATATAATGTATTCACATATATTAGAATACAGATTATTTTTGTTCAATGACTTTATTATATAACTTTTTTTAAGAATGTTGATTAATGGTCCAAAACATTGGATAGCAAATTTTTTGAGTCTGCATTGTATAGAATAATCTTTTTATGAATGATAAAATGAAATGAACTTTTAAAGTTTTTGTTTCTTTTACAATAAAACGAGATTCTTCTTCTTAAAATAAACATCTTTAGTGAAAAATGAAGAAAAGCTATTTTGACCTTTAGCTTTTTTCAAAGGGTTGGAGTTATATAACCACAAGAGTCCTGTCAATAGGGGCAATTTTATACAAGTGGCTATTTAGATAAAAAGAGTTCTACTTTCTCCTGAATTTCAAAGACCTGTGACCCTACGAGGAAATCGGGACATTATTTATGCCTAGTCTTTCTATTCCTAGGTTGGGACGCACAGTTTGCTCATAGTGTGTAGAACTTGCTAAAAAATTACCTTAGTTTTCCTTTGTGTTAGTTCAATAAATGAATAAATTCACACCCAAAGTATCTTTAACTCGCTGAAAACTTGGTTAGAATTTCAATTCCAGTCCTTAATAGCTAGGTGATTTTTGTGTCATTTTTCTCCAACACGAATGTCATTATGCACTTGACACTATTGTGAGCACTGGAGGTAGAGAGACCTGAGCTGAGATACTCTCTTCTTTGTTGCGATTGTGATTTCAGCATTATAAGAAATGACACATATCGAGAGCCTAGCATCATGATTTCCATATAGCATATTTTCAATTAGTCATGAGTAAATACTTTCCCTTCTCTTTCTTTATGAGCTCACATATTTTTCAATGGTCAATACATTGGTTTTAAAGCACATCAAGTAAGAGGTTAAATGTGATTATCTTTAAAGTCAAGTTTAATAGTTTATTTATCTTCAAAATTGCTGTATAAAAATTTGAGATAAAAATGAATGTCTTGCACATATAAAATTTAATGATAATTCTGTATATTGATCTATTAGCAAAGTTTTAAATGTGAAGAATGTGGTTGCTTCATGCCAGGAAAACCAATTGGAAATATTTGGCACCTTTTTGTGTTTTGTTCTGAGATAATTGTAAGCAAGTCTTAAAAATTGTCTTTATTTTCTATTTTATTATACTACTTCCATGGTTAGGTCATTTAAAATCCCAGAATAACATTGTTGTTGCTGAAAAAATTAAAACCTGTTTTATATTTGGGGTGATAATAATAGAATGGCAATAGTCACTTCAATGTGGGAAGTATAATGACCACAAGATCCAATGGTAAAAACTTAAATATCATCATTTATGTATTCATAAATACTTATATATGTTTATCTATTATTTATCCACCTTTCTCTCTGTGTATCTTTTTCTTGAAAGAAAACACATGCAGACTAGCATGTACATGTTTTTTTGTTATCACGTTTTCAAACTGTGGACCACATCTGCTTCTTTTAGCAAGGTGCCTCCAGGTCTCAGAATAAACACATAGGAAACATTTAAAATGAGTTTGTTGAAAAAACTAAAGGTGGTGGTATGGTTTGGCTCTATGTCCACACCCAAATCTTGTCTAGAATTGTGATCCCTATGTGTTAAGGGAGAGCCCTGGTGGGAGGTGATTGGATCATGGAGGTGGTTTTCCCCATACTGTTCTCATGATAGTGAGTTCTCTTGAGATCTGATGGTTTAAAAGTGTGGAACTCTCCCTCCTTCTCTATTTCTCTCCTGCTCTATCATGGTAAGATATGCTTGCTTCCCGTTAACCTTCCTCCATGATTCTAAGTTTCCGGAGCCCTCCTTAGCCGTGTGGAACTGTGAGGTCAATTAAATCTCCTTTATTTATAAATTAAACCTCCTTTCTTTATAAACCCAGTTACCAAGTGATATCTTTTAGCGGTGTGAGAAAAGACTAATACAGATGAGTTAATATGTGAATCTAGCTAGGAAAAAAATAGTGAATAGAGAGAGCACAGGTAAGGGAGACATTTAATTTTGCTGGGGAACTTTTCTTAGAATAAGTGTTATTTGAATTAATAATTAAAGGCTAAAAAGGTGTACATTAGAAGAAAAATGAAAAAGGAACCTTTCCTGGTAGAAGGAACAGAACAAGTAGATTATAAAATAGAAAGCATGTTGTGAATATTGGGGATAACATGGAGTTTAGTTAGCCAAGATCAGAGCATACACTAAAGGAAGAATGACAGGTATATTCATACAAGTAGGTTTATAGCATATTTTAGCATATCTTTGAATATTTTGATAAAGACTGAAGTTTTTTTCTTATATGATGAAGAATTAATCCTTAACTGAAAACAAATATGGACTTTTTGTATTCTAACAGAGAACCCATTACTTAATGTAGTTTTCTCACTTAAAGAATAAAAGAGTTGGTCTGGCTACAGTCATTTCAGCTTTAATGTAGCACTAGTATAGCATCATAATTAAAATCAAAACTATCTGATCTAAAATTTTACATTCAGGTTTTTGGAGGAACATAAATGACTTCTTGTATTTACTAAGTGGTTTTCTGCAATATTCTTTTCTTTTCTTTTTTACTGAGACAGAGTCTTGCTCTGTTGCCCAGGCTAGACTGCAGTGGCACAGTCTTGGCTTATTGCAACCTCTACCTCTCAGGGTCAAGCAATTGTCCTACTTCAGCCTCCTGAGTAGCTGGAACTACAGATGAATGCCACCATGCCTGGCTAATTTTTATATATTTTTTTGGAAGATGCAGGGTTTCACTGTGTTGGCCAGGCTGTTCTCAAACCATTGGCCTCAAGTGATCTGCCCGTCTTTGCCTCCCGAAGTGCTGGCTCACAGATGTAAGCCACTGTGCCCAGTCAATTTTCTGTGGTATTCTTTGCCGTTGTTACTATATAACCAAATTTGGCTAAGTTATTTGTTATTAAGCAATATTTATATAGATAACTGAATTTCATCTTTCATTCATATAAGAAATTTTCCTAGACCTATGAAATTATAAATAATCTTCTGATTCAATATTAATGGTACATTAGGGTGTTTAAATTTTAATTTGTTTTTGCAAAAAAGGTGACTCATAAAAGCGTAATAGATTAATACTTACATTTAAGTGCATATTATTTTGTGACATAAAATAAATGATTCTTATACAGCATGTAATGTATCTAATGATGTTAATAGCCTAAAATACTTTAATATTTGGCAAATCCTGTGTATTCAAATGTTTTAACTCTTTCTGACTGAAGTATTTAAAGTCCCATTGGTTGGATGACAGTACAGCACAGTCTTTGTGACTCTCAGAATTCATATAAATTTGAGAAGAAGTTTTTTTATCTGATTTCTACTCAAGACTGAGGACGATGCCAGGAATTGATTTGTCATTCAGCCAAGTATCGGCACCATCTTGTGGTATTTTCTTAACCTCATATCAAAATCCTACCCTGCAGTCAAATCAACTTGAGGCCAGGTTTCAAAGGCTAAAATGTATAACTGCCTTTGAGCAATGAATGAGAGTCTGCAGTTTTAGCCTGGGAGCAATGTTTTACTGAACTCTGTGATATCTCTAAATCTTTATGTTATGTTACATCTATTTTTATTGTTCCCTTATGCAATATTTTTGGCACAATTCTCTTTAGTCTTGTCTTTTTAAAAATAATATACTTCGAAACAATTTTGTTTGGCTTTGTTATTTTTCATTTCAGTTTAGGTTTTTGGCCATTTATATTAATAATTTCAGTTATACCAAGCAGTAGCAAAGTTAATACAGGGAGTTTTGCAGATGCTTCACCCAGCTTGCAATATTAATTTTGTGTATAGTCATGATATTATTATCAAAATGACTATAATTGGTACAATAATATTAGCATCAGTAAAACAATATTAACTGAACTAAAATGGTAAAATACTAATAAGCAAATTACAAACGATTTATATTTCATCATATTTCAACTAATGCCCTTTTTGTTCTTGGGGATCCAATCCAGAAGCCTACCTTTCATTTAGTTGTCCTGACTTTTTAGTTGTCTCTGGTTTTAGAAAGTTCAATAGTTTTTATTTATCTCTCATGATCTGACAATTTTACAAGTACTTTGTAGAATGTCTCTCAGTTTGGGTTTGAACTCTATCTGATGTTTTGTCTTAATTATATTAAAGATTTGGATTTGGGGGAAAAATACCAAAGAAGTAATAGACTTTGTGGAATGAGTAGGTCATGTCAACAGTTCAGTGATGTCAGGATGGCTTATTAGAGTGATATGAACCTTGATGCCTTGATTAAGGTGATGTTGACTAGGTTTCTTCATAGTACAGTTACTATAACCAATAAATAATTAGGGGCAAATAATTTGAGATTATGCAAATATGTTATTTTTTTCATGTACTTTTGCTCACAATTTTTTGCCTACAATGATTACTATGTGGCATTCTAATGATTATTTTCTATCTCCCTCATTTTAAAAAATGTATTAATTGGAATTCTTATGTAAGAAAGATTTGTCTCTTCTGTTCAGTTTATTTGTTTATTTATATTACTGTGAACACATTAATTTTTACTTTATTATCTGGGTTATAATATAAAACTCTAATCATTAATTTAATTGCTCAAATTGTGTTAGCTTTGCTCACAGGAGCTCTTTCAGATTGAATTCTATGTCTTTTTGATAAAGGTGAGGGCCTAAAATCAGGGCTTAGACCAGGATGGTTCTTGGCTTTGTGCAAGAAAGAACACAAGGGAGCCAACAGAGCACAATGAAAGCACATTTATTAAAGAAACAGAGTACAGGATTATGGCGGCTCCAGAGACGGAGTAGTAGCAGTGATAGCAGCCCTCGCGAATTGCTGGCTAGCTATTTATAGAGAACTATTCCTTGAGTGTATGCTAGATAAGGGGTGGGTTATTCATAAATGTTCTGAAAAAGGGGCAAAGGGTTCCTGGAACCAAAGATCCTTCTTCTTTTAAACTATATAAAATAACTTCTGGGGGTTGATAGCATTTGTTAATTGTCACATTGGTAGTGGGAGTGTCTTGTAGCATGCAAGTACATTATAATTAGCAGATAGTAAGCAGTGAGGGCAACCCAAGGCCACTTTCATTGTCTTCTTGGTTTTAGCTGGTTTGGGCTGGTTTCTTTGCTGCATCCTGTTCTCATCAGCTCCTGTTTTGTTCAGTGGAGTCTTATGACTGGTTCTCGGAAAACAAGTCCTACTGATCTCCTACCTCATTTTGACATGTCTCATCTTTCTTTTCATTTTTTTTTCTCCTCTGTTTTTAAATTTTATCAGTTCTTTACCTGGTGGAACCACATGAAATTCCAGGGTTAACCTGTATTTTTGTTACCCCAGTCCTAGAACCAACTACTTCTCCAAGGAGCCTTGGTTCCTTTTATCAGGCAATGATATTTAAACACAAAGATCTGTGCCCTAGTTTTATTAGTTGCTGCTAGGGTATCACTCTTCTACATACTCTCATCAGACAGAGACAGGAAATATGTTTATGTAAAGTAGCCAGGGTACACATACTTTTATATATTTTTTGTTTGTATTTTTAAAAAATGAGATCATACTGATAACTCCAAATCTAACTCATTGCTACAGAGTTTATTGTATCATTCTCTCTTTGATTGTTTCTAAGGTATATCAGAGTGAGAAACATGGCTTTCCTTAACTACAATATATGTGCTGATATGTTTATACCAGTAGAGTAGTTCAGAGTTGCTATTTCATGCTCTTGAGAGAAAAACTTTACCAATTAGAGTACCACGATTGTGTCTGTTTCTTTTGTTTATTAGTTGACAGTATTTGTTCGGTGTTTTAGAATGTTATTTGCTCAGATTTTAATTTGTTTGTTCTTTTTCTACCTCCTTAAAAGAGATAATATTGCTCATTGTTAATATAGTTAGATTCAGTCTGTATTCTATCATGGCTATTTTTTTAAAGTTGCATATGGTAGAAATCACTCTTTATGGTATTATATATAGTTCTATGGTTTTGCCAAATGCATAGAATTGTGTATCCGTCATTACAATATCATACAGAACTAATCTATCACCAGAAAAATTTCCTCTTGCTGTCTTTTTTTGCAGTCAACCACTTTCCCAATCCTAACCCATGAAAATTAACTGATGCAATGTTATTTCCTATAGCTTTAACTTCTTTGGAATGTCATATAAAATGAATCAGGCATATAAATTGAATATAGCCTTTGGGTCTGGCCTCTTTCACTTAGTCAAATGCATTTATAACTCACCCACATTGTTGCAAGAACAAAGAACCCATTATTTTTCTTGCTGTGTATCTAGTTTATGGATGTATTCAATTTCTGGATATATGCATTTTGTTTAGGTATTCACCATTTGAAAGACAACTGATTGTTTCCAGTGTGTAGCCATTACAGGGAAAACAATCCTGCTATCAACCTCCTGGCATAGATTTCTGTGTGAACCCTTGTTTCTTGTCATTGGAGCAAATACAAATGGAAATTGGTGGGTTATAGGTTAAGTATAAATTTAACTTTATAAGAAAATTTAATGTTAATTATAGCATTTCGCATTTCTACAAGCAGTATATGAGAAGTCCTATTGTTCCACATTTGCCAATACTTGATACTGCTTGTGCTTTTGAATACAACTTTTCCAAATGTGTGTGTGGAGATGCCTCATAGTTTTAATTTGCCTACTCTAATTAATAATGATATTGAGTCCTAATTAATAATGATATTGAGCATCTCTTTATATGCACATTTGGTATCCACATATCTCTTTTGCTGATGTGTTACGTCAGGCATTTTGCCCATTTCTTATGGTGCTACTTGTTTGCTTATTATTGAGATTTGAGAGACTTTTATGGAAAGTTCTGAGTTGTATATCTTTGAATAACCAATTTGCAAATATATTATTTCAGTCTACAGCTGATTCTTTCATTCTCATTTTCTCTAGCTTTACTGAGGTATAATTGATAAAAAAGAGTTTTAATATTATATGTATATAACTGTAACCAAACTTTAGTTGGGTAGAACCCCAGTAACAAGAGCAAAATATGGTAGAAAGAAAGTGGCTTTATTTACTATAAGTAGCAATGGTTAAGTGGCTGGATTCACTTCCAAAGTAACCACTTCAAACTTTAGGCTGGGACAAGGGGCTTAAAAGGGAAATTTGGAATGGGAAACATGCAGGAAGCGTGCTAAGTATAAGTCCTGTGTGTCTTATTCCAGTGGCTATCTCAAGCTGAGGTCCACCTGGATTATGGACTGGTGTCATCTCAACAATGTCCAACTTGTTGACTAACTGCCTTGAGGTATCTGGAATTTTTCAGCTGGTTCTCTATGCTTGAAGGTCAGTTTCAAGATTAGCCACTGAAACTTCCAAGGAAGGACACAATTATAAACAAGCATATAGTTAGATAAATGTGCATGGTGTAAGGGAGTGGATGTTAAGAAAGGGAAGGACATGGTATTCCAAAGAAAGTACATTTTGAAGTTATATTATAAGACTACAAAAAAGGTTTCTCAAGCTAGCTTTAATATTATATCTTGAGACTAGAGAAAAAAAGGAAAAGTTTTAAACTACATTTTCAGGCTAGTTTATTCAGTTACACATTGTGATGATTTGATAATTTGTACATATTGTAAATTGATCACCACAGTCAAGTAAATTAACTCACATAACTATCATTTGTATGTGTAATGTGATGGAGATACTTCAGATCTACAGTCTTAGCAAATTTCAAGTATATAACATTGTGTCATTACCTATGTTCACAATGCTGTACATCAGTGGTCTTCAGTCTTTTTGGTGTCAGAGACACCAGTTTTGTGGAAGAAAATTTTGCCATGAATGGGATGGGGAGGATGGTTTCAGGATGATTCAAGGGCATTTTATTTATTGTGTACTTTATCTCTTTTATTTTTAACATTGTAATATATAGTGAAATAATGATAAAACTCACCATAATGTAGAATCAGTGGGAGCCCCGAACTTATTTTTCTGTGACTAGATAGTTCCATCTGGGGGTGATGGGAGGCAGTGACAGATCAAAAGGCATTAGATTCTCTTAAGGAGTGCATAACCTACATTCCTCACATGTGTAGTTCACAATAGGGTTCATGCTTCTATGAGAATCTAATGCCACTGCTAATCTGACAGAAGGCAGAGATCAGGTGGTAATGTGAGCGATGTGGACCGGCTCCCATAAATATAGATGAAGCTTTGCTTGCTTGCTGCTAGTCACCTTCTGTGGCACAGCCCATTTCCTAACAGGCCTGGGACCAGTACCAGGGAAGGGGTTGGGGACACCAGCTGTAAATGTATTAGACACTTAGTTGTTACTTAATCTATCTAACTGTATGTTCATACCCATTAACCAACTTCTCTTCATTCCCTCCCCAAATCATCCCTAGCTTTTGATAACAGTCATTCTACTTTCTTAAAGCACTCATCTACTCTTTAACAAACATTAGTAAAGGGTTAATAAAAGGTTTATAAAAATCTCACCTCATGGTCAAACTGGTGAAGTATAATAGCAAGAGTTTTAAACCTTTTACATACTTGATGGGCTTCCCAAACACCAAATTTCAGCTTCAAAATTGTCTTTTCTAACCCCCAAATTTTGAATGATACAGAAGGCCCCTGGAGCATCCAAAAGAGATGTAAACAGGGTTATTTTACATGTTTAATTACATGGAATCATTTAATTAAAAATAATGTTTAATCTTCTTCAGGTTGTATTTTAGTGAATAATATTAATATGTGTTCCAAAATTGTACGGGATTTCTAAAATTCTAATGTCTGAGTATAAGCTATCAATCATAATTAAGGTTATTATAGACCACAGATATAACCAAATTTCCTTGTCAATTGTATCTTTAAATATGACTATTTAAAGTTATTTCCATAGTTAATTGCATAATGTTGACATAGTTTCTGAAATCTTCATTAGCTGCAAAATCTTAGAATATGGTATGTCTTAGGAGGTTCATGAAAGTATGTAAAGGACCCTGAAAAGTACTTTTGAATACAGGTTTCTAATAACTAATAAATCTGTATCATTTTTTCTGGGTAAGAACTCCTGAAACTGACTGATTTATAATAACAAAAAGACTGGCTTATAAAACTGCTGACCTAAGTAGAACAAAAATCAATTGAATAAAAGAAAATGCTTTGCCAGACTTTCATGTTAAATCAGCTGATACTGAAATTGTTTACATATACAGTTTGAATAAACTCCATGGTCTAAGTCAAATTACCTATGATAAACCATTAGTTATCAGTAATATGCACCTAAATTGGAGAAACAACTGGCATTTAAGGGGGGGTCTCGTGCACTTATGGGGTACACATTATTGTGAAGGATTTTACAGCCAGCCTTATGCATGGATAGCTTCTACTTTGATAGAAAAAGTTGAAGGCCAAATGCAGGTGAGAAACTTTAATGTACACATGTTGCTCATAATCAGTCAGAAACAACATTGGTTCACTCCTCTTCAAAACATCATAGGTTAAAGAGAACATTTCCAGAAGACCTTTACTCTTCTTTTTTTTTTTTTTTCCAGTAAGTTTTTGGGGAACACGTTGTGTTTGGTTACATAAATTAGTTCTTTAGTATTTTTGGGATTTTGGTGCCCCCATCAAAAGAGAACATTGCCAGAAGGCCTTCGCTCTTCAATTTTTTCCCCAATAAGTTATTGGGAAACAGGTGGTGTTTGGTTACATAAATAAGTTCTTTAGTGATGATTTATGGAATTTTGGTGCATCCATTACCCAAACAGTGTACATTCTACCCAGTGTGTTGTCTTTTATCCCTCATCACCTCCCATCCTCTCCCGCAAATCCCTGAGTCCAATTTATCATTCTTATGCTTTTGTGTCCTCATCGTTAGCTCCCACATATGAGTGAGAACAAACGATGCTTGGTTTTCCATTCCCAAGTTACTTCACAGAATAATAGGCTCCAATATATACCACATTTTCTTTATCCAGTAGTTGATTGACGGGTATTAGGTTGGTTCCATATTTCTGTAATTGCAAACTATGCTGCTATAAACATGACTGTGCAAGTATCTTTTTGTATAATGACTTATTTTCTTCTGGGTAGATACCTAGTAGTGGGATTGCTGAATCAAACAGATCTCCTTTTAGGTTCTTAAGAAATCTTCACACTGTTTTCCATAGTGGTTGTACTAGTTTACATTCCCCAAAATGTAAAAGTGTTCTATTTTCTCCACATCCATGCCACCATCTATTATTTTTTGATTTTTTGATTATGGCCATTCTTGTAGGAGTAAAGGTGATATCACATTGTGGATTTGGTTTGCATTTGCCTCATATTTATTGATGCTGAGCATTTTTCCATGTGCTTGTTGGCCATTTGTATATCTTCTTTCGGTAATTGTCTATTTATGTCATTAGCCCACTTTTTGATGGGATTTTTTTTTTCTTTAATTTATTTAAGTTCTTTGTAGGTTCAGGATATTCATTCTTTTTCAGATGTATAGATTGTGAAGATTTTATCACACATTTGGGGTTGTCTGTTAACTTGGCTGATTATTTCTCTTGCTCTTTAAATGCTTTAGTTTAATTAGGTCCCATCTCTTAATCTTTTTTTTGGTTGCATTCGGTTTTGTGTTCTTGGTCATGAAGTCTTTACCTAAGCCAATGTGTAAAATTTTTTTGGTTTCAGGTCTTAAATTTAAGTCTTTCATCCATCTTTTTTTGTATAAGGTGAAAAATGAGGATAGTTTCATTCTTCTACATGTGGCTTGCCAATTATCCCAGCAACATGGGTTGAGTAGGGTGTCCTTTCCCTACTTTATGTTTTTCTTTGCTTTGTCAATGATGAATTGGCTGTAAATATTTAGGTTTATTTCTGGGTTCTCTTTTCTATTTCATTGGTCTATGTGCCTAGCTTTATACTAGTACCAAGCTGTTTGTGTGACAATGACCTTGAAGTAGAGTTTGAAGTTGGATAATGTTATCCCTCCAGATTTGTTCTTTTGCTTAGTATGCTTTGGCTATGCAGCCTCTTTTTTGGTTCCTTGTGAATTTTAGTATTATTTTTTCTAGTTCTGTGAAGAATTATGGTGGTATTTTAATGGGAATTGCATTGAATTTGTAGATTGCTTTTGGCAGTATGATCATTTTCTTAATATTGATTCCACCCATTCATGAACATAGGATGTGTTTTCATTCGTGTGTGTCCTCTATAATTCCTTTCAGGAGTATTTTGTGGTTTTTCCTTGTTCACGTCTTTCACATCTTTGGTTAGTTATATTGCTAAGGTTTTTTTTTTGGGGGGCAGCTATTATGAAAAGGGTTGTGTTCTTGATTTGATTCTGATTCTCAACCTGGGTGCTGTTGGTGTATAGCAGAGCTACTGATTTGTGTGCATTAATTTTACATACTGACACTTTGTTGAGTTCATTTATTAATTCTAGGAGCTTTTTGGTTGAGTCTCTGGGGTATTCTAGGTATACAATCACATCATCAGCAAAGAACAACAGTTTGAATTCCTCTTTACCAATTTGGGTACGCTTCATTTATTTCTCTTGTCTGATTGCTCTGGCTAGGACTTCCGGTACTATGTTGAAGAGAAGTGGTGAAAATGTCCATCCTTGTCTTTTTCCAGTTCTCAGAGGGAATGCTTTCAATTTTTCCTCATTCAGTGTAATGCTGGCTGTGGGTTTGTCATAAACGGCTTTTATAACCTTAAGTATGTGCCTTGTATGCCAGTTTTGCTGTGGGTTTTAGTCATAAAGGAATGCTGGATTTTGTCAAATGCTTTTTCTGCATCTATTGAGGTGATCATGTGATTTTTGTTTTTAAATTTGCTTATGTGGTGTATTACATTTATTGACTGACGTTTGTTAAACCATTACAGCATTTGTCATATGAAACCCACTTGACTATGGTGGCTTATCTTTTTGATATGCAGTTGGATTTGGTTCGCTTGCATTTTGTTGAAGATTTTTGTATCTGTGTTCATCAGGGTTATTGGTCTGTAGTTTTCTTTTTTGTTATGTCCTTCACTGGTTTTGGTATTAGGGTGATACTTGCTTCCTAGAATGATTTAGGGAGGATTCCCTTTTTCTCTCTCTTTTAGAATAGCATCAATAAGATTGGTACCAATTTTTTGAGTGCCTGATAGAATTCAGCTGTGAATCTGTCTGGTCTGGGACTTGGACTATTTTGTTGGATTTTTTTTTTTTGAGATGGAGTCTCTCTCTGTCACCCAGGCTGGAGTGCAATGGCACAATCTTGGCTCACTGCAACCTCTGCCTCCTGGATTCAAGTGATTCCTCTGCCTCAGCCTCTTGAGTAGCTGGGATTATAGGTACCCACCATCATGCCTGGCTAAATGTTTGTATTTTTGTAGAGACAGGATTTCACTATGTTGGCCCTGCTGGTCTTGAACTCCTGACCTCAGGTGATGTGCCCACCTTGGCCTCTCAAAGTACTGGGATTACAAGCATGAGCCACTGTACCTGGACACACTTTTTGATACAGGCATGCCTTTAATGCTATAATCTTTTGTCTTAGTACCACTTTTACTGTATTCCAGGGGTTTTGATAAATTGTGTCACTATTACTGAACAATAGTTCAATTCAAATAATTTTTAAGTTTTGATCTTCATTTCATTGTTCATTTCATCCAATGATAATTCAGGAACAGGTTATTTAGTTTCCATATATTTGCATGGTTCTGAGGATTCCTTCTGGAATTGACTTCCAATTTTATTCCACTGTGGTCTGAGAGAGTACTTGATATAATTTTGATTCTCTTAAATTTACTGAGACTTGTTTTGTGGCCTCTCATGTGGTCTGTCTTGGAGAGTGTTCCATGTGCTAATGAACAGAATGCACATTCTTTAGTTATTGGGTAGAATGTTCTGTAAACACCTGTTAAGTTCATTTGTTGTAGGGTACAGTTTTAGTCCATTGTTTCTTTGTTGACTTTCTGTCTTGATGACCTCTCCAGTGGTGTCAGTGGACTAATGAAGCCAACACTTTTATTATGTTTATCTCATTTTTCTGGTCCAGTAATAACTGTTTTGTAAATTTGGGAGCTCCAGTGTTAGGTGCATATATATTCAGAATTGTGATATTTTCCTGTTGGACTAGTTCTTTTATCATTATATAATATCCTTGTCTTTTTTAAACTGCAATTGCTTTAAAGTTTGTTTTTTGCCTGATATAATAATAGCTACTCCTGCTTACTTTTGGTTTCCATTTGCATGAACTATCTTTTCCCACCCCTTTACCTTAAGTCTTATGTGAGTCCTTACATGTTAGGTGAGTCTCCTGAAGACAGTAGAAACTTGGCTGTTGAATGCTTATCTCTTCGACATTCTATATCTTTTAAGTGGAGCACTTCTAGGCTTTCAGTCTTCTAAAAAGGGATCATTTGTTAGGTCCTTTTTCCATGGTTTGAGGTAAAAGAGGAAATGATTAGAAGTGTATCTCTCCTGAGAGTTTCTATAGAAGATTCTACTGTAAAGGCTATGGTTACACAAAGGACTTTAAGTTCTCTTTTGAAAATTATGATAAATAAGACAGAAAAATATCTGTGCAGCTCCTGGCACTTATGGCCTGTGGAGAAAACATCAGGTATTATAGAGATTCAGTTGCAGGGGATTAACTAAGACTGCTTAGTTAAGAAAGTAGACTCTTTATCTAGTTCATTTTTTAAATCTATTTGATTTAGTGGTTTGGCTTATGGGAACCCTGGGCAAGGAGCATACTGCAAACTCTTGGTTTTATACTCCAGATAGTCATAATAGCAGTCTACGTGGTACACTATATTCTCTCAAAGGTTTAAAATGTTTGCATAGAGCCCTCTCTAGAATGTTAAGTGGTCTCTCTTCAACTGGAATGACAACAACTGAATAAATATATGACCATGAGAACATCAGAACCTATGAATGACATGCTGAGACTGGAAACCTAAAATGATGGTAATTGTGAGTGACGCTATGGCTGTAAGTTTTGGTCACACTGTCACCTAAGTGAGAACCTGAACAAAATAGGGATTTTTTTTTTTTTAACAAAATCATGGAGGTTATTGTTTTGGACTGAGCTCATGCATAACACCCCAACAGACCAAACTAATTCAAAATGGAATTGCTCACGCTAAATGAGATATTATCAAACTAAGACTTTAAGAAAACACATAGCTCCTATAATGGACTAGGTTTTGTTTTTCCTGTAAACAGGATGTTTCGTCATAAGGAGGTATCCTCTACTAGAGTCCTTGTTTCTACCTTTGGAAAAACTCACTGTTCTACTTTTTCCTAGTGGGTTTCAATACCGAATAAGTACATTTACAATGGTAGCAGTGGCATCAATGAATAAAGCTTTTGTCAATCTCTCAAAATTGAGAAAATCACCAAAAGACGGGAATCGTTAAAGCAAACTAAATTAGGCCTGAGAAGGACTCTGCACTTCTATATTTGAGTTCTTGTGGACAAACTATAACCTAACTTAATAGGTAGACAAGATTGGGAACCTAAAGTATGCGCCCATAACAGTGGCTGGGACTTCGCCAATCCCAGCAGAAACTCTTCAACCACTCATAAACTATTGAGTGTTCAAACTGTGTTCAGATAAGGCAAAGCTGTAACCAATATTGTGTTTCTGCACCTCACTTCTGATATCTAGACATCACTTGCCTTTCCTTGTCTATAAATCTTCCACTGCATGGCCGTGCTGGAGTCTCTCTTAATCGGCTGAGATTCTGTAGCCTACCCTATTCATGAATTGTTTATTTCTCAATTAAACTATGAAATTTAATTTGGCTGAAGTTTTTCCTTTAACAGTATCTATTTTTAATTTTAGAATTTTAGGGGATGCAAGGGGATATCAAAATATATTTCTGGTATATACACTTCCCCTGCAAATTTTAAAGTATTTTTCTTCAGTTATATTATGATTATAATCTCATAATTTCACCCACCTTTTATATAAACATCTAATATATGTATTTAATATAAATACACATTCAGATACTCCTTTATATATGATGAGGTTCTGTGCTGATAATCCCATTGTAAGTTAAAAAAAGTCACAAATTGAAAATGTATTTAATTTACCTAGTCTACCAAACATCATAGCTTAGCCTAGCCAGCCTTGGAGCACTTACACTAGCCTACTGTTGGGCAAAATTATTGAATACAAACACTACTTTCTAATAAGGTATTGGATGTCTCATGTAATTTATTAAATGCAGTACACTGTAGAGTATCAGTTGTTTACCCTTTTGATTACATTTCTGACTGTGAGCTGCAGCTAGCTGCTGCTGCCCGGTATCACAAAAGAAGATCATGTTGCATAATGCTAGCCCAGGAAAAGGTGAAGATTCCAATTTGAAAGGGTTTCTACTGAATGTATAGCACTTTCATACCACTGTAACATCAACAAACTGTAAGTCAAACCACCCTAAGTAGGAGACTGTCTGTATACACACATGTATGTATGAGTATGTTTGGTGAGTGCTATTAATATGTCAGCCCAAGTATTTTACATATCAAGTGTAGTATAAATGTATATTTATATTCACTTGAGTCACGATGGGCTTTATAATGGTTTAACTCTGATCACACTCAACAAACATATACTTTGATTTGGTGGTTTTTTGTTTTTTTTTTTTTTGAGGAAGAGTCTCACTCTGTCGACAGGCACCAGGCTAGAGTGCAGCGGTGCGATCTCAGCTCACTGCAACTTCTGCCTCCCAGGTTCAAGCAGTTCTCCTGCCTCAGCCTCCCGAGCAGCTGGGACTACAGACGTGTACCACCATGCCCAGCTAATTACTTTTATATTTTAGTAGAGACAGGGTTTCACTATGTTGGCCAGAATGGTCTTGATCTCTTGACCTCGTGATCCGCCCACCTTGGCCTCCCAAAGGATTTGGTGTTTTAATCTACCTGGATTGTATGTCCTACATTATTACCTTTGTTTTATAAATGTAACACCAATTTGGATTTGCCACTATATTTAAAGTTTTTTTGTTATTATTTTTCATGTTTCTTTTGTTCTGGGTCCTATCTGCCTTCTTACTGAAATATGTCTTATTACTTTTAGTGAAAGTTGTGAAAAATAAATATCTCTTGGCCAAGCATGGTAGCTCATGCCTATAATCCTAACACTTTGGAAGGCTGAGGCATGTGGATTGCTAGAGACAATGAGTTCAAGATCAGCCTAGGCAATGTGGTGAAACCCCATCTCTACAAAAAATGCAAAAATTACCTGGGTATCGTGGTGCTCACCCGTAGTCCTAGCTACTAAGGGAGTCTGAGGTAGGAAGTATCACTTGAGACTGGGAAGTCGAGGCTGCAGTGAGCCATTATTGCACCACTGCACTTCAGCCTGGGTGACAGAACAAGAGGCTGCTTCAAAATAAAAACAAAAATAAATAAATATCCCTTGTATTTTGTATATTTTAAAATTTCTTTAATTTTCATTAATTTAGAAATGATTTTTTCCTGGGAAAGAAATTACAAGTTAAGCTTTCTATACTTCAGGAAATCATATTATTAACTTATGTTTATTAGATCTCAGAGTCTTCTGTTAGATAAACTTTTTTCAGATTTTTTTTTCCTGTTTATTTGTTGAAAAAATTATAAAAATGGTTTATATTATTGTGGGAATGTGTTAAGGAAAAAAACTTATCTTCCCTGGTCCATGAGGGGCGTGATTTCAAAGCCAGGAGTTTCCCAGCACCACACCTCCATCCATGCCCCCATCCAGGAATGTAGAGTTCTTTGTCTGGGTTTCCCAAGCATGAGCTAGGTAGAGGTGGGCTTCTTTGTCCAAAAAGCTCAGAAAGCTCTGGGAGGAGGGGGCTCTGTTATGGACCAAGCAGCCAATCTGGTATCAGAGTGAAAGATCTACCACTCCAGAGGAAGTTTGAAAGAACTCCTCTCATTGGATGAGAACATGAATGAGGCAGGAATAACTCCAGGGTTAAAACTCCACTGCTCCTTACCTATACGAACTCCTTCTCTGGATCCCCTCTCACAGCAGCATGGGAGCTGTCGCCTTCTCTCTGTAGGTCCACTATATTTATTTGAACGCTAAGGTCACTGCACCTCTAGGGCTCCTTTCTCCATTCTTCAGGGTAAGCAGGGCCAAGGACCTCACTGGAACCCAAAGAGGTAGCAGTCTTACACTGCTGAGGTCACCAGAAAGGAGATGAGAAGGAAGCGAAAGGCAATCGCTGAGCTGACCTAGAGGCAAAAAGGGCAGCTAGACAAGAATTTATAGAAGGACATTTAGTATGGGGAAACCCTCTCCAGGGAACTAGACCTCCATACTCATCAGAAGAGGTGGAGTGGCCGATCTCTCAAGGTCATAATCTTTCTTCAGGATGGCTAGCTACTGAGGAGGGAAAAGTACTCCTACCTGCTGCCCAGCCAGTGAAAAGTACTTAAAACCCTACATTAAACCTTTCATATGGGTATAGAGAATACATATAGAATATCCAAATCTATATTTACAGAAAAAGGTCTCTTCAAGACTGTCCAACAAATAGTCAAAGGGTGTGAAATATGTCATAAAAATAATCATTTTGCACGCCACAAAGCTCCTCCTGGGGAACAGTGAACCAGTCATTACCCAGGTGAGGACTGGCAAATGGACTTTACCCATATGCCCAAGTCTCAGGGATATCAATATCTGCTAGTATGTGTAGATACCTACACAAACTGGGTTGAGGCTTTCCCCTGTAGAACAGAAAAAGCACAAGAGGTAATAAAAGTCCTGATTAATGCAATAATTCCTAGATTTGAACTCCCTCACTGTCTTCAAAGTGATGACAGCCCTGCCTTCAAAGCTGCAGTGACCCAAGGTATTTCTAAGGCGTTAGGAATACAGTATCATCTCCACTGTGCTTGGAGGCCTTGGTCCTCAGGGAAAGTGGAAAGGATGAATGGAATTCTTAAAAGACACCTAAAGGCTGGGTGCAGTGGCTCACACCTATAATCCCAGCACTTTGGGAGGCCCAGACAGGTGGATCACGAGGTCAAGAGATTGAGACCATCCTGGTCAACAAGGTGAAACCCCGCCTCTACTAAAAATACAAATATTAGCTGGGTATGGTGGTGTGCACCTGTACTCGCAGCTACTCGGGAGGCTGAAGCAGGAGAATTGCTTGAACCCAGAAGGTGGAGGTTGCGGTGAGCCAAGATCGTGCCACTGCACTCCAGTCTGGGTAACAACAGTGAAACTCTGTCTCAAAACAAAACAAAACAAAACAAAACAAAACAAAACAAAACAAAACAAAACAAGACACCTAAAGAAATTGGCACAGGAAACCCAACTCCCATGGCCTTCTCTATTACCAATAACACTCTTAAAGACTTGAAACTCTCCTCAGAAAATAGGACCCAGCTTCTATGAGATGCTTTATGAACAGCCCTTTCTCACTAATGATCTCATATTAGACAAAAAAACAGCAGATCTAATGAAAGATATAAGCTCCTTGGCTAAGGACCAACAGGCACTTAGGAACTGACCTGACGGACATGCTTGGGAAAAGAGAAAAGAGTTGTTCTGCTCTGAAAGCCTAGTACTTGTTATGTCTCTCCCCTCAGACTCTCCCTCTCCAGGCCCATCTTGGGAAGGACCATTTTCAGTGATTCTACCCCAATGGCAGTTAAAATGATGGGAATTTACTCGTGGATTCATCACACTCGGCTGAAGCCTTGGACACCTCCTGAAGAGAATTATAGGCCCTCCGCTCCACAGCCTCAAGTTCCAGGAGATGACCCTTTGTATACCTGTGAGCCCTTAGAGAATCTACATTTGCTCTTCCAGCAAGATCCCCAGGAAAGTAACCACTCATGAGTCTAACTTACATCCTGGTGTTAACAGAACTATTTCTCTTGACTTTGCTATTTGTGACTGGACTCTATGCGGTTGCCCCTATGGATTGGCCTAATATCTCTCCTCCTCTAATTCTTAGTGCCCCTCCCACCCCAATAACAATCTAAACTGACTCTCAGGTGCAGAGTCTTCTCTTGCCAAGGCCACATCATACTTGAACTCTAATTATTCATTTCAAAGTGAGGTGGGGGGGCTGAATAACAGGAGTACTTGGTAATGACATTGGAGAAGTTACTACCTCTACTCAGTTTTACTATAAGCTATCTCAGGAGTTAACTAACGACATAGAAAAAGGTTGCTGATTCTCTCTGCAGAAGCAGCTTAAGTCTTTAGCTGCCATAGCTCTTCAAAATAAAAGGGCCGTAGATCTGCCAACAGCAGAGAAAGAAAGAACCTGTCTCTTTCAAGGAAAAGAATGCTGCTACTTTATAAAGCAATCGGGTATTCTCTTAAACAATGTTAAAGAACTGAGTGATCAATCAAATTCAGGACTAAAGACCTTCAAAAAACAGGATCCTGGAACTTGTTTAACAACTGGCTGTCCTGGCTCTACGCTCTTCTAGGCCCATTTATGACCATTCTATTATTGCTGGCCTTCAGGCCTCTCATCTTTAACCTTCTTGTCAAATTTGCTTCTTCTAGAATTAAGGCCATGAGGCTACAAATGGTCTGCAAATGGAACCCCAGATGTCCCTGGCTCATGAGTTCTATTGTGGACCTCTGGATCAACCTGCATCCCTGGAAGACTCCCCTCTGGAGGAAACCTCAACTACAGGGCCCCTTCTAGGCCCCAGTTCATCAGGAAGTAGTTAAAGAGCGATTGACACCCATGTCCCAACAGCAGTTGGGCTTTCCTGTTCAGAGGGGGGGACTGAGGAACTGTGTTAAGGAAAAAAACTTCTCTTCCCGTGTCCACGAGGGGAGTGTTTTCAAAGTCAGGAGTTTCCCAGTGCCATGCCTCCAGAGTTCTGTGTCTGAGTTTCCCAATTATGGGTTTGGTAGAGGAATCCAGGTGACCTTCTTGGTCCAAAAAGGCCTTGGAAAGCTCTGGAAGGAGGGAGCTCTGTTGTGGACCAAGCAGCCAATCCAGTATCAGAGTCAAAGATCAAACACTCCAGAGGAAGTTTGAAAGAACTCCTCTCACTGAATGAGAACATGAATGAGGAGGGAATAACTTCAGGGTTAAACTCCACTGCTCCTTACCTATATGAACTCCTTCTCTGGGTCCCCTCCAATGGCAGCATGGGAGCTGTCTCTCCTTCTCTCTCTGTCTCTCTGACTAATAAATTGCTCTCTGCAAAACTCTTTGGCACCATGATATTTATTTAAACAGTAAGCTCACCCTGCTTCTGGGGCCACTTTCCCCATTCTTCAGGATAAAAGGACCTCATAGGAACAGGGAAGGAGCTGAGTACACAGCCCCACCCCAGTTACATTTTGATATGCCAAGTTGTATATTTTGTAAATCAAAAATAAAATTCTAAGCTTACCAACCAATCCAAGGAAGGGACTCCTCTCTCTGTTAAGAGCATTCCAAAGCAAACCTGAAAAAGTAATTTAGACTATGGTGGGAAGTTGGGACCAGATATGCCTGGTTATACTCTTCTCCCTTTGGAATTCAGGCACAACTGACCAGGATTAACATTAAAACTGAGACTTAAGACTAACCAAAGAGACTCCTCACAGCAATAAAATACCAAATTCCAGCCTGAACTCTAGTATAGCTTCTCAGGACAGAAGCAGGCCCTGAAAGAAATACAGATAGTTTACCCCCAAAGATATTTCTTTGACATGATTTGAAATGGCCCAGCAAAGCTGTCTCTTGCAGGAAAATCTGCATTCTATAGAGAATACCCTTCTCTGTCCATGTCATTTTCTGATACAGATGAAATTTAACTAAGTCTGGCACCTTTATGTGTCTGACTAGAGGCATTTACCATCTATTCTCTCTGAAACCTAATACCTGGAGGCTTCATCTACATGGGAAGAACCTTGGCCTCCACAAACCCCCTTAGGCTTTATACAAACATGTATTTCTGCTGACTTCAACTTTTTGGGCTACTTAACCCTTTCAACCAATTTCCAATCAAGAAATGTTTAATTCCACCTATGACCTGAAAGCCCCTTCTTTGAGATGTCATACCTGTCCAGGTCAAAGCAATGTATTTCTTATATGTATTGATTTATATATCAGCCTGTATCTTCTTTCACTCTAAAATGTATAAAATCAAGCTGTAATACAACCAGCTTGGTTCCTGGGAAGAAAGACTAGAAAATTGAACAGTGCTTTCTTCTGGCTCCTGTCAGGAGTGCTTCAATCTCTCTCACTTCGATCTTCATGCCTCAACAATGGTACTGCCTAATTAGAAGGAGGCAGGAAAGTGTAGATTCTCTTGTTTTCAGGAAGGAGCAGAGCATGGCATACCTTAACACAATGGTCCATTCTTCCCTCAAAGGTTTAATACTTTTGGCGTGAATATTCATCATTAGTTAATCTTGAATGTCAATTATTTTTGTAGCGAATGCCATGGAAAAATTTTATATATGCTTCTTTGAGATCTCCCAGTGGTATGTGAAAAAATACATTTGAATTGTAAACCCATTCAAGTTTCAAACCCCAGTGTTCCTTTCTCTGGATGATTCTTCCCCATAAGACAATAGAGTGAGATGAATTTCCCCATCTTTTTCAAAAGGGTCTTTGTGTTTTAATATGTTATTTTATTTTAATATGCAACCCTTAGCGTGTTCTGTATTAGTCTTAGATTAAACTTGTTGCCTTGTAGAGATTAAGGCTCCATTTTATTTTCTCTATAACATTATAATTTAGGTTATAAGGTACTACAATTTCCCCCTTCATTAATACCTTAAATGAGCCACTGCCACAGCATGATACGGGTTTACTGCTTTTTATAGTTTCAGTGTTCTATTTTATTTATTTATTGACAGGCTCTTGCTCTATCACCCAGGCTGGAGTGCAGTGGTACAATAACAGCTCCTTACAGCCTCAAACTTCTGGTAACAAGTGGTCCTCCTGCCTCAGCCTTCCAAGTAACGGGGAATACAGGCACACACCACTGTGCCTGGCTAATTATTTTTATTTTTTCGTAGCAATAGAGTCTTGCTACGTTGCCCAGGCTGGTCTTGAACTCCTGACCTCAAGCAATACTCTTGCCTCAGCTTCCCAAAGTGTTAGGATTGCAGGTGTGAGCCGCTGTACCATGCCTTATCTTGCTTTTCTAAAAATGGATATTATATATTATTTATTTTAATCTCAACTTGTAATAGTAATTTTTATTTTATATGTCATTTTTAGCTGCTTAGATACAGGAGATCAGTTAATCTTTCTCTAGTATCTTCACATAATTTTGAGTTTGGCAAATTATTTTGATTTTTTATTTAGTAAGCATTCTTATTCTTTTTGTTTCTTTACTTTTATTTTCATTTCTCTACTGTATTGATGCAAGGCTATTGCTTAATTCTCCCTCCCACTTCTCCCTCTCACTAACCCTTTTACATTTACTTCCTTAGTCTGGAAGATCACAGGATGCTTTTATACTTAGAAATTACCTTAACTTTTAAAAAGCAAGCAAACAAACAAACAAAAAACCCACAAATGCTGTATATAGTGATAATCATCAGCTCTAATCTCACTAGAGTACAAAAATCTTAAGTGCCTCAACTATTAATATTCTTTTCTTGTATCCTGTGTCCTTTTGCTTGTATCTTAATATCAAGCTTGTTTTCAACCACAAAATTATTCTGTATTTTCTTTGTCTTTAACCGTCTGTAATTATCTTTAGTTTGCTCTTAATCTTGAATAATACTTTAGCTGGATTGAGAGTTCTAAGCTCCTGGGGTTGTTTTAGTTTGGTTTGACTTTCTCTCTTCAATACTTTAGACAATTACGTTTAATACTTTCTTGTTATTGTTGCTGATAAGAAGTCTATTATCTATCTACTAAAAATTCCTTTATTTATGACATCTACAATTTTTTATTAATTTTCTGCTTTTAAAAATAGTTTTATTATGATGTGTATTACTGAACATGTGTCTTGTTATTCTACTTAAGAATTGGCATTTTGTTTTAATTAAGAATTTGTATGTTTTTAATTCTGGAAATGTATCAGACATCTCATATAATTATAAATCTCTGCCAGTCCCCTATTTATTCTTTCCTTCTAAAACTTTATCCAATGCATATTGCTTTAAAATGTGTCTCATAAATTGTTGACAAAAGAAAAACTTCAGCTGAATTAAATTTAAAAGAGTTTAATTGAGCAACAATTTGCAAATTGCACAGTCTTCTGAGTCAGAATAGGCTCAGAGACTCCAGTGCAGCCACGTGGTGAGAAAAGATGTATGAACAGAAAACATAACGTGAGGTACAGAAAAAGAAAATGAGGTATGGAAACAACTGGATTGGTTATAGCATGGTATTTGTCTTATTTGAACATAGTTTGAACAGTTGGCCACATTTGATTGGCCAAAACTCAGTGATTGGCACAAGTGTAGGTTACAGTCTGCTTACACCTCCACTTGTTCTGGTTCACATGTACAGAAAAACATTAAGGCCAAACTTAAAATACGTGTAAGGAGGTGGCTTTAGGCTAAACCTGCTTAACATTGTCATTTTCATACTGAGACAAATGTGGAGTTTAACTTCTGCTCATCTCTCACTAACCAGGTGATTTTCGTTCACTTAATCACTATGAGACTAATTTTTCTCTACTGTAAAATAAGTATAATAATGCTACCTAATTTGTTTGAGAACTAAATGGCATAAGCCATTATGTTATTTTGCCTCTGTAACAGATTACGACAAACAGTGACTTAAAAGAATAAAAAATTACTATTTTACAGTTATTTTGGTCAAAAGTTCAACCTAGAGTGCACTGAGCTAACATGAAGCCCAGTAGGCCCTAAAATTAAGTGTTTGTAGAACCATTTTGGAGGATTTAGGGGATAATCTAGTTCTTTATGCCTCTTAAAGGTTGTTGGGTCTGCATGCATTCCTGGATTGTGGCTTCCTTTCTCCACCTTCAAATCCATCTATGGTAGACTGAGTCCTTCTTATCACTCTAATTACTTATGTGATTAGATTGGGTCCACCAGGTAGACAAGAAAAATCTTCCCATCTCAAGGCCTGTAATCCTAATGCCAACTGCAGCGTTCCTTTTGACATAGGATATAACATACACTCATATATTCCAGAACTTAGGACATGCACATCTTGCCAGTGAGGAGGATTATTCTCTGTACCTTAGGCATTTATAGAGGACTTGATATCTAGTAAGGATTTAAATGTTATGGACTTGATATTAGAAAGCTTAGAAGCCAATTTGGCTGTTTGTAACTGTGAACTGTAGGCCCTTAATTGTTTGAGAAAATCAATCATCATTTCTCTTTTTGAAATCCCTGTGAGATAGGAGTATGTATGGATACCTTAGAGAATCCAGAGGATATTCTGACAGAGTATATTTAAAATATGTGTAATTCATTTACACATGTAGTTGAATCATGTTGTGTAAATTTTATTTTAGCCAAAGCAAACATATTGGTGGGTAGAGACTAGGGGCAGACAGGGTGGCTTTAAATAGCAAACTATTGGATATGAATTAATGTATTGTCAAAAAGCACTCGATATACACACATACACATTTGTATATGTATACTCACTGGGATAAGTTATGGCACAAGTGACAGCAATAATTGGTAGCTGAGAGCTATATAACAGATGTCAAGATTAAAAGGGAATAAATACATTGGGGATTCCCTGTTTAACCAATGGGTTCAATTAAAAGGTAAGTTGGCTTTTTTACTTCGTCAGCTATTTCTTGCTCAGTGAGTAAACAGAATCTAGCTAATTCCTTTGAGGGTGTTCTTCAAAGCCTAATAAGAACATGTATCATTTGTAATCAACTTTTAATGTTTAATATTAGTATAAGTGTAAGGAACTTGGCTGTGTTTGGTCAAGGAATAGGCTGAGGTGAGCATCCGGGCCAGAATGACTCAGCGAGTTTGGAATGCAGGTGCACAATTCCATATATAACATAAACACAGGCATGTAGCCGTAACATGGGAAGGCTCATCATTTGGCTCTATGCCATTATTGTCTGTAAAAGATATAATTGCCCTGCTGACACTGTACAGGTGTGCTTGTACCCAGAGAAAGAGAGAGAGGGTCAGAGCTGTCTGTCTTTGCAGATGAACAGGGAGAGCTGTGACACAGCTCAGCTTGCTGGGTCTCAGAAAGAGAAAGACTTAAGCTGCTGACCCTAAAGGCAAGGGAGAGCTGGCCTAGCAGCTGTGTGTGGGAGCTGCCAGGCTAAGCAGCTGAGACAAGGTGGACAGTGTGAGAGAACTAGTGTGAGTGAGCTGCTGATGAGAGAGCTGCTGAATAAAATTACATTTCACGTGCCTGTGATCCTGCAAGTGCTCTTTCAACTATCCTCTCATCCGCCCACTCCCTTCAGAACTCAGCATGAACTGGAACCAGAACCCAGGCATGAAAATTTGTAGTCATGAACCTGACATTACATGTACCTCTAATAAAGTTTGCACTTGAAAGCATGCTGTACCTATTCACTAGGGAATGCTTAAGAGTAATAATGTGGATAATAATGACAAAAATCTAAATTTATGTAATATCTCATAATTCTCCAAGCACTTTCACATAGTCAATATGCTGGTGGTATAGAGAGAACTTTCATGTCGTGAAACAAAAGTTTAAAATATTGGTTCGACTTTGAGCTGACAGTCAGCACTACTGTGATACGGATATTGGCATTCACTCTTTGATCATTTTGTGTCTGCATATGTCAAAGTTAAAAAAGGAAAGCAGAACCACAGCAATCTAAAACCCATAAGCATGAGCTAAGGCTTTTGAGTATGAACTGAAACTTACAAGTTTTCTTGTTGCTTCTTCCCTGATGACATGGATATCCTACAAAATCCAGGACCACTTTCACAACGCTTAACCCGTGCATCTGGCCCCAGAATCAGAAAAAAAGACAACTGGCTCTTGCCAAAATTGTGAGGCAGCAGGAAAGGGGTGAGCTACTAAATGGCCGCCACATCATTTCTGCCCTCCCTAAAAATTTCTCCTAACAGAAACATGCAAGAAAAAGAATTGTAGGAGATGTAGGTTAGCCTGGCCAAGTTAATACTTTACAAAGACACTAGACAGCAACTATTTATCCTTTAGCAACTTCAAAGACTTCTTTTAGCTAATACTAAAATTAAAGGTAATAAAATTTGAATGTGGTTTTGAGGATTGAAATTTATGAAACATACAAAGCATATAGTTAAGTATTTTAATTATTACGATGAGGGTGGGGCAAGGTGGCTCATGCCTGTAATCCCAGCACTTTGGAGGGCTGAGGTGGTGGATTGTTTGAGGTCAGGAGTTCAAGAACAGCCTGGCAAACATGGTGAAACCTAGTGTCTACTAAAAATACAAAAATTATCTGGGCATAGTGGCACACGCCCATAATCCCAGCTGCTCAGGAGGCTGAGGCATGAGAATCACTTGAACCCAGGAGTCCAGATTGTGCCACTACACTCTAGCCTGGCTCATAGAGTGGGACTCTGTCTCAACAACAAAAAAAGAAAAAGATCAGTAATAATTTTCTGCACAACTGTAGTTCACAGAAGCCATTTCATTCATTGTTTTTTGTAAGAGTTGAGAAAAACTATGACAAAAGCTTTTACTCACTACCAAAAATAACTTTACACAGTAAGTGTATTTTTGAGTTGGTTGAGGATGATATCTATAGAAATTATTGATTATTAATGAGAAAACTTCATTATTCATTTTTTAATATATATATATACAGTTTCTAATGATTATTTGTGTGAATACATAAATACACACTTTAAAACATTTTACCTTAATTTTAGGTTCTTTCTATATGAGCTTAAAGTTTAAAAAATATGTAATCCTTCCTTAATAATGATTGACCAGATATATTTTTTCCTCCCTTTTCTTTTTTTTTCTCATCCTGTGGAAGCTTGATTGTTACCTCTGAGTTGAAACAGATATTGTATGATGTTATTAATTCAAGTGTTTCAATTTGGCACTGAACTTTGTGTAAGTTTGGATGATATTAATACTAAAGAATAATAAATTGAATATATTGCAGTCTACGTAGAATTTCCATGTTTTTTCATTTAATTTAATTAGTGTCATCATTTAAAAAGCAAAGTTTTTAGTTATCCTCAATTTTCCTTAAAACTTTAATAAAAATATCTATATGTGTGTTTCTGTAATTTATCTCTCTAGATAATATGAAAATCACTTCAAAACATTAATTTATTACATTGACAATTTTAGTATCATGTGCTATTTTGTAATTCCTCTTTCTGTTCATCAAATTATTTATTAGTTGAAAAGAGTTAATATACTTGTATGTGCAGAGCTCATACAAACTGATAAGAAAAATACTAAGGCAATTACAGAAAAAAAAGAACTTAAGTGGAAAAGTCACAGAAGATTTAAAAATATTAAAAACTAAAAAAAAAAAATAAACTTTCATGTTGAAGCATATAAAATTGCCAACACTGTAAGTCAAATTAGTCTAGATTGGCAATTTCTTTTTTTTTTTCTTTTTTTGAGATGGAGTTTCACTCTTTTTGCCCAGGCTGGAGTGCAATGGTGTGATTTCAGCTTACCGCAACCTCCACCTCCCTAGTTCAACTGGTTCTCCTGCCTCAGCCTCTTGAGTAGCTGGGATTACAGGCATGTGCCACCATGCCTGGCTAATTTTGTATTTTTAGTAGAGACAGGGTTTCTCCATGTTGGTCAGGCTGTCTCAAGCTATTGACCTCAGGCAATCCGCTCACCTCGGCCTCCCAAAGTGCAGGAATTACAGGCATAAGCCACCACGCCCAGCCTCAATTTCACATGTTTAAATCTAGTAGTTTAAGAGATGTTAAAATGAAATGGAGAAAAATGTTATTTAGAGTTGTAAATTACCAAGAATGAAAACTTTCATAATTAATACCAATAAGGAAGAAGGGGGGCATATTGAGCAATTTCATCTTAATGAACACAAACAGCACTAATTTACTGGAAGTATATTGGCAACATATACTAACAGATTCTTAAAAATATATTCAAATACAGAACAAGGATTTTAATAGAGAACAGCCTATTAAATATATATATATATATTTATGTGTCTATGTTTATGTGTGTGTGTATTACATATATATATATATATATATATATATATATATATATAGAGAGAGAGAGAGAGAGAGAGAGAGATAACTTAAACTGAAATCTTTAGTTGCCATTTATTTTTTAGTCATTTTGGATATGTTATTAAATTTTATATGCCTCTATTTTCCCATCTCAACTGTAAAGTACAAATAATATGAAAATTAAATTTTATCATGCATTATCTGTCATCAAACTATAGCAGTGTCTTTAGTGATAAACAATTGGTAATATTCTAAATGATCAGTAATAAGAACTTATAAACTAATTTAGGGTTCTTGTATCACATAAAATAATAAACATCTTTTTGTACTTAGTTTATAACATATTTCTAATGAAATTCAATAGAAATTGATATGAAGTTCAGTAATACAAAGGACATAATATTTTATATATGATATTATTTCAACATTGAAATCTTATTCCAAGCAAGATTAATACTGTTTTGAAAAGACTCAAAAACTTCAACTTTAATGAGATCACTCTGAAGTGCTGCAAAACTATTCATAAACTGAAGTATTTTAGATAGCCTGATAAAAATATACAAAAAATTAAATTATACTTAAGCAGAAACTTTGGTAAATATTTCTCTGATTACAGGTAAGTCTTTCAAATGTAAAATCAATGATTTTAAAAATGGATAAATTTGACCACATACATTTAAAAGTTCTTTCCAAAAATCAAACGTGAACGTAAACATCAATTTATCAGAGGCAAGAAAATTTAATATCTTTTAAAATGGCTTCTCCTTTATGAATCATCTAAATTATCTTTGAATACTGGGGAATTTCCTATCACACAAGTCTTGGTGGAAAGCAGAGCTGATTCCCAGCCACAGAAGCTAAAATGGAAGCTTTCTCAGAACATTTGGCAGTGCAGTTAATGCTTGCGACCTCAGCCCCATCAAGCAGCTTTATCCACCCAGGATTTTCAATCAAGAACTAAAGACAAAAGGAAAATCACTATGGCTTCTGTGGAAGTTGCAACAAAATTAATTTTTGGAGCAGTGGTGATACAAAATTAGAAGTATTAATATTATTCATGGTCCAGAGTCAATGAAAAATGACATTTAAACGTGCAAACAAAACAAGCAGCCACACGAAGGTTTTCATGCAAGCATGTTTAATTGAGAATGGCTCATATTAACAAAATAAACCAAGTCAACAATTCTATATCTATCGCCATGTGCTGTTTGAGTAAATTGTGATACACCCACAAAAGGTAAGATTTGTAAGAAGGCATTGGTTATCACACTTTAGATTAACCTGTAAGTGAAAACTGTTGTTATGAATAAAATGTTATGTGAGACACATAGTCAGAAGGGTTCATTTTAATGATAGACATAGAACCCAAGAAGAAAATGGTCAAAGGGAAGTCATGTTCCTCATTTTTTTCTTTTAATAAACTAACATGACTATAGGAGAAAGGAAAAACCTCTGCCCTTCCTGTGTAGCCTCATAGGCTATATGCACATCTTTATGTTTCCCACAGAAACAGCATGGGATTTTAGATCTTACTTTTAAAGATCTTTATAGGTCACTGCACCTATTACTTGATGTGTATATTTAACTTGGAAAAAAATCCTAGTAATGTCTAACTAGTGTTAGATTTAGAAGGAAACAAGCAATGAATTTCAGGAAAGGATGATCTTAAGTCTCTTAAAGTTAGATTATCTTGCATTTCAATTTGTTTCTTACCCTCTTCTCAAGGTTACCATATTTTCTTAGTTCTTATAAATCAGATTTATAGGACAATCTGTCATCTTTATTATGTAGTAGATGAGATTTTCCTATCAGTTTTACCTACATTGCTTCAATAAAGAAGTACACATTGAAATAAATAATTTATTAACAAATCAACATCTTGCATTATGTGGGGCTAATTTATCATGTGAACAAGTTTAACACTCTATTAACATAATTGTATTTTTTAGTAGGTAAAAATGTGTGATTAGTATTAATATATTAATAATTGTATGTTAATGTGTTCTCAAGTAATTATCTAAATAAATATTTATTTGACATATAGCTATGCCTATTAGCAGCCATAAAATTGTCTGTTGTGGTAAACAAGTTTAAAAAGGATTAAACAAAAACTATTTTTTGTAGATGAGCACTTTTATATATGTAAAATAATGAAATCATTGGCTTAGTACGAAAACTAAGTTGGCCATAGAAAATATACCATGTGGCTATTTGTGGCAAAGTTCTCACTTTATGATAAAAGTGTATATTCAGAATATAATTTTTGAGGCATCTTCTTATTTTGCAATTCAGAATACACCAGTTTGTATAAGCAACTGGCACATACACGGATTTAATCAGGTTAGCTACTCAGGTTTAAGTCAAAAATGTTTAAAATATGTTAGAACTAGATGCTATGTAGGATAGCAGGATATAGTATGGAATTATCTTTGCTTTTCCACCATTTTATGCATCATCACATTCATTTAAATATTTAGAGACCATAGAACATTTTGAATAACATATAATAATAGTTCTTGAAATAAAACATTTGGGATAACTTGAACTTAGCCTCAATCACAACCCAGGAATAGCTGATTGAGCACTCTAGCAGACAGAGCTAGCCATTAGAAATATGTGCACCCCCTTCCACAGCATAGAGTTGTTACTAGATAGCTGCCCATCTTCAATCTTCCTTGCAGATGAGAACTATCATGTGACTGAGTTATAGCAAATGCAATAGAGATAATAATGTACAGCAATTACAGGTCTGGAATAATGAGACTCTTCTTAACTCTTCCATCATCTTTTCCCTTCTTGCAAACTTCACTGTGAACTCCCAGGCTAATCTTGAAATCTATGCATTGAAGATGGCATTCTCTGTCAAGCTTGATAACTGAGTGAATGCATGAATGGGTATAATCCACAGCCTGGTTACTTTCCCAGTAACGTTTTTTCGTAAGAAATGACTGTGTCTGTACATGTATGGATGTTAAGCCACTAAAATTCAGTAACTACAGAGATCCTGCCTATGTTTTAGAAGCTTCAATTATACAATATTTACTGTTATTTATTGTTTTTTTTTAAATTTTTTATTGGATTATAGGTTTTGGGGTACATGAGCAGAGCATGCAAGACAGTTGCGTAGGTACACACATGGCAGTGTGCTTTGCTTTTCTTCTCCCCTTCACCCACATTTGGCATTTCTCCCCAGGCTATCCCTCCCCACCTACCCTCCCACTGGCCCTCCCCTTTTCCCCCCAATAGACCCCAGTGTTTAGTACTCCCCTTTCTGTGTCCATGTGTTCTCATTTTTCATCACCCACCTATGAGTGAGGATATGCGGTGTTTCATTTTCTGTTCTTGTGTCAGTTTGCTGAGGATGATGTTTTCCAGATTCATCCATGTCCCTACAAACGACACAAACTCATCATTTCTGATTGCTGCATAATATTCCATGGTGTATATGTGCCACATTTTTCCAATCCAGTCTATTATCAATGGGCATTTGGGTTGATTCCAGGTCTTTGCTATTGTAAACAGTGCTGCAATGAACATTCGTGTACATGTGTCCTTATAGTAGAACGATTTATAGTCTTTTGGATATATACCCAGTAATGGGATTGCTGGGTCAAATGGAATTTCTATTTCTAAGGCCTTGAGGAATCGCCACACCATCTTCCACAATGGTTGAACTAATTTACACTCCCACCAACAGTGTAAAAGTGTTCCTTTTTCTCCACATCCTCTCCAGCATCTGTTGTCTCCAGATTTTTTAATGATCGCCATTCTAACTGGCGTGAGATGGTATCTCAATGTGGTTTTGATTTGCATCTCTCTGATGACCAGTGACGATGAGCATTTTTTCATATGATTGTTGGCCTCATATATGTCTTCTTTCGTAAAGTATCTGTTCATATCCTTTGCCCACTTTTGAATGGGCTTGTTTGTTTTTTTCCTATAAATCTGTTTGAGTTCTTTGTAAATTCTGGATATCAGCCCTTTGTCAGATGGGTAGACTGCGAAAATTTTTTCCCATTCTGTTGGTTGCCGATCCACTCTAGTGACTGTTTCTTTTGCCGTGCAGAAGCTGTGGAGTTTCATTAGGTCCCATTTGTTTATTTTGGCTTTTGTTGCCAATGCTTTTGGTGTTTTGTTCATGAAGTCCTTGCCTACTCCTATGTCCTGGATGGTTTTGCCTAGATTTCCTTCTAGGGTTTTTATGGTGCCAGGTCTTATGTTTAAGTCTTTAATCCATCTGGAGTTAATTTTAGTGTAAGGTGTCAGGAAGGGGTCCAGTTTCTGCTTTCTGCACATGACTAGCCAGTTTTCCCAACACCATTTGTTAAACATGGAATCCTTGCCCCATTGCTTGTTTTTGTCAGGTTTATCAAAGATTGTATAGTTGTAGATATGTTGTGTTGCCTCCGGTGCCTCTGTTTTGTTCCATTGGTCTATATCTCTGTTTTGGTACCAGTACCATGCTGTTTTGATTACTGTAGCCTTGTAGTATAGTTTGAAATCTGGTAGTGTGATGCCCCCCACTGTGTTCTTTTTGCTTAGAATTGACTTGGCTATGCAGGCTCTCTTTTGGTTCTATATAAAGTTCATGGTGGTTTTTTCCAGTTCTGTGAAGAAAGTCAATGGTAGCTTGATGGGGATAGCGTTGATTCTGTAAATTACTTTGGGCAGTATAGCCATTTTCACGATATTAATTCTTCCTAACCACGAACATGGAATGTTTCTCCATCTGTTTGTGTCCTCTCTGATTTCGTTGAGCAGTGGTTTGTAGTTCTCCTTGAAGAGGTCTGTTACGTTCCTTGTGAGTTGTATTCCAAGGTATTTTATTCTTTTTGTAGCAATTGCGAATGGCAGTTCGCTCTTGATTTGGCTTTCTTTAAGTCTGTTATTGGTGTAGACGAATGCTTGTGATTTTTGCACATTGATTTTATATCCTGAGACTTTGCTGAAGTTGCTTATCAGTTTCAGGAGTTTTTGGGCTGAGGTGATGGGGTCTTCTAGGTATACTATCATGTCGTCTGCAAATAGAGACAATTTGGCTTCCACCTTTCCTATTTGAATACCCTTTATTTCTTTTTCTTGCCTGATTGCTCTGGCTAGAACTTCCAGTACTATATTGAATAGGAGTGGTGAGAGAGGGCATCCTTGTCTAGTGCCAGATTTCAAAGGGAATGCTTCCAGTTTTTGCCCATTCAGTATGATATTGGCTGTTGGTTTGTCATAAATAGCTTTTATTACTTTGAGATACGTTCCATCGATACCGAGTTTATTGAGGGTTTTTAGCATAAAGGGCTGTTGAATTTTGTCAAATGCCTTCTCTGCGTCAATTGAGATAATTATGTGGTTTTTGTTTTTGGTTCTGTTTATGTGGTGAATTACGTTGATAGACTTGCGTATGTTGAACCAGCCTTGCATCCCTGGGATGAATCCTACTTGATCATGATGAATAAGTTCTTTGATTTGCTGTTGCAATCGGCTTGCCAATATTTTATTGAAGATTTTTGCATCTATGTTCATCATGGATATTGGCCTGAAGTTTTCTTTTCTCGTTGGGTCTCTGCCGGGTTTTGGTATCAGGATGATGTTGGTCTCATAAAATGATTTGGGAAGGATTCCCTCTTTTTGGATTGTTTGAAATAGTTTTAGAAGGAATGGTACCAGCTCCTCCTTGTGTGTCTGGTAGAATTCGGCTATGAACCCGTCTGGACCTGAGCTTTTTTTGTGTGGTAGGCTCTTAATTGCTGCCTCAACTTCAGACCTTGTTATTGGTCTATTCATAGTTTCAGCTTCCTCCTGGTTTAGGCTTGGGAGGACACAGGAGTCCAGGAATTTATCCATTTCTTCCAGGTTTACTAGTTTATGTGCATAGAGATGTTTGTAATATTCTCTGATGATGGTTTGAATTTCTGTGGAATCTGTGGTGATTTCCCCTTTATCATTTTTTATTGCATCTATTTGGTTGTTCTCTGTTTTATTTTTAATCAATCTGGCTAGTGGTCTGTCTATTTTGTTGATCTTTTCAAAAAACCAGCTCTTGGATTTATTGATTTTTTGAAGGGTTTTTCGTGTCTCAATCTCCTTTAGCTCAGCTCTGATCTTAGTTATTTCTTGTCTTCTGCTGGGTTTTGAGTTTTTTTGATCTTGCTCCTCTAGCTCTTTCAATTTTGACGATAGGGTGTCAATTTTGGATCTCTCCATTCTCCTCATATGGGCACTTATTGCTATATACTTTCCTCTAGAGACTGCTTTAAATGTGTCCCAGAGGTTCTGGCACGTTGTGTCTTCGTTCTCATTGGTTTCGAAGAACTTCTTTATTTCTGCCTCATTTCGTTATTTACCCAGTCAACATTCAAGAGCCAGTTGTTCAGTTTCCATGAAGCTGTGCGGTTCTGGGTCGGTTTCTGAATTCTGAGTTCTAACTTGATTGCACTATGGTCTGAGAGGGTGTTTGTTATGATTTCAGTTGTTTTGCATTTGTTGAGCAGTGCTTTACTTCCAATTATGTGGTCAATTTTAGAGTAGGCGTGATGTGGTACTGAGAAGAATGTGTATTCTGTGGATTTGGGGTGGAGAGTTCTGTAAATGTCTATCAGGTTTGCTTGCTCCAGGTCTGAGTTCAAGCCCTGGATATCCTTCTTGATTTTCTGTCTGGTTGATCTGTCTAATATTGACAGTGGAGTGTTAAAGTCTCCCACTATTATTGTGTGGGAGTCTAAGTCCTTTTGTAAGTCATTAAGAACTTGCCTTATGTATCTTGGTGCTCCTGCATTGGATCCATATATGTTTAGGATCATTAGCTTTTCTTGTTGTATCGATCCTTTTACCATTATGTAATGGCCTTCTTTGTCTCTTTTGATCTTTGTTGCTTTAAAGTCTATTTTATCAGAGATGAGAATTGCAACTCCTGCTTTTTTTTGCTTTCCATTAGCTTGGTAAATCTTCCTCCATCCCTTTATTTTGAGCCTTTGTGTATCCTTGCATGTGATATTTATTGTTTTATATGTTAAAAGGACTGAGCAAAAGTTCTATGCATTGAGGACTTCTAATATTGTGTGTGTGTGTGTGTGTGTGTGTGTGTGTGTATACATGCACATGCCTCGAAATAGAAAATGGCCAAAATAGTTTTTGTGAATCTAACTAAATCTCACTGAAAAAAAAAAAGCTCTATATGGACACACCGAGAGGAACAACAGAAAATGGGGCCTATTAGAGAATAGATGATGAGAGGAGGGAGATGAGGAAAAATAACTAATGGGTACTAGGCTTAGTACCTGGTTGATGAAATGATCTATATAACAAAATCCCAGGACACAAGTTTACCTATATAATAACCCTGCACATGTATCCTTAACTTAAAAGTTAAATTAAAAGATAATAAATTAAAATAAATAGTTCTAAAGCCTGGGTAAATCTGCTGTAGAAGCAAATCCCAGAACTTTAAAGAGACTACAGCTAGTTTATCCTGGTGGCCATAGAACAAAGGAAATCATTACCCAAGGTTTCGATTGTTATGATATAGTATACTGTATTGTGCTAATAGTAAGTCCTGGAGAAGAACTCTAACTCTACACAGAGGAGAAATGAATACTATACGAAAAATACTAAATAATGTCTCAGTAGAGACATTGCAGCTGAGTGGAAAGTTAATTTCTTCATCTTCTTTTTTTTTTTTACTTCCCCACTCTCCCTTACTGTTTTGGGGGGCACACTTTCTTAATAAGTTACTTATACAGGAATCCTTATTTTGGGGTATGCTCCTAGGAAACTTGATGTAGAACAGAATAATTTTTTTAACAAAACTAGATGTGAGACCTACCCCCATTCACCAGCTACTACACAATGAGGCTGGGATAGAATAGACAGACATATAGGAAGAGAACACAGCCTCAATGCCCACTATCCTTTTTTTTTTTTTTTTGTATTGAGTAGAGGTGAGGAACTAGGATGTTGAAAAGTAAAAAAAGAAGAGAAGGAGAGGAAGAAAGAGGAAGAAAAAGAGGGAGAGAGAACAGGAATATTGCTTCATTCTGAAAATGGGTATTAATAATGGCCAATCAATATTTTTTGTATTTAAAATGGGAACTCTATAAATATTTATTGAGTTTACTTGTTCTGGATCTGAGTTGAAGTCCTGGATATCCTTATTAATTTTCTGTCTCGTTGAATCTAAATCTCATTATGAGTCTTATGTATCTGGGTATTAAGATCTCTTATTGTTGCATTGATCCTTTTACCACTGTATCTTTTTTGCTTTGAAATCTATTTTATCAAATGTGAGAATTGCAACTCCTGCTTTTTGTTTATTTATTTATTTTTGCTCTCCATTTGGTTGGTACATTTTTCTCCAACCCTTTGTTTTGAGTCTTTGTGTATCTTTGGATATACTGTTAGGTTTTGGCTGTATCTTTTGATTGGGGGATTTAGTCGATTTAAATTTAGGGTTACTGCCATTTGATGTTAACTGGCTATTTTATCCATTCATTGATGTAAATTCTTCTTTATGTTGATGCACTTTACTTTTTGGTATATTTTTAGAAAGGCTCATACTGGTTGTTCCTTTCTATGTATAATGCTTCTTTCAGAAGTTTTTGTAAAGCAGGCCTGGTGGTAATAAAATCTCTGAGTACTTGCTTGTTCATAAAAGATTTTATTTTTCCTTCAGTTGTGAAGCTTAGTTTGGCAGGATATGAGATTCTAGGCTGAAAGTTCTGTGCTTTAAGTATATTGAATATTGGCCCCTACTCTCTTCTGGCTTGTAGGGTTTCCACTGAGAGATCTGCTGTAAGTCTAATAGGCTTCCCTTTATGGGTAACCTGGCCTTTCTCTCTGGCTGCCCTTAGTATTTTCTCCTTCATTTCAATCCTGGTGAATCTAACGATTATGTGCCTTGGGGTTGCTCTTCTTGAGGAATATCTTTGTGGTGGTCTCTGTATTACCTGGGGTTGAATAGTGTCCTGCTTTGCTAGATTGGGAAAATTTTCCTGGATAATATCCTGAAAAGTATTTTCCAGCTTGGATTCATTCTCTCCATCACATTTAGGTACACCAATCAAACGTAGATTGGGTCTTTTCACATAGTCCCATATTTCTTGGAGACTTTGCTCATTTCTTTTTATCCTTTTTTCTCTATTCTTGTCTTGTCATTTTTATTTCATTAAGTTGGTCTTCGACTTCTGATATCCTTTCTTCTGCTTGATCCATTCTGCTATTTAAACTTGTGCACATTTCACTAAGTTCTCGTGTTGTATTTTTCAACTTCATTAGTTCATTTATATTCCTTATATTCATTATATTCCTTATCTTCAGGATAGAGCTCCTGGAAGAGAGAGACAAATTGAAGGCAGAGGTGGGTGAAGAAGGATTTAAGAATGGAAATATGAGAGTAGCCAAGAAGTCTTTATTTTTATTTTTGCTGAGATTTCATGTAGAAAATTAGGAATACTTGATTTCATGAAATATATCAACCTTCCAAACCAGATATCCAGGTGTATGGAATACTCCAAATCACCCCACTTGTCATTTATTAACAAATTCACTAAGTTTAGTGAAGCCTTGTTTGATTCTTCTAAACTTAGGAAATACTTTGTTTACGATTCTGTAATAATAGCAACAGGATGGGACATGCCTACCAAATGGGGAATTTTTATCAAGTTTTTATTTCTTTCCATGTAATTTAACATTGACAACAATGTCAGTGAACTCAGGGAAATCTAAATTGGGAACAATTCTGAATCTCTTCAACATTGACCTTATTTATGCTGAGTAGATTTCCTTTTTTTTTTTTTTCCTTAAAGCATACCATCATTTTATTTAGCCTTACTTCTATGAGCAAAAGAGGCAGAAATCTATATTCCCATGAAAATGTCCAAGGAATGTACAGAGCTGGTTTTGGGGTGCATGTAGTAAAATGTAGAGTTTAGGAAACTTTCTAAGAGTAAAAGATGTAGAAATAGTGACAGGGAGACAGATTCCATCTCAAAATAAGGAAAAACTTTCTGGCAGTGAAATTGGCTTGGCTTTAGTAATCCAGAAAAACTTCTAAATTATTTTATGTCATTGTAAAATTATATTATTGGTAACTTGGGGAAGCCATTGTTTCCACCTGAGTTGGTTGTTCCTAAAATCTTTTATTAGCCAGAAAGCCAAGCCTCCTTTAATCATTTTGTTAAATAAATCTTGCACTAGCTTACAAAAGGGCAACCAGTATTTTCCAGAAAGCCTGCCTTAGCATGTACTTTGTTTACTAATGATTTCACCTGAGATTCAGCTCACCAAGAATAGTTTCATAGCAACACACTATTAACGATGCATGAAAGTGTATCACAAGCATGCCTGGTTTTACTGCACTTCACTTTATTATATTTCACAGATAATACGTTTTTTACATAATTGAACATTTGTGATAACCTTGTGTGGGGCTACTCTGTGCATGCCATTTTTCCATCAGCATGTACTCACTTGTACTCTTTCAAACTTTATTATTATTATACCTTTTTTGGTGATCTGTGTTTGGTGATTTTTGATTTTACTGTTGTAATTATTTTGGGTGCAATGAGTGATGCCCATCTATATGTGATGGCAAAATTAACTGATAAATATGTGTGCCCTGTCTGCTCCACTGACTGTCTGTTTCTCCAATACTCTCTTTTTCTTTGGGCCTTCTTGCCTGAGACACAAAAATATTAAAATTAGTTCAATTAATAACTCTGCAATGGCCTCCAAGTGTTCAAGTGAAAGGTAGAGTGAAATGTATATTATATTAAATGAAAAGCTAAAAATGTTTAAGCTTAGTGAAGAGGGCATGTAAAAATTCAAGTTAGATTGAAAGCTAGGCTTCTTGCATCAAACAGCCAAGTTTTTAATGCAAAGGAAAGTCTTTGAAGGAAATTAAAATTGCTACTCCAGTGAACACATGAATGATAAGATATCAAAGCAGCCGTATTGCGGATATGGAGAAATTTTTAGTAGTCTGGATGGACAACCAAACCAGCCACCCCCATTCCTTTAAGCCAAAGCCTAATTCAGACAAAGGATCTCACTCTCTTCCATCCTATGAAGGCCGAAAGAGGTGAGGAAAATACAAAAGAAAAGTTTGAAGTTAGCAGAAGCTACATCGCAAGGTTTAAAGAAAGAAGTCATCACCATAACATAAAAGTGCACGGAGAGGCAGCAAGTGAAGATTTACTTTTTTTCTTTTCTCTTCTTTTCTTTTACTTTTTCATTTAATTTATTTTTTTGAGACAGGGTCTCATTCTATTGCTTGGGCTGAAGTGTAGTCATGTGACCTCTGCTCACTGCAGCCTCCACCTCCTGGGATTAAGTAATCCTTCCACCTCAGCCTCCAGAGTAGCTGGGACTACAGGCCTGTGCCACCATGCTTAGTTAATTTTTAAATTTTTTGTAGAGGTGAGGTCTTCCTATATTGCCCAGGCTGGTCTTGATCTCCTAGGCTCAAGCGATCTTCCTGCCTTGGCTTCCCAAAGTGTTGGAATATCAGGTGTGAAACACGCACATAGCCAACAACAGATTTTTAATGTAGACATAACAACCTTCTGTTGGAAAAAGATGTCGTCTAGGATTTTCATGACAAAAGAAGAGAAGTCAAAGCTTGGCTTCAAAACCTGAAAGGACAAGCTGACTCTCCTGTTATGGTCCAATGAAGCCGTCAACTCTAAGTAAAAGCCAATGCTCATTTGTCATTCAAAAAATCCTGAAGTCTTTAAGGATTATGCTAAATCTATTCTGTGTGTGCTCTAAAAATAGAATTCATGGTTCATGAGAGGGGGAAACATTAACAGAGGTCTGGAAGAAGTGGATTCCAACCTCATGGGTGACTTTGAGTGGTACAAGACTTCAGTGGGCAAGTAACTTCAGACACAGTGGAAATAGAAAGAAAACTGGAATTTAAATGGGAGCATGAAGATGTTATTGAATTGTCGCAATCTTAGGATAAAATTGTAAGGAATGAGAAGTTGTTTCTTGTGCATGAGCAAAGTAAATGGTTTCTTGAGATGAAATCCACTCCTGGTGAAGATGCTGTGAACATTGTTGAAACAACAAAAAATTAAGAATGTCACATAAACTTAGTTGATGAAGGCACAGCAGGGTTTTAGAAGACTGACTCCAATTTTTAAGATTCTACTGTAGGTAAAACTTCTATCAGATAGCATTACATGCTACAGGGGATCCTTTGTGAAAGGAAGAGTCAACCATTGTGGCAAACTTCATTGTTTTCTTATTTTAAGAAATTACCACAATTACTCCAAGTTTCAGAAACCACCCTGATTTGACAGCAGCCATCATGACTGAGTCATGACCCTGTACCAGCAAACAAATGTACAACTCACTGAAGGTTCAAGAGATCATTAGCATTTATTAGCAATAAAGCATTTTAATTAATATATGCACATTTTAATACACAATGTTATTGTACACTTAGACTATATTATAGTCTATACATGACTTTAATATACACTGGGAAGCTGAAAAAATTGCATGACTTGCTTTATTGAAATATTTGTTTTATTGCAGTGGTCTAGAAGCAAACCTGCAATATCTCCAAGGTATGCCTATATATGCTTCTTATTACTGTTTTTCTGTATAGGAGTATAGCGTTCTATTATCTTATTCAGTGTTTTTAGAACTGGTAGTTTTAAAGTCAGGACTTGCTCTAGATACTTCAGCAATAGGGATTTGAAGACTTTCCTTCTTGTGTCTTTTCATTGACAATTCAGCTACATTTTGTGTGCTTCTTTACAGCATGCCATCAACAAGAAGGCATTTTATCTATAATCCAAATTAAAATTTCAGACAACATATTTTGTCAGTTCAGCTAATAAGTATTAGTTGGGTATTGCCTTTTATTCTACGCCACATCATAGATCATTGATTATCCTATAGATTAGTCATTACTTAGGTCTACCATGCTGACTTGCTCCAATGTCAATGACTCCTTCCATATGCTAATTCCTTGAGTAGGTATTCATGAATGAAGAATTTTCTGTAAGAAGACGGTATGAGAAATAATGGCATAGATTTAGTATAGAGAATTGCATTTTCCCTTAAATGACAGTCATTCATTTAATTAAGCAGTGCTTCCACTAGTGCACCAGGATTTACTGCAGAATGAACTGAACTTAATATTGAAATTCATGGAAATAAGTTCAATCTCATCAATGGTAAATTGAATGAAGATATTGTGGAATTTCTAGAAATGAAAATTGTATAAGAGTTAAAATAATAGTATGTCAAGTGACTACAACATACTGAAAAAATGATGCATCAATATTATTCAAAGCAATACTATATATTTTTCATGAATATATATTTAATAAAAAATTATAAAATTATGCATTCTGGGGAGATGAAAGAGATAGGCAAGTAAAATAGAAGAGACTTTATTTCTGTCATGTTGTGGTTGGTGGTGATGATGGAGTACATGGTGAGTGTAATGTGAGGCACAAGTGACAACACCTGAACTTTTGTTAATTATTAGTGGTAGAATCACAGGTGATTTTGAATTTTCTTCTCTTTATTATCTTTAAATTATGCATATTCAATCTTATAAATTACCTCAGGAAAACATCTGTATTCCAGAAAGTATTGAGTGGCCCTTCTCAGTTATAAAATGTTGTGAAGATAGGTATCCTCTTATTAAATAAGTGTATATGGGTGTTTTTTTATATTCTCATATGGATGGGCCGGTAGTATACAAAGATGGTCTTTAGGGATCATGTAATCAAATTTACTTTGAGGTTAGGAAAATTCCTAATAAAAAATAATGTGAACAGACACAGTTTCCACCTCTCAAATGATTTATTCTCTTCCTAAATGAATTTCAACCCTTTAAAAAAAGTCACCATGTTTCTCAAGAGAAATGTACAATGTGGCAATTAGGAGTTTAAATGCTCAATATCAGAGCCTGAGAAATGTGGGCATGGAACTATACTGACTTGCCTGTGGCTGGGGCTCATAGTTGCTCCATAAAAAAAGTATCTTTGAATGTTGCTGAACAGTTGGAAAAGTAGCTAATTCATGAGAATAAAAGAAAACTTGAGATTGATTTTTTTTTACATTTTCTCACACCATAATTATGATGCTAATTCTGTTAAAGTTATATTGCTGTTCACCTTGTGAAAGAAATCTGCTAATGTAAAATCATTTTAATTTCTCCACTTTCAATACTTAGCCAAATTTTTAAGAAGACTATTGCTGTTTCTTAATCCAAGATTTGGGTATTTGATCACATGCCCAAAGAGAAGCAGGAATCTTTTTTTATTTAGTTAGTCCTTTTATATTTAGCATTAATATAACTTCATAGGCATCCTGGAGGTAGATATCATTAACCATATTTTAATGTAATTAAATGAAAGCTTAAAAAGTTAGAAAATCTGACTGCAGTTTTGCAGCACAGTGCAAGAGAGTTATTTGTTGAATGTGCGAGTAAATATGTGAGAGCCAAAGTCAAAGCTTAAAGCAAAACCTGACTCCATGATTCATGCTCTTCAACTATAACTCACAGCTGAGCTTTTATAAATATTCGAAAAAATTAGCTGTATTCCCTTAAAGCCAAAAATTAACATTAGTAATGTTCTTTACTTTTATTTACAGAATCTTAAGGCATTGTTATTTTTTCCCACAATATTTCCACTTCATATTCGTACAGAGAATTTTACATGCATAAATAAGCCATGATTTTCACTTCAAAACTGCTTCTCTAATTCTCAAGAATGTTTGACAATTGAAAGTACCTGTGTACATTTGGGATAAGTTTTAGAGCATATTTCAAAGCCAGATTTTTGAAACAATTCTTCATGAATAAGGAAAACATTTAAAAGCTACTGTCCCTCAACTTAGAATTATTTGAATTGTCATTTACATCTTGAATTTGATTTGTGTATTATGTAGTATATTAAATTAAATATGCTATACTATTAGTCTATACTATTAATAGTATAGTACTAATATAGTATTATAAACTAATAGTCTATACTGTTAAATATCATGTCAATCACATCAAACAATTGCAAATAATTATAGAAATGTTTGCTTTAGTTTTGTAACATATTCATCTTTAGTTCAAAGTTCTTTTATTGAATCGGCTATTTTAAAATCACTTTGACGTTTGCAGAGAATAGAAACTGCAAGAGATATTTTGTGTAAGTGAATACACTAAAAGTTTTGTGAGGTAGTCAATATGTCCATATGCCACCTTTTGTGGCTGCACTTGAATGTAGAATCCCAGTCTCAGAGAGGCTCTCTTGTGTGCTGAGTGGAATCTGGGAATCTTTTTGCTAGGACTATACATATATAGTATAAATGAAATATGAGTTGGCCTGGCCAACATAATGAATTCATAAAAAGTGGGAAGTAGAACAAGACCTAGGACTTTTCATTTGTTGTACAGATATTTCACAAATATTTCTTTCATATATATGTTAGCAATGGATAAACTAAAAGAGGTGATCTCCTATACACAAGAAAAAGTAGAAAGAATGAAAGCTCTATGCAGTTGAGCTGGTGCTTAAACATGAGCACTATTGATTCTCAGACTAAAGAGACAGTTTTCCATCATCTAAAGTGAAGTGTTGCCTTAGACAACTAGGCACTGAGCAAGCTTTGTGATTTTGAAACAACCACAAAGTCTTCTTGAGAAGTGGAGATGGGACACAAAGGGAAGGTGAACCCTTCCCTTCACTCTCTTGCCATGTTTTTTTCTCTATTAACACCCATCTCTCCATTCTCTATTTTCTCCTTCTTTCTATGTACATTCTTTTTCCAAATCAATCCTTCCATTATATCAAAGGCATAATTTTAGCGTAAAAATTTTTTTACTTTGATCTTGCATGGAAATATCTGGTAGCCACTCTAATGACTCACTAATTTCACAGTCCTAGAAAATATAAATTCTCTCAGAAATTATTAAAGATATATACATATATATACCTTAAGCCTCCATTGTTCTGAACTCTAGATTCTGTTTATAATGTTTGTTTTGTTGACATGTTTTTAACTTCAATCAATTTCTCAACATTGTCAGTTTGACTTTTTGGGTCAGACACTTCTGTTTGATGATGGGCTGGTTTGCAGATATACTATGTTTAGCATTATGATTGGTGCTAGCATGATGCTAAACATAAATTGCAAATCTCCCTTCTTCCTGTGACAGGTGATACCTTGCTCCTCTCTTGTGACAACTAACAGACTCTCAAAACATTGCCAAATATTCCCCGGAAGGCAAAATCATACTATGGTAGAACAATTAACTTAGATACAGAGAATTATCCCCTATCAAATTCTCCCAAATAATTTATTTGTACAAATATAATTAATGTGAATTCTAACTCTTTCTATAAATACCATAAAAGTGATGCTCCCTGAGCTGCTTTGTTTATTGTTGTATTTTTTTAAAAAATGTGTTTATTATACTTTAAGTTCTGGGGTACATGTGCAGAATGTGCAGGTTTTTACATAGGTATACACGTGCCATGGTGGTTTGCTGCATTCATCACATTATCTACATTAGATATTTCTCCTAATGCGATCCCTCCCCAATGCCCTACCCCCTGCTATCCCTCTCATAGCGCCCCCACTTCCCTGACACACCCCATTGTGTGATATTCCCCTCCCTGTGTCCATGTGTTCTCATTATTAAACTCCCATTTATGAGTGAGAACATGCAGTATTTAGTTTTCTGTTCTGTGTCAATGTGCTGAGAATGATCATTTCCAGCTTCATCTATGTCTCTGCAAAGGACAGGAACTCATCATTTTTTATGGCCACATAATGTTCCATGGTGTATATGTGCCACATTTTCTTTATCCAGTCTGTCATTGATGGACATTTGGGTTGGTTTGAAGTCTTTGCTATTGTGAACAGTGCCACAATAAACATACGTGTGCATGTGTCTGTATAATAGAATGATTTATAATCCTTTGCATATATACCCAGTAATGGGATTGCTGCGTCAAATGGTATTTCTAGTTCTAGATTCTTGAGGACTCACCACATTGTCTTCCACAATGATTGAATGAATTTACACTCCCAGCAACAGTGTAAAAGCGTTACTATTTCTCCACATCCTCTCCAGCATCTGTTGTCTCCTGATTTTTTAATGATCGCCATTCTAACTGGTGTGAGATGATATCTCAATGTGGTTTAGATTTGCATTTCTCTAATGACCAGTGATGATGAGCTTTATTTCATATATTTGTTGGCTGCATAAACGTCTTCTTTTCAAATGTATCTGTTCATATCCTTCACCCACTTTTACATATTTATGCCTGTATCAAAATATGTCATATACCCTGTAAAGATATATATGTTATATATCCATAAAAATTAAAAATTAAATACTAAAAAATATTTGAGAAATGATTATCAAAATATTAAAGTTTCAAATGTTATGACCAACAATAGCACCACTTTCTTATAAATTAGATGCAAAAATTAGAATTTTAACAGACACTATTTAAAATGAAGCCAAAATTATGTTTTTATATATTTAGAAATGCTAAGCTACATATGCTCTTTATTTTATTTTATTGTGTTTTAGGTTTTGGGGTACATGTGAAGAATGTGTAAGATTGTTTCATAGGTACACACATGGCAATGTGGTTTGCTGCCTTCCTCCCCATAACCTATATCTGGCATTTCTCCCCATGCTATCCCTCCCCAAATCTCCACACCCTGCTGTCCCTCACCTAGTTCCACCCCACAGATCTCTGTGTATGATGCTCCCTTCCCTGTGTCCATGTGTTCTCATTGTTCAGCACCTGCCTATGAGTGAGAACATGCGGTGTTTGGTTTTCTGTTCTTTTGTCAGTTGGCTGAGAATGATGGTCTCCAGGTTCATCCATGTCCCTACAAAGGTCACGAACTTATGGTTTTTTATGGCTGCATAGTATTCCCTGGTGTATATGTGCAAGATTTTCCCTGTCCAGTCTATCATTGATGGGAATTTGGATTGGTTCCAAGTCTTTGCTATTGTAAACAGTGTTGCAATGAACATTCCTGTGCATGTGTCCTTATAATAGAACAATTTATAATCCTTTGGATATATATCCAGTAATGGGATTGCTGGGTCAAATGGAATTTCTATTTATTTGTCCTTGGGGAATCGCCACACTGTCTTCCACAATGGTTGAACTAATTTACACTCCCACCAACAGTGTAAAAGTGTTCCTATTTCTCCACATCCTCTCCAGCATCTGTCATCTCCAGATTTTTTAATTATTGCCATTCTAACTAGTGTGAGATGGTATCTCAGTGTAGTTTTAATTTGCATTTATCTAATGACCAGTGATGATGAGCATTTTTTCATGTTTGTTGGCCTCACATATGTCTTCTTTTCTAAAGTGTCTGTTCATATGCTTCGCCCACTTTTGAATGGGCTTGTTTGTTTTTTTCTTGCAAATCTGTTTTAGTTTTTTGTAGATTCTGGATATTAGCCCTTTGTCAGATGGGTAGATTGCAAAAATTTTTCCCATTCTGTTGGTTGCTGACTCACTCTAAGGATTGTTTCTTTTGCTGTGCAGAAGCTCTGGAGTTTGATTAGGTTCCATTTATCTACTTTAGCTTTTGTTGCCAATGCTTTTGGTGTTTTAGTCATGAAGTCCTTGCCTATGCCTATGTCCTGAATGGTTTTGCCTAGATTTTCTCCTAGGCTTTTTATGATGTTAGGTCTTATGTTTAAGTCTTTAATCCATCTGGAGTTAATTTTAGTGTAAGGTATCAGGAAGGTGTCCAGTTTCTGCTTTCTGCACATGGCTAGCCAGTTTTCTCAACACCATTTATTAAACAGGGAATCCTTTCCACATTGCTTGTTTTTGTCAGGTTTTTCAGAGATCAGATGGTTGTAGATGTGTGGTATTGCCTCTAAGGCCTCTGTTCTGTTCCATTGGTTTGTATCTCTGTTTTGGTACCAGTACCAAGATGTTTTGATTACTGTAGCCTTATAGTGTAGTTTGAAGTCAGGTAGTGTGATGCCTCTGGCTGTGTTCTTTTTGCTTAGAATTTACTTGCCTATGCGGGCTCTCTTTTGGTTCCATATGAAATTTAAGGCGTTTTTTTTTTCAGTTCTGTGAAGAAGGTCATTGGCAGCTTGATGGGAATAGCATTGAATCTATAAATTACTTTGTGTAGTATGACCATTTTTACAATATGGATTCTTCCTAACCATGAGCATGGAATGTTTCTCCATCTGTTTGTGTCCTCTCTTATTTTGTTGAGCAGTGATTTGTAGTTCTCCTTGAAGAGGTACTTTACATTATTTGTTAGTTGTATTCCTAGGTATTTTATTCTCTTTGTAGCAATTGTGAATGGTAGTTCATTCTTGATTTGGCTTTCTTTAAGTCTGTTATTGGTGTATTGGAATGCTTATGATTTTTGCACATTGATTTTGTATCCTGAGACTTTGCTGAAGTTTCTTATCAGTTTCAGGAGATTTTGAGTTGCGATTATGGGATCTTCTAAATATACAATCATATGGTCTTATAAGTCCACCCTGTAAATACTTACACAGAAGCATTAATGAATTAAAATACTTGAGAATCTAAAGGTAAGAAATGATTTATAATTGTAACTTTGATTTATAAATATATTGTGAACAACCTCAGGGTAATTTTTTTTTTTTTTAATATGGAGTCTTTGTCTGTGGTTCAGGCTGAAGTGCAGTGGCATGATCTCAGATCACTGCAACCTCTGTCTCCTGGACTCAAGGGATTCTCCTGCCTTAGCCTCCCAAGTAGGTGGGATTACAGGTACACACCACTATGCCTGGCTAATTTTTTGTATTTTTACTAAAGATGGGACTTCACTGGTTGGTCAGTCTGGTGTTGAACTCCTGACCTCAGGTGATCCTCTCACCTCATCCTCCCAAAGTTCTGGGATTTACAGGCATGAGCCACCATGCCCAGCCCACCCCAGAGTAAATTTTTAATGTATCACAATTCATTCCAGCTTATTTTTATCAATATGAATAACAAAATATTATAATAAAAGTATTTTCATCTGTTTGATTTGGGAGGTAATCAGAGTATTTAAAAATCTTATATCTCTTTACATATAAACTAGCATGCTTTTTATCAATGACAACAAACTGAATGAAAAGCATTATTGTGATTTTAAAAAAAAAGACCATGATCATCTATTAAAGAGATTGTGAAAAGATAGACATTAATTTAGTTCAGCCTGCTCATTGTTTATATATTCACTTGGGGTTACAGTGGGTAATAATCACATTTTTCTGCTTTACTCTCATTTTTCTTGCTGTGAATGGATTTCTATATCTCTCTCTTAGTCTCTGTAATGACAATTAACACTTTACAATTCTACTCTTCATCCCGAGAAGACCTGGACATGGTTCTCATGGGTGTTTATTAACAAAACCCTAATAATATCAAAGCACTCTACACTTTTGGAGGCCGAAGCGGGTGGATCACAAGGTCAAGAGATTGAGACCCTCCTGGTCAACATGGTGAAACCCCGTCTCTACTAAAAATACAAAAAATTAGCTGTGCATGGTGGCATGTGCCTGTAATCCCAGCTACTTATGAGGCTGAGGCGGGAGAATTGCTTGAACCCAGGAGGCGGAGGTTGCGGTAGCCGAGATTGCGCCATTGCACTCCAGCCTGGGTAACAAGAGTGAAACTCCATCTCAAAAAACAAACAAACAAACAAACAAACAAACAAACAAGCACTCTAATACATTAGAGTGCTTTGTTTTATCTTTGTCTTATGTAAACAGTGTTTAGTTATTAGTGAAAAATTAAATAGAAATTATGCTCAATAAAAAAGAAGAAAATGCATTACACCATTGTACCACTACAAAATTTACTTAAAAATGATCTTTTTTATTGCAGGTCTGACATTGGTTAGCTCATTTATCTAATATTAATTGTACTTTTTAAAACGTATTTTCTCAGTTTGTTGTTATACATCATTTACAAGGTGGCCCAGCTGTGTTTCTCTTTCCTTCTAGTGGTGCCTTGTCCACCTAATTCGTCTAGTTAAATAAATTAAATTGATTTATTTCCTTTGTCTGATTAAAGAAGCCAATTTTAAATGTATTCATCAATTGTATTTATATCTAGTACCTGTCTAATAACCTAACAATCAAGTCTGGGTATTGTGGCTCACATGTTTAATCCCAGCCCTTCAGGAGGCCAAGGTGGAAGGATTGCTTGAGCCCAGTAGTTTGATAATAATTCACTGCAGTGATCTATGATCATACCACTGCACCCGAGTCTGGGCAATAAAGCATGACACTGACTCAAAATATTAACAATAATTATTATTATAACAATTATTATTTCAATGCTTTCTGTTTTTAGCTGAGTTTTTTTTTTCCTTTTGAGATGGAGTTTCGCTCGTTACCCAGGCTGGAGTACAATGGCACGATCTCGGCTCACCGCAACCTCCGCCTCCTGGGTTCAGGCAATTCTCCTGCCTCAGCCTCCCGTGTAGCTGGGATTACAGGCATGCACCACCATGCCCAGCTAATTTTTTGTATTTTTAGTAGAGACAGGGTTTCACCATGTTGACCAGGATGGTCTCAATCTCTTGACCTCGTGATCCACCCTCCTCAGTCTCCCAAAGTGCTGGGATTACAGGCGTGAGCCACCGTGCCCAGCCCTTAGCTGAGTTTTTATATTGCCATCTTTATAAGTTTTCCTTTATCAGGGCTACCAATTTAGCTGTTCTCTTCTATGGCAGATCCTCACCTCCTCTTAATCTCTAGCCATTTTCTGAGAGTTTATGAAAATGTACCTTCCGAGTAAAGCAGGCGGGTAAATTGAATAATGAGCTGGGAGAAGAGTACTTTACTAGAATTAATAAGTAATTGGTTTTGGGAAAAAAAGAGGAGAATAAAGATACAAGGAGAACGGCTTAGAGAATAAAGAAGAAAAAAATAAATACTATTTCAACATTGCTTACCAAGCCAGGATACAAAGATTGCTCCTATTTTCTAGTTTATTAGTTACTAATAGCAGTAGTAAGAGCAGCAGCAGCATCTGTAGCAACTGTAGTGTTATCACTATTGATAGTAAACATACAAATAGCTTACCTTCATTGGTTTCTTAACTTCTAAGGGGGCACTTGGATATATGTTTATCTAATATCATTTAATTCTTGCAACAACCTTACTATATGGATGAGATTATTCATATTTGTTTAAAGTAGCTAAAGGTTTGCTAATGTAGTAGGAAGAAGCCAACACAATCAAATTTGTTGGGGGAAGCAGCAATGGAGGAAGGGTTTACAGTGTGCCTACATAAACTGGTTATATGTATAAAAGAAATCAGGAACAATAAACCGTGCAAAGCCACAGGAGGCCCCTGGGGAGAAACTCCCAAACCACCACTGTTATTCATCTCTGGAATGACGCACCAGTTCTGGTTCACTGATTCAGTTCTGGCTTACTGATTCATCCCACCATCATGTCACCCTCTCCCCACCATCACTCCACCTTTACCCTATAGATCAAAGTGACTGTAACCAATAAATACTGTCATGAACATAAGCTTGCGGCCTTCACTGCCTCCAGTAATAAGTGACGGCCTCCTGGTCCCACTCTTTGCGCTCTTAATCTGTATTTTTCTCATTCCTTTGTCGCCGCTGAACTCTCATACCCATGGGTGGTGTGAGGGCTGGTTCCATATATTCTGGCGCCCAATGTGTGGGGCTCCCTACACAAATTTCAATGAGATTTTATTGAAAACAGAAAGAGGCTCAAATTGTAGACACCTGTGTCAGTCAAGGTTTGGAAATGACTGGTGAAAGAAAAATGATATAAGAACATAATACCTAACTCTTTCTTGTGGGTTTTATGTCCAACTACCTTGGACCATTATTACTTCTATAAATATGGAACTGATATAAAATAGATTGCATGATAGATACACTGAACTCTAGTAAACATGTCTAAAACTTCAGTATTTCCTGATATGTTAAGATGAGACTTCTAATTGGAGGCATGACTCAAGTAAATGTTTGGTACCAGAAAATGAGTACAATTAAATCCTCATTAATTCCCAGTCTGTTACTGGTATGGAAAGCATATACAGTTTGTTTTTCTTCCCCTAAGATAGACGAGTGTTAACTACCTGCACACTTTCTTAAATGGCTTGTAGATAATTTTTAATTGAGGAAAAGTACAACAATTTAGGATTTGACCTACTTTTAATACAAAAGCAAACTATTGATAGAGGTTAAAGTTTTAATATTGGTTTAGTAGATTCTGAGATACAAGGAAAGCTATTTCCTCCCCTCCACATACTTTTCAATCTTCTTGTTTTACTAGCTCTCCAGAAATGGCTCCTAACCAAATTGAAATGGCTGAAATGAGAGATATACAATTTGGAATACAAGTGTCAAGGAAGCTCAATGAGATTCAGGAGAAAGTTAAAACTCAATCCAAGGAAGCCAGGAAACTGATTCAACAGCTGAAAGATTACATAGCCATTTTAAGAAAGAGCTAAACTGGACTTCTGGAATTAAAAAATTAATTATAGGTATTTTATATTACAGTTGGAAAAATTAATAACAGAAGGGAACAACCTCAGGAAATAATCTCAGAACTTGAATACCAATCCTGTGAATTAACCTAGCCTGATAATTAAAAAAAATAAAAAATGAACAAAACATCTGAGAAATACATGATTATATGAAGAAGTCAGTCTTTTAACACATTGACATTCTTGAGAGAAAAGAGGAGTAAGCAACTTGGAAAACATGTTAGAGTATATCATCATGAGGATTTCCTCAATATCACTAGAGAGAATGACATACAAATTTAAGCAATTCAGAGGACTTCCATGAGTTAGTATACATAAGGACCATCCCCAGCACACATAGTCATCAGATGTTCCAAGTTCAGCATGAAGAAAAATTTCTTAAAGGCTGCTAAAGAGTCAAATCACTTACAAAGAAACTCCTATCACGTTAAAAAGGACTTTTCAGTGGAAACTTTACAGACCAGAAGAGATTGGAGATTCATTTTCAGCTTTCTTAAAAAAAGAAATTCCAATCAAGAATTTCATACCCTGCCAAACTAAGCTTCATAAGAAAAGAAAAAAATAAAATCATTTTCAGACAAGCTAACACTAAGGGAATTTGTTACCACTAGATAAGCGTTACAAGAGGTCCTTAAGGGAGTTCTAAAGATGAAAATGAAAGAATGACACTGCCACACACACAAAAAAAAAACAGTTAGAAACATAGCCCACAGACCCACAGACCCTATGAAGCAATTACACATTAAGTCTACAAAACAATAAGCTAGCAACACAAGAACAGCATCAAAACCTCACACATAAACATAACTTTGAATGTAAATATTCTAATTGTTCCACTTAAAAGGCACAAACTGGCAGGTTGAATGAAAAAACAAGACCGAAACACCTGCTGTTTTCAAAAGATCCAACCCACTTGTAACAATACATATAGGCTAAAAGTGTACAAATGAAAAAAGATCTATCATGTAAACAGAAAACAAGAAAGAGCAGAGATTACTTTATTTATAGTATATAAAACAGACTTTAAACCAGCAACAGTCAAAAAGGATAAAGAAGGATATTAACAGAAAAGAGTTTAATTCAACAAGAAGATTAGCTATCTTAAATACGTATAGCTCCAACATTATAACTGATGCTACAGACACACAAAGGATCATTAAAGACTATTATGAACAACTGTGCCGCTGAACTCTAGCCTGGGTAAGAAGAGCAAGACTACATCTCAACAAAAAGAACAACAGCAACAAAACCTAGAAGAAATTGATGAATTTCTGGACACATACAACTTACCAAGATTGAAATATAAAGAAATTAAAAAGCAGGCTAATAATGAATAATGAAATGAATTAGTAATAAAACTCTTTCTTCAGAGAAATTTTAGAACCAGTTGGATTCACCACTGAAATCTACCAAATATTTAAATAATTAATACCAAGTCTTCTCAAACTATTCCAAAAAGTTCAAGTGAAGAGAATTTGTCTAAACTCATTCTGCAAGGCCAGTATTACCCTGCTACCAAAATCTTACAAAAACTCAACAAAAATCATAAACTATAAGGCACAACACCCCTGATAAATACAGATGCCTAAAAATCTTCAACAAAATACTATCAAGCTGAATCAACAGTGCATCATCTGATAATTTGCTCATTCACAATTATCAAGTGGGATTCATCATAGTGATGCAAGGATGGTTCAGTATATGAAAATCAATAAATATGATGCATCAAATTAATAGAATGCAGGATAAAAATCATTTGATCTTCTCATTAGACACAGAAAACCCATGCAACAAAATTTAACCACTTTGTGATCAAAATTCTAGGCAAAACTCTAGGTATAAAATGAAGTTACTCAATACCATAAAGACCATTTATGACAAACTTATAGCTAACATCATACTGAGCAATAAAATGTTCTTTTATGGCTGGGAATGTTGGCTCTTGCCTGTAATCCCACCACTTTGGGAGGCTGAGGCAGGTGGATTACCTGTGATCAGGAGTTCGAGACCACCTTGCTCAACTTGGTGAAACCCCGTCTCTACTAAAAATACAAAAAATTAGCTGGGCATGGTTGTGGGCACCTGTAGTTGCAGCTACTCAGGAGGCTGAAGCAGGAGAAGCTTGAACCCAGGGGCGGAGGTTGCAGTGAGCAGTTATCTAGCCACTGCACTACAGTCTGGGAGCGAAACTCCATCTCAACAACAACAACAACAACATATAATTGAATTAAAGTGCTGTTTTTCTTGTAAAATGATATCACCAATTGATCAACAATTTTGCATATGCTTGGGAATGGCTTTTGAGTGATGGGTATAGGATTTGGCTGATGTAGCAGGATTTGGTTATCTAGTCTTAAAGAAGAATGGCACCTACCTAAGGGGCACATGTGTATTATGCCTTTATTTTGCAACCTTAGAACAGATTCTAACAGATGGGTCAACACTAGATGAAACCTGTCATCTATGCAGTGCTTGTGGTGCCTGGTTCCCATTTAACTGATCTCAGACTCTCAGATTCCAGCCACATCCCTTCTCCAACTCCACCTTCAACCTCAGCAAAAATAGGTCTTTTACCACAAATTTAATTAACAGAATTAACTTAATTGGTCAGACTGGTATAGCTTTTTCAAAGGCTCTAGCATAAAAACACACTCCTATGCAACTGTATTGCATGCTCTGCACATGTACCCCAAAACCTAAAATGCAATTAAAAAATAAGAAAAAAAAAAAAAAAAAAACACACTCCTATCAAGCAGAATATTCGGAGGTTTCAGGGGGTATCTTCTAGGAGCCAGCCAAAGGCTAGTCCTGATTTTGAATGTTCAAAGTTGGAGCAACCCCAGCCTGCCAAGTTAACCGTTTCCTATTTACTTCTGAATATACAAATATACTTGAATTTTCATATGTGGTTCTTTCTTTCTTCTGAGCCAGAGAAATAATCCTTCTTGTGTTATAATCTAATTCTCCAACTGCATCTTCTCTTGCTCTCATCTCATCACAGACTTTATTTATTCATGATATCTATTTCTTTGCTAGTTCCCCCCATTATAATTATGAAAAGAAATATTAGTCATAACAAAATAGTATACATCTTATTTAGCTAGTTTTGTATTCATTTTCTCTTTTGGACAAATTGTGTGAAGTGTAATTTTACACTAAGTTTTATTTTGTAAAATTTCTCAACCATTTCCTACTCACTGTTGCTCAGCTATATTCTGTATTCTGTAGAAATCACCAGTGACTTCCTTGTATCTTAATCCAAGAAAAAAAAATTCAGGACTTTTCTTAGGTGGGTAGATTTCAAAGTGTTATTCATTCTCTGTATCAAAGTATTTCCTTGGACTTCGTGATCCTAATTATAATAACAGTAATTATTCATGCATTTTGAAAAGCTAATTAAAAACTTATTAACACTACATGTCAAGTGCTATTATAGAAACTAAGTATACAATGCCCAATAGACAATATCTCCATGTTCAGGTAGCTCAGAACAGCCACCATCACCACATTTGTATAGCACAAATTATTTTATTCCCTTTAATTCCTGCCATGCCCATAAGAAAGACACTATTATCTCCATTTGTAAAGGAAAATATATTTTAGTTAAAAGAAGTTAATTAACTTGACTAAGGACTTAACAATTAAGAATTAAGTCTTAGGACTTAAATTGTTGTCTATAAAATACCAAAGCCTGTGCTCTTAATAGTCTGGAACCAAAGAACTTAGCATAATCACTGAAAGCATTTCTTCATCATAGCCGCCATTATATCTCAGAGCCTATAGGAGATAGATAAGTGTCATATACATACTATTTAAATTATCTTTTAAAAATCAGTTTAAAAATCTGTAAATTGATGTTTACAAATTTATCAAAGACCACTTTTAAAATATAAAACCAAGTAGAACCAAGTTGTCTTTATTAAACACAACTGCCCTTTATCATACATGCCATACATCCTTGTAGCTCATTGAAAAGGTAATCACATCTATATCATTGTGATGCTGCTTTTGACACTCACACTCATATTATCTGCTTATGCAGCTGTTTCAATCACAGGAGTTTATTATTTACTTGATAGATGAGAATTAAAAACTCTTGATAAACATTTATTATAATTTTGTGACCAATAATATTTCCAGAGGATATTTTTAAATGCTCCCCAGATTCCAGTTTGCTATACTACAAAAAAATATTGCAATTATTATTTTTCCCTTACATTTTTTAAGTGTGATTTAAATTATTTATATGTTCATAATAGATCATCTTTCATGTTGCTGAAATCCACTACTAATTCAAAAAGGTAGCCACTTTTTCTAAGATTGGTGTGCTCCTTCCCTTTGTTTTCAGAGAAGCAATACAGGCATTCATGTCTGGGCGAATGGAATAAGTGACCCACATGCAGAGTGAGTAACTCTTATCCAAAACACTCGAGATTCAGATTTTTTCAAATTTAGGAATATTTGCATTATCCCAGTTAAGCATCCCAAATCTGAAAATGTGAAATCTGAAATTCTATAATGAGCAATTCATTTGAGTGTCATGTTGGCACTCACAAAATTTCAGATTTGGGAGCATTTTGTATTTCAGATTTTCAACTTTGAGATGCTAAACTTGTATTAATGAAATTTCAGTTGTGCAATATTGGACTACTTCCAATATAGGTGCACACCCACTGTAACTTTATAAATAACTTTAAGTGTATTTTTTAAAGCCAAAGATTTTAAAAGTAACTTGGGATCATGGTTAACCTGCTTGAATCACATTTCTCTTTTAAGTTCAATTTTAGAGAATGTTGGCAATATTTAGTAACTACTGGATAACATTCTACATTATTTTGTTCATTTAAAATATTTATAATTTAATATTAGAATATTTAATTTACAAGTTGCAAAAAACTTTCAGTTCATTTTCTACCTATTCTCAAAATAGTGCTTTAGGAAGTTTTTAGAGGAGTGCCACAGGGGAAATTGCAGACTTACATAAGGCAATATAGCATAACGGTCTTTGGAATCAGCCATTGTTTCAAATCTTACCTCTGCAATATACTGGCTGTGTGATGAACAAGTTATTGTATTTAATCTCTATATGTATCGCTTTGTTTCCATATCAAATAGAGGCAATAAAAGCTAGCTCATTATGATATTTAATTCTCAAAGCAATGTGCATAAAGTAGAAATATCTTGTAACAAATTCTAAAATAAATTACTAGCTCTATTTTTATTATTTTATTGTCATTATTATTAATGCTATAGTTTGCACTTATGCTATAATGAATGACCTTGATATTTCACTCTGGCCAATTTAATTTATTTAAAATAAGAGCATAATTAGATAATATTCATCAATCAATTGTAAAATTAACACTAAAATGTATGAAGGAAAGCCATCCACTGATTAATTTATATGAATATTTTTAAAATACAGTTTTACTATTCCAGGGCAGAGTGAGGCTGGAAAATCCATCCTTCCATGTGAATACAACCTAAGCTATCTGTATAGAATTTTTTGTTGCTTTGAGGTTTTTTTTTTTTTTGAATATTTAATTTACAAGTTGTCATTGTAATTGTACAAATCTGTAATAAAAATGTTAAAAATAAACTGCTAAAATATTCATGACTATGCACAATGATTCAAATATAGTTCTTTAAAGTTTCTTTCTCTCTTTTTAAAACTGGGACAAGGTCTTGCTCTTGAACCGAAGGCTAGGTAGCATAGGGGGAAGAGCAAGAGCAAGCACGACCAAGGCTCACTGCAACCTTGGCATCCTGGTCTCAAGTTAACCTCCCACTTCAGCCTCCCAAGTAGATGGGACTATAGGCATGCACCATCATGCTCAGCTAACATTTTAATTTTTTTTGTACAGACATGGTCTTGCTCTGTTGCCTAGGCTGGTCTTGAATTCCTGGGTTCAAGCAATTCTCCGTCCTGAGCCTCCCTAAATGCTGAGATTACAGGTGTGGGTGCATGCCAAAAAAGACCTTCTTAGGGAAGCCCTCACATTTTCAAGGGTCTTACCTTTAGTCCCTCCATAAAATTGTATCAAGCAACAAAATGTACTGTGAAGCATCAAAAAATATGGAGGGATCTTTTTTCTAGGACCAAAACTCCAGTGTGAAAAGGCTACATACTATATAATCCTATATGAATCCTATATGAAAGATATGAAATTCTGGAAAAGGCAGAACAATAGAGTAAAAAGATCAGTGGTTGCTTGGGTTTGGTGTGTATATGTGTTAGCGGGCAAGGTGACTGGCGGGAGGAATACATAGGGGAAGCCCAAGTGATCTTTATGGCACTGAAACTGTTCTGCATGTCACCATAATACTAATAAATGACATTTTTTTATTGGCCAAAACACATAGAAAGTACAAGACAAAGAGTAGACCTTAAAGTGTAGTTACTAATGATATGTAAATATTGGTGTTTTAATTGTATCAAATGCACCACACTAATGAATGATAGTAATAGGAGAAATATGCACAAGATAGGGAGGTTATATGGCAATTTCTCTACCATCTGCTCTTTTATTTGTAAATTTAAAATTGTGCTAAAGTTTATTAGTTTATTTTTCAAAAGATTAAGAATGTAAATTTAAATGTAATAATGCATATATAGAGTTTATGTGTATGCATATACTTCAAGCCAAATCGACTTTTATAAAGTACATAAAAATAGGAAGAAAAATAATTGAGAAATACGATGAAATAACTTTATAAGCTGGAAATTGAAAGCACAGACATATATTTTAAAAAGTCATTTATATACTTAAGCTAGTTATTTTCTGAATACAGAATATAGGCCAAACATAGAATATTAGACAGCCAACCAAATAATGTTTAAGAAAGTTTTTTATTTTCTGAGACAATACCTATGATAAAATACTAAGGAAAGAACAACTTTGTTGTAATGTGATATATAACATGATGTAAATAAAAAGAAAAAATCTAGATTAATGCATAGTCAGTAAGAATAGCCATGATACATTAGGAAACTGATATTTGAAATTTATTATTTAAAAGCCCCTTATAACTAATATTCTATTTGTCCATATAATCTTATGAATGTATAAATACAATGTTCTATTTACCAATTGAATATTAAATCAAAATAATGTAAATTAACATCCACAAATCATAGCTTTTTAAAATTTTTAGTTTTTAAGTATACATAATAGTTGCACATATTTCAGATATATGTGTGATATATTGATAATGTTGAGTGACCAAATCAGAGTAATTAGGATATCCATCACCTAAAACATTTATCATAGCTTTAAAGTGCCAGAGCCAGATTTTAACTCTCTTTGGTTCCAAATTTCGTGTTCTTAGAAATATTAATTAAAGTAATGACTATTTTTGCCTCTGAGTTATGCTATTATGAGAAATTTAAAAAATATTTTTAAAGCAGAAACTGAAATTTTTGTAACAGGGAGATACTTAACAAATATGGAAATATGTAAATTTTTTCTCCTATCTCATTATTTTTGAAAGAAAATCTTCATATCTTATGTAAATATATTCTAGATCATCTAACAGATTTTATACTTTCTAATTATTAATAAAAGTAGTTTATAATATTATCTTTGGTGTTGAAAAAAAATGCTTGCCAAACTGACAGGCAAATGTAATGTAATGCTAATTGCTTAATTGATTATTCATAGAAGTGCACAATTTTCAGTGTTTTAAACTTTTGACTTCTTTTCTATTTCATTACCTTTCATTCATCAGCCTTTATTTTAATCAGATACTCACCTACCTATAGCAAACATTCTGTTGAAATTTCATGTCTACTTCAATGTTTTTATATACAGGTGCCTAATAACAAGTGTTAATAAGATTGCAAAGAAATTGATGGTGGAAATTTAAAATGGTACAGCTACTGTGGAAAATGGTTTGGCAGCTCTTTAAAGTTATCATAAGATCCAGTGATTCCATCCTAGCTATATAGTTCAGATAATTGAAAACATATGTCATCACAAAGCATGTTCATTGCAGCATTATCTATAATGGCTTAAAAGTGAAAGTAACCAAAATATTTATCATCTGTGGAGTAGATAAGTTTAATATTGTATATTCATAGTATTTTTAGACATAAAAAGCGGTAAAACGCTGATATATGCTGAACATGAATTAAAAAAAGACAGACACAAAAGACCACATATGGTTTGATTCAGTTTATAGGAGATCTTCAGGAAAGGTAAATTCACATAGGTAGAAAGTAGATTAGTGGTCACCAGGGAATGAGGAAAGGAGGAAATTAGCAATTTTGCTTATCAATATGGACATTTTTATGAAATTATGAAAGCATTCTTGAATATTTTATGTTCTGGTGATGATTTGTATAGTTTTGTGAATATACTAAAACAATCCACTGCATAGGTTAAAATAGTGAATGTGACAATATATTAAATATATACCAATGAAATGTTTTAAAATTTCTACATTAAACTAGTTTTGTGGTGTAAACTATTGTAAAGTTTATAAGAAATGTTGAGTTAAAACTTCTTGTTATCTTCTTTGCTAACACAAATCTAATTGTTCATTACATATAATAGGTGCCATTATAAACATTTTAAACAAAAATAAATGCAAAAACATACAAAGCGTTACTTAAAAATCAATGGAATAATTATGAAACCAAATTAAACTCTAGGTTTTTTATATGACTCCCAGAACAAAAAGAGTCTAAATTTTAGGGACATTGCTGATTCCATAGCCACCACTGGATCTCTTCTGACTTCTGAATATGTTATTACCATTTATGGATGGCCACCAAGAAACACTAGAGTGCATTACCACAACCTTTGTAACCAATGACTGTAGCCAAAATACAGGAAGATTGCCTTTATCTAATCTCTTTCTAAATCTCAAAAGAGTTGATACATGTAAAGAAAAAAAGTATCTAGAATATTAGTTGCAAGGAAATATGGGAAATTTAGTTTCTAATTTTCTGAATTCCCTACTAGATGCTATACTAAATTTTGAGACAATAGAAATATTAATTTTATCTATTAAAAGTATGTTAAATCTTTAAAATTAAAAGGTTAAAATAGTTCTTCAGTTAGGAAAACTTCCCATCATGATATAATAACTATAGTTGAAATGTATGTTTTTATAAAGTCATGATTGATAAGACAAGATGAAACGTAAAACCTAATATAAATTACCAACTTTTGGAAAATTCTTCTTCCCAATTGATTCTAAAATTTCAAATGTGAAAGTTCTTTGAAACTTCCAGTCACCTTATTCTGTAAATATGTAATACTGTAATTTTTATTAAGATTATTATAAAAGCCTCCAGATTTAACTACCATCTTCCATTTTGTCTCTGCAATCATTCCTGCAGATTTAATCATTTCCCTCAACTCTCCAGAAATACACAATGGAAAAGCCCCAAATATTATTATACACAGCACAAATTTTGCCTTACTTGATGTAAACCTAATTCTAGTGCATCAAATCCTATTGGCTCTTCTTTATTTCTTTTTAAAACTTATGTAAACAGTGCCTGGAATTCTTCCCTAACCACAGGATGAATTTTCCCACTTCTGAAAGTTTCTTTTGCCTGAAATTCATGCCTTCACTTTAGAAATGTTAATCTACTCATTGTTTCTGATCAACATAAATATATGCTTAATTATAAATCTTTCTCTAAGGCTTCTGGAGAGTAGGCATCCTCATTTTCTAATTATATGGGACTATTTTAATAGGAAATTTCTAAAAAGAATTCAAAGCAATGAAAATATTGTACTTACATTTTTATTTCCAGCTACCAAAATTTTACCTGACATGTAAGAGAAAATCAATAAATTGTTTTAATAGGTGTATAAACATAAGAATAAATAAATTGATGGAATTGGTTATTTCATGAGTCTGTAAATTTATTTCTTAACATTAGAGTATAACTCAGTGTTATGTTTTTCATTTGTAAATTTCAGTTAAGTTTTAATGTTTCTTGTTTACATTAAGAGCACAGATTATCAGCACTGCTTTATTTGAATCTGATTCCAACCAAATAACAAAATAATAATACTACAATTATGGAGTTTCAATTGGAGCTAGGCATGTTGGTAGACGTGTTAATAAAATAAATTTAAATTATTGTGAAGAAAAATTAGATTTAAAATTATATTATTGAAATCAATAATGTAATGACTGTGAAATGGAAATAAATTAGTTGACACTGAAGAACATTTTTTCTCATATGATTTCTCTGACCTACTACTAGAAATAAAAGGTAAAGAATTAGTTCTTATTTTAAAAAGTTTTTCTCTACTAAATCTTTAAAACACACACACCCAGATACATATGCATAGGAACTCACTTGATGGTACTTACTATTTATTTTTAACTTTAGAAATGAGTTTTTATGACATACGTGCCCTTGGTGACTTTATATAATCTTAAATGAGGCAGTAAAAAAAGAAAGTGACTACAGCAGAAGCCTATAAATTGGTACCAATAGGACCTACAGAAGCATTCATTTCAAACATTAAATTAGCACATTCGGATATCTGTTAAATTTCTAGTTACTATTATTGACAACAATTTGAAATTAAAATATTCATATGCATCTAAAGGCTTTATCCCAGAAGTCCCATAACAGGAGCACTAAGTACTAAAAAGTACAATTATATACATAGTAAAAATTACTGCAACTAACAACTTATATTCTCATATTACAGGTGGTCAGCTATAATTGTAAGTTGAGTACTCAGAAATAAAGCCCCAATTAGGGCAATTTAGTTTTGATCCTTAAAAAATGGTCATCTCTTATCAAACATACTTTGAATGTTTTCCAGATAAGAGCTTTAAAATAGAAAAATAAATAAGCCACATACCTGTGACATGGTGTGGGTGTGTCCCTACCCAAATCTTATCTTGAAATGTTGTGGGAGGGACCTGGTGGGAGGTAACTGAATCATGGGGTGGTTATCCCCATGCTATTCTAGTGATAGTAAGTGAGTTCTCATGAGGTCTGATGGCTTTTAAGGGGCTTTTCCTTCTTGGCTTGGCACTTCTCTCTTCTGCCACCACATGAAGAAGGACATGTTTGCTTCCTCTTCCACCATGACTGCAAGTTTCCTGAGGCCTCCCCAGCCATGCAGAACTGTGAGTAAATTAAACCTCTTTTCTTAAAAATTACTCAGTCTTGGGGAGTTCTTTACAGTAGTGTGAGAATCAACTAAAAGAGCATGAAAAAATGTGATAAGTGTATAGTAGCAAAAATTAAAATATTAAAATATCCATCAATTGGACAATACTTAAAAAAATTCTACCCACTGGATTATTACACATACAACTTCTTAAGTATACTTGTTATAACAGGTAAAACCATATATTTTTCAAATATAAAATGAACATATTTCAACTGTTTTATTGTATAATTAATAGAGAAAACACAGGTGTTAAAACTTGATTCAAAGGAAAATTCAAGGAACAAATACATATACAGGCAATGACAAATGCTCAAATGAATTTGTTAATACTTAGAAAATTGGCTTCTACCATGGTGGTTGGGGTAGAATTAAATCAATTGTACCTGTATCAGAAAAACAAACAAAATAACAATTAAAAAATTGCATCTCTAGTGTTGAACAGGTTTACTAATGGAAAGCAATTTCTAGGCTGCATCAAAGAGATGAAAATCTGGAAGAATCCAATGAACTCTCTAAGTTAAGGTAACAAAGCCGAGAATGAAGTGAAACCATCCCAATTAGAAAGTTTCTCAGAGAGAAATTTTCATAGAGACTTGCAAGAATTGCTTCTGAGTTTTCAGCTTAGTATGGATCAGTGGATTTTAAGAAAACTACATGAGGTTGGGAAAAGAATTAACCAGTAGGAACAAAGAGAACAACCCCTGAAGCTCAAATAGAGATGAGAATATTTTACTCTCCAGTAAGACTGAAAAATTATTCTCATAGGGCTTTAGGGAGACTAATTCAGACTAATTCAAAGGGTTTTGCCTCAGTAATGAGAGAAAAAGCACACCAAAGAGTACTGGTGTCATACTAGAAATGTTAAAAGCAAAACTCAAAAAAGCTTTCCAAGCAACTTAATTGTATTGCAAAATATAGGTAAATAAATATAAAAATAAAACACATCCAGCTTTCAACAAGGTAAAGTTCATAAAATGTATCCAACTAAAACTCAGAATGCAAAAGTGCAAGAAAATATGATCCATATGAGAAAAAAACTATTAATATTAAGAAACTTTGATGTTAGGGCAACAATAGAACTAGTAGACAAAAAGAGTAGAACATTTAGAATATATTCTATATATTCACAGAGGTTGAGAAAGGATTGTATACTAAGTACAGATATGGTAGAAAGAAAAAGGCCCAAATCAAACTTCTACAGATGCAAGCTACCATAGATTAAGCATCTCAGGTTAATAGAAAACTAGATGTTGCAACAGAAAAGGCAAATCAATTGGATGAAAGCCAAATATAAACTATACAAATTTAAAAACAAGCAAAAAAGTAGTATTAGTGAGTCATGGGACAATTTCATATTGCCAATACCTCTATCAGTGCGATTGGAGTTTCAAAATGAGAGAAAGGAAAATAGAAATAGTATTTAAATAAATAATAGTAATATTTTTCAAATTTTATTAAAAACATAAAAGTGCAATTTACAAAGTTCAAAATATATGACCATAATAAAAACATTGAAATTTATATTTGAAGTATGTTTTATATTTTGATGTGTATACTACCTTAGACATAAAAAAGCTAAAACATTTCAAAAGTAGCAGCCCCTCATCTCTAGATGTTAAAGGAAGTCTTTCAGGAAGAAGAATAAAGTTACTGTAGGGATATCAGTATTACACCAAGAAATAAAGAACAGTATAAATGGTAACTGTGTATAATATATTTTTTAAAATTCTGTTTCTTATCTTAAAAACATCATTTAAAAGTAACTAGCTATTTAAAGCAAAATCAGCAATATATTTTGTGGTTTACATTATATATAGAAACAAGCAATTGAAATAATAGCCCAAAGAACAAGAAGCGGGGATGGATTTAGGTGTAGACATGTATTATTTTAAGTTTTGTATATGACACATAAAATGATACAATATGACCTGCAATATACAAATGTAAGTTAAAGGTGTTACTATTGATCAAAAAACCTTTAGACAAATTAAATTTAATCAAATTTAATTGAGCAAATAATGATTCATAAAACAGGCAGCTCTTGAACCAGAATAGGTGAAGAGAGGCTCTAGAATAACCACATGTTGGAAGAAGATTTATGGACAAACAAAGGGAAATGACATACAGAAAATTGTAGTTAGGAACCCAAAGAGCTGGGCTGGTAATATCTCTGCATTTGACTTATTTGAGCTAGGTTTGAACAGTTGGCTGCCTTTGATTGGCCAAAACTCAGTTATTGGTACAAGAATATGTTACAGTCTGCCTACACATTCAGTTAGGTTACAGTTTATTATGTACAGAGAACTCTTTAAATGTATAAAGAAGCAGCTTTCAGCTAAACTTAATACATTAAGCCCTCTAAAAACCAAAATGATAAAAACTAGAGAGAAACAGCTAATACTTAGAAAAAAGAAGATAAGGTAGAATTTAAACAATACACAATTAATTTAAAAAGACAAACAAAAGCGGAGAAGGAAACAAGAACACACAAGACAGAAAAATGAATAGCAATTTAATGAATTTAAAACCAGCTGTGTCAATAAAGACCTCAAAAATTAATGGACTAAACATCACAACTCTTCCCAAGTTATCAGGTTGAGTAAAGTACTCATGTGATGTTTATTAAAGGACAAGAAACCTTTATCAAATGACAGGAAGCAAATGGTATAAGCAAAATTGAAATAAAACATACTGTTTTCTGCCTGGGCAACAGAGTGAGACCCTGTCTCAAACAAACAAACAAATATATATACACACACACACATGCACACACAAACACACATGTACATGCACACAAACACACATGTACATTTACATACACGCATGCGCACACGCACACACATGTACATTTACATACACACATGCACATTTACATACACACATGCACACACATGTACATTTACACACACAAACACATGTACATTTACATACACATGCACACACGCACACATACATTTTAAGTTTGTTCAGATCCTTGGGAAAGACATTCTTGGGTTGTGAAAATATTACCTCCCAGTGGGGAGAGATTAGCTGAAGATGTTTGCCTAGAGCAAGGGTTCAGTTTGGTTTAGGAGTGAAAGTCAGAGCCTTCCACTTCCATCTTTTGAAAAGATTTTTTAAAACATCTTTTAACATCAACCATCTTGTTGATCTTGCTTTAAATAGCTTGTTACTTTTTAAAAGAAGATTTTTTAGAATATATATATTCTAGTATTAATCAAATGAAAGCTAGAATATGCATATTATCAAGACACAAAGTATATTTCAGAGAAAGACTATTACCAAGATTATTTCTTATTCAAAATGAGTCAATTTATCAAAAACTCATAAAACTCTTGAGCATTTATGTCTCAGCGCTCCAACACACATGGAGAAACAGACAAGTCCATAATGATTGCAAGAAATTTCAATACCTCTATCTCAAAAATTGATAGAAAGTAGGGACACAGTATCAGTGAGAATTATCAGCGCAAATACAATTCTTTAAAAAGAGATTTAATTCTCCCTGTTGAAATTAAGGGAAGAGATTCCTTGCCTCCTGTCTTTTCAAAAAGGATTTAAGCTAGTAAACTCATAATTTTAAGTTATTTTCCTGTCTCTTTGAAATGTATGTAAATATTTTTTAAAGCTAAATAAGCTTCTTGGCAGACTCAGGCTTCCACTGTGAGACCACACTAAGCTTCTGTGCTGGGCAAATATCTTCAGCTAGATCTCTTCCTGCTGGGAGGTAATATTTTGACAACCCTAGAATGTCTTTCTCAGGCACCTGAGAAGTATTTTTTAAAATGTAATAATCAGGAAGACAGGGCCCCTATCTCTCAGTTTCTGAGGAGCCTTAGGAGTTTACCATAGGCACTCAACTCACCCAAAGTTGAAAGATCACATCTTATCATAAAGATATGCATCAATTTTTCTTTTGGATAAAGCCAAATAGCTGAATTTAGATTCAACTATGTGTGACAAATAGTGCTGTCAAGTCTTAACCGAGGCATACTTATTGTTTATTATGAGAACATGTATGTCGTAGGTTTAATAAACTTTAGTTCTTTAGTTATTGATCATGTATCAATATTTGTTTAATAATTGTGGCAAGTGTACTGTATTTTAACATAGGATATTAATAATAGGAGAAGCGAGTATGAGTTATATAAAAACTGCAGTAATTTGCAACTTTTCTATAAATTTACAACTGTTTTAAAATTAAGTTTATTTTTTAAAAAGCTGAACATGAACCTCTCATATGATACAAGCATTCTACTCCTAGATAAGCCAACCAAGATAAATGAAAGCATAGATGTATGCAAAAATGTTATATACATTTCAGTAGCTTTATTTGAAATAGCGTAAAGATTATACACATCGCCATCAAGAGGTAACTAGATAAACAAAGTAAGGTCTACCTGAGACAGCCAAGTAGAAAGGGCTCCATGGAGAATCTCCAACTGGTCAGGGCATTGCCAAGATGAAGTGGAGCCTTGAGAAATTTATATCATTTGCAGGGGGGAGGTCCTGGCCCTTCTTGATCTTGTGTGGTAATGTGGGATTCAATCTGTGATATGGGTGTCTGTTAACAGGAACCCTCACTATGCTGTGCTGTTTTTCCTTTTTTCTTTCTGTGCAATAAATTTCATAAGCCCATCACCCTTTAGTGTCTGAGAGCCTAATCTTTCCTGTTCATGTGTCAAGAACCTAATTTTTAGGTGAACTAAGAAGAAAGTCCTGCAACATTTTTGGTACCCAACTTGGGGCTTGAGAAAGGGTGAATATGATGCAAAACAAAAAAAAATTGCTTTTTCTTTCTCTTCTAAGCAAACTTTCCATCAAGCTTCTGAGCACTGATGAAACTGTGCCCCAACCCCTGTTGCTCCTGGGGTTGGGAATGTTGGCCTCAGTCCAACCCAGCCTTTCCATGGCCTTTTCCTTTCTTTTTCAGCATGGATGACCAAGCAAGCAGCGGTTTCCTGCCACCTTCCCTTCCCTAGCAGGGCTAGGATATATGACGTAAGGGCCCCACGTGTCTGGCTGGTGTTCTCCACCTCTCATGTTGGAGTCTCCCCTCCTCAGCCAGGGAATCCACCTCCATCCCACAGTAAAAAAAATGTCTCTCCCTGGTGGAGAAACAATTTACATAAGAATAAGAGTTTCTTCCCCCAGACATCCTTTTATCTTCTCCACCTTGTCAGCAGTTAACTTTTAAAGGAAGTTTTTTCCTTTTAGAAGATATTTAGCTAGGCCAGTGATGCTGGGGAGCACTATTTATATTTTCTGTAGAGTTTTAATTGTGAGAAAGGATTTGTGAGGTTGATCTCAAACTGTAGCCAATCTGATGCGCTTTGGTCTTTCTCAAACTGTAGCCAATCTGATGCGCTTTGGTCTTTCTGTATGGTCCATAGGAAACTTTGCTGCAGGCCTCCATGTTGTTTTATGTGCTTGGGTCATAACATAAAATCTTATGTGCAAGATCTATAACGATGTGGCAATATTTTTGTTCTAACCTCTGCCATTTTACAATAGTGGGCTGGGAGCCTAGCTTAGGGAATGGGTTCTTTCTGTTTTTTTTATTTTTATTATTTTTTTTGTTTTACTATAAAATGTTTTTCTCATTTGACTGAATTATTATTATTTTATTTTGCTTTGTCACTTTTAATGCATGCATGAGAGGGTAGAGACCTCTATTTTCCTCATGGAACCCCAAAAATTAAAAGCACCAAAGGCTAATAATGCAAATAGTAGATGAGTAAATGTAAGTTCTTATGGGAACTGGGTTTTCTTCTGCCTGTCTGTGTAGGCAATGTGTGTGTGAGGTCTGTAAAAAGAACTCTAATTAATTGGCCTAAAGGAAGATAAACACTTTGATCAAATATTTTTTTAAAGAGAAGATAAAGGCTGTGATACCTTTCAGTTCATGTGACTTTAATCTTGGAGAAATAAAAAGAGCCTTAAGGATTATTGGTGAATGCTGATGTCAAAATATAAATAGGTGGACTAGATTATGTAGGTCAGATACTAGATTGGCTCTATGTTTTAAAGTTCCAAACTTCTTGTTGTGTTTTGAGAACTGTTCATCTTGGTAAGGCCTGGGGACACATGGAACTAACTACACTCTTAATTATGTTGGAAGGAGTCAAACCTTGGCTGCAACTGGTACATATTTAAAACAACCATGTTTTACATTAAGCTAAACATTGCAAGGTGTTACCATTATAATATGTAATTGAGAGTATATGCAAGGTGTGCAAGAACAGTAAAATGAGTTTTTAGTAAAAGATTGTAAGAAGGCATATAAATGTAAATTATTGCCCAGGGTTAAAGGATTGTTTTAAATTAGGTAAGCTAAAGCTAAAAGTTCAAACAAGTAGTGGAAGGATTGTAAGAATTAATCTTGCAAAACTTCTGTGTAAACATATTGACTACATTCTCTGTGTGAACGTATTGATTAAATTCAAAAGGGTATTATGTGATTTTTTTCTATAAATTGAACATTAAAATAAAAAGCATAGTAAGGTACTCTTAAACCACTATTCTTTTCTTAAACAAAATTTGTAAAGGGTTATAAAAGGTTATTATTTTTTTTAAGTTTCTGAGTCATCATTTTGGCGAAATAAGTAACTTAATGAAAATCTGGAATTCTATTTCATAACATCAAGTGTTTTAAACCTCTAACATATTTAATAGGCTTCTCAAAATTAAATATCAGTTTCAAAATCATTTTTTCTGACACTTTTTTATCAGATGCTTCAGAAGGGCTCCTGGAGTATCCAGAAAAGAGAGGTAAACAGAATTTGAAAATTATCTGTGAGTATTCTTAACTGATGGCAATATAGCTGTTTGCATCAGTGCAATAATAATCCATTTTCTTTTGCAACAGAACGCAATTGGAGAAACCCATTGTTTTACCAGAGCTTTGACTGGAAGAATACTCTTCCCTTTAAGGAGTCAAGCTTGCAGAGCTGATACAAAGCCCCTTGGGGAAACTAGTCTCATACCCTCATCTACACAGTCCCTGTATAGAGTTCCTGACCTGTGGTCAGTAAAGAATGTTACTTTCTAAGAGGCCCAAGAACTACGAAGGTATCTTGGAATCTAAGAGGAGAGGATCACCCAACTCACAAATACTTGAAAATACAAATGCATGGCTGGGCTTGGCTTTAAAAGATCTTATCTGAGATTCCTTGTAGAATAGATTTCCATCTAAGTCAATTGACAAGGCCTATGTAGAGATAGTTATTCTTGCTGCACTTTTTGTAAATAATCAGGCCAAGTATAAGACTAAAGTCTATTTTGCAAACAACTCAGTCCTATCATGATTTGTCTTTTAATAAAAGAGAAAGAAAGAGAAATTATATTTCAAAACTTATCGTATATTTGTCATTCAATTCTAAATTCATTGGTTGTTTTTACATTTTTGACTACATTTTTAGATGAACCCTACTTGTTCCTGTGAAGCAACCAGCAATCTCTGGTTGCAGCTCAGAGGAACAAAAGAGATGGGTAATGTAGAAATATGGATCAGTATTCTAGTTTTGAGCAATTATCCTGCAAATTTTACCAGATAAAGGAAATAAGTTGGATCCCCATCACCTAGAGGTTTTCTTTTTGGGGAAGTGAGACCAAGGGAGCTAACCAAAGCCCAAGCACCATGCACGCAAATCCTAGCAAACATAACTATAGCTACCAGTTATCTGGGTGGGTATGTCACAAGACATCCTTTTCTCTCCCTTGTTGGAGGAGGACTGCTAAGGAGTCCATGCAACCCCTAACCTGAGACATATTTTTGTCCCAAACTCAGTTTTAAGCTTCAGGTCAAAACTAAGGAAAAATGGATCTGAGGGATCCAGAGGCAGACCATAATGAGTTAAGAGGCACAGTGCAGGTGAGTGTGGCTGTTTCCTACTCATTAAGCCAAGCTTTCTGTTTCATGGTTTCATGGATAAAGGTCAATCTAGAATCCTAGGCATAAATGAGGTCTAGGCAATTCAAGGCTACCGACAGCAGGGGAGATAGGGCATAAGTGTGTAAGAGGGGATACTCCAACCCCCAGGCCCTCCTGTTAACATGGGTGAAAGCTGCTTTAACACCCATGAGTGGCACCCTGTAGTGATTGTCCAGACTTGGGGATACAGGAGAGAGGAAAGAAAAAGGAATACCTTACTCTCCCTTCCTCATGTACGTTAGGTATTTGCTAGAAAGAAAGAAACCAAGGATGCCTGCTCCCTCTTTCTAATAGTATTGATCTTCAGTCTCGACCCCTTTCAAATGCATCCTGAACCCTGGGACGCCTTTGAAAAAAAAAGTCTTTTTTTTTTCCTTTCTCCTCTTTTACCTCCTCTTCACTGACAGGTAATTGTGTTTCCTTACTATAAGACACTCCCTTCAGATGCATCATTCAAACCGAGAATAGTTAATTTTCCAAACCTTAAAGTGGTTGGCTTAGGATTGGGCTCAGGGGAAGAGAACCCAGAAGCCCAACATGCCAGCAAAAGGGTAAAAGGTTTTTTTTTTTTCAATTGGGCCTTTGGTCTCCTTCTCTCTGTGCAAACTGGTAAAAAGCCTTTGGATTTTTGAACTGTTCTTACCCTACCCCTGCTCTTGTTTCATTTTGATACATGTTTTCTAATAATCCAGTTTGTCTCATCTCACCTTCAGGCCATCAGACTCAAAATGGTTATGCAACTGGAGCCTCAGACGATGGTCCCTTCTTCTGAGAACCCTTAGATAGGGCTCTGAGGGAGATCTGTCTGCTCTTTTCCCCAAAACAGCGCCCCCTGTCAGCAGTAAGCAGTTAAGATTGATCTTTAGCCCTATCCTTATCCTTGGTCTAATGGCAGGCAGGCGGATGTATTTCTTTAGAGGAGGAAATGAGACAGCCAAGTAAAAGGGGCTCTCTGAGAATCTTCAGCTGGACTGCAAACTGTGAGGATGGGGTAGAGCCTAGGGAAGTTTATGCCATGCAGACGGGAGGAGCCTGGCCTCTCCTGATCCTGATTAGTAACCTGGGATTCAATCTGTGAGAGGGGGGCCTGTTAACAGGAACCACTTTCATTTTTCTGTGTTGTTTTTCCTTTTTTCCCACTAAATTATGTAACCCCGTCACCCTTCAAAGGATCTGTAGCCTAATCTTTCCTAGTTGTGTGATAAGAACCTCGTTTTTAGCTGAACTAAGGAGGAAGTCCTGCAATATATTGATAAAATGAAATGAAAATCAGTCACACAAAGGAATAAACTAGTGTTACATGAAACAGTATGAATAAAACTCAAAATAATTGTGCTGAGTAAGATTATTTAGTCAAAGCCTATTATATACTGTCTGATTCTATTTTGAGGAAAACTTGGAAAATGCAAAATAATCTCTAGTGACAAAGCAGATTAGTAGATATCAGACAATTTTTGATGGGGTAGAAAGAAGGAACAGATTACAAAAGAGCACATGGAAATTTTATACGTGATGAATACGTTGTTCCTGATAATGATTTCACAGGTGTATAGATTATATCAAACCTCATCAAACTATAACTGTTAAATACATAAAATTCATTGTCCATTTTAATGAGTCTACAAAAGTGAAACAAAGGAATTGATAAAATTGAAAATCAAGAATGAAAAGACAAAGGTATAATAAGTTATAACTTTAACTCAATTACTAATTGCTTAGAATACAGCTTCATTCTCCCCAAATTTTACTTCATATATGCTATTTGACCTAGATTGAATAAACAATTTTTGCCTAGATGTTTAGACCCACACTTTAATTAAAATGACTACATGAAGGAATGGGCTTCCCCAAATGGTTTTGAAATAATTAAGAATAACATTTTTCTGTTCAATAAATACAATTATATCTTTCCCAGGAACTTTAATTTAAAGTAGATTAGCATTCATAATCTAGCTGAAACCATTACAGGACTTATTTTTTCACTAAGACATTTTATTTTTCTATTAAGATGCAAATATGTTATTTGGGAAAATAAGCACATGAAATCACTAGTAACCACTAGAGATGTGGTTCAATTAGCTCAATAGTTTCTCTCTATGAGGCTCAGTTGATGGTATCAGAGTGGGTTACTCCTCAGGACAAAAAAGTAATCGACTTCATAAAATAAGATTGCTCCAAGTCTCTGGGTAAACAGCTAGATGGGAAGCATTAGAGAACCTGATTACTAGTAAAACTGAACTCAAGCCTGGCAGCTAACCATCTGAGAAGCTGAATACACAAGAGGTGAGGTGTGGTGAAAGGAAAGCAACTTTATTTATCAAATGCCAGAGTTGAGGAGATGGTCAGGGTAAATCCTCCAAGAAACCATCTCAAATTTTAGGCTAAGTGAGAGAGTATAAAGAAGAAAACTTCTAATGGAAATGTAGGAGCGGGGCAGGGCACAGGTTCTGTGTGTCTTGTTCTGATGGTTATCTTGAGTTGTTGTTAACTTGGAATGCAGACAGGTGCCGTCTTCACAATGGCTGGGTTACAGATGAACCATCTTAAGGTTATCCCTAGATGGGTAAGAATTCTGCAGCTGAATCTCCAGGCCTGGTTTATTTCAGGATTAGCCCCTGCAATCTCTAAGCAAGCACATATTTAGTTAAGTTAGAACAGTACAAGTCTGGTGGGAAGGGAGGGAAACAAAGAGTTCCAAAGTACATTTCAAAGCTAAGATCGTAGACAAGAAAAAAAGTTTTAAAATGAATTCTGAAGCTAGGCCCATTGGTAACACCAGGACGGAACAAAAAAAAAAAATAAATAAATAAGGAATTAGTTATAATCCTAACTAAAGCTTACTTGTTCTTGGTCTGAAATTGCTTTTGCTATTTAGACCTATAGGCATATTTAGACATAGAAGTATTTTCATTCTTAGTCCTTTTAAAGTGTGTATATATATATATATATATATATATATATATATATATATATAGTTGTTGTTGTTGAGATGGAGTCTCATCCTATTGCCTGACTGGAGTGTGGTGGCGTAATCTCGGCTCATTGCAACCCTTGCCTCCCAGGTTCAAGCAATCTCCTGCCTCAGCCTCCCGAATAGCTGGGACTAAAGGCGCATGCCACCATGCCCAGCTAATTTTTGTATTTTTAGGAGAGACAGAGTTTCACCATGTTGGCCAGGATGGTCTCTATCTGTTGACCTTGTGATCTGCCCATCCTCGGCCTCCCAAAGTGCTAGGATTCCAGACATAAGCCACCATGCTCGGCCAAAGTGTACATTTTTTTAAAGTATGGAATATTTGGCCATCTAAAAGCATATTGGTTATATTAAATCTGCAAAATTTACATAAGTGACATTCATTTTTGGGCTTCTACCTATGAATACAAATGGTCTTATTGTCAAGCTGGAGAGCAGGAAATATTCTGGCAATTTTATCTTATGCAGCTAACAAAATCTTCTTATAATAGATAATATCAATCATTCAGTCAGTCAGAATGTTTATGGAATCCTTACTAAGCTCCAAGACTAGGTTAGTCATGAAGGAACAAATTTATAAGTCATATAGATTAGTTTTCCACCATTGTTCGATTTGAAGATGTGTAATGTATGAAGGTGTGTAATGAAATTTTTATTACACAGATATATTATAGATATATATTACACGTATTTATTTTTAATGTTGTTTTGTGAGCAGGTCTAAATCACGTTAGGCCTGCTCACAAAACAACATTAAAAATATATCTGTCATTGATGTATAACATCATGTTATGGTCTATTTTATTTTATATATTAAACTAATGTATTTGGTAGAGGAAAATACAGTTTCTGATCACCAGGTCTACAAAGTGACAGAAGCAGTGAGGAATAAAACCTCTAGCAAGGTCAGGCCCAGTGGCTCACACCTGTAATCCCAGCACTTTGGGAGGCCAAAGCAGGAGGATTGCCTGAGCTCAGGAGTTTGAGACCAGCCTGGGCAACATGGTGAAACCCAGTCTCTACTAAAATACAAAAAATTAGCCAGGCATGGAGGCATGTGCCTGTATTCCCAGCTACTTGGGAGGCTGAGGCAGGATAATTGCAAGAACCTGGGAGGCGGGGGTTGCAGTGAGCTGACATCACGCCACTGCAATCTAGCCTGGACAACAGCGAGACTCCATCTCAAAAAAAAAAAAAAAAAAAACACAAAAAACAAAACAAAACAAAAAACCTCTAGCAAAGTAAATAGTGATTCCTAAAGGTAAAGATAATTGGATAATTTGTCCTACTTTAGTTTTTCTACATCATCCTTCTGCTATTAACTCTGGAATGAGAAATTGTGTTCTGAAAAGCTTAAAAAATAAGTTTGTGAGGAGTGATTTGCATCTCATAGGTGACCATCACATGACTCTCTTGGACACTCTACCTGCTAAATATGGATGTCTTTTCAGAGAGATATGTAAGGTGGATAGAAATCATTGAAGCCAATTAGATCATATGTAAATTTCAGATGATGGCAATATGGGCATTAATTTTAAAGTAAATTAGAATTTAAAAAAATTGCCACCCATTGATTTATGATAGTGTGTGCTAGACTTAATTAGCAGCTTTATTAATATGTAATTGAATAAGTGGAATCACTTAAGGCTGCATATTTTATTTGAAGAAAAAACGAAATTTGATGTCAGCAACAGAAGATAAGGTATAGGGTACAATCCTGATTAATAGGTATCAATTAAGATACAAGAATATTAAGAATAAAGATTGAAGGGAGACTAGGAATACATGCATGCATTTACATATACACATGGAAAGGTAGTTTCATATTATAAGTGCAAATACAAATTAAAACTTGGAGACATTCTCTCTGTTGAAAATAAGAAGAGATACCACTTCCTTTCTCATTCTTAGAGCATTTACTTTATAAAACTTATAATTTCATATACTTTCTTCTCTTTCAAATATATACAATCCCTTTTGGACACTAAATAGATCTTTTATCAGCTTTAATATGCAGGAATGTGTTTCTCAAGAACCTGGGAGACATTTCTTTGAAATATAAACGTCAGAGAAAATAGTACCCCTATCTCCTAATTTGTGTGAGACAGTAGGAAACTAACTTAGGTAGCAAGCTTTTTCCAAGTTGCAAAACTAGCTTTTGTTATAAAGATATGAGAATGTTGTTTCTCCTCTGGATAAACCCAGTTATCTAACACAAATGGTCATCCCAATTACCAAGAAATAAATTTAGATGAACTATATGTGACAAACAGTGTTGTAAGATCCTGTTACCTGAGGACTAGTTATTGTTTAGGTTGAAAACATGTATGTAATGGGTTTTATCTGCTTGGCTAAATAAAAAGTGTGATTTGTTTTTTTGCAGTCTTCTGGGAGGTTGCCTTTGATACAAAACGTACTGATTTAATGCCTATTTAACGATAAAAGTGTTTTCTTTCTCTAATGCTTTTGTGGAGAGAATTTCTGAGTTGACAAAAAGTTGTTATTTCCCCAACAATATGCATATAGACATGCATTTATAAACATGTGCATATATATACACATATATGTTTGGGTATTGGCATATATGTGTATATATGTGTGTGCTTACATATAGTTATGTGTATGTGTGTATGCTTATCACCCAAATTTTGCTGTCATCACAACTGTTCAATACAGATATTTTTATTTCCTAAAGATTTAAAGAGTCCAGTTAAATTATGAGAATGAATTCTAGTAAATTTTACTTTTATCTTACTGTGATTAAGAACAACTTTTTTTGTATTCCTGAAGCATTATGTAGATTACTGAAAACTAAATATATAGGGTGTGCAATCTTACCTTAAAGTCAAAGGTTCTTTCCTCACCTTTGTTCAGTCTAGTGATAAGTTCATCATAGGGACTCTTCATTTCCATTAGGGTGTTTTTATATGTGGCATTTAAAAAAATATTTTCTTAGAATTTTCATCTCTATGCTTATATTACCTTTCTGTTCTTGTATGCTCTCTACTGTATTCCTTAGAGCCTTTAAGATATTACTCATCATTATCTTAAAATCTCGATCTAATAATTCCTACATCCCTATCATATCTGAGTCTAATTTGCTACTTACTTTGTCTCTTCAAAGCGTATTTTTTGCCTTTTGGTATACCTTGTAATTTTTTCATGAGAGCCAAACATGACATACTGAGTAAAAGAAACTGTGATTATCAGTCCTTTATTATTGTGGTGGTAACACACAATACTAAACTGATATTAACACTAGAGTGTGTAGGAGGGAATACACTCTATAGTCCTATGATTAGTCTCATTCTTTTTGTGAGTCTAAACCTCTGAATTGTAAATTTTACACCTGCTTCTCAGTCCCATTTCCCCATTCACTCCTACCAGTCAGGCACTTAATTTTTCGAATCCTTGGCTGGAGCAGTTTGGCTAGACTGGGCTGAATTTAGATATTTTCTTTCCCTCACAAGGAAAGCTAAAGCAGGCAACAGTAGGGTATTTTTCTTCCCCTGTGTAAGTAAGAAAGACTCTGATAAAAACCCCAGTAAGGCCGGGCGCGGTGGCTCAAGCCTGTAATTCCAGCACTTTGGGAGGCCGAGGCAGGTGGATCACGAGGTCAAGGAGATCGAGACCATCCTGGTCAACATGGTGAAACCCTGTCTCTACTAAAAATACAAAAAATTAGCTGGGCATGGTGGCGTGTGTCTGTAATCCCAGCCACTCGGGAGGCTGAGGCAGAATTGCCTGAACCCAGGAGGCGAAGGTTACGGTGAACCGAGATCGGGCAATTGCACTCCAGCCTGGGTAACAAGAGCGAAACTCCGTCTCAAAAAAAAAAAAAAAAAAAAAAAAAAAAATCCATTAATTAGGCTCTAATAGTTTCTTTTAAGGACAGGAATTGCTAAGAAGAAGAGGGTATTGCGGCATGAATCAAAATGGTTTATATTCCCCTCCCGCTATGGGAAGCATGAGGGAATTTTTCTCCAATATTCGCTGTGATAACCTGCTCAAGCTCCTGGAGGTAAGACTCACAAAAGCATGGGGACCCCTTATGATTGCCCCTCACCCCGTAGTTCTTAACACTTAGACTTGTTCATACTGACCTCCAGCAGTTCACCAATTATAGTTACGTTTTTCTTAACAGTATTATGGAGATATAGTTAACACATAGGCAATAAAAATTACGTGCTGAAAGTATCTTAATTGATAAGCTTTGATATTTTGTATACCCATGAAGGCATCACGACAGAGTAATGAACAAAGTCAGAACCCTTGACTATCCTCGTGGCCCTTTGTAGTTAGTACAACTCTGCATCTTCAGTGGCTAAATGAGTACTGGGAACACAGGGAATGCTCCATAAATATTTTTGCATGTATGAATAATGAATGAATGTGCTATTTTGCTAGTAAACCATACCTGTCTGTTTTTACATGTCTAACTATATAATATTCAAAATAGTAAAACTATCTTTTGGCATTTATTCACTGCAGTTTCTATAAGGCACATTTACCTAAACATACTTATAAAGACATAAAAATAAATTATGATCTTACATAAATTGACTTGCACCATTGTAGCTAAGACATGGACTTGAAATAAATGGATATCAAAGTAAAATGCCCTGTACTTTATTAATCTGGAAAGGAAAGATAAATATATCATGAAATCTTTAAAATTAATGTTGTGTTTCTTACAATTTATTCTAACATAGGTGAAAATACTAACAGTAGGAGCTTATTTCCCCCAAGAGCATGAGGTCTGTAATTCTGTCCACCTTAAATTTTCACTGAAAATATTCCAAGCTAACATTGTTATATAAATTGACTGCTATTACTAATGTATCTTTTGTAGAGCTTCTTGAGATCATAAAATGAAGGCAAAATAAAGAATTACAAAATTTTAAAAACCAAGACAGAATACAAAGGATACAAGTATCTTCCAAGATCCTTAGTTTATAATTTCTTTAAATTATAAAAACACTTTTAGCCATATCCTTAAATCTCATGGCTTGTTCCTAAATCTATATCTATCTAGTAAATATGTATCTGTCAAGCTCTATTTTCTAAAAATCATTCCAATACTTGCCACTTCCAATATTCTCCATACACTTCTGTTAATGAGGCTTACTTACTCTTAAAGTTTCAGTTAAAATGTTATTTCCTCTATTACTTCTTTCCAAACTATACTAAATATTGTTCTTACACTAACTTGAGGTCAGCATACTTTCTTTTTGTAAAAGGCCGGATTATACTCTCTGCCATACAGTAGACACTAAATCAATAGTTGTTAAAGCAATTAATGATTGGATGACTTCTATCTCTGCTATCAGTCAGGCACTTAATTTTGCAAATCCTTGACATCTACATTTGAGCAAGGTGAGGATAAAATAAAATTATTTCTAAGATAAAATCAAGCAATTCTTTCAATAATTATATAAATGGTAGAGATGTTAGTTCTTACATGAACTGTTATTAAAAGGCCTTTTAAAAGAATGTTTGCTACATATGAGTGACTCATTCTATTAATATTTTAAAATTTTATTTAATGTTATTATGCCACCATAACTGGGTACATGGTACTTTTTACATTTTAAGGTCTTTATTAATTGGTGCAAAAGTAATTGCAGTTTCAGACCATGAATTTTAATTTATTACAACTAGGCTCAATCACAGCTTTATCAAATTAGGAACCATTACAATCAACATTTACAATCAACATATTTTTGCCAATGAGAACTAAGTTTGTTTATTCCTGTAGCATAAAAATCTGTGCTTTGGGATTCTATGGATTCTTGGAAAGTGTTTTCTGCATCCTGCTAGCTGTGGAGCATTTGCCCTGCAAAATGTTGTCGAGATGCTTAAAGAAGCGGTGGTTGGTTGGCAAGAGGTCAGGTGAATATGGCAGATGAGGCAAAAATTCATAGCCCAATTCATTTCCTTTTTTTTTTTTTTTGTAATACAATTTACATAAAAATGTCTTATTTTTCTTTTTTTAAAATTACACTTTAAGTTCTGGGACACATGTGCAGAATGTGCAGGTTTGTTACATAGGTATACATGTGCCATGGTGGTTTGCTGCACCCATCACCCTGTCATCTACATTAGGTGTTTCTCCTAATGCTATCCCTCCCCTAGCTCCCTACCTCCCAGACAGGCCCCGGTGTGTGATGTTCCTCTCCCTGTGTCCATATGTTCTCACTGTTCAACTCTCACTTTTGAGTGAGAACCTGCAGTATTTGTTTTTCTGTTCCTGTGTTAGTTTGCAGAGAATGATAGTTTCCAGCTTCATCCATGTCCCTGCAAAGGACATGAATTCATATACACCGTGGAATACTATGCAATCATTAAACTTTTAAAGCATTGGTTGTGCGATGTGTGGTTGGGTGTTGGGGGGAAAAATTGGGCCCTTTCTTTTGACCAATACCGGTTGCAGGTCTTGTAGTTTTCAATGCAGCTTATCGGTTTGCTGAGCATACTTCTTAGATGTAATAGTTGTGCCAGACAATGATCATGATCATTTTTTGGTGGAATGTGGATTTGGGAAGCGCTTTGGAGCTTTTTTGGGCTCTAATCACTGAGATAGGCATCACCAGTTATTGTACAAAATCAACTTTTCATCACATGTCACAATGCAATTGAGAAATGGTTTGTTGCTGTTGCATAGTATAAGAGAAGGCAAAACTTCAAAATGACAATTTTTTGATTTTCCACAGCTCATGAGGCAGTCACTTATTGAGCTTTTTCACCTGTCCAATTTGCTTCAAATACAGAATGACCATAGACGGGTCAACGTTGAGTTCTGAGGCAACTGCTCGTGTAGTTGTAAGAGGATCAGCTTCAATAATTGCTCTCATCTGATTGTTCTCAACTTCTGATGGCAGCCACTACACTCCTCATTTTTAAGGATCTTGTCTTCGTTGCAACACTTCTTGAACCACCACTGCCCTGTACGTTCATTAGCAGATCCTGGGCCAAATGCATTATCAATATTGCAATTTTGTCTCTGCTGCTTTACAATCCATTTTGAATTCAAATAAGAAAATCACGGGAATTTACTTTTTGCCTAACATCATTTCCATAATCTAAAATAAATATAAAATAAACAGCAAGTAATAAGTCATTGGCAAAAGAACATAAAGTGAGAAATGCACATTAAAATGGTGTTTAAGATAACCAATTTATTTAAGAATATATGCCAATATCAATGGCAAATTTCTGCAATGCAAAAACCACAATTATGTTTGGACCAACCTAAGATTTTGAGTTAATTTAAGTAACTCGATAACCTGAGTTACCTCAGGACATGCCTTTTGGCTGTGTCCCCACCTAAATCTCATCTTGAATTATAGTAATCCCCATATGTCAAGGGCAAGACCAGGTGGAGATCATTGAATCGTGGGGGTGGTTTTCCTCAGGCTGTTCTTGTGATAGTGAGTCAGTTCTCACGAGATCTAATGGTTTATCAGGGGCTTTCCCCTTTGCTCAGCACGCATTTTCTTCCCTGCCGCCTTGTGAAGCAGTTCATTTTGCTGTGATTGTATGTTTCCTGAGACCTCCCCAGCCATGAAAAACTGTGAGTCAATTAAACCTCTTTTCTTTATAAATAACCCAGTCTCAGGTATTTTTTCATAGCATTATGAGAACAGACTAATATACATACATTCTGTCTTATGAAATGATACAGTTTGATCCCAGGTATCTTTTACCTAGTTTCACTCAGTTCTAGTAACTTGCAAAACTATGGTACAGTATCACAACCTGGATATTGATATTGATGCAGGCAAGACACAGACCATTTCAATCAATGTATTAGTTTCCTCTGTTGCTTTTTTGTATCTCTGGAGCTTTTATACTGACCAATACATGGGTAATACTTGTTTCATAAAATAAATTTGCAAGTGGCTCTCCACTTCCATTTTGCAGAAAATATTGTGTAGAATTCCTATTATTAAAAAAAAAAAACTTTGATAGAATTCTCTAGTGAAATCATTTTGGCTGGGATTTCTTTTTTTTTTTTTTTTTTTTGAGACGGAGTTTCGCTCTTGTTACCCAGGCTGGAGTGCAATGGCGCAATCTCGGCTCACCGCAACATCCGCCTCCTGGGTTCAGGCAATTCTCCTGCCTCAGCCTCCCGAGTAGCTGGGATTACAGGCACGCACCACCGTGCCCAGCTAATTTTTTGTATTTTTAGTAGAGACGGGGTTTCACCATGTTGACCAGGATGGTCCCGATCTGCTGACCTTGTGATCCACCCGATTTCTTTTTTTATTAGGGAAAAGGCTAAATTCTAAATTAAAATTCCTTAATACTTATACAACTATTAAAATTATCAATTTCATTTTAGGTAAATTATTGTAGTTCTTTTTAAATATTGGTGTATTATATCTAAGCTGAAAAAATTATTTATGTAGAGTTGTGCTTTGATTTCCTTATTTAACTTTTGAGGTTGGTGAGGTCTGTGGTTGTATTCTACACGCATTATATGGGTAATTTATCTTTCCTTTTTTTTTCACATTGCTAGAGATTTGTCAATGTTATTAATCCTTTCAAATAACCAGTAATATGTTTTAATTATTTTCTCTATTGTTTTGTTTTTTTAAATTTCATTGTTTTCTGCTTTGATCTTTGCTATCTATTTCCTTCTGCTCGTTTTAGGTTTATTGTATTCCTTTTTTTCCTAGGTTTTAATGTGGGAGTTTAGATTATTGACTTGGATTTTTTTCTTGTCTTCTAATGTGCATATTTCATGCTAAAAAGTTTCATTTCAGCATTACTTTAACCTTGTCTCACAAATTTTGATATGTTAACTTTTCATTTTGGTTTCTTTCAGTGTGTTTTAAAATGTTCCTTAATACTGTCTTTTGATCAATGGAATATTTAGAAGTGTGCAGTTTAATTTCCAAATGTCTGGAGATTTTCAGTCTATGAGACTCTATTGTATATAGCCTACTGCTCCTAGGCTACAAACCTGTACAGCATGTTACTGTACTGAATATTATAGAGAACTGTGAAGCAATGGTATTTCTGTATCTAGACAGATCTAAATGCAGAAAATGTACCCTAAAATATCATATAAAATGTAAACACTGGTACACCTCTAAAAGGTGCTTACTGTAAATGGATCTTACAGGACTGGAAGTTGTTCTGGGTGAGTTGGCGAGTGAGCGGTGAGTGAATGTGAGGGCCTAGGACGCTACTATACACTACTATGGACTCTATAAACACTCTATACTTAGGCTATGCTAAATTTATAAAAAGATTTGTCTTCAATTTGTCTTGATGAATTAACCTTAGCTTACTGTCACATTTTTACTTTATGAACTTTAACATTTTTATGTTTCTATAATAATGCTTATCTTAAAGCACAAGCACATTATACAGATGTGCAAATTTTTTATTTAATATTCTTATTCTATAAGTATGTTTCTACTTAAATATATTTTTATTTTATTTTAATTTTTACTATTTCAGCCTTTTGTTAAGAGCTAAGACACAAGCACACACATTAGCCTAGGCCTACAGGGGGTCAGGTCATCAATATCACCATCTTCGACCTCCACATCTTGTCTCACTGGACAGTCTTCAGGGGCAATAGCATACATAGAGTTGTCATATTTTATGATACCAATAACTTCTTCTGGAATACCTCCTGAATGACCTGCCTGAGGCCATTTAATTTTTTTTAACAAGTAGAAAGAGTACATTCTTAAATAATGATAAACATTTTAGTATACTAAATACATAAGCCAGTAAGATAGTTATTTCTTATCAGTTTCAAGTATTAGGTAGTGTACATAATTGTAGGGGTGATACTTTTATACAGCTGGCAGCACAGTAGGTTGTTTACACCAGCATCACTAACAAACGTGATTAATACATTGCACTATGATGTTATGATGGCTACAGTATCACTAGGCCATAGGAATTTTTCAGTTCCATTATAATCTTATGGGCCCACTGCCATTAATGCAATCCATTGTCAACTGACACATTCTTATGCAGGGCATGGCTGTACATAATTTGTCATAATCAACTGGTTTGATATGTTTTCAGTTTGAATGAAGTATACATTGTACAAATATTACCCCCTTTTACGTCCCTTATTTATTATATAATAGCCTTAAATATTTTCTTTATATTATAAAATAATAATAAAACACGTGGTGACACTTCTTTCTGGCCTTCATGGTTTATGATGTGAAATCCAATGTCATTTGAATGTTTTCTAGGTAAGAGTTTTCACTGTTTTTAAGCTAATTTTCTCTGTATTTAGTTTTCACAAGTGTGACTATGATGTGTCTTTCAGTGATCTCATTGTGTTTATCCTGTTTAAAATAAAGCTTCTTGAATCTGTAGGTTTCTAACGTACTGCCTCTCTGCCTGTGAGGTTCTGTTCATTTCTGTTTGCAGTCTGTTTTCTGTCCATTGCTCAGATTGAGTAATTTCTATTGTCCTATCTTCAATTATTTGCTGTTCTGTAGCCTCAATTCTGCTGTTCACACCTTTTGTTGAGTGTTTCATTTTGGTCAGCGTCTTTTTCAGTTTTGAAATTTCCGTTTGGTTCATCCTGGTGTCATATTTCTCTATTGAGACAATATTTTATTGCTAAAAGTTTCTATTTTTAAATTTGATTCCAGTACATGCATATTTGCTTGTTGAATAATTTTTATGATGGCTGTTTGCCATCATCTTGTTTGTGGTCCCCCAAAATTCATATGTTGAATGGATGGCTGATGGAATTAAGAGGTGAAGCCTTTGGAAGGTGGTTAGATCATGAGGCTGGAGTGCACATACTGGGATTAGTACCATCATAAAAGAGACCCTAGAGAGCTGCCTTGCCCGTTCTATTGTGTCAGGATGCAGTGTGCAGGTGCCATTTATCAGCAATAGAATATTTCCAGACACTGAATCTGTCAGTGCTGTGATCGTGGACTTTGCAACCTCCAGAATTATTAGAAATAAATGTTTGTTGGTTAGAAGCCACTATAGCAATCTGAACAGACTATGATACTGCTCTAAAATCTTTTTCAGACAATTCTAACATTTTTTTTTAACCTACATGTTGGTGTATTTTTTATTCAGGTTACAATTTTGTTTCCAATATGACAGATAATTTTTTATTTCAGATATTATAAAACTGCAACATATCCAAAATATTTGGTATTAGATCTGTTTTTCTCTGATGCTGTTGTAGCGGAGGAAGTGGGAGCATGCCTATTATTGCTAGGTGTGGGATAAAAGTCCAGGTTTCCCACTCAGCCTATGTTGATCCCAATGGAGTTAAGAGATTCTTCGTTATTCAGTGCAGGAGTGGGAGTTCTGACTTCCCACTAGACGTCCATGGATAATATTTTGACTGGGATAGGTAGGAATATCTTGTTACTTTTCTACTTATGGTCTTGTTTACACCATGGGCATTGTTCTTGTAACTGCTTGATTGTGGAAAGCTCTGACTCTCTACTAGGTCTTCTCTGAAACCCACCCAGCATGAAAGCAGAGGGGCACCTTCTTACTGCTGGATGAGGGTAGAAATTCAGGGTCCCCGCATGGTCTTCATTTCATAGTGTTGTTACTGCCCAGTAAAACTGAAAATTCAAGCTTCCTAGTTAGGCCTTCTCCTACCCCACCCCAGTGAGAAGGTAGGCAACCCACAGCCTGGTGAGGGTGCAAGTTCAAGATCCCCACTTGGCATTTGCAGGTATTGGAAGGGTGGGGACACATTTTTCTTTGTGGTGTTGGGCAGGAGTATAGAAAATATCTAAAATTTTCCTGTCTTATCAGATTGCCCCTTCCTTAGTCCTTTGGGCATTTGTGCTTTTTTTGTTTTGTTTTGATATTTTAGGAATTCTTCAGGTCTATGTCTGGGCTGTATGTGGCAAAATAAAAACCCAGAAAACTCCCAAGTGTGTTGTTTCTTAGGTCCCATGGACCTTTGCTCTCAGCCTTCTCCCCAGCTTTCAGAGCCTTTCTATATTTGTTTTCTCTATAATGTGTAGAGATTTTGGTTTTACTTAGCATGGATGTTTGAGAAATCGATTTCCACTTTCTTAAAGTGGAATTTGATTGTTTTCTTTTTAAATATAATGTTACTAATGTGTAGATGTTTTTATATATGTTCTACATTATTTAAATGCACTTGCTCTTTATACTAAAAGAGCAAGTATATCTCTTTTTATAAACTTTAAATTCCTTTATGGGCATGCAGGTGTGTGTGGGTATGTTTGTGGGCATGCTGATGAGAAACCAAATCCAAATTTCTGACAAAATGATTTGCTGCTGTCCAAAGACTGTAGGATTCCTTAAAAAGATAGTTTATTTTAATTATAAGTGCATGAACATCTCAGCTTTTCAAATAATACTGAAGTGATGTCTGGAGAAATGTCTCCTTGGGCAATATTCCCTTTAGACTGGGAGTTGGGATCATCTGAGTAAACTTTTCTCTTTTAAGTTCATTTTTATATTTTCCTATTCTTCTCTTTATGATGTAGAAACTCCATATAAGGAACTCATTTATGTGCTAATTGGACACATTGGTTGGTACAAGGAGATTCTCATTTATCTTTTAAGAAATGAGTATATGGCGTATAGTACTTTTAGTAATAAAATACATGGAATACTTTTTATTATTATACATTTGTGATATTTTCAATATCTCATTCTAGAAAACTTCATTGGTTATGTTTTTGACTTACAATTCTAATTAAAAAAATTTTTCTAATTAAAAGAAATTTTTCCTGGGTTCTTTTTAAAGTTACTTGGTTAAAAATAAATATATGATTAATCTTTGAGTGAAGCTAGTTTTCCAAAAGTGACATGTCTATGTAATAATTAATAGCTTTATAATTTGATCATTAGTTCATTCAAAAAGGCATTTACTGAGTAGCAGGTATACACTCATCGTTAAGTTAAATATTAACAATTTGTTAGGAATTACAAGTAAGTGTTCCCGCTGTTCAAATATACGAAGTGATCAATGACAGCTTAAACAACACAGGAAATAACATCTACCTAACCACGAGGCTGTAGAGTTTATATATTTATTTTAAGGATGTACACAAATAGAAGGTAAATGCTTGTTATCATTAAGTTTGATTTCAATCACTTTCTAACAGGTGAAGTTAGAGAATTTTTTTCTCTCTGCCATCTTTCTTATTTAAATAAGGTATTTGTTCTGAACTTTATTGTTTACATGATTTTAAAATGAAACTTAAAATGCTACTATTGACTTTTTCTCAAAATATGATTTTATATGTTTAATGATTTTAATGTATAATAAAATATGCTCTGATTTAATAACAAATATTTGTTGGTGCTTTTTATATATCAATCATTTTTGCTAAATTCATTGTTGAGTTTTCTCACTTAATTCTTGGAACCACTCCATAATATAGAACAATCTTATCTCAGTTTTACAGAAAATATACCAGGTACCCATAGATTAAGCAACTTTATCAATGTTAAAAAGTTAATAGCTATTTTGAAATTATAACCCTTGTTTGTTTTATCTGAAAGTCTAACTTTTAATATACTGTCTTAAGTGTCAATCTAAAGGATTACCACAGGACTTTGTTAAGGCAGTTTCAAAGTATTCGTTCCCAAGTGGGTATACAGTTCTGGGATATCAGACGCAGTCATAGTTCGTCCTTCAGCACAGGTTAGAGTCTAATTTACCATGGGTCATGTAAAATATCTAGGAGTAAAAGCCAACCTAGAGCTATAAAATAAAAAGTGACCTTTAAAATCCAATATTAGAGAAAAACAACTTTTGCCTCTGGAGGCTGTTGAAGGACGAAATAGGGATAAGAAAGTTCACTCCTATTTCCTGATATATACATCACTTTTTCTAGCCAGGATAGCAGCAGGAGAATTAAGAACTTAGAATACATTTTCTACGTTTCTGAGGGTTTAAAATAACACTTAAACATCCTTGCCTTGGAATGAAAAAATAAACAAATAAACCAAAACCAAAATCCATTACTTTTTAATGCTGGTCACACAACAATGAGGGTCAGTAGTTTTATTCAAGAATAAAACCCTTAGCATTATAAGAAATATGATTGGAATAATATTTATTTTTAAATCTCTGTATGCTCTAAAAATCATACAGAGAAACAGCTGCCTCTTATTTAAGTTCTAATCAATTGACAAAATTAATGGCATTTTACATGCAACTGCTGAAATAATTTAACAGAGGAACCAAGTTATCTCACTGACAATTTGTATAGTTCAGGATTCTCATATTGGTGAGAACTTGAAAATTATTGGAAATAGATATTTTAAGAATACATCTAGAAAATTTCATTTTGGAAAGTCTGGCTGGAAGCCTAGGAATGAGCATTTTTAACAAGCACAGCAACAATGCAGGTGAAGAACCACGCTTTGAGAAACATTGCACGAGGTCAGGGAATAGTCAGCTACTTTGGCTAAGCATGTGCAACATTTCATTTTCTTTTTTTCAATTGGAGGAAATTTTATGTTGTAGTCATAAAACCACATCAAGAGATGAGCAGTACTACCTTCACCAAAAAAAGGTCAAGCTGGTCAAATTATTAAGTGAAGTTGGCATAGTCTCATTTCAATACATTCTCATTCAAATACAATCTCATAGTTTGTATTTGCAAACATCTAGAAATATCCCAAAGTCCATAGACATAGCATCATATTTCATTAATAAACTATAATTGCAGATATATCTAGATAGTACAGACAAGAAAAGTGCAAGAAGTTACCCTTCCCTTAAAACAGAATGCTATTATAGACATGCTAACAATATGATCAGCATCTCTTTGGCTCTGTTACTCAAAGTAAGTGACAATACTAAGTCATTATGTTAAAATATTTTACTGAAAGCTGCCACCAGACAGACTAAGAAAAAGCAGGAAGAGGCAGGAATTGGGTTCAAAGAATATTTGTAAAATATTTGAATATTTTACAATTCCTTATAAAACTCTTGTCTAAAATACCAGACTATAACACAGGATTTTATCACAATAAATTATATTCTTTGTTGCTTACTGAAATAGTGCCTATTCATTTAACAATCAAAAATGTAATCAGGCCAGGCGTGGTGGCTAACACCTGTAATCCCAGCACTTTGGGAGGCCGAGGTAGACAGATTACTTGAGGTCAGGATTTCGAGACCAGCTTGACCAACATGGTGAAACCTTGTCTCCACTAAAAGTATAAATATTAGCCAGAGTGGTGTCACATGCCTGTATTCCCAGCTACTTGTGAGGCTGAGGCAGGAGAATCACTTGAAGATGGTAGGTGGCGATTGCAGTGAGCCAAGATTGCACCATTGCACTCCAACCTGGGTGATGGAGCAAGACTGTCTCAAAAATAAAAAGAAAAGAGAAAAACCGATAATCAGTTTTCTCTAGCTATCATAGAAATTAGAACTTATTTTATTGTAAAAGTATTTTGACATTTCAAAAAATAAGGACATCTTAAGAAATGAAAATCTGTTTTCTCGAATTCTTTTGTTATTCTTTGTTTTGATTAAATAGATTTGTTGGTTATGAAAATACAACTCCAAATACTTTGGGAGATTATTCATTGCAATGCATAATTTAAGGGAAATAGCATTGGCTTGAAATTTTACTGAATTTTTTTGAATAATGATAACACACCAACTATTGATAAATTCACTCAGTTAAATATACAAAAACCCTTGGACCCTGCAGTGCCACTCTTAGATATATAGAATGGAGAAACTTATTGTAGCTGCAAAAGTTTTTAGAGAAATATTGTTTGTATTTGCAAACATCTAGAAACAACCCAAAGTTCATAAACATAGCACTATATTTTATTAATGCATTTTTTTTTTCTTTTTCAACTTTTATATTCTGGGGCTACATGTGCAGATATTGGGATATTAGGCCTTGATTACTGCCAGGTATATTGTATGATGCTGGGGTTTGGAGTATGATTCAACCCCTCACTAAGGAAGTAAATATAATAACCAATAGTTAGTTTTTTAACCCATGACCTCCTCCTTCCCTGTCCCCTTTTGGATTTCCCAGTGTGTATTGTTCCTCTGTTTATGTCCATGTATATCCAATGGTGTAAGAGATAATATGTGATATTTAGCTTTCTGTTTCTGTGTTTTAGCTTGGGATAATTGCCTACAGCTACATTCATGCTGCAAAAAAAAAAAAAAAATTTTTTTAATGGCAGGGTAGTATTCCATAGTGTATATATATTGTATATCACATTGTCTTTATTCAGTCCACCATTGTACATGGGTTGATTCTATGTCTTTGCTATTGTGAATAGTACTGCAGTGAACATAAGGTTGCATGTGTCTTTCTTTTATTTTTATTTTTGAGATAGAATTTCTCTCTGTCACCCAGGCTGGAGTATGGTGATAAAAACATGGCTCCCATCAGTCTCAACCTCCTGGGCTCAAGAGATTCTCCCACCTCAGTCTCCCATGTATCTGGGTCTACAGACATGTGCCACCAAGTCCAGTTATTTTTTTAAATTTTTTGTAAAGACAGAGTCTTGCCATGTTGCCCAGGCTGGTCTCAAACTCCTGGCCTCAAGCAATCACCCTGTCTTAGCTTGCCAAAGTGTTGGAAGTATAGGTGTGAGACACCGTGCTTGACCACATGTGACTTTTTGATAGTATTAAGTATTTTCCTTTGGGTATATATCCAGTAATTGGAATGCTGAGTTAAATGGTAGTTTAACTCATAATTCTTTAAGAAATCTCCAAAAGACTCTCCGCAGTAACTAAACTAATTTACTTTCCCACCAACAGTATATGAACATTCGCTTTTCTCTACAGCTTCACCAATATCTGTTATTTTTAACTTTTTAGCAAGAAATCATTCTGACTGGTGTGGGATGGAATCTTATTGTGGCTGTGGATTGCATTTCTCTGATGCTTAGTGATGAACATTTTTAATATATTTGTTGGCTGCTTGAATATTTTCTTGTGAGAAGTGTCTGTTCATGTCTCTTGCAAAATTTTTAATGGGATTGTTTTTTGGCTTGTTAATTTATGTTCCTTATAGATACTGGACATTTGGTCTTTGTCAGATTCATAGTTTCTGAATATTTTCACCCATTCTGTAGGTTGTCTGTTTACTTCACTGATAGTTTCCCTTGCAGCGCAGAAGCTCCTTAGTTTAATTAGGTCCCACTTAGCAATTTTTGTGTTTGTCAGTAATTCTTTGCCAAGGGCAATAATGAAAAGTGTATTTCCTAGTTTTTCTTCTGAGATTTTTATAGCTTGATGTCTTACATTTAAGTCTTTAATCCATCTTGAGTTAATTTTTGTATATGGTAATAGGTAGGAGTTCAGTTTCATTCTTCTATAGCAGAGTTAATTTAATATACAAAGTGTAATATATTAAATCAAAGGTTTTTGCAGCAGTATTAATGTTTAATAACTTGCATCTTTCAACATTGACAAATGTCACAAAAATAATGTTTGGCAAACAAGCAAATACAGAATACATACATTATGAAAAGATAAATATAAAAATGAAACAGTTACAACTGAGCACTATGTTCACTTGTAAATACGTACAGTTGGCTGCCATTAATCATAGTTTTAATATTCTATGAATTTTCCTACAACGAATTGGTTATTACTGAAACACTGCTCCTCGTGGACCTATAGGGTGAGGCTCTGAACCTCTAGTCACAGCATTTGTCTGCTAATTAATACATAACCTTGTTTTATGTGTATTTGATTTAATTATGTAACATGGAACTCACAGTCAACAGCACTATAACTTAGGAAGGAAGGAAACGTACCTGACACCCATATGCTTTGGAACACTAAACAGCACTTTAACATTATGCTTGGGGCTCTTTTAAACAGGAAAATCAGCAATAGTAAAACTTCACACAAATATGTAAAACTTCGCACTAAATAGGCTGTGAAATGGACACCTGTTTATAGCATGAGAGCCAAAATAAGGCAGAACATTTTCTCGTTCAGCCTCACCTGGCAACATGTGTACCAGGTGACTCAAATTTATCACTCTCTGTGCATGTCTGCAATTGACCACAAAGTGCACTGACATTTGATTTAGAGATTAGAAATAAAATTTAGTAAGTAGGCAAATTTGCAAATTTGGAATCTGAAAATAATGAAGATCCACTATATGTAAAACTATTAAGGAATGCATGGGAATAGTAATTAGACTGAGGAATCTTTGCCTGTAGGAGATTGTGAGATCTAGAAAGGCATCCACGGGTCATTGAAGTCCTGACAATGCTATTTTTATAAAGCTAGGGAGTGTCTTTATCATTTAAACTGTGGAAATAAATACACTCTTCTATATATATGGAAGTGTCATAATCAAAAACATAAACACTGCATACAGCAAAAGATATCATACTTCTCTGCAGTTTTTTTTTTTTTTTCATTTCTAAATAGGTAAAATTGTCTTCATTATTGAAGTTAAAACCATTTGTGAGGCCAGGCGCAAAAGCTCGCACCTGTATTACTAGCACTTTGGGAGGCTTAGTCAGGCAGATTGCCTGCACTCAGGAGTTCAAGACCAGCCTGGGCAACATGGTGAAACCCTGTCTCTACTAAAATACAAAAAATTATCTGAGCATGGTGGTGTGCACCTGTAGTCCCAGCTACTCAGGAGACTGAGGTAGGAGAATTGCTTAAACCCGGAGGCGGAGGTTGCAGTGAGCTGAGATTGGTCCACTGCACTCCCACCTAGGTAACAGAGTGAGACTTCGTCAAAAAAAAAATTCTATTTCCATTTATATATTTGGTCCAACTTATATGAAGATATTTTAACTGTCTAATTCATCTGCAATATAATTTAGTGCTAAGTTTTATTTACAAGCTGACAACCACTTCCTCCAACATGTTCTGTGAAATAACCCTTCATTTTCCAATTAAATTATAATGCTTCATTTACTAGGCTTAAAATCCTAGTATATGTTCTAGGTGTTCTGCTTTTGTGTTCTCTTTGTCTAGCACATATTTACATTGTTTTAATATTTCAGGTGTATAGCTTTTAGTAAATGAGAATCTTACTCCCACTATTCTAGTCTAATTGTTTCTCCTCTAGAAAATATCTTCTAGTTTGCTATATATATTTTATTGCAGTTTAGGTTCTGGGATACATGTAAAGAACATGCAGGATTGTTGCATAGGTACATACATGGCAATGTGGTTTGCTGCCTCCATCCCCATTACTAATATCTAGTATTTCTCCCCATGTTATTCCTCCCCAACTCCCTATCCCCCACTGTCCCTCCCTAGTTTGCTTTTTAACTACATTTCTTCATGGTAAATGAGGTAACTATCATTTATAATAAAAGCTTTTATATTATATAAAACTAAGAAAAAATATATCAACTAAAATATGACATTCTATTAATTGTATAACGCAGCCCAGTTTTAGAGTTGTTAACATATAAAAAGTTGAACAACTTAAAGTACAATATTTTCTATGTGAACTTTAGAATACATTGGGTTCTGAAATATATTTCATTGAATAATCCATAGATGTGCGTTAAACCTGCAATTTCATTTTAGAAGAACAATCTAAGTATTTTAACACTTTTGAGGCTTCCTATTTTGAAATATAGTACATGACTCTATATATTTTAGTCTTTTATGACTCAAATTAAATTTTCTTAGAAACTCATCTAGATTTGGCACATTTTAATTAGGTTATTTCTGTTATATACATATATATGTGTGTGAATCTAGCTAGCTAGCTGTCTGTTGCTGTCACTGGATACTTAGGAGGATTTGTGTATTTTTATTATATATTTAAATCTGGTTTTTGTTGGTGGATAAGGATGCTATTGATTTTCTAATTTTATCTTATCACATTCCAAATGCTTGGACTGATTTTGTAATTCTATTATGCTTCTTTTGATTCTTTTGAGTTTTGAAAGTATATGATGCCATTTTCTACCAATAATGATAAGCTCATATCTTTCCTACATTTATGATCTTTATTTTTATTTTGTAGCCTAGTGCATTTATTGCCAGATAAATTTTTTAGCCTCATCCCTCTCACAATCATTAGTTATTTTCATGTGTTTATCGAATCAAATGCTGGCGCATTCTGACATACAGTAACATTTTTACTTAGAATTATCAACAAGGAGAAATGGCCTATTTTCAAACAATGGGTTTTCATTCTCCTTTTCAAGTCCATAATCATAGAGTATATATTTTTGCAAGATACAGACTGTCATTTTAGAAACGTATTGACCAAATTGTTATAGAGTTGGAAGAATGCCTACAAAATCTTGGCATTATTTTCCAACCACAATTGCTAATTTACCATCATCTTCAATTCCTTATAATCACGCATCAAATAATGAGTATCTACAAAAATTGGATAAAGAATAGTGGCATGGAATCATAAAGTTTAGTACTTATTTTATGGACTTGAATCTTCTTCGTTGGTGACATTTTTACTGGGTGAAAAATGTTTTCTAAAATCAGGTTATTTGTGTGGCTAGGAATTTTATATTCAAAAGTGGGTTTCTGCTGTCTGGGGTGGCTCACGCCTGTAATTCCAATACTTGGGGCGGCTAAGGTGGGTGAATTACCTGAGGTCAGGAATTCGAGATCAGCCTGGCCAACACGGTGAAACCCTGTCTCTATTAAAAATACAAAAAAAATTAGCTGGGCATGGTGGCCACGCCTGTGGTCCCAGCTACTCGGGAGGTTGAGGCGGAAGAATCACTTGAACCCAGGAGGCGGAGGTTGCAGTGAGCCGAGATTGTGCCACCACACTCCAGCCTGGTGACAGAGCAAGACTCCGTTTCTATATATATATATATTAGCTGGGCATGGTGGTGTGCACGTATAATCCCAGCTATTTGCGGGGCTGAGACAGGAGAATTACTTGAACCCAGGAGGCAGAGGTTGCAATGAGTTGAGTTGCACGACTGCACTCCAGCCTGGGTAAGAAGAGAGTGAGACTCCATCTCAAAACAAAGAAAAAAAAGGTAGGTTTCAAAAAGAAAAAAGAAACAGCTAAGTACATAGGCCAAATTCCGAGTAAATTTCTTATCTTTATTTTGAAATTAATATTTACCTGCACATCCTCCATGATTTTGTCAAAATCATCATGCATTTATTTTTTAAACTTCTACCATAAAATTTTTATTTTGTTTTGTCTCCCAGCATTTGAAGTTTAGAATGAATTCTGAATTAGAATCCACTAAAATAAAAATAAGAAAGGACCTGCAGTAACAGTCCTCATAACATTGCCCAATATCTATGACAGTAGAAAAATACAATTATAAATTGAAACAATCAAAACAGTTTTGAACCATATTGATAAGCTCTTTTTTAAGAAAATAATTATAGTTTGATGTTATTTGTGGAATTCTTTTTTGTTTGTACTTCTCTTTTATTCTGAAAAAAATCTATTTTTTATTTTGTATGAGATATGTAATATTTTTCAAAGATTTTAGTACGGATGATCTCATGGGCTTTCTATTATATCTTTGGCTGTTGTATTTTCAGTATTATATTGCCCATCTATAAGTTTATTTAAAGTTTTTCTGAAAGCACAGGCCCTGATCCCTTGATATTTGTTGTCAGTTGGTAACCTACCATTCCTTGATGTTCCACGAAGGAACATATGCTTCTAAATCAAATTTCTGTTTCTTCTTTAGCTGTTGTGATTACCCTCTGGTAGAATTTGTGTACTCCTTCAGTGTATTTAATATTGGAATATCCAGAAGAACAAGAGTGTCACAGGATCCTTCAGGTGTCACTCTTCCTGCCAGAAATCTCTGGCCCGTGGCACTGTTGCCCAAGTTCTGCTCAGGCCCACTGGGCTCATTCTGCACACTGGGACTGGAAGCCTGTGCTTGGCTCATGCTACTAGCTTGGATCTCATGCTTGTCAAGGGTGACCCAGGCATGAGCAGTGAGAGGTGCATGAGCAAGCGAGCAGGGGTTCTGGCCAGTGTGTACAGCCAGGCATGCTGGCTGCAGTGGGGTGGGTAGCTCCAGGTGCCAACATGGGTGCCAGCTCCCTGTGAGGCTATGGCTGGACCAGGCATACCAGAAGTGGCTTCCAATGTGGGCACCAGGGATCATGGTGGTGCCCAGAGCTTGGAAACATCAGCAACCACAGAGCCCCAGAGAGGATGTCACAACCCTGGCTTGTAACTCCTAGGTCTAGACTCCCTGAAGGGCTATGGCTCTTCTCTCCTTCTCTTTTTTCTCCTTCTTGTTTCCTGAAACTTGGTAAGTGGAAGGCATGTTTTAGCCTGTCTGTGTTATAGCTCTTTCATTCCTGCCATTTAGTGGGTGCCAAGTTCTTGTCCTGCATCCAGCCAGAATGAGGAACACGGACAACTGGAGGGTGAGCAAGGCAGAGAGCTGTTTTATTGAGCAACAGAACAGCTTTCATGAGACCTGAAGTGGGTAGCTCCTTTCCACAGGCAGGTTGTCCCATTGGGTCTGCAGCCCTCGACAGAGAGGAAACCCAGAGTGCATAGCTCCTATCTGTGGGCAGGTCATCCCAGCATCTGCCCAAGTCTGGTATAAGTCTGTGGTTTTTATGGGCTCAGAGGGGAGGATGTTTGTGCTGATTGTTCTATGGACAGCCATGGGCTGGCCCTGAGAAAGCATGGTAAGTTCTCAAGACAGCCACAGAATCCACCTGAAACTGATAACCCAGCCTCCTCTAGGCTTCGAGCCATCCCTGGCCTGAAGGTGGGATTTCACCCAGACCAGCCCTTTCCACTCAGGAGCCTGTCTGCCTCCTGCTGCCATGCACATGTCATCCTTGGTGCCCAGGCTGTTCATGACAAGGGGCATCTGCAGGACTGCACCAAGCCACTGTCAGACCCTCTTTGGCCTCCCTCTCTTACTCAATGACTACCATTGTCTGGACCTGGGGGCCCAGGCAGCAGGGAGCGGGTATGTCAGCACAGCTCTGAGCATGTCCATACCCAGCTGGGTTGTGACAGCACCCAGGCTTGGCCTCAACTTTACTTCAAAATAAGAAATGGCCCTGGGAGTGGGAAGGGGCCAGGTAGTGGGAGCAGGTACTTCTGAGCCTGCAGTGGCAGGGGTGCCTCCTGGGCCCCCAAGAGTATAGGGATGCCTGGATTGAAAGCTGCATCTGGGTGGCTGCAGCTGCATGTAGGAGAGTGGGGCTTCTGCCCCACCAATTCAGAAGGGGGCAGGACTCCCACCTGTTCCTGGTTCCCAGTGGCTCCATGGAGCATGCAGCTCTGGTCATTCTTCCGGCATCTTCTCAACGGCTGCTCCAGATGGGCTACCACTGCCATAGAGAGGACACATAATGTTACCAAAGCACCAGACTTATAGTCACAATATTTGGAAGTAACATCATGTATCTAAAATCAAATATGGCCACTCTAGTTACTCATACATAGCAATCAAGTTTCTCATAGAACGGAATTTACCAAATAAAAAGTATTGTCCTATAAAAAACAATATATACTATAAGCTAGTTTCACTTTTTATTGACAAGGAGGATTGATTTAAAGGACTTTATAATAATTGGTGGAAAGGTAGAGAAAATGGAAGCTGGGAGCTAGAAGATTTTCTTCTTTTTTAATTTCAGCCAAATGCCTGTCAATGGTGACTAGTTGTCTGGAGTTTATAACCTGTGAAATTAAAAGTAAATTGAGTTTGGGAATTGGGGAACTGAACTGTTTAAAATTTTAGAAAAATATGCATGCATTATTTTTATTTAAGGCTATTGTACCTGTTAAAAGCAGTTGTACCAGTATGAATTGGACTTTGTCATTGTACCTTAACCAGACTAAGCCCAGCTTTATCAGTTAGCAGAATTGCTTAGCTCTTTTGGGACCTTCATTCTTTGTGATACTATCTTTCTAGCCTAAAGACAGAGCATCAGGCCATTTGTTCTCACAAGGACAAATCAAACTCTTTCTCTTTATGTGTTAATTATAGCATTGCTTATTCAATAAAAATGTTATAAATCAACTGTTTTAAAATAGGAATAGATGAAATAACATGAATGTAACTATAAAAATAAATGAGCTTACTTTATATATTTCAAATATTAGAAAATAACCACACTAAATTGTTTGTAGTAGTTACTCGGTAGTAGTGAGATTGGACAGACAGATACAGGAAAGATTTTCCTTTTCTTTTTTCCTTTATAAATCTAGATACTGCACATATACCTTAATAAATGTATATTTATGCTATTAAATGTGTGATTGTTTAATTAAATCATTATTAAAATGATATAAATGTAAAAGGTAAATTGGAGAAGCTTGATATCTTTAATGTCTTTCCATGGACTTCTATTTTCAAAGCTTTCACATTTCCCCAAAATGAAGCATCTGTTAGTTTTTCCAATCATTTCTCCCTCAAATAAAAATAAACCCACAAACAAGCAAGCAGTAAGCAAGTGTTTCCATTCATACCTTCCTTTATCATAGCTTTTTTATCCCCTGGCATTTAATTAGGCTTCATAATTGCAGAATAAAATGTTTTTGATTATTTTTCTTTTGCATTTAAAATTTATTGAGAATTATACCTCAAAATGGTTGAGAAATCGAATAAAAGGGAAAAAGGAATCTAGGTATCAGACATTCCACCTATTAAGATTGATAACATTAAGAAAGTTTATTAGTAAAAGCTTTACCTGTTTAAAGCAATCCCTATCTTAGTGCCCTGAAAAAAACATTACATATGTAGGCACTGAAATCTTCCTAAGTTAAATCAGAATGATGAATATTCAGGGGCTTTTCTCTAGATAGGTGGGCAGATTTTTCTAGGTAGCCTGAAGTGACAAGGTCTAAAACCAACATGATCAGATTTGCCTGTAGGTCATTGTCTGATGAAATTAAGTAGCCATGTTCTGATTTAGGACTTTATGTATCTAAATGGGGCTGATTTAGTAGTTTGACAAATTTTCAGTGGGCTTCAAATTTATAATTGATTCTACCAGTACCTACTTGCAATTATAGGCATAAATACTCTCTTCTAAGTAGCTTTCTTCTCTTCTAATTGCTGGTAGGTTTTCTAAGGGCTGCAGAGATGAGGAAACTTCTTAAGCAAGGAGTCACTGAGAAGGGGAAAAGAAACAAGAGTGTCAAGTAAGGAGATGAATTGGCCTACTTGATTCTGGCTTATTTTGCCTTACCAAGTTACTAGAAATAACTAAAATTTGCTTCAGCACCCCTTATTAATATTCTCCTATTATGCTCCATTCTCTCAAAATTCATCCTAATGAACGTGTTCTATTTATCAGTCCACAATGGCATTACTCCTCTTTGGAAGCAGAAGTTCAAAGATATTTAATAGATTGTTTCTTAATTTTGTTTAATACTTAATAAGGACAGAAATATTGTGCCGTAAATTAGATTATGGGGAAGAAATTAGGAGCTGAACTTGTGTTTGCAAGTAATTTAACTTCAAGTCATAATACTGACATTTTGTGGTTGCAGTTTTGCTGGTTTGTTTGACTATCCGATTTTACTTCCACCTATAACAACATAGCTCTTAAAATCAGGAATTTAATGGATTGTGGTCTTCTAGAATTCACTTATTGGGTGAAGAGTTTTAAAACAGTTATTTCTCGATGTGAAAAGAGAAGACTTGATAATAGATTTTTATAGGATTTCTGAAATTTAAAAACCCTTTAAAATAATGCTTCTCCAAACATAGGTTTATAATAAATTTAAAGCTTTCCTAAAATGACACTGAATTAGTAGAGAGTGAAAAAGTAAGAATAATGGTAAGGAAGAGCATGTACCACTTTATGGTATTTAAAAATGTTGGTACTAATAAGAGTGCTTTAAGAATACCTTTGTGGTCATGATTTGACACCTGGTTAATTTACCTTTGAATTATATAGAATAAATGATGACTTAACATTAGATATCATTCATCTTTTAATAGAATGGATTTTGCCTTATAGTTTTAAAAACAATTCTAGATTATTTATTTTCTCTGAAAGAATAGATGCAGTTTGAAATTAATGAGTTGTCCAATAGGTAGGGAATATATGACCTATTTGTGGATAACAGAGGAGATGTAAATTTTTGCCCTTAAAGAAGGGCTGATTTTAAAGGGCTGTGTTTTAAAATTCAGCATTGGCTGGAGTTGGTTGGCATATACAGGAAACTAATCTTAAAAAGTTTAATATGTATAGTTGCTTAAATAATGATATCTGAATGGAGATTTATAGTTTGCAAGGTATTTTCTTATATATTATATTTAACACTCACCATAACATGGTACAGTAAGTGTCAGTACCACTACGTAAATTTAGAGATGAGTAAAATAAGACTCACAAAGATCAAGTGACTTCCAAAGCACTGATAGATTGGTCTCAAATAATTAATTCAAACAACTATGATGTGGTTTGACTCCATGTCTTCACTCAAATTCCACCTTGAATTGTAATAATTCCCATGTGTCATGGGAGGGACACAGTGGGAGGTAGTTGAATCATGAGGGCAGGTTTTTCCCTTGGTGTTCTTATGATAGTGAATAAGTCTCACAACATCTGATGATTTTATGAAGGGGAGTGCCCCTGCACATGCCCTATTGCCTAATGACATATAGGAAGTGGCTTTGTTCTTCCTTTGCCTTCTGTCCCAATGATGAGGTCTCCCAAGCCATGTGAAACTGTGAGTCCATTACACCTCTTTCCTTTATAAGTCACCAGTCTTGGGAATGTCTTTATTAGCAGCATACCAATGGACTAATATGGTAAATTGGTACTGCTAGAGTGGAGTGGTGCTATAAAGAAATCTGAAAAGATAGAAGCAATTTTGGAAGTGGATAAGGCAGAGGTTGGAACAGTTTGGAGAGCCCAGAGGAAGACAGGAAGATGTGGGAAAGTGTGGAACTTCCTAGAGACTTGTTGAATGGTTTGGGCCATAATGCTGATAGCAATGTGGACAGTAAAGCCCAGGTTGAGGTGGTCTCAGATGGAGATGAAGAACTTGTTTGGAACTGGAGCAAACATGACCCTTGTTATGCTCCAGCAAAGAGACTGGCAGCATTTTGCCTCTGTCCTCGGTATTTTTAGAATTTTGAACTTGAGAGAGATGATTTAGGTTATCTAGTGGACAAAATTTCTAAGCATCAAAGAGTTCAAGGGGTAATCTGGTGCTGTTAAAAGCATTCAGTTTTATGTATTCACAAAGATATGATTTGGAAGTTATGTTTAAAGAAAAGCAGGTGATAAAAATTCAGAAAATTTGCAGCCTGATGATGTGATAGAAAAGAAAAATCCATTTTCTAAGGAGAAATTCAAGATGGCTATGAAAATTTGCATAACTAATGAGCAACCAAATATTAATTGCTAAGATGATGGCGAAAATTTCTCCAAGGCATGTCAGAGACCTTCATGGCAGCCCCTCTCATCACAGGCCTGGAGGTCTAGGAGCAAAATATAATTCTGTGGATGTTCACATGCACACCCTGCTCCATACAGTCTAGAGACTTGGTACCCTGTGTTCCAGCCACTCCAGCCATGGCTAAAAGGGGCCAAGACACATCTCAGGCTGTGACTTCAGTGGGTGCAAGCTCCAAGCTTTGGCATCTTCTACATGGTGTAGGCCTGTGAGAATGCAGAAGTCAGGAATTGGGATTTACAAATTTCCGCCTAGATTTCAGAGGATGTATGAAAACACCTAGATGTTCAGGCAGAAGTTTGCTTCAGGGGCAGAGCCCTCATGGGGAACTTATGCTAGGGGAGTGTAGAAGGGAAATGTAGGACTGAAGTCATAGTTCCAATGACCAAATATCTATAAATGTGGGTCTATTTCTAGTCACTTGCTCATTTCCTGTTTTCTCTAGGTCCCACACTCTGAATCCCATCTAACAATGTTAATTGAGCCTCAATAATATCAGCAAAGTGACTTTATGTTTTGCATTATGGTAGACTATGTTCACTATTTTATTGTGGTTGGAACACTTAACCTGAGATTGACTTTCTTAACAAAATTTTAAGTGTGTAATATGGCATTTTTAACTATACTTACAGTGTTGTACAGCAGGACTCCATAACTTATTAATCTCTTATAACTGAAATTTTATACCCATGGAATAGCAACTCCTCTTTCCCCTCTGTCTTCAGCTTAGCAACTACCATTCTGCTATTCGATTCTATGAGTTGCCTGTGGTAGATATCATAGAGGTGGGATCGTGCTGTTATTTGTCCTTCTATGACAGCTGTTTCACTTAGCATAATGTCTTCAAGATCCATTCATGATGTTCCATATGGCATATGGCAGATTTCCTTCCTCTTTAAAGCTGATTAGCAGTCCACTGCATGTCTATACCACATTTTCATTATCCATTCATCCATCAGTGGACATTTAAGTTGTTTCCACATCTTGGCTATTGTGAATAATGATGCAGTGAACATAGGAGTGCAATTATCTCTTTAATATCTTATTTTATTTTTGTAGATATATACTTTGAAGTGTGAATGTTAATTATAACAGAGTGGCTCTATTTTTAATTTTTTTGAGGAAATTTTGTACTGTTTTCTTTAATGCTGGCACCATTTTATACTCTTACAATCAGTATTCAAGTGTTCTATTTTCTTTCCATTCTCACCAACACTTACTATTTGTTTTGCTGGTTTTGTTTTGTTTCATTTCCATTCTAGTTTTTATGAAGACTCTCCTAACAGGCATGAATGTTACCTCATTATGATTTTGCTTTATAATTCTCTAATAATCAATGATGATGAGCATCGTTTCATATAACTGATTGCCATTTGTAGTCTTCTTTTGAGAAATGTATATTCAAGTTCTTTGCAGATGTTTTATTTATTTATTTTTTGAGACAGAGTCCTTGCTGCGTCACCCAGGGTGGATGCAGTGGCATGATCATAGCCCACTGCAGCCCGGACCTCCCAGGCTCAAGCAATCCTCCTGCCTTAACCTCCCAAGTAGCTGGGACCACAGACATGCAAGACCTGGCTTGTCTCCCCTCTCCCCCTCCCCCCTCCTCCCTCCCTCTTCCCTCTTCCCCCCTCCGCCCTTCCCCCTCCCTCCTCCCCCCTCCTCCCTCCCTCTCCGCCCCTCTGCCCTTCCCCATCCCTCCTCTCCCCTCCCTCTCTCCCCCTCCCCCCTTCCCCCTCTCTCCTTTTTCTTTTTCTTTCTGTAAGGAGCAGGTCTCACTATGTTTCTCAGGCTGGTCTCCAACTCCTAGGCTCAAGCGATCCTCCCACTTCAGCTTCCCAAAATGCTGGGATTACAGACATGAGCCACTGTCTCTGGCCCTTTGCAGATGTTTTAATCAGGCTATATTTTTCTATTGAGTTGTAGGATTTTGTTACATATTTTGGATATTAACACCAAACTCTCATATAGATTGCAAATTTTCTCTCCCATTCTGTAGGATGTCTCTTGACTTTGTTGATTTTTTAATTTGTTGTGTAGAATCTTTTTCATTTGATGTAGCTCTGTTTGTTTATTTTTTCTTTCATTGCATGTGATTTTAGTATCATAGCAAATAAACTATTGCCTAGACCAATGTCATAAAGCTATTTCTCTCATGTTTTCTTAACAAGTTAAATTTCCAGGTTGTGCATTTAAATCTTTAATTCTTTGAGTTGACTTTTGTGTGTAGTGTAAGATAAGTGTCCAATTTCACTCTTTTGCATGCAGATATCCAACTTTATTCTGGTGACACCAATGTCCCTTTTACTTCAAAATCAAAATAACTCCAGTGTTGCTGGAATTTCTTCAGCTACCTTCTGTCTATATTTTTGTTATTCTCTTTTATCATCTGAGTTTCAGAAGACTCAGAACAGGTGGGGAAAGCAGCCTTTTCACAAATTCTGGTTGAAAGCCTGTGTTAGCTTCTCTTGCTGACCGCTATCCTGAAAGTCTGCCTTAGTTTTCTTGCTGACTTCTTGCATTGTAGGACAAGGATTTATACTTTAAAAGCCCCAGGAATGTACTCATTGAATGAAATCATTGAATTTAGTATTGTTCTGACCTAGAGGTCATCTAAAAATCTCTGTATTACATGTGTATGTATATGTGTGTAATACATATAATGTATATTCCATGTGTGTATATTAGTGTGTGTGTGTGTGTGTGTGTCTGTATGAATGGAGAGCGAGAGAGAGGAGGTAAGGTTAGAGAAAGAGAACAAATTATATATGTATAAAGAAACTATACAATACATAATAAGTTTATACTAACTATCTTTACATAAAGTTTGTGGCTAGGCATAGTTTAGCTAAAAAAATCCCAAAATGTCAATGTCTGTTTTTCATTGGAAATTAGGACAGGAAGCACAAGGCTCCTAGCAGGAGACTTTCCAGAAGAACCCTTTTATACATCATATTATGAAAGTCCTTATTTCCAAAAAGTAGGTTATTCTTCATTGTTGGTAATTTTTCCTTTTACATTGATAGTTTATATTTTATTAGTTGTTATTACCAATATAATATGTTTCAATGTGAAAAATTAACAATCGACTACTCCATATAACCAATTCAGAATTAACAGCATAATATGTATATTCTTTATAATTATTTATACAAATACACAGACCTATCTATTTGTATTACTATTTTATACAATACTCAACAGCCTGTATCACTTACCTATGTATTGCCTGAATCTTTGATGCTAATAACTATGAAACTATGTTTTCTTAATTCATGTGTAAGGTTCCATAGTATTCATATTATGTAATTTATTCTACCATACTTCCTGATTAGCATTTAAATTGTTTTCAGGTTTTTCTTACTCCCACAACAAACGATGCTACAATTTTAGGATGTTAGAATTTTAAGTCTTTAAAAGACTGATTCAAATTTGAGGTATTGGATTAAGTAACATACTAAATTATAAAATTATTATTAAAATACATTGTAACCTTATTTCTATAATTTCCATAAATAATTTCACACTTGTACAATTAAAGTAGGGGTTTGTGTTTCCTCACAGTATTATTGGCATTGAATTTATTTTTATTTTGTATTTTGCCTATCTGATGAGAAAAAATATTGCCCTATCATTGATTTAAATTTTATTTTACTAAATACATATTAATATTTTGTTGTACATTAGCCATTTCTATTTCCTCCTCTACTCAAATTCTTTATTCATTTTTCCAGTGAATTGAAACTATTCATAATTCATAAAACCTATTTTTCTTACAAATGTGACTTACAATTTTTCCTTAAAAATATGTATGTCCGTTATGTCAACAAATATGATTTCTTTTCTATTTTACAATAATACATTATCTTCTGAATCAGAGGCTATTCATTTTATAATAGTGATATTGGTACCATCTATGTGTCAGGCATTATTATTATTATTTTTTTTTTTTGAGACGGAATTTCGCTCTTGTTACCCAGGTTGGAGTGCAATGGCGCGATCTCAGCTCACTGCAACCTCTGACTCCTGGGTTCAGGCAATTCTGCCTCAGCCTCCTGAGTAGCTGGGATTACAGGCATGCGCCACCATGCCCAGTTAATTTTTTGTATTTTTAGTAGAGATGGGGTTTCACCATGTTGACCAGGATGGTCTCAATCTCTTGACCTCGTGATCCACCCGCCTTGGCCTCCCAAAGTGCTAGGATTACAGGTGTGAGCTACCACGCCTGCCCGTGTCAGGCATTATTTTAAAATTTAACTCAACCAATTCTCATATAAAGTTATTAGATTTTTGTTATAATTTTATGCATGTTGCAGATGAGAACAATGAGGCATATAAAAATAAATACATTTTCCAGGCTCACACAGTTACTAACTGAACAAATTAGAATACAAAAATATACAAGTAGTTTACGGATTTGTAAATTTAATAACTTTACAGTGTGAACAGAATACATATGATTTAATAGATTTGTCTTTTTAAAAATATATTTTGTTATCTTTGTTTTTACTTTTTAAAGAATAGATTCACTTCTTTTAGATAGATAACTATGCAAAAATTATTTATTAACTTGCATACTTCCAACATAAATAAATCCTACTTTGTCATATGAACTTTCCAAATATATTATTACTATTTTTGCGATTATTATGCTTTACTAGTGACTAATCATAGTATAATGTTGCTTTCTTAAAATTACTTCTGGATGTGTATAAAATGAGGTAAAGCAAATTTTCTCACAGTATTATTCCTCATTTGCAGAATAGTGTTGGCTAGTCTGGAATGAGTAGACAATACCATGATTTCTCCTTGGAAACAAATTAAACAGTATAATTTATACTAGTAAGGTAAATACTAGTGTTATTTAGAAATTATTAAAACATGGTATTAAAGTAAATAAAGTACATCTATATTTTGAAGACAAATATACTGATAATTTTATTTCATAATGTATTTTATTGTTAAAATTTTATAATAAATGACTAATAGTGATTTAGTTGACTTATTTGACAATCATTCATTTGAATATATATCTATTTTTAACCAAGTCATTTTACATATGACTTTCTGAATATTTTGATATAGTAAAATATTAACATTTTCAGGCTATTCTCTGAAATCAGTTTTAGTTCACTGTCATATATTTTGGAATGTAATGTATATTCATTTTTTTTTAGATAATTTGCAAATATGATTTAATTTCTTTCTTGAGATAGATATTCAATTTTTTAATAATGCCTGTGGCCTCAATTTCCAATTAATTGGGCTTCATGTCAGAATAAATTGAGAATATTTTTTAAATGGATGACTTCCAGGTGGGTTTTCTAAAATTAAAAGTGATCTGAAAATCTCTATTTAAAAATATTTGTGTAACAAAAAATACAGAAAATATTGTGTATACATTTCATTGAATTATGAAATATTTCCTCTTACTACAATTTTTAAATGTATGTATTTTGAGTTTATATACAACAGTAGAGTTAAGCTTATATGATGAGTATGTATGTTCATATTTACTGCTGAATCTGTTAAATTACTCTGTCCTAATGTTTCACATCTTGATGTGCCAAATTATGAAAAGATATGTTGAATTGCAATAATTATATGTATAGTTGAAACGCAGCTTTCTGTTATTTTATTATTTTTACTATATTTCTTAGCAACTGCATAATTTGGCTTGAATTTTAATGCTGTTATATTTTTATTGTATTGCAGATTATTTATCTATAATATCCCTCTATCATCAGAAATAATGCTTTTGATCATAAACTATACCTACTCTAATATTAATACAGTGACAACTTGACACATGAGTATGGGTGCATATGTTTTACATTTTTTACCTGACTACGATTGTGTCTTAGGTTTACTTTTTGTAAAGATCATGAGTAGATTTTGTTATAATTCAAGTTGAAAGAGACATGGTTGTGCTTTGTTGTTCATTCTGGTGTGCAGTGATGCAATTGTGGCTCACTGCAGCCTCAGCTTTCCAGGCTTAAGTGATATTCCCATCTTGGAAGGATACTAAAGTGTTAGGATTACAGTGACTTTACTTCATTTACATATTAATGATTATTGCTACTTATAATTCAGAAAATCTTATTCTTTGGGTATTGATTTTCTGAGTTTCTCTAAAAAAGAGATTGTGTACAGGGACACCATATTAAAGCATAAAACTGCTCAGTATAAGTGACCTTTCCAGCATCTCTGTATAGTAACAATTAATTCGATCCCTTCCTAGGGTAGCAGTGTCCTCATAGTAAAATTCTCCTTTATCATATTTAGTGTTATCATGCAAATATAATGTAAAGCTCTTGAACAATAAAATTTAAATCTGATGAAAAATAGGAGAACGATACAATTTAAGAACAATATGAATAAGAATGTATATAGAGAAAGTTGAATAAAGGCCATTAAACATTGTTTAATAATGAATTATAATAGCCTCTTACCACACAAATTTGATGGAAAACTAATGTCAAATGATTCATATCATCCACTCTGTACTTATTTTTATAATTAGCCCATAATTGCTATTATGACCACAATTTTTTAAATAATGAGAGGTAAAATGAATGTTTCTCTAACTCATAAAATTTTGTTTTACACTTTAACCAATTTTGAAATACAATGATTGTAAAATAGAATAGATGAGGAACAGCATTTTACAAATGATACATAAAAAAATTACTCACTACCCAGATTAAGAAATTATCAACGTCTTTGGAACTACCTTTGTGCCTTACAATTTTATTCATGTCTGTCCATTGCCAGAGTTAATCACTATTCTCACATTTGTGCCATATATTGGCATTATTTACTCTATAGAAATTTTACGAAAAATATATTTTTTACTTCTTAATAGTTGAAAAGTATGTGACTGGATTTATGCTCGTGTTCTCTGATTCACTTGTTTGGTTCAATTGGTTTTAGGAAGTTATCTATATTAAAACATATTTCTGCATTTTATTTTATGAATTATGACATTGTATATTTTCATCTGGGAATGGTCATATAGAATATGCTCAAATGTTAAGCTATTATGATCAATTCTATTCTGAATTATTATGGACATGTCATCCTGAACAGGATGTGAACAGGATCTCATTCTGTGTATAAAACTAGGAGTGCCATTTCTGGTTAATGGGATATTTGAATATTAAGTTTCCTAAGGTGACTCCAAATTATTTTCTAATGTAGTTGCATCAGTTTATATTCCTACGTGGGAACTTTGGTTGGTTATCTTCAACAACTTGTATCATCAGGTTATTTTTTAATCATGGTGATGAGTAAGCAAAAGTTATTTACAATGGTTTAAAGGCACGGTGGCTCATGCCTATAATCCCAGCACTTTTGGGAGGCCTAGGTGGGCGGATCACCTGAGAGCAGGAGTTTGAGACCAGCCTGGCCAATATGGTGAAACCCTATCTTTACTAAAAGTACAAAAATTAGCCAGGCGTGGTGGTGGGTGCCTGTAGTCCCAGCTACTTGGGAGGCTGAGGCAGGAGAATCGCTTGATCTGGGAGGCAGAGGTTGTAGTGAGCCGAGATCCCACCACTGAACTCTAGCCTGGGCAAAAGAGTGATATTCTGTCTTAATAAAATAAGCTGGGCACAGTGGCTCAGCCTGTAATCCCAGCACTTTGGTAAACCGAGGCAGGTGGATCACGAGGTCAAAGAGATCGAGACCATCCTGGTTAACATGGTGAAACCCTGTCTCTACTAAAAATACAAAAAAAATTAGCTGGGCATGGTGGTGTGTGCCTATAATCCCAGCTACTCTGGAGGCTGAGGCAGGAGAATTTCCTGAACCCAGGAGGTGGAGGTTGCGGTGAGCCGAGATCGCTCCATTGCACTCCAGCCTGAGTAACGAGCGAAACTCCGTCAAAAAAATAAATAAATAAATAAATAAAATAATAATAATGTGAATTTGAATACAAATTTTCATGCTTATAATGATTTTCTCTGTAAAATATTGTTTTCTGTCTTTTGCATATTTTCTATTACATTGTTTGCATTTCACTTTCTGATTCCTAATGTTTGGTATATTTGGATAACAAATTTTCTTGTTTATGTGTTGTACAAATGTTTCTAATTTTTGGATTTTTCTTTTGAGTTTTCTTTAAAAATAATTATATGGCAGTTTCGTTTGCTTTCAATAAACTGCACCTATTTTAACAGTTCAATTCTATGAGTTTTAACAAGTGAATTCCTGGGTATAATCACCATGACAATCAAGCTATAAAGGATTTCTTTTGGGGAAGGTCTAGTGGCTCTTGCCTGCAATTTCACTGCTTTGGAAGGCCTAGATGGAGGATCCCTTGAGCCCAGGAGTTAGAGACAAGCCTGGGCAACTTAGCAAGATCCTACTACAAAATTATAAAAACTTGGATGAGTGTGGTGGCCTGCGCCTATAGTCCCAGGTACTCAGAAAACTGAGTCAGGAGAATCACTTGAGCCCAGGAGTTCTAGACTGCAGTCAGCTGTGATTGCACTGCTGCACTCCAGGCATGGGAGCAGAGTGAGATCCTGTCTCAATAATAAGAAAAAAAATTTGCTTTATAACTAAATATTTCTTTATGCTGTGTGACATAGATCACTTCCAGCAATCAACCTATGGCACTATCGACTATAGGTTAATTTTTCCTATTCTAGAATTTCATAAATATGAAATTATAGACACAGACATGCATATGAACATGCACACGTAATCTGGAAACAAGTCTTGCAGTGTATGTATTGCAAATGTTTCTTTTAGTCTCTAGCCTGTCTTTTAATTTCCTTGAATGTGTTTTAAATCATTTTTTAATTTGTATCTAATTTATCGACTTATTTATGTTAAGTACTTCCAGGGAATATATTTTTATAAATATGTATGCTAATTTATTAGAGCCCTATCCCATATTTTAATGAATATTAAAAATAAACTGAATTCTAATTAAGTTTTTTCTTGGTCATAACACCCACCTAGATTTGATTGCTAAGAGAATCTCATAATCCTAACCATTATAAAAATCCATCCTATAGAATATTCAATAAACATTTTATTATTTAATTTGTAAGTGATATACAGCAAAAATACTTATTTGTAATTAAAAAAAATTTCTTTATTTCGTTCTGTAAAATAAATTTCTAGAAGTAAAATTCATAGTAAAAAATACATAAAGCTTTCAAAAATTTGTGATAATTGTTTCAAAATTCCCATCTTCCATCTTTCAGAGCTTGTGTTACAGTGGGCTTATTCTCAGTTATGTATCTTTCTGAAAACAATACACACAATTGAAAACTAATTTAAAAACTAATTCAAAGATGTTTCTTGGTGTTTTCAAATACCACAAACATTTCAGGTAGATAAAAATAAATTATAAGGTGTTAATATGCCCAACTATGTAATAGTAATAATACAGTCATGATGTAGTCTGTTCTGAAATTGCTATAAAGAAATAGACTGGTAATTTTTTTAAAAGAGAGGTTTAATTGGGTCATGGTGCTGCAGACTATACAGGAAGCATGGCAGTTTCTACTTCTGAGGAGGCCTCAGGAAGCTTCCCATCATGGTAGTGGAAGGCAAAGAGGGACTGAGGCATTTCCCATGGTGGGAGCAGGAGCAGAAGTTGGGGAGAGGTGCTGTACTTTTAAATAACTGCATTTCAGGAGAACTCACTGTCAAGAGGACAGTATCAAGGAGGACAGTGATAAACCATTCACGAGAAACTTTCTCATGATCCCTTCACTTCCTGTCAAGCCCACCTTCAACACTGGGGATTACAATTCTACATGAGATTTTGGTGGGGACCAGATCCAAATCATATCACATGACATATTTTAAGCCTGCAAAATGTAAATTCTAAATGTTCAAATAACAAAATTTTTTACATATAGATATTAACAGTTAATATTTTGTACAGTATTTTTGAGATTATGTAAATATGGGTATAAATTGAAATACAGTGGTTCTTTCTGCCTTTGTTGGAAATTGATTCTGGAACCTCCCTGACCTCACCATACCAAAATCTGTGAAGGTCCAGGTGTCCCATGTAAAATAGCATAGTATTTACATATAGCCTATGCACATCCTCCTCTGTATTTTAAGTCATCTCTAGATTGCTTATAATGTCTAATAAAATGCCTACACATCACTTAAACCACATGTGTTCAATGTAGTTCTCCACACAAGGCTAATTAACATTTTGTCTTTTGTGGAATTTCTTTTACAAAAATTTTTGATCTAGAATTGGTTGAAACCATAAATGTGAGACCAACAGATGAAGAGGGCTGACTCCCAGTTGCAGTTTTAATATTGCCATTGGACTTTATTTTTAATAAAATGAAAATAATGATATACAATAATATATACACATTTTTTATTTAAGTGTTCTTAGCAAATTTTATGACTAACATATATCAAATGATTATAAACAATAATAAATGGTATAGCAATATCAATACAATTATAGTTTCAAATTTTAAAGTGACCTTTAAGATTTAAATTATTAAAATATGCAATGATAATAATCCTATTTTGGAGTCTCATTAAAACTGTTTATAGGTCAGGAGTGCTGGCTCATGACTGTAATCTCAATACTCTGACAGGCTGAGATAGGAGGATTACTTGAGATCAGGAGTTCAAGACCAGCATGGGCAGCATAGGGGACCCCTGTCTCTAAAATAAAATAAAATAAAATAATAGCTAGATGTGGTGGCACATGCCCATAGTCCCAGCTACTTGGGAGACTGAGTTGAGAGAATATTTTGAGCCTAGGAGTTCAAGGCTGCAGTGAATTATGATCGTACCACTGCACTCCAGCCTTGATGACAAGGAAAACCTATCTCTGAAAAAACAAACAACAAAAAGCTGTTTATAAAAGTGTAAAAGAAAAAAATTTTGTGATGAGTTACATGATCTTATCACTAGTTGTGTGTTTTTAACTATATTGTAAACCATATTGACATTTCCTAATGTCTGAAATTATAAAATAAATTATATATAATTGATCTTATCTTTTAAAATACTTTTTAGTTATGCTTAATATATATTTTAAAAATTTGATGTTACCATGAATGCATTTTCAGCACAACTATATATGTATTTACTTAAAATTTACTCACATTAGGATATGTTTAATGTAAATCTTATCAGTAATTCTTTCTATTCACAAAATTGTCCTGTTTATACATCATGTATTATAAACATGCATCAGCATTACAGGAAAACCGCTTGGTAGCCAAATGAAACTATTTCATTTCCATTTCATAGTAATTAAATTGAGATTATACTGAATTTATAAATTGGGTTTTTAAAGCAGAACCTATAAAGCTATTGCCAGGAAATCAGGGACAGCTATTAAAATAATAATATCTTAAAAATCATTTACAATTTAGAACAAATTAAATGTACTCAAAATACAGTCATAACAATATGACATTACATACTTTTATTCATTCCTTAATTTATATCACCACTGACATTTGAATTTGTCTGAAAAATAAGTTATTCTTAAGTATTAATCATACGGTTCAGAAACTACGACAGAGGACTAAATTATGGTTCAGGTAATGAGTTTATAATAAACAAGCAGAGGGTATTATAAAGCTATTTTCAACTAGATTGAAATGTTTAAGGTGAATTGCTAATATTCAAATGTGTATTTTTTTCTAGTATCGATCACAAAAGTAGCTTTAGGGCAATGTTTGTGTCATGTGCTTTCTAATATACATCAATACTGTACACATATTAATTTCGGAATATTTGTCTCTCAAAATGACCAAAGCTCCTTTAAAGGTCACTTCTGTTTCAGGCAGAAAAGCAAGAAACTTTCCACAATTTTGAAATCTCCTTTATTAGACAACTCAGCCAACTTAAACTATTTCCAACAATCATGTTTGTACAAATTAAACATTTAAATATGTAATATAGTTTGTTAAAATTTGCTAAGTAAAAGCCCTAAAATAGTGAAGTATGAAAGAAAAGAAGGTAAGAAATCAACATAACATTTAAATGCTTAAAAGTGTTATATATACAATGCACTATTGTTAATTGTTGGCACAATGTTGTGCAACAGACTTCTAGAACTTACTCATTTCGCCTAACTGTAACTTTATGTCATATCAACAGCACCTTCTTATTTCTCCCTCCCCAAGGTTCCTGACAATTATCATTCTATTCACTGATTCCATGAGTTTGATCATTTTTGATATCCCATATAAGTGTAATCATGTAGTATTTGTACTTATGTGACTGGCATATTTCACCTAACATACCTTGTAGATTTATATATACAGTCACAAATGGCAAAATTTCCTTCTTTTTTAAAGCTAAATAGTATTCAACTTCTTGTATATACCACATGTTCACAATGCACTCATCTGTTGAAAGATGTTTAAGTGGTTTTCACATTGGTTATTATGATAATGCTCTGATGGACATGAGAGTACAAATATATCTCTGAAATCTTGATTTCAATTGTTTTGGAGAAATATTCAAAAGTAGTCTGACTTCTGAATATTTATAGCAATAAAGCCAAAAAACATAACTGAAAAATGGGCAAAGGACTTAAATAGACATGTCTCCAAAGAAGACATACGAAGTACCTACAGGTGTATGTGTAGATAATCAATACCATTAATTAATCAGAGAAATGATAAGAAAATCATGATGAGATGTTACCTCACACCTGATAAAATGGCTATTGTTAAAAAAAGAACAAATGACTAATACTGGTGAGGATACGGAGAAATGGAAACTTCGCTCTTGGGAAGGTAAAATGAGGCAGCCATTAAGGAACAGTTTGGAGGTTTCTCAAAAAAATATAGAACTACAATATATTTTTTTAAAGAATTAATACCCCATGTCTGAAGGATTTATTTAAAGTGAAAAGTTGATTATTATTTAGAATTTTGAAAATAAGACTACTCGTTTTACTTCAGCAAAAATATAAATAGGTAGACTTTCATGTTTGAGTCACTCAAAATCCTGTGTCATGAAGGAAGAATACAAATGTTTTCCAGGTCAATGTGGAATCCAGAGCAGCCATCTCACCTAGGTATTGCCTCATATTATACAAGAAAGTAAATCTCCACATCTTAAATCTTTCCTCTTAATACACCCAATTGAGTTTTTACGACACTTTGTGTAATTCAGTAAAAAATATTTTTCATTTATTACATAATTTAAAACTAATGGCTGGGCATGGTGATTCACACATATAATCCCAACACTTTGGAAGGCCAAGGTGGGTGGATCGCTTGAGGTCAGGAGTTTGAGAACAGCCTGACCAACAGGTTTTTATTTTTAGGAGAAACCCCATCTTTACTAAAAATAAAAAAATGAAAAATAAAAAAAAAATTAGCAGGGTGTGGTTGTGAGAGCTTTTAATCTCAGCTACTCAAGAGGCTGAGGCAGGAGAATCACTTGAACTTGGGAAGCAGAGGTTGCAGTGAAGCCTGAGATTGCACCACTGTACTTCAGCCAGGGTGGCAGAGCAAGACTCTGTCTCAACAACAACAAAATATATTGTCTCATATTAACAATGTGTGGGGGTTTTTTTTCCACTAAAAAATTAGAAGAATGTTAGCAAACAACTTTCTGTGACATAAAGGGTAGCCATTACATCAAGTATTAACCAGAGACATCACACAAATAAGATGACAATACAAGGGTTTAAGGCTAGAAATCCCAGATAATCCTGTATATAAAAGTTTCAGTTTTATGTTATGTGTACATCCTGGAACTTCTCCAGCTGTTTCCTGAATTTCTGATTCCTATAATTTGTCTCATCTCATAGTAGCCAACGTGAAGCATTAGTCACTAGAAATGACTTCTACCTTCAAAAAAGGAAAGCTATAGTAATTTCTTGTCTATTACTTAAAGAAAAGCCAATCAATTTTTCACTGGATGGATAAGAGTATTTTTAGAGTCCTACCCTATTACTTCAGAGGAGATACTCTAAATATGAATGTCACTAAGGAATGCTATGTATAACAATGAGCAGTCTTCCCATTAGCTATTGCCAGCTCTTTCTGGATGGTAAGTAGCCAGAGAGGGAAAGTCAAGCTTGTTGAACCTGTGGCCCAGGATGGTTTTGAATGTGGCCCAACACAAATTCATAAACTTTCTTAAAACATTACAAGAGTTTTTGCAATTTTTTTTTAGCTTATCAGCTATCGTCAGTGTTAGTGTATTTATGTGTGGCCCAAGATAATTATTATTCTTCCAGTGTGGCCCCAGGAACCAAAAGATTGGATACTTCTGGTTTAAATTAAGCTAAAGAAGATATGCCAGCTGAGTATGGTGGCTCACACCTGTAATCCCAGCACTTCGAGGGGGCTGAAGTGGAAGGATTGCTTGAGCTCAGGAGTTCAAGAGCAGTCTGGACAACACAGAGATATCTCTTCTCTACTAAAAAAAAAAAAAAAAAAAAAAAAAAAAAAAAAATTAGCTGGGCATGATGGTGCATTCCTGTGGTTCTACCTAATCAGGGAGGCTGAAATGGGAGGATCACTTGAACCCAGGAGTTTGAGACTGTAGAGAGATATGATCATACTACTCCACCCCAGCCCGAGTGACAGAATAAGACTCTCAAACAAACAAACAAATAAATAAATAAATAAAATGCCTTAACAAATTGAAATTGAAAAGGCCTTTGCTAAAATAATACATTTTATTTAATAATTGCCTTTCAATGTTTATCAAGTAAAAAGACTTCAAAAGCAAGTGCTTCCTTATACATTAACATTCAATATTCTTTCAAGATTTTGAACAGGTTTGTTCTCATATGCCATATATACCATTAAGAGAAAATATTCATAAGATCAGTATTTTCCAGTGATGTGAGATAATGTATGTTATAATAACAGAGGTAATTTAATAGACCAAGTTCCTTCAGAGTGAAGGTTGAGCTCTACGGTACTGACTTCATAACACATTTGGTAATTTAGAATCAAGTAGGGTACCATGTTTTAATATTGGCAATAACAGGTTATATGTAGGTAGGATAACTATGTTATTCCCAAAATGGTGTTTGTTATATTACTTGGAAAATAGAATAAAGTTCTTTCTGACAAAATGTAAGACGAAAATATATGACAAATCAATAAAAATAAAAGTAAATTCAATACATGAAACTTCTGCAGATGCAAGTTTAACAAGTTAGAATTTCAAAGAACCTAAAAAGGCAGTTATTGGCATGCTTTTTAATACAATAAATGAATGAGAAATAAGAGTTTCTCCTATAAGGATGATAATTTTCTTAGCAATATACATGCTTGTTAGAAATCATGAAGATCAGATAAGAAAAAGTTTGAAAATAAGTAAATTTTCTGTTTTAGCTATATGTTTCTCAATACATTATAAAAGATTTTTCATAAAAGACAATTTCTAATGTTATATTTTTAATATTTTGGTTTTTTTTCTTTATGGACACCAAAGATTCTTTGTATATTTCCTTCAGATTAGTTCAACAGTTTTGCAGATACTTACATAAATCATAAAACAACAGAACAAAATTAATATTTTAACATGTTACATATTAGCATTCAATAATAAGCTTTAAAAGTTATTTTATAATTGTTCTGTGAAATGAGTCATTTAAGGTTTACCTTTCAACTGAAACCGAAATGAAATATCACTCTTATGTTTTCCCTAAATCATGAATGCAATGCAAAAATGTTCTTGCTTAATTAATGTTTTTAAGAGTAAACCAAGCAGTTTATCATTAGGAACAGTTGTATTTCTAATTTTATTGGTTTTAATAAATTCCTGTTTAAAATATGGAAAAATACATAGGTTAAAGATAATTTTAAAACATATTTGTTATCTATACTTTCCTTTTGTTAAAAATATGTTTTGGACATCAACTCATTTATTGGCAATTTTTTGATGGGTAAGTATATAAAATCGTAAAATTAAAGATATGCTTTTAACTTTAAAAGTTATGAAAATATTTAACTTTGAATATGGTTTTAATCTTTGATTTAAAAATACATATAGTATTCACTATAAGTTCTATTATGTAAAATTAAATTGGAATAAATTTTAAATTATAATAGGCAAAATCCCTTGGGTTTACACAAAAGAGTTTAATTTTTTCTTGATATATATCATATATAATTTGTAAAGCTAGTTAAGTTGGTCCCTAAGAAAGAATAAAGAAGTTGAAGCTGTAAATCTACTGAGGCACCTTCTCATTTCAGTATTTGTCACTTTAAGAGCAAGAGTAGAGTATAGCCTAAGGTCAAAAATTTAGTGTCATAAAAACTTTTGGGGCATAAAACTGGTTCTGAGGTCTGTTTACTCATCTCTGTAAGAGAGATAAAATCAGCCACTTTCCTGTTGTATTAAATGAGATAACACAAGAAAAGAAACTAAAACTTAAAATAGAAATGTGGGCTTTATCACTGCTATCATGACTGAAATAAATTTCAATTTGAAGCCATGACTACAGCCCCAAAGTAGAATGTTTGCCAGAGCAATGCAAAATGGATAATAAGATTTTTTGGGTAAAGTTGTTTATACTTTGCAATCTTTAAGACTACATGATAGTTTTGTTTGTTTGTTTTTTTAAAAAAACATATGTTTATTGCCCCCATCCCCAAATTCTCTCTTCCTATTTTTGGATGGGCCAAATATCCTCATTGTTTTTCTTTTTTTCTGTGTGTTTGTGTGTGTGTGTTTTAAATCTGTATGCTTTTATTTAAAATATGACAGACAAAATTGTATGATTTCCCCATGTACAATAAGATCTTTTGAAACATGTACATTGTGAAATGACTAATTCTTGCTAACATAAGCATTACCTCATAAAATTATCATTTTTGTGGTTAAAGCACTTTACATGCATCCATTCTCTAATGATTTTTCAAGAATACAATATATTTCTAATTCTAGTCACCATGATTTTATCTTTTTGTTTCTGTCTGTTATAATCTCTCCCTGAAATGCTTCTTCAAATGTCTCCCGAACATCCCACAGTTTCTTTTCTTTTATAAGCTTCAGTGCAAGGTAACCTGTGCAGCCTGTTTGACTCTCAGTTCAGAACAATGTACTGCATTAAGTTCCTAAAGTAACATATAAACAACCTCTAAAAGCCCCTATTGTAGCCTGTCACTGATAATGGCTCATGTGTGTCTCTCCAATGTACTGATAACTTTTTCAGGGAAAGAGCTATTCTTGGTTATTTTTGAATGTAGGTATTAGGGCTATAAACATGGTGCAAAATTACAAACAAGTATAATGCTTTATCACTCATATTCATAAGCATTTCTAGCACTGACTGTGCCAGGCCTGTTTTAGGTACTGGGGATGCAGTAATTCATAAAGACACTGCCTTTAAGGAGATTTGCTTTCTAACACTGGAAGGCAGATAATACACACATTAACACATATTATAAATACATTCGAATTGAAGAGATTTTCAAATCATATAAAAATGAAATAAAATATAATATTCATAGTCATTTAGACAAGTTGTTCAAGAAAAGTCTTTCTGCAGAGGTGATATTGAAACTGAACTCTGAAATGCAGATATTTGGCAATTAGAACAAGTCAATCATTTAAAAAATCTGGGGAAACAGGGTGTGAGGTAGAAACAAAGGCCAATATAAGAACTCTGGAGTTAAAATTTTACACTTCTTAGGTTTGAAAGAATTTTGAGGGCTATGAAAGTTATCCTATCTTGAAATTCACTTGGGTTAATTATCCCTTTAAAGGAAGTCTTTATAATTGCACTTCTGTAATAGAGGAGTTGAATGATGTAGTGAAGTCTTCCTGAGGATATCTCTTACAACCCTTGTCACTCTCAGAAACTAAATAGTAAAATTAAACACAAGAAATAGAAATAGAAAGTTAAAATTTAATTACAATACAAAAAATTGGTGCCCAGAATCTAAACTATAGCTCTAAGAACAGAAAAAAGTAGTAATAGTACATTTTGAGTAGTTGTTCATTAAAATTGGAAACAAGTGATAACAAATCCTCAATTTATTATAATCTACCCAAAGTGACACAACAAGCTGTGAAGAAGATAATGAAGAAAAGGGCACGGTTGTGAATTAATCAGAGATATGCTATACAAATTAGGTAAAAAATTTTAGAGTAGGATAGAGAATTAAAAGTCTCAGGTCCTGGCCTCAATAATGACATATATGTTCTGAATGTCACCATATTTGAATTTGAAGGATGGAGGGTAGCATACATATTAGAATTCTGCTTCTAATACAGAAGTTATTTGCCTAGATGGCTTTTAAATATTGCCTCTATATAAAGTTTTATCTTACTCTTTTAAAGTCATGAAATGATTATTATGATTTTACCACTCTTCATTTTTCTTTTAAGTCCAGGGAATACATATTTATGAACATCTAAAGTTATCCAAAATGTATCAAGGTGAGGAAAAAAATCTAATGTCTAGATGGTTCTTACAGCAAATAAACAGTAAGCTATTTTATTCAAACCAAATAATTTATACTTGAAATGTCTCACCATAATTATTAATTATTATTTTAAATAAGCCTGGGGAGCCAAAGGTTTGGAGAAGAACACCACTATGTAACTTAGAATGATAAGACTGAATGATGGATGATTAATTAATGAAAGCTGTTGATTCCACAAATCACTCAGAAGAAGGAAACGATGCTATAGGAAATCTCTCCTACCTATTCTATTTCTGGCACCAACAGTTATGATGTAACATATTTTAATTGGGTTTCATGCTTTTGTTATATATATTATGATTATATTTTCTCTATTTTTGGGAATCAGAAAATAAGTTTAGTTGTTAACTTGTTGCTTAAATTCCAACTTATTTGAGTTGATCGATGAGTAGCAAATAAAATGAGGACATTTTTGTCTCAGTCTCAAAAGGTACATCTAAAACTCATCTTGTCTACCCTGACTCTAGTCCTCTATAAATTAGTTCTCCAGAAGAGCTATTTGTAGTCATCCCAGTATTCTAGTATCTAAGCTAGACTTTAAGTAGGTATTGAAGCCATAATCAGTAAGAAATGTTTATTTGAAAAAAAAGTGATAATATTGCTTATAGTTCTAAGAATCTGAAGAAGACATTTCAAAAAAATAATAAAATATTTTAAATTTAAGCTTCTTGAGTCATAATTGTATTTTTCGTGATTTTAGTGATTTTACTATAATAAATGATCTTTTTATACAAAATAGCTGAAATTAAACACATTGCATCTCTCTTATTGTAGTAAATATGTTAGAAGTTCTATCTTACTTTAAGTGGCATTTATTTTGTGTATCATGTGTTTGCATGGCAGTTCTATATATATGTGTGTGTGTGTGTGTGAATGGCAGATATAAGTATAACTTTATCAAAATCTCCACATATTTATTAACCTTGTCAACCTTTGAATTCACATTAAATTATGTCCTTAAAACTAGAGACATTATGAAAAAAATAAAATGAGAATTTTATTAATTGTCTATGAAAAGAACTTTTAAAGTTTTAACTTTCAGGGAGATGTTTAATAAAGAGAAATAAAAACAAGGTGATATATTGAAAAAATATAATGTAACTTTCTACATTTGAAATGATATTAGAATGCAATGGAAGACTCATATATTTATACATCACAGGACTGTTAGAAAAAAGAATTGCTTTTCCCTGACTGCATCTACTGTTGTGATTAAGAGCAGATTCCAGAATTTTTGGCTGTGCATAATACCTACTTCTACTCCATAGCAGATCTGTTACTTAGAGAATTTGTTTAAATGTTCTGTGTCTTATATTGTCTTTCACATGACAATAGATGATAGAACCTAGTACACTGAATATTTTATTTAATAATTGGAAATCTTTAACACAGTGTTTGGCATATAAAAAATGTTGTTATTTCCTTTACAAAATTTATAAAATTTAGCTCCACCTTGAAGAAAGGCAGATGAGGAGTTTCAGTGGGTATATATGACATAACAAATTGTAATATTAAAATATATGAATTTTCTATTAAAGAATATCATTGAACTAGAGAGAACTTCTGCCTAGGAATATAGAAAACTTGTTGTTCCTTCAATTTATTTTTTTATTTAAATCAGTGTTGAAAATTACTCTGTTTAGAGAATTTTTTATCCCATTAATGAGAGAGGAATTTCTAGTGTTATGGGATGACTGAATGTGTGACACCCAACATGGGATATCAAACAAGTCAAGGAAATTTGAAGAACAGAAGATAAATTTAAGAGAATCAATTGTATTTCTATAAAATTTCAATGAAAAATCTGAAAATGTAATGAAAAACAGTTCTATTTACAATCGTAGCAAAATAAATAAAATATGTATAGCTAAACTTACAAAACAGTGCAAAACTTATACTCTGAAAATTATTAGGTTGGTACAATGTAATTGAGATTTTTTTTTTTTTAGCAGAAAGAAAGAGAAAGAGAAAAGGGGAGAGAGAACAGGAGTCTTGCTCTATTGCCCAGGCTAAAATGCAATCTAAAAATAGGTATTAAAAACCTCTTTTATGCTGATAATTGTGCTTAACAGCAGAGACAGGAAGGAATAAGGAAAGAAAATAACAAGCAAACAAACAACCACTATTTCATTTAAATCTGTGAAATGCTGTGCAAATCCTAAAGAGTGATTTGCTTCCATTCATTTGGTCACTTTCAAAATAGGCGTAATTTGATACTAAAAAAAAAATGTATGTTCTGTGGACCTGGGGTGAAGAATTCTATAAATATTCACTGAGTTTACTTTTAATAGCCACTACTTTTAATAGCAAAAACCGCAATTACTTTTGCACCAAATTAATACAAGCCATAATTGAAATAATTTTTAAAAAATAAAAACAGAAAATTATCCAATATTTGAAAGAGTATTTCAGTGATGTCAGTATTCCTCCAAATTCATCTACAGATTCAATTGAATTCTTATTAAATGCCAATTGACTCTTCCATAAATATTAAGAGTTGATTCTGAAATTCTTATACATTTGCAAAGAACCCCAAACAGCCAAAACAATCTTGAAAAAGAACAAGTAAGAAGACTCATATTCTTTGTTTCCAAAACATAGTACAAAGCAACAGTAATCAAGACAGTACTGCACTGGCATGTTGATAGACATATAGATGAAAGAAATTGAATTAGAGTTCAGAATTAGCTGTGTGTTTATGCCAACTAACATTTAACAAGGGTGCTAAGACCATTTGCAGAGCAAATAATGCTGAGGTAATGGAAGAGCCATATTTTAATCCTCACCTCGCACTATATACAAAAATGAAATCAAAACTTAAAAACTGAAAACTACTGTTGACCTTTGAATATCATGGGTTTTAAGTGCATGTGTTCACTTATATGTGAACACATATAATATTCAAAAAGATTTTTGTGTATTCTGTGAGTCGTCTTCTCACTCTCTTTATAGTGTCATTTGAAGTAGAAGTGTTTAACTTTGATGAAATCCAATTTATCATACGTTTTTATATTGTTGTTCTTTGTTTTGGTGTGGTATCTAAGACTCCAATACCAAGTCCAAGGTGGTAAACATGTTTTCTTTTTTGGTCAAGACAAAGTGTTGTATCACTCAGGCTGGTTGTGCAATGGCACAACCCCTCCTCTGTCTACTCAATTTTAAGATGACCAGGATAAAGATCTTTATGATAATCTACTTCCACTTAATGGGTAGTAAAAATGTTTTATCTTTCTTATGTTTTTCTTAGTAACATTTTTCTTATCTTGCTTACTTCATTGTAAGAATACAGTGTGTAATAAATCTGACATACAAAATATGGGTTAATTGACTATGGGTTAGGCTTCTGGTCAACAGTAAGCTATTGCTGGTTAAGTTTTGGGAAAGTCAAAAATTATACCTAAATTTTCAACTGCATTGGGGGTTGATGACTAACCCTTGTGTTGCTTAAGAGTCAAATGTATATAATTTTTAGAATAAAATATTAGATACATATGTTTGTGACCAGGTGCGGTAGCTCACACCTGTAATCCCAGCACTTTGGGAGGCCAAGGTGGGTGGATCATGAGGTCAGGAGTTTGAGACCAGCCTGGCTAACATAGTGAAACCCCGTCTCTACTAAAAATACAAAAAAAAAAAAAAAAAAAAAAAAATAGCCAGGTGGTGTCACGTGCCTGTAATCCCAGCTACTTGGGAGGCTGAGGCAGGAGAGCCATTGAACTCCAACCTGAGTGATACAACACTTTGTCTTGACCAAAAAAAAAAAACATATTTACCACCTTGGACTTGGTATTGGAGTCTTAGATATGACACCAAAACAAAGAACAATATAAAAACGTATGATAAATTGGATTTCATCAAAGTTAAACACTTCTACTTCAAATGACACTATAAAGAGAGTGAGAAGACGACTCACAGAATACACAAAAATCTTTTTGAATCATATCCAGTAATGAGCTAATATCATGCATATATAAAAATATTTACAATTCAAGTATAAAAAAATCCAATTAAAATACATGAAAAAGTTGAGTAGACATTTCCTCCAGGAAGGTATATGAATAGCTGGAAAGCACACGAACAAGCACTCAGCATCATTTGTCATTAGGGAGTGACAAAACACTTTGCACTCACTAGAATATCTATAATCAAAAAACAGACAACATTGTTGATAAAATGTCAACACATGGAAATATTTAGAATTTGGTGAACATTTAAAATAATTCAGCCACTTTGGAAAACAGTCTGGAAGTTCTTCAAATAAATAAACATTGTAACTAATTACCCTGCAATTCTGCTATTCTCCAAAATAAAAATTTAAGAGAAATCAAAACTTGTGCATAAGTGCTTAAATTCATAATAGTCACAATATCCATGAGGTGAAAAACACTTAGATGTCCATTAACTAATGATATATGGCATACCTATAAATAGAATAGTATCATATCATAAAAACGAATGAAATACTGATACATGCTATACCGTGAATGAGCATCAAAAATGTTACACTAAGAGAAAAAAGCCAGTAATAATATATATTAAATGTGTCTGTTTGTATTAAATGTCCAGTATTGCCAAACGCATAGAGTAATTGTTGCTAAGAGCTGGAGTGGGGAATAGGAGACAGGGATTGATAGCTAAAGAATACATGACTTCTTTTTGAGTAGATAAAAATTTTCTTAAATTCGTTATAGTAATAATTGTACATATCTGTTATCTTAAATGAAACATGGTAGTCTTTTATGAGGCTTTGTATTTCTGAGGTATCAGTTGTAACATCTGTTTCTATTACAATTTTATTATTTCAGTATTTTCATTTTCTTAGTCTAGCTAAATTTTAACAATACAGTTTACCTTTTGAAAAAAATCTGATTTTCATTGATCTTTTGTACTGTTTTACTAGAATCAATTTTATTTCTTTTCTGTCTTATTATTGCTGACATTTATCTTAGATTGTTCTCTTTTTAGTTTTTTGAGGTGTAACATTACGTTTTTTTGAAATTTATTTTTCCTTGATGTTGGGTTTAATTACTATAAATTTTTCTCTTAAAATTGCTTTCGATAGATCTTGTAAGTTTTATAGGTTGGTTTCCAATTTCACTTGTCTCAACATATTTTAATTTTCCTCTTATTTATCTTTTAACTCTTTTGTTGTCTAGGAATGTGTTAGTTAATTTCCACATATTTGTTAGTCATCAAATTTTCTTTTTGTTATTGCTTCCAAATTTTATACCATTGGTATCAGAAAAGTTACCTATTATTTCAACCTTCTTTAATTTGTGAAGATTTGTTTAGTGACCTAATATATGATCTACCCTGAAGAAGGTTCTGTGTGTTCTTGAAAAGAATATTATATCTTGCTGCTGTTAGATGTGATGTTCTACACATCTGCTAAGTCCATGTGGTCTATAATGTTGTTCAATCCATTGGTCCTTTATTGATTTTCTGTCTGGATGAACTATTTAGTGTGGAAGGTAGGACATTGAAGTTCCCTAATATTATGGTGTTGTTCCCTATTTTTCTTTTAATCAATTGATATAATATACTACCACAGAATGAAGAATCAAAAGCATATTATCATCTCAATATCTGCAGGGAGAGCATTTGATAAACTTTAACATTGTTTTGTTACAAGCAGTTTGACAGGCATGAGTGGGGAAAGAGAGGGCTCTCCCCTTCCTGCAGCAAGAATGTCAAGTGAGGCAGTTATCACATTGCCTCTCTAAAAATGATAATTTGGCAGCCTGCACCAGGGAGAAAAATTCTAATGGTTTACAGCCATTAACATTAAAGTGTTAATTGTATGCAGGTGCCAGAGAGAAGCAAAAAGGCTTCCAATGAAATATCAGGGAAAGAGAGCCTGACATGCACATTAAAAGACAAGGTGGTGGAGTATGACCTTCTGGGGGCACAGCACAGGAAAAGGGCAGAAAGACTCAAATAGGCACACATACAACTTTCTAAACACACTGTGCTGCTCGCTTCCCAAAGGTAAGGAGGGCACTGTGCATACAGGAAGCCCCCTGAAGCCCCCACAAAGGAAAGAATCATGGAAAAAGGGCACAGAATTCCCTGGAGGTAAGCTGGCTTGTAAAGTCCTAGGATCAAAGTTAAACACCACACTGGTCTTTCAGGTCACCCCCTTGGATCTCTTCCAAGGGTACTTTTCTTTCTCTCCTGTTCTACAGGCTTTTTAAGTAAACTTCCACTCCTGTTCTGTAACTTGTCCCAGTCTCCTTTTCTGCCTTATGCCTCCCAGTATAATTCTTTCCTTTGAGAAGCCCAAAAATTTAGTTTGCTGCAGACCCGCATGGAATTGCCACCAGTAACTTAGATAATTTTCCTTAGATAATTTAAAGAACACTTTCCTGATAAAAACTCTTTAAAATTGTATTAGTCCATCCATTCTTATGCTGCTAATAAGGACATACCTAGGACTGAGTAATCTATATAGGAAAGATGCTTAATTGACTCACAGTTCAGCATGGCTGGGGAGGCATCCAAATCAATCATGGTGGAAGGGAAAGCAAGCACATCCTTCTTCACATGGCTGCAGCAAAAGTGCAGAGTGAAGTGGTAGGAAAGCCCCTTACAAAACCTTCAATCTAGTGAGAATTTACTCAGTGTCTGGAGGAGAGCCTGGGGGAAAACACCCCCTTAATTCACTTACCTCTCACTGGTCCCACCCACCACACATGAGGATTATGACAACTCCTATTCAAGATGAAATTTGGGTGGAGACACAGCCAAACCATAAACTATATCATTAGGTATAGATGATAATCTTCTATATCATTAGACATAAATGATTGGTACCTTATAATAAAGACCATCTATAACAAATACACAGTTAAATGCTGAAAATATGAAAGCTTTTCCTCTAAGATTGAAAAGAAGACAAGGATGCCCACTCTTATCACTTCAATTTAAGGTAGTAGTGGATGTCCTAGCCAGAGCACTTAAGCAATACAAAGAAATAAAGGGCATCCAAATCAGAAAGGAAGAAGTAAAATTGTCTTTGTTGGCAGATTACATCATTTTATTATAGAAAACCCTAAAGGCTTCTTCCAAAAAAAGTGTTAGAACTAATAAGCAAATTCAGTTAAGTAGCAGGCTACAAAATCAACATCAAAACTCAGTAGTGTTTTTACATATTAACGGTAAACTATTCCCCCAAATTAAGAAAATAATCCCATTATAATAGCATAAAAATATTTAGGAATGGAGGGAGGTTGGTTAAAGGGTAAAAAATATTTCTTGTAGAGCATGACAGCTTAGGATGTATCAGTTCTGAAAATACATTATGTAGCCTAGTGACTATAGTTAATAACATTGTATTGTATAGTTAAAATTGCTTATAGATTAAAATTTATTTACCACAAAAATCCTAAGTATATGAAGTGATAGATTAGTTTATTCATTTAATTATTTAACAATGTATGCACATAGCAAAACATCATGTTGTATATAATAAATATATATATATAAATTTTATTTGTCAATTATACCTTCAAAAAGCTTACTTTAAAAAAGTATAAAAAGGCTTTTTAAAAATTACATATTTCTACTGTGCATTAATACTCTTAAAGCAGCCTAAAATGTCTATAATTAGAATCCTCAAACCAAGATGGGGCACAGAAATGCTTATTTGAAAAATTATGCCCTGAATTTTTTCCTAATTTTTCCTGATTCATATAAATATTAAATTCTGAGATCCAAAAACACAATAAATATAATGCGTAAGAAATATAAGAGAAATAAAGTACAGTGTAATCAAATTGTTCACAGTCGGTGATAACATAAAAAGTCTTAAAAGTAATCAGAGGAATAGTGGAGCTACATTCAGAAAAGAGAAACTTTTTATGAGAGCAGATTTCTCATCATAAACAATACAAATAAGAAGACAATAAAGCATCATCTTTAAATTTTAGAAAGAAAATTAAAAAAAAAACCTGTCCACTGAAAATTATATACCCAAGAAAATATCTTGCAAGGTGATGATATAATTTTAAAAAACCTTTTCAAACATACAAGAGAAAAGATGAAAGTTGTCATCACCAGTGGAAATAGAAAAAAATTTTAAAGTCCTTCAAGCAGAAGGAAAATTATCTGACACAAATGTAGTTGGAATAAAAGCACTATAAATAATAAGTTTATGTAGTTATATTTTTTATTCAAATCTCTTTAAAAGATTATCATTGAAATAAAGAAAAAGTGATTATTTTAGTATATATAAATGTATAAAATTAATAGTACACAGATCAGTAGGGGATAACTGGAGTTATGTAATTATGAGATATTTATGTATATATACATATACATTGGTATACTATTAAAAGTAGACTAAAAACATAAAGATATGTAAATACACTGTCAAGCAACAACTAAAATAATAAAACAATGGTCATAGCAGAAAAGCCAAAGGAACTTAAAGTTGACAAATATAAATTAGAGAAGGCAGAAAAAAAAAACAGAAACAGAAAACAATATTTTTATAAACCAACAAAATCATTAATCAAAAGGAAAACAGATAACCCTTTTTGGATGCCTTGACAGATTGCTCATGGCATGTAACTTGATTGCAGCTAATCACTTGTTTCTGTCCAGGATGTTTAAACCTGAAAAAGTCATAGATACATATGTTTAGGGATCAAAAGTGACAGATGAATCTGCATCTAGTTATGTAGACAAGCTTTCACTGAATTTGTCTCTAGGTGGTGAAAAAAGTGTTGACTTGAAATTGTATCAAGCATCTAGTTATGTAGACAAATTCTCACTGAATTTGTCTCTAGATAGTGAAAACTGTTGACTTGCAATTGTCTCAGATTTAGTAGTCCTAACCGAATAGTTTCAATGTGTCTTACATCTTCCTTTCCCACCAGAACACTACTACTTAGTTTTTTAGATCTCTTCACTTGATTTTGTGAGCTACTTAATATGCTTCTTACAATAGTGACATATTCATTAGTAACATAAAATCAAGTGACACACAACTTTGAATGTCTACATAAACCAAGTCATTGGTTTTCTTAGTTGCAAAGAGCAGAAACAAATTCTAATTTTACTTAAGCAGTAAAATTTGATAGAGGTATTTGCCTTCTGGTAGTAGAAACAAGTAACATAAACAAAAGCAAACTAATGACTAAATTAATAATAATATGATTATTTAAGTTAATAATAACCATGAAGAAATATATGAGTAATCGAAAAGAAAATGACTAGGAATGTTTCAGATGATAACTTATTTAGCAAGGATGTAAGTACTAAGTGTTAAATGGAGGATGTAACTATTGAAGAGAACTTTGAAGAAATGAAAGATACGGACATTTTCTCTTGGCTAGACAATAATCTGTCAAAGACTTCATGTATTTAAAAAGTAGTAGATATATGATTGTCAGTAAGCATTTCTGGGAATATAAAATAAAGTCATATTTTCTTTTGTTTCTGTGTCTGGTAAGTTTATAAAATAAATATTTTTAGTTCCAAATTGTGTACTAGATCATTTGTAGTGTTATACCAGGCATATATTAAAATGTCCAAACCCCTCTAGCTGCTCCAGCATTAGAAATTAACATTTTGTTATCTTAATTTTTGTCATTTTCATGAGTGAAAATTTTTATTTTCACATATTTAAAGCTATTTGCATATTTTATTGTAGAATCTCCTTTTTCTTATCTTTGACCCAGTGCCCTTTTAAATGTAAATTCTATTTTACTGATGAGTTTGTTTTATATGTACACATTAACTCCTTTTGAAACTCCCCTTATATAGCCCAGTATATTTCAGTTTTGCCCCAGGGCTTTTCAGTGGTCTGAGGTTTGGGTCTGCCTTAACACAACCCTAATTCTATTTTAAGTTACCCTGTGTTGTTTCTTGCTTTTCTGCCTTATTCCAAATTTTAACTCTAAGGTTCCTTCCTGTGATTCTATTCCAAGAGATTCCTGTTTTAGAGACATTAATCAAGTCAGCTATGGTCACTGGACAGAATCAGGTGATGTTATGTGTGAGGAGTGGTCTATGTAGAGCCCTTTCTGCTGGTTGCAGCATTGCTCTAGCATTAAACTATGAAGATTTGCTCAACATTGTATCATCACAACTACTTTTCAGCATGCACTTGGAGAATTAGCTGTATTTATTATATTGCTAAGCTTATATATAAACTCTTCTCTGAGTCCCAGTCACAAAGTTGAATTTATAGAAAACATTCCTGGGACTAGAAGTGTAAATTTGAGCCTTCATGGTTTCCTTGGAGTTTGGTGAGTCACATTGTTTTTCAATATTTATTCCTTAGTTATCCTATAGACAGAATTATTTTTCTTTACTGGACTATCATTCAATAGCATTCAGTAACATATCTGATGTATTGTTAGCACACATGCTTGTAAAATAGTGTTGTACAGTATCTAAACACTGATATATTTTATAGAGCCAAAGCTGCCATGTAAAAATAATCTAATATTATTTACCAGCCATCTATTGTGTTATATTTTAATTTGATAGACTATTGGCCTAATTTTAATAAGATCTTATGATTGATACAAATTTATTCTTAGAAAATTGTGTTTATTCATACATACATTTTTTACAAAAAGAAATAACAAGAAAAAAATAAGGAAAAGTAAGCCATTATCATCTGGCAATATTTTAGCACCTATTTTTTAAATGTATAACATAAAAAATGCTGTTGAAATCAACATACGTTCAGCCTTACAAAAAAGGAGATATGAGTAATCACAAAATTATTGATTGCCATATTTTTCTTCTTCATATTTTTTTCTTCTTCATCTGTTGTTTCCAAAGCATGATGAGTCAAAAGATAGTAGTATCCATGTAGACAAATAGTTTGTTTATGGTTCAGTTTTTCTCTGGATATATCTTTCTCAGATCTTAAATTTTGTCTTCATAAATGTTTTCCCTCAGCTTTTAGTTTTTCCTGTATAGCTTCCTCCTTCATATATTTGGTTCAAGTAAAATCAGTACAAATCTCTATTATTTTCTTTCGTAATATCAAATTAATTTAGTTCTTAGCACTCCTTTTATGCTGTCATCTTTATTTATTTGCCTATTTATTTTCTCCTTATTGGAAATAGCTCAGTAAAATCACAAACTATGTTACTTACATTTGCAGTAATATATAGTAACTGAGCATATACCAAAGTTTTTTTCTCAAATACATGTATTACAAGCATTTTCTGTCACCCTGCAACTTGTGATTTTACTCTTATAATAGTGTTTAATGAACATAAATTCTTAGTTTTGATGAAGTCCAGTTAATCTTTTTCTTTATAGCTAGAATTTTTTTGATGCACTTTTAATACATTGTCCTTACCTCAAATTTTTTTTTTTTTTTTTTTTTTTTGAGACAGAGTTTCGCTGTTGTTACCCAGACTGGAATGCAATGGCACAATCTCGGCTCACCGCAACCTCCGTCTCCTGGGTTCAAGCAATTCTCCTGCCTCAGCCTCCCAAGTAGCTGGGACTACAGACACGCACCACCATGCCCAGCTAATTTTTGTATTTTTAGTGGAGACGGGGTTTCACCTTGTTGACCTGGAGGGTCTCGATCTCTTGGCCTCGTGATCCACCCGCCTTGGCCTCCCAAAGTGCTGGGATTATAGGCGTGAGCCACTGCACCTGGCCTTACCTCAAATTATGATAGCATCATTTCACATTTTTCTCTAGAAAATTAATAGCCTTTCAGTACATGTTTAAGCCTATAATCCATCTTAGTTTAAGTTCTGTTTATGGTATGTCATAGAGGCCAAAATTTGTATTCATTATCTGTTTTCATAAAAATTCTAGCCAATAAGGCATCTTAAAATTCAGTGCTTAAAACCATTTAGCATTTATTTAGTTCATGAACCTAGGGGTCAAATGGATAGTCTATCTGGTTTTTAGTGATCTCATTCGTATATGTGTAGTTGGCTGGATATCTGTTTATCTAAGAGAGCTGTTTTCTGGGGCAACTGAAATGATTTAAATCTACTTAATGCATTTTCTTTTGTTAGCATATAGCCTAAGAATAATTTCATGGCAATACGTCAAATGCAAGAGTGGTTGCCGGCCTACACACGTACATGATTTTTAAGGCGACTTGCATCACTTTTGTTAACTTGCCATTGGACAAATAAAGACATATAGCTAATTCACAGTAGGAAAGCACTATAAAAATACAAATAAAAGTTATGGATAGCAAAAGGGAGATATAGTAATTACCAATTTGTGTAAGTGCCTCCTGAGTTGGCTTCAAAATAAGTATTTAATATATAAAACATCTAAAAACTGAGAAAGTAACAAATTCATAATAGTATTTAGAGATTTTAATATTTCCATTAAATAATTGATAGATGACATAGATAAAAATAACTGAGTTTACAGAAGATTTAAACAAAACTAAAAATATCACCTCTCAAATATCTAGTAATGATTGTTTTTAAAATGCTCTATATGTTGAGACTAATTTTTAAGATAAAATAGAGATTTGAAAAATGTTATTAAATGCTTTTAAGTATATTTTTATGCATATCACTTTTTCAATATTTAAATATTTTATATGAAAAATGATTGTTTCTTGCTTAGTTAATACATTCCATTTCAGACTATTATTTTTATGTGTAAATGTTGAAACTTTTTTCCAGTTCATGCTGAAGTATAATGATTTTCAAAAAGGGAACATTCTGTTGAAAACATTTAAACAAATGCCCATCGATGATAGACTGGTCTGGGAAAATGTGGCACATATACACCACGGAATATTATGCAGCAATCAAAAATGATGAGTTTGTGTCCTTTGTAGGGACATGGATGAATCTGGAGAACATCATTCTCAGCAAACTGACACAAGAACATAAAATGAAATACCTCATATTCTCACTTATAGGCGGGTGAGGAAAAATGAGAACACATGGACACAGGGAAGGGAGTACTACACACTGGGGTCTATTGGGGGGAATAGGGGAGGGACAGTGTCAGGAGGAGCTGGGGAGGGATAGCCTGGGGAGAAATGCCAAATGTGGGTGAAGGGGAGGAAGGCAGCAAAAGACACTGCCATGTGTGTACCTATGCAACTATCTTGCATGTTCTGCACATGTACCCCAAAACCTAAAATGAAATAAAAAAAGAAAAGAAAACATTTAAACTGTGTTTTAGTAAGCTAACAAACTAGTTTGGTTTCATTATTTTTAGATGATGTTTACCGATTTTTATTTGAAATAATTTCAATACACCGACTCCTGGAAGGAGTACATCATTCTTTTCAAAGGTAGAGAAAATTAAAGGGCAGAATTATAATCTTGGAACAAGAGTTTTTACATATTATTGTATGATATTTCATAATTGAATTACAATTGTCATTAAAATAGATAATGATCTCGAAGCTGCACTTTGAGGAAAGCCATTACCAGAAACTTTCCAATTTAATATACTGCTATCAATTTTGATTTCCCTGAAAAGAATTAACACAATGAAAAATGTGTGGATCTGGAATCAATTTATTTCATCAAAACATAATTTAAATAAAATAATTTTACAGTATTGTTAGAACTATTGATAAAAGATTGAAAACAGAATTTGAAAATAACTTCCTTTAAATAAAAGTGGAAAATGAATATATTGATTTAGCTGAAATTGCTTAAAATCTCTGTCATTTTCCATCCAGCAATTAATTCGTTGAGACTTGTTTCTCCATGACCAATGTATGTAAACACAACAAAACAGAAATGCCTTAGATATGGCCAGTAGTAGTGACTGATGATTGTAATCCCAGAACTTTGGGTGGCCAAGGAGGGCAGATCTCTTGAGGTGAGGAGTTAGAGACCAGCCTAGCCAACGTGGCGAAACCCATCCCTACTAAAATTTAAAATATTAGCTGGGTATTGTGGCGCATGCCTGTAATTCAAGCTACTCAGGAGGCTGGGGCACAAGTCTCTGGACCCCGAGATGCCAAGTTTACAGCAAGCCAAATTTGCACCTGTGCATTCCAGCCTGGGTGACAGACTGAGTTTCTATCTCAAAACAACAACGAAAAACTTTAGGATTAAATAGTGGTATTGGCAGCAACCTGGATGGAATTGGAGACCATTATTTTAAGTGAAGTAACCCAGGAATGGAAAACAAAACATTGTATTCTCTCACTCATAAGTGGGAGCTAAGCTCTGACAATTCAAAAACATAAGAATTATACAACTGACTTTCAGAACTTGAGGGAAAGGGTGGGACCAGAGTGAGGGATCAAAGGCTACAGATTAGGTACAGTGTACACTGCCAAGGTGTTGGGTGCACCAAAATCTCAGACATCATCACTAAGGAACTTACTGGCCAGGCGCGGTGGCTCACGCCTGTAATCCCAGCACTTTGGGAGACCAAAGCGGGCAGATCACAAGGTCAGGAGTTTGAGACCAGCCTGGCCAGCATGGTGAAACCCTGCTTCTACTAAAAGTACAAAAACTTAGCAGGGCATAGTGACGAGTGCTTGTAGTCTCAGCTACTTGGAGGCTGAAGCAAGAGAATTGCTTGAACCCAGAAGGCAGAGGTTGCAGTGAGATGAGATCGCGCAACTACATTCCAGTCTGTGCAACAGAGCAAGACTCCATCTCAAAAAAAAAAACACAAAAAATACTTATTTATGTAACCAAACAGCACCTGTTCCCCCAAAATGTATTGAATTTTTTTTTTAAAAGTCTACATTCCACAAATATTGCTTAAAATTTTATAAAATGATCACTCTCCTCAGTAAATGACTCCAGGAATTTTTATAATCCCTTACATCACTTTTTAATTTGTGTAAAATAATTTTGATAAAAACATCATTTAAATGATGTTACTGCATGTCATTTTTAGTAATTCAAACAAAATTCTCTTTCTCTTTTAATAAAAATTGAAAAACATTCATATTATATCCAGTAAACAAAATATAAAACAAATTTTTTCCAAATGATATAATTGGCTTCATTGATCTTAAATTCTGTTCATTGATTTTAAACTCTAATAACTGGAGTATATGGACACTGTTAAAATGCTACAGTTTGCAATTTGATTTTGTAAAAAAAAATGCTTTCAACACATTTTTTCTTGTAAATCAAAAGCTATGCTCTGAGGCACATTTATAACTTTGGATCAGCCTGTACAGCTGAGCAAACATTTTATCTAATAAATTTAATTAAGAATTCAAATCTGCATTAGAGATGAACTAAATGGAAAATGTAACCCTTAAAAAATAGGATTAGAGAACTCCTTTTTTTCCTGCATATCTTCTTCATAACGCTTTCTCCACAGAGAGTTCCCTGGGCACAATGCCTTCTGGCTTATGGGTCAATCCAAATGTGCCCTATGCTTATCCTTCAGTTGAAACTCTTAGTACAATGAGAGGTTCTTAAAAAAGAATACTAATTCAGAATTCAGAAGCCTATACAGGCATCTTCCTTATGGGACAGATGGGAGGTAGAAGGTCTAAAATTTAACCTCCTTTGACTTCAATGCATATCCTTAAATGTTAGATTGGAATTCAACCTGCCAATCACACTGCATTTATTGATCTAGTAAATAAAGGCACAAATTTAGAAGTATTTTTCTTTTGCTTTATTGTTGTTGTATTGTTATATGTAGGTTTTAATAAATGTGTTGTTTTAGAATTTTTAATATAGCACATAATTATTGCAAATATAATACAAAGTTTCCATATACCACATACACAGGGTCCTTTATTATTAACACTTTACATTAATACTCTTCACAATGAATGGATCCATGTTAGTGTGCCATTATTAACTAAAGTCCATCCTTTATCAGAGTTCCTTAAATTTTTTTTAAATAATTTTTGTTTTGGTTCTAGAATCCCATCCAGATTACATATTGCATTCAGTGGTCCTGTCTCCTTGAGTTCCTTCTAGATGTGACAGTTTCTCAGACTATCCTTTTTTGATGACCTTGATGGTTTATTTTTTTTTAATGGTAGGTATTTTGTAGACAGACCAACCTATTGATATTTGTTTGATATTTTTAATATGATCGCATTGGGCTAGTTACATTTTTGAAAATAGACCATAGATATAAATTGATATTCCAGTAACATCATATCAATGGTGATTACTAACACTATTTATCACTTACAACATGATCATCTACCCTGAGTTAATGTTTTTCACATCTCTACCATAAAGTAACTCTTTCTTTTTCTCCCTTTCTTTTAAACTTTAGTTTTACAGATACTACTCATTTCCACAATTTGTAGGTCAGCACCTTACTCCCTTACTCTCTTCCTGGAGTTTCTTTCATATAAATGTAATAAACTGCCTATTTTGCCATATTCTACATTCCATTTTTGCATCACAAACTGCCTATATATATATATATATATATACATATATATATGTATATATATAAACATATATATACATATATATATATGTATATATATAAACATATATATACATATATATATATAATTTTTTAATGTACTTTAGGTTCTGGGGTACATGTGCAGATCATGCAGGATTGTTGCATAGGTACACACATGGCAATGTGGTTTGCTGCCTCCATTTCCCCGTCAACTACATCTGGCATTTCTTCCCATGTTATCCCTCCCTGACCTCCCCACCCCGACAATGTTCCTCCTTTACCCCACCCCCCAACAGACCCCAGTGTGTGATGCTCCCCTTCCTCTGTCCATGTGTTCTCATTGTTCAACACCTGCCTATGAGTGAGAACATGCAGTGTTTGATTATCTGTTCTTGTGTCAGTTTACTGAGAATGATGGTTTCCAGATTCATCCATGTCCCTACAAAGGACAGGAACTCATCATTTTTAATGGCTACATAGTATTCCATGGTGTATATGTGCCACGTTTTCCTTGTCCAGTCTATCATTGATGGGCATTTGGGTTGGTTCCAGGTCTTTGCTATTGTAAACAGTGCCGTTATGAACATATGTGTGCATGTCTTTATAATAGAATGATTTATAATCATTTGGGTATATACCCAGTAATGGGATTGCTGGGTCAAATGGATTTTCTATTTCTATGTCCTTGAGGAAGCACCACACTGTCTTCCACATGGTTGAAGTAGTTTACACTCCCACCAGCAGTGTAAAAGTATTCCTATTTCTCTACATTCTCTCCAGCATCTGCTGTCTCCAGATTTTTTAGTGATTACCATTCTAACTGGCATGAGGTGCTGGTATCTCAACATGGTTTTGATTTTCATCTTTCTAATAATCAGTGATGATGAGCATTTTTACATGCTTGTTGGCCTCATATATGTCTTCTTTTGAAAAGTATCTGTTCATATCCTTTGCCCACTTTCAGATGGGTTTGTTTGCTTTTTTTCTTGTAAATCTGTTTTAGCTCTTTGTAGATTCTGGATATTAGCACTTTGTCAGATGGGTAGATCGCAAAAATTTTGTTGGTTGCTGATTCACTCTAATGATTGTTTCTTTTGCTGTGCAGAAGCTCTGGAGTTTAATTAGGTGCCATTTATCTATTTTGGCTTTTGTTGCCAATGCTTTTGGTGTTTTAGTCATGAAGTCCTTGCCTATGCCTATGTCCTGAATGGTTTTGCCTAGGTTTTCTTCTAGGGTTTTTATGGTGTTAAGTCTTATGTTTAAGTCTTTAATCCATCTCGAGTTAATTTTAGTGTAAGGTGTCAGGAAGGGGTCCAGTTTCTGCTTTCTGCACACTGCCAGCCAGTTTTCCCAAGACCATTTATTAAACAGGGAATCCTTTCCCCATTGCTTGTTTTTGTCAGGTTTGTCAAGGATCAGATGGTTGCAGATGTGTGGCATTGCCTCCAGGGCCTCTGTTCTGTTCCATTGGTCTGTAGCTCTGTTTTCATACCAGTACCCTTCTGTTTTGATTACTGTAGCCTTGTAGTTTCAGGTAGCGTGATGCTTCCAGCTTTGCTCTTTTTGCTTAAGATTGTCTTGACTATGCGGGCTCTCTTTGGGTTCCATGTGAAGTTTACGTTGTTTTTTCCAGTTCTGTGAAGAAGGTCATTGGTAGCTGGTTGGGGATAGTATTGAATCTATTTTTTTTTTAAATTGTTTTACATTACATTTGGTATCTGTACTGAACATGCTATGCATTTTGACAAACACTTAATGTTTTCTATTCATTATTCCAATACAAAATAGCTTTACTGCTCTGAAAAATCTCCTGTGCTTTAGGTATTCAAACTTTCCACACACCCCTGAACTCTTTACTGATCTTTTTACTGTCTCCCTAGTTTTGTCTTTTCCAGAATGTCATATAATTGGCATCATAGAGAGAGAAATTTTTCAGACTGGCTCCTTTTACTTTGCATTATGTGTTGAGATTCTTTCATGCCTTTCTACAGCTTGAGAACTCATTTCTTTTTATCACTGAGTAACAATCCATGGATATAATATAGTTTGTGTGCATTCACCTGTTGAGAGATATTGTGCCTGTTTCCAGTTTTTGACTTTATGAATAAAACTCCTATAAATATTTATATCCAGGATTTGGTGTAGATATGTTTTGAAACAACTAAGAAGTGTAATTGGTGAATGGCAAATTAAGACCATATCATTTGTTTAAGATTATGAAACTGGCAAACTGTCTTATAAAACATCTGCCACATTTTGCATTTCCATCAGTAATAAATGAGAGTTCCTTCTTCCTACACCCTGGCCAGCAGTTTACACTGTCCTTTTAACATTTGTGTAGTGGTATGTCATTTCTGTTTTAATTCTAAACTTTCTAATGGCAAATGATGTAGTGCATCTCTCCCTATGCTTATCTGCCATCAGTATAACGTCTTTTTTGAGATGCTGATTTAAACCTTTTAAGTTTTAAGGGTTCATTAAATATTTTGGATGTAAGTCTTTTGCCATATATCTGATTTGAAAATATTTTCTGCCACTCCGTTTGCTGTTCCATTTTCCCTGAAGTATCTTTCATAGAGCAGAAATCTTTAATTTTAGTATAGTCCAGCTTTCTTTTTTATTATGGATTGTGCTATTCTTATACTTAAAATGTCATCACTAAATCCAAGGTCACATAATTTTTATTGAATGTTTTCTTTAAGACATTTTATTTTAGTTTTGAATTTAACATTTATGTATATGAACCATTCAGATTTAGTTACTGTGTATGGTTTAAAGTCTGCTTCTATGTTCTTTTTTGGTATTTTATTTCATTTTGTGTTTTTGTATATGGGTATACAAATAGTCTAGCACCATTTGTGAAAGATAAAACACTTCATGTGTCTAATCTTTTACTCATATCGTGCTGCTTTGATTAATATTGACTTATAGTAAGGGTGGTTTTCTTGAAAGGTAGTTTGTGTCTTCCAGATTTCTTTTTCTTCAGTATTGCATTGGATATTTTTTGTCTGTTCCTTTCCATTAACATTTTAGAGTCAGTTTCTTAATTCATAGAAAATAACTTCCTGCATTTGTATTAAAATGTCACTAAATCTGTATATCAAAATTGATGTCTTAAAATATTTAATTTTCTAATTGAAGAACATAGACTATTTCTTCATTTATTTGGATATTATTTGATATTATTATCATTTTTATATTTTTCACATTCCCACATAGAGATCATATACAAAATTTCAGAACTGTTTATATCTAAGTATGTATTAGGAGAGGTACCATTATAAATGGTGTTGTCTAAAATTTCAAATTTCTTTCACACATTGCTATTAAATAGAAAAGCAATTGACTTGAATTTAACTTTATATCATGTGATCTTGCTACATCCACTTATTAGTTCCAGGTGATTATTATTGTTACTCATAAAATTTGGGGAATTCTTAACATAGATAATCATTTTGAACAGTTTCAAGAACCATACATGATAACAATAGATACATAAATAGTATTTGATAAAATTCAATATTTCATCATAAAAAACTCTCACCAAACTAGGCATTGAAGAAACATTCCTCAAAATAGTAAAGGACATCTATGAAAAATTCATAGTCAGTGTCATAGTGAATGGGGAAAAATTGACAGAAATTTTTCTAAGAACTGGAACAAGACAAATATGCCCACATTCACCACTCCTGTTCAACATAGTACTTGGAAGTCCTAGACAGAGCAATCAGGCAAGAGAAAGAAATAAAAGCCACCCAAATTGGAAAAGAGGAAGTCAAATTTTCTCTGTTCATTGATGATATAATCTTATATCTAGAAAAACCTAGACTCCTCCAAAAGATTCCAAGACTTGATAAATGACTTCAGTAAAGTTTTTAGATACAATTCAACAACAAAAATTAGTAGAATATCTATATAACCATAATGTTAGAATTGAGAAGCAAATTCAGAACTCAATACCACTTACAATAGCTGTAAATATAACCAGGAATACAGTCCACCAAGGAGGTGAAATATCTCTACAAGAACTACAGAATAAAAAAAAAAATATTTTGAAAATCCCAGGAAATGTAGAACTACATCAGAAAAAAGCTGAAAAAAAAAATCCCTATAATCAAAAGCTACCTCAAATCCTAGGTAACTTTTCCTCCCTCTAATCAGCATGTTACAGAAAATAAACAATGTTTTCCTTTAAAACAAAAAACTACAGAATATTGATGATGGAAATTGAAGATGACACAAACAAATGGGAAAACATCTTATGCTCACAGATTTAAAGGAACAATATTGTGAAAATGCTCATACTGTCCAAAGCAATCTATAGATTCAATGAAATTCTCATCAGATTACAAACATTTTTCTAAAATTAGAAAAAATAATTCTAAAATTTATATGGAACCAAATAGAGGCTTGAAGAGACAAAGCAATCCTAAGGAAAAAGACCAAATTTAGAGGCATCACATCACTAACTCTGTATTATTAGGCCATAGTAACCCAAACAGCATGATACTGTTGTAAAAATAGACACAGGGATCAATGGAATGAAATGAAATAAAGGAACCCAGAAATAAAGGAACATATCTAAAACCAAACAATCTCAGAAAAAGTTGACAAAAATATACAATGGGAAAAAGTCATCTTATTCAATAAATGGTGGTAGGAAAATTGGATAGTCATGTAGAAGAATAAAACTGGACCTCTATCTCTCACCATATACAAAAATTGACTTGAGATGGATTAAGTACTTAAATAAGTGTAAGCTCTGAAACTATGAAAATACTAGACAAAACCTAGAAAAAACTCTTCTGGACATTGGCCTGAGAAAATAATTTATGATGAACAATTCAAAAGTAAATTCAAAAAATCCTGAAAAATTGATAAATAAGACTTAAAGTAAAAAGCTTCTGCACAACAATAATAGTAATACTAATAATAATAATCAACAGAGTCAACAAAAAAACTTACAGAACAGGCGAAATTATTTGCAAAATATGCATCTGACAATGGGCTAATATCCAAAATCTACAAAGAACATAAACAGCTCATCAACGGGAACACAACAACAACTAATAACCCATTAAATAATGGGTAAAGAACATGAACAGACATTAATCAAATGAAATACAAGAGACAAAAAAATATATGAGACAATTCTAATCATCAGAGAAATCAAATTAAAACCACAATGAGATACCATTCAGAATGTCATACCAGCCAAAATAACTATTTTGAAAAGTGAAAAAATAACAGATAGATATTATTGAGAATACAGAGAAAAATAATGCTTATCCACTGTGGGTGGGAATGTAAATTAGTACATTACTTAAAACAGTATGGAGATTTTTTTTTTAGATGTTTTGTGATTTATGTTCTGGGGTACATGTGCAGATCCTGCAGGTTTGTTACATAAATATGCACGTGCCATTGTGGTGTGCTGCATCCATCACCCTGTCATCTACATTAGGTATTTCTCCTAATGCTATCCCTCCCCTATCCCCTCACTCCCTTCTATTCCTCCCCTAACTGCCCAACCGCCAACAGACCCCACTGAGTGATGTTCCCCTCCCTGTGTCTATGTGTTCTCATTGTTCAACACTCACTTATGAGTAAGAACATGCGGTGTTCAGTTTTCTGTTCTTATGTCAGTTTGCTGAGAATGATGGTTTCCAGATTCATCTATGTCCCTGCAAAGGACATAAACTCATTTTTTGTTGCTGCATAGTATTCCATTGTGTGTATGTGCCCCATTTTCTTTATCCAGTCTATTATTAATGGGCATTTGGGTTTATTGCAAGTCTTTGCTATTGTTAAAGTGCTGCAATAAACATACATGTACATGTGTCTTTATAGGAGAATGATTTATAAGCCTTTGGCTATATACCCAGTAATGGGATTGCTGGGTCAAATGGTATTTCTGTTTCTAAATCCTTGAGGAATTGCCACACTGTCTTTCTTAATGGTTGCACTAATTTACACTCCCACCAAGAGTGTAAAGGCATTCCTATTTTTCCACATCCTTTCCAGCATCTGTTGTCTCCTGATTTTTTAATGATCATCATTCTAACTGGCATGAGATGGTATCTCAACGTGGTTTGATTTACTTTTCTCTAATGACCAGTGATGATGAGCTTTTTAAAATATGTTTGTTGGCTGCATAAATGTCTTCTTTTGAGAAGTGTCTGTTCATATTCTTCCCGTACATTTTTTTTTAAATTTTTTATTGTATTTTAGGTTTTGGGGTACATGTGCAGGACATGCAAGACAGTTGCATAGGTACACACATGGCAGTGTGTTTGGCTTCCTTTCTCCCCTTCACCCATATTTGGCATTTCTCCCCAGGCTATCCCTCCCCAGCTCCCCCTCCCACTGGCCCTCCCCTTTTCCCCTGAATAGACCCCCTCCCTGTGTCCATGTGTTCTCATTTTTCATCACCCGCCTATGAGTGAGAATATGCGGTGTTTCATTTTCTGTTCTTGTGTCAGTTTGCTGAGAATGATGTTCTCCAGATTCATCCATGTCCCTACAAACGACACAAACTCATCATTTCTGATTGCTGCATAATATTCCATGGTGTATATGTGCCACATTTTCCCAATCCAGTCTATCATCAATGGGCATTTGGGTTGGTTCCAGGTCTTTGCTATTGCAAACAGTGCTGCAGTGAACATTCAAGCGCATGTGTCCTTATAGTAGAACGATTTATAGTCCTTTGGATATATACCCAGCAATGGGATTGCTGGGTCAAATGGAATTTCTATTTCTAAGGCCTTGAGGAATCGCCACACTGTCTTCCACAATGGTTGAACTAATTTACACTCCCACCATCAGTGTAAAAATGTTCCTTTTTCTCCACATCCTCTCCAGCATCTGTTGTCTCCAGAATCTGTTGTCTCCAGATTTTTTAATGATTGCCATTCTAACTGGCGTGAGATCGTATCTCAATGTGGTTTTGATTTGCATCTCTCTGATGACCAGTGACGATGAGCATTTTTTCATATGATTGTTGGCCTCATATATGTCTTCTTTTGTAAAGTGTCTGTTCATATCCTTTGCCCATTTTTGAATGGGCTTGTTTGTTTTTTTTCTGTAAATCTGTTTTAGTTCTTTGTAAATTCTGGATATCAGCCCTTTGTCAGATGGGTAAACTGCAAAATTTTTTTCCCATTCTGTTGGTTGCCAATTCACTCTAGTGACTGTTTCTTTTGCCATGCAGAAGCTGTGGAGTTTCATTAGGTCCCATTTGTCTATTTTGGCTTTTGTTGCCAATGCTTTTGGTGTTTTGTTCATGAAGTCCTTGCCTACTTCTATGTCCTGAATGGTTTTGCCTAGATTTCCTTCTAGGACTTTTATGGTGCCAGGTCTTATGTTTAAGTCTTTAATCCATCTGGAGTTCATTTTAGTGTAAGGTGTCAGGAAGGGGTCCAGTTTCTGCTTTCTGCACATGGCTAGCCAGTTTTCCCAACACCATTTATTAAACAGGGAATCCTTTCCCCATTGCTTGTTTTTGTCATGTTTATCAAAGATTTTATGGTTGTAGATATGTTGTGTTGCCTCCGATGCCTCTGTTTTGTTCCATTGGTCTATATCTCTGTTTTGGTACCAGTACCATGCTGTTTTGATTACTGTAGCCTTGTAGTATAGTTTGAAATCCAGTAGTGTGATGCCTTCTGCTGTGTTCTTTTTGCTTAGAATTGACTTGACTATGTGGGCTCTCTTTTGGTTCCATTGTGAATGGCAGTTCATTCTTGATTTGGCTTTCTTTAAGACTGTTATTGGTGTAGAGGAAGGCTTGTGATTTTTGCACATTGATTTTATATCCTGAGACTTTGCTGAAGTTGCTTATCAGTTTCAGAAGTTTTTGGGCTGAGGTGATCGAATTCTACCAGACACACAAAGAGGAGCTGGTACCATTCCTTCTGAAACTATTCCAAATAATCCAAAAAGAGGGAATCCTTCCCAAATCATTTTATGAGACCAATATCATCCTGATACCAAAATCTGGCAGAGACCCAACATGGAAAGAAAACTTCAGACCAATATCCATGATGAACATAGATGCAAAAATCTTCAATAAAATATTGGCAAGCAGATTGCAACAGCAAATCCAAAAACTTATTCATCATGATCAAGTAGGATTCATCCCGGGGATTCAAGGCTGGTTCAACGTACACAAGTCTATAAACGTAATTCACCACATAAACAGAAACAAAAACAAAAACCACATGATTATCTCAATTGATGCAGAGAAGGCATTTGACAAAATTCAACAGCCCTTTATGCTAAAAACCCTTAACAAACTCGGTATCAATGGAACGTATCTCAAAGTAATAAAAGCTATTTATGACAAACCAACAGCCAGTATCATACTTAATGGGCAAAAACTGGAAGCATCCCCTTTGAAATCCGGCACTAGACAAGGATGCCCTCTTTCACCACTCCTATTCAATATAGTACTGGAAGTTCTAACCAGAGCAATCAGGCAAGAAAAAGAAATAAAGGGTATTCAAATAGGAAAGGTGGAAGCCAAATTGTCTCTATTTGCAGACGACATGATAGTATATCTTCCCTTACTTTTTGATGAGGTTGAAAGTAGAACTACCAGTTAAATTTCATTTTCATTTAACTTAAAATATTTTTCTATTCTTTTTGAGATTTATTCTTTGTCCTGTGTGTTACTTGCAAGTGTGCTCACGTTATGACTCAGTTACCTCCCACTGAGTCCCTCCCTTGACATGTGGGAATTATGGGAGCTATAATTCAAGATGAGATTTTGGTGGGGACACAGACAAACTATATTATCTATCATGCAAGGAAAATCTGCGGTCAATTAATTCTCTTAGTTTGGATTCAATAAAGGATAATTTCACTGGTTTTAAAATGTTCAGTTGGCTTCCTTTTTCTTTCAATACTTTAAATATATGACTCACTCTTTTCTTACCATTTTAGTTTCTGATTAGAAGAAGGCTATTGACTATAATTTTCCTTGTCCTTCTGCAGGTAAAGTACCTCCTACACCCTGGCAGTTTTAAATACTTTTTTCTTTGTCTTTGGTATTCTGTATGATATGATAATCATATGCTATGTAGATGATGATGCTTGTTTTAATTGTCATCGATATTTTCTTTCTTAGATTTTTGTTTTGGTCTCCATCTTTAATTTTGGAACATATTCAGTTATTATTAACTTCAAAAGACTTCAAATATTATGCATACAATTACACTTTTGTCATTGTATCACAGTCTTGTATGCTTCACTTTGTTTTTCATGTTTTCTTCTCTTTGAATTTTCCTTTGGAAAGTTCCTATTAACCCAGTTTCAAACTCACTGATAGGTTTTTTTTTTGGACGTTTATATCTTCTCTTCATCATATCAAAAGCATTTCTGTGGTAATTTTTTTACTAACATTTCCTTTTGATTCTTACTAAAAGTTCCATCTCTCTATTTAGATTACTGACTTGTATGTTGCATGATTTTTCTATTACAGCTATTATATTAACATATAAAGAAAGTTATTTTAAATTCTTTGTGTGGTAATTCTAACATCTGTGTCATATCTATGTCTGGTGTGATGCTTGGTTTGTCTCTTTGCATTGTAGTATGTTTTCTTTTTGTTTGTATTTAGTTTTGTTTTGCATTTTCATACCTTATCATTTTTGGCAGAAATCCAGACAAACAAACATTAAGTTTTTTTTTTGTGCTTGTCAGAGGCTTTATATTTCTCTAATGTCTTGTTCCTGTGTCTCATTTTGACTGGGTTTTTATAAGCATTCTTCTACATTAGATTCTGTGCCTTTCAGATCTTTCAGTTATCCACAGTATTTTACTCAAATTCTTTAGGTGTGGTTGTGTGCTATGGGGAAAGTGGCAGTTTCTATAATCCTCAAATTAAATCTCAGTCTTTTAGTAAACCTATCTGTCTTGTGTATTAACTTCACAAGTGTTTCTTCTTGCACAGTTACTCTTCTCTCAGGTTATATAGGAAGGCTAGAGGGTGCTAGAATGGGAGAAATCATTGGTCCCCACAACTATGGACACAGTTCTGGAGAAGTTTTTCTCCTAGAGGGTAAGCCTCTGTTTTAAAGAGACCAATTCTATTTCTCAATGATAATTCTCCTCTTCCACTTCACAGATATATGAGGAGATCTTTCTCACCATTTTTCTCACCACAAGAACCAGGTGAAATTTCTGGAGGCAAAGGTCATGAAAGTGTGGATGTCAACCTAAGGCTGCAGTTTCCAGGGAATTCTAGAAGTTTCTCCCTTTTATTCTGGTTAATACTCAGAAGTTTGTTAAAATTAATCTTTAAGTGCCCCTACCATTTTATGGTTTCAGAGGCTTTTGCTCCATGAAAGCAGCTCTCAGCGGTAACTTCGGATTCACCTTTCTCTCCTGACTGTGTGGATGGTTGCTCAGCAAAATCGGACTCAAGAAAAGTAATTGATTGTTAGTCCATTCAGCGTCTTCTTTTTATAAGGACAACTTGAAATGACTTCTTCTAAGTTCTTTGTATGTCAGAGATGAAAGCAGAAGCCTGTATGTTTTTATAATTCATTTAATCTATTGATATTGAGGCTGGTCATAAATGTGGGAGGACCAAAGTGACACCTCTGGAGGAAACCTTTTATACATTATACAATACTATTGTGAGTGATGTTGAATACCAGGCCACAGAAGCTTCAGTGAGCCAACATTGTGTCACGGCACTCCAGCCTGGGTGACAGAGTGCTGCGTCTCCAAAAAAAAAAAAAAAATTGAGCGCATATTCAGTTATGTATTTTTATTTGTATGCTTTGATGGGAAGAACACTAATAAACTCATATGCAAAAATAAGAGGCAGGATTCAGTGTTCTCTTCTAATTCAATTATATTTAAAATATGAGAATATCTCTTTTTAAATCGAGATATTTGATTCCATGAAACTTGTGGGTAATAACTTTCTTTTATCTTTCTACTTAAGTATAAAATCAAGAAGAAAACATTTTATTTTGTTGTCAGGCAAAGTGTATCTATGTATGGGAAGTGGGCTTCTAGTACAGCTAACAATCAAAGAAGAAATAGAGCAAAGCTACTTCCGTCTGGGTTTACTTCAGCTTCGAATTCCCTGTATCCTCCAAGGCTTCTGGATCTTCAGCTTGTCAATATGTTTTTATAACCTTCAGCCTTCAGTATTAGGATGGGAAATAAGTTCAGTGTTTTTTTTTTTTTAATTTTTAACAATATTATTGGATGTAAGTGTGGGGACACAAAGGAATCTACTCATTAGTACATAAGTTAACATGTTGTTAGTGTTGAGGCTTGCTCATGCCCTCCTCTGAAAACACACTCTGAGCCACACAGGAGAGGCTGTAGGTTGAGGAAACTATGTGAGAGCTTCATGCTCCAACTGCCTCATTGGTAACTCCCCTATGGAGAATAACTGTGTGTTTGGGTGGAGAAACAGTGGGAACCGCCCTATATGGACCTTCTCCGAACCAGAACTGGGAAGATGGAATATGCCTTGTTTACTGACTGCCAAATAATACTTCTGCCATAGGAAACTGGAAGAAACTAGTGCTGACATCTGACTGCCTAGCTCACTGAAACAACTGTCCTGCAACATAGAGCTCTACAGGAGATGAGAACTCCATTCTTCATCAGCTGCCCCACTAGGATCCTCATTAGAAATTGGGAGCTGGGGCCGGGTGTGGTGGCTCATGCTTGTAATCCCATCACGTTGGGAGGTTGAGGCAGGCAGATCACAAGGTCAAGAGATCAAGACCATCCTGGCCAACATGGTGAAACCCAGTTTCTACTAAAAATACAAAAATTAGCTGGGAGTGGTGGCACATGCCAGTGGTTTCAGCTACTGGGGAGGCTGAGGCAGGAGAATCACTTGAACCCAGGAGGCAGAGGTTTCAGTGAACCAAGATCACACCAACACTGCAGCCTTGCAGCAGAGCTAGACTCCATCTAAGAAAGAAAGAAAGAAGGAAAGAAGGAAAGAAAGAAAGAAAGAAAAGAAAGAAAGAAAGAAAGAAGAAAGAAAAGAAAGAGAGAGAGAGAGGGAGGGAGGGAAGGAAGGAAGGAAGGAAGGAAGAAAAAAAAGAGGAAAGGGAAGAAAGAAAGAAAGAAAGAAATTGGGAGCTTGGGGTAGAAGAGCACAGTAAGGGGCTGTGGTAAATGGAATCTGCCAGTTTTGTCAGCCTCACACACCCAGAAGAGGTCTCCATTTATGATGTTGGAGTACATGGACTGCCACTTGGCTGCTGAATCTAATGCAAGGGTGCTTCCTCAAGGAAAAGTAGTGAGTGGATGGAAACAGCCTCAAGCTGTCCTATTGAGCTGTGTAGATTTTTATTAAATTTCATCAATTTTGTCAATTGTTGTAAGCTGGTGAAAAAAACTTCAGAGGTTTTTTAATGACTGTATTTGCAAATTTATAACAGCTTAATAGACACCATATCAAGGAATAGGTTTCCCCAAGTTCTTCACACTAATATTCTGGAAGTCTCATCTCTCTGTAGGAGTTTTTTGTCAATTAATTAAAAAACAGCTTGTATCTAATCAAATAAATCTGCATGCAGACAAAATTAAAAGAACCATAGACATGATACTCAAACAACTATCTTTGGAAAAAGTATCTGTGAAATGTAAGAGCCCTACTTTTATCCCAATGTTTGTACATCCTGAAGGAGAGAGTGACTAATTTACAAAACTTTGGTACAGATTATAGAATGTATTTAGAGCATTAAAATTTCTAAAAACCAGGTCATGCTTTCTGAAATGTGAGATCTCTGGCACATCAACAGTTCCCATAGTAATGGATGCGTCTAATTCCCATAGATTTGGAGACTTAAGTAGCAAATAATGCCTAGGATTCTGGTACTATTTCTGTTTTAATATGCATAGCAAATGCCTACTGTAATTATCAGTGGGTAAATTACACATTTCTTCCAACAAAAATAAATAAGCTTAAAGACAAGAAAATAGACAAAAATATACCAATAAAAGAAAAAGGAGAAGGAACAAAGGCAATAATAATGAAAAATAACATCAGAATGTTTACTAGTTCCTTCGGGCAAGAGTTAACAGATAATTGTGAACTGATCTCGTTAAAGAGCAGACATCCAGTTTGCTTTTAGGCAGGGAATCATTTCATTTATAATAGGTGGAACCTAGCTACCAATTTTGACCTAGGTCATTGTAAAAACTGGAATAAGCAATAAGAAACAACTATAACAAAATCATAATGTGAGGATGTCCATGAAACGGTACAGGAGTGTTTGTGTTTCTGTGTGTGTAATAATTACAAAGGTGTTTTTTTAAAGAATGAAACACACCTGTAACTATAGTAGGTGGCAATTAAATAAAATAATTACAACTTTAGAAAAATAAAATCGAATTCATTGACAAAAAAAGATATTAAAAGGCCAAGTAAATTATAACCAGATGTTATAAAGATACAGATACAAGAAGCTGTGTGAGCCAAAAAATGTCATGAGAGGCTACATTGAAGACAAATTTTGACTCTGAGAGGGGAATATGCTACATTTAGGAAGCAAAAAGTTGAATTACATCATAGTTGAATTACAATGAATCTGTAATGCATTTACAGACAGATGTGAGAGATCTAGGTGCAAGAACTTGAGAGAGCTTGTAAGATATTTTTTCAGCCAACAAAAATTGAAAGCCAATATGTAACTTAAAAACAGTTTTCATTTCAATAGCTTTTAGGGTACAGGTTGTTCTTGGAAGAATTACGTAGTGATAAAAGCTGAGATTTGAGTGCACCCTCCACTGGAGGAGTTGTATTTAATGTGTCATTGTTTTTATCCCTAGCCCTCCTCCCACCCTCCGCCTTCTGATTCTCTAAATTCCATATATCACACTGTATGCCTGTCTGTACTCATAGCTTAGCTCCCACTTATTGGTGAGAACATTCGATTTCTGGTTTTCTACTCTTGTGTTACTTCAGTTAGAATAATGGTCTCCAGATCCATCCAAGTAGCTGAAAAGACATTATTTTCTTCCTTTTAATGGCTGAGTAGTATTCCATGATGTATATATACCACATTTTTTTCTCCACTCATTCACTGATGGGCACTGTCATTGGTTCCATGTCTTTGCAATTGTGAATTATGCTGCTATAAACATGCATGTGCAAGTGTCTTTTTCATACAATGACTTCTTCTTTGGGTAGATATCCAGTAGTGGAATTGCTGGGTCAAATGGTAGAGCTAATTTTAGCTCTTTAAGAAATCTCCATACTGTTTTCCATAGAGGTTGTACTTATTTACATTTCCACCAGCATTGTATAAGCATTCCCTTTTCCCCACATCCATGCCAACATCTGCTGTTTTTGACTTTTTGGTAATAATCAAAATTATGGCCATTCTTGCAGGATAAGGTGGTATCTTATTGTGATTTTGATTTGCATTTCCCTGATAATTAGTGATGTTGGGGATTTTTTGTATGTTTCTTGGCCATTTGTGTATCTTCTTTTTAAGAAATGCTTGTTCCTTTTCTTTGTCCACTTTTTAATGGGATTATTTGTGTTTTTCTTGCTGATAGTTTTTAATTCCTTGTATATTCTTTATACTAGTCCTTTGTTGGATGTGTAGTTTGCAAATAATTTCTCCAAATTATTTCATAGTAGTCACAAATGATTGTTTGCATGTCAGTTGTAATGTCTTCAGTTGTTTTTTTTTTTTTTTTTTTTTTGAGATAGAGTCTTGTTCTGTTGCCAGGCACAAGGCTGGCGTGCAGTGGCGCAGTCTCGGCTCACTACAACCTCCACCTCCCGGGTTCAAGCAATTCTCCTACCTCAGTATCCCAAGTAGCTGGGATTACAGGCACACGCCACCATGCCCAGCTAATTTTTGTATTTCAGTAGAGATGTGGTTTCACCATGTTGGCCAGGATGGTCTCGATCTCTTGACCTCTTCATTCGCCCACCTTGGCCTCCCAAAGTGCTGGGATTACAGGCATGAGCCACCACGCCCGGCCTTCCAGTTTCATTTTTAATTTGACTTCTTCAGATCTTCACTCTTCTTGGTTAATCTAGCTACTGGTCTATTATTTTGTTTATTTTTTCAAAGAAGTAGCTTTTGTGTCATTGAACTTTTATATCTTTTGCATTTGCTTGAATTTCATTTAGTTCTGATCTTTGTTATTTATTTTCTTCTTCTAGCTTTTGGTTTAGTTCGTTCTTATTTCTCTAGTTCTTTGAGGTATGACATTAGGTTGTCAATTTGTGCTCTTTCAGACTTATTTTTTCTCTTTTTTGAGACAGAGTGTCACTCTGTCACCCCCAACCAGGCTGAACTGCAGTGGTGTGATCTCACTCACTGCAGCTGCTGCCTCCTGGGTTCAAGCGATCTTCTCACCTCAGATTCAGGAGTTGCTAGACCCACAGAGCATACCACCTTGCCGGGCTATGTTTTTTTCGCAGAGACGGGATTTTACTATGTTGACCAGGCTGGTCTCAAATTCCTGGCCTCAAGCAATCCATGTGCCTAGACCCTCCAAAGTGCTGTGATTACGGGCGTAAGCCACCCTGCCTTACCCTCTTTAAGACTTTTTAATCTAGGCATTTAATGCTATAAACTTTCCTTTTAGTACTTCCTTTGCTGTATTCAAGAGGTTTTGGTAACTAGTGTCATTATTCAGTTCAAATAATTTTTAAATTTCCATCTTGATTTCATTGTTCACCCAGGTATCATTAGGAGCAGATCATTTAATTTTCATGTATTTGTATAGTTTTGAGGGTCCCTTTGGAGTTGATTTTTAGTTTTATTGCTGTGTGGCCTGAGAAGACACTGGATATCATGTTGATTTATTTTTTATTTTTTTATTGCATTTTAGGTTTTGGGGTACATGTGAAGAACATCCAAGTTTGTTGCATAGGTACACACGTGGCAGTGTGATTTGCTGCCTTCCTCCCCATCACCTATATCTGGCATTTCTCCCCATGCTATCTCTCCCCACCTCCCTACCCCCTGCTGTCCCTCCCCTATTTCCCCCCAACAGACCCCAGTGTGTTGATTTTTAAAAAATGTATTGAACTTGTTTTGTGGCCCGGCTATGGCCTATCTTGAAGGCATATGGCCTATCTTAAAGAATGTTCCACATGCTGATAAGAAGAATACATTCTGTAGTTCTTGGGTAGAATATTCTGTAAACATTCATTAAGTTCATGTGTTCCAGCATGTCATTTCAGGCTATTGTTTTGTTGTTGACTTTCTATCTTGATGATCTGTCCTGTGCTGTCTGGTATATTGAAGTCTCATACTATTATTGTGTTGCTGTCTATCTGAATTCTCAGATTTAGTAGTGACTGTTTTATGAATCTGAGAGCTCCGGTGTTATGTGCATATAAATTTAGAATTGTAATATCTTCTTGTTGGCTTGATTCCATTTTTTTTTTTTCACTGTTGTTGCTTTGAAGTCTGTTTTGCCTAATATAAGAATAGTACTACTGCTGGCTTTTGTTTTTCATTTGCATGGAATATATATTTCTACATTTTTTACCTGGAGTTTATATGAATCCTTCCATGTTAGATGAGTCTCTTGAAGACAGTACATATTTGGTTTATAATTTTTCAGCCATTCTGTCATTCTATATCTTTTAAGTGAAAAGTTTAGGCCATTTACATTCAATGTTGATACTGAGATGTCACGTACTGTTCTCTTCATCATATTAATTGTTGCCTAAATAGATATTTTAAAATATTATTTATTTATGGGCTCTGTAAGTTTTAAGCTTTCAAGAGTTTCTATTTTGATGCATATCAGACTTCTGTTTCAGTTAAGAAGAACTCCTTTTAGCATTTCTTGTGGTGCTGGTTTGGTGGTGACAGATTCTTTCGGCATTCGTCTGAACATGACATTACTTCTCTTTCATTTATGAAACTTAGTTTTGCTGGATACAAAATATTTGACTAATAGTTATTCTATTTAAGGAAGTTGAAGATAGGACCCCATTCCTTTCTGGCCTGTAAGGTTTCTACTGAGAAACCTGCTGTTACTCTGATAGGTTTTTTCTTTTATGTTACCTGATGCTTTTTCCTTACTGCTCTTAGAATTTGCTGCTTCATGGTAACTTTCAGTAGCCTAATGACTATATGCCTTGGAGAAGATCTTTTTTTGCAGTGATTTTTCCAGGAGTTCTTTGATATTTGCCCCAATGATTTCCTCAAATAAGTTTTCCAGAATTGTTGTTTACTTTGTTCCTTCAAGAACACCAATTACATTTAGGCTTGGGAGTTTGTTTCGCATACTCCCATATTTTTTGGAGACTTTGTTCATTTATTTTGATTTTTTTTCTTTAATTTTGACTGACTGGGTTAATTCAAAGTCTTGTCTTCAAGCTCCACAATTCATTTTTCTACTTGTTCCAGCCTATTGGTAAAACTTTCCACTGCATTTCATAATTCCCTAGGTTTGTCTTTCATTCCAGAAGTTCTAATTGTTTTCTTTATGATGTCTGTCTCTGTAGAAAATTTTTCATTTATATCCTTGTCTTTTAAAATTTCTTTATGGTGGCTTTCATCTTTCTCTTATCTCCTTGAGTAGCTTAATGACTGACCTTCTGAATTTTTTATCTGATATTTCAAAGGTTTCATCTTGGTTTGGGTCTATTGCTGGTGAGTTAGTGTTACAAAACCCTGTTTTTCCATATTATTAGAGTTACCGTTCTGCTTCTCATTTGCGTAGACTACTTTTTCTAAGTATTCTTGAATTTATATTTGATTTGACTGTTTCTTTTTTTGTTTCTATGTTTGCTTGTTAATTTATTTTTACCCATTAAGGATGTGACTTTAATGCTTATAGTTATAGCCTAATTCAATTTTTTGTGCCTTCAGGCATAAAACTCTGTAAGAATTCAGTGATAATACAGTGTCTTTGTATGATGGCTTTCTCATGTGTTGTTTGTAGCAGTAATATGCTTTGTGTGTAAACAATTTTATTGTCTCCTATGGGGTTGGAATAATAGAGGCCTCTTGATAGCATGGGGGGAAAATGCCAGATATAGGTGAAGGGGAGGAAGGCAGCAAATCACACTGCCACTTGTGTACCTATGCAACTATCTTGAATGTTCTTCACATGTACCCCAAAACCTAAAATGCAATAAAAAAAATAGAGGTCTCTTGAAACTTATCTTATTCTACTCTGGTATGTACTTTTTATTTATTGATTTTCCCACAGTATTTTATTTACTGGTTTGATGGTTTGGGCTTCCAGCTAGTAGGTGAGTTGTCCCTCAGTAGGAATCAGATGTAGCTGAAGCAGATGGATAAATGCAATATCCAGTGATGGGCAGAGGTCACAGCTTTGACAGAGGTGACTGGAGGTGCTCTCCAGTGAATTACATTGAGGTCTTATCAGGGGAAATTGTTGAAGCCACCTCAGCTTCTCTGCCATGTCAGCTGGAACATTATTCACCTCTCAGACACACTCCTGTCTCCATGCTCCTACTACTCAGATCAAACAGGGAGCTCTTGTCAGCTGCAGGAATGTTAATGTTCCAAGTGGAGAGGAATTATGACTCTGTCTCCTCTGCAACCCTGTAGGGTCCTCCTTCTGCAGTGATACAGTCACCTGGCATGTTCCAGAAAGGTGTATATCATTGCACTCCTGCCAGGCTCCCATGGGAGAGGCCCCCATTCTGTCTGTGGTACATGCCATGGAACTGACCGTTGGTTTAGAACTGAAGACTTTCCCTTCTGATCCCAGCACTGTAACTTTGCCTCTGTTGAAAGAAACTTATCACCTGTGGAAATACCTGGTGCTCCATGCCTGCTGTCCAGATTCTTTTGCCCAAAAGAATGTGTTCTCTTGATGTAGCGCCCTTCCCATTTCCCTAGGAATAAGTGTTCCTGGGGATCAGTCAGATTACTCTGAGTGTTGTTGCTTCTCTGGATCTAGCTTCCCAGTGAAGTTGCCACACTCCAGGCTGGTGCTGGAAAATGGCTCTAAGGGATCTGATGATGTGACCTGGCCTCAAGTCTCCCAGGAATGAGAAGCAGCACCAGCTTTAAGAGGGGTCAAAGGGGAGTGACATAGAATCTGTAAGATTCCTTGGTTTTTGACACACTTAATGTACTGGCTTTCTTGGTTATAGTAGTAATGGACTGGTCATGAGGACCAACTCAGGACCTGCTAGTTAGCCAGAGTGGTGCAGGCAGTTATGATAACTGAGATTGCACAGCCATCTTCTACTTCCTGGGTAAAATGTTACTCTCCCAGGAGATGCTTTAGTGGACTGCCATCAGGAGGTAACATTTGAAAAAGAACACCAGCTGCAGTAGTAGCAGTGGAAGTTTTACTTGCCTTATGTTGCCCAGAGGGTACTCTGGTTTTTCAGGCAATGAACAGGGCCATGTACTTCCAAGAATTTCAGTCCTTTCTGATAAGCTACCAGGGTGGGTGGCAGGACAAAGCCAGGTGGGGGCTGGGTCAGGTGAGTTTGCACTCTGAGTCTCTTCCCACAGGGCAAGCAACAGCCCCTGTGGGTGTCATGGGACAGGAGCAGTTCTCAGGCCACTGGCTTGATGTTCCAGAGGGAAGTGTTGTTACCTTTGATGCGTAGAAGAGCTCACACAGGGAATGGGGAAGAACAGGCTCTTAAGCCCCACACAGATCCCACACACTCAGTGAGGCAGATCCACTCCAGCAGTGTTCCAATTAGCAGCAGGCTAAGTTCAAGTCAACCTGCACTCAGAACTGGAAACTGCCCGGAGTCATAAGCTTTCCCCAATGATATAGCATATGTAGCTTTGAGGCTTTGTCCATCCTTATCGGCTGCAAAGCTGGGTGCCTGGCTTTTGCACTTGTGGCTCCTGCACTTGCAGCTGCAGCCCACTTTTCACTCCCCCACTTCAGCCCTGACCAAGAGAGTTCATTACCACCGAGTTTATATCATGAAATCTAGTTGGGGACTTCTTTCAACCTGTGACCACTGCCTGAACTACTGTTGGCTGTCCTTACAGGACAGGGTCCCCTGTAAGTAACAGCAAGGAATGGCTTCCCTGAGTCCTTGCTGCAAACTGGGAGTGAATGCAATAGTCTTCCTGCAGCTGCTCCTACTTTTATATTACATGACATCCCCAAGTTGTATTTCCTGCACTGGGTAGGGATAGGGCCTTCCTCCACGGCCTCAACTTTTAGAGACTCTGGTGTGGGTTTGTATCCCAGAGACAAACTCTCTCCTTCTCACACTTGGGACTCAGCCCTTCACCTGAGGCTGTAGCCTCCCACTTCCTTAAAATTGTCTGTAGATTCCATTGTTTTTCCTGTTCAGTTCCTGCATTGCTTCTTGAAAAAAGTTCTCTACACACTATTTTGTCCTTTTAATTGGGAGAGGTATACTAGCAATGCCTCTAATCCACTATCTTAGAAAAACAGTCACAATTATGTAATTTGATCAGGAAGATTACTGTTAGATTTGTACTAAAAATAACACTTCCTCAACAAGACAGAAAATTAATAAGGATATCCAGGACTTGAACTCAGATCCGGAACAAGTAAACTTAATAAACATTTATAGAGCTCTCCACTTTAAATTCACAAAATATCTATTTTTGTCAGTACCACATCACACCTACTCGTAGGTTTAAATGAAATCTTGATTGGCCATTATTAAGCACAATTATTGGCACAAAAGAGGTTTTCAATACCCATTTTTAGAATAAAGCAACATTCTCTTTCTCTCTCCTTTTTCTTCCTCTTCCTCTCCTTCACTCCTTTTTCCTTTCTTTCCTTCTCTCCTTTCTAAAAATAAAATAAATAAAATAAAAATAACACTTCTTTTTTGCCTACTACTGGGAAGAATAGATTGGAAGAGAATTGAGTACAGGCAGAGAAGTGAAGGCTATTTTGATAGTCCATGTATGATTATGTTGAGGCATGGTCTACAGTGGTAGCCATAGGTCTATAAAGAAGTAAATACACTTCTTCCAGGTTTACTAGTTTATGTGCATAGAGTTGTTTGTAATATTCTCTGATGATGGTTTGAATTTCTGTGGAATCTGTGGTGTCAGAGAGATGCAAATCAAAACCACATTGAGATACCATCTCACGCCAGTTAGAATGGCGATCATTAAAAAATCTGGAGACAACAGATGCTGGAGAGGATGTGGAGAAAAAGGAACACTTTTACACTGTTGGTGGGAGTGTAAATTAGTTCAACCATTGTGGAAGACGGTGTGGGGATTCCTCAAGGCCTTAGAAATAGAAATTCCATTTGACCCAGCAATCCCATTACTGGGTATATATCCAAAGGACTATAAATCGTTCTACTACAAGGACACATGCACACGAATGTTCATTGCAGCACTGTTTACAATAGCAAAGACCTGGAATCAACCCAAATGCCCATCGATGATAGACTGGATTGGGAAAATGTGGCACATATACACCATGGAATATTATGCAGCAATCAGAAATGATGAATTCGTGTCGTTTATAGGGACATGGATGAATCTGGAGAACATCATTCTCAGCAAACTGACACAAGAACAGAAAATGAAATACTGCATATTCTCACTCATAGGCAGGTGATGAAAAATGAGAACACATGGACACAGGGAGGGGAGTACTAAACACTGGGGTCTATAGGGGGAAAAGGGGGGGGGGCAGTGGGAGGGGCCGGTGAGGAGGGATTGCCAGGGGAGAAATACCAAATGTGGGTGAAGGGGAGAAAGCAAACAAAACACACTGCCCTGTGTGTACCTATGCAACTGTATTGCATGCTCTGCACATGTACCCCAAAACCTAAAATGCAATAAAAAAAAAAAAGAAGTAAATACACATGAGAGATCATTGGTGTACAGATCTGGAAAAAGAACATGAATAATAAATAGATAATACTAGGTGTCTGCTGGTGCAATTAGTTGAAGACTGGCTGTAATGTCTGAAACAACGTGTTCAAAAAAAGATGAGATTTGGAAAGGAACAAAATAAAGTTTACATGGGACATACTTACTTTGAGGTACCTCTAAAGCAACAAATTAAGGAATTAAGAGACTGGTTGAATACTGAGATATAGCATTTAAGAGAGGGGCTAAAGCTCAAGTTAGATATTTAGGAGATGGTAGTTCAAGTCATGAGAGGACATAGGATCTTTTGATATAGGTAGGTAGGTAGGTAGGTAGGTAGGTAGGTAGGTAGGTAGGTAGGTAGATGATAGATATATGTATGAGAGAGAAAAAGTAGGGAATGGGGCTTAAAAGGACTATAAGTATTTCAAGATTTAAAGAGCAACTGTAGGAGAAATGGGTGACAATGGAAATGGAAAGGAACAAATATATATCATTGTTTTACGATGTTAAGAATGAGAGTCATTTCAGAAGGATATGCTCGCTGTTGGTACTGTCTAGTCAGGTCATAGAAATGGAAAAACTTCAAATGCATTTAATGGCTGGAAAGTTATTGATATCTCATAATATTTTAGCATAGTGTTCAAACTTAAATTTTTAGCAGTCCCTTATTAAAATATCAATGAAGAATATAAGAGGTTAGCAGTTATTAAGCACATTCTGTAATTTGTTTTGCTTCTGATATACCTAGAACAAACTCAGTTAATGCAGTTATGTCCCAACTGATGACTGTGTTTTGGCAGGGGAAAGTTAGCGTTAAACCAACACTGGAATGGAAAATGAAGAAGAGTCAGAAGCACAGCTGGACTTCCTTTACAGTAGAGACTGATATGATTTGTCTCTGTGTCACCACACAAATATCATCTCAAATTGTAATCTCCACATATCAAGGGAGGGACTTGATAGGAGGTGATTAGATCATTATGGGGAGCAGTTTCCTCATACTGTTCTCATGAAAGTGAGGAAATTCTCAAGAAACCTGATGGTTTAAAAGCAGCAGTTTCCCGTGTGCTCACTCTCTCCTGCCACCATGTGAAGAAGGTAACTCTAAGCTTCTCCTTTGCCATCTGCCATGATTGTAAGTTTCCTGAGGCCTCCCCAGCCATATGGAACTGTGAGTCAATTAAGCCTCTTTTTTTTTTTTAATAATTGAACCAGTTTCAGGCAGTTCTTTATAGCAGTGTGAAAATAAACTAATACAGAGACACTGTTGATACCCCATGTATTATATTATTTTACTCTCAGCACTTGTTAATAGATTAATGGATAACTAGGCAAAACAGAAACCTTGAAAATCCCACTGATAAAATTATAGTGGTTGAGATTATTTTTATAAATTACAACAATGTTCCATACATGGCATAAGCAAAATAGACAAATCAGGTAAGCAAGCAATGCCTTGAAACCATGGAACCTTAAAGGTGTTCTAGTTAAAGTTCAGAACAATACTATTGCCAGGTGACATTATTATTATTATTGTTATTATTATTCTGTTTTAGAAATAACAGGAAATGCAATTATCTAAGAAAATTCCTTGTGTATAAATATTGGCAAAGAAGGGATTTTTAAGTAATTCCCCACCTGCAGGTGATAGGATTAGCTACATAAAAATATAATATGATAATCAGCTGAATAAGCACAGAAATATTAAGTATGCTAGTTGTTTTATTGTGAAAAAAACTTGTAGATTTATTGTATCAGAATCATAGATAGGAGAGTGATGTAAAAGAAAACCTCACCCACAGCAGTGAGAAAAGTTTCCAAAATTGTTATCCTAAGAAAAAGACTTTATTATACTTTAAGTTCTGGGGTATATGTGCAGAATGTGCAAGTTTGTTACATAGGTATATACATGCCATGGTGGATTGCTGCATCCATCACCCTGTCATCCACATTAGGTATTTCTCCTAATGCTATCTCTCCCCTATTTCCTGCCCACTTGTATCCCTCCCCTAGCCACCCATCCCCTAACAGGCCCCAGTATATAATATTTCCCTCCCTGTGTCCATGTGTTCTCATTACTCAACACCCACTTATGAGTGACAGAACATGCAGTGTTTCTTTTTCTGTTCTTGTGTCAGTTTGCTGAGAATGATGTTTTCCAGATTCATCCATTTCCCTACAAGGGACACAAACTCATTGTTTTTTATAACTGCATAGTATTCCAATGGTGTATATGTGCCACATTTTCCTTGTCTAGTCTATCATCAGTGGGCATTTGGGTTGGTTCCAGGTCTTTGCTATTGTAAACATTGCCACAATGAACATACCTGTGCACGTTTCTTTATAATAGAATGATTTATAATCCTTTGGGTATATACTCACTAATAGGATTGCTGGGTCAAATGGAATTTCTATTTCTAGCTCCTTGAGGAATCACCACACTGTCTTCCACGATGGTTGAACTAATTTACACTACCACCAGCAGTGTAAAAGGGTTTCTATTTTTCCACATCCTCTCCATCATCTGTTGTCTCCAGATTTTCTAATTATCACCATTCTAACTGGCATTAGATGGTATCTCAATGTGGTTTTGATTTGTATTTCTCTAATGACTAGTGGAGATGAGCTTTTTTTAATGTTTGTTGGCTGCATAAATGTCTTCTTTTGAAAAGTGTCAGTCTGTTCTTATCCTTCACCTACTTGTTGATGGAGTTGTTAGTTTTTTTCTTGTTAAGTTTTTAGGTTCTTTGTAGATTCTGGATATTAGCCCTTTATCAGATGGGTAGATTGCAAAAATTTTTCCCATTCTGTTGGTTGCTGGTTCACTCTAATGATAGTTTCTTTTGCTGTGCAGAAGCTCTTTAGTTTAATGAGATCCCATTTGTCTATTTTGGCTTTTGCTGCCAATGCTTTTGGAGTTTTAGTCATAAAGTCCTTGCCTCTGCCTATGTCCTGAATGATATTGCCTAGGTTTTTTTCTAGGGTTTTTATGGTGTTAGGTTTTATGTTTAAACATTAATCCATCTGGAGTGAATTTTTGTGTAAGATGTAAGGAAGGGATCCAGTTTCAGCTTTCTGCGTATGGCTAGCCAGTTTTCCCAACACCATTTATTAAATAGGGAATCATTTGCCCATCACTTGCTTTTGTTAGGTTTGTCAAAGATCAGATGTTTGTAGATGTGTGGTGTTATTTCTGAGGCCTCTGTTCTGCTCCATTGGTCTATATCTCTGTTTTGGTACTAGTACCATGCTGTTTTGATTACTGTAGACTTGTAGTATAGTTTGAAGTCAGTCAACCTAATGCCTCCACCCCTTTTTTTTCTCTTTCTTTTTTTTTCTTTTTTTGCTTAGGATAACAAAAACAAACAAACAAAAAAACCCAACATAATTGTTTTGTAAATGTTTGTTGATTCAGACCATAGTAGCTTTGTACTGGTCCTTTATTATTATTTTTGTTTTGTTTTGGGTCTCTTTTTTTCTTTGAGGAATGGGGTCTAAATTTGGCACTCAGGCTGTACTTTGTACTGCAATGCCTGTGTTGTAACTCACTGTAGCCTTAAACTCCTAGGTTCATGCAATTCTCCTATCTCCGCCTTCTGAGTAGCTATTACTACATGCATATGCCACCATGCCTGGCTACTTATCTAAAAACAAATTTGTAAAGATAGGGTCTCACCCAGCCTGACCAACATGGTGAAACACTATCTGTACTAACAATACAAAAATTAGCTGGGAGTGGTGGTACATGCCTGTGGTCCTAGCTTCTCATGATGCTGAGGCAGGAGAATCTCTTGAACCCAGGAGGTGGAGGTTGCAGTGAGCCAAGATTACTCTATTGCACTCCAGCCTGGGTGACAGAGTGACACCATGTTGCCTAGGCTGGTCTAAAACTCCTAGCCAAGCAATCCTTCAACCTCTAACTGTAATTTTGTAATGTAGGCCTCCCATGTCTGTTTACATAAAATTATACACATGAGTATCAAACATAGCATACACAGAAATTCAATGTCAATATACTTTTGCTTAGCACCTTGTATAATAATGGTGCAATAATCAGTTTTAAAATAACAATTGCATACATTTTGTGATGGAAAGAGAATGTCATATTAGTCACATTTTTAGAACCTATTGCATGATTTAAAAAAATTGTTAAAGGCTAAATAAGCTCACTTTGGCAAATTGAACCTTCTGGGTTAATTTTATGTAACTAGTCAGCAAAGACTTTATTTCTCAAATATGTATTCAATGTTCCAAGCAAAATTAATTGGTTTATTCTTAAAAGGAAAAAAAAAAAGACTTGACAATTCAGGACCTATGCTGTTTAAAACTATAAAATTTAAAAAATGACATGCACTTGGCCTAGGAGATTATATATTTTAAATCAATCAAATCTATTAAATTAAATTCAGTACCTATCTTCCTATTACAGAACCGAATGCAATTTATATAAACTTAATAAAATGATTCTATAATACTTCTGAAATAATACACTTGCAAAATTACTCAAGATAATTTCAAATAGAAGGGTAATGAGGAAATTTGCCCTTTAGACATCAAAATATATTTTAAAACCACAACGTTCATATTTTCAACATAAGGTTAAAATATGTTACAAACAATGTCTAAAAATATTTTTTTCTGTGGCTGTTTTCTTGTAAAATATCTTTATAAGTGGTGATTATAAGTATTGGCCTAAAACCAATGTGAATACTTAACAAAACTGTGCAATGAACTATGGCAAATGCATTTATTTACTTGTAGAGAGATTAAATATTTACGCACACTGAACTCAGCTGGGAATGTATGTTTTTCTATTTATCAATTGGGTGATTTTAAACTGTCATTATATCTCATTTCATAGTTAAAGTACCCTAAAAAATGTTTAATGTAGGTTGATAAAATCTAATATTCAGTAGCCCAATAGGGTGATAATAGTTAACAATATTTATTTTATATGTTAGGTAACTAAAAGAGTGGAACTGTAATGTTTCTAACACAAATAAATAATAAATTCTTGAAATAACATATACTCCAATTACACTGATTTGATCACTACAGATTATATACCTGTATCAAAGATCACATGTACCCCATAAATATGTACAGTTATCACGTATTCATAATTAAAAATAAAACAATTAGAATTAGAATAATACAATTTTTACTTATCAATTTGATAGATTTATAATAAATAAAATTTGCTGCTTTACAAACTTTTTAAATTATGGAATAATTGTAAATGTATAGAATAACTGAAAATATATTGCAAAGAGATCTCGTATATTCCTTATCAGGTTGAGATTTCCCTTGTTATAATTTTACATTACCATCACATATTTGTCAAATTTAAGAAAGTATCACTGGTGTAATACTATTAACTACATTCCAGAACATACTCATACTTCACTAATATTTTTACTGATGATCGTTTTCTATTTCAGGATACAATATTGCATTTAGCTGTCATGTCTATTCTGTCATTCTCTTTTGTTTTGTGACAAGTTCTCAATTATTTTTGTTTTTCATGTGTTTGAAAATTTTGAGGACTATTGGTTAATATTTTGTAGAATGTTCTTTCATTTGGGTTGGTCTAAAGCTTTTCTAATGATTAGACTTGGGTGATGGGTTTTGGAGAAGATTATCATACAGGCAAAGTCCTTTTTGTATTATATCCTACCAGGGGTTACAGTATATTCATACAAGACTACTGGTAGGATTAACTCTTAATATTTGGTTAAGTTAGTGTCTGCAAGGCTTCATCACTATAAAGTTGTGGTTTTCAGCATTCGATATTTTATTATTTGGAGATTATTCACTAAGTTCTGCTCACATTCATGAAGGCTTAAGTTCCAGCACCTTGAGAGGGAAGTCATATATACATACTTATAGTATTTGTGATTTTTTGGAGGATTTGTCTCTTTTTCCCTACTTACTTCATTACTTAATAATTGATATTAGTAGAAACTTATTACTATATATTTTAAATATGGCTATGTAATCCAATACTATATTGGTTTTCTGTTGTAGAAATTGTTCCGGTGGGGAATCTCTCCTGGAGAATCCTTAGGGTGAATTCCTGTGTTAGTTTGGAATGTACAATTTTTTGGTTTTTGAGCACATTTTTGCTTTCCAGTACTATAGGATGCTCTGAGCTTGTCTTATATTTTTCATGAAACAGTCCTAGTATCAATCACTTTACCAAGAATTCTGGTTCTTTTTATTGGTGCATAGTATTTTTGAATAAATACCTGAATGCTAGGTATGCTCATTGCTACTGGGCCATTTAATTTCTTTGTATATACTAATGTATGAATATTCACATATCTGTATGTTTAATCTATCTCTCTGTCTAGATCTATCATTTATCTAGTTATCTATTTAAATATAGCTAAACATGAGTTCACACTAATCTCTCTCACTCTGATTGAGGAGTACCAGGTCCAGACTAGTTTTTCCTTTTTGTTGGTCTGTAGCTTCTTTCCCTGAAAGTGGAATACCTGACTCCCAACATTTGCCATGCATTAATTATTTCTTCACTCCAGTCCATATGTGAGGCAGAATTGATAATCTATGTCTTCATGAAATACAGATTTATCAATTAAATTTTGAGTGGTTTATATAAAAAGTTCCATTTGTCTTTAGTTGCATAGTTTCCAGTCAAAACACCATTTTTCAAAGTTAGAAAACCTCTTGTATTCTTGCTCTAACCCTTCTTTTAATAATACAGTTATATCATATATCTGTGAAACATTCGCTTGTCACAGTCGCATTCCATCCTAGGATCTCTCACCATCTTTATGTGTCTTTTATCTTTATTTTTAGTTTTCATGCATTCAAACTCAGTATTGTAGTTCTATGAATTTTAACACATGCTTAGAGTCACATATCTTTCATCCCAATAACTTTCAGTGCAGTTTCATCACCATAAATGTTCTTCCAATATATTCCCTTTAAAGTTGACCACTTCACCATTCATCATCTTCTGGCAATAATCCAGTTTGAATCTCTTAGCTTTGGCATTTTGTTGAAACAATGATAAATAATAATAATGATAATAATAAGCCTTTATTTTAAGATAAACATTAGATTCATTTTATTATATTTCTCTTCTCAAGGCTCTGACCCCCCAGAAAGGAAGCTATAGATTTTGGTACTGATTAGAAAGCAGTTACTTCTGATCACCAGGAGAAAGGAGTCTTGCCAGTTACAGGACAAGTTTGAAGCACTGAGAGTCTTCCATGGATGGGTGGAATGGTTTGTTCTGATTTGTTGTTCCTCTTATTCTGCATTTACACAAATTTTAAGATCTAAGAATCAGATGAGGAATTAGAATCATAGCAAGCCTTTGGGCTGCAGTGTTTGATTTCTGCCAATGTTGAGATGTAATTGGCAATAAAATTGTACATATTAAAAGTGTACAATGTGACAATTTGATATATGTATGCACTGTTAAACGCTTAGCATAATCAAGCTAATTAACACGTCAGTCAGCTCGCATGGTTCCCATTTTTTATTTCATTGTGGTGTGAGCACTTAAGATCTACTCTTTTAGCAAATTTTATGTATAAAATACAGTTATTATAACTGGAGTCATGTTGCTGTACATTAGATCCTCAGAAGTTAACCTCATAATTGAAACTTTATACCATTTGACCAATATTTTTCTCTTTCTCCAACTACAGGCCCCTGGCTACCACCATTCTATACTCTGTTAGATTCTACATGTAGGTGAGGACTTAAAGTCTTTATCTTATTGTATTTGGTTATTTCTCTTAGCATAATCGTCATCCAGGTTCATTTATGTTGTCACAAATGGCAGGATTTTCTTCTTTTTCGAAGCTAAACAATAGACCACCGTGTGTGTGTGTATGTGTGAGTGTGTTGAATGTATATGTATATCTACTATTTATCATCTGTATATCTCACATTTTCTTTATGTAATCATCCATTAATGGACATTTATGTAGTTTCACATTCAGGCTATTGTGAATAATGTTGCAGTGAACATGGGTGTGTAGGTATCTCTTTGAGATCCTGATTTCAATTCTATTGCATAGATACCCAGAAGTGATATTGCTGGATAATATGGTAATTCTATTTCTAATATTTTAGGAAGTCCATACTTTTTTCTATAATGGCTGTACCAATTTATATTCCCCACAACAGTGTGCAGGGTTTTATTTTCTTCATATTCTTGCCAACATTTGTTATCTTTTGTCTTCTTGATAATAGCCATTTTAACACAGGTAAGGTAATTTTTATTGTAACTTTAATTTGCATTTCCATTATCATTGGTCCTATTGAACACTTTTGTAAGCATCTGTTGGCTATTTGTATATCCCAGTTGTTAAAATTTATTTTTTGTCCATTTTTAATTGAGTTATTTATTTTTTATGATTAAATAATGTGTATTTTGGGTATTACTTGTGTATTCTGGGTATTACTCCTTATCAGATATATGGTTTACACAAATAGTTTCGGCATCATTGTAGGTTGCTTTTCACTCTTTTGGTTCACTTCTTACATATAAGCCTTTTAGTTTGATGTAATCACATTTGATTATTTTTGCTTTTTTGTGTGTGTGCATTTGGTTTCATATCAAAAAAATTATTTTTAAGACCAATGATAAGGTAAGTTTGTCTATTTTTTGTTCTACAGGTTTTAAAGGCTCAGATTTTACCTCTAGGTCTTTTATCACCTTTGAGTTACTGTTAATGTGTGATGTAAGACAAAGGTCTATTTTCATTCTTTGTGTGTGTAGATACAGTTTTCCCAACAGTATTCATTGAAAATACTTTTATTTTTCTTATTATGTGTTCTTGGTACTTTGGTCAAAATTAATTGACCATGTACATAGGTTTTATTCTTTATTATTTTTCTTTTTTTGTAAAGAAAAGGTCTCATTAATAATGTTTCCCAGGCTGGTTTCAAACTCCTGACCTCAAACAATCCTCCTGTCTCAGCTTCTCAAAGTGCTGGGATTACAGGCATGCATCACTGTGCCTAGCCATGGTTGGACTTATTTCTAGGCTGTTAATTGCATTCCATCAGTCTGTATGTCTGTTTTTGTGCAAGTATCATGATGTTTTATTCTAGTGTTGTAATATACTTTAAAATATAAAAGTGTGATGCCTTCAGTTTTTTAATTTTTCTTCAATATTGCTTTAGTTTTTCATGGCCTTTTGCAGTTTCATACAAATCTTGGAATTTTTTTTCTCTTTTTATGAAAAATGCCAATAAAATTGTTATAGGAATTGCAATGAATCATTAGAATATGTGGGTAGCATGGACATTTTAACAATATTAATTCCTCAAACCCATGAGCATGTGGTGTCTTTCCATTTATTTTTGTCTTCTTCAATTTCATCAATATTTTATAGTTTTTGGTATAAAGATCTTTTACCTCCTAGATTAAAATTCATTCCTTAGTATTTTTTTATTCTATTATAAATGATTTTTTTCTTAACTTTCTTCAGATAGCTTGTTGTAAGTGTACAGAAACACCATTGATTTTTATATCGCTTCATATCTCACAAGTTTAATGAATTCATTTATTACTTCTTACAGTTTTTTGATAGAGTGTTTTGTGCTTCCTATACATAAGCTCATGTCATCTGCAGAGACACGATTACTTCTTCCTTTCTCATTTGGATGCCTTTTATTTCTCTTTTTTCCATAATTGCTTTGGCTAGGAATTACAGTTTTATGCCATATAAAAGTAGTGGGAACCAGTACCTTGTCCTGTTCCTGATCTTAGGGAAAAAGCTTTCAGCTTTTCAACATTGAGTATGAGGTTGTTTGGTCCTATAATATATGGTCTTTATTATGTTTAGGTGTCTTTCTTCTATACCTAGTTTGTTGAGAGCTTTTATCACGAAAATATGTTCAGTTCTGTCAAATACTTTTTCTGAATCTGTTGAGAAGATCATACCATTTTTTCCTTTATCCTGTGAATGTCATATCTCACATTTATTGATGTAAATATGTTGAGTCATTTTTGTGCCTCAGAAAAAAATGCTACTTTAGCATAGTGTATGATTTTTGTAATGTGCTATTCAATTTGACTTGCTAGTGCTTTGGTGACAATTTTTGCATTTATGTATATTCATAGAGGATAATATCCTATAATTTTCTGTTCTTTTGGTGTCCTTATCTGGGTATAGTAGGAGGGTAATACTGAACTTACAAAATAAATTGAAAGCCTTTCTATTCTTAAATTTTTAGAAGAGTCTGATAATTTGTGTTTATTATTTAAATGTTTGGTAGAATCAAGGTAAAACCATCTGGTCTTGGGCTTTTCCTTGTTAAGAGGTTTTAACTTTCTGCTTTTTCTCCTTACTCTTTGTTGTTCTATTTAGATTTTCTATTTCTTCATGATTTAGTCTTGGTATATTACATGTTTCTAGGAATTTAATCATTTCTTCTAAGTTATCCAGTTAATTGGCATATAAATTTTCATATTTTATTGTGTTATAATATTTTGTATTTTGATATCATCAGTTATAATCTCTTTTCATTCATTTATGATATTGAGTCTTCTTCATTCTTTTTTCTATCCATTAACCTAGCTTAAAACTTGTCAAATTTGTTTACCATTCAGAAAACCAATTCTTGATATCACTGAGCTTTTCCATTGTCTTACTAGTCTCTATTTCATTTATTTTTGCCCTGGTCTTTATTATTTCCTTCCTTATGAAATAATAATAATAATAATAATTTGTAAACTTTCCAATTTTCTCCTATTATTGTTTTCTAGTTTTATGTCAATGTGGGTAATAAGATTATTAATCTCCCTAAATTTGATACAACAAATTATTTTCTTTTGGGTATATACCCAGAGACAGAATTGTTGGGTCAAATAGTATTTCTGTTTTAAGTTATTTGACACATCTCTAGACTGCTTTCTACAATGGCTGAACTAGTTTACATTCTGACCAACAGTGTATGTGTTCCGTTTTCTCTGCAGTCAAATTAGCATCTGTTATTTTTTTGACTATGTATATATATATATATATATATACTTTATATTTATTGTACATTATATTGTACTTTAGATTCTGGGGTACATGTGCATATCATGCAGAATTGTCACATAGGTACATACACGGCAATGTGGTTTGCTGCCTCCATTCCCCTGTCACCTATATCTGGTATATCTCCCCATATTATCCTTGCCCAACTACCCTACTCCCCACTGTCCCTCCACTAGTCACCCCCAACAGACCCCAGTGTGTGATGCTCCCCTCCCTGTGTCCTTGTGTTCTCATTGTTCAATACCCGCCTATGAGTGAGAACATGTGGTGTTTGATTTTCTGTTCTTGTGTCAATTTGCTGAGAATGATGGTTTCCAGATTCATCGATGTCCCTACAAAGGACACAAAATCATCGTTTTTTATGACTGCATAGTATTCCATGGTGATGCTACATTTTTCTTGTCCAGTCTATCATTAATGAACATTTGGGTTGGTTTCAGGTCTTTGCTATTGTAAGCAGTGCCACAATGAACATATGTGTGCATGTCTCTTTATAATCGAGCAATTTATAATCCTTTGGGTATATACCAACTAATGGGATTGCTGGGTTAAATGGTATTTCTATTTCTAGCTCCTTGAGGAATCACCACACTGTCTTCCACAATGGTTGAACTAATGTACACTCCCACCACCAGTGTAAAAGTGTTCCTATTTCTCCACATCCTCTCCATCATATGTTGTCTCTTGATTTTTTAATGATCACCATTCTAACTGGAGTAAAACAGTATTTCAATGTGGTTTTGATTTACATTTCTCTAATGACCAGTGATGAGCAGTTTTTCATGTTATTTGGCCTCATATATGTCTTCTTTTGAAAATTATCTGTTTATATCCTTTGCCTACTTTTGAATGGCTTTGTTTGTTTTTGTTTCTTGTAAATCTGTTTTAGTTCTTTGTAGATTCTGGATATTAGCCCTTTGTCAGATGAGTAGGTTGCAAAACTTTTTCCCATTCTGTTGGTTGCTGGTTCACTCTACTGATAGTTTCTTTTGCTGTACAGAAACTCTTTAGTTTAATGAGATCTTATTTGTCTATTTTGGCTTTTTTGTCAATGCTTTTGGTGTTTTAGTTATGAAGTCCTTGCCCATGTCTATGTCCTGCAAGGTTTTGCCTAGTTTTTCTTCTAGGGTTTTTATGGTGTCTTTAAAGTCTTATGTTTAAGTCTTTAATCCATCTGAAGTTAATTTTAGTGTAAGGTGTCAGGAAGTGGTCCAGTTTATGTTTTCTGCACATGGCTAGCCAGTTATCCCAACATCATTTATTATCAGGGAATCCTTTCCCCATTGCTTGTTTTTGTCCTGTTTTTCAAAGATCAGATGGTTGTAGATGTGTGCTGTTGCCTCCAGGGCCTCTGTTCTGTTTCATTGTCTATATCTCTGTTTTGGTACCAGTACTGTGCTGTTTTGATTACTGTAGCCTTGTAGTGTAGTTTGAAGTCAGGTAGCATGATGCCTCCAGCTTTGCTCTTTTTGCTTAGGATTGTCTTGGCTATGTGTGCTCTCTTTAATCATCATCTGACTGGTGTGAGACGATATTTTATTTTAGTTTTGAATTGCATTTCTCTGATGATCAATCATGTTGAGTTTTTTTTTATGTACGGTGGCAATTTTGCATTTATTTTGAGAAGTATTTTTTCATGTCATCTGCCCATGTTTAATTTAATTTTTTGATCTTTGCTTGTTTTTTTTAAGTTTCTTAATTTTAAATAATGCCTTTCAGGCTCTGATTTTTTTCTTTTGCTTTATCAAGTCTGCTCTTGAAGCCCTGTATTATTGTTCTCTGTTCTGTCTTTGTATTGTTTACCTTGAGTCTTTGTGTTTGGTTCTTTGTCAATGGGTTCTTTACTGAACTTCTAATTTTATTCGTGCATTATTCTCTAATTTTGTTACATTTCCTATCTGATTTCTCCTTCATCTCATTAAGCTTCTTTAGAATTATTTGTCAGACAATTTGTAGATGTATATTACTGAAGCTTCATTCATTTCCCTGGTGGTATCATGTTTGCCTGAGACTTTATGATTCACCTATTCTTCTTTGGTCTTTATGTTTGAAAGAGCAAACATCTCTTCCAGTCTTTACAGGTTTTGGATGATAACAATCTTTTATTGTTGGATTATTGCAAAGTGGATAGGATTTCAGTTAAGTGAATTGAAGACAGGTTATAGGGCTGCTTCTGGATCTACAGTGAGGTTGGTTGTTGCAGGGTTTATCATCAGAGACTTGGGTAGGCATGCATTGTATTGGGTCTCTGGGCAGATGAGGCTACTTCTATGATTGTGGCCAGCAGGTCTGGTGCTAGGACAAAGGTATGCTTCACGATTCACAGTTGGGTTTTCATAGATTGTGAGCTTGTTACCAGGTGTGAAAATGGTTATGGCTCCCACCAGGTCCCTGGGAATATGTTTGCTGAATCATTGGGTAGGTCTCTGTGTGGGCAAAGTTAGCCCCAGACTATAGCTAAGAGGAGCTGAAACTAAGTAACAGTGTCACTTCTGGGGCCACCGTCAAACTGGTGTGTAGAGGCCTACCTCTAGAAGTACAAATGTACCTCCTGCTATGTTCCAGGGTCGGCAGAATTTCCCCTGGATTATGACTGAGCAGGGCTAAAGCTGGATCCCAGGGGTGCTTCTAGATCTTCAGTCAGACTAAGGTCTACAGCCCTGCTTCTGGGTCCACCAACAGTCATGTCTCCCACTGACTTCCTGGGTGGAAAAGACTGCTCCTATACTGCTGCTAGGAGGGGCTAGAGCCAGGTCAGTCTGCTTCAGGGTCTACAACCAAGACTAAGGTCAACAGGTCTGTTACTGGAGGCATGGGAGGGTGTGGCTCCTCTATAGTTCCGTAGCAGATAGTTCTGGTGGTGGAAAAGGCCATGTTAGGCTGTTTCTTGGTCTGTATCCAGGAAGATCATTGAAGAGCTTGACACTTAAGAATAGGTTGATCTTCTCAAGACACCTCCCTTAATATGGGCTCAATTATTGTTTTGCAAAATCCTACCTGAATCCCTAAAGTCTCACATAGTCACTCTTGTACATGGATGACTGCCATATTATTGTGGTTATCAGGTAATATGAGTGAGTAAACCTCTTATTCTGCCATGTTACTGATGTTACCTGGCAGCATTGTTGCAGAACTGATTTCAAAAGTAGATAAAGGAATTTGCAGCATAGTTTAGTCTGGCTCACTAAAACAGAGTATTTGAATAAGAAGACAATGCTTTTTATTTAAATTATTTTCTCTATATATCACTTATTCATTGTAAATAACAAAGTATACTAGCTCTTCATAGGTTTAAACAGCAATGGACACTTATCTCACAATTTCTGTGAAAGCACTTGGTGTCAGCTTAACTGAGCATCACTGACATTGACATGAAGTGTCTTCAGCTCCACCAAAAACGTACATTGCTGGAACTTAATTAAATGGTTGGTAGACTCAAATGATAGTTTTAGCCTAAAAGGCAAAAATCTAGCTTGCTTTTCTTCATATGGATTAATTTAGAGAAGAGTCTAGATAGAGCAATGGTTCAAACAGCAGCTTCAATCTTAATTATTTCTCTATGCAGTTTTAGTAAGCTGTGTAAGATATAAATTCTCAAAATTCAACACTTTCTATTTTCAGTATTATTTTTGAATACTTGCACATTGTTTTTTTTTGGAATGTAAATTAGTATAGCTATTGTAAAAAACAGCATGGAGCTTCCTTAGAAAATTAAAAGAAAAAAACAATATGATCCAGAAATTCCACCACTGGGTATATGTACAAAAAAATGAAATTAATATGTCAAGGAGATATCTGCATCCCCACACTCATTGCGCTACTGTTCACCATAATGAAAATATGGAATTAGGCTAATTGTCCACCAGCAGATGAATGAATAAATAAAATGTAGTATATATACACGTAGAATAGTATTCAGCCATAAAAGGGAACGATATATTGTCAATTTCAACAACATGGAAGGACCTAGAAGACATTTTGTTAAATGAAATAAGCCAGGCACAGAAAGAAAAATACTACATGATCTCACTCATGTGTGATCTCAACAACGTTGCTATTATAGAGGCAGAAAATAGAATGGATGTTACCAGAGGGTGGGGAGGTTCCGGGGCGGGAGTTGTAGAGATCTTAGTCAAAAAACACAAAAGAATCTCCTGTTTATGTCAAGTGAGAACTACTTTGAATATGTGCTACATGCTTAATCCTGGACTGTATTAATAATTAAGACACATGGTATAATGTCCTTAAAATGAGTATGCCTAATGTCCTCTAATGAGTATGCCTATTCTTCCCTTTTATATTGGTCTATTCTGGCAAACAAGATCTCATTTTTAATTTTATATGTATCCAATTTTTCTCTTAATATCTACTAATTTCTCCTCGGGAAACCTCTTTAATTTTAGCTTAATTATCTTTGTGCTTCCTTTGTTTTATTTAGATTCTGACAGTAAGGTAGAATCCACTATAGTTTTATTTTGATTTACTTATAAGCCTGATTTTTCCAGAAAAGCACTCCAATCCTAAGCCCTTTAAATTGCTTTCTTATGTTTTGGTTTTGCAATAACTTCATAAATATTTTTACTATATTGATTTTAGAATTTGTCATACACTGCCCATAATAAGAGTCACCATTTGTTTTGAGTTTTAATAAAACTTAATAACTTTGTATGGGCAAACTTGTGTTGATATCTCAGACATCATATGATCTGAAATCAGCTTGAGATTACGTATTGCTGATTCCTGCATTTGAGGAAAACCAGGTGAATATTTTCTGCTTTCTTTTTTTGCACCTAAACCCAAATATAATTTGAGGCAGCCTATCTAGTGTTGCCTACCTAAAAGCACGAATAATTTCAAGCTAGAAGTGCAAACATAGTTACTCTGTGTCGTTTATGCAAATCAGCAGCTCTGCTATTATAATACAGGAAATGTTTTAAGCAGCAATGTGTAAAGATTTCATTCTGTTTTGGAATTTTCTACCATATCAGATAAAGTTAAATGTGTACAACTAAATGTCAAGATCTTTTGCTGCAGAGGTGCTACTGTTGTCTGAAACTACTAGTGCAGTTCCCAGAATGGACATATAAAAATGCATATATCTTATTCAAGGATACATATATAATTAATGTATATTATGTCCAGTTTCCTATACTTTTGTGTGACCATGTTGTTGCTTGTTTTGGCTAGGAATGCACTGACCCATTAGCTCCAAGGTAAATAGAATAAATTTCTTAATAAACCATGCAGCAGTGACAATAGCCTTCTGTTACTTAAACTGCTGAAGTCACTGAAAATTAACTTAAATTCAGAGTGAAACACCATCCAAACATGTTTTCCATGTCTGTCTCTGCCTCTGAATTTTCTGCCTTGTCTAATGTCACCTATCAAATAAGCACCACCTGTCAAAATGTATGTTGTGGATTTAGCCTGCCAATCCACTGTAGAGGGCTCAGAAGTGCAATAATAATTGTGAAATATAGGTAGTATTACTCATTTTTTGACAATATACTTCTAAAAATGGTGAAGAATATAAGTTGCTATAGAAGATAAAACAGTTACTTAATTGGAAAAGATTACATTCTCCAATCCTGAATGAACAAAATCACTTCTGCACCACCTCAAAAAGCAAATAGATTAGGCCAAGATAAACATAAAATAGGTAAGCATAAATAAATTATTTAAAATTATATCATCTTGTTGATGCTGGACCATGAGAAATATACTACACTGTACCAAGCAACTGAGAGAAAAGAAAAAAGTGTGTGAGGTATGACTCTTCATCTATTGCAAAAATGAATAAATAAATAAATGCATTGCAGTAGTTTTAAACGTCTGGCTACTTATTTTCCCTTGGTGACTGAGAAAGTGAAAGGGATTCCAGTTAAATTTACATGCTATTTGTGGAAAACTGAAATAAGGTTAAAATCATTTTTACATGTTAGCAAACTGTATTAGTCCATTTTCACACTGCTGATAAAGACATACTTGAAACTGCACAATTTATAAAAGAAAGAGATTTAAAAGGACTCAAAGTTCTGAATGGCTGGATAGGCCTTACAATCGTGGTGGAAGGCAAGGAGGAGCAAGTCCCATCTTAAGTGTATAGCAGCAAGCCAGAAAAAAAAGAGTTTGTGCAGAGAAACTCCCATTTTTAAAACCATTACATCTCTTGAGACCCATTTACTATCATGAGAACAGCAGGGGAAAGACCTGTCCCCATGAGTCAACCATCTCCCACTAGGTCAATCTCATAACACGTGGAAATTACAAGATGACATTCAGGTGAGCACACAAAGCCAAACCATATCATTTCTCCACTGCTCCTCCCAAATCTTATATCTTCATATTTCAAAACCAGTCATGCCTTCCCAGCAGTCCCCCATAGTCTCATTTCAGCCTTATCTCAAAAGTCCGCAGTCCAAAGTCTCATCCAAGACAAGGCAAATCCCTTGTCTCTTTTGAGGCAAATCCCTTCTCTCTTTTGAGACAAGGCAAATCCCTTCTGCCTAGGAGCCTATAAAATCAAAAGCAAGTTAGGCACTTCCTAGATACAATGGTAGTACAGGCATTAAGTAAATACAGGCATTCCAGATGAGAGAAATTGGCCAAAACAAAGGAGCTGCAGGCCCCATAAAACTCCAAAGTCCAGCAGGGCAGTCAAATCTTAAAGCTCCAAAATTATCTCCTTTGATTCCATGTCTTACATGCAGGTCATGTTGATGTAAAAGATGGGTTCCCATGGTCTTGGGAAGCTCTTCCCTTATAGCTTTTCAGGGTATAGCCTCCCTCCTGGAGGCCTTTATTGGCTGGTGTTGAGGGTCTGTGGCTTTTCCAGATGCACAGTGCAAGCCATCAGTGATCTACCATTCTAGGGTGTGGAGGACTGTGGCCCTCTTCTCACAGCTCCACTAGGCAATGCCCCAGTAGGATCTCTCTGTGGGGACCCTGACCCCACATTTCCCTTCTGCACTGCCCTAGCAGAGGTTTTCCATGAAGGCCCTACCCCTGCAGCAAACGTTTACCTGGGCATTCAGGCATTTCTATATATGCCTGTGATGAGAGGAGCCAATGTGAAGACCTCTGACATGCCCTGAAGACATTCTTCCCACTGTCTTGGGGATTAACATTAGGCTCCTCATTACTTGTGCAAGCAGCCAGCTTGAATTTCTTCTCAAAAAATAGGATTTTCTTTCCTATGTCAATGTCAGGCTGCAAATTTATGCTCTACTTTTCTTATGAAACTGAACGCCTTTAACAGTACCCAAGTCACCTCTTGAATGCTTTGCTTCTTAGAATTTCTTTAGCCAGATACCCTAAATCATGTCTCTCAAGTTCAAATTTCCACAAATCTCTAGAGCACGGGCAAAATGAACCAGTCTCTTTACTGAAACGTAGTAAGTGTCATCTTTGTTCTGTTCTCAACAAGTTCCTCATCTCCATCTGAAACCAAAACACGTGGAAATTATGGGACCTACAAGATAATATTTGGGTTGTGACACAGCCAAACCATATCACAAATTAAGAACCAGTGCAAAGAGGTTGTGTGATGTGACGATTAAGAGCATGGAGTCTGGAGATGAAGAGTCATGGCTCAAATGTTGCTTTTACCACTTGTAATCTGTGGGATAGTGGGAAAATCACCTTTCTGTGCCTGAGGTTCTCTATCTCTATGTTGATACAATCTGTTTCAGCGTAGCTTTTGTGTCCTATATAATAGTGTCTGTTATCTATTTTAATGTGATCTTGGCATTTCCTATTTTTTAGTGCTAGTTCTTTATTATTTCATTTTCTCCAGCGAAGAAGTACAGAAAACATGAATTTGGACTGAGTTCCTACTCCTGATGAATTAATCCAGTTGATAAACTATGCCATGCTCATGGGTCATCACAGAGCTCCACCATGGCACACATCAGTCAATCTGTACAAACTTACTGCTCAAAGCTTCATCAACATATTACTTTTACGAATGTTAGGGGTATTTTAATGAGGGGTACTATATGCCACTCCCAGATAACAGAGTTCACCCATTTTCCTAAAACAGCTTTCTGTAATTCTTCCTAACCATCAACATGTGCAGCATGCCAATTATATCCTCTTCTATTTTTTTTCCTCTTCTTTTCTCTAAATCCTCATCTACTCCTTGCTCTGATCCTTCTGTAAAGTCTAATTTTCCACTTAATTGTAAAGATTAATTTCATTCTTTTTGTTTCAATGTTCTGAGTTATAGTCATGCCCCATGGCATATATTTTAGGAGCTAATTAGCAGCTCAAAGCTTTCTGAGTTAAAAATAGAAGATAATTATTTTAGAGAGAGAAGGTGACTAAGATTTATTGAGCAAGTATGTTTTCAGGAGTGTTTTTAGGTTTAAATGAATAAAAAATAAAAATAGATAAGATTTGGAGCCAAATATATTTCAATAATGCACAGGTGAAAAGGAGGTCTAGAATCTAGACACATGTTCTGTCTACCACATTATATTGACATGTCCCTTTACAACTTTGAAATATAGAATTTCTTTCTCAGATTACATTTGTAATATGCTTTCTAATTATTCAGGCACATATAAATATTATCAATAATATTTCAATTTAATACAATAACAGTATTTCTTGAAACCATTTAAGAGATAAAATATATAATCAATGACTGTGGAGTATCATTAACCTTCTGTGTTGCTGTTGTTCAATTTGGTATTAAATCATGCGAGGCTAGCATTGTGCCTCACACCTGTAATCCCAAGTATTTGAGAAGTCAGGGCAGTAGGATAGCTTGAACCCAAGAGTTTAAGACCAGCCTAGGAAACTTAAGGTGACTCCATCTCTACAAAAAAAAAATAATAATAATTGAAAATAGCCAAGCATGGTGGCACACACCTGTGTTCCCAATTACTCATGAGGCTGAGGTGGGAGAATTGCTTGAGCCCAGGAGGTCATGATCCTGCCACTGCACTCTAACCTGGACAACACAGTGAGACTGACTCAAAACAAAACACAACAAACTGTGTGAGTATCTGGGGAGAAGAGAACTTCCATTACCTTACAGAAGTAATCATTGAATAGATTGTTACTGGGGATTTATTAGAGGCTTGGTCAATTTGAGGGGCTCAATGCAAAGTGAAAATAAAAACCCTGGCCAGTGACAGGAAGTCAGTTTTCCCTTTCTTCCCTTTCCTGCAAAGCTCACCACTCCAAACCATGGCAGCCAGAAACCACCAAGGATTGCAGATGCTATGAGAGGATGTGCTCAATATGTGGATGCAAGTTACTGAGAGGTGCTAATAAATCTTATTGGATGGCACAATAGAGATGGCTACTCGAGTCAGAGATGACTGCTACTTTGCCCATCTCCAGATGCTGCAGGGCCCTCACTTGGATCTGGCCTTACCTACTCCCAGCCCACATTACCTGGTGGGATTTCATTTGCAATAAAGAACTCAAAAATAAAAATATTAAGAATTTCAAATGATGACTGCAGAATATTAACTCCAGATGCAGGACATTTTGAGCACTGATCCCTTTACAACTTCACAGATCATATTGCAATAAAATCCACCCTGTTTAGATACATTGATGGAGAATTTAAATACTGGTCCTAAGAAATAATTACAATATTTTAAATATTTTTGCTAATTCTTGCTTATACAGATAGAGAGATTGCCATATTTCCTTTCCAGACATGTTGAGAATTAGTCACAGATTATAGAAGATGACCTGGAAATTTCCTGTGAAGCTACTGTCTAAATAGGGACATTGGAAAATATAAAAATGCTTGACAAATTCAATAAAAGAAAGTGCTATTCCAGGTCAAGTAAACAGTTTTATGAAAACACCAAAGAAGGGAAGTTTAAAATATATTTTGGGAAAACAAGAATTGTTAAATTGGATCCTTATCTTATAACATATTCAAATATCAAATTAAAATAGATTAAATATTTACATTTAAGACCTAAAATTGTAAAATCATTGTAAAAAATATAGGAGGAAATCTTATTGATATTGGATTGGGCAGTAATTTCTTAGATATGCCATCAAAATTTTAAAAATTGACAAGAAAATACAGCAACCAAGAAACCTTCTGTATAGCAAAGAGAAAAAATCAATAAAATGAAAAAGCAACATATTAAATAAAAGAAATATTTACAAACCATGTATATAGCAAGAAATATGCCAAATATATAAGGATATTACACAACTCCATGGCATAATAACTATTTCATTAAAAATGGAAAAAAAAACTTAATAGACATTTCTCAAAGTAAAAAAGGCATATGGATGGTCAATAGATATATGAAAAGATGCTAAACATCAGTTTCAGAGAGTTACAAAACAAAACCATAATGAGATATAACTTTGCATCAGTTAGGATGGCTATTATCAACAAAACCTAACAATGTTGGTGAAGATAAGAAAAAATTTGGAGCCTATCTCACCATTCGTGACAATTCAAAAATGGTGCATTTGCTATGAAAAATTGTATGAAAAATGTCCACCAATTAAAAATGGAAGGCCACAGGATCCAGTAATCTCATTCCTGGGTATCTACCTAAAATAATTGAAATCAGAATCTCTAAGAGATCTGTACTTCAATGATCACTCTGGCACTACACTTAATAGTCAAGCTATGGCATCAGCCCAAATATCCATTGACAAATGAATGAACAAAGAAAATATCATACAGACATACAGCAGACTATTATTCATTTTTTAAAAAAGAGGAAATTTTGTCATATGTGGCAAGATAGATAAACATTAATAGCATTATGCTAAATAAAGTAAGTCAGTCACAAAAGGACAAATTTTGCAAAATTCCACTTATATATTTTACCAAAAATAATCAAGCTCATGGAATTAGAAAATACAAAGGTACAAAGGGGGTTACTAGTGACCAAGGGAAGGAGAATGTGGGGATGTGCTATAAAGTTACAGTTATTTAAGATAAATTAATTCTGTAAATCTATTCAACAGTGTAGTACCTATAGTTAAAAATACTGTGCAAGGCACTTAAATCTTTAAGAGAACAGACCTCATGTTAAGCATTTACCACGAAACAAAAGAAAGCAACAAAAAAGGAACACAAAGAAATTTATGGAGATGAATATGTCTACTCCTTTGATTAGAGTGATAGCTTCAGGATGCATTCATGCCAAACTCATTAAATAATGTACATTAAATATGTTCAGCTTCTTAGTGTTAATTCTACCTCAATAAAGTTGTTTATAAAAAATAAAAAAGACATGTTGGCATATTTTGTTAGATTAAAGGAGAGAACTGGAGTAATAAGATGGAAAGAAAATAAAGTTGAAAGGTGAGAATAAGATTGAAAAATAAGATAGGGCCAGATTGTCATGGTGTAATTTTGATTGGAAGAATATTTTAAACTCAAAAGTGATCCCTTAAAGGAGAAATTTTAATGACCCGATATTAAAAAATTAATATAGATTTTAGTTTTTTTGACAAGAATTATGTTGCCTGATGATGGTTTTGTGTTAAAAGAGCTACGTGTTCACAAAATTTATTTGCTAAACTACAAACTATCAAAGGAAGATGTGATATACTGGGAAAAACTAGAAAATTGGGCCAGAATTTTAGTGTTTGTAGAATCTTTAGATAATCCAAGCAGAAATAAATCTTATAAAGAGGAATTTCTAGGGAATGGTAGCTAATAGTAACGTGAAAAAATTCAAATGTATATAGGAACCAACCGAAATGATGAAAGTAGAAAAACGTAAAATGAAAAGTGTTGAAATCAGGGAATAATGTCATACACATGACTGCAAACTTTGAGCAAGCCTCAGTATGGTATGCACTTTGATCCAGCTGTATAATGACAGAATCTACTAGTTTGACAAAAGAAACTGGTAAAGGAGAGCAGAATTAGTTCTTACCTTCCATATTGAACTGAAGACAAGATCAGGGTAGAACCACAGGAAAATTAAATGACTTTTAACAAAGACTGTCTTAACAATTTAGCAAAACTAATGGCATTGACAACCATGTGTAGATGCTTGTGAGTTAGGTCAGAACTCACAGTGTAATAACCTACCCTGGGCTTGCATCACTGATTCCATTTTAGCTGTAAACTCCAACCTGGCTTTCCTCTCCTTACCACAGCCCCTTTGTTTGCATAACTGGGTCATGCTGCACTTAGAAGCATTGAAGCCTACTGTTCTTGATACTGGTAACCATTGTAACCGCACCCTGCTTGGCATACCTATTCCCTCCTACTGTAAAAAAAGAAAAAAGTTTCCCTTTGATCATTGCATAGAAGGAGCCTGATTGCTCCCCTTCTTGATAATTGTATGGCAACCACTTGTTCTCACAGCCACTTCCTCTAACCTGCTTTGCTGCTTCTGTAAAATTCTGCTTCAGCTAGGTACTCCCCTCCCCTACCTAAATCAAGGTATAAAAGATAATCAGACCCCTTCGTTGGGCAGAGAGAACTTTGAGCATTAATTGTCTCTGGGTCACAGGCTAATTAATAAAGGACTCTTGATTTGTAACTCAGAGAGTGGTGTGTTCCTCCTAACTCGCTCAGTTACAACAGAAACTTAGACACACATAACTATGGTGAGTAGATGTTTTTAATTGATAATTTCACCAGGTGTTTAATGCGTTCAATTGAAAATTGGAGCTGTCAAGCTGCTTTCATGACAGGAAGATCACCAGCTGAGTGGGATGTTTCACTTTTCCAGTGTGATGTAATGTCCTGTCCATCTTCATGATAATCCTGGAACACAATCGAATCAGAGTCAAATGAGATGCTAAAGTTTCTCCCAGAGGCAATGATAAAGTAAAAGGCAGGTACTAAATGCTGAAGGTTTGGAAACACATGGGCTTCAATTATGTCATAAAGTTCTCTTCATTTTCTAAACAAATTAGAGTTTGTACCAAAACATGAGTGCAAATTCTGCAACTGAAGCTATGACTTCAGAACCTTAGGTTTCTGAGTGATTAAAACTAAAAAACTGGTATCACATACCTTTGTTATGGGATAAATTGAATCCCCTGAAAATCAGATGTTCAAGTCTTAAACCACCACAGAATGTGACTGGGTAGACAAAGCCTTTAAAGAAGTAACTAAGGTTAAATGAGGTCATTAGGATGACCTCTAAATTAACATGACTGATCTTCTTATAAGAGATTAGGACACAGACACACACACACACAGAGGAAAGACCATGTGAAAACAACAGGAAAACATAACCATTGAAAAGCCAAGGAGAGAGGCTTAAGAAGAAATCAGCCTTGCCAACATCTTGATTTTGGACTTTTAGCCTCCAGAACTGGAGAAAATAGCTTATTATTTAAGCTACCTTGTCTGTGGTTTGTGGTCATGGCAGTCCTAGCAAACCAATTTACCCGCAATGTATACATTCTAAGAAAAGGTTACGAACTATATCTAGGAAAAGTTAGAGAGTCCAATTGATATTTACTTGTGCTGGGTTTAGAAAAATACACATTGTGCCAGGATGGTCTCGATCTCTTACCCCGTGATCCACCCGCCTCGGCCTCCCAAAGTGCTGGGATTATAGGTGGGAGCCACGCGCCCGGCCCACATGGTGAATATATTAACATGTAGGTTTGTATGAACAGGAAGGAATGAAATGAAATAGAAGTTTCGGAAGAGATGAGTAAAACTTACTAAACATAAAAACCATATTTATTTCAGATCAATTTATTTAGGAAACCAAATTAGAAGCAATTAACTAAAACTCTAATTTGTTTACAAGTTAAAGAGCCCTTTATGAAATAAATAAATCCATAAAGTGTCAAGCCTTCAACATTTTGTAGGTGCCTTTTACGTTGTTTAAATAAGAAAAGTTAAACTATAATCAAATGAACTTTAGTATTTTCTAATTTTTAATATTATTTTGAATAAAGGAAAGATTGGCTGTTACTAGAATGTATTCTAATAATTCTCATTTTTAAGTTTGTTTCATAAATGCCACCCACCTTAAATCCCATTTGGAAATCCCATTCTCCTCTTTACTGTCATACTTAGTCCAATTAGCTCTCCATTTCTTTCCTTAAGTATCATCAAACCAAAGCCACTTATTTAAATGACTTTTATTGTAGGTATAGGACAGCAGAAGAAAACAACATGAAAAAAAATAAAAAACCTTTAAATTACATAGTAACCATCATTGTTCTAAAATTTGATATCCATTACACATAAATGTCAATTTCTCCCTTGGTTTTCTTATATCTCTTATTTCTGGGGTAAGCTTTCCCCTTAAAATAACTTTCTTCAGCAATGAATGCCAGCTATTCTCCCTCCCTTTCAAAAACAAAAATCTTATCTCTTATGTAGATGAATTATATTTTTCGAATGTAAACTTCTATATGTGCTACTTACAGGGCCTCATCTTTCGGGTTCATCCATCCCTTATGCCATGAAGTTACTTTACCTAAGACAAAATATCTCTTCCTAAGAGGAAGTTGTCTTTCTTTCTAAATCAACTGAATCAATCCACATGAATACAAGAGATAAGCTTTTCTTTTTTGAAAGGGAGGGAGAATAGCGGGACTCTGTTGCTGAAGAAAGTTATTTTAAATGGCAAGGTTACTCTAGAAATAAAAGATATAAGAAAACCAGGAAGAAATTCGCCTTTATGTGTAATGGATATCAAATTTTAGAGCAATCCACATGAAATTTTAATTTTTCTTTCTTGTCTCTTATTACAAACAAGGATGACAACAACCTGAAATTAAAAGGGAACTAATAGAGATTAAAAAATCGTGGCCCCCCTCACAAAAAAAAAAAAATCATATGCTAGAATATAAAATGCCTTAGAAGCAGTAAATTGCAGAAAATAGAACAATGATGGGATAACTGGCTTGTACACACAAACACATCTGTACACACGTATACATAGGATGGCTATTAAAATTCTAATATAGCTATCTTATTTTTCTGTTCAGAAAGAGCAGCAGGCATAGATCTTCCATGGCAAAGTGCTAGAGGAAAAAGCTGTCCCACAGCCTATTTCTTGACCATTGTGCCGAACCTCTGTGGCCAGCGACTGCTGCTTTTCCTGAATCTTATTTAAGCCACTCTGTTTACCCAATAATTTATCAGCTTTTATTTAAGTTGTTCCCAATTGTGTATCTATGTCTGATATACATTATGCTCCAGCAGGTCTGTTTTTTAGCTATTAAACAAAAACTAATTTGCAAATATACCAGATGGAAAAATTATATATCTACATCTGAGATATATATGCATATATATATAGAAAATATTAATTATATATCTATATATTATAATACTGTGAATTATTAATTATCTGTCTAAATCCATATAGATAATTGACACATGTAAACACATACATATTTATGTAATTACATATTTATATAATTATGTATATATATAGTTTCCAAATCTGAGCTTTCCTGGGAATCAGCAGTTGAGATTAGTTTCTGTTTTTGCATTTTATCTGGTTACAAAAGTATTTAGAGTGGAATAATGGAATAGATATTGATATTTGGGGGACAAAACAAGAAATGAAACTAGAAGGTTAGAAGGTACATAGGCTCAGTATCTTTTAGAAAATTTTGCCTTTTGGAAAATGCCTTTCTTTCAAAGATATTTCCTAAAAGGCAAAATTTTCTAGAAGATATTTTATTAAAGGTAAAATATTAATATCAATTATCAATTTAAATATATAGATAATTGATAAATATACAGAAATATGTATGTATAAATATAATTATGCATACATATAATTTTCAGATGTGAGCTTCACTGAGAATCAGCAGCTGAGGTTAATCTCCAACTTTCCATCTAATCTGGTTACAGAGATATTTAGAGTGAAATAGTGGAATAGATATTAGTATTTCAGGGACAAAATAAATTAAACTAGAAAGTTGGAAGATACATACACAGTTTAGTACCAGATGTAAGAAAGACATTTTCTAAAAGGCAAAATTAGTCATAGATAAAAATGAGCTACTCTGAGAGGAGGAGTGATGGTCAAGTAAAGATTCAAAGGAACACTCAAGAGAAGTACTTTAAAGGTAATTTATGTTAAAATTGTCTCAAGAAGTCTTATTTTACATATATCATTATTTTTTTAATGTATTATGTGGCTCTTAATCTCGATATCAATAAAATCATACCCTTACCTTTTTTTCCCAATCAGCAGAAATACATTTTCAGAGTTTATGGATTTTTTTATACATTTAACTTTTTCATTCTAATGCGAAACTGAACTTCACTGATCTGTTACTCACATATCCTTTCTCTACATACCCTGAAAATCTTTTATTTTACCAACCATAAAACTGCAAATGTGATGACTATGGCAGCTCTTTTGTTTTGTATCTAATACTGAGAAACTATAAAAAATTAACAAATATAATAACTTAACTATAAAATTGATTATTGAACATTTTTACCACAGGGAGTAGATTTCTGTTTATATTTTTGCCAAATAAGGAAACTCAGTCATTCTTTAGCTATTATCACTTGATACTTTTCACAATACTTTTATTCATATTTTTATTTATACAAGAAACTTTATTTTATCATGGATAAGGCCTCAGATTAGGCTGAGAGAAGAATCATTTAAAAAAGAAAATATGAATCATTTAAAAAAGGAAAACCATTAAAAGTATCATAAATTATATACAATGCTTAAAATGGAACTATATTCCCTTAAAAATTATTGGGTATCACCAGAGTCCATATCCAGTACGTCCAAAACACCAGAATTCTTTCATCCGGTATACTTACTAATGAGGCATGATTTAATGATTAAAAACATAGAACTGAAGAAACACTATACAAAAATACATAATCAATATCATTAAAATGACCATACTGCCCAAAGTAATTTATAGATTCAATGCTCTTCCCATCAAGCTACCATTGACCTTCTTAACAGGAGTGGAAAAAAAACACCTTAAACCTCATATGTAACCAAAAAAGAGTCCAGATAGCCAAGACAATCCTAAGCAAAAAACAAAGCTGGAGACATCATGCTACCTGACTTCAAACTATACTACAAGGCTACAGTAATCAAAACAGCATAGTACTGGTACCAAAACAGTGGTATAGACCAATGGAACAGAACAGAGACCACAGAAGTAACACCACACATCTACAACCATCTGATCTTTGACAAACTGGACAAAAACAAGCAATGGGGAAAGGATTCCCTGTTTAATAAATGTTGTTGGGAAAACTGGCTAGTAGAAAGCTGAAACTAGACCCCTTCCTTGCACCTTATACAAAAATTAACTCCAGATGGATTAAATATTTAAGCATAAGATCTAACACCATATAAACCCTAGAAGAAAACCTAGGCAATATCATTCAGGACATAGGCATAGGCAAGGACTTCATGACCAAAATACCAAAAGCAATGGCAACAAAAGCCGAAATAGACAAATGGGATCTGATTAAACTTAAGAGCTTCTGCACAGCAAAGGAAACAATCTTTAGAGTGTACCAGCAACCAACAGAGTGGGAAATATTTTTTTGCAATCTACTCATCTGACAAAGAACTAATTTCCAGAATCTACAGAGAACTTAAACAAACTTACAAGAAAAAAACCAAACCCGTCAAAAAGTGGGGAAAGGATATGAATAGACACTTTTCAAAAGAAGACATTTATGCAGCCAACAAACATGAAAAAATGCTCATTATCACTGATTATTAGAGAAATGGAAATCAAAACCACATTGAAATACCATCTCATGCCAGTTAGAATGGTGATCATTAAAAAATCAGGAGACAACAGATGCTGGAGAGGATGGGGAGAAATAGGAAAGATTTTACACTGGTGGTGGGAGTGTAAATTAGTTCAACCATTGTGGAAGACTGTATGGTGATTCCTCAAGGATCTAGAAATAGAAATATCATTTGACCCAGCAATTCCATTAGTGGGTATATACCCAAAGGATTATAAATTGTTCTATTGTAAAGACACGTGCACACGTATGTTCATTGTGGCACTGATTGCAGTAGGAAAGACTTGGAACCAACCCAAATGTCCATCAGTGATACACTGGATAAAGAAAATGTGGCTCATATACACCATGGAATACTATGCAGCCATAAAAAAGGATGGGTTCATGTCCATTGCAGGAATATGGAAGAATCTGGAAACCATTCTCAGCAAACTGACACAAGAACAAAAAACCAAACACCCTATGTTCTCACTCATAAATGGGTGTTGGACAATGAGAACACATGGTCACAGGGAGGGGAATATCACACACTGGGGCCTGGTGGGGGGTTGGGGGGATAATGGAGGGATAGCAGGGGGAAAAGGGATCGGTGAGGGATAACATTTGGAGAAATACCTGATGTAGATAACAGGGGGATGGATGCAGCAAACCACCATAGCATGTGTATACCTATGTAACAATCCTGCACAATCTACACAATGTATCCCAGAACTTAAAATATAATAAAAAAATACTAAATGACTGAAAGAAGACCAGGGGTTTTATATATATTTGCTGCATTACTAGTAATCTTTTTAGAAATGATTTATCTTTAAGCATTACTGGCAGGGCACAGAGGTTCAAGCCTATAATCCCAACACTTTGGGAAGCTGAGATAGGTAAATCACTTGAGGCCAGAGGTTTGAGACCAGCCTTGCCAAAATGGTGAAACCCTATCTCTACTAAAAACCAAACAAAGCAAAACAAAAAAAAAAATTAGCCAGGTGTGGTGGTGCACACCTATAATCCCAGCTATGAGAGAGGGTGTGGCAGGAGAATCACTTGGACCCAGAGGTGGAGATGGCAGTGAGTCTGAGATTGCACCCACTGCACTCCAGTCAGGACAACAGAGCCAGACTCTGTCTACAAACAAACTGACAACAACAAAAAATGCACTACCTTCCCCCTTTCAATTTTTAGGAGAGGGATCTCAGTATTAGCAAATCATTTCTTCGTGATTTGACAAAGATACATGTTTCGAGGAGAAGTGGAATAATGTGATTTTCAAACTTCCCTTCATATTTTTCCTTGACTCTCATTTTTTAAAGAGGCCAAATTTTGTATTAAAATAATGCAAATAGCTATAAAACTTGCATATAAGTTTGTGATGTTTATGAAACTTAGATTAATACCTTTTTCTCTAGAGGCAAACTTTTTTGTTTACTTCAAAAGTAAAGTTTAGAAAACATTATAAACCCACAGCGCAGTGATTTTGGATTTTGCCATCTCTTGCGAAATTGAGCCCTTTTGAAATTGTATTAATGGTGTCTTATCCTCTTAGCCATCCCTCCCTGCCCCATTTTTCAAAATCGTTTGGCTACACTTGCACCCCTTTTTTGTCACTCATGTAGTTTCATCAGGTTTCAAGTACCATTACAGAATGACTGTCACCTTTTCTATAGAAATAGCTTAAATTCCTCAACCTGAAATACCAAAATTCAGTAAGTTACTTAGCTGTCAAAGCTATGTGACAATGTTACATGTGAAATACTTTTTATGAAATACAACCATTTCATGTCCCATAATACTTGAAAAACCTACATTTTAAAGTTATATTAAAAGTTAAGCAAACCAAAGAAAAAAATGCTCAACTTACAAATTCACAAAAGAAAAGAATGCAGAACAATGCATATTGTCCTCTTGGTGAAAAATAATGAATAAAATAATAAAAACCCTGCCATTTATTTGTATGTGTGTATATGCATGTAGGGACTGTTTCAGTGTTAACTGTCACTCCATACATATATATCCAAGGAAATCCTTATGTTGGAGGGCTTAGAGAATGTTAGTAATCATTAGAAGAGAGTCTATATTCAGTCATTATTTTTTCTAATGTTTTCTAGAATCAATATTCTTAGGTGTACACTGGTATTCTTCCATCCTTCTTTGACTGTAATATTTTATATTCTGCTTCTCAGTCTCTTTTTATTATTATATAATGGTTGATCAAGGTTTCTAATGCATATTTTTAATTCCTGTATTTGTTCAATACAGAACATTCCTGCAAATACAACTCATGTAACTTACTAGGCTATGTGCAGTGCTTACTGAGCAGACACAAAGGGTATAGATAGTGGGAATAGTAGTAGCAGAAGAGATTTCTTGGAGGCTGATGGTGAGCAATTATGAGTAGAACAACTGCCTTCTTAAGAAATTCTGTATTAGGATTATTACATAGATAATATAATTTTATGTAATTTTAACATAACTATACATTTTTGCAAATTAAGATACATAGGATATGAAGAAACTGAGCCTGTGGTGTTAAAGAAAAATTCCCCAAATCCACAAACAATTACGCTATATAACCATCTTCTAAATATTGGTATCATGCAAGGTTCATTCAGACTCAAATTCTGGTTTTGCACTATCTGTGCAAATTTACTGTTATTAACCTTTCTAAGCTTCACTTAAATGGAGATATATTAGAATTGTTGTGAGAATTATGTGATAATACGAGGAAAGTGTTTAGCAAATGGTAGTAAATAAATATTAGTTATTTTTGCTGCTGCTGTTAATTTAAAAATTTTGTAGATTAAGCATTTGAGAGAGAACTTGAATATGATTATAACTGTGCAATAAGTTTGCATTTTGCTGCTTTTAAAAGCATTTTCTTGATTATAAAGGTTTGGTATGAGACTTCTCACTTGGTACACAATTCATTTCATATATGACTTACAACTTTTGTGCCCCTTTTCACTAATTCTTATTATTTTAAGATTAATGGTATTGATTTCTCAGGAAAATACGTTAGAATAGGTAGACATCAATTAGTGATATTTGTTTTAAATATCTTAGCAATTTTTAAAATTTGTATATTTTGCTTTATTATATTAATGATGTGTTTAATATGGAATTAGAAACATAGATATAAAAACAGATCTCTTAAATTCTTATTAAATATTCAATTAATAATACAAGTACATAGTTTTTTTCACTGACATGTTTATTCACAGTTTCAAAATTTGTAATGATGTTTTTCTTATGTAATTAGACTTTTAATGACTAATATTAAGTTCAAAATTGAATGTATCTTAAAAATATTTCATCACCAACTGTAGTCCCTTGGTAATTTAGTACATAGGGTATAGTATAATAATATGAGAAATAGGAATATTAAAATATAGAATAATTAGTGCCAAAAATTTATATTTTTTCTTCTGTGTGATAGAAGTCCCAGTGAAAACTACAAAGTTTAACTAGAGGTGGGGTGAATAAAAAGAATGTGTTCATTTATTTTCTTTTTGGTAATATTATATTTATATTTCAAGAGTGGCTAAAAAGAGAAGAATTTTTCTTCTTTTATTTGTGTGAGATAAATTCCAAGATTTTATAATAAAATCTAGAATCACTAATATGTCTGCTACTTCCAGTTTCTCAGTATATACCTGAAAATATTTATGGGAGAAATAATGTGAATATTTTCTACTCTAAATAGTTATACAAATTAATTGCAATTATAGTACAAAGTCTGTCAAATTATTTCAAGCTAATATGTGTGCTATGTTAAATTCATTTTGTAGTACCAATGTTGTCACATATCTCAATCTACAAAACTGAACTGATGATTATTTAAAGACCTTTAAACCTTTGGAAAAATTAATTCATAGTCTACAAATATTGGAAGGTTGAAAGGACGATGTTTTGGTGAAATTTAAGTGCCCAGCAAACAAGAATCACATAACAGCTGTGATAAGCTCACATATACCATTTTCCTATGAATCATTACTAAAATTAAAATTCAATACATACCATAGACCTTGAATAACAAAACCTTGAAGAGTCTTCATAGCCAAGGTTCTGTTGTGCTTCCAGTATGTTCCTTCATATATTTGCTTTCTCTGTGTATCATTCTTCCTTTGGTTTCCCAAGCTCATGGTCTTAATCATCTCTGTACTGTTTAGTATCTTCTTTTCTTGCAACATTCTCTACATGATAGAGCAGTGTGAAGATGTGGTTAATGTTTATGGCTGGGGCTAAACTCATGGCCAGTGGTAATAGAAGAAAAATGTACACTTCTACAGTTTGAACAATACACTTATATGTCTAAAATTAGAACTTGATATTTCTGGAGTATTAACTGTTAGTTTACTGTTCTTAAGCAATGTATCTACTTCCTACTCTTCTCTAATAGCAGTGTCCATTTAATATAAATATTATTTTCATTTATAGAAAAAGAAAATAAAATTGCTGATTTTAGGACTTGGGAATTCAAGGCATTTAAGACAAAATCCGTTGTATTTCAATAATTATTGTACATTGTAAATAATTACATATGTAATGAAAGTCACTGGGTCTACTACATAGACCAAAACCACAAAATATGTATTTGTAAATCAAGGGCTTTGTCATAGGATATATGAGACTAGTAAATAATTAATAGATATCTGCAAAAAGTCATGAAAATTCTAAAGAAAGAACAATAAATAACACACTTGATTGCACACACATACACATATAAACACACATATTTTTAAATTTTGTTTTTAAGTGCATATTGACAAATTATAATTGTATATATTTATGGGGTACAAATGGAAGTTATGATATATGCATATAACATAACATTATTTTACCAGGCTAATTAAAATACCAATCACCTCTAATACATCATTTTTTATGGTAAGAACATTTGAAATTACTCTTTTAGCAATTAGAAATATATAATACACAGTTGTTAACTATATTACTGTGCTGTACAATAGATCTCACAAAACTTGTTCCTCCTGTCCAGCTGAAACCTTGTACCAATTCTTCATTCTCCCCACTCCCCAACTTCTTTTAACAACCATTCTGCCTTCTGCTTCAATTAGTGCAATTGTTTTAGAGTCCACATAAAAGTGAAATCATGCAGTATTTGTCTATTTATATCTGGTTTACTTCCCTTAACCTTATGTCCTCTAGTTTCATCTATGTTGTTGAAAATAATAGAATTTCCTTCTTTTTAAAGGCTGAATAGTATTCTATTACATATATATATATACATTTACACATACGTATATGTGTATATATATATATATACGCGCCACATTTTCTTTATCCATTCATCCATTGATAGGCATTTATGTTCCTTCCACAATGTGGCTATTGTGAATAATGCTGAAATGAACATGGAAGTACAGTTATCTCTGGCATAATGGTCTTTTATATATGTGTATGTGTGTGTGTGTGTGTGCATAATTAATGTATAATTAATGTATAGTACAGTAAGAAATCACAAGCGTGTGTAACAGCAAGGCAATCTTGAGCAAAAAAAAAAAAAAAATAGAGGCATCAAACTACCTACTACCTAATTTTAAATTCTATTACAAGGTATAGGAATTAAATCATTATGTTACTAGCGCAAAGATAGACACATCAGCTAACAGAACAGAATAGAGAGTCCAGAAATTAACCCAGGTATTTGTGGCCAATTGATTTTTGATAAAGGTGTCAAGAACACACAATGAGAAAAAGGTAATTTTGACTACAATATGTTAGAAAAAAATTTTTTTTTTTTAAAGTACAACAGCATTTAATGGTCAGGAATGGTTGTACACTATTACAGTCAGCCACAGAAGCTGTGTTGAAGGACAAGACCCAATCCTTCTCCACACCAGGCAAAGCAGTATTGGACATGAGCTGGCATGTGGCTGGGTCCACGTCCCCATCCCTCAGGCCTGAGGGAAGACCACCTTCTAATAACCCCCAGCTACCACTCTGTATTCATCAGGGGAGAGGTATAAACCCCACATGCAAGAAGAACCATTGCCCCCAGTGTCAAATGGGATGGGGATGCTAGAGTTACAGTAAAGGGGAAATCCTATGTAAGCTGTTAGCAGAGTTCACAGGGGTAGGGATTACCCCTGTTCTCCAGTTCCCAGATGTGCTCACTTTCCCAGCTTCTTCATCCGTTCATCAATGCTGGCAAAGTTCCCCTCAACTGTGGCCAGGTTTTCATGCATGGTTATCTGCACCTGGGTCAAGAGGGTGGTATTGTCCTTCAGAGAATTAGCAATCATCTGCTGGGTGGTATCCAAGTGTGTCAGGAGCTGACCAAACTGCATGGCTTGCTCATGCAGCTGCTTGATGGTGACTAGATATCCACATGAAGAAGAATAAAATTGGACCCTTATCTCACACTATATTCAATACAAAATCAATTCAAAGTGAATTAAAGGCATAAATGTAAGAGCACAACCTGTAAAACCATTAGAAGAAAACAAAGGGGAAAGTACATGACATTGGTCTGTCCTGTGATGTTTTGGATTTGACTCTAAAATCTCGGGCAAGCAAAGCAAAAATAGCTAAATATTATTATGTCAACCTAAAAAGCTATGCACAAGAGAGGAAACATCAGAATGAAGAAAGGCCTATGGATTTGGAAAAATATTTCCAAGCACTATATCAGATAAAGGGTTAATATCCAAAATAAATAAGGATCTTGAACAATACAATGCAAGGAAAATATATAACCTAATTGAAAAGGGAAAATGACTTAAACAGATATTACTCTAAAGAAGATATACAAATGGCAACAGCTAAATGAAAAAAATTCAGTATCGTTAATCATTGTGATTTTAATGCAAATTAAAACTATAATGAGATATCACTTCACTCCTTTAAGAATGGCTATTAGTAAAAAGATAAAAGTTAAGTGTTCGCAAAGATGTAGAGAAAAGGGTATACCTGTGTACTGTTGATGGGAACATAAATTAGTACAGCTATTATTGAAAACTGTATGGAGTTTTTCAAGAACCTAAAAATAGTTACCATATGATTGAACTTATAAATCTTTAATAAAATTAAAGTGAACTTTTCACATAATACATGTTGCATTTTTTAGACTGTGTAACCTGATAGATATTCAAATCATGTGAGCTTCAAAATGTGTACACTCTAATTGTTGCAGCAGGTTCAGTATATGTCTCGTATAAATATTTGTTAACTGTCATTTGAATAGAACTTTTTCTTTTTATTCTTCTCTACATATCAGTTACTAGAAAGAAATATGTTATCCTCTACAAAAGATGTAGTTTATTATAGTCTAAACATTTTGCCATTTTTTGGGCTTTTTATTCTGTTCATGTAAATAGCAGCTGGAACAATTAGACACTCACTTGTTTACAATCTCTGACTTTCAGAAGAACTATTCATTTTATCATTAGGATCTTTATAACAAATACTTTTATTTTAACTTGAACTGTACTGTATCTGATAATAGTATGGCTATTCCATTCTTTAGATTTTCATGGTTATATGTTTTATGTCCTGTAGCCTCAACTTTCCTATGTAATTATAATTTCAGATTTGTGTCTTATTTAATAAAAGTAAAGGAAGTTTTGTTTTTATTCATTCTGAAAATCGCTACTTTAAATTTTAAAATTCCATTTAAATTCAATATTAACAATTAATATTGTTAGTATGTGCATCTCCTCATTCAAGCATATTTTATACTTTCCCTTTTATTTATTCTTCATTAAAAGATTTAAAATATATGTATGCATGAAACATAAAGGAACCTCATAATGTTATTTTGTTAACACCCACATACCTCTTTATGATCATCATCTCCTACTACTTTCTGGATGCAAACTCTATCAGGGCATATACAACTTTTACTTCCCAAGTTGAACCTTTAGATATAGTCTTACAGAATTTACATCTTTAAGATACTAAATTATCTAATACATATTTGTGGTATATTTATTTATTTAGGTCTTTAAGTAATATTTTGTGTTTTTTATTGTAGAAATTTTATATACCATTATGTTCATTCCTAGGTATTTGATATTTTTGATACCACTTAAAATAATATAGATTATTTTAAATTGCATTTTCTATTTTTGCCATAGATGTGTATATATAAACACATGTGCGCATGCACACACACACACACACATTGACCTTATAGTCAATGATTTAAATTAATTTATATTTTGTTAAGAACCACGTTAATAAATAATGTGTTAATAAATTATTTAAAGTTATAATTTAATAACTTATTAATAAATAATAATTTTTAATAAATTATTTAAAGTTAATTATTTAGAAATTTCTAAGCATGCACTACTATTATTTATGCATAGTTAAGCTTATATTTCTTCTTTTCTAATTCTTCACCTTTTATTTCCCCGTTTTCTTTACATACTCAGAATAAGATCTCCAGTCAGTACACTGTGGAATTCTAGTGATATAGAGCTAAGGGCATGCTGACATCACTTGAATAGAGACCAATAGACAGCAAATAACGAATGTTCGTGAGGAAGTGGAGAGAAGGCAACCCGTGCACTTGTAATTTAGTACAACCACTATGAAGAACAATTTAAAGATTTCTCAAAAAACTAAAGATTGAACTACCATATCATTCACAAATCCCACTGTTGGGTATGTACCCACCGAAAGAAAGTCAGTACATCAATAACATATCCACAATCCCATTTTTATTATAGTACTGTTCACAATAGTCAAGATTTGGAAGGAACCTAAGTGTCTGTCAACAGATAAATGGATAAAGAAAACATGGCACATATACATAATGAAATACTCTTTAGCCATAAAAGGAATGAGATCCTATCATTTGTAGCAAGATGGATAGAACTAGAAATTATTATGTGAAGTGAAATAAGCAAAGCAAATTCAGTAACACATTGAAAGTTATACACATATGATGAGTCGGGATTTATTCCTGGGATACAAGTATGATTAAGTATATAACAATCATTAAATGCCATATACCACAATAACAGAATAAAGGATATAAATCTTACGATCATCTCAACAGATATAGAAAAAAAGCATAAGGCTTTTGACAAAATTCATCAACCTCTTATGGAAAAAACTCAACAAACTAGATACAGATGGAATTTACCTTAATATTATGAAGGCCAGATATGAAGAGCCCACAGTTATCATACTCAAACTGAAAGATTGCTTCTCAAATCAACAAGAAAGCAAGAATGCCCTATCTCACCCCACCCCGCATTCAATGTTGGACCAAAAGTCCAATCCACAGCAATTAGGCCAGCTAAATAAATAAATAAAGCCATCCAATTTAGAAAGTAATAAGTAAAATCATCTCTGTTTGCTGATGGCTTCATCTTATATCTTAAAAACAACATAAAGAGTCAATAAAAACAAAAAAAACCTGACAGGACTAATATATAAATTCAGTAAATTTTCAGTACAGAAAATCAGCATGCAATAATCAATTGCATTCTCAAACATTACCAACTAATTTTAAAAATTAAGAAATTAATAACTCTTATTTACAAAATTAAGAAATATCCAAATATTACAAATTATCTAATTTTTAAAAATAAGAACTTAATAAATCTCATTTACAACAGCATCAACAAGAATAAAATACTTCAATGTAAATTTAACCAAGGATGTATTTATGTTGTATACCGAAATATATAAAATATTGATGAAAAAATTATTGAAGATAAAAATAAATGAAGACATCCTGTATTCATGGGTGAAAGAAGTGATATTATTGAAATATTCATACCAACCAAATTAATCTACAGATTTTACACAATCCCTATCAAAAACTTTGGGTATTTTTTACAGAAATGAAATACAACTCTAAATTGATATGAAATCACAAAGTACCCTAAATACCTAAAGCAAAACTCAGAATGAACTATTATGAGGTGAAATAAGCCAGGCCCAGAAAGACAAGCATTGCATGTTCTCTCTTATTTGTTGTGTCTAAAAATTAAAACAATTAAACTCATGGAGGTAGAGAGTAGAAGGATGGAGAGCGTAGTGGGGAATTGGAGGAGAGGTAAGGATAGTTAATGCACAAAAGTTAGCAAAAATGAATAAGACCTACTCTTTGAAAGCAAAACAGAATGACCATAGTCAATAATAACTTAATTGTGTATCTAAAAATAACTATAAGAGTATATTTGACTTGTTTTTAACACAGAGAATGAATGCTTGAAGTGATTGTGTACTCCATTGTCCATGGTGATTATTAACACTTACTCTTTGATAGTACCATTCCTGTAATCCAAGCACTTAGCTAGGCAGAGGTGGATGGGCTTGAGCCAAGGAGTTGGAGATCAGCCTAGGCAAAACCCTATGGCAAAACCCCATCTCTACAAAATACGAAAATTGGCTGGATGTGATGAACAGCTCTTGTAGTTCCAGCTACTAGGGAAGCTGAATGGGAGAATCACCTGAGCCTGGGGAGATTGAGGCTGCAGTGAGCCATGATCATACCAATTCACCTCAGCTTGGGCAACAGAGAGAGACACTGTGTAAAAAAATAAATCAATCTTTTAAAAGTATCTGGAACTGTAAAATGTATGTTGAGAATGAATATTCTGAAGGCATCAACTCTGATGTTCTAGGAGAATTGCATTCTAGGGAGAAGAAACAAGTGTAAAAGCTTAATATTGTAAGGTTACATGTGGTAAAATATTTTTAAAAATCCAATTTGACAAGTGCCTGGTAGACAAAAGAAATAGTGTTGCCACATGAGGGCAGAGAAATAGTCAGTAGACAGATCATTAAAGGATTTATAAGCCGGAGCAAAAGAAAAGTTAATGCTAAATGTGGTATCCGTACACTAGAAAGCTTTGACCAAGGGAGAAACATGATGGTTTCTGTATGGAGAATGGGATATGGTGCTGTGGAGAGAAATGAAGAAAGGGCTTCTCCTGCACTTAGAGGGTTTTGGAGTTTTCAAGTGAGAGATAATGGTTGACTGGATTTCTAGTGGATAGAAGTGGTAGAAATATAATGATTTATACCAGTTCAAGTATTTTGTAGGTAGGCAGGATGGGACTTAGTACTGGTAGGAAGGATGAAGAAAGAGTAATTAGGGATGACTCCCTGATTGTGAATTAAGCTACAGACTGGATACCAGTGTCATTTAATGGGTTGGGGAGAACTTGGGGAGAAAGAGGCATTGGTGGAGAGATGTCAACAGTTCTTTCTGGGACTTGTTAATTTTGAGATACCTGGAAGATAGTCAACTAGATGCCTTAATTCAGTATTTGGATATGGGAATATGGAGCTGAGTAAATAAGTAAATACTAGGTTTAAATATAAGATTCAACAGCATAAGAGTGGTATGTAAAGCCATTTTTAAAATTTTTATTTTTTATTGGAATAACTGAAAACAATATAGATGAAAACATAGAGGTACTAGGATGAAAGGGCACTGCTATTAGATTTAACTACATGTGATGGTGCGCCTACTTAAGTGGGATAGTAAAGGTAGAAGCTTAATTTTTCTGTCATTGTACATTACATTTCAATCTAAAACCTGATTTTTTGAATCCTATTGGTTAAGATAATCTGAAGGGCCTTTTTACAGAGGAAAAAGAGGATTTAAAATGATTTCCTAAATCCTCAGTGAGATGCTAACATTTCCAGAAAAGTTTAACAATCTGAACACATAATTTCACTATCAGCAAAGGAAGATTTGAGCAGGTTCCTAGAGGGAATGGAAGAAAACAAAAGGCCAGGATTTGACTCTCTCTGCCATTATTGCTCATCCAGACTAACAAGGTCAGATCACCTGGCAGATCATGAGTTATAATAACCACTGACTTTTAGTAGTTGATATAGGAGAGAAAGGACCCCACATTTAATGTTAAAGCAAAAATTATTCCTTACTGTTCCTCAGAAGCTAGTTCTTGAGAACATACACAATAGGAGACCCTTCCTTTAATGTCCAGGAGAAGATTTATGTTGCCTCCAAAGTTTATGTCAGGAAGAATAAAGGGGAGAGAAAATCATTTAGCAAGTTCTGCAACAACATTCAGTTTATTTGAAAAAATGGTAAATCAGAAATAAATGAATTATCACTAATTGGGAAGTTCAAGGATATTGCATTTTGCTTAATATTGCTTTTTATTTTTCCTCAAATCAATAGGACTTACAGGTCACAAAAGAGTTTGATATAGTTTTATAGATGTAAAGTCAATTGTTTTCACATCTAAATAAATATCATGTGTATATCCTTTGTTACACTCTGTTAAATTCTGGTTTATTTAGTTTTGTGATGTATTTAGCTATTTATCAAGTAGCTCCTCATTTAAATTTGTTCTTGTTGGTCATTTAGACAATTCTGATTTTTGTCCTTCTTTAAATCAAAATAAATTGGCTACTTTCTATTTTAAAACTTTGGACGATTAATTGGTAATAATATCCTGCATTATAGGCTAGTATCCTCTCCCTCATGAGAGACTTCCCTAACCTTTTCAAGTGCACTTTCTAAAGCTTAATTTACTTGCTTGTCTCTCCATGTTCTTCAAATATTTCTTAAAATGAGAGTCCAAACTTGATAAAATTCTAAAAGAAACATAATCATAAAATTACAGAGATAATATAAGAACAGTGTCAATTTAAACCTCTTCATTGGTTCAATAATTTGTATTTCAAATTTATTTATTTTAATTTATCGTGAACAATAGGATGTTATGAAGTATGTATACATTGTGGAATGCTGAAATCTTGCTAATTGACATAAATGTCATCTCAACTGGTTATCATTTATGCAATGAGAAGACAATGTTTGTTCTCTTTGCATTTTTCAGCAATACCATATGTTGTCATTAACTATAGTCACCATGCTGTACAGTAGATCTTTTGAACTTATTCCTTCTATCTAACTATAATTTGGTTCAATCATTGTTACATCTGCAATGCGCCCACAAAAATTAAGAAGAAAAACATTCATTCAATCTGGCTTAAACTAAAACCAAACTAACTTACCTGGAGTGCTTCTTTTGGCTTGGAAGTGGGACATCCAACAACTGTAAGCATGGTTGTGGTTGTGTAAACTTCAGAAAGAAAGATATTGGCTCATGAGGAAGTGATTTTTTCTTTTACTTCTTTTCTTTTTCCCCCCAGAGGGATGCTATGTTTACTTGAAAGTAGACTTTCTTAAAGGTGTTTAACTTCAATTCATGGCTCCTATATTTCTTTCTTTAAATTTATGGATGCAGTTTGAGATTATTTTAAATCTATAGATATGACATTTCCCTCCTTGGGTTTTTTAAGCCTTTATTAAATGTGTATGTGTGTGTGTGTGTGTGTGTGTGTGTGTCCATGGATTTACTGTCCTTATCTTCTACATTCTTATTTGAATATTCTCTTTGAATCTTTCTAGAGATCATTCATTGATTCCTTTCTATCCCCAAATTTAAGCATATGCATTCTTCAAGTCTTTCAATGGATCCCCCTTAATTTTTTTTAACATTTTTCTTATATTTTTATAAATTTCTTCTGAGTTCTCCTTTGTATCCTTCTTTGCCCCCTTTTAAACATAATTTAATTATTTGAAACCTCTTTTTTACTCACAAATTCTGTTGCAGACTACCGCTATTGTTCATCAAATATGCTTTTGAATTATTCTTTCAGTTCGAATTCTTATTAAAGGGCCACTTGCCCTTCTTCTTTGCATCCTTCTTTGCATCCTTTGTACCTTTCTTTGCATCCTTCTTTGAATCAGAGGATTCTTTGTCAGAATCTTTTTTTGCATCTTTCTTGGCATCCTTCTTAGACTCTTTCTTAGCATCATCCTTTGAGTCACTGTCTGTACTACTGGGCCTCTTCTTATCTTTCTTATCCTTTTTATTCTCCTTTGCATCTTTCTTGGCATCCTTCAGTTCATCACCTTTCTTTGCATCTTTTTTCCCATCCTCACCCTTCTTTTCATCTGCTTTTACAGATTCTGATTCCATGGTTGAATCCTTGCCCTTCTTTGAATCTTTTTTGTCTTTTTCGGCATCTTTCTTTGTACCTCCTTTTTCATCTTCAGATTCTGTGGCTGAGCCTTTGCCCTTGTTTACATCCTCTTTACCTTTTTTGCTATCTTTTTTTGCACCTCCTTTTTCATCTTCAGATTCTGTAGCCGAGGCTTTTCCCTTCTTTGCATCTTTTTCGCCTTTTTTGCTATCTTTCTTTGCATCTAGGTTTTCATCTTTTCCTTTATCTACCTCCTTGCCTTTCTTTAAATCTTTTTTCCCTTGTTTTAATTCTGATTCCTTCTCTTTTGTCTTGTCTTCATCTTTTTTACCAATATCTGGGGATAAATATTCAAATATTTCTTAAAATGAGAAAATCCAAACCTGATAAAATTCGAATAGAAACCTAATAAAAAAAATTTACAGAGATAATATAAAAACAGTAAGTTCTGTCCACCTGCTGCTTTAGAATCCGCCTTGAAAGTGCGAGTTGGTTTGAGAGGCTGCCTCCTGGCAGCTAAATAAACAGATGGTCTCTCGGAAATTCTCATTAAAGAACGGTGCATCCATAATGGTGGTCTATGACCTCCTCTTAATTGTTCTTCATCAATTATCTAAAAGATTGGTTACAATAATGATGAACACCTTTGGGTAAATTACACAGTTTTTTATTAGTATATCCCAAATATATTTTAACTTTAACCATAAAGAGATTTTAGCTTTTGTTAAAAAGTGGGGAAGTTACAGATTTTATCGTTTATTTTGGTTTTGTTTTTTAAGTTTTCATCCTCGTTTTAAAACTATGAATAATCATGCCTTATTTGGAGCTTACTTTCAGTTCATAAGACCTTCATGGTTCCCTCAGGATTTTAGGTTCAAATCGGTGGAGGCCTCCATTGACTCAAGGCATATCAGAACCTCTCTTCACAATCACAGGAGGATTTTTTTTAAAAAAATAAAGCTCTATGTTTTTGAGAATTCTTGGAATATCTTGTCCACCTTCTATTTTTTAGTAACTCAGAAACTATTCTATAATATCTAATAGTTTCAGGTTGAAGCATATCTTAGTCTATTTTCATTTTCAGTCTCTGAAATTTAGAATGCTACTCATAAAGATAAAAGCCTGAGACTCCTATTGCTTGGAGAGATACAAATTGAGTATCATCAGATTGGTAACCGAAATAATAAAATCTGTAACAGGGAATGTTAGTTTGAGATTGTGCATTTTATTTTCAACTTCTAATTAAACATGTACAAAACTAAATGACAAAAATAGCCAATATTGGTACAAATATTAACAAACAATGGGAAAATAAATTCACCAAAGAAAAAAAGAAAAAGAACTTTGTTCACTACTAATGGGATACATTTTCAAAAATAAACAAGTTAATGATACACTTCTTTTGTGAAAACTTTCCTTTGAAAATATGCATATCCCATGTTGACTCCAGAAACATTGGGAAATATTTATTTTCCAATACTCTGAATCCTGAATTCTGTATTACAGAACTGAGGAAGTATTAAAAGTATAATGTAATCCCATGACTCAAATGAGGGGGTTTCTCCAGCTGAAGAACATTTTCCAAAAGTTCATACTAACTCTAACATTAGGATCTCCATATTTTTGTACTTATTGGAAACATTTTTTGTAATAAAGGGTTACTGAAAAAATAGTTAATATGAAATAAAGGGGGCAGTTATATACAGTAAAATGCAAATACGACACATCTACTTTTTTAAGTAGTAGAATTTGAATTGCTTCTAACTGTGCTGTTCAATATGGCATTTCATAGCCACATGTGAATTGCTTTAATTCAATGTAATTTAAATGTAAAATTCAATTCCTCAGTTACACTAGCCTCGTTTCAAGTATTTAATAGCCTCATTGGACTATAGAGATAAATATTGCCATCATTGCAGAAACTTTGTCAGCTTTGATCTATAACACATAAAACTATGCATGATTTCATAAGCTTACTACTCATGAGTGATTACTTAAGACTAATAATTACTTATGGTCACAATTACTACTAAGTTATTACTTATTACAGATAATTCTATTATCTTCCCAGTACTTACAGGAACTGTGTTGTCCCTTATTTGAGAAGGTTTCGATCTTCTTTTCGTTCCTGGCCGTTGTGGTTTTGGAAATGACAGGGCAAAGTGTTGCTGATTCCATGATTTTTTGCTTAATTCACTCACTGAAATAAGAAAGACAAATCACACATTTTGAAATGAGTAGAATTTCATCAGAGCTAAAATGGCATTAAATGCAATGTATATCATGTAAATGAATAAACAAGTGATTCAAATTATGGCTTCATTTATTTGGTAATGTTTGCAATTTTCTGTTATCAATATGAGAAAATAAAAATTGATTTTTCTATTTTGACCAGTTTTACAGATAACTATAGAAAATAGTAATTGCAAAACTAATATCACTAAATGGAAAGATTCCGTTTCACTGCTTCCCTTTATTCTATCTCTTCCAATCCAGGTTTTTGCTTCATACTTTTGGTTAGCATACAGTTTTATTAAAAACAGAAAATAAGTTAACTACTTCTGTAGCTCCCATAGTAATTAGCACAATGCTGACATAAAATATTCAGAAAATACATGATTTCATCTAAATGCTAAGGCTTAAGATCCCCTTATTTATAATAACTTTCCAAGCTACAAGAGTAAATGCTATAAATCCAAGAATGGCATTGTTACGGGTGATGTATTTAATAAAGAAAATTGACAAAAATTCTACAGAATGGTGCCTGGGTGGGTGAAGTAAGCTGGAAACTATTCTAGAAATGATTAAAGATATTTCAGTTACCAATGAGACCAATGAGAGATTTCCTCATTGTATTTAGATACATGCAGTATTAATGTGCGGAAATAATAGACATTTCCTGTGAGTCCTCTAAAGAAAATAGAAACAGTGGGAAAAAGGTACAGAAAAAAATCATATCTGAGGAAATGCTCAGTATCTGAGGAAAATGTAATTGATATTTGAAGTCCTCCAAAATCAAATACGTTTGCCTTGCCTAGTAAAGAAATTTCAATCCAATTTTAAGCTGGATGTAATCTATCAGGAATGTTGTAGAGGAATAATCAACATTCCTGACAGACTATACCCAGCTTAAAATGAGATATAATAAACATAAACAAGAAATTGTTTATCTAATTTCTACATTGCTTTTCAATTGTAAGATTATCTGATTGTATGAGTTCTAACATGTAACTATTTCCAGCTTTATGCTACTGAATATATTTACTTAAAATTCATTGGATTCAAGACAAAGCAAAATATATGTAAAAGGTGTTCCATGTGCCTGTAAGAAAGGTTCCTTGGGAAACAAAGTTGATTATCAATTTGATTCCATGGCAATGTTTGCTTTATCACTTTGAATGGAGAATAATACTTACCGTAAAATTAATCACACACGTTTTGAAATAAATATTGAATGCTTTCTTACCTGGAATGTAATTATCATATGTCCCAAAGCTTACTTTATGGCTATTAAAATAAATAAGAAAGGTCTTAGTTAACTTATATGAAATCAGTGTTTTAAATTGGTATTATTATACTTCAGCACTTACAACTAACAACTAGAGAAATACTTCACATTCTCAGATATCTTTAAATATATAAGATTGCTTCATCTCCAGGATAGAAGAGATTAGCCAATGTGTTTTCAAATTACAACAGTACTAAATAATGGTTGGCCAAACAAACTATATATACATATATCTATCAAATAGGTATGTGTGTGTGTGTGTGTGTGTGTGTGTATATGTGTGTGTGTGCACGCACGTGCACGCGTGCATGTGTGTATATATATATACATATATAAACAAACTGCACATCTGAAAATATACATTTACAAAATTACAAAAACACAGTTGAATTATTTTTCTCATTTCATGTTTCAGATTCTCTTGCAATTCAATTTGAAACAAGATATCGCTTTATAAACCCTATGCTTATGTAAAAGCATAACCTCAAAATACTCTCACAACTTTACCAAATCCAAATTATTAAATGGCATGTATGTGCACCTGTGAATTTGTGTGTGCATGTGTATATTTCAGTATGGACCATAAAAATTCATAAGGAATTTTGCTACATTTTAAAGAGAATCTGAAAAACAAAACTATATTGCAAATTATTTTCCATTTATAGTTTCCCATTTGATTTATTACTATCTAAACATGTTTGTTCCCATAAAGGAGAGTTGTACAATCTAATTTTTATTTATTGGTGATGGAGACAAACCCTACAATCTATTAGAGAAATATTATTTTACATAGTTTCATTATATTTTGGATATAGAGCGATCGTTGGGCATGAGTGAGTTTGAAGCTTATGTGCCTCATGTAGTGTTTATTTTGACAGATGTATAGTAAAATTTAAGGTTTAAGTATGGAAAAACAGTGTCTTGATACCTTGACTAAAGAATGAAGCTACCAGTATAAAACATGGCACATTTTTGTCACACTATAAAAATTTGTATTAATCATAATTAATTATAAATTAATCATAATTATTCATAAACATATTAAATGTTTTCACCAGTAAGTTATCCAGTCTTTCATTTTCTTAAACTGAACCCATGCACCAAAATTACTTGCCCTATAATATCTGAATATCTAAATTCAGATCCAGTCAAACTACATTTATATACTATAGAAGAAATTTTAATGTCCAATGGTGATTATAAACTGCATTATTCTAAATGCTCTGAATGAGGAAATATTTCAAGTTCATTATTAAACTTGAGATTTTCATTTTTTAAAATTTATTCATTTTATTATTATACTTTAAGTTCTGGGGTACATGTGCAGAGCGTGCAGGTTCGTTACATAGGTATACACATGCCATGGTGGTTTGCTGCATCCATCATCCCGTCATCTACATTAGGTATTTCTCCTAATGCTAGAATGATCCATCAATTTCTTCTATAATTTCTAGGACATTGTCTTTAATCACAAAGCAATTGAAATTAAAATCAATGATAAAATTATCTAGAAAAAATATAAATATTTGAAAAATTAACAGCTCCTTTTAAAGAACCAGTGGTCAAACAGAGATCACAATGAAAACCTACTGAAAAAGAAGCTACTGAATAATAAGTTAATATGTGAAAATTATAGAATATTGCTTAAAAGTTCATAGAGAATAACTTATAGTTTTAATGTTTTGTATTATAAAAAATGTTTAAAATCAGTGTTTTAAATCTCTCCATTAAAATTAGGAAAATAGTATAAGAAAAGAAGTAGAGGAGGGGGTAAGTATGTTCCAACTCATTTTTAAGGCTGATATAAATAACCCAAATCCTCTTGAGGTCAATACTAAAAATGCATATTACAGATGAATATCTATCATTAATATAGACACATAATTTCTTAAAATTAAATAGTACTGACAAATATGTAAAATTGCTGATACATCATAACCATCTGGTTTACTTTCCAGAATATGAGGTTGGTTTCACCTAAAATCAAACAATGCAATCATTGACTGTACCAGAGAGGAAAGACATGCTCTCACCAGCAGAACCAGACTTAAAGACATCAAGTTCCTCAGCTTCTAAAGCAATCACGCCAAATGTGTTTAAACCTTTACCAAACATTACACTTTAAAATAATGATTGTTTTTATAAGAAAGTAGACACCAGTATCTACCGAAAGCCTATTTTATTTTTAATATTAATGTTTTATCTTTCTTTTAACAATACTGCTGAACGAAGGCCCAACCATACTTTACATTTCAAAACTCCATTCCTTCACCTTTGTCCCATGTACTGTGTAAAAAAGGTTTACAGAATTGAAATCTATTCTTTGCCTACCTTATTTTAACACAGAATAATTTAATCATAAGCAAACTACTGTCATATGACATACTTCTCATGTCTGGATTAGCTGTTTTACATAACGAACTACTTTCACATACTCAATATTTTGCAAGAGGGATACAATTAGTATTTGGTTGGTCAGATTCTGATAGAGCTGCCCCACTTTTTACTAAAGGTTACCACTGTGATACATGCCTCCTCTAAAATTCAGTTACACTCCTCAGTCACTCTTACATACACAAAAATTATTCACAGAAATTTACAAGTGGTTCCCTGTCTGAAAATCATAAATTATTTTATTTTATATTACCCAAAATACAATGTGATAAGAAATCAAGTAAGACTCACAATAAAAAACAAACCAACAAAAAAAGACTTATTTAAACCCAGGTATCTATTTTGCTGAAATGCATGTACTAGCTATATCTTGAATCAACAAATCGATTATGTTGCTTGAGAAACTTCGTCTGCTAAACACATTATCCTTTGCTTATGAATGGCACAATAATAATATAATAAACACCTCTTCACACTAAAGAAGTTAAATGTAAAGACAATGAGTATTTTAGTATTTTAAAGCATAAAATTTGACTTACAATCGTGGGAGAGACATTTTCTCCACCTATGACTTGCCAGGACTTAAGTATTGTAAGTTCAAATTAGTGATGTTGAAAGGTGACATCACAAAGAGGCCGAGAGCACTCAGAGTTAAAGGGGCAAAACCAAAGGAGAAACTTGTGTGTGTGTGTTTTTTTTTTTTTTTGACACTTGTATTTTATGCTCTCTAAAATTCTAAGTTTAATACTTACTTTCACTTATTATTGTTGACTAAATCTAGCTACAAGTATTAAAAGTATACTTTAATAAAATAATTGTTGAATTTTTTCATGTAGTTGTAACTTACTGATATGGAAAAAGGGCAAGTCTAGACATTTATCTGTAAAGATCAGCTGTAATCCTGATTTGCCTTTCATTCCTATAACTTTTGTTAAATCATCTGCATAATTTTATATGTCTTTCTCTCATCTTAAATTTATGGTCTGCTTATAAACAAAATATTTTAAACAAAGCTAGATGCTTTTTAAACTTATAAACATATTGATATATCTGAGTTAGTACATTTTTATTAAACTCAGAATCTCACCCTATTAATAGATGAATACTAGTAATGTACAGAGAGGCATTTAAACATGTGGCTCTTATTTAGCTGTTTTTAGACTATCTTAACTATTTTTGTCTTAAGAAATAGTTTTATTAAATATCAGCTACTATAAGAGGTAAACTACAAAAATATTAGTGGTTTGATTCAAAGTTTCTAACTGGTCTTATACAATGATAAATTCTAAAGGCATTGGAGCTGGGATGGGAGCCTTCTATCGTTTAGATTTCTATGATCAGATTATTTTGCTGTCTGACTTAATGAGAATATCTCCTGATGTTTTCCTGAAGAGTGATGGTTTAAAGCAAAGTATAATTTCTAAACCTACAATATTTTGTTGGGCATTTTATAGTCTGTAGTGGCTGATGAAAATATTAATCTCTAATGCATTTACTCTATCAGCATACATTAAAATCTAAATCATGTCTGAGCAACCAGCGATACTTGCCTTCTGCATTATCATCTCTTGAATTGATCTCATTGTCATTCTTAATTAAATGTTATGACCTACTAATATTTTAGCCAATGATATTTTATAATGAGCATGTGCCAGTCTTCTATTGCTACATAGAAAATTATTACAAATTTAGTGACATAAAACAATACTTATTTTTTGTCTCAAAATTTTATAATTCAAAAGCTTAGGCAGGTTTAACTAGGTCCTCTGCTTAGTCTCACAAGACTGAAATCAAATTGTCAGTTGAACTGTGTCTTACCTGGAGACTCTAAGAAATTAAACTCAGTGTCTAAGCACGTTTCAGCTGGTAGAATTTAATTCCTTGTGGCTATAGTTCTGATATCTCTGTTTTCTTGCAAACTGTCAGCTATGAGCTGCTTTCTGCTCTTAGAAATTGTCTAAATTCCTTCTCAAATACCACACCGTATATCTTCAAACCTGAAATAGTTCATGGAGTCCTCATAATTAAATCAGTCTTTTTTCAGCCTTCCTTAACCACTGTCAGTTGAGGAAAAGCTTTGTTTCCTAAAGGGCTCAAATGGTTAGATTCAATAAACCTAGATAATGTCTTTATCATAAGGATCAATTGTACTTCATAATGTAGCATGTAATAATAATGCTATCTCCTGTTATTCACAAATTCTACACACACTCCGAAGGAATGGTTGTTGGGAGTCTTTCTTAGATTTTTGCCTATGACAAATCCAATGTTAAGACTAAGAGTCTGTTCTAGAATTTGAGGATTAATAGAAATATATAAAACTATATCAGCCATATATATATATATATATATATCAGCCATATATATAGTGTCTTAAGATATTGCCAATGTCTATCCAGCATTGGCACTATAATCATACATTAGTATTTTAGTGGTTATTTTTAAGCTTAGAAATCATGTCTTCAAACATAGATATTTTACTTTATAAATATATGTATACATATTTTCAGTGTTTTATAGGTTGTATAGTTATTTGTATACATTAACTCATTTTTTCTATAATGAAAAGGTTAGAAGAGGTGGTTCTTGAATGAGAAATATTTCCTAAGTCTGCAATATGTTAACAACTCAGAAACTTGGCTTATAATTCCATTCTTAAAATCAATATATGTAATTATAGATTCTTCAAGCTTGTAATAATTTCAGAGACTCAGTGTTTCATGTATTTATATAGGCACGTACATATATAATGTGTCTGTATGTACGATTTGTATATCTACTTATTAATCTATCTTTCTATTCATGTATCAATTTATCTCCCTCTTTGTTTCACAAAAGGTTTAAGACAATAAAAAGAGTATATAAAGGTAGAAACCACCTTATTAAATGCATTCTAAGACATTTTACACAGTATAGTAGTTTGTATCATTTCAAAAAGTTTTTATAATGACATGTAATAATTGTACATATGTATGGGGTACAGTTGTGAGTTTTAAATGCATGTATATATTGCATAATAATCAAACCAGGGTAATTAGCATCTTCACCCCTTTAAGCATTTATTATTTTTGTTTATCACATTTGTATTAATCCATTTTTGTTTTGCTATAAATACCTGAGACTCGGTAATTTATAGAGATAAGAGGTTTAATTGCTCACAGTTCTGCAGGTTGCACAGGAAGCATGATGATGCAATCTGTCTGGATTCTGTGTAGTCCTCAGAAAACTTGCCATCATGATGGAAGGCAGAGAGGGAGCAGGCATGTCACATGGCCGGAGCAAGTGCAATAGGTCAATAGGTCATGGGGTGTGGATACTACACACTTCAAAACAACCACATCTCACGAGAAGTCACTCATTATCCTGAGACCAGCACCAAGTGGACGATGCTAGACTATCATGAGAAATCCACTCCCATGATCTGGTTACCTCCCCCCAAACCCCGCTTGCATCATGGGGGATTGTAATTCAACCTGACCTTCAGTGGAGACACAGATCCAAACCATATCAACATTCAATTATTTTCTTCTACTATCTTGAAATACATAATACATTATTATTAGCTATAGTCACCCCACTGTCTAATAGAACACCATGACTTATTTTCATGTCTTTGTAACTATTGACCAGCTTCTCCTATACCTCCCTTTGGCTGTTGTTCTCAGCCTCTGTTAACCATTATTCTACTCTCTACTTCGGTGAGATCATCTTGTGTTAGATTCCACAAATGAGTGACATCATTCAGAATTGATATTTCTGTACTTGGCTTATTTCACTTACAAAAATCTTATCCAGGTTCATCCATGTTATTACAAGATGAAATTTCATTGTGTTTTACAGTGAATAGTATTACTATTTGAGGCTTAATAGAAATATAACTTCCTTTCATATATACTTTTTATTATATTTTAAGATCTTGACAATGTCTATCCAGCTTCATCATGATAATCATACATAAGTATTTTGTGGTTGTTTTGAGCCTAATAACTATGTCTTTAAGCATAAACATTCCAGTTTTTAAAAGTATATGTATATATATTTAAGTGTTTTATGGGTTATAAAGTAATTCGTGTAAATTGAGTCATTATTTTCTTATGATAACACAGCAAAATGGTTATAGCACTGCAATAGACATGGAAGAGCAGATTGACTTTGAAATACATATTTCATTTTCTTTGGATATTTACTCAGTAATGGAATTGCTGTAATGTATGATGGTTCTATTTTTACTTTTTTGAGGAACCTCCATACTGTCATATATAATGGATGTACTAATTTACATTTTTACCAGCGATGTACCCTTTCTCCACATCATAACCAGCATTTGGTACTTTTTATCATTTTAATGATAGCCATTATAACTGTGGTTAAGTGATAGCTCATGGTCATTTTGATTTTAAAGAGCATTTTTTTAATGTAACTGTTGGTCATGTGTATGTCTTATTTTAAGAAATGTCTATTTAGGTACTTTGCCCATTTTTATATCAAACTATTTCATTTTATGTTATTAAGTTGTTTGAGTTTCTTACATATCTTGGATATTAATCCCTTGTAAGATGGATAGTTTTCAACTTCTGTAGGTTGTTTCAACTCTGTTGATTTTCATTTATCAGAAGCATTTTAGATTGGTGCAATCCCATTTGTCTATTTTTGTTTTTCTTGCCCCTGATTTTAAGGTCTTACAAAAAAAAACTTTTTCTAGCTTTGCGAAGTGTTTTCTCTATGTTTTCGTTTAGTCGTTTTATATTTCTGGGCCTTTTTTAAAGTCTTCAATTTATTGAGAGTTGATTTTTCTTTATGATGAGAAGTGGAGAGTCTAGTTGCATTCTTATGCCTGTAGAATATCCAGTTTTCCCAGCACTATTTATTGAAGAGACTGACCATTCATTCACCAATGTATTTTCTTAATGCCTTTTTCAAAAATAGGTTGGCTATAAATACATGCATTTATTTCTAAGTTTGTTTTTCTTAATTTCAATGACTATGTATCTATTTTTATTCTAGTACTATACTATTTTTGATACTATAGCTTTGTAGTGTATTTTGAAGTCAGGTAGTATATTGCCTCCAGATTTGTTCTTTTTATTCAATATTTCTTTAGCTATTAAGGATCTTTTGTATTTCTATACAAATCTAATGATTGTTTTTCTACTTCTGTGAGAGATGCCATTGGTATTTTGATGAAGATTATATTGAATGTAGATTATTTTGGGTAGTAAGAACATTTAAAGAATATTAATTCTTTCAATCTATGAACACTGGGTATCTTTCCATTTATTTGTGTTTTCTTCATTTTCTTTCATTAATATTTTATAATTTTCACTATAGAAATCGTTTAGCTCCTTGTTTTAGTTTTTCCCTTGGTATTTTGCTTGATTTTGTTTGTTGCTATTGCTTTCTTGATTTATTTTTTTTAGATGGATCACTATTAGCATACACAAATGTTACTTATTTTTGTGTGCTGATTTTTTTTTTTTTTTTTTTTTTTGAGATGGAGTTTCACTCTTGTTACCCAGGCTGAAGTGCAATGGCGCAATCTCAGCTCACGGCAACCTCCACCTCCTGGTTTCAGGCAATTCTCCTGCCTCAGCCTCCTGAATAGCTAGGATTACAGGCACGCACCACCATGACCAGCTAATTTTTTGTATTTTTAGTAGAGACAGGGTTTCACCATGTTGACCAGGATGGTCTCGATCTGTTGACCTCATGATCCACCCGACTCAGCCTCCCAAAGTGCTGGGATTACAGGCGTGAGCCACCATGCCCGGCCATGTGTAGATTTTGTATCCTGCCACTTTACTTTGTTTACTTCTTACTGGCATTGCTTTAAAATCTGTTTTCTCTCATATAAGAATAGCTACTTCTGTTCACTTTTGGTTTCTGTTTGTGTGTAGTATTTGTTTCCCATATTTTTGCCTTGAGTTTATAGAAATCCTTATGTTTTGGGTGAGTCTCTTGAAGACAGCAGATATTTTATTTTTGTTTTTTTAATCCATCCTGTCATTCTGTATCTTTTAATGCAACATTTAAGCCATTTACATACAACATTAATGTTGAGATGAGAGGTACTGTTCCATTTGTCATGTTAGTTGTTACCTAGATACTTTGGGGGTTTCATTGTTGTTGTTATGTTACTGTTTCATAGGCCATGTGAGTTTTATGCTTTCAGGTGGTTCTATTTTGGTGCATATTGAGCTTTTATTTCAAGATTTAGAACTCCTTTTAGCATTTCTTGTAGTGCTCATTTAGTAGCAGCAAGTTCCCTCAGCGTTTGTTTGTCTGAAAAACTATTTTTCCTTCATTTATGAAGCTTAGTGTCGTTGGTTACAGACTTCTTGATTAGCAATTATTCTGTTTAAGGAGAGTAGAGATAGAACCCCAATCCCATCTAGCTTGTAAGGTTTCTGCTGAGAAGTCTGCTGTTAGTCTGATATGTTTTCCTTTATAGACTACCTTAATGTTTTTGTCTTACAGCTCTTAGAAGTCTTTGTTTCACGTTGACATTGCATAGTCTGATGACTGTGTCTTGGTAATGGTTATTTTCTTTTTTGTTTGTTTGTTTGTTTTGTTTTGTTTTGTTTTGAGATGGAATTTCATGCTTGTTACCCAGGCTGGAGTGCAATGGCGCAACCTCCGCTCACGGCAACCTCCGCCTCCTGGGTTCAGGCAATTCTCCTGCCTCAGCCTCTTGAGTAGCTGGGATTACAGGCACGTGCCACCATGCCCAGCTAATTTTTTGTATATTTTTTAGTAGAGACAGGGTTTCACTATGTTGACCAGGATGGTCTCGATCTCTTGACATTGTGATCCACCCACCTTGGCCTCCCAAAGTGCTGGAATTACAGGCTTGAGCCACCGCGCCCGGCTGGTGATAGTTATTTTCAAATGGCTTTCCTAGGCATTCTTTGAACTGATTGTACTTGGATATCTATGTCTTCTCTTCTCCCTTAAAAACATGCATTTTTCTTAGGTTTGACTGTTTTACATAATTCCCTATTTTTTTGGAAACTTTGTTCATCTCTTTTGATTTTTTTCTTTATTTTGGTCTGATTGGACTAATTTAAAAACCTCATCTTCAAGCTATGATTTTCCATCTTTTATTTGTTCTAGTCTATTGTTGAATTTTACTACTGCATTTTGTATTTCTTTACAAAAATACAATAAGTAGAATACATTAATGTTTCTCTCATTTTCAGAAGTTCTGATGATTTTTCTTTGTCATATCTATCTCTTTGGAAAAATTTTTAATATCCTAAATTGTTTTAAAAATTTCCTTATGATGATTTTCACATTCTTATGTTATCTCTTTGAGTAGCTGAATAACTAACCTTGTGAATTTTTTATCTGGTATTTCAAGGTCTTCATCTTGGTTTGGATTGATTTTTAGGGAGCTAGTGTGACCTTTTCAGGGTATCAAAGAACCTTGTTTTGTTATATTATCAAAATTACTCTTCTGTTTGCTTCTCACTTGTGTAGACTATTTATTCTAATTGTTCTTGAATACATTTTTAATTTGACTGTGTTTTGTTTGTAAATTTCTTTTTCTTCATCTTAAGGATGGAATTTAATGTTTATAGTTTATTATAGCCTAATTTGGTTCTCAGTGCCTTTTGGGGTGAAGACTATGAGTTTCTTTGTTGTACACAGTCTTTATGTGATGGCTTTCTCAGATGCTGACTGTAGTAGCTATGCATTTGTTGTGTGGGCAGTTCAGAATCTGCTATGGGGTTGAAGTGGCAAGGATCTCTTCAAGCTTATTTCATTCCCCTACTTACTGAGTTGATGGATCAGGCTTTAGAACAGTAGGGTAATTATCCCTGGGTAGGAACTGGTTGTGGCTAAAGTGGATGGACAGATACAATACTCAGTGGTGGGCAGAGATACCAGTCTTGATAAAGTTGGCTGAAGGGGCCCTCAGTTAGATGCACTGAGGCCTTATCAGGGTAACAGGTAAGAATTACCTCAGCTCCTCTGCCAGGCCAGCAGAAATGCTATCCACTACCTGGTCTCACCTCTGCTGCAGTGTTTTGGCTGTTCAGATCAGAGAGGCACCTTTTCTTATCTATGGGAATGTTAATGCTCCAAATAGAAAGGAACTGTGACTGCCTCTCATGCAAGCCTGAAGCTGGAGAGTGCTCCTCCTGAGAATCACTCACCCTGAAGTGGTTGATTCCTGATTCCAGGAAGCCTGTTTATAGGTACATCCATGATGTGTTCTGTGGTAGAAACTCTAGCTGTGTCTGCAGTGGTGGTGAAGGGGTGAAAGAAGAACCCTTCTCAAAGACCCTTCATGGTACCAAGGCTGCCTGACTGTTGGGGTAGTGGTGCGAACTTTCCTTGCTGAGCCTAGCACTGCAACTGTGTCTCTGCTGAAAGAATCTTTTTATCAATGAAATGATGTGGGACTTAAGGCCTGCCATCCATATTCTTTGGTCCCATGGGAGTTCCCTTGATGTGGTACTCCCTCTCTCCCTTTGGGAGTAAGAGTTTCTGACAACCATGCTGCAACAATTGCTATTGTTCTTCTCAGTCAAGCCACCCCATGGGGCTGCCACACCCCAGGCTGATGCTGGAAAATATCTGCAAAGAATCTGGTGGTGTAACCTACCCTCAAGATTCCCAGCAGTGGTAAGCAGCACCAACTCTAATGGAGGTGGCAGGGGAGTGATGTAGACACTGTGAGATTCCTTGATTGTAGATAGGCTCAGCATGCTGGCTTTCTTGAATGCTGATTATATTAGTAGTGAAGTTATCATGAAATCAGACTCAGAACCTTGGTTATCCAGGGTGTTGTAGGCAATGGTGATAGCTGAAGTTATACATTCATTGTTTTCCTTTCTAGGCACAGTGTCATTCTACTTAGGGTTGCTGTAATTGACTGTATAACTGGGCTTCCAGAGAGGAGGATGTGCTTGCAAAAAAGCACCAGCTGCAGTAGTAGCAGTGGGATTTGAGCATACCTTTGCTTTCCCAGGGTGGGTATTGTGCTTTCTCATGTCATGGGCAGAGCTATATAGCTCCCCCAATTTTATATCCTTTGTGTTAAGCTACCAGTGCAAGTGGAGGGGTACAAACAGATGGGGGCTAGGTCAGGCAGTTCTGTCATCTGACCCTCCACATGTCAGGTAAACTGTGGCTCCTGTGTGTGTCAGTGGCTAGTTCTCAGGCCACTCAGGTAGTGTTCCAGAGGGTAGTATAACTGTCTCTGCTGCACGGAAGAGTTTGCAAAGGGAGTGGAAAGTCTCACAAACTCCCAGGCAGTTGGCAAGGCAAATCTCACTCCCATAATGGTTCAATAATAGCCCCAGGTTAAGATTTAGGCAGCCTGCTTACAGAACTCAAACCTGCCCAGGCCAAAACCTTCTAGCAGCTGTAGATTACGGCCGTGCTCCTCCTTGTCTGCCCACAATGCTGGGTGCTCAGCTTCTGTACTTGTGTCTGCAGCACAATTCCTGCTCCCTTCCACTTTTCCCTTTTCAGATTCTGGTCAAAGGATTTCATCCCCACTTGAGTTATATCATGAAATTCAGCTGGGTGCTTCTTTCAACCTTCCACCCCTGTCTAAGCTATTGGCTTCTCCTAACTCCCCTATACGATATAATAAGGAATGGCTTCCCTTGTTCCATGCTGGAGATTGGGAATGCCTGCAAGCCATTCCTGTTGTGCTTCTACTTTTATATTTTTCACTGTTCCCTAAATCAGTCCCAGTTCTGGGTGGGGCTATGACCTTCTGTCATGAACTGGCTTTTCAGATTCCTGGTAGGGCTGTGTATCCTATAGGCAGTCTCTTCCCCGCTTACAGTCTGGGGACTTAGAGTTTCATGCCTGTCTCACAGAGTAGGCTGCAGTCTACCATGTCTTTCAAAGAGTCTGTGGATTCTTTCAGTTTTCCTTTTAAGTTCCTGTGTTGCTTCTTTGAAAAAAGTTCACAGTATGATTCTTAGACACTATTTTGTTCTTCCAAGTGGGAGAGGCATGCTAACACTGTTTCCAATCTACCATCTTAGAACAAAATATAACTTGGTGGTGTATTTTGAAATCAGGTAATATGATGCCTCCCACTTTGTAAGTTTTATTTTCAGGATTGCTTTGCTTCGCTTCGGGTTCTTTTGTGGTTCCATGTACATTTTGAATTTACTTTTCTATTTGTGTGAAAAATGTCATTAGAATTTTGATAGGGATTGAATAGAATTATGGATCACTTTGAGTGTCATGGAAATTTTAACAATATTATTAAAATTTATGAACACATTATATATTTTTATTCATCTCATCTTTACCAAAATTTTATAGCTTCTATTGTGCATAACTTTTACTTTGTCTTCATTCTATTGTAATTCTAAAACAAAATTATACAGACTGCTTAATTTATAAATAAAAGAAATGTGTTTATAATATTTCTGAAGGCTGGGAAGTCCAAGATCAAGGTGCATAAAAGTTTGCAGTCTGATGGAAAACACTCTTTTCTTTCAAAATGAGGCCTTGTTGCTATTTCCTCCAGTGGAAACAAGCACTGGGTCATCAAGGTAGCATACAGAGGAGAAAAAAAAGGGGCAAACTTTCTCTAAATCCTCTTTTATAAGAAAATTAATTCATTTATGAGAGTAAATATTTCATGATTTAATTATTTTCCAAAAGGCCCCAATTATTATTATTTCATTGAGTATTAATTTTCAACCTACATTTTGGAGGAATCACTTATTCAAACTATAGCACACAACCTTTTCCCCTTAACATTCATGATCTTTTCATATATAGCATACATTCATTCCATCTGAATAGCCCCAAAATGTCTTAACCTATTTCAGAGTCAACTTTAAAATCGAATCAAAGTCTCATTTAAAATCATCTGAATCAAATGTGGATGTCATTCAAGGTATGATTCACCCTGAGGCAAGTTCCAAGTTCCCCTTTAGCTAGGAAACTGTATCAAATAAGGAAATTTGTTTCCAAAATACAATGGCAGGACAGGCAACAGGAAGGAATTAAGGAGTAACAGGTACAGAGCAATTTCAAAACTCAACAGGCAAATAATATACAATCTTAAGGCTTGAGAATAATCTTCTTTGACTCTATGTCCTGCTTTCTGGACTCGTTGGCAGAGGTAGAGGATCCAAACTCATGGCCCTCGGGGGCTGCCCACTCATGGCTTCGATGTGTACAACCCACAGAGCAGCTATTGCAGGTTGGAGTTAGGTGCCTGAAGCTCTCTCGGACTGGGACTGTACTCTGATGGCTCTACCGTTCTGGGATCTTGAGGATGACCTTGTTCCTACAGCTCCAGTAAACACTGCCCTAGGAAGGTCTCTCTGTGGTGGTCCCACTTCCACAACTACACAAGGGCATTGTGGAAGTGGTGGGAATATTCTCTCATATCCCTGATACTATGGTTCCTCTGGACATTTTCATTCACTAGGGCATTTATTGGCCTGGACCCCTAAGGCTTTCTGAGGCATTCTTTGAAATATAGGTTGAAGTAGTCATGCTTTCAAAGCTCATGCACTTTGCATGCCAGCAGAGTTAGCACAAGATGGATGCAGCCAAGATTTATGAAGCAGCAGCCTGAGCCACACCTGGCCCACTTGAGTCACATCCCAGGTGGCCAATGAGCACTTCACTGAAATGCAAGAAGAGAAACTTGTAGCACCCTGGGCAACAAGGTCTTAGGTCCTGTTAGTACCTGGGTGCCTCCCTTGAAATTGTTCTGCCCTTAAGGCTATGACACACTGTGCCTGTAGTAGAAGGGGCACTTCTAAAATCTCTGAATGCCATCAGACTTATTTATTTTCTTGAGTAATAGTACTTAGACTCCTTCTTCCCATATTAACCTCTTTAATACAAGGCCACAGCCTTGATATTCTCTCCCAACATTTTTATTCTTCATAACCTAACCAAGCAGAAAATTGTTCGAATAATTCAGTTCTGTTTCCATTTAATCATAAGCCCCATCTTTAATTTCTTTATCTCTCCTCACACTTAAGAATAAGCAGTTAAGAGAAACCACTCAGTACTCAGCATGCTTTGCTAAGACATATATTTCTCCTGCCAAATAACAGAGTTCATTACTCTTTAATTCTGCTTTCAACAAAGCATTAGTGCAGAAACACAATTCAGCCATGTTCATTGCCACTTTGGAACAGGGATGACTTTTCCTTCAGTTTCCAATAAGATATTGCTGATTTCCATGTAGTATCTCATTAGTATAACCTTCTTCTGTTCCTATTTTTACTAGCATTCTCTTCACAATCACCTAAATAACCTATACCAGCATTCTGTTCAGAATTACTTAGATAACCTCTAAAACTGAAGCTTTCTCAACAGCTCTCATTCTCTGAGTCTTCAATGGAATCTCCCTAATGCTCTGTTTACAGCAATACAGGATTTTCAGCATTCACCTTAATATTGTTCCAGCCTCCATCCATTGCACAGTTTCACAGCCGCTTCCACATTTTTAGGTATTTGTTATAGCAACATCTCACTTCTCTGGTACCAGTTTCTGAGATCATTTATGCAGCTATAGCAAAATATTTGAGACTGGGTAATTTATAAAGAACAGATATATATTTGTTCTCAGTTCTGGAGGCTGGAAAGTCCAAACTCAAGGTGCCAGAAAGTTTGGTGAATGTGAGAGCTGCTCACTCTGCTTTCAAGATGATGCCTTGTTGCATCCTCCAGAGAGAAGAAATGCTACATCTTCACATGGTGGAATACATGCAAGGGGGAAAAGGTACTCCTTTCAAACCAGAGACATCTCATAAGGAGACAAAACTCATTCATGAGGGTAAAGCCCACATGACTTAATCACATACCAAAGGCCACACCTGTTAATTCAGTTGCATTGAGGTTTAGTTTTTAACATGATTTTTAGAAAGGAGCCTCATTTCTCATACTGTAGTACACTTCATTGCTAAAATATTTTTCTAGTATTTCATCTTGGGAGACACTGATTTAAATGGTGTTTTCTTAATATGTTTTCCAGATAGTATTTGGTTGTTTTATAGAATGTAGCTGATTTTAGTATGTTAATTTATATTCTAAATGTCACCGGATTTCTTTGTTAGTTTGAACAATTTATGGTTACAGTCTTTTGGATATTCTATATATAAGATTGTGTGTGTGTGTTTGTGTGTGTGTGTGTGTGTGTGTGTTACAGCTCCTTTTATTTTGGGAACAAGTGTTTCCAAATACAGATCTTTGCAACCATTACCATTATCCAAATGAGAGAAGAGTTACAAGATTCCACAGGAATGTGAGGCAGCTCCTCTGCAATGAGGGATGCTGCTAAGCACTGTGACATGTAGCATTGCCTAGACTTTCAGTTCTTTCCACATATAGTTATACAATACCTGCTGCATGGCAGGCACTTTGCTTATGACTACAACAACTCATCAAATGGAAGCAAAGAAATTACAACAAAATAAAACTAAATGCCATTGTGCATAATTAAAGGCATGTAGAAAGCGCTCTTGGAGCAGATGAGGATTTGGGACTGGTGACTAGGGCAAGATTCTCAGCACTATTACCTTTAATCAGAGGTTCGATGAAAACCTGTTCTTAATGAACACTGATGTCACAGTAGAGAGAAACACAAAAAGTGGCTGCTGAAATGGCTAGTTGTTCTCCTGTTTTCCTTTTCCCCTTTACTCCTACCTATTCCTCCTCCTGCTGCTCTTCCTCCTCTTTCTAAATAATATACATAACTTTTTAAAATTGTACTTTAGGTTCTGGGTTGCATGTGTAGATCATGCAGGGTTGTTGCGTAGGTACTTACGTGGCAAGGTGGTCCGTTGTCTTCATGCCCCCATCACCAAACATATGAAAAAAATGCTCATCATCACTGGTTATTAGAGAAATGCAAATCAAAACCACATTGAGATACCATTTCATGCCAGTTAGAATGGTGATCATCAAAAAATCTGGAGACAACAGATGCTAGAGAGGATGTGGAGAAATAGGAACATTTTTACAATGTTGGTGGGAGTGCAAATTAGTTCCACCATTGTGGAAGAAAGTGTGGTGATTCCTCAAGGATCTAGAAATAGGAACTTCATTTTACTGAGCAATCCCATTACTGGGTATATACCCAAAGGATTATAAATAGTTCTATTATAGACACATGCACAGGTATGTTCATTGTGGCACTGTTTATAATAGCAAAGACCTGGAACCAACTCAAATGCCCATCAGTGATAGACTGGACAGGGAAACTGGTACATATACACCATGGAATACTATGCAACTGTAAAAAATGATGAGTTTGTGTCCTTTGCAGGGACATAGATGAATCTGAAAACCATCATTCTCAGCAAACTGACACAAGAACAGAAAATCAAACACCACATGTTCTCACTCATAGGCATGTGTTGAACAATGAGAACATGTGGACACAGAGAGGGGAGCATCACACATTGGGGTCCTTTGTTGGGGGGTAGGGGAGGGACAGCGGGGGGAAGGTTGGGGAGGGATAACATGGGAAAAATATCATATATAAGATTTTTATATGATAAATATACATATAATATTTTACAAATATGTTATATATAAAATTTGTATAGTTTACATAGTTTATCTATATAAGATCAAAGCATCTCCAGCAACAAGTTTTCCTTTTTCTTCTGATTTGGATGGCTTTTATTCCTGCCTTAGGCCTAAATATTCTCAGTAACACTTCCAGTATAATGTCAAATAAAAGTGAAGAGAGTGGGTGCCCTGTCTTGTTCCTAGTTCTAGAAGAAAAGCATTCAGCTTTTTACTATTGAGTATTATGTAAACTGTGAGCTTGTCATATATGGTCTTTATTATGTTTAGGTATATTTCTCCTATACCTAAATTGTTGAGAATTTTCATCATGCAAGTATGTAAAGTTTTATGAAATACTTTTTCTTCATCTTTTGAGTAGATAGCATTTTTTAAAATTAATTTATGTGGGTATGGTAGATAAGAAATTTATGTGGGTACATGGTAGGTGTATATATTTATGGAGTACATGTGATGTTTTGATAAAGGCATGCAATGCATAATAATCATATCATGGAAAATAGGGTATTCATCTCCTCAAACATTTATCCTTTCTTTGTGTTATGCATAATTTAATTACACTTTTGTATTTATTTTAAAATGTAGAATAAATTATTGTTGACTGTAGTCAACTTGTTGTGGGATAAACTATTCGATCTTATTTATCCTATCTAACTATAATTTTGAACCCATTAAACATCTCTCATCATCCCCATTACTCTTCCATATCTCTGGTAACTATCCTACTGTTCGTCTATATTGGTTCAATTGTTTTAACTTTTAGCTCCCACACAGGACTAAGAACATGCAAAGTTTGTCTTTCTGAGCCTGGCTAATTTCACTAAACATAATGACCTTCAGTTCCATTCAGGTTATTGCAAATGACAGAATCTCATTTGTGTGTGTGTGTGTGTGTGTATGTGTGTGCATGTGTGTGTGTTGGATATACTCAATTGTATATACAATTGTATATACTCAGGTGTATATATGTACAATGTTTTCTTTATCCATTCATCTGCTGATAGACACTTAGATTTCTTCCAAATCTTAGTTATTGTGAATAGTGTGACAATAAACATGAGAGTATAGATAGATCTTTAATAAACTCACTTCCCTTCTTTCAGGGGTATACCTTACAGTGGGATTACTGAATCATATTTTAGCTCTGTTTTAGACTTTTAAGGAACCTTTATATTTTACCCATTGTGACTGTACTAATTTACATTTCCACCAAGAGTGTGTGAGAGTTCTCTTTTCTCCACATCCTCGCCAACATTTGCCATTGCCTGACTTTTAGATAAAAGCCATTTTAACTGGGACGAGATGGCATCTAATTGTAGTTTTCATTAACATTTGTCTGCTGGTTAATGATTTTGAATATATTTTCATATACCTGTTTGTCACTTCTGTATCTTCTTTTGAGAAATACCTATCTATGGCCCATTTTTTTAAATAGATGTTTTATCTGTTGAGTTTTATCTATAAATTAGATGTTTTATCTATTGAGTTGTTTGAGCTCCTTATATGTTCTGGTTATTAATCTCTTTTCATATGAATAGTTAGCAAATATTTTCCCTGACTCTGTGCCTTGTCTCTTCACTGTGTGGCTAGCATTTTTATTTTTCCCTGAATAGAACTTTTTAAATTTGATATGATCCAATTTGTTCATTTTGCTTTTTTGCCTGTGCTTGTGGGATATAACTCAAGAAATATATCCCAGTCTAATATCTTGAAGATTTTTCTTAACATTCTTCTAGTAGGTTCATAGTGTGAGGTCTTAGATTTAAGACTTTAATTCACTTATATTTGATTTTGGTATGTGGTGAGAGATAGGCATTTCATTTTATTTTTCTGCATATGGGTATCTAGTTTTCCCAGCTTCATTTATTGATGAGACTATCCTTTCCCCAGTATATGTTCTCAGAACTTATGTCAAAAATGATTTCATTGCTTCTCAGCCTTTTGGCTAAGATCAAATTGTAAAAATGAGTTCACTGTAGCTATATAAAATATCTAATCTGTCTCTTCGATCTGTTTGTTTTTATGCCAGTATTATGCTCTTTTGTTTACTAGAGCTCTGTAGGATAATTTGAAGTCACATCTTTTGACTCCTCCAGGTTTGATCTTTTTGCTCAGGATAGATTAACTATTCTGGGATTTTTGTGTTTCCATACAAATTATAGAGTTCTTTTTTTTTTTTTCATTTCTGTGAAAAGTTTCATTGGTATTTTGATAAGAATTGCAATGAATACATAGATTGTTTTCTGTAGTATGGACATTTTAAAATATTGATTCTTTCAATCCATGAATATGGAATATCTTCCCAATTTTTGCTGTTCTCTTCAATTTCTTTCATTAGTGCTTCATAGTTTTTATTATAGTTACCTTTCACTTGTTTAGTTAATTCTTATGTATTTAATTTTATTGGTGGCTGTTGTAAATGGGATTACATTTTTTATTTTGTTTTCAGATTGTTCACTCTTGGCATATGGAAATGCTATTGACTTTTGCATGTTGATTGTGTATCCTGGAACTTAACTGAATTTTTGTATCCATTTCAATCATTTTTTTTGTGGAGTCTTCAGTGTTTTTTTTTTTTTTTTCAAATGAAAGATTGTATCATCTGCAAACAATGACCCAGTTTGGATGCCCTTTATTTATTTCTCTTCTCTGATTTCTCTACTTATAACTTTTAATACTTTGTTGAGTAAGGGTGGTGAAAATGGGCATCTGTGTCATTTTGCAGGCCCTAAAGAAAAGGCTTTCAATTTTTTTTTCCCATTCAGTATGATACCAGCTGTATATCTGCCATTTATGATGTTTATTATGTTGAGATATGTTTCTTCTATTCATACTGTTTTTATTCTGAAGTGTTGTTCAAGTTTATCAGATTCCATAGTTTTGTCCTTCATTCTATTGAGATAATGTATCACATTGATTTGTATACATTGAAACATCTTTGCATCTCAAGGATAAACCCCACTTAGTCATGATGAATGATCTTTTCAACATTTTATTGAATTCAGTTTGCTAGTATTTTGTTTTTGCATCAATATTCATTAGAAATATTGGTGTGTATTTTATTATGAGTATTAGTTTGGTTTTAGTATTAGGGTAATACTAACCTTGTTGAATGAGTTTGGAATTATTTCCTCCTCCTCTTCTCTTTCTCATCAGAATAGTTTGAGTAGAATTGATATTACTTCTTCTTCTTTTTTTTTTTTTTTTTTTTTGAGACGGAGTTTCGCTCTTGTTACCCAGGCTGAAGTGCAATGGTGCGATCTCAGCTCACTGCAACCTCCGCCTCCTGGGTTCAGGCAATTCTCCTGCCTCAGTCTCCTGAGTAGCTGGGATTACAGGCACGTGCCACCATGCCCAGCTAATTTTTTTTTTTTTTTTTTTTTTTTGTATTTTTAGTAGAGACAGGGTTTCACCGTTGTTGACCAGGATGGTCTCAATCTGTTGACCTCGTGATCCACCTACCTCGGCCTCCCAAAGTGCTGGGATTACAGGCTTGAGCCACCATGCCCGAAAGAATCCAGCAGTGAATGCCTAGGGTCTCAGGCTTTTCTTTACTGCGATATGTTTTATTAGGTCTTCAATCTTGTTACTTGCTATGAGTTTGTTCAGGTTTTGGATTTCATCATGGTTCAATCTTGGTATGTTATATGTGTCTAGAAATGTGTCCATTAATTTTAGATTTTGCAATTAGTTGGCATGTAGTAGCCACTGATGATTTTTGGAATTTCTGTGGTATCAGTTGTAATGTGTGTTTTTTCATCTCTGATTTTATTTATTTGGATCTTTTCTTTCTCTCTTAGTGTCACTAATATTTTATCAATTTTGTTTAACTTTTCAAACAACCAACTTTTATTTCACTGATGTTTTGTATTTTAATTTTAATTTTATTTATTTATGGTCTAATCTTTATTGGTTCTTTTTTTCTATTAATTTTGGGCTTGGTGTGCCTGATGTATAAACTTATAAGCTATATTACAATAGAAGGAAAAATAATATACATCGTAATTTTGTAACTGCAGATAAAAGCACTTGCATTTGGTGCAAATGCCCCATAAGGGCCCATTCCTCATAAATAGTGAATAAGTTACTAGAGTTTATGTGAGTGCTTCAAAAGAGTGCTGAACTAAGAAACACAATAGAGAATCTGGAAAGACACAAAAAATTATGTTTTTATTTTTCATACATGTAAAGGACTTTAACATTTTCTAAATGGGGAAGCATTAGTCATAAACATCTCTGATTCAAATTAATGTATGTGTTGGTCCATTCTAGCTGCTATAGCAAAACATCTTAGACTGGGTAATTTATTAACAACAGACTTGGTCATAGTTTTACAGACTAGAAAGTCCAAGATCAGGGTGTTAGCATATTCTATGTGCTAAGGGCCCATTCCTCATAAATAGTGAATTATTACTGGGTCCTCACCTGGTAGAAGGGGGAAAAGACTTCCTCAAGCCTCTTGTATAAGGCTTAATAAGCTTTCAGCCTTATATTAATTCAATTCATGAGGATATAATCTCATTCATGAAGGTGCCACCCTCATGACATAATCACCTATTAAAGGCCTCACCTCTTAATATTATCACATTGGGGACTCATGTGCAACATAGAAATTTTGGAAGGACATCAACATTCAGATCATAGCATTCATCATTGTCCCCCAAAATTATGTCTTTCTCATATGTAAAATACAGTAATTCCATTTCTATAACCCCCAAAGTCTTAACTTGGCCCAGCCTCAAAGTCTCATCTAAATATCATCTAAATCAGATTTGGGTGAAACTCAAAGTATGATTCATCCTAAGGTAAATTGCTCTCCAGCTGTGAATCTGTGACATCAAACAAGTTGCGTACATCCGAATTACAATGGTAGGGCAGTCATAAGATAGCTATTTCCATACTAAAAGAGAAAAGTGAAGTAGAATAAAGGGATCACAGGTCTCAACCCAATACAAAACCCAGCACAGGAAATATTAAATCTTAAAGTTCCATAATATTCTTCTTTAACTGGAAATGCCACCTGTTGGACACACTGGGGTAAAGATTGGATCCCAAAACCTCCAGGTGAAATTACTCCCAAGGCCTTGCTAGTCACAGCCCATATGGCAGCTGTCATGGGTTGGAGTGACTTGCCTGCAGCTGTCCCAGGCTGGAGTTTGCTGCCAAAGGCTTTATGGGTCTCGGGTCACTGAAGCATCCTTGGTCCCACAGCACTACTAACCTTTGCCTTGCCCACTGCTCTCTGCAGTATTGTTATATTAATATGTATCTTTTTTATTTGGGAATATTTCCTTATCCCATATCAGAATCACTTGGAAGTTCTGTTAAATACTGATTGATAGAACCCATCTCTAGAGTCTCCAATTTAATGAGTCTTAAGTAGGGCTTGAGAATTTTTATTTCTAATAACTTCCCAGATGCAATGATGCTTTCAGTGAAGAGACCACACTTTAAAAACTATTGCTTTAATCATATTGTTATGAGTTGATAATGATTGAAATGATGATTTAATGCTGTAGGAGGTTGCTGAAGTAGAGGAATCACGATCACTATATATAAACAGATATCAGTAATGACAAGCCATATTTTTCGTTTTAAGAAAAGTGATGATGTGTTTTTCTTATTCTGCATCAGAATAAAAGTCCACATTCATAATTCTCTCGTAATTTGAAGTACTATTTTGTAAGGAGAAAACTAGGAAAAGAAAACACAGGGAATTCTTATGACATCCTGAATACATTTGATGCTGTATTTTGTATATCTGTTAACATCTAAAGAATATAAATGATATTGGATAAACATTTCACCCTTGATGACATTTATCTATAAATAATATACTTTATTACATAATTTTGATCACAAAATTATTGAAATTACATAGCTAGAAGGTTGCTTTCCTTCCTTTGTGCTTAGCTGCAAATTTAATCAGCCTCACTCTCTTTTTCTAAAAAGTTTTTCTGCTTAAGTACTAGTAATTAAACTGTCAGTGAAAAGAACTGCTAGAATGCATAAAAAACATAGCATATGTGCAAATTCTGCCATGCCAAGCGCAGGAAAGCTGTGATACAAATGGCAGTGATAGAACAAAATACATTGATTCAAGGAGAATTGATTTGGGCTAATACCTGAAATTCTTTTCCAACTATTTCTTTCAACCCTGGTGTTAATATACATCTGTTTTATTTGTTTGGGGATGATTCTCTGATTGAAAATATCTGTTAAATCCAAGTGTCTTTTGTATTATGAATGTCAAATCATTGTACTTCTGAATATGGGATTCTGCAGAAAACACTTTAGACTAGATGATTTGTTGGAAGATTAAAGATGCCCAGTTCATTTTTTTCACACATATAATGAACGTCTTCTAAAAAAATTCTCTTGGCCCACTTGTGATTTGTAAACACTATAATTATGCTATAAATTTATATATTTGTGTTTGTATACACACACACATATGTATTTATACACAGAGAGAGACAGAAAGAGAAAGAAACATGGAAGCATGTAATTCCAATCCAATTTAAGGAAAATATAAAACAAAAAGGCCATCAAATATTCATCTTGAACTTTATTAATTTACAACATGAAACAGTTCTCGCTGTTTTGCTGTGATTATCTTGGTTTCTGAAGGACAATCTTAGTTTAAATTGAAGATCCAGGAGTTTCTCCCAGGGATTTGAATTCAAAATAAGCCATCCTAACCACTGAACAAGTAGCTTGTAATTTTTCAATTTGCAGAAGCAAATTTGAGGGTCTGTATGGTTACAGAGAATAAAATTTGCCCAGATAAATCAGAATATTGTTTTATGCAAAATAATATTTAGGCTGGGCACGGTGGCTCAAGCCTGTAATCCCAGCACTTTGGGAGGCCGAGACGGGTGGATAACGAGGTCGAGAGATCGAGACCATCTTGGTCAACATGGTGAAACCCCTTCTCTACTAAAAATACAAAAAATTAGCTGGGCACGGTGGTGCATGCCTATAATCCCAGCTACTCGGGAGGCTGAGGCAGGAGAATTGCCTGAACCCAGGAGGCGGAGGTTGCAGTGAGCCGAGATCGCGCCATTGCACTCCAGCCTGGGTAACAAGAGCGAAACTCTGTCTCAATAATAACAATAATAATAATAATAATTAATGTATGTCTTAAATGATCATAGCTAAATGAGAAACAGTAGTCTGTATCTCTAAAGGAATGGATGTATTAGGGGTAAAGACGAAACAAAAGTAGTTTGATGTGAAACAGCTGAACCAAAGAAAGGGTTTTGGGAGATGATGTTGGGATTTTGATAGGAGTAAATTTAGAATAATGTTTATATGCAAAGAACAAAAGCTTAAGTGATGGTGAAATAAACAGGTGCACGGATTAGAAACGTAACAAGAAAAAATACAGTGACATGAAAACATTGCATTAAGTCAAGAGTTGTAAGTTCTCATGTAATATGTCTATTAAACTGCACGAGACATAGACAAGACACTTATCTCGATTTTAGTGTTCCCATCTGTAAAAGAAAGCTATTGAGCTAGATGTTCTTTTCAGATCCATATCTACTGAATCAAAAACATTTTTATTGTGGCATGGATAAGTGTATTTTTTCCATTACATTTGGATGTGTAAGAAGCTTCACTGAAATTTGGATAATGAAAAGTTTCATACACAGGCTCACATGCACACACACATATAAAGTGCAGCAGGGTGGTTAGATTTTCCTATACTTTATATGTATATATATCATTAATAACTTTAATATTTGCATTTATTAAAGTAGTGGTGGAAAATTGCATAAACCAGTGTAATATAGAGATGACAGGAGAGATTCTTTTTGCATTTTCTCCATGGCTCAATCATAATTATGGAAGGATTTTGAGCAGAGTTGTGATTATTTGACACACAAAAGCACATTTTTGCTAAGACCAATGTCAGACCAATGTAGGTCCTTCAAAACTACTGTGCCTTGGCCGGGTGCAGCGACTCACGCCTGTAATTCCAGCACTTTGGGAGGCCAAGATGGGTGGATCACTTGAAGCCAGAAGTTGGAGACCAGCTTGGCCAAAACGGCGAAACGCTGTCTCTACTAAAAATACAAAAATTAGATAGGCCTGTGGTATGCGCTTGTAATCCCAGCTACTTGGAAGCCTGAGCCAGGAGAACTGCTTGAACCTGGGAGGCAGAGGTTACAGTGAGCAGAGATCATGCCACTGCACTCTAGCCTAGGTGACAGAGCAAGACTTCATCTCAAACAAAATAAAATAAAACAAAAAGTGAAATGAAACAAACTGTGACTTGAGAATATTCTAAGAGAGGGGAAAAAGTGACCGTTCACAAGGTTTCTACTCATCTGAGGTCTTTAGGTTCAGTATTAGACTTACTTAACTTAAATCTGGGCACTGTAAAGTTAGCATTTTTGTAATTTGAAAACATGGTTTATGGGATTATAATGTGGATTAAATTAAGATTAGGTGGAACAAGACAAACTATGAAGGACAGCATTCATAATAGCATATGGGGATAATAGTTACCCTTTGCATTTTTCATCTCATGTCCAGAGGAACAATAATAATAATAGTACTAATAATAACAATAATTAACTCCAAGAGAATAAGCCCTAAATACAAGCAATCACTTGCTAATGGTTCAGAACAGTTTTGTTGAGCATTTCAGTATAATGTTAGTTTACAAAGAACAGAAGAAATATCTTGTAAACTCTTTTCAACCATCCCAGAAACGCTGAAGACTACTTTCTGGGAACTAATCTTGAGTAAGATGCTGACTATGCACTGCCGGTCCAAAACAGCCTGAATGTTCATGTTGAATAAGAGTTTTTCTGAAGTCACATAATAAACGGCAAACAATTATAAATTTGTATTTTTATCTACAAAATATAAGACATTAAAATTACTATATTAAATTTCAAATCATACACATCATTATATTTTCTTATTATGGAATTTAAATGGTGTACACCTTAGGACATAAAGTCGTAGATATAAGAAAATTACATTGATTTCTTAAGAGTTAATTAGATGTTAATAATTATTGACTTATATTCAATGGTTTATACCTGATGTTTTCTCTTTCCTTGTTGAGTCTTCAAATATGTCATAATGAATTTATGACCCTTTTGTTCATAAAAATTAAAAAGTGGATTAAAAGAGATGGTTTCTGTCCTCCAGAAGGTGATACTTTACACATGAAAATAAACAAAGCATAAAAACATATTTTAATATAGAGTGTGAAAAACAGTGTGATACAATAGATAAGACTGGATATGAATATATGTTTAGCATAATTTTATTCAGAGATTTAAAATATATGTAAATCATAATTGTTTACTTTTGCAATATATAAATCATTCATTGAAACTGTTCTCAAGTGCAGAAGTTGGCCTTCATTATTATAAGATTGTCATGAAATCTGGGAAAAATTATAAAATAATTGTTTATGATGAATTGTGTATTTATATCAAATATGCAAATTCTGTAGTTTACTGTTTTTAAAAAGGAATGTAATGAAAAGGCAAACAGTACAACAGATGTCTAATTGCTAGTTCATATTTCTAAAAGGAATTTATTTTTGCTGAAAATGCTAGTTTTACATCTGTACACAAAATTTGGAACAGAATGCAAAAAAATATATATGATATGTTTATCTGGCATGAAAATATTTTTTGGAGACATGAAAACCAAGTTTTAATTTTTTCCAAATGACTATATACTATTAAACAATATTACTGAAAAATTTATACACTTCTAATTATAACATGGATTGTTGTGTTTGTAGACCTGTATGGTAACAGAATATTTGAGAAGTCATAAAGAGGGTTAAAATATTTATAATTACATTATGTGAAAATTATACAATCAATAACACAATCTTGAAGACATATAGTTGGGAAATTTATTTTTTATTTTTATTTTAGCAATTTTTTTTTGTACATCTATGTTTTTATATAGATGAGGGATACCTTTCTGTCAGGTGAATAATTCATTATATTGTCTTTTCTCCAAAGTAACATTTACCTTGCTTTAGGATTCTGTCTTTTTGTTACCTAACGTTTACTCTTGTCTGCTAAAACTGAAATAACACCAGAGGGAAGATTTGAATGTTATGCTTAAAACAAAAGCATTAGTTTGATTATATCATATTTTCTTGGTAATTTTTACAGCAAAGTTAGGCATCTACAAACTACTCCAACTTATTTTCCTTGTAAAAGTTACCAAATTAATTTACTCTATCTGTTTCATGGCATCGTTACTACAAAATCCATCTTTCTATTAATACAATCTGTATGCCTGTTTTTGTCAGCACCTCCACACACTGTTCCCCTAAGAGTCACTAAATTAGTTCAACCATTGTGGAAGACAGTGTGGCAATTCCTCAAGGACCAAGAAATAGAAATTCCATTTGACCCAGCAATCCCATTACTGGGTATATATCCAAAGGATTATAAATTGTTCTATTATAAGGACACATGCACATGAATGTTCATTGCAGCACTGTTTACAATAGCAAAGACTTGGAACCAACCGAAATGCCCATCAATGATAGACTGGACAGGGAAAATGTGGTACATATACACCATGGAATACTATGCAGCCATAAAAAATGAGTTCGTGTCCTTTGTAGGGGACATGCATGAACCTGGAAACCATCATTCTCAGCAAACTGACACAAGAACAGAAAATCAAACACTGCATATTCTCACTCATAGGTGGGTGTTGAACAATGAGAACACATGTACACAGAGAGGGGAGCATCACACACTGGGGTCTGTCGAGGGAAACTAGGGGAGGGACAGTGGGGGGTGGGGAGTTGGGAAGGGATAACATGGGGAGAAATGCCAGATATAGGTGATGGGGAGGAAGGCAACAAACCACACTGCCATGTGTGTACCTATGCAACAATCTTACACGTTCTTCACATGTACCCCAAAACCTAAAATGCAATAATATGTGTGTGTGTGTTGTGTGTGTGTATATATATAAACAAAGAAACAGAAAAGCATCACTATAACACACTTTCCAGATAAGGAAGATTTTTATCTGTTTTATTTATTGCTATATCTTCAGTTCCAATTATGTTCTTGACATAAAACATATAGTGAACAAATAAGTATTGATTAGATGAGGGTCACTGGCCTCTCACCAACCTACATTGGCCCTTTTATGGTTGGAACACTTGTTCCCGCCAACCCCAAAACTCATGTTGAAATGTAATTGCTATTATAACAGTGTTGGTAAGTGGGACATTGAATAGGTTATGAGGGCTGCCCTCTCCTGGGTCGGGCTGATGCTTTTATAAAGGGATGAGTTTGGATGCATTTTGCTCTCCCTCTCACCCTCTCTTTGCCCTCCTGTATTTCCATCATGTGAGGAAGCGTCAGTAAGGCCCTTGCTCAGTATCAGCAACTTGATATTAAACATTCCAGTTTCTAAAACTGTGAACCAGTACGTTTCTGTTCATTATAAATGACCTAGTGGTGGATATCCTGATAATTATCTAGGATAAGTGGCAGATAATTAACTAGGACAGAAATTGGTATGGTACCAGGGAGCTTGGCTGTTAATATAATAAATACTTGAAAATGTAAACTTGTCTTTGGAATTGGAAAAAGGTATTAGGGTAGAAGAATTCGGAGAAACAGGTCAGAAAAAGCCTAGCTTGCCATGAAGGAAGTATTCAGGGCAATTTTAGTGAGAGCTTAGGGGAGGTTCCAGGAAAGTCTGAAGCTTCTTAGAGATTACGTAAGTGATTGTGATTATAATGCTGGTAGAAGTAAAGGCCATTCTGGCGACATCTCAAAGAGAAGTTAGAAAAGTAGTGCTGGAAATTACCAGACAGCCCATCCTTGTAATAAAATGGCAAATAATTTGGCTAAACTGTGCTATAAGGCTATATGGAAGGCAAAATTTAAGAGTAATAAACTTGGATATCTGGTTGAAGAACTATCTAAGCAAGATGTTGAAAGGCTGCCTGCTTCTCATAATTGCACATAGTAAAATGGAAGAAGAGATAAATTATTTAAAGATAGAATTTATCAAAAGGGAAGCAAAACAAAAATTTGGAAAATCTGGAACTTAGCTATGTAAAGAATAAAAAGACCTGTTCAAGAGTAAAAAAGGATGTGACCAAGTGACCATTCAATAAGATTAGTATGGAGAGAAAGAAACCAGGAGCTAGTCATGAAGACAATGGAATAATGAGCCTGAAAGTATTTTGAAGATTTTTGAAATTGCCCCTCCATCATGGGCTCACAGCGCTAAGACCTTGAAGGCAAGGTTTCTGGGGAGGTTGCTGTAGGACCATAGAGTTGTTGCCTGTGTCACCTCAAATGTCTGTTCTTCTCCTTCTGGTGCAGCATGGCTTGGCAACCCTGGCCATGGACCTGGGTGCAGACCAGTCACCACTCTGGAATGGAAAGGTCACATAAACATTGGTGGCGTGCATGTGTTGCTAACTTTGCAAGCTTGCAGAGTGCACAAGTTGTGGAAGCATGGCTGCCTTAAGCTACACTTCAAAGAACGCTGCAAGGATCAGCCACAAGGACAGAGCTCTCAAACAGTCCTCACTAGGGCAATGCCTAGTTGGGCCAGAGGAGAGGGGATGGGCCTCTAAGAAGAACCCAGAATTATAAAACTGCTAGTGTGCAACATCAGCCTGGGAGAGCTGCAGATGCAAGACTCCTGCACATCAGAGTTACTGTGTGGTCTGAGCTCAGCAAAACCGTAGGGTGGGGCTTCCCAAGGTCTTATGTCTTTGGGAATACCAGTGTGTCTGGAAGGTGGAACATAGAGTCACAGGAGATTATTCTGGAGCCTTAAGATTTAATATTAGGCCAAGTGTGGTGGCTCATGCCTATAGTCCCAGCACTTTGGGAGGCTGAAGCAGAGGGATCAGTTCAGCCCAGTTTGAGATCAGCCTGAGGAAAACCCTGTCTCGACCAAAAAATAAATAAATATTAACTGAATGTGGTGACACCTGCCTGTGGTGCCAGCTGCTCAGGAGGCTGATGTAGGAGGATTACTTGGGCATTGGGCGGTTGAGGCTACAATGAGACATGATCACACCACTGCACTCAGACTCAGTGACAGAGTAAGACTCTCAAAATAACAGAAAACAAAAAGACAAAAAGATTTAATGCAGTGTGCTCTGTTGGGTTTTGGACTTACTTGGGACAAGTTATCTCCATCTTGTTGCTTCTCTGTCCCTTTTGAAATGGAAATATCTGCCCAATGCCAGTCCTATCATTGTATTTTAAAAGTAAAGAAATTGTTTGATTTCATAGTCTCACAGCTGAAGAAAAGTTCACCTTAGGATGAGTCACACCTTGAATCACATCCATATCTGATTTAGATGAGACTCTGGATTTTAGACTTTTGAATTGATGCTTAATTGAACTCACACTTTTGAGACTTTTGGAATGAAACAAATGTGCTTTGTACATAAGAAGGATATGAGTTTTGAGGTACCAGGGGCAAAATGATATGATTTTAATTTTTGCCCTCACAAAAACCCATGTTAAAGCTTAATTGTCATTCTAATAGTATTTAAGAGGCAGAACCTTTAAAAGGTAATAAGGGCATGAGGGAGGGCTTCGCTGTTAGGGGTGGGATTGATACTGCTGTAAAAGGGTGTTCTGTTCTCTTTCTTGCTTTTCTCTTTGCCTTTCTACACTTCCACCATGTAATCATGCAGCAAGAAGACCCTCAACAGAAATTGTCACCTTAATATTGAATTTTCATCTTCCAGAAGTGTAAGTCAGTATATTTATTTTTATTATAAATTACCCAGTTTCAGGTATTCTGTTACAGCAGCAGAAAATAGACTTAGCCCTGAATTCATAACTTTTTAACTACTACTCAATTCTCATCTTTATATGTCACTTTTCAAGTCCATTTCACATCTGAAAGTTAATAAAGGTGCATTTTCCTACATTTTCATATATTTTAACATGGAGTCTGAGCAAAATGCTTTCAGTAAGTCAGTAAAAGTAAATGAAAGTTGCTTCAGTTTTAGGATTTATTTGGCTTATCTATAAAAATAATACATATAGAATTATAGTTAAAAGGATTTTCCAGAGTGAGAATTTAGGAGAAGAAGATCATTGATAAAAAATAATATTTCAGGATTTTTGTTTAGTTATTTGAGAAAACTTATTAGTAATTTGAGAAAAATAAATAACCTCAGGTCTGCATAGGATGAATTCAGGGTGTGCCTGCAACATTTGTATTTATTAGAAAATAAGAATGTTGAATTATGAATAGGGCCTAACAAAAAGAAACTGGAGTTATCTAGTGAGTAGACATCCACTGGCTAATGTGAGCTATGCTGAGGACCAAGAAGAATCACTATAATTACTGTAATATTAACTAAATAAAAATGAGAAAAACATTAAAGAAGTATCATATCAATTTCTTATTTTGGAAATTAGTATTAAATGGAAAAGTAATTTAAATAGAAAAATAAACACTTAGCCTGCCTTTTTGAGAAAAAAAAATCACTACAATTCCTATTCACTTGCAAAGTGATTTAAAAAAAAAAGAAATGACAAAATTATAAAATAACCACTTGCAATCATGTTTAAATTAATATGATTAATTTAATACATTAAATTCAAATAATATATTATTAAAATAATATTTTAAACATGATTGCAAGTGGTTATAATTTTGAGATATTACAATAATATTTTATTATTTTATTTTTATTGCATTTTAGGTTTTGGGGTACATGTGCAGAACATGCAAGATAGTTGTATAGGTACACACATAGCAGTGTGTTTTGCTGCCTTCCTCCCCTTCACCCACATTTGGCATTTCTCCCCTTGCTATCCCTCCCCAGCTCCCCCTCCCCACTGTCCCTCCCCTATTCCCCCCAATAGATCCCAGTGTGTAGTGCTTCCTTCCCTGTGTCCATGTATTCTCATTGTTCATCATCCACCTATGAGTGAGAATATGTGGTATTTCATTTTCTGTTCTTGTGTCAGTTTGCTGAGAATGATGTTCTCCAGATTCATCCATGTCCCTACAAATGACACGAACTCATCATTTTTGATTGCTGCATAACATATCATGGTGTATATGTGCCACTTTTTCCCAGTCCAGTCTATCATCAGTGGGCATTTGGGTTGGTTCCATGTCTTTGCTATTGTAAACAGTGCTGCAATGAACATTCGTGTGCATGTGTCCTTATAGTAGAATGATTTATAGTCCTTTGGATATATACCCAGCAATGGGATTGCTGGGTCAAATGGAATTTCTATTTCTAGGTCCTTGAGGAATCGCCACACTGTCTTCCACAATGGTTGAACTAATTTACACTCCCACCAGCAGTGTAGAAGTGTTCCTATTTCTCCACATCCTCTCCAGCATCTGTTGTCTCCAGATTGTTTAATGATTGCCATTCTAACTGGCGTGAGGTGATATCTCAATGTGGTTTTGATTTGCATTTCTCTAATGACGAGTGATGATGAGCATTTTTTCATATGTTTGTTGGCCTCATGTATGTCTTCTTTTGTAAAGTGTCTGTTCATATCCTTTGCCCATTTTTGAATGGGCTTGTTTGTTTTTTTCTTGTAAATCTGTTTGAGTTCTTTGTAAATTCTGGATATCAGCCCTTTGTCAGATGGGTAAATTGCAAAAATTTTTTCCCATTCTGTTGGTTGCTGATTCACTCTAGTGACTGTTTCTTTTGCTGTGCAGAAGCTGTAGAGTTTCATTAGGTCCCATTTGTCTATTTTGGCTTTTGTTGCCAATGCTTTTGGTGTTTTGGTCATGAAGTCCTTGCCTACTCCTATGTCCTGAATGGTTTTGCCTAGATTTTCTTCTAGGGTTTCTATGGCGCCAGGTCTTATGTTTAAGTCTTTAATCCATCTGGAGTTAATTTTGATGTAAGGTGTCAGGAAGGGGTTCAGTTTCTGCTTTCCGCACATGGCTAGCCAGTTTTCCGAACACCATTTATTAAATAGGGAGTCCTTTCCCCATTGCTTGTTTTTGTCAGGTTTACCAAAGATTGTTTGGTTGTAGATATGTTGTGTTGACTCTGATGCCTCTGTTCTGTTCCATTGGTCTATATCTCTGTTTTGATTCCACATGAAGTTCAAGGTGGTTTTTTCCAGTTCTGTGAAGAAAGTCAATGGTAGCTTGATAGGGATAGCATTGAGTCTGTAAATTACTTTGGGCAGTATGGCCATTTTCACAATATTGATTCTTCCTAACCATGAACATGGACTCTTTCTCCATCTGTTTGTGTCCTCTTTTATTTCGTTGAGCAGTGGTTTGTAGTTTTCCTTGAAGAGGTCCCTTACATTCCTTGTAAGTTGTATTCCTAGGTATTTTATTCTCTTTGTAGCAATTGTGAATGGCAGTTCATTCTTGATTTGGCTCTCTTGAAGTCTGTTTTTGGTGTATAGGAATGCTCATGATTTTTGCACATTGATTTTATATCCTGAGACTTTGCTGAAGTTGCTTATCAGTGTCAGGAGTTTTTGGGCTGAGACGATGAGGTCTTCTAGATATACTTTTACATCGTCTGCAAATAGAGACAATTTGGCTTCCTTCTTTCCTATTTGAATACCCTTTATTTTTTTTTCTTCCCTGATTGCTCTGGCTAGAACTTCCAGTACTATATTGAATAGGAGTGGTGAGAGAGGGCATCCTTGTGTAGTGTCAGATTTCAAAGGGAATGCTTCCAGTTTTTGCCCATTCAGTATGATATTGGCTGTTGGTTTGTTGTAAATAGCTTTTATTATTTTGAGATACATTCCATCAATACTGAGTTTATTGAGGGTTTTTAGCATAAAGGGCTGTTGAATTTTGTCAAAGGCCTTCTCTGCATCAATTGAGATAATCATGTGGTTTTTGTTTTTGGTTCTGTTTATGTGGTGAATTATGTTTATAGACTTGTGTATGTTGAACCAGCCTTACATCCCCAGGATGAATCCTATTTGATCATGATGGATAAGCTTTTTGATGTGCTGTTGCAATGGCTTGCCAGTATTTTATTGAAGATTTTTGCATCTATGTTCATCATGAATATTGGCCTGAAGTTTTCTTTTCTTGTTGGGTCTCTGCCGGGTTTTGGTATCAGGATGATGTTGGTCTCATAAAATGATTTGGGAAGTATTCCCTCTTTTTGGATTATTTGGAATAGTTTCAGAAGGAATGGTACCAGCTCCTCTTTGTGTGTCTGGTAGAATTCGGCTGTGAACCCATCTGGACCTGGGCTTTTTTTGTGTGGTAGGCTCTTAATTGCTGCCTCAACTTCAGACATTGTTATTGGTCTGTTCATAGTTTCGGCTTCCTCCTGGTTTAGGCTTGGGAAAACACAGGTGTCCAGGAATGTATCCATTTATTCCAGGTTTACTAATTTATGTGCATAGAGTTGTTTGTAATATTCTCTGATGATGGTTTGAATTTCTGTGGAATCTGTGGTGATTTCCCCTTTTTCATTTTTTATTTTATCTATTTGGTTATTCTCTCTTTTCTTTTTTATCATTCTGGCTAGTGGTCTGTCTATTTTGTTGATCTTTTCAAAAAACCAGCTCTTGGATTTATTGATTTTTTGAAGGGTTTTTCATGTCTCAATCTCCTTCAGTTCTGCTCTGATCTTAGTTATTTCTTGTCTTCTGTTAGGTTTTGAGTTTTTTTTTTTTTTTATCTTTCTCCTCTAGCTGTTTCAATTTTGACGATAGGGTGTCAATTTTGGATCTCTCCACTCTTCTCATGTGGGCACTTATTGCTAAATATTTTCCTCTAGATACTACTTTAAATGTGTCCCAGAGATTCTGGTATGTGTTGTGTCTTCATTCTCGTTGGTTTCCAAGAACTTCTTTATTTCTGCCTTCATTTCATTGTTTATCCAATCAACATTCAACAGCCAGTTGTTCAGTTTCCATGAAGCTGTGCGGTGCTGAGTTAGTTTCTGAATTCTGAGTTTTAACTTGATTGCACTATGGTCTGAGAGACTGTTTGTTATGATTTCAGTTGTTTTGCATTTCCTGAGGAGTGCTTTACTTCCAATTATGTGGTCAATTTTAGAGTAGGTGTGATGTGGTGCTGAGAAGAATGTATATTCTATGGATTTGGGGTGGAGAGTTCTGTAAATGTCTATCAGGTTTGCTTGTTCCAGGTCTGAGTTCAAGTCCTGGATATCCTTGTTAATTTTCTGTCTGGTTGATCTGTCTAATATTGACAGTAGACTGTTAATGTCTCCCACTATTACTGTGTGGGAGTCTAAGTCTCTTTGTAAGTCATTAAGAACTTGCCTTATATATCTGAGTGCTCCTGTATTGGGTCCATATATATTTAGGATCATTAGCTCTTCGTGTTGTATCGATCCTTATACCATTATGTAATGACCTTCTTTGTCTCTTTTGATCTTTGTTGCTTTAAAGTCTATTTTATCAGAGACGAGAATTGCAACTCCTGCTTTATTTGCTCTCCATTTGCTTGGTAAATCTTCCTCCATCCTTTTATTTTGAGCCTTTGTGTATCCTTGCCTGTGAGATGGGTTTCCTGTATACAGCACACTGACTGGTTTTGTCTTTTTATCCAATTTGCCAGTCTGTGTCTTTTGATTGGTGCATTTAGCCCATTTACATTTAGGGTTAATATTGTTATGTGTGAATTTGATACTGCCATTTTGATGCTAGCTGGCTGTTTTGCTTGTTAATTGATGCAGATTCTTCATTTTGTTGATGCTCTTTAGCATTTGGTATATTTTTGGAATGGCTGGTACCGGTTGTTTCTTTCTATGTGTAGTACCTCTTCAGGAGCTCTTGTAAAGCCGGCCTGGTGGTTACAAAATCTCTGAGTACTTGCTTGTTCGCAAAGGATTTTATTTTTCCTTCACTTATGAAGCTCGATTTGGCTGGATATGAAATTCTGGGTTGAAAGTTCTTTTTTTTAAAGATGTTGAATATTGGCCCCCACTCTCTTCTGGCTTGTAGGGTTTCTGCCGAGACATCTGCTATGAGTCTGATGGGCTTCCCTTTGTGGGTGACCCGACCTTTCTGTCTGGCTACCCTTAGTGTTTTCTCCTTCATTTCAACCCTGTTGAATCTGACGATTATGTGCCTTGGGGCTGCTCCTCTTGCAGAATATCTTTGTGGTGTTCTCTGTATTTCCCGGACTTGAATATTGGCCTGCCTTGCTAGGTTGGGGAAATTTTTCTAGATAATATCCTGAAGAGTATTTTCCAGCTTGGATTCATTCTTTTTGTCACATTCTGGTACACCTATCAAACATAGATTAGGTCTCTTCACATAGTCCCACATTTCTTGGAGACTTTGTTCATTCCTTTTTGCACTTTTTTCTCTAATCTTGGTTTCTCATTTTATTTCATTGAGTTGATCTTCGACTTCTGATATCCTTTCTTCTGCTTGGTCAATTCGGCTGTTGAAACTTATGCATGCTTCATGAAGTTCTCGTGTTGTGTTTTTCAGCTCCTTCAATTCACTCATATTCCTCTCTAAGTGTCCATTCTTGTTATCATTTCCTCAAATCTTTTTTCAAATCTTTTTTCAAAGTTCTTAGTTTCTTTGCATTGATTTAGAACATGTTCTTTTAGCTCATGGAATTTTCTCATTACCCACCTTCTGAAGTCTGATTCTGTCATTTCATCACACTCATTCTCGGTCCAGCTTTGTTCCCTTGCTGGTGAGGAGTTTTGGTGCTTTGTAGGAGGCGAGGTGTTCTGGTTTTGGGTGTTTTCCTCCTTTTTGTGCTGGTTTCTTTCCATCTTTGTGGATTTATCCACCTGTTGTCTGAGTGGTTGCTGATTTTCCAATTGGGTCTCTGAGTGGATGCCCAGATTGTTGATGGTACAGTATTTCTGTTTCTTAGTTTTCCTTCTAACAGTCTGGTCTCACTGCTGTAGGACTGCTGAGGTCCACTCCAGGCCCTGCTTGCCTGGGGAACTCCTGTAGCAGCTGCAGAATTGTGATGGTTGCTACCAGATTCTTCTTCTGCTATCTTTGTCCCTAAATGATGCCTACCAAATGTCAGTCTGATTAGGCCTTTGTGAGGTGACTGTTTGGATATACGGGGGTCAGGGAGCTGCTTGAGGAGACTGTGTACTTTATCGGATCTCAAGTGCTGAGCTGTGAGCTCCATTGTTCATTCAGGGCTGCTAGGCAGGTACATTTAAGTCTGCTGCAGCAGATTCATATAGCCCCTTTTTTTTCCTTAGGTGCTCTTTCCCAGGGAGTTAGGATTCCATTTATGAGTCTCCGTTGCACTCTCCTGCCCAGCATGGGGCAGTCGAATCACTGCTTGCCTGCAGTGGATATGCTAAGCTGCCGTGGGCTCTGCCCTGCTGCCGAGGGTTCCGCCCTGCTTCCGTGGTCTCCACCCTGTTGCTGTGGGCTCCACCCTGCTGCCATGGGCTCCACCCTGTTGTTGTCAGCTCCACCCTGCTTCTGTGTGTAATTCCCTGTAGTCTTGTTTATATGGGTGTTCTCGCCTCTGTAGTGGCAGACTCTCTCTGTTATTGCGGGTTCCCCGGCAATGGCGGGTTGTCTCGGCAATGGCAGGCTGCGTCAGCAATGGCAGTGTAGCTCCAGAGGGTTTGAATGCCTCAGTAATGGCATACGCCTCTCCCCCTCTGAGCTGCACCCTCCTGGGTTCTGTTGTGCTTGCCGTGAAACTCTCAACCCTGAGTGTTTCCAATGGCTGTTTTGTTTGTTTTTGTGGGGGTGGGGCCCACTGAGCCTGATCACCTGGCTCCCTGCCTCAGAGCCCTTTTTTTTTTTTTTTTTAAGTTGAGCAGTTGCTTCTCTCCCAGGTGTTCCAATTGCCTGCTGCAAGGGCACCAGGATCTGTGTGATTTTCCATGCAGTGACCCACTGTGCCAGCTCAAACCACGTTGCTGCCCGGGAATCTCCTGGGCTGGCTTTCTGTTTAAGTCTTGTTTAATCAGATGAATGTGCTAATCTGCCTTCCGAAATCTCCAGTTACCAGTTTAACAGGGCAACCAAACCAACGTATTTTGTACAAAGTGTTGCTGTGCTGTGGCCTTGGCCCAAACAACCGCGCCGGCCCAAACTGCTGCATGGCCCATAGGGCTCTTACACCTGGGAATCTCCTAGTCTGTGGACAATAAAGATCCATATGGAAATGCAGCATCCACTCACCCTCTGCGGATTGACTGGGAGCTACAATCCTGAGTTGGTCCTATAGCGCCATCTTCCTCCTCTTCCTCTATAATATATTATTTTAAACAGGATTGAAAGTGGTTATTTTATAATTTTAATATATAAAAAAATAATATATTATTTTAAACAGCTGAAAAGAGAATTCAGCTTTAAGACACTTACAAGGGACTTTTCTTGGTGGTTTTGCTAGAATATTAACCAGTTTATTTGTGTTTTCAGAATCAGTAAACATAATACATACTTGGTGAAATGAGCAACTTTCTCCAGGAACATTGAAAAATATTTTCTATTTTCAGAATATATTAAATGAAAGAGGTTATATCATATGGTTTTAATCAAGACTCTCAAATTAAATTATATAGCCTCAAAAGATTACAGTAGTTATAACAAGGTTTTCAACTCTATTCTGACATAGTGATTTCATGTCATTTCTATCAGTTAACCTTAGCTCATACCTTACAGTTGGACTTGGTAAATAATGTACTGTGCATATTTTATTCTCTCACAGGCTTTTATAATTATTGTTAATTGTCACACTTCGAATAAACACTGGTTAAGGTGGGAAAATATTCTCTCAAAGTCCAGCACCGTCACTTGATTGAAAACAAACAGTGCATTTCAAAATAGTTTTTAATAATATCAGTAACTTATCCTAGATTATGCCAAAGTAGTTATGTCTTCTAAATAATCACAGTGTAAGAGTGATGACTTCTCAGTGAATAGCTTTCCATATCTGCCCTCCACTGACTCGATGCTACCAAAAAGTGAGCTAACCATAGCCTCCTGGTATGTTATTTTAACCTTATTTCTGTTCTTGATGCATTGGTGTGCCTTAATAAATAGACTAAATAACATTTTTTTTCTTTCCATAACTAAGAAGGGGATGCATTATAAGGTAAAAATAATGCAACAAATATAACAGTATAGTAAAATCAAAATCTATGGATCATAGGTCCTGTTTAACTGGAAGAAACTTAGATATATTTAATTCTAGGTTTTTTTAACCTATGATGGCTCATGTTTCACTACTATGAGACAAAGTAAAGGTCAAGCAATGCATTTCTAATATTTTGTTGCTATTTCAACTTGAGAAGCATAATTTAATTTTTAAGATAATATGGTTTGAATTTCATTTAAAATTTTTACTATTATAAAAATGGGAAAGCTGTTAAATAGTAAGCCTCATAGTCTCTCATACAGAAAGCCCCAATTGAAATATAGACATCATATTAACACTCTGCCATCTTCCTCATCAGTCCACTTTCCTAGGACCTCATGTATGATTCCTTCACCTCAGCTACATTTTCATCACCTCTCATTTGAAGTCAACAGAATTCCGTTTCGACTACAACTGTATTTTTTTTCTTCTTCGATTTTTATTACATTTATTATCATCAATGGCTTTATCTGACATCGATCTCCTATTTAGGCTTCTTTATAAACTTCAAAAATACCATCATTAGGACACTTAAAGCTGGTAAAACGATTAGATTAATCCATGTAAGATCTTTGAGATAATTATAACTTAATTGATAGGAAAAATATTGTGTGTACATCAACCACATTAGAAGGGTAAAATGCAAGTGTGCACTGTGACCATGTCACTCCTCCCCTCCCCTAAGCTGGCACAGCACCATACAGAGATGATTCCCCTGAACACACAGTTTCTATAGTGGGAAAAGAGAACTAGAAGTAAAAATTTAGCTTCCCTAACATTCAGAGATGCTTCCCAGGAAGCCCATTCCTGTCTCCACTCATTAGTAATACAGCAGGTAACAACAAAATTAGGCTGCTTGGGGTCAAGTAGAAACAAAGCAAAGTTGTGGAACTCACAGTGACTAGTGCATGGATCTTAGTGGAAGCTCTATGTATCTTCCCATGCTAGTGTCCAATTAGAGGTATCAGTTAAAGGCAGAGCCCACCTGCAGAACCAAACTGGTGGCTCTCACAAACATTGGGAAACTCTATTTGTTTGAATCTCTAGACAGCTAGTGTTTATGCCCAAGCTCAGATCCTACCACAAGGCCTAGCCAAGGGAGAGATGCCTACCACAGTGCATTTTGTTTTTACAGAGAACAGGGGCTAGACCTCTCATACCTGGGAGTTGAAACAACTCTGTTCAGCTTCAATGCCTACCTTGAGGGCAAACCCAGGTATGGAGGCAAGCCTCCAATTTGCATTTCTACCAAACATAGAAGCTAGTCTTGTCTGTCCCAACCAGTGACTCCACCCAACCTTGAGACCCAGCCTGCAACCCTGACTAACTGTAGAACTCAAAAAGCAGTACCACATGGCCCAGAAATATACTTTGTGGTCTGGTCCAATCCAAGGCAATCACAGTGCCCAGCCAGCAGCTTGACCAGACTACAGAACACATCCACTATTCTCATCAGACAGTGGAAGCCAGCAAACAGTCCCATCCAAACTTAGAGCCAAGACAGTGGCCCAGTAATCCAAAGAATCAGCAAACTCTGCTTGCCTGGCATTGGTACCAGCTGGTCCATTCAGAATCACAAACTAGACTATGTAGTGAAGGTCTAATCCTACCCAAGAATATCTGTAAAAGATGGAAAAAGTGGCTGTCTGCTCAAATGCATGGACAGCAACAAAAGGAAATAAAGATAATGAAGAATCAGGGAATAATGGTATCTATAAAAGAAACTAATAAAGCTTCAATAATGAATCCCAAAGAAATGGAGATAAGGAAAAGGCTGAAAAATACTTTGTAATACTTCTCTTAAAAAAGTTCAATGAAATATAAGGATATACAGATAGACAATTAAATATATTGTAAAAGAAATAAGCAATTTGACAAAGAAACAATAAAAACATTAAACAATTCAGAGATGAAGAATACAATGACAGAACTGAAAAATTCACTTGACACTTCAACAGCAGGCTCAAACAAGAAGAAATATTTAGGAACTTTAATACAGACTATTTAAAATTATCAAGTCAGGGCAGGGTGTGGTGGCTCACAGCTGTAATCCCAGCACTTTGGGAGGCTGAGGCGGGTGGATCATGAGATCAAGAGATTGAGACAATACTGGCCAACATGGTGAAACTCCATCTCCACTAAAAATACAAATAGCCAGGCATGGTGGCATGTGCCTGTGATCTCAGCTACTCGGGAGGCTGAGGAAGAAGAATTGCTTGAACCCAGGAGGCGGAGATTGCAGTGAGCAGAGATTGCGCCATTGCACTCCAGCCTGGTGACAGAGCAAGACTCCATCTCAAGAAAAAACAAATAACTAAAATAAAAAAAATTATCAAGTCAGAGGAATAGAAACGAAAAAGAATAAAATAGAAAGAAGAAAGTCTATGGGAATTATGGAACTCTATCAAGACATCTTATGTTAATGTTTGTAAAGAAAACCAAAAGATAACAAAGATACCTACACTTATATCTTAGTCTGTTTGTGGTACAATAACAAAATACCCAGGATTGGGTAATATATAAAGAACACATTTTTTAAAAACTGTTCTAGAGATTGAAAAGTCTGAGGTTGAAATGATCGCCCTTTAGTTTATCTGGTGAGAGTTGTTCTGTTTCCAAGATGGTACTTTGATGCACATCCTCCAGAGGGAAGAAACCCTGTGTTTTCACATGGCAGGATGTGAAAGACAAAAAGGGATAAATTGCCTCCATTACGTTTTTTATAAGAGCATCTAATCTCATTCACTGTGGCGAGCTATGATTACCTAATCACTTCTTAAAATCTTACCTTTAAATACTATCACATTGGCTGTTAAGTTTTAACAACTGAATTTTGGAGTAGATACATTTAAACCATAGCAACTTAGAGAAAATACTTTAAGTAAAAAAAATCGTAAAGACAGACAAAGGAGTCTCTTTATAATGATTAAGGTGTCAATTCATTAAGAAGTTAAAACAATTGTAAATACATATACACACACAAACACATTGGAACTTCTAAATATATACAGTAAATATTAAAGGATCTTAAGGAAGACATAAATTAGAAAAAAATTATGGTAAAAGATACCAATACTCCACTTTCAAGAACACGTAGATCACTTAGACAGAAAATTAATTTTAAAAATTGGACTTAAACTATAATTGAGATCAAATGGACCCAACAGATATGCAGACATTCAATCAAATAGTAACAGAATGCATTTCCTTCTCAAATCCACATGGAACCGTCTCCAAGATAGATCATATGTTAGGCCATAAAACAAGTCTGAACACATTCAAGATAATTGAAATAATATCAATGATCTTTTCAAAATATTATATAATTAGAAATGAACAAGAGGAGAAATCTTTTAAAAATCACCAATATATGGAATTAAGCCTCAACAACCAATGAGTCAAGTACAATAGCAAAGACTTGGAACCAACCCAAATGCCCATCAATGATAGACTGGATAAGGAAAATGTGGCTCATATACGCCATGGAATACTATGTAGCCATAAAAAAGGATGAGTTCATGTCCTTTGCAGGGACATGGACGAAGCTGGAAACCATCTTTCTCAGCAAACTAACACAGGAACAGAAAACCAAGTACTGCATCGTCTCACTCATAAGTGGGAGTTGAACAATGAGAACACATGGACACAGGAAGGGCAACATCACATAACAGGGCCTGTCAGATAGTGGGGGGCTAGGGGAGGGAGAGCATTAGGAGAAACGCCTAAGGTAGATGACGGGTTGATGGGTGCAGCAAACCACCATGGCATGTGTATACCTATGTAACAAACCTCTATGTCCTGAAAATGTATCCCAGAGTTTAAAGTATAATAATTTTTAAAAAACTAAATAATAGTTAGTTCAGGCACTGAGAAAAAAAGAAAAAGTGAAATTAAAAAAGTCTTGGGACAAATGAAAATGGAAGCACAATATATCTTATGGGTTGTATCAAAGTTCTCACAGGGAATCTTATAGGAATACGTGCTATAGCAAAAAGAGGAAAGATCTCAAATAAGCAACTGAATTGTATACCTCAAGGAACTAGAAACAGAAGGACAAACTCAAAGTTAGAAAATGTAATGAAATAATAAAGATAAGATAAGAAATAAATGAAATAGAGACAACAAAATGAGAAAAATCAATGACCACAAGAATTTGTGAAAAGATAGACAAGATCTACAAGCCCTTAGCTAGAATAAGTATAAGAGAGGACTCAAATTTCAAAATCAGAAATGAAAGAAAAGAAATTATAATAGTTATCATAGAAATATAAAATATCATAAAATTTCCTATGAATAATTACATGCCAACAAATTGGATAACTTAGTAGATGTGATGGCAGCAGCAGCGCATCTGGAGAGGCCCCTGTGACAACACCCACTTCTACAGGGAAGCCCAGCTGGGGCTGCACTATTCATGGAGCCAGTGGGAGCCAGGATCATGTGGGAGCCCTGCCGTCTTGTGAGTTGGCAGGGCAGGAGCCCCATCCTCCTGGACTTGGCTGCAGTCACCCAGTTGCAGCTGCAGACCCAGGCATCCCTGTGCTCCCAGGGGGCTGGCAAGCCCACCTGCCCCCACAGGCTCAGAAGTGCCTGCTCCCACAGCATGGCTTCTCCCCGTTCCTGGTGACTGGTCTGATTTTAGAGCAAAGTTGAAGCTAAGCCTGGGCACTGTCACAACTCGGCTGGGTGTGTGTGCACTTGGGGCAACACTAGCATGCCAGCTCCCTTCCACATTGGCCCCCTCCAGAGTTTGGGTGCTGACAAACATGGGAGGGAGGCTGACGGGAGGGGAAGGGGGGCTTGACGTGGGCCAGCAGGCTCCCCTTGGCAGGAACAGCTTGGGTGCTGTGGACAACATGATTGATGGTGGCGGGGGGCAGACAGGCTCTTGGGCAAAAAGGGACAGGTCCCTGGTGAAACCCCACCTTCAAGCCAGGGATGGCCTAAAGCATGAGGGCCAGTCTGTCAGTTCCAGGTGGAGTCATGGCCTGGAATGGGAACTGAGAAATCATAGTGCTTTTTCTAAGCCCACACATGGGCACTCATGGGCCAATCATCACACAATTCCCCGCTTCTGAGCCCATAAATATCTCTGGACCCCGCTAGATGCACCCAGAAATTAGGACTTCAAGCTGCAGGAAGAAGCTACCCAATTTGGTTCTCCTTGACTCATCAGGATGGCCTGCCTGAGGAAGGGAGCAACCCACTCTGAGTCTCCTCTCCACTGAGAGCTGGACGCTTAGCTGACGACCTTCTGTGGAAAGGAGCTACCAAGTGCAGGTTCCCTGAGAGCTTTTCTGTCACTCAGTGAGGCTCCTGTCTGCCTTGCTCACCCTCCAGGTATTCACATACCTTATTCTTCCTGGATGCAGGATAAGAACTTGGTACTGGCCAAATGGTAGGACTGAGAACTATAATACAAGCAGGGCTGAAATGCCCCTCTCCATTCACTACATTACAGGCAACAAGAAAGAGAGAAGAGCTGCAGCCCTCTGGGGAGTCCAAACTTATGGGCTCTCCATGCCAGGGCTATAGCATCCTCTTTGGGACTCTGCAGTTTCTAGCATCTCCGAGTGTTCAGGTGCCACCACATCCCCCCTGTCCAGATGCTGGTGCCCACAGTGGAAGTGTTAGCTATACCTCTGTTCCAGCTGCAGCCTAACATGGAATCAGTGCCTGTGCCAGTGCCTGGAGCTGTCTTCTCTGCTGCAGCAGCCAGCATACCTGCCTGTGTGCAGTGCCCAGACCCCACGCTGTCTTGCTCTCACACCTCTTGCTGCTGGGTACCTGGCTCACCCTTGCCAGGTGAGGGATCCAGGTTGGTAACATGAGAAACTGCAGCCTGCCGCACAGAGTGGGAACAAGCCCAGTGGGCACAATAAATACTCAAGCTGGAGGTGCCACTGGACAAAGGGGTTTCCAGCTGGTGAAGTGTCACCCCAAGTATCCTGTAACAGAAGTGAATAAATTCCTAGACACATAAAATCTACCAAGACTGGATCATAAAAAATAGAAAATAGAAATAGACCAATAGTGATTAAAAATGCTGAATAAGTAATAAAAGATATCTCATGAAAGAAAAACCCAAAACCTGAGGGCTCCTTCAGTGAATTGCACAACACATTTACAGAAGAACAGATAGCAGTCCTTCTCAAACCAAAGCAAAGCTGAAAGCATCACATTATCTCATTTCAAACCATATTACAGTGCTATTGTAATTAGCACGGTATAGGACTGGCATAGAAATTAACACATTGTGCGATGGAAGAGACCAGAGAGTATAAAATCAAACCACTTCTTTTAATGGTCAATTAATTTTTGACAGATGCCAAGATTATCCAGTGGAAAAAGAACAGTCTCTTCAATAGAGGATGTTGGGAAAACTGAATAGCCACATGCAGAAGAAAAAAACTGGACCCTCATCTCAAACAATATACAAAAGTTGACTTAAAATAGATTAAATAATTAAGCAAATGGGGCACTTTGGCTCATTCCTATAATCCCAGCATTTTGGGAGCTGAGGTGCGTGAATTGCTTGAGCCTAGGAGTTTGAATCTATCCTGGACAATATGTCAGAACCCCATTTCTACAATAAATACAAAAATTAGCCTGGCATAGTGGCAGCTACTTGGGAGTCTGAGGTGGGAGGATGGCTTGAGTCCAGGAGGTGGAGGTTACAGTGAGCTGAGATCATGTCACTACACTCCAGCCTGGATAGCAGAGTGAAACTCCACCTAAAAAAAAAAAAATTAGCCCAGTGTGGTGGCATGCACCACCTGTAGACTGAGGTGTTTGAGAGGCTGAGGTTGGAGGATGGCTTGAGTCCAGGAGGTGGAGGTTGCAGTGAGCTGAGATACTGGGCTTTGGAACCAGACCCTATCTCAAAAAATAAAAAAAAGAAAAGAAAAAAGAATTAAACATGTGACCTGAAACTATAAAACTACCAGACAGAAACAGCTACATGTAATTGGTCTGGGTTATTGTTTATTTGGATTAGATTCCAAAGGCTCAGACAACAAAAGCAAAAATAGACAAACTGGATTACATCAGACTCAAAAGCTTCTGCACAAGAACGAAAGCAATTAACAAGTTAAAAGACAACCTACAGAGTGGGAGAAAATATTTGTTAACCAAAAACTGCGATAAGAGGTTACTATCCATTATATAATAAATAACTCAACATCAAGAAAACAACCCAATTTAAAAATGAGCTAAAAATTGTAATAGATATTTCTTAAAAGAAAATACACAAATGGCTAATAGATCCATGATATAGTTCACAAAATGATATGCAGGTGGCTAACAGGTGTCAAGTACATCTAATATTTTAGAATTGTCCAGTTGAAATGTGAGAGGCCGTGCTCTCCTTTAACATCAATAGTCATTTAGAAAAATGCAAATTAAAACCACAATAATTTATCACCGAACACCTATCAGAATGGCCATGATCAAAAAGAAAGATGAGAAATGTTAATAAGGTTGTGGAATAAAGGGAACCCTTGTACATGGTCAGTGGGAATGTAAACTGGTACAGCCACTATGGAAAACTGTTTAGAGGTTTTCCTCAAACAAGGTTTAAAAAATTAACGTTGATCAAACAAGCACACACTAGGTAACTTGACCCAAACGAAATGTCATTTGCCACAGCAAGCATGGACCTGGGGGACATTATGCTAAGGGAATTAATCTCTGCACAGAAAGACAAATACCATGTGTTCACATTTATGTGTACAATCTAAAGCAATAAATCCATGAAAAAATACTCATCGTCACTGGTCATCAGAGAGATGCAAATCAAAACCACATTGAGATACCATCTCACACCAGTTAGAATGGCAGTCATTAAAAAATCTGGAGACAACAGATGCTGGAGAGGATGTGGAGAAAAAGAAACACTTTTACACTGTTGGTGGGAGTGTAAATTAGTTCAACCATTGTGGAAGACAGTGTGGCGATTCCTCAAGGCCTTAGAAATAGAAATTCCATTTGACCCAGCAATCCCATTACCGGGTATATATCCAAAAGACTATAAATCGTTCTACTATAAGGACACATGTACACGAATGTTCATTGCAGCACTGTTTACAATAGCAAAGACCTGGAATCAACCCAAATGCCCATTGATAATAGACTGGATTGGAAAAATGTGGCACATATACACCATGGAATATTATGCAGCAATCAGAAATGATGAGTTTGTGTCATTTGTAGGGACATGGATGAATCTGGAGAACATCATCCTCAGCAAACTGACACAAGAACAGAAATTGAAACACCGCATATTCTCACTCATAGGCGGGTGATGAAAAATGAGAACACATGGACACAGAAAGGGGAGTACTAAACACTGGGGTCTATAGGGGGGAAAAGTGGAGGGCCAGTGGGAGGGGGAGGTGGGGAGGGATAGCCGGGGGAGAAATGCCAAACGTGGGAGAAGGGGAAAAGAAAAGCAAAGCACACTGCCATGTGTGTACCTACGCAACTGTCTTGCATGCTCTGCTCATGTACCCCAAAACCTAAAATCCAATAAAAAATAAAAAAATAAAAAAATTAAAAAAAAAAAAAAAAAGAAGCAGAGAATAGTGTTGATTGCCAGAGTCTGGGCGTTGGGATGAATTGGCAGATGTTTGTCAAAGGGTTCAATGTTTCATTTAAACAGGAAAAATAAATGGTAAATATTTGAGGTGATGGATAGTTAATTAACGATTCAATTATTCTATATTATATACATATATCACAGCATCACATTGTACTCCCCACACATACACAATTATTATTTGCCAAAATCATAAAAACACTGATATAGTAAAATTTCATTTTAAAAATGAAGAGACATACACTGATAACTGAGTTAAATTGATTAATAATGATGATTTATCAAATTTCTAATCTTAGCTAAAACTGTTCTAATATTTCTTTGTAATTATATTCAGCCTGAAAGAATAGTCAAAGTAAAATATATACTTGGATATATATTTATTTTGTAATTACTATGAAAAATAACAATATCAAATAATCCATATCAAGAAACAATAACCATTATCTTGCAGCATTTCTAAAAGAAGCAGTTCAATTTTTTAAAATATACATGAGCAATTATTTATATGCACTTATTTCTTCCAAAATGGCTATAAAATCTTTTCTATTAATTATCACATAATTGCCTACAAAATGGAAGATTTCCTTCCCATTTAGTAGCACGTAAATAATATGAGTAATTTATTTGACTTTATGTAGAGTACATATGGCTGTAGATCTCTACAGTTGCTATTCTGAGGTTTAATTCCTGAGGCAAAAAGATTCATACTTGTGATGTACCCAGGTGCTGATGTTTACAGTAGAGTCAGTGTTTTTGCTCATATGTGTGTGAAAGTGTATAAAGTCAGAATCTGTTTATAACAGGTACGTATCTGAGAATTGATATAAATTACTGATTCACAAGTATACAATTTAAACTTACTTAAAGCTATGATTATAACATTGAATAATTGTTAATTATATCTACTGGAAATGGTGGTTGTGGGAATTAAACATATTTTTATGTAAAGAATGCATTTAGCTCATGGTTAGTATGTAAAAATTGTTCTAGGATATTTATTTATTTGGCAGTTTGGAAGTAAAATGTTAAATATTATTTATAACAAAATGCCCTTCCCGCTTGTCCAAAGAAGATAAACTGGAGAAATGAGCAAAAATGCTTATCTAACGTATATCATCTTAGGCTTAAACAGAAAGTAAACAATTCTTAGATTGACTGGGAGAATCAATACAAAAGTAATGTAAAATGATAAAATTACAAAATAAAGTAAAATGGTATGCTTGACAGAAACTTTTAGCATTATATAAAAGGAGGAAGTAAAGGAAAATGAATCATACACATACGTATGAATTTATTTAGCCATGTTTTACTGACCATGGGTTAGGTATTTGTGTCTTGCCAATGTCTGCAAATTCAAGAGTGAATAAGACATTCCCTGTACTCCAGAACTCACAGTTTAGTGGTGTTGAGCGTGATATATAAGAGAATAGACTATGAAAAGATATTATAATTCATGTGTAAAAATGTATTGAAATATTTGAACAGATAGGGTAGTTATTTAATTTTTTCTCATTTTTTCCTTCAAACAAGCTATTTCCAATCTCATTTGCACATTTTTAGAATATCTTTTGTACATCCTATAATTTAGAATTGTTCTGGTAAAAGTAAGATGTCATGCTGCCCTTCTTACAGATATTTCAGATATCTAGAAAATGATCCTTTGGGTACATTATCTCATATTGCAAATGACAAAGCAGTGATTGGCACAATTTAGGTATCCATAGTCATTGCATTATCAGAAAACATGGCAAAATGAATGGAAGGTCTAGGCAGAGTTCCTGCTGTCATCCTCACAACTATAGCAGCTTTAGCCCTTTTCAAAGAATCAGTCATGGCTGTCCAAGGTGATATACCTCATTCTCTAAATTCGCTTCACCAAACAGCTCAAATGAGACAAACTATTGCTACTTTGAATATAATTTCACAAAATAGGTTTATGTGGAGAGCAGCAAGTTTCAGTTTTTTCTTCCTTGTGGAAGGATGGATAAAATTTAAGTATATTATAGTTAGGTTATTATTTTGTATCCCCAAATAGGTAAAATGTATAATACAGGTTTTGAGCTTTAACATAAAAGGGTTCCGACATCTGGGAAATACTTCTTTTGTTTCTCCATGCCAGTGATTAAAGGAGGGAAAGTGTGTTTGTGTATTATAGATTGCTACTGATGACCTGGTTCTGGATTCCCAAACCATGACCCAGGATGATGGTAGAATGATAAACTGCTAAGGATTAGTGCGTGTTTTGAGAAAGAGAGAAGCTGCCAGAGCCTTGGTAGTCATACTTTAATACTGAAGTAATAACTCAATCTCAGAATGGCATGTTTATCCCTGCTTGCATTATTTCAGATCTAAACTTATAGTTCAATGAATTTGCTGGTTAGATCTTCTTCAGTCTGTGGATTGAGGGAACCAGTAGTTGGCTCTGTGCAAGAAAGATTTATATTTAAATTTAGATGTTTCCAAGATGAAATCTGTGTAATCAAGACACATAAGTTTCTATTATTACCTAACACAAAACAAATTTCTGGGAAAACCTGGGGGAAATCCTTGCTTCAAGCCTTGGTCATCTCCAAAATAAGATGAGTTTAATAAGCTTCTGAGTTCACAGCACTGCAAATCCTATGCCATCAATTTGCTCAGAGACCATTTATAAGTTACAAAAATGAGGCTGAAAAGACATGCAATAAACCTGAATGCCTATCTGTGATAGACTGGATAAAGAAAACATGGTACATTTGCACCATGGAATACTATGCAGCCACAAAAAAAACGAGATCATACTGTTTGCAGGGACATGGATCGAGTTGGAGGACATTATCCTTAACACACTAACACAGGAACAGAAAAACAAATACCACATGCTTTTACTTGTAAGTGGGAGCTAAATGTTGAGAACATATGTACACATAGAGGGGAAGAGCAGACACTGGGGTCTATCAGGAGGTGGAGAGTAGGAGGTAGGAGAGGATCAGGAAAAATAACTTTTGAGTACTAGGCTTAATACCTGGGTAAAAAAAAATAATCTGCACAACAAAGGCCCATGACAGAAGTGTATCCATGTAACAAACCTGCACTTGTGCCCCTGAACCTAAAATAAAAGTTAAAAGAAGTAAAAAGAAAAGATGGAAAACACACCGTGTCCTGCCAGATAGCTTTTTAATTTCTTAATTTTGTCCTGAGAAATTATGCATTCTTATTACAATGTGCATATATACATAAGTATGTACATATACTTTGTATATACATAGTCTTTTGTACTTGTATGTATGTATATGTTATATATATACACACATATGTGTATGTATATGTTATATATATACATACACATATGTGTATGTATGTGTGTTTACACAAACACACACCACCTACACAGAGGAAGAAAAAGAGAAAGAAGGAAAGAGTCAACGTTTAGTTAGTTACCATAAAAAGGCAAACTATAATTTCCATCGTCAGCCATCTCAACTGCAAATGATAGAAATGAATCACTTTGTTCCTTAGAAGCAGAGAACAGGTCATGTCCTTAGAGCTTCACAATGGATTAATCTCTTTTATCAGCCTTCCCTAAGGCAGGGACAAAATCTCTACTCTTGAGACTTTAAGGCAAAAGATACAGAAACAACCTTTCATGGCTGACGGTTAAGAAAAAAGTGAAGGGAGTTTTTGACTATTACTTAGATATAAAATAAAAGAAGAAACTTAAAATAACACCTTTTGGTGGGTGACAGTCTTGTAATGTTCTAAATTTTGCACTTACGTAAAAGCTGAAATGGCTAATCAATGTAGGTGTGCAAAGAAGAAAGTTATGCCCAAGAACTCTGATTACCAGTATCCTAAAATAGAAATTTGAGGAATAAAATATCACCATGAATCTAATAGTGCTTCAGAATCAAGTAGATCTATTTAAAAATGAAATAAAAGAATAAACATATACATCTACCAAGAGGAAAACAAAAAGAACTAAAATAGTAAGAAAATAATTTTTGATTTAGCATCATCTAGTTTCAGTGAGTTATAATGTAAAAGTAGTATTTTTATTCCATATTATAATGACAGGATAATTTGAGAACCAAATATAGTACTACCAAAGTCCTCAATTAATTAGGCAGTACCATAGAATCACTCGTAGAGAGATACTCTAGGGAAGCACAGGTAAAGAGAGGGATTAAATGTTTATATAAACATTTAAACCATAGCTCATCTATGGAATGCACCATCATCAGTGCAAAGTACAAAACCATAAGAAGATTTATATTATCTCATATCATCTAGTTATAACTATTCCGTGGAAGGACTCCAGGTTGGGATACTAGAGATCATTATGTTAGAAAAAAATGTATTGTATTGTTGACTTAATTTTTGCCCTTTCCTTTCTATTTGCAAGTAGGGATGCAAGGGGATGATCAACTCTGATAACTTGAGATTGTAAGTAAGGTGTGGGAAGTAAATTCTGAAGTGTGCCTCATTGATCGCTGCCTCCTCTCATTCAGACCTCTGTTCCCTTGTGTGTATGTGTTTTGAGATATGTGTACATGGTGACTTGATTGTAGTGAATAAAATTTAGTGGAAGTGATGAACTGTTACCTCTGATATTAGACTCTGAAAGACGGTGACTTTTATTACTCTCTCTTTCTTACCTTTGTGGCTTTCTTTGATAAAGCAAGTCCAGAATATAACTCTTCAAAATCAATAGGAAAACAGCCCTATGGAAACATGAGCAAAGTATATGAATGATTAGTGCCACAAAACCCATAATGGAAAAATAAAATACAAGCAGGAACATAAAATTTCATAAAATTTCATTACAGTTTAATTAGTTAAGTGCAAATTATATACAACATGAGGTAATATTGGCACCAGATTAGGAAAGTGCAAAAAAATTTTCAGAAACAGGTGTTGATAAAGATATAAAGTATTGCCATATATTTAATGGCATAGATTTGCTAGAATAGATCTAGAGAAAAAAGTTTAGTAATTCCTTGTGTCTTAAGTATAACTAGTAGAATAGTTCTGAAGAAAAAATATGGCAATAAGTAGTGGTCCAACCAGTGTCAATTGTTAGAGTTTCAAATTGGCCATCAGGCACAAGTGACACATAGGTTTAATCTAACATTATGCATAATTGGCTTTCCAGAAGATTATGGGACAAGAAACACTGTGATAAAGCATTGGCTTTGTCTCATTGGGATGCCCAGTTCACAGCTGCTTTTATCGCATCAACCTGCAGGGAATGTCCAGTTACTCAAATTAAAACCGAGCTCAATGTAAATTGCATTGACACAAGAAGACTGCAGTATGGGCTTGCACCTCAGCTTGCACCAGGCATTTATACAGGGTCATTTCCAAGGATGGACATTTCACAACAACAAGGAAGACACAAAAATCCACATCCATCTTGATTCTGTGCATTCTAAAGAAAGAGAACAGAGTTATGTACTAAAGTAGAGCTGGAACAATACAGGCCAAATGTTAAACCTTTATTTATAAATTTTAAAGTGTATCGCCACTGTTTAGCAAACACACATCTAGGCTATAATGGATACTAATGAATACTAATAACTTCCAGTTTCTATACTAAACTAACTTTCAAGCAGATGTACAATGTACGCTTGAACAAAACACTATTTGCAATGGCAGAGTTTTCAAATGACTTAACTTTCCACTGTAAGAAAACAGGTAAACATTTACAGTTTATTCCATATTAAAATAAATGATTTACATGTGTCCAAGTTATAAAAATATAATAATCTGTAGGTTGAATGAAAGAAAGGTTGAAAAAGAAGTGTGCAATCTGAAACTTTAGAGTAAAATGACATTGTATTCCAAGTATTCATCTTTAAAATGGGGACAGTATGATAACTCTTGCATGGGATACGGTTAGCATTTTAATGAGTTAATGCATACAAATTATTTGGCAAAGTATCTGGCAAAGTATTTGTTTCTTTTGCTGTTTTTGTTTTTAGGGGCAGGGTCACAGCTACAGTCTTGAACTCCTGGCCTCAAATGACCCTCTCACATCAGTGTCTTGAGTAGTTATAATTGCAAGAAGATGACAAGGTGCCCAGCCAGCATTGCGGATTTGAAAACGTTGCATTCAATCTCTTTATAACCCAGAATAGCCAAGGCACTGCCATAAGATAGCTAGAATTTGATTCTCCCTGCCCTGTCAACTCTAATATATATGTGAAAATTAGTAAAGTAAGAATGCATAACCATCCTAAAATTTGTATGGAATCTAAAAGCATCATGAAAGACTAAAGCAGTCTTGAGAAAGAAAAACCAGGGGCTTTATATTTTCTGATTAGAAAATATATTGTAAAGCTACAGTAATTAAAACAATGTGGTACTGGCATAGAACAGACATACAGACCAGTGGAACAGAATAAAGATCCTAGAAATAAACACTCACATATATGATCAAATAATTGTTAACAAGTGTGTCAGGGCTGCACAGTGGGGAAAGATTGCCTTTTCAATAAACTGTTAGGCAAGCCAGACATTCATATGAAAAAAATGAAGTTGCATCCTTATTTTATACCATATTCAAAAAATTACCTCAAAATGTGTTAAACACCTAAATGTGAGATATGACACTAAAATTCCTAGGAGGAAACACTAAGGAAAACTTTCATGACACTGGTTTTGGTAAGGATTTATTGAATATGACACCCAAACTACAGAAAAAAAAAGCAGAAAAGACAAATGGAATAATACCAAACTTAACTGCTGTGCAGCAGAGAATTCACAGAGTAAATAGGCAGCCTATAAAATGGGAGAAAATATTTGTGAATTATATATCCAATAAGTGATTAGTATCCAGAATATGTAAAGAACTCATACAACTGAATAACAACAATATCCAAATAACTGTGCCTTTAAATAGTTAAGACTAAAAGAATATAAGCATGCATTTTATTTTTTTTTTATTTTTATGGGCATAATATTTTTTCTTGCTTACACTAGCTTTTTGCCCAATATTTCTTGTTTCTATTTTGCAAAACAATTATAAACTGCTCATGTATATTTCTTTGTTAAGCAGAAGGAGACAACTTCACCATTACAAAAAATATTTTGCAGAAGGATTAAATGCCTTTAAAGACATTGCAACCAGCTACTGATACCTAGAAATCTGTCTGTTAAAGGTCATACCTGTCATGTATTTATGGCATACATGAGATGTTTTGATACAGTTATTCAATGTGAAAGAGGCACATCAAAAATGGATTATCCATCCCCTGAAGCACTTATCCACTGAGTTGCAAAGAATCCAATTACACTCTTTAAGTTGTTTTAAAATGTACAGTTTTTCTTATATTGTAAACTACTTTTTAAGAATAAGTCACCAGACAAAATTAGTTGGCTCAGGGTCATGGACATTTTATATATCATGTCATTTTGTTTTCCAAAAGGGTTCTTCTCAAACTCCATAGTATAAGCCTCTATAACCTATGAATGTGTGAATGTAATAATACTCTTTCTAAATTGTTTGTACATGGTGACAATATAAGTGATGGTTTTCCTTATTCTGCAATAATATGAGAGTTATCTAGACAACATCTTGCTAGTGCTTTAAAAATAGGAAAACAAAAGAGTGGTAAACAATAATGCAGTGTGGAAGATGCTAAATTTATCCACTCTAATTTTGACCTTATCTGTCAGCTCTTTACCTTCTTAAGACAGCTGAGCTATTTTTTATTGTCTCGTTGCTCCCTACTGCTCCCACCAAAAAAGTGTTATTGAGAAAATGTAAGCAATATTCAAACCACTCCACAACATGTAGAATGAAGCAATTTGTCAAATAACTCAAGACAATCTTTGTAATATATAATGAGGCCAAAAGGTGGAGATTTAATGTATGGACAAAAACACCTTCCAAAGTGTATTTGTTTCTGAAAATATTTATGTTGCTAGCATGCATTGGTTGCTAGCATGCATCAAGGACTAATATGTATTGTACAAAGTGCCAGTGGCTATATATAGACATAAAATAACTTACTGATAATATGAATTGTAAAGGTGCCAATGTTGGATGTGCTGGACAGAAAATACAAGCAGTTCTAGGGTTCTGCTCTAAATGTCTATGAGGAATGTGGTTTAAAAAGTGCCTCGTTCACTTAGATAGTGATAAAAATTGATGCTGAATAAATTGATGAGAATGAAAGAGAAAGAAAACTTGTTGCATTTGATACAGCAAAACACTAAAGCAGCTTAAAATATTCAGAATGCAAGAAAATGCAGCATTACTGGCATGTTTGCTATATTCAGGAGCTGTGTTTGTCACTTAACATATTTAGAATTTTTAATCTTTATACAAACATTTAAAATACATATTCACATCACAGTTTTCAATTGTGGTATGTTAAGATTCGCATAACTTAAGTAACTGTTTCAGGTATCAGATGGCTAATTAAAAAACAGGATGAGAACTTGAAGATAGGTTGACATGATCCTATGTCCCAAGCTCTTTACTGCAAGCCCTGCAAGATACCTTTATCCAGGTGTCTGCAGAACTTAGACATTCACTTTATATCAAGTCTACTCAGACGTCACTTAATTCAAGTGCTCTCCCTAACCTCACCCTAAATAAACAAACTATTCCCACAATTGGTCACTTTCATCACTTTCCCTTTATTTTGTTATTGTCTACATCCTCTCCACAACAGAAAGTAGTCTCTGCAATAGGAGGATCAGTGCTTGACTCACAGTAAGTAGTCTAATATATGCAGACACATGCACACCAACACACACATTTCTCTGAGTTTCTGTACACAGAACAGAGTAGTCTCTCTTTTTCTTCTTTTTTTCTTTTCTTTTTTGTGAGATGGAGTTTCACTGTTGTTAACCAGACTGGAGTGCAATGGCACGATCTTGGCTCACTGCAATCTCTGCCTCCTGGGTTCAAGCAATTCTCCTGCCTCAGCCTCCCGAGTAGCTGGGACTACAGGCTGCACCACTATGCCCAACTAAGTTTTGTATTTTTAGTAGAGACGGGGTTTCACCTTGTTGATCAGGATGGTCTCGATCTCTTGACCTCGTAATCCACCTGCCTCGGCCTCCCAAAGTGCTGGGATTATAGGCGTGAGCCACCGCGCCCAGCCAGAGTAGTCTCTCAAGGGCAAATATAGCCAACACTGCTTCCCATCAACAAATATTACTAATGGTTGTTTGTCAGCATTACTCTAGAGTTATGAATGACTAGAATTAAGAGGATTTCAGACACCTAACTCCCTAACTATACATATCCATATCTCTATATAACCATAGCAATTATATAACCTAACCATAATAATTATATAACCATCTCAGTTCACCAATAATTAACTTCATTTTAAATCTAGGTCAGAAACTTATTGGGACCAGAATGGTTTTGCTTTGCTTTATTGCTTTATTTTGTTTTCTTACAGATAGATGAGAAAAATCCTTTTGGATTGTTTAATAAAGTGTATTAGAAGAGGATGACTGAAACACTTCTACATTAATGACATCTGTGTTCTTTAGTAAGAAAAATACAAAGTTGAAATGGATTAAATCAAGCATACTAACTTCAGTGCTCATCAGGATCATCTAGAGAGCCTATTAAAAGACAGATTGGCTGGGCTTGGAGGCGCACAGGTATAATCTCAACGTTTTGGGAGGCTGAGGTAGGGAGATTGAGATTAAGTCCTTTTTATGTAACCTGGGCAACATAGATAGATTCTAGCTCTACAAAAATATAGTTTTTAACAATATTAGCTGGGCCTGGTGGCACGTGCCTGGAGTCCCAGCTATTCGAGAGGCAGAGAACAGCTTGAGCCCAGGTGTTTGCAGCTTCAATGAGCCAGGATTGTGCTACTGCTCTCCAGCCTGGGTGACAGTGAGACACCATCAATAATAATAATAATAATAATAATAATAATAAAAGACAGATTGCTGGCATGCAATCATAACATTTCTTGTTCACATAGTCTTTGTGGGGCCCAGGAATCACCATTTTCTACAAGATATCCTGTGATGCTGTTGGTCCTGGTATTACCACACTTTAAGAATCACTGACCTGGGGCAGTCTCCACTGAATGAGGTGACAGGCTGATCTAGGGGCTCCAGCGCTTGACTCCTTTAATTAATTTTTCATTTACTTCTGCAGTGGATTAGGCAATTAAAGGGTTGAATCATGTATTTATCGACGACAGTTGCTCAGAAGAGTCAATCTAATAATAAGCCTTTTAATGTAACTCTACCTACACGGAGAGGACATGGACATTGTCATGTAAGTGTGATAGTCTCTTTGAGAGTTACATGTATTTGCCTGAGTTAATTAGTTACCTTTCCATTCAAAAATTTCACAGAGAGGGAGAGAAAAAAAGAAAAGACAATTTAAAAAGATGTTTTACCTTCAACACAAAGATGTGATATTGGCCCATTGTGTATTCATGCTAACTCAGAAGCCATTACTTTGGTGACATTCTATGTCTGGGCTTTGATATATGTAATTTCCTTAAAATCTAGTTATTTTAAAGTTTGTTTTAGGATAATTCTGAAACAGCATTTTTAGACCCTGTTATCATAGACAGAGATATTAATGTTTTGAAAATCTGGTTGAGATTTTAGAAAAGTGAATTTAGTCCATTTAAAAGCAATTTTATTTTTCTCAGATTTCTTAAGGTGTAATTGAAAAATAAAAATTATATATATTTATGGTGTGCAACATATTTTGATATATGCATACATTGTGAAATTATTAAATCAAGCACATTGAGATATTCCTCACCTCATACACATCATATTTTTGTGCTGAAACCTTTAAAATCTACTCTCAGAAATTTTCAAGCATACAATACATTACTATTAACTATAGCAGTCAATCTATACAATTGTTCTTCAGAACTAATTCATCTTAACTGAAACTGTGTACCTTTTGGCCAATCCCTCTTTATTCCCTGTTGACTTCCCCTCTGTCCCTCTACCAGGCCCCAGAAAACCACCATTCTTCTCTGCTTCTATGAGTTAAATGTTTTTTAAGATTGCACATGTTAGTTCCCACAGTGTTTGTTTTTCTCTTCCTGGCTTGTTTCATGTAGTGTAATGTCCTCCATCGTTCATCCACATTGTCACATGGTAAGACATCCTTCTTTTTTGACTGAAGAGCATTTTATTGTGTGTGCTGAAGAGCATTTTATTATGTGTGTGCATGCATGTGTGTGTGTGCGTACATGCATGCACACATTTTCTTTATCCCGAATCTGCCAGTGAACACTTAGACTGATCCCATATCTTGGCTACTGTCAATACAGTTGCAATGAACATGGAGGTGCAGATAGCTCTGTGAAGTACCGATTCCATTCCTATAGGATGTAATGTATTCAGTAGAAAGATTGCTGGATAATGTATGGTAGTTCTATTTAACCTTGTGAAAAACCTCCACAGACTGTTTTCCACAATGGCTATAGTAATTTACCTTCCCACCAATGCTGCACAAGGGTTCCATCATCTCCATATTCTCACCAACACTTGCAATCTCTTATCTTTCTTGTAATAGCCATCCTAACAGGTGTGAGCTGTTGGCTCACTGTGGTTTTAATTTTCATTACCCTTAGCAACATTGAGCATATTTTGGTATACATATTAGCTGTTTGTGTATTTTTTTTAAGAAATGTTTATTCATATCCTTTGCCCATTCATTTTTATTAGGTTATTTACTTTCCTGCTAGTGAGCTGAGTTCCTTATATATTTTGAAATTTATCTCCTTATCAGATACATGGTTTTCAAATACTGTCTCCCATTCTGTATGTTGTTTCCTCACTCTGTTAATTTTTGCCTTTGCTGTGAAGAAGCTTTTTAGTTTTATGCAATTCCTAAAAGAAATTTTCTACTAGCAGTTGGCAATTTGAGAAACTCAGTACTCCCTTATCGAGGCTCAGAGGAGCAAATTGCTGCCATCATGTTAAATCAGTCTGTGCTTTAGTGACAGGGACCACAAGTTCTCTCCTGGTACATGTAAGAGTTGTAAAGCTGAGATTTAATACATATAAGAAGAATGTTATAAAAAGAATGAAGAATCAAATATTGGATAAACAATGGGAGTTGGGAACTTGGAAACAAGTTTGCAGCTGAGAAAAGTCAGAGGGACATGCAGCCAAAAGGACTATCTTACATTCTTTCCATTGGAGAACATATTCAGATATATATATATGTAAAAAATATATATTTTTAAATATATATTATAACTATATATTATTAAATATATATAATATTATATTTAATATACATATGTAAAATATATAATGTTAGATATGTAACATTATATATAATGTACATAATGTAAATACATAATGTAAAATATGTATACATACACACAAAACATACATACATATTTTAAAATCTGTACCTTTATTTACTTATTTCAGATGGTGGTGAAAACCTAGGAAAGAAAAGGAACAAAATAAAACATTCCAATATCTTTCTGTTATTATGGCCAAATCAAATGTAACCAAAATAATTTGATTTATACACTTCAGCAGAAAGATATGTCAGAAACTAAACCATGAATTAAATAAAGGTGGTAATTACTACACAAAGAGGTGCATTTATTTTGCTGCAAAATGTACACTTAATGAAAATGACTCAGTATCTCGAGTTGTATACATGTTGTAGAAAAAAATGTTTGGTTAAAAATGATAACTTATTGAGTGCTTGCAACCAGGTATTATTATAACCACTTTATGTATGTTGTACTATTTAATGCCATCAACAGCCCTACAAACTTGATAACAATATTATTCCCTTTGAAAATGAGGAAAACAAGGCCTTAGATCCCACATTTAGTAAAAATTTGAGTTGAGGTTCTAACCTAAGACCCAGGTGCCTATATTCTTAACCATAATGATGATCTGCCTAAATTATAAAAGATATTGGGGTGTTTAAACAGAGACAAGACAATTTACAATGTCCTCCCTGCTCTCTCTTATGTTGTCTACTTTTGCAGTTGTTTGATTTAACTTCGTTTCTTATTAGTCAAGGAAAAATAAAAGCTTTTTGAAAAGGACATTTGAGCGAAAATCATAAAGGCAAACTATCATCTCATTTGTTTGGCATGATTCTATTTTTTTATTGTTTAATAAACGTTTAAGTCCTGACTACTTTGTAAAACTGATTTGAAATCTAATACAATGAAGAAGAAACATTTTTGTCTCAATAAAATTTAAGGATTTAATTTTATAAAAATATTTACCAACGTCAATTCTAAGCACAAGTGGAACTCTATAATAAGAATCTGTTAGAATTTTCTAAGGTTCTGGGTTAAAAAAGTGACAATCCAATAGTTTGAGGTGACACAGCACACCAAATAATGTATTGTTTAAATGATAAACAGTATTATACATACTAAAATAAAAAATATATAAATTCAGAAAAAAGTGGATGTAAGAGAAATAAAGAGTATATAAAGTCACAACAAATAAGATATATATTCTGTTTTATGATGAAAACATTTATTTTTGATTTTATGAGTTTAGTTGATAATAAAAGATATATGAATTTGGAAGAGAAAATTTTGAAAAAAATAGAAAATATCATTTTATAGCTCTCTTTTGTAAATCTAGAAATATACATAAGATATATCACATCTTTAAGAGGTTTTTTTTCACTTTTAAAAATAATTATACTTTAATTGGGGATACATATGCAGAATGTGCAGGTTTGTTACATAGGTATACACACGCCATGGCGGTTTGCTGCACCCATCAACTCATCATCTACATTAGGTATTTCTCCCAATGCTATCTATCTCCTAGGCCCCCACCTCCCAAGAGGCCCCAGTGTGTGATGTTTCCCTCTCTGTGTCCATATTCTCTTTGTTCAACTCCCACTTATGAGTTGTACTATCTGGTGTTGTGTTTTCTGTTCCTGTGTTAGTTTGCTGAGAAGGATGGTTTCCAGCTTCATCCATGTCCCTGCAAAGGACATGAACTCCTTTTTTATGGCTGCATAGTATTCCATGGTGTATATGTGCCACATTCTCTTTATCCAGTCTGTCATTGATGGGCATTTGGGTTGGTTCCAAGTCTTTGCTATTGTGAACAGTGCTGCAACAAACATATGTGCATGTGTCTTTATAGCAGAATAATTTATAATCCTTTGGGTATATACCCAATAAAGGAATTGTTGAATTAAATGATATTTCTAGTTCTAGATCCTTGAGGAATTGCCACAGTGTGTTCCTTAATGGTTGAACTAATTTACACTCCCATCAACAGTGTAAAAGCATTCCTATTTCCCCACATCCTCTCCAGCATCTGTTGTTTCCTGACTTTAATTTTCAACATTCTAACTGGTATAAAATGGTATCTCAGTGTGGTTTTGATTTGCATTTCTCTAATGACCAGTGATGATGAGCTTTTTTTCATATGTTTGTTGGCCATATAAATGTCTTCTTTTGAAAAGTGTCTGTTAATATCCTTTGCCCACTTTTTGATGGGGTTGTTTTTTTTTCTTCTTGTAAATGTGTTTAAGTTCTATTAGATTTTGGATATTAGCCCTTTGTCAGATGGATAGATTGCAAAAATTTTCTCATATTCTTTAGGTTGCCTGTTCATTCTGATGATAGTTTCTTTTGCTGTGCAGAAGTTGTTTAGTTTAATTAGGTCTCATTTGTCTATTTTGGCTTTTGTTGCCATTGCTTTTGGTATCTGAGTCATAACGTCATTGCCTATGTCTATGTCCTGAATGTTATTTCCTTGGTTTTCTTGAAAAGAGTTTCTGATATATTATGTTAGGCAGCCATAAATATCACTTCCAATGAACACTGCTTTCTAGTATTTATGCCTTTGTATAGTTCATCTCCCATGTTTACTAGGGTGAACTGTGTCACCAGTAATCCATGTCACAGTGAAAGTTTTGAACTCAGCAGATAGATCATAAAAGGTATTATATCTTCTACCTTAGTGTCTTAGTTCCTTTGCTGTGGGGATATCCATCTGCTATACAGTGTGAATATTTAAGCATTCCTTTGAAGAGATACACATGGAAAATAACCAACTTATAAACACCCACCTGACCCATACAAGTGAGCCACCATGCAAATAGATTCACCAGAACCAGACAAGCATTCAGATGACTTTAGCACTGGTCATTGTGTGAAGACAACATGAGTAACCTGGAGTCCAAACTGCCAGCCAAGCAGATTTAGAGTTTGTGACCCACAGAAACTGTGAGAGATAAAAAGTGAGTTATTATTGTTTTAAACAACTTTATGATGTTGCAGTTTGGTACACAGCAATAGATATCCGATACCAATTTAAATATCAGTAGTTAGGATGCTGCCATAACAAAACCTATAAACGTGGAGTGGCTATAAACATAGAGGGGCTAGGCATTGAGTTAAGCTGGGAAGGCATGAAGAGGGTTTTAGTAAAGTTCTGAGAAAACATGGAGAGACTGTTATGGAAGTTGCCTTCTCCTTAAGGAGGCAGTCAGCACTTAAAGTAAAAAAAAAAAAAAAAAAAGGCTAGTGGCTCAGTCAAAAACAACAGATACTGGTGAGGCTGAGGAGGCAAGGGAATGTTGGTAGGAATATAAATTACTTCAGCCAGAATGGAAAGCAGTCTGGAGATTTCTCAAAGAACATAAAACAGGGCTACTATTCTACCCAGCAATCCCATTGCTGGATATATACCCAAAAGAAAATAAATCATTGTACCAAAAAGAGATACACATTCATATGTTCACCATTGCACTCTTCGAAATAACAGAAATTAAATCAACCCAGGTGCCTATCAACAGTAGACTGGATAAAGAAAATGTGGTATATATACACCATGAAATACTATGCATCTATAAAAAAAGAATGAAATCATCTCCTTTGCAGCAACATGGGTGGAGCTGGAGGCCATAATCCTAAGCAAATTCATGCAGGAACAGAAAACCAAATATCATATATTCTTACTTGTATGTGAGAGCCAAACACTGAGCACACATGGACATACATATGGGAACAATAGACACTGGGGACTACTGGGTAGGAAACATGAATTGAAAATTTACCTATCAGGTACTATGCTTACTCCCTAAGTAATGGGATCTGTACCTTAACCTCAGCGTTGTGCAATATTCCAATGTAACAACCCTGTACATTTAGTCCCTGTATCTAAAATAAAAGTTAGACATTTTTAAAAAAGAAAATGCTAATATCGGGAGCTAAAGCTTGTGAGATTCTTACGATGTAATTGTATTTAGCAGCACCAGTATTTACTGTAGTATGGAAGGTAGAAAACACATGATAAAAATTAATGATTAACCTAAGGAGATTTCTTGGCAAAATGTCAAATGTACTCCCTGGCTACTTGCTACTGTTCTAGAATACAATGTACATAAGGAGAAAGAGAAGCTAAAAAACAACTGTTAAAAGTAAAAAATACAATATTTTTCCATAGCCTCTTCAGTTGGCAAATGATGATAAATTAAGAAATGGTCTTGTGGGGAAGATCAAATCCAAAGTACTCTTAGGAAAACAGAGGCTAAAATAAACACACGAGAATGATAGAAAAATTCTATCATAAAACCTTACAATGTTTCAGAGAATTGTTGAGTTAAATAACTAACAAGTCCTTGTAAGATCTTAAGGAATTGTCCTTTGGCATAATCAGAAAAAAACTCAAAGAGAACAAAGCCTTATTTTAAAGAGATAAGTTAATGTGGTTTTTATTTTCCAATGCAGTGACTGCAAAGCATAGAAAACCCAAGGGTTTTAAGAGAATTGTGCTGTCAGACATACCAATAGTTTGAAATGAAAGGTCTAGACAAAGTCATAAATAAACTTCTAAACTCCTAAACTTCCATACATAAGAGTTGAGGCTGACAAAATTCTTCTGTAAACAGAGGCTACCATTTATAGAAAAAGGAAACACACTCAAAATGTAAGACTAAGAGTCTAAAAAGAGGTAATATTCCATGCTTTCAGCTGGAGCTGCCTACATCTTTCCTGTTGGTTTTCAGAAATATTGTGAATTACTGATTCCTAACTGCCTCCATACCTGCCCCCACTATTTTGAACAGCAGTGGTTATAATGCTTATAATATGCCTATGTTAACATTGTATACTGGATTTATGAGAGGCAAATATGTTTCTTACAGATGTTTAGATCAAGATTTATAATTGAAGAACTCCACCGTAGAGGTTCCATCCACACTTGAATCTGACTTAGATGAGGAAATCTTGGGCTTACTTCATACTTACTCTGTAGTTTCTTGAGATATCTGTAGGCCTTGGAGAGAAAGTATAGTATAATTTACATTTTGGAGTGATTACTGGAGGTCAGAGGGAGACTGTGATGGTCACCTTCCAAGGTGGCCAACAATAATCCTCATCTTGAGGTGTTCATGCTCTTGTGTAGAACTCTCCAGTACTAAATTGGGCTGCCTGTGTGATCATGACAATATCTCCAAAATGATGGTATGTAACTTTCATGGCTAGGTCATAAATGACGTTGGAATGTCTTGTTGGTCTCTTGCTGGCTCAGCCTGAGAAAAGGAAGTTGACATGTAACAAGAACACCTAAATAGCCACGTTGATAGGCCCAGGTGGATACAAATCAACTTTTTAGCATGAGTTTTACCATCTGTGTGAATAAGCTATGTAGGAAGTGGATCCTGCAGCCCCAGTCAAACAATCAGATTACTTTAGCTCTGGCTGATATATAATTATAATTTTATATAAGACTGTGAACCAGAGCTGCCTAGTCAAGATGCTCCTGAGTGATGGAATATATTACGCAGCTGCGTATAACAAATACGTATATAATTTAATGTTTCCTCCCTAAAGTTTTGATTAACTGATGCTTGTGCCCAACACAAAATATTTACATGTGCTTTCCTTAATACTAGTTTTGTTGAGTTTTTAAATCTTTGCCCAAGAAGAAGTATATAAGTTTATTTATATCTTTCTGCTAAATAAATATATTTAGTATTATTTCCTTATTTTTAATTCATCATTTATAGTATTTTTTATTAAAAATTTTATGTTTACTGATTTTCTTAATATTAAGGATTTAAGAGATTAATTTTTCTAATTGCTTTACGATAATACAAGAGATATTAAGAGCATTAACACTTTATACTGTAGCATAAAATTGTTTCTTAAATTTTTTTTACCTTTTTTATTGAAATTCAAAGGTCTTAAATCTGTCAGTCTATTTTTTAAAATATAAAAGTCTGCAGGAGGAATTAGAAGATATTCTTAATTCATGATTAAATAATTGTTTATGTTCATTTGGTTTAAACTAGAGATATCTATCTTTATATATATATATAGATTATAGAGATAGATGCTAGATGGATGGATAGATAGATGTTGTGTACAGCCACACACAGACACATATATAATAATTATGTGGTTGATAATATTAAGCCTTCCAACTTATGACCGAGATACATATTTCTATTTTTAATTATTTCTTATCCTCAAAAAATGTATAATGTTTATGTGTTTTTTTTTGGTGGGGGGAATTGATTACCAGCCAATTCTCCATGGTAACTTTAGTTTGCTGGATGTCTTTGGAGCAGATGAATTACAGATTATTTTTAACAGTCTTTTAAAAAAAATTGTGTAGCTGACAGCCTTTTGATACCTAAATAGTGCCTCCCTCAAGGGCCTAAGGCAGATTCATTGGCTTTCCTGAATAATAAAGATATTGACTCTCCCTGGAGCAATGATTGAGGAGGTTTGCTTTTAGTGACCTTAAAAGCTCTTCCTTAAAGCCTCCTTTAAAAGACTGTAGTTTCCTAAGATTTGGCGTCCTCAATGGTGGCACAACCCACTTTGTGTACATTATCTATCTTGGCCACTCACATCACACTTGTGGGATTTCGGGGGTAGGAGGAACAGATGCAAACAAAGAGCTCATGCCAGATGTTGCTCCATAAATAATAAGTTCTCTATTTTTGACCCAGGAGTCTCCTGTGTTTTTCAAGAATTTATGAAACTGTGGTATGCTCAACAAAATCTCAGATCATTCACAGTTTTAACATAAATCTCTAGGATAATGATATCACTTTCGTAGAATGATAATTCTGTGCCTAATAATAAAAATAAGTATATTTTTCCTAATTTGCTTTATTTTTTCACTCAAAACTGTGTGGGTTGTTGATGGTCATCAGTCTTTTTCCTTACTTTGTATTAGTTCTCTCACTTTGTATTAGCATTTCATTACAGTGTATTTAATTATATTCCCATCGTATGTGCTTTTATGTGTTTATTTTCTTTGTAATATTCCCTTTCTTATTCATCATGCTTACCATCCTATCTCATCTTTTTATCTCTATCTTTCATCTTTTAAACTGAGCTGATTCTACACAAAAGGCTTTCAGCTCATATTTAACAGGGCTTTAAAAAATTTTTATTTTATTGAAGCTATTCACTTATATTTTAAGTTTATACTTGTTCCTGAAATTTTCAGTTATTAATGCTATACTCAAATTCTGATTTTCCAAGATAGTATTCTGAACTAGCTTTCTATGGACTATTTATGTTGAATATTAACTTACCTTTGAATAAGTTATATGTAATCAGAAGCCCTTGATATGTTGTTTGAGCTTCCATTGTCCCCACATGACATGCAGTTCTGAGTTGACAGTTATCTTTTTCTGATTTATAAGTGTAATTGCAGCTTGATTATAATTTCTAATCAATTCTAATTTTCTTAGCAGGCTTTTACCTAATACAGATTTACTCTACTAAATTTTTTCTTCTCCTATGACCTGCATTTATTCATTCATTCAACATATATGTATGGAATATCCACCCAGTGTTGGACACTGTGTTAGTTGGTGAGGAATAAATGGTGAATAAAACAATACAGTTACTATTCTCTTGGGATATGTGTTCAAGGGAGCACAGAAAATGCAATAGGAAAACAATAACAGAAATATGTAGTTGAAAATATGACGATAGCTTTAACAGTAAGAGAATGGAAAGGACTATTGTGTTTTGCTGGTCAAGAAAGACTTCCCCAAGGAAGCAATCTTTGACTTGAAATATCAAGGAATAATGAGTGATCTAAATTAAAAGAAATGTGAGAGAGAGAATTCCCAGAAGAAATAATAAATGTGGAGTGACATAGGACAGAAAAGAGGTTGTCATGTTTAGAGAACTAGAAGAATACCTTTGTATTTGAAGTGCACAGAAGGAGAGGAAGGGAGAATCTCGAGATGCCTCTTAGCACAGACATAAGTTCATGGCCTACAGGTCTTCATGGGCTAAGTTAAGCTTATTTAATTATTCATTGATTTTTGTTGATATGAGATTTTAAATATGTGCTATTTTGTTACCTGCACACAATGTGTAATGATCAAGTCAAGAATTCGAGGTACCCATCACTTTAAGCATTTGTCCTTTGTATGTGTTGAAAACAATTTAAGTCCTCTCTTCTAGCAGTTTTATTTATTCTAAGATCATTAAAAAAAATTGAATATTTTTGTATTTTTTTTTTTTTGAGATGGAGTTTCGCTCTTGTTGCCTAGGCTAGAGTGCAGTGGTGCAATCTCCGCTCAATACAACCTCCACCTGCCGGGTTCAAGTGATTCTCCTGCCTCAGCCTCCCAGATAATTGGGATTATAGGCATGTGCCACCACACCTGGCTAATTTTCTATTTTTAGTAGAGACGGGGTTTCTCCTTGTTAGTCAGGCTGCTCTTGAACTCTGGACCTCAGGTGTTTCATCCGCCTCCAAGCCTGGTCCGAATGGTTTTAATAAAGGAGTTACGTGTTAATATTTGCATTTGGAAAGGTCTTTGAGGAAAAAAGCTTAAGAAAATGAAGGAGGTGGGGAATGTTATGAAATGACTGCAGAGAACGAGTACTTGTATCTGGGGGAAATTAGTGGAGTAGAAAAGATTGTGAAATTGAGGAGGCAAATTTCATCAAGATTTGACAATGTGTTCTTAGGCGCATTGAACTATTTTTATCCCAACAGACAGCACTGTTAGTTTTCTCTCTGTCTCTTCACATGCTTAAAGTAAGATAATGATTTGCTACCTGTCTTCCTGAAACAATTGCTCTAAGTTTACAAAAACGGTAAGAAGAAAATAACACTGGACCTAGACATTCCCAAAAATATCGCATGCACAGTGGAGACAAGGCTGCCCAGTTTTCTATTCTTCTCCGTTTATGTTTGTTTCCAAACACTGGGACATAGAGTCAGGGGAAGAGGTCGAGGGTGGGGTATAAAATCTCTTTCTACATTTTATTAATAATTCTGTTTTATGAGGTGAATACCATGAAAGAGCTTATATTATATTTTTCTCAAATCAGTTTCATCTGCCTGTTTGTAAAAGTGTTTTAAAATACTAGAATTAGGTTTTCTGTTATCTTGCTTTATGGGTATCAGGTCCTTGTGGATATTTTTGTTTGTTTTTGTTATTCCACATGTTGTTATAGAAAGAAGCTGAAAGAGAAAACATAGGTAGCTGATAAACCAATTTTATTTTAAAGGAGAACTTTTCTTAGCATTTAATTTAATTGGAATTAGGTTAAACTTTTATTCAAAGAGCTATAAGACACTTCCATAAATCATTTATTTCTATCCCTTTGCCTTTGTGAAACCAAATGTCTAAAACTAATAGTCAAATAATCAATCTCGTTCTTTCACTGTTCAATAAATCTAAGATAAGCAAGAATCAATAGGCAGGTTCATTTAATTACAACTATTCACTATTTGTAAGTTTGATTATGTTATCTCTAGCGACTACTGCCTCCACGTATATTTTCTTCACTAGGGAATTGGCTGATGAAATTACTATAATTCATTGATGGAGCGATGCTGGTGTCATGCATGACCTTCCCACCTCCCCTACCAAACAACAACAAAAAAACACAAAAGTAATTTAAACACAATTTACAGACACATGTCATTAGATCTTTCCCCTGTCTTATGGTTTATGATTCCATTTTTAGAAAGTTTATTTACCTAATAGGTCATATATTACCTTCTACTCTATGCCAGGACTTAATACGATTTGAGTGATTATTAATGTGTTAGGCACTGTTCTAGGTACTCAGGTTATATCAGTGAATAAAACAAACATAAGCTTTGCTGTTGATCATGAAACAATTGTAGATAATTACTTGAATTATTTTCAGGGACATGGCCATCAGAGATTTTTCACCTCGGGGGCAAGAAACTGGAATATACATACCTCAATTCTAATTAGCCATCCATCAGTATTGCTCCCAAGAGGGAGCACATATACCCCAGTTAGAGGTATTAGATTACCAGTATTTCTAGCCTCTTAGTGCACAAGCTCAACAGGTTTAGCTAACACAGAAATCCCTCAGCAAAACAGATGCATATGCTAGCAGTTGGAAATTGAGCCAAAGTGCCCTCACAAAGGCATGTCTTGATGAAATATGGACAGGAAGTGACAGCGTATTCTATAATCCACGTCTGCAAGTATCTCAAGAAATAAAACCTTAAGTTCCTGACATCTCATCATGGATATTCAAGGTAGTATCTGGGCATAATTTCTTTTAAACAATTAAGAAAACAATAAATGAAATGATTATGATTGTGAAATATTGGTAATATTTATTTTACAAAAGAAAAATAAGAATTAGATATTGTGTACTCCCTATAATATGCTAGCATTTGGTAGCTAACTAGCTAAGTTTATGAATATATTATCTCATAATTTCCATAAGTACATGCTTTTTCAAAGTACAATTTTTCAGTGTGGTAAAAAGAACATATTTGTTAACATCCAAATATATTGGCCTTACTATGTCATATAAAAATAAGAAGCCCATATATATAAATTTATACATATTTGGTAATGAATGTTTCAGTAGTTATTTACTTAGAAATTATATAGATATTTAATGAATTTCTGTTACTTAATGTAGCATAGGTCTAAGGTTGCAAGTGATCAAAAAAAGTTTAGAAACTATATTTAGAAAGACATTTAAAGTGATTATTGTTGGCTAGGCGTGGTGGCTCAAGCCTGTAATCCCAGCACTTTGGGAGGCTGAGGCGGGTGGATCATGAGGTCAAGAGATCGAGACCATCCTGGTCAACATGGTGAAACCCCGTCTCTACTAAAAATACAAAAAATTAGCTGGGCATGGTGGCGCATTCCTGTAATCCCAGCTATTCAGGAGGCTGAGACAGGATAATTGCCTGAACCCAGGAGGTGGAGGTTACGGTGAGCCAAGATCACACCATTGCACTCCAGCCTGGGTAACAAGAGCGAAACTCTGTCTCAAAAAAAAAAAAAAAAGTGATTATTGTTGAAATAAACTGTCAGAATAATCAATTTAATTAAAATCAAATTTATCATTTTAACAATCTTAAATATCTAGTAAATATATGAGTTTTACTATTAAACCTAATTTGGAGTTCCTCACTCCTTTGAAAGCCCCTGGTGGGTGCAGAGAGCCTAAAGTTCAAACATTTTAGGTAGTTGAGGGGCTCCAGTGGGAAGCAAAAGGACTAGGAAGAGTGAACAGATGATAGTGTGGCCATTTCTCAAGGACCTAGAAATAGAAATACAATTTGACCCAGCAATCCCATTACTGGGTATATACCCAAAGGATTGTAAATTGTTCTATTATAAAGACACATGCACACGTATGTTCATTGCTGCACTGTTTACAATAGTAAAGATCTGGAACCAAGCCAAATGTCCATCAATGATAGACTGGATAAAGAAGAAAATGTGGTACATATACACCATGGAATACTATGCAGCCATAAAAAATGATGAGTTCATATCATTCATAGGGACAAGGATGAATCTGGAAATCATCATTTTCTGCTAACTGACACAAGAACAGAAAACCAAACACTGCATGTTATCACTCATAGGCAGGTGTTGAACAATTACAACACATGGACAGAGGGAGGGGAACATCACACACTGCGGTCATTTGGGACAGCATGGGGTGGGGAGTGTGGGGAAGGATAACGAGGGGAGAAATACCAGATATAGGTGATGGGGGGATGCAGGCAGCAAACCACCTTACCATGTATGTACCTATGTAACAATCCTGCATGATTTACACATGTACCCCAGAACCTAAAGTACAATTAAAAATAAAAGAGTAAACAGATGGATCAAAGAGATGGAAGATTTGAAGGAACATAAATCAAACGGTTAAGGTTGCTGAGGGGAAGATCAAGTGTGGTAACAAGAAGAAGGAAGAGCAGAGGTGATGGGAAGAAAGAAGACCATTTTGGGAGCTCTTAAATTTTCCCAAGAAGCCATTGAACATCCAAATTATTATTGATAAAATCATGCCAACAAGGAAGAAACCAGACAAAGTTAAGTGCCATAGTTCATGAAGAGTCAGCAGAAATCTTCAGAGGAAGAGAATCAGAAGAATGAGAATTTCCCATGGGGAAAACAGTCTCAAAAATAACAAGAAGAAAGAAAATCCTAAAGAGACCTGTACAAAGGAGGACTTTACAAAGAAAAACAAAAATGAAGCAAGATCTCTACTTGTTTGAAAGAATGAGTACTCAACATATCAAAGAACAAAGATCCAACTGAAAGAGATCTCAGTGATAATTTTCCATGTCATAAACCTAAGGTTCTGTCCTAGTCAATTTTGGATGCTATGACAAAGTACCATAGATTGGGTAGCTTATTAACAATGGAAATTTATTTCTCATGGTTCTGAGAGCTGGAAATATGAGATAAGGAGCTGACATGATTGCATCCCAGGAAGGGCGCTCTTCTTCTTTGCAGATGACACTCTTCTTGTACCCTAAGCTGGTGGAAAGAGACTTACCTAGCTTCCAGGCCACTTCTAATAAGGGCACGAATCTACCCTCATAACCATGTACTTTCCAATGGTCCCACTTCATTACACCATCACCTTGAAGATTGGTTCAAAATGAATTTTGGAAAACAAACTTTCAGGCGATAACATAAATCAGTCACTGACATGGAAAGACAAAGTCTTCAAAGGTATGCACTTGAGGACTTGAACACAAAATCTGGGAGTCTAAAAGGGAATATAATCATATCTTAGTAATGGTGCCAGAACTATTAAGGAGAAAAATTACCCCAGAAACTTACTAAAAATAACAAGACAAATTGTATTCTGTAGGGGAGCAATATTTCAACTGAGTTCAACTCTGACCATAACAGGGGAAACTTGGAATTTATAGTCATCAGGCAAAGTGAGAAGCTTAGTGGATGGAAAATTAATAAGAGGGCCTTCCTTAGGTATAAAAAGTGGTGGAAGAGAAACTTGATTAGATATCAAGGGTGTGAAAAGAGAAACCTAATTAGATATCAAGGATAGAGGAATGAGGAACTTGATCAGATATCAAGGGTGAAGGTAAATTCACTTGTCTAATGATCTTTTAAAATTTTTAGTCTCATTTCCAGGCTAAAAAAACCACAGTGTGTATGTCCAGTGTGATGTCAGTCCTGAATTCCAGACTCATGTGAAATATTGCATATTCAACATTTTCACTAAAACAAAAACAGAAAATTTATTTAAGAACTTTTCTGAACACAACTTTTGATCTTACCTCTCATTTATGTTATATTTTCAGCTTTCTTCATCTCAATTCAGTCTTTTCAGTTGTTTAGGTCAAAACCTTAGGGACATTCTTGACATCTGTCTCTCATATCCCATATACTTTTGTACGGGAATCCTTTGAGTATACATTCAACAAATATTCAGAGTTGGAGCACTTCTCATGTCTTCCATCACTGCTGTTCAGGTATCTTACTGGCATTACTGCAAGGACCTCCTCACTGGTTTCTCTGCTTCCACGGTTCCCCATCTAGTCTCAATATCAGAGTGAGAGAAGGTGTTGTTCTTCTACATAGTAGCGTGAATGTAGCTAATAATAATGTAGTGCGTGTTTCAGGACAGCTAGAAGAGAAGATTTTGAATATTATCACCACCACAAAAGGATAAATGTTTAAAGTGATAGATAGACTAATTGCCCTGATTTGGTCATTATACAATGTGTACATGTATTAAAACATCACCTTACATCCCATACATATGTACACTTAGTTGTGATTATCATAAATAAAATCAAACTTTAAAAACCTCAATTGAGTATCATAATTTTTTTTTGCTCAGGACATTAAAATAGCTTCCTGTCATCCTACAGACAAAAATTATGACAGTGAGTCATTCGTTTCTGCTATATTCTCAACTCTCTCTTTTTGATTTGAGCATCTTCTTCTTAAATTATTACCAAATATTCTGCTATTTCTCCATACAGATTTCCTTACAGTTCCTCAAACACTATAGACATTTTCCCACCTAAGGTATTTGCATGAGCTGTTTCTTTTTCTGGGGTTGTTCTTTCACAGCTATCTGCAAGTCTGTTGTCGAATCTTATGTTTTTGGTAACACATATGTCAGATATTTCATTTTAAATTCTATCCTTATTTTCACTCTATAACTCCAGTATTATTTCCTCTTTTATTTTTCCTGAAAAATTATTTTTAAATGTTTTCTCTATTCTATATATTTATTTTTGTTTGTAGCCTACAACTATTTATGAATCACAAGCCCCAGGAGGCAGGAATGTGTACTACTTGATTCTTTGGAATAGTGTCTGACATACAGAAAGAAGGCAACAAATATTTATTGAATGAATAAAGAAATAAAAGTATGAGCATAAATTGGAATAATATCAGAATTAATAAAGATAAAGTTAAAATATATTTATATAAACAAATATATAAGCCATATTTTTATATGGCTTATATAAACATTAAATTGATATGTGTTACTTGGATACAAAAATGAAAGAGCTTTGAATGGTGGGAAGTTTTATCCATACTGCAGTTGGGGGTTCTAATAATTTCTGATAGGTGTAATAAGCCACATACTTAAATGAAGTTAGCAAGTGCCAATTAATATATGATTATCCATAATTAAGGTTTCTTTTATTTTTTTCTTGCATTGTACTCACATCATTACTATAGTCACATTTAATAAATGTAAAAGTGCTCTTCACAAGCCAAAAATTATGCCTATGAGTAATGATTGATGTAAGTTTACCTTTGCTATTCTTTAATTCTTACAAATCTCACTTTTTAAACTTTTAAAGAAATACCTATGAACAGACACTTTCAAAAGAAGACATTTATGAGGCCAAGAAACATGAAAAAATGCTCCTCATCACTGGTCATTAGAGAAATGCAAATCAAAACCACATTGGGATACCATCTCACGCCAGTTAGAATGGTGATCATTAAAAAATCTGGAGACATCAGATGCTGGAAAGAATGTGGAGAAATGGGAACACTTTTACACTGTTGGTGGAAGTGTAAATTAGTTCAACCATTGTGGAAGACAGTATGGTGACTCCTCAGGGACCTAGAAATAGAAATTCCATTTGACCCATCAATGCCATTACTGGGTATATACCCAAAGGATTATAAATTGTTCCATTATAAAGACACATGCACATGTATGTTCATTGAGGCAGTGTTTACAAGAGCAAAGACCTGGAACCACCCCAAATACCCATTGATGATAGACTGGATGAGGAAAATGTGGCACATATATACCATGGAATCCTATGCAGCCATAAAAAGCAATAAGTTTGTGTCCTTTGTAGGGACATGGATGAATCTGGAAACATTATTCTCAGCAAACTGACACAAGAACAAAAAACCAAACACTGCATGTTCTCACTCATAGGCAGTTGTTGAACAGTGAGAACACGTAGACACAGGGATGGAAGCATCACACACTGGGGTCTGTTGGGGGGACTAGGGGAGGGACAGTGGGGGGTAGGGAGGTTGGGGAGGGATAACATGGAGAGAAATGCCAGATACAGGTGATGGGAGGATGGAGGCAGCAAACCACATTGCCATGCAATGTACATAACCTATGAAACAATCCTGCATGTTTTACACATGTACCCCAGAAGCCAAAGTACAGTAAAATAAAAATAAAAATAAAAATAAAAGAAATACCTTCACTTAATGGTATATAATTATTTAATTATTAAGTTTTCTTATAGATAATATTTTTCTAAACAACTTAAACAGTGATTGATGATCATGATAGTCTCAAAAGCTTTTCTTATCAATTGAAGCTCCAAGTGGCCATTTGATGGGAAGGAAGCTCCAAACAGAATAATGTCCACATAAGATAATACTTAAATTCAAAAGAAAGTATTTTTTATTACTGCTCAATATTATAGATTTTCTCAATGTGCATTTTCCTTTAGGGCTACTCTATATATTAAGATATTCTTAAGTGTTTAAATAATGTCTTATGTGTGGTATGATTGACATTAATGGAAATGAGAAACAGGTCTAATTATCTCAATGAATGCCTTTGATATAAATCTTGTAGCCATTTTTTTTTGTTATACTTTAAGTCCTGGGGTACATGAGCAGAAAGTGTAATAGGATTTCTCTCTTATAGGAATCTACGGTTACCTCAAAATGAAAGGTTTCCTCAAAATATATATTGAGGTACCCCATATACCTCAAAATAAAGGTATATGGAGTAATGTAAGAGGGTAGACTTTAAAGAGGGCAACTCTAAAGAAAATAATTAGAATAAAGAATGTCAGTTGTATATGTCAGGTGTCATTGACTATGTTTGTCAAGGTATTACAATTTAAAAATGTGAGTTTAGCATAATTGGCTAATTTTAAAATATGAATAAAAGTGATTAGAGAGACAACAAAATGTATGTGTGAGGAAAGAAAAGTAATCAATTATTAGGTGACATTAAGGACAGAACTTGTTAGTATTTACTGTCATCCAGTCCCTTTTCCTTCCTGAGAATACATGCTTTTTAGTTATTTTGCAGTTTGGAAGGGCGGTTTCCTCAGCTCCAACTCATTAAACATGAGCAGAATGATATGTGTCAATTCTGAACCACTGGAATTTTTTGAGACCAATTTTGCTCCTTAGTCATATGACCAATGATATTCTCAATTGCGAAGGCTGCCATCTTGTTCCATGAGTAACTTCTGTGGGAGGTAGAAAACCTCATTCCTAAGACTACAATAGCTTTTCATCGTGAAAGAGAGGGGAGATTAAGAAATTCATTTTTATGCGTTTGGCCTTTGAGACCTGAAGGCACGTTTTGCCTGGTGTATGCATTTGCTGTTGCTGTGTAACAAACCACAAATTTAGTGGGTCAAAATAATATCCATTTATTTGCTCATAGCTTTGTAGGACAGAAGTGCAGGGTGATATGATTGAAGTCTCCTCTTGAGACATGGGAAGGTGAAATCAAGATGTTCGCTATCTGCATTCCTGTCTGGAGTCCTAAGTTTTTTTTGCCCAAACTCTTGCCTGTTACTAGCAGAATTCAGTTCCTGGTGTTTGAATGGCTAAAATTCCCATTTTCTTGCTGTCTGCCAGCAAGGGGCTGCTGTTGGACTCTGAAGGTCATGCACATTCTATTTCAAATGGAAATTTTTGTCTTAAAATCACAATCTTTGTTATGCTTCGAATCTCTGATTTCTTTTTCTGCCATGAGCCAAAGAAAGCTTTTGTCTGTAAAAAAAAAAAACAAGTGATTATGTTTTGCCCACCAGATATTCTAGGATGATCTCTATTTTGAGGTAAACTAATAAGTAACTGTCACAACATCCGTAAAGTCCCTTTGGTCATGTTTGCCTGTCACACCAAGCTTAAAGCTAGAAATTCTCAACCATCATAGGAAATTCATCTATTCAGTTTTACAAGATTCACTAGGTAATGCCAAACATTTTTACATAGTTGTGACAAGGTATATTTTCACTAGGAACATATGAGTTCCTATTGCTTCATATCCTTGCTAACATAATCTATTGATAATTTTTTTTCCTTTGGTTTATCCAGTTGGTATATAGTAATGCATTCTTGGTGTTTTAGTTAGAAATTGCTGTGATTACTGATTAGGCTGAGCATATTTTATGTTTTGTGGACTATGCTTGTCGAAAAAACTCCTTACCTATTTTTTATTGGGTAAGTTTTTTAAGTTAATTTGTAGAAAACGTATATGCAATAATTGAAGGTTTTATAGCTATAAGAAGAAAATAGAAAATTCAAAATATTGGGAGCCAACAAGATGGATATGACAAATGGTATAAGACTATCAGAAATTAAATTTGGGGGAGATGGACAAATTGAATAAATAAGGAAGAGAATAATTTGCATATAAAGACCCAAAGGAATGAAGTAGGGATTAAATCTAGCACATTTCTAAAAATTTTAAAGCAGATACAAAAAGAAAAACGAAACAAAATGAAAATAAATGAAACCCCAAAAACGTAAACTGGAACGCTGAAAATCAAGTCTGGATAGAGAGGCAACAAAAGTAGATTAGTGACCTGAGAACAAGCAAACAAACAATCAAAGGAACCAAAGAAAAACAAATGTACCTTATATTTAAATATAAACAGAAGGGTGGAGAGAGAGACAGAGAGATAATGATTACATCATTGCACTCCAACCTAGACAACAGAGCGAGACCTTGGCTCAAAAAAAAAGTTTAACTTGCTATTGCTTATGTTTTGCATTTGAATAGTGTTTCTTATTATTTTGTATTTCATAATCATTCATCAACATGAAGCATAAAATTCTAAATAATATTTTGAGTAAGAAAAAATTTTCAGAGAAATTACTTTTACAAGGACAAAACATGGCCTTCCCCATTTAATACACAGATAAAGGGAGAGAAAAAAAACCTTAATTTTATAATGATATATACATTTTAAAAATCATGCTGTATTGTAGAAAATATAACAGCACTTTAGATTAAATAAGAAACAGATTCTCTATGGCTAAAAGTCTCAACATTCAAACATGCAAGCAAGATATGACAGAAGCAATCAGTCATATTGTTTCAAATGCCAACACAATTATCAACTGAGAGTGTATTAAATCAGAAAACAATTCTTTTTAAAGTTTTACCAATTCAGAAGAAGCCATGGTATTTTTATTCTTGTTATTTTTTTAAATCAAGTTCTTTGTATCCCCCTTGATATCGGTTTTCCCCCAAAGATCTGCATCAACATTCTAAAATATACTGAAAATTTTATGAATGGAAATATCAGATGTTTGAAAGATTAGTACTGTGTTGGGAAATATGTATATTCAGTTTTTATTTTCTTACACTAATTTGATTTTCTAATTTTTAAAATTTTGACATTAATTAGGTTATAATGGTTTAAGATGTCAGTGCCTAATATAGATGTTTTACATTGCAAATTTTTATCTGTTTTACATAAGTTTGAAATCACATCTTCTCTATTTCCTCATTGCGTGGATAGAATTATGATCTTTTCAACATCAGTGATTATGAGTAATAACTGCTAATATAACCACATTTGTCTACCTAAGCTCAATTTTACATTGCAAGGGCTAGAATGATATTCTACTTGTATATGTAACATTTGTACATGTTTTCATGTATATTTGTTAAAATTTCAGCTGTACAATATTGTCAGGAAAACAAGAGACTTTTCTTTACTGCTTAGAATGCATTATTTTCATTTAATTTGTGTATTCTTGTTTTACTATATTATTCCCAAGAAAGAATATGGGCACTTGAAATGTAAACAATACTAATTTTGTCAGCTTTTACCATTTTCTATACTTCCAGCATTTAAATCTGCTCCTATTTTCTCCCATTCTTTTTAATAACTTTTAATGCCATCATTAGAGACAATATACAGCAAAGAATTCTCTGTTTTATATTGTATAAGTGCTAGCATTCTGGGTCAACTAAAAGCACACAAACACAGTTTTCCAGACATATTCTATAATCTGTTTGCTTCTTAACTGCTCACAAATTTACTACTACCCTTAAAATCAGGCCATGGAATATAGATCAATTAAAATAGAGGTTTAAATATGTTTTTTTGTCATTACTATTTAGTATCCTTTTTTAATAATACAAATATTTTATATCCAAGACTTTGACAAGGGAATCAGCTTCCTCGATACAAAGCAAATTTTTACAGAAAAACATTTTTAACATAGTTAAAGTTCTTTCTTGGAATTTTTCAGGAACTATGACATTATATGTTTGCTTAATTGTCTTACAAAAATAAGAAAGGAAAAGAAAACAGCATATGATGCAAGTAAAAAGTCTCTCAGAACTGAATATTTGAAAAAATTTACTTTGTGAAGATACACAATATAAGAATTCTTTACCAAGCTGATGGCAATATCACATCCTACCAGTAGCTATAAACTAGCAATGCCATCTGTCTATACTCTAGCAAGCATTCCTAATTATGTATTTTAGTTGAATTATTCATTATTTCTCTCATCCCTTGATCTTTGTTTATTTAATGGTACCTTGTATTTATTTATGCTTGCTGACATATTTATATACTTATTTCTCATAAAATGCATTTGATATGTATTTTCTACTCAAGTTGCTTTATTTAAAAATTAGTTGAGCAATTCATATAGATTAAATGTTATAATAATTATAATGATAGTTTTCATTTAGTAAATGATTATTATATGATAAACACTATGAGAAAGTGTTTACACATTTTAATCTTATTTATAGAAAAGATAATATTGACCTGACTAGTGCTGGAGATCAAACTTACCTACCACTGTTTGCTATGAAATTATGAATATATTAACTAAACTCTATAAACTTATGCCTGTTACATATAAAAGTTTGTAATATTAGGATGATAATTATTCTGATTATTATTTCAGAATATTGATTAAAATTCACAGTATATAGTCTTACATATAATTTAGGAAGAAAAAAATTTATGCTAGATGTGATACTTCATACTAAAAGCCATGAAATCAGCATGATATTTATCACATAACAGCTGTGTCTAAGGCAGCTTATCAAAACAGCTTACGTATATCAACTTTCACCAGTGATTGACTATTAAAAGAAATTCCCTAGGCTAATACTATCCCATAGAACTTTCTGTGATGATAGAAACATTCTATATATTTGCTATCCATTACAATAGCCACTAGCCATATGTGGCTATTGGGCCCTTTATATGTGGCTTATACTATCTAGGAACTGAATTTTTAAACTCAATTTGAAATCTAAATATCCCCATGTGCCTAGTAGCTACAGTATTCAAAAATAGAAGTCTAGAGAGCATTCAGTTTGAAAGGCACTAGGCTGAGCATAGTGCCTCACTTTTGTAATCCCAGCACTTTGGGAGGCTGAGGTGGGTGGATCACGAGGTCAGGAGTTCAAGACCTGCCTGGCCAAGATGGTAAAACCCCTTCTGTACTAAAAATACAAAATAATTAGACAAGCGTAGTGGCGGGCACCTGTAATCCCAGCTACTAGGGAGGCTGAGGCAGAGAATTGCTTGAAACCAGGAAGCGGAGGTGGCAGTGAGCCAAGATCATGGCACTGCACTCCAGCCTGGGCAGCAGAGCAAGACTCTGTCTCAAAAAAAAAAAAAAAAAAAAAAAAGGCACTAGATGCTAGCCCCAAGACCTTCAAGTAATATATATTACTCAGATTCTAGAAATCTAAAGCAACCACGATTGTGGTAGGGCCACAATTAATGATTCATAGTCATTAATTTCCATCCATAACCCTTCCACTTTCTCTTACACACAGGTTTATTTTGAAACAAACCCAGACCCCCCAACATTTTATTCATAGTATTTTACTAAACAATTATAAAAGAATATCGGCAGGGCGAGGTGGCTCACGCCTGTAATCCCAGCACTTTGGGAGGACGAGGCGGGTGGATCACGAGGTCAAGAGATCGAGACCATCCTGGTCAACATGGTGAAACCCCATCTCTACTAAAAATACAAAAAAATTAGCTGGGCATGGTGGTGCATGCCTGTAATCCCAGCTACTCAGGAGGCTGAGGCAGGAGAATTGCCTGAACCCAGGAGGTGGAGGTTGCAGTGAGCCGAGATCGCGCCATTACACTCCAGCCTGGGTAACAAGAGTGAAACTCCGTCTCAAAAAAAAAAAAAAAAAAAAAATGTCAGTTGGTGTTTTTCAGGCATGGTGATAATAATTTTTCAAATGTGAACAAACTTGTCCATAGTTACTTAATACCATCAGGTCTTTAGTCAGTTTTGAAATTTCCCCAGTTATCTCTTAAATAAAATTTTCAAAATAACTTTAAATACAATCCATATCTGTATCTTGGTATGGTAGATTTGCATTTGTTTGATAGGTTTTATAAAAGTCTTGGAAAAACCATTTGGCTTATCTCATTCTGTTCTTGGAGTTTCCAATTTATTTGCTGAAAAATATTTTTGTACATGGTTTCCTGGGTAGACTTTTTCATAATCCAGATTCACAAATATCTTATTATCTATATTTTGACTTTGGCTGATTTAGCTGTAGCATGACAATATTTCTCACTATCCTCAGTATTTTCTAAAAGCATTTGGTAGAATTGAAATACAGTTCAAGGTCAGATTTCTTTTTTGGCAGCATTACGTCATTGGAAGTATTGTTTGTTTCTATCAGGAGGCACATTATAACCAGTGATCTAGTATTTTTGTGTGATTCTCACAGTCATATTAAAGACTAGATCCACCATTTCATCAGTTTATTTTTAAATGGTGGTAATATAATTTGAACATTTGTTCCTTATTCACCAACTGGCATAATTCTATAATTTAAAAAGCTTCTCTTTAATGATTTTGCTATCCTAATGCAAAGATTTTTTAATGAAGGAGAAGTAGTTATTTTCTTTTATCATTAATAATTTTTAAAAATATAAACCCTAGAAACTGCCAAAGATTACTATAAATTTGTTTTAATATCCTTCTGAACTCATGAATGCAAAGATATATTATACATTTCAATCTATTGCAGTTATCATTGTTATGCTACTCAAATGGTTACATCCTTGACCACCAGAAGTCTCATGAAATTGGCTCCTAAGTTAAGTAGCTTGAAAATGACTTATCATTTAAAGGTGCTAGATAAAAAGAAAATCCTTCTTGCAGAAATTGCTAGCTTAGAAAGATTTGTGTATATCTGTTTCTGAGCGCTTTACCTGCTATATATACGGTATTTATCTATCCCCAATCTAATAGCACACTATTTTGATGACATTTATTTTAAACGGCAACATATTACCAAGAGAGACATTTCTTCTACTTGATTTTCTTCTCTCCAACATTTTTGGTTATTTTTGAATCGTTGCCCACCTATATACATTTTAATATTCATCCAATACCTTAATAAAGTATTTTGGAACGTTTAATTTGACTTGTAGTAGATACATAGATTCATTTGTTTGGAGTGCATGCCATCATGATTTTGAGTATTTTCAACTATGAAAATTTTGCTTTTGATTTTTTGTTTAATATTAAAACTTCCAAAAAATATTTCCAAAGGTCTTATAAGCTGCAGGCATGTGTTCTATTAGTGTTTTTCTGCATGCATTTTTCATTGCAAAGTTAGATTGTCTAACTATTGCTATTGGTTAACAGAGAGTAAAACCAATTATTATTATATTGACCTTATAATTAGAAAGGTTACACTATTTTGCCTATAGTTTGCTTACTTTACTTATGTAGATCACCCATTCAACTGTAAAAGACAGATAATGTTGGTGTTCTTTTTAGTTTGTAGGCACCTTTATTTATCATCTTTTTGTACTTGTAAAATTTTTATAAAGTGTTGACTATATAGAATTATTCATTAAGGACAATCTTTCTTGTTTGTTTCTAAATTTAATTGGAATGCATCTAATAGTTCACTAATTATATACTCCATCATATGGCTGTTTACTTAAATAGCTATCCTCGATGAAACTAAGAAAGTTCAATGCTCCTGTTAATTTCATGTAATTGTATTGTGACCCAGTGTTGAATTTCATCACATATATTTCTGCATCTTTTGAGTTGACCATATTATTTCAATTTTTGAAAATAATGTGGTGAATTAAACTGCCACATTTTCTAAAGTTTAGCAAAAAAAATGCATTTCTGACATACATCTTCCTTGACTATTATGTACCATTTTTCAAATAATAGCAAATATTTTCTATATTTGCTTTGCCACAATTATTTTTGCAACTAAGTTTATTAAGTTTCTTTGCCTGCATTTTTCTTTTTCTTTTTATTTTTTCTACTCTCTTTATTTTGTTGGGATATAAAGTTAATATAACACATAAAAATAAAGTAGAAGTATTCCTTATTTTTTCTGTGCTGTGTACAATGGAATTACCTATTTCATCATTGCAGATTCAATTTACCTTTACTAAATATACTAACAGAAGAAACTTGATTTTAAAATATATACTACAAATTCATGCAATTTTAAAACTTTTATAAATATAATATACTTGGTACTTAGCTTTGGAGATTAGTACCTTATAGCAGTAGGCAACCCTCCCCCCATATATAAGTCCCATCAGTTTTTCATCTTTCTTCAAAGCTAATCACAACATGAAATGCCTGACAAAATTACACGTTTTAAATATTAATAGAATATACATAAAAGGCCTGATGAGAAAAGTGCCAATCAAGCTACTGTGCATAGCTTTAGCATTTGACACTGAAGAAAGTTGTGCACTATAGGAAAAGTAGAAGATACTGTTAATTGAGTATGTTTCATCCCTAAATATAGCCATAAGACTTTACATACACATCTTTTGTACACCTCTGGAAGGTATTATTATTATTTGTAATATCATCAACTCAAATCATCTCCAAATCCATCTCCCTCAAATCTTTCTACTTTCCATTTACACTTTCTTTAATTAAAATTCACCCATGTTCACATTTTATATGCATTTAGTACATTTGGAGAAATAGGTTAAACTGACAAACTGTCTACTGAGAAGGCAGCAGCAATTTGCTCTATATCATACCTAGACAGCTATCTTAGCAAGGAAGTATTTTGCTTTATGGTCACAGAGTACAAAAGCTCTGTTTTTCAGCAGCCTTCATTTTCATCTTATTCATTGATAGTATTTTTCTCAGGTTATGTGAAAATTAGCTCCAAAATAAACATAGCCTACAAACTAGAAAGTTAGCAATAGCTATTGTCAATTACAAACTAAAAATTATTCTATATTTTGTTGAGTTCTACATGACAGATAATTCAAAGTGTGATGCATAATATTCTGAAGCTATGGAGGGATGTGGTTAAACAATTAAGAGGCAAAACTGCTCTTGTGTGCAGCCAAATCAAATAACTTGAATTTTAGAGTTGTGTTTTATTTTGTCTTCTTGAGGAAATAAAGTTCATAAACAGTTTCAAATTAGAAGTATTTAATCTGGAAATAGCTAGGTCAAAGAAGATTTCACGAGTAAAACTGGTATACACGTTAGTGGCTTCAGCAGAGAGCAGGTTTGTCTACATTGTTGCATATTGTGCCTTATGCATCAGTTGTGTTGTCCACAGGGATGGTCCCACATTTAACATTCCCAACCAGAAATATCCCAGTCAATCCTCTGGATCTCCTTCTCTCTTGGTGAAGCAAGAGAAACTCCATATTCAGTATGTGAGGATTGATGCAGCCATTTTGGCTGCTTCTGCTTCAAGTGAAACAATGATACGGTCCTTAGGTCTGAAGTATTCTCTTGCATTCACTGCAGGCTTTCTGCATGTAAATTGTCACAGGGGTATGGAAATATCCTTGTATTTGAGAACTGTGTACGTCTGTGGTAATGACATGGTCTGCCTCAGGTACTGAAAGCAAGTTTTAGAGAAACTGGAGGATGACTTTTGTTCTTTTTCTTCTTTTTTTTTTTTTGGAAGTATGCAAAATATGAGAGTACTGCTTTCACTCTGGAAGATAATGTTATATACATATTTTAATTTGGGTAAAATATAAAGAACACAAAATTGACCAGGTTAACTATTTTTAAATACACAGTTCATTTCATTCATGGGTTTACATATATAGTTCAGTTTATTCGCATCACAACCATTTATCTCCAAAACTTTTTTTAATATTCCCAAACTAAAACATTTTACCCATTAAACAATAACTTCCCATTTCCCCTTTCTTTCTCATCTTGTAAATCTTCACTCTATTTTCTATCTTTATGAATTTCACTTCTCTTAGGTATCTCACAGAGTTTTACTCATACAATATTTCATTTAGCATGATGTCTTCAAGATTCATCCATGTCATAACATCTGTCAGAATTTCATTCGTTTTTTAAAAAGACTGAATAATACTCCATTGTATGTATATACTACATTTTATTTATTGTGTCATCTGTTGATGGTCATTTGCATTGTTTTCACCTGTTTTTCTGTGAATAATGCTGATATGAACACTTGATCATTTTACTGGATGACTGCAGGCAAAATGTTCCTATGAATTTTGTGTAGATGACCTGAGAGCATCTTCTAAGTAAAGGAAGTGAATGGATCACAGATCTGCTACTTAATACCATTTCCATGGTATAAATATTAGAAAATAGGAACCCAAATATTGCTAATTCATGACATCATTTTGCACATGTAAAATTTTGAAAAGGAAAACAAATACTAGATCCCAAAAGAAATTTCATGTGATCACTGAGTAAGTATAGATGAATAAATACTTCTGCATTTTAATATAGTAATGTTCACTTATTTTAAAAATAGTAAAGACTATAATAAATTCTATCAGTAAATATAAAAAATATGCAAATATTGTTTGAAATATGTCAAAAATATTCACTAGACAAAAGAGTATTCAAAACATTAAAATATAGACATCTCTCAGAAGAAGACATATAAATAGACAACAGATATATGAAAAAGTGCTGAACATTTCTAATCATGAGAAAAAGGCAAATTGAAACCATAATGAGATGCCACTTCACACTTGTTACACTGGCTATTATCAAAAAGACGAAGCTAACAAGTGTTGGAAAGGATGTGGAGAAAATGAAACCCTGTATTCTGTTGATAAGAATGTAAATTAGTATAATAATTATTAAAAATAGTATGGATGGTTCCCCCAAAAAATGGAAACTAGAGCTATCATATGAAACAGCAATCACACTACTGGCTATATATGTAGAAATAAATCACCAGCTGGAAAATATATATGCACATTTTAAGTTTTTACACCACAAAAAAATGATGTGTGTGATTACATCAAGATAGCTGTAATGCATATGTTAATTACCTTGTTAGTCATTCCAAAATGCACACGTTTACAAAATATTGTACATTATAAATATATAAAATGTTTATGTGTCCATTAAATAGAAGCCTATAAAATAAAATAAAAATTACTTAATATTTTGATGACTGGCAAGATTTTCAATGGGGAAAAACAGTCTCTTAATTTTTATATAATAAAACTGCTCTTGTATCCCCTAAATCTATAAAAAGGACACAAAGAAGAAAAATCTCTTCACCAAGTCTTTCTAATGCAACTGAATATCTACATGCAAAGGACTGAAATTGGACCCTTACCTTACAACATATACAAAAATTAACTCACATAAATCAAAGATCAAAATGCACATGTTAAAATGTAAAACTCATAGACGAAAACATAGAGAAATGGATTTATGGCATTGGATTTGGCAATGACTTCACATGAAGAAGCAACAAGAAAAAATATAGACAAATTGGATTTCATAAAAATTTAAATAGAACATTAAAGACAGTATCAAGAAAGGAAAAGAAACTTACACAATGAGAAAAATGTTTATAAATCTTATATATGAAAAGAATCTAGTATGTAAAAGACTCCTACGTTTCAACAACAAAAAGACAAGCAACTCGATTAAAACAACTGGCAGAAGACCTCAAAAAGGCATACAAATGGCCAACGGGCACACAAAAGCAAAGTCAACATTGTTGATTAGTTCTTAAAAAAATGTAAATCAAAAGCACAGTAACACTTCACATGCAATAGTATAATTGTAATTTAAAAACAAAAACACAGGCAGCGTGTGGTGGCTCATTCTTATAATCCCAGCACCGGGGAGGCCAAGGCTGGTGAATAGATTGAGGTCAGAAGTTTGAGACCAGCCTTCCCAACAAAGCAAAACCCCGTCTCTGCTAGAGATACAAAAATTAGCTGGGCATGGTGGTATGCATCTATAATCCCAGCTACTTGGGAGGCTGAGGCAGGGGAGTCACTTGAACCTGGGAGGTGGAAGTTGCAGTGAGCTGAGTTCCCACTGTTGCACTTCAGCCTGGATGACAGAGTGAGACTCTGTCTCAAAAAAAAAAAAAAAAACCGAAACCAAAAAGACCCCCACACAAACCAAAAAAAAAAAATAAAAGTATTAACAAGTATGTGGAGGAACTGAAACCTGCATACATTGCTGGAGGGAATGTCAAATTCCTCAGTGAACCACTAGCCAGTATGGAGCACTGGCGGTTCCTGAAAAAATTACACGGAATTCTCAGTAATTTTCTTTTTATATATATATTACAAGAAATTGAAAGCAGGTATTCATACAAAAGCTTGTGTACAAGTATTCATAACAGTACTATGGAGAGTTGTCAAAAGGTGGACACAAACCTCAGTAGCCATTAACTGGAAAATGAATAAAGAAAACAATGTATTCATAAATGGAATATTATTCAGCTGTAAAAACAAATCAAATATTGCTGCATGTTACAACACGGATGAGCCTCAGAAACATTATGCTCAGTGAAACAAGCCAGACATGAAAGTTGTATAGTGTATGATTCCAGGTATATGAAATGTTCTAAATATGCAAATTTATAGACACAGAAAGCAGATTAGTGGTTTCCAGGGGCTGATGAAAGAGGACAGCTGGATGAGTGACAGCTGAATGGATACAGTATTTCTTTTAGGGAAAAAAAATACTTTGTAACTAGATTAAGGCGATGGTTCCACAACATAGTAGATGCACTAAGGCCACTGAATTGCAGCTTTAAAATTGTTCATTTAATGTTATCTGTTACCTCAAAAACCTATTTAATAATTACATGAATATACATGCATATATATGTGTTCATCTGTGTGTGTGTCTGTATGTCTGTATGTTTATAAGAGAGAGAGAACACACAAGTGAGACCTGCTGCCCTCCAACAGGAGTGACAGTCCCATGATATGAACCCAGTGCATAGTTTGCAGATGTTGGCATCACCAAGAAAGATATGGCTCACACAGGCACTGGATGGAACACTTTTACTTAGATAGAAAAACAAAGATCAGCTTCAAAAATGAACCTCAGTCTCCATGGCCAGCAGACCTCACCTTGCAGCTGATGCCAGGAGATGGTCTGCATACACATCTTTTGTGTTGCAGATGAGTGACCCTACTCCCCACCGGCAACCCATCGGGAACAGATAAAGCGGTGGGGTTGGCCAGGTACCATGTAATTTACACACTTAAGTAGAACAAATTTGCTCATCAAATCCAAAAGAAGGAAAAGCATTTCCAAGTAGACAGTTAGATCCAGCACATGCAGTAAGGAAGGTCTTTTTATTTAATTGTAAGGGCATCCTCCAGCCCCAAGTCCACTCTTTGATTGCTATGCAAAGGGCAACAATCTACCTTGCTGTCTTTCCCAACAGTTTCCCTTTGGGTGATGAGCATGTTTTGCAACTATACAGAGGTGATTACTCTACAATATCCTGAATACTAAATGCTACTTTATATACTTTATTATGCTGAATTATTTGACTAATTTCTCAAATATACATATACAGATACATACAAACAAATGTATATCACTTACATGTAGGTTGTTTATATCTACATATATAATTTGATTATATTATATAAATATCTTAATTATACCTATGTATTTTCATTAAATTTATTTATTAAACTGATGAGATCTCAACCATAATGTCAACTGAATTTAGGGAACTTTAAAAAATGTACGAATACTAATGAAAATTTTGAAAAGGAACAACATGATGAAAAAAATTGTTGCCAAAACTAATATGATATAACATATATTACCATTTAAAGAGTTCCTATAAGATAGACAAAGAGGAACATAATTGTTATAGAGAAATATATATTTTTAGAAGTTATCTAGAAGTTAATAGTAACATTTCAAATTAGTGAGAAAACAATGAAATTTATTCCAGAAATAGACAATTTGGTAATAAAAATATTGTTGTATAATTGAGTGGAAAATGTGGAAGTTAAATAAACTCTTCACTTAAATAAAAGCTAAACACAAGAACACTAAATAAAATAATAATACTATAAATATGTCACTTAAAAATAATAATACACATGGAAATATATCTATGTAAGCCTTCCATAAAATCCACAGAACAAAACTAAACCATATTGCTTCATTGGTGGATAGATAGATAGGTATACACTGTTAAAACAAAAGCCAAAATATAAATAAGCAGCTAGAGAAATTTGTAGCACACGTCAACACAGGCATACTTCCTTATTTTGCAGAAAATACATTAAAATGAGAGAAATATGGTTAAACTTAAGCAGTCACAATTAAGGAACAAAATATAAATGAAAACAAACACATTAATGTGTGATCTTATTAAAACAATGAAGATGAAAACAGTAAGATGATAACTTTTAGGTGACAAATGAACAGCATACTATGTTGTCAAAGTGTAAGAAAACACATGCTCTCAAAGAAGTGAATGGGAATACAATCTGACACAGAAAATTTTAAGCCTACTTGGAACTGTCTATCTAATTTTAAAGATTCACATAGTACTTCTCCCAAAAGAGCAAATGAGTATATGAAGGTATATTCATCACAGCATTCATGTATTAATGGAAAACAATTACTGATGCTTATAAAACTACATAAATATGTAAAGTACACTGACGGAATGGAATGGAATGTATAGAAATATAAAATAATAGAGACTATATATATACACACATACAAGTGAAAGGTAATATATTCAAAACATCATTAACAGAAATCAAATATGTCTGAGTAGTATTAAATCATGACCCTATTTATGGAGAAAAATTATGCATCCAGTCCCACATACAAACCCATATAAATAAATAGATTTGGCATAGCAAATGAAGGGAATCACATACCATAAGTATTACTTGTCTCTGGAGAATGAGATATGGGGTTGGAATAAAGTGATAAGTTTTAACTTCCTACACAACTGAACTTTTAAAACTTTTATATCATATATATAATTTATTTTAATAAAATGTTAATTAAAATAATTGAGTTTTTTTAGAGAAAAACCTAATCAATATAGTTAATTGTGTCATACTCTCAAAGGAGCACTTTTTTCAATAAAGAAACTCTTTTTTCTTGGTAGATGTTTCATATGTTTGCCACAAATTAATTGATTTTTAATATACAGAATTTGAATCCATCCAGTACTTTATCAGAATACATAATTTGGTGTTCATGTATTCTGCAAGATAAGTTAAATTAATAAAATGTAAAGGAATCCCTAGACAATAAACATTCTTTAAGAACACTTAGACGTGGAAGTTGTATATTTTCGATATTTGGACCTCATTTGGCTCTCTGGATAATTAAAACACTTACTCTACACAACTCAAGTTCATTAGAGAATGTTCTACTATTGAGGAATGCTGCGTAATTGCTTCTGAATCTATTAATCTATTTTATAATAATATAATTTGATCTGGTAATATTACCAAAGTAATTATTTTATCATACATTAAAATTTTATAGTAATCTTTGTCATATTATGCAAAAAACTAATGCAATACTTGCATATATGTAATACACCCTCTGATGAAAATCTCAATACTAGTTTATTTAATATGTAAACTTAATATAGCTTGGAAAAACTTTGTGATTATGGCTAAGATGATACTTTGAAAATATACCATGCTGTGTTTGGCAGCTTCTGAAAGAGCTTTCAGGGTTTCAATGAATCATGTATTGCAGTATTCATGTCTTTCTATAATCACCTCTTCTTTAGCATGGGCTCACATAGTGACAAATATTTCTAACAAATAAAACATGGCAAAAGTGGTAGAGTGTCACTTCTAAAATTAAGGTACCAAAGACTGTGCCTTACATTGCATTGACTTTCTCTCCCTCTTTTGCTCTATCACTTGATTACTCTGATGAAACTAGTTGCCCCATGGAGAAGCTCACCTGATGAGGAATTGAGGAAGGTCTCAGCCAACAACCAGAAAACAATTGAGGCTTTCAGTCGAGCAACACATGAAATACTAATGAGAACGTTTCATATTTTTTAGTAATGGCTGAATAATATTCTATTGCTTAAGTATACCACATTTTCTTTGTTCATTCATTGATTGATGGATACTTGGGTTGATTCTGTATCTTGCCTACTATGAATAGTGCTGCAATAAAATAAAAATAGTACAGGTGTCTCCTTGACATACTAATTTTATCTTTAGATATGATCCCAGTAGAAGCACTAATAAATTATATGTTAATTCTATTTTTAATTTTGGGGGGATCTTCTATGTTTTCCATAATGGCTGTTCTAATTTTATATTCTTATCAACTGTGCATAAGTGATCCCATTTCTTCACATCCATATCAGCTTTTGTTGTAGTTTTAGTTGATAATAGCCATTCAGTTTGGGTAGAGGTGATACCTCATTGTAGTATTGATTTGCTTTGTTCTGATGATGAGTAATGTTGAACTTTTTTTATATACATGTTGAATATTTGTTCATCTTCTTTTGAGAAATGTCTATTCATGTCTTTTGCTCATCTTTAGAAAAATTATTTAGCTTTCATTTAATATTTTTGCTATTGTTTGATTTTTAATATATATTGATTATTAACCCCTTCTAGGGTTTATAGTTTGCAAGTGTTTTCTTATTCAGTAGTTTATCTCTTCACTGTGTTATCTTCTCTGTTATGCAGAAGCTTTTTACTTATATGTGATCTCATTATTCTCTTTTCCTTTTGTTGCCTGTTCTTTGAGTTCTTTTCCAAAAAAATCCTTACCAAGAAAAATGTCATAAACCTTTCTTCTTTCTAGTGGTTATATAGATTTTTTTTGTCTTACATTTAAATTTTTGCTTTATTTTCAGTTGATTTTTTATATGATGAAAGTGATAAGGGGATAGCTTTATTATTTTGCATGTATATATCCAGTTTACCTACCACCATTTATTGAAGACACTGTCCTTTCCCTAATGTCTGTTCTTGGCAACTTTGTCAAAAATTCGTTGGCTATAAGTGCATGGATTTATATCTGTGTTTTCTATTCTGTTCCATTAGTCTGTGTGTACATTTTTATGTCAATGCCATACTGCTTGGGCTGGTATTGTTTTTTAGTATCTTTTGAAATCAGGTAATATGATGCCCCAGCTTTGTACTTTTGTATTTTGCTTTCATTTTTGCTTTTGTTTTCAGGATTCCTTTTATTATTTAGGGTATTTTGTGGTTTCATAAAAATTTTAGGATTTTTTTTTTTCCTGTGAGAATGTCATTGACATTTTGATAGGAATTGCATGGAATCTGTAGATTGCTTTCAGTGGTATGGACATTTTACAATAGTAGTTTTTCTAATTAATGAACATGGCACATATTTATTTATTCATGTCCTCATTTTCTTTTATTAATGTTTTATATTTTTTATTTTTTTATTTTACTTTAAGTTTTTGGGTACATGTGCAGATCTTGCAGGATTCTTACATAGGTATACACATGCCATGGTGGTTTGCTGCCTCCATCCCCCATCTCCTATATATTTTTTATTGTAGAGATCTTTTACCCCTTGGTTACATTTATTTTTAGGCATTTTAATTTTTGGCAGCTACTGTAAATAAGACTGCTTTCTTAATTCTTTAAAGAACATTCACTTTTGACAATAGAAACATGACTGATTATATTTGGTAATTTTATATCTTCTAGCTTTATTGAATTTATTTATTCTAACAATTTTTTGTGGAGTCTGGATTTTCTGTATATAATCATGTAGTCTGCAAACAGGGACAATTTGACATTCTTCTTTCTGATTTGAATGCTGCATATTTGTTTAGCACTCCTAATACTATATAAAATAAAAGTAGTAAGAGTGAGCATCCATTTTTTGTTCCCAATCATAGGGGAGAAGCTTTCAGTTTTTTCTTATTCTGGTGACATTTGAATTGCCATATATGGCCATTATTGTATTGAGATGCATTCCTTCAAACCTAATTTGTTGAGAGATTTTATAGTGAAGGAAAGTTGAATTTTATCAGAAATTGTTCTATACCTATTGAACTGATCATATGGTTTTGTCCTTGAATCTGTAATGTGCTGTATCATATTTACTGATCTCTATATGTTGAAACATCCTTGCATCTCTAGGGGTGAATCTCATTTGATCATGGTAAATACATATTTTAAAAATTTGCCATTGAACTTGGTTTGGTAAAATTTTGTTGAGAATTTTTGCATCTACATTCATCAGAGGTATTGCCTATAGTTTTCTTTATTGTGTGTATTCTCTGGTTTTGTTTTAAGGTAATGGTGATCTCATTGAATGAGTATGGAAGAATTCCTTTTTTCTTTGTTGTTTTTTTTTTTTTGGAATAGTTTGCAAAGCATTGGTATTAGTTCTTTTTTAAAGTTTTAATAGAATTCAGCTGTGAAGCCAATCTAATTACTAATTACTGATCTGTTCAGATTTTCTGCTTCTCCATGACAAAATTTTGATAGATTTTGTGTGCCCAGGAATTTATCCATTTCCTCTAGGTTTTCCAATTTGTTGGTTTAAAGTTGTTCACAATAATATTATATACTTCTTTGTATTTCTGTTGTATGGTTTGTAATTTCTCACTTTTATGTATGATTTTATATATGGAAATCTTCTCTTTTTTTCTTTAGTTAACCTAACTAAAGGTTTGTCAATTTTCTTTATCTTCTCAAAAAATAAGCTTTTCCTTTTGTTGATCTCGTGTATTTCTTGTCTTTCATTTATTTCTGCTCTGGTATTTATTTCTTCCTATAATTTTTGTTTATTTCATTCTTGTTTTCCTGGTTCTTTGAGGGACAACATTTGGTTATTTGAGATCTTTCTAATTTTTTGATGTAGGCATCTGTCACTATAAACTTTTCTCTTAAAACTGTTTTTACTTTTTACTTATCCCATACTTACTCTTACTTTTATGTTGATGGTAGGTTGTGATTAATTTTTATTTGTCTCAAGAACTTAAAAAAATTTTTTTTCTTTAATTTGTTCACTGACCTATTCATTGTTCAGGAGTATGTTCTTTACTTCCCACGCATTTGCGTAGTTTTCAAGGTTCTTTCTGTTATTGATTTCTAATTTATTTTACTGTGGTCAGAAAAGATACTTGATATGGCTTTTTTAATGTATTAAGACTTATTTTGTGGCTTACCATATAATCTGGATAAAGATGCATGTGCTAATAAGGATGAATATTCTGCAGGTATGTGTACTCTACCCAGAATATTGGGTAGAATATTCTGTAAATATTTTTATTAGGTTAATTTAATCTAGCGTACATTTAAAATCAGATGATTTTTTGTTGATTTTCTCTGTAGATGATTTATCTGTTGCTTAAAGTGAAGTGATAAAGGATCCCACTATTATATTTTATTAATTATTTTACATCTTATAAAATCCTTTATATGTATGTGGGTTTTCCAGTGTTGGGTGCATATACATTTACAATTATTACATTTTCTTGCTGAATTGACCATTTTATCACTCTATAATGACTACCTTTGTCTCTTTTTACAGTTTTTTACTTGAAATTTTATTTTAGACAACATAAGTGATACCATCTGGCTTTGTGCCGCCACCCAAATCTCATATTCAACTGTAATTCCCATGTGTCGAGGGAGGAGCCTGAGGGGAGGTGAGCAGATCATGACTCCTGACTTCCCCTTGGCTGTTCTCATGACAGTAAGTGAGTTCTCACAAGATCTGGTTGTTTGAAAGTATGTGGCACTTCCCCTTTTGCTCCCTCACTGCCTGTCCCTTTCCGGAGTGGTAAGACATGCTTGCTTCCCCTTGGTCTTTTGCCATTATTGTAAGTTTCCTTAGGCTTCCTAGCCATGCTTTTTGTTAAGCCTGTGGAACTGTGAGTCAATTGAAACTACTTTCTTCATAAATTACCCAGTACCAGGTAGTTCCGTATAGCATGAAAATGAACTGATACAGAAAGTATAGCTACTCCTGCTCTTTTTTGATACTCATTTGCATGCAGTATCATTTTTTATCACTTTACATTCATTTCATGTATGTCTTTGCATGTAAAGTAACTCTAACATAAGTCTGTAGGCAGCATAGAAATCAGTCTTTTTTATTGTTAATAGATTCAGCAACTCTATGTCTTTTGATTAGAGAATTTATTCCATTTATATTTGATGTTATTACTAATAAAGAGGGACTTAACTACTTCAACCTTTTTATTTTCTGCTGTTATTTTTTTAGATTTTTTTTTTCTTTCTCTCATTTACATTTGTGGTTCCATAATTTTCTCTAGTGATAAGCTTTGGTTTATTTCTCTTTCTCATCTCTGTATCTACTGTAATGTTTTTCTTCTCTGATTTTTTTCTTTAATCTTTTTACTCTGTGACTCATATAAAAACTTTTATTTACAAAATTCTGTAATAAACTGATAACAACTTAATTTTGTGCACAAACATTTCAAACTGTTACTCTCTTCCTCATAATTTGTAATTTTGTTGCCTTAATTTACATGTTTTTACATTCTGTATTCCTTAGCAACTTATTGTAGGTATGATTATTGTTGATCATTTTGACCTTCACATTAGAGATCTGAAAGATTACATACTATCATTCTAGTAAAGGAGGATTCCAAATCTGATTATAAGATTACATCTGTTTGTGAGTTTTATATGTTCCTGTGATTTTACAATAGTTATTGACTTTTTTTAACTTCCAGTTGAAGCATTCCTTTAAGAATGTCTTGTAAGGCTGGTATAGTGGTGATGAATTTCCTCAGCTTTTGTTTTTCTAAGAAATATATTATTTCTTCTTAATGTTTGAAGGATAGTTATGATGGGTATAATATTCCTGGTAGTTTATTACACAGCATTTGTAAATATTATCTCACTCTCCTGACTTGCAAGTCTTTTGCTGAAAAATCTGATGATAATCAAATAGAGATCTCCTTATATGTGACTTATGCTTTTCTGTTGCTGCTTTTGGAATTGTCTCTTTGTTTTTGACTTTTGACCATTTGATGATAAAGTTCCCTGAAGAGAGCCTTTTTGGGTTTAATCTAATTGGTGTCTTTTGAGTATCAGGAGTCTGAATGTTTATATGTCTCCCAAGACGTGAGAAGTTTTCACCAATTATTTTTATACAATTTTTGGTACCAATTATTTTGTACAAAAATAAAAATCAGTTTGATTTTCAGGAGGATAAGAGCTGAAGAATGACATAGAGAATGGTGTCCCATAGATCTCATGGGTTTTCTTCACTCTTTACATTTTTTCCTCTGACTTGGTTATTGCAAAAGACCTGTCTTGAGTTCAAGAATTATTTCTTCTACTTTAACAGTGTGCTGTTAAAGCTCTCAATTAGGCCAGAAATGTTGGCTCACACCTGTGATATCAGCACTTTGAGAGGCAAAGGCAGGCAGATTATCAGGTCAGGAGTTCGAGACCAGCTTGATCAACATGGTAAAACCCCGTCTCTACTAAAAATACAATAACTATCCAGGCATGATGGTGTATGCCTGAAATCCCAGCTACTTGGGAGGCTGAGGCAAGAGAATCACTTGAATCTGGGAGGCAGAGGTTATAGTGAGCCGAGGTCATGGCACTGCACTCCAGCCTGGGTGACAAAGCAAGACTCCATCTGAAATTAAAAAAAAAACTATCAATGATATATTTTTTATTTCACTTATCGTAGTCTTCAGCTCCAGGATTTCTATTTGCTTTTTAAAAATAATATCTATCTCTTTGTGGAAATCCTAATTTACATCATGAATTGATTGTTTTTGTTGAGTTGTCTATCAGTATTGTCTTGTATCTCACTGAGTGTTCTTAAAATTATTTTCAGGTAATTTATAAATTTTGATTTCTTTGGGGACAATTACTGGAGAACTATTGTGGGGTATCTTTTGGTGGCATCATATTTTCTTTCTTCTTAATTTCTTGTATCTCAGTATTGACATATGTGCATCTGAAAGAATGGTTGACTCTTCTAATTTTATAGAGTAGATATCATAGGAAAACCTTCCCACCTACATATGTGTCTTTTGATGTTAGTTGTGGTGGGTGTATTGGCTTTAGTTTCAAGTGGGTACAGTAGTGCAGTGTCAGAGATATTAGCCCACCAACCCTGCCCCCAGTCAACAGTCTTCAAATGACATGGCAGAGCAGCTGCACAACCTCTGGCATCTTAGGCCACTGAAACATTTTCAGACATCACTGACATTGACTACAGCTGAAGAAACTGCAGAAACTAAAACATAGTAGAGAAAAACCTAAGATAGTTACTTCACTGGTGAATTTTACCAAACATTAAAAAGTATTCACACCAATCCCTTTCAAACTCTGCAAAAATGAAGAAGAGAAAACATGACTTATTCTATCAGGCTAGTGCTACCTAGATGCCAAAGCCAGAAAAACACATAACAGAAAAAGGAAATATACACTAATAGTAAATAAAAGTGCAAAACTTCTCAACAAAGCATGACCAAACTGGATACAATTGTGTATTAAAGCATTATATACCATAACCAAGTAAGATTTATCCCAGGAATAAAAAGGTGGTTAAACATATGATAATTAGTGCCAGACACTGTCACCTTAATAAAATGATGAGAGAAAAGTTTCATGTGATTATTTCAATTAACATACAAAAAAAGCATTTTACAGAGTAGAATACTCTTTTTTAATAAAATCACTCAGAAAATTAGGAACAGAAGACTTCCTTAACAGAGTAAAGGACAATTACATAATCCCACTGCTTACATTATATTCAATGTCAAAAGACTTTAATATCCCCCAGTAGCAGGAATAAGACAAGGGTATTCACTTGTAATACTTTTGCTCAACATTGCACTTGAAATTTTACCCAAAATAGTTAAGTAAGAAATATAAATAAATTCAAATTGAAAAAGAAGAAAACACTCTTATCACAAAGGACATGATCCGATCCTAAATATAGAAAATCTTATCCACAGAAACCTGTCAGAGCTAATACATCCCTAAATGTTGCATATCAAGAGGCACAAATATTTTCTTCCTCTACAACAGCAGTCAACATTCTGAAAAGATTATGAGCAAATCAATTCCTCTAACAATTAGCATATAAAAGAACATATCTTGGCCAAAATTAAATCAAGGAAAGGAAAGACTTGTATGCTGAAAATTCAAAGTGTTACTGAAAGAAATTAAAGAAGACCTAAACAAATGAAAATATTTCATGAGTTTATTAATTAGAATATTTGATATTAAGGTGAAAATATTACTCGAAGTAATCTACAAATTCACGGCAATCTCTATCAGAATTCTAGTAGACATTTATGCAGAATTGGAAAAGCAGAAATTCAAATTTTTATAAAATTGGAAGTGATCTTAATAGGCAAAACAAAAGAAAACGTTGGAAGTCTCACACTAGCTTATTTCAACATTTGCTACAGATCTACAGTAATCAAAAGAGTGTCAGACTTGCAGAAAGATATTTGTAGACTAATGGAATAGAACTGATAAGTCCAGAAAAAAAGTTACATCGGTAACCAGCTGATTTTTCACAAGTGTGCCAAGACCATGCATTAGAAATAGTCTGTTTAACAATGGTGCTAGTGCAACTAGAAATCCATATGCAAAGAATGATGTTTTATTTCTACCTCACACCATATAAAAAATTAACTCAAAATGAATCTATGACCTAAGTATGAACTAAAACTACAAAAATCTTAGAATAAAACATAGCGCAACATTACAAAAATGAGAAAACCTCAATCTATAGAGTGGCATAAATTATTTGCAAATCATATATCTGATAATTATCTAGTATCTAGAATATATGAATAACTTTTACAACTCATCAAAAAAGTAACTCAATTAAAATTAAGCAGATAATTTGAATAAATATTTTTTCCAAAATATTTACAAATGACCAACAAGCACAAGAAAATTTTCATATCATTATGATAAAAAAGCTAACCAAAAGTCCATGGGAAACCACTTCACACCCTCAATAATGGCTATGATAATTTTTTTAAAGAAGCGAGTGTTGTTAAAGATATAGAGGAAGTCAAACCCTTGTATTTTGCTGGTGGGAATTTAAAATGGGGCAGCCATTGTGAAATACTGTTTGGTGGTTTCAGAAAACATTAACCATACTATTGTAATTAAACCTAGATATTCCAGTCTTAGGTATAAGCCCCCAGTTACTGAAAGCAAATACTCAAGCAAATACATGTGAATGCATGGTTGTAGAAGTACTAATTACAATAGCCAAGAAATGAAAACAACCCAATGTCTATCGACAGATGAATACGTAACCAATTGGTGGTATATTACTGCAATAAATATTATTCAGCTATAAAAAGGAAGGATATATTGGCGGATACTACAATGATATACACCTTAACAATTGCATAAGTGAAAGAAGGCAGACACAAATGGTAACATGTTGTTTGATTCCATTTTATATGAAAGGTCCAGATAGATAAATCTAAAATATCAGATTAGTGGTTTTCAGGGGCTGAGGAGAGGGAATAAGTAATGGACTGCTTAGTATAGGTACGTGGTTTCTTTTGGAGGAATGAAATGTTTTGGAACTAGATAGATCAGTGGTTTTCCAGCGTTGCTCATATACCAATGCCATTGATTTGCTCACGTTAAAAGAGTAATTTTATTTCACCTCAATAAAATTTTTACGAAAGAGACAATACTAACTTAATATTTGTTCAGCTATATTACTGTGAGACACTATAAATTTAAAGAATAAATAATAGCTGCATAAGCATATTTTTTTCAGTATGCTGGTTCTTGGGATAAACTATACATTGAACTGTAAGACCTTTAGAATACAAAGAAGGTTTTATGTGACATGATATTATAATAAGCAGCCAAGCCAGGTTTGGTGGCTAATGCCTTTAATTCCATGATTCTGTGGGACGTAGGTAGGAGCAATTTTGAGCCTATGAGTCTGAGACCAGCCTGGCCAACACAGTGATACCACCATCTATACAAAGAATAAAACAACCAGGATTACACCACTGCACTGTAGCCTAAGTGACACAGATTCTGTCTCAAAAAGAATAATGATGATAATAATAATAATAAAGAAGTAGCCATACAGAGTATCAGGGGATATTTGCAATGTTGAAAACCAAAAAGCATTAATATCTAGATTGTATAAAAACATCTAAAGGGCATTTTAAAAACACTAGTGAACAAACATACAAGATCACTGCCAATGTAAGCTTACATCTAACAGAGAGAGATAAGCAGTAAGAAGTGTACTGATAAATACATAGTGTGTTAGAAGGTAAAATTGTCATATAAAAAATAAGAAGTAGAGCAGGTTGGAGTGAAATAAGATTGATAGTAAAGGGATTGTCTGGAATTATAAATAATTAGTGTTTGTTGAAAACATATCATATACAGAACAGTGACAAGAAGTGGACCTCATTCCTAATCAGTAAAATACAAATTAGTTCTTCAATAGGATATTATTTCTCCTACTGATACAGCTTTTCTTTACCAGGATTCAGGAGATTATTAAGACATAATCCCTTAAGGTGTTTTACATATGTAATGAATTATATACTCTGTCCAATTGATTTAGAATGGTACTGGTTATGTTCCACCCTTCGGAGAATTGAGAAGACAGTGACTCAATTCACTCTCCATGTTTTGTGATTCAGATAAAAATTCCCAATTGAGAAAGACTATGAGGAAAATAATTTTATAAGTCCCTTAGTATACATTAAGGAGGATGTTATTTTTGTGAGTCAAATTGGTTTGATAATTTCATGAGTAATTTGGGAATATTCGGTGAATATTGAAGTGAATATGAAAATGTACACACTTTTGGCCTAGCAATTTATCCTCTAGCCTTACACTACTGGAAATATTTTTGCATATTTAAGGACAGTAGTACTTACATTACTAGGATTTGTAAGGGAAGAAAGTGAATGAACTAGAACTACATACTACCAAGTGGTAAATTATGATCATTCTTTTATTTACATTTCCCCTTGAGAAAGTGAGAGTAGGTCTATGGCTTATATTTCTTCATATCTCATGCTTAAGCAATTGGATACCATTACTCATTTTTCAGCTTGTTTATTTTCTTGACAAATAAGAGTTTATTTTATAAAACAGACGTAGAGATCCTAGAGTAAATGCCATGTTTATTATTTGATGAATTATATTTATCCTAGCTCATATATTATCCTGTTTGAACATATATTTAACATTTGTGATCCCATGCCTATCTCCTTAATTAATGCATTTTCATCTTCTGTATTTGTCAGTTCTTCTGAAAAAAATAATTAAGAAAAATTAGATTTATTTCAAGATAACTTTTAAATTTATTCTAATCAGTTAATTCTGATAACTACTATTGTTAAGATACATGTGACACTCCTCTGTTGCCTGGTACAGTGGTATGTGCACATTTACTTTTGTGTATGTCTTACCTTTAGGTTTAATAGAACAATTTGGAATAATAGATTAAAATTACATCATCAATCTTAGAACACTGAGAGCAGTTAAACAATATTTATCATTATTTATTATCCTTATCTGATTTTCATGTCATTTTATTATTTTTATAAAGGGTCAGAATTTTCTGAAGAATCACAGTATGAGAATTTTCTTTTAAATATACCTCGATATATATTTTAATTTTCTCTGCTGCCCATTATTTCAACATGTCATATCTCATTAAATCTGCTATGTATTCTAAAGGGAGACTATTTATTTATTTATTTTTTATTATTTGGTTTAGCCTTTCCTTTTTTTCCTCTTTTTAATTTTACTTCAAGTTCTGGGATATATTTGCTGAATGTGCAGGTTTTTTACATAGATATTCAAGTGCCATAATAGTTTGCTGCACCTATCAACCTGTCATCTAGGTTTTAAGCCACACATACATTAGGTATTTGTCCTAATGCTCTCCCTCCCCTTGCCCCCGACCCCCACTTGCCCAGATGTGTGTTGCTCCCCTCCCTGTGTCCATGTGTTCTCATTGTTAAACTCTCACTTACAAGTGAGAACATATGGTGTTTGATTTTCTGTTCCTGTTTTAATTTACTGAGGATGATGGTTTCCAACCTCATTCATTTCCCTCCAAAGGACATGAACTCATTCTTTTTTTATGACTGCACAGTATTCCATACTGTATATGTGCCACATTTTCTTTGTCCTGTCTATTATTTGTTTTTTTTTTCAGTCTTTGCTATTGTAAATAGTGCTGCAATAAATATAAGTGTGCATGCACCTTTCTAGTAGAATGATTTATAATTCTTTGGGTAAATACCCAGTAATGAGATTGCTGGTTCAAATGGTATTTCTGGTTTTAGATCATTCATGAATCATCACACTGTCTTCCACAATGATTGAACTAATTTACATTCCCACCAAGAGTGTAAAAGCATTCTTATTTCTCCACATCCTCGCCAGCATCTGTTGTTTCTTTTCAATGATCAACATTCTAACCGGCTCCATGAGATAGTATCTCATTGTGGTTTTGATTTGCATTTCTCTAATACCCAGTGATGATGAGCTTTTTTTTCATGTTTGTTGGCCTTCTTTTGAGAAGTGTTTGTTCATATCCTTCACCTACTTTTTGATGGGATTATTTTTCTTTTTCTTCTAAATTTGTTTAAGGTTCTTGTAGATTCTGGATGTTAGCCCCTTTGTCAGATGGATAGATTGCAAAACTTTTGTCCCACTCTGAAAGTTGCCTGTTCACTCTGATGATAGTTTCTTTTGCTGTACTGAAACTCCTTCATTTAATTATATCACATTTGTCAATTTTGGCTTTTGTTTCAATTGCTTTGAGGTTTTAGTCATAACGTCTTTTTTCATGCCTGTGTCCTGAATGGTATTACTTAGGTTTTCTTCTGGAGTTTTTATGATTTTAGGTCTTACGTTTAAGTCATTGATAAATCTCACAGGTTAATTTATGTATAAGGTGTATGAAAGGGGGTCCTGGGGGTAAATATATGGAAAGAAACTTGGAATTATAAAACTTGAGTTTTTCTCCAAGATTCTAATCGAAAGATCTTTTTTTTTTTTTTTTTAATTTTTATTGGATTTTAGGTTTTGGGGTACATGAGCAGAGCATGCAAGACAGTTGCGTAGGTATACACATGGCAGTGTGCTTTGCTTTTCTTCTCCCCTTCACCCACAATTGGCATTTCTCCCCAGGCTATCCCTCCCCACCTCCCCCTCCCACTGGCCCTCCCCTTTTTCCCCCAATAGGCCCCAGTGTTTAGTACTCCCCTTTCTGTGTCCATGTGTTCTCATTTTTCATCACCCACCTATGAGTGAGAATATGCGGTGTTTCATTTTCTGTTCTTGTGTCAGTTTGCTGAGGATGATGTTCTCCAGATTCATCCATGTCCCTACAAACGACACAAACTCATCATTTCTGATTGCTGCATAATATTCCATGGTGTATATGTGCCACATTTTTCCAATCCAGTCTATTATTAATGGGCATTTGGGTTGATTCCAGGTCTTTGCTATTGTAAACAGTGCTGCAATGAACATTCGTGTACATGTGTCTTTATAGTATAACGATTTACAGACTTTTGGATATATACCCAGTAATGGGATTACTGGGTTAAATAGAATTTCTATTTCTAAGGCCTTGAGGAATCGCCACACTGTCTTCCACAATGGTTGAACTAATTTACACTCCCACCAACAGTGTAAAAGTGTTCCTTTTTCTCCACATCCTCTCCAGCATCTGTTGTCTCCAGATTTTTTAATGATCGCCATTCTAACTGGCGTGAGATGGTATCTCAATGTGGTTTTGATTTGCATCTCTCTGATGACCAGTGACGATGAGCATTTTTTCATATGATTGTTGGCCTCATATCTGTCTTCTTTCATAAAGTATCTGTTCATATCCTTTGCCCACTTTTGAATGGGCTTGTTTTTTTCCTGTAAATCCGTTTGAGTTCTTTGTAAATTCTGGATATCAGCCCTTTGTCAGATGGGTAGACTGCGAAAATTTTTTCCCATTCTGTTGGTTGCCGATCCACTCTAGTGACTGTTTCTTTTGCCGTGCAGAAGCTGTAGAGTTTCATTAGGTCCCATATGTCTATTTTGGCTTTTGTTGCCAATGCTTTTGGTGTTTTGTTCATGAAGTCCTTGCCTACTCCTATGTCCTGGATAGTTTTGCCTAGATTTCCTTCTAGGGTTTTTATGGTGCCAGGTCTTATGTTTAAGTCTTTAATCCATCTGGAGTTAATTTTAGAGTAAGGTGTCAGGAAGGGGTCCAGTTTCTGCTTTCTGCACATGGCTAGCCAGTTTTCCCAACACCATTTGTTAAACATGGAATCCTTCCCCCATTGCTTGTTTTTGTCAGGTTTATCAAAGATTGTATAGTTGTATGTATGTTGTGTTGCCTCCGGTGCCTCTGTTTTGTTCCATTGGTCTATATCTCTGTTTTGGTACCAGTACCATGCTGTTTTGATTACTGTAGCCTTATAGTATAGTTTGATATCCGGTAGTGTGATGCCCCCCGCTGTGTTCTTTTTGCTTAGAATTGACTTGGCTATGCAGGCTCTCTTTTGGTTCCATATGAAGTTCATGGTGGTTTTTTCCAGTTCTGTGAAGAAAGTCGATGGTAGCTTGATAGGGATAGCGTTGATTCTGTAAATTACTTTGGGCAGTATAGCCATTTTCACGATATTAATTCTTCCTAACCATGAACATGGAATGTTTCTCCATCTGTTTGTGTCCTCTCTGATTTCGTTGAGCAGTGGTTTGTAGTTCTCCTTGAAGAGGTCTCTTACGTTCCTTGTGAGTTGTATTCCAAGGTATTTTATTCTTTTTGTAGCAATTGCGAATGGCAGTTCGATCTTGATTTGGCTTTCTTTAAGTCTGTTATTGGTGTAGACGAATGCTTGTGATTTTTGCACATTGATTTTATATCCTGATCTTTGCTGACCTTGTTATTGGTCTATTCATAGTTTCAGCTTTCTCCTGGTTTAGGCTTGGGAGGACACAGGAGTCCAGGAATTTATCCATTTCTTCCAGGTTTACTAGTTTTTGCGCATAGAGTTGTTTGTAATATTCTCTGATGATGGTTTGAATTTCTGTGGAATCTGTGGTGATTTCCCCTTTATCATTTTTTATTGCATCTATTTGGTTGTTCTCTCTTTTATTTTTAATCAATCTGGCTAGTGGTCTGTCTATTTTGTTGATCTTTTCAAAAAACCAGCTCTTGGATTTATTGATTTTTTGAAGGGTTTTTCGTGTCTCAATCTCCTTCAGCTCAGCTCTGATCTTCGTTATTTCTTGTCTTCTGCTGGGTTTTGAGTTTTTTTGATCTTGCTCCTCTAGCTCTTTCAATTTTGACGATAGGGTGTCAATTTTGGATCTCTCCCTTCTCCTCATATGGGCACTTATTGCTATATACTTTCCTCTAGAGACTGCTTTAAATGTGTCCCAGAGGTTCTGGCACGTTGTGTCTTCGTTCTCATTGGTTTCGAAGAACTTCTTTATTTCTGCCTTCATTTCGTTGTTTACCCAGTCAACATTCAAGAGCCAGTTGTTCAGTTTCCATGAAGCTGTGCGGTTCTGGGTCGGTTTCTGAATTCTGAGTTCTAACTTGATTGCACTATGGTCTGAGAGGCTGTTTGTTATGATTTCAATTGTTTTGCATTTGTTGAGCAGTGCTTTAATTCCAATTATGTGGTCAATTTTTGAGTAGGTGTGATGTGGTGCTGAGAAGAATGTGTATTCTGTGGATTTGGGGTGGAGAGTTCTGTAAATGTCTATCAGGTTTGCTTGCTCCAGGTCTGAGTTCAAGCCCTGGATATCCTTGTTGATTTTCTGTCTGGTTGATCTGTCTAGCATTGACAGTGGAGTGTTAAAGTCTCCCACTATTATTGTTTGGGAGTCTAAGTCTCTTTGTAAGTCATTAAGAACTTGCCTTATGTATCTGGGTGCTCCCGCATTGGGTTCATATATGTTTAGGATCGTTAGCTCTTCTTGTTGTATCGATCCTTTTACCAGTATGTAATGGCCTTCTTTGTCTCTTTTGATCTTTGTTGCTTTAAAGTCTATTTTATCAGAGATGAGAATTGCAACTCCTGCTTTTTTTTGCTTTCCATTAGCTTGGTAAATCTTCCTCCATCCCTTTATTTTGAGCCTTTGTGTATCCTTGCATGTGAGATGGGTTTCCTGGATACAGCACACTGATGGGTTTTGGATTTTTGTCCAATTTGCCAGTCTGTGTCTTTTGATTGGTGCATTTAGTTCATTTACATTTAGGGTTAATATTGTTATGTGTGAATTTGATACTGCCATTTTGATACTAAGTGGCTGTTTTGCCTGTTAGTTGTTGTAGATTCTTTATTATGTTGATGCTCTTTAGCATTCAGTGTGATTTTGGAATGGCTGGTACTGGTTGATCCTTTCTATGTGTAGTGCCTCTTTTAGAAGCTCTTGTAAAGCAGGCCTGGTGGTGACAAAATCTCTGAGTACTTGCTTGTTCGCAAAGGATTTTATTTTTCCTTCACTTCTGAAGCTCAGTTTGGCTGGATATGAAATTCTGGGTTGAAAGTTCTTTTCTTTAAGAATGTTGAATATTGGCCCCCACTCTCTTCTGGCTTGTAGTGTTTCTGCCGAGAGATCTGCTGTGAGTCTGATGGGCTTCCCTTTGTGGGTGACCCGACCTTTCTCTCTGGCTGCCCTTAGTATTCTCTCCTTTATTTCAACCCTGTTGAATCTGACGATTATGTGCCTTGGGGTTGCTCTTCTTGCGGAATATCTTTGTGGTGTTCTCTGTATTTCCTGCAATTGAGTGTTGGCTTGTCTTGCTAGGTGGGGGAAATTTTCCTGGATGATGTCCTGAAGAGTATTTTCCAGCTTGGATTCATTCTCTTCGTCCCCTTCTGGTACACCTATCAAACGTAGGTTAGGTCTTTTCACATAGTCCCACATTTCTTGGAGACTTTGTTCATTCCTTTTTGCGCTTTTTTCTGTAATCTTGGTTTCTTGTTTTATTTCATTGAGTTGGTCTTCGACTTCAGATATTCTTTCTTCTGCTTGGTCAATTCGGCTATTGAAACTTGTGTTTGCTTCATGAAGTTCTCGTATTGTGTTTTTCAGCTCCTTTAATTCATTCATATTCCTCTCTAAGTTATCCATTCTTGTTATCATTTCCTCGAATCTTTTTTCAAATCTTTTTTCAAGGTTCTTAGTTTCTTTGCATTGATTTAATACATGATCTTTTAGCTCACCAAAGTTTCTCATTATCCATCTTCTGAAGTCTAATTCCATCATTTTGTCACAGTCATTCTCCTTCCAGCTTTGTTCCCTTGCTGGTGAGGAGTTTTGGTCGTTTCTATGAGGCGAGGTGTTCTGGTTTTAGGTGTTTTCCTCCTTTTTGCGCTGGTTTCTTCCCATCTTTGTGGATTTGTCCGCTGGTCATCTGCGTAGTTGCTGACTTTTTGATTGGGTCTCTGAGTGGACACCCAGAATGTTGATGATGAAGTATTTCTGTTGCTTGGTTTTCCTTCTACCAGTCTAGCCTCTTCGCTGTACGACTGCTGAGGTCCGCTCCAGACCCTGCTTGTCTGGGGTGCACCTCTAGCAGCTGTGGCTCAGCGAGGGATGCTACCAGTTTCTTTTTCTGCTCTCTTTGTCCCAGGATGATGCCTGCCTAATGTCAGTCTTTTGGATATAGAGGGGTCAGGGAGCTGCTTGAGGAGATAGTTCGTACTTTATAGGGGCTTAATTGCTGAGCTGTGAGCTGTGTTGTTCATTCAGGGCTGTTAGGCTGCTATGTTTGATTCTGCAGCAACAGAGCTCATTAAAAAACCCTTTTTTTCCTCAAATGCTCTGTGTTGAGTGGTTTGGCCTTTATTTTTGGATGTCCGTTGAGGTCCTGCCCAGCTAGGATGCAGACTAGCTGCTGTTTGGCTGCCGAGGCTCTGCCCTGCTGTTGTGTGATTAGCCCTGTTCCTGCAGGCTCTGCTGTGGTCTCCGCCACGCCCTGCTGTGGAGTCTCTCTGTTGTAGCGGGTTGCCTCGGCAACGGCAGGCTGTGTCAGCAGTGGGCGTGTTTCTCAGTAGGGATGGGTTGCCTCGGCAACGGCAGGGTGCGTCAGCAGTGGGCGTGTATCTCAGTAGGGACGGGTTGCCTTGGCACCGTCTGGCTGCGTCAGCAATGGGCGTGTATCTCAGTTGGGGTGGGTTGCCTCGGTAATGGTGGACGCCCCTCCCCCTCAGAGCGTCTCAGGCCGTCTGCCCGGGGCTTGTTTGAAATCGCAGTTTTGTTTGTCCCACTGGGCCAACCGTAACGCTCTGTCCCTGCGATCCCCTGGCTGGCCCACTGTCCAAGTCTAGCTCAGTCTCAAGTCCAGCCCTCTCACGTCTCCTGTTGCTGGTTCAACGGGGCACCCGGACAAGCACGCCCTGTGGGGAGCGCTGGGTAGGGCCGGCCGCCGCCACCCCGGCTGCCGGCTTCGCCAGGCAGAGGTTCTGCCTGGCGTCCCGCATCTCCTCTTCACTTGGGAATTTCCCCGTTCCGTGGGCAACAAAGATAAGTCTGGAAATGCAGCTCAGACTCACCTTTCCGCGGACACAACGCGAGCTCCAATCCTGGGTTGTTCTCACAGCGCCATCTTGAGTCCTCACCCCGAAAGATCTTTAAATCATCTTTACTCCTTATTTCATTAACTGTTGACAGGTGCAATAACAAGGTGAAATAATAATAGTGAAATTAAGAAGTTTATACTCAGCCTGTATTAATTACAAGTATCCATCCTTTAGAGTACTACAATATAATGAATATTGTTTCCATATTTCATTAGGTTTTGTTTTTTAAGAATATCTGCCAAATAATCATGAGAGGTGGTTTCCAAAGTAAAATAAAAATGATGGGTAGTGGATTACCTTTTGGATTGATGTAAGCTTCTTATTCCTCTCTCTGTTTTGCCAAGTATGAAAATATTGATTCTGGAATATCTTATTTAATTATCTGAAACAAGTCCTTTTCAGCTTTCACAAGAACTGTGAAAAAAGAAACTAACCAACAAAGTAAACTCATCTCTCATTTTATGTATTTATTAATTTTTCTCAGGAAATGCTCTAGGCTCTGTTCTTCACTTGTCTATCTATGTGCTTTGAGATTATTTATATACACACAACATTTTTTCTCTTTTTTTTTTTAGCTTTTGGCTACGTTAGGTCCCTTGTTCCAGCTGCTTTCCTTCCACATGACATGAACTTGGCACTGCTTGAGATTTATCCTAATCACCACTCTTTTAGCCTTGAGCATCCTAGGAGATAAGTTCTCACGAATCTCTCATGTACCCCAGTTTATCTGGGTGGGGACATGGGTAGACAGAAATCTCTTATATACACTGATTTCTCATAGATAAATAACAGACACAGACAGTTTAACAAGCAATGTGTCCTTCCCTCAAATAAATATATTTGGTAATTAGTATAAGCAAAACAACCTGCATAACTGTGTCAGAGTAAGTACTTCTACACAGGAACTTTCAGTGAGCCAAAAATAACTGTTACTCCTGTATTCAGTTAAAAAAAAAAGATTGATTTTCTTCTTAGCCTGATAAAATTGCATCTGCCTATTGCACAATTCACTAAACAAAATGGATCACAGACAAAGAACACGAACATTTTTTATGATAGTGAGAGGAAGAGTTAGCTATATTTCCTTGGACTTAAATGCCTTCATTTCCTAGTCATAGTAAACTTTGGTTTTTCTGGTAATGCCCAGAAATAGCTTTTTGGTTCAGCACTTCCAGGCCATTCAATTATTAGAGAGATACATGTATTTAATATCTATTTTTCACATATATATATGTGTGTGTGTGTGGGTGTGTGTGTGTGTATGTAATGAATTTAACAGCAGCAGCAGAAATGATTATACATTGCTCTGTACACATAAATATTATAGTATAGTGGGTACTGAATATCTGCTAAACATTACCTGCTATGAAGTCATGACTGCTGGGTAATATATACTAAATACCGGTTATAGCAAATACTTAGCTGGTCCCTTACCTTAAGAAGCTCATTGTAATAAGAGCATCAGAAATTATAGAAAATAAATATTTTCTAGAAATTCAGTTTATTGAGCTCTTTATCATTTAAGTAGGTTAGATTAATTTATGAATTTCATTTTCCTATTGAACTCTCTAGGAGAAACTTATCATCATCTCTCCCCTGCTCCTCCCCTTTAGATAAAAAAATAAATATCTTTAAAGAATTATCTTGCTTGTAGGCATCCTTTCTTATTCCATTTTGTCTTCAATTTATGGCTGTCAACATGTGTCACATTCTTCTGCAATTGCTCTTGCTCGAGGCATCCAAAATTTTCTTGTTACCTTGTTTCCAGCATAACATATGCTCTTCTTTATGTATTTTGAGCTCTCACAGCTTTTGATACTGTTAATCAATCTCCTTTCTCAGAAATATGTGACAAAAAAAGTTGCCTACAAGTTAGACCTTCGTTAGATAAATGCATTCAGAAAACCATACCACTTAAAAATGTGCCATTTTGTGTCATTAATTATTTTGAATTAAAGGCCTCTGAAATAGGGCCGATACCAGAAGGGCACTCTGACTTTTTGAGATAAAACTCCCACGTGAAAGGTGCCCTCTTGGTACCCAGTGGAAGGAAGATATCCTTATCACTAGACAGGCAGTTGAGGCTAAGAGAGATCTGTACAAATAAATCTTGTTAAACTAATTCTTACGTTTGTAATCACTTTTTTTCCACAATAATCTGCCATATCCCCAAACCCTTTGTCAGGTCACGTTTTCACAATGTACTATTCCTCATTTAACCAAGTACATAAGTTTAGGGCTTTAATTACTTCTTTGGGTCTTGACATTTTTTATTGTGAGGGTTCCCATGTACCTACAAACATTATTAAATAAAATGTGTATGTTTTTGTCTTCTTAGTCTGTGTTGTGGCCATTTAATTCTTAGGTCCAGCTAGATATGCTAAGAAGGTAGGGGAACAATTCTACCTCCCTTACACCAAAATACTTTATCATGGAATGTGTGGTACATTGAATAATAGTCCTGCAAATTATTGTCCACTCAGAAACTTAGAATGTGATATGAGGTTGAAGATGAGATTATACTGGATTAGGGTGGGTACAGAATCTAATGAAAGTGTCCTTATAAGAGACAATACAACTAACAAGGAACGTAAGGGACCTCTTAAAGGAAAACTACAAACCACTGCTCAATGAAATAAGAGAGGACACAAACAGATGGAGAAACATTCCATGTTCATGGCTAGGAAGAATCAGCGTGAAAATGGCCATACTGCCCAAAGTAATTTATAGACTCAATGCTATCCCCATCAAGCTACCATTGACTTTCTTCACAGAACTGGAAAAACCACCTTGAACTTCATATGGAACCCAAAGAGAGCCCGCATAGCCAAGTCAATTCTAAGCAAAAAAACACAGCGGGGGGCATCACACTACTGGATTTCAAACTATACTACAAGACTACAGTAATCAAAACAGCATGGTAGTGGTACCAAAACAGAGATATAGACCAATGGAACAGAACAGAGGCATCAGAGTCAACACAACATATCTACAACCATACGATCTTTGATAAACCTGACAAAAACAAACAATGGGGAAAGGATTCCCTGTTTAATAAATGGTATTGGAAGAACTGGCTAGCTATGTGCAGAAAGCAGAAACTGGACCCCTTCCTGACACCTTACACTAAAATTAACTCCAGATGGATTAAAGACTTAAACATAAGACCTGGCGCCATAAAAACCCTAGAAGAAAATCTAGGCAAAACCATTCAGGACATAGGAGTAGGCAAGGACTTCATGACCAAAATGCCAAAAGCATTGGCAACAAAAGCCAAAATAGACAAATAGGACCTAATGAAACTCCACAGCTTCTGCACGGCAAAAGAAACAGTCACTAGAGTGAATCGGCAACCAACAGAATGGGAAAAAAATTTTGCAGTTTACCCATCTGACAAAGGGCTGATATTCAGAATTTACAAAGAACTCAAACGGATTTACAAGAAAAAAAACAAACAAGCCCATTCAAAAGTGGTCAAAGGATATGAACAGACACTTTACAAAAGAAGACATACATGAGACCAACAAACATATGAAAAAATGCTCATCACTGGTCATCAGAGAAATGCAAATCAAAACTACATTGAGATACCATCTCACGCCAGTTAGAATGGTGATCATTAAAAAATCTGGAGACAGCGGATGCTGGAGAGGATGTGGAGAAATAGGAACACTTTTACACTGTTGGTGGGAGTGTAAATTAGTTCAACCATTATGGAAGACAGTGTGGCGATTCCTCAAGGACCTAGAAATAGAAATTCCATTTGACCCAGCAATCGCATTACTGGGTATATATCCAAAGGACTATAAATCATTCTACTCTAAGGACACATGCACACGAATGTTCATTGCAGCACTGTTTACAATAGCAAAGACCTGGAAGCCCATCGATGATAGACTGGACTGGGAAAATGTTGCACATATACACCATGATATATTATGCAGCAATCAAAAATGATGAGTTTGTGTCATTTGTAGGGACATGGATGAATCTGGAGAACATCATTCTCAGCAAACTGACACAAGAACAGAAAATGAAATACCGCATATTCTCACTAATAGGCAGGTGATGAACAATGAGAACACTTGGACGCAAGGAGGGGAGCATTACACACTGGGGTCTATTGGGGGGAATAGGTGAGGGACAGCAGGGAGGGGAGCTGGGGAGGGATAGCATGGGGAGAAATGCCAGATGTGGGTGAAGGGGAGGAAGACAGCAAATCACAGTGCCATGTGTGTACCTATGCAACTATGTTGCATGTTCTGCACACGTACCCCCAAAACTAAAATGCAATAAAAAAAAGAGACAAAACAAAACACATAGAGACACAGGGGAAAAGTTGATGTGAAGCTAGAAGCAGAGATTGAAGAGATGTGTCCAAAGAAAGCCAACGATTGCCAGGAATTGTTGATAAATTACAGTAACAGTAGTTAACACAAACTGCTAACTAATTAATCAACTGAGTTCAAGCAATAAAACAGTGACAAAACTACATTTTTAAACATATTTTGTCATATATTGCCCTGTAACATTTACATTGGTTGACATTTCAATATTATTAGCTTTCTTACGTATTATTAAAACCAAGGTCTTTGCTGAAAAGTGAATGCAATGTCTTGTGTGTATGGATCCATATTTTTAAATGAAATCAAATTATATTTTCTCTTTTATCACAGAAGATAATGGTATTTGAACAGTTATAAATAGAATAAAGTTTTAGAATAAAATAATCTGGGCTGGAAGAAAAATATGTTTTTCCCCTATTTATTATGTCAGTCAAGCACAGGAAAAAAATATATAAACAAATTGCTGAAACTCAAAGGTTTAGTAGTGTTTCATAGCATCCTAAGCTCAAGTAACAGGATGAAAAATCAAAAACTCCTCTTAACTTCTGAGTATGTTAGAAACAGACATGAAATTTATTCTTTCCTTTCTGTCTTTCCCATATAGCTCAACATTTCTACGAAGATAATATTTTTGTAGCTTATGTAAAGACTAAGTGTAAAATTTCTTTGTTTCCATACTTTAGGGTAAAGTGAAACTTTATTTAAAGTAATATATTTATAAAGAGGTTCAAATTTTAGAAGACTTTTCTTGTAGCTAGCATGTTTAATGGCAAGGAAGGCTGGAATCACAGTGAGCAACTGGGAAATTACATCGAAAATCTAAGAGAGAGGTACTGTGGTGTGGACTAACAGAATGGTAGTGGGAGCAGATAGGATGGAATGGGTTCGAAAGGCAGAGGGCAGGGAGGACATGGCTGGATATAAAAATAACCAATGATTGACAAATGGGAAAAGCATCCTTACTGCTCTTTACTTCATATTGGGCCATTACAGAGTATTTGTTTTGATGTAAGTCACCTCATGAGAATCAGAGGACTAATATCAATGAGTTTTTCTAAATGTTTTGGCAATTAGTAAAGGAAATGCAGTCATCTCTGAATTATTCAGGGGCTGATTATCTAGGTGATGGACTTTTTCAAATGTCTACCTCCCGCTATTCCTTTTCCATCTGTTGCTTGCAATAGGTGATTTCACTGTTCATTAGTCTTCTTACCAGCGCGATGGGAACTATTTTGAAACTCCAAAGTCTTTAGATGTTTTGCATCTTGTTTGCATCTTAATTGAGATTTTGTTTGTTTTTGTCTCTATGGAGTCCAGCAAAATATTTCCTAGCATCAAAGAGTATTTCAGAGCAATAATAGCTCTGGAAAATCATGTAATTAAATAGTACGAGAAAATGTTAAATGCGTTTCCCAGATCACATCACTGGAAGCGGGAAAAGAACTGGATTGAACTGCAGAGCTCAAAATTAATATATCACCTCTTCCACTGAGGTCACTTTCTATATCTTCTACATTATATTAAAATTGAAAATTATCTTTAAAAAGGTGCATGGAGAATTCTATACGTCTATCCATTTACTGCTTAGGGCCACATCATTTTCTCACAGAAGTTATTTCTTGTAATTATTTCATGACGCGGGCTGAGGCTGCCTCCCATTAGACTTTAAACCTCTGGTTTCTGTCCTTTTTAAGTTTGTGGACAGCATGAGAAGCCAGCTTCTGAGCATCTCTTTCTTCTTTGGTTCCACGAAAATAAGCACATAGGTCCATTTTTAAAATTATTTTTCAATAGTTTACAGATCATCACTGCAGAAACATAACAAATAAGGACAAAACAGCTACATAGAGACAAACCCCTTACTGTGATGATAACTGGAGATATCCAAACAGGAGCCATCCTGTTTTATTTCTGTTTTGGAGACGCTCATTCTCTTTTTTCTTTCTAACACAGCCCTCTTAATTATTCTAGGATTCAGTAAGAAAAAATCACAAATGTCCTTTGCAATTTGCATGATTGCCACAATGGGTGGCACATAGGTATTTGTGAAAATAAAGATTTAAATTGTTTAAAGTGGCAGAAAGGGATCGCAAGATAACTGTAGCAGTGTCATATGATTTTTTTTTTCTTTGAAGGGCATTGCTACTAGGTGTATGTGGGGCCATGTGTGCGTGTGTATGTGTTTGTGTGAATTTTCATTGCTCACTTTCTCTTTTGCAATTGACATAAAAATCAATCACTCTGGAAATACGGAGAAACCTACATAGCAGTTTAGTAAATTCACATTCAATAACTTACCTACCCCATTGCAAAATAACTTAAAAATTTTTTCACATAGGAACCTCTTCTCTTTTCATTAATAATCATTGACACATAGAACTGGGTGCAAATACACATAAAATTAATTTAACATCAATTCAACAAACATTTGTTGAAATGCTACTATATTACATTAATTATTTTAACCATAATTATGTGATATTTTATCATCCTTTGTTTTTCCTTTGATCTTTTCCTCTCCCTTTTTCACCAAGCTAGCCAACCTTATTCAACAGACATTATGTTTAAAATGAAAAGACTGGCATGTATTTTCGTTTCTTTCTTTTTTTTTCCATATAGACTTGCTGCTTCTAAGACATCCCTGTATTTCCAAATGTTTGTTTCCAGACTCTCTGTCTTCCAGGAACGGACTAGTTCTGCCAATGAAACCATATCTATTTTTAAATTTAGTTTCTATGTGTTTAACATTTACTTCTTAAAGATGACTCTGTCTTTCTTCCATGCTTCTATGTGTATTCATAATAGAGAAGTAAACCAATATTCATCAAAGACCATCCCAAATGCCAAACTCCTAACATATGCCATATTATTTAATTCTAACTTCAAAAAGGATAAACTTTCATTTTTTACTGATAAGATAGCAGATGCTTGAAATGCCATACATAATAACATTGAACAAAACACTGTTGAGGCTGTTAAACTATCTGCCCCCGTGTTAGAGTCTTTCACATATTGAAACCTTTTATTACGTTTCATTATTTTTAACTTTTAACTATGTGCATATGCATGAATGTACCCAAAACATTGCATTTTTAGTTGAAAAGAGGAACCAAGTGTAATTTAAATCTGTACTCAAAGTGACAGAGTATTTTGTCTTAGGTGAGACAAAATTAAAGTTTTTTTGAATTTAATTTAACTGAATAGTTTCTCAATCTTGTAAATAACATAAACAAATGGTACAATGGTACAGAAAGCTACACTGTATATCACATTACCATCATAAGACAGTAACAATTTTGAATCCTTAAGAGTAAATGTGGTTAACTCAAATATATAAAACATACTTTCAGTAAGAGTAGGGTACCTAGGTTGATTAAACAGCTTAGCCTAAAACTTCAGTGCATACATAGTTTATTGAGAAGTATTTTGCACAGCCCAGGTATACTTACTGGAAGAAATACTATTGTAATGGCTGGTAGACTTTCCTTTAACTGTAATCAACCTTGAAAGTTCTGCAATGATAGTCAGAGCAAGAAGCATAGAAAACACTACGGTGGTTTCTAATAAGAGTAAATATAATTCCTTCAAATCAAGTGCTATATTACCTGTCTAAAAATGAGTTGAATCTTTTAGCATTTCCGTATGTTGTTATTTCAGAATACTTATTTCATTTGAATCATTGATTTCTAGGGTCTGAAAGTTCAATGAGTTGAAATTGATTTTGCCTGGCAGTCTTCTACTGTGTGAAGGTTAGTGGATTGCATCCCATGAGACAAACCTGTCATTGCTTGGAAAAGAGCTTATATATAGGCTGGCTTTTTAACCCATAATAGTAATTAATGAACCATGGGTTTCATCTGGTATTGACCAATCTGTTATCTTCTGCCCTGAGGTTGCAGACTGAAGCTATAATCCATTCCAACCTTTGGGAGATGTATACCATAGGCCTCAAGGGGATTAAACCAATAAACACTGTTAGATTAGTAAAATCTCATACCCATTGCTCAAAAACTATCCCTAAGCATATGCATACTTGAAGGTTAATTGGTGATATAATCACTTTATAAGCAAGAAAACACCTTACTACAGTGGTTTCTTATACAGAAAATACATAATCAAATGATCAGTTTCTTGTTCTCAGTAAAGGGCCTGCAAACTTCTTTCTTTGTGTGAAGGGCTACATAATAAATCTTTTAAGTTCTGTGGGTCATAACACCTCAGTTGCAGCTATGTAACTCTGCCCCTCTATCATGAAAGCAGCTGAAGACAAAGCAGCTGAAGACAATGGATAAACAAATGGTGTGGCTGCATTCCAACAAAAAACTATTTATAGAATTTATTTAGGAAAGTAGGCAGAGGACAGGAATTGACTTGCAGGCCTTCATGGTATGACCCCTTTTCTAGACACTGCACATGAATTATCTCATTTAATTTTCACAGCATCTTTGAGGCGTATAAATTATTATTATTTTGAATGATTATATTGAGGAATACAATGTTTAAATATATTATTCAGCTATTAAAAAATAGAATTATGATTTGAAACCATATTACCTTGACTAATTTACTATTATAATTATTTCCCTTTTGGTCAAGTGGCTAGATTAGTTAATATTAATGGAGCCTATTTTATTTTATTTTGGTGTTCTGTGAGTCTCATCTAGAACCTCCTAACTTGAGATTCAAAACGTTTGTTCCACTCCAGCTAAAATAGTCACACTCCAGATTGTAAAGACAAAAAGGAAGAGGAAAGAAGAGGAAAATATTATTTGTTTTAATGGAATTGCGTACCTATTATCCGCAACGCTTCTATTTCTTCACATGACCACATTTGAGAGAGCTGGGAATAGTCTTTAATCCAGGCAACTACATGTCAGATGTAAGTCACAAGTTCTATAACTGAAAGAAGAGAGGAATTGAAGTAGGGGACCTGACAGACTCTCATCAGACTCATACTTCATCTGCTTAATGCACTGCAAGTGGAAACGTGAGTGTTAGCTGAAATTTACAGAGCTGCTACATGAAAGGCATTCTGTGTGAGCTTTCTATTGTCCCTGTCATTTAGTCATCAAGACTGATAAAAAAGAGAGTCATAGATAGATTAAACCCCCAAGTTCACACAGTTGGCAAAAAGAAGCTCAAGAACAATCCAGCTGGGTATGATTTCTGAGTTCACGTAATTTTCATTATATTAGTAATTTTTGAACGGTTAGGATAGTTTAAGCTAATGTGAGAGTGTGACAGAAGTTAAAGTCTATAAAAAAATAAAACTTCCGTGAACAAAACTTATGTTAAACCATCTGAGGGCAAAGACCCTGTGGAACCAAAATGGAATGTTTACTACAGAGATTCTTAATTAATTATGAAAGATAAGGGTCATCTGTTCCCTAGGTCTTGATAAAAATTTAAGATGATAGAGAAAGTGTTAGTACATATTTTTATTATAAGTAGAGAGATTAAAATCAGGTCAACAAACAATAAAGGTGAGAAAACATGTCCCAGGGCAGTGTCTAAAAACCACGTAGAGATCTCATTAAAGTGCACATTCTGAGTCTCTAGATTTGAGATAGAGCCTTTAATTCTGTGTTCCATTAAAAAATAATAATAATAAACCACGACCAATACCCTTGAATTTGATGCAGAAATCCTCAGCAAAATGCTAGCAAATGGAATTCAGCAGGAGAGGCAGCAGAGCAAGATGGGCAAATCGAACACTCCAGCAGTCATCCCCACAAAGGAGCATGTAATTAAACAAATAACCACACAAGAAAGCACCTTCATAAGAACCAAAAACAGGCGAGCAATTACACTACCTGATTTTATCATAATAACAGGAAAGAGGCATTAAAGAGGAAAGGAAGGACAAACTTGAATAGCTTACACTACCCCTTCCCAACTACAGGCTATGCAGAATTTGTGTGCTTGGAGGAGGGAGAGAGAAGCAAGCGTGAGACCTTGTGTTGGAACTCAGTGCTGTGTTGTCACAGGCAAACCCAACCCAACTCACAATTCTGTTGATGCCCATCAAGGGAGCCTTTAGACCACCAGCCTGGGGCAGACAAGAATCCTCTGCCCCAGTGGTGGGAGGAAATCTCATCCCAGTTGGCTTCATCGCTAGCTGAATAAAGTGGCCTGGGACCTGGAATAAATTTGAGCAGCAGTCAGGCCAAGAAGACTAAAAGCCCTGGTGTTGTGTGATGGTCTTAGAGGCAGTGAACTTGGGTTGTGACCCAGTATGAGACCAACTGTGGCAGCTGTGGAAGTGCCTGTGTCATCTTTCCCTCACCTCTAAGCAGTACATCTGAGGGAAAGATTCTTTTTGCTTGTGAGAAAAAGCAGAATAGAGGAAGGACTTTGTCTTATAATTTGGGTACTTTTTCAGCTGCAGTAAAATAAAGCACCAGGCAGATTCCTAAATCACCTGATTCCAAGTTTCTGCCTCTGGACGGTATTTCTAGAACCACCCTGGGCCAGACGGGAGTCCACAGCCCTGATAGGATGGACCCAGTCCTAGGAGGATTCACCACCATCTGAATAAAGTGTCCTTGGGCTTTGATGAGCATCAGCAGCAGCCAGGCAGTAATGCCCACAGGACTTGGGTGAGTCCCAGTACAAAGCTGGCATGGAAAAGAACATAGAATTCAGAAATCCATGCAAATACAGAAAAGTCATTTTCAACACCAAGAATATTCATTGGGGAAAGGAGATTCTCCTCAATAAATGGTATTGGAATATAAACCCTTGCATACATCGTTTAATGATTCTAAGTGGGAAAACTAGATACCCAGATGCTTAAAGTTGAGCTTGGACCCTTTATATTATGAAAAGATTAAAAATGGATCAAAGACTTAATGTTAGAGCTAAAATTATAAAATCAGCATAGGGCAAACTATGAATTCCTGACATTGGATTTGGCAATGATTTATTGAATTTTAAATAAGCAGTGCAGGCAACAAAGAAAGAAATAATAAGGTAGACTACATCAAAATTTAAAATTTAAAATTGTCATATGTCAAAAGACACCCATAGAATGGAAAAAATATTTGGTAAAGTGTTAATATACAGAATATGTAAAGAACTCCTACAACTTCAACTACAAAAAGCAGACAAACAACTCAGTTTAAAAATTGACAAATGACTTGTATAGTCATTTAACCAAAGAAGATACACAAATGACAAATAAGTTCTAATTTACAAATTACAAAGGGGAGATGCTCAACATCACTGATCATTGGAAAAATGCAAATAAAAACTACAATGAGGTAACACCGCACACCAATTGTGATGGCTATTATTTGCAAAAACAGAAAAGATGAAACATTGGTGAGATATGGTGAGATTAAAAGCCCTGTGCACTGTTTTAAGGAATGTAAAATGATGCCATCATTGCAGAAAATAGTAAGGTTGTTCTTCAAACTTAAAAATAGAATTAACTTTATGGTTCAACAATTCCACTTCTGGATATTTACCCAAAATAATTGAAAACATGGTCTTGAAGAGCTATTAGTGCACCCATATATATTCATAGCAGTGTTATTCAAATCGCCAAAAGTTGGAAGCAACCTATGTGCCCATCAATGAATGAATGGATTAAAAAATGTGCATGTACACTTACACACACACTCACGCACATACATACACACACACAGAGAAGGGACAGAGAGAGAGGGAGGGCATAATGGAATATTATTCAGCCTTAAAAAGGGAGGGAAATTCTGATGCAATTTACAACGTGGAGAAACCTTGAAGATATCTGTCATGTTAAATGAAACAAAAGCACAAGAGGTACGTAGAGCACTGAAACTCAGAGAAACAGAAAGCCGATTGCCAGGGACTGAAGGGAGAGTGGAACAGGGAATTATGCTTTACTTGGTCCAGAGTTAAGTTCTGAAAAATAAAGAGTTCTGAAAATGGATGCTGGCAGTGGTTGCACAACAATGTACTTAAATTTAAAGTACAGAATGTATTTAAAGCAGTGTTTCTGTGCACTTAAAAATATAGCAAGGTCCTAGAGAACACATGGACGCTGTTAAGCCTCATTCATGATGCATTTTTATTAGCCCTATGAACTACATAATTATCAGCACTATGAACTGCACAGTGCTGATAATTCTCCAAACGCGAGTGATTTAAGAATATAACTTCATATTTTGGTGTATTTTCTTGATGTGTCAGGTAAATTCCATAATTGCCCCAAAACTACTATTTCAGGCTGTGTGTGTGTGTTTGTGTGTGTATGTGTAGAAAAGGACATCTATTTTTCTAAGGAGTATCAAGATTCCAGTTACTATCCTTTTTTAAAAGATCAGAAAATTAAAAATGTCGTGGGTAGGAGGAAACAGTTTTCCTCAGAACTCAGAAGTCTCTGGTTAAAAACTAAAACTTCATTCTTTCTCAATGGTCTGCCTTTACATTAACAGCAGGCTAAATTTTAAATTGTTGCACATTCTTCTAGTAACAAATTATTTAGATAGACTTCAAAGAGGTCTACAAATAGTTAATATTAGTGTCTATTAAAAAAACTTCATAGGCAAATAAAATATTTACACAGAAAGTCTAAATGTAATTTTCAAGGTAGCATTCTATTATATTCCCCTAAAACTGGGTCATAATTTTTCACTGAGGCTTGAGAGCACTATTTCCTTTTTCATTTCCTTCCTCTAAGATACAGATTAGTACAGTAATCATTTTTTGACACTGAACAGAGAAAATTATAGGGAATTAAACGTCAAATCTTCCCCTTCCTTGTCAGAGAAAAACATATAGAATTAAACAATATGGGGGTTGGAAGGAGTCTTAAAGGTTACCTAGTTTGACCACCTTTTTGAAGCATAAATTGAATACTTAATTATAAGGAGTTACAATTGTAGCAATTGCAATTTCAAGGAAAAAATAGTTAAGGTGTTAGAATATGCCCTCTGTATAACAGAAAAAGCAGAAAGACACAGAAGCTTTTAAGTTGTCAAGGTCAGGCCAGGACACAGTATTTCTCTGATGTTGAAACAAAGAATCCAAAACCCCTTGGGATGAGGCTGCCACCTAAGAAAAAGGGAATGACTTGAAAATCTCAAGTTGATTATAAGGTTTACATAGATTGGCCCTGTGGTGCCATTTATTTGTTTATTATTCATTTATTTCTAAGTGATGTGAGGACAGTTTTTCCTTTCTTGGTAGGGATTTACATATTGAAATAGGTCAAGAAATATAATAGGCTCACATCTATGTTATAGGCATATTTAATACAAAGTAACAATGTATTTAGAGGGTTTTGAAAATATTTATTAAATGTTTGGGGGAAGGGAGTAACCGGTTTTCTATTATTCTGTTCTCACATATTCACCTTCGGCCTAGAGTATTTTGCTTCATGCCACTGTAGGCAGAGTTCTTGTTCTTGTGGCACACAGAGTATTTACTTAGCTATATGTCTTAAAAAAATAAATGTCATATTCACCCAGAATTTTCTGATAATCCTTGGAGTTTTGGGAATAGATTTCATTATTTTTCTGCTACTACTATACCGTATTGAAATTTCAACCATAATGCCTATTGTTCTGTATGGTAGTTACTTGTAGATGAGCTTGGTTTCTTCAATGGATCAGTGAGTGCAGGGACTGTTGTGTGTTGTGCAAAAATGTATCTCTTTCACAGTGAAAAAAATATAAAACTTAATACAATGAGAGAAATGGCATGGACACCAAAAAGCTTTTAAGATCTTCCTGAAATTTGATTGTAAGTTGTTCCTTCCAATATAGCAGTAGGAATGGGAATTAGTAAGGTTTTAATTGCACTAATGCTGTGATGGCAAACATTTATCTTCTATTCCAACTTTAGCTATAAAATGTTGGAGTTTAGCGTATTTATTATGTAGTCTATTTCTTATCAGTGATGTACTTATGGGGACAAAAAATATCCTCCTTGCCAGGAAAGTGACACTTTCATGCATATGTAGTTTTAAAAATGTTTCCATTCGGTTGGTTCCAGTGGCTTATGATTGTAATCCCAGCACTTTGGGAGGCTGAGGCAGGCAAATCACCTGAGGTCAAGAGTTTGAGACCAGCCTGGCCAACATGGTAAAACCTCGTCTCTACTAAAAATACAAAAATCAGCCGGGCCTGATGGCACTTGTTTTAATCCCAGCTAATTGGGAGGCTGAGGCTGGAAAATCACATGAACCTAAGAGGCGAAAGTTGCAGCGAGCTGAGAGCATGCCACTGCACTGTAGCCTGGGTAACAGAGTGAGACTCCGTCTCAAAAAACAAAAACATAAAAAAAAAAAAAAGAAAATTTACTCTTCACACTCTAACAGTTAAATATATGGCTTATATTTTGGAGCCATCACAGTTTCATATGATATTTAGTTCTCTTACGGTGCCTATGCTAGAAGATCGTAAAGAATACAACACATTTAATATAAATGAATGGTGCAATTTAAATAGTATATTCTTATTTTCCTAAAATTCAGGGTTGAAAGTCAAATGACATCATGTTGTAGCCAACAACAATGCTAGAACAGAACATTTTAGAAGAAAGTAAAATTTTTCTTAATTTTTCTAATAAATTTAAATTCCATATAAATATTTTGAAATAACAGTACTATAAATCCAGCCTCTTTCTAATTACTAATAGTTTTAGAAATGTGTTTATAAAATTTTAATAGCAAAGCTAATTAATTTTTTTCTATCAGAAAAAATGTTAGTAGTTTTCAAGACTGTGGTGTAAGTATATTTTAAATAGTAATGAAGTAATTATGCATTTTGGCAGATTGCTGAAATATATATATATTTATTTATTTTATCAGCTAACTAAATCATAATAATGCCAGTTATTGTATTAATATTAAAAAGGCCCCAATTCATCACTCTCTTTATTCTTCATAGTTCAGAGACAATTCATATTTTCCATAATATTCTCAAATAATCGTAAGTGAAAAATATTGGAAATAAATGAAGGAAAGTGCATGTACTACAAGTTCTACAACTGAAAGTGACACTTCTGTGTGCCTAAGGCAGAATATGTATACTTTTCAAGAACAGATAGAAGATTCATAAAAATATATTATAGAAGTAATTGAAATTACATAGAGTGCATCTCTAACATAATCAAACTAAAAATAAATGATAAAATGTATCTTATAGGACCCTCATACAATTTAGAAATGACATACTTCTAAATAATTAATGAATCAATAAGAAATCACCAGAATATTTTAAAATGTTTTGAACTAAAGGCTGAGAAACACAACATATTAAAATCTGTAGGATACACTTAAAGTGGTGCTAATAGGAAAATTTATAGCACGAAATGCTTATTCTAACGACAAGAAGAAATAGAATCAGTGTTTTAAGGATCATCTCATGGAGCTAAAATAACTGCAGAAGACTAAATTTGAGAAAGAGGAGGTGAGGTCGCCTGCAGTGGTTCACGCCTGTAATCCCAACACTTTGGTGGCCAAGTCAGGTGGATCACCTGAGGTCAGGAGTTCGAGACCAGACTGGCCAATGTGGTGAAACTTCGTCTCTAGTAAAAGTACAAAAATTAGCAGGTCGTGATGGTATGCGCCTGTAATTCCAGCTACTTGGGAGGGTGAGGGGGGAGGATGAGGCAGGAGAATGACTGGAACGGGGAGGTGGAGATTGCAGTGAGATGAGATTGCACTATTGCACTCCAGCCTGTACAACAAGAGTGCAACTCTGTCCCTCACTTAAAGAAATAAACAAAGGAAGAAAGGAAGAAAGAAAAAGAAGGAAGGAAGGGGGGTGGGAGGGAAGAAGAAGGGGTGAATAAGAAGGGGAGCAAATTTAACCACAAGTAAGTGAATGCAAATATTGCACAATTATATGTTTGAACTGATTCACAGCACTTTACAAATTCAAATCCTTTGTTTGAAGGCAAAAGGAAAGATGCAAACAAAAAAATAAAAAAGATGAAATAGAGAAGAAAAGATTGAGAGTAAGGCAAACTGGGAGTTTGAGAGACATTCAGTTTAAAAATCTCCAGGGTTCTGGTTGCACGCAGATGTACTCCATGTTTTGAATGAACACCAACATTTGTACCATAAATCCTGGTTTCAGGAGAGCTCAATGCAGAAGATCCAAGTGGGACCTTTTTATGCTGTTATAGTCACTTGGTCAACCTAGGGTGTCTACCAAGACATGTCAGATGAAAACATTTAGTAAACAAAGTTGGGAGTGTCAGTCTTTCAACATATTTTGAAAACTACAGTTCTCTAAGTTTTGTGCAAATAAACTTGAGAGAATTGCTGCTGCTGATGTCTATGTCAAATTCAGTGCTTTTGAAATATGATGATTTTTGTTTCTCAGGAAACATTTGACATTATTTTGGGATCTTTCAATTTTCACAGTAGAGGAGAGGCAGACCCTACTATTACCTAGCAGCTAGAAGCCAGGCATGATGCCAAAATACTACAGTCCACAAAAGAACAGCCCTGACCCCCCAAAAACACATCAGCCCCAAAATGTCAATAATTATGGTACAGAAAAACTCTGATCTAAGTTGAGGTATGCCACAAGAAGGCACTCTATGTGGACTATGTGGAGCTGATTTCTAAGAGCAGGTTTGGGGTATAAATCAACTATTTAACAAAAATTCATGGAAGAATTCACCCTTTGAAGGACTATGGAATTGCTGATCAGCAGAGGGAAAGATTATGAGAAAGTCATTAGAATTTGGGATGCTTCTTACAGTCTTGGCCTTCCCATCCTCTGCAATGAAAGAATGAACTGGAGATGGGGCATGTGTATAATTGGGTGCAATAATGGTAGTTTTTGAAGTCAGGGATTCTGGGCTCTGTTGTGAACAAGTAGTTTATAGTTTAAGCTATTAAATTGCACTAAACCACATATGCATTCTTTGAAGTAACACTTTGTTCAGCTTGATTCATGTGATATTTGTGGGGAGATAATTAGATAATTTACATAAAATTATTGATAAATGATAAAGTGTTATACATGGTGTGAGTCTTTCCATTATTCCTATTGACTATTATACACTTTGGATTTCTCTGGGTATAAAACTCCAAAACACCTACCCACAAAGCTATTACATGCGGATCCATCACAGATATTTTGACTGCTGTTTTTATTTCATGAAAACCAGTTTTCTTGTTTCCCAGCTTAGAAAACTTACTAGGGAAGAGCTGTGATGACTGACAAAGGGCATGCCTACCCTTAGAGAAGATCATTCACCTCGCTTTCTTTCTTCTTTGTTCTTTTGAACATAGACTGCTATTCTGGGGTTGCCTAGCAGTATAGGGAGGATAAGAGAAAGAGGGCAATACGGATAAAGAATGTCTAAGGTTTAAGAAAACCATAGGATTAGGGTAAAATATCTATTGTAAAGTTAGAGACTATGTTTAGACATTATGCCTCAGGTGCACGTAACCACACTACAATACTTCTTGCTGTAACTGATGCATTTTGTCTTTCAAAATTCCCTGTAGAAGTACCTTGAATGTGCCAGATATCGTTGAGACCCCTGCTGTGAGTTGTTTACATTCCAATTGCCATAGATCATCATCAGCTGTAGGGGAACCCCACAAAAGATGCTAATGCTGCTGTATTCCCTTCGCATCTAGAGCTTTCATGACTGCCTCATGTCAAACTGATTTTCAACCTATCTCCAGACTTTATGAGAGACCCATTAGCAGCTCCTGTATCTCAGATCATTCTAGAATTTGACTTTGTTCACTGTTTCCTATAGAGGCCCAGACACTTGACCCTGTGAGAAGTCTTCTCAAAAAAAAAAAACAAACTATTTGACAGTTTCTTGGCAGGTGGTGCCTGTGTCGTACCTGAGCGAGTTGAAGGAAAGCGCCGCACTCTGAGATTGAATCAGGAGTCCTTTATTTGCCAGTGACCGAGAGATGGCTAATGCTCAAAATTCTCTCTGCCCTGAAGAAGGGGCTCTGTTTCCTTTTATACCTTGCTTAAAGGAGGGGAGGGGGAACCTAGCTAAAACAAGTTTTACAGAAGGAGAACAGGCAAAAGTTAAAAGGTAAACTATTGCAGAAAAATAAACAGTTGCAGGTATGGGGGCTTTCAGTTATCAGCAGGCACATTTCTAGGGGTGGCTGGTACTATCAGCAGGTACATCCGACTGGTTCATCTTAACTCAGTATCTTATTAGTAAGGACATTCCATTGTCTGCTTGTAGTCAGCTTAGTCCAGCTACGTGCTTAGGGGAAGGGAAATGGGGAGCACGTGAAGAAACTAGCATGAGGTTTGTTCAGCTGAAGAAGCTAGCATGGAGTCTGTGCAGCTCTCAGCTGAGAAAGAGAGAATCAGTTAGGCTAACAAAAGGTAGACTATCACACCTGCAGAGGTCCATGGTCCCTCACTCCACCACAGATTGGCTGCCTTCTTCTCCCGTGTTTTCCATTTTTCTCGTTCTAACTTTATCATACAATGGCCTCCACATTTACATGATAGCATCTACCTTCATCTCTGGTCTTATGCCTACTACCAGGAGCCAGTCTGACATCAGCCCCACATTTACATCTCACTTATTCTGCTCAAACTTCCATATCCTTTGCTTGGTACACCTTGTCACACAGCTCTTTTCCACTGTTTATTTATCTTCTATTTGTCCCTCCACCAACTGTTTCACCTTTACTATGGATTCTATCATCCATGAGACCCTGACTCCCTCCATTTCCCCTTTTATTACCCTCAACTGTGGACTCCTCTTTGCCTTCTGAGCATTTGTTGCCTTTGGCCTGACCACTCTGTCACTTTCCTTGCTCTCTCCTTTACCTCTGGGCACCTCTCTTCCTGCAGGGCACATTTTGCTATGGAATTCCGTTTCCAAGAGATTTTTTTTCACACCAGTAATGCTTTTTCCTTTCTTCCACCAGAGCACACTCAAATCCTGCATCGTTCTTGCTGTCAGACCTCACTATGGCTCTGGTTTCCACCACTTTACTTAACTGTATCTTCTCTCAGGACATAATATACATACTCCACCAATAAGGGCCCATCCTTCAAATTGCATTGATTCATTGGCCTGTCATTCTCCGCCACCCAGCATTTTTACATCAGCATCACTACTCTCCAATCAAACTTCAGAGTCAATTCTAAAGCTGCTGAGGTCCAAAAAGCCCTTCCTGGCTGGCTTTGTCTTTCCCAACTATTTTACATCTTGAGTGCTCAAACCTGCCCAGTTCAGCCCTATCAAAGAAGTGAAGAGGACTGCAGAACTCACAAACATAGACATCTAGAGTGATTTATATTTGCAAATAGAACTTCAATTATGTAGAAGGACTGGATAAAGTCACCATGAAGCTGAAAGGAAACTTTAGGCCACTGAATAACTTAAGACCCTTTGGGACGAGACACTGTCAGTCCTGCCAAGAACACTGTTTCTTTCCAAAAGGAAAATGGAAAAAATATATTAGAGGTTGCTTTCAATGGCATTGGACTCAGGAGAAAAAAAAAAAGAGGCAAGCAGCAAGAAGGCCCACTATAAATAGCCAAGTCAGTAACAAACCTGTCTAATCCGAGACCCAGATCAAAGGAGAACTAATATAATGGGCTTGAGGGTCTGGAAACTAATGCCCATTTTGGTATTGATCCTGGAAGTACTCCTTCATTTTCCAGAATGATTAAGATTCAAGTAGCTTTGTATTTCACAAAATTCATAAGTAAGTTTTGGGGTGACTGGCTTTTGCATTCACAGTGGAGGAAGACCTGATTCCATTGGGAAGGAATAGCTGCCAGCTGCCCCCTAAGATACCTTTTCAATCCTGGTGGAGGCTGCAGAGACTTAAACTGCTTCCCATCTCTCAGTGTATCCGTAGTAAATTTCTATAGCGGTCCTTCCTCTACCTTCATATGCTCTGAAACAGTAGAGAACAAAGCACATACAGCTCTGTGGTGTGTAGGCATGGAGCAGGCAGGGAGGCTACTGAAGCTACCCATCTGGACTAAGAAAAACATATCAGAGATAAAACAGGGCTGTCAACAAGTGTAAAAGTTTGGCGGTCATCTGGAAGATGCGGTATAGAATGTATCAGAACAATAAATGTCGTGACTGCTGTGTCCCCTCCTTTAATATGTTTTTAAGTTTCAATTTCATGGTAAAGGCAACAAAGGCAACATTATACAAGGCAGAAGGAATGGCCTGCCTTCATATCTGACCATCCTTTTACGACAGGGCTGGCATTTCTCATAAATAGGGAGCACAGGGATTAGGCGCTCCCTGAAAGCTCAGGCTAACACACAACAGCTTTCTGTCATGGTTCTTAATACAAATCTAGGAACTACTTTGTGTTAAATAATGCAGGGATGCTCACAGGGCAAGCACTAACTGAAGTGGTACTCTTTTTAAGGGAAGGAAATATGAAAGATTAAGTTTCCTGTAGTGTTGAAAGGGCGTCTACCAGAGGCTCCGACCAGTCTTAAGTCTAAGAAATGGAATCAGTATTACCCTTAAGCAATCATAGGATTACACTAACATCCTGCCCTGAAAGAAAACATAACTGAAACACATACTTGGGGCATATTCTGTGCTTAATCATATGATTCTTCCATTCCTGACATTTAACCACTCTATCAAATATTTTGACAGGCAGAGGCTAGAGCATCTAAGGAGAACGGTGAGCATTCAGACATAGTCCTCATCCCTCATGAATTCAAAAGATCAGAAAATATACAATTATGATATTTCCTGTTTACAAAGCGAAATCATCTATTGTTATTAAAGAGATCTAATTAACAGATTTCATATTAAAATGTACATTCAGGAAAAAGATATGCTATTTACTAAATCCCTACAACTACCCCATACGATCATTGATATTGATAATTCTATTTAACACATGACTAAGCTTAGAGACTTTTACTTTGGTTCTAAAAATCTTTGCATTGACTTTTTATCCTATACTGCTAATGAACTGAGCCAAAAATCCCAGAAATTGTCATAGAATAAAACAGATGCTAAAAGATGTAAGGATCTGTAAGATTTGAGTTTTTCTAAAGAAAATAGCATATCATTAAAAAGTTCTAACCACAGGAGATGCAAAGTGTGATTAATATTTTTAAAAGATCCCCAAGAAGCCATGAAAAGAATAAATTGTATGTGGGTAAGAATGGATTCAAGAAAACCGGTTAGGGACTGCTTTTTGACAAAAATTTTTTTATGTCATTGGAAAGTTGAATCCATGCCATATAACAAGGAAGAGGTAACAAAATGACACCCGGTCTCCAAATGAGCAAATAGATGGCTACAACTATGCTTTCAGTGAATTATAAAAGCCTGGCAAAGAAGCTATTTTTTTGTGTGTGAAATAAATGTACATATTTTAAGGGAGGACTGGATCTCTCTTCAAGGCACTTGGCCTATTATAGTGAGTGTTTGTTGGGTCTATAATTTCATTTATATAATATGTGTTTTACAAAGTATTCTAAAATTACAAATAGCTGTGTTCTCAACTCAGAAGTTTATTATCTTTTTTCAAGCAAAGTTTTGTTCACTATGGACATTTAAGAAATATTTCTGTGTGTTCTTCACTAGCAACAGCAGTGATGTAACATTTGTTGAGACACGTCAATACCTTTGATATCAGAATTATGCTCTTAAATTTGGAGAGTTTTCTTCAATAGCAGCAGCATTTTCTTATCCACAGAACAAAATAATTTGAGCAAAGAAATTCAAGACATGATGAATAAAGTTATTTTCGTGGACTTATGTCTTTTTAAACTAGAGAACAGCCTTTGCCATCTGTTCTCTTTTCTTTACATGTTTAGGATGTATATAATTAACTGTGCAATCATGTCATAAAAGGAAGGAGATGAGTGATTTCAGTGCATCCTAACTGTTTTGTACAGTACATCTGTTATGAAGAGATTTTTCTACCAAACACATGTTTCAGGTACAAATCAAACGAAATCATTTTTGCTTTGATCAACTCTCCCTAAAATACACAGAAAATGTGCGTAAATTTAAGAATTCAATTTTCACGGAAAACACACAATAAGTTATCAGTAAGAATAGGATGACTTACTGCTTATATTATCTATAACACAAGCAATATGATGCAGTGTGTTTTATCTCCTTTTTTAACTCTCTGCCAAAATTCAATAAACTCTGTGAAACTTATTCTCCAACTTGATGTGCTTCTTCTGTCTCTAGCACTAATAACATGCTGTTTGGTCTGCTTGAAACATCCTCATAGATTTAAAATTCCCTGCACAGCTCATCTTTACAAACATAGTATACTTAACTTATATTTATCAGAGCATCACACTTATACTTTCATTAAAATTATCCATTTCCACCAATTGAACATAAACTCAGTTAAGCTACAGATGTTATCTTTCTTAATAACTTATTATCCTACAAATGTAACCAGTGATATATACTCAAAAATATTTGATGAACCAATTGAATTAATATATGGCACCTTATTGTCACCAATCTTGAACAAAGAATATGTGACTAAAATGAAAATTAGTCACTGACTGATTATTATTGAACATGCATCCATGAGGTTATATATAGCTTTATTAAAAAGCTATCTTCTTCTGTGGGTAAAACTGGAGTTAACTTTTGTAGATTTCAAGAGAGTCTTTAAAGAGGGAGTTTTAAAGTTGAAAATTTTGAAAAAATAATGTGTAACTATGTTTGAATTTATTAAAATATAAAATCTGACATATTGTTGAAAAACTTTAAGAAAATTGTAATAAATGAGCTCTGAAAGTACTAAGAGTGTGGGAGACAAACCCTGTGTTTAATAACAAAAGAAAAATAAATAAATTGGAGCATAGAACTATTGCCTCTCTGTAAATTTTACATGAGAATAAGACCTGAATAGTAGAGATCCAAATCATCAACTTTGCCCTGAAATGTAGTAGAGTATATAATTTTCAACTCAAAATTTTACACAAATAAAAAATGTTTTTCAAAACTGATTGGTAAATAAGGATGATTTACAAATTTGACCATATCTGAAGTCATAAAACAAATCTTTACCGGTAAAAAAGGATTAAAACTACATTTATTAGGTTCATTGACTTTTGTAAAATTCATCAAGAAATACAAAACAAAAAGAAAAATAGAAATCTCCATCAAATTTTCAAATTAAGCAATACATATCTAAATACTACCACTTAGTTATACCTTAAATAAAATATAATATTAATTGATTATATTGAATATTAGAAAAAATGTTATTTTTATATTTTATGTTATATATATTTTATATTTATATTATATTTTACATTATTTTTTACATTATTTTTATATTGTATAAAAACACCATTTTATAAAAATCTTATTTTCATATTTTATATTTTACATTACCAGGAAAAATGTTATTCTTAAACAGAAAGTCAGAGCTTTAAATACATTTAGTTGTAAAGCCAAAAAGTCTAAATATCAATTATTTATTCATATCAATATGTTGAAAAATAAACTGCAAAGGAAACAAAATTCAGGGGAAGAAAATCATAAATAGGCAGAAATTAAGACAATTAAATAAAAATATACAATAGGGAGAACAAAATCAAAAGTTGACTTTATAAAAAATTGACTAACTTGATAAAACTAAGTTAAGAGTAATTAATTATAAACTGTGATACACATAACCAATGTCATAAATAAATAAGTGATATTATTAAGGATTTTAGAAGCATTAAATCATCATGAGTAAGTATAAAATTTTTGTATTAATAAATTTAAAAATTTAGATAAATTTCTTGAACAGCACAATTTATTAAAATTAGTAAAATATAGAAAAATTTGAGTTTATCAAATAAAATACATAACAACAAATCTTCATACAAAAAATCCAAGTTAAAATGGCTTCCCAAGTTTAGAAATCATAATTTCTAAGAAACATTTGAGGCAAAAATAATACCAATATTATACATATTTTTTCAGATATTGGAAAGAATATTTTAATACTAATTTCATAAGACACAAATAAAAGTCATATAAAACCTGACACTGACATTAAGAAAAGGAAAATCAAAGGTCTAACTCTCTATTGAAACTAAATATAAAATCTCTAACATTAGCAAATCATAATCACTAACATATAAAAAGGATAATACATCATGAATGTTTCAGAGAACTCCAAATATACCATGATTTTTTAGAGAGAATTTTATAACTCAGAAAATGGTTATGTTCATTTTTACAGTTTGTTTCAGCAAAAAGACACAGATTTAATTCAACAAAGGAAAGAGGTGCATAGGGCAGAACCCAGGAGAGACCAGTCATAAGCTTATAGCTGTCCTCTATACAGTATGTGCTTAATCTTCCAGTGACAAAGTGTGACAACATGTATGAATTATTGCCAATCAAGGAAGTTCCCTGAGTCTTAGAGTTGAGGGTTTCATCAAGTGTCAGTTGCTTAGGCATGTAGTGCCCACATGACTGACTTTAATTACTCAGTGTCCAGTCTCACAACAGCAGGTCAAACTGGTATTGTGTGGTCCAGGGTCCCCACCATAAATCACACTGTTAGCTAAAACAATCTGGTATGACTCAAGGCGTCCAAGCAAAGACAATCTTATCAGGCAGAATATTCCAGAAGCTAGACTAGGGCCAAAACTTTCTTTGGAATGAAAGCATTTGAACACCCTACACCTGTTGAGTCAACCCTTACTGTTCAGTGATCAAGTTGGGTGTGAAAAACTTTCAGTGTAATTCATCATGTTAACAGTGGAAAGAAGAAAAATTAAATGGCAATTTCAACCAAAAGAAAATAATCTGATAAAATTTAACTGTTAGCTAACAACAGAAGAAAATATTCAATAAAAGTTATCTAATTAAATTTTAGAGCAAACATAGATAATGTTGGAATGATAAGAAATCTAAAAGAGAAAATTATATTCCTGTTTCTAGAGAGTGTAATTTGCCACAAAAATATAAATAAGAGGTATATGGATTGGAAAAGTACGAAATAGAACAATATTTTCAATATGGCATAATTGCTTATGTAGAAAATAGAAATGAATACATGAATAAATGCTTATTTAATAAGTGTGTGAGAATAATTAGCCTAGAAGTCTCAATTTATTACTTTGTTTAATCCTCTGCCTTTTCCCTATAACTTTGCAGTGATCATCTACTGTGTCTGAATTCATTTTGTGCCTGGCTTTGTTCAAGAGAATGTGGTGTGATATAATTAGACTTTGTGTCCCCACCCAAATCCAATCTTGAATTGTAATCTCCATGTATGGAGGAAGAAAAGTAATTGGATTATTGGGGCAGTTTCCACCTTGATGTTCTCATGATAGCAAATTCTCAACATCTAATGGTTTTATAAATGGTAGTTTTTTCTCTGCTTTCACTTACTATCTCTTGCCTGCCACCACGTAAGAGGTGCCTCTTTTTCTTTCATCATGATTTTAAGTTTCCTAAGGCCGGCTTCCCCAGCCATGTAGAACTGTGAGTCAATTAAACCTTTTTTCTTTATAAATTACCCAGTTTGGGGTAATTTGTGAATGTTACATAATTTTGTATATAAGCACGGAGCAGTTTTTCATATTTAAATGAATACACTATTTAAGGAATTAGCTGTATCTTTATTTAACAACTATTTACTCATTGTTGAACTGATTCTACCAATATTTGCATACTTTTACTTATGTGTCCAGATGATAACATACTTTATTGCCAAACATCTACATTTTGGAACTTGATGACATTTTCTTTGCAGCTTATAAAATTATGACATTTTCTAAATGCTCCATGGGTCCATGATAAGAATATCAACCCTTTTGCAAGCAGAATACAATGTTGATACATTAATAAATCATTTTTGAGTCAAGTATTTACATCCTCCTTATTCTTGTTTTATTTAGACCTATATGGTCTTAGTTTATTTATGAAATAATATCTGTATCATTTTAGAAGATTCTTTTGTAGTGTATGAATTTGTCTGAATTGCCTTAAGTCCTTTAGTTAATAGTGTGCAATTATTTTAAAAACAAAACTGTTGTGGATTCTTTCTGAAAATTGTCATACATTTACCTTTGAAATAAAAATTATACTATCAATAATGTCATTTATCAATATATTATGCAGCACTTTCTTAATTTTCTTGACTATTACTTTTTGAATTTTGCTAAATTTTGTCTAAAATTTATGATGATGTTATTTTTTTCTGTGAGTTATGCTTATTGTTTTATCTTTACCTTACATGCCATTTTGTTTTAGGTATATTATCTAAATAAAATGTTGATGGTATTTGATTTTAGAGATGCTTTAGATATTTGTAAATTCATAAGGGGTTAATTTAAATCTTTCAAACATGTTAGGACTCACTCATGTTAGGACGTATTTTTATTAATATCTTGAAGTTTTGTGTGGGTTTTGTTTGTTATTTATGATCTATGTTGACTTTCCTGATTTTTCACAAGATATCCAACACCTAATCCCTGGAAACTGTTTTACCTTACATAGCAAAAGGGACTTTGCAAATGAGATTAAGGATCCTGAGATAGGAAGATTAATCTGGATGATCAGAATAGACCCTAAATGAAATCATCAGTGTTCTTATAATAGGGAGGCAGAGGGAGATGTGATCACAGTAGATGATGTAGACAAGAGCAAGAGGTTGGAGTGATGTGAAGAAGGGCTGCAAGTCAAGGAATGCAGGTGGCTTCTAGAAATTAGAAAAGGTAAGGAAATATATTCTTCCCCGGAGCCTCCAGAAGGAAAAGCCCTGCCAATATCTTGATTTTAGATTTCTGATCTCTAGAACTGTAAGAATAAATCAGTATTTTAAACTAAAAAAAAAAAAGAAAGAAAATATATTGTTGAATTGGTATGTGAAAGATCATTGATAATTTAACATTTAATAATAATTATATCCCTCTGGGAGTGAAGTTTCCTTTTAACAAACATGTCTATTTTTGTAATTTAGATTTTCTATTTATATAAATGTTTAAATATTTTAAAATAGAACCCTTTCTTGATAACATTTAAAAATGTTTGAAAAATCAGGATAATATTTTTAAGAAAAACCATGTTTAACATTTAAGTTCTCAGAAAATAGTATGCCCTTATCATGAATAAGTCAACCTTTTGACATTAAGATGTGTTATTTTAATACATGGTTTAGAAACACATTTTATTTAAAATTATTTTTCTGTCTGTAATTCATGAAAAAAGAGCATTTAAGAAGCAAAGAGAAAGGGTATTTCTGGGGGAAAAAAAGCAATTCATTGCATCAACCAGACATCAATTTTACATAGTGTCTCTTTTTTATTGTGAGATAAATTCAAGAAAACACGGTTTATGTAGAAAAAAAAAGTTACAAGGCAAGATGTTCAGACAGCTGAATATATAATAAAGGACATCGTTGAGAAATTTTTAAGGTAGTGGATAAAATGAGAATAAAAATACTGTATAAAAATAACACACTACTGCAGGATTTAAAGTACAAAGAAAAGAAAGGGATACATAAAGAAAACAAACTTTCAGAAGCACAAGGAAAAATGAGAGAACAAGGTCCATGGGGACATGATTCAGAAACATGTTACTATATGTGGAACACAGAGGCACAGAAGAAGCACTGTTATAATTCTGTACCAGGGCTCTTTAAATTTCTAATAACAGAATTACTTTGGAAATGTAGGTTTGGGTATAGTGTAGTCCATAAGTGGTGTAGGAGAATTAAGACTGTGCAATAGACACAGCTCCAGTAGGGAATTTTTGCTGTTGCATGATAATCCCCATAGAGTCACAACATTTGAAATATTGTATGTGATCAAATCTGCACAAAAGATTTGACCCTCAGCAAGTTCCTTCTCCCAACCAGCCTCAACACATCCATCTGTAAAAGGATGGACTTGAACTAGTGGATTTATAAAAAAGCCTTTTCAGTTCTATCTTTCTGTTCCTTGTGATTCTTTAAAAATCCATTTTTGTTTGTTCATTTCAATCTGTTTTCACATGTGAAAGTTTGGTGCTGGCTAAGCAGAGACAAGCAGTAGGAAATGAAATCAATAACCCCAAACTGGATGCTTCAAAGACGAGGTGCATCTTTTGTTTGTTTTCTAAGGGAAAATGCTTGCAAACATAGAGAGGAAACATGTCAGAAGAGCAAGTTGGACCTCCAAGGAAACAGCTGGTTGAAGAATGGGGTGTTGGAGAAAGAACTGAATTTTGGGGAAAGGGCTTAAAAACAATGAAATTTATTGGACTTTAAAAATTATACTTCATACATTCTGCAGAGCTCTCTTATGTGAAATGTTGGCTTTAGTTTTTGTGCAATGTGTTAGTAGGTAAGATTATTCTTTTTGCCTCTGTCTCCTTCACTCACCTCTCTTCTATTAATATATTCCTGGAAGCCCAATATGACCTTCCAAATGGTATGTTGAGAAGTTTGTTTTGAATTTTAAAAAAAGTACATATAGTATTAACCACAGCTGAAGGTCATATTTCTGTTTGTATCATTTGGTATTATTTCTGTTATTACTGCAGTAATATTTGTGTGCCTTTTTCAGTCTACATCCATTGTTCTCATTCTTTTCTGTTCCAATCTTTTTCCCTCTCTGTGTGGCTATTTCTCTCTACTAAGACTCGAGGCAGAAAAGGAAATCAAACTATTAGCACTGAAACAGATCTCAGATCTTGTCTAAAGCCTTGACATTTTACAGATGAAGACTGAAAGCGAGTTCTGTCTTGAAAATACACAGAAGTAACTCATCAAGTTTTATTCAACTGGTAGTAACTGAGTTATGACAGGAGAATGTAATTTTGGCAAAATTGGGCTGTTTGGTATTATAGGAAAAGGCAAAGACAATGTATGCTGTGATTTTGACCTTCATGAATATCTTGCTGATTTGCATTTTGGGACTAAAATAACTTAAAATGTTGTTATTATAACTTTTTGTTATTTTTAGGGAGTTTTAGTGTAGGGTAGGTAATAAGCTAAAATTGTCTTTACTCTGGTGTTTATAACCAGAAATTTATTAAATGCAGTAGTGTGATTAATTTGGTATTACAGGAAAATAAACAAAACAAAATGAAGCCCTTATAATCCCAAATAAGTTGCATTAAAAGACAGAGCCAAAGGATTAGATAACCATTTAAAACAGTAGAGCAGTTTTTGCGTGAAATGGAGATCTATGATTGTGGAAGTGAAGGGGCATTTGGTTTCTTCCAGTGCTGTAGTGTTAGGTGTAAAATGCCCTTACATCATTTAGCATCTAGCCTAGGTTAAAAAAAAAAGGGCATAATTCTACTTGATGAAACAAGAATTTTCAAACAAATATTTTCAAAATAAATGAAAAATTAAGACATTTGCAAAGAAAAAGAGAATAAATGAAGGGTTGGATATAGTTTCCATGTGAACATTAAGTTCATACTAGATTATTTAAGAAAACAAAGGTTAAAGAATAAATTCTATTTTGGGATAACAAATAAAACCTCTAGCTAGAAAAATAAAAATAAATAAATAGGATAACATTGAACTAGAAAGCTTCTGAACAGCAAAGGAAACAGTCAAAATGAAAAAGCAACAATGAAGTGGAAAAAATACTTGCAAATTATATATCTGATAAGGTGTTCATATCCAAAATTTATAAAGAACTTATATAATTCAATAGCAGAAAAATTAGTAATTTGATTTCTTTAAAGAATAAAATAATACAAAGGAAAAATATATGAGTTCACAAAAATGCCACTATAAGAGCCAACTATGGAAACAGTACCTTTAGAGGGAAGCTATGTATTGAAAGGCTAGGGAGTGGGGTTGTAGATGCGTACCTCATGGGTGATGTGTACTATGTTTACAATGAAACAATTTCTCAAAAATCACAATGAATGGGATGGGCAATAGAGAATTATAAGGGTGCTTGTTTAAAGACAAAAGTAGAGGTGAGAGTATAAAACAGAACAAAAATGTGTAAGTTTTATTGTCTAAAATGGAACCCACAGACATAAAATTTCTGATTTTGAGTATTATTTAGCCAAAATTCAATATAACAATCCTCTGCCTTGAAAATTTAATTTTGTAAACATTGATTTTCATTCTGAGGAGACATTTTGTAATACCCTAACATTACCACACTTTAATATCTTATCAGAACAGTATCTCTGAGTATCTGTTTTAATCTTATGATAGCTTTTGCTTAAATTTTCAGTGGCAACTATCTCATGGTTTTCTTTTATATAGCATAGTATGTGAATTTGCATAAGAATGACCTCTATAATCCAATCCTTGCAAAAGATTAAATTTGTATAACTTTTTTCTAGATTTAAAGATTTTTGCAGAAGCATCTGAATATTTAAAGAGCATATATGAATCTTGCAGAAAGTTTATGTGTATATATATATATATATATATATATGTATACATATACATACACACATTAACACAAATAAGCAGATACATAGTTAATTAAGCAAAGGATATTAACTATTTTATTAGTTTCTCATTCCTCAGCTACTGAGCCCAATACCAGGAAGAAAGCAGCAATTTATTATTATTTACTAAATGAATTAACCAATAAAATCAAATAAGGAAGGTGTGTATATTACAAATAAGTAGTACTTCTTACAAGTTTTTTTTTGTCTCAGTGAGGTAGGTCTGTCAGGGTATGATATAATTTGCACAGGGAAAATTGAGCAATAAAATTGAGCCCCTGTTTAAAGTTATTTAGTGTTTAAATAAAGAGACAGGTATCTACTAAATTTGGTCAATAAAATGTGGTAAGTGGAAAATATAGGTAAACACACTTTCAAGGGGAGCAGTTAGCAATAGAATGGTAGTGTTCAAAATCTGCTTTCATATGATCGACAGCCATTGTGTGTAAAGTGAGATGAGTTTCCTATAACCCCTGGATGACAATATGGTGCCCTGACCAGGTACCCCTTCAGGAATAAAGAGTTTTTATAAACTGCTGAAACTATTGCTAGAAGATCGGCTGATGAAAACAATCTTATTCAAGATTGTCCTTCTTTCCAGGGTCAGCCTACAACCAGTGACTGAGCAAGTAAGGGTATATAGCTCCATCACTATGTAGCCTAACTGCCCTTTCTCCGTCTTGAAAAAATTATAAAGGTCCATTCTAGCTTGAGAAGTCCTCACAAGTCAGCTTCTGATTTGTTTAGAATTAAATCAAAGCTTAGCTTCTCTCTTCTCAATAGTACTTTTGTTCATTTTATCTAAACAAGTATTGGTCCTTAAAGCATCTGCTAATAATTTCCTGCATTCTCATTTCAGCCTCAGAGTCTGCTTTCCAGGTAACTCAATGTACAACAGTTGATGCCAGGAGGAATTTGACGAAGTAACTCCTAAGATGGGATTTTGAGCTTGGTAACCCACTAACTGGCTGATCATTATGATCACATCTCAAGTTATAGATGGAGAACAGAATATCCCTGAAAAAAAGGTAAAAGTACAATTGCAAAATGTTCACAGTGCAAAAGTCTTACAGTATAACTGTCAAAGAGAATACATTAAATGGTGTGATGTTTTAGGCACTTTAGAAATCAGGAGGGAATACTAAGTATAAGGACAATGAAATATAGTTTATATTGCTAATTGATGCTTTGGGAAATAACTATTAATCAGCAAATAAACACTAAATATATAAGCCAGAGGGCCTCCTTAGTAGTCTATTTATAGGCTCAAATGTCCTTTAGCAGTACAGGGTGAAAAACCACACCTTAAACTTACTTATAAGAGTAATTGGGCTCTAAAGAACATCTTAATATCAACAAAGGAAAATCTGCCATACCAAAATCAGGTACATTCTTACTAGTTAATAAGAATGGGATCTGACACTGGGTATGGAGACATTTGGATTTATTACTTGGAAATTTAAAATCTCCAAATTTAGTTAAGCCCCCTGCACACGTAGAAGTAGCCTAATCTTCCCTGTTAAGATTGAGTACTCTCCCAAAGCTTGGAGAAAATAGAGAGACCTCTTCTCTGCAATAATACATGTGGTCCCCTCTCCAAATCTATCCTCATCTTCTTTCCTGGCCAGTGGCTCAATGGGCATGAGATGAGATTATTAGCGTAGGAAACAGACTATAGTCCAAAGGAAATGAAGGGCTTAGGTCTTTTGGACTATAGTCCTGTCAACATATATCAGCAGATGTATGCATGAATCCAAATTCTGAGGATTTAGGACCAAGCAGGGACAAAATATATAGTGCCATAAAAGAGACTTGTCAATATACGAACATTCTCCTGTAACACGGAATTTAACATCCTGACAAACCCCCAAGATATGGTATAAACACACTGCAATACAGTAGTAATTCCTAGTTGCATAGGATGAGTGATGGCCTACACAAGTGTATTGGATATGTCAGACCATGAAGCTACAAAAAAGAAGACTAAAGTCTCAAAGGGGTGGCATGTTTGTTTCGATATACTACTTAAGGCTATAAAACCTACTAGATAACTGTATTTCTCTGAACTGTATGGAAAGTACAACATTGTCTGTAAAATATGTGCTTGTGAGAGGGGCACATTATTGGGAAGGAAATCCTGTGGTGATCCTCCTGTATGACATAGAAAATGATGGCAGGGGATGCTGTCAGAGAACTGGGCTCACTCATAGGAGTGAAGAATTTAGGATCCATCAATAAAAGGAGCATGGAGGCCAGGCGCAGTGGCTCACCCCTGTAATCCCAGCATTTTGGGAGGCCGAGGCAGGCACATCACCTGAGGTTGGGAGTTGGAGATCAGCCCAACCAACATGGAGAGACCCCGTCTCTTCTAAAAATGCCAAATTAGCCCGGTGTGGTGGTGCATGTCTGTAATCCCAGCTACTTGGGAGGCTGAGGCAGGAGAATCACTTGAACCTGGGAGGTGGAGATTGCAGTGAGCCAGGATCACACCATTGCACTGCAGCCTGGGAAACTAGTAGAAAACAACAACAACAAAAAACATGGAAACAATGTTCTAAAGCCAAGTGGGAACAATTATAATGTATAATAACTTTGAAGTACCAGCCAAAGAAGTCTTATTTTCAGAGAATCATCCAGATAGTTAATGGATTATGTATTTCAGAGAGACAAAACAGGCTGTCTCTATACAGAGCAACCAAGAAGAATACTGCTCAATGTGTTTGCTCTGACAAAGTTGAGATGTGTGATCAGGAGGTCCAGGCTAGTTTCCTTTACTTAATGCTATAATTTGGCCAGTTTCTGGACCTCAGACAGCTTTCCAAGCTATGACTTATTAGTCAAAATAAAGACAAAGACCTAAGAAAGAAGAACATTACAACACAGTGTGAAAGGAAAGTGAGGAAACTGACTCGAGGTAGCCTGATTTAAGATGAAAGGTAAAGGACATCTTTGTCAAAGGACAAAGATAACCCCAGGTTTAAGCCTAGAAGTAGGACCCATGTTGTGGAAGTAAAAAAAAAAAAAAAAAAAAAAAAAAAGGTAAACATGAAGAGGAGGCACGTGGATGGACAACGTTGAACCTCACAGAACTCATCCTGCTGAGAAGTGAGCTGAAGGACATGATATTTTGTAATTTCCATGGCAAACTCTTTTGGCCTTAAAAGACAGTGTCTTCAGATACAGAATAGAAACTACAGGTGGATCAAGCCAGAAGGGACATGTACATTTACTCATTTACTCACTTATATTTTATTAGGGAGTGAAACAATCAAATTCTTGCCCCCAAAGGGCTTACATTACAACAGGAAGACAAAAGGTAAATAAAACATGCAAGAGTATTAGAAGGTAATACATGTTAAAAGGAAACTGTAAATGGAAAAGAAATATAAGGATTCCTGATGTGGGGGATTAGAAATTAACATTTTAAATAGGAAAGCAATCTCCCTGGGAAGGTGATATGTGATCGAATACATAGAAGGTTTCGGGACATGAGCAATATAAATAACTGGTAGAATATGGAGTTCCAGACAGGGAAAGCAGCAAGTGCAATGTCCCTGAGATGGAGCATGCATGGTGAATTCCAGGAATACATAAATGACAGTCTGTCTAGAGATGAGAGATGAAGAAGAGGAGAGAAAGAGGAGAGAGAGAATGAAGGGGCAATGTCGACAGCAGTAAGCAGTGGCCCAGACCGCAGAAGACTGACACAAGGCTTGGAAGGACTTTGTTTTTTACTTGGATTGAGGTGGAAAACCCACTAATCTCTAATTCCTTATTCTTCTAGAGAACCTAAAACCATAGTAAGATATTTTTGTCTGTGTTTGTTAATTTTATTCACAGCTCTATTCTGGGTGTTTCAGGAACTTGCTCATAGATCTCTCAGGATATTTTCATATACTACTCTGGTGGTGGTTTTTTTATTTATTTAACATGATGAGACTTTATGAGCATAGGGACCATACATTATTGTTGATAATTATCACAGTGTCTGGAACAGCAAAGTCTCCACCCTATTGCTGAATAAATGCCTTGTTGGAAATAGATTATACACATTGTCAAGTCACAGTCAAATATTAAGGCTTTGGATCAAAACTATACAGTAAAAATGGCTTGTTATGCTTTATTTGGAAAGTATTTGAGTTACGTCTATATAAGCACATTTGGTAATTTTAAAAGGAAAAGGGATATAGATTTTATTCAAAATAGAATACAATTAACATAGATTGCTATTTTAAAGTAGAGTTTGAGTCAAAGTATCCCCAATAATCGTGAGTTTTCCTTCTCCTGTCTAGGATCACTTTCAACATGTATCTTTCTGAATTTTTTATGTAAGTTTTAATCATTTCCACAGTGAAAATGTTGTTAGAAATGGCAACATGGGAAGTTTTACAGAAAAGCACACAACAAATGTGTTAAAACAATTTTTATTTTCTGTAATCTATAGAACATGAAAAAAGGTGGAAAGTCATTCAACTTATTTTTTGAGGTGCACATAATGCTGATTCCAGTCCTGAGTAAGGAAAAAAGAAGAAATAAAACTACAGATAGAATTCAGTAGATGAACAATTACAAAGAAAATACAATTAAAATAGATCTGAAGGTATGCTAATAATTAATAAATCATAATCAAGCAGAATTTATTCAACATCTCAAGGATACTATTAAAGATTCTGAGTATAATTGAATAGATTATTTTTTTCTCAAAATGGAGAAATCTTTCACAATTTTAGATTGGAACATTCAATTGTGTAGTGTCAACAGTTGCACTCAGACTTAATACAGGATGTGAGAGAAAGAGGGGAGTGAAGAAATACTACACAGTTTTTGGTTTAAAAGCTAGAAATCTGGAGTCACAATTAACTGAAATGGGGAATAAAAAGGAATGACTGGTTATTTTTCTTTTTGGAGATCCCGGTTTTGAATAATCTAAATACCAGCTGTTTTTAGATATCAAATGGAAGTGTCAGCAGGCAGTTGGAATATGGTTATGAAATTTAAGAAAGATGTTCAGGCTGGAAATAGATATTTGGGAGACAGGATCATAGAGATGTTCTTAAAGCCATGAAACTGAAATAGGATCACTAATTCGAAAGTTTAAATAGAAACAAAATTTCAAGTACCGAATTGGGATTTACTCTAACATTTAGATGACAGTGTGGTGTGAGAAGGAAACAGAATATACAACCCAGAAAGTAAAGGAATAAGAGAAATACAATGTAAGTGTGGAATCTTTGAATCAAAATGGGGAACTCTCTGTATCTTTGTCTCTCTATATACATATTTAGATACATAGACAGATAAATACATACATAAATATATACATTTATTCATACACACACACACACACACACACATACACAAAAACATAAACACATACATGCACACACCTGGGCTGAAATTTTTAAAGTGTCTTTTTCTTAAACTAATAAGAAAAAGGTAACAGTAAAGTAGGCATTCATTAGACAGACAATTCACTTGAGAAATGCAAGTATCAAATGCAGATAGAAAAAGATTCTTAACTTTAGTACTTATCACAGTAAGGAAATGTTTCAGACACAAATCCACTCTTCTGTGGTAGTATGCTTATGATGCTGAGGCTGAATTCCATAAACTACATTCTTTCTGGTTTCTTGTCATGTTCTGCCAGCAAAAGGTATTAGAGAAAGATTAGAAGCCCGGAGGAGGGGAGAAGAGGATTTCTTTTTCTGTATGCCTGCTTTTTCTCTGATATCACCTCAGCAATATATTTTAACACATGAGTGCATAACTCCAGTAAGCAGAATGTAGAGAAGAGCTGAGCCCAAGGGCAGAAACTTAAATTAGAAAATAATCTAAAAGGAACAGTTTTATCCTATTCAGAATAAGACAATTTGTAATCAATACATTGAGCAAAGTTTTCAAGTAATGTCTTACAGTATCAAAAAAATGAAATTCACTTTCATATAAAAACAATGTTCTTAAATTAAAGTGGTATATCCACTTGGGAGAAAATTAGATATGAAAATGATGTTTATAGAGAGATAATAGTATTTAAAATGTGTTTTCATATATATGTGTGTGTGTGTGTATATATATATATATATATATATATATATATATATACATAGGTTATAAATAACAAATGAAACTTAAAATATCACAGTTTGGAATATGATATTGCTGTGCATTTCTAAGCAGCTCAATCAACATACAATTTACTAGACATTTAATAATAACAAACATATCTATACTCAGTCCAATGAAAGGAGGACTTTATATTTAAAATTTATATACTTTATATATATTATATAGGTATACTTTATATATATACTAAATATAGATATACTTTACATGACTTGAATAATGTTAAAATGTTTATAGGAAAGTGTGAACATATACAGTAGAGTGCCAATGATAATTATTTTAAGATTGGGATTTTATGGGTGATTTTCTTCCACTTTTGGATATCTGTCAACATTATTTTACAGTATTTTATAATGGGTAACAATCTATTGAAACATAGTTTCCCCCTGACTCTAGAGAATACAGATGCAACTTTTCTACCTAACACAGTACCTACACATATTATGATCTCAATAATTGTATATCTGATTTGAAGGCATTTGTTTCAGATTTTCTGCCCTATTAAAGTCTATATCTCCTAGAGGTCTCACCAAAGCCCTAAAAGATACAGCATGTTACTTTGCCTCAACCCAAAAACAAAAAAGAGCCTTGACTCAGAGATGGCTGAGATAGAAAGGTGACTGATGAATGATTATAGAGGAACTTTGTCTCCCTGCAGATATACTGAACCCTCTTAAATAACCCAATTCATGGCCTCTGAATCACTGTGTTTGGGATTTTTAGTCTGAGCCCTCTACAATATCCAGAAAGAGTATTTGTGAGCTTCCGCTAGAAATCCTAAGGGTTTTGTTTTAAACCGTGCTCTGCCCAGAAGAATGACATTTTAATGATTCTTCAGAGTTTCTATCTCAACCTTCTTTGTGCCAACATAATTGTTCTAGAAAAGTCTAAGAAACAAGAAAAACAAGTTTATCTGAGCTTTCTTTACCTAATAAATAACTGCCATTTTCAAATATTGGTAAGTATTAATTCCTCTCTAAGAACCAGAAGGGGAACCCAAATCCCAATTAATTCCAAAGCGAGATTAAAATCATTCTATAAATCCTCACAGTCTCCTATATTTATCTTTCATGAAATATCCAGAAATCTGTGCATTTCTTATGAGCTCTAAGCCAGTCCTGCTCAAAATATCGCCAATGGACTGATGATGGTCCTGAAAATGTTTGTTAAGAGTCTGAATGGAAACAATTACAGAAAGTGAAAGTAAGGATTTAGAAACTTTTATTGCAAATTTTTATTTCATAACATTCAAACAAATATGTAGGGAGCTTCTTTCATTGGAGTGAGTACAGATAAGTTTGTTGTTAAACATGTGGTGAATGGCATGTTAATTGAGCTGCTTAGAAAAGCATAGCAATATTACATTACAAACTGTGATACTTTAAGGTTAATTAGTTATTTATAATCCAAAAGTCCATAAAAAGCTGAGAATATGCAAGCATCTTTTGCAAATATTCTTTCAATTTTTTAAAATTTAAAAACATTTATAGGCCTGATACAGTGGCTCATGCCTGTAATTTCAGCACTTTGGAAGGATGAGTTGGGCAGATCACTTGAATTCAGGAGCTTGAGACCAGCCTGGCTGACATGGTGAAATGCTGTCTTTACTAAAAATACAAAAATTAAGAAAGGGATCCAGTTTCAGTTTTCTACAGATGGCTAGCCACTGTTTCCAACACCATTTATTAAATAGGAAATCCTTTCCCCATTATTTGTTTTTGTCAGGTTTGTCAAAGATCAGATGATTGTAGATGTGTGGCATTATTTCTGAGGCCTCTGTTCTGTTCCAATGATCTATATATCTCTTTTGGCACTAATACCATGCTGTTTTGGTTATTGCAGCCTTGTAGTATAGTTTGAAGTCAGGAAGTATGAAGTCAACTTTATTCTTCCTTACACTTTATACAAAAATTAACTCAAGATGGATTAAATACTTAAACATAAAACCTAAAACTGTAAAAACTCTAGAAGAAAATCTAGGCAATATGATTCAGGACATAGATATGGGTGAAAACTTAATGACTAAAACACCAAAAGCAATAGCAACAAAAGCCAAAATTGATAAAGGGGATCTAATTAAATCAAAGAGTTCTGCACAGCAAAAGGTACTATTATCAGAGTGAACAGGCAACCTACAGAATGTGAGAAAAATTTTGCAGTCTATCCATTTGACAAAGGATTAATATCCAGACTCCAAGGAACTTAAAAAAATTTACAGGAATAAAACAACCTCACTGAAAAGTGGGCAAAGGATATGAACAGGCTCCTATCAAAAGAAGACATTTATGTGGCCAAAAAACACATGAAAAAATGTTCATCATCACTGGTTATTAGATAAATGGAAATCAAAACCACAATGAGATGCCATCTTATGCCAGTTAAAATGGCGATCACTAAAATGGCAGTAAACAGCAGATGCTGGAGAGGATGTGGAGAAATAGGAACACTTTTATACTGTTGGTTGGAGTGTAAATTAGTTCAACCATTGTGGAAGACAGTGTGGCAATTCCTCAAGTATCTAGAACCAGAAATACCATGTGACCTAGCAATTTCATTACTGGGTACATACCCAAAGGATTATAAATCATTTTGCTATAAAGACACATGAACATGTATGTTTATTGCAGCACTATTCAAAATAGCAAATACTTGAAACCAACCCAAATGCCCATCGATGGTAGATTGGATAAAGAAAATAAATGTGGCACATACACATCATGGAATATTATGCAATCATAAAAAAGGATGAGTTTATGTCCTTTGTATGGACATGGATGAAACTGGAAACCATCATTCTCAGAAAGCTAACACAGTAACAGAAAACCAAACACCACATGTACTCACTCATAGTGGGAGCTGAACAATGAGAACACACAGATACAGGGAGGGAACCTCACACACTGGGGGCCTGTCAGGAGGTGGGGGCTTAGGGAAGGGATAGCATTAGGAGAAATACCTAATGTAGATGACAGGTTGATGGGTGCAGCAAACCACCATGACACATGTGGTAGTGTCATGTAACAAACCTGCATGTTCTGCTCATGTACCCCAGAACTTAAAGTATAATAAAAAAAATACAAAAGTTAGTTTGGTGTGGTGACATGTGCCTGTAATCCCAGCTACTCAGGAGGCTGAGGTAGGAGAATCTCTTGAACCCTGGGAGGCAGAAGTTGCAGTAAGCCCAGATCACACCACTGCACTCCAGCCTGGGTGACAGAGCAAGACTCTGTCTCAAACAAAAACAAAAAACAAAAAACAAAAAAAACCAAACAACAACAACAACAAAATTAACCATTTATAATTTAACATTAATTAAATTAGGGAAGTTAAATGCATATAATTTGTATTATTTATTTGACTGTTAATATATTCCTTTTTTTTGGCCAAGGAACACTGTATATTTTTCTGACTGTAACAGTAATAACCAAACAATGATAATGGAAATAATTTTGAATTACTGACTACTAAACAATTTTTGTTTGTTTATAGAAATATAATCCCTCATACACTGGTGGTAATTTTATAATTGAGGATGAAGCCTGAAATGTGAATATCATACAGCTTTATTTGTACAGCTGTAGTATAGATTGAAGCAATAAAACTATGAAAGAAAAATGAACACTTGCATCAAATAGTTTTACAAATTTAAATCCCCAAAATTTATTGTAACAAACTGTTTTATTTTTAAAACCTGACAAAAGCAGGATAGGAGCCTACTATTTTGGATACATCATTAATGTTGTGAGGGCTTCTTATAAAGTAGAACTTGGGTTGTTAAAAGTATAAAAATGTGCAACTGTTGATAGATTAAGAAAAAGATACATTGAATATTTTGCATCAAATTATTGGATAAGCCTATGAGAAAGAGATAATCTAATATTACTTTACAAAGACATCAGAGAATAATATATTTGGAAATCAGCTGATTATTTGGTTAATACACTTATGGAATATGGTTTCCAAAGTGATTTCCATTGCAATTTGATTAATGCATAGATGTTCAAAATTATCTTTTTGTTTTTGTTTTTTTTTGAAATGTATCATTTGAATGTCTAGTGATATAAAAAATTTAGGTTTTTTTGACAAAAAAAAAGCTTTAGGGTTATAAAAGCATGGAGAATTATGTGCACAAATATTTGGTTTGGAGTTGTCAGTTTTATGTAGGATTTTATTTTGCAATCTAGATATCTGCAATGACAGTTATTACAGAGTGTTTTTTCCTAAGTAAGTACTTAAAGCTCAAATAGAAATGAAGAGTGCTTCCTTAAGAAAGCCTTGCCAATGTAATCCACCACATAAACAGATCAAAAGACAAAAACCACATGATTATCTCAATAGATGCAGAGAAGGCCTTTGATAAAATTCAACGGCCCTTTAGGCTAAAAACTCTCAATAACCTAGGTATCGATGGAATGTATCTCAAAACAATAAAAGCTATTTATGACAAACCCACAGCCAATATCACAGTGAATGGGCAAAAAGTGGAAGCATTCCCTTAGAAATCCACCACTAGACAAGGATGCCCTCTCTCACCACTTCTATTTAATATAGTATTGGAAGTTCTAGCCAGAGCAATCAGGCAAGAAAAATAAATAAAGAGTATTTGATTAGGAAAGGAGGAAGTCAAATTGTCTCTATTTGTAGATGACATGATTGTATATTTAGAAGACTGCATAGTCTCAGCCCAAAATCACCTGAAACCGATAAGCAACTTCAGCAAAGTCTCATGATGTAAAATCAAAGTGCAGAAATCACAAGCATTTCTACACACCAATAACAGACTAACAGAGAGCCAAATCAAGAGTGAACTCCCATTCACAATTGCTATATAGAGAATAAAATACCTAGGAATACAACTAAAAAAGAATGTAAAGGATCTCTTCAAGGAGAGCTACAAACCACTGCTCAATGAAAAAAGGACACAAACAGATGGAAAAACATTCCATGCTCAAGGTTAGGAAGAATTAATATTGTGAAAATGGCCATATTGCACAAAGTAATTTATGGATTCAATGCTATCCCCATCAAGCTACCAATGACCTTCTTCACAGAACTGGAAAAAACCACCTTAAATTTCATATGGAACCAAAAGAGAGTCCACATAGCCAAAACAATCCTAAGCGGCAATAACAAAGCTAGAGGCATCACACTACCTGACCTCAAACTATACTTCAAGGCTACAGTAATCAAAACAGCATGGTACTGGTACAAAACAGAGATAATAGACAAATGGAACAGAATAGAGGCCTCAGAGTCAATGCCATACATCTACAACTGTCTGATCTTTGACAAACAGGACAAAAACAAGCAATGAGTAAAGGATTACCTGTTTAATAAATGATGTTGGGAAAACTGGCTAGCCATGTGCAGAAAGCTAAAACTGGACCCCTTCCTGTCACCTTACAGTAAAATTAACTCCAGATGAATTAAGGACTTAAACATGAGCTCTAACACCATAAAAACCCTAAAAAAAAACTAGGCAAAACTATTCAGAACATAGGCATAGGCAAGGCCTTCATGACTAAAACACCAAAAACATTGTCAGCAAAATGGGATCTAACTAACCTCCAGAGTTTCTGTACAGCAAAAGAAAGAATCATTATAGTGAACTGGCAACCAACAGAATGGAAAAAAATTTTTGTGATCTACCCGTCTAACAAAGGGCTAATATCCAGAATCTACAAAGAACTAAAAAAGATTTATAAGAAAAAAACAAACAAACCCATTCAAAAGTGGGCAAAGGATATGAACAAACACTTTTCAAAAGAAGACATATAAGAGGCCAACAAACATGAAAAATTGCTTATCATCGTTGGTCATTAGAGAAATGCAAATCAAAACCACACTGAGATACCTACTCACACCAGTTATAATGGCAATCATCAAAAAATCTGGAGACAACAGATGCTGGAGAGGATGTGGAGAAATAGGAACAGTTTTACACTGCTGGTGGGAGTGTAAATTAGTTCAACCATTGTGGAAGACAGTGTGGAGCCTCCTCAAGGACCTAGACATAGAAATTCCATTTGACCCAGCAAGTCCATTACTAGGTATATACCCAAAGTATTATAAATCATTCTATTGTAAAGACACATGCACACCTATGTTCATTGCTGCACTGTTTACAATAGCAAAAACCTGGAACCAATCCAAATGCCCATTGCTGATAGACCGAACAAGAAAAATGTGGCACATATATACCATGAAATACTATGCAGCCATAAAAAATGATAAGTTGGTATCCTTTGTAGGGACATGGATGAATCTGGAAACCATCATTGTCAGCAAACTGACACAAGAACAGAAAATCAAACATCGCATGTTCTCACTCATAGGAGAGTATTGAACAATGAGAACACATGGACACATGGAGTCTGTATGGGGGTGGCTAGGGGAGGTACAGTGGTGGGTGGGGAGGTTGAGGAGGGATGACATGGGGAGATATGCCAGATATAGGTGACAGGGGATGGAGGCAGCAAACCAAATTGCCATGTATGTGCCTATGCAACAGTCTCGCATGACCAGAACCTAAACTACAATTAAAAAAAAAAACAAAAACAAGCCTTGCTGTGAAAAAATTGTTAGCCAATCTAAACAATATGCTTACTGATGCTGTAAAAATTATGCTATATATAATTTGTAAAATCTTATATTATTTGCTTAATTATGTGATAATATGGACATTGATCATAAGCAAATATTATTGAATGCTGAAGTATGATGGCTCTCAATATTTGTTCTGAACAAGCTTTTAGTGTTTCTGCAAGATTAGAAAAAAAATTGGATCTAACTTTGTAATGTTAGTTAAACTGGCTTACTTATTCTAAGATGTCTTGTATATTTATAATAATATTTACGTTCAGAAAAAAACACACATAATTTTCAATAGCAGATAAAATCTGAGTGTAAAAACATGTTACTACATTTTATATTTTAACAAGTTTTAATGAAGTGATTATTTTAATATTGACTATCTGTTTGACGTTTGCACCACTTAATTAATTTGATACAACATTGATTATTATCTAGTTGAAGATCTATTCATGGGAGATTCACAAATTTGTAATTTATTAAATAAATAATATCTTTAGTTGGCTAAAATTACATTAAAATTTTCTTTTCTATTTTTTGTGAAAATATTTTACAGAAGTATGCTATGTATATTTTGTAATTAGGTACAGTTGTGTGCCACTAAAAGGTATTAATGTAATATTCTCTGTATTAATTGCCTATACATGTACTTCAATGAACATAATTTTTTTTAACTTTTATTTTAGGTTCATGGGTACACATACAGATTGTGATAGAGGTAAATCATGAGGGTTTGTTGTACAGACTATTTCATCATCCAGGTACTAAACCTAGTACCCAACAATTATTGTTTCTGCTCCTCTCCCTCCTCCCACCCTCCACCCTCAGTTAGGCTCCAGTGTATGTTGTTCCCTTCTTTCTGTCCATAAGTTCTCATCACTTAGCTCCTACTTATTAGTGAGAACATGTGGTATTTGGTTTTCTGTTTCTGCGTTAGTTTGCTTAGGATAATAGCCTCTCACTCCACCCATGTTTCCACAAAAGACATACTCTCCTTTTTTATGGATGCGTAGTATTCTCTGGTGTATATGTACTACATTTTCTTTATCTAATCTGTCACTGTTGGGCATTTAGGCTGATTCTATTGTTATTGTGAATAGTGCTACAGTGAACATTCACGTGTATGTGTCTGTATTGTAGAATGATTTATATTCCTCTGGGTATATATCCAGTAATGGGATTGCTGGGTTGAGGTTGTAGAGTAAAGGGAACACTTCTGAATACAATTTTATAATTTGGCATAATTCTATTTCCATTTCCTATGATATACCTGTCTTGATAATTATTAACATTGATTTTACATCTGTGAAAATCTGATAATAAAAAATTAGCATCTATATTTTAAATGCCTTTTTACCAAGTCATTCTTCTAGTAACTTTTTTTTTTGTATTCTGTGAAGATATGAATATATTGGAAATAAAAGCTACTTCACTACAGTTTGAGAAGCATTAAAATAAATGATCAGCTTCCTGAGTATAGGATAAGACATACATGTATGCATTATCATTATGATCATATTCTTCATGCTTAACTCAGATCCAGGCATACAGCAGATGCACAGTACATATTTATTGGAGGAATCAATAAATGAATCGATTAACAAATCTGTCAACAAGAAAAATACAAACAAAAGGACTAGGCAACAGCCGAAGACTGTGAATAATGGCTTTTCCTCCAAAGCTTGGTTTTATGAAGGTCAGAATAAAGTTTACAGAAGTTAGTTGATTATATTTTATTTCAGGTATCTACAAGGCAGTAGTAGAGGTCATTTTGAGATAATACATACCTGAAATTGAACACAGAATTTTCTGATTCCAAATTCATGTTCTTTGTTCTACCATGATGTTTCATCTCTTATATGGGCTTGATGGAATTTTTGCTTTTGGTAGGTCCATGTGAATTTTGCCCTGCGCCTAAAAACTTTTAGTTTAATTAAGTGTAATTTACTTTCTTAAGAAAGTTTAAACATAGGAATGTTATACGATTAAATATAATTGTGCCAAAGTATTCATAAATTCAGGCAAACCCAGAAAAAAAATGTAACAATTGTGTTCATATTTAATATATGATAAATATTATCACTCCCAAGAACAACAAAATATCGGGAAACTTTAAAGGTTCATCGGGTAGTGAAATGTAGATATATAATTTGTTCATTCAATTTTATTTAATGATTTCAAATGTGTACTCAGCTAAAACATATGAAAAATACACTGCAGTTTTTTACTCTACAGGTGTTCCTTTAAAAAACAGTATAATTATAGTGTACTTCACAAATACATACAATAAAACTATAAACACAGATGAATAAAAGATAATAAGTGAAACCCAAGATGTACCAGGCACTGAACTTAAAATCTTTGTAGGTATTTTCTCATTTGTTCCTTCTAACAGAAAAATATGGATAAAAGCAGGCCTGACATTAACAAAAGCTTAGTTTCTTATGAAATATATAGTATTGCAGATATGTCCTACATATGGTGATGAAATGTAGGACATATGGTGATAAAAGAATTGCTTGCAATAATTTAAATAAAATATAACGAAGTACTTTAATGAGTTAATCTTTTATAAAATTAATATAGTATATCATATTTCAGATAGAATCTGAATTCTGATTAAAAGACACATCAGTTTTTCCACAGAGATCACAGGTGGATCCTCACTCTTTTTTTTTTTCTTCCACCAGGTTGGGTCAATTTTGCTTTCTTAATATCTCATAATAATTCTGTTCTTTCCATCCCACTCTTTTAATTTAACTTTGGCCCCCATCATCACTCATGTTGATTACTGCAAGAGCCTCATAAAAGGTCTTGGTTCTTGCTTCTCTGTAAAACGTACTCCACACTGATTTCTTTTTAAATGCAAATCAGATTAGAACATATTCTAAAATAGTTTTTAATAGATTCTAATTGTCTTCAACATAAAATGTAAAGTATTTGCAACAGTATGAAAATGTATTGGTAACTAGCCCTCTGACTTTCTAATCTGCTTCTCCTTTTTTTTTCTTATTTCTCCCCATATTTAGCCAATTTAAACTCTTTTCTATATCACAATACACCTGCCTCTTTCATTTTCTTTGCAATTCACATGACTTTCCCTCTACATAGAATGTCTTCTTTCCAATCCCCCTTCTTTGTTTCTAACTCATCAAACATCACCTTATCTGAGTAACTTTCTTGACTCATTATTCCCAAGTTCTCAAAACCCTGACAAAATGTTCTTGATATTTACCTCCCTAATGAAAATTGTCAAACGTTAATCTTAGTGCCTAGTAGCTAGTCTCAGTAGCAAAATATAGATTCCTCTTGGATACATGTTTCTTATATTTTTTAATATTTTATTTTATTATTATTATTTGAGAAGGAGTCTCGCTCTGTCGCCCAGGCTGGAGTGCAGTGGCGTGATCTTGGCTCACTGCAACCTCCGCCTTCCAAATTCAAGCCATGTTTCTTTTAAATCTTCATTGCCAGTAACTTCTATGTCCCAGGCACACACTAGGTGCTAGAGAGTTCAATGAAGAATAAATGAAGACAGAGTAACATAGGAGCAAATGGCTTTCCAGTCATCTTAAATTACCTTTTTTATCAGCATCTTTTCTGTGGTCCCTTGCAATTTTATGCAAATTACTTTCTGAGTGTTCAATTACAAGCACAATAGCTATCCCAAAAAGAGTTACTTTTTATTGAAACATTAAAGATTACTGCTTTGCAGAATAGGATTTTGGGTAATTTGGCAGTCTACAGAGATTTCCAGTTGTGGATGAGTCTCTTTCCTGCTGAAATCGGCACTACTGTGAAAATCCTGCTTTATAAAGTTATTACTAGGCTCATCAGGTTTCATATATAGCACCTAAACTGATATAATAGTTCCATGAAAATCTGCCATGTGTGGCTAAGCTGATTGTATTTGTATTATCTTACAGAAGAGGCAAGTAAACCACTCAAACACATAAAGCATTGTTCACGTATAGCAGTCTCTTATGATGATACAGAATTGCAAGATGTACAATTAGATTTTATGGCCCTAAGATTTTATTTTATCTGTAGAAGAGAAAAGAAAAAAAAAAAAAAAAACGAGGTGGTGCAGTAAAAATGGGACAACACCCTATCAAATAAATCTTAGCAATACACATTCACACTATCATAGACATATAAATACATGAAAGACCATATCACTACTAAATAACGGCTCATTGGGATGCAGGTTTGCTGAGAAAAGAAATTCTCTACCATACTTTGCTTACAGAGACAAACAATCAATGAAATAATGCTAACACCATTTAATACATTAGATTTTTTTAAAAAAAAAGAACAAATTCGAAATTTTCCAGAATTGTTGCAATACAACTGATATTCTTACACAGTACCTTCAATGTTTCTTGTTGTTTTGAAAGAATAAATGCATTAACATTGCAACAGCAATCTCAACTGTTCATCAACAAAAGCCTATTGAATATATTCTATGTTTCTTGAATATTGTGCATTTGACATCTCACCATACTTCAAGAATTACGCTAAATATTTATATGTGTGTTTACCATCAACTACCTTAGAATAAACACCTCTGTTTCTTAGGGGAATTAATATGTGTGCAATAAAATATGCAGTAGACATTTTTACCTGATTTTCAAAACTCTTGCAGTCAAGGGAATGGTAGAGCTATTTTGAGATCATTTTAGGATCACATAACTGCATATGATGGAGTCTTCAAATTATAATCAAAACCCTGGTAGAAAGAATCCTGGTTCACTCAGTCTCATGTAACAGGAACATTCATAGACTCATGTCTTAGTTCTGCATCTAGAGCATGGGGTTGTTTTCTTCTTCTGTGGCACATATCACTGTCTGCATTGTATGATAATGCCTGTGTACCTATTTACTGAAAATATACTCATTAGTAGGACACATGAATGTCCAGGCCCAGGGAAGTAATATACAAGACACTTCAGTTTACTATATGTAGCGTTAGATCCCAGTGATTATATTCTTCTGAATTTTTTCTTTGTACCTCTCTCTGTTTGTCTCTCTCTGATACCACATTTTTTCCAGATTTACTCACTGCTTCCTAGCAGCTCCTTTCAGGCTCTTTTACTAGTTTATACTTCAGACTTACATTTGCTTTCGTATTCTAGAGTCCACTAGAACAGGAACTCCATAAAAGTGAATAATTTTATAGTCTTTCACTGCTATATTACTGATAGATAGGGCAGTAATTCTATGCAGTGATAAATTCTCGATTAATAATTGTTGAATAATAGCAAATGAATGATCAAGGTGGATGCTAGGCCTTTTTTTCAGTGGAGCTCTCTCTGTGTATCTCATGCAGTAACATGAAGTGGTATCCATGTACTAGGAACTCATGTTCACTTTTGGCCCTCATTCTCTAACATATCCCACTTATTGCAATGTATCCTTCAAACACTAAATAATAGTGTAGGCCTTATATTATTATTCTTCATACAGCCTGCTTATTTACACATTGTTTTCTTTTACATAATTTTTGTGATATAGATTCTTTACTTATGTTGAGATATATTTTCAGTTAGCAACAGTTAATTTATTATTTATCTAACTATAAATTTATTTTATAAGATTAAGTGTCATACCTATTATACACATGCCACATAGTATATTGGAATGAGGTGAGCAGAGGACCTAGGATTCCTGCAGCAGTAGCCAGTGACAGGCCTGCAGGCAGGAGAGTAAGAGGAGGAAGACCCAGGGACCTGTAGAAGAACTAGGGTGGGGAACAAGAAAGGGTTTAGAGGTGGAGCTTGTTTTCCTAAAAACAGTGTTGGGCTGGAAGGCAGAGTTTCTGGCTACCTTACACAGTCATTACTTTCCCCCGAGACTCAGTTCCATCACCTGTAACGTGGACATGATTAGTCCTTCTGCAAGGATGCATTTTAGATGATTGCCAATAATTAATTTGTTCTTCATTAGTCATATTTGAGTTTCTGTCAGAGTTCAAAATACTATGATTAAGCCACATTGACCTTATTTTGATCCCACAAATGTTGTTGATCATATGCTTGTACATATAACCCTCTTTGTATGGAAAATTCTTCTTTTCCCTACATATCCCTTTACTCTTTCCCATCTCAAATGAAACACCCCTTCTTGAGGGAATATTTCTCTGATCTCACAATCTAGATTTCATCCTTTTAGTTTAGATTTTTCCCCCTGAATCCTAACTCATGTAATACTCCTATTTATCTTTGAAATATTAGAATGAATGTCACCAACTCCATAATATTTATCTTAGATTGCCCTTGTGTAAACAGTCCACCATCATGCTCTTATATCATCCTGTATTTATTTCCATACTTCTTTCAAGGTTTATATTGTACTAAAAAATATTTAATTTTTTCTACTAATCTGTAATCTCCATGAATGCATGCATTGATTTTATTTTGCTCATCATTTAATTCCCAGTGCCTATCATAGTTCTTGATGTGTTGTAGGTGCTCATTTATTCATTAATAGCTGCAAAGAGCATAATCGATCATCTACTTTTGTTTTTAATGGTTTACTTGAAATATATCCCTAGATGCAGGATTTTTCTCAGAAAGTCTCTGCACTTAAATTTTAGTAGAAAGTGCCAAAATTTTAAAAGAATAATATGTTATTGTTTTGTTGTTATGTCTATTGCTAATTGAAAGAGAATGATGTTCTATCCAGGAGACATAGCAAACTCAGACCAAGTATTGTTTTGAGATAATTAATTCAGAGAGCTTTAAGAGATCACTGAAGTCAGGGTATAGATGCCTAAGGCACAAAAGCTAACCATGTTTTCAAGTGCTTCATAGCAGATGGGGTTAATGGCTACTGTACTGGCCAGCAAAGCTCCAAATACTACTCACATAGTTAATATAGCAAGTATGTCTGGAAAAACAGAACTTTGTCTCTTTCCTGTAAAAAAAATCTACATTGTATTAAGCATATCATACACACACATACACACACACACACACACACACACACACGGGCAAATAATATTGTACTTAAAGACTTGAATGATTGCATCAAAGAAAATCATCTAAGTAAAACTTATGTTAAAATATAAGAAAATAAGTTGATGAAAAAGAGAATAGCATTCCTTTAAGGCAGCAGTTTTCAGCCTTGCATGTACGTTAGAGTCCGTGGTGAGCTCTTTAAAAAGTTCCATGTACAGACTGTAAATCAGTGTCTGTCAGGATGGGATATAGTCACTGAGATTTTTCTCCTAGTTATTCCACTGTTCAGCCAGCCATAGTAAGGGCGAATATTACAGCAAGTGACAATTCCCAGAGTAAATGGTTCGAATAAAATATGCTATATGTTCAAAAGCAAACAACGCTTTTTTAAACAGAGTATACAGCACCATGCTATCTTCCAAAACATGAATTAATTTAAAAAAGAGTTAACTGGTATTCCATTTATTAGTGTACATTCCAAGGCCTTTCTCATCTTTGTTCCCACCTAACTTTCCAACACTCAATACGATATATCTTGGACTTTAGTTACAGATGAACTAAAATTAGTTGAGAAAGTTCACTTGGTTAGATATTTGCTTTAGACAAAATAATTAGACATTATTACGTACGATGAATTGCCAAGGGCAGCCGAGAAAGGATGATTGAAGAGATGAAAGCAAGGGGATTGGACTCACAAAAGCTGCAGTAGAAAAAAGGAGAAAGTGATTTGCATGTGTTAGCCTTCATCATTTTCTTTACTATAACAGTTCACATATCCATATATTTTAAAAACTATTAACTCTTATTGTGAACTGTTCATATCTATGTCATTTTATTTTTATTTATTTATTTGTTTGTTTATTTATTTATTTATTTTTGAGACGGAGTTTCACTCTTGTTTACCCAGGCTGGAGTGCAATGGCGCGATCTCGACTCACCACAACCTCCGCTTCCTGGGTTCAGGCAATTCTCCTGCCTCAGCCTCCTGAGTAGCTGGGATTACAGGCATGCGCCACCATGCCCAGCTAATTTTTTGTATTTTTAGTAGAGGCGGGGTTTCACCATGTTGAACAGGTTGGTCTCGATCTCTCAACCTCGTGATCCACCTGCCTCAGCCTCCCAAAGTGCTGGGATTACAGGCTTGAGCCACCGCGCCCGGCCCTCTATGTAATTTTATATGCTTGTGAAGGACGAGCTTCATTCACTTGTACCCGCTTCCCTTAATGTAATGTGAAGAACAAGTCAGAGATGATTCCAGAATTCCTAGCATGGTTGATGATGAAGAGTATAATGCCGTGGACAAAAAAAATGGAAATCAGAAAATTGTTGAGAAAAGCATGATTAATATGTTTTCCCATCCAGAAAAACAAAAAAGAATATATATGAGGTCAACTGAGCTGAAAATATAGATTAGTCTATACTACGTAATTTGCCAGATGAGATATTTTCCCATTTTAAACCTTTGCAATTTTGTATCCTCTTTTTCCAAGTGACATGTAAGTTCCTTAAGCACTTTTAATTATTCTGCAGAGTAATTGTAATTGAATAAACTTAGTAATTACTTTTGAATGACCAATAAAATTGGACAAAGAAAATGATGACCTAATATTCTCTGTGGTCCTTCTGAGAAAATGGTTTGGACTTCATATTAATATCACAAATAGAACTTTAACTATAAAGAAGTAATTTACAACACAGGGCGTATAGTTTAGGTATAGAACAGAGGTCACTTTTAAGAAACAACTCTGGCTTGGTTACTTATTAATCTGGTTCCTCTGGGCAAAAAAAAAAAAAATTTAATGCAAAAATGTCACTTTTCTTTTTTCTATATAATCAAGTTATTACTGTGGCTTGTATAATTTACTCAGGAGGGTTAGAATTAGGAAATGTCACCATCTTCACCCTAAACATATCCCTTGCCCAGGCCAGGAATGCAGGAGGTAAAGCCAGTTCAGAATAAACCCAGTGTCTGTCAGGCAACCCCACTTTTCAGTAGTCGTCATGTAGGTGAACTGCAGGTAAGTCCCACACAAGCAAACCAGCATGGCCCCCCCCCTATCTATGTTTCCCTTTCATGAGTGTCAGTTTTCCATGGTTGATGGTGATCCAAAAATATTAAACAAAATATTCCAAAAATGAACAATTCCTAAGTTTTAAATTGTCCACCATTCTAACTATTGTGATAAAATCTCAAGCTGCCCTGCTTCATCTAGTGTGGGATGTGAATCATCTCTTTGTTCCTCATATTCACAGTGTTTATGCTCCCCACCCATTAGCTACTTCGTAGCCATCTGGGTTATCAGATTCATGTCCGGGGTATCATAGTGCTTGTTTTGAAGGTCATTTGTAGCCTAACACTGTGTCACAATGCCTATGTCATTTATGTGAGTTCATCTCATCACATATGAATTTTTTCACCTCACATCATTGCAAAAGAAAGGATGAGTATAATGTAATTTTCTTTGAGACAGAGTCTGGCACTGTTACCCAGGCTGGAGTGTAATGGCATGATCTTGCCTCACTGCGTCTTCTGCCTCCCAGGTTCAAGCAATTCTTGCATGCCTCAGCCTCCTAGGTAGCTGGTATTATAAGTGAACTTCAGGGAGTGGGGGAGCCTCAGCTCCCTTGAGAGGATGTTCTTCCAGGCTCCTTGTCTCTCACTCGCCAATAATGGGAGGGAGGACCCTGCCAGGCATGGTGCACTCACAAGTAAATATCGGACCCCAAAGAGTTTTGCAGAGTCATTTATTTAGGCGGAAAAGGAGAAAAAGGAGAGAGAAAGAGCTTCCACAAGATGGAGGAAGGGAGTCCAAAAAGGTGTGAAAGATGGGGCCCTTTAACCTGGAAGAAATTCTCTCCCTCTTTTAGTTTTCTGGGCCTATGAAAGGAGTTCCTTTAAACTTCCGCTGGAGTGATTGATCTTTGATTCTTTCCCGTGGGCACCAAAGTTTAAACAAAGACCTTTAAGACCCTAGATGGAGAGGTAGCGGGGGCAGGAAGGCATGGTGCTGGGAAGTTCTTGCCCTTGAAAGTAGGCCCCCTTGTGGACCCGAGAAGAGAATGCATTCCCTCAGTAATACAGGTATGAAGCGGCACCATACCTGGGTAATTTTGCTTACTTGTTTTCTAGAGATGGGGTTTGGCCATATGGCCCAAGCTGGTCTCGAATTCTTGAGTTCAAGTGATCCACCTGCCTTGGCCTCCCAAAGTGCTGGAATTACAGGCATGAGCCACTGCACCTGGCGTGGAAATACATTTTTAAGGATCCTCATAAGTTTGCAAATAAAAACAAATATGAAGACTGTAGAACAAGTTAGTAAGAAAAATAAATTGACTGTATAAACTGAGTATCTCTATAATATCTATGAGTAAAAGTAATGCAAAATATCATTTTTCTTTTCAAAATGAATACTGAGAAGACAATCGAGGCTATAATCTTGAAGTAAGAATTTCAAGTTTAATTAATTCCGAAAGCACATGTAAATGTGAAAGGGTGACAAATTTGCTTATATTAAAATCCAAAGACATATTGTCTTTCCCTTATTATTAATGGACTAAAGAAGTTTCTGTACATTTTAAGTAAATAATCTAGGCATGGGTTTTTAAATGTCTTCTCCAAGCAGTGACAGAGTTTGACATATGAAACCTATTTGTCTTCATTATCTGTAAGCTGGAAGAATAAAAATTGAATTTAGACAAATACATTAAACATACCAACAGACGTGCTAAGACACAGTGTGTGCCTTCATGAATTTAGAATTAAAATAAGTGACTTATTTTAATTCTAATAAAGTAAGTCTTTAACAAGGAAGCCTGAGGCAAAATAACTTATTTTCTGGTCATCCTCTCAATACTCTTTTAAGTAGAGTTTGATAATTCTTTTTTTTGGAACTATATGAGAACATGTGGTTATTTTCTTTTATGGTTTGTTAAAATGCCACTAATAGGCTTATCATGAGTTTCAGTTTTCCATGGTCAGTGGTGATCCAAAAATACTAAAAAGTTCCAAAAATACTAAAACGTTAGTTTTCTAACTAACTGACATTATAACCTTTGAATATTTTAATTGGGCCAAATATTGTGGGTTTATAAAAATTAAAATTACTCAGCAAGTACAAGTGCAGAAGATAAGCAAACTGAAAATATATATGGAGAAATTATGTTCAAAATTACTATGAACTTAATGGATCTAAGATAATGTTCAAATTTAAATGCTAGTGAAGTGGGGAGTATTTTACATAGTTTAGTGTGAATCTCTGCATAGTGCAAAATGTCCTCAATTAGACTTATGGAAATTGAAATTGGAATATGATGTGTCAAATTCTTCAGGAAGAACTAGGAATTTATTTATCTTCCAGGTTAGGCCTATTACAAAGACTTGGAATGAAAAAGAGTGTAGGATGTGCAGGAAAAGGGGGCAAAGAGATGAAAAAGAAAGGAACAAGAGAAGTCTAGGAAGATAGAAACAAGCAAATAGTCGCAGAATTGCCTTTAGTTGTACCAAAACTAAAGTTGTTTTGCGATATGTTGCAAAAAAAACCCCAAAACATAATTTCATTCTTTTTGATGGTTGCATAATATTCCATGGTTTATATGTACGCCATATTTTTATCCCATCCACCACTGATAGGCATCTTGATTAATTCCATGTTTTTGCAAAAGCAAAAACTGCTGCAATATACATGTGCATTCATGTGTTTTATGGTAGAATGATGCTGGAGAGCATTATCCTAAAGGAATTAACTCAGGAAAAGAAAACCAAGTATCATATGTTCTCATAAGTAAGAGCTAAAAATTGAGTACCTGTGGACGCATAGAGGAGAGCAGTAGACACCAGGGCTTACATCAGGGTGGGGAGTAGGAAGAGAGTGAGCATCCAAAAGCTACCTATTGGGTACTATGCTGACTACCTGTGTGAATAAATCATTTGGACACCAATGCCAGCAACACACAATTTACCAATGTAACAAATTGCCACGTGTATCCCCAAACCTAAAATAAAAGTTGGAAGAAAAATTTTTTTTTGATTAAAAAGTAATGAATAAGTAAAAGCTACAAGAAGTTTTTGGGTAAGAAACCGAAGGGTAAAAATTTTAGCAGAGTAGATGAAATGGAAAAAAAATGGAAACAAAAAAAAAAAGAACAAGAAAGATGCTTAAGAAGAAAAAAAAGATTGGCTGGGCGCGGTGGCTCATGCCTGTAAATTTCAGCACTGTAGGAGGCCGAGGTGGGCGGATGATGAGATCAAGAGATTGAGACCATCCTGGCCAATATGGTGAAAGATACAAAAATTAGCCAGACATGATGGCACGTGCCTGTAATCCTAGCTACTCGGGAGGCTGAGGCAAAACAAGAGAATCACTTTAACACGGGAGGCAGTGGGTTGCAGTGAGCCGAGATTGCTCGATTGCACTCCAGCCTGGGTACAGAGTGAGACACAGTATCCAAAAAAAAAATTAACAATATGAGAGGGAAAGAAAACAAGGGGAAAAAAAGAAATGTGAAAAAAGAAGAGAGAAAAAATGTGGGAAAAATACATAAATGTGGAAGAATAAAAGGGAATAGGAAACAAATCTGAGGAAGACAAAAGTTTGTGGTAATTTATGGGGTATTTTCTATTTCAAGTAACTATTCAAAATATGTATTCTTAGTTTAAATAAATCTTTAAGAAAAATTATAAAATATAATTTAATAACTTCATTTTCTTGCAAAAAAATAAATGTAAAGAATATAAGAATGATAGTATATGATATAGCCACTTTATAGACATAGTATATAACATACTTTATTTAGGATAGCATGTTGTTTTGGTTTCTTTGCACAACAAATTTTCAATACTTAAAAAATAATGCTTCTGTATAGCTTGTTATGGGAAAAATCTTGTAGCAAATAATACCTATTTTGAAAAAAAAACTATTTTTTTTCTTTTTTCTTTTATTTTATTATTGCATTTTAGGTTTTGGGGTACATGTGCAGAACATGCAAGATAGTTGCATAGGTACACACATGGCAGTGTGTTTTGCTGCCTTCCTCCCCTTCACTCACGTTTGGCATTTCTCCCCAGGCTATACCTCCCCAGGTCCCCTCCACGCTGTCCCACCCTATTCCCCCCAATAGACCCCAGTGTGTAGTACTCCCTTCCCTATGGCCATGTGTTCTCATTTTTCATCACCCACCTATGAGTGAGAATATGCAGTATTTCATTTTTTGTTCTTGTGTCAGTTTGCCGAGAATGATGTTCTCCAGATTCATCCATGTCCATACAAACGACACAAACTCATCAATTCTGATTGCTGCATAATATTCCATGGTATATATGTGCCACATTTTCCCAGTCCAGTTTTCCATCTATGGGCATTTGGGTTGGTTCCAGGTCTTTGCTATTGTAAATAGTGCTGCAATGAACATTCGTGTGCATGTGTCTTTATAGTAGAATGATTTATATTCCTCTCGATATATACCCAGTAATGGGATTGCTGGGTCAAATGGAATTTCTATTTCTAGGTCCTCGAGGAATCGCCACACTGTCTTCCACAATGGTTGAACTAATTTACACTCCCACCAACAGTGTAAACGTGTTTCTATTTCTCCACATCCTCTCCAGCATCTGTTGTCTCCAGAATTTTTAATAATCACCATTCTAACTGGTGTGAGATAGTATCTCAATGTGGTTTTGATTTGCATCTCTCTAATGACCAGTGATAATGAACATTTTTTCATATGTGTGTTGACCTCATATATGTCTTCTTTTGTAAAGTGTCTGTTCATATCCTTTGCCCACTTTTGAATGGGCTTGTTTGTTTTTTTCCTGTAAATCTGTTTGAGTTCTTTGTAAATTCTGGATATCAGCCCTTTGTCAGATGGGTAAACTGCAATAATTTTTTTCCCATTCTGTTGGTTGCCAATTCTCTGTAGTGACTGTTTCTTTTGCCGTGCAAAAGCTGTGGAGTTTGATTAGGTCCCCGTTGTCTATTTTGGCTTTTGTTGCCAATGCTTTTGGTGTTTTGGTCATGAAGTCCTTGCCTACTCCTATGTCCTGAATGATTTTGCCTAGATTCTAGGGTTTTTATGGTGCCAGGTCTTATGTTTAAGTCTTTAATCCATCTGGAGTTATTTTAGTGTAAGGTGTCAGGAAGGGGTCCAGTTTCGGCTTTCTGCACATGGCTAGCCAGTTTCCCAATACCATTTATTAAACAGGGAATCCTTTCCTCATTGCTTGTTTTTGTCAGGTTTATCAAAGATTGTATGGTTGTAGATAGGTTGTGTTGCCTCCGATGCCTCTGTTTTCTTCCACTGGTTTTGTTCCATCTCTGTTTTGGTACCAGTACCATGCTGTTTTGATTACTGTAGCCTTGTAGTATAGTTTGAAATCTGGTAGTGTGATGCCCCCCGCTGTGTTCATTTTGCTTAGAATTGACTGGACTATGCGGGCTCTCTTTTGGTTCCATATGAAGTTCATGGTGGTTTTTTCCAGTTCTGTGAAGAAAGTCAATGGTAGCTTGATGGGGATAGCATTGATTCTATAAATTACTTTGGGCAGTATAGCCATTTTCACGATACTAATTTTTCCTAACCATGAACATGGAATGTTTCTCCATCTGTTTGTGTCCTCTCTTATTTCATTGAGCAGTGGTTTGTAGTTTTCCTTGAAGAGATCCCTTACGTTCCTTGTTAGTTGTATTCCTAGGTATTTTATTCTTTTTGTAGCAATTGTGAATGGCAGTTCATTCTTGATTTGGCTCTCTTGAAGTCTGTTATTGGTGTATAGGAATGCTTGTGATTTTTGAACATTGATTTTATATCCTGAGACGTTGCTGAAGTTGCTTATCAGTTTCAGGAGTTTTGGGACTGAGGCGATGGGGTCTTCAAGGTATACTATCATGTCGTCTGCAAATAGAGACAATTTGTCTTCCACCTTTCCTATTTGAATGCCCTTTATTTCTTTTTCTTGCCTGATTGCTGTGGCTAGAACTTCCAGTACTATATTGAATAGGAGTGGGGAAAGAGGGCATCCTTGTCTAGTGCCGGATTTCAAAGGGAATGCTTCCAGTTTTTGCCCATTCAGTATGATATTGGCTGTTGGTTTGTCATCAATAGCTTTTATTACCTTGAGATATGTTCCATCGATACTGAGTTTATTGAGGGTTTTTAGCATAAAGGGCTGTTGAATTTTGTCAAATGCCTTCTCTTTGTGAATTGAGATAATCATGTGGTTTTTTTTTTTGGTTCTGTTTATGTGGTGAATTATGTTTATAAACTTGCGTATGTTGAACCAGCCTTGCATCCCCAGGATGAATCCTACTTGATTATGATGGATACGTTTTTTGATGTGCTGTTGCAATCTGCTTGCCAGTATTTTATTGAAGATTTTTGCATCTATGTTCATCATGGTTATTGGCCTGATGTTTTCTTTTCTTGTTGTGTCTCTTCTGGGTTTTGGTAACAGGATGATATTGGTCTCATAAAATGATTGGGGAAGGATTCCCTCTGTTTGAATTATTTAGAATAGTTTCAGAAGGAATGGTATCAGCTCCTCTTTGTGTGTCGGGTAGAATTCAGCTGTGAACCCATCTGGACCTGGGCTTTTTTTGTGTGGTAGGCTCTTAATTGCTGCCTCGACTTCAGACCTTGTTATTGGTCTAATCATAATTTCGGCTTCCTCCTGGTTTAGGCTTGGGAGGACACAGGTGTCCAGGAATTTATCCATTTCTTTCAGGTTTACTAGTTTATGTGCATAGAGTTGTTTGTAATATTCTCTGATGATGGTTTGAATTTCTGTGGAATCTGTGGTGATTTCCCCTTTATCGTTTTTTATTGCATCTATTTGGTTGGTCTCTCTTTTCCTTTTTATCAATATGGCTAGTGGGGTGTCTGTTTTGTTGATCTTTTCAAAAAAGCAGCTCTTGGATTTATTGATTTTTTGAAGGGTTTTTCATGTCTCTATCTCATTCAGTTTTCCTCTGATCTTAGTTATTTCTCGTCTTCTGCTAGGTTTTGAGTTTTTTTGATCTTGCTCCTCTAGCTCTTTCAATTTTGACAATAGGGTGTTAATTTTGGATCTCTCCATCCTCCTCATATAGGCACTTATTGCTGTATATTTTCCTCTAGAGACTGCTTTAAATGTGTCCCAGAGATTCAGGCATGTTGTATCTTCATTCTTGTTGGTTTTAAAGAACTTCTTTATTTCTGCGTTCATTTCATTGTTTATCTAGTCATCATTCAAGAGCCAGTTGTTCAGTATCCATGAAGCTGTGCGGTTCTGGGTTTGTTTCTGAATTCTGAGTTTTAACTTGATTGCACTATGGTCTGAGAAACTGTTTGCTATAATTTCAGTTGTTTTGCATTTGCTGAGGAGTGCTTTACTTCCAAATATGTGGTCAATTTTAGAGTAGGTGTGATGTGGTGCTGAGAAGAATGTATATTCTGTGGATTTGGAGTGGAGAGCTCTGTAAATGTCCATCAGGTTTGCTTGTTCCAGGTCTGAATTTAAGCCCTGGATATCCTTGTTAATTTTCTGTCTGGTTCATCTGTCTAATATTGACAGTGGAGTGTTAAAGTCTCCCACTATAATTGTGTGGGAGTCTAAGTCTCTTTGTAAGTCATTAAGAACTTGCCTTATGTATCTGGGTGCTCCTGTATTGGGTCCATATATATTTAGGATCATTAGCTCTTCTTGTTGTATCGATCCTTTTATCTTTATGTAATGACCTTCTTTGTCTCTTTTGATCTTTGTTGCTTTAAAGTCTATTTTATCAGAGATGAGAATTGCAACTCCTGCTTTTTTTTTTTTTTTTTTTTGCTTTCCATTTCCTTGGTAAATCTTCCTCTATCCCTTTATTTTCAGCCTTTGTGTATCCTTGCATGTGAGACAGATTTCCTAGATACAGCACACTGATGGGTTTTTGTTTCTTATCCTATTTGCCAGTCTGTGTCTTTTGATTTGTGCATTTATTCCATTTATATGTAGGGTTAATATTGTTATGTGTGAATTTGATACTGCCATTTTGATGCTAGCTGGCTCCTTTGCCCATTAGTTGATGTAGATTCTTCATTTTGTTGATGCTCTTTAGCATTTGGTATGTTTTTAGAATGGCTGGTACTGGTTGTTCCTTTCTATGTGTAGTGCCTCTTTCAGAAGCTCTTGTAAAGCAGGCCTTGTGGTGACAAAATCTCTGAGTACTTGCTTGTTCACAAAGGATTTTATTTTTCCTTCACTTCTGAAGCTCAGTTTGACTGGATATGAAATTCTGGGTTGAAAGTATTTTTCTTTAAAGATGTTGAATATTGGCCCCCACTCCCTTCTGGCTTGTAGAGTTTCTGCCGAGAGATCTGCTATGAGTCTGATGGGCTTCCCTTTGTGGGTGACCCGACCTTTCTCTCTGGCTGCCCTCAGTATTTTCTCCTTCATTTCAACCCTTGTGAATCTGATGATTATGTGCCTTGGGGTTGCTCTTCTTGAGGAATATCTTTGTGGTGTTCTCTGTATTTCCTGGATTTGAGTGTTGGCCTGCCTTGCTAGGTTGGGGAAATATTCCTGGATAATATCCTGAAGAGTATTTTCCAGCTTGGATTCATTCTCTTCATTCCATTCTGGTACACCTATCAAATGTAGGTTAGGTCTCTTCACATAGTCCCATATTTCTTGTAGACTTTGTTCATTCCTTTTTGCGTTTTTTTCTCTAATCTTGGTTTCTCGTTTTATTTCATTGAGTTGATCTTCCACTTCTGATATTCTTTCTTCTGGTTGGTCTATTTCGCTGTTGAAGCTTGTGCATGCTTCGTTAAGTTCTTGTGTTGTGTTTTTCAGCTCTTTCAATTCATTCATATTCCTCTCTAAGTTATCCATTCTTGTTATCATTTTCTCAAATCTTTTTTCAAATCTTTTTTCAAGGTTCTTAGTTTCTTTGCATTGATTTAAAACATGTTCTTTTAGCACAGAGAAGTTTCTCATTATCCACCTACTGAAGTCTAATTCTGTCATTTCATCACAGTCATTCTCCATCCAGCTTTGTTCCCTTGCTGGTGAGGAGTTTTGGTCCTTTGTAGGAGGCGAGGTGTTCTGGTTTCAGGTGTTTTCCTCCTTTTTGCGCTGATTTCTCCCCTTCTTTGTGGATTTATCCACCTGTCGTCTAAGTAGTTGCTCAGTTTTTGATTGGGTCTCTGAGTGGATGCCCAGAGTGTTGATGATGAAGTATTCATTACATGGTTTTCCTTCTACCAGTGTAGCCCCTCTGCTGTATGACTGCTGAGGTCCACTCCCGGCCCTGCTTGTCTGGAGTACACCTGTAGCAGCTGCAGGACCATGAGGGTTGCTACCAGTTTCTTCTTCTGCTATCTTTGTCCCAGAATGATGCCCGCCAAATGTCAGTCTGATCAGTCCTTTTTGTGGTGACTCTTTGGATATATGGGGGTCAGGGAGCTGCTTGAGAAGACAGTCTGTACTTTATAGGAGCCCAAGTGCTGAGCGGTGAGCTCCATTGTTCATTCATGGCTGTTAGGCTGCTACGTTTAAATCTGCTGCAGCAGAACTCATAAAATTCCTTTTTTTCCTCAGATGCTCTGTCTCAGGTAGTGGGGCCTTTCTTTATGAGTGTCTGTTGCCCTGTCCTGCCCAGCTAGGAGGCAGTCTAGTCACTATTTGCCTGCCGAGGCTCCGCCCTGCAGGCATGGGGTCCGCTCTGTTGCTGCAGGCTCTGCCCTGCTGTGGTGGTCTCTGCCCTGCTGCCACAGGCTCTGCCCTGTGGTGGAATCTCTCTGTTATGGTGGGTTGCCTTGGCAATGGCAGGCTGCGTCAACCATGGGAGTGTACCTCAGTAGGGGCGGATGGCCTCTGTAATGGTGGATGCCCCTCCCCCACCGAGCTGCAACGCCCTGAGTTCAGCTATGCCCACAGTGAAACTCTCCACCTGGAGCATTTCAAATCACTGTTTTGTTTGTTCCTGTGGGGGTGAAACCCACCGAGCCTGCTCACCTGGTTCCCTGCCTCAGAGCGCCTCTTTTTTTTTTTTAAGTTGAATGGTTGACTCTCTCCCAGGCGTTTCTGTCGCCTGCTGTTAGGGCACCAGGATCTGTGTGATTTCCGATACAGCGACCCACTGTGCTGGCTCAAACACTGCTTCCCAGGGATCTCCTGGTCTGGCTCATCGTCCAAGTCCCATTTAATCAGATGGATATGCTAATCTGCCCTCCCAAGTCTCAGATTGCCAGTTTAACAGGGCATCTGGACCAGTGTGTTTCATGCGGAGTGTTGCATGGTGCCGCTGCATTGCGGCCAAAGCAGCTGCACCAGCCAAAAGAGCTGCGCTGGTGTTCCGTGTATCTCCTACACCTGGGAATTTCCCCGTTCTGTGGGCAACAAAGATCCATCTGGAAATGCGGCTTTGACTCACCATCTGCGCATTCACTGAGAGCTTCAATCCTGAGTTGTTCTTACCACGCCATCTTGAATCAACAGTCCTCCACAGAACTCTTTCTTTCTCTCATGTACTGCTAAAATATTGCCTGAGCATTTTGATCTTCAGACAGTTGAATTCTTTGGAATGCTTTTTAGTGTTTTAGTTGTAGAGAACCAGCCCCATGCCACACCCGTGGTTACCCCAAGTTTGGTGGCAACAAAGGAATGAGAGAAAGAAAGATTAAGAGAGAAAGTGGGACCAGGGGCCATGACTCATTACTGGAAGAGACAATGAAGAACCTGAACTCTGATCCTTCACATTATTTATTGATTACAATTGCTTTGATATATAGGGTAGGGGTGGGGTGATGGTGGAGTGAATCAGTGAGCTGGAAGAGAATCAGTGAGCTGGAAGTGAATCAGTGAGCTAGAATTGGTGTCTCATCCTAAGAATTAATAACAGTGGCGATTTGGGAGTTTCACAAAATAAGAACATGTGGTTATCTTTAGCTTCTTATCTATGCACAGCGGGTGGAACATGGACCTTACAAGGAGCCTACAAGTCTGGCTACTTCATAGTGCTACAAAGGGGTTTTTCATCTTTGAGCACAATGTTTATGGTAACAGAGCCTAGGCCACCCTGCACTGGAACATGAGGCATGGAGAAGCCTTCCTCCTCAGAGGCCTCCTGTGGCCTTCCGCAGTTTGTTGTTCCTTGTTTATGTGTTACTCATAACCAGTTTATGTAGGCACTCTGTAAGTCCTTTCTCCTTTGCTGCTTTCCCAACATTTAGTGTTGGCTATGAAGACCTCAGAATATGGTGGGAAAAACAGTGAACCAGAGGTAATTTTGTATAATGTGTGTACATTTGGTTGACCCTCAAAAATGATAATGCATCAGAAATATTTAAAAGTAAAAGAAAAATAAAACTGGATAGAGAACTGGGAAAACTCTGTAATGCAATATATAGGGAAAGGAAGAAAGCATATCTATTTTATGGAGCGGTTTCTGAATGCATAGCAACATCTACATGCATCTACTACTGCCCATTGCCCAGAACATGGTGGTGTTGGAGCATGGTGACACAGAACCCAGGAGCCAGCAGTATCATGCAAGACAGGCTAGCAGAAAGTCAGTCCATTTCATAAAATTCTTGTATATATTTGACATCAGGCTAACTCAGTGAGTTCAAAAACAGAATTTTGATTACTTGGAAGAATAGTAGGAAAAATTGGCAAGGCTGTAGTTCAAAAGCAACTAGAATGCTTGGTAGGTCTCTAGATATGGAAAAGGACCAAAGCATAACTAATCAATTAATTCATTCATTTAGAAATATAAAAATTAATTTCATAGATTCAGAGCCAGTTGGAACCTGTAAAAGGAAGAGTTTAGTGCTAATTGTTAGAATATAGCGTGAAAGCTACCTGATCTAGGGTTGAAAGATGCAGGACATTTATTTAAATTTGATTTTTAGATAAACATTAAATAATTGCAATATTGGAGATGTATTTATATTTAAAAATCCATTGATTATCAAGTTTAACTATCTTCCTTGTATTTTTATTTCTGAAATCTGGCAATCCTAATTTAATAACAACTGCATATGAGAAGCTAGACTTGTACATTTCACAAGGCTTTGATATGCAAGTAAGACAATGGTAGACCAACAAGGGTTTGGAATTTCACACATTTTTCTGGTCCGTGGCCATCATTGTTTGTCATAAGAGCAAAAGGCATCTTAGGATTCTTTAAGCCAGAGTAGTTAATCAATATACAGGAATTCTCTGCTACAAAGAAAACAGGGATAAAAAGAGAGGAAAAGCCTAATTTTATATTTTAATGTCTTGAATAATATTACCATTAATAGTAGCCTGACATTTTTGTAGTTTATGGGCAGAGGGGCAAAGCATAATAAACCATTAAATTTAAATTAGAATGCCTCAAACCTTTACTAGCTATGTCATTTTAGGAGGCTACTTCATCTCTTTTTTCCTTTGTATACTTACACAATGAGAATGATGATAGTAATATTAATAAATACTAATAATAATATATTTCATTGAATTGTTGGAAGAATCAAGTTAATGGATGACAAATGTACAGAGTAGTTTCTGGTACATACAAAATACTCAATAAACATTAGCTAGTATTTAATGTGCTCTGTATTCCAGGCATCCTGATAGTTAAATGTTGAAACATTTATCATTATGTGTATAGACACAGATTATTATGCACACATATATTGTCTATGTGCTGACAGGTGAGAGGGAGTAAAAGCAAAAAAAACATTAGTAGTAACAAGCATTCCTAGGTCTCAGTGTTTCTAATACCATCTCCAATAAAAGGAACCAGGCTCCTTGAAGAAATGGCTAATTCTTCTAGGACTGGAGAGAAATTTAAAATTAAGCATGATATCTTGTACTGCCAGAAAAACAGGAAGGCCTCAATAAAAGGGCGGGAAAATGAGGTAACAAAATGATAGGACATGTTAAAGAGACATCAACACACTGAAAGAACTTCCAAGAGGAAAAGCTAGAAGAGACCAGGTGTCCCGGCTTATGCCTGTAATCCCAACACTTTGGGAGGCCAAGGTGGGAGGATCACTTGCATCTAGGAGTTTGACACCAACCAGCTTGGTCAACATGGCAAGGCCCTGTCATTACAAAAAATGAAAATAAAAAGATGGAACAATTTAAGTAATAAAATAAAGAGTGTTAGAGTGTAATCCAAGGTAAAAATAAAATTCATAATTCAGTATTGATATATACATATATTTGGCTTCATAAAGGAAGAGGAAGAGGCAAATTACCATTATCATATAATTTCAAATAATTTATAAAGAGTAAAACTCTTCTCTCTTTAAGTGGGGACTCTGCACAGTGACTTCCTTCCAAAGAGTACAGTTTAAATGTTTGGGATACACAGAATTTTATTATGGAGAAACCTGGCAAACCCTACCTTAGTTAGGTGGTCAAAATCGACATCAGTAGTAATAAATCATGTTGATTTTATGTACCCCTGATTTGATATAATGAGAATGACAATTCACGCCTCCAAAACTGATCATCACAGTCTAACAATGAAAAAAATTAAAAAAAATACCAGCTGGGGTATACAAAATACCTGTTCCACATTCCTTAAAACTCCTAAGGCACCTAAAAATAAGGAAAGTCTGAGAAACTGTCACAGCCAAGAAGATTCGAAGGAAACATGATGTCTACATGTAGTGTGATATCTTGGATGTGACTATGGAAGAGAAAAAGAATATTATGTCAAAATGAAAGCAATCTCAAGTATAGATTTTTATTAACTACAAAGTTAATATATTTTCAGTAATTATGAACAATATAGCATAGTACTGTAAGATATTAAATAATGCATGAAATTAAATGTGAGATATATGGAAACTCTGTTCACTCTCACAATTTTATGCAAACATAAAAGTTTCCTACAAAGCACTTACTTAAAAAATCTATATATGAGTATATAGTTCATCCATATTTGAGTATTTGATTATAAGTTTATGATAGATACATAGATCTATAGATGATAGCTAACATAGATCAGGAATTTGAATACTCTAAAACATCAAATAAATGACATCACTACATACTATTCTAATTCTCAATCTTTTCAAACAAGAAATATTTTAGCAAAAAACATTTTTTTTGATTCCATGTGGATATATGTGCCTATGTGACATTCGTTTTAAAGAAATGTAATTGTAATGGCTCTGTTGCAAATTTTTCCCCTTCTTGTTTTGATACAGACTTAAATTGCTGTTAATGTTTTTACTGAGTAATAGAAAATCCCCATGTACAACCGAGCTGAATATTACTAAATTGCCCTTTAATGTATGCTCCCAAAAAACATGTGCGGGTGCTTCTAATTCTCCAGCTCATAGTCAAAAATGGAGTTGTTAGATTTTTTAAAAATACTTTCATACTAGGCCGGCCACGGTGGCTCAAGCCTGTAATCCCAGCACTTTGGGAGGCCGAGGTGGGTGGATCATGAGGTCAAGAGCTTGACACCATCTTGGTCAACATGGTGAGACCCCATCTCTACTAAAAATACAAAAAATTAGCTGGGCATGGTGGCACGTGCCTGTAATCCCAGCTACTCGGGAGGCTGAGGCAGGAGAATTGCCTGTACCCAGGAGGTGGAGGTTGCGGTGGGCCGAGATCACGCCATTGCACTCCAGCCTGGGTAACAAGAACGAAACTCTGTCTCAAAAAAAAAAAAATCATTTTAATGCATGTGACATAGTATCTCAATTCCTTTTATGAATCATAGTCCTTTATATTCTGTGAGGCAGATTTCTCACACATTTCATATTCATGCCTTTTTTTTGTCATATGTTTATGTCTTTTGTCATAAGTTTATATATTTGACAGTTACATATGCTAGACAATGATATATTCCAGATTGTAGTATTTGTCAGTTTTACATGTTGTGTATATATATGTTCTGCCTGTTGCTTGTTTATTCATATCATTAATGCTATATTTGTTTTGGTTGTGGTGGTAATAAAATTTATCTTGGAATATTATTATAAAGTTTGAATAATTTGACCCACCTAGAATTTTCTCTAGTGTGAGTTAGCAATCAGTCGCCAACCTCCTACCCTTCATATACTTTATAGACCAGTACATTCCTTCCATGCTGGCTTATAACTCTATGTTGTAAATTAATCTTTGAAACAGAGAGAGTGGATCATGAGGTCAAGAGATCAAGACCATCCTGGTCAACATGGTGAAACCCCATCTCTACTAAAACAAAAATTAGCTGGATGTGGTGGCACACACCTGTGGGAGACTGAGGCAGGAGAATTGCTTGAACCTGGGAGGTGGAGGTTGCGGTGAGCCAAGATTGGGCCATTGCACTCCAGCCTGGGCAACAAGAGTAAAACTACATATCAAAAAAAAAAAGTAACAGAGAGAGACAGAATATTTCATATATATTGCCTATCATATACATATATATTTACTTTATTATCTTATGTATGTGTGTATGTGTGTCTATCTGTCTGTTTTTATCTGTACTTTCTATGGTATTTAAATGTCATAGTTGTTTATTCCTGAAGCCAAAAGGGATGTAAAATATTAGATATTGAACTTTATCTCTGTCACTGAATACTAATACAGGAAACTTCCATTATCTGTTAATTGAAGAAATAGTAATGCATCTTTATTTTTGAAACCAATTTAATTTAATATCTGGAGGTCTAATTTAGTTCTTACATTACAGCAACTATTCAACAAATAAAGTTTTTATTAACCCATTGGTCTTTGGAATCATGTTATATTGGACTGTGTTACATTATTTCCTTCTCTTTTAGGTATTGAAAGGTGGCAGATGTGAAAGCGAACCACAAAAGCATGTATAATAGAAAAATGAACACATTCCTATGTGATGATTTGGAGAAAGGAATTTCTATTTTCTCATACTTCCTAAGTAATTGTAATAGGTAGAAAGACTAAAAAAAATACCATAGTGGCTAGAAGGGCTTGGTAGAAATAAAGAGAACTATTAGTTAAAAATTGCAACAGAGGCATACAGGTTAAGTTAATATATTTGCTGGCCAGTCATGGTGGCTCAAGCCTGTAATCCCAGCATATTGGGAGGCAAAGGCAGGCAGATCACCTGAGGTCAGGAGTTCGAGACCAGTCTGGTTAACATGGTGAAACCCTGTTTCTACTTAAAGTACAAAAAAAATTAGCTGGGCATGGTGGTGCTCCTGTAATCTCAGCTACTTGGGAGGCTGAGGCAGGAGGATCACTTGAACCTGGGAGATGGAGGTGCAGTGAGCCAAGGTCATTCCATTGCACTCCAGCTTGGGCAACAAAAGTGAAACTCCATCTCAATAATAATAACAATAACATATATGCTAAGTGTTGATTTAAAAAAAGGTAGCACTGCAGCGAAGCAAGATGAAAAATAGGTAATTTGGATTTTTATTTTACTTTATAATTCTGTTTATTTTATCTGATGTATGTAACATAAAGTATACTATTAATAGCAAATTAGTTTGAAGTAATTTATCTTACTCATAAGTATTTTACACTTCTTGAACCCCACATTTATTCCTAAACTAATTTATTTACCATAAAATCTATACCTTTTATTTGTGTAATAACACTAGCTTAGCCTCCAGTGACACTGAAGATATAGGCAAGAACAACACTTCCACCCCAAACACACATATACACACCATGTACAATTAACACGTTTCCCATATATTGGAAATATTCTTGGATTCTTTCTCATTTATATCTGCATTTTTTAAAGAATTCTTATTTCCAATTTGTGTAATAAATTCAGAAACTAAGATGCTCCTAAAAACCAAGAACACAGATTATTGCCATTTCCGCCACCTATTTACAAAGATGGCCATCAGTTTTCCCTGGTGCTTTGCACTCTAGTACAGCAGTGCCCTTGTTTTATATTTCAAATTCTGTTACAAAATAATGATGAAACGACTGAGGGGAATCATTTGGAGCAGTTTTATTACCTCACATGGGAGAAAATAGCAAAATAAATCAACAAAGCAAATATGTACTAAAGCAAGTACAAACAACATTTATGAATGATGAAAGTAATGGCATGGGATTGAAAGCTACTTATCTCTATAATGACTTTTTTATAGCAATTCTAACACCTGACCATTGAGGGTGAATGGAAACAAAAGTCACCTTTGAACAATTCTCTTTTCATTAGTATTTATGCCTGTGGTTTAGTAAAGGTCCTAGCTTATGGTATGCATTTTTAGATGTAAAATTTTCTCTTCTGAAATTTTCCTTGTCTTGTTTCCTATGAAGCTCATGAAATTATAGGAGTTTCCTTTTGCTAAAAGAACCATTTTCACAGGTGGCCTACAGAGATATTTTTACCTCTATTTTCCACTCTCAGTATTGCTTCCACCATTATAAATGTGACTTATTTCAAAAAACAGCAAAAACAATTCATGTACATGTTTGTTTTTACACTCATCAGTTGTAATTTGTTGACATGTGCATATTACATGAAATAAGTATACAGAATGTCCTAAGGAGTGACTGTAGAATTTGCAGGAAAGCTGAGCACCATGTGCTCATTGAGACCTTGAGTCTTCATTTGCTGTCTGCAAGCAAGTTTCCTATGTAGATGTTTCCCCTGCTACTTCTGGAAAAAAAATAACATATATACATACATCCTACACACATATACAAATAAGTATACAGACTCATCCATCAACACGTATACCTCATTTTGTTGTGCTTCACTTTATTTCATTTCGCAGATATAGCATTTTTTAAAAAGTAAAAGTTGGTGGCAACCTTGTGTAGAGCAAGTGTATCAGCTGTTTTTCTAACAGCATGGGGTCAATTAGTGTCTATGTCTCATGTTTTGGTAATTCTCACAATACCACACTGTTTTATTATTATCATATTTGTTATCCTAATATGTTACTATGGTAATTGTTTTGGAGTGCCACAAGCCACGCCCACATAACATGGCCAACTTCATCAGTAGATGATGTGTGTGTTCTGACTGTTTCACGACTAGCCATTCCCCTATCTTATACCCACTCTTTGGGCCTCTGTTCCCTAAGACACAATAATATTGAAATTAGGCCAATTAATAACACTTCAGTGCCCCCTAGGTCTTAAAGTGAAAGAAAAGTTGCATATCTCTCACTTTAAATCAAAAGCTAGAAATAATTAAGCTCAGCAAGAAAAGCATGTCAGACGTCAAGATACACCAGAATCTAGATCTCTTGTGCCAATCAACTAGCCAACTTGTGGACTCACAGTAAAAATTCTTAAAGGAAATTAAAACTGCTACTTTAATGAACACACAAATGATTAGAAAGGAGAACAGCCTTATTGCTGGTAGGAAAAAAGTTAAGCGGTGTGGAAAGAAGTTCAGAACAGCCACAATATTCCCTTAAACCAAAGCTTAATACAAAGCAAGGTCCTTATTCTCCTCAATTCTGTACAGGCTAAGAGAGTTAAGAAAGCTGAAGAAGGAAAGTTTGTAGCTAGCAGAGTGAATCAATCTCTGCTAGCTTCAAACTTTAAGAGGTTGAAGAAAAGAAGTCATTCCCATAATGTAAAAGTGTAAGGCACAGCATCAAGTACTGTTATAGACGTTCAGAAAGTTATTCAGAAGATCTAGGTAAGGGCTACACCAAACAAGAGCTTTTGAATGTAGACAGAATAGTCTTATATTGAAAGAAGATGCCATCCAGGACTTTCATAGCTAGAGAGGAGAAGCCACCAATACTTACCTGGCTTCAAAGACTGAAAGAAAAGGCTGGTTCTCTTGTTAGGGTATAGATTTAACTGGAAGCCAATGCTTATTTACAAATCCGAAAATATTAGAGCCCTTAGGAATTATGATAGACTACTCTGCCTGTGCTATATAAATGAAGCAATGCCTGTATGGAAACGCATCTGTTTACATCATGGTTTATTTAATATTTTAAGCCCACTGTTGAACTCTACTGCTCAGAAAAAAAGAGATTTCTTTTCTAAAATATTTTTCCTCATTGATAATACATAGTGGACTGCAAAGCTTTGATGGAGATGTACAAGGAAATTAAATTTATTTTTGCTCCTGACCACACAGCATCCCTCCTGCAGGCCACGTATCAAAGAGTAATGTCAACTTTAAAATGTTATTATTTAGGAAATATAACTTGTAAGGCTATAGCTGCCAATATAGTGATTCTTATAATAGATCTTGGCAAAGTAAGTTGAAAACCTGCAAAGGATTCACCATTCTAGGTGTGATTAAGAAAATTGAAGATTCATAGGAAGTCAAAATATCAATATTAACAGGCTTTTGTAAGAAGTTCATTCCGACCCCTATGGATAAATTTGAAATGTTCAAGATTTTAATAAGGGAAGTTACTATAGATGTGGTAGAAATAGCAAGAAAACCAGAATTAGAAGTGGAGCATGAAGATATGACTGAATTACTGTAATCTCTCAATAAAACTTGGATGGAGAGTTACTTCTTATGAATGAGCAAATAATGGTTTATCGAGATGGAATCTACTCCTGGTAAAGATACTGTGAGCATTGTTAAAATAGCGAAGGATTTAGAATAGTATATAAACTTAGTTAATAATGAAGTGGCAGGGTTTGAGATGATTGATTCTTATTTCAAAAGAAGTTCTTCAGTGGGAAAATGTTATGAAACAGACTTACATGCTATTCAGGAAAGGAGGAGTTCATAACGTGCCAAACTCCGTTGTTGGATTATTGGAGTAAGTTGCTACAGCCACTCCCACCCTGGTTGGCAACAAGCACTCTGATCAGTCAGCAGCCATAAGTATCAAAGAAAACCTTCCAACAGCAAAAAGATTAAGACTTGCTGAAGGCCAAGATGATTGTTAAGATTTTTCAGCAATAAGATACTTTTAAAATTAAGGTATGTACATTGTTGCTTCAGATATAATGCTATTGAACACCTAAAGAACTATAGTGGAATGTAAACATAAACTTTATATTGACTATAAAACAAAAAAAAAAAAGTTATTTCACTCACTTTATGGAGATACTCTGTCATGGTGATCTGGAATCAAATCTGCAATATCTCCAAGGTATGGCTGATACACACACACACACACACACACACACACATTACATGTGTATGTAATGTATGTGTGCAGATATCCCTCAGATATTTGCTTAGCTTTCTTCCTTACTCATATGTCACCTTAAGATGGACATATTCTTAATTTTCTTCAGGATGTTGAGCTGAGATGTAAGTGTGATGTAAGTGTAGGCATGAAACTCATACTGTGTTACAAATACATTTTATTTAGCACATATTCCCTAATTATCTGTCATGCAACTAGTGTAACTGTTCATTAAGAAAGCAATTTGACTCATAGGTGGGTGATGAAAAATGAGAACACATGGACACAGAAAGGGGAGTACTAAACACTGGGGTCTATTGGGGGGAAAAGGGGAGGGCCAGTGGGAGGGGGAGGTGGGGAGGGATAGCCTGGGGAGAAATGCCAAATGTGGGTGAAGGGGAGAAGAAAAGCAAAGCACACTGCCATGTGTGTACCTACGCAACTGTCTTGCATGCTCTGCTCATGTACCCCAAAACCTATAATCCAATAAAAAATTAAAAAAAAAAAAAAAAAGAAAGCAATTTGGCCATATACACCATAGAAATAGGTGTTTTGAAAATTATGATATTGACAAAACGTGTCCCTATAGAATGTTTTATTTTTCCCACAGATGCAGAAACTTGAACTGGAAGAATAGGAAAATGGCCATTGTCTTGCTGGAATCTAGAGAACTGTTTAAGTAACATACTTAAAATGATAAAGAACTTCCAAAAGAAAGGTAAGCATTGCTGACTTCTTTATTTTACCCACTGAGGAATTATATTAGTCAATTCTACCCTCTCCAGGTTTCTTAAACATAGAAAACCAGGCCAAGACCTGGAGATAGAACAAGTGCTAAGCTGTGTGGCCATATGTTTGCAGTATCTTATATTTGTATAAATTGTGAGAAATACAGTCATGCAATTTATGTTCAAAGATCTAGAACAGAAAATTCTGAGCAGCTCACAGTTAGCAGGTATTTCACAATGAGAATGCGAAGTGGAAGTCTAACACACTCTTGGAATTGCTGGAATTAGATTTGAAGACAAGAAAGAAGTTATTCTATGTATAATCATCTTGACTACAGCTGATGAGAGTTAGTTGAAAAGAAATGTACAGACCTCCTGGACAAAACACAGCCATATGGGAGTAAACATGTCCAATGAACAGAGATGTATGCACAGAGCAGAGAGTAGAAGAGATTTGATAAGTAAATATTTGGAGGTAGCTCACCTGAATTAAAACTTCCACAGTTCTATAATAACATTCTCTCAGCCCCGGTGATTGCTTCTATAAATTACTGACTCAGATAGACCCACAGTCATTTGGAAATAAATGAAATTATGAGATTTATTTATAGCTACCACAAAAAGGGGACTTGGAAGAAAATAACATAAAAATTTATGAGAACACTCATCAGTTAAAAAATTGCAATGAAAACTAAAATCTGTAACAAATAGTTCTCCTCAGTCTATACTAACACTAGTTTATGAAACACAGCAGCTTTAGAATAAGTTCAAATGAAAATTTTAAAAAGTCAAAGAAATATAAGATAATTGGGACTTTAGAAATGAAATGGAAATAAACCAAGCTATTAGAGAAAGGAAAGCTATATAAAGAGACACAACTTCTAGAGTAAACATTGCTAACATCGTCCAAAACGTTGGGTTTCTGTGAAAAAAATAAGCAAAATAAATGCAGAAGAACATAGAATGAGGAGAAAGATGGCTAAACAAATACATTTTATTTAGCACATATTCCCTAATTATCTGCCATGCAGCTAGTGTAACTGTTCATTAAGAAAGCAATTTGGCCACATACACCATAGAAATAGGTGTTTCACCATAGAAATGTGGTAGAAAAGGAGTACAACCTAGAACTTACAAGTATATAATTGTTTCTATATAATTAAATATAGAGGATGAAAATATTAAAAGATATATAGAGAAGAACATTTCTTTTAAAAATATGAAAGGAAGCTGATGTCAAATGCACATCATACGCTAGGGAAAGTTGATATAGGAAAATCTTCACAGAGTCTGATGAAGTTATTTGACTTCAGGCATGATAAATACCCTGTGGACATTCAGGCCTAAAAGCTTCTGTCGACTGGAACTTAACTATTTTTATGGCAAGGCACAGTCCCCAAAGAAGTTAAAGCTATGAATAAAGTATCCCTGGGAAGGGAGAAGTGATATGAGGCAGCTGATTCTCATTGAAGTCCTAGTTTATGTAAAAAGGAAAAAGTCATCCTCATAGAATTAAATCCGTATGGAAAGCCTAATGTATTAGAAATTCCTGTAAATTACAAAAACTCACCATAGCCAGCAAATTAAAGGACACATTTGTAAAAGATCTTGGGAAAGAAAAACACATAAATATTTAAGCAATGTTTTAAAAAGTTAATGGCCAGGTGTTTATAGATCTAAAACAAAAAGGAGAAAGAAACATTTGAGAATTTCTGGAGATAACATTGAATATGTTGCAGACCATGAAAATAGATAATATAGCTCAGAAGGTACTAAGTAAAAGTATTCAGAATTGGTGAGAAAGTTGAAGAAACAAAAGCTACTTGGAGTTATGAAAATACAGCTATTTTCCCTCCTGTTTCTAACTCTCAAGGGAAATTGCATATAATAGATGAATCAACTTCTATATATTTGTTATAATACTTAGGGCATGATGGTGAACATCATAGGGTCTAAAACAATAATACAATCAATAAGGCTGTAGGCCTAAGTAAAAACCTGTTAATCTCCTTTTTCATAAGGATAAATTTAAAAAAATTTTTCAAAATTGTTAAAACAATATCTTAAGTACCTCATTAATCATTATAAAAATAATAAATATACCAAAAACAATATGAAAATTTGAGAAGGGGGGCAAATGAAAGGGACATCAGATGAAAAGTCAGTCAGTCCTTTGTTTTATTGCCCAGGTCCCAATTCATACCTACCTACATTTTTAGTTACTCTTGCTTAATTTCACCTTTCTTTTTTTTTTTTTTTTTTTTTCTGAGACAGAATTTTGCTCTTGCAGCCCAGGCTGAATTACAGTGGCGCGATCTCACCTCACTGCAGCCTCTGCCTCTTGGGTTCAAATGATTCTCCTGCCTCCACCTCCTGTGGAATTACAGGCATGCACCACCACACCCAGCTAATTTTTGTATTTTTAGTAGAAATGGCATTTCACCATGTTGTCCAGGCTGGTCCTGAACTCCTGACCTCAGATGATCTGCCTGCCTCAGCCTCCCAAAGTGTTGAAATTGTAGGCATGAGCCTCCACACCTGGCCAATTTCAGCTTTTTTTTCCCATGTATTTACTGAACGTTATTTTTAATATTGGATAAAACAGAAGATATTTGAAAGTTGCATTCTGCTATCAGTGGTAAGAATTTTTTACTGACACTGTTTCTGTTGTTCACCCTATGTACATCTATGATTATATTTATTTGTTTGCTTTTCGTTTATTTTTTTTGCATGATACCAATTCATTTTATAGGGTACAAACTTAAAAGCCATTTATCTATCCTTGAACAGTTAAATTATTTTGGCAGGCTAGTGGAGATTGAAGTATTTGAGTAATCTTGATCTTGGCTGCATCACACTATCCTTAGGCTTTTATTTTTTCTTTAAAAGAAAATTAATTTGCATAATCTAGACAAATTAAAAGATTCCAAATATTTTCTTCAAAATTGGGCATCAAAAATAAAATTCCCAGAGAGCTTACGGGCTTCTTCTGATACTGATAAGACTGGATTCCTCAAAATATAACACACCCCTGCCTTCTTTTCATTGTAAATTTGCAAAATTATTGACTGCTTCACTCCCCTAATTGATAGAAGAAGCTGCATACATTGGAATAAGGTTTTAGTGGAGTCATTCTTACTTTCCAATTTAAAGAAAAAGAAGCTCTTAGGAAGTAAAGCAATGTATTTGATAAATATCAGTTGGAAGAACAAGGCACTGTAGCATAAATCCAGAGATACACAATCAAGGTTGGTTAGCATTATTTACTGTATCAGAAGTTTAAATATGAACTAGCTGAAATTAATTTCTCAATCTGTGTATACAAATTTTACTAGGCTATGTTCAAAATTTGATTGTGTGGGTCAATTTTCTGAAATACATAGTGGGATTTTTTTTTTAATTTAATTTTAAGTTCACAGTTAAATGTGCAGATTTGCTACGCAGGTAATTTTGTGTTAGGGGGTTTGTTGTTCATACTATTTCAACACCAAAGTATTAAGCCTAGTACTCATTAGTAATTTTTCCTTATCTCCCTCATCCTAACCTCACCCTCCAATAGTCCCCAGTGTGTGTTGTTTCGCTCTATGTATCCATGTGTTCTTAACATTTATATCCCACTTATAAGTGAAAACCTGCAGTATTTGGGTTTCTGTTCTTGCTTTATTTTGCTAAGGATACTGGCCTCCAGCTCTATCCAGGTTCCTGCAAAGGACACGATCTCCTCTTTTTTTTTTTTTTTAAACTTTAAGTTATGGGATACATGTGCTGAACGTGCATGTTTGTTACAAGGTATACATGTGCCATGGTAGTTTGCTGCACCTATCAATCCGTCAACTAGGTTTTAAGCCCTGCATGCATTAGGTGTTTGTCCTAATGCTCTCCCTCCCCTTCCCCCCCATACCCCCCAACAGGGCCTGGTGTGTGAAGTTCCCCTCCCTATGTCCATGTGTTCTCTCAGTGTTCAGCTCCCACTTACGAATGAGAACATGTGGTGTTTGGTTTTCTGTTCCTGTGTTAGTTTGCTGAGAATGATGTTTTCCCGCCTCATCCATGTCCCTGAAAAGAACATAAACTAATTCTTTTTTATGGCTGCATAGTATTCTGTGGTGTATATGTGCCACATTTTCTTTATCCAGTCTATCATTGATGGGCATTTGGGTTGGTTCCAAGTCTTTGTTATTGTAAATAGTGCTACAATAAACATATGTGTGTAAGTGTCTTTATAGTAGAATGATTTATAATCCTTTGGGTATATACCCAATAATGAGATTGCTGGGTCAAATGGTATTTCTGGTTCTAGATTCTTGAGGAATCTCCACACTGTCTTCCACAAGGGGTGAACTAATTTACATACCCACTAACAGTGGAAATGCATTCCTATTTCTTCACGTCCTCATCAGCATCTGTTTTTTCAGAGCTTTTAATGATCACCATTCTAATTAGTGTGATACGGTATCTCACAGTGGCTTTGATTTCTCAAATGACCAGTGATGATGAGCTTTTTTTCTTGTTTGTTGGCTCCATAAATGTCTTATTTTGAGAAGTGTCTGTTTATATCCCTCATTCACTTTTGGATGGGGCTGTTTGTTTTCCTTTTGTAAATTTGTTTAAGTTCCTTGCAGATTTTGGATATTAGACCTTTGTCAGATAGATAGATTGCAAAAATTTTCTCCCATTTTATAGGTTTCCTGTTCACTTTGATCGTTTCTTTTGCTGAGAAAAACCTCTTAATTATATCCCATTTCTCAATTTTGGCTTTTGTTGCAACTGTTTTTTTTGTTTTAGTCATCAAAGTCTTTGCCCATGCCTATGTCCTGAAAGGTATTGCCTCGGTAGGGTTTTTATGGTTTTAGGTTTTACGTTTAAGTCTCTAATTCATCTTAAATCAATTTTTATAAAAGGTGTAAGGAAGGAGTCCAGTTTCACTTTTCTGCATATGGTTAGCCAGTTTTCCCAGCATCATTTATTAAATAGGGATTTTTTTCCCCATTGCTTGTTTATGTCATGGTTGCAGATGAGTGGCCTTATTTCTGAGGTCTCTGTTCTGTTCCATTGGTCTGTATATCTGTTTTGGTACTAATATCATGCTCTTTGTTTATGTACTGTAGCCTTGTAGTATACTTTGATGTCAGGTAGCATGATGCCTCTAGCTTTGTTCTTTTTGCTTAGCATTGTCTTGGTATGTGGCCTTTTTTTTGGTTCCATATGATATGTAATTTAGGTTTTTCTAGTTGTGTGAAGAAAGTCAATGGTAGCTTGATGGGAATAGTATTGAATCTATACATTACTTTAAACTATATGGCCATTTGTACAATATTGATTCTTCCTATCCATGAGCTTGGAATGTTTTTCCATTTCTTTGTGTTCTCTCTTATTTTCTTGAGCAGTGGTTTGTAGTTCTGCCTGAAAAGGACCTTCACATCCTTTGTCAGTTGTATTCCTAGGTATTTTATTCTCTTTGTAGCAATTGTGAATGGGTGTTTACTCATGAGTTGGCTCTGCTTGTCTATTATTTGTGTATAGGAATGCTTGTGATTTTTCACATTGATTGTATCTCAAGATTTTGCTGAAGTTGTTTGTCAGCTTAAGAAGATTTTTGGGCTCAGATGTTATACAATCATGTCATCCACAGAGACAATTCGACTTCCTCTCTTCCTGTTTGAATAGCCTTTATGTCATTCTATTTCCTTAGTTGCTTTGGCCAGAACTTCTAATACTATGTTAAATGGGAGTTGTGAGAGGACATTTTGTCTTGTGCTGGTTTTCAAAGGGAATGCTTCCAATTTTTGCGAATGCAGTATGATATTTGCAGTGGGTCTGTCATAAACAGCTCTTAATATTTTGAGATATGTTCCATCAATACCTAGTTTATTGAGAGATTAAGCATGAAAGGGTGTTGAATTTTATTGAAGGCCTTTTCTGCATCTATTGAAATAATCATGTGGTTTTTGTCATTGATTCTGTTTATGTGATGGATTATCTTTATTGAATTGCATATGTTGAACCTGCCTTGCATCCCAGGGATGAAGCCAACTTGATCGTGATGGATAAGCTTTTTTTTTTTTAAATTTTTATTGCATTTTAGGTTTTGGGGTACATGTACAGAACATGCAAGACAGGTGCATAGGTACACACATGGCAGTGTGTGTTGCTTCCTTTCTCCCCTTCACCCACATTTGGCATTTCTCCCCAGGCTATCCCTCCCCAGCTCCCCGCCCCCCACTGGCCATCCCCCTTTCCCCCCAATAGACCCCAGTGTTTAGTACTCCCCTCCCTGTGTCCATGTGTTCTCATTTTTCATCACCCACCTATGAGTGAGAATATGTGGTATTTCATTTTCTGTTCTTGTGTCAGTTTGCTGAGAATGATGTTCTCCAGATTGATTCATGTGCCTACAAACGACACGAACCCATCATTGCTGATTGCTGCATAATATTCCATGGTGTATATGTGCCACATTTTCCCAATCCAGTCTATCATCGACGGGCATTTGGGTTGGTTCCAGGTCTTTGCTATTGTAAACAGTGCTGCAATGAACATTCGTGTGCATGTGTCCTTATAGTAGAATAATTTATAGTCCTTTGGATATATACCCAGTAATGGGATTGCTGGGTCAAATGAAATTTCTATTTCTAAGGCCTTGAGGAATCGCCACACTGTCTTCCACAATGGTTGAACTAATTTACACTCCCACCAACAGTGTAAAAGTGTTCCTATTTCTCCACATCCTCTCCAGCATCTGTTGTCTCCAGATTTTTTAATGATCGCCATTCTAACTGGTGTGAGATGGTATCTCAATGTGGTTTTGATTTGCATCTCTCTAATGACCAGTGATGATGAGCATTTTCTCATATGTTTGTTTGCCTCATATATGTCTTCTTTTGTAAAGTGACTGTTCATATCCTTTGCCCACTTTTGAATGGGCTTGTTTGTTTTATTCCTGTAAATCTGTTTGAGTTCTTTGTAAATTCTGGATATCAGCCCTTTGTCAGATGGGTAAACTGCAAAAATATTTTCCCATTCTGTTGGTTGCTGATTCACTCTAATGACTGTTTCTTTTGCCATGCAGAAGCTGTGGAGTTTCATTAGGTCCCATTTTTCTATTTTGGCTTTTGTTGCCAATGCTTTTGATGTTTTGTTCATAATGTCCTTGCCTACTCGTATGTACTGGATGGTTTTGCCTAGATTTTCTTCTAGGGTTTTATGGTGCCAGGTCTTATGCTTAAGTCTTTACTCCATCTGGAGTTAATTTTAGTGTAAGATGTCAGGAAGGGGTTCAGTTTCTGCTTTCTGCCCATGGCTAGCCAGTTTTCCCAACACCATTTATTAAACAGGGAATCTTTTCCCCATTGCTTGTTTTTGTCAGGTTTATCAAAAATTGTATGGTTGTAGATATGTTGTGTTGCCTCTGATGCCTCCCTTTTGTTCCATTGGTCTATATCTCTGTTTTGGTACCAGTATCATGCTGTTTTGATTACTGTAGCCTTGTAGTATAATTTGAAATCCGGTAGTGTGATGCCCCCCGCTGTGTTCTTTTTGCTTAGAATTGACTTGGCTATGCGGGCTCTCTTTTGGTTCCTTATGAAGTTCATGGTGGGTTTTTCCAGTTCTGTGAAGAAAGTCAATGGTAGCTTGATGGGGATAGCGTTGATTCTGTAAGTTACTTTGGGCAGTATAGCCATTTTCATGATATTAATTCTTCCTAACCATGAACATGGAATGTTTCTCCATCTGTTTGTGTACTCTCTTATTTCGTTGAGCAGTGGTTTGTAGTTTTCCTTGAAGAGGTCCCTTACGTTCCTTGTGAGTTGTATTCCTAGGTATTTTATTCTTTTTGTAGCAATTGTGAATGGCAGTTCGCTCTTGATTTGGCTTTCTTTAAGTCTGTTATTGCTGTAGAGGAATGCTTGTGATTTTTGCACATTGATTTTATATCCTGAGACTTTGCTGAAGTTGCTTATCAGTGTCAGGAGTTCTTGGGCTGAGGCGATGGGGTCTTCTAGGTATACTATTATGTCATCTGCAAATAGAGACAATTTGGCTGCCACCTTTCCTATTTGAATACACTTTATTTCTTTTTCTTGCCTGATTACTATGGCTAGAACTTCGAGTACTATATTTAATAGGAGTGGTGAAAGAGGGCATCCTTGTCTAGTGCCGGATTTCAAAGAGAATGCTTTCAGTTTTTGCCCATTCAGTATGATATTGGCTGTTGGTTTGTCGTAAATAGTTTTTATTACTTTGAGATACGTTCCATTGATACCGAGTTTATTGAGGGTTTTTAGCATAAAGAGCTGTTGAATTTTGTCGAATGCCTTCTCTGCATCAATTGAGATAATTATGTGGTTTTTGTTTTTGGTTCTGTTTATGTGGTGAATTACGTTGAAAGACTTGCGTATGTTGAACCAGCCTTGAATCCCCGGGATGAGTCCTACTTGATCATGATGGATAAGTTTTTTGATTTGCTGTTGCAATCTGCTTGCCAGTATTTTATTGCAAATTTTTGCATCTATGTTCATCATGGATATTGGCCTGAAGTTGTCTTTTCTTGTTGGGTCACTGTCAGGTTTTGGTATCAGGATGATATTGGTCTCATAAAATGGTTTGGGAAGGATTCCCTCTTTTTGGATTATATGCAATAGTTTCAGAAGGAATGGTACCAGCTCCTCTTTGTGTGTCTGGTAGAATTCGGCTGTGAACCCATCTGGACCTGGGCTTTTTTTGTGTGGTAGGCTCTTAATTGCTGCCTCGACTTCTGACCTTGTTATTGGTCTATTCATAGTTTCGGCCTCCTCCTGGTTTAGGCTTGGGAGGACACAGGAGTCCAGGAATTTATCCATTTCTTCCAGGTTTACTAGTTTATGTGCATAGAGTTGTTTGTAATATTCTCTGATGATGGTTTGTATTTGTGTGGAATCTGTGGTAATTTCCCCTTTATCATTTTTTATTGCATCTATTTGGTTGTTCTCTATTTTCTTTTTTATCAATCTGGCTAGTGGTCTGCCTATTTTGTTTATCTTTTCAAAAAACCAGCTCTTGGATTTATTGATTTTTTGAAGGGTTTGTCGTGTCTCTATCTCCTTCAGTTCAGCTCTGATCTTAGTTATTTCTTGTCTTCTGCTAGGTTTTGAGCTTTTTTGATCATGCTTCTCTAGCTCTTTCAATTTTGACGATAGGGTGTCAATTTTGGATCTCTCCATCCTCCTCGTATGGGCACTTATTGCTATATATTTTTCTCTAGAGACTGCTTTAAATGTGTCCCAGAGATTCTGGCATGTTGTGTCTTTGTTCTCATTGGTTTTGAAGAACTTCTTTATTTCTGCCTTCATTTCATTGTTTATCCAGTCAATATTCAGGAGCCAGTTGTTCAGTTTCCATGAAGCTGTGCGGTTCTGGGTTGGTTTCTGAATTCTGAGTTATAACTTGATTGCACTATGGTCTCAGAGACTGTTTGTTATGACTTCAGTTGTTTTGCATTTTCTGAGGAGTGCTTTACTTCCGATTATGTGGTCAATTTTAGAGTAGGTGTGATGTGGCCCTGAGAAGAATGTATATGCTGGATTTGGGTTGCAGAATTCTCTAAATGTCTATCAGGTTTGCTTGTTCCATGTCTGAGTTCAAACCCTGAATATCCTTGTTAATTTTCTGTTGGTTAATCTGTCTAATATTGACAGTGGAGTGTTAAAGTCTCCCACTATTATTGTGTGGGAGTCTAAGTCTTTTTGTAAGTCATTAAGAACTTGCCTTATGTATCTGGGTGCTCCTGTATTGGGTCCATATATGTTTAGGATCATTAGCTCTTCTTGTTGTATCAATCCTTTTACCATTATGTAATGACCTTCTTTGTCTCTTTTGATCTTTGTTGCTTTAAAGTCTATTTTATCAGAGATGAGAATTGCAACTCCTGCTTTTTTTTTTGCTCTCCATTTGCTTGGTAAATCTTCCTCCATTCCTTTATTTTGAGCCTTTGTGTATCCTTGCATGTGAGATGGGTTTCCTGGATACAGCACACTGATGGGCTTTTTTAGTGTGTGTTTATCCAATCTGCCAGTCTGTGTCTTTTGATGGGTGCATTTAGCCCATTTACAATTAGGGTTAATATTGTTATGTGTGAATTTGATACTGCCATTTTGATGCTGGCTGGCTGTTTTGCCTGTTAGTTGATATAGTTTTTTCATTACGTTGATGCTCTAGCATTTAGTGTAATTTTGGAATGGCTGGTACTGGTTGTTCCTTTCTATGTGTAGTGCCTCTTTCAGGAGCTCTTGTAAAGCAGGCCTTGTGGTGACAAAATCTTTGAGTACTTGCTTGTTCACAAAGGATTTTATTTTTCCTTCACTTATGAAGCTCAGTTTGGCTGGATATGAAATTCTGGGTTGAAAGTTCTTTTCTTTAAGGATATTGAATATTGGCCCCCACTCTCTTCTGGCTTGTACAGTATCTGCCGAGAGATCTGCTGTGAGTCTGATGTGCTATCCTTTGTGGGTGACCTGACCTTTCTCTCTGGCTGCCCTTAGTATTTTCTCCTTCATTTTAACCCTGGTGAATCTGATGATTATGTGCTTTGGGGTTGCTCTTCTTGCGGAATAACTTTGTGGTGTTCTCTGTGTTTCCTGGATTTGAGTGTTGGCCTGCCTTGCTAGGTGGGGGAAATTTTTCTGGATAATATTCTGAAGAGTATTTTCCAGCTTGGATTCATTCTCTTCGACACATTCTGGTACACCTATCAAACGTAGGTTAGGTCTCTTCACATAGTTCCACATTTCTTGGAGACTTTATTCATTTCTTTTTGCGCTTTTTTCTCTAATCTTGGTTTCTCGTTTTATTTCATTGAGTTGATCTTTGATTTCTGATATTCCTTCTTCTGCTCAGTCAATTCGGCTGTTGGAAGTTGTGCATGCTTCGTGAAGTTCTTGTGTTGTGTTTTTCAGCTCCTTCAATTCATTCATATTCCTCTCTAAGTTATCCATTCTTGTTATCATTTCCTCGAAATTTTTTCAAGGTTCTTAGTTTCTTTGCATTGATTTAAAACATATTATTTTAGCTCACAAAAGTTTCTCATTATCCACCTTCTGAAGTCTAATTCCATCAGTTCATCACAGTCATTCTGCGTACAGCTTTGTTCCCTTGCTGGTGAGGAGTTTTGGTCCTTTGTAGGAGGTGAGGTGTTCTGGTTTTGGGTGTTTTCCTCCTTTTTGCACTGGTTTCTTTCCATCTTTGTTGATTTATCCATTTGTAGTTTGAGTAGTTGCTGACTTTTCGATTGGGTCTCTGAGTGGACGCCCAGATTGTTGATGATGAAGTATTTCTGTTACTTGGTTTTCCTTCTACCAGTCTAGCCCCTCCACTGTACGACTGCTGAGGCCCACTCCAGGCCCTGCTTGTCTGGGGTGCACCTATAGCAGCTGTGGAACAGTGAGGGATGCTACCAGTTTCTTCTGCTATCTTTGTCCCAGAATGATGCCTGCCAAATGTCAGTCTTTTGGATATAGAGGGGTCAGGGAGCTGCTTGAGGTGACAGTCTCTACTTTATAGGAGTTCAAGTGCTGAGCTGTGAGCTCTGTTGTTCATTTAGGGCTGTTAGGCTGCTACGTTTAATTCTGCTGCAGCAGAACTCATTAAAAAAACCCCTTTTTTCTCAGATGCTCTGTCTCAGCGGGTTGGGGCTTTCTTTATGAGTGTCCGTTGCGCTGTCCTGCCTAGCTAGGAGGCAGTCTAGTCACTATTTTCCTGCCAAGGCTCTGCCCTGCTCGTGTGAGATCCGCCCTGTTGCTGCAGGCTCTGCCCTGCTGCTGTGGTCTCTGCCCTGTTGCCATGGGCTACGCCCTGCGGAGTCTCTCTGTTGTGGCGGTTGCCTTGGCAACGGCAGGCTGCATCAGCAATGGGAGTTTACCTCAGTAGGGGCGGATTGCCTCGTTAATTGAGAACGCCCCTCCCCCACCGAGCTGCACCGTGCTGGGTTCAGCTGTGCCCGCAGTGAAACTCTCCACCTGGAGTGTTTGGAATCGCCGTTTTGTTTGTCCCACTGCACTGGCCCAACCACCATTTCCCTGGAATCTCCTGGCCTGGCTCACTGTCCAAGTCTCGTTCAATCAGATGGATATGCCAACTTGCCCTCCCAAGTCTCTGATTGCCAGTTCAACAGGGCACCCGGACCAGTGCACTTTGTGTGGAGCGCTGTGGAGTGCCGCTGCACTGCGGCGCTGGCCGCCGGCTGCACCAGCCAAAATTGCTGCGCTGGCATCCTGCGTCTCTCCTATACCTGGGAATTCCCCGTTCTGTGGGTAACAAAGATGCGTCTGGAAATGTGGCCCTGACTCACCCTCCACATGTTCACTGAGAGCTTCACTCCTTGGTTGTTCTCACCATGCCATCTTGAATCGATCTCCCGGATAAGCTTTTTGATGTGCTGCTGGACTCAGTGTGCCATTGTTTTATTCAAGATTTTCACATCTATGTTCATCAGTGATGTTAGCCTGAAATTTTCTTTTGTTTCATCTTTGCCATTTGGAATCAAGATGACACTGGCCTCATAAAATGAATTAGAAAGGAGTCCTTCTTTTTCTGTTGTTTGGAATAGTTTCAGAAGGAATGGTACCAGCTTTTCTTTTTACCTCTGGTAGAATTTGGCTGTGAATTCGTCTGACACTGGGCTTTTTATTAGTTGGTAGGCTATTAATTACTGCCTCAATTTCAGAACTTATTATTGTTCTATTCAGGGATTTAACTGCTTCCTGGTTTAGTCATGGGAGGGTATACATATCTTGGAGTTTATCCATTTCTTCAGCTTTTTAGTTTATTTGTTTAGAGTAGAGGTGTTTACCATACTGTCTGATAGTAATTTTTATTTCTGTGGTATCTGTGGAAACATCCCCTTTATTATTTTTTATTGTTTGTATTAGATTCTTCTCTTTATTCTTAATTTGTCTGGCTAGTGGTTTATCTATTTTGTTATTATTATTATTTTTTTTTTTTCGAAAAAACAGCTCCTGGATTTGCTAATTTTTTGAAAGATTTTTTTTGTGCCTCTTTTTCATTTCTTCTCTGATCCTAGTTATTTCCTGTCTTCTGCTAGCTTTTGAATTTGTTTGCTCTTGCTTCTCTAGTTCTTTCAATTGTGATGTTCAGGTGTTAATTTTAGATCCTTTCCATTTTCCGATATGGGCGTTCAGTGCTATACATTTTCCTGTAAACACTGCTTTAGCTGTGTCCCAGATATTCTGGTAGGTTGTCTCTTTGTTCTCATTGGTTCTAAAGAACTTCATTATTTCTGCCTTAATGTCATTATTTACCTAGTAGTCATTCAGGAGGAGGTTGTTCAGTTTCCATGTAGTTGTGTGGTTTGAAGTGAGTTTCTTAATCCTGAGTTCTATTTTGATTGCACTGTGGTCTGAGAGTCTGTTTGTTATGATTTCCATTCTTTTTCATTTGCCAAGGAGGATTTTACTTCCAATTATGTGGTCTATTTTAGAATAAGTGCTATGCGCTGCTGAGAAGAATGTCTACTCTATTGATTGTGGGTGTATTCTGTTGGTTTTGCAGAGTTCTGTAGATATGTATTAGGTTCATTTGGTCCAGAGCTGAGTTCAACTCCTGAATATCCTTGTTAATTTTCTGTCTCATTAATCTCTCTAGTACTGACAGTGGGGTGTTAAAGTTTCTCGCCATTAATTTGTGGTAATCTAATACTCTTTTTAGGTCTCTAAGACTTTGTATTATGAATATGGATGCTCTGTATTGGGTGCATATATATTTAGGTTAGTTAGGTATTTTTGTTGCATTGATCCCTTTACTATTATGTAAAGCCCTTCTTTGTCTTTTTTGACCTTTGTTGGTTTAAAGTCTATTTTTATCAGAGACTAGGATTGCAATTCCTGCTTCTTTTTGCTTGGCAAATATTCCTGCCTCCCTGTATTTTGAGCCTATGTATGTATTTGCACATAAGATGGGTCTTGGGAATACAGCACACCACTGGGTCTTGACTCTTTATCCAGTTTACCAGTCTATGTCTTTTAACTGGGTCATGTATCCCATTTACATTTAAGGTTACTATTGTTATATGTGACTCTGTTCCTGTCCTCATGATGCTAACTGGTTGTTATGCACATTAGTGGACGCATTATCTTCATAGTGTCATTTGTTGGTCTTTATATTTTAGTGTATTTTTACAGAGGCTGGTGCCAGTTTTTTGTTTGTTTGTTTTTTTGTTTTTCCATATTTAGTGGTTCCTTTAGGAGCTCTTGTAAGCCAGGCCTGGTGGTGACAAAATTCCTCAGCATTTGCTTGTCTTAAAGGATTTTATTTTCTCCTTCCATTACGAAACTTAGTTTGGCTGCATATAAAATTCTAGGTTAAAAATTCTTTTATTTAAGAATGTTGACTAGTGGCCCTCACTCTCTTCTGGCTTGTAGGATTTCTTCAGAGAGATCTGATTTTAGTCTGATTCGTGTCCTTTTGTAGTAACCTGACCTTTCTGTCTAGCTGCCATTAACATATTTTTCCTTCATTTTAATCTTGGAGAATCTGACAATTATGTGTCTTGGGGTTGCTCTTCTCGAGGAGTATCTTGGTGGTGTTCTCTGTATTTCGTGATTTGAATGTTGTCCTGTCTTGCTAGGTTGGAAAATGAAGTTTAAAGTGAGAATTCTGGGTTTAGGTTTTTGTTCTGCCAACCAATGGCTGTTTCCAATTGGATATGCTATTCAACCAATTTATATTTCAGTTTACTCATCCATGTTAAACATTAAAGTCGATAATTCAAGTCAGATGTGTGGATTAAGTAGGATTCAAACAGAAGTGTTTTATGAAGCTTAAGCTTCATAAAAAGAGTTAAAAGCAATGAATGAGATAGGTATTTTATTAAAATTGGTTTATAAGGATATTTTTACACAATTCATGATTTTAGTCATTGCCTAAGTTTATTATCTATAGATGGGTTAAAAATAATTGAATCAAGAAAAAATACTTTTAAGCAAAATGTCAAAGTTGATTTCAGCATGTTAAACTTTGTGCTAATTTGTTGCATATAACTTGTAAATGCAGCATATGTCTCTTAATTTAATCCTAAGGAAGTCTATAACGAAATTACTATCTCTGGAAAGCCATTTATTTAACTTCAAAAGGTAAAAGTTTGTGACATGGACACTATTGCTTTGTCTGAGATTCCTTTATTGTAAACCATAAACTAAAAACAATCTGAACAATTAAACTTGGACCTCTTCCTAATAGGGTTGCTACCTAATTATCTGCAGTGTTGGTATAAGTATGGTGGGAAATCTTTAAAGTGAGATTTGAAGGCAATAGTTTAAAAGACCCTGAATCCTGTATTCTAGCCATTCTAGCCAGTACAACAAGAAAGAAAGAAAGAGTAGAAACTGGCAGTTGTGTTAAAAGGGATATTTTAATCTCTTTTATTTTTAAATTATACTTTCAGTTCTGGAATACATGTGCAGAATGTGCAGGTTTGTTACATAGGTATACATGTGCCCTGGTAGTTTCCTGCACGCATCAACCTGTCATCTACATTACATATTTCTCCTAATGCCATTTCTTTTCTAGGCCCCTACACCCCACAGATGCAGTGTGTGATGTTTCCCTGCCTGTTTCCATGTGTTCTCATTGTTCAACTCCCAGTTATAAGTGAAAATATGTGGTGTTTGGTTTTCTATTTCTATGTTAGTTTGCTAAGAATGATGTTTTCCAGCTTCCTCCATGTCCCTGCAAAGGACATGAACTCATCCTTTTTATGGCTGCACAGTATTCCATGGTGTATATGTGCCACATTTTCTTTATTTAGTCTATCATTGATGGGCATTTGGGTTGGTTCCAAGTCTGCTGTTGTGAACATAAGTGTGCATGTGTCTTATAGTAGATTAATTTATAATCCTTTGGATATATGCCAAGTAATGGGATTACCATGACAGATGCTATTTCTGGTTCTAGATCCTTGAGGAATCACCACACTGTCTTCCACAATGGTTGAACTAATTTACACTCCCATCAAGAGTGTAAAATGATTCCTATTTCTCCACATCCTCTGCAGCATCCATTGTTTCCTGACTTTTTAATAATTGCCAATCTAACTGGCGTGAGATGGTATCTCATTGTGGTTTTGATTTGCATTTCTCTAATGACCAGTGATGATGAGCTTTTTTTCATTTGTTTGTTGGCCACATAAATGTCTTCTTTTTAGAAGTGTCTGTTTATATCCTTCACCCACTTTTTGATGGGGTTGTTTATTTATTACAAATTTGTTATTTTCTTTTATGAAATCCTGAGATTATCTAACAAGCTTCATATATGACCAAAATAAGTTGCACAAAAGTTTTGAACACTTAATTACGCTATAGACAACTGCCTAGTTTCAGACTATCTGTTGCATGGAGCACAAGTTGGATAGGGCTGAATAGCACAGAAAAGGGTTTAAAAAAGACACTGGAAACAGACTACAGAAACTGGTCCCGCATGTGCAGTCTGCACCTCAATGGACTGTCTGTCTGCTGAAACATAAAGTTAAACAGTCTCTAAAATATTTAAATGGAATTTAAGTATTGATACATTTTATGTGATATCTCCCAAAATATTCCAAAATTCTTAGCCATACTAATAACCAGGAATACTCTCTAGGAAATAGAAAAGTAACAGAAAGAACCTCTAATTTTACAATTTCCTATAAGTTATTTTAAATTATAAAATATTAATTCAATGTTGATTATGGGAAACTTTTTAAGTATATTATAGTTTCTGAGGCTACTATGAATAAAATATACATATTTATAGCTAAAATTTCAGTAGATAAATCAGGTAGAATACTGAAAATATTTAAATAATGCAAAAGGAATCAGAAAGGGAAAAACAGAAGGATGAAAAATAGATGGGGCAAAAAGCAAACTAATGTTAAAATGCAGATCTAAAATAATGACAAAATGATTAAATTAATATAAATGTTCAAAGGATGTCAGTTGAAGACATATTTATAGTATGTATTAAAATGTTATGAAACTATATGCTGTATAAATAAAGCTACTGGAAACATGATGATGTAGGCAGCATACAAACAAAAAGATAAAAATACATATCATGAAAGCATTAATTATCATAAAGCTTCAATGGTTACAGCACTGTCAGACAATGCAAATTAGAATAAAAAATAAGAAGGTGAAAGATTCTCTAAACGTTCTATGTTTAACATGTATATAAAGACATATTGTGTTTATGGATTAGAAGATATATGTAGTTAATATGTCAATTCCACCTGAGATGATTTATATATTTAAAAATATCCCATTCAAAATCTCAGAAGGAATCTTCGCAGATATAAACTAGTTTATTATAAAACTTGGAGAGATGAAGAAACAAGAATAGCCAAAACAATTTTGAAAAATGGACATAATTAAAAGACTCAGGCAACACAATTTAGGACTTAGCTATAATAAATGGTCAAGACATTCCATTGTGTCTGGCAGATATTTCATGATGAAATAGTGAAAAGCAATTGCAAGAAAACTAAAAATTGAGAAATAGGACCTATTTAAACTAAAGAGCTCTGCACAGCAAACTAAATTATCAACAGAAAAGATAGACAATATACAGAATTGGAGAAAATTTTTGCAAATGATACATCTGACAAAGGTCTAATATCCAGCATCTATAAGGAACGTAAACAAATATTGCATATACAAAGTACCTCTAAAGAGAATAATAATTTAGAACATATTCCAAAGTTTAAAGTAAAAATTTCTTACATATGATGCCAAAAGTGCAATTTAAAAATTAATTAAACTTCATCACAATTAAGAGTTTTTGTTATGTGAAAATCACTTTTAAAAGAATAAGAACACGAGCTTCAGACAAGGAGACATTTATAAATTACATATCAAGGCTGGGCACCTTGGCTCACACCTTATAATCCGAGCACTTTGGGAGGCCAAGGTGGGTGGATCACAAGGTTAAGAGATCAAGACCATCCTGATCACTGAGGTGAAACCCCGCCTCTACTAAAAATACAAAAATTAGCTGGGCATGGTGGTGCATGCCTGTAGTCCCAGCTACTTGGGAGGCTGAGGCAGGAGAATTGCTTGAACCCAGAAGGTGGAGGTTGTGGTGAGCCAAGATCGTGCCATTGCACTTCAGTCTGGGTAACAACAGCGAAACCCATCTCAAAAAAATAAATAAATAAAATAAAATAAATAAATTACATATCAAAATGTTTATATCCCAAGCATAGAAAGAAAGTGAATAGCTAGAAAATAATGTCATCTGGAAAATAACAATGTAAGACTACATGTCTCTTACATATTAACTGCTCTTTTTTGTCAACTATTTAGAAACGATTGACTTTGGTTATTAACACTTTAAGGAATAATTTTCTCTCAACGTTTACATGTCCAATCATGAGATTGAGTTTCAAAGGTTGATTTTATACCGTTTACCCTGACAGAGTAATACAAGATAGAGAAAGAAAAGAAGGACTACAAGCCTAGGAAGAGTTTTTGTTAGATTGGCAGAGCATGTCCAGGCGGTAGTGGAGACTCATCAACAGTAAGTGGCCTACAAAGATGAATGCAATCTCTCATCTGGATTCAGAAAAATGATTGGAATCATGCCCAAATACCATGCTCAGGACAGTATTATGTCTGAGTTAATAAGAATCCTTAAAAATAATCTCACAAAAATTTATGGAGATTTAACCTAATGGAAGAGAACATTAGGAAAAGAGCATAAACTTCAGTTAAAATGTAGAACCCTTATATTTCTTCAGAGATTTTGAATAATAATGATGGGCTGTATCTAGATAAGGCTTTTACTCAACCAATACTGTATTGGTTATCTATTGAAGCCATTTGAATACATGGCCAAAATGTAGAAAGAAGAAATCTTATTTAAGTACTGATGACACCCACCTATCAATTTGTGGAAGTGAATGGGAAGTGGTTGGGTTTCTTTAGGTATTATTTATTTCATATTCACATTGATTCTAAAAATAATAGAACTGGTGAATGGGGAGTGTAGTCAACTATGTTTCAAGTTGGCTGCTGAAGAAGAACAAGGGGAAATAAAGCAGGATTGACAAAATGTTTGACTTCTGAAGCCACCTGCCTTCTCTTAATCTAACTATGCAATTATAGTTCTTTCACAAAATTTCTACTTTCTGAACGTCTTAATTTTTCCATCTTTTAAAGTACATATTAAGTCATCAGAAATAATAAATGATATAGAGAAATCTATTTAGCAGAGAGTAAAAGTGCATAATCTTAGTGCAGAAATGTATATAACACTATTACTTAATTGCATTTATAAATATGACATTTATGGATTATAAGAAAAACAAGAACATGCTGCACACTTACTTTATCTGCTTAAGTTTTATTCTCCTACATGCATATTTTTGATAAGTTACTTATATTTTTATTTTCCCCTGGAATAAAAATGATTTGTAGTCTCCTCTAGTTATGATACTTTTGGTATTTCCTATCATTACACATATACTGAATAAAATGCATGTTTCTAGAACTCAAATTTCTCATTACAGTAGTCGTTAGCTAGCAAACCTATATTTTATTTCTGCATTATTGTATGTATTTGTCAATTTTACAACAGCCACTCAGACATTTAGCAATTATTTTAATAGACACATATCAAGTGTAAACTGCATCAAAATTTCACATATATGTTAGGGAGAAAAATAATATTTCTGTTTAATATTTATGTTCAGAAAGGTACAGAAAATTATGTAACTAGTGCAAATGTGGAAATAAAATTGAAAAATGGTATCTTTACTCTTTATGTAAGAACTTGGATGTTTTGATGGCTAATGGCTCAAAAAATATAATATCCTTGGGATATGTAGAATAAATATAGAAAAGCACACTACTCATACATGATATTTAAGGTTGAGGACTACTTGTGGTGACCTCAGTAACCATATTCTTTATCTCTGACTCAGGAGTCTGGTGACTTAGGGTATCATCAAATAAACTGTGGTGGAAGAACATGTTAGCTTGCAAGTAGGGTAAAATCCCAAACCTTTCAGAGTTCCTGATAGATTGTTTGACTTTATTTTGTGTATGTTACCTGAGAGATGTGCGCTTATGTTAGAAGCTTACTAACCACACCTGTAAATGTCATTTATTTTCCAGCAAACAACCCACTTTTGTGCATGATGATGATGATAACAACTTACATTTATAATGCTTGCTATACTTTACAAGTGTATCCCATTTATTAACACATTCAAACCTTACAATAACCCTATAAATTAGGAATTATTTCTGTTTTAAGGTTAAAACAAACTTAGCAACCAAAGTCCACTTCACTAGTCAAGTTGCATCAAGGATTTGAATCCAAGTAGAGTTTTCAATGTCTACAGAAACCCATTTCTGTTCATTTTTTTTGCCAGAGTGGGTCCCTGTCAAAAGGTCAACCTTTTCAACATTTATATTTGCCTTTAGGTGATCATTATAAATTGGGCTAGAAAGTATCAATACTCAAAAAATGAAATTGGCAGGAGGTGATGCCATGTAATTAATATCTAACTTGTTATATCTTAGACGACAGATACAACACTTTTTGTTAAATTAGTAAACACAGAAATAACAAGATCATAATATATATTAGTTCTTCAATTAACAACTAAGTAAGTAAAGGAGGAGTAAAAAAGGAAAAATGAAAGGAAGACAAGAAGAAAAGAATAAAAACAGGAAAAAAGATGGGGAGAAAGGACAGAAAGAAGGGAAGAAAAGTTAGTGCTGTTCACAGGTAGTGACTGTGAAGAAAACTACAAAAAATTTCAAGTGTAAAATATGATTGTTTCCCCTTAGAAAGTATTTCATAGCTTTTCAAAGGAATTTGAAGTAGAAGTTCATCTACTTTTATTTAAATATATATATTAAGAGTTAGTAATTCAAATAAAAGTAATAGAAACCCAGTTACTGAATAATATATATTCTTGAAAGGCAGCCACTTTGGTTTTTAAAAATAATTTTTAAGGAATTAATTCACACCTTTCATAATAGCAGTATACAGTAAAGACAAAAAGTAGTGTATTCACAAGATTGCTCGTAAACAATTTTGCTGAAATAGTCATTTTCCATTGTCATAGTTATTTGACTTAGTACTGCAATAATATATTTGGAAACAGAATTGCCAATCAAAATATATAAAATACTGTTATGCCAGTTATTAATATTTTTTAAAATCCAATACCAGCTCTGCTTAATAGTTGATGAAACATCAAACAACTATTAAGCAGAGCTGGTATTGTATTTTAAAAAGTATTAATAACTGACATAAAATTGAAGCCATAGTATACTTCTTTTTTTTTTTTTTTGAGACAGATTGTCACCCTGTTACCCTGGCTGGAGTGCAGTGGTACGATCTTGGCTCACCACAACCTCGGCCTCCCAGGTTCAAGCGATTCTCCTGCCTCAGCCTTATGAATAGCTGGGATTACAGACATATGCCATCACGCCCTGCTAATGTTTGTATTTTTAATAGAGATTCAGTTTCACCATGTTGGCCAGGATGGTCTTGATCTCTTGACTTCATGATCCATCCACCTGGGCCTCCCATTACTGGGATTACAGCTGTGAGCCACCACACCCCGCCAAATTTCTTTAAGAATGTTCTCTGCTACAAGTGATAACATTATTATTTGGGAATGCTTGATGTGAATATACTTTACAACTTTTAATATTATATCTCTGTGATCAAGCAGTGCTAAAAAATAAGCGGTACAAATATATGACTCTTTTTTAAAAAATTGGAAATTGAAATAAAATGATTCTGTCATTAGGCAAGAAACAAGATTTTTTTTATCAGAAAACCTGAAAACCAGAAGATAATGGAGTATTATGGAAGTATTGTGTGGAAAATTCTTCCAAGTTCTAATTTTATATCAAATATGTTTATATTAAATATATTATATTTAATATAAACATATTTGATTTAATATAAACATATTTGATATAACTATAACAATGCAAAGACTTTTTTAGACAGTCAAATAATGAGAATTGATTGAAGACATGCACTAAAAGGAATGGTTAAGAAAGCTACACGGAAATTGTCACCAGAAAGAAACTTGAATCTATAAAAGAAATAAATCATTCCAGGACTGGCATGAAGAAAAGTAGAATCTGAAGTGGGAGGAGGGCCTGAGCTCAGGAGTCAGAGATCAGTCTGGGCAACACAGCGAAACCTCGTCTCTTAAAAAAAAAAAAAAAGCTGGGGATGTTAGGCACACCTGTAGTTCTAACTACTACAAATGATGTGGCAAAAGAATGGCTTGAGCCTCAGAGATGCAGTGAGTTATTATCCCAATCCACGTACTCCACGCTAGGAAAGACCCTGTCTCAAAAAAAAAAAAAGTAAAGAAAAGTAAATATCAAAGGCATATATTCTTATTTTAACAAATCATAAAGATAATTGCATAATGCAAAGCATTAACAAATAATTATGATTATATAAATATAAAATATATAAAAAAGAATACAAAGAATGGCAGATATTATACAATGCTGTAGTGTTCATAAACTATAGGCAAATATATGATATATGTAAAATCACTGTAATAAGTTAAAACTGTATACTATGAAACTTAGAACAACCACTAAAACTAGCAAAAAAAAGTGGTATAATTAATAAGCGAATAAAGAAATTTAAGCCAAGTAATAAAAAATACACACTTAATTCAAAGACAAGCAGCAAGAGCAAAAAGGAATAAGAACAGATTGAGCAAATACAATTCAATTAATAAGTTGATGGTTGATCATTTATATCCAAATATATCAATAATTTTATTGTGTAGATGGTCTTAGCACCCTACGATAGCAATGAAGCTGGAGAGGCTATATTAATATCAGACAAAGCAGGATTCAGATCAGGGATTACAAGAGATGAGGAGAGATATTGAATAATCATAAAGGATACTTCACCAAGGAAATACAACATTCCTAAATGCTGAGTGCACTTAAAAATAGAGCTTCAAGTTGCATGGATGAAAAACACATAGAACCAAAAAGAGAACTACACAAATCTACAATTATTGTTTGAGCCATTCTATCCCAGTAATTGATACAGCAAATAGAAAATCAGTTAGGACACAGAGTCTGAAGAACATCAATCAAATCAATGTAATTTATGATAGAATACTACTCCTAAAAACAGCAAATACACACTCTTCTCTAATACAAAGAGTTCCCACCCAGTTTCTCCTATAGTTAATATCTCACATTACCATGGTACAGTTGCCATGATTAAGAAACCAACTTTGGTATATTAATATTAACTAAACTTCACAATTAATTCAGATTTCACAAGATTTTCTATTAATGTATCTACTCTGTTCCAGAATCTTATCCAAGATACTACATTGCATTTAGTTGTCACATCTTAATCTCTACTGGTGTGTAGACATTTTCCTATTTCCATGTTTTTTGTTACCTTGGCAGTTTTGAGAAGTACCTGTCAGTTATTTCATAGAATGTGCCCCGATTAGTTTTATGTTGTTATTTTACATGTTCTTCTTGATTAGGCTGGGTTTTTGAGTTTATGGAAGATCAAAGGTGAAGTATCTCTTCTATCCACAAGACTTATCACTTGTTCACCTGGCCAAGGTAGTATTTGTCAATTTCCTTCATTGTGACATTTCATTTTTACCATACTCTATTTTTTGAAAATAAATCACTAACTGTTAAAACTCAAGGGAAGGTGGGAGGTGAATGATTAAGCTTCACCTTATGAAGGGGAAAACGCTATATATTATTTATATTATCTTTTAAAAAATGTTTTATTTCCTATTTATTTAGTCATTTTAAGTTCTATCAGTATGAACTGGAGGATATTCATTTTTTGCTCTTGTTTACAGTTTAATGCTGTGTATACTCTATACATTATTAGTATTAATTATTAAACTATTAATAACATTTATTGAGTGATCATTAATTTTGATTGAGAGGCATATCAAACTTTCATCAAACTTGCTCATTTGTTGTTGCTTTCTGGACAATTAAATGACTTACCAGAGTGACTATTTTTATTTAAACATGAAGTTCACATATAAATAATTTATCATACTGTGTTTCCCATCTTTCTTCTATTTCTGAAGTTTTTTGTCTTTTCTTATTGACTAGGTAAATTTTTAGAAATGGAAATATTAAACATTGGTGTCAGTATCATTATTGCTACAAAGGAGGATATATATTTTTCATGCTCTTATAAAAGGGACACATGGACTTAAAATTTTTTGATATATTTTGTTTCAACTTACTTCTGGGAAAAGTAACATATGCTGTTAATTGCCAAGTATCTGTTATATATACAGTCATTCTCTCACATCTACAACAGTAATTTTCACAAAAATATGTTTCAGCATATATCCTGAAAGTTCCTTTAACATTTACATATTCAATGTACTTGATGCTAGATTTCATTATCCTTGGGAAACTTGATTGTCAGGATTCGGGGCAAGGTGCAAATGTTCCTATCTGAATCCTAGAGAGAGGCAGTGGCAAGTATTCATCACAACATTGAAATACATAAAACACCCACTGTTTCTATCCAAATACCTTATAATTAATAAAAGAAAAAACAAAGAAAGAACAATAAAATTTAGAAATTTTATTTAATTTAAAATTTAATAAAATACCTAAGAAACCCACGAGATTTCTAAACTTTCCCATCTAAAGTGAATCAAATCAAGCAAAAAAAAAAAAAATTAATCAGATGCATATTACTATTTGTTTTGTGATTGAATAAAATAGAAATGTTATTATCAAGTAGAAAACAATTGCAAATATTAGAAATTTCATCTCCTAATGAAAACTACCAGAATGATTTCAGTAATGCTTCTTGATCATTTTTTTGAGTTGGAGATCAAATATATAAAGAATATGGTATTGCCTTTACCTAAAATATTTCAGAAATATATATATATATAGAATATGGTATTGCCATTATATAAAATATTTCAGAAATATATACATTAATGTGAACAATCCTCACATTCATTCCTCAATATTATTCATCAAATGTATTTATTATTATTCAGAGTTTATTTTAATGTATAATTTGAAACCAGAAAGATTAGTCTAGGTATACCCAAGAAAGAACTTCACTGACTATAAACTCATTTAAACTTCTCTTTTATGGGGTGCCTAAAGAACTAAATATTTCAGAAGTTTTAGGTGTGATTCTATTTCTAGCTTTAGTATTCTGTAATTTAGTGGTTCTCAGCTGGCAGCAATTTGTCCGCTGCAAATTGCAACATCTGAAGATTTTTTTTTCAACTTTTATTTTAAATTTCAGGGTACATGTGCATGTGTATTTGTTACACACATATATGAGTGTCATGGTGGTTTGATGCACAGATCATCTCAACACCTAGGTATGAAGCCCAGCATCTGTTAGCACAGCTAAAAAATTTCATGTAAAAACTCATTTTCAGGGGCTACTGTATTACCCACAGTATACTAGAATGTGACTAATACAGAGTTGGAATGTTATAATGGCCCTATATTTTCTTCATGTGATAGTATAGCACTATTATTACATTCTGGCCAATTTTATTTTTTAAATATAAATTATAAAAAATTACATGTAAGGACAGACTCAAGATGGCGCGGTGAGAACAACCCAGTACTGAAGCTCTAGGTGAACGTGAGGAGGGTGAGTCAGGGCTGCATTTCCAGATGGATCTTTGTTGCCCACAGAACGGGGAAATTCCCAGGTGTAAAAGAGATGCAGGGTACCAGTGCAGTGCAGCTGGTGGCAGGTGCAGCCGGCGGCCAGTGCTGCAGCATAGCAGCGGTGCTCCACTGCACTCCGCACAAAGCGCACTGGTCAGGGTGCCCTGTTGAACCGGCAATCTGAGACTTGAGAGGGCAGACTGGCATATCCATCTGATTGAACGGGACTTGGACAGTTAGCCAGGTCAGGAGATTCCAGGGAAATGGCATTTGGGCCAGTCCAGTGGGACAAACAAAATGGCGATTTCAAACCCTCCGGGTGGAGAGTTTCACTGCAGGCACAGCTGAACCCAGGACAGTGCAGCTCAGTGAGGGAGGGGCGCCCGCCATTAACGAGGCAATCCGGCCCTACTGAGGTAAACTCCCATTGCTGATACAGTCTGCTGTTGCCAAGGCAACCCACCACAACAGAGAGACTTTGCCACAGGGTGTAGCCCATGGTAGCAAGGAGGAGACCACAGCAGCAAGGCAGAGCCTGCAGCAACAGGGCTGATCTCACACCAGCAGGGCGAAGCCTCGGCAAACAAATAGTGACTAGACTGCCTCCTAGCTGGGCAAGACAGTGCAATGGACACTCATAAAGAAAGCCCCAACACCCCCAAGACAGAGCATCTGAGAAAAAAAGGGTTTTTTTAATGAGTTCTGCTGCAGCAGAATTAAATGTAGCAGCCTAACAGCCCTGAATGAACAACAGAGCTCACAGCTCAGCACTTGAGCTCCTATAAAGTAGAGACTGTCACCTCAAGCAGCTCCCTGACCCCTCTATATCCAAAAGACTGACATGTGGCAGGCATCATTCTGGGACAAAGATAGCAGAAAAAGAAACTGGTAGCATCCCTCACAGTTCTGCAGCTGCTATAGGTGCATCCGAGACTAGGAGGGCCTGGAGTGGACCTCAGCAGTCGTACAGTGGAGTGGCTAGACTGGTAGAAGGAAAACCAAGTAACAGATATACTTCATCATCAACAATCTGGGCGTCCACTCAGAGACCCAATCGAAAAGTCAGCAACTACACAGACGACAGGTGGATAAATCCACAAAGATGGGGAGAAACCAGCTCAAAAAAGAGGAAAACACCCGAAACCAGAACACCTCACCTCCTACGAAGGATGAAAACCACTCACCAGCAAGGGAACAAAGCTGGACAAAGAATGACTGTGACAAATGACGAATTTAGACTTCAGAAGGTGGATAATGAGAAACTTTTGAGCTAAAAGAACATGTTTTAAATCAATGCAAAGAAACGAAGAACCTTGAAAAAAGATTTGAAAAAAGATTTGAGAAAATAATAACAAGAATGGATAATTAGAGAGGAATATGACTGAATTGATGGAGCTGAAAAACACAATACGAGAACTTCATGAAGCATGCACAAGTTTCAACAGCCGAATTGACCAAACAGAAGAACGAATATCAGAAGTCAAAGATCAACTCAATGAAATAAGATGAGAAACCAAGATTAGAGAAAAAAGAGCAAAAACGAATGAACAAAGTCTCCAAGAAATGTGGGACTATGTGAAGAGACCTAACCTATGCCTGATAGGTGTACCAGAATCTGATGAAGAGAATGAATCCAAGCTGGAAAATACAGTGTGCTGTATCCAGGAAACCCATCTCACATGCAAGGATACAAAAAGGTTCAAAATAAAGGAATGGAGGAAGATTTACCAAGAAAATGGAGAGCAAAAAAGCAGGAGTTGCAATTCTCATCTGTGATAAAATAGACTTTAAAGCAACAGAGATCAAAAGAGACAAAGAAGGACATTACATAATGGTAAAAGGATTGATACAACAAGGAGAGCTAACGATCCTAAACATATATGGACCCAATACAGGAGCACCCAGATACATAAGGCAAGTTTTTAATGAGTTACAAGGAGACTTAGACTCCCAAACAATAATAGTTGGAGACGTTAACACTCTACTGTCAATATTAGACAGATCAACCAGACAAAAAATCAACAAGGATATCCAGGGCTTGAACTCAGACCTGGAACAAGCAAACCTATTGATATCTACAGAACTCTCCACCCCAAATACGCAGAATACATATTCTTCTCAGCACCACATCACACATACTATAAAATTGATCACATAATTGGAAGTAAAGCACTCCTCAGCAAATGCAAAACAACTGAAATCATAACAAACTTTCTCTCAGACCATAGTGCAATCAAGTTAGAACTCAGAATTCAGAAACCAATCCAGAACCGCACAGCTTCATGGAAACTGAACAACTGGATCTTGAATGATGACTGGATAAACAATGAAATGAAGGCAGAAATAAAGAAATTCTTCGAAACCAGTGAGAACGAAGACACATGCCAGAATCTCTGGGACACATTTAAAGCAGTCTCTAGAGGAAAATATATAGCAATAAGTGCCCATATTAGGAGAATGGCGAGATCCAAAATTGACACCCTATCATCAAAATTGAAAGAGCTAGAGAAGAAAGAAAAAAAGCTCAAAACCTAGCAGAAGACAAGAAATAACTAAGATCAGAGCTGAACTGAAGGAGATTGAGACACAAAAAAACCCTTCAAAAAATCAATAAATCCAAGAGCTGATTTTTTGAAAAGATCAACAAAATAGACAGACCACTAGCCAGATTGATTAAAAATAAAAGAGAGAACAACCAAATAGATGCAATAAAAAATGATAAAGGGGAAATCACCACAGATTCCACAGAAATTCAAACCATCATCAGAGAATATTACAAACAACTCTATGCAGATAAACTAGTAAACCTGGAAGAAATGGATAAATTCCTGGATTCCTGTGTCCTCCCAAGCCTAAACCAGGAGGAAGCCAAAAATATGAATAGACCAATAAGAAGGTCAGAAGTCGTGGCAGCAATTAAGATCCTACCACACAAAAAAAGCCCAGGTCCAGATAGGTCCACAGTCGAATTCTATCAGAAACACAAAGAGGAGCTAGTACCATTTCTTCTGAAACTATTCCAAATAATCCAAAAACAGGGAATCTTCCCAAATCATTTTATGAGACCAACAGCATGCTGATACCAAAACGCGGCAGAGACCCAACAGGAAAAGAAAACTTCAGGCCAATATTCATGATGAACATAGATGCAAAAATCTTCAATAAAATATTGGCAAGCCGATTGCAACAGCAAATCAACAACCTTATCCATCATAATCAGGTAGGACTCATCCGGGGATGCAAGGCTGGTTCAACATACGCAATTCTATAAACGTAATTCACCACATAAACAGAACCAAAACAAAAACCACATGATTATCTCAATTGATGCAGAGAAGGCCTTTGACAAAATTCAACAGCCTTTATGCTAAAAACCCTCAATAAACTCGGTATCGATGGAATGTATCTCAAAGTAATAAAGCTATTTACGACAAACAAACAGCCAATATCATACTGAATGGGCAAAAACTGGAAGCATTCCCTTTGAAATCCAGCACTACACAAGGATGCCCTCTTTCACCACTCCTATTCAGTATAGTACTGGAAGTTCTAACCAAAAAAATCAGGCAAGAAAAAAAAGTAAAGCGTATTCAAATAAGAAAAGTGGAAGCCAAATTGTCTTTATTTGCAGACGACATGATAGTATACCTAGAAGACCCCATCGCCTCAGCCCAAAAACTCCTGAAACTGATAAGCAACTTCAGTAAAGTCTCAGGATATAAAATCAATGTGCAAAAATCACAAGCATTCCTCTACAGCAATAACAGACTTAAAGAAAGCCAAATCAAGAACGAACTGCCATTCACAATTGCTACAAAAAGAATAAAATACCTAGGAATACAACTCACAAGGAACGTAAGGGACCTCTTCAAGGAAAACTACAAACCACTGCTCAATGAAATAAGAGAGGACACAAACAGATGGAGAAACATTCCATGTTCATGGTTAGGAAGAATTAATATCGTGAAAATGGCTATACTGCCCGACGTACTTTACAGAATCAATGCTATCCCCATCAAGCTACCATTGACTTTATTCACAGAACTGGAAAAACCCACCATGAACTTCATATGGAACCAAACAAGAGCCCGCATAGCCAAGTCAATTCTAAGCAAAAAGAACACAGCAGGGGGCATCATAATATCAGATTTCAAACTATACTACAAGGCTACAGTAATCAAATCAGCATGGTACTGGTACCAAAACAAAGATATAGACCAATGGAACAAAACAGAGGCATCGGAGGCAACACAACCTATCTACAACCATACAATCTTTGATAAACTTGACAAAAACAAGCAATGGGGAAAGGATTCCCTGTTTAACAAATGATGTTGGGAAAACTGGCTAGCCATGTGCAGAAAGCAGATACTGGACCCCTTCCTGACACCTTACACTAAAATTAACTCCAGATGGATTAAAGACTTAAGCATAAGACCTGGCACTATAAAAACCCTAGAAGAAAATCTAGGCAAAACCATCCAGGACATTAGGAGTAGACAAGGACTTCATGAACAAAACACCAAAAGCACTGGCAACAAAAGTGAAAATAGACAAATGGGACCTAATCAAACTCCACAGCTTCTGCATGGCAAAAGAAACAGTCATTAGAGTGAATCAGCAACCAACAGAATGGAAAAAAATTTTTGCAGTTTACCCACCTGACAAAGAGCTGATATCAAGAATTTACAAAAAACTCAAACAGATTTACAGGAAAAAAAACAAACAAGCCCATTCAAAAATGGGCAAAGCATATGAACAGACACTTTACAAAAGAAGACATATATGAGGCCAACAATCATGTGAAAAAATGCTCATCATCACTGGTCATTAGAGAGATGCAAATCGAAACCACATTGAGATACCATCTCACGCCAGTTAGAATGGCAATCATTAAAAAATCCAGAGACAACAGATGCTGGAGAGGATGTGGAGAAATAGGAACACTTTTACACTGTTGGTGGGAGTGTAAATTAGTTCATCCATTGTGGAAGACAGTGTGGTGATTCCTTAAGGCCTTAGAAATAGAAATTTCATTTGACCCAGCAATCCCATTACTGGGTATATATCCAAAGGACTATAAATCATTCTACTATAAGGACACATGCACACGAATGTTCATTGCAGCACTGTTTACAATAGCAAAGACCTGGAACCAACCCAAATGCCCATTGATGATATACTGGATTAGGAAAATGTGGCACATATACACCATCGAATATTATCCATGAATCAGAAATGATGAGTTCATGTCGTTTGTAGGGACATGGATTAATCTGGAGAACATAATTCTCAGCAAACTGACACAAGAACAGAAAATGAAATACCACATATTTTCACTCATAGGTGGGTGATGAAAAATGAGAACACATGGACACAGGGAGGGGAGTACTAAACACTGGGGTCTATTGGGAGGAAAAGGGGAGGGCCAGTGTGGGGTGGGGTAGCTGGGGAGGGATAGCCTGGGGAGAAATGCCAAATGTAGGTGAAGGGGAGAAAGGAAGCAAAACACACTGCCATGTTTTTTGCCATGCAACTGTCTTGCACGTTCTGCACATGTACCCCAAAACCTAAAATGCAATAAAAAAATTAAAAAAAATTACATGTAAATTAAAATATCATGCTCATTTGTTAATTGTTGTGGATGATCTGAGCACCTTTTTTTAATATGAATGCTATGCAAATTTCTGCTGATGTTCTTCCAGTTCCCCTATTGCTTACCATTTCTTTGTGGATATTCAAGATTCTGATAATGTGATTACATTTACATCGGGAAAAAGCAGGTGCACAAAAAGAATAAATTCTACTTGTCATTTGTGAATTCATTATCATAATAAAAATAGATCATTAGCTCATTTGAATCCAGTTTTTCAATATAAGCTAGGAACATACTCTATTTGATTTCCACTTTTGAAAATTTGTTAAGGTGTATTTTATGGCTCAGAATGTTGTCATCTTGGTAAATGTTGCATGAGAGCTTAAGGAAAATGTGCAATCTGTTATTTTTGGATGAAGTATTATATAGATGGATGTCCACTAGATTTTGTTGATTGGTGGTGCTATTCAGTTCAACCTCATCTTTATTGATTTTTTGCCTCATGGATGTCAATCACTAATAAAGTAGTGTTGAAGTCTCCAGCTGTAATAATGGATTCATCCATTTCTTCTTGCATCTTTTCTTTGTCAAGTATTTAGATGTTATATTATTAAAGATATTAAGAATTGTTATGTCTTCTCTTTGACACTCTATCATTGCCCCCAAATCTTTATGTAATACTCTTATTTATTCTTAGTAATTTCTCTTACTCTGAAGTCTGCCCTGTCTGAAATTATTATAGCTATTCCGGCTTGCTTTCTTTCCTTCCTTCCTTCCTTCCTTCCTTCCTTCCTTCCTTCCTTCCTTCCTTCCTTCCTTCCTTCCTTCCTTCCTTTCTTTTTCTTTCTTTCTCTTTCTTTCTTTCTTTTTTTCTTTCTTTCTTCTTTCTTTCTCTTTCTTTCTCTTTCTTTCTCTTTCTTTCTTTCTTTCTTTCTTTCTTTCTTTCTTTCTTTCTTTCTTTCTTTCTTCTTTCATTCTTTCGGTTCATGTGTTAGCATGATGCATCACATTCTTTCATTTAATATATCATGTCCTAATATTTAAAGTGGGCTGTTTTTAGATAATATATCTTTGGTTGATGTTTTATAACAAACCATTCAGACAGTTTCTGAATGTAACAATAAGTATTTATTATATTTAGACCCTCGGTGTTTCAAGTGATTGTTGATAGGTTAATATCTATCGAATTTTTACTGTTTTCTTCTTACTACTCTTGTTATTGTTTTCTTTTATGATTTTTCTGCTTTTTATTGTTTTAACTGAGCATTTTGTTTGATTTAATTTAAAAATTATTTTAGTTCTGGTATTGAGTTTGTAGCATATATTCTAAACAAATCCAAGTTATCCTTTACATAATACTATATCACTTCTCAGGTAGTGCAAGTACCTTAAAACGGAGTATTCCCAATTCCTCCTCCCATCCTCTGTAACATTATTATTCATTTTGCTTATTGGTAAACTGAAATAATTTAATATGTTGTTATATAATTCTCATCCTTGCTCCTCTGTAAGTACATCGTCCCCATTCCCTCTTTCAATTACACAGCATCCATCAGGAATTTTTTCTTTCTCTTCTGTTTTCTGTGGTTCGAACATGATATGCTAGGTGTTAATGTTTTAGTATTTATTCTGCTTGGTGTTCTATAGGCTTCCTATGTCTGTTCTTTGGTACTTATCATTAAATTTGGGATATTCTTTCATTTTTGAAGCAAATAGTTCTTGTTTCTTCCTCTCTTTCCTCTCTTTCTGGTAGTCTCATTATGAATGCTATACCTTTTGTAATCATCCCACGGTTGTATGATATTTTGCTCTAATTTTCTTTTCTGTTTGTCTTTGTGTTTCAATTTCAAACGTTTCTATTGATATATCTTTAAGCTCACTGAATACAATGTTGTTTATGTCCAGTCTATTGATTAACCCATTCAAGACATTCTTCTTTTCAGTAATGTTTTTGATTTCCAGTGTTTTCTTTTAATTCTTTCTTAGTGTTTTCTTCTTTCTGCTTAATTGTCTATTTGTTATTGCACTGCCCACTTAAATTGTGCTGTGTTTACTCTTTGCTGTATATGTCAGAATTTGACAATTTTCTGCTGTCTGCTTATGTGTCCCTTGTTGTCTTTTGGTGTCCCTAGAGACCTCTTCTCATATAACATTAAGAATGGACAGTTCTTTCAGTTGTATTTTTTTGTTATACAGGAGACTGATTGATGTGGTGGTAAGGTGTGTGGGGAAAAGCATTCTTTTGTCCTTTAATTAGGTCTCCGTCTTTTAGTAAGTTCCCATCCTTGAACTATGACCTTCACAAATGCTTCTCATGGAAGGCAGGGAGGAAAAATGGAGCTAGAGTTAGATTACGCTGGGTTAATTCATCTCTGGTAAAACCCCAGTCAGGCTCTAGTAAAATAGATTTCTTTAGGGTAGATATTGATAAGAAAAATAGAATGCTTTGGTCATATATTAATAATAAATATTTTCCTCCTCCTTCTGCAACCAGATTTTTCTCCAGTCTTCATTGTGAGAGGCTGTATTAATATAGGCATTATTTTTTTAGTTCATTAAATACACATTCAACAGATAACATAGTATAGGCTCACTTAAGGAAATTCAAGTATAAAGGTGAAAAATTTTATCTTTGTCTTTATGGAAATCAACATTTTTATCAATAATTAGACTTATTTTAATTTATTCCATAAATATGACTAATTTGATTTATTACATATTTGATTCAGAGTGATTTATTTAAATAAATAATCAGGAAAAGACTCTAGATCACTTAATAAAAACATTTTAATTACAATTAGATGATAATGTATTGCAGATTTTTAGAAAAAATTGACAAATTTTGTTGAGAAAAAAGCTCTTAGCAAATTCCAAGAATCTGATCAGTCTCAAAATTGCATTTTAGCAAAAGGAATCTACTCCTTTCTTTCTTCTTTCTTTCTCTTTCTTTCCTTTTTCTTTCTTCTTTTTCCTTCCTTCCTCCTTCCTTCCTTCTGTCCTTCTTTCCTTCCTTTCTTTCTTTCTCTTTTATTTATTATACTTTAAGTTTTGGGGTACATGTGCAGATCCTGCCAGTTTGTTACATAGGTATACATGTGCCATGGTATTGCTTTGCTGCATCCATCCACCCATCATCTACATAAGATATTTCTCCCCCAATCCCCCAAGCCCCTGCCATTCCTTCCCTAGATCCCCATCCCCAAGGCCTAGTGTGTGATGTTCCCCTCCCTGTGTCCGTGTGTTCTCATTGTTCACTGCCCACTTAGGAGTGACAACATATGCTGCTTGGTTTTCTGGTCTTGTGTTAGTTTGTTGAGAATTATGGTGTCCAGTTTCATTCATGTCTCTGCAAAGGACATGAACTCATCTTTTTATGGCTGCATAGTATTCCATGGTGTATATGTGCCACATTTTCTTTCCCAGTCTGTCATTGATGGGCATTTGGGTTGGTTCCAAGTCTTTACTATTGTGAGCAGTGCTACCATAAACATAAGTGTGCATGTGTCTTTATGGTAAAATAATTTATAATTCTTTGGGTACATACACAATAATGGAATTGCTGGGTCAAATGATATTTCTATTTCAATCATTGAGGAATCGCCACACTGTCTTCCACAATGGTTGAATTAATTTACACACCCACCAACAGTGTAAAAGCATTCCTATTTCTCCACATCCTCTCCAGCATCTGTTGTCTCCTGATTTTTTAATGATTGCCATTCTAACTGAAGTGTGAATCCACTCTATTCTTTCATAATTTTAAAACCTCAAAATTCAATATTTTAGAGAAAAAAAATGTTTGACCAAAATTAGATATATTTTTATCTTTCCACTAATGAAGAACATTATATTGGGATAGATTACTTCAAAAGGAGAATTAAAACTGAGAAGGAAGACTGTGTGTGGTGGCTTATACCTGCAACCCCAGCACTTTCAGAGCTTGAGGTGAGAGGATAACTTGAGGCCAGGAGTTCAAGACCAGTCTGACCAACATGGTGAAACTCCCTCTCAATTAAAAATACAAAATTTAGCTAGCATCATGGTGGGCACCTGTAATCCCAGCTACTTGGAAAGCTGGGGCACAAGAATTGCTTGAGCTCCGGGAAGCAGAGGTTTCAGTGAGTGGAGGTCACCCCACTGCACTCCAGGCTCGGTGACAGAGTGAGAACCTGTCTCAAGGAAAAAAAAAAGGAGTCTGAAAGAATTAATTCCCTAACAGATAGTTGGAAAACTATATAAAAACCAGAAAGCACTGGACACAGAGAGACAATCATGACATAAAAAAATAGCATTTAAGCTTGTAATTACACAACTGATATTAGTTCCATGCAAAAAGTAATCACGGTTTTTGCCAGTACCTTCAATGGCAAAAATCACAATTACTTTTCTACAGACATAATATTTCTTCAGAGACATTTCTGTTCTGGCCTTTTGTTCACTCTCTCGGGGAATTTAAGGCATAGATTTCTCTTGGTTTTATTTTCTTCTCCATTTGCCAAAGTTGAACAAACAACTCAACGATTTATGGTCAGTGATTTTTATAAACTATAATCAAGTACTTTTTCAGGGATTGAGAATTAAATTTCAATTTTTAAAAATTTTATTGCATTTTAGATTTTGGGGTACATGTGAGGAACATTCAGGATTTTTGCATAGGTACACACATGGCAGTGTGATGTGCTGCCTTTCTCCCCATCACCTATATCTGGCATTTCTCCCCATGCTATCTCTCCCCAACATTACACCACCTGCTTTCCCTCCCCTATTTCCCCCCTACAGACCCCAGTGTGTTATGCTCCCCTCCCTGTGTTCTCATTGTTCATGTGTTCTCATTGTTCAACACCCACCTATGAGTGAGAACATGCGGTGTTTCATTTTCTGTTCCTGTGTCAGTTTGCTGTCAATGATGGTTTCCAGGTACATCCATGTCCCTACAAAAAACACGAACTCATCTTTTTTGATGGCTGCATAGTATTCCATGGTGTATATGTGCCAAATTTTCCCTGTCCAGTGTATCACTGATGGGCATTTGGGTTGATTCCAGGTCTTTGCTATTGTAAACAGTGCTGCAATAAACATTCGTGTGTATGTGTCCTTATAATATAATCATTTATAATACTTTGGATATATACCCAGTAATGGGATTGCTGGGTCAAATAAATTTCTATGTCTAGGTCCTCAAGGAATTGCCACACTGTCTTCCACAATGGTTGAACTAATTTATACTCCTACCAGCAGTGTCACAGTGTTCCTATTTCTCCACATCTTCTCCAGCATCTACTGTCTCCAGATTTTTTAATGATCATCATTCTAACTGGAGTGAGATGGTATCTCAATGTAGTTTTGATTTGCATTTCTCTAATGACCAGTGATGATAAGCATTTTTTCATATGTTTATTGGCCTCATGTATGTCTTCTTTTGTGAAGTGTTTGTTCATATCGTTTGCCCACTTTTGAATGGGCTTGTTTTTTTTTTTTCTTGTTAGGTCTGTTTTAGTTCTTTGTAGATTCTGGATATCAGCCCTTTGTCAGATAAGTAGGTTGCAAAAATTTTTTCCCATTCTGCTGGTTGCCAATTCACTCTAATGACTGTTTCTTTTGCCACGTGCAGAAGCTGTGGAGTTTGATTAGGTCCCATTTGTCCATTTTGGCTTTTGTTGCCAATGCTTTTGGTGTTTTGGTCATGAAGTCCTTGGCTACATTTATGTCCTAAATGGTTTTGCCTAGGTTTTCTTCTAGGGTTTTTATGGTGTTAGGTCTTATGTTTAAGTCTTAAATCCATCTGGAATTAATTTTAGTGTAAGGTGTCAGGAAGGGGTCCAGTTTCTGCTTTCTGCATATGGCTAGTCAGTTTTCTCAACACCTTTTACTAAACAAGGACTGCTTTCCCCATTGCTTGTTTTTGTCAGGTTTGTCAAAGATCAGATGGTTGTAGATGTACTGTGTTGCCTCCGAGGCCTCTGTTCTGTTCCATTGACCTATATCTCTGTTTTGGTACCAGTACCATGCTGTTTTGATTACTGTAGCCTTGTTGTATAGTTTGAAGTCTAGTAGTGTGATGCCTTCTGCTTTGTTCTTTTTGCTTAGAATTGACTTGACTATTGTGTGCTATCTTTTGGTTCCATATGAAGTTTTTGGTGGTTTTTGCTAGTTCTGTGAATAAGGTCATTGGTAGCTTGACAGGGATAGCATTGAATCTGTAAATTACTTTGGGCAGTATGGCCATTTTCACAATATTAATTCTTCCTAACCATGAACATGGAATGTTTCTCCATCTGTTTGTGTCCTCTCTTATTTCATTGAGCAGTGGTTTGTAGTTCTCCTTGAAGAGATCCTTTATATCCTTTGTTAGTTGTAGTCCCAGGTATTTTATTTTCTTTGTAGCATTGTGATTGGCAGTTCGTTCTTGATGTGGCTCTCTTTAAGTCTGTTATTGGTGTAGAGGAATGCTTGTGATTTTTGCACATTGATTTTGTATCCTGAGACTTTGCTGAAGTTGCTTATCAGTTTCAGGTGATTTTGGGCTGAGGCGATGGGGTCTTCTAGATATACAATCATGTCTTCTGCAAATAGAGACAATTTTACTTCCTTTTTTCCTATGTGAATACTCTATTTCTTTGTCTTGCCTGATTGCTCTGGCTAGAACTCCAATACTATATTGAATAGGAGTGGTGATAGAGGGCATCCTTGTCTTGTGCCAGATTTCAAAGGGAATGCTTCCAGTTTTTGCCCATTCAGTATGATATTGGCTGTTGGTTTGTCATAAATAGCTTTTATTATTTTGAGATACGTTCCATCAATACCTAGTTTCTTGAGGGTTTTTAGCATAAAAGGCTATTGAATTGTGTCAAAGGCCTTCTCTGCATCAATTGAGATCATCATGTGATTTTCATCTTTGGTTCTGTTTATGTGGTGAATTTTGTTTATAGCCTTGCGTATGTTGAACCAGCTTTGCAACCCCAGGATGAATTTAACTTTTTAATGAATTCTTAGGGTTAAAAAAAGAGAGTAAATTATTTAATAATAATTATTATTAAAAGCAGATGCCATTTGTTGAAACAAGTCTTATTTATTTTATTCCAAGGGAAGTCCCTAGTGACTATTAAAATGGACTTTGTAGCTATTAGGTAGTAATTGATAAAAGGGAGTTTGATTTGCTGATTTTAATGCTATGTGTAGGCTCAGTGGGTTTCATAGATTGCTGTTACTTATCCATCATGAGTTCTAAAACCAAATGCTATCTTCACATCAGTCAGGGTGAATATGGTAGCTGGCCTATTTTATAGACTGAAAAACATTAATGCACAAGGATAATAGAAATGGAAATTGAATTCTAATTCTCAACAGAAATGCAGGCTCTGTTGCTCTGGAAAATGCTAGGTAAAAATACAAAACTTATGACAGTATCAATTAAAAACATATATCACCCTCAGAAAATAACATTGGAGCATCTTTTAAAAATAGTTTGCCCATACTAAAAACTCATTTTTAACACTGATTTTTATATTTACATTGTTCTGTTACTATCTTTTGTATAATAAGAAGCCATATTAAATGTATTTATGGTAAATGTTTTATACCTTTAGGAAGTTATTTTTTGCTTCCAATTCTTTGTTATTAAGTAAGCAAATGAATGAATAACTTTCATTTCTTTAATACATCTTTATTTTATGCTTACAATGTTTCAAATACTGTCTTAGGTGTAAAAGCTGTAAATAAGCATAGCCCCACCTATCAGAAAGCTTACTTTTGTAATAGAAAGGAAGAGGAAGTACAAAATCATGAACACATTATATGAGTTCCACACAGAAAGCTGAAGATATGACCAAATCAAACAAAAATGATATGAATCTCATTTTTACTGAAACTGGAGAATGTCTCTCTCTCTCTCTCTCTCTCTCTCTCTATATATATATATATATATATATATATATATATATATATGATATTGTGGCAGACATACTGTAAACAGAAAAGCTTAAAATAAATAATGGAGGGATGACTCAGAATTCTGATTATTTGGAAAGTGGCAACTGAAGCTTCCTTATATCCTGTAACTTACAGGGGCAGGAATAGGTATCTCATTTATGATAAGGATTTTTCCACTGAGAAATCTTTAAAAAAAATTAATAAAGTTCTGCAATTGTAGCACCAGCATATAAATAGCACTGAAAATTATGGTTATACATAGTAAACAATAATTGAAAAGTCCATGTGAGGCATATTTTATTTTTGTTTGTTTGGGTGGATGGATGGGTGTATTAGTTTCCCATGGGTGCTGTAACAAATTTAGGTGGCTGAATAGAAGAAACGTTTATAAAGAAGAGAAGTTTATTGTATCACAGACTGGGAGCTAGATATTTGAATTCAAGGTGTTGTCAGATACATGCTCCCTTTGAAACCTAGAAAAATAAATCTTTCCTTGCTCCTTCCTAGCTTCTAGTAGTTTGCTGAGTAAGTCTTGGTATTTCTTAACTTGCAGTTGCAATGCCTCAGTGTCTGTCTCTGTTGTCAGATGTCCATTTCCCTGTGTGTACTGTCACATTGCCTTTGCATCTGCTTATCAGGATTTCAGTTATATTAGGCTGGAGATTACCTGAGTGACCTCATCTTAATTTGATAACATCTGCAAAAATTCTATCCCCAAATGTGGTCACATATACAGGTACTGAAATTAGGACATCAGCATATTCTAACAGTGGGTTTTAGCCTTATTGCAGACTTATTATACTATAGGGAAAAATCTTTTATTAAAAAGAAGCCTCTCCCTAATGTTACATATGAGTGAATTTATTGTATCAAGTTGAGATTAAAATGTGTACCATCACATGCCTTCATCAATAAAAAACAAAATTTAAAAGTACTAAACAAAATTCTAAAAATATAAAAAAGCACAAATTAACAATAGTGTGGGCTGACAAAAATAGAAAACAAGAAAGTATTGGAAGAAATAAGTTAATCAAAAACTGACTTACATGCTTGAATAAAGAAGAAAGAGACAGAGTAATGCATTGGAGATTAAAAATAATGAATTATCCACAGACACAGCAAAGTTAATAGACTTCTAGGAGAATGTAACTTGCAAACACTGGAGTAAGATTTTTTAAAATCTCAAAGAAACAGATGATTTCTTAGTGAAAAAGGAAAGTTCCCTGACCGCCCTCACAGGACCTGCTCAAACCCCTTACGGGAGTGGGGCGCACATAAAGAGACAGGGGTAGGAACTAGGGCACTGGACTCCAGCCCACAGCAGAGTCCATGGGTGGATCCTGTGACTTCCAAAGCCCAAATGGGTGTGTGTTACAGTGCACTCTTTTAGCCTTGCCATCCATGGACAGCTTTAGTGTTATCCAGCTCAGTGGACCCTCTGCCTCTTTACAAGAGCAGAGGGCCAGTGTGACAGCTTTTTGTATCCTGAGCTCTAGTCCAGTGTACCAGAAGTGTCAGGTCACACATGGACTTGAAGCATGAATTGGGGGGTTTATTAAGCAGTGGAAGTGGCTTTTAGCAAGACCAATGGAGAGCTGGAGGGGTATAGAGTGGGAAAATGATCTTTTCCTGGGGTTTGGACACTCAGCAGCCGATCTCCTCTCCAACCATCCCCAGTAGAACTCCTCTTGGCATTCACATGCTCCTTCTCTTCTCTCTTTCTCTGCCACACTGTTCTGCTATTTGTCTGCTCCTCTCCTTTTCTGCTTCTGAGGCCTGGGATCTGGGGTTGATATGGGTACAGGATAGGGGGCATGGCAGGCCAAAAGGTAGCTTTTGGGCATGAAAACAGGAATGCCTGTCCTCATTTAGGGCCACAGGTCTCCAGGCTTGAGGGTGTGACCTTTCCTACAGTCCTTTCCTACCCAGTATTTCCTTGTCTTCTATTAATATCATTAGTAATAGTTGAAATGCCATTATTGACCCAATAGGAACAAAGAACTTGTTAAATCAATTACTACAATAGACAATGTAAAGATTATTGGTAGTTTATCCTTGGAAAGCATGCTGACCAGAATACATCCAAACTCATTATATGAGGCCAGTATTACCCTGATACAAAAACAACACAAAGACACATAAAAAATGAAAACTACAGGCTGATATCTCTGATGAATATTGATGCAAAAATTATTTTAAAAATACTAGTAAAACAAATTCAGCAATATATTATAAAGATCAGTAATTATAACCAAGTGGTATTTATCCCTGGGATGCAAGGTTGTTCAATATGCACGAAGCAATAAACTTCATGTAACATATTAACAGTATGAAAAACAAAAATGGTATGATTTTTTTCGATTGATGGTGTAAAAGCATTAAATAAAATTCAACATCCCTTCATGATAAAAATAACCCCCCAAGAAAAACAGGTATAGAAGGAACATATCACCACAAAATAAAAACTATATACAACAGACACATAGCTAGCCTAATACTGAATGGGAGAACACTGAAAGCCTTTCCTCTAAGATATGGATCATAAGAAAGATGTGGGCATCTTTCACCACTGTTATTCAGCATAGTACTAAAAGTTCAACTGAAAAATTCATATGGAATTGCAGAAGACCCTGAATAACCAATATATTCTTGAGGGAAAATAAAAAGCCTTAACAAGAAATTCAAAGACTTTAACAACAGCAAAATAAGTAATCCCATTAAAAAAGTGGGCAGAGAACATGAATAGACATTTTTGAAAAGACATAAAAATGGCCAATAAATATATTTTTAAAATGTTCATCATCACTGTTCATCAGAGAAATGCGAGTTGAAGCCACAATGATATATTTATCTTACACTGATCAGAATAGCCATTATTAAATATATATATATATATATATATATATATATATATATATATATATAAAACAGATGTCTGGGACAATGCAGAGAAAAGGAAAAACTTATTGCACCATTGGAAGGAATGCAATTTACTACCAGCCTCTATGAAAAACAGCACACAGGTTTCTCAGTGAATAGAACTACCATTTGTTCTAGCAATTCCACCACTGTGTATCTACTCTAAGGAAAAAGAAATCATTATAACAAAAAGCTACATGCTTTTTTATGACACTGCTATTCGTAATGACAACGATATAAAATCCACCCAAGTGTCCATCAATGGATGATTGGATAAAAGTACGTGACATACATACACAATGGAATACTATTCAGCCACGAAAATAATAAATTCATGTTTTTGCAGCAACATGGATGGAACTGGAGGCCACTATCTTAAGTGAAATAGCTCAGACACAGAAAGACAAATACTTCATGTTCTCATTTGTGTGATTTAAATAATGTGTACAGATGGACATAGAGTGTGAAATGATAGACAATGAAGATTTGGAAGGTGAGGATGGGAGTCGAAGATGAGAAATTACTTAATGGGTACAAGGTACATTATTCCATGATGGATAAATAAAAGCCCTGGTTTCACCATTATTCAGCATACAAGTAACAAAATTACATTTGTACCTCGTAAATTTACACCAAGGAAGAAAACAATGCCAAAGGCATTATACTAACTAACTTAAAAATTCTACCACAAAGCTGTAGTAATAAAAAAAAAATCATAGTTCCAGCATAAAGTCAGGGACATTGACCAATGGAACAGGACAGCAGGGTCAGAAATAAATATATCTATATGGTCAGGTGATTTTTTACTAAGATGCCAAAAATATTCAATAAGAGAATTAGATAAATGAAATTAGATACACAGTTCCAAGTATAAACAAAAAATCAACTCAAAATAGATTTAAAGACTTAATATAAGACCTAAAATTGTAAAAAATCCAAGAAGTCAACACAGAAAAATGTCCTGTTCTAGGCAAAGACAACCCCAAAAGCATAGACAACAAAAGCAAAATTAGAAATACATGAAAACATCAAGCTAAAAGGCTTCTATGCAGTAAACAAAACAACCAACAAAATAAAGAAACAACTAACAGAATGGGAGAAATATTTCCTGTCCTCTGACTTGGGATTAATAACCAGAATATATAAGGAACTCAAACAGGTAAACGGCAAAAACCAAATAGTTCTGTTACAAAGTAGTCAAAAGACCTGAATAGATGTTTATAAAAAGAACACATACAAATGGCCAAGAAGTATATGAAAATATGCTCAATATCACTGATCATCAGAGAAATGCAAATTAAAACTGCAATGAGATATCATCTCACACCTGTTTACATGGCTATTATAAAAATCACAAAATATAAGTGCTGGTGAGAATGTGGTGGAAAGGCAACTCTTGTAACACTGTTGGTGGAATTAATTGTAAATTAATACAACAATTACAAAATACAATATGAAGGTTCCCCCATAGAATAAAAATAAAATTATCATTACCCAGCAATCCAACTGCTGGGCATTTATGCAAAAAAGAAAATAGTAAAATCAGCATGTTCAAGTGATATCTACACTCCCATGTTCGCTGAAAAATTATTTACAAGAACCAAGACATAACCTCAATCTAACTGTTCATCAGTGAATGAACTGATTTTTTAAAATGTAGTACATATACACAATGGAATACTATTCATCCTTTGCCAAAACAAGATTCTGTCGTTTGTGACAACATAGACGAACCTGAAGGACATTATGTTAAGTGTAATAAGCTAGGCACAGAAAGACATACGGCATGATTTCAATTATATGTGGAGTGTAAAAGTCAAATTTATAGGAACAGAGCATAAAATGGTGTTTACCAGAGATTGTGGGAGTGGTGTTGAGGGCGCATTTGTCAAGGGATAAAATATTTTCATTAGATAATAGATATAAGATCAAGAGATTTATTGTAACACCTTGGTGCTACCATTAGTAACAATATATTGTATACCTGAAATTTACTAAGAAGGCAGATTTTAAATGCTCTCCACACACAAGAGGTAATTCATAGGTGAGGTAATTCATATGTTACATTGCTTGATATAGCCATTCCATGAAGTATACGTAGATCAAAACATTATATTGTACATCATAAACATATACCATGTTTACCTGTCAATTAAAAATAATATCAAAAATTTTTTAAATGAAAATTATGAATTCATCACACTGGAGTAAATAAGGGTGACGTATGTGGGAGGAGACGCCATAGTGGAGGTGAATTTCTTATCCATAACATTGATTTAGAACTGCTGCAACATCATAATTTACTATCAAAAGCAGCCTTTTAGTTCATTTTATTCTTGTTTTTAAATTTTCTGATGAAAACATATGCTACCTCAGCAATGGACTCCATCCCACAGCCATGTCCAAAAGCCACTCTCAAACAGACAAAAATATATTATCTTAATTTAAGATATTTAATATCATAAAAATAGCACTTCTATCAAAATTCATATATACATCTAAAACTATTTCAACTTGAATCCAGAGATTACTCTAATGCATTTTTGCTTTGAAATAATTTGAAAAATTATTTCAAATCTCACATAATAAATACCAATAAAAGCCAATACTATATAAAAATTAAAAATATAATTGGCTTGTGCAATATTAAAATATTTTAATCATTTTGAAATCAATGTGATATTAACATAGATAATTAGATAAGCAAGTCAAAGGAAAAAACTGAATAATTCAGAAATGAATGGGAACACTTATGAGAATTTTACTGTATGAAAATAACTAGTTTGCAGAGTGAACTGGTGGATGATTCCTAATGGAATTTTACATTATTAAAATTAATTAAAAACCTGTCAGTCTCTGGAGCAACACCTCTCGGGCAGAGAATTTTATTATTAGCTAGATCCAGAGACAGAATCACATGTAGAAACAACTGTCCTAGCAAGGGCAACATCTGGAAAATGTCACAAATGCAACTCCAAATGTATGGCAAAAAGAAAAAAAAAATATGCTCACAGGTCAGAGAATGCAGATGGTGAAACAGGAAACCTTTAGTTATAGTTTAATATACAGCATACTTTTCTATGTGCTAAAGAGGAAACAAATTAAAAATTTTGTCTGAATGCTTTTTAAATCGGTAAGTACTAAAATAAATGTTTTCCTGAGCCTAAGACAAAAGTCAAATATTACTATTATAAGGTACAGAAATAAGGCAGAAAAATATATCAAAAGAATAAATACTATACCACTATATACCTTTCTTTAGTTTAATTTTTAAAGCTTTGTAATTGAATGCCTCATAATAATTTCTCCAAACTGACAACTGTTAGAATGCTACTGCACTCACCAGGCTTTGCATTTTGCATCACTAAATAGATGTTCACTTTCCAATGAGGTGTGGGTAGGTAGAATCAAGATATATTTATCACTAGGATTGTTATTAGAGAGTTAGATTTATGTTAAAATCACTAGATTAGTAAAACTTCCCACATCTCTGATATAATTTGACTAAAGTAAAAACATTTATCTGACATCTTTTTATCTGGTTCACCCCCAGAACTTAAGAACTTTAAGGATTTAAGAGATTTGGACAGTGGTGGTAATGCAAATTCACTATTCTATTAATATATATATGAGGATATATATGAATGAAAGATATGTATGAATGAAAAATACATATGAATGAAAAGATACATATATGAAAGAAATATGTAAATGAAAAAATTCATATATATGAAAAGACAGATATGAATATATACCTATATATCATATGTTCATATATATAATATATGTTATGAATATATACCTATATATCATGGTCATATATATATATATATATATAATGCCTTTCCATGATTTTTTTTTTTTGGTGTGCAGAATTAGGAAAGATTAGCCTTTATACCTTGGAGCTGCAAATCAAGTAAGGGAACAATTAGCTTTATGATAACAAAATTCTCTCCAAATTTTCTCTGCATCTTTTTTTTTTTTTTGCTATGTGCACAAAAATTCTTTTTGGGTATGGATTAAATATTAGTCAATGTTGAGAGATATCAAGAAAAAATTGTTACTTTAACTTTTCCTCTATTTGAAGCTCCAAATATTGCAGCAAGGTGAAAGCAGAGTTTGGCCAAATTCTGATGTCAAAGAAAATGTCTGGGCATTCCTACTGAAAACCCAGGTTTATCTCTACGTCTAATCTCACAGTGACTGTGGACGTGAGGTAGAAAACATATCCTCACTTCTATGATAAAAACACTTATACTCTGATTATCAAATTGAAACTCATTTTCCTCAAAATCTTCAGTTTTTCTTCTAATGAAGACTTGTCTCACCATTCAGAGAGTTAATTACCCACTGCTAATTACTAAATGCTAACTTTGTTCTTGGGTCAGTTTTTGCATGGAATACCCTGCATAGTAATACTTTGTTTATATATTTACTTTTCTTATCAGATTATGATGCCATTAAGGTAAAAAAGGAGTACACTGCAGAAGCTCAAAGCATTCCTGTTAAATTGAGGCAATGAAATTGAGAATTTAATCTTCCTAGTATATGTCAAAGTGCTCTGATTAACCTGTGTTACATAAAGATGTATTAAATGAGAGATTCTTGTAGCCAAAATATAGCAAAAGATGGCATAATATTTGTAAATAAAATGTGAAAATTCTGTAATGTGACAAACAATGGATAAGGACAAAAAATACCATTTCGTTGCTTAGAGGAACCAAAATGAAGTCACATGACATAGGTAAAAAAATCTTCACTTAATCTGCCTTGCAGTTTCCTGACAGAAGGAAGTTCTGGCCATCATATCATTTAGGAATTCCCCCATGTGCTTTAGTCTGTCGGATGAAAAAGATTCAATTGATTATGACAGATGGGCATAAAATCTGTTACAGTTCTGATGAACTGGGGAGGGAAAAGCTTGATAAATGCTAGGAGACAGATTATGCCTTGATGATTACTTGTGTGAAGTCAATCATCTGTGTACTGGGTACTTGCTATAATCTGCTAGAGGAAAATTATTATTGACTACTAATTGGCATACCTTTTGCTTCCCCTTTGACTTAAAATGTCAATGATAATTTTTAGCCTGAAATGATTATATGTAGCAAGACATAAATACACCTAATAAAATCATCAACTTTATAGTATGTAATGTAAAAAACTATCAATATTCCAAGATTGGTTTCTACCTTAATATTGATGTTAGATGGATCTGAAATAGGAGAGTATAAAAAAGCATGACTCAAGTGTGCCTATATCCAATCAACATTGTACTATTTTATTATATAAATCTAAGAGCACATCTTAGCAGTTGTTTTCACAAAACTCTCATTTAAAAAATCATTTGGAAAATTGCATTTATGTATCTTTCTAATTTGTAAACTGACTTTATGTGTTAGCATAGTTAATTCTGCATAAAGAGGTCATATAAAAGGAAATGCAGTTTTTAAATTTTTTACAGTGCATAAAGTATACCAGGCTGATGTTCTTCAGACAAGGAAAATAAAAAGGATGGCTGCATAAGGTCTTATACACTTCAGTTTTGAGTTTTCATCATCCTCAGATCGTGGAAAATGTGTCTCTTTTTAAAGAATCTCTAATTTCAAAATGTTCTCTTTAACATTTCTTAACATAGCCGAGAGGTGTTAGTAAGGGAGGGTTTTTTGTTGTTGTTGTTTTGTTTTGTTTTTTCCTTAACTTCACATTCTAAGTGGTTCAGAGCCAATTGCTCTCAAATCCCTTCTTCGCTCTTTGCTCTGCCTTTTCAAGTAGAGGACCTGGCCTTTGCTGGTTAGTTTTCCTTGGCTGCAGTTTTAACTAGCATCCATCTTGTTTGAAGCTAATGAGAGGCAGGCACTAACAGCAGATGATAAGGTGGTCAGAAAAGGCCAGGGCATCATCTTCAGTCTCCCTCAAATAAGTTTTCCACAGTGATGCAGCTCCCTGGTGACAAGCTGTAGTTACAACTTCTGTCAGGTGATCCCAACCCTTGGACTTCCAATTTTCTCTTTGTATTAGCAACTTAGAAGATGTAGTATTTTTCTGCTATTTCTAATCTCTGAGTATGATCAATTTCCCCTTTTACCTTCTCAGCTCTTCTATTGCTTGTGGGACTAGTTCTCCTTCAAATTACCTCTGTTATAAATACTTTGAGTGATTTCTCTTTTTTTCTAAGAGGATTCTGAATGACAGATATTCCAACTTAAAAAATAGTAGCAGCAGCTTTGACTGGCAGATTGAAATTTATCTTAAGGTTACTTGGTTGTAATTCAGTGCTAGAATGAAATATAAATGCATGCCATGGATGAGGATAGCATATGTAACTGCTCACATACCAGGTGATGGCTCTTCTGGACATTTACAAATCTCTATAGTCCTTGGTATTATATTTTGCCATCACAATACTTCTGATCTTATAACATATACTCTGAATAGTCCCGTCTCAAAGAGATCAAAAACTTCCATTACAAAAGTTTTTGAAACTCAAGACCCTGACTTCCTTAAGACTACCTCATTCTTAAACCCATGAAGTTTCTTTTTTGCATTCTAACAAGTATTAGAAATTAGAATAAATCCTCTCTTAGTTTTTCGTTGCTGCTGTAACACATTACATCAATGGGTTAAAAAAGCACAAATGTATTCCCTTATATTTCTGGAAATTAAAATCCTTACTGGGTTAATATCAAAATGTTGGTATGGCTGCATTCCTTCTGGAGGCTCTGGGGGAAAATGCATTCATCACGCTTTTTAGCTCATAGAGACTGCCTGCTATTGTTGGGTTATGAGACTCTTCTGTCATCAAACTCAGCAATTGTGTCTCTCTAACCTCTGAATCTGTCCTCAGATACCCTTCTTTGATTTTGGCCCTCTTGTCTCCCTCATTTAAGAACCCTTATAATTACAAAGGGCCTATCCAGATCAGATAATGTCCTCATCTCAAGATCCTTAGCTTAATCATACTTGTAAAATCTGTCTCTCTCTTTTTTGTATTCCAGCAGGAATAGTAATGATGACATGTAAAACTTTCTTACCATGCAAAGTAAAACTTACAGGTTCAGGGATTAGGACAAGAATGTCCTTGGGAAGAGACATTATTCCACCTACCACAGAATCTAAATATATTTGAAAGCACATTACTTTTGTTGTAGCTATGGGCCCTTAATAAATATGCTTCTCATTCTTACAGCATAAGGCAGGACTTATTTAACTCCTAAATACAACACAATATAAAAATAACAACTGGTCTTATCCTTGCTAGGTAGAGACTATAAGGCAATAATTATGTTTTTCCAGAGTTATGATAGAACTGACACAATGAATTTGCTCCAATATGTCTCAATTGCTTGTACTAAAATGGGATGGGCAGAAAAGAACCAAGATATCTGGCTTGTTTTCTAGAATTAAAAAGTTTCTCACTTTGTATAAAGACTAATCTTGAAGCAGGTCTTTTGAGGGGGGCATCCTGTATTTCAGAACAAATGAAGTATCTAAATGGTAATGTAGTCTGTTGGCAAATGCATGCTGGACTACCTTTAATACTATGATGCTGGAATATGTTAATTCCTTCAGAGTCATCTACACGTTTTAACTAAGAGAACACTGAAAATGAAGGAGGAGGTAGCCTATGTTTAAAAATTAATGGACAAGATCAACTTCCAGTTTCTGGTCTATTATCTAAGCAGCTTGGAATTACACACTTCATTCCAAAAGTAAAAAATTAAACAAGATAAAAAAAACCTCAGTTCCATTAGAAAAGTGAGGTCACAGGACAAACCAAATCCCCCAAATTTGAAGAGACAGACAAGTGAATATAGAGCATCACAATGTACTGAAACAAAAACTTGTAAGGAAAAAACTCAGAAGAAACTAGTTTTTTGAATACAAGAGCCTAAACTGTAAGCGTCAAATTGCTGGAAGCTAACAATGAACAAGTTTGAGAGTTAAAATCTCCAGGAAGGCACTGTCATGGAGACTGGAACTGGTGCATGCTTTTTTTTTTTTAGGTTTAGCTCCAGGAGCTCTACTAGATCTCACAGTAAAGATCAGAGAGAAACATCCCCTTGTCCTTCCTACAGGGAAAAACAAAAGTAACCAGGTTGAAGTAATCCAGAGCCTTCGCTCTTTTTAACAAGCCTTTCCCTCAAGAGAAACTATTTTAACAGAAAATAACTGGTTGGGGTTTTATCAGATTCAAATAGATCCAAAGAGAAAGAAAAGTTTCAACTTCAGCTTATTCTAGTTATCCTATCATTCTAAATGGTGAAAATAAATCTGAGAAGCCCTTGTGAAGTTCACAGCTCAGGAAACCAAATCTACTAGAAGACTGAAACTTAATCATATGGCTATAAAATGTTTTCCCTTTCCTCGGACATTATCACTACACCAATAAAAGCCTATATACCAGAGTCTCTTTTACTCAACACATCATGTCAAGGTTTCAACAAAAATTACATGGCATAATAAAAGACCAAAGCATTCTTTGATGAGGTGGTACAAGCATTAGAACCAAATTCAAAGATGGAAGTGACACTAGAATTATGAGACCAGAATTTTTTTAATAGCTCTACCTAATATACTAAGCATTCTCATAGAAAAAGTAAATAACATGGAAGAATAAATGTTTAATATGAGCAGAGAGATGAAAATTCTAAGAAAGAATTTTAAAGATGTTAAAGATCAAAAGCACTGCACACAAAAGTGCCTTTGCTGGGCTCATTAGTAGACACAACTGAAGAAAGAACCTTAGAGCATAAAAAGATGTGAGTAGAAATTTCTAAAACTCAAAAACAAAGAAAAAATTGAAAAAAATCGACTAGAATATACAAGAATAGTGGAACAACTACAAATGCTATAGCATACAAAATGGGGCTACTAGAAAAAGAGAGAAGAAAAAAGAAAGACGAAAGAAAGAAAGAAGAAAGAAAGATAGATAAATAAAGAAAGAAAGAAAGAAAGAAAGAAAGAAAGAACATGTTTAAAACAATAGTAACTTAGAAATTCTCTAAATAAATGATAGCCATAAAACTACAAATTCAGGAAGTCCAGAGAACAGCAGGCAGAGTAAATGCTAAAAACAAACAGCTGAACACAGTGTCTCATGCCTGTAATCCCAGCACTTTGGGAGGCTGAGGCCAAGAGATCACTTGAGGTTGGTTGTTTAAGACCAGAATGGCCAACATGATAAAACCCCATCTCTACTAAAAATATAAAAAGCCAGGTGGTGGCACAATCTGTAATCACAGCTACTCCAGAGGCTAAGGCATGATAATTGCTTGAACCCAGGAGGCGAAGGTTGCATTGAGCCAAGATCATGCCACTGTACTCGAGCCTGGGTGACAGAGTAAGCTGTCTCAAAAACAAACAAACAAAAAACAAAAGACCCTACACCTAGGTATGTTTTAAATACATACAAGTAGAGATAAAGAAAAAAAATTTTTTTGAAAAAAGCCAGAAAGGAAAAATATGCCTTACCTATACAGGAGCAAAATAAGGATTACATTCAACTTTTCCTCATAAATCATGCAGGCAAAAAGTGTAAAAAAAGGAATGAAATATTTAAAGCATTCAGAGGTGAAAAACACCAAGCTAGAATTTCATACCATGGAAAATTAACCTTCCAAAGTGAAGAAGAAATAAAGACTTTCTCAGATAAATAAAACATTGAATTTTTTTGCTAGTATATCTACTTTGCAAGAAATGTTAAATGAAGTTCTTCAGAGAGAAAGAAAGATAGATCATAAATTTGAATCTACAGAAACAAAAAAAGAGCATTCATTGGTGAAGAGATATAATGGTTAAATAAAAACACTTATTTTTCTTATTCTTAATTGATCTACAAAATAAAAATAATGGCAACAATATTTAATTATATATGCCTAAGCATAGATATAGGTATAGATATATTGACATATACTTATGAATACAGAATTGAATGAGATCAATGATTCCAGGAACAGGAGGGAAGAAATTATGAATATATTGTCATTATTTAGTAGTTGAACTACCTGCGAAAAGAGAGGAAATAGAATCATGCAACATGCTCTATTAAAACCATAAAAAGCAGAAAAAGAGTAACAAAAACAGTGACAAATAACAAAGACATCAAATAGGAAACAGTAACAATATGGTAAATATACATCCAACTATATCAATAATCACTTTTTATTTAAAAGGTCTAGATATTCTACTTAAAAGACAGAGAAAGTCAAAGTGGGATACAAAAACTAGGAAAACTATATGTTGTCTACAATAAACTCACTTTACATATAAAGACATACAGAGATTAAGAGCAAAAGGATGGAGAAAGCCACAGCATACTAAGACTAATCAAAAGAAAATAAGAGTAGCTACATTAATTTTAGAGTAACGATGTCAGAGCAGGGAACAATATCATAGCTAAAGGATGGTATTACATAATGAGAAAGGGGTTCTAAGAAGACATAATGACAGTTAGGACATAAGTCCCTAACACCAGAGCTTCAAAATATATGTGGAAAAACTGACAGAACAGCAAAGAGAACACACTATTATAATTGGAGACTTCAACATTGCTGAAGCATCAAATAGACACAGAAGATAGAAAATCAGTAAAGATATAGTATAACTCAACAGCATCATCATCAACTGATATAATTACCTATAGACTAGTTAATCTGGTAATATTAGAATATGCATTTTATCAAACTCATATGAATATTCACCAAGATATGCCACAGGATTATAAAACAAATCTTATCAAATTTAAAAGAATAGAAGTCATAAAAAATATGTTCTCAGACCACAATGGAATTATACTAGAAGTTAATAGCAGAAAGATTACTGGAAATTCCTTAAATACTTGGCGATTAAAAATAGCACTCTTATAAATAATACACAGACTACAAGTGTCTTTAAATAAATTTTAAATACATTTCACACTAAGTTAAAATAGAACATCAAAATGTGTGGAAAAGCAGTGCTTAGAGGAAACTTCATAGTATTTAATGTGTATTTTAGAAAAGAAGTAAATATTAAAATCACAAATCGAAGCTTCCAACATTAGGCAACTAGAAGAAGAACAAACTAAACAATAAAAACAATAATTAGTATCAGAATCACTGAAATTGAAAACTAAAAATCAGTGGAGAAAATCAATGAAACAGAAAGCTGTTTCTATCAAGAGATTAATAAAATCAATAAATTCCTAGCTAGGATAATTTTTTAAAAAATATAGAAGGTGCAAATTACTAATTTCAGAATCAAAAGAAAGCACATCAGTATAGAGTTCCTGGACACTAAAAAGGTAATAAACTAATATTATGTACAACTTTATGCCTTTAAGTTTGATAACCCAGCTGAATTGAATCAATTCCCTGAAAGACAGAATCTGTTATAGCTCACACAGAAAGTAATCCCAATTGGATTAATAAAGAAATTGTCTCAATATTTAACAAGCTGGCCAAACAAAAAGCACCAGGCCTGGTAAATTCTATCAAATATTTACTAAATTACAGCACTTTACAATCTCTTCTAGAGTAGAAGACAGGAGAGGAAATGTTTCATCATTGTATGAGGCCAGCATTACTCTAACATCAAAACAAGAAAAAGATATTACAGAACAAATGAACTGTATACCAATATCTCTCATGAAAACAGATGCAAAACTCTTCAACAAAATATTAGCGAATCAATTATATATGTAGCTGGATTTGTGTGTATGTATTTGTGTATATATATATGTATAAAAATTGTGTGTGTACACATAAATACACATAAATTTATACATATTTGTTTCATATATATATACACACACACACACACACACACATATATATATATATATATATATATATATATAGAGAGAGAGAGAGAGAGAGAGAGAGAGAGAGAGAGAGAAAGAAAGAAAGGGACCATATGTATTTAAGTGAAGTGTGAAGTATGAAAGACTATTTCAGTCTTTGAAAATTTATTAATGCAGTCCATCACATTCACAGTCCATCACATTCTTTCACAAAAAGAAAAATCATATCATTATATCAATAGATGCAGAAAGAGCATTTGACAAAATCGAACCCTTATTCCTAACCAAAACTCTGAGCAAACTATAAATAGAGGAGAACATTATCAAGCTGAAAAAGAACATCTACAAAAAGCAATAGCCAATATTGTACTTAATGGAGAAGTACTAGAAGTTTTCCAGCTTAGATGAGAAACTAGGCAAGGATTCCTCTGAACACTCTTCTGAACATTGAATTATTAATCCTAGCTTCCATAAAGGACAAGGAAAGAAAATAAAAGAGATACAGTTTGGGAAGAAATAACTAAAACTATTTTTGTTCACAGATGACATTATTTTCTATGTAGAAAATATGAAAAAATACCAAAAATCCTGGGACTATGAATTATTTTAGGAAGGTATGAGGTTAATATTAAGAAGTCAGTCACTTTTTAATCCATCAGCAATTAGCAAGTAGAATTTAAAATACAGAACACAGTACCATTTATATTAACCCTCCATCAAAATGAGATACTTAGGTAAAAATCTAAGAAAATATGGACAAAATTTATATAAAGACAACTACAAAGTTGCTGAATATAAAGAACTAAGTTCATGATCATGGATAGAGAAATCTCATATAGTCAAGTTGTCATTTCTTCCCAATTTGATTTATAAATTCAACACAATACCAATCTAAATCACAGCCAGTTATTTTGTATATATTGAAAAATGTATTCTAAAGTGTATGTGCAGAAGCAAATCTCAGACAACGCTGTGTTAAAGGAAACGAACAAAATCAGAAAACTGAAACTGAGTTCAAAACTTTAATTAAACTGCTACAGTAACCAAGACAGTAAAGTATTGGCAATAAAATAGACTAATAGATCAATGGATTAGAAGAGAGAGTCCTAAAAACAGATAAACACATATGTGGTGAACAGATTTTTGACAAAGCGATAAAAGCAATGCAAGAAGAAAAGAAAGCCTTTTCAGCAAATGGTGCTAGGCAAATGGATATTCTTATACCAAAAACAAACAAAATGAATTAAGATGCAGATCTTACAACCTTCACTACAATTTACTCAAAATGCATCATGAGATTAAATGTAAATGTAAAATTACAAAACTTTTAGGAGATAACATAAGAAAAAAATCTAGATAACCGTGGGTATGGCAATGAGTTTTTAGATATAATGCAAATGTTTTTAGATATATTGTGGATCTTTTGACCCATAAAAGAAGTATTTGATAAGCTGAACTTCATTAAAGCTAAAAACTTCTTCACTATGAAAGACACACTTGAGATAATAAAAAAACAAGTCATAGACCAGCAGAAAATATTTGTAAAATATGTATCTGATGAAAGACTATTATATATTAATAAATATACAAAGAACTCTTATAATGCAACAGTAAGAAAAGAAACCACCAAATTTAAAAAGTGGACCAAAATTTGTAACAGACTGGGATTCAAAATACTAAGAACACCAAATGCTGGGGAATATGTGGAGCAACAGGGATTCTTATTCATTTCTGGTGAGAATGCACCCTCTTTGGAAGACAATTTTACAGTTTCTTTCAAAAGTATTAGAAAGATTCTTACCATAAGATCCAGCAATCAACTTTTTGATGTTTACCCAAATGCATGAAAAACTTGTCCACACAAAAGCATGTACACAAATGTTTATATCACCTTTGTTTGTAATTTCCAAAACTTGGAAGCAACCAAGATGTCCTTCAGAAAGTTAATAAATAGGTAAGCTGTAGAACATCCAAAAATAGAATATTACCTGGCACCAGAAAGAAATGAGCTCTCTAGCTATAAATTGATATGGAGGAATGTTAAATGCCTATTACTAAGTAAAAGAAGCCAATCTAAAAAGTTTACTACATACTGTGCAATTAAAACTATATGGCATTCTGAAAAAAGACAAAACTATGGAGACTATATAAACGTCAGTGGTTGTGAGGAGTTAGAGGGAAGGAGAAATAAACAGGCAGTGTACAGAGGAGAGTTAGGACAGTAAAATTATTTTGTGTGACATATAATGGTGGATGCATGTTGTTATACATTTGTCAAAATCTATAGAATGTACAATACCAACAATAAGCCCTAATGCAGTCCATTGACTTTGAGTGATAATCATGCCAATGTAGGTCCATCAGTTGTAACAAATGTACCATTCTGCGGCAGGATGTTCTCAGTCAGGGAGACTGTTCAAATGCAGAGGAAATGGCACATAGGAAATCTCTGTATTTTCCTCTCATTTTGCTGTAAACCAAAAACTGCTCTGAAAATAATTTATGAAAAATAATTATAGAAAACATTTAAAACAAGTTACATCAATCTCCCATAATATCTAACATCTAGTCCAGAGTGGAAAATTCCTACCATACCATATGACTGATCATTCATAAACTCCTAAATTAAAAACAAGGCCTCGTTCTTCAGTGGAGCAGCTATATTATTTTAATGAGAAAAAACAATTATTCATATTAAAATATTTCTCTGGAATAAATGTAAAATTTGTTCATTATACATAACGAATAGAACACACATCATGAAATAATACTGTTCTTCGGTTACTTTTATTCTATTATTAAAGAATAAAAGAAATCTTAATATTAGACAGGTACTTGCTGATTTTTTGACCTAATTTCCAAGTTTTAATAAATACAAATATAATCTTAAGACATTCACCATCGACACTCAGCAAGCACTCACAATGAGGATCGGAGAAATATCTGGCCTATTTCTAGTCATATTGCGACAAATAGATTAAGGAATACAGGTAGCTCATAATTTGAGGGCATTTTAAAAGACTGTAGCTGGCAGACTATCAAATATTCTAGTTAAAGAGGAACCCACTTGGCTTTTGATGGCAGCACTTTAGTCCTAAAATGAATAATGGGCTTTTGGAAGAATATGGTAGCTACCAAAATGGGAATCAAGGAAACGAACCAAAATATGTTAAGAAACGTCTACAGTAGAGATAAGATCATTAGACTATGAAAATATTATCTCACTTGGTTTTCACAGATTACAGAATTTTAGAGGTCACGATCACATTGCTAAAAATGGCAAGGCTTGGATTTGAATATATTTTAAAAATTCCAAGTCCAATTTCCACCACAGAAAATCATGCCCCATATACTCAGCATGAAGTATATGGGACACAGAACATTGTGATCATGTTCTAACTACCAAGTAGCAGTAATAATTCTCACCCATATTTAATAAGATTGAAGTTACACAATGCTTTTCTGCTTTAGAATTAATTTAGGGCAATTAGACAAGCCAACAACTAGCTTCATCCCAAAATGCACTGTATATTAAGGGGAGAAGACTTGTTTTACATGCTACATAAAAGCTCTGTTTCAATGTAAACCTAAAGAGGTGATTATGCATGATGTTTAAGAGCCTTCGTGTTTTGAAGTATCATTTTTAGAGAGAGATTAAGTGGCTGAGGATATTGGCATAACTTGACACGATGTGATCAAAGACAAACTGCAATTTTAAAAATGGAAAATTAGACCCCAATTATAGTATTCTGAAATGCTTCAGGTGTGCTTCTAAGAGTGGGAGGAAAAATGAATAAAATAAATTTTTTGAGGAAAAATAGGTTACAATTGATAATATACAATACAATGTAATCATGGCCTATATTTCCAGTAATTTCTGCCACTTCTAGAATATAAGAACAATTTCATAAAAAAGGAACTAGATATTTCTTCAACTGTGGAAATTTAAAACACTAAAAACATGTCTTTCATTGATTTAGTCTCCACAATTTACTTTCTAACAATTTATGTGTATGTTACTCATAATCTCAGATACACAGAAAAGGCCATATATTATAAAGAATCACTCCTTAGTCAAAAAATAATGGGGCTCTTCTGAAATGTGAGTTTCCAAAGCACCTTGAAAATATAAGTAAAATCAAGAAAATGAAGCCACTGAATTTAGTTTCTAAAATTTTAAGTTGCAAAACATGAACAGATGAAAAACATAAACTATAAAAAGGATCATAATATCCATTATTCAATAATGATTTTATACCAACCAATGACACAGACTAATGAAAGATTTTAACTTTTTGTCTCTTAAATGTTGAATATTGTCTATGAAGAGTTATAACTTAATGCAGTACATGGCAAAGATTTATGTAAGGATATATTTTTTTCTTGATTTTACTTAGTTCATTCTTTGGTATCCCATTAGAATATTACTTATATTAGTGGCTATAAAAATATTATCAAACCAAGGAAAGTAGATTCAAAACCAACATGTTAGAACAAAACTGTATATGCAGAGCCATTGATTTGATAAAAATTGAAATACAGTTGACCCTAAAAAACCATGAGTTTGAGCTGCGTGGGCCTAATTATACACTGATTCTTTTCAACCAAATGAGGATCAAAAATACAAAATTTGCAGGATGAGACATTCATGAATAAATATGGCTGACTTTTCATATAAGTAAGTTCCACAGGGCTGACTATGGGATTTGAATGTATGTGAATTTTTGCATATTCAGGGGTCCTAGAACCAATCCCTGGAGCACAAAGGGGCAACTGACTTTTATTGTCTTTTGGAGCAGAAGAACTGTTTCTATTCAGTGTGAAATATGACTGTGACATATCACATGGATATTGATTATATTCCCTAAGTGATCTCAAATATGTTTGCTAAGTCCACATGAAAAATTACTTTGTAATATGAAGAGTGAAAAAAGTTGAAGTTTTAGAAAAATATTATGGCATTCCTTTATTTTTTAAAACTTAAAACAACTGCAGTCTCACAAAAATAAGCCTTCCTCTCAGTAAACAAACTTATGTAATTATGACTTCACTCTAATGTTACCATTTATTTCTCTTTTTTTGGTTTTTACTTCAATTTATTGAGGTATAATTACATATAATGAAATTCACTAATTGTAAATGTATAGTTCAATGCATTTTGATACTGTTAAACTCCCACAAAAAAGATTAATATTTTAACATGAGAAAGACAGCATATTCTTGCCACTTTTAAAATTGATCCCACTGATCCTGGGTCAGTTGAGCAGGCACCTTCTTTCTGTCACAGTAAATTGATGTTCATGTTCTAGGTTTCTGTATAAATGTGGTGACAGGGTGTACCTTTTTGTGTCAGGCTTATTGTACAAAGGATATTATTTTTGAGAATCACTAATGACATTACATGTATCATAGCTTGTTCCTTTTTATTGCTGAATAATATTACATTATCTGAAAATCCCAGATATACCATTTTCCTGTTGATGAAACTTTGGGCTGTTTTCATATGGTGGCTATTATTGCAGGACTATTATAAACATTTACCTATGTTTTCTTTAATCAAAGAATTAAAAATACATGATATTCTATGTATGCTTTTATTGTTTGACTCAGCAAAGACACTTATAGAGATTTATGTGAAGTCATGCCTCTGAAAATCCAAATCAGTTACGCATAATATTATTTATTTTAATATAACTATCAGTATTCAGGAGTAAAATATCAGAAAAAGATAAATGCCCATCCATATAAAATTGCTTTGATAAATTTTGGTGCATCCATGCATGAACTTTTATTTCTTTATTTTGAATATCATTGTCACTTCTTTCAATCTGTTTAATTTTAAATTTTGAAAATATATACTATACATGGTACAAAATTCGAAGTTATAAGAAAGGAAAATTTATAGACGTCCTATGTTAATCTCATAAACCCTCATTCTATTCCTGGACACCTCGTATAGGCAACAATTTTTAGTTATCATTTATCATTTTGTGTTTCCTTTGAAAAATAAGTAAACATATGTGTGTACATTCTTCATTTTCAGCAAGAAAAAGCAAATTGTATAGACATTTTGTACCTTACTTTTAAAACTTCCCTTAATATCATTTTATAGAGAGATCTTGCTGAAACTCTTTCTATTTAGTACTTGAATGTCTGGATGCACCAAAATTTATCAAAGCAATTTTATATGGATGGACATTTTTTTTTGATATTTTACTACTGAATACTGATAGTAATAGTAAAATAAATAATGCTATGCATAGCTGATTTGGATTTTTAGAGGCATGACTTCACATACATTTCTATAAGTGTCTTTGCTGAGTCAAATAAAAGCATACATAGATCATCATATACTTTTAATTCTTTGATATCAAACTCTTGACATGCTAAATATAGAGAAAACTGAGGTATAATGCATGATTGCATTATATTTCCTGTCCATTTTTAGTTTATTTAGTATAAAACATAAATGGAGATGATTTATGCCTTTTTTAAGACTGTAAAAAGCTTGAACAAGTGCCAATTTCAATATGACAACCAGAAAAAGCAAGATCATATATAAAATAATAACTTTGTGAACTCATGATAGAATTCAGGACAAAGGACAGCCAAACATCTAATACTAAAAAGAGACATTGCTTCCAGAGACAGATGAGACACAAGTTCTGACATAACTGGCAGACAGTGAGTGGAGGGAGCTTCACCCACTTACAGACTTTTCCTTTGAAACTACATTGGAATATGTCAGGAGAGCTTAGGTGTGAGGTAGGAGAACAGAGGATTTTTTCTCAGTGGTTTGATCCTGGAGAAGGGACAAAAGACTAATGCCTCCTGGGGAAGGACATTAATCTTTATTATAACTAAGACATGAGTGAATACCCAGTTCTAACCCTGGAGGAAAGGTAAGATCATCCTTGGCCTAAATCATTGAGCTTCTCTTACCTGTAGGCAATGAGAGTTATCACAGAACATGAACCATCCCTGAGACCCTAAAACCAAATGCCTGCCTAAGGATGAGGTTGAACCCACCCAACAAATAACATTCACCTGTTCCCCACTTCTAGACTGGCAAGCTAAAAGCAAAATGCAACAGTGAATACCCAGTTCTAACCTGGAGGAAGGGTAGGATCATCCATAGTCCAAATCATTGAGCTTCCCTGTAGGCAATGAGAATTATCACAGAAAATGAACCATCCCTGAGATTCTAAGACCAAAGGCCTGCATAAGGATGAGGTTGAACCTGCCCAAGAAATAACATTATTCATCTGTTCGCCACTTCTAGACTAGCAAGCTAGAAGGAAAATGCAACAATTTACTACTGAGTCACAGGCATGGTAGGAGACATTTTTTGAAATGTAATTCACACAGGAAAAGCCAAAATCTAAAGGTGGCACAGGAACAGTGAGAAAAACCATCCGGTAAAACAATGCCTGCCCTAAGCAAGAGGTAAAGCCAGAGAAATTAGAAGACTGTGGTGTACAACCAAACAACCTAAACCCAGCTCAGTTCCTGACTAAACTGACTCGAATCCCATAGTAGCAGCCTAGCAATAGAAGAGGCACAAACATTTACCTGAGTTTTTACAGGTCCATATACAATGTATGTCATTTAATGAAAATGAAAAGACACGCAAAGCAAAAGCCTTAAGAGACAAAGCAGGCGCCAGGTTCAGAGATGAATTTATATTAAAATTATCAGGCAGGTAATATAGAATAACCAAAGAAAAGTTTGACAGAATACATCAATGGATATGAAAAAGAAATTACTCAAATAGAGACATAACTAGAAAAAAGGAGTAGATGAAAACAAAGCATTTAAAAGGTGTGGGATACTATCACCTATCTAGCAAGAATTACTGAAGAAAAGATGGAGATAGGACAAAAGAAAAATTTGAAGATATAAGGGCCTATAAATAAGTTACATTGTTTGATAGCATAATCTAACAACTATAATCAACAAGAATTTATTGTATTTCGAAATAGCTAGAAGACAATATCTGAACTTTTCCTAACACAAAGAATTGATAAATTTTGAGGTGGTAGATATCTCAATTACCTTCATTTGGTCATTACACTTCGTATGCATGTTTCTAAATATCACACTGTACCTATAAATATGTCTAACTCTTATATATCAATAAAAAAGATATAAGAGCCTAAAGTTTTGAAAAATAATCACAGGTATCAAGCCACAGACCCAACAAGAGAAATTCAAGAATAAATAAAATTTGAAAACCTAAGCATACAATACTCAAATACCTGAAACCAAAATAAAAGAAAAGATTGAAAGTATTTGGAAGAAAAATACATGTTACATACAGAAAATCAAAGTAGAATTCTCATTAGAAATAATACAAACCAAAAGACAATGCAGTGACCTCTTGAAGAGCTAAAAGAATAATGACAATAAAAAAGACACATCTCAATTCTGTATTCTCTAGTTGTTAAAAATGTCTTTCAACTATAGAGCTGAAATACTCCTTTTTTTCTGTGAGACAGATGCTGAGAGAATTCATTATCATCAAAATTATTTATAAATATCATTTTAGAACAAAAGTAAGGTAAAATAAATTTGCACAGAATATGAGAGGGAGGAATTAAAAGTACAGCATTGTAACATTAAAAAGTTATATATGAGATAATATAGTAACATTTTAAAAGATCTGACAATTCTACTTCAATTCATTTATTCAGGCTTTACCGTAGTTTATTAAGTTAGCTGAACTTCAGACACTCGCTAGTGTTTCTGTATCCCTAAGCTCCATTTATCTATTCATACATTTTTAATTTGCTTAATCGACATATAACATTTTATGTATTTTTCATGTACAACATGATGGTTAAAATGTATGTTTAATATATATACTAATATAACATAATTATATATAATATATACACATTGTAGAATGGCTAAATCAAGCTAAGTAATGCATTATTAATGCAGTACTTCACATAGTTATTATTTGTGTATCGAGAACACAAAATCATAGAAGTCAGGAGTAGAATAGTGGTTATCGGAGGCTGGATGTTAGTGGGGAAGTGGGCAGTTGGAGAGATGTTGACCTAAAGATATAAAATTTCAGGTAGCTAGGAGAAAAAATGTCAACACACCTCTTGTACAACATGGTAACTATAGTTAATAAAATATGTTCTATTCCAAAAATTGCTAATAATAGATTTTAAGTGTACTCACATCTGAGTTCTTGGTATCAAGTTCCTTCCTTTAATCAGCACACTTGTGTCTGATGCCATGATTATTACTGAGAAAATTCTCACCTCTTGATTCTTACGTGCACTTTGCTGTCTGGCAAATCATAGATTCTAGGTTTATGCTTGTTGAATAAATGAGAAATAAAAGGTATCATTTTATTTTTAATAATGTAGTTTCCATTGTGTTTCTGTGGAGTGGCCCTGTTCCTATAATTTTCCATGGATATTGTTCCTCATAACTGTATCCTTTAGTCATTGAGTTCTGCATGTTTTCATAAGCCCCATATGCCAGCTTTTCTATCTAGGTAGGTTTAATTCAGGAGACTCCTCTTTAAATCAAGGAGCAGATGTAGCCTCAGGTTACATTGTCTACTCCTAGAGCAAGTACCTAGGTCAAATACATTCAAAACTAATAGAAAAAACAGAAGCTAAATCTAGGCATTAAGTTCCACAACAATGTTAGCTTTTGTATGTTGTTTTTACTCTTTCTCTGGTGCCTAACACAAAGAATGTTAATGGTATAAATGTAATTCTAGATGTGTTAATAAAGATTAATGGCTAAAAGGTTTAAAATGGAAATTCGCCTTTTAGTGCAATCTGGCTTTAATTGTAAATTTAAATGCCCTCTGTAAATCATTTGAGAGTATAGTTTTTCATTTACTTTTTGTGATTTATCTGAATTAATCCCAGGCTGCTAAACTCAGCTGTTTATAAAAGGTAGAATAAAGTTTTTTGTTATTCAACTTATAACACTCATTGACAGTTTTTTAAAACTTACAGAAGTTACTGGCATGATCATTGGGTATGTTATTGGTAGGAAAACTGCTTTTTGAAGCACAGAATACATTGGATTATATCACATATGTTGAAAATGTGTGTAGCCACTGCAGGCCAGGGAAGCGAAGGGACCACGCTTGTAGTTTTAAAAGCTATAAATGCATACCTTTATAGTGCGTAAAGTATTTTTGAGAATCAACTTCTTCAAAGAACTACAAAAGAAAGAGATAGATATTGTAAATATCTTAAGAGTTAACTGAAATGCGCAAGGAATGCTTGGAAAGATTGGAGAAAGAAGACTGCTCTGATTCTGTTTTTTTTTTAAATATAATAATATAGTAATAATAGTAAGGAACAAATGACAATAATAACAAATATTTCCCACAGGCATAGGAAGTCAAGGCCAAATGGGATAGTTCCACTTGTCTGGCAAATAAATCATGACTGATGAAATTTATTTATTTATTTATTTATTTATTTTTATTTTATTTTATTTTTAAATTTTTTATTGCATTTTGGGTTTTGGGGTACATGAGCAGAACATGCAAGACAGTTGCGTAGGTACACACATGGCAGTGTGTTTTGCTTCCTTTCTCCCCTTCACCCACCTTTGGCATTTCTCCCAGGCTATCCCTCCCCACCTCCCCCTCCCACTAGCCCTCCCCTTTTCCCCCCAATAGACCCCAGTGTTTAGTACTCCCCTCCCTGTGTCCATGTGTTCTCATTTTTCATCACCCGCCTATGAGTGAGAATATGCGGTGTTTCATTTTCTGTTCTTGTGTCAGTTTGCTGAGGATGATGTTCTCCAGATTCATCCATGTCCCTACAAATGACACAAACTCATCATTTCTGATTGCTGCATAATATTCCATGGTGTATATGTGCCACATTTTTCCAATCCAGTCTATCATCGATGGGCATTTGGGTTGATTCCAGGTCTTTGCTATTGTAAACAGTGCTGCAATGAACATTCGTGTACATGTGTCCTTATAGTAGAACAATTTATAGTCCTTTGGATATATACCCAGTAATGGGATTGCTGGGTCAAATGGAATTTCTATTTCTAAGGCCTTGAGGAATCGCCACACTGTCTTCCACAATGGTTGAACTAATTTACACTCCCACCAACAGTGTAAAAGTGTTCCTTTTTCTCCACATCCTCTCCAGCATCTGTTGTCCCCAGATTTTTTAATGATCACCATTCTAACTGGCGTGAGATGGTATCTCAGTGTGGTTTTGATTTGCATCTCTCTGATGACCAGTGATGATGAGCATTTTTTCATATGATTGTTGGCCTCATATATGTCTTCTTTCGTAAAGTGTCTGTTCATATCCTTTGCCCACTTTTGAATGGGCTTGTTTGTTTTTTTCCTGTAAATCTGTTTGAGTTCTTTGTAAATTCTGGATATCAGCCTTTTGTCAGATGGGTAAACTGCAAAATTTTTTCCCATTCTGTTGGTTCCTGTTTCTTTTATATTAAAATCCATTGCTGACCTGTAAAGAGGGGACTGGTTTTCTGATTTTCAGGCAGGAGTGAGATGGTTAGGGTCTAATTTAGCAATAGACAAGTACGAGAATATCACACAGAGACATAATAGTCAGTGAACTTTTTATAAAACCTGTGCTATTTTGGAGTAGGAAGTATTGCTTTGGAGGTTTACTGATTTCTGTGATTCTGCTACAGGAAGTACCTGGGTATATAGTACATTTTAGATAGACTTCTGTCTTAGTCTATTTTGTGTAGTAATAACAGAATATCACAGACTGGGTAACTTATAAAAAAACAGAAACTGATTATCTTACAGTTCTGGAGGCTGGGAAGTCCAGGGTCAAGGAGCTGGCATCTAGGGAGGCCCTTCTTGTGTTCTCCCATGGCAGAATATGAAAGGGCAAGATGGGTAAACTTTGTATTCTCATATGGCAGAAGAGCAGAGGAGAAGGAACTCACTCCTGCAAGCCCTTTTTACATCAGCACTAATCCATTTCTGAGAATAGAACCCCCATTACCTAAACACCTCCCAAAAGGCATCACCACCTAACACTGTTGGAGATTACATTCCCACCAAATGAATTTTTCTGGAAACTTGCAGACCACAGCAACTCTTGAGTAAAAACTGCCAATAAACATGGGTTTATATTATAAACCAAAAAATGTCTGAGAAAGGTCTTAATGAAGTTTATTTTGCCAACATTAAGGACATTCCTGAAAAAAATAAACATGGAATCACAAAAATAGTCTGTGGTCTGTGCCTTCCTCCAAAGATGATTTTGAGGTTTCAGTATTTAAAGAAGAAAAGTGGGCTGAAGGAGAAGGAAGGAGCAGGTAGGGGAATAGTCAATTACATATTCCTCTCTCCCTCAGCAAGTCAGCACCTTACACAAAATAAAGCAAACATAGAGTAGTTGCTTGTGAAGATATTTAACATTTTATTTGTAGTTATCTGCCTAGGAACAAAAGGAAGTTCAGCTTCGTGCATGATTCATCTTTCAGTGTGACTGCTTTCTTTTGGCATAGTGAATTGGGGTTCCAAATTTTTATTTTTCTTTGACAATATTAATAGGTGGTTCCTCAGTTTCCACCCATTTCTCAGGAAAGTAATAAAGATTAATCTCCAAAATTACCACTGTCAGCATGTTCATCAGCAAACTGAGATCTGAAAATTTCCTGAAGAGTTCATTCTAATAACCTTTTAACATGAAGAAGAAATAAGGAAACAGTGACTTTTATATTTGTTTTCTATTATTGCTGTGAAATATACTACAAATTTAGTAACTTAATACAGTACAGACTTATTACCTTACAGATCTGTATGTGAGAAATCCAACACAGGTTTCACTGAGGTAAAATCAAGGAATAAGCTTAACTATGTTCCTTTTAGGAGCCTCTGGAAGAGAACACATTTCATTTGCTGTTCCAGCTTGTAGAAGTCATGAACATTCCTTGGCTTATGGCCCTTGTTTCCTGTCTTCAAAGTCAGCCACACTCCATGTCTCTGATCATTTTATTATCACATATATTTTGACTCTGACTTTAGGAATAAAAGGTTCTTTTAAGGACTTGTATGATTTCACTTTTTCTCCTAGCTGCCTGAAATTTTACATCTTTAGCTCAACATCTCTCCAACTGCCCACTCCCCCACTAACATCCAGCCTCCAATAACCACTGTTCCACTCCCTACTTCTATGACTGTGTATTCTCAATACAAAAATAATAACTATGTCAAGTTATTAGGAAAGGTTCTGTCAAGGACTTGTATGATTTAGTTGGGCCCACTGAAATAATCCAGGAACATCTTCTTTACACAAGGTCTTTAATCACAGCTGCAACGTCTCCCTTTTCCATTTAAAGTAACATATTCACAGGATCCAGGGATTAAAACATGGAAATATTTAGGGGTTCATTATTCTGCTTATAACAACTTTTTAAATCATGCTTTAAGTTCGGGGGTACATGTGTAGAATGTGCAATTTTGTTACATAGATATACATGTGCCATGATGGTTTGCTGAATCCATCACCATGTCATCTACATTAGGTATTTCTCCTACTGCTCTCCCTCCCCAATGGCCCCACTCCCTGTTATCCCTCCCCTAAACCTCATCCCACTACAGGCCCAGGTGCGTGATGTTCCCCTCCCTGTGTCCATGTGTTCTCATTATTCAGCACTCACTTATGAGTGAGAACATGCGGTGTTTGGTTTTCTGTTCTTGTGTCAGTTTGCTGAAAATGATGGTTTCCAGATTCATCCATGTCCCTGCAAAGAACAAGAACTCATACATTTTTATGGCTGCATAGTATTCCATGGTGTATATATGCCACATTTTCTTTATCCAGTCTATCACTGATGGGCATTTGCGTTGGTTCCAAGTCTTTGCTATTGTGAACAGTGCCCCAATAAACATATGTTTGCATGTGTCTTTATAATAGAATGATTTATAATCCTCTGGGTATATACCAGTAATGGGATGGCTGGGTCAAATGGTGTTTCTAGTTCTAGATCCTTGAGGAATAACCACACTGTCTTCTACAATCATTGAACTAATTTACACTCCCACCAACAGTGTGAAAGTGTTTCTATTTCTCCACATACTTGCCAGCATGTCTCTTGATTTTTTAAAGATCAGCATTCTAACTGTCATGAGTTGGTATCTCAATGTGGTTTTAATTTGCATTTCTCTAATGACCAGTGATGATGAGATTTTTTCATATGTTTGTTGGTTGCATAAATGTCTTCTTTTGAAAAGTGTCTGTTCATATTCTTTGCCCACTTTTTGATAGGGTTGCTTGTTGTTTCTTGTAAATTTGGTTAAGTTATTTGTAGATACTGGATATTATCCCCTTGTCAGATGGGTAGATTGCAAAAATTTTTTCCCATTCTGTTGGTTGCCAGTTCATTCTAATGTTAGTTTATTTTGCTGTGCAGAAGCTTTTAAGTTTATTAGATCCCATTTGTCTATTTTGGGTTTTGTTGCCATTGCTTTTGGTGTTTTAGTCGTGAAGTTTTTGCCTATGTCTATGTCCTGAATGGTATTGCCTAGGTTTTCTTCTGGGGTTTTTATGGTGTTAGGTCTTATGTCTTAATAATTTAATCTATATGGAGTTAATTTTTGCATAAAGTATAAGGAATGGATTCAGTTTCAGCTTTCTGCCTATGGCTAGCCAGTTTTCTCAATGCCATTTATTAAATAGGGAATTCTTTCTGATTGCTTGTTTTTGTCAAGTGTGTCAAAGATCAGATGGTTGTAGAATGTGGTGTTATTTCTAAGGCTTCTATTCTGTTCCATTGGTCTTTATCTCTGTTTTGATACCAGTACCATGCTGTTTTGATTATGGTAGCCTTATAGTATAGTTTGAAGTCAGGTAGTGTGATGCCTTCAGCTTATTTTTCTATTTTTATTTTTTTGCTTAGGATTGTCTTGGCTATGGGGCTGTTTTTTTGTTTCATACGAAGTTTAAGGTGTTGTTTTTCCTATCATGTGAAGAAAGTCAATGGTAGCTTGATGGGGATAACATTGATGAATATTGATGTGAAAATCCTCAATAAAATACTGGCAAACCAAATCCAGCAACACATCAAAAAGCTTATCTATTGCAATCAAGTTCGGCTTCATCTTCAGAATGCAAGGCTGGTTCAACATATGCAAATCTATAAATGCATTCCATCACATAAACAGAGCCAAAGACAAAAACCACATGGTTATTTCAACAGATGCAGAGAAGGCCTTCAGCACCATTTTGCTAAAAACTCTCAATAAACTAGATATCAATAGAACATACCTCAAAATAATAAGAGCTGTTTATGACAAATCCATAGCAAATATCATACTCAATGAGCAAACCTGGAAGCATTCCCTTTGAAAACTGGCACAAGACAAGGATGCCCTCTCTCACCACTCCTATTCAACATTGTATTGGAAGTTCTGGCCAAGCCAATCCAACAAGAAAAAGAAATAAAGTGTATTTGATTAGGAAAAGAGGAATTCAAATTTTCTGCATTCGCAGATGATATGATTGTATATTTAGAAGACCTCATTGTCTCAGTCCAAAATCTCTTTAAGCTGATAAGCAAAATCACCAATGTTTTGGGATACAAAATCAATGTGCAAAAGTCATAAGCATTCCTACACACCAATAACAGACAAACAGAGAGCCAAATCATGGGTGAACTCCCATTTACAATTGCTACAAAGGGAATAAAATACCTAGGAATACAATTAACAAGGGATGTGAAGGACTTCTTCAAGGAGAACTACAAACCACTGCTCAGGGAAATAAGGGAGGATACAAACAGATGGAAAAACATTCCATGCTCATGGTTAGGAAGAATCAATATCCTGAAAATGGCCATACTGTGTAAAGTAATTTATAGATTCAATACGACTTTTTAAAAACTCAATAGCTAATGAAGGTCAGACTGAAATAAGAAGTCTCACAATCTTCAGTATATGTTTTTCTACCACACTACAAATTATTTAAATCACCTCAAAGAGAAATAATACTTTAAAATATTACTATTTTCTATACTTGATGGATTATTTTAGAGGAGAAAAAAAAATCCTTACCTTGTTATTGGCAAAAGATATACAAGGTCTTCTATATGCATCTTAACTAAACATGTTGTAGTATTGCAGGCTTCCATCTGAGATGGTTAGGGACTAATAAATGAAAACACATTTTGCATTTCCATTGCAGGAAACTTGCAATCAAAATGGAGTTCAGCAGACAAGGGCCAGCAACATAACAGAGCTTCACATGGCCAGTGGATTATGCAATCCTGAAGACTTTAGCAAAAGAGAGGTATTTTATAAGTAATAATATTTCATTTACATATCTCCTCTTTTATAACTGACAAATCATTAAAATATTTGCAAAAAAGTGGGATTTTTTTCTATTTATATTTGCTTGATCTAGTTGAGGGGCTGGGAAATTTCAAGGCAAGGGGGTACAATTGGTATTTGAAGTTGTTACTAAAAAGGTAAGAGTAGAAAGCAGAGACAGATAAATAAATGAAAGAAAAATAGCCACAGATGGTTATCTGATCATAACTCACTTGGAGAAATCTCGGAGAAGACATTATTTTTTCAACAAGTCTTCAAATGTGTGTTTAAACTAATCTTATCTAGCTGATAAGAAATAGGGTAATCCTAGATGATAGCTGGCTTGCAGTGTTTGTGCCTTTTATGTTTTGGGTTTGGTTTGTTTTTGCTAGGGTTAAATTAATATTCAAGAATCTCTTGGTGTATTTGAAAGCAAATTTATTCCTTCCAACCATACAATATCTACCTAAATAATTACTATTTGATAACAAAGAGTGTTTCATTAGTATTTTAATTTGCATTTTATTTTTATTTTGAGTGATTTCACATTGCCTGATGTCAGCCATTACTGAATTAGGCTATGTGTGTATGTTTCTTCTTTCATTAGTCCATTTCCCCCCTTATGCTGTCTTCTGGACATACAATGACTAATTAAAAAGATATGTTTTTCAGGTTTTTGGGTCATATATTCTAATAAGCAAGACAGAATACAAGTGAAAAACCATGGCATAGGACTATAAAAGAAAACTAAATGTGTTTTGACGTAAAGATGTGAGAAGAATTTAGTTCTAGAAAAGTTACTTAAGAGTATTGAAGTGTTGTTTAAAAATGTCTTTCATGTGTTTAAATGTACAAATATGACTTCTTGATCTATATGTTTTGTAGGAAGAGACATTTTTGGGAAAAATAGAAGCTGGCTCTTTTTTCTTTCATTACCAGAATACTCTAAGGCTGGTTGTGGGTTCTTCATTTTTTATTAGGTACTTTATACTTAGCATCATAACTAGATTATAATTATGTAGATAATATATAATATCTTCATTTAATATTAAATTTTAAAAAGGCACAAAGAGTTTACTTTCTTCCGATCAAATTCGAGTCATGTTTTAACCATGGCCTTTGCCTTCCTCGACACAGTTTCCTGAGATCACCTGTTGATCTCTTTTTACTTGGCAGTTCATGATTACCACTTGGCAGTGATAATCATAAAAATTTTTTTAAATGTCTAAAAATTTAATTAATTTAACATAAAATATATTGTGATTGTAATTATTGTATTTTTTTAAATTCGGACTCGGATGCTGTAATTTTAACTGCACCTTTAAAGCTGTCATAATACACTCTCAAAAATAAGAAAGAACCTATTAATTGAGACTCACATACATTGTCAAGTGAGTTTTTGGATTATTTTCATCAGAGGTAAAATAAAAGAGAGTGAAATTTTTTTTCTGCAAAATTGCCACTTTGGTCTTGTAAAGGAAGAGAAGAAGAAAAGTAGGAGAATTGAAGAGAGAAGGAAGAAAGACTAAGGAAAAAGTAGAACAATGAGAATAGAAACTGCAGGATAAATGGCAATAAGTAATATTTCTTGAGAGATGAGGGGGCAGGGAAACATGGTTACGAAATGATAAAAATGAATTAGAACACAGAATAATCTTCAACTAACTATGAGCTACTCAAATACACACTTTAGTAATATGTGGGAGAGTCAGAGGGTGTCGTTATATTTAATGTCATCTATCCTGACTTATTTTCCTTTATATAGATTGTCACTTTCCAGAAACTTAATTTCTTTCACCATCTTGATCGTCATAGACTCCCTCTTTATCCTCTTAACTGCCAATTTTTGTGACTGAAATTTAATTGCAGATACAGTTACTATGTAATACTATAACAATTGAGAGAGACACACACTGTGATTAACTAGTTTTGAAGTTTTCTTTATAACAATTTTTTGAAAATAAAATAAGATAAAATATGCATTTTATTGGGAAGACCATAGGCAGATAAAACAATATCTAAAAGAAATGAAGACTGTATTTTTAAGTACATATTTTATTTTCCTATTTTGTTCCTATATGAAATATGTTATTAATATTTATAACAGAGGAATTTATTTATTTAGACTCTAAAGCACAAGGGTTCATATAATTTTATAATGTGATCTGGTAAATTTTTTTCTTTTTATATTTGGTCCTTGAGCCATATTTGATAACAGGTGTGAAAGAGCTAATGCAAATGTATATTTTATTTTGTTTGTTGCAGAAGAAAAAAACAAAATTAATTTTAATATATCACTTACATATTGGTTAAATATTTATAAGATCACATATTTACATTAATTTTAAATTAGCAGTAAATTTAGAACTGTTTATTTTTTTGTTTGAAACAAATACAGTTACAAGAACACTTTATATGAGAATCTAGGTTAAAAAAAACACAACATTTTACAAGGACTAATTTTCAAAGCATTCAGAAGAACGTGTTCTCTAGATAAAGCTTTCATCAGCTTTACAGTAACTGTGTCAAGACATTCAGTATGGCAAGAATTTGTTCGCATTGAATCTTGCAGATTGACAGCTGACTTCACCTGATGTCAGGTGAAAACAAAGCATGCCCAAGAAAAATTGAACAATGTTACATCTTTAGTTTACAGATGTAGCTGGAAGAAAGATATTTTCTTGGAAGTAAATGTGCAAAAGAGATCGAAGTAGGAGAGTCTCTGTAATGATAAATGAAATTGCATGGTCTCTATGGCCCATAAAATTGGATTTTATTTTATTCTAATTGGCTTTTGATTTAAAACTCTTAGCACAAATAAAAATTGTACAAGGAGAGAAGCTTTAAAAGAACAATTTGAGTATCTTTATTATATGAGATTTGACCTTAGTAGTTCTTTATTAAACAATGTAACCATTTTATCATTATTGGAAAAAGTAGATTGAACTCCTAAGATGAATATATTGTAGGATAACCATACAGATTGCTTGTTCACCTAAGTCAGCTTTAAAATAATGTTTTCATAAACTGACACATTCATTCATGGCTGATATAACTCATAGAGAGCAAACATTTATATTAACTACTCATCTATGTCATCTATAATTTTGTTTCTTACAGTGAACTAAAAGTGTAATATAATTAGTAATGTTTTAAAATATGTAATCTGCCAGTTAACTTCAAAAAAGATGAGTATATATATATATATATTTAATAAATTCTGTAAATATTACAAAATGACAAGTTTCTCAAAGGATTTATAATTGTGTGTGACAAATGATATGATTTGCCAGCTGTGGGAATTAAGGGTATGACATTTCCTCAAATGTTTTGTTCAATGTCAGGTATATAAAAAAGAAATTAATTCAGATAAAAATGAAGAATTGAAGGGTCTCTAAACTATCTCACAAGAGAAATTGTGGAAGGCAGCATGGCATTTTAAAATAGCAAACGTGGTCTCACAGGGAAATTAGGTATATCTCCTCAGTATTTGAAAGCCTGTCATGAGCAAGGGGATTAATGTCTGTTTTAGATAAGTATTTCAAATACAGATTTTCGTTTAAATAAAGGCAGGGTTTTATGCCACAGGGATCCAAGTATGTCTGCTACCTAAGATAATGAGTATCTAGTTTCTGTAGGTGTTAAAGAATTTAGTCAATATACATTAAAGATGAACGTTTTGGAAGAAATTTAAGTCATCTAGGCAATATCTATCTAGGTATTGGAATTAACTTGACTTTCTTACTCACTTTGAGTAACTGGATGGCCCAAACATGTAATATAGACATAATTCTATAGTAATGCATATTTATAAATTACCCACTCTTTTGACTGTATTGATCAGATCAATGAGTCACAATGGCAGTATGAAGACTTAAACTTAACTGATATAAAATGTACATTGAAATTTCTAAAAAAATAAGTTGAACAGAGTATGAACCCCATTAAAATCCAGATACTTATGACAAAAACCTTTAATTTGCTTAAAGTGCAACTCTAAGTTAAAATGTAGGATGCTAGTTTCTTAGAAAACTAACCAACCTAGTTATTTTTGAAACCATCCATATGTAGGTTACAGTTTCGGTGCTAGCATTTGCCAGCTGTTGCCTGTATCCCTTTGATGGATTATAAACTGGATTTAAGTGAAGATAAATGTAAATGATACATGTAAATGTTCTATTTCATATCTGACATGTATTATATGTTTGAAAAATGCTAATTTTATATTTCAGTTTAACTGAAATTATTTTATCTTCCAGCAGAGAAAACTAACAATTTTATGAATAATTCCCAAAATGTAAGAATACAGTTTAAGACTCTTAGATAATAATGCCCACCAAACTTAATTCTATTTCTTTAACCGCTCTGAGTCCATCCACTTCTTATACAGATCAGGTTACACTACTGGAAGCAAAAGTTGTTTGTAATTTTCTCCTTTCTATCCACTAAGTTACAATGAATTGAATATAAGCCACATTATTTCAGTCTCAATTACAGTTCTGTCCAATTAGACAAAATGTAAACTGTCACTGCGGATCGTCCTGTACTAAACTCCACCAGAAATAACTCATTGTCTCTGCAGTTATGGCTTAAATCATCACTTCTTAAAAGTAACAGAAAATTTACCATCCTCCTGCTAAAAATCCCATTTGTTTCTAGTAGCTTTAATATTTGACAGAAACAAAGGAAGTCTCCCATGCAAAATGCAGTACTCTTGTAACTGGTTCTGAGGGAAGGAAGAAAGCATTAGGTTCAAATAATTAACTTATTCCACTCAGTTAGTCACTGGGAGAACATAGAAAATAGACTCTTTCCACACAACAAATACAGTTTCCTGCCACATATGTGGTATATGTGAGTTACCCCATTGTAAGATTATACATAAATATTAATTAACTTAATATTTGGCATGTCACTTTGATGTGTTCGGAAAATAGTTGATTATATTTCCACAAATGTGGATTCACTAATACTTATTTTTCCTCTCATTTTTCATTAAACTTTGTTGTATTTGAATGAGAGAGACTGCAATAAACCTTTCATCTATCTCCCACATAGCAAGTTTGAATCAATAGATTCACCTAATTGTAGACAGTCACTTGGATCTTAATTTAATACATGGAATTTTTATTGTAAATTTTCTATAGTACAAGTACAAAAAGACATGTAGAGTCACTTAATTTAAATAACTATGGATTCCTTTAATCTACTTAAATTATTAAGCAACTGTCTTTGTCAGTAGGTATAGATAAGTTTTAGTTAAACAATCAAAATAAGCTCTTGATTTCCTGACCAACATTATACCTTATTTTATAAAAACATGGTGGATTTTTGAAAAATTTGAATTTAGAAGTAAAAGGAATAAATACACAATGACTCAAAATACAACTCAATGATTCATGTAGTTCTGCATGCTCTGCCTGGATTATATTATGTAATTTGATGCCTTCAAACACAATCGCGGGGTTTTCTCTCCAGTACCTTTTTTCTTATCTGTTTTTCTTCCTTTCCTTTTCCTTCCATTCATATATGATTCAATCCTAACTCCATTAGTTGGGGCCAGAGGAAAGTGAAGATCCTTTGAGTGGATGTCTTGGCAGAGTCCACGTGGCAGACATCCACACTGAGAGACTACTTGGGATAGGGTGTCAAAACCAAATAAGGGTACAAAGTTCATCCATATGGACAATCAGCCTGGGATGGGATTTGGGGATGTAAGTGGAGCTAATAGGGTATACAGTTGTAGCCTGTTATGGGGAGTCAGAGTCCAGGTGGAGTTAGGATGGCATCCCCCTAGTAAGGGGTATCTGAACCCACATGTACTCCAGACTTGTTGAAGAATGTGGACAGCTGGTGCCAGTTGGTAGTGCCACATACAGGAAAAAGGGTGGTCTGTGCCTGGAGAACCTCCAACATCAATGGCAAAGCCAAAGCAGGATGAGGAAGATGTCCAGCAGGGCGGCTACCTATTGTGAAACAGCAAACACAAGAGGAATAAGTTTATCAGTGGCTGAGGGTGAGTTGTCAGAGCCTGAAAGAGTCACAAAGGGGATTCATACTGTAAAAAGGCCCAGAGTAGTCTGGCCAATTGGATAACACATGACAGCTTATGGAGGTGGCCTGAAATGGGGTGACAGATTTTGAGGTGGCCTAGCATAAACAGCCAGAGCTTAAATGGGGGAGAAAGCTATTATTGTGAAGGTGTGGCCTGACAAGAAGTATCAGAGCTCAAGCATGGCAAGGGAGGTCTTCACGTAGAGCCATAATAAGACACAGGGTCTTGGAGTGTGAACTGTGTGAAATACTTTCATAAGGAGGGATAGCCTAATGTGGCAATTCAAAGCATGAGAAGGATCAGGAGGGGGTATATGTGGGACTAAGTCACAATGAAAGGTTCCAGAACCTAACCATGGTGAGGAAAGCATGAGGGAGAGCAGCTCAGAGGAGTTATTCAGAGTCTGAATGACTAAGAAAAACATCCAAAAGCAGGGACGTAAAATAGAGGACAGAATTCAGGTGGTACCAAGAGAATGCCCTTCCAGGAGGAAGGTCTGTTGTGAAGCACCAGTGTTCCATCAGGTTAAAGAAGGTGCCCATGCAGAAGGGTGATATCCTGTAAAATGCCAGCATCCTGATGGGGGTAATGAGGATTTTCCCATTTGGAGGAGGCATATGAGTGATGTTAGAGCCTCATTGGGGTGTGAAATGTCCTGGCAAAGAGAAAAAGGTTGGTTACATTTGGGAAGATGAATAAAGACAATTAACTATGAAAGATGATGATGGGTTTCTCACTGCTGTGGAAGAGACAAATATTCAAAAGCATAAAACTGTTGGATTGGCCCTGGCAGTATCAGTATTAATTCATGGCTTTACATAGGTAGAAATGGATAGAAAAATATAAACGAGATTTCTGCTGCTGTCCTTGAATTAATAATTTCTAAGAAGCATACATTGTACTATCAACTACTGGTAAATCTGACAAACATATATGAGGAAAATTACGTTTACAAACCCTGGACTAGAATAAGTGCAGAAATTTAGTTTTTGAGGCCATGTCACCCTTTCACTCTTACATCTTCCCACACAGATTCCCTCCTGGTCTTTCTCAGGCTGGGAATTGAACACTTTTGCCTATTCCTCCATAGATTTGACTTCAATACCCCATGACTGGCTACCACCCTATGTGAAGATCTTCCTCACAAGGATTACCAAAGCTTTCTGACTGGAAGCTAAGTCTAAATAAAAATACAGTAGAGAAAATAGAGTCTTTTCCACAAATGATGCTGAAACAACTGGACATCCATATGCAAAAAATTATTATAGACAAAAACTTTATACCTTTTATAAAATCTAACCCAAATGTGTTGCAGACCTACATGTAAAATGCAAAACGATACAATTCCTAGAAGATTACAGAAAAAAATCTAGCTGACATTCAGTTTGACAATGACTTTTTCAATAGAACACCAAAGTACAATCTATGAAAAAATAAACTAATATGAAATGGACATATATTATTTGCAAAGTATATCAAATCATAGAAAAGGCAAAATTATGGAGACAATAAAAAGATCCATGGTTGCCAGGGATTAGGAGGAAGTAAGAGATGAATAGGTGGAGTGCAAAGGACTTTTAGAGATGTGAAACCACTCTGTATGCTATTATAACAGTGGTTGCCTATTATTATACATTTGTCCAGACCCATAGAATGTACAACATCAAATATGAGCCCTAATGAAAGTTGTGGACTTTAGTGGATAATGATATGTCAATGTAGATTTGTGGATTGTAATAAATGTACCACTTTAGTGTGGGTTGTTGATAGTCAAGAAGTTTGTTCCATTGTGGAGTCAGGGACATAAGGGGACTTGTAATTTCCACTCATTTTTGCTGTTATCTAAAATTGCTATAAAACTTAAAGTCTATTATGAAAAAGATACAATTGAGAGGTTAAAGTGAAATAATAATAATGAATTTGTTGTTTGTTTCAAACACACAGAGAAGTAAATGCCAAAAATTGAAAAAAATATTGAGGGAATAAAAGAAAGTATACTCGTTTAAGGTTCAAAATTTATATGTGATGTAGTGTAATATCTGAGAGTCAACTGCGATAAGTTAAAAATGTGTATTTTAATTTCTAAAAAAGTCAGTAAAATTAAAACAAAGGAAATTAGCTACAGAAAGAAAGTTTTAAAAATATGGACTACAAATATATTCAATCCAAAAGTAGGTGGGAAAGAAAAAATAGAGCAAAGACCAGATAAAATAAATTGGAATCAGGTAACAAGATTGTAGAAAGATTGGGTATCTGGCTTAACACTCAAATCTGTTGATAATCAAGATTTTCTGATGGTTTAAGCATTCTATTTAAATGGCAGAGATAATCAAACTTGATGAAAAGTCCAGGTACAAACATCTGCTGCCTACAGGAAACACATATAATATTTTGAAATTATTGCTAGGTTAAAAGTTTAGAAAGACATATTCTGTGTAAATTACTAAGCATAAAAAACTATAGTAAGTATATTAGTATGAGAAAAAGCAGACTAAAGAAAAAACAATGCCCATATGTAAAAAAGGAAGTATTTCATAATCATAATAACGGTGTCAGTTTGCAAAAAAGACATGTCATTCTTAAATATATATGTACCTAATGCAAAAGTTTCCAAATAAATAAATAAGAGGTAATGTGAAATTCATCATGTCACAATTGAGGAAGAGGATACAGATCCACCTATTTTAGTCATTGGACAACAGGTACTGTAGGACTGTGATCTTTGGTAAATGGAATAAAAATGAGAGGAACCCTGTGGTTTCCTACTTACCCTTTGTGGATAGTTTGCAGACTGGAGTGCAGAGAAGGTGGATCCTCAAAAAAATCCTGTGTTCGGGTAGAATTGCAGATCCACATTAGAGGTTAGGGAGGTAAAAATAGGCAGCGTTTGCATAGCAGAGTCCTAGAGAGAAGGTAGATTTAAAGAGAAAGAGAGAGAAATAGGGAAAGAGGATGACATCAGTGGAGGATTCCTTGTGATTTTTCAACTTAGTAGGGATCTGTGTATGTATGAGAGACAACTATCTGTGACTGGGAACAAAATATGATTAAAAAAATCACACAATTGCACTTGCGCACGTGCACACACACACACACACACACACCCCTTGCCAAGGCTGAACAAAATCAAATTGTGAAAAAGTTATGATAAATATAACAGCAACAAAGATTTTAAAGGTAGCCGGGAGAGGGAAAACGACACATTGCATACAAAGAGACGGCACTAATAATACCACATACTGCACATTAGAAACATGGGAATCAATATTCCATTGTAGAAATGCAATGAGAAGTATTCCACTCTAGTGGTCTCTCACACATGTGTTTTATCCATAATCCTATCAATGCACTGTTTTATTAGTTTAGTTTATAGGCTAACAAGTGTATCTATTATGCAGTCGCACTTTGTTTTTGAAAGAAAGTTTTTATTAGCAATTTTAATTACATTTAAAAATTACCTTCTAAAGGTGATTTGAGGAGTTATGACACTAGAAATCCTGACATAAGATCTAACCACAATTCTTTGAGTGAGGTATGGTTAGAGGAACCATGGATAAAGGGCTTATTTGGTGAAGAGGGAAGAAAGTGATATTTATTATAAGTACACATACCTCACACAAATTATCTAATTTAATTATTGTGTCTGTGCTATTATGTTACTATTAGTCACCTTTACGAATTGAGAAAATTTTGTAGTCAAGAAGGTACGAATTTAGGATTTATAGGGTATCGGGAATTTTTCAGTCTCTGTGTCACAGGCAACTCACCTCTAATTCAGAATATAGCAAGCCATTTTTTTTCCTCTAGATTTAGTTGTTCTAAGATGTGAATGGTACTGAAGAATAAAAAGAATTACCACAGGGGCCTATCTCTTGCTTGAATACAAAATTAAGCCTCATTTTAATTGTCCATCTCAGTCTAAAATAAAATATTTTCCACCTTTTAGCTTTTTTTTAAACTTGTTTTTACAGGAAGGGTTTTATGTGCTGAATTTATACATTGATTCTGTGATGCCTGTGACTGCACACAGTTGGATGCAGTTGCAAGAAAGCCATTTATTCACTATCAATATATGTAAAGTTTGGAAACCAGGTCTGAGTAGCGACAAATATAAAACATAGCCTTAGGAATTTAGGTGACCATACACTCAATGTTAAGAAATAGTAATGTGGCTAAGGGTGTATTAATTGGAATGTAATCTTTAGAAGTGGGGCAGCAGAACTAATCTTTTTTTCTCCTCTGCTTCTCTGAGACATTTTGAGTAATGCTTTCAGTCATGGGCACCTTACTTTCAGTGATAGCTATTTATTGGAAAACATTTAGAAGACAGGGACTTTTAACTGGAAATCATGGTCTGTGAAGAATATTTGAAAAACAAACACAATAATATTTCCATGTGAAATGAATTGATCACAGTAGTTAATATATTTGGAACATTTATTATATAACAGGCTATATGATTTATTGCAGAGATAAATGTACCAGAAGGGAGTTAAGTGGACAAAGAAGGCTTTATTCACGAATCTTGCCTGGCCAAGTTAAGATATTTCCTAGGTGGTTGTACATACAGTCTGAAACTCAAAAGAGAGGACAAGGCAGAGGTCAGCAATACAAGGCATTTAAAGCAATTCATGCTAGACTGAATAAGAAAAGAGTGAAAATGATGAAAAGAGGGCATACACTTGCATTGAGATAGCAGACTCCTGAAAGCAAGAGAGAAAGAGATGGAATTGTGAGAGGTGTAGAAATAAAACCAGGAGAATTTATTATCTCTGAGGACAAAGAGAAAACTTTCAAAATAGAGTATATAGTCAACTCTTTTAGAGGCAGTTGAAGATCAAGTAAGGTAACAAGTGAGTTTCCATTGTAAATTGTTGGTAAATACATCAAGATCAATTTTATGAAAAAGTTTGGGGTTTGGCCAGATGATTGAAACAGGTTAAGAAGTAAATGTAAGGTGAAAGGAGAGTAAATCTAATTCTACAGAAAAGCTTTTGGTGGAGAGGAGGAAGCAGAAGGTTCGTTAGGAAAAAAAGGATGGCAGAGTAAGAATCTGGGAAGGAATGGGTTATCAAGGGAACTTGGGAAAATGGCCTTTAATAAAGAGAAGATATGTTTCCTTCATGATTTAAAATTAGCTGAGAAATAGAAAGGCAGAAATGATATAAATTGTTAAAGGCAGAAATAATATAAATTTTCATAAATTGGAAAAGTGAGAAAAGTGACCAGAAAAATATTAGGATATCTTGTGTGTTAAGAACCCTTTTAAGGTTGATAATGTGTTTACATTGATGTTATTCTGATGGCTATTCAGTCTTCCCCAGCTGTGTTCTGACAAATGTTTCCATTTATAATTGGAAACACTGGGATTTAGTCAAGCCATATTTGGTGAATCCAAATTTGATAGTGAAGTGAATGTGGCAAAACACTTAAGGATACAGGGAAATAAACAGGTCAAGTGATCATAAGTACCAGTGAGGTGAAAAATTATTAGCAGTGGGAGAAGTTGATTAAGAAGGCTGAAGTATGTGGTCAAGGAGGGGCTTTATGCATATGTATATATACATTTACATAATTGGGACATGCTCAACATAGAGTTGAGGATATTTTAATAGCTGAAATATTCTTTAGACATATTTTATTGGCCAAAAGATTCCACTGTGCAGATATATTTAACCATCCTCCCTTTATAGTTGCTCTCAAGTTTCTGTAATTCTAAATAATGTCATAAACATTCTTCTACACAAATTACATAGCCTGAAAGTATAACAAAAGAACTATTGCAATAGCTTTACATAGGGCAGTAAGATTGAATTCAACTCCAGTGAGTAAAAAAGAGGAAAACTTTGATGGAGTAAGCTAGTGGAAAAGTATTAGAGTACTGTAGGGGGCAGGTTGGTTCATGTGATTAGGCCACTTGTATTTCCTAACTACCACTTATCAAAGTTAGGCTTCCACCCTCCTACAAAGACTGGCAGTGGGTGAGGCACTGGGGAGGGGAGCAGAAATAAAAGAAGTAAGTGGGCTATAGTCAGAAAGAAATCTTACTAAAATGTACTCAAGCTTAAGGGAACATTAAGGCCACCTTGGTCAGATAGAAATGAGTGACACAGCCTTTAAATACAGAGACTGGAAACAGAGTCTCCAGATTGAAACATAACTGTCAAACCTTAGAAAAGTTACTTAATCTCTCTATGCCTCAATCTCCTGAGATGGCATAATGAGAATAATAGCAGAGTTATTTTAGAATTAAATTAGATATTATTTGTAATAAATATCTAACACGTAATTGCTGTGTAAGTAATCATTACATAAAAATTATCAAGTTGATCCTTAGAACAACCTATGAAAGTTATTATTATGATTTTGTTAACAATGGAAATGAAACTTAGAGGGATAAAATTACTCTATACATCCAGCCTGTGTTAGAGTACAGGAAGTCTGAAGCTGAGACTATTCTCTAAACTGGGAAGGTGGAATATACAGTTGACATATAAGAAGTAAGCATAATGAAAATTACTTTTGAAGAAGCTTCCAAGTAATAATACAATGGCAAAATAGCCCAACCTGGTATGATAGCCTCAGCAGTGAGTGAACATTGGGTTAATGGAGACTTAGTGTTTTTAAGAATCAGAAGTATCATTTGATTAAATAATCTTTAATTAAAACAATCAGATCATATGCAGTCAGAATGAACTTACAAATAAAAACCTTAATTTCTTAGAAAGAATTGTTTTCTGTACTTGCGAGAAATCGAAAAAAATAATTACTAATCACTTTGCATGTGTCTGTTGCTGTGCTAAATTCCAGCATATGATTTTTCACGTTAGTTGGAACAATCTTGTATTTAAGTGACATAATAATATAGACATGATGGAAGCTTATTTTAGATATACAATTTTATCAACTATTAAACACAAGTTAATAAAGAGAGGCTTTAGAAAAATGAGTCTTTGGGGAAAAAGAAATGGAATGTTTAAATTTAAGTGGAATAAATTACACAAAATGTTTATTAATTACTTTGATGTTTACTTACATAGTATTTCTGCAAAAAGATATGAGTGCATTCAAAACACACGCTAAAAATATTTGTCTGAAAAGGAATTTAGACTACATTGCCAAAGTAAACTCAAATAGATCTGATCTATCCATAGATAAGGAGAAATTGATTATATAATACTTTCATTATAACATTACTTATAGTCCATTTCTTTTAATTTGAATTACAAGGACTGGATAGTCCATTTATTTTTAAGCAGGAGAAATAAAGGGTGCAAAGAGACCCATTGTTACCAATTACTGGATATAGGAGAACAGAAACTAAAAAGGAAAATATAATTAGCTTAATAAATGGCTGCATGACCCCATTAATTAGGTTGGAGGGGGCATTCAACACATAAGAAATTCTACTTTCCTTTTTTTTTTTTTCAATCATTCTTTTCACAAAGTTTCTCTGGCATTTTTCTCTTACAAAGTCTTCCACCTATGGTGTCCCTAATGGCATTAGCCTCATGAGATTAAAATTTCAACCTGGTTAATGGGGCCATTCGGGGCATAAATCTGAGCTCCAATCAGTTAACAGACTAGATGTGAGGCTTATCAGTGTGAGCAAGAGAGACAAGGTTAGTTGGACAGAATACACATTGATGGATCATTTTTAGTTATTTAAAAATATGAGCTGAGATTCAGAAAAAAAAATCAAGAAACTTTTGCTTTAATAATTAACTCAGTATTTTAATTGATAAAATGGGAAGGGCTGTCTTTACCATAAAGCATGTTAGGAATGTTTAAGCTGTGATAATTCTTTTTTGTGCCTTTATATTTCATATGGTTTGCCACAACAAAATGATACACCCACAATTTTCACTTCAGTTTTTAATGATAACACATACTAATTGCATCATCATCATTATTCTTAATAAAATATAATCAAACTAAACCAATCAGGTGGATTATTCTAATTTTATATTTTGAAATTTTTCAGAGTAATTGAAATTTCTTAAAAAGTCAAAGATAAAGGTTTTTTTTTTTTTCATTTTTCCAATCCCAAATATATGCCCATTTCTTACCTCAGTGATACTCAATTACTAGAACCACATAATATTAATTGCATCTGGTTTTACATGAAGGGAAATGTGCCCTATACTTGACAGAAAAACCAAGGCTGTTATTCCTACCCGAGGGTAGCCATTCTATCTATTTGCATCACCAAGAAGGAGAGAATAAAGGTTTTTTTCTCCTAATATTTTCAGGGCGTACAAATTTAGAGTTCCTGATGATCACACTACATATCATATAATGGATTCATCATTGTTTATTATTGCAGTGACCACTGTCATCATGATTTGGATATATTATTTAGATAAGTCCATTTACTTTAGCACAGTAAACTTGACAAGAACATTTTTGATGGATAGATGACAAGAGTGGCTAGAAGCCTAACTAAAGTCAAAAAGAAAATTTGTACAAACTGTTTTACACTTTTTTACTAGAAAAAAATGATGCAATATATTAATATCTATCTACCTACCTATGTACCTGTCTACTTTTCTTCCACAATAAATGCTTTTATTTATCCTATGACTCATGTTACATTGTATCACTCACCATTTCCCGAAGACATTGCCATTTACTTCTTACTACTTCAGCTTTTGTATTCTCTTTGATTACTCAGCACTGAGTCATGATTACGAAGAAAATAATTTGTAGTTATTTACAGGAATCCGCTACTTTATTTTTTATATTTTTTTATTTTTTTAAATTTTTTATTGTATTTTAGGTTTAAGGTACATGTGCAGAACATGCAAGACAGTTGCATAGGTACACACATGGCAGTGTGTTTTGCTTCCTTTCTCCCCTTCACCCACATTTGGCATTTCTCCCCAGGCTACCCCTCCCCAGCTCCCCCCACCACCGCTGGCCCTCCCCTTTTCTCCTTAATAGACCCCAGTGTTTAGTACTCCCCTCCCTGTGTCCATGTGTTCTCATTTTTCATCACCCACCTATGAGTGAGAATATGCGGTGTTTCATTTTCTGTTCTTGTGTCAGTTTGCTGAGAATGATGTTCTCCAGATTCATCCATGTCCCTACAAACGACACAAACTCATCCTTTCTGATTGCTGCATAATATTCCATGGTGTATATGTGCCACATATTCCCAATCCAGTCTATCATCAATGAGCATTTGGGTTGATTCTAGGTCTTTGCTATTGTAAACAGTGCTGCAATGAACATTCGTGTACATGTGTCCTTATAGTAGAACGATTTATAGTCCTTTGGAGACATACCCAGTAATGGGATTGCTGGGTCAAATAGAATTTCTATTTCTAAGACCTTGAGGAATCGCCACACTGTCTTCCACAATGGTTGAACTAATTTACACTCCCACCAACAGTGTAAAAGTGTTCCTTTTTCTCCACATCCTCTCCAGCATCTGTTGTCTCCAGATTTTTTAATGATGGCCATTCTAACTGGCATGAGATGGTATCTCAATGTGGTTTTGATTTGCATGTCTCTGATGACCAGTGATGATGAGCATTTTTTTCATATGATTGTTGGCCTCATATATGTCTTCTTTTGTAAAGTGTCTGTTCATATCCTTTGCCCACTTTTGAATGGGCTTGTTTGTTTTTTTCCTGTAAATCTTTTTGAGTTCTTTGTAAAATCTGGATATCAGCCCTTTGTCAGATGGGTAAACTACAAAACTTTTTTCCGATTCTGTTGGTTCCGTTTCACTCTAGTGACTGTTTCTCTGGCCGTGCAGAAGCTGTGGAGTTTCATTAGGTCCCATTTGTCATTTTTGGATTTTGTTGCCAATGCTTTTGTTGTTTTGTTCATGAAGTCCTTGCCTACTCCTATGTCCTGGATGGTTTTGCCTAGATTTCCTTCTAGGGTTTTTATGGTGCCAGGTCTTATGTTTAAGTCTTTAATCCATCTGGAGTTATTTTAGTGTAAGGTGTCAGGAAGGGGTCTACTTTCTGCTTTCTGCACATGGCTAGTCAGTTTTCCCAACACCATTTGTTAAACAGGGAATCCTTTCCTCATTGCTTGTTTTTGTGAGGTTTATCAAAGATTGTATGGTTGTAGATATGTTGTGTTGCCTCCAATGCCTCTGTTTTGTTCCATTGGTCTATATCTCTGTTTTGGTACCAGTACCATGCTGATTTAATTACTGTAGCTTTGTAGTATAGTTTGAAATCCGGTAGTGTGATGCCCCTTGCTGTGTTCTTTTTGCTTAGAATTGACTTGGCTATGCGGGCTCTCTTTTGGTTCCATATGAAGTTCATGATGGGTTTTTCCAGTTCTGTGAAGAAAGTCAATGTTAGCTTGATGGGGATAGCATTGATTCTGTAAATTACTTTGGGCAGTATAGCCATTTTCACGATGTTAATTTTTCCTAACCATGAACATGGAATGTTTCTCCATCTGTTTGTGTCCTCTCTGATTTCGTTGAGCAGTGTTTTGTAGTTTTCCTTGAAGAGGTCCCTTACGTTCCTTGTGAGTTGTATTCCTAGGTATTTTATTCTTTTTGTAGCAATTGTGAATGGCAGTTCATTCTTGATTTGGCTTTCTTTAAGTCTGTTATTGGTGTAGAGGAATGCTTGTGATTTTTGCACATTGATTTTATATCCTGAGACTTTGCTGAAGTTGCTTATCAGTTTCAGGAGTTTTCGGGCTGAGGTGATGGGGTCTTCTAGGTATACTATTATGTCGTCTGCAAATAGAGACAATTTGGCTTCCACCTTTCCTATTTGAATGCCCTTTATTTCTTTTGCTTGCCTGATTGCTCTGGCTAGAACTTCCAGTACTATATTGAATAGAAATGGTGAAAGAGGGCATCCTTGTCTAGTGCCAGATTTCAAAGGGAATGCTTCCAGTTTTTGCCCATTCAGTATGATATTGGCTATTTGTTTGTCATAAATAGCTTTTATTACTCTGAATACATTCCATCGAAACCGATTTTATTGAGGGTTTTTAGCATAAAGGGCTGTTGAATTTTGTCGAATGCCTTCTCTGCATCAATTGAGATAATCATGTGGTTTTTGTTTTTGGTTCTGTTTATGTGGTGAATTACGTTTATAGACTTGTGCATGTTGAACCAGCCTTGCATCCCCAGAATAAATCCTACTTGATCTTGATGGATAAGTTTTTTGAATTGCTGCTGCAATTGGCTTGCCAATATTTTATTGAAGATTTTTGCATCTATGTTCATCATGGATATTGGCCTGAAGTTTTCTTTTTTTGTTGGGTCTCTGCCGGGTTTTGGTATCAGGATGATACTGGTCTCATAAAATGATTTGGGAAGGATTCCCTCTTTTTGGATTATTTGGAATAGTTTCAGAAGGAATGGTACCAGCTCCTCTTTGTGTGTCTGGTAGAATTCAGCTGTTAACCCATCTGGACCTGGGCTTTTTTTGTGTGGTAGGCTCTTAATTGCTGCCTCGACTTCTGACCTTGTTAATGGTCTATTCATAGTTTCAGCTTTCTCGTGGTTTAGGCTTGGGAGGACACAGGAGTCCAGGAATTTATCCATTTCTTCCAGGTTTACTAGTTTATGTGCATAGAGTTGTTTGTAATATTCTCTGATGATGATTTGAAATCTGTGGAATCTGTGGTGATTTCCCCTTTATCATTTTTTATTGCATCTATTTGGTTGTTCTCTCTTTTATTTTTAATCAATCTGGCTAGTGGTCTGTCTATTTTGTTGATCTTTTCAAAAAAGCAGCTCTTGGATTTATTGAATTTTTGAAGGGTTTTTCGTGTCCCTATCTCCTTCAGTTTGGCTCTGATCTTAGTTATTTCTTGTCTTCTGCTGGGTTTTGAGTTTTTTGGATCTTGCTTCTCTAGCTCTTTCAATTTTGACGATAGGGTGTCAATTTTGGATCTCTCCATTCTCCTCATATGGGCACTTATTGCTATATATTTTCTTCTAGAGCCTGCTTTAAATGTGTCCCAGAGGTTCTGGCATGTTGTGTCTTCGTTCTCATTGGTTTCGAAGAACTTCTTCTTTTTTTTGCCTTCATTTCATTGTTTATCCAGTCAACATTCAAGAGCCAGTTTTTCAGTTTCCATGAAGCTGTGTGGTTCTGGGTTGGTTTCCGAATTCTGAGTTCTAACTTGATTGCACTATCATCTGAGAGACTGTTTCTTGTGATTTCAGTTGTTTTGCATTTGCTGAGGAGTGCTTTATGTTCAATTATGTGGTCAATTTTAGAGTAGGTGTGATGTAGGGCTGAGAAGAATGTATATTCTGTGGATTTGGGGTGGAGAGTTCTGTAAATGTCTATCAGGTTGGCTCGTTCCAGATCTGAGTTCAAGCCCTGGATATCCTTGTTGATTTTTTGTCTGGTTGATCTATCTAATGTTGACAGTGGAGTGTTAAAGTCTACCACTATTATTGTCTGGGAGTCTAACTCTCTTTGTAAGTCGATAAGAACTTGCCTTATGTATCTGGGTGCTCCTGTATTGAGTCCATATATGTTTAGGATCGTTAGCTCTTCTTGTTGTATCGATCCTTTTACCATTATGTAATGGCCTTCTTTGTCTCTTTTGATCTTTGTTGCTTTAAAGTCTATTTTATCAGAGATGAGAATTGCAACTCCTGCTTTTTTTTGCTCTCCATTTGCTTGGTAAATCTCCCTCCATCCCTTTATTTTGAGCCTTTGTGTATCCTTGCATGTGAGATGGGTTTTCTGGATACAGCACACTGATGGGTTTTGAATTTTCATCGAATTTGCCAGTCTGTGTCTTTTGATTGGCACATTTAGTCTATTTACATTTAGGGTTAATATTGTTATGTGTGAATTTGATACTGCCATTTTGATGCTAAGTGGCTGTTTTTCCCATTAGTTGTTGTAGATTCTTCATTATGTTGATGCTCTTTAACTTTTAGTGTGATTTTGGAATGGCTGGTACTGGTTGTTCCTTTCTATGTTTAGTACCTCTTTCAGGAGCTCTTGTAAAGCAGGCCTGGTGGTGACAAAATCTCTGAGTACTTGGTTGTTCACAAAGGAATTTATTTTTCCTTCACTTATGAAGCTCAGTTTGGCTGGATATGAAATTCTGGGTTGAAAGTTCTTTTTTTCAAGGATGTTGAATATTGGCCCCCACTCTATTCTGGCTTGTAGTGTTTCTGCCAAGAGATCTGCTGTGAGTCTGATGGGCTTCCCTTTGTGGGTGATCCGACCTTTCTCTCTGGCTGCCCTTAGTATTTTCTCCTTTATTTCAACCTTGTTGAATCTGATGAGTATGTGCCTTGGGATTGCTCTTCTTGTGGAATATCTTTGTGGTGTTCTCTGTATTTCCTGCATTTGAGTGTTGGCCTGTCTTGTTAGGTGGGGGAAATTTTTCTGGATAATATCCTGAAGAGTATTTTCCAGCTTGGATTCATTCTCTTCGTCACATTCTGGTACACCTATCAAACGTAGGCTAGGTCTCTTCACATAGTCCCACATTTCTCGGAGACTTTGTTCATTCCTTTTTGTGCTTTTTTCTCTGATGTTGGTTTCTCATTTTATTTCATTGAGTTGATCTTCGATTTCTGATATTCTTTCTTCTGATTGGTCAATTTGGCTGTTGAAACTTGTGCATGCTTCACGAAGTTATCATATTGTGTTTTTCAGCTCCTTTAATTTATTCATATTCCTCTCTAAGTTATCCATTCTTGTTATCATTTCCTCGAATCTTTTTTCAAGGTTCTTAGTTTTTTTGTATTGATTTAAAACATGTTCTTTTAGCTCACAAACGTTTCTCATTATCCAAGTTCTGAAGTCTAATTCCGTCATTTCGTCACAGTCATTCTGCATCCAGCTTTGTTCCCTTGCTGGTGACGAGTTCTGGTTCTTTGTAAGAGGTGAGGTGTTCTGGTTTCGGGTGTTTTTCTCCTTTTTGGGCTGGTTTCTTCCCATCTTTGTGGATTTATCCACCTGTCGTCTGTGTAGTTGCTGACTTTTCAATTGGGTCTCTGAGTGGACACCCAGATTGTTGATGATGAAGTATTTCTGTTACTTGGTTTTCCTTCTACCAGCCTAGCCCCTTTGCTGTACGACTGCTGAGGTCCACTCCAGGCCCTGCTTGTCTGGGGTGCACCTATAGCAGCTTCAGAACAGTGAGGGATGCTATCAGTTTCTTTTTCTGCTATCTTTGTCCCAGAATGATGCCTGCCAAATGTCAGTCTTTTGGATATAGAGGGGTCAGGGAGCTGCTTGAGGAGACAGTCTGTACTTTATAGTATAGAAGCTCAAGTGCTGAGCTGTGAGCTCTTTTGTTCATTCAGCACTGTTAGGCTGCTACGTTTAATTCTGCTGTAGCAGAACTCATAAAAAAAACCCTTTTTTTTCTCAGATGCTCTGTCTTGAGGGGGTTGGGGCTTTCTTTGTGAGTGTCCGTTGTGCTGTACTGCTCAGCTAGGAGTCAGTCTAGTGAGTATTTGCCTGCTGAGGTTCCACCCTGCTGGTGTGAGGTTCACCCTGTTGCTGCAGGCTCTGCCCTTCTGCTGCAGTCTCTGCCCTGCTGCCACGGCTATGCCCTGAGGCAGAGTCTCTCTGTTGTAGCAGGTTGCCTCGGCAACGGCAGGCTGCATTATCAATGGGCATGTAACTCAGTAGGGGCGGATTGCCTCGGTAATCTCCCCCACGTAGCTGCACCGTCCTGGGTTTAGCTGTGCCGGCAGGGAACCTCTCCACCCAGAGCGTTTGGAATTGCCTTTTTTGTTTGTCCCACTGCGCTACCCCAAACGCTGTTTCCCTGGAATTTCCTGGCCTGGCTCACTGTCCAAGTCTCGTTCAATCTCAAGTTCAGCCCTCTCAAGTCTCAGATCGCCAGTTCAACAGGGATCCTGGACCAGTGCGCTTTTTGCAGAGCACTGTGTAGCACTGCTGTGCTAAAGCGCTGGCCGCTGGCTGCACCGGCTGCCGGCTGCACCAGCCAAAACCTCTGCCTGGAGTCCCGCACCTTTTTTATACCTGGGAATTTCCCCGTTCTGTGGGCAACAAAGATCCATCTGGAAATGCGGTCCTGACTCACCCTCTCCGCGCATTCTCCTAGAGCTTCAGTCCTGGGTTGTTCTCACCTATCTTGAGTCCCCTCCTCTAGGAATCCGCTACTTTAATAGTTGTAATTGTCAGTATATATTCAGAGTTTCTACCATCCTGTATTTGTATAATTTAATAAATACAAGTTGTAACTTTAGTTAATTCTTTAATCAAATTATTTGTGGTGTTTGGGTCTGCACAGTTGTTCACCACAATAATTTTCTGTTACTTCTGGACTCATAAGTAGACTACATTCACCATCTTCTTTTACAACTTGGTGTTGCATATGACTTAGTTCTGACCAGATAAGAATGCATAAAATGTATTTATTCTTATTATAGTCTTAGTCCATGAAAACCTTCCATGGAATTCTTCATTTTTTTCTCTTCTCTCTTTCCTCATATACAGGTGGGATGTTGAAATCTAGAGTAAATAGAAAGTTATTCATTGACAATGGCAAAGCCTCTATTATCTTGGCTCGCTGAATGCCTGTATAGTCAATTTCTCCTCCCTCCACATCAATGATCAGGTTTATCCTTTTAAATTTTTTTTGTAAGCAACTGAGATTCTTATGCAGTCTACTAATATATTACATCACAAAACTTATTCATTCAGCAGACAATTGCTAAGTGCCTGGTATCTGATTTTGCATTTATTTAATGATATGTAAGTTTTACTATATGCCAAGGACTATAACATTTAACACACAACAACTCATTCTATTATGTAACAGCCCTAAGAAATGAGTACTAATATTTTCCCCATTGGAAATGAGAAAATTGAGGCACAGTGGCTTTACGTCACTTTCCATATATTACACAGTGGCAAGGTGGTAAAATCAAGCCAGGGCTCCAGTGGCTCTGCTTTTAATTCTAGTTCTATTATACCTCTCCAGTTTTAAGCACTGTGATTAGCAGTCAACAACAACAAAGGACCTATCCATATAAACTGTGCAGTCTCTAAAATGAATTAAGAGACAAGATAATTAAATGGATGATTCAGAATTCGATTGTGAAGTTTTAAAAATATAATAGACATTATTATGACAATTTCCACAATTTAAATATGGATCATGGTTAGAAAGTAATAAATATAAAGTTCCTTTTTTTGATATAGATATAGAAAGAAAATAACAAATGAACGAAATATAAATGGTGAATCTGAATAAGGACATTGAGGAATTCTTTCAACTTTTTTAAATTTAAAATTTCAGGAAAAATGAAAATGTTACCACAAAAGTAAAAACAGAAAAAGCAATAATATGTGTTTAGTAAGAAAATAAAAAGTAAAGAGAATGATGGTAAATCTATTCCAGTGAGATTATTTGAGTAGAGTTTTGGGCCATTTGAAGGTAAAATCCACAGGAAAATCTGAGAAGAGACAATGCAGGGAGTAGCACAAGCATAAAACCCTTACTAGGTGCCTTTGAGAAATAAGAAGAAATTTTGTATTACTAGAGTGGAGAGAATATCAGAAAAAGTGGAACATCATTAGGAAGAAATTAGGTTATTTGAATTACTTTTTAAGGGTAAAAAGGAATAAAACTATTTGGGCTGGGTATGTACTATAATCTGATTTATTATCTTAAAATACTAGTTGCATATAAAAGGCCATAAGGGAAATAAAGTGGAGTGTAAGCAGAAAGCAAAGGGAATTTGCTATATTGTGATAGTTCAAGTGTAGATGATAGATTGGCTAGGAGGGGTTTTGGTGAAGGTGGTGATAAGCACTAACATAGGGCATGAATTTTAAAGGAGAATCTATATTGATATTTTTGTTGGATTAAATGATACATGCACGAGTACATAGATGAATGAAATGTTATCAAGACCAAACCTGCATTGAAGATCAATAATTTAAGTAAGTCATATGGGGGCCCCATTTCTGTCAACATCTAAACAAAATTCTGAGTACAAATTTGGTATGACAGCAAATAGTCCAGTATCTATCCTATAAGTCCGAAGAATCATTTTTAAAACCCATTTTTCTGTGAGTCATTGCTTTCTAGGTTGCTATTCAGTACCTTTCTGTCAGTTATTATTGACTATTTAATAACTTACTTTCCCTCTTACTGCATTTTTCTCCAGCATGCTCTACTCTTTAAATATGGAAGATGACACCAATCTCTTTTGCCTAAGGTGTTATTAGTGTTTATTAAATATATTTCTTTAAGGTTTGGAAATAACCATAAACTATAAACCAGGCATTACTGTATTTGAAGTTTATTTGCCATGTTAATACTTGAGAAATTCCCTGTGGGTGACCCTATTAAACTCCTAGTTGCTTCCAATGGCTAAGGAAAATATTCCTTCGCAAACAGGATCCCTCTTTTGTTTGTAATCTGACATAAATTCCCAGGGCCTTTAATACATTGAATTAGCCTCTCAGAAAAAGCTTATATGTTCTACCCTCATAATGTTTTATATATACAGCCATAGCAGAACATTTATGTCCTTGAGAGCAGGTTGGCTACCGAATGTATACAGATCTACCACTCCAGGATAGGACTTGACTTTATTTTTGTGTATTCAAAAACTATGTGTTTCAGTATTTGAAATTAATTGTGACTATGGTTCTTTTGTCTTCTAAAAGCTTCACTGATCTCAGATAAAATTATTACCTATGATTTAATGTCTCCTCCTAAACTCTACAAACAAAAGGCCATTCTTTCAGTAGTTGCATTATCTTTAATTCTGGAGTGAACTCTAGTGATCACGACTTTTCAACATGTTAACATAAAGTGGATGTTGAATAATGCAGTGAATATTTGCAATTTGAAATGATTAATGTCCCATTTCTGAGTTGATATTTAAAAACTTTACAATTGGAAAAACTTTAAATCAGCAGACAACCTACATTTGCCATTTTATCCTACTATATGAGTGGTTATTCCAAACCTTTTTAGGCTTCCATATGTATAGCAAATATGAACATAGTAGAGATGTAATTTTTTTATCAATTTCAGAAAGAGAATCTAAAAGGTTGGACATGGTAGTGTTCATATTATTCTACACAACTAGTGTGGCAATAGTATCCTGACCAGACCTCTCTGGAAATAACTGTAGTGTAGCATGTCAAATCTGTATTTAAGGATGTTACAGTGTTACAGGTTACTGTGTGACATAGTGCATTGGATATGACCTTCCTTATTGGAAGACACAAGACAAAATTAGGGAGCAAAATCAATATGCTCCTCCTATATTTATTGATCTTGTCAAAATATGATTTGACCTTGTCAAAATATTGGTAAGCCTGTACTCTGCTGATTTTTCACTTCCATCTTTATTCACTGTTAGCAGCATTGTCATTTTCTAAAAGGAAGGCTGATGATCAACACAACTACTAACAATCTTTACTTACCTGTAGCTAATCTATGCTGTGAGTTGGATCCACATGATTGTAGTAACTTACAGGTGAAAAAATTTGGAACTGACTCTACACTATGCCAAAACCACCAGGGAATGTTAAAAAAAGATTCTAGAAGAAAAACTTTCCTATGACCCATAGAAAAGAACCTGTTTACAATAAAGAGTTACTTTAAAAAACAATTAAGTGTGTTATTCTGTGTAAAAATTATTTTCTTCCAAGAGAGTGGTCTTGAAAAGACTTACCTAGTATTTGTAGAATGTCCTCAGGACTGCACTAAATATGAATAATTTTCCTTAAGTTTTATAATTTAAAGTGAGTGTCTGTTTTTAATGATGAAGGTCATTTAATTTTATCAATTGATTCTACATTTGGGAATATTTTACTACAATGATAGATAATTCCAGGGCCCTGAGAGAAACACTTCAAGTATTTTGTCTTACATAAGAGAGCAGTGGAAAAGGAGAAGTGTTACTTTACTCATTAGAATATTTAGTCATTGCAATGGAGTTGTGAATGAAGATGAATTCTCACATAAAATTTAATTTTCTCCTTGCTCTTACCATTGTGTGACATGCTTTGGTATTTGCTTTTTGGGAGGATGACACATTTTATTTTTAGAACTTCACCTCTCGTATGTTGAATACATCGATTTCAGTATGCATGTATAACTATTTCCTCCTTTTAAAATTTTACCTGGAGATTACCAGTCTTCATGAGCTTGTGAAATCTTAATTCTCATGCATACCACAAATATATACCACCAAGGATCCATCTTCTAGCAAAAAGTCCAGTATTTCCTCAGAATCCTAACAAAAGTGTGTGTGAGAATGTCTGGAAAATTTTATTTGCTCTGCAAGTGTATTCTAGCTGTTATGTGTCATGTTGTCTAAATGTTTTTTTCCAGATTGCTGGTATCAGTGTTATCTCTAATCAATTCTTGTTGTTGGTAACCTCCTTCAGCTTTTTGATACATGCCATTTCCTAGGTTGCTACTGCTTTCCATGTAGACGTTTCATTTCAACTATATAGATCCTATTCTCATTTTACTAGAGTAATTGGTAAAATGAGATTGTGACTCACAATAGTGTATCATTAAAATTTCAGAGATGATGCAGAGGAAGTAAAAGTCCTACAACCTGGGCTCCTCTTGCAGTTCGAAGGCCCCACCTCACCTTCAGGGACCCTGGACAGCTGTGGCACTGCCTAGTCAGAGAGATATTGTCTGGAGTATATGGAGTAGAACATTTCTCCTGAAACTCGAAGTAACAAGACTGTCACTGTCAAAAAATTTGAACTTCACTCCATGAGGCCCATGGACAAAAGTTTTCCCCAACTTTGGGTTGGAACCTTTTCCCCTTAGTCTTTGTATTTCCATCCAAATATTCAACTCTCTTCAAGTTACGTGAAAATATATGTGCCCCAAGTCTCCAAGGGAAAACTCCCTCTATCCTCATAGAAATTAAAAAATTCACATTAGAAGACATTAAGTACAATATTCCATGTGGAGAAAAGATACATATTAAATTTATTTATGCTCTTGGAATGAGGTTAAGAATTAAAAAAAAAAAAAAAACAGACAATTTGTCCAGGTACTCATAACTTTAAACCAAATCTATTCCTTCTAACTTAGTGCAAAAATCACTAAAAAATGCTATATCCTTAACATTTGCCTGACACGTTGGCTCTTTATAATTTATTTATAGAAGTTCCCTAATGAATAGGCAAAATGCTATAGACTGAAGGAAGTAATTGTATTTAACATATTAATAATAAGAGATTTTGAAATTACTTTTCTTGCCTGGAACACTTTTAATCCATCAGTGCATTTTTCTCTGAAATGAAATTCACTGTGAATATTAAGTGCATGGTCTGCATTAATTTATGATGGTTAAGGTATTTGTTTAACTAAATCAGGCATAACTTATTCATTGAGAAGAAATTAATAAGGATTATTCAGGATATATGAGAGAAACTCATTGACTATGTAATAAATTTAAACATATGTAAACAGATTGTTATTTGAACTATTTAGCTACCATAATTATCAATCATTAAATTGCTTCAACAATTCATTTATATAACTATAAAGGGTAATGATTTTGTTTAATGTTTACCTGTGATTAAAATGTATTTAGAATGTCATATATTTAACTCTATTCTGCTTGTTTTCTATAATATCATAATTTTAATAACATTTCTAGTTTTCTTTATTTAAATTCTTCTTTAATTTTAAAAATATAAAGCTGTCACAAACCTATAGAAATTTACAAGTAAACTATAAAGAATATTTTTTTCAAACTATTTAGGAGTCAGTAGCAGACTTGTTGCCCCATCATCTCCAAATATGATAGGATGTTTTTCCTAGAAACAGGGCATTCTCTTAAAAAAAAAAAATCAAGAAAAGAAAGAAAAAAGAGAGAACAACTGATGTAACAATCAAAATTAACATTGATACATTACTAGCACATAATTCCCAGACCCAATTTAAATTTCATGAAGTCTTTCAATAATATCCTTTATTGGAAAATGATCCAATCCAGAATCATTCATAGCATTTATTTTATCAATTTAATTTCTTAAAATATTTTCACCTTTTATTTTAGAATAAGGGGAATATCTGCAGGTTTGTTACATGTGATGCTAAGGTTTGGGGTACAAATGATCCTATCACCAGGTAATGATTGCAGTATCAAATAGGTAATTTTTTATCCCTTACTCCCCTCCTTATCTTCCTCTTCTAATAGTTCCCCAGTGTCTATTGTGTCCATCTTTATGTCCCTGTGTACCCAATATTTAGTTTCCACTTATAAGCGAGAATATGTGGTATTTAATTTTCATTCCTGTGTTAATTCACTTAGGACAATGCCCTCCAGCTCCATCCATGTTGCTGTAAAGGATGTAGTTTCATTCTTTTTATGGCTGTGTAGTATTTCATGGTGTATATGTACCCATTTTCTTTATCCAATCCACTGTCGATGGGCAAGCAAGTTGGTTCTATGTCTTTGCTATTGTGAATAGTGCTAAAATGAACTTAAAAATCAATGCACCTTTTGGTGGAGTGATTTCTTTTGTTTTGGATATATAATCAGTAATGGAATTGCTGAGTTGAACAGTAGATCTGTTTTCAGTTATTTGAGAAATCTCTAAACCGTTTTCCACAGTGACCAAACTAATTTACTTTCCCACCAAGAGCATTTGTTTACTCTCACCAGCATCTATTATTTTTTGACTTTTTAATAATAGCTATGCTGACTGTTATGAGATGTATTTTATGGTTTCATTTGCATTCCTCTCATGATTAACTATCTTGAGTATTTTTTTCATATATTTGTTTGCCACTTGTATGTCTTCTTTTGAGAATTGTCTGTGCATGTTCTTTGCCTACTTTTTAATGAGGTTATTTGGCTTTTGCTTATTGAATTGTTCCTTATAGATTCTGAGTATTAGACCTTTGTCAGATGCATAGTTTGCAAATATTTTCTCTCATTCTGTGGGTTATGTGTCTACCTCTGTGGATATTTTCTTTTGGTGTGCAGAAGTTCTTTCATTTAATTAAGCCCCACTTATCTTTGTTTTCATATTTATTACATTTAGATGTCATTTTGTTTTTGACTCTAGTCCTAAACTTCTTGAAAATTGAAACTTCTGGAGTTTGAAAATTACTGGCTGGTTATTTTGCAGATTGTTCCTTAACTGATGTTTAGCTGATGTTTGTTCATGATTATCTTCATGCCATGTATCTTTAGCAAAAATATTACAACAGGCCAGGCGCGGTGGCTTAAGCCTGTAATCCCAGCACTTTGGGAGGCTGAGGCAGGTGGATAACGAGGTCAAGGAGATCAAGACCATCCTGGTCAAAATGGTGAAACCCCATCTCTACTAAAAATACAAAAAAATTAGCTGGGCATGGTGGCATGTGCCTGTAATCCTAGCTACTCAGGAGGCTGAGGCAGGAGAATTGCCTGAACCCAGGAGGCGGAGACTGCAGTGAGCTGAGATGGCGCCATTGCACTCCAGCCTGGGTAACAAGAGCGAAACTCCATCTCAAAAAAAAAAAAAAAATTACGATAGTGTTTCTATGTCCTTCTCATTGTATCTTGCTAGGTGGCATACACTTTAAATTTATCCTCTTACTCACTAAATAACGTTGCTGTGTTTGTTTTTCCAATTGTAAAATTTTTCCTTTCTTTTTTTTTTTTTTTTAATTTTTTATTGGATTTTAGGTGTTGGGGTACATGAGCAGAGCATGTAAGACAGTTGCGTAGGAACACAAATGGCAGTGTGCTTTTCTTTCCTTCTCCCCTTCACCCACATTTGGCATTTCTCGCCAGGCTATCCCTCTACACCTCCCCCTCCCACTGGCCCTCCCCCTTTCTCCCCAATAGACCCCAGTGTTTAGTACTCCCCTTTCTGTGTCCATGTATTCTCATTTTTCATCACCCACCTATGAGTGAGAATATGCGGTGTTTCATTTTCTGTTCTTGTGTCAGTTTGCTGAGGATGACGTTCTCCAGATTCATCCATGTCCCTACAAACGACACAAACTCATCATTTCTGATTGCTGCATAATATTCCATGGTGTATATGTGCCACATTTTTCCAATCCAGTCTATTATCAATGGGCATTTGGGTTGATTCCAGGTCTTTGCTATTGTAAACAGTGCTGCAATGAACATTGGTGTACATGTGTCCTTATAGTAGAACGATTTATAATCTTTTGGATATATACCCAGTAATGTGATTGCTGGGTCAAATGGAATTTCTATTTCTAAGGCCTTGAGGAATCGCCACACCGTCTTCCACAATGGTTGAACTAATTTACACTCCCACCAACAGTGTAAAAGTGTTCCTTTTTCTCCACATCCTCTCCAGCATCTGTTGTCTCCAGATTTTTTAATGATCACCATTCTAACTGGCGTGAGATGGTATCTCAATGTGGTTTTGATTTGCATCTCTTTGATGACCAGTGGCGATGAGCATTTTTTCATATGATTGTTGGCCTCATATATGTCTTCTTTCGTAAAGTGTCTGTTCATATTCTTTGCCCACTTTTGAATGGGCTTCTTTGTTTTTTTCCCCGTTTGAGTTCTTTGTAAATTCTGGATATCAGCCCTTTGTCAGATGGGTAAACTGCAAAACTTTTTTCCCATTCTGTTGGTTGCCGATCCACTCTAGTGACTGTTTCTTTTGCTGTGCAGAAGCTGTGGAGTTTCATTAGGTCCCATTTGTCTATTTTGGCTTTTGTTGCCAATGCTTTTGGTGTTTTGTTCAAAAGTCCTTGCCTACTCCTATGTCCTGGATAGTTTTGCCTAGATTTCCTTCTAGGGTTTTTATGGTGCCAGGTCTTATGTTTAAGTCTTTAATCCATCTGGAGTTAATTTTAGTGTAAGGTGTCAGGAAGGGGTCCAGTTTCTGCTTTCTGCACATGGCTAGTCAGTTTTCCCAACACCATTTGTTAAACATGGAATCCTTTCCCCCTTGCTTGTTTTTGTCAGGTTTATCAAAGATTGTATAGTTGTAGATATGTTGTGTTGCCTCCAGTGCCTCTGTTTTGTTCCATTGGTCTATATCTCTGTTTTGGTACCAGTACCATTCTGTTTTGATTACTGTAGCCTTGTAGTATAGTTTGAAATCTGGTAGTGTGATGCCCCTTGCTGTGTTCTTTTTGCTTAGAATTGACTTGGCTATGCGGGCTCTCTTTTGGTTTCATATGAAGTTCATGGTGATTTTTTCCAGTTCCGTGAAGAAAGTCAATGGTAGCTTGATGGGGATAGCGTTGATTCTGTAAATTACTTTGGGCAGTATAGCCATTTTCACGATATTAATTCTTCCTAACCATGAACATGGAATATTTCTCCATCTGTTTGTGTCCTCTCTGATTTCGTTGAGCAGTGTTTTGTAGTTCTCCTTGAAGAGGTCCCTTACGTTCCTTGTGAGTTGTATTCCAAAGTATTTTATTCATTTTGTAGCAATTGTGAATGGCAGTTCGTTCTTGATTTGGCTTTCTTTAAGTCTGTTATTGGTGTAGACGAATGCTTGTGATTTCTGCCCATTGATTTTATATCCTGAGACTTTGCTGAAGTTGTTTATCAGTTTAAGGAGTTTTTGGGCTGAGGTTATGGGGTCTTCTAGGTATACTATCATGTCGTCTGCAAAAAGAGACAATTTGGCTTCCACCTTTCCTATTTGAATACCCTTTATTTCTTTTTCTTGCCTGATTGCTCTGGCTAGAACTTCCAGAACTATATTGAACAGGAGTGGTGAAAGAGGGCATCCTTGTCTAGTGCCAGATTTCAAAGGGAATGCTTCCAGTTTTTGCCCATTCAGTATGATATTGGCTGTTGGTTTGTCATAAATAGCTTTTATTACTTTGAGATACGTTCCATCGATACCGAGTTTATTGAGGGTTTTTAGCATAAAGGGCTGTTGAATTTTGTCAAATGCCTTCTCTGCGTCAATTGAGATAATCATGTGGTTTTTGTTTTTGGTTCTGTTTATGTGGTAAATTACGTTGATAGACTTGCATATGTTGAACCAGCCTTGCATCCCCGGGATGAATCCTACTTGATCATGGTGAATAAGATTTTTGATTTGTTGTTGCATTCGGCTTGCCAATATTTTATTGAAGATTTTTGCATCTATGTTCATCATGGATATTGGCCTGAAGTTTTCTTTTCTTGTTGGGTCTCTGGCGGGTTTTGGTATCAGGATGATGTTGGTATCGTAAAATGATTTGGGAAGTATTCCGTCTTTTTGGATTGTTTGAAATAGTTTTAGAAGGAATGGTACCAGCTCCTCTTTGTGTGTCTGGTAGAATTCGGCTGTGAACCCGTCTGGACCTGGGTTTTTTTTGTGTGTGGTAGGCTCTTAATTGCTGCCTCGACTTCTGACCTTGTTATTGGTCTATTCATAGTTTCAGCTTCCTCCTGGTTTAGTCTTGGGAGGACACAGGAGTCCAGGAATTTATCCATTTCTTCCAGGTTTACTAGTTTATGTGCATAGAGTTGTTTGTAATATTCTCTGATGATGGTTTGAATTTCTGTGGAATCTGTGGTGATTTCCCCTTTATCATTTTTTATTGCATTTATTTGGTTGTTCTATCTTTTCTTTTTAATCAATCTGGCTAGTGGTCTGTCTATTTTATTGATCTTTTCAAAAAACCAGCTCTTGTATTTATTAATTTTTTGAAGGGTTTTTCGTATCTCAATCTCCTTCAGTTCAGCTCTGATCTTAGTTATTTCTTGTCTTCTGTTGGGTTTTGAGTTTTTTTGATCTTGCTCCTCTAGCTCTTTTCAATTTTGACAATAGGGTGTCAATTTTGGATCTCTCCATTCTCCTCATATGGGCACTTATTGCTATATACTTTCCTGTAGAGACTGCTTTAAATGTGTCCCAGAGGTTCTGTCATGTTGTGTCTTCATTCTCATTGGTTTCGAAGAACTTCTTTATTTCTGCCTTCATTTCGTTGTTACCCAGTCAACATTCAAGAGCCAGTTGTTCAGTTTCCATGAAGCTGTGCGGTTCTGGGTTGGTTTCTGTATTCTGAGTTCTAACTTGATTGCACTATGGTCTGAGAGGCTGTTTGTTATAATTTCAGTTGTTTTGCATTTGTTGAGCAGTGCTTTACTTCCAATTATGTGGTCAATTTTTGAGTAGGTGTGATGTGGTGCTGAGAAGAATGTATATTCTGTGGATTTGGGGTGGAGAGTTCTGTAAATGTCTATCAGGTGTGCTTGCTCCAGGTCTGAGTTCAAGCCCTGGATATCCTTGTTGATTTTCTGTCTGGTTGATCTGTCTAATATTGACAGTGGAGTGTTAAAGTCTTCCACTATTATTGTGTGGGAGTCTGTCTCTTTGTAAGTCATTAAGAACTTGCCTTATGTATCTGGGTGCCCCTGCATTTGGTCCATATATGTTTAGGATCATTAGCTCTTCTTGTTTTATCGATCCTTTTACCAGTATGTAATGGCCTTCTTTGTCTCTTTTGATCTTTGTTGCTTTAAAGTCTATTTTATCAGAAATGAGAATTGCAACTCCTGCTTTTTTTTTGCTCTCCATTTGCTTGGTAAATCTTCCTCCATCCCTTTATTTTGAGCCTTTGTGTATCCTTGCACGTGAGATGGGTTTCCTGAATACAGCACACTGATGGGTTTTGGATTTTTATCCAATTTGCCAGTCTGTGTCTTTTGATTGGTGCATTTAGTCCATTTACATTTAGGGTTAATATTGTTATGTGTGAATTTGATACTGCCATTTTGATGCTAAGTGGCTGTTTTGCCCGTTAGTTGTTGTAGATTCTTCATTATGTTGATGCTCTTTAGTGTTCAGTGTGATTTTGGAATGGCTGGTACTGGTTGATCCTTTCTGTGTGTAGTGCCTCTTTTAGGAGCTCTTGTAAAGCAGGCCTGGTGGTGACAAAATCTCTGAGTACTTGCTTGTTCGCAAAGGATTTTATTTTTCCTTCACTTCTGAAACTCAGTTTGGCTGGATATGAAATTCTGGGTTGAAAGTTCTTTTCTTTAAGAATGTTGAATATTGGCCCCCACTCTCTTTTGGCTTGTAGTGTTTCTGCCGAGAGATCTGCTGTGAGTCTCATGGGCTTCCCTTTGTGGGTAACTCGACCTTTCTCTCTGGCTGCCCTTAGTATTTTCTCCTTTATTTCAACCTTGTTGAATCTGATGATTATTTGCCTTGGGGTTCTCTTCTTGCAGAATATCTTTGTGGTGTTCTCTGTATTTCCTGCATTTGAGTGTTGGCCTGTCTTGCTAGGTGGGGGAAGTTTTCCTGGATGATGTCCTGAAGAGTATTTTCCAGCTTGGATTCATTCTCTTCGTCCCCTTCTGGTACACCTATCAAACGTAGATTAGGTCTTTTCACATAGTCCCACATTTCTTGGAGACTTTTTTCATTCCTTTTTGCGCTTTTTTCTCTAATCTTGGTTTCTCGTTTTATTTCATTGAGTTGGTCTTCGACTTCAGATGTTCTTTCTTCTGCTTGGTCAATTAGGCTATTGAAACTTGTGCATGCTTCGTGAAGTTCTCGTATTGTGTTTTTCAGCTCCTTTAATTCATTCATATTCCTCTGTAAGTTATCCATTCTTGTTATCATTTCCTTATATCTTTTTTTAAGTTCCTTAGTTACTTTGCATTGATTTAATACATGTTCTTTTAGCTCACAAAAGTTTCTCATTATCCACCTTCTGAAGTCTAATTCCGTCATTTCGTCACAGTCATTCTCCGTCCTGCTTTGCTCCCTTGCTGGTGAGGAGTTTTGGTCCTTTCTAGGAGACAAGGTGTTCTGGTTTCGGGTGTTTTCCTCCTTTATTCGCTGGTTTCTTCCCATCTTTGTGGGTTTATCCACTTGTCGTCTGCGTAGTGGCTGACTTTTCAGTTGGGTCTCTGAGCGGACACCCAGATTGTTGATGATGAAGTATTTCTGTTACTTGGTTTTCCTTCTACCAGCCTAGCCCCTTTGCTGTACGACTGCTGAGGTCCACTCCAGGCCCTGCTTCTCTGGGGTGCACCTCTAGCAGCTGTGGCACAGCGAGGGATGCTACCCGTTTCTTTTTCTGCTATCTTTGTCCCAGGATGATGCCTTCCAAACGTCAGTCTTTTGGATATAGAGGGGTCAGGGAGCTGCTTGAGGAGACAGTCTGTACTTTTTTGGAGCTCAAGTGCTGAGCTGTGAGCTCTGTTGTTCATTCAGGGCTGTTAGGCTGCTATGTTTGATTCTGCTGCAACAGAGCTCATTAAAAAAACCCTTTTTTTCTCAAATGCTCTGTGTTGGGGGGTTCGGGCTTTATTTTTCGATGTCCGATGAGGTGTCCTGCCCAGCTAGAAGGCAGACTAGCCACTGTTTGGCTGCCGAGGCTCCACCCTGCTGTTGTGTGATTTGCCCTGTTTCTGCAGGCTCTGCTGTGGTCTCTGCCAAGCACTGCGGTGGAATCTCTTCGTTGTAGTGTGTTGCCTCAGCAAAGGCAGGCTGCATCAGCAGTGGGCGTGTATCTTAGTAGGGACGGGTTGCCTCTGCAACGGCTGGCTGCGTCAGCAGTGGGCGTGTATCTCAGTTGGGGCGGGTTCCCTCGGTAGTGGTGGATGCTCCTCCCCCACAGAGCGTCTCGGACCATCTGCTCGGGATAGTTTGAAATCATGGTTTGTTCATCCCACTGGGTGTCCCAAACGATCTGTCCCTGCAATCCCCTGGGCTGGCCTACTGTCCAAGTCTCGTTCAGTCTCAAGTCCAGCCCTCTCAAGTCTCAGGTTGCCGGTTCAACAGGGCATCCGGACAAGCGCACCCTGTGGGGATTGCTGGGTAGGGCCGGCCGCCGCCGCCCCGGCTGCCAGCTTTGCCAGGCAGACCTACTGCCTGGCGTCCCATGTCTTTTTTATACTTGGGAGTTTCCCCGTTCTGTGGGCAACAAAGATCAGTCTGGAAATGCAGCTCTGACTCACCATTTGCGGATTCAACAAGAGCTCCAATCCTGGGTTGTTCTCACAGTGCCATCTTGAGTCCCATCCTCTTTTTTTATAATTATCAAATATTACAGGAAAGGTATACTTTAAAATTATGTAAAATTCCCATTCATCAAAAAATATTGCACGCATGTGGAATTTCTCATTCTGTTCATATTGAGTTGGTTCCGTGAATTTACTTGAAATTCGAATGCTCTTGCCGGGCTTTCACCTTGATTACCTGCTCACACAGCTTAGGCTTATGTATTTCAGTTTGAGTAATTGCTGCAAGAGGAGGCAGGAATAGAAGGTATTTAGCAAAAACTTCTGCTGTGCTGCAAATCATGCCTTTAAAATTGGATTGTCCATAAAGGGAACTTAAGGGAAAGAGAAGGAAAGACAGAGAAAGGGAATAAGGAAGAGAAAAAGGAAGTGATAGTGAAAGAGGAAAAGGAAATTTTGCACTTGTTTAAAATATGAAAGTAATGCAGACTTAATATTACCAACCAAAAGTCTAAAATACTCAAAAAATTATTTTTCCTGGTTTTGTAGTAGTCTGTCAATTAAGTGTCTCAATCTTTTTCTTAAAACATGTTTTATTAATATAGCTTCCAAGCTATGTTTTGCCTTTTGCCTTGATTTCAGTATTTTAAAAGATAATAGATACATTTAAGCCTATTTTAAAAATTTTAATTATTAATAGTTGTATGTAATAGTTGTACATATTTATGGGGTGCATGTCATATTTTCACACAAGAATACAATGTGAATTGAACAAATCAGTGTAATTGGGGTAGCCATTACCCCAAGTGTTTATTCTTTGTGCACTCTTTTAATTATTTTACATTCTTTCAGATATATACCTAGCAGTGGGATGGCTGTATCATATGATAGTTCTATTTTTAGTTTTTTGAGGAACACCCATACTATTTTCTACAGTGGCTCTACTAATTTACATTCCCACTAACAACGTACGATGGTTCCCCCTTACCCACATTCTCAGCAGCATTTGTTATTGCCTATCTTTTGAATAAAAGCCATTTAACAGGGGTGAGATAATTTCTTCATCCTGTTTTAATTTTTATTTATCTGATGATATATGATGTTGAGCATTTCTCATATATCTGTAGGCCGCTTGTATGTCTTCTTTTGAAAAATGTCTACTCAGATTCTTCACCCATTTTTAAATCAGATGATTTTTTTTTCCTATTGAGTTGTTTCAGTTCCTTATATATTTTGGTAATTAATCCCTCATCAGATGAATGGTTTGAAAATATTTTCTCTTGTTCTGTGGGATATTTCCTCACTTTGTTTATTATTTTCTTTTTTGTGCAGAAGCTTTTTAACATGAGGTAATTCCATTTATTTATTTTTGCTTTGGTTGCTTATGCTTTGAGGTCTTAATAAATTTTTGCTTAGATCACCATCCTGGAATGTTTCCTTCATGTTTTCTTCTAATAGTTGTATAGTTTTTTTAAAGACTTAGAGACTTAGCTTTAAGTCTTTAATTCCTTTTCATTTGATTTTTATGTATAGCGAGATATAAGGGTCTACTTTTGTTCTTCTACATACAGATATTCAGTTTTCCCAGCACCATTTATTGAGGAGACAGTTCTTTTCCCAATGTAGATTTTAGGCATCTTTGTCAAAAATGAGTTCAGAGTAAAAGCAGGATTTATTTCTTGGTTCTCTATTCCATTCCATTTGATTTTTCGTCTGCTTTATGTCAATACCATGCTGTTTTGAAGACTATAACTTTGTAGTACAATTCAAAGTGAGCTGTAATGCCTACAGCTTTGTTCTTTTGACTCAGGATTTCTTTGTCACTTCTGGATCTTTTGAAGTTCTATGTGAATTTTAGAATTGTTCCTTCCATTTCTCTGAAGAATGTCATTGGTATCCTGATTGATAGAGGTTGAACTGAATCTGAAGATTGTTCTGGAAGTATGAACATTTTAGCAATATTGATTATTTCAGTCCATGAAGACTTTCCTTTTTGTTTGTCCTCTTCAATATTTTTTATCAATTATTTATAGTTTTCTAGGTAGAAACTATTCACTTCTTTGGTTAGGTTTATCCCATGACACTTTATTTTATTTGCAGTTATTGAAAATGGAATTATGTTTTAAATTTCTTTTCCAAGTCATTCAGTGTTGACATATAAAAATGCTACCTGTATTTCTTCTGTTTTCTTACTAAAATATCTGAAAGAAACAAAAACTGTTTGTTAATTATTGTTTGTAGAAACACAGGTGCTTTTTATTTTTATTTTTGTACACTGTAAAACATGTAAAACAATTTTAAAAATATATATATTATAACAGTAACATATATGGTAAAAATAAATGGTTCCTTGTAAAATTAAATGTTACAAAAATCTATAAATTCATTTTGAATTTCTATTTAATCTATAGATTATTTCTACTAGGCAGCTAAATTTGCAAGTAAGACTCAAAGCTCTTTGCTATAGAGACATTTACAATTCAATTTCCTTACTTGCCAGATATTCCATGACAGGTATAATTCAAAATGAATAAGAATGGGAACAACCCAATGTTTATTACCAGATACATAAATAAATAACTTGTAATATATGCATATAATGAAACTCAACAATGAAGAGGAATGGATTATTGATATAGGCAACAATATAGATTAATCTCAAAATAACAATCCTGAGTGCAAAAAGTCAGACAAAAAATGCATATGTATAGTTTCATTTGTGTGATTGTCTGGGAGATTTAAACTAATATTTGATGACAGAAAGGAGTTCAGTAATTACCTGGGAAGGAGAAGGGCAGGGCAATGGAATTACAAAGGAGGATAAGGAAACATTTTAGGATAATGGATGAGTTTATTACATTGATTATCCTGATAATTTCAAAAGATGTATACATATGTCAAAACTTAACAAATTTTATACATTTAATATGTGGAATTTATTGTATGTGATTTATACTTCAAGAAAGCTGTTAGTATTTTTTATAGCTAACTAAACCAAATTTTTATTAATAATTTTCATATTTTTGCTTAGGGTTGTCTTGGCTATGTGGGCTCTCTTTTGGTTCCATATGAAATTTAAGGTGTTTTTTTTTTTACAGTTCTATGAAGAAAGTCATTGGTAGCTTGATGGGGATAGCACTGAATCTATAAATTACTTCAGGCAGTATGGCCATTTTTACAATGTTGATTCTTCCTAATCATGAGCATGGAATGATTTTCCATCTGTTTGTGTCCTCTCTTACTTTCTTGAGCAGTGGTATGTAGTTCTCTTTGAAGACATCCTTTACATCCTTTGTTAGTTGTATTCCTGGGTATTTTATTCTCTTTGCAGCACTTGTGAATGGCAGTTGTTTCTTGGTTTGGCTCTCTTTAAGTCTGTGTTTGGTGTATAGGAATGCTTGTGATTTCTGCACATTAATTTTGTATCCTGAGACTTTGCTGAAGTTGCTTATCAGTTTCAGGAGATTTTGGGCTGACACAATAGGGTCTTCTAAATATACAGTCATGTTATCTGTGAATAGAGACAATTTGGCTTCCTCCTTTCCTATTTGAATATCTTTTATTTCTTTTTCTTGCCTGATTGCTCTGGCCAAAACTTCCAATACTATATTGAATAGCAGTGGTGAGAGAGGGCATCCTTGTCTAGTGCCAGATTTCAAAGGGAATGCTTCCAGTTTTTGCCCATTCAGTATGATATTGGCTGTGGGTTTGTCATAAATAACTTTTATTATTTTGAGATAGGTTCCATCAATACCTAGTTTAGTGAGAGTTTTTTAGCGTAAAAGGCTGTTAAATTTTTTCAAAGACCTTCTCAGCATCTATTGAGATAATCATGTGGTTCTTGTCTTTGGTTCTGTTTAAGTGGTGGATTATGTTTATAGACTTGCATATGTTGAACCAGCCTTGCATTCCCAGGATGAAGCCTAGGGGCTTCATCCCCAGGATGAACGAGCCTTGCATCCCCAGGATGCATCAAGTTGATCATGATGGATAAACTTTTTGATATGCTGTTGTAATCAGTTTGCCAGTATTTTTTTGAAGATTTTTATAGCTATGTTCATCATGGATATTGGCCTGAAATTTTCTTTTCTTTTTGAGTCTCTGCTGGGTTTTCATTCTCAGGATAATGGTGGTCTCATAAAATGATTTGGGAAGGATTCCCTCTTTTTGGATTGTTTGGAATAATTTCAGAAAGAGTGGTACCAGCTCCCCTGTGTATGTCTGGTAGAATTTGGCTGTGAACCCATCTGGTCCTGGGCTTTCTTTGGTTGGTACACTATTAATTGCTGCCTCAACTTCAGCCCTTGTTATTGGTCTATTCAGGGTTACAACTTCTTCCTGGTTTAGGCTTTGGAGGGTGCAAGTGTCCAGGAATTTATCCATTTCTTCCAGGTTTACTGGTGTATGTGCACAGAGTTGTTTGTAGTAATCTTTGATAGTAGTTTGTATTTCTGTGGAATTGGTGGTGATATCCCCATTATCACTTTTTTGTGAAAAGAACAAAGCAGGAGGCATCAGGCTACCTAACTTCAAACTATGCTATAAGGCTACAGTAATCAAAACAGTATGGTTCTGGTACCAAAACAGTGATATAGACCAATGGAACAGAACATAGGCTTCGAAGGCAATACCACCCATCTATGACTATCTGATCTTTGACAGACCTGACAAAAAGAAACAATGGGGAAAGGATTCTCTGTTTAATAAATGGTGGTGGGAAAACTGGCTAGCCATGGGCAGAAAGGAGACTGGACCCCTTCCTGACACCTTTCACTAAAATTAACTCCAGATGGATTAAAGACTTAAACAAGACCTAATACCATAAAAACCCTAGAAGAAAACCTAGGCAAAACCATTCAGGACATAGGCATAGGCAAGGACTTCATGACCGAAACACAAAAAACATTGGCAACAAAAGTGAAAATAGACAAATGGGAAATAAGTAAACTCCACAGCTTCTGTACAGCAAAAGAAACAATCATTAGAGTGAACCAGCAACCAACAGAATGGGAAAAAACTTTTGCAATCTACCCATCTGACAAAAGCTTAATATCCAGAATCTGCAAATAACTAAAACAGATTCACAAGAGAAAAACAAATAAACAAACCTATTCAAAGTGGGCGAAAGACATGAACAGATGCTTTTCAAAAGAAGACAGATATGATGCCAACAAACATATGAGAAAATGCTCATTTTCACTGGCCATTAGAGAAATACAAATCAAAACCACACTGAGATACCATCTCACACCAGTTAGAATGGTGATCATTAAAAAATCAGGAGACAACAGATGCTGGAGAGGATGTGGAGAAATAGAAACACTTTTACACTGTTGGTGGGAGTGTACATTAGTTCAACCATTGTGGAAGACAGTGTGGTAATTCTTCAAGGACCTAGAAATAGAAATACCATTTGACCCAGCAGTCTCATTACTGGGTATATATCCAAAGGATTATAAATTATTATATTATAAGGACATATTCATGCATATGTTCATTGCAGCACTGTTTACAATAGCAAAGACCTGCAACCAACCCAAATGCCCATCGATGATAGACTGGATAAAGAAAATGTGGCACATATACACCATGGAATACCATGAAACCATAAAAAAATGGCGAGTTTGTGTCCTTTGTAGGGACAGGAATGAATCTGGAAACCATCATTCTCAGCAAACTGACACAAGAACAGAAAATAAAACACTGCATGTTCTCACTCATAGGCAGGTATTGAACAATGAAAACACATGGACACAGGGAGGGTAGCATCACACACTGGGGTCTGTTGGGGGGGTCTAGGGGAGGGACAGTGGGGATTAGGGAGGTTGGGGAGGGATAGCATGGGGAGAAGTGCCCAATGTAGGTGACTGGGGGATGGGGGTAGCAAACCACATTGCCATGTATGTACCTATGCAACAATCCTTCACACTTACCCCAGAACCTAAATTACAATAAAAAGAATATATATATATATATATATATATATATATATATATATATATATAAAGATAATGTTAAATATTCTTAAAATATCTGTTAACTCCTTTCTAAAACAAAGCATATGCTTTTATTTTGCTTTGTTGGTGTAAAAAATATTTTTAAAAGTTAAACTCATTTTGTTTTGATTAATGTTTTACTTTTATCCTAAAGAAGCTTTCCCTTCCAGTTACTGACTAGCACTGAATATGTTTAGCCTAAACAGTACTAAGCAGAAAGCCTTATGCCTCATCAAATAAGTCACATTGTTGCTCTACAGTCATGGGAGCTATACAGTCCTCACTTTGTTTCTTTTTAAAATGAATACCAAAAAAGAGATGGGGAAAGCATTGAAGTATACAAAGTTAGAATAGAAGTTTTCAAATGTCTCCCTGATTTTTTTCTTAAAATGTGAAAATATTTATTTTAATAAATTTTACTAAGAAAAAATAAAGATAAATACAATGTTTGTGCTTGTTTATTGCAAAATATACTACTAAATGGATATATCTAAAATTCCAGATAGAACAAAATTAAATTAGGAAATTATAGATAATTGAGTTGAATTGTAGACCAAACTGCACATTATTTGACTTAAGGGCGGTATATTTAAGGCGTGCTTTTGAAAATAGAGTTTAGTTTCTAAAACTGTGTTGCCCAGTATAGTAGTCATAGGTAGCTATTCATAATTACAAGTAAATTGCTTAAAATGTTAAACACTCAGTCACATTAGCCTATTTCAAGTTTTCAACAGCTCCTTGTGGCCAGCGGATACCATATTGGGTATTTTTGCCATTGCAGAAAGTTGTATTGCATGATATACTTGAGTTGCATATGTAGATGATTATCTGCAAGTTATAAACAGTGAGAAGAAAATAATTGTCATATGGAAAAAAGAAAAATATACAAGTTCATTTTTAGTAAAGAACTGAAAAAATATATATTAGTGAGATGATTGAACCAAATAAGAATTTTCAAATCAAAGAAATGTTGAAAACTATAAATGTTATTTCACCCACTATTAAGTATATATCTGTCTATAGAGTATAGATGTAATTATCTCTGTTTATTAAATATTCTCTCTGACTTTATGAATAAGAAATTGGGTATAGGGAATTTGCAGAAAATATGAGGGTTAATATGTATGTAGGAGCTAGAGGAAGAACAGGTGTGAGTTAAGAGTGTAGCTTGTCACACTCAGTAAGGATTGCAGTAGTTGATACATTTACCAAGAAGAAAACAGGTTCTCTCATCTGCGTCCTCAGAAATGAACTGTGAATTCCTTACATAGTGTAATAAAGTTTTGAAATTTAATAAACCACTTGTACCAAGACTTGGTTGACATGCAGACCAAAAGACATGTACCGGGCAGCTTTTGTAGAAGGGAAGAGAAGAGAAATAAGCTGTTTATTTACTTGTATAAATTGCCATTGAAAAGTGATGGATTAATATTTGAGTTGCCTCAAAAGCCAATTTTTTTCAATTACTAATGAAATGAAGAAAAACACTGCTATTTTGACTCCATGTTGTTACGGAAGAAATCTGCTGATTCTACATGGGGTAACTAAGGGGCAGTCTTCTTGAAGAGTTTGCTACTCATGATTTGAGGCTTTTTCAGAGTGAAGTACTTGACTTGAAATTACTAAGAAAGATTCAAGGAAAAATTATCACTGACAGCATGGAATGCACAAATTTGACAAAATGATTATGGTTAATTCTATTTGTTTACTCAGAAAAGAAAACAAAATATGACAGTGGTGAAGAGAAATAAAATTTCAGTTAGAATTTTCTTTAAATATATTGACGTAAAAGTGATAATTAAAAATAAGATAATATTACTCTGCATTTACTTTTATCAATTTTTAAGCATTCTTCACAAATCCAATCATTATATTATGAACATTCAGAGTATTATTGGAATATTGAATATTCTTTTGCAAAGAAAGAGTTTGACATTGTAAGTGCTTGACTTACTTATTTCTCTTCCCCAAGCAGAAAAACAAATATATTCACAATGCTTACTGTCATTCAAATTACATTCATTGCAAATTCTTGAAGTGGAAACAGAAGTTACTTGCTTTGTTCTGTGCACACATATTCCCAGCTGTGACTGTAAAAGTTATAAATACATATGCAACATCAGCTAAGGCTTAGTAAAGAAAATTGCCATATTATATTAGATGAATTATTGAATAATTTGTTCTAAAAGTGTAACAGCTCTTAGGAGAACTATGTCACAGCTGTTAGCCTATAACTCAAGATAATGAGCAGGTAAAATACTACCAGTCGACCTAAACATAATTCTGTCCACTTTATCAAATTTGTTTGTCATATGGGGAGAAAAAAAATAAACTATGGAAATCTCCTCCCACCCTTCAATATTGGCCTAAAATCCTCCCCAGAATTTAAATTATACTCTCTATAATTCATAGTTCCTAGAAGAACAAACTGTAATGCATTATTTTATACAAGATTGCCTTTTTTAAGAAAGGTGATATTTCCTCATTCTGCTACTCTGATATAGGAAATGTTATTTCAAGAAACTTTTAAGTGACTTTAGTAAATTAAAATGGTAATGATACATATGGTTCTGAAATTTAATTAATAAAAGAGACTTCAAATAAATGCTCATTTTAAATATACTTTTATATAGCATTACATATCCTTTAATTATGCTTACAACTCATATAAATAAAAGAATTACAACAGCCTGTGTATCAGACACCACTAATGTAGTGCCTTCCACCATCTCAGCCTCACGTGGTTGCTTGCTACTCATTGTCCACCTCTTAAAAGAGACAGATTCTTGTTAATGCTCATATTTTTATCACCTCTAGAGTGGTTGCTGGCTCTTTCTCCCACTTTCAGTGATGCATAAAGCACCAGGTCACAGGTCAAGGTATCTGGGCTCCCATAGGGGGAATTTAAAGAATGTGGTGATGTAAATAGGAATTTAAAAGGATTAATTTTTAGCCAGTGAAGAAGAGAAGATGGGAGGTAAATACAGATAAATTTGCCCTTTTATTTGTTCTCTAACTGTTAAATCTGAGACACAGTGATATCTTACGTGGATAAATAATTGGTTATGTCTATGCTGAAGCCATAACCAATTTTAGTCCTGTTCCATCTTCTGGGCCTTTCACTTTCACTGTCCTAAGATTAAACCTACTAATAAACCATTAGCACTTAAACTTGCCTTAGGTAAGGGCACCACTGGTTGAAGGTTGCCTTTCTTTGCCAATGGACACAAGCCACAAAATCATCAGTTACAGAGATTTTGGCTTTAAGGGGATACTACCATCAGCAGGCCCACACTTAGAAAATATACCACAGCTCGTTTGGCAGCTTCTAACATAGTCTGTTGGTTTGGACTTCACTCAAAGGATTCTGCTAAGCAGGTTAACTAATACCAATGATTAAATAGAAAGCTCAAGTGAGGCACACACTGTCTTTAATACACAAAGCCCAATGAGATGCTGGGTCTCCTTTTTTGGTGGTGGAGGCAAACACACTGCAACTTTTATTGACTAATAAAGAGATTGGGTGTTAGGAATCTTTCCATATAGCACCAAGAAATTTTACTTGGCTAGTAATCCTCTGAATTTGGCTGGGGTTCATCAACCACTCTTTCTAGTGCAGCTATGTTAACACTGTACTCAGTTCCATTGAGACTAAAACTTCTTATTGGCCAACCAAGTTGATAGTATCTATATAGTAAACACTTTGCATGTTGGCCCACAGAAGCAGTCATGTTAAGTCCAGACACACTTCCTCATGACAATGACAAAGATTTTAGTTATTCATGTTCCACTAACACTTCTGTCTTTACATTCTCAGCAAATCCCCTTTGGCATTTATGGGACAGGGTGGTATAAGGATGAAACACCAATTCCTACTACCCATTCAGAATTGGATATATCAATGGTGCATTGAATTGACACCAACTGACCAACCACAAGGTATTTTAGCTTCTGTGAACATGCATCAAACCTCATTAGCTCAATCCAGGTACTCTATCCCTCATGGAACCTGGTGGGATGGTGGCTTGAGTGCTTATATGCAACTGAAAATAAACGTTGAAATTTCTCAGAATATTTTAACAGTTTCATATGACTGAACATCCCCCCTGAAGACAAAAAGATGTCATCTTCACTCTTCATTGCCTCTTTCTTTACAGCAGCCATAGTTAGGATAAAGAGGGAATGAGCCATCAGGGTACACAAAAGAAGAATCAGTTTAATGCCATTAAGCAAGTCTCATTTACTCTCTTTTTCAATAAGTTCAGCAGCAATTTTCAAGTCAAAAAAAACTTTTTTTTACCGTATTCAATCTTCTCAAAGTCAGTCAGTGTCAAGATCATCGTTACTGACATCAGCCACTTTTGCTTTGGGGCCCCCTTACTCGACAGTCACACTCATACTGTTTTCTGCTTGAGGCTGTAGGGTTTTCCCCTTTAACTAACTCATGTGTCTTCCATGGTAGTGCCATTTCTTAGGGACTCTACTTTAATTGAAAGCCTATTTTTACCTCATTGCAATGAAAATTTCTCTTAGGTTTTCACCAAATTTTAACCGAAGGGCTATAGGATTTTTCAATGATTTTTTTTGTTGCATTTTAGGTTTTGGGGTACATGTGAAGAACATACAAGATAGTTGCATAGGTACACACGTGGCAGTGTGATTTGCTGCCTTCCTCCCCATCACCTATATCTGGCATTTCTTCCATGCTATCTCTCCCCAACTCCTCACCCCCCGCTGTCCCTCCCCTATTCCCCCCAACAGACCCCAGTGTGTAGTGCTCCCCTCCCTGTGTCCATGTGTTCTCATTGTTCAACACCCACCTATGAGTGAGAACATGCAGTATTTCATTTTCTGTTCTTGTGTTAGTTTGCCGAGAGTGATGTTTTCCAGCTTCATCCATGTCCCTACAAAGGACACAAACTCATCCTTTTTGATGACTGCATAATATTCCATGGTGTATATGTCCCACATTTCCCCTGTTCAGTCTATTACTGATGGGCATTTGGGTTGGTTCCAGGTCTTTGTTATTGTAAACAGTGCTGCAATGAACATTTGTGTGCATGTGAAAATGAGGATAATTGCAAATTTATGAAGATTTATTTCAATCAGCTTCTCAGTATTTTAAACTCAACAAAAATATTATCAAAGCCTCCTCTGTGGTTTTTTTATGGGAGTTTGTCTATTTCAAGAAAATCTTCTTGATGGAGCCAAATCTTCACAGCAGCCAGGGCCATCGCGTGAAAACAAACAAAACTAACTCTGAGACTGAAGACTTCTAATTTTTTCTCTGAATAGATCTGAAGTTTTCAGGATAGACTGCAGAATGGGGATGAGTTGCAAGATAGCCCAGCTGTACCTATTTACTCTTAACAAGGCTTGTGCTCTCCATTTATTATTTTCCAATAAAAACAAAGGTATAATTAACTTTATTACTGCACATAGTGGTCACAAGTTTCCCTTATGTCATGTTCAATGTAGGTACACATCTCTTTGAATGTATTTTGAAAGGGCTCTGGACCTTCGAAGCACTCAGTATGTATCTTTATGGGGAAGATTTGAAGGTGACCATCTAATTGGTGAGAAAGATCTTTTTTTTCTGCCAGAGGAAAGTTAACAGAAATAGGACTTTGATTGAAAAAACTGCTTTCTTGTATTTGGCCTATAAGTACCTCCCATTTCCTCATCAAATATAGTCAATAAAGTAGAGGGCTGCTTATTATTACCCAGTTGACAATATAATTTGCTCAACATGTTTTCTACATTTATAAACTTACTTCAAATCCTATCAATCCTTCCACAAGACCTTCATTTATCCTCTTCCATTAAGTCATTTATCTGTCAGCATCCCATCCTCATTGACAAAATTGTCAAGAACTGTGGTGAATGGATTTTACTCTACTTGTATGCTAAGTTGGCTTCATGTTTACTAGTAGAAGACATACAGCCTCTGGTTCAGAGACAAACGACAATACAGCAAGCAGCAAGCACAGCATCATATCACACTAATTCTTGCTCCAAGTCCCACAGAAGGAATGGAATGGTGGTGGTGGTGGTGATGTGGATGATCCAAGACTGATGCCTTTCCAAGAAACGACAAGTGAAGTGCCTAGACCTAGGGAACTCACATCTTTTATAATGGCCAGTGAGAATTCTTGTCCTTTGCTTTTGAGTCACATTCTGTTTTCCACTGATGTTCACTAAATAAAGATCCTTGAAAAGATTACCTAGAACAAAGGGCTATTGGTGCTTTTGGTTGTAAGGAAAACATATATAAAACTATATCATAACAATTCATAATAATTTTACATCATAAGATGTGGTACATCTTAATGAGTGTAGCATATTGTCTGAAAAGAATGTTTACACTAAGATTGCTGTAGTGTTCAAGGAATACAAATCAGGTCAAATTGGTTGGTAATAATGTTCAAATATTTAATAAGATCATTTTAAAACTAATAAAGAAAAACAAAATAATGTTTGATATAAAAAAATTATTTGACAAAATTCAACATTCATTGATGAATAAAACAAATTGGTTGGTAATAATGTTCAAATATTTAATAAGATCATTTTAAAACTAATAAAGAAAAACAAAATAATATTTGATATAAAAAAATTATTTGACAAAATTCAACATTCATTGATGAATAAAACTCCAAGTATGGCTAGAAAGAATTCTCACAATCTGATAAAAAACATTTACTGAAAATATACAAAACATTTTATATGATGCTGAAAGATTAAATGCTTCTCCAAAGTAGAAACAAAACAAGGATATGACTCTTACCACATCTATACACAACAAAAAATGTCCTAGCTAGTACAATAAGGAAATAAAATCAATAAAATTATATAGATCTACCATGAATAAACAGAAGTGTTTCTATTCACAGACTCATGTTTTCTATATGGAAAGCACAAAAGAAACTCTAAAACTATAAAGTGAAGATATGAATACAACAAGCTTGAAGAAGTCAATATACAAAACTATGTTTAATACTTTGGAATATTTAATTTTCTTTATAGCAATTATCTACACACTTCTATACTTATAATTTTGAGTCTATAAAAAAGTCACAGAATTTGTTTTGTGGTTATCAATAATAGATTCTAACATTTCTATGGAAAACAAAGGACCTAGAAGAGCTAAAACAATTTTGTAAAGCAAGATCAAAATTTTAGGAGTATATCACCTAATAGCAAGATTTACTGTGAACTTACAATGATCGAGACAGCATGTTACTGATGAAAGAATAAGCACAAATAATAATGCAATTTGAGAGTCCTAAGATAGACCTACTAATAGATGGCCAGTTGATTTGACAAGTATACAAAAATAGTTTAGAAAGGAAAAAAAATTGTCAGCTATAGTATTAAAAAATCTACATGCAAAACAAAAGAAAAGAGAGAAATAGAGGAGGAAATGGAAGAGTGACCAAGACTTCATATTATGCTAATATACAAAAAAATAAATCAACATGAATATAGGTCACCATGTAACCTTGAACTTATAAAACACTTGGAAAGGAAACTAAGGTCAGTAACATGATCCTGAGCTAAAAGTCAAATCGTTTTCATCAAAATGATTAAAGATCTTTAAAGTGAAAAAAAAATAAGTTGACTTTATCATAACCAAGAACTTCTGCTCTCTATAAAACATCATTAACAGAATAAAAGATAAGCCTAATATTGGAAGAAAATATTTTCATATTTTATATACCTAATAAATAACCTATTTTCAGATTAAAAATCTTCAAACTCAGTAGTAAAAATATAAATGACTCAACCTTAACAAAGATGATAAAAATGATGAAACTATAAGAACAGACTTTTTAACCAAAAAATATATAAGTAGAAAATTATCATTTGCAAAGGAATCCAACCTCATTAGTGATAAAGCATACAAAAACTACAGTGGGATTCCACTATACACCTATTAGAATGTTCAAAATAAAAGACATTCTCATTATTTTCATTATTCAATTGGCAATACCAAGTTAGAGTCAGAGTGCAGAGCATCTTTCAATCTCATAAATTGCTGAGGATACAAAATGACACAGGTAATGAAACCAACCATTTGTCACTTTTCAAATAATATTCTCTGCCTGTGCTCCAGCAACCACACTCCTGTTTTTTACCCCAAAGTGAAAACATATCTCTGTTAAAGGAGTATTTACAAACATTTATGGCAGCTTTTTACATAATGTCCCAAATTGGAAATTAACCGAAAATGCTTCAACTGATCAATAGATACAAAATAGGGCATACCATTCGATAAGATGTTACTTATTGATAATGATAAATGCAGTACTGATTCAGGAAACCATGTCAATGAATTTTAAATGCATTATGATAAGTGAAAGAAGTCAGACTCCAGAGACTATGGACTTTTTAAAAAGTAACGAGTATGTACATTTGGTAAAACGGTAGATAAATAATAAATGATATATAGAAATAAACAGAAGATGGACATAGAGAGTGTGAGGGAGAGGAAGCAACATTTAAACTAGGTTGACAAGGAAGGTTCTATAAAAAATGTTACTTAGAGTAAATATCTGAAGGCGGTTATAAGAAAACCCACAGACAAATAGTTAATCATGATGAAACAATGTAAAATTCGTCAATCCAGGACTATCCAGGAGTTTTGGAGGCACAGAGAAGAAAACTGTCTTGGCCTGGGTAGTAAAATTTATATGCATCATTTATTCTCTTTTGATGCATTAAAACACTATAATCAAATATGAAATATTTCCCAAGGTAATAAAAAGGGATTCCAGTCAGAATTTTCAACATTTGTGAGGACACAAAGAGGAAAGTCCTGGCCTGTATGTGGCATTGCATGCATTTTTGTCTTGGGGAGGAGAATTGAGATATAATGCGAAACTGAAAAAACAGGAGATTGAGATGAGGCAGCTAATCTTCTAGAACTCAATATTATTTTGTTTAAAGGAATTAAAGTTTACTAGAAAAGTGCCATGACTATATTTATAATAACTTTTTTTACACCATTGTAACATTTATTTGAGGTTATCTGACCATGAATTCCTCTGGTGGCAGGACATCACACAAATTGGATAAGGTAAATGAATGATAAGCAAATAAGTTGGACTAGAAGTAAATGGTGAGTCAGTATCAACTAGAGAAGTTTTCCAGTGGTACATGGTGAAGCCTTGTTATCACCTATGTTTTTACTTTCAGAATTTTGTAAAAATAAGAACATATTGCCAATATGTGGTATAATGAAGTCTTTGTTCTACCCTCTTATGATGTATTTTACTCTATTATTTTTAGTTTTGTTTAAAACCATTATACAGAAACATTTTAATGTTAATTTTCTTCTGCTTTTATTTAATACACACTAATTGTAAAACAAACAAAAAAGCCTGAATAAACAGGAAAGAAAATGGAAAATTAAAGCAGGATATTAGCACTACTACACTTCGTTTTACTCACATTCAGATTGCTTTTCTTAATTGTGTGGCTTTTATTTGAATGGGAGTGAAGCCATCTTCCATGGGCAGTTTAATATCTTATTTTATTTTTATTAAAACTTTTATTAGGAATATTTTATTATACATTAAAAGTCATTTGATGGCCAGGTGTGGTGGCTCGTGCATGTAATCCTAGCACTTGGGAAGGCCAAGGTAGGAGGATCATTTGAACTCAGTCCCAGCTGGTAGAGAGACTGAGGCAGGAGGATCACTTGAGTTTGGAAGATCAAGGCTGCAGTGAGCTGTGATCACACCACTTCATTCCCATGAGGGTGACAGAGGAAGACTGTCTCAAAAACAAATAAATAAAAATCACTTGACACTTCTGGTTTCAGCTCACATGTCAAGACTTCTCACATGTAAAAGAGACTCACATGTAAAGAGCCTACTCCCCACAATAAAAAGCTGGACAAACTAAAAATAAACATTTCCTAGGACCCATTAGAGAACTTAGTTCAGAGGCCAGATTTCCACATCAGGAGAAGTAGGCACATCCAGCAAGACACATCATTAGAGACCTGCTTAACTTGGATAAAACTCCTGGAGCTGGCCAGGCTCGTTGGCTCACGCCTTTAATCCCAGCACTTTGGGAGGCTGAGGCAGATGGATCCCGAGGTCAAGAGATCCAGACCATCCTGGTCAACATGGTGAAACCCCGTCTCTACTAAAAATACAAAAAATTAGCTGGGCATGGTGGCACGTGCCTGTAATCCCTGCTACTCAGGAGGCTGAGGCAGGAGAATTGCCTGAACCCAGGAGGCGGAGGTTGTGGTGAGCTGAGATCGGGCCATTGCACTCCAGCCTGGGTAACAAGCGCAAAATTTCGTCTCAAAAAAAAAAAAAAAAATCCTGAAGTTATAAATTACCTAACTGGTAAATTTCGTAAATTATGGGTGGCTAGCATGAGTTTTGTTTCTTTGTTTTCTTTTGCTTTCAGGAGAGGGTAGGTTTTGGTGGGCTTTCCTGTCAGGAATATGATCATGTTACTGTGGTGAAGATTGAAGAAAGATACAGGAACAACTCCTACAGAAAGAGGGGAAGAGAAGACTGAAAAATACCTTTCTTTCTTTCTTTATAGATATCAACTCTAAAAGGATCTTTCTTTATAGAGATCATCTCTCCAGAGGAAAGGAATTTTCCTTATTCCAGCCTGGAAAAGAAATTTCTCATTAGTCCAGTCCCCTCCAGCCTTTTCTCATCAAGGAGAGAAGAGAATATAATAAATAGAGTACAAGGCATGAAGGAAATAGATTGGAAATGCTGTAGACTGGGAAATGAAAATGCATCAGTGTGAAGAAAGTAACCACTGGCAGAGGGACAGCAATACTTTTGAAAGCCAAAGACCCAGGGCACAAGCAACTAAAAGACTGAAACTTAATTGGAAAGTGATAGAATGCCCCTCCCTGCAATACTGCCGCACCAATGGAGCTTCAGTATAATACCCGTGGGTTGCACTGTTAGACATTTTCTGAGGAGAAATACTCAGGGAAGCCCAAAGTCAAGAGGACAGACAAAAGCAAGGACGCTAAGAATATGTGAAGACTTTCACCTACAACTACATCAAATATTAAATACAAACAAGCTTCTAGCCAGAAAATTAAACTCCTTGCACTAAGGGCCCCTTTACCTGATATCCAATGTTGCATGACCGGCTTTCAACAAAAAACATAAACATACTAGATGATAAAGGTTAACAGCAATAGAAAGTCACGCTGAAATTATGTAACCTTAAGTGCATGATAAAAATGACACTTGACTACTTTTGCGGTCTTTCTCCCACAACTCATAACTGTCTCATAATAAAAAGAAAAGTATCAGACAAACCCTAAATGAAGAACATACAAAGTATCTCAACAGTGTTTCTAAAAACTGTTGAGGTCATCACAAACAAGAAACACTGAGAAACTGTTAAGAGACTGGATACTTAAATGTAATATGGTATCCTGGCACAGAAAAAAAAAAAAAGACATGTTAAAACCCAAGGAAATCTCAGTTAAGTGTGAGCATTGTTAATAATAATGTATCAATATCTATTCGTTATTCATTAGTTGTGACAAATGCACCATACTAATACTTGGTATAAACAATAACAGAAGTAGAAAATGGAGCTTATGAAAACCCACCTACTCTCCTCAAAACTTTTATGTAAATTAAAAACTGTTCTTTTTTTTTTTTTTTTTTGAGAAGGCCTTGCCACCCACTGGAGTACAGTGGCGTGATCACAGCTCACCTTATGGCAGCCTTGACTTCCGTGATCTGGCAATTTAAAAACTGTTCTAAAATAAGTTTGTTCTCCAGATTCATCCATGTCCCTACAAACAACACAAACTCATTTCTGATTGCTGCATAATATTCCATGGTGTATATGTGCCACATTTTCCAAATCCAGTCTATCATCAATGGGCATTTGGGTTGGTTCCAGGTCTTTGCTATTGTAAACAGTGCTGCAATGAACATTTGTGTGCATGTGTCCTTATAGTAGAACAATTTATAGTCCTTTGGATATATACCCATTAATGGGATTGCTGGGTCAAATGGAATTTCTATTTCTAAGGCCTTGAGGAATCACCACACTGTCTTCCACAATGGTTTAACTAATATACACTCCCACCAACAGTGTAAAAGTGTTCCTTTTTCTCCACATCCTCTCCAGCATCTGTTGTCTCCAGATTTTTTAATGATTGCCATTCTAACTGGCATGAGATGGTATCTCAATGCGGTTTTGATTTGCATGTCTCTGATGACCAGTGACGATGAGCATTTTTTCATATGATTGTTGGCCTCATGTATGTCTTCTTTTGTAAAGTGTCTGTTCATATCCTTTGCCCATTTTTGAATGGGCTTGTTTGTTTTTTTCCTGTAAATCTGTTTGGGTTCTTTGTAAATTCTGGATATCAGCCCTTTGTCAGATGGGTAAACTGCAAAAATTTTTTCCCATTCTGTTGGTTGCCGATTCACTCTAGTGACTGTTTCTTTTGCTGTGCAGAAGCTGTGGAGTTTGATTAGGTCCCATTTGTCTATTTTGGCTTTTGTTGCCGTGCTTTTGGTGTTTTGTTCATGAAGTCCTTGCCTACTCCTATGTCCTGGATGGTTTTGCCTAGATTTTCTTCTAGGGTTTTTATGGTGCCAGGTCTTATGTTTAAGTCTTTAATCCATCTGGAGTTAATTTTAGTGTAAGGTGTCAGGAAGGGGTCCAGTTTCTGCTTTCTGCACATGGCTAGCCAGTTTTTCCAACACCATTTATTAAACAGGGACTCCTTTCCCCATTGCTTGTTTTTTTCAGGTTTATCAAAGATCGTATGGTTGTAGATATGTTGTGTTGCCTCTGATGCCTCTGTTTTGTTCCATTGGTCTATATCTCTGTTTTGGTACCAGTACCATGCTGTTTTGATTACTGTAGCATTGTAGTATAGTTTGAAATCCGGTAGTTTGATGCCCCCTGCTGTGTTCTTTTTGCTTAGAATTGACTTGGCTATGTGGGCTCTCTTTTGGTTCCATATGAAGTTCATGGTGGTTTTCTCCAGTTCTGTGAAGAAAGTCAATGGTAGCTTGATGGGTATAGCATTGATTCTGTAAATTACTTTGGGCAGTATGGCCATTTTCACGATATTAATTCTTCCTAACCATGAACATGAAATGTTTCTCCATCTGTTTGTGTCTCTCTGATTTCATTGAGCAGTGGTTTGTAGTTTTCCTTGAAGAGGTCCCTTACATTCCTTGTGAGTTGTATTCCTAGGTATTTTATTCTTTTTGTAGGAATCGTGAATGGCAGTTCGTTCTTGATTAGGCTTTCTTTAAGTCTGTTATTGATGTAGAGGAATGCTTGTGATTTTTGCACATTGATTTTATATGCTGAGACTTTGCTGAAGATGGATGAATCTGGAGAACATCATTCTCAGCAAACTGACACAAGAACAGAAAATGAAATACCGCATATTCTCACTCATAGGTGGGTGATGAAAAATGAGAACACATGGACACAGGGCGGGGAGTACTAAACACTGGGGTCTATTGGGGGGAAAAGGGGAGGGCCAGAGGGGGGGGAGCTGGGGAGGGATAGCCTGGGGAGAAATGGCAAATGTGGGTGAAGCGGAGAAAGGAAGCAAAACACACTGCCATGTGTGTACCTATGCAACTGTCTTGCATGTTCTGCACATGTACCCCAAAACCTAAAATGAAATAAAAAATTTAACCAAAAAGTTTGTTTTAAAAGATATTTAATATTAATTTTTAAAATTATCTTTGTAAATGAAAGTTTCAAAATACCCATTCAAATGGGGTTCTTTTGTGAATAACCAGTTCTGAAATACTGCATTGAAGGTACAGCTAGGCAAGATTTATATTTTTCTTTTAATTTTACTTTACGTGTATACTATAACCAGAATTTCTCCCCATGTTATCCCTTCCATCCCTTCCCACCCTCCCCACATCCTGCTGTCCCTCCCCTACCCCCCAAACTGCCCCCAGTGTGTGATACTCCTCTCCCTGAGTCCACGTGTTCTAATTGTTCAACACCCACCTATGAGAGAGAACATGCGGTGTTTGGTTTTCTGTTCTTGTGTCAGTTTGCTGAGTATGATGGCTTCCAGATTCATCCAAGTCCCTACAAAGAACACTACTCATCATTTTTTATTGCTGCATAGTATTCCATGGTGTATATGTACCACATTTTCTTTGTCCAGCCTATCATTGATGGGCATTTGGGTTGGTTCCAAGTCTTTCCTATTGTACACAGGGCTGCAATGAACATACATGTTCATATGTCTTTACAGTAGAATATGCATATGATTTATAGTTCTTTGGGTATATATCCAGTAATGGGATTGCTGGATCAAATGGAATTTCTATTTCTAGATCCTTGAGAAATTGCCACACTGTCTTCCACAATGGTTGAACTAATTTACACTCCCACCAACTGTGTAGGAGTGTTCCTATTTCTCCACATCTTCTCCAGCATCTGTTGTCTCTAGATTTTTTAATGATCGCCATTCTAACTGGCATGAGATGGTATCTCAATGTGGTTTTGATTTGCATTTCTCTAATGATCAATGATGATGAGCATTTTTTCATATGTTTGTTGGCTTCATATGTGTCTTCTTTTGAAAAGTGTCTGTTCATATCCTTCACCCACTTTCGAATGGGGTTGTTTGTTTTTTTCTTGTAAATCTGTCTTAGTTCTTTGTAGATTCTGGATATTAGCCCTTTGTCAAATGGGTAGATTGCAAAACTTTTCTCCCATTCTGTTGGTTTCTGGTTTGCTCTAATGATTTATATTTCTTAGGGTCATACCTAAATAAATAGCAAATATTATCACAAGAAACACTTTTTGCAGCTTTTCTTGATATGTGTGAGATGTGAATTGAAAACCATTAATACAAATTAATTTTAATAATTGAGCAAAATAAAACCAAGCAAGTATACTACATGTCTAAACTTTTGTCTGTATCCATATACTTTATTATTGTTTACTTCCCAAATGGATGTTTCTTGCTCCTCTTTACTAAAAGTAAATATGCCATTTCCAGTTTTCTCTGGAGCATTTCATTTTCATTTAGTCTCTAAGTTAATACTCATTTCACAGGGTCATAAGTTATTTTGTTTCTTCTAACCTGATATAAGAAACACTGTGTATTTCTATAATTAAAAATATCAAAGCACTTATTAATATATTTTTATGCCTTTCAATAGACATTTAAGGCCATCATTACAGATCCTATCATTTGTTCTTGCATATAGTAAACAAGATTCTAAGAAAATATATAGCTAATAATAAATAGTTGAGCTTAATATAAAAGTCCTAGTCTTTTGAGCCTCACTTTAATTCTGTTCTTGCCATTTAAGCACATTAACATTGTCATATACTAAACTCTAAATACCAATGTGCATAATTGACAATGTGTGTTAGGAACCCTCTCAGAGATATCATATCCAGTGGGGTAGCTAAATATAACCCTAATAAAAATATGACTTTGATAATAGGTAGAAAGTCAGATTTTTTTTGAAAAATGAAGGCAAAGGACAAAACTGGGTAAAGAGAAACCATCATGAAAAGGGCAAAAGGTGGGAAAACGCCAGACATGATTAAGAGAACTGAATTGAATTTGTTGCAACATATAAATCAGATAGAAAATTAGCTTGAGAATAAATGAAAACATTTAGTTACATAATACTGTGGAGATAAGTATCAGTATATGTATATATATACATACACACACACATATATACATATATATATATATTCTAAGTTCTGGGATACATGTGCAGAACGTACAGATTTGTTACATAGGTATACATGTGTCATGGTTTGCTGCACTCATCAACCCATCATCTACACTAGATATATCTCCTAATGTTATCCCTCCCCTAGCCCCATACCCCACAACAGGCCCCTGTGTGTGATGTTCCCTTTCTGTGTCCCTGTGTTCTCACTGTTCAACTCCCACTTATGAGTGAGAACATATGTGGTGCTTGGTTTTCTGTTTTTGTGTTAGTTTGCTGAGAGTGATGTTTTCCAGCTTCATCCATGTCCCTACAAAGGACATGAAGTCATCTTTTTTATGGCTGCATAGTACTATATGGGGTATATGTGCCACATTTTCTTTATCCAGTCTATCGCTGATGGGCATTTGGGTTGGTTCCAAGTCTCTGCTGTTGTACACAGTGCCACAATAAACATATGTGTGCATGTGCCTTATAGTAAAATAATTTGTAATTCTTTGGATATATAACCAGCAATAGGATTGCTGGTTCAAATGGTATTTCTGCTTCTAGATCCTTAAGGAGGCACCACACTGTCTTCTACAATGATTGAACTAATTTACACTCCCACCAATAGTGTAAAAGTGTTCCTATTTCTCCACATCCTCTCCAGCATCTGTTGTTTCCTGACATTTTAATGATTGCCATTCTAATTGGTGTGAGATGGTATCTCACTGTGGTTTTGATTTGCATTTCTTTAATGACCAGTGATGATGAGCTTTCTTTCGTATGTTTATTGGCTGCACAAATTTCTTCTTTGAGAAGTGTCTGTATATATCCTTCACTCACTATTTGATGGACTTGTTTTTTTGTTTCTTATAAATTTGTTTAAGTTCTTTGTAGATTCTGGATATTAGCTCTTTGTCAACTGGATAGATCGTAAAAATTTTCTCCCATTCTGTAGGTTACCTGTTCAATCTGATGATAGTTTCTCTTGCTGTACAGAAGCTCTTTAGTTTAATTACATTCCATTTGTCAATTTTGGCTTTTATTGCCATTGCTTTTGGTGTTTTAGCCATGAACTCTAACCATGCCTATGTCCTGAATGGAATTGCCTAGGTTTTCTTCTAGGGTTTTTATGGTTTTAGGTCTTACATTGAAGTCTTTAATCCATCTTGAGTAAATTTTTGTATAAGGCATAAGGAAGTGGTCCAGTTTTAATTTTCTACATATGGCTAGCTAGTTTTCCCAACACCATTTATTAAATAGAAAGTCTTTCCTCATTGCTTTTTTTTGTCAAGTTTGTCAAAGTTCAAATGGTTATAAATGTGTGGTGTTATTTCTGAGTTCTCTGTTCTGTTCCATTGGTCTATATGTCTCTTTTGATACCAGTACCATGCCATTTTGGTTACTGTAGCCCATAGCATAGTTTGAAGTCAGGTACCATGATGCCTCCAGCTTTGATCTCTTTACTTAGGATTGCCTTGGCTATGTGGACTCTTTTTTGGTTCCATATGCAATTTGAAGTAGTTTTTTTTTTTTTTATTTCTCTGAAGAAAGTCAATGGTAGCTTGACTGGAATAGCATTGGACCTGTAAATGCCTTTGGGCAGTATGGCCATTTTCGCCATATTGACTCTTCCTATCCATAAACATGGAATGTTTTTCTATTTGTTTGTGTCTTCTTTTATTTCCTTAAGCAATGGTTTGTAGTTCTCCTTGAAGAGGTCCTTCACATTACTTGTAAGTTGTATTCCTATATATTTTGTCTTTGTAGCAATTGTGAATGGGAGTTCACTCATGATTTGGCTGTTTGTCTATTACTGGTGTACAGGAATGCTTTGTGATTTTTTGCACATTGATTTTATATCCTGAGACTTTGCTCAAGTTGCTATCAGCTTAAGGAGATTTAGGGCTGAGACAAAGGGGTTTTCTAAATAGCAATCATGTCATTTGCAAACAGAGACAATTTGACTTCCTATCTTCCTGTTTGAATACCCTTTATTTCTTTCTCTGTCCTGATTTCTTTTGCCAGAACCTCCAATACTACGTTGAATAGGAATGGTGAGAGAGAGCATCTTGGTCTTGTGCCAGTTTTCAAAGGGAATACTTCCAGTTTTTGCCCATTCAATATGATACTGGCTGTTGGTTTGTCATAAATAGCTCTTATTATTTTGAGATGTGATCCATCAGTACCTAGTTTATTGAGAGTTTTCAGCATAAAATGGTGTTGAGTTTTATCAAAGGCCTTTTCTGCATCTATAGATAATCATGTGATTTTTGTCATTGGTTCTGTTTATGTGATGGACTACATTTATTGATTTGCATATGTTGAACCAGCCTTGCATCCCAGAGATGAAGCTAACTTGATTGTGGTGGATAAGCTTTTTGATTACTGGATTTGGTTTGCCAGTATTTTATTGAGGATTTTTGCATCAATGTTCATCAGAGAGATTTGCCTGAAATTTTCTTTTACTATTGTGTCTCATTTTTAAAATTACCTTTTTCTAGAATTTATATCATGCTTTTGAAAAATGATGTGGCATGATGCATGTGCCTTTTCAGAAAAACATATTTCTGGGAGTTTCAAAACCATTATAGACTTTGGCAAATGTTAGACACATAAATATTTGTTAATCCTATACAACTAATGAAAGTCAAAGGTGCTAAAAAAAATTTAATGTTTCTAAGTTTTTTAAATATTTTTTTCATTTTTGTTCATTAGAGACTGAATAATACTAGATAGATAGTAAATGCCTTTGACCTAGAGATGAAAGCATAAAAACAGTTTATCTCACTGACTCAAATGTGTATTTTTTTTCACATTTTATTATCCTTAATTAGCCTTACAATCAGCACCAACTAAAATCCAGAATTTGCAAAAACAGTAATATAATGTTCCCTTAATCCCTATAAGTGTGCAAATGTGCTCATAGCTGTTCATATTATCATAGTTTAAATTATCTACATAGTTAGTTTCACACAATTATATATATAACTTTATGTATATATATATATGATATTATATATATATATATATATGTATACATAGGTAGAGAGAGACATCTAGAGACAGAGAGTTTTATTGTTTAAAATGTATTTAAAAATATAAACATTAGTCAAACAGCAGCCATTGGAGCTGCTCTGCCTATGGAGTAGCCACTCTTTTGTTTCCTTGCCTCTACAATGATCTTGCTTTCACCTAAAATTATAAACATTATAAGCACTCAACATTTAAATAAATTAATTTGCATGTAGAACAACCTCAATATATGACAAAAATCAATGTGTAAAATAATCCACAGATTGTTTTTTCAATAAGATTAAAGTATAAGTTTAAAGAGATCTGAATACTCTCTTTCATGATTTAATTAACAATGTTTTTATTTTTGGATATGTAAAATTGCCAGGAACTCTTGACCAGCAAGAGGGTTCCAATCTGAATGGGGAGTGCGCAGGAAATAATAAAGGAGACAGAAAGCAGGGTCAGGAGGGATGAAGAGACATTGCTCTCTCATCAAATTTATTATCTTGAGGGCTAAGAATATATAGTTTTCAGGGTCTGATTGACGTCATGGTAAGGAGAAAAATAAGTAGCTAAATCATCAATTCTATACAATAAATTGACAGCTAAGTGAAAGGTGGCTATGGAAGATAATAATATCTTTGGTGCTCATAAGCAAGTTTCTTGTAGCAAAAAAGTTTGTTCCTCATGAATAAGGGGGGCCATCTGGTTTCACCCGTCTGGTTATCTTTTAGCTAGATTTTCCTTTTTCCCTGTCCTCGACTTCCCTATCTCTATTTCCCTCTGCCTAGGGGCTCTGCTTCTGGGGTCAACCTCCCGTATAGTGAACAGCTGCTTTGCAGTCTCACACAGGAGGGTCCCCAAAATAAAATAATGGTATATCTTACAATCATTGGCCTCTGAGGTTCAATGAAATACAGAAATTAGATAAAAATCCATCTTCACAATGCAATAACTTCTTCAGCTGATAACCTCAATATCCTCAGTTTGTTCTTCTGTTAAAGAATCATATTAGCACTTCATTGACTGTGGGTTTTTTTGTTTGGTTTTGGTTTTGGTTTTAGACATAGTCTCACACTGTCACCAGGCTGGAGTGCAATGGCATGATCTCAGCTGCCAAGCAATTCTCCCTAAGTCTCCCAGGTACCTGGGACTACAGGCATACACCACCACACCCAGCTAATTTTTGTATTTTTAGTAGAGATGGGGTCTCACCATGTTGGCCAGGATGGTCTTGATCTCTTGAGCTCATAATCTGCTCACCTCGGCTTCCCAAAAAGTTCTGGAATTACAGGCATGAGCCACCACATCTGGAATTACAGGCATGAACCACCACCTCCAGACAGTGGTTTTATCAAATTGTAGGATGATGTATAGGACTATGCTTTGTCAAATGTCAAGTTATTGGCCAAATTTAATAAATTATTTCCTGTAATTAAAGCATGGAATATGATTTTCAATATTAGAAATAAAAACTTACTAATGAATAGAAAACAATGGCATTTTAGCATTTAGAAATCTCTTGAAATTGAAATTTTAGAAATTAATTAAAACACTGTAAAACTGAGGCAATATGACAGTTAATTCAGTGGAATACACTATACAACCCAGTAAGAGAGCATGAAACATTTAACATGCAATCAAGGATGCATCATTAAGTAATGATGAAAAAAGAAATATTTCTAAAAGTATCCGGATTAACTGTTTATCAAGTTTTAGAGAATAAATTCAAATATACATTGGAAATCTTCACATAAAATTTCAAAATCATTATATATATAATTTTTTTTTTTTTTTTTGAGACGGAGTCTTGCTCAGTCACCAGGCTGGAGTGCAGTGGCACAATCTCGGCTCACTGCAATCTCTGCCACCTGGGTTCAAGCGATTCTTCTGCCTCAGCCTCCCGAGTAGCTGGGACCACAGGCGCATGCCACCACGCCTGGCTAATTTTTTTTTTTTTGTATTTTTAGTAGAAACAGGGTTTCACCATGTTGGCCAGTATTGTCTCGATCTCTTGACCTCATGATCCACCTGCTTCGGCCTCCCAAATTGCTGGGATTACAGGCGTGAGCCACCGCGCCCGGCCCTAAAATGTATTTTTAAATTTAAGTAATGACACTAGTAGATGAGACCACTTCATATAAAAATTTTTGAAAGTATAAATTAGGATTTTTTGCAAATCAAATGTATTTTCCCCTTTACCAACTTTTCATTCTTTTGTGTAAAAAGTTAGATACAAATGCATCAAGAAAAACATAGAATCTTGTGACAGTCTTACCACCCAACAATAGTCATTTCTACTTATCAGCATACTCAAAAGTATTTATACCAATGGGAGATAATTTTGCAATAGTCAAGTATATAAACGTAATAACCTTGTACAATTACAGGACATTTAACTTGTTTCTAAATTTAACACTGTTATGAAAAGTCATGGGCTGCAAATTCTATTGCATCAACCATTGGACAATGTCTAAAGATATTATGTATACATTTCTACCAGTTAAATTTTGATTTGTAGCCCCAAATGGCTGCAGTAACTTACATCCTCACCAACATTATATAAGGATAACCACAATCTCACATTCAACCACTAAACAAAATACACATTTAATTTGAAAATATTGTGGATGAATTGAAGATATGCCATTCTTGTTTTACTTTTTGTTTTTAAGGATTAATAGGCCCAAGTGTCATATTTCGTTGAGCATTTCTCTTTTTTCTTCTGTGAATGAACACTTGCTATCTGAGAACTATTGTGTACTACCAGAAAGCCCTGAATTCTTATTTTATATCACTAAAGTAGTAATACTAATAACATGTGTGTGACTCATGGGGAGGTTGAGACAAATGAATGAGCTGGTGTCTATAAAACATTTGGGATACAGTCTGGTGGCATATAACAAACACACATCAGAATTCAGCTATGGTTATTATTACAGTTATTCTTAATAAAAGTACTACTAGTAATAAAAATGTAAAATTATATTTATTAACAGAATAGCTCGCATGTTACAATGTTAACTGGAAAATACTGGTTATAACACAATATATAATATTTAATTCAATTTATTTATTAATGTACAGTATTAGTCTATCAATGTATATAATATATATCTTGCTACATATAACAATATTTTTCTATTTATTTATCAAATGTTAACTCATACAAAGTTACCAATTAATTCTGAGACATAGGATTGCATGTATTTCCCTACTTCTACTACATGCATTTCACTTTTCCACAACAACTGGGTATTCTCTAGTAAAAGCAAAATAGTGTTTCAAGAAGGTAAGTATGACCAGCATTCCAGTTTTAGTGTAAATCCTGTCAGAGATACCTAAGAATAGTTAATTGACCTAATTAGAGATTCCTTGTGGGTTTATTTCCATATGGGTTTACTAGATTACCCTTTGGAGAGAACTGAGAAATGGAAGATTTGACTCAGGTAAGCATGGTACAATAGCAAAGCCTCAGTCTTCTGTAGAAAAAGGCAATTCTAACTAAATCATGTGTCACTAAGATTTGTTCATAGAGAAGCTCCTGAGCCCAAAGGAAAAACAAGGGTGTGCAAGCAGGGAGTAGAGGAGCTTTCATTCATTCATTCATTTATTCAATCATTCATTCATTATTTATTTAATTATTTCTTAATGAAAATTTTTGAGAGATGTTGTTAAAAAAATTCTACACCTGTGCTTGTGTGTATCATTGCTTACTAAAGGCAGCAATCAACCAGCAGAAGAATTACTGTCACACTGAAGAATGCATCAATCTAAGGGGTCAATTTGAAGAAAGCAGTGCAGTCCTTAAGCACAGTGATATGTAGAGTTACCTCGTTTGTATCTGGAGATGCCTGCACAGCAATCAGCAGAGAGAGTGATAACAAACCTTCCACAGGCACCACGAGGCATTTAGAACAAAACTAAGGCGAAGCACAAAAGGACATGTACATAGTGAGCACACCTGAAATAGCTCTTCAAGACTCCAAGGAACAATGGCAAGGTTAATTACAGTGCTCTTGGAGATGCTTCCCAACATGCCACAGGCAAGAGCTAATAACATAAATCTATTTTGTAATCAGTGATTTCATTGCAGGGAGCACTTTATAAAAAAACTGTAAAAGAAAAATTGAGTCTGGAAATATAAATCAAATTTCAAGTGTTAATATGTGGATAAAGCGAAAAATAAATTCTGTTCTACCCACTTTGAATAAGGCAAGAAACCTATAATTATAGTCAAGAATCAGTCAACAACAGAAATGGAGCCACAGGATAATGTATAAGAGGCAAGAATGCCAGATGCAGGATATTACTCATCATTTGACAATCAATGAAGAATAAATTGTCATGGGTGTCAAAAGATTGCTTTTATTGATCAAACAATCCTTGTCTGCAAGTTGAATTATGGATAATGTCAGTCACTGCTGTTCTATTGCCAGACTTCACGCCTACCTGATTCTATGAAATGTAAGAGAAAGCAACTCACTCCTCTCTACACAAATGATAGACAGAATATAGGAAATGCAAAGCCTAATAAGAATGGGTGGCACGGCTGGGAATAGCATATTATGTAATCTTATCCAGCAGCCTGTAGGTGAAATAAAAATGCATCTTGACTTGCATCCACTTAAAAGACAAAGACAAATTGCTACACTTAAAAAAAAGACTCATATGTGTCCCGCAACCCCATACAGAAAAATCTACGACAAATAATTCTTATTTTGCATTAATGGACTTAATCTTACATTATATGGTTACACCCTCATTGTCTTTCCATCATTGAAGAGCAAAGATCACTTAAAATCTAGACACCACAGATGTTATTTTATCTTCTTTTTAATTTTATCATGATTATACATAATATATCATTATTTCCAAAGAGTTAATAAATCATTTAAACACATTTAGCTAAAAATTACCATGTTTATGTAATTGTATATCTACTGTATTACATAATATTCTAGAAATTCTACACATACACTTAAAAAACCACATTAACTCACACACACACACACACACACACACACGACCTTATACTTCTATTCCATTTGGTTTCATTGATTTATCTCATCATTATAGTCTAGTATTATTTTTTAAGCTATTAGTTATATTTTATTTAATTATTTAGCAGTACAAACTTCAATCCCTCAATATTTTCCAAAAAGTATTTTGACATTTTTATCTTACTGATATAAAGTTCCAAAATTATTTTTAAATTTTTTAGATTACATTATTTGTGTATGTATAAGAATAATTTTATTGATATGCTTATAATATCTAATCTGAGAACATAATAGGCTTCTCTATTTTTTTATTCTCATTATAGTTTAGTAATTATTATCGATACTAAAACACATAAATAGGTATTTTATAATGTTTTTGTCACTGTGGATGAGGCTATTTTTCTATTTCAGTTTTTACTGGATGCCGCAAGTACAAAAGTATTTATGTTTTTCTATGTTTATGTATTACCTTCCTGTTAAAATGACTTTGTTTCCAGGTCACATTCCTAAATTTCCTAGATAATTACATTAAGTGCAATACTTATAATCATTTTCAGTCATAAATTCAGCTTATTTAATTTAAGAAGTATATTACTTGGAACTACCAGTGCCTATCATTGTATTTCACATATAGTAGTTCATGGTCTACACGAGATTGCCTAACACACTTTATGTGGGCAGTCCCAGAATGTATAAAGGTTTATTACATTGGTTCTATATATTTGTATTTGCTTTTTCCTTTGTCATGAAGTCAAATTATTAACGAATGCCTCTGTTGCATCTTGTTGTTTGCCCCTTTCGTATATTTCATCCTCCTACTAAATATTTAAAGATTTATATTTAATTGATCTTCAGTATGCTTTAGACATTTTATCTATTAGAATGGCAGTATTTCCTTGTACATTTAATATTTTTGGATTATTTTCTATTATCTACTAATATATATATTGCCTTTATTTTTATTATTTTTTAAAATCTTATTGTATATATTCAAGGTGTAAAATGATTTATCTACACATATATAGTGAAGTGATAACTAAAGTCAAGTAAATTAACATGAATCATCTCAAAAAATTAATTTATTTTTATTTTTTAGCAAATTTCCTGTATCTATCACATATTATCAACTACAGTCCTCATGCTGTACATTCTAGACTTGCTCATCTTAAATAACTGCATGTTTGTACTTTTTGATACATATCTCCTAATTTCCCCTACTCCTTCAATTCTGGTAAAGCACCTTTTATGCTTTTGATTTCTATGTATTCAGTGTTTTCTTTTTATTCTGACATTTTTCTTCTTTTTGTTGTGAAATTAATACTTTAAGTTCTGGGGTGCAGGTTTGTTGCATAGGTATACACATGCCATGGTGGTTTGCTGCATCCAACACCTCATCATCTACATTAGGTATTTTCCCTAATGCTATTCTTCCCCAATCTCAAGCCCCTGCTATCCCTCTCCTAACGCTACACACCCCACAGGCCCCAGTGTGTGATGTTCCCTTTTCTGTGTCCATGTGTTCTCATTATTCAACACCCATTTATGAGTGAGAACATGTGGTGTTTGGTTTTCTGTTCTTGGGTCAGTTTGCTGAGAATGATGGTTTCCAGTTTCAACCATGTCCCTGCAAAGTCATGAACTCATCTTTTTTTTATGGTGGCATAGTATTCTATGATGTATTTGTGCCACATTTTCTTTATGCTGTCTATCATTGATGGGCATTTAGTTTGGTTCCAAGTCTTTGCTATTGTGAACAGTGCTGCAATGAACATATGTGTGCATGCGTCTTTATAACAGAATGATTTATAATCCTTTGGGTATATACCCAGTAATGGAGGATTGCTGGGTCAAGTGGTATTTCTAGTTCTGTATCCTTGAGGAATCACCACACTGTCCTCCACAATGGTTGAACTAATTTACATCCCACCAACAGTGTAAAAGCTTTCCTATTTCTCCACACCCCCTCCATCATCTGTTCTCTTTTGATTTTTTAATGACCACCCTTCTAACTGGCATGAGATATCTCATTGTGGTTTTGATTTGCATTTCTCTAATGACCAGTGATGATAAGATTTTTTTCCTATGTTTGTTGCTGCATAAATGTCTTCTCTGAGAAGTTTCTGTTCCTATCCTTTGTTCATTTTTTGATGGGATTGTTTTATTCTTGTAAATTTAAGTTCTTTGTAGAGTCTGGATATTAGCCCTTTGTCAGATGAGTAGCTTGCAAAAAACTTTTCCCATTCTGTAGGTTGCTGGTTCACCATTATGATAGCTTCTTTAGCTGTACAGAAGCTCTTTATTTTAGTTTGATCCCACTTGCCTAATTTGGCTTTTGTTGTTTCAGTCATAAAGTCCTTGACTTTGCCTATGTCCTGAATGGCATTGCCTAGGTTTTCTTCTAGGGTTTTTATGGTGTTAAGTCTTATGTTTAAATCTTTAATCCTTCTGGAGATAATTTTTGTATAAGGAATAAGGAAGGGATCCAGTTTCAGCTTTCTGCATATGGCTAGCCAGTTTTTCCAACACCACTGATTAAATAGGGAATTATTTTCCCATTGCTTGTTTCTGTCAGGTTTATCAAAGATCAGATGGCTGTAGATGTGAGGAGTTATTTCTGAGGTCTCTGTTCTGTTCTATTGGTCTAAATCTCTGTTTTGGTACCAGTACCATGCTGTTTTGATTACTGTAGCTTTGTAGTATAGTTTGAAGTCAGTGTGATGTCTCCAGCTTTTTTTTTTCCCTTTTTTTTCTTAGGATTGTCTTGGCTATGCAGGCTCTTTTTTGGTTCCATATGAAGTTTATGGTGCTGTTGTTTTCTTTTTTTCCAATTCTGTAAACAAAGTCAATGGTACCTTGATGGGGATAGCATTGAATCTATAAATTACTTTGGCCAGTATGGCCATTTTCAAGACATTGATTCTTCCTAACCATGAGCATGAAATGTTTTCCCATCTGTTTGTGTCCTCTTTTATTTCCCTGAGCAGTGGTCTGTAGTTCTCCTTGAAGAGGTCCTTCACATTCCTTGTTAATTGTATTCCTAGGTATTTTATTGTCTTTGAAGAAATTGTGAATAGGAGTTCACTAGTGATTTGACTCTCTGTTTGTCTATTACTGTTGTATTGTAATGCTTGTGATTTTTGAACTAGGAAATATTCAATTTTTTTAAGATTCCCAGTGTAAGTTTGATCATGCAGTGTTTCTTTTTTTTTTTTTATATGGCTTATGTCTTCTGGGAAATGTCCTCATAGTTCATTCATGTTGTCACAAATGGCTTGATTTCCCTTTTTAAGGCTGAATAATATCTTAAGGTATATCTATGTCAAAATATGTTTATTTCATATATTAAAAATATTTTTATACTAAAATCATCTGAATTATTTACTGAAGCCTTATCTTTAAAGACTATATTTCTTGTTTAATTTTGTTTTTATAATCAGCTTAAATATCATAACCATTTAATATGGAAATTGCTCCATATGATACAGAAGTTCTACAGTGTTCTTCTAAGTTCCTCTAGGGAGACTTAGCAGGTAGGCTTCTAGTTTTAAGTTATTGAATAAATTTTCTTTTATTTTGCTTATTGCTTTAAATTATCTATTCTTTCTTATTTATCCCAGTCTATCTTTTATCTCTCTATATTTTTCAGAAAGTTCACATTTTTAAAAAAAATATTGATTTAAAAAAATATATATTTTTCTGAAAGCTCATGATTTTAAAGAATATATTAATTTTTAAAAATATACACTTTTCCTTTTTTAAAAAATACATTGATTTTAAATATATTTTTTTCAGAAAGTTTATTATTTTTAAAAAATACATCGAGTGATAAAAAATAGATGGATAAATATTAAAAAATAGATAAAGCTATTAAAAAAAAGAAAATGTATTCAGGAACTTAAAACTAGAAGTCTACTGACTAAATCTCCCTACATGAATTTAGAAGAACACAGGAGACCTGCTGTATCATTTAGATGAGAGGGTTTTTTTTGATGCTCAAAACTATGTTGTTTGCATAGTGGGATTTTTATTGCAACATTTTGTCTTAGCCAATTCATGCCATTATAACAAAATATCTGAAACTGTGTCATTTATAAATAATACAAGTTCATTTCTTCTTACCCCCTACAAATTCCTGTCCTTCTTATTTGCAAAATACAACCATTTTATCTTGGGAGCCCAAAATGTTTCTCATTTTTCAATCAGACATTAATGAGACTCAACATACAATTGATTAATCCTGAGGCAAATTAGTCACTAGCTAGGAATATATGAACTCAAGGGAGTTACATCATGACAAAATACAATGGTGAGACAGACATAGGATAAATAGCCCCATCCAACAGGAAAATGTAAAAAAGAATGAAAGGATAATAAGTCCCAAGTAAGTCCAAAACTCAACAGAGCAAAAGTCAAATATTGAGCCTTGAGGATAATCTTCATTGACTCCGTTTCCTGCATGCTGGACACAGTGAGGCAGGAATTGGGGCCCCAAGGCTCTGAGAGCCCCAATTTCACAGCTTTCCTGGGCACAGCCAGCATGACAGATGTCACACCTTCCTTCTTGTTCCTGTAGCTCTCTCAGACTATGGTTGTATACTGGTGGCTCTACCATTCTGCAGTCTTAGGGGTAGCCTCACTCTCCTGGCTCCACTAGGCATTACTCTAGTAATGCTTCTCTGCAGCAGCTTTGCCCCTGGACCTTGAGTCTGTCCCAGGCATGTTTTGAAATCTAGGTAAGAGTAGCTATGCCTTTACAGCTCATTTATGCTGCACACCTGCAGAGTTAGCACCACTTGGATGGTGGTAAACCAACAAAGTTTACCACCAATGCATGTGCAATCCAAAGAGGCTGCGTGAGCCACACTTGGAGCGTCTAAGGAATGCTGCTAGAATGTGGGAAATACAATCCTGAGGTGGTTCTGGGCAGTAAGCCCCAGGGTCCTCTGTGTACCCTGCCCCCCTGCCACCTTTGAAACTATTCTGCCCTCAAGGCCCTGGCACTCTGGGCCTATGATGGAATTGGGAGCCTCAAAGATCTCTGAATGCCTGTGGAGTCATTTTTTTTGTATGTGTGTTAATGAATGCACTTGGTTTCTGCCCAGCTGCATAAATCTCCTTATCAGTCACTTGGCCACTCCCCTGGTGTTATCGCTGGAATACATTTTCTCAGTTTTTATAGGCTATGAATTTTCAACTCATTAAATTCTGCTTCCCCTTTGATTATAAATTTCATCTTTCTGTTTTTTCTCTCCCCTTGCATTTTTCTATAAGTGGCCAAGTGAAGCCATGCTGCTCTCTCAACATTGTGCTTAGATATTTCTTCTGCCAAATATCCTAGTTGATTGCTCACAGTTCTGTCTTCCATAAAGCACTAGGACATAATTTAGCCAGGTGCTTTGCAGTTTATTACAAGGATGACATTTCTTTGAGTTTTCAATATCTTGTGCTCCACTTCCATCTGAGACCTCATCAAAATGGCCTTTAGTGTCCATATTTCTACCAGTAGTGTGATCACAACCACTTAAGCAATCTCTGAGCAGATTCAGACTTTCCCTACAGCTCTCTTCTGCTTCTGAGCCATCACGAGAATTTCCCTTAATGCTGCATTCAGGGAAATGTAGGCTCTTTCTAGCCTTTACTTCCAAACTCTTGTAGCTTCTACCCACTACCCAGTTCCAAAGTTGCTTCCACATTTTTAAATACTTGTAATACTTGATTTCTCATTACCCATTTTGTCATTGTTTGTTCATGCTGCTATAACAAAATATATAAAACTTGATCACTTGTACATAATAGAAATGTATTTCTCACAATTTTGGAAGCTGGGAAGTTCAAAATCCAGGTACTCGATTTGTGTGTGATGAAGGCAGATGAAGGAGCAAAAGGCACTGGCACCTATCTGAACTGTCTTTTACAAGGGTATTAATCCTTATGTACTAATTAATTGCCTCCCAGATGTCCAACATTGTACCAGTATCAAATTGGTGATTAAGTTTCAACATATGAATGTTTTGAAAGGACACATTTAGATCATAATAGTGTGTAATAGTAGATTATCATAAACAATGGAAACATATCTCAGTAAGGGCTGAAATCAATAAATTATGGACCCACTCAGTACCCACAGAATATTATTCATATGATAAAAGACAGAGCTATGTTTTAATATGCAAAAGACCCTTAAGATATTATTAAAGGGGAAACATTCAGAGGAATGTGCATAAAATTTTCTCATTTATGCAATAAATTGATATAAGTGAATATTCTGTGCACTTAAAAATCTAAAAAAATGCAGTAAATAGTAATAGTGGTTGTATCACAAAGAGGATACCAAATGACAAAAAAATATATTTTTAATTTACATCTTTATTATTCTGGGAAGAGGCATTATTATAAGCAGATTTTTAAAAATATAAGCATATATATGATTTATTTCCATAATGATATAAGTAATACATATTATATGTTATGTGATATAAATTAATAAAATATATACTATTTATAATATCTATTCCATTTGCTTTTTTGAAATATATGCTTAAGCTTTATATTTTTTTGGCCAAATTTATCAAGTTATAGCTTCAAGTTAAATGTGGCCTAATATTTGCTAAAAGTGAAATGTGTTAAATCTCTAAAGTCTATTGAACACTGTATATGCATGCAACTAGAAACAGTCTCTCTAATAATCACTGTTATGTGTTAGAATCTTATAGAATAAGTCCAAATGCTCAGAAAGCTAGCAATTATATAGGCAGAGTCACTGAAATGAGGCACAGTCCTAGAAATATAATGTACTCGAATTAGATTATCTAGTTTTACTTTTTGGGCATTCAGTGTTTACCTTCATCATTTTTCATCTTCTGAAATTAATAGAATGTTATTATTAAAAATTGGAACATTAAAACATGAAAGTAAGGACTTACTGCTGAGTTAAAACCTTGACCAAGACTCAGTATTTATCTGTTTATTTATTTTGTTTTGAAACAAAGTTGAAAAATTAGAAAAAATAAGGTGTATCTTATTAAAGTTGAGAACATCAAAATATACCATTAATAGGACAAATACATAAACTACATAGTGGTAGAAAACATTTGAAGTATAATTTAAAAAGGACTGATATTCAGAATACCCAGTATTTATATATCATAGAATAAATAATAGACTATATAATCAGAAAATGAAAAGAAAAACTTTGTCACTTCACAGAAGATATCTGGATATTGAATAAGCATTTAAAATCATAACCAACATTGATACTTAGTAAAATACCACTTAAATAATGAGGTCTCAATATATTCCTACCATACTGATTAAAATTTTAAAAAATCCTGATTATTCTGTCTTCTGTATTAGAATTATATACATCTATGCTCCTTGCCATATGATTATTGCCATACTTCACATTAGAATAAGCAAAGTTCATTTCCTACTTTACAGCATTGATTTTTGGTCTGTGTATATGACTTGCTTTTGCCAATAGAATGGGGGCAAAATTGATAGTCTGAGCAGAAGCCTTAAAGGACATTGCAAAGTTCTTACCTGTTGCTTTTGTCATTTTTTTTTTTTTAATGAGAAGATTGTGTCCTGGACCAAGGAAAATGAATACATACAAAGAAAACCTGAACCAAACTTTCAGCCTGAAGCAGAGCCTCACCAACTGATAGATTTTTGAATAAGAGGAACAAATGTTTGTCTTATAAACCACTGAAAATATGCAGCAGTATCTGCATTATGAGAACTGGTGATGCTGAAGAGCATTAGGAACTCTGATTCATTACTGGTGGGAGGTGAAATTGTTCTAGCAAATTTTGAAACTATTTGCAGATAGATAGATAGATAGATAGATAGATAGATAGATAGATAGATAGATCCTATAATTCAAAATAATGCAATTCTGGTAATTTACTCAAGAAAAATGTGCCTATATGTGCATCAAAAGATAGGACTAAGGTTAACAATAATACCTTTCTAATAGACAAAACCTGAAAGCCAACCAGATGTTCATTAACAGTAAAATGGATAAGGAAATCATGGTATATTTATTCAATGAGAAACTCTCCAAAAATAAAAATAAAGTAACAAATGTGACAGGTAATAAAATAAATCTTCAATATAATGTTGAATAAAATAAGCCTATCCTAACAGAGCCCATATGATGATTCTACTTACATGAATTTTTTTAAAAGCCCATATTAATCTGTAATGATGAAAGGAAAGATCATGGTTACATTTAGAGGTGAGGTAATAAGTGGGTGAGAACATGAAGGAGGCTTTTGTGGTATCTATCATACTCTCTTTTTTCATGTGGATGGGAGTTACATGGGTTTATTTACTAGGTATAAATTTGGTGTGCTTAAACTTTATGCTTTGTGTCTTTTTGATATGTATATTAGCTTTTTTAAAGTCTGCTAAAAAGAGATTTAGCTTTTAGAGTCATTCTGCTTGTTTTTTTAAAAAAAGGTTTCATAACTGTAAAAAAAAATGGCTGAATGTTCGATATTCAGGTAATTTCTTTTAAATCAAGAGACTGGCGCACGTGTGTGTGTGTGTGTGTGTGTGTGCGCGCTCATATATGTGTCCGTACTGTTTTTTTCATTAACCACAACCCTACAGAAAGTGTGGGATTGGACTGAAAAAAGCCAGGTTCAAAATGAAAACTTTCCATACAAATCATTAAGTTTAATGTGGTTCTAGTTGACAGGATAGACTTTATTCATTCTGTCTTCGGCTCCCTCTCAATTGTCACATCATAAGTACATCCTAGAGATAGCAGCGTTCCCCTCTTTACCCTGTGCATGCTTCCTCTGCCATGCCTGATATTGCACATCATATTAGAGCTCTGCTTTGTCATATCAAAGGAAAGGAAATGACGATCTTGTGAGTGTTAGCCATTGAGTACTTAGTGTGCTTCTGTCTACTCCACCATCCGAAACCAGAATTCCAGGCTTTCATAGAGGGATTTCTACAATAGAATGACGTATAAATCACCCAGACATTGTGTCCACTATCTTGTTTTCTCCTTAAGGTCAACATTGGGCAGTTTTTAACTCATTGAACTCAAATAGAGACAAATAGTAGTGATGAAATATTTATAATAAGTATTTATCACTTCTCGTACTTCGAGTTTTTAAAGCTGTCTTCTTAAACCAACCAAAAGTAACCCTCAAAACATCTCATTTTAATTTTCAGACATTATTGCCTTCTTGTAGGAAATAATAGTATAGTGGTCCTCCTTATCTATGGAGAAAATGTTCCAGACTCCCAGTGAATGCCTGAACCTGCAAATAGCACCAAATCCTGTATACTCTATGCTTTTCCCTTCAACCATATTTATCTATGATAAACTTTGACTTCCCACTTAAAGGAAGCACCTTGTGGCTTCTCTTTTGCAAATTCAAATTGGCAGCATCACTACTCTTGTGCTTGGGGTCCTTATTAAGCAAAATAAGAGTAACTTGAACATACCATTCTGATATCACAACATCTATGTGATAAGCAAAGGAGCTACTAAGTGACTAGTGAGTGGGCAGTTTGTACAGCTTCAGTATGCTAGGCAAAGAGATAATTCATGCTCTGACTGGGACAGTGCAGGGCAATTTGAGATTTCATCATGATATTCAGAATGGTGCACAATTTAAAACTTGCGAATAATTTCTTTCTGAAATTTTCCAGTTAGCATTTTCGGACCACAGTTGACCACACATAACTGAAATTGTGGAAAATAAAATTGTGCCTAAGTGGGGGACTACTGCTACAAATACATCATATGCATAATATTTCCAACTTTGCTGTATACTTTTTTTGTGTGTGTGATGGAGTTTCGCTCTTGTTACCCAAGCTGGAGTGCAATGGCACAATCTCGGCTCACCACAACCTCCACCTCCTGGGTTCAGGCAATTCTCCTGCCTCAGCCTCCTGAGTAGCTCGGATTACAGGCACGCACCACCATGCACAGCTAAGTTTTTGTATTTTTAGTAGAGATGGGGTTTTACCATGTTGACCAGTATGGTCTCGATCCCTTGACCTCGTGATCCACCCGCCTTGGCCCCCCAAAGTGCTGGGATTACAGGCTTGAGCCACCGCGCCCAGCCTACTGTATACTTTTAAAAATAGAATATGTGGCTGGATTATGGTGGCTCGCACCTGTAATCCCAGCACTTTGGGAAGCTGAGGCAGGTGGATCACTAGGTCAAGAGATTGAGACCATCCTGGCCAACATGGTGAAACCTCATCTTTACCATGTACCCCAGAACTTAAAGTATAATTTACAAAATACAAAAATTAATTGGGCATAATGGCAAGCACCTGTAGTCCCAGCTACATGGGAGGCTGAGGCAGTAGAATTGCTTGAATCTGGGAGGCAGAGAGGTTGCAGTGAGCCGAGATTGTGCCACAGCACTCCAGCTCGGTGACAGAGCAAGACTCCATCTCAAAAAGAAAAAAAAAAAAGAATATGCATTTTTCCTTCAAGTTTCTGCTAATCTGATTTAAGACTTGTCAAAAAGGAAGAATTGTTGACTCTGCAAAAATCAAGCGCAATATTCTGTTTTTTCTTTCTATTTTCATGTTTTGCCATACAAGTTTCATCTGAAGATCTGTAGTTCTTTTTGTTTACTGAAATAGTGGAACCTGAAATGACAACAATGAAACATTTAATAAGCATGAACAATCTCATACATTTTTACAACAACTTATTTTAATTCTGTTGGTAATCTTCTGTGGCAGTAAGTACTTTATCCATCTCATAGACATGGATACAGGATCTAGAAGTAGTAGGTCATATAGGAAATTGTATTTATTTTGGAGAGAAATGATTGAAGACAATACTTAGCTACTTGAACATAATACATATATCACATAAATATATGATATTGATAATTTAGGAGAGCTCATTTGTCCAATCTTAAATTCAGTTAAATATGTGTATTCTTGCCTAATGAGAATACTTAAATTATGTATTTGTTTTAATAATCAAAGAAGGTAATATAAAGACCACCACACAATAAAACCTCAACAAATACTCGACACGTTCCTTTCTAACTTCAGAGAGGTGAATAATTTTTATAAAGTAAAAATCTAGTTAGTGGTACACCATGCTTCGAATTCAAATATGTCAGGCTCCAAAGCTTATAATTTTCATTCTTTAGGCAGAAGGATTTTATGAAAATATTTCAACACTCTGGAAAACAGGCCAGATTTTCTGCCAAAAACTCTAGATGTGTTAATCAGATTTTATAAAACAATATGTTATCTGCCATGATTTTATGAATAAAAGTGCTAAAAAAAATATTGCTACAATTATCCAGCCAGGCCTTGAGTTGATATGTGTTCAAACTAAGATTGTATATGATAAATTCATCATTAATATGACCAAAACAGTAGACGTTCAGCATATAAAGCAACAGTAAAGCTTAAAACAAGCTATGGATGCTCTCAATGCCACCTGCTACTCAAAATGTAAATGTAGTAATAAATAAACATAATTGAAGGTTAAATCATTCTCTATTTTGACGACAAGGAAAGATCAATAGATAAATCAAGAATAAATATTTATCAGTCTTCTTTATTTCTAAAGCATTAAAAGTACCAGTTTTTTTCTACTGGTATTTTTAAGCTTGACAAAATAATCATAGCCCTATCACCTATTCCTTTATTATCATTCAAATTATTAAGAATAATAAACACAGTGAATATTATAACAACAAGCAACAATTTAAATTACCATTGGGTTTTATTGTGGAAAGAGATTCAGGACATCAGTTGTTCTGATGTTGTATAATATATTATATAAAGTTATCTGGGGGATATCAGATTCGCTTGTCTACCAAGTAACATATCCCATGCATGTTATAATGAATCATATTCAAATATTTTTTAAGTCTACATAATCCAAACATCCTTTACTCTTACGCATTTTCTCAACTGAAACATAACAAAAGCACAGTTATGTAGAATCATAATAAATTTATTATTAAAACAATAATCTAAACATTGTGCTTCCATTGCAGCTGATGTCACAATATCAGATCAAGCTCGCCACTGATAACTGTAAATTATAAACAACAGAACAAAGCATAAGCCTACTTGACGACACTGAAGAATGAACAAAAACAGGAACAATTGACAATTGGAAGAAAGAAAAAACAAACAACACTGGATATGTTTTCAAGATTTTAATTTGAGAATAAGACCCAACCTGTACCATGCAAAGCAACTAAAATTCAAAGAAAAATCTTCAGTTTTGGTGGCATGAATATCCTGAGGGTAAACTTCATGGGAACCACAATTATTGAATATTGAGGTGAGAAACTCTAGAGGAAAATGTTAAGAGAAAGAGAAAGAGACAGAATTAGATAAAGGGAACTGAGATTAAATGTATAAACTCTGTCCAAATATCTGCTGAAACAGGAGCCATGATTTCATGAGGCAAACTCCAGGAGGCAATTTGTAACAAAGCTCTAGTATAATGTATCTTTTACACTTTCTACAGTGTAGATTTGCTGTGAGGATGAAATAAGCTAAATTAAAAAAAAATAATTTAAATGTATGGATCACGAAATTAGTGTTGTGAAGAAATTATGGTGAAGGAGAGAAAATAAAACAAAATAGAAAAAGGACAAAAGGAAGAGAAAAAACAGGTGAATGAAGAGAAGATGAAAAAAGAAACAGGAAGAAGAGAAAGAAAAATTTAAAAAATTAACTTTTTGGCAAGTGTTTAGAACTCTTGTCTTTAATGATAAGATGAATATAAACTTCCTTTCATTTTCATTTTAAACTTGGCTTTTGAGTGTTTGGTTATTGGAAACATAATTTGAAATTCAAGACTGAATTGTGCCCTCCCCTACTCTTATGCTAAAGCCCCGAGCCTGATATCTTAGAATTTGACTGTCTTTGGAGATAGAGTCTTTAAAGTGGTAAATGAGTCAAAATGAGATTATTACAATGCAGTTCAATTCAATCTGATGGCTGTCCTATAAGAAGAGATTAAGATATACGTAGGGGGACACCAGGGATTCAAAGGAAAGGTTATGTGAGGACACCGATAGGAAGCAGGTGGTCATCTGTCATCTGTCAGCCAAAGAAAGAGGTCTCAGGAAAAATCAAATCTGCCAACAACTTGACCTTGCATCTGAAGTTTCCAGAACTGTGAGAAATAAATTTATGTGTTTTAAGCCACCCAATCTGTAGTATTTGTTATGATAACCTTAGCAAACTAACACACTTCGGTTCAAATATGTTTGCCGATATTTACTAACAGTTTTAATAAAGTTACTTATATTGTCTAACCCTGTTTCTCCTGAAAAATAAAAATATATATATATTTATCATGTTAAAATACTAATTAAATGAGAGCTTGTGGTGAGATGATAGTGATTACTAACATTATTACTTTTAGCATTTACAATGTTAATATTTTTAATATACAAGTAAGGGGAGAAAATCTCACGTTAAACAAATGAGTCTAAGTTGCAAAAGTAGTACATATCAAACTAATAATTAAATCCAATTCTGTCTGACTCCAAAGCCTATGACCATTATACAGAAACAACTTTCAGACATAATAATTATAAATGTATTATTTTATCTTATGTTTTTTACATGAAGGGAAAAATCATTTTTAAATTTCAAAAACAATTTCAAATGTTGAATAAAGTGCTTCTCTATAGCATGCAAGCTGTATGATAGGAAGAACTATTTTCATTTGCACATGAAAAGAATATTCTGTTTTCTAAAGTCTACCAAACAGATCAAGATGCTTCTCCATATTTTCAAATATGCCTACAATTTCAATGAGGAAATCTGAATAATGATATTATTATAAACTAAGAAAATAATTTTATAATTGATGATTAGACTATAAAAAAGACAAAGAGGTTTATAATAAAATAATTTATTTTAAAATCTTTGAGAAGGAACTCAATAGAAAATTGTTGATGAGAATCCCAGCACTTTGGGAGACCAAAGCAGGAGGAATGCTTGAGGCCAGGAGTTCAAGGTTACAGTGAGTTATGACTGTGCCACTGCGCTCCAGCCTGTGTGACAGAGCAAGACTCTATATCCAAAAAGAAAGGAAAGAAAGAGAGGAGGAGGAGGAGGAGGAGGAGGAGGAGGAGGAGGAGGAGGAGGAGGAGGGGGAGGAGGAGGAGGGGGAGGAGGAGGAGGAGGAGGAGGGGGAGGGGGAGGAGGAGGAGGGGGAGGAGGGAGAAGAAGAAGGAGGAGGAGGAGGAGGAGGAGGAGGAGGAGGAGGAGAACAAGAAGAAGAACAAGAAGAACCAGAAGAAAAGAAATTAACCTAAATTCTGAAAGAAAGGAAAAGAGATGAGACCACTAAAAAAACTGCTCTGAGTTGCATGAGATCAGACCCATGTTAGCATGTATGATTCCTGGACTCTGGAGTAATACACACCTGAAGTATAGCTACTTTTCTTACTGCCCCTATAACACTGTGTATAGTATGTCAATTCTCTGTGACTTAGGTGTCTTACATGTCAAATTAAAGCCATTAAAAACAGTATATACATCATAGGACTAGCGGAAAATTATATGAAATAATTCTTGTAGGCATTTAGCAGAGAGCTAAGTATTTTGAAAAACTGGCTCTAGTTGCTGTGCAGAGGCAGAAAAAATATCAGGATTAGAATTCTTTGTGATAGCTTACATACTGCAATTTACCAAGTCATTAATCATAGGACTGCCTCAGTTCTAATCAGTCTAAGCCCAATAGCAATACTAGAGTTATATGAATCGATGCCACCTGGTAGAAAACATTCCTTCAAAAGTGATCCACTGAATAGGCTTGCAAAACATCCATGGCATATGTTCAATTCATCATTTCTTCTCAGAGTAAAATAATTATACATTGTCAAGTTTTTGTTTATTTATTCAGAAAATTGAGTAGGAAGAGAAGATATTTATAAATAAATCATTATTTGTTCTATGCTAGATCTCTTCCATAGTTCATTTTATTTAACCTTTTTGATCTTTCACAGTAAGCACTAAGTCTTGCGTTAGAGACTCTCTTAGTTTCTAAGAAACTCTTGGGTTAGAAACTCTCTAATAGTAATTGGTAGATTAAAATGAATTGTCATTTTTCCCCACAAATTTTCATTTATACGTCTTGTTTTTGACTCTAGGAAGCTGTATTTATACATACTTTGTTCAGTGGGTACTTGTAATCAAGATATAAGGTCCTTAGTTTTGAGTTAATAAATGAACCTTTGTTTTTTAACATTTATTGTAGTATAATTGATATATGAAAATTGCACAGATTTAACTTCTACATTCTGAGTTGGTAGCTATGCATACACCTAAGGTATCATTACCACAATGAAGGTAGTGAATATGCCCATCACCTCTAAAAATTTATTTGTAGTTTTATGTGTGTGGAGCAGGGGTTTGATTTTAGGGTTTTAACTTTTTTTTTTGTAATAAGGACACTTAATAAAAGATCAATTCTCAACATTTTTAAAAGTATACAACATTGAACTATTGTGTGCTGGTACTATATCATATCTCTAGAATTTATTCATTTTGTGTAACTGAAATTTTATACCCATTGAGCAATAATCCCCTATTTCCCTCTCATTTCTCCTAGCCCCTGACAATTACCAATATTCTCTGATGTTTTGAGTTTGACTACTTTAGACACCTCATATAATTAAAGTCATGCAGCACTTGGTCGCTTATGACTGGTTTATTTCTCTTATCAAAATGTACTCTAGGTTTATCCATGTGGTTACAAATTGTAGGATTTCCTCTTTTAAGGATAAATAATACTCCAGTGTATTCCAAATGTACCACATTTTTTTAAACCAGTGATCTCTTGATGGGCACTTAGGTTGATTTTGTATCTTGGCTATTGTGAGTTACACGATAAACATGGTGATGCAGATCCCTTTGAGATCCTTCTTTCTTTTCTTTTTTTCTTTTTTGAGACAGAGTTTCGCTCTTGTTACCCAGGTTGGAGTGCAATGGCGCGATCTTGGCTCACCACAACCTCCACCTCCTGGATTCAGGCAATTCTCCTGCCTCAGCCTCCCGAGTAGCTGTGATTACAGGCATGTGCCACCATGCCCCGCTAATTTTTTGTATTTTTAGTAGAGACGGGGTTTCACCATGTTAACCAGGATGGTCTCATTTTGGATATATAAGCAGAAGTGGGATTGCTGGATACATGGCAGGCCTATTTTGCACTTTTTGAGGAACTTTCGTACTGTTATCCATAGTGACTGTACCATTCCAGCTTTCCACCAATAGTATGTAAGGGTTTCCTTTTCTCCACATCCTTACCAACAGTTGTTTCTGTTTTCTTTTCTTTCTTTAATTTTCTTTTCTTTATACTACCCATGGTAGTAGGAGTTATTGGATATCTCATTGTAGTTATGATGCATTTCCCAGATGATTAGTGATATTAAGCAGCCTTTATTTTATTTTTATATATTATACTTCGAGTTCTGTGGCAGATGTGCAGAAGGTGCAGGTTTGTAACATAGGTATACACATGCTATGGTGGATTGCTACATCCATTACCTGTCGTTTAAATTAGGTGTTTCTCCTATTGCTATCCCTCCCCAATCCCCCCACCCCTGCTAACCCTCCCCTAGCTCCCCACCCACCAAAAGGCGCTGGTGTGTGATGTTTCTCTCCCTGTGTCCATGTGTTCTCACTGTTCAACATCCAGTTATGAGTGAGAACATACAGTGTTTGGTTTTCTGTTCTTGTGTCAGTTTGCTGAGAATGATGGTTTTCAGAATCATCCATGTCCCTGGAAAGGACATGAACTCATCCTTTTTAGTGGCTGCCCCACTTATACACCATAGTATTCTATGATGTATAAGTGCCACATTTTCTTTATCCAGTCTATCACTGATGGGCATTTGGGTTGGTTCCAAGTCTTTGCTATTGTAAACAGTGCCACAATAAACATACATGTGCATGTGTCTTTATAATAGAATGATTTATTATTCTTAGGGTATATAACCAGCAATGGGATTGCTGAGTTAAATGGTATTTCAATTTCTAGATCCTCAAGGAATCACCACACTGTCTTCCACAATGGTTGAGCTAATTTACACTCCCAGCAACAGTGTAAAAGCATTCCTATTTCTCCACATCTTCTCTAGCATCTGTTGTCTCCTGATGTTTAAATGATTGCCATTCTAACTGGCATGAGATGGTATCTCATTGTGGTTTTGATTTGCATTTTTCTAATGACTGTGATGATGAGCTTTTTTTGATATGTTTGGGGGCTGCATAAATGTCTTCTTTTAAAAAGTGTCTGTTCATATCGTTCACTCACTTTTTTATAGGGATGTTTGTTTTTTTTTCTTGTAAATTTGTTTATGTTCTTTGTAGATTCTGGATATTAGCCCTTTGTCAGATAGGTAGATTACAAAAGCTTTTTCCCATTCTGTTGTTTGCCTGTTCACTCTAATGATAATTTCTTTTGCTATGTCGAAGCTCTTAAGTTTAATTAGATTCCATTTGTCTATTTTGGCTTTTGTTGCCATTGCTTTTGGTGTTTTAATCATTAAGTCTTTGCCTATGCCTATGTCCTGATGCCTATGTCCTGAATGGTATTGCAGAGGTTTTCTTCTTGGGTTTTTATGGTGTTAGGTCTTATGTTTAAATCTTTAATACATCTGGAGTTAATTTTTGCATAAGCTGCAAGAAAGAGATCCAGTTTCAGTTTTCTGCATATGGCTAGCCAGTTTTCCCAGCACATTGATTAAATGGTGAATCCTTTCCCTATTGCTTGTTTTTGTCAAGTTTGTCAAAAATCAGAGCCAAATCAAGAATGAACTGCCATTCACAATTGCTACAAAGAGAATAAAATACCTAGGAATATAACTCACAAGGAACGTAAAGGACCTCTTCAAGGAAAACTACAAACCACTGCTCAAGGAAATAAGAGAGAACACAAACAGATGGAGAAACATTCCATGTTCATGGTTAGGAAGAATCAATATCGTGAAAATGGCCATACTGCCCAAAGTAATATACAGATTCAACACTATCCCCATCAAGCTACCAATGACCTTCTTCACAGAACTGGGAAAAAACCACCTTAAACTTCATATGGAAGCAAAAGAGAGCCTGTATAGCCAAGTCAATTCTAAGCAAAAAGAACACAGCAGGAGGCATCACACTACTGGACTTCAAACTATACTACAAGGCTACAGTAATCAAAACAGCATGGTACTGGTACCAAAACAGATATAGACCAATGGAACAAAACAGAGGCATAGGAGGCAACACAACATATCTACAACCATACAATCTTGGATAAACCCAACAAAAACAAGCAATTGGAAAAGGATTCCCTGTTTAATAAATGGTGTTGGGAAAACTGGCTGGCCATGTGCAGAAAGCAGAAACTGAACTCTTTCCTGACACCTTACACTAAAATGAACTCCAGATGGATTAAAGACTTAAACATAAGACCTGGCACCATAAAAACCCCAGAAGAAAATCTAGGCAAAACCATTCAGGACATAGGAGTAGGCAAGGACTTCATGACCAAAACACCAAAAGCATTGGCAACAAAAGCCAAATAGACAAATGGGACCTAATCAAACTCCACAGCTTTTGTATGGGAAAAGAAATAGTCACTAGAGTGAATCGGCAACCAACAGAATGGGAAAAAATGTTTACAACCTACTCATCTGACAAAAGGCTGATATTCAGAATCCACAAAGAACTCAAACAGATTTACAAGAAAACAACAAACAAGCCCATTCAAAAATGGGCAAAGGATATGAACAGACACTTTACAAAAGAAGACATACATGAGGCCAACAAACATATGAAAAAATGCTCATCATCACTGGTCATCAGAGAAACGCAAATCAAAACTATGTTGAGATACCATCTCACGCCAGTTAGAATGGCGATCATTAAAAAATCTGGAGACAACAGATGCTGGAGAGGATGTGGAGAAATAGGAACACTTTTACACTGCTGGTGGGAGTGTAAATTAGTTCAACCATTGTGGAAGACAGTGTGGTGATTCCTCAAGGACCTAGAAAAAGAAATTCCATTTGATCCAGCAATTCCATTACTGGTATATATCCAAAGGAATATAAATCATTCTACTATAAGGACACATGCACAGGAATGGTTCATTGCAGCACTGTTTACAATAGCAAAGACCTGGAATCAACCCAAATGCTCATTAATGATAGACTGGACTGGGAAAATGTGGCACATATACACCATGGAATATTATGCAGCAATCAAAAAGGATGACTTCGTGTCTTTTGTGGGGATGTGGATAAATCTGGGGAACATCATTCTCAGCAAGGTGATGCAAGAACAGAAAATGAAATACCGCATGTTCTCACTCATAGGTGGGTGATTAACAATGAGAACACATGGACACAGGGAGGAGAAGAGCACTACACACTGGGGTCTTTTGGGTAGAATGGGGGAGGGACAGCTGGTGGGGGAGTTGGGGAGGGATAGCATGGGGAGAAATGCCAGATGTGGGTGAAGGGGAGGCAGGCAGCAAAACACACTGCCATGTGTGTACCTGTGCAACTATCTTGCATGTTGTGCACATGTATCCCAAAACCTAAAATGCAATAAAAAATCAGATGGTTCATATAACTTTTGGCCATTTGTATGTCTTATTTGGAGAAATGTCAATTCATGTCTTCTATTTTTAAAAATTGGTCATTGGCTTTTGATTTATTTTGTTTTCCACTTTGGTTTAGTTTGTTTGCCGAATTGTAGAAGATTCTTATGTATTTTGAACACTAACCACTTTTCAGATAGAAAATTCACACATGGCCAGTCTTGATGGTCACACCTGTAATTCTAGAGCTTTGGCAAGTGAAGGCAATGGGCCTTGACCTCTTGAGCCCAGGAGGTCAAGACCAACATGGGAAACATGGTAAAACCCTCTCGCTATAAAAAATAGAAAAAATTGCCAGGCGTGTTGGTGTTTCCCTATAGTCCCAGATACTCAGGTGACTAGGTGGGAAAATCAACTCAGCCTGGAGGTCAAAGCTGCAGAGATATGTAATTAGACCTCTGACCTCCAGCCTGGGTGACACAGTAAGACCCTGTCTCAAAAAACTAAAAAAAGATAATACACAAAATTTCTTCCATTACATAGGTTGCCTCTTCAGCCTGTTGATATTTTCCTTTACTTTGCAGAAGATTTTTAGTTTGATGTAGTTCCACCTATTTATTTTTGCTTTTGCTGCATGTGCTTTTGGTGTCAAATCCAAGAAATTATTTCTAGGAACAATGGTGAGAAGATTTTACTCGGTTTTCATGGAGGAGTTTTACAATTTCAAGTCTTACATTTAAGTTTTTAATTCATAACAGAAGGCAAACATTTCCCAAGGTTCTGAGTGCAGCAGGTTCCTTTCCTCCTCAGAAGCTAATCCAAGTCTGAAATTGTTCTTTTTAAATATTCTTTAAAAGAGCATCACATGGCTAGAACACAAGAATTATTACAGCCCATTTTTACCATGTAATTCAGACACCTCTTCTTCCTGCTTGATTTTGCAAAAAACATCCATGATCACTTCCCTTTTTCTGTTTTGTTATTGTTTATTTAGCTGAGGACAATCAGCTTTTTATTCTCTTTCTCTTCTATTGCCTACCTTAGTGATAACATGCAGATTTACCACTAGACTGTCATTTCTTACATATGGGTACTCAGTGCAGTAGAAAGAAATTTCAGTGTCATTCTTCTTAGGAGACAAAATAAAAACAGAATCAGCAGGAAAACAACCATGTTCAGCAGCTTGTGCATTCCTGCACTGAGAAATTAAACTGACACTGCTGAGGATAGGATGATTTAGGAAAACAAAATATTCAAGTTGGGTGACTGAAATTCAGAAATTCAATATTTTGCCAATTCTTTTCAAGGATTAAAAAAACCAACATAAATTCAAATACACAAAATACACCTATAGATAAACCACAGGGTCTTACACAGCTACCATATGCAACACTGGCTTGTCTATTAGCTTCCTGGCATTTTGATTGAAATAATTTTGCATTTGGTTAAAATTAAAATATCTCTAGTCTTACATCTTCTGTTACCCACACAATGAGTGGTTTAACCACTAGGCGGGTGACAGTCCGATGACCACAATCAAAGAGTATTTAACAATTTGCAGCAAGTAAGGAGGACTATGGTGATAGTTCCCAAAGGAGCATCTCCCCAAACAAACGTGGAAACAGGGCTTTTATTGGGAGTGGAGAGTAGCTGACTCATGTAGGTGGAGGTGGAGTAAAGGTAGCACAGACGCAGTTGTCGATCATATTTCTACATACTTCACATGAGTAGAAAATGGCAAATAACATCCATCCGGGTGGGGATTTTAGTATGGTAGTGAGAGGAGTTCCCCGAAGTTTAGTTCCAACTCAGGCATTTTGGATTTTTTGTTCTGGAGCTGAGCTTCTTCCTAGAATCTTTGTGAAATATTAATAACAAGAATTCAAGGTACAACAGTTAAAATTGAGCACTTTTTTACAGTGCATACCAAAAAATCCAAGAACCCTGGATTGCATTTATAAGTGAAGAAATGGTGTATCTTTTTATTTATGCTAAGGAAAAGATAGAATCATGAGGAAAAAATTAAAATAATAAAGATATTCAGAAATAAAAGGACAGTTATTCTGATGCACTGGTGAATAGAATTAAAATTATTACAGTATTTCTGGAAGAACATTTGGCAAGATCTACAAAATATTTAAATTATCTTAAAGTTTCAAACTCTACTTTTAGAAATATAATGTAGGGAGGCTTAAGTACAAAGAAATTAGGTGATATAGATAGAGAGATAGATAGATAGATAGATAGATAGATAGATAGATAGATAGATAGACAACAATAGCTACAATAATCACCTTGAATTACTGAGTATTTAATAAATGCAAAACATTCATTGTTTGCTTTGCTTATCTTACTCATTAAATCCTGAGGATATTTTCCTTACAAAAATGCCATTACTATGACTGGTATCCCATGTGATGTGACTTCAGAACCAGTTTTTTAGTGGAATCACATATTTAGTGAAAATTAGAAGACAAATGGATGAATATAAAAAGTGTTAGACAGTCATATAATGTAGTAGCATAAAACCATTTAAATTATGTAAAGGAGATACAGCCCTGGATGTTCACAATGTATTTTCCAATAAGAGAAGTGTTATAAAATTGTACATGAAATTTTACTTCATCGTGCATATGTGTAGATGAACATGTATGTGCCTATACATTTATACATAGGCACAACTTTTTGTGCATGCATATATATACATATATGTGGATATATTTATGAATATGGGCTTATATCTACCTGTGAATGTGTGCATATGTGCATGTCCCAAAGTGTACAGTATATGTACATTCATATGCATTCACACATAAATAGGCTTACTTCAAAAATTTATCCACCACAATAAAGTAGGCTTTACCCCTGAGATGCAAGTTTTGTTCAACATACACAGATCAATAAATATGATTCATCACAGAAAGAGAACTAAAGACAAAAATCACATGATTAGCTCCATTGATGCAGAAAAGGCTTTTGATAAAGTTCAGTACTTCTTCATGTTAAACCCTCAATATGAGAAGTATGAACTCCCATTCACGGTTGCCACAAAAAGAATAACACACCTAGTAATACAGCTAACTGGGAAGATGACAGATCTCTACAAGGAGAACTACAAACCACTGTTCAAAGAAATCAGGATGACATTAAAAACGGGAAAACATTTAACTGATTTTATTAGATGTTGAGAAAATAAGTAGTATCTGCAAATACTGAACATCATAGCATTTTTCTTTTCATTATTTTAATGTTTTAAAAATTTTACTATTCTATTTCATTGGATAGAAACAAAACAGAAATATAAAATTAATACCTAATTCATTATTTATACTTGATCTTAATAGGATTGCTTTTTATGCTTCTTTGATAATATAATATATGATGTAGAGATCAAATAGATATTCTCTACCAGAACAGAGGATTTGTTTTTAGTGTTTCATTAAAGAAAATTTTATTGGCAATATGGTGGACATAAAGTTAGACAAAATCCTATGCTTTTAAACTATGTGAAAAAATGGATGCCTTTGTTTGCATAAATTGGTTTGAGAGAGATTGTCTGTCACTTGTAACAGTAAGAGTCAAAGGAAGCATCATCATTTCTTTTCCTTAAATCTATCATAATTATCAATTTTACTTTTTCTTTGCTTTCCAAAAAACAATCAAATGTATTAATCCGTCCTTCATAGTTATCAACATGAATTTAAATTTAAACAGTGATTATTTTAATTGTTTGATTATTTATTATCAGATCATCTGTTATATATTACTTTGCATCCTGTTTTTTCTCACTTAAAATTATCTTATTACATGATTATCCTGTACCATTAAAGAGTCTTCACGCCTTGGCTAAAAACATGTAGTATATGCTATACAGTATAAAGTCTGTTTTGTTATTTTTATGGATTTTTGTTTTGTATAAAAATTTTGGTAAAATATCTTAAAGTTTTATCTGATTTTTGATAATGTTAGTAATTAAATTTTTAACGTTTTCTTTATATACATATGTATTTTCTTATTATATTTCTTTTGCTTGTCATTGTCATTGTAGCTTAGTATCTTTATTATTTTTGTAAAAGTCACACTTGTGTGCCTCTTATTATAGATGCTAATTAATGCTCCAAAAGCACCTTCTAATTTACAGAATAATTTATTAATAGAAGGTCAAATAGTAACACTTCTTCTAATATAAATGCAGAGACTGGGATAGAAATAGATATAAATATATATGTACCTATATAACTAATGTAGCACACCTATATCTATAAACTCATATACACCTCTGTATACATGTATATAAAGTATTATTTAATAAAATAATTAAAGGAAAATCTTCAGGTCACATTAGTAGTTTTTTATCTTCCTGTAAATTTCTCTTAATGATTAACTCTTCAGCAATTTCAGTCAAAATATGTATTAAGAATTTTTATTATGCAGCCATGTGCCATATAACAACTTTTCAGCCAATAAATACATACCTGATGGTTGTCCCATAGGATTATAATGCAGCTGAAAAATTTCGGTTGGCTATTGGCACTGTAGATATCACAATGTATTAGAACAACACATTAACTTTCTGTACTTAGATACACAAATTCTTGCCATTGTGATACAATTCCCTGCAGTATTCAGTACTGCATGTGTGAGTTTGTAGCCTAGGAGCAATAGGTTATATCATATAGCATAAGTATGTTTTAGGGTATACCATCTAGGCTTGTGTAAGTATACCCTATGATGTTTGCACAATGATGAAATCACCTAATGATGCATTTCTCAGATGGCATTCTCATCGTTAAATGATACATGACTGTATATACAAAGTATGAATATGTACATGCAGTTTTAATTCATCTATAAATATTTGTTTTTAGTTTCCTTGGTTTTGAATGTAAATATACCTTTCAATCTGATTTTCTAGGTATAAGTCTAAGAAAGCTTTTGCTACTTCCTTTCTGTCTGAATGTGCAGTCCTGTTTTGTCAAGAAATGATAGTAATAATAGCACCTATGTTACAAGGTCATTATGATAATTAAATTAGTGTATGTAAATTATTTAGAACAGCAAGCATTATTTACACTAATGGTTAGCAATTACTATCGCCATTGTTATTATATTTGTATTATACTTTATTTTTAAATAATAATTTATATGGTTTGGAGTTTGTTGGTGATCTTTTTATTTAGAATATTTATACTAAAGTTCGTAAGTGATATAGACCTATAATTTAGCCTCCATTTGTGGCATTTTACATGCAAATACACAGACACACACATTAATGGTTTACATAAGCCTCAAATAACTGTACAACATCTTTATTTATCAAAAAAGTGTACATATTTGGTACCTTGTATTTCTTGAAAATTTAGTAAATATCACAAAATAGGTAAAATATTTTCTTTTTACAAACTTTGTATCTAGCAAATTACTTTGAATCACAAACATAGTATTATTCACACTTTTTTGAGACAGCATTAGTAAAATGTATCTTTCTATGAATGTTTTTATTTACCTAAATTTTTACATGCATTGATAAAATGTTTTTACGTCATTGTTTTATGAGTTTTATTTCCAGTAAACTTAGTTCCTGTGTTTTGCTTTTTTCCCCCAGAAAAATAGCTTTCTAATATTTTTTAATATGATCTTTTTTGCCTTTAGAAATTAACTTTATATTTGTTTATTGGTTAATATTTTAGTCTTCCTTAATATTTGTCTTCTATATTATTTGGATAAATATTCATAATTCTAACAACACTTACATAAAATATTTAGTTTTATAATTTTCAATATTCCCTATTTTCTAATATAAGCATTTAATGATATCGTTTGTCTATTGCTTTAGACGTTTCCCACAAATTTAGAACTTAGTAGCTTTATTATGTCTCTGTTTTAAATATTTCTGATACATTTGGACTTATTTTACTCATATTAAATTTTATTTTTCAATTGTTCAATATATTTGCTTTACTCTCTTTCATAATTTTGTAAATTTCATTTGTTTTTCAACTTTTAGATACAGGGGGTACATGTACAGGTGTGTTACGTGGGTATATTATAGCCAGGTAGTGAGCATAGTAACCAATAGGTATTTTTTTGACCTATTTCCCACCCTTCCCATATCTAGTAGTCCATAGTGTCTATTATTTCCATGTTTACGCCTGTGAGTGCTCAATGTCTGGCCCCTACTTGCAAGTGAGAACAGGGGCCTTTGGTTTTCTGATTATACATTAATTTGCTTAGGATTATGACCTCCAACTCCATTCATGTTGCTGTAAAGAACATGATTTTGTTGTTATTTATACGGCTGTGTAGTATTCTATTGTATATGCCACATTTTCTTTATCCAATCTACAACTGATGGGCACCTGCATTAATTCCATGGTTTTTGCTATTGTAAATAACACAGAAATGAACATATGAGTGCATGTGTCTTTTTAGCATAAGAATTTATTTTCCTTCGGGTAAGTAATGGTATACCAGTAATGGGATTGCTGAGTTGAATAGTAGTTCTGTTTGCTTGTTTGTTGTTATTATTATTATTTTTTGAGATTGAGTCTCATTCTTGTTGCTCAGGCTGGCGTGCAGTGGCTCCCTCTCAGCTCACTGCAACCACTGCCTATAGGGTTCAAGGGATTCTCCTGCCCCAGCTTCCCTAGCAGCTAGGATTACAGGCAGCTACTACCACACCTTGCTAAATTTTGTATTTTTTGTGGAAATGGGGTTTTACCATGTTGGTTAGGCTGGTCTTGAACTCCTGAGATCAGGTGATCCACCTGCCTTAGCCTCCCAAAATGCTGGGATTACAGGCATGAGCCACCTCGCCCACCAGTTCTGTTTTCAGTTATTTGAGAAATCTACAAACTGCTTTCCACAATGATTGAACAAATTTATATTCCCACCAACGTGGTGTAAGAGTTCCCTTTTCTCAGCAGCCTTGCCAGCATGTTATTTTGTTTTTTTGACTTTCTGATTATAGCCATTCTATATACAAAATTAACTCAAGATGAATTAAAGTTTTACATGTAAGATGTCAAACTACAAAAATTCTAGAAGAAAACCTAGGAAGTACTCCTCTCAACATTGGCCTTGGCAAATAACTTTTGGCTAAATCCTCAAAAGCATTTGCAACAAAACAAATAAGTGGACCTATGTAAACTAAAGGCTTTTGCATCGCAAAAGAACCTATCAGTGGAGTAAACAGTCAATCATCTACAGAATGGGAAAAATTATTCACAAACTATGCATCCAACAAAGACCTAATATTTAGGAACCAAAATCATCATGCAAAAAGCAAATAACCCTATCAAAAAATGAGCAAGGTACATCAATAGACACTTCTCAAAAGAAGATATGCAAGCAGCCAACAAACATATGAAAATGCTCATCACGAATAATCAGATAAATGCAAATCAAAACCACGATGAGAGAAATTCTATTTTCATTTATCTGTCTTGTTCTAATTTTTGCTTATAGTGGCTTAAGATAAAATAAATATTGTATTTTCATTTTTCCCAGTAGTTAACCTTCAATTTATACATTTTATTTTTTAAAAGTTTATATAAATTTATGGGGTATAAGTTCAATGAAACCTAAAGTAAATTAGATTCCTTACCTTGTCTCCTTAAAAATACAAGAGGTTGGCCAGGTGCAATGGCTCACACCTGTAATTCCAGCACTTTGGGAGGCTGAGGTGGGCATTATCACTTGAGTTCAGGAGTTTTAGATAAGCCAGGCCAACATATCGAAATCCCATCTCCACTTGAAATACAAAAATTAGCTGGGTTTGGTGAGGCATGCTGTAATCTCAGCTACTCAAGAGTCTGAGTCATGAGAATAACTTGAACCCAGGAGGCGGAGGCTGCAGTAAGCCAAGACTGCAGCACTCTAGCCTGGATAACAGAGTGAGACTTTGTGTAAAAAACAAATAAAGAAAAATCTTTAAAAACACGTTGTCTCCCATCTATTCACATAACATGTCAATTTTGTTCTGCATTCTAGGCATTTTAAATAACATAAATTAATTATAATTCTATTATTTATAATTTTACACAAACCAACTTTTTATCTTTTCTACTAGGTTCACAAATTTCCTTGTGAATCCTTCCATCCTGTTGCTCGGTTAGTTGATATGATATTGTTTTTATTGTGAAAATCAGCCTTTAGAAATTTCTCAAGTAAAAGTCTACTCTTAATATTTTTCAATTTTAGCTATAGTAATATTGATTATTTTCTGTCTTCTATCTGTTCTATATCCTTCCTTGATTCGCTTAAGACATATATGAATTCTGCTTATTCCAATCTCCATGTCTCTTAAAATCTTTTCTATATTTCTGGTTTTTAATGTTTTGTTCTAAATTGATTATAATTTATTAATGTCTTTCATGCAATTGACTTTTATTTCAGCTATAATTTTAATGTACACACCAGTTTTAATATCAGCAACATATATGTATATCATCTCTATTTAAATATTTTTAAAAATTTACTTTGGAATTAAATTTTGTTTTTCTGTAACTATTTTATATATAGCTAACATATTCAGCATATGATTTACATGAATACTTCAGATTATAGGTTTCTAAATTTTGTATCTGATTTAACTGGGGAAGAATTTATAGGTACCTCATATATGCTAATTGCCAAATAGATTCACTTGAAACTTGCTCACAGGTTTTATTAATCAATAATGTTCAGTAATGCCTAAGAAATAATACAAAGTAGGATCAACAAATCCGAATATCATCAGGATTAGCCTGAGTCCTTGGTTGGATGCAACCCTGAAACAATTTCTAAAACAATACTTGTTTTAAGGCTGGATGCAGTGGCTCACACCTGTAATCCTGGCACTCTTGGAGGCCGAGGCAGGCAGATCATGAGGTCAGGAGGTCGAGACCAGCCTGGCCAACATGGTGAAACCCTGTCTCTACTAAAAATACAAAAATTAGCTGAGTGTGTTGGTGCGCACCTGTAGTCCCAGCTGCTGGGGAGGCTGAGGAGGGAGAATTGCCTGAACCAAGGAGGCAGAGGTTATAGTGAGCCGAGATTGTGCCACTGCAGCCCAGCCTGGGTGACAAAGCGAGACTCCATCTCAACAACAACAAAATATAATAATAAAGATATTTATTTTAAATAACATTGAACATTTAGTTCAGGAAAGCATATAAGCCTGAATAATAGGCAGAGTGAAAAAGAAGACTGTAATTATGTTTTATCGACGAGTTCAGCTATGGTGTTACAGAAGCTGCAGAATCCTGTCAACACCACTGAATATCACTGCTGCATTTTAAAGAGATTTTAAAACACAAATTCTATTGCAGAAGCAGTTAACAGATGTAATTAATTCTGGAATTATAGTTAAAACATGCTTAATATATACCAGATTCTCTGCTAAACCATTTTACCCATATCATCTTATTTAATTAACACAAGAACTTTGAAATAACTAACATTATTCTTTTAATTAGGTAAGAAAATTGTGGCTCATAGGTTTTATAAAAGTAAAAGGTCATACGTGTAATAAAGGCAGAATTCAGATTATGTACCTAGATGTGTCTGATTCTTTGAACTGTTACTGCTAAATATTTCTCTATTTTAAAAAAGTAATGTTCCATCAAGGCAGATCTGTTCAAAATAAGTAGTGGTATTTTGACTTTTTTGACATAAGAAATATTTAGAGGCCAGGTACGACTGCCTGAACACTATAGGATAATTCTTTGGTTCCTGAAAATTCTTTTACTATACTTTTCTGTCTCATCTAAAGACCTTGGAGTTTTATGCTACATGAATTCTCTGTTACTGGCAAAATTGTCTTCTGTCACAAGATACTGTGATTAGGTGAGACTCATCATAGTTTTCCTTAATGGGACAAGCTCAAGGATTAGTACTCTGTTCTGGAATGATAAACTGCTTGGAATTTTATAAAGTTGAAGAGGAAAGAGAAGAAGATTTTTGTTTGGGGGGCAAAATTAAAGACAGAACTATTTATAGAAATAAAAAGAAATATGCTCTGACTGGAGACTAAGTTTGTTAAAAGGGAAATGTCTCTAAAAGTCTCAGAAGACTGGGAGTTGGAAGGAAAAGAGAAACTCAAATAAGATGTACAAACTTTACATCACTATTGGGAAGCACAATGTAGTCTTGTTGAAAAAAGCAAAAATTAGAAACAAATATTCTTCAATTAATAATTACCTAAATCAATGTTTCTCAGCTAGGGATAATGCTGTCCTCCTAAAAGCATTTGTCAATATTTGGAAGAATATTGGCTGTCGCAACTGAGTGCAGACTGCATCTGTCATTTAATAGGCAGAGTCAAAGATGCTGCTAAGCATCCTATAAGGTACAGCACATCCCCCACAACAGTAAAGTATCCAGCCCAAATGTCAATAGCACTAAGGATGAAAAACTCTTAGTTAAATCAGTTAGAATCGATGCATATTATAAAACATTATAGAGCTATTTACAAAAAGAGTTCATGTTCATATGCATACTATCATAAAAAGGTCATCAAGACAATGATATATTTGGAAAATTAAGTAAAAAGCAAATGCAAATATTTAATATTCTTTCATTCATTAAGGCAATAAAAGCAAAAAAAGTATGCTTACATAAATACATAAAGATAGCAAGAATGATGTTGAGCATTTACTGATTTCTCATCATTGTCCTAAGTGTTTTAAATGAACTCATTTATTTAATCCTCACGATGATTATAACATCTAGATTCCATTGTTATCAACACTTTACATTTGAGAAAAAGACACAAAGAGGTAAGGAAATTTGTTCAGTGGTCACACAACTATTAAGAAAAAAGTCTGGTATGCAAGTCAATGCAGTCTGGATCCAGGGAGAACATATTCTCTCATTTCCAGTCATATTAATTTACAAGGCAAAAAAAAAAAAAAAAAAACAGATTGAAAATTGACACATTCAAAAATTCAGAATGCAAAAATGCATAGAAATGGACATGCTTTCTTATGTTTTACTCTTTGTAATTAGGACTGCTAACATTTTTCAAAAATACTTCATTGTTGCTGCAGTTTTTTTAAAGAATAATCATGGATGCCTGTGATGTAACAAATCAACGATGCTAAATAAAGCAAAGCAGAGAGGAGATGGAGAGAGACAACAGAGAGAAGGCCCCTCCCATTATCCCCCTGTGCGAACACCAAATTTAACAACTGTCTACACAACATAAGCACCTTCTTTAAAAACAGAAATAAGGGGAGCACTCACAGTACCTGGTTTTAACATCATATTACTCAAAGAGGTACTGAAGAGGGTAAGAAAACTTGAATTGCGGGTGCCACCCCTTCCCCATTCCCAGGCAGTGGCTGCATGGCATGGAGAAATCTGTGCCCTTGGAAGAGTGTGTAGCAATTGTGAAACTGTGTTGAGCTCAGTGCTGCCTTGTCACAGTGGAAACCAAAACTGCATTCAACTCAGCTAATGCCAACCCCATGGAGGGAGCATCTGAACTGGACCTACCCAAGTGTAATCACCCATCCCAGCAGTGAAACTTGAGTTCTGTCAAGCCTCACCATCTGGGCTGAAGTGTTCTGAGGCCCTAAAGAAACTTGAAAGGCAGTCTAGGACACAAGGACTTTAAAACCCAGTGCTGAGCTGGTCTGTGAGACACTGGACTAGAGGGGAATGCGAAATACTGACACACCAGCCAGAGAGGCCAAAGGAATGCTGGCACCACCCCTCTCCCAACCTCAGGCAAGCATAGTGCATGGCTCCAAAAGACACCCCTTCCTTCTGAGTGAGGAGATAAGAGGAAAGGGGAAAGAGGTCTTTTGTTTTGTATCTTAGATACCAACTCAGCCACAGTAGGTTAGGACACCGAGAAGAATCATTAATCTTCTATTACAGGCCCAGACTCCCAGATTAAATTTCAAAACACAACCTGGGCCAGAAGTGAAGCTGCTACTTTGAAGAGAAGAACCCAGTACTGTCAGGATCCATCACCTGCTGCCTAAATTGTCCTTGGGCATTGAATAACTTATAGTGACACCCAGATGGTAAGCCATGGGCCTTGGGTGAGGCTGAGACATAATGGCTTCTAGTAAAACCCAGCACATTTTCAGCTATGGTGGCTATGGGGAGAGACTCCTTCTGCTCAAGAAAAGCAGAGGGAAAAGTAAAGGGGACTTTGTCTTGAACTGTAGGGACCAGTTCAGCACAGTAGGGTAAAAAACTAACAAGCTCTTGGGGGTCCTGATTCCAGGTCTGCTCTTCTGAATGGTAGTTCTGGATATGCACTGGGCCAGAGTGGAGGATGCTGTCTGGAAGGGTGAATTCCAGGCCTGGCAGCATTAACCACAGCTGATCTGACTAAAAGACCCCTTGGGACTGAAGGGAACATCAGTGGTAGCTTAGCATGACTCCTTGTGGGCCTGGGATGGTGGTGACTATGGAATGAGGCTCCTTTTGCCTATGAAAAGAGGAGGGAAGAATGATAAGAATTGTGTCCCATGGTCTGAGAGTCAGCTCAGCCATAGATGAATAGAATACTAGGTAGACATCTAAGACCTTTGACTCCAGTCCCTAGCTCCCAGGCGGCATCTTCAGACTTGCCCAGGGCCTGGGGAAACTGGACACCATGAGGGAAGGGCCTGCCTGGCTGACTTCACCACTTGCAGATTGAATAGCCCTATGACCTTGAGGAAACACAGGCAGTAGTCAAGTAGTACTTATAGTAGGCCTAGGGAGAAACTCATTGCTGTGCTGATTTCAGATCTGACCCAGCTCAGTCCCTCAGTGGTGGTGGCCCCAGTGGTGCTTGTGTGACCCTAGCTGTAGCCCCAGGCAGTTCAGAACAGAGAGAAAAACTCAATTTTTGGGGGAAGAAAGTAAAGGAGGAGAACATGAGGTTCTGACGGGTACTCCATGGAATGCTTCCAAACTTAAGCAAGACCACCAAGGCCATATCTCCATGAGTCTCCAAGACTCGTGGGCTTGGATTGCCCACTAATGCAGATACAGCTTAGTTCACAACACCTAAGTCCTTTCAAACACCTGAAATTCTGTAACATGGAACATCTAAAGATTATTGTCCATAAAGAAGAGGTAGAGAAAGAGATAAGCGCAGAAAATTAATTTGAAGGGATAATATCAGACAACTTTCCAAACCTAGAGAAAGATATCAACATTCAAGTACAAGAAGGTTGTAGAATACCGAGAAGATTTAACGCAAAATAGCCTACCTCAAGACACTTAATAAGCAAACTCCCTAAGATCAAAGATAAAAAAAGGATCCTACAAGCAGAAAAAGAAAAGAAAAAACACCATCCAAAAAAGCTCCATTATGTCTGGGAGCAGACTTTTCAGTGGAAATTTTACAGTCCAGAAGAGAGTGTCATGGCACAATTCAAAGCACTGAAGGAAAAAAACCTTTTACCTTAGAATAGTATATCTGGCAAATATATCCTTCAAACATGAATGAGTAATAAAGACTTTCCCAGAAAAACAAAAGCTGTCAGATGTCATCAACACCAGACCTCTCCTACAAGAAATGCTAAATAAAGTACTTCAATCAAAGACAAAAGATCGTTACTGAACAGTATGACATCATCTGAAGGTAGAAAACACACTGGCAATAGGAAGTACCCAGAAAAATATAGAATATTTTAATGTTGTAACTGTGGTATATAAACTACTCTTAAGTAGAAAGGATAGAAAGTGAACCCATCATAAAGAGTAACCACAAATTTTCAAGCCATAGATAGTACATTACAATATAAATAGAAACAACAAACTGATTAAGAAGCTGGGAGATGAAGTTAATGTGTCAAGCTTTCCCTAGTTTTCTTTTTGCTTCTTTGCTTGTTTATGCAACTAGTGTTAAGTTATCACCTTAAAATAAAGGGTTATAAAATAGTGTTTGCAAGTTTCATGGTAACCTCAAATCAAAAAACATGCAATGGATACACACACACAAACACACACACACATACACAAAACAATAAATTGTTCTCCCACCATTAAACACACACACACACACACACACACACACACACCCCTTCACTAAAAGGAAGAAAAGAAGGAAAAGAAGACCTCCAAACAATCAGTCAAATAACAAAACAGCAGAGGTAAATCCTAATTTATCAATAATAACTTTGAATGCAAATGAACCAAACTCTCCCATCAAAGTACATAAAGTAGCTGAATAAAGAAAACAAGACCTAATAACCTGTTTTCTACATGAAACACACTTTACCCATAAAGACACATATAGTCTAAAATAAAGGCATGGGAAAAGATATTCTATGCCAATGGAAACCAAAAAAGACCAGGAAGGCTATACTTCCGTCAGACAAAGTATATTTCAAAACAAAAAATATAAGAGGTAGAGAAGGCTATTATGTAATGAGCAAAGTGTAAATTCAGCAAGAGGATATACCAATTTGAAGTATATATGCACCCAACACTGGGGCACCCAGATGCAGAAAGCTATCCCCATGCTATCTCTCCCCAACTCCCTACCCCCTAAAGTCCCTCCCCTGTTTCCCCCACGACAGACCCGGTGTGTGATGCTCCCCTCCCTGTGTCCATGTGTTCTCATTGTTCAACACCCACCTATGAGTGAGAACATGCAGTATTTAATTTTCTGTTCTTGTGTCCAACAGCTATATTTCTTCAAATTGTCCCTAGCCTTATCTGACTTGCTTATGGCAACAGGTAAGGATTTTAATTCTTCTGAAATTACAATTTGGCAATACCCCTATCAGATTTAAGGGTTTGTTCTTAACTGTCTGAATCCTATAGTTAAAAGAGGTGAGAAAATCTTTATAATGTATTAATAGAAGTCAGCCTGGCTATAAGATCTGGTCATTTATTTTCTTTTTATTCAATATTCGATATAAACCTACTTTCCCCACAATTTCTAAATTATTCCTATCCTTTACATAGATATATTACAGTATAAATGTGAGTGTTCAAAGCTATTTACTGCCTTCTTCCTTGATGAAACCGATTTCTCTTTTTTCCTAGAGGGTTCATTGTGTTTATTGCATCATTTGTATTGGGCTGCGTCCTTGGTTGTGTGCAACAGAAAGACAAACTGAAAGCATTAAGAAAAAAATGAGAGATTTATTTAAAAGAATGCTGATACTTATTAGTAATAGGATATTAATCTTAGTAAATTAGTATAATTTAAATAAAAAGAAAGTACAATGATGTTTCATCAATAAGAGTCTATTATGATGGTACACACACTGCAGGACCTTGTCCATAACTCTGAACAGTGATGTTCAGAGTTATTCTCTAATATATAATTCTCTAATTATATATTATATAATATAAATCTCTAATAATAGAAAATGGTTTGCATGTTGATTTTTTTAAAAAAACAGTATTTATTAACTTTGCTTTAGATAAATTAACAAATAATGAATATTAATTTAGGATCTGTATTATTATTAGAACATATTTATAAATTAACACTTCAATAATATGATATATGCAAAACTGCTCTAAAAGGTTTAATTTCAACCCTAATATCCAGTTATTTTCATTATTCTGAAATCTTCAAAATATAATCTATTGCAAGACAGTGTAAAATACATGGTTATAGTTTCATATGAAGTTGACACAAAACCATGATTAGTTTATTGAAATAGCATAAAACCATATTCCTCCCAAAATTTCACCAAACGAAATATACATATGAAATATATATGTGTTTATATATTTAATATATATTTGTATATGCTATTTTTATATATTATATATAATTAATATATATTTTGCTATTGTTATATATAACAATACAATTTTGTCATATATATTATATGTTTATATATATAACATAATGCAACACATCAATATACATGTATCCATTAATGTTTGTTGTTGTTGTTCTAGAAAGCAGCCACACTGAAAATAGAAAGCAATACCAATTTTACATCAGCCACACAGACAAATGCATTTTGCTTTGGAATATTAAGCAAATAAACTCCTAAATAAAACTGTAGGGAGAATAAGGAAAAAGTCCAATGTGTAAAATACCTGCAAAGTTATACATTTTGACAACAAAATAGTACTTTTTAAATTATAAAGTATTTTTGCACTATTAGCCATTTACTTAAGGAATATTAAAAGTACATATAAATATCAAGGAAAATTGAACACAGTTTCATTAATCAATGATTAAAAGTTACTAGAATACCAGAGCGTTTCTTCCCAGTGAGAGAAAACAGGGCCATATATATACAACAACAGAAACGTGTCTCAGATTGCTTTCAACAGAGCCTACTGCCGGGAGCAGAGTGGACTGATGTTCCAGGTTTTGTACTTTGGATACATCACCACATTGTGACACTGAGGTTATGTTTACCTATTGGGGTATGCAGAAGTGCTCTAATTGTGACTTGGATTTGAGGATGCTCTGGGCTTAGATGGAACCTTCTGAGACTCTTCCTGTCCAATCTTCCTTTGCTCCTGGTTTCTCTCCACAGAGCTCAGACATGCATCAAAGACTAAAGCTCTTCCTGCTTCCTTTTGCTTCCTCCCATTTATCATTCACGAGTGTTTTACGAATAAACCTCTTTCATTTCCACTTCTATCCCGGTGTCTGCTTTTTGGAGGACTCAGACTTTTTGGTGATATGAGTTAGCTGTGTTCCCACCTAAATCTCATCCTGAATTGTAGCTCCCTTAATTTGCACGTGTTGTGGGAGGGACCCAGTGGGAGATAATTCAATCACGGGGGCGGTTCCCCCACATCGTTCTGCTGGTAGTGAATAAGTCTCACGAGATCTGAAGATGTTATAAGGGGAAATCCCTTTCGTTTGGCTCTTACTTTCTCTTCTTTGCCGCCGTGTCCGGTTTGACTTGCTCCTCCTTGCCTCCTGCCATGATTGTGCAGCCTCCTGAGCCAAGTGAAACTGTGAGTCCATGAAACCTCTTTTTCTTTGTGAATTACCCAGTCTCAGCTATGTCTTTATTAGCAGTGTAAAAACGGACTAATACAGATTGTATTTTGGAGATGATCTTTACCTTCCCAATAATCTCCATCATTTCTCTCAAACCATTCCAACAAAATAATGGAAATAAAAACAATATCCTCTTCCTAGTAATAAAGCAAATCCAGATCGAATTTTCTAGTCCCTTTCTCCAGTGATACCTCCTTTCCTAATTCCTTGTACAACAAGATGTTGGAACTGTAACTGCATGTAGACAGTTATGTTTTTGTATTTATACTGCCTGCTTAAAAATAGCAATAATGTTTAGGGAGAATAGCTATATATTTCAGGTAAACTTTGATACCACATCCGTTGAGTCGGGCTATGTACAGTGGGAGAGTTAAGAATTTTTCTAGCTTCCTGCAAGGTGGTTTCTGGGTCAGTTAGAAAAACTTACAGCATTCATTCTGAAATTTCACATCATTTCTCTTAGCTGTAAGAAGAGGATTTCCCAGTGATTTCTAAGTTGCTTTTTCCCCCCATAATTGGTAGTTAAGTATTTGAAACTGGAACTTTCAGCAGTTGTTCCTATTTACAAGATACCGCCACCTGGAAATAATCTTGATATCTAAAACCCAAACAAGTGGATTCTCAATTAATGTTGTTTTGTTATAATATCAATTAAAAATATGATTCCCATCTGACACCACTGTCTGTATGTGGTTTGCAAATTCTCCCCACACCTGCGTGGGTTTTCTCTGGGTACTTCCATTTCCTCCCACATCCCAAAAATATACGCATTAGGCTAACTGGTATGTCTAAATCGTCCCAGTCGAAGTGTGTATGTTGGGTGAGTGGGTGTGTGAGTGCACCCTGCGATGGAATGGCGTCCTGTCCAAGGCTGGCTGTCACCTTTCGCCCTGCCCTGCATGGCTAGGCCCCAATCAGTGGCTACCCTGAACCAGAAGAATTGGGTAAATAATAATTGTACTTGTTTTTATTAATCTTTCTTGAATATGTATATCTCACATTTCAGTGTTTAATATTAGAAGTGTTTTGGTCTTTACATGTAAGTTTGGCAACGTTTTAGTAACCAGAAATACGTCATAGAAAACTACTCTTGTTTATATCAATTAATCTATGACAAACTTGGTTTCATTATTTCTTTTTGCTTAAAGTCAGTTTCCAAGAACCTGTTGATGATGTTGAATGAGGGCTTGCTGTATTCTCATGGACTTCTTTCAGAGTATTCCTATTTCTAACCAGTGAATCACATGGAGTTCTACTGGTGTTCCTAGAATGGCAGACTGAATTAGAATTTCTGACATTTGGACTCTGGAATTGGAATTTATTTAAAGTATCTTTAGACTACCAGTGCACATCAAAACCTGAAGGCTCCTCATTTAAACCCTTGACTTTTATTGACAAAGAGGGTCAACTGAATTTACTTAAATTCATGGAAATAATCCTATCAGTTTTTGAGTCTCATTCCTCCTTATCAAAATAGATCCTCTTTTTTTCTCAAAATTGTCTTTAATCATTTTTCTTTCCCTCTCTTCTTCCCCCTCACCTTTTTGTTAGCTTACACTATGTAATTATCATTCCTTTTTCTATAATAGGTATTACTCAGTACAGCCATACATACAAAAAAAATTACCTGGTTCAAAATGTCAATAGTCCTGAAGTTGAGAAACACTAGTTACCATGTATATATGGTCAAACTGTTAGTGGGAGAACATATCTGAGTCATGCAGCAAAGTTATGTTACCTGCAGCAAATCTGTACAAGTCTGCAATAATCTCAATTCTTGCCTCCTCAGAAGAATGCGTTTGTCTGAGAGGCATACCAAGGCAAGTTTAGAGCAGGAGTGAATGTTTATTAAAAAGCTTTGGAGAAGCAATGAAAGGCAGTAAAGTGTACCTGTAAGAGGGCCGAATGGGAGACTTGAGACATCAAGTGCATGGTTTGACCTTTTATTAAGTTGGGGTTTTATTAATACACATAGGCACACTTCTGGGGTCTTCTGTTCCTTCTCCCCTGATTCTTCTCTTGGTGTGGGCTGTCCACATGCACAGTGGCCTGCTAGTACTTGCAGAGGTAATATGTGCACTGTTTACTGGAGTTGTACGCATGCTCACTTGGGGAGTACTTCCCTTACCAGTTGAATGTCCCTAGGAAGTTACATGCCCGTTAATTTCTGCCATTTTGCCTCTTAATATGCATGCTTGAGCTCACTTGTCCGACTCCTGAGATCTTACAGGAAGCTGCTGATCACCAGTCTCAGATGTTTTCTCTATTGGGAGACTGCCTTTTTCTGGCACCAGCTGTGACCAATTATTATTTAGCGAGATCGTTAACCACCTGCCCATCATCAGATGATCATCTGACATTTCTGTTGGGAAGGGACCTCTCCTACCCTGCTCATGTCTACAGCTACACATTGTAAAAACAAAGACATGAAAAAATGAGGTATTTTCTTTAAATTAATTATTTTACATTGTTCCTGTTGATAAACTAATAGTTTAATTTAGAAGTCAGATTAGTGACTAATAAATAGACTACCAATTTAGAGCGAAGGTACACTTTGTTTTTCAAATGTTTGAAATGATTCTTACATCTTCATTTTAAGGATTTAAATAAATTTCTAAATTCTTTGATTCTGAGTTATCATTGGCTGGATAATGATTCCAAGCATTTAGTGTTATCGTGGGAAGAATGTGTAATGTGCATAAGGCACCTAGCACATAGTATATGATCACTAGTCATTGTATCTTTTATTTTAATCATTATTGTTATATATAAATGCTATAAAAAATTGTTAGCATCCCAGGTGAAAGGTATCAGGTATGCTAAGGCCCTGGGTTTCAGAAGAGGTTTCATCTTAATTATGTAGGTTGTTGACAAACTGGTCAAGTGTTAAATATTATTTTTATTGCTGTTCACAGAATTTTATTATTCCTTTATATAAAACGTATATGACCTGATTTTATAGGTCTTCATTAGCTGTATTTTTAAAATTACTTTATAATTTAGAAAATGAAAGTAATGTGGCTTAATATTCCTTAACTGCAAAAATGATGACAATAGTATCTACTTTATAAGGTTACTGTATCAAACCAGATAACATATGCAAAAGTACTGTGTGAATCTGACATATTTTAGACATTCAAGTCATCACAAGTTCAGTCACTGCTATTCCTGGATTGTTTTCTTTTTTTTTTTTTTGACAGATTTTAGATGATGTGTAGAAGGTATACTGGGTAGATTTTTTTTTTCTGAAATTTTTGAGTAAAGATCTTGAATTACAATGGCAAACATATATGAAAGAAAACAAGGGATATTGAGATGATGAATTTCAACAGATTTAATGACAGATAATTTTAAATTACTTTTGCAGAATTTGTTTCCAAGTTTCTAATTGACCATACTTAAATCTTTGTAATTTCATGTAGCTTTAGTCAAAACATTGCTCAGATGTATTTCAGTCACTGTACAAATTTCATCATGTGTCAAAATCAAATGACCAATAGTTTCTAAACATTTTAGCCACAGATTTTGCAGAGTTTATGCTGTGGTATGACTGTGTGTGCGTGCTAGGAAGCAATTTTTATTTCCTGTAATTTAGTTTGATAATTATTGAGATAAAACAAGATATCTCCAAAATTTGCAACAAACATTTTTGTATTCTGCTGTGCTAATTGCTACCATATGAAACAAAGAACCATAGTCATATTGAGGGAATGTGTTCTCTTTCCAGGTCCACAAGGGGACATAGTTTTAAAGGCAAGAACTTGCCAGTGCATGCCCCCACCCCTACCCCTGTCTCCATCTGGAAGATTTAACTGATATCTTTGAATTTCACGGCCGTGGGAAGAAACTAAGAGTCAGTCATCCTGTTGAAGTTCTAAGGAACTCCTTTCATTGGCCTGGGATCTTATAGAAGGTAGGGGTTCCTCCCAGGTTAAAAGTCCCCTTTTTCCACTCCCCTTCAGACTCCATGTTTGGATCCCCTTCCACGAACACTCTCTTCATGGAAGTCTCCTTTCTCTCTCCTGGAATTTCCCTCTGGAGTCCCCTTCCACACACTCTCACAGATGCCTGTCCTCTCCTCCTAAACTCCATCTCTCTCTATTCCCTAACACACTCGTGGAAGCTGCTTTCCTCTCCAGGATTCCATCTTTCTGGATTCTCTCACTCAGTGTGATAGTTATCTGTTTCTTTTTCTCTCCTTCTCCTGTTTCTCTCTCTCTTTAAATAAATCACTTTCTACGAACACTTTTGAGTCTGACATTTACTGTGCACTGCGCTGTAGTCCCCTCTCTCATTCTTGAGAGGGTAGGAGGCTAAGAACCTGGAGAAATGTCCTCTCAGGGGAGCTGAGGGCACCCTGAACCCCTGTACCGCAACATTACAGTATAATTTTGGAAATATTTGGATGTTTGAAATTAAATGGGTTTTTTTAATTCAGGAGCTCTTGGAACATTTATTATGTTGATATGTGTGATAAATATCAAAAAGATTTCTGGCAAACATGGGTCTGCTTCCCACAAAGTTCCTTCCACCTCATTTATGTAGTAAGTAGGTTCTGGCATTGTGTGTGCTGTGGTAGCCTAAGCTGATCATAGTCGTGCTATCTTTCTTGTTTGAGCCAAAGAACTAAGTCAATGATTGCATGATAGTGCCTTTAGTCATTTATTTATGAACAGGCATCGGATGTAATGTAAGTTTCCTGAGGTCTTTCTGATTATTTTAATGCTAATAGCTCTCTAGGAAGAGACACTATATGCTTTTTGTGAATCTGTTTTTGAATATTGTTCAGAACTATAAGACCTTTCTCTGTCTACTAGCCTGAGGATAGAAGAAAAATCATACAGAAGTGAACCAAAATAAAATATTTAGAATTAATTCAATCCTGAAGCTTATCTTTGGACTTCCATTGTTGTGGGATAATAAATTTTCTTATATTTAATTCTATTTGACTTATGTTGAGAGCTTCCAGAGATATTTTACCATTGTGATGTAAAAGGATAATGGGCTCGAGGTTTTTGACAATACTATATTGTTGTTTAGGCTATCCACTGTTGGGGCAAATTTTTGAAATTCTAGTATAGGAAGAAAAGAGTGGTTTATATAGAGTCAGCTGACCTGGATATGAATGCTTTATAATTCATTACTAATTTGCTTTGGGAGGTAATATAATCTACATTTAATTAGTATTTCTTTTATAAAATTATAAAACTCCCCATATTATCATAAATTGTTACAAGGATAAGTAAAATATGTAAAAAACTTACCAATAGTATTTAACAGATAGTATGTGCTCACTAAATTTTGCCTATTAAAATCATTATAACTATTTTATCTTAATTACATATTGCTTACTATAATATTAACTTACCAGGTCACTAATCAAAGCTATCAGGATATTTTTCTTGTGTCCTCATTTAATATACCATGCTCACATTCTAGAAGAGTGAAGTGTAACAATCAAAACAAAACAAAACAGATCCCTGAGGAATATTCTCAGGTCTTATAAAATTTAATATTACTTGGTATTACAAATTTCAATGAGCCTACTTTATGATAAGAAAATTCTCTTAAAATGATCTCTAGTCTTCAGATATTGAACATAAAGTCATAGCATCGTAAAATCTACTGTTAAAACAGTCTTAATAGAGAACTTAGAGAGCTTAGCCTGACTGGAGAAATACACTGTTGGATACCTCTTACAGAATCTTACTATTTTCAATGTAGAGCATTCACAGGCAATATATTGTCTTATTACACAACTCTAATTTTTTAAAAAATTATTTAAAACTACCTATGCTCTGGAACTCACAGAGAAAAAACATAAATATGTAGCCTATAGAAATATCCAACTGAACCCTTTCCATTTGTGAGACAGCAGGCTAATCATTTTAAGTGCATTACTTTAGTTAAATATCGACAAAGCTCTATAAGATAGATACTATTACCATTTCTATTTTACAACTAAGGAAATGGGGATATCAAGAGACTCAAATAAAATTGCCATTAAGCAGACAGCTAGTAACTTGTTTTTAACTCATGTATATGTGCATCTTAAGTATCTGATCTTAACTTCCAACCAATGGTGCAATTCATAAATAATCTAATATTTTGAATGCCGCTTGAATATATGCTATTTGATTCCTCTTGGGGAAAGGAACTGTCACTTAGTCTCAATTTAAATAAGTGATGAGTAAAAATGGAAATTGCAACTTAACACGAAGCTAAGACACAGTGGAACGGATAGCTTTACACAAAGTGATTAGAAACTATATTTTAAGACAAATAACTTCAAAGAAACAGAAAAACAAAAGGCAGAGAGATTAACAATGTATTAATTGATTGGTCAATCAGGTAATTGCTCTTTTAATTTCAGCTAAACATATAACTTTGAATATGATGTATCAATGATAATGTAAAGAATAGAAACTATTCTCTAAAATAAAATCCCTCTTCAATCATTTAAATGTATATCTTTCCAAATAAAGTCAATACCTTTAGTTAATTTTTTAATAAATCACGAATATTACTGTTAGAATGAATTTATAGAATATTTTTGATATGCTGTTTCATGGAATACTTCCTACAGGCAGTATCTCATTTAATTATCATAATAAACCATTTTACCAATAACAATGAACTATACTGACATTTTTTATGTCATATATAATTGTTTATTAATGTTTTCAATTATAGTGTGTTTTATAATAAAAGAAAAAGAAGGTCGGAGAAACTTTTATATAATGGATGCCTCAGAAAGACAACAGGTAAATGCAATAAGTGATTCTGGATTCACTCCAGGATTAGAAAAACAAAATTAAAACAGAATATTGGAAAAATGAAATAAATGTGTATATAGGATCTAATTTGGTTTATAGCATGGTATTCATGTTAAATATTTTTATTTTGATAGTTATATTGTGGTATATAACAGAAAAACCTCAATCTTAATAAATACTTAGTGGAGTACTAGGGAATAAATGGGTACTATGTTCGTAACTTACAATCAAATGATTTTAAAATATATACAAAAAATCATATGTTCTTAGAGTGAGGAAGAAAGAGAAGAGAGACAACAGAGAAAGAAACAAAAAAATGGATGATAAAATAATTGGGGAACATAATAATTTGTGAATCTGGGTAAAGGATATATGAATTATATACTATTTTTGTAACTTTTCTATAAGTCTAAAATTATGTCATTAATAATTTACATGTGCACACACAGATACATACAATGAGTTACTCTCAATATCTTATTATGTATTAAAGTAAGCTATTCCCAGGTGTGGTGGCTCATGCCTGTAATCCTGGCACTTTTGCTGGCCAAGGCAGGCATATTACCTGAGGTCAGGTGTTCAAAGCAGCCTGACCAACATGGAGAAACCCTGTCTCTACTAAACATACAAAATTAGCTGGGTATAGTGACACATGCCTGCAATCCCAGCTACTCAGGAGGCTGAGGTAGGAGAATCACTTAAACCCGGGAGGCAGAGGTTGCAGTGAGCTGAGATCATATCACTGCACTTCAGCCTGGGCAAAAAAAAAAATAAATAAAAAATAAGCTATCAATGCCTTGTTTCTTAAAATATTGGAACAATTAAATAAAATAACCTACCTAATCAAATAGTACTATGTGTTGAAATAGGAAGGGTTCTGTATGTTTAATTATTGTCTAATTAAATGATGACTGAATATTAATTTATCAAAGAGAACTTTGCCAGAAAATAGCACTAGTTATGCCTTAGAATGCATATTTACAAATCTCATAAACAGTGTAATTATTTTAAAATTTAATTTGATACTGGAGAATCAGCACACAAAAAAGTGATATAATTCATTGAAGAGGATAATTTAATCATTTTGTGATATTCTGCACTTTTTGCTTGATTTCTTGCTGTCTAGGTTATTCCAAATAGAATTAGCAACTAATTAGTAAATAATGACAGGTTTCTCAATATTTTAAAAATTTAAATGTTTTAAAATTGTTTATTCAGAGGAACCTATTTTGACTCAATTACTTGAAGATACTACTAGCATTGTGTTATACTTTCCTCCAATTAATGGCATGTGTAAAAATAAGAAAATGAGATTATAAAATTGACCAACATAATCTAAAATTCTAGCATGAAATATTTTGCCATTACTCTAATTACTAGTTTCAATTAAAATAAATTTTGTTAAGTAAAAGTTACCTGTAATATAAGAATACTACTTTGTACATAATCACAATCATTATATCTAAAATATAAATATTTACTACTTATCATCCAATTCCAGTCTATGTTAAATTTTCTCAGATATAGATCATGCACCTGTCTGTGTATGTGTGTGTGTGTTTCATAATGTATTTTAGTTTTTATAGGATTAGTCTAGTTTTTCTAGCATTACATTTTTCACATGATTATTCCTAACTCAAAAATTTACTGATGTAATCCAACAGCATGTCATTAGCATTTTGAAAAAATTTATTTGAATCAGACAAAGATATTGAATATTAAATATGTCAGTTTAGGACAAAAAAAATTCCTTTATATATATATATATATACTATATTATATATAGTATATTAGTATATTATATATAGTATATATATAATGTATATATGTATAAAGGAAATTTATTAAATATTAACTTACACAATCACAAGGTCCTACAATAGGCTGTCTGCAAGCTGAGGAGCAAGGAGGTCCAGCCCAAGTCTAAGAACTTGGAGTCTGATATTCAAGGGCAGGAAGCATCCAGCATGGGAGAAAGATGTAGGCTGGGAGGCTAGGCCCATCTATCCTTTTCACGTTTTCCTGCCTGGTTTATATTTGCTGGAAGCTGATTAGATTGTGCCCACCAGATTAAAGGTGGATCTGCTTTCTCCAGCCTATTGACTCAAATGTTAGCCTCTTTTGGCAACACCCACACGTACACACCCAGGATTAATACTTTGTATCCCTCAATCCAATCAAGTTGACACTCAGTTTTAACCATCACATGTATGGATGTGTGTGCACTATTCAAACAAAAACCTTCTCAATAACAACACTGTAAGACTTAACTTTAATGGAATAAATGCTGCTCTTGCCTTCCAAAGATGATTGTTGGTACGTTAATGGGTGAAATGATATGAGGCCTATATTTTTCTTTAAAATACATCAGAAGATTAAATAAACTAAATTTACTAAACAATTCAAGCTAGCAGCATCTACACAAAATTTCTTGGTCAAGTGGCAGGAAAAATCTGGAGATAACAAATATAAGCAGAACCCAGAAATGCTTTTCCAGAAGAAGAGAATAATTGGGAAGAATATGCATTACTATAAGCATTTAAGAGAGAGAGAAATTTGGGGGGGAGCATCCATTAGAGCTAGCGGAAATGAACATAAAACCTACTCTCAGACCTGGAAAATATTTCCCAGCCCCTTATCCTCTATATTAAATTCTTATACTTACTGTCTTTTAAAAATCTAATTCATTATGATGTGGCTAGAAATATAAATAAGAACTACTGCATCTATATATGACTTTACACATAAGATGCTGAAAATGCTGCTGCTAAAAATAACAATTTTGTATTTATAAGATAGAAACCAAAACCTATTTTAGGGCATTAGAAAACTGTTGAAATGAGGAACACAGAGGCAAAGGTTTTGAAGAAGTGAGAACACCAGAGAGGTATGCTGAAAATGTGCAGCTACATTGCTTCTGGGAACATTTTCAAATTTTTTCATAGAGACAAAAGGATATTGTATAGAATGAAAATTTGAGTTTTGACTTACAAATAAATGTCCATAGTTCAAGGAAATGGGGAAGGTTGGCAGTGTGAAAATAAGTACTTCAAAATGTATGCTGTTGAAACTTTAAATTATTTTGAGCCTTAACAAGGTATGATTATGCGGCCTGAGTCACCTGACAAGCATCTGTAACCTAGGCAGTTGTAACCTTTGTTTCTCTAATTATAAATTAGCCTTTTTCCTTACCTACATTATTTTGTAAAATGTTGTAAAAAACTAAAAGGTGCCAGGGAAGACTCCTCCCTCGTTTACTATTGATCTTCATTATATACTAACTTCCATTTTATCTGTCTTTTTTTTTTTTTTTTTTTTTTTTTTTTGAGACGACGTTTAGGCTGGAGTGCAATTGCGCGATCTCGGCTCACCGCAATCTCCGCCTCCTGGGTTCAGGCAATTCTCCTGCCTCAGCCTCCTGAGTAGCTGGGATTACAGGCACGCGTCACCATGCCCAGCTAATTTTTTGTATTTTTAGTAGAGACCGGGATTCACCAAGTTGACCAGGACGGTCTCGATCTCTTGACCTTGTGATCCACCCGCCTCGGCCTCCCAAAGTGCTGGGATTACAGGCATGAGCCACCGCGCCAGGCCTTATCTGTCTTACACAGGCCTTCATGAATATCACCTTGTCTTAAGATGAAATGTTACATACACTCTTTTAAATTAAAAATGCTGCTGGGAAAATAAGACAAACTGTAACTTACTAAATTGTTATATTTCATAAACCAGCCATGTACAGAAAATGTATAATCCTACTAAACATTTTTGTTTTCTGCAGCACTGATCTCATTTCTCTGGAGTATGGGTTTTCCTGATAGCCATTCCCAACTTTTCTCTTGAATAAATTCTTTAAAATTTGATTATGATATTTTAAAAGTCATTTCAGGATTACAGGAGTGAACCAAAAGTAGTAAAGAATGTGGAGGGCTATGTCTCATAAACAGGTTATTCAAAGATAGACAGAACCCAGGCCTAAACTAACTTTGTCTCTGATTAGATAGAATTGATTCAGCAATATTTTATTGTTCTAGAGCAAGAGAAAGTAAATGATCTCTAGGGGAAGACGTTATTATCTATATACTCTATGATTTGGATATGCAATGGTATATCACTCAAGTGCTAGATATCACAAAGAGAAGATCATATGAATGAAAACCAAGAAATGAATAGAAAAGATAGATTAACAGGTAATCCATATATTGAAATTAGTAAAAAAAAAGACTTTAAATAATTTATATTACCATCAAAATATGAAATCATGGAGGACATAGATAAAAACGTGAAAAATCTTATGAGAAAATTTGATTCTCTAAAACAGAATCAACAAGAAACATCTGGAATGAGAGAATAAAGACTCCTTAAAGTCTGCTCCTCCATAAAAACAATGAGAATATTGAAAAAAAGTAAAAACTGACTTTTCCAGAACTTGAAATTAACTAAAGATTTACAGCAATTCAAAAAAAAAGCATTTATTAAAAATAAAATCACTGAATCATTATAAGACCAGAAAGCTTTGTGATGTTTGACTTGCCCTGTATTCACCTGTCCCCAATTCTGCAGTAGCCTTAAAAGACAAAAATAACAAAAACTTTCCAAAAATGGTAGTTTTGGAAAACAGCTGCCTGCTAGTCATTGGAGGAGCAGAATGTATTTAAAATGTGATGAAAATGATGATCCCTCAGATAATTATCATGATTCACCTGTTGGCAGCTTTACAAAAATGCTTTATTCTCAGATTGTTTTAATTTGACCTGACTTAGAGTTTACTTTATGCAAACAGTCCTATCTATCTTTACTGCACTTGTAGAAAACAATCAATGGCAACTATTTAACATTCGACCTGCCTGAGGTGGCTAGAACAGTTGTTGCTAACAAAATGCTAGTTGAAACACTTGAAAGAAATAGTAGGAGAATAATATTTCCGTAGAAAGCTTTGTAAAGCTCTGATTTATTCCTGATAATGTAGAATGCTGCACTCATGTTCAGGACTGTGTATATGCCCAGCAAAAGCATGATATTTAAAAATTGATACATAATCGATGTACATAGTTTTGGGGTACATGTCACAATACATTTACATAAGTTTTAAAGCTCCAATCTGTGTACTTTGGGACATCTATTATCATAAATATTTGTTTTTTCTTCATGTTAGAACTATTCAAATTCTTTTTCTCTATTTTGAATTAAACTATAGATTATTATAATCTATAGTCACCCCACTAAACTGACACTAGGTTTTATTTCTTCTATCAAACCATATATTTAAGCTAGTTAAAAAAAAAAATCTGTGAAACATCTGAAAAGACCCATCACCAAAGAAATTAGACATATGGCAAATAAGCATATGAAAGACACTCAACTTCATATGTCATTTATGGAATTACAAATTTAAAGCAACAAGATACCTAAACAACTATTAGAGCATCTAAAATCCAAAACACACTAATACCAAATATTGAAGAGGATTGAAGCTAGACATTCTAATTCATTACTGATAGGAGTGCATAATGGTACAGCCACTTTGTCAGTTTCCTACAAGCTAAGCACTTTATCATGTGATTCACCATTGGTTCTTATTGTTTTACCCAAATGAGTTGAAAAGCGATGTCCACACAAAAACCTGCACATGAAGGTTTATAGCAGTTTAATTGCCAAATATTGAAAGCAAACACGATGCCTTTCAATAGGTAAATGGATACATCTATGGAATATAATTGAGCAATAAAAAAATGAGCTATCAGGCCATGGAAATACAATGAGGTACTTTAAATGTATATTGCTGTGTGGAAAAGGCTGCATACTGTTTTCTACCCATGTCACTCTGAAAAAGGCAAAACTTACAGAAAAGAAGTCCCAATTCAGACCCCAAGAGAGGGTTCTTGGATCTCACGCAAGAAATAATTCAGAAGGAGTCCATAGAGTAAAGCAAGTTTATTAAGAAAGTAAAGAAATAAAAGAATAGCTACTCCATAGACAGAACAGCAGCTAGTTGCCAATTTTTATGGTTATTTCTTGATGAAATGCTAAATAAGGGGTGCATTATTAATGCCTCCCCTTTATAGAACATATCGGGTAACTTCCTGATGTTGCCATGGCATTTGTAAACTGTCATGGCTCTGAGACGTAGCAGTGACAACAACCAGAGGTCACTCTTGTGGCCATCTTGGTTTTCATTGGCATAAGTGGTTTCTTCACAGCACGCTGTTTTATCAGCAAGGTCTTTATGACCTGTATCTTGTGCCAACCTCCTGTCTCATCCTGTGACTTAGAATACCTTACCTGTCTGCGAATGCAGCCCGGTAGGTATCAGCCTTGTTTCATCCAGCTGCTATTCAAGATGGAGTTGCTCTGGTTCAAAAGCTTCTGATCAAAAAATACAATTACAAGGTCAGTGATTGCTAGAGCTTAAAGGAGAAATGGAGATAAATGGGTGAAACAGAGAGGAATTTTAAGATAATGAAACGATTCAGTTCTGCATGATACTGTCATGGTAGATGCATGTATATTAACTATGTTTTTTAGTTTTTGAGTCTGATGTTTTCACATCTGGGATCTGCTGACTAGGGCAGTACTGTTCCTCTTAGGGATAACCAATTCCTAGACATAAGGAGGAATTATCCTGGGTGTCTGTGCTTCATAGGCAAACTAACCAATTCAGAGCCCCTACTTCCCACTCACTAGCTTTATTGGGCTATTACATTTATGACACTTGTTCCCTTCCCTAGATATCACATCCATTCCCTAAACATCACACACATAGAGGCAACCCTTATACCTGAGATCCTGCCGAAATTATTTAAACTGGCCAATCTTAAACCAAATTATCCTGTTTACACTGCCTTCCTCATTTCTTCCCACAAAAATTATGAAAAGATTTTCTAGCAGTTTCCCTCTCTGCCTGCATCTGGCTTTGGTGATCTCCTCTGTGACCATACCTTCCTTACCGTCCTCTTGGGAACTGTAATAAACTATCTTTTTAATAACAATCATCTACTGACTGCTGCCCTCATCACCTCTGAGTAAACCCAAAATCCCAGGAACATTTGAATACAACATGACATAATGCATTTAGCAAAACCCATAGAACTGCATGACTCAGAGTGAACTCAAATATAAACAAAGGACATTAGTTAATAATGATGTATCACTTTTAGATCATTAATTTCCACAAATGAGCCATACGAATGCAAGACATTAACAGTAGGAAAACTGTAAACCAAGGAGAGGGAATTCTGTACTTTTAAAATATTTTTTCTATAAATCTAACTTTAAGAAATCTATTTTCACATTTAGATTTATTCTTAGAAATAGACAATCTAAGAAATGGAGAAAGTATTTGCAACTAATATCTTCAATAAATAACTTTTTTTTTTTTTGAGATGGAGTTTCGCTCTTGTTACCCAGGCTGGAGTGCAATGGCGTGATCTCAGCTCACCACAACCTCTGCATCCTGGGTTCAGGGAATTCTCCTGCCTCAGCCTCCTGAGTAGCTGGGATTACAGGCACACGCCACCATGCCCAGCTAATTGTTTGTATATTTAGTAGAGACGGGGTTTCACCATGTTGACCAGGATGGTCTCGATCTTTTGACCTCGTGATCCACCCGTCTCGGCCTCTCAATAAATAACTTTAATGCAGGAAACAAAAGACAGCTTACAACTCATTTAAGGCACATAGTCCAGTTGTAAAAGGGTAAAGCGTTGAAATAGAAGTATTTCAAAGTAGACAAACAGAAGGCCAATAAACACATGGAAAAGGCACATCATTAGTCATTAGGGAAATGCAAACTAAAATCACATTGTGGTATCATTTCATGTTCAATTGGATAGCTAAAATCAATGAATATATAGAAAATACCATGTTTTAGAAAGGATATAGAGATACTAGGTCAGATGATGTGGCTCATGCCTATAATCCTAGCTCTTTGGAAAGCTGAGACAAACAGTTTGCCTGAGCTCATGGGTTCGAGACCAGCCTGGGAAACAGTGAAACTCTATCTCTACTAAAATACAAAAATTAGCCATGCTTGGTGGTGTGTGCCCTTAGTCCCACTTACTTGGGAGGCTGAGGCAGGACAATCACTTGAACCCAAGAGGTGGAGGTTGCAGTGAGCAGATATAGCACCATTGCCCTCCAGCCAGGGTGACAGAGCAAGACTGTCTCAAAAAAAAAAAAAAAAATTATGTGTCATTGCTAGTGGGATAGTAAAATGTCACAGCCATTTTGGAAAGAGTTTCGCCGTTCTTCACGGTATTAAAAATACAATAAGCATTCTACTCAGTAATTACAGTCTGAGGCATATATCCAAGAGTACTGAAAACATATTCAAAAAAGACCTTGCACCACGTTTATAACAGCATTATGCGTAATCGCTGAAAAGTGAAAATGTTCCAAATGTCCACTATTAAATACATATAATGTGATATATCCAAATAGTGAAATATTATTAAACAATAAAGGAATTGTTGCTACATATTAAAACATAAATAACCTTGAAAATATGTATATTTAAAAAGAATAAATTTCTGGTATGTAAATTATATCTCAAAAAAGCTGTTATTAAAAAGAACATAAAATTCTAGAAGTAAAAATGACTAAACTTCAAAAAGAGATCATGTTAATAGTGATTTATTGAAAGTTTTTCCTATTGAAATGGCCTCAGATTTGGAACAAGTAAACTTAATAAACATTATAGAACTCTCCACTTTAAACACACAATATATGCACTCTTATCAGTACCACATCACACCTACTCACAGGTTTAAATGAAATATTGGTTGGCCGTTATTAAGCACAATTGATGGTATAAGGGAGGTTTTCAATACCCATTTTTAGACTGCATTCTAGCCTGGGCAATTAAGCAACACTATGTTTCTCTCTCCCTCCTCCTCCTCTTTTTTCCTCTTCTTCATTCCTTTTTCTTTCCTTCTCTCTTAAAAATAAATAAATAAAAATTAATAGCTTGCAAGACGAGGAGAAAATATACTATTAGTACTCTTACCCATCATAATGGGAGAGCCAGTGGTTCTTGAGGCCGAGGGCAGGGCTAGTGCTTAATTTGTGTTTTCTCTTTTAATCCTTGCCACAGCCCTATGCAGTCGTACCCACATCAACCTTGTTTTCAGCCGAGAAAATGAGCAGAATGTCTGACTTTCTTATTCATCGTCATATAGGCAATAAATGGTAGAGCCAAGGCTTGAAACCAAAGCTTTAAATCACCATCCTACTCCCTTTGTGCTTTTCTTATAGCTTAGCACCAGAAAAGAGAGAGAGAGAGAGAGAGAGAGAGAGAGAGAGAGAGAGAGAGAGAGAGAGAGAGAGAGAGAAGAAGAAGGAGGAGGAGGAAGAAGAGGAGGAGGGGGAGGGGGAGGGGAGGGGAGGGGTGAAAAAAAGAGAAATGGCCTTATTGTCTAGGGTGATACTTAAGGTTTGTTGTTACACAGCAATGGAGAACAAGGATGCGGACACACAAGAGTGAGGTTAAGAGTGGAAGTTTAATAGGGAAAAGAAAGAAAAGAACTCCCTCCCACAGAGAGAGGGGTCCTGAACAGGTTGTTGGTTTCTTGGTAAAATGCAAGCGGTTTTAGAGATGAGCTTGAGAAGGCGGCGTCTGATTTACATAGAGAGTGAAGGATTGGTTGGATCAGGTGTGTCATTTGCATAGGGCATGAATTTCGGCTGCAAAACCCTAAACTTTTATTATGCAGATAAGTTCTCTGCCTAGCTGGTGCCATGTTGCCTATTCCTTTATTGTACATGTGGTAACACAAAATGGAAGATGGAGCCTCCATGTTGGACATGCCTGGCCTCTAGGTAACTCTTTTCTGTTGGCACAGCTACTGGCATTCCCCTATTCAAGCTTCCAGCTTGCGTATCCATGTTTGCACTTCCATTTTTCAGGCTGTTCTTTGTTAGAAAATAAAAATTGCTTGGGCTGCTTTTAGTTCGAAGGGAAGCTTTGCCAAGGACTCTTTTACCTTTACCATCTGACTAAATTTATTTCTATCTCCTGTATCACTATGAGATAAGGAACTAGACAATATCTAAAATTCTTCTACACCCTCACCTGCTTTTTTCTTTCAAAGCTTTACTGATGTTCTTTAAATTAGACCAAAGAAACGAAACTCATAAGGATTAAAAAGGAAAAAATATACCTGTGGCTATTACCATAAAACATAATTATTTACACAGTGAGATAAAATAATCTGTTGTCAGAAAATTAAATAAGTGCAAATGTCATGTGGATAAGTAGGTGAGAATTAGAGGGGATAAAAAGAAGATAATAGGAGAATACAAAAAATAAGTTCATTAATTCCTTTAGGTCATATGTGGGAATAAATATAACATTTTTAACCGACAAATTAATAAGAGTAAGCATATTCAATAAAATACCAAGCATCAAGCTATTATTTGCTAAATAGAATCAGGAGGAAAATACAAGAAGCAGAGAGAAAGGAGCAAAATATGATAAAGTTACATTGTTGATCATAATAGGGAACCAAGAGATACAGCAAAAAACGGTAATATATATGTGTGTGTTTATATGTGAGTGTATATGTGTGTATGGGAAGTGAGTACATTGTTAGGATACATTATATGATATTAGGATAAAATATGTTAGAAGATAAGTAATGTTAAATATAGACATTATCAGGCTGCATACATGTAATATTAGGATGAAAATAGCCATGGTAACAAAAAGATAAATGCTCTTACATTTAAAAATACAAGCAAACAGTAAAAGGGATGACATATGACATAGATCACTTGTTTTTCATTTATGTACATTATTTTAGATTTACTCTTTTTTTGAACATCCATACATTAAAAATAACAAAATCATATGACAGAAATGAAAACAAACTTTTAAGTCATATCAAGAAATGTAAATTGACTTAACAGATAGAACAAAAAGGTTTTCAGTGGATTTCAAAGTCAAATTTAATTCTATGTTAAATATAAGAGACCTGTATATAGCAAAAAAAAAAAAATAATATGCATAAAAAGATGGGCAAAGATATATCAGATAAGTGAAAATCAGAATGAAGACAAGACTATGGTATTTGTAAAGATAGAATTGGACCCATAAATTTTTAAAAGTTTGAGAGAATGTTTTATATTGATAATATTTCTGAACTAGACAGCAAATAGCAATGATTTTACAAGGCTAAAGTTACAACACTTCTGAACTACAGAAAACACACTGTAAAACAATCATCACTGAAAGGAACCTTGGTTTCTTGAGGAAGTGGCTGGTTCTAGGTCTGGCAATAGAAAAAATGAGCCTGTAACATTTTCTCAGATGAGAAAAAAGTGAAACATCCAAAAGTTAACAGGGTCATGTCAAGTAGACACAATGGAACTTTATTAATAAAGTATTGATTGAAAAAATTGGAAAAAAATGAGGATGAGTATAATAAGAATTCTAGTGGACGGACACACATAAGTATGAATGAAAATTACTGAATCTATGTAATACTAAGGTTAAAAAAAAAGCCAAGGAGCAGAAAAAATGGTATGTCACTATTAAGATGACTATTAAAACAACTTCTTAATAAAAACAATATCTAAAGGAAAAGTATTAAATATTTTTCCAGGTTTCCAGTAGGAATTTCATTGCAGTGTAACTGAATTCCTATATCAAAGAAGCATCAAATATTCTGATACCCTTTTATGTATAATGATATGTATAATAATACCATTCCCTCAAGGCATGTGGATCAAAGAGCTTGTAGTTATGAGTTCTAGTTTAAATTGTAAGGTTGGCAGAACTCATTTAATAATCTATTCTCACAATCAGAGACTTCCCAACCAATTGCAATACCTTTCCTTGTCCCTGCTAACCTGTGCCTACTATCCTCCTCTCTCTCTTTGAGAAGGAGGGGGATTACAAAACTGTGGAGCCACACAGGCATCTAAGAGCTAATTACTTAAACACTTAACTGTTTTTTTTCTTATTTCTAAAAGATAAACTATCAGCCACAAAAGGCAATATTAAAATTTTAAAGTGTAAATGCATTTGGAAAGTTGAAAAATATTAGGATGTAAATGGTCAGAAAAAGAAATCTGTACTGGTATTTCTACTCTTTAAATTTATTTTTGCTAATATAAAAAAATAGACTATATATTTAATGAATTTGAAGGTATTATGTATTCTCTTTTAACCATGTCAATCATTGATTTATTTCCCAAGTTGTTTATTCTCCTCAACTGCTAGATAAATATCCCTACTTTTTAAAGCTATATATAACAGCTGGAAATTCTCCCCAGGTAACATCTGACTAAAATGGGCTTGAGAAAAAGAAGCATATTGGAATTATGTTTCCCATATGTCTCACTGTTATGAACAACTAGGAGAATTGGTTTAATGAGAAGAAAAAAAAGTTAGCCAAATTTAACAGTGAATATCAATCCAGTAAAACAAAGACAAATCAATAGGGATAGACGTTAAGGCAGTCACTTACTTTTAATAGCTAATTTAGGACGAGGTCGAAGTGTAGAGAAGATTAATGAACCTTAATGCAAATCATATAATAGAGTGAGAGTTGGAAAACATGTGCAATTAGCATACATGCTGGGGACATCAGTCTGAGATTCCTAAATATAATATGGAGTTGTTGTCAAGAGAAGATTCGAAACTGGACTTGAATGTCCAGATATGCAGCTAAATAATGATTTCCAAAAATAAAAATTACTGTCAGGTAGAAAGTAACCCAAGCAGCCACAATCCTGTATCTCTCTACTCAGGATTGTCACAAAACAAAATTATCTCTAAAAATCAATCACTTGACTCAGGACTGTTTTTTTTTTTTTCCCACTAAGTGTCTCATAGTAGGGTAGATTGACAGTTGCCATACTGAATTTGCAAAGGGGAATATAAGTTGATCCCATTAACTATGAAGACTCTATTTCAATAATATTTATACGTGGCACTTTAGTAACAACCCTCATTCTTCAGACCTTCTCTCCGTCACTGCTTTTTGTCCCTCTGAACATGTCATAGACTTGTGAGTATACCATATTGTTTGATTAGTAAGCCTACTCTAAGTTGCAAAAGACAAAACAAATTTGAACTAATTTAAACCAAAAGAAGTTAAGATCATATTAAAGAATCAACAGAGTTGAAGGGAGGAATCTGGGACTGAATACAGTTGTCTCAATTCTGTGACAACTTTGAGGCTGCAAACATTAAATGACAGTTATTTCTGGACTCTCACATTCTCAGCTTTATCTCCAGTTTGGAAAACTTCAGGGAAAATAACTCTGATTAGCTTTGAGTGAAGGAATAACTAGGAGAAAAAGAATTTAAAAGTTTTTTTTTTTTTTTTTTACAAGAACAATGTTGTCAGACTTAGGACTAAATAATGAAATAGAAAACACAAGTGGTATTTAAATGTTTTGAAAAACACATTATTACCAAAAGTAAAAGCTTGCCTTTGCTCTATTTAAGTTTGAAAAAAACATTTTATGGGAATGATGATGTACTCTAATCCCAGCTACTCAGAAGGCCAAGGCTGGAGGGTCACTTGAACCCAGGAGTTTGAGCTGCAGTAAGCTGTGATCATCCCACGGCATTCCAGCCTGAGCAACAGAGTGAAACCCTGACTCTTAAACAAAATCTGATGATTATTATATTTATAAAGGAGATGACATATCGTCAGATATCAGCATTTTTAAAAGTCAGTAATAAAATTACTTTCTTTGGAGAGTCAATAACTTATAGGAAATGCTCAGAAATCAACTTAGTTTGGGAGCTAAAAAAAAACCCTGTTATTTTTGGTGTATCTCAGAGTCTAAGGTGCACTCTGCCTACCTACTACCAAGGGACATGGTATTCACACTTATGCCTAATGCTGGCAGAAAAATGTGTTAGTTTTGTTCCCACATTCTCCAGTTTTCAAGTTTTTGTTCCTAAAACATAGATTTAATCCCATATGTTTGTTCTGTAATTTTATATACAAAAACCATCACTTTTATACTTCATTTGACCAATTTTATTTGCAAAGGTGTGACAAAAGTATTAATTCATTCACAAAGATTTTTCCTTTTTTTGCTTAGCAATATTAGAGCCATATCCTATTGGGGCTAGAAGTTAAACCTGTCTAGAGATCTCATATGTTTCCTAAGCTTATAACGCTACCCTACATGTCAAATACTTTTTGTGATTATTGGCTCATCAACTGATTGTGGGAACAAAGAACAATTACATTCACCTCAGTTGGACTATACTGTAGTAGCTGTAGTTTTATCAAACGTATGAACACTCTGCTAGCAGAGTTTTCTGCTGTGATTTGAGTTTGCCACACCAAAGTTTGTGTTCAAATTTGATCCCCAAAGCGGTGGTGTTGGGAAGTGGGGACTAGTGGAAGGTATTTCAATGATGGGGGTGAATCCTGTGTGAGTGACTTGTTGTGTTCTTACAGTAGTGAGTTCTTGCTTTGGAGAGAAAAGATTAGTTCTCTCCGGACCAGATTAATTCCCATAAGAGTGCATTTTTATAAAGCCAGATTCCTCCTCCCGTTCTGTCCTCTTTCTTTACATTTGTTCACTTCTCCTTTAACCCTATCTGCCATGTTATAATGCTGCAAGAAAGCCCTCACCACAAGTGAGGGCCATACTTTTGAACTTTGCGGACTGTTAAACCATGAGCTAAATAAATTTCTTTTCATTGTAATTAACCCACTCTCAGGCATTCTGTTATAGCAACACAAAATAGACAAAGACACATTCTATGTTATTCTTTTCCATTGCGGACCAGTCCTACGGTGGGTTAATTTAGGCCTCCCACTTTATGTTTATCAATGGTTTGTTAGCATTTAAACTTACTGTTACTTCTTGGCTTCACTGTTTTCTGTTTCTCTGGGACATTTCTGTTTTTGTGTAAGAGACATAAAAGTAATAACTCATAAACTTTGATATTTTTCCAAATCTATGAAGCTCTGGATGAGACAGTTCTTCCTCATTTCCACATATATTAAAGCTTATTTATAATTATCATACAAATGAATGAGAATTTCTCTACACCATATAAAAATGGCTGCTTTGTGCTTTTAGAAGTTACTTACTTTTTCCTGTGTCAAGAACACTTAAAAACTATAGTCATAAAAGCCTTAATGTCTACCATATCACATTGTTACTTGTAGGCACGACATAGTCCAACAGTCTCGAGAACTGATTGATTTTATATAATTATTATATAACAATTGAGCAACAACTCAGCACTTATTCCTCTTTTCAGCCTCTGGCAACTCCCATCCTATTTTGTGCTTTTATTTATTTGACTAGGTTAGTACCTCAAATAAGTGATCATGCAGTACTTTTTTCTTTTTTTACTGACTTATTTCACAAACAGCACAATTTCCTTTTTTTCTAAGGCTCAATAGCATTCCACTCTATAGACATAGCACACTTTTTATCCATGTGTTGGGCCATGGGCATTTGGATTGTTTCCATATTTGAGTTAATAGAAATAATGCTGCAGTAAACATGGTGGTGCAGATACCACTTTGAGATCCTGATTTAAATTGTTTCGGATATATATCCAAAAGTGGGATTGTTAGATCGTATAATAAATCTATTTTAATTTTATGAGGAAATCCCATACAGATTTTTTATAGCTACTGTGCCATTTTATATTCCTACCAACAGTGTAAAAAGGTTTCAGTTTCTCTGCAACCTCAATAAAACTAATAACACTTAATACCTTTCTAAAAACATTAAAAACCATCCTAATAAGTGTGAGGTGATATAATTTGATCTGCATTTTCCTTATGACTAATGCCATCGAGCACATTTTTATAAACCTATTGACCATTTGTATTCCATATCAGATAAACTGTAAATACTTTCTACCAATCCATAGTTTGCTTTTTCACTTTTGATTGTTTCCTTTGACATGCAGAAGCTTTTAAATTTGACATAGTCCCACTTTACATTTTCTTTGGTTTCTTATGCTTTTAGTGTCCTGTGAAATCACTGCTGAAATCAATGTCATGAAGATTTTTCCCTATGTTTTTTCTACTATTTTTACATTTTCAGGTCTTCTGCTTAAGTCTGTAATTCATGTAAGTTGATTTCGTGTATGGCATATGACAGGGGTTCAGTTTCTTTTCTTTCAATGTGAATATCCAGTTTTCCAAAAACCTTTTACCAGAAAGATTTTCTCGTCCTTATTATATATTCTTGGTTATTTTGTTGAAGTTTAGTTGACTGTATGTGTTTGGGTTTATTTCTGGGCTATTTCTATTTCAATTACAGTTATTTCTATATCAATTACATGTCAGTTACACCTCAATATAGCTAAAAACTATTATTTTAATACACTTTTTCTCATTTCATGGTAGATTAGTTTGTCTTTAGCAAATGCACAGAATATGAGCAGATATTTATGATTAATATACCTGAACATTTTCAGAGAGAAAGAGAATGGCAGACAGACAGGCAGAGGGAAGAGAGACAGCAGATCATGCATGTGTGAGTCAGAAAACTGCTCGTAGATAAAGAAAAGTTGTACAATTATAAACAGACCAAAAGAAAATGTTAATGAAGGACAGCTGTAGTGGCTTATGCCCATAATCCCAGCACTTTGGGAGGCCTAGGCAGGTTGATCACTTGAGGTCAGGAGTTTGAGACCAGCCTGGCCAACATGGCCAAACTCATCTCTACTAAAAATACAAAAATTACCTGGATGTGGTGGTGTGAGCCTGTCATCCCAGCTACATGGGAGGCTAAGTCATGAGAATTGCTTGAACTCAGGAAGCAGAGGTTGCAGTGAGCTGAGATTGTGCCACTGCTCTCCAGCCTGGGTTGCAGAGTGAGACTCTGTCTCAATAAAAAAATTAAAAAATAAAAATAAATTTTAAAATAAAATGTTAATAACCTTTGTATTGCTAATAATAACATTTTATTCTTCATTTATACACAGCTGTGTTACTAAGATCAGACTTACAACATGAATCAAAAAAGCAGAGCATTCATAAAATCACTGCTTGGTTGTGGTAAAGATCTTGAAGACAAATGTCCCATTGTTCATTATAGCAAGTACTTTATATATCTGTATGTACATACACATTTAATTATCCTTGCTCCACTTGGCAAGAAAATTATACAACACTGAAGATAGAGGTGCAAAACTCTCTAAGAAAAATGATTTTCTTAGAATTTAGGTTGTTAATCTGTGACCTTAGAATAGTAGACTTGCAGATGATCTGGCATTATTGTTGCTTTTAAAAGTGGATTTAGTGTTCTTTTCTACATTTAAAAATAAATCCGTAAAATACAACTGGATAATCTTTATTTTATGCGACCAATTGACATCATCCCATAGGCTGTAAAATCAGATCTCCATACACTTGTCACCAACTGAATGGCCATGCACAAATCAGAAATGGGTAGAAAACCAGAACTAGACTTTGCTAAGAAAACTAAAGTCAATCTGGAGAGAAAATTAGAAAATATCAGAACATTTCAAGTCAAAAACTAATAACCTCATGGGACTGTTTTGTATCTTGGCTGTATCAATGGGAGTAGACTCACTGTGATATACACTACTGTTTTGAAAGAGGTTATCTTTGAGAGAAACTGAATAATGAGAACATGGGATCTGTGTGTTATATCTTACAACTATAAATGAATCTACAATGATTCAACATAAAATCTTAATTTAAAAGGTACACAAATAACAATCAGCCATAAAGGCAGAGATAGTAAAACTGTAGTACTACTGTATGTGTCAGGAAAAGAATCCCTGCTATAAACAGCTTCCAAGGTGTTGTTCTTGGTTATCACCAGTTCTTCTTGGCCAGTCTCTTTCAACATATCATGGTAGAAACTATGGCTGTGAAAGGAATAGAAAGGAGAAAAAGAAAAGTGCAACAAAAATGTTGAGTTCTGTCTTCCACTTAGTATGTAGAAAGCTGGAAAGAAAGAACACTGAATCCACTCTTTTTTTTTTAAACCAACTGCATTTATTATTTTATTTATTTATTTTTTTAAATTTTTTATTGGATTTTAGGTTTTGGGGTACATGAGCAGAGCATGCAAGACAGTTGCGTGGGAACACACATGGCAGTGTGCTTTTCTTTCCTTCTTCCCTTCACCCACATTTGGCATTTCTCCCCAGGCTATCCCTCCCCACCTCCCCCTCCCACTGGCCCTCCCCTTTTCTCCCCAATAGACCCCAGTGTTTAGTACTCCCCTTTCTGTGTCCATGTGTTCTCATTTTTCATCACCCGCCTATGAGTGAGAATATGCGGTGTTTCATTTTCTGTTCTTGTGTCAGTTTGCTGAGGATGACGTTCTCCAGATTCATCCATGTCCCTACAAACGACACAAACTCATCATTTCTGATTGCTGCATAATATTCCATGGTGTATATGTGCCACATTTTTCCAATCCAGTCTATTATCAATGGGCATTTGGGTTGATTCCAGGTCTTTGCTATTGTAAACAGTGCTGCAATGAACATTCGTGTACATGTGTCCTTATAGTAGAACGATTTATAGTCTTTTGGATATATACCCAGTAATGGGATTGCTGGGTCAAATGGATTTTCTATTTCTAAGGCCTTAAGGAATCGCCACACTGTCTTCCACAATGGTTGAACTAATTTACACTCCCACCAACAGTGTAAAAGTGTTCCTTTTTCTCCACATCCTCTCCAGCATCTGTTGTCTCCAGATTTTTTAATGATCGCCATTCTAAGTGGCGTGAGATGGTATCTCAATGTGGTTTTGATTTGCATCTTTCTGATGACCAGTGACGATGAGCATTTTTTCATGATTGTTGGCCTCATATATGTCTTCTTTCATAAAGTGTCTGTTCATATCCTTTGCCCACTTTTGAATGGGCTTGTTTGTTTTTTTCCTGTAAATCCGTTTGAGTTATTTGTAAATTCTGGATATCAGCCCTTTGTCAGATGGGTAAACTGCAAAAATTTTTTCCCATTCTGTTGGTTGCCAATCCACTCTAGTGACTGTTTCTTTTGCCGTGCAGAAGCTGTGGAGTTTCATTAGGTCCCATTTGTCTATTTCGGCTTTTGTTGCCAATGCTTTTGGTTCATGAAGTCCTTGCCTACTCCTATGTCCTGGATAGTTTTGCCTAGATTTCCTTCTAGGGTTTTTATGGTGCCAGGTCTTATGTTTAAGTCTTTAATCCATCTGGAGTTAATTTTAGTGTAAGGTGTCAGGAAGGGGTCCAGTTTCTGCTTTCTGCACATGGCTAGCCAGTTTTCCCAACACCATTTGTTAAACATAGAATCCTTTCCCCCTTGCTTGTTTTTGTCAGGTTTATCAAAGATTGTATGGTTGTAGATATGTTGTGTTGCCTCCGATGCCTCTGTTTTGTTCCATTGGTCTATATCTCTGTTTTGAGTTCTTTCTCCTTATGTCATTGATTTCCAAAAACATAGAGCTGCTTACACAAGACCACCAAAAATTACTCTTGTGAAAACCTATTTTGGCTTAGGGATGAAAATAGCTGAAAGAAATATATATATATATATATATATGTAATAATAGTAAATAAAAGACCTTAGCCAGGGACTAGGGTACATCTGTTCTGTAGTTGGTCCTGTCCACCAGCCCCTCTCAGGTCCCCTATCTGGCCCCTGCAGGAGCGTGTGCACAGAGCAGCCTCTGCTACCCAGCTTGGGTACTTTGTTTCAACTGATTATGTTCCCAGTGGCCTGGGAGTACTTCAGATCCCCCAGTGCACCCAGAACTTGACTCAGAGGTTCCAGAGGATGAAGCCACCAGCTAGTCTTGGAGCCCCAGGACTGCTAAGCTCAGGAGTACCAAATTGGTATCTGTCACTGGCACTGGAGAAGGAGAGGACCCCATGCTCTCACAGCACTGAGAGGTGTGGGATACGTGGGTTTGTATCTGGAAGCAGAGCACCTTGAATTGTAATAATCCTCCCATGTCAATGGTGGGCCCAGGTGGAAATAATTGAATTATGAGTGTGGTTACCCCTATGCTGTTCTTGTGGTTGTGAATAAGTGTCACGAGGTCTTATAGATTTATAAATGGGAGTTCCCTTTCACAGGCTCTCTTGTTTGCTGCCATGTAAGATGTGTTTACTTCCCCTTCACTTTCCACCATGATTGTGAGGCCTCACCAGCCATGTAGAACTATGAGTCAATTAACTCTCTTTAGTTTATAAATTACACAGTCTCAGGTATGTCTTTATTAACAGTGAGAACAAACTAATACATATGCACTGCAAACTACTAGAGGAGGTAGGATGGTAGGAGGAGATGGATAAAACAACTACCTATCGGTTCCCCAAACCTCAGCATCATACAGCATATCCAAATTTAAAAAAGTGCACGTGTAACCCCATATCTAATATAAAAGTTGAAATTTTCAAATGAGTTAAAAAACCCAAGGGAGATCTTATTCTCACACACAAAAAAAGATAATTGTGAGATAACAGTTAATTAGCTTGGTTGTGTTAATCATTTCATAGCATATTCATATATAAAACATTACCCAGTATACAGCAAATATATGTAGCTTTTGTTTTTCAGTTATAACTTAAAGTTGAAATATATTCATTTTTTAAAATATTTCCCTAAGACATTCTTTAAAAATGTAGTAGTACTGTATTTGTCTCGATAGCATATATGAATTTAAATTATAATAATAGTGGACTGGTAGAAATGGTAATATGGTATTATAAGGTCCTCACATGACACATGATGCAGTATTTGAAGGTAGATGATTATTAATTAAACATATATGTTGTAAATGGCAAGGCAACCATGAAAATCACTGCTTGATTGTTGGAAAAAAAGATAGAAATCATAAGCCACTAGTAGATACAAAAAAGTTTGGTGAAATTTCCTCATTTATACAAACAAATCAGAGACAGTGGGATAAAAAAATAACCAACTAAGCAAAATTATTTTAATCAAATCAATATTTTTATAAAATGTAACTTGTCTAAATGTACCAACTGAATGACAGAAATTGTGAATGAAGAAGTAAAACAACTAAGCGTTGTGTACAAGAAATCTAGTTTAAGTATGTGGATAATGCAAATGTAAACATATGGAAACATGTAATAATCAAAAGAAAGCTGGAGTAGCTATATTAGTATCAAAAAAAGATTTAAGACTATATTCAGCAATAAAGAAGACATTGCTTACTGATAAACAGAAAAATTTCCAAAAAGGAATTCAAAGAGTGTATGAAACTACCAAGAGTTTTTTCATATATGAACTAAAAAGGGATATAATTAGAAAAACACACAAATCCAAAATTACAATAAAAAACTTTAATACTTTTTCTAGATAATTTATAAAGCAAGTAGACAGGTAGTAAGGAAACGGAGCACTACTGACTGGCTTGACCTAAGTGTTCATAGAATATGATACCATGAACAGAATACATAATATTTTCAAATGAAAGTGAAAAATTTAACAAAACATATCACATTACAGGTCATTAAACAGACCTACAAATTTAAAATATTAGAAATGATGTGAATTATTAAAACAGAGTTAGACATAATTAGTAACAAAAAGAGATACACAAAATGTCAAAATATTTAGAATGCAAACGACGTTCTTTTAAGTAACCCACAGTACAAGAAAAAAAGTTCAGGAGAATTTACAAAACATTTTCTTGAGAATGAAAATGAAAGCACGTTCATCTAACTGTAATGTACAAAGTATTGATTCGAGAGAAATGTATAGCATGTATTACTTATATTAGAAAACAGAAATGACTTCCAATAATCTGTTTCCAAAATAAGAAACAGCACCAAAAAGAAGTATAATTTTATCATTAAAATAAAAACAAAGAATTACAAGTGATATCCAAATAAAATAAATGATATCTATAAAATATCTACATATAATATTATACTTAATGATGAAAGACCAAATCATTTAACCTTAAGAACAGTAACAAGGCAAGTATGTTCCTTCACATTATTTCAGTTTAATGCTATTCTTGTTGCTTTAGCCAGTACAATGGAACAAAAAGAGGCATACACATTAATAAGGAAGAAATAAAATATTTTTTCAGCAAACAACATAATTGTCTGTCATGAAAGCCCTGTGCAAACTACACAAAACCTGCTAAAACTAGGTATAGCAATATCACATCAGTTAATATTTTTTAAATGCTTTGTATTTCTATAGTCTTCCAATGGTAAATTCATAATTAAAATAAAAATCACAATGTCACAGAAATTAGAAAATGCTTCTCAATGTTAAGTGCAGTATATGTACACTAAATACTACAAAACGCTGAAGAAGAAAATCAGAATGCCTATGTGAAGAGAAAATGTTCATGGATTGGGGGCTCAAAATTATTGAGAAACCAAATGGATGTATAGATTCAATTCAAATAAAAATTCCAGCAGTATATTTTTATAAATCAAGTTCTTTCTAAAATTAAAATGGAAAGACAAAGGGAGTAGAATAGCCAAAACTAACATTGAAAAAGAAAACCTGGATGAAAATTTATACTATTTGATGGTCAGACTTATTATAAAGCTATAAAAGTTAAGACAACATGGAATTTAAAAAAATAAAAGACATATTTTTCTATGGAAACTATTATAGAGTCTGTAAATAGACTCACACATAGTCAACTGATTCTCAACAAAAGTGCAAGGGCAATCCAATAAAGAGTAATCTCTTCAACACATGGTTGAAGAGCAATCTACATGCCAGACCAGTTTATATTAAAAAAAATCATGATCCATCTTTTGGAACCACACAAGAATGTACTCAAAATGAATCCTAGAGCTTCATGTAAAACTTAAAAGCATTAACCTTCTAAACAAAAAATAACATTGAAGACAATCTTATGGACCTGGTTAAGACAAAGCATTCTTAGTTACCATACCAAAAGTGAAATTCATTTGAAAAAGAGAAAGAATAGATAGGTTAGGTGTGGTGGACCATGCCTGTAATTCCAGTACTTTGGGAGGCTGAGGCTGGTGGATCACAAGTTCAAGACCATCCTGGCCTATATAGTGAACCTGTCTTTACTAAAAATTTAAAAATTAGCTGGATGTGGTAGCATGTGCTGTAATCTGTTAGTCGAGAGGCAGAGGCAGGAGAATCGCTTGAATCCAGGAGGCGGAGGTTACAGTGAGCCAAGATTGCACCACTGCACTCTAGCCTGGTGACAGCATAAGATTCCATCTTAAAACAAATTTATCAAAATTAAGAACTTCTGTATAAATTTTAATATTAAGAATTCTATATAATCATTTAATTATAAGAATTAAAACACTCTCAGGCAGAGAGAACATATTTGTAAATGAAATAGCTGATATAAGATGTATAAGTTAAATAATAAACAGTACCCCTAAAACAAAACAAAAACATTGTTTATACAAAGTTCAAACATACATATCACCTGAGAAAATTTTTTTTGTTCAAAATTTATTCAAAATTATTCAACTGGATAACAATACCAAAATAAGATATCACTACACACCGTTAAAATAGAACAAGTAGATCGCTTATCATTGCCGGTATGAATGCAAAATAATACAGCCATTTTCAAAAACCAGTTCAATAGATTCTTCTATAGTTAACTATTCTCACAACATACAGTCCAGAAATCCCATTCTTAGATATAATGAAATGAACTTTATAAACTCACATAAACCTATTTGTAGATGTTTATAGGATCATTATTCATAGCTGCTCAAAATAGTTAATCCAAATATCCATCAACTGGAGAATAAAACTCTAGTACCTCTTTAAAATAAAACACTACTTTGCGATAAAGAACCAACTCATCACGTACCAGAAATATGGGAGAATCTCAAGTGCATTATGTTAAGTGATAGCAGGCAGCTTCACTGGGCTACATTCTGTATCTTCACTGATTGCTAGGCAGTGAATGGAAAAGAAGTTGTCTACAAAGAGGTATGAAGGACTTGGGGATTTGTGAAACTGCTCTATATCTTAATTGTGGTGATGATAGCACAACTATATGCATTTACCAAAACTTATAGGAAAGTACATTTAAAAGAGGAAATTTTACTAAAGATATCAAAAGAAAGGAAAATAAAAGAATAACTTGCAAGCACCAAGGAGTGAAAATTAGGACTGGCAAATCAAATATGCACATGAACATACACACACAGGAGTATGATAAAACAACCAAGAATATTGTATTTACAGTCAGTGTCTTCATAGAGAAAAGGCAATATATTTCTCATTCTCATTTAATATCTACAAAGTTTGAGACATATCTTCAGTTATAATTATAATAGAAAAAGTTGCTTTTCTTAGGGAGTAATGCTCCAGATTTCCTCGATCATGAAAACAAGGATTAGATAAAGCAACCCAATTGATTTTAGTTTAACTTAGCATGCAGAGTATTTTCTCCTCTAGCTGTTAGATATGATAGGCAGCCTTATTCATAATAATTGAAGGGGAAACTCATTTTTTTTTCCTTTGGCCCTAGTCATGTTTATTTGGACATGGGAAGGGTCAGTGAGAGCCTGTTGAATGGATGCATTTTTCATATGGAGAGGCTTGTTTTGACCAACATAGCAGGCAACAGGGCACTTAGAAATGCAGTTTCTATGACATTCTTTCAAATCTTCATATTTTGATACATGCTGTCCCTTCTACCTAGATTTCATGTGTCTGCCCCTCCCCACCAATCTCTTTGTCCCCACCTCTAACCACTTGACATTCATTAAGGTCAGTGCCTTTCATTCATTAGTGAGCATTTCCTCTCACTCATATGGATAACAGTATTCAGTATCATTACATTATTACATAACCTATAAAATTCTAAATTTATTTCATACACTTTAAACTCTTGAAGGTTATTTCTTGTCACTCACATACATAGCACTGTGTCTTTGTGTCTGACACTTAATAGAAGTCGAAATCCATTGTGAAGTCAGTGAAATTTATATTTGTAAGTCTCTTTACCTCATTAATTCTGTTACCCTTCTTTGGCTTCTTGAGCTTTCATACCCTCATCAATTTCCAGGGTCTTACTTATTTGAGAGGGATTATATAATTTTTTTCTGAACTAAAATTAGACTTTGTAAAACAATTAGAGAGCTACCCCAATCAATCAATATTAGTCAGAAATATCATTATAGGAAATATGTCAAACGCAGGTAGAGAAGAAGAGCAAATGGCAGTGGTTGTCCAGAGGTCAAACCGGGGATGAAATGTTTCAGAGCAGATTTTGGAATGAGAAGAACATGGAAGGAGTGTTGAAAAGTAATGTGTAGTGGGCTCTACCCTGGAAGATGTGAGAAGAGAGTTTCAAAACCCCCAAAATCTTCACTATAACTCATACCATATGGCCCTATGGGATGATTAAATACAGATAGCTGAATTTGGTAGTCAGAAGATCCTTGGTGACATAAATCAATAATTTAGATAAATATCATGATAGAATATTGAATGATTGCAGACTGTTAATATAAATCCAGAACCTATCATCTTTATATATGTACTATATTTCTGCTTTGGTATTTGAGAAATAATCAAAGGAAATACAGGCACCCTGATAGGGAAAGGTTGGATTGCATGGATTTAGGAGTATCTACCTAAAGGTTTTCTAGCCATATGGGAAACTACTAATTATCTAAACATCAGAAAAGACAGACTTGCTTGTATGTATTATCACTTTTAAAATAAATAGTTTTTAAAAGAATTTTTCTTATATAAAATACTAGAGCTTGATGAACTTAACAAGAACATTTTTCAATTAGAGTTTTGCATAACTTTAAACATACAATAGTATACTATCATTATTTGGGACAATCTTAGGCAATTCAGTTAACTTAATTCTGTATTGCAGGATATTCATAACTAGCATTTGATACATGGCATCATCAGTATAGATTTATTTTATTCATATATCAAAATAACACAGGCCTGACTTTATCAGCAGTATTTTCTATACCTTTCAGCAAAGAATAGTTCTCTACACACACATACACAGACACACACACACACACACACACGCTACATATGTATGGGCATACTTACCTAGCTTATTTTCTAATTTATTAATGATATCGCAAATTAGTCTCTCATGTCAGTGAGACTATTTGTCTTGTTTTCAAGCATTACAAATAGTACTTTATTTTTATTCACTCATAACAAAGCTGCATACACATATACCTATTGCTGCTGAAATACATTATGATGACATGAGTCAGTGCACTATCATCAAGGTGTTAGCAAGGCTGAGTTCCTTCTGGAGGCTCTATAGACAAATCTGTTTCCCTCCCTTTTCCAGCTTCTAGAGGCCATCCACGTGTCTTGGCTCATGGCCCCTTCTTCCATGTTAAAAGCCAGCAAGGTGGTAGTATCTTCAAATCTCTCTGACTCTGACCCTCCTCCTCTCTCCTGTCTCTATCTTGTACTTGTAAGGCCTTTTGTGATTTCACTGTGCTCACTCAGATAGCCCAGAACAATCTCTTTATCTCAAAACCCTTTTATAAATAATATCTTCCAAGTGATTTGAACTTTAAAAGGTAACGTACAAGGATTGTCCTGTAAGGATTAGGATGTCTTTGAGAGCCATTATTCTGCCTGCAACATCTTTCTTATATTCCTTTCAATTCTATCTATAACTATGTCTCTGATATGTGTGGAATATGTTTTTATTTCCAAACCGAGATTGCCTCTATTTTACTGCCTCTATTTTCTTTCCTGACCATTTCCCCTTCCCCCACATACCGTTTTTTAAAGGCTTTAACGTTGTCTCTGTTCTGGCCATTTAATTCTTTTGAAATTGAAATGTTGCCGTTTTTCCAATATGAAAAGCAATTCTTTAACTTTATAATAATGCATAAGAATAAGAGTTGGAAAAAAACGTACGATACCAGAGGGGCAGAATTTTCAAAATCACATTATTCTAACTCTCTCTAAAATAATATGCAGTTAAAGATAAGAATGTGAATAAACACCAATTAAGTGGACAGTTTTTATGATTGCATATGGTAGGTTTTTTGCCTGGAATTGTTAGTTTCTATTCTATTCACAACAGAGTATTGTTAATAGATCTGCATTTTATTTTGTGAGCTAAAATAATGTTAAATGTATTCAATATAAATGTAAAAGCTCTTATTTTTACAACTGGGATAAATTAATATCACACTTGAAGAAAATTGCTAAATGTTTTATATTTATTTTAATATATTCAGTTTTACTGTAACAGAATATTACTCATTCATATTCTCTCATAAAGTATCCATAGCCTCGCAGTTTCCACGTTTTAGACTACATTTATACATAGAAATCTCCTTCCATTTTCTAAAATTGTCTTCAATTTATTTTCCATAAAATACAAGTGTCATTTAAAATTTTTTTCTACTTCATATGCTTTTTTGATATTTTCTTCCTCTAACTTTCATATTATTAATATAACTAGCAAATAGGTATGTATAGTCATAGGTATACATACAGTATATACAGTCATAGCAGACATTATATTCCCAAAATGTGAGTATGTTTTCATAAAGTTTATGTGTTTCTTAGTCTTCACAAAGTACTTACATTTTGGTTTACACATTCATGTGTTCTGTTTCAAGAAAATGAACTTGCATATTTTTCAAGCCCATTGTTCTGTAACTCACTAATGTCTTTATTAATTAGTTTTATAGTTTCTGTACATTTATTGTTTTGGTTTCTAAGCATCTTGAATTGTACCTTATTTTTATTCATTTATAATAAAAGCACTGCATCTTTTATTGGAAAAATATTGGCTGAATTCCATTAGTTTAAATATGATATATTCTCATTGCCACTTATTTCTGAATAGTTTGTAGTTAAACTTTTAACATTTTCTTCAATTATTAGTATTTTCTTAAGAATGATTGAGAGATTATTTCAAGGATTGGGAGAATATTTTTCATGTGTTCTTAATTTCTAGATTTAATTAGTAAACTATTAACTTAGTTTTAGAAATCTGTCAAAATATTAAGTAGAAGTTAAACTTAACCTATAGTCTATTTTTTACAATACACTATAGATACAAGAAATATCATCTTCTATAAAAAATTAATCTAAGTGTATATAATTTAACATATAATGTCTGTGTATATATATACATAAATACACTATGTTCAGTCGTCTCGTTTAGCTAAAGATAATTATCACTTGCATATTTAATAAGGATCTGACATTTACAAATATATAGAACAAAAGTATAAATCTCACTTTTCATTTCTCCAAGAGTACCCCCTTTGAAAGGTTCTTCCATAAATATGAATGCTAAGGCCCTTCACCTGGTTTGCCAAAGCAAATCACCTAGTAGTCATAATTTGTTCATTTTTTTCATTATTGTCTGCTCTAATCCATTAACAAATCATATTGGTTCAGTCTCAAATATATATTTTGAATCTATGTACTTTTCCCTTCATGTCTTCTTTTATATCCTTGTTTACAGCTACAGTAATGCCTCCCTAAGATGATCACTATAGCTTTCTCATTTGCCTCCTTTCTAGTCATTCTCAACATAGCAGCCAGATAACATTTAAAAAATTCCATTTTCGTAACCACTTCCACTCGTCATTTTCCTTCTCTGTGCTTGAACTTCTTCAACAGTTTTTTAATTGCATTTTGTATAACATCCAAACAAGTTGTTGTGTATGTAGTCTGTTTTGTTTTGCTTTGCTATAATAAAATACCCAAGAGAGTAATTTATAAGGAAAAAAGTTTATTTGCCTCACAATTCTGATGTCTGAAGGTTCATGGCTCTGATACCTGGAAGTCTCATCTGCCTCTGGTGGGAGCCTTAGGCTGCTTCCCCTCTGGGTGGAAGGTAAAGGGAAGCCAATATCTGCAGAAACGATATGGTAAGAAAAAAAGCAAGAGAGAGAGATGGGGAGGTCTCACATCCCATTTAACAAACAGCTCTCTCAAGAACTAATAGAGTAAGAAATCAACCTTCAGGAAAGGCATTAATGTATCCATGAGGGATCTATCTCCGTGATCTAAACAACTCCTACCAAGTCCAACCTTCAATATTGTGGATCAAATTTCAACATGAGGTTTGGAGGGGATATTAGTGTGAAACCTGAATATATGAGACAGGTCTCAATTTAGGAAGTTTATTTCACAAAAGTTAAGGATGCACACCCATGACACAGCGTCAGGGGTTCCTGATGATATGTGCCCAAGATGGTCAGGGCACAGATTGTTTTTACAGTTTGAAAGAGACATGAGACATCAATCAATATATGTAAGATGTACATTGGTTCTATCCAGAAAGGTGGGACAAATCAGAGCAGGGAGGGAGCTTTCAGGTCACAGATAGTTGAGAGACCAGTGATTGCCTTCTTTTGAGTTTCTGATGAGCCTTTCCTAAGAGAACAATCAGGTATACATTTATCTCAGTGAGCAGAGGGATGACCGAATAGAATGGGGAGCAGGTACAGCCTTAGCAGTTCCAAGCTTGACTCATTGGTTTAACTTAGTTTAACTTAGTGATTTTGGGGCCCCAAGATTTATTTTTCTTCCACATTAACATGGTCTGTAAAGTCTGACTACTACCTGCTTCTCAAAGCCAATGCTCTCCACTGTCTCCTTTGCTATGCTGCACTCCTCTCATCTATCTCTCTGATCTGCACAAATTCCAGCTTATTTCTACCATTGAGCATTTGAGTATTTTTTTTTGTATCTAGAATTGATTTTCTTTAAATTTTAGTTAGCAAGATGTAGCTCATTATTATGGTTTGCTAACATTGTCCATCTTCCCATCTTCGGAGAAGACTTTCCTGACAATTCATTTTATTTTTTAATTTTTTTATGGTGATTTGTGACATTCTGGTGCACCCATCACTCAAGCAATATACACTGAACCCAATTTGTAGTCTTTTATTCTTTGCTTCTTCCCGTCCTTTCCTCCAAGTCCCTAAAGTCCATTGTATCATTCTTATGCCTTTGCATCTTCATAGCTTAGCTTCCACTTAGGAGTGAGTAAGAACTACAAAGTTTGGTTTTCCATTCCTGAGTTACTTCAGTTAGAATAATACTATTCAGTTCCCTGCAGGTTGTTAAAAATGCCATTAATTTGTTCCTTTTTATGGTTGAGTAGTATTTCATTGTGTCTATGTGTGCGTATATATATGTGTATGTGTGTATAATGGAATTAATGGAATGCATATGTATATATATGTATACAGTATGTGAGTATATAATGAGTAGTATTTCATTATGTGTATGTGTATATATATGTGTGTATAATGGAATGTATATATGCATGTGTATATATATATACACACATAAGTATTTCATTGGTGTATGTGTATATATGCATTGTATGTATATGTGCATATATATGTATGTGTATATATGTATATGTGTGTATAATGTAATGAATATGTATATATATGTATAAAGTATATGTGTGTATAATGAGTAGTATTTCATTGTGTGTATATATGTGTGTGTATAATGGAATGTATATATGCATGTGTATATAGATACACATACACAAGTGTTTCATTGTGTTTATGTATATGTGTGTGTGTGTAATGGAATGCATATATGCAAAAAATTTTTATTAAAAAATGCATATGCATATATGTATTCCATTATACAACACACACACACATACACACAATGAAATACTACTCAGCTATAGGTATATATGCATTCCATTATACACACATACATATATATGCACATATACAAAAGGCAATACTGCTCAGCCATATGTATATATGCATTTCATTATACACACACATATATACTGTATACATATATACACACCATATATACACACACATATACATATATATGCACACACACACACATATATATACATATATGCATTCCATTATACACACACACACACACACACACACCATGATTTCTTTATCCACTTATTGATAAGCATTGGCTGGTTCCATATTTTTGCAGTTGGGAATTGTGCTACTGTAACATGCTTGTGCAAGTATGTTTTTTGTATAATGACTTCTTTTTCTTCAGGTGGATACCCAAGAATGGGAATGCTGGATCAAATGGTAGTTATACTTTTAGTTCTTTAGGGACTTTCCACACTGTTCTCAATAGTGGTTATCCTAGTTTATATTCCCACTAGCAGTATAGAACTATTCCCTTTTCACTGCATCCACCTTAGATAAATTTTTGAGTCACTCTCAGAGTTTACAATCCCAAGTATTTGACTACTCATGAGTAATTGTGTTTTGAAAAACCTGATGGAACATTGTACCTTCCAGAGAATTGGTTTCCCTTGGAAAGTAGCTGATGAAGACCTTACAGTGGTAGTCTGGCAAGGATTCTTGTGGATGTTTCATCTGATAAGTTCAGTGCTGCCAAGTTTGTGATGAGATGGCTCTGTAAATATGAAAATCCCAAGATGAAAACAGAGGCAGTGAGCATCCCCTCTATTCTAGTCCTGCAGTTCTCACTTGAGCAAACCACAAAACTTGAAGAAGAGCTCTTAAGGGAAATTAAGGAACTTTTTAGCAATAGTAAAACAAAAGGCTACTGAGAATTTAGAGAATGGTACCCTCTTGTGTAGTTTAAAAGTACTTTAGGATCTTACAGATGAGTCTCCAGCTTCCTGCAAGCACTTTACTGAAAAGCAGGAATTGACAATCCTCATGTAAGTCTGGGAAAATAATCTCACTGAAGTCAGAAAACTTTCTTTCAAAATGATCACTAAAGATGTGGTAAAGAATATAGCATTCTGACCCATAGCAAAGAAGGAGACATCGGCTATGTTGTTGCAGTAGTTGTAACCCACCTGACTTCTGACAAACAGCGTAAATATCCCATAACTTGTGAGGATTTTTCCTCTCAAGGAGCTCTATGCAACCATCCCAAATTTGCTAAGCTCAAGGTGTAAGATGGCAGCATTAAATACACTGGACCTACAGATCCTTCAATGTATTTTTTCCCACTCCTGGGTAAATTTTCTGAACCAGAGATTTGATACTGGTCACTATGGGCTACGTATCATGTCTGCAGTAAAAACTCCAGCAAATACTTCAAAATGTTAGTTGAAGAAAGATTACAGCCTGTATGTGACATCCAAGAGCACAGTGAAGCAAACCCTCAGATGCAGCAGATTGCAGCCTCCGTTCTAGAAGACTTTAGAATATCTTTCATGAATTATCAGAGAACCCCTCTCTCAAATACCTTTTTGAGCCTAAGGGGTTTCAGAGGTGCTACTTGTCCCTCAGCTTCAGATTTTTTGCCCTGTCAGCCACTGAACGTTGGAAAGAGAACAGGCTTCCTCACTGGCCTTTTACTGTTGATTTTATAATTACCATCATCCCAAATCAAGTCGGAATAATTTTGAGAACACCCTAATGCATATAATTTCGAAAAACTGAACTCTGGACTCTGGAAATACTTGGGGGCTCATATTGGAACAGCTCTTCCACTTATTTTTCTCTAGCCCTGGACGATTTCTTCACTGGGGAAATTTGTCGGGAAAGAGATCTGTTTACTCAGAGGAGAAATGGAAGAGCCTGTGGGAGACTTTTGCATTATGTTAAATTTCATATCAATATTTAAGAGAATCTGCTGAGTTGTTATTTCTGGTCATGTGAAGCCAGTGGGAAAGAAGTACATTTAAAAAAAAAGGCTCTGAGAAATACATACTTCACATATGCTCATAAATTTGTTGATTGGAAAGTAGGATCTCTGTTTGAGGGGGATAAAAGGAAAAAATGCTAGTCTGGTACCTTTTATATGAGGGTTGGAGGAGGGAAGAGGAATATATTTTTTTATAATTTCAGGTATTCTGTATTTGGTCTTTTTCCTCTAACTTCACAAATCAGGTTGAAAAAGAACAACGTTCTGTGTATGTGAATGTGCTGGTTGATCATGGTGATATTTAGGACTGAGAAGAGAGGGTTTAGATAAAGTGTATAAGTAACGGTCTCTCAAAATTTTAATGTAGGTGGATCTGTGACCAAAATTAGAAGGAAGTAGAAGAGCCAAAAATAGTTTGCCAAAAGATTTCAAGGACTGTTCTTACCTAGCATGGAGAAAAAAATAATATGGGCTTTTTTAAGAACCAGCCTCAACTACAATATAAATTGTTTTGTTTATGTCATCTGGAAAGCTCTCCTGCGGAATGGAGTATGAATTCCTTCCTTGCCTTATTACTGAAAAATAATGAGATGTGTTTTATCATTTGTGTGTTTAAATTTGCTTTTCAAAGAACAAAAGTGAATTTCTATCTAAGTATTAGCATATTTGAAAGCAAATAATCAAAACATGTTTCCCATAAATTATATTAGTTTATTCTCATAGCCATTAACTGTGTTTTGACTTTTTAATTAAATTCTACTTTTGGTGATCAAAAATGATAGGTTGCATTGTCCTCAATCCGGTAACTAACTAGTGACATAGCTAGAATTCAAAAGTCAGCTTTACTAAATGATTTTCCTTGGTCGTTTTCATTAGCATAGAGTTAGCTAGAATTCAATGGTATTATTTCCGTCTCCTAGCAATGGCACATATACAAATCTTAAGTTCCTGGACTTCATTCAAATGGGACAGCGTTAGGGAAGAAGTTGAATTTAAAGGAATCAACCAGAAAAAGGAGGCTCACTACTGAGGGTAATAGAGCCTGAAGCAACTCTCTTTGTCTTTACCAAGCAGCCATAGGTAATTTTTCTTGGGAAATGTAAATTCAGCTATGTGTGGAAAGGGAGTTGATAAAGAAGCAGCTCCAGTTTGATCAATCTCTAAGACTGTGCTCTTGCTAATTTTACAGCAGTGTATTTTCCAGGATGCATGACAAGGGACTCTAAGACAATGCTGTGTACTCAGGAGGTTTTAGAAAACATACCTTTTCACTGTCCAACAGTTCATAACATTTTTCCATATTGATTAACTACATGGATTCACTAGAGGCTCATCTTACTGAATCTGATACACATATTGTGAAAAGCTTCTGAAAGTTTTCTGCAAGAGAAGTCTGATATCATCTTAACTCCTGGGGGAATAGAAAATGTGCAGGAAAACAGCAACCTGGAGAGTGGTACAAAAGGAGCCAGCAACTTGCAGTGGTGGGAATGTCTTGCCATCTACATGGTCTGTAATCAAACCAAGCACTTCTGGTGATCAGGACTCAGACGTTAGGAGTTTTTTGGAGTATCACCCTGAAATGCAATGGAAGCACAAGGTCATATTGGGTCTCTATAGAGGCTAGGGCTTGCTTTAAGTGGGTAGTGGAACTAATCTTGGGGCTGCTGTCCTAAAGTGGCTATTACTCCTCCTGAACTCAAAGGCCAGTAAGACATTTTAGTATACATCCTTATAAAATGGTGTCCAATAATCACAGTTTCCAAACCTAGAGGAGAAACAAAGAAACGGGAGCTTGGAATAGGTTTAGAAAAACTAAAGATTGGAGAAGTTGAAATAGTTCCTTAGCTTCTACAGTATACAGATATGTTGAAATAGTGTTACATTTAATATAGCCAAAGTACTATAATCTTCAGGTAATGGTATCAACTTAAAAATAATCTTTTATTATTGTTTTCTTAAAATTGCTGTTTCCTTATGTGTAGACCAAGTACACTGGGAACCACTTTTTGGAAATTTTTGACCTATATCTATGTCTCTTGCAATGAGACACGAAATTTGTTTTCATTATAAAGTTTAAATACTAAATCTCTAATATACAATTTACTTAAACATATAACTAAGACATCTAAATAATGTATAATCTATTAACAAATTAAATAGGTTAACATCCTTGGTTGTATTGCTTTGAAGTGCTTAGGCAAAAATAAAAGATATTGGACAAAAATGTAAATATTTGATCTATTAAATACCAGTATGATGATTTATAGGAAAATATTCATTCATAGAAATTACTGTTGGTATCCTGAAATTTTGTGACATGGAGTCATAAGTTGAGTAAAGAAGGAAAGGGAGACTTAGAAATCTTGAAACTGCTAGACCATTAATTAAAAATAACATACGGTTAGAGTTTAAGCAAAAATAATTTTGTGTATAACTCTTTAAAGATTTCAATTTTAATAAAATCAATTTTTCCTTTTTTAAACTTATATTTTAAGTTTAGGGGTACAAGTGCAGATTTGTTACACAGGTAAACTTGTGTCATGGGGTTATATTGTATAGATTATTTCATCATTCAGCTTGATGGTTAATGAGTGTCAACTTGATTGGATTGAATGATACAAAGAATTAATTCTGGGTTTGTCTGTGTGGGTGTTGCCAAAAGAGATTAACTTTGAGTCAGTGAGCTGGGGAAGGCAGATCCACCCTTAATCTTGTGGGCACAATCTAATCAGCTTCCAGGGGATATAAAGCAGGTAGCCAGGTTCACTGGACGTGGTAGCTGATGCCTGTAATCCCAGTACTTTGGGAGGCTGAGGAGGGTGGATCATGAGGTCAGGATATTGAGACCATCCTGGCTAACATGGTGAAACCCCATCTCTACTAAAAATACAAAAACTTAGTTGGGTGTGGTGGCGAGCACCTCTAGTCCAGTCCCAGCTACTTGGGAGGCTGAAACAGGAGAATCCCTTGAACCCAAGGAGCAGAGGTTGCAATGAACCAAAATCACACCACTGCACTCCAGCCTGGGCAACAGAGCAAGATGCAATCTCAAAAAAATAAAAAGCTGGCAGAAAAATGAGACAGGCCTCACCTCCCAGCCTACGTTCTTCTCCCTCACTGAATACTGCTTGCCCTCTAACATCAGACTCCTAGTTCTTGTCTGGGGACTCAGACTGGCTTTCCTTGCTCCTCAGCTTGCTGACAGCCTATTGTGGGACCTTGGTTAATACTTAATAAACATCTATATATCTATATATATCTCTCTATATATCTATATATATCTCTCTATATATCTCTCTATATATCTATATATATATCTATATATATCTCTATATATCTATATATCTCTATATATCTCTATATATATCTATATATATTTATATCTATCTGTATCTATCTATCTATCTATATCTCCTGTTCTGTCCATCTAAAAGTATCCTTTCTTGTACACCCAGGTATTAAGCCTAGTACCTATTAGTTATTTTTTCTGATCATCTCCCTTCTTCCACAGTTTACCCTCCAAAAGGCCCTAGTGTGTGTTGTTCTCCTCTATGGGTCTATATGTTTTCATTATTTAGCTCCCACTGGTAAGTGAAAACATGTGGTATTTGATTTCCTGTTCCTTTGTTAGTTTGCTAAGGATAATGGCCTCCAGCTCCAACCATGTTCTTTCAAAATATATAACCTTGTTCTTTTTATGGCTGCATAGTATTCTATGGTGTATATATACAACACTATCCAGTCTATCACTGATGGGCATTTAGGTTGATTCCATGTCTTTGCTGTTGTGAATAGTGCTGTACTATATATAATAGAATATAAATCATTCTATTATAAAGACACATGTATGTGTATGTTCTCAATACGTGTGTCTTTATAATAGAATGATTTATATTCCTTTGGGTATATACCCCCCAGTAATGGAATTGCTGGGCTGAATGGTACTTCTGTCTTTAGGTCTTTGAGGAATTGCCACACTGTATTCCACAGGGCTGAACTAATTTACACTCCAATCAGCAATGTATAAACCGTCCTTTTTCTCCACAATCTCACCAGCATCTATTATTTTTTTGACTTTTTTTTTTGGTTTTTGAGACAAAGTTTTTTGCTCTTGTTGTCCAGGCTGGAGTGCAATGGTGTGATCTAGGCTCACTGCAACCTTTGTCTCTTGGGTTTAAGCAATTCTTCTGTCTCAGCCTCCCAAGAAACTGGGACTACAGGCATGCACCACCATGGCTGGCTAATTTTGTACTTTTAGTAGAGATGGGGTTTCACTGTGTTAGTCGGGTTGGTCTCAAACTCCTGACCTCAAGTGATCCACATGCCTTGGCCTCCCAAAGTGCTGGGATTACAAGTTTTAGCCACCACACCTGGCCATTTTTTGACTTTTAAATAATAGTCATTTTAACTGATGTGAGATGGTATCTCACTGTGATTTTGATTTGCATTTCTCTAGTGATGTTGAGCTTTTCTTCCTGTGATTTTTGGCCACATGTATGTCTTCTATTAGAAGGTGTTTGTTTTGTGTCCTTTGTATACTTTTTAAAGGGACTGTTCATTTTTTCCTTGTAAATTTGTTGAAGTTTCTTTTATATGCTGGTTGTTAGACCTTTTTCAAGTGCATAGTTTGCAAAAATTTTCTTCTATTACATAAGTTATCTGTTTACTTTGTTGATAGTTTTTTTTTCTGTGTAGAAGCCCTTAAGTTTAATTAGATTATATTTGTTGATCTTTGCTTTTGTTACCATTGCTTTTGGTGTCTTCATCATGAAATCTTTGCTTGTCCTTATGTCCTTAACGATATTGTCTAGGTTGTCTTCCAGAGTTTTTGTAGTTTCAAGTTTTACATGAAAGTCTTTAATCCATCTTGAGTTAATTTTTGTCTATGATGTAAGGAAGAGGTCCAGTCTTCATCTTCTGCTCATGGCTAGCCAGTTATTCCAGCACAATTTACTGAATAGAGTGTCCTTTCCTCATTGCTTGTTCTTGTCATATGTGTTGAAGATCAGATTGTTGTAGGTGTGTGGTCCTATTTCTGGGTACTCTGTTATGTTCCATTGGTCTGTGTGTCTGTTTTGATACCAGTACCATGCTGTTTTGATGACTGTGGCCCTGTAGTATAGTTTGAAGTCAGGTAGTGTGATGTCTCGAGCTTTGAACTTTTTGCTTGGGTTTGCCTTGGCTATTCCAGCTGCTTTTTGATTCCATATGAATGTTAGCATAATTTGTTTCTTCTAGTCCTGTGAAGAATGTCAGTGGTAGTTTGTAGGATTAGCATTGAATCTGTAAATTGCTTTGAGCACTATGGTCATTTTCATGCTATTGATTATTCCTATCCATGAGAATAGAATATTTTTTTTTATTTGTGTGGGTCACCTCTGACTTCTTTGAGCAGTGCTTTATATCTCTCCTCATAGAGATATTTCACCTCCTTAGTTAGCTGTATTACTAGATATTTTATTCTTTTTATGGCAACTGTAAATGGGAGTTCAATTGTGATTTGGCTCTCAGCTTAACAATTCTTGGTGTATAGAAATGCTAGTGATTTTTGCACATTAATTTTGCATACTGAGATTTTGATGAAGTTGTTTATTAGTTTAAGAAGCTTTAGGCCAGGCACAGTGGCTCATGCCTGTAATCCCAGCACTTTGGAAGGCTGACATGGGTGGATCACTTGAGGTCAGGAGTTTAATACCAGCTTGGCCAACATGGTAAAACCCTGTCTCTATTAAAAATAGAAAAAGTAGCCAGCCGTCCTGGTACATGACTGTAATCCCAGCTACTCAGGAGGCTGAGGCACAAGAATTATTTGAACCCAGGAGGCAGAAGTTACAGTCAGAGGGGATCAAACCACTTCACTCCAGCTTGGTTGACAAAGTGAGACTGTGTCTCACAAAATAAATAAATAAAAAGAGAAGCTTTTGAGCTGAGATGATAGAGTTAAATTCTACACATCAGAAGAGATTGGGGGCCGATATTCAACATTCTTAAAAGAATTTCCAGGGCTGGGCATGGTTCACCATTCTTAAAAGAATTTCCAGGGCCACTCATGCCTGTAATCCCAGCACTTTGAAAGGCTGAGATGGGCGAATCATGAAGTCAAGGGTTTGAGACCAGCCTGGCCTACATGGTGAAACTCTGTCTCTACTAAAAATAGAAACATTAGCCAGGTGTGGTGGTCGGAACCTGTAATCCCAGCTACTCGGGGCTGAGGCAGGAGAATTGCATGAAATGGGGAGGCAGAATTTGCAGTGAGCCAGGATTGTACCACTGCACTCCAGCTTGGGTGATAGAGCAAAACTTTGTCTCAAAAAAAAAAAAAAAAGAATTTCCAAACTAGAATTTAATATCCAGCCGAACTAAGCTTTATAAACAAAGGAGAAATAGCATCCTATTCAGATGAGCAAATGATGAGAGAATTTGTTACCCACCAGACCTGCCTTACAAGATCTCCTGAAGGAAGCACTTAATATGGGAAAGAAAGACTGTTATTAGCCACTACAAAACACACTGAAGTACACAGATCAGTGACACTATGAAGCAACCATATAAACAAGCCTGCAAAATAACCAGTTACCATAATGATAACAGGCTTAAATCCACACATATCAATACTAACCTTAAATATAAATGGGATAAATGCCCCAATTATAAGATATAGAGTGGCAAGCTGGATAAAGAACCAAGACCCATTGGTATGCTGCCTTCAAGAGGCACATCTCACATGCAGTTACACATATAGCTCAAAATAAAGGGATGGAGGAAAATCTCCCATGGAAATGGAAAACAGAAAAAAAAGCTAGGGGTTGTGGTTTTAGTTTCTGACAAAACAGACTTTAAACCAACAAAGATCAAAAAAGACAAAGAAGGGCATTACTTAATGGTAAAGGGTTCAATTCAACAAGAAGGTCTAATTATCCTAAATATATTTGCATCCAAAATAGGAGCACCTCAATTCATAAAGCAAGTTTCTGGTGACCTTCAAAGAGACTTACACTCCCACATAATAATAGTGAGAGACTGTAATACCCCACTGACTATAATAAGTTTTAAAATAATCATGTGTTTTCTTAGGCTGTTTACTGCCATTTGGTTAAACCCTATTTCCTAGAGTCATGCTTTTTCACAGATTCAAATTAGCTTTGTGAGTTACCACCAAATCAAAAGATGACAAATCCTAAGACGCACTTACACTAATAAGCAAAAAGTATTTTGCTTTTAATTTTTTTTACTCCTTCCTCACTGAACTACTTCAATTCCAAGTGCATTGGAATTGGAAATGCTCTTCAATTTTTAGACTAAAAGTAAGTCAAAGTGTTTTTTCTAAAATTTAGGTCCCTGCATCTCTCCAAACCTAGTTTGAGAATATATAAGAAAAATAATTTGAGTATAATTATTCCAAAGCTCATGTCTGTATTGGTGTGTTGCAAATAGGCGTATTGCTATAGTACACCTAGTTTGCCACATAGAAATGGGCATATTTTGCTGATTTCATGTTGGCCTATAAAAATATTTTAATTCACAAATAAAAGTAGAAGGTAGCTTTTGTTTTCAACCCTAACTTTAAAATAATAAGCTAGATAAATGCTGGTGTCATTTTTTGGAAAGAATTTACATTGTTCTCTATGAACTTGAAAGTTTTTACTGAACAAGAACTTTTTATTACATGTTCAGTGAAGTCAATTCTTTAAGTTTTATGGACATGACACTTAGCAAATTTCTGTATTTTTGATTATTTATTTGACATCTGGCTGTTAATTCATTTTACTTTTTCCCAAGTATCTGTTTGTGAGCTACAAGTGTGGTTGGCATTATTATAGGTGATTGATGTGTTATTTTTAAATGCATATACTGCATTTCAAATTAAATTAGATAATTCTGTTTTAATAATATTTAATATCCATTATTTTATAGACAGTTCTCATCCATTTTTATGATTTAAATTTTATTTTATTAGAGTATATATTAGAGAAACCCACATATTAACAGCCTCTCTAACAAGGTGAAGATATGTTTTATACTTTATTCTTTTCAATTAGGCATATTATATATTTTTGTTACCTTTTACATTATTAAAATTGTATAGAGTTGTATATACAACTATATAATATCAATAAGTATAATATATATGATAATACATATATTTTTTGTATATTGAACAATGCATAGGCAATTTATCGTGAACTACACACATACATGCTTTACTTTGGACTCCCTATGACCTTATCTATGACAATCACAGTGACATCTTATTTTTGACATATTTTGAGAGATAATCTTTTGCATGCTTCTGATGATAGAGGTTTGATGATATTAAGAAACACTTCACAATAATGTTGCTGTATTCATTATATTTAAGGGAAATAAGTAAAAAATCTGTGCTAAAATATCCTTCTCTTCATAATTAATCAAGTTTCTTTTCAGCAGCATGATTTTAGTATTACCTCTTACCCCACCCACCATGTGTCAAATTTTAACTTACATTATATAACAAAAATGTTGTTTTGAAATGTGAGCTATTAGGTTTCTAGAAATGGATGGTTATCTTATGTAAGTATGGTTGTGTGTGCTATATGAATAGTCTCTTACATTTCACTGGAGATTTTGAGCATTTGACTTCTTGTTAACTAAAACATGAAGTATAGGATGTGCTTATGTACAGGATATTTATTCAGTGTTTTCATAGCTTTTACATATAACTGAGAGTAGGATTTTGGCCACTTTTCATACAGAGAAGCATATTCTCATCTAGATAGTTAAAAAAAAAAAAAAAAAAAGAACAAAAACCTTCCAAGCACAAATTGCTAGAACTTGTTTGGTCAGCAAATCTGTTATGTAGTTTTATGAAGATGAATTCTGCTGAAAATATCTTGTGCATTCCTTTTTCAGAAATACCAAAGAAAAACATGGCATTGCCAGAGTTGTATTAACCATGTATAGTTATGAATCCTGTTTTTAAATGTAATTAGGAACATTGAAGCAATTTTTTTAAAAGAGTGTTTAATGTAAATAGTCTAAAATTAGCCACATTCCTAGTGGCTTGGCTAGATATATTACCTTGCTGACTTTATGATATCTTCAAAAAATTAAACTTGGGTTCCAACTGAGTTGACTGCAGAGCAAGAATATTCAAATGAACCCTTCTTAAATATTTGTTGCCTGCATGTATTCCATTATAATTCTTTTTCCTTATTAATCATTAGCTTCAAATGATAATTTTCATCCTTTTCTTTTTTCAGAGTATTTTGTAAGACTCTCTAATATCTTGGTTGCATAAATAGTAAAAATATATGAAAGAATTTGTTTAGTAAACTTTTTTCCCTGCTGTACTAACCTCTGAGTTAATTGAAATTCTTCCAGAAGCAAAAGCCAAATGAAAGGAATAGTAACGAGCATTTGCACCCAAAGATTGGGAAGAAACTTGTGCTAAATGAGTTGTCTAGATATCTGTCTTGGGAGCAACTACAGAATGTGCTGCAGGGTCAGGGAACTCAGTTACCATCCGTGACTGCCTATTTAAAGCACAAGGAATAGGAGGCAGGGAATACAGATTCTAGTTATTTTACTGAAGAAATGGGGTTCATACTATTTTCTCTATCAGCTAACCATGTTATATGCAAGATAATGCATTTGAAGGTGATTTGGAAATACTTGCTAAGTAATACAAACTATTGAAAGAAAATAGCAACTATTAAATTTTTCCTATTTCTTGATTTGCAATAGGCACATATAATCTGACTTAATTCTTACTATCACTCTATGATGGATAAATTCTTATTATTTTGATACTGAAAAAAAGAAATGTAAAAATGGTTAGGTAACTTTCCCAAGCTCACTCAATCAGAGATGGTGGAACTTGCAAGGGAATGCAGGTATGACCTTTATACCAGACTGCCTCCATTGTGGAAATATTAGGAATTTTAAAAAGTAACAGTAAACAGGGAAAGTAGAATTGATGTATGTCTAAATTGTATTGCATATTTAATATTATGGTTTTTGTTTGTTTTGAGACAGGGTTTCACTCTGTTGCCCAGGCTGTAGTGCAGTCAGACAATCTTGGCTCATTGCAACCTCCTTTTTTCAGCTCAGCCTCTGGAGCAGCTGGGACTGCAGGTGTGCACCATCATGCTTCGCTAATTTTTGTATTTTTAGTAGAGATGGGATTTCCTCAGGTTGCCCAGGCTTGTCTCAAACTCCTGGGCTCAGGTGATTCACCTGCTTCAGCCTCTTAAAGTGCTGGTATTAGAGACGTGAGCCACCATGCCTGGCCTATTCTGTTCTTAAATAGTTTATTTTTCAGTACACCTGTCAAAAGATTTTTGAACAAATTGAAAGAGTATAAGCATGCTTAGCAATATTTTGAGGATATTCTTGTTATAGTCTCAAATATAGACAAGGGTATAAAAATAACTAGAATAGAAAGAGCAAAGAGAAATTGCTGAAAAAACTTGCTGAACAGAAAGGTTGTTGCCTTAGACAATGGATGCCTTAGAATTAGCAATAATGTTCAAAGAAAAAATGTTTCCGGGTAACATATGAGTTAATTAAAAGAAAGACATTCCAATTGGCTGATTCCACAGTGAATAATCTGAAAGTAGAGCACCAGAAACATACGGTGCCCATTCACATTGTGATCTACTGAACTTAACAAGGCATTATATAATAAGTATAAAAAAGACTGCTTTATAGTTCATAAGACTTTACAGTTTTACTTGTCATTTATATAAAGCTTATTTCATTACATTTATTCTCAAGTTTTACCAGGAACCTCGTTATTAGAATTGGAATCTGACTAAGGCTTAGGGGAAAGTATCTTATTTCTACTGAGTAATCCCTACACATTAGGCCACTGAATTCACATAATTCATCTTATTTAAGAGTCACAGCGAGCCCAAAATATTATTATTCCACTATTACTGATGAGGCTTAAAGATCTCTAATAGAATGCAGGATAAAATACATATGTTTTAGAGCTAGTACTTGAATCTACTAAATCATTTAACTTTCTAAAGGTACAATATTGACTTATTCAGATAAGGTTATTATTGCCTATCTCTCTCAGCCTCATCAAAAGCACATTATGAAGCCATTATTAAGTGATTTGAGCCAAAAAACAACCTAAGTGGTCCAAAGAGAATGATTGTTTTTAGTTAAATTAGAATTACATCAAACTTAATTTACTTACTGCAGCCTCTTGTGTATTTAGCACTGAGTCTTCGGTATTTACTTTACATCTATGTACATGCTGCTATAGAGCCAGATTGCCTAGTTTTAGAAATACGAGATTCTCCTCTCACTAGTTGTAATGAGAAATAGGAGGGTGGTAACGATGATAATGAAGAAAAAAAGAAATGAAGATGGTGGTAATAAGAATAATAACAGTGATAAAAGTTTTACAGTGTACCAAGCACAAGGAAATTTTTATTTCAAGAAGCACAAAACAAGTGTCAAAATTTGGGTGAGGATCGGTGGTGGTGGCAGAGAGAATATTCTGAGACAAGAGAGTATAAGAACTCAAGTGTGGGCCAAGTTTACTGAGGCAGTTTTAAAAGAAACAGAAAATGCCTTTCACTCATACTCATCTCCCAGTATGTCTCCCTTAATCCTACCCTGAAAGAAGAGCTTTCCATGAAACCCAAGTCAAACTGAGAACACTGTATCACTATGTGATGTATTGTGTATTCATGTAACAGTTGTTTGCAAATCAATAGGGAGCTAAATCACACAGAGTAAAGCAATGGAATGGTGCATGGTTAGGAAACAGACCTCAGGAGGGACAGAAACCAGGAATTCTAATGTGAAGAATGAGTTTATTATATCCTTATTCACAGTGGATACCTTGTCTCTTATCTCTCAGATTTCTCTGTTTTATTATTTTTCCACTCTCTGTAGACAGTTTATTTTAATGTCTCTGTGCATATTAAAATGTAATTCCAGTTCCAAGTTTACAGAATTTCATGCAGAAATTTAACAGAGGTTTTTTCTGAACAGTATATAAATAAACTGTCTACTCTACCTTCTTACTTTTCTTTCTTGGTTTCATGATTGTGTTGCTGCCTCATCTGTGCTTTTTCTGTCATTCTCAGCAGATTAGAAGCTGAGAGCACATTTTCTGTTTTGTTCCTCAGTGTCCACTTAGACCTTGTCAAGGACTAAATATCCAGTACATATATATTGAAAAAATCGTGGATAAATCTCAGATTCCAGATACATATATACAGAAATATTTGACTTACGAACTAGTTAAATAGAGAGTATCCGGGGAGTTTTGTGTATGAGAGAGAAACAGATTATATAAGAGCTTCCAGAAAATAGTTTCTGGAGGTAAGCATTGCTAATGGGGAATAATAGCCTTAATGACTGTCCGCCTTTTCAGACTCAAAAGCATCATTATCATAAACGATAATCAGTCTCTTCTCTGTAAATTAAGATTCTCTATTCTTATTCACTCAATTTCCTGGAAGAATATTGAGAAAAAATATTGAAGAGAAGTGAGGGAATGCTCAGCCAAGCCGAATCTTGACCCAATGAAACATGATAGATATAAATATTGATAGATATAGATATCAATAATATAATTGTGTATATTATACAATTTCACTTGTTGTTTATGATATACCAAATACTAACAAAATATATGTACTTTACATATATTTTCTTACCCAGTGTAGACACCAATTTATGATGTGAATGTTATTTAAAAAAAGTCAATTTAATATATGAGAAACAGACATTTGGTAAAAGGGTTTGATGCACTGAGGATTTTCATTTGGGTACTCTTATTTTAAAGCTCATGGTCTTAGCTAAGACTCTATAATAATACCTTATTACTATTTCAGGGCAATTTTAGGGTATTGGTTAAGTGCCAGGTGATCCACTCAGGTTTTTACAATTTCATGAACCTTAATTTTATACTCCATCTTCCATCCCACATAGAATTACCTCATATCCATTAAGATTTCACCTAAATTTCAATTTTATGTAAGTACTTGTTTTTAACTCACGCTACAGTGCTACATGTGGATCTCATGCCTACTTAAAAATAAACCTAGTTTGTTTATTTCTATTTGCCTCATAGAAAAATTGCCCTATTCTAAATTGTGCAGTTTCTTAATTCAGCTATAAAATAATTCATTTAATTTTCCCTTATGTTTTCTTTCTATTTCCTCTGTTTTACTGCTTTACCATGAATTTATGAAACACTGTTATGAGCTTATTGCTGTGAAGTTCTTTTTATAAATTCACCTGATTAAATCCTTTCTAATTTTAAGAGTGGTATAATGATAATATAATCTTTTTTAAAAGTCCTTCTTTTCTCCCTTGTTTTTTTTTTTAATTTTATTGTTTGTTTTGTAAACACATTGCCTCCTAAAACAGTCTTTTATTCCTTTGGTCATTGTTTTAGAGTGCTTCAGATATTAAGATACCAGGATTGGGAGTTAGACCCAGCTATGTTTAAATTTTGGAAACTACAAATTGTTAAATGAATAAACTCTTTAATCTCCCAAAATGACAATAACACTACGTTGCTTATGGTTGCTATGCAGAGTAAATAAGATAATATAATTATCCCTGCCTTCTGCTCTTCAAAGCCCTCCAGAATTGCATTTTATAATCCTCTTTGACAAACAGCCCTTATAATTCAGTCAGATCAGCACAGTCAGTTTTCTCAGATACCCCTGTCCTATCACATTGTTTGTGATTTTCTGCCTTCCATTACCTATTTCTTCTGGATATACAGAAAATAGCCTGCTCTAAGTTCATCATAGAAGACCATCAAATAGTTCATCATAGAGGGCCTTGTATGAGAGAGAGAGAGACAGTGTGTGTGTGTGTGTGTGTGTGTGTAATCTGTAGTTTTTAGTTTCAATATTGTTACCAAAGGATTCTAAGAGTATGGAAAAAAATGTGACCACAGAGGATATGATACAACTAAGTACTGCAGAGACTGAGAGATTAAGACTGGGCTAGGGGCCCAGGACACTAATTAGAATTCATAATTTTTCTTTGACTTGCTGTGTCATCTTGAGCAAGTTACTTAATCTCTCTGTAACTTAGTTTCCTCATACATAAAAATATAATAAAAGTATGTCATAGGAATTATTGTGAATATTAAGAGAATAAATTTATATAAGGGGCTCCAATATTATTAACTACTATTATTACAACCCTAGCAGATTTCTTTCTCAGTCTTTTGGATGTTTCAACTATGTAAGAGTATTGGTGAGGCCCTAAAATCATTTTGTTGGTGACATTGCAGTTGTCGCAGTATGGGTTTGTTTACAAGTGACAGTCCAATGACAAATATAAAATGCTCAGAGGGACTTTCACCAAGATGGCTGAAATTAATGTGCAAAAATCATAAGCATTCCTATGCACCAATAACAGACGGAGAGCCAAAGCATGAGTGACCTCCCGTTCACAATAGCTACAAAGAGAATAAAATACCTAGGAATACAACTTACGAGGGAGGTGAAGGACCTCTTTAAGAAAGAATTACAAACAACTGCTCAACGAAATAAGAGAGGACACAAACAGATGGAAAAACATTCCATGCTCATGGTTAGGAAGAATCAATATTGTGAAAATGGTCATACTGCCCAAAGTAATTTATAGATTCAATGCTATCCCCATCAAGCTACCATTGACTTTCTTCACAGATCTGGAAAAAACCACCTTAAACTTCATATGGAACCAGAAGAGAGCTGGCATAGCCAAGATCTAATACTAAGAAAAATAAAAGAAAAAGAAAAAGCTTGAGGCATCACACAATCTGACTTCAAACTATTCTACAAGGCTACAGTAATCAAAAAAGTATGTTACTGGTACCAAAACAGAGATACAGACCAATGGAACAGAACAGAGTCTTCAGAAATAATGCCACATATGTACAATCATTTGATGTTTGACAAACCTGACAAAACAAGCAATGGGAAGAGGATTCCCGATTCAATAAATGGTGTTGGGAAAACTGCCTTCCTAGCCATATGCAGAAAGCTGACACTGCATCCCTTCCTTACACCTTATATAAAAATTAACTCCAGATGGATTAAAGATTTAAACCTAAGACCTAACGCCATAAAAACCCTAGAAGAAAACCTAGGCAATACCATTCAGGACACAGGCATAGGCAAGAACTTCATGACTAAAACACCAAAAGCAATAGCAGCAAAAGCCAAAGTCAACAAATGGGATCTAATTAAACAAAAGAGCTTCTGCACAGCAAAAGAAACTATCATTACAGTCAACTGGCAACCAACAAGATGGGAAAAACCTTTTGCAATCTACCCATCTGACAAAGGGATAATATCCAGAATCTACAGATAACTTAAACAAATAAAAAAAAAATCAAAATGTGGGCAAAGGATATGAACAGACACGTTTCCAAAGAAAATATTTATGCAGCCAACAAACATGAAAACAAGCTCATCATCACTGATCATTAGAGAAATGCAAGTCAAAACCACGTTGAGATACCACCTCATGCCAGTTAGAATGGCGATCATTAAAAAATCAGGTCACAACAGATGACAGGATGTGGAGAGACAGGAATGATTTTACACTGTTCATAGGAGTGTAAATTCAACCATTGTAGAAGATAGTGTGGCGATTCCTCAAGTGTCTACAACTAGAAATGCCATTTGACCCAGCAATCCCATTGCTGTTTATATGCCCAAGGAATTATAAATCAATCTCTATTTACAAAGGCACATAGACACATATGTTTATTGTGGCACTGTTTACAATAGCAAAGACTTGGAACCAACCCAAATGTCCATCAATGATAGAATGGATAAAGAAAATGTGGTACATATACACCATGAAATTACTATGCAGCCATAAAAATGGATGAGTCCATGTCCTTTGTAGGGACACGGATAAAGCTGGAAATCATCACTCTCAGCCAAGTGATGCAAGAACAGAAAACCCAGCACTGTATGTTCTCACTCATAAGTGAATGTTGAACAATGAGAACACATGGACACAGGGAGGGGAACATCAACACCAAGGCCTGTTTGGGATGGGGAGTTAGGGAGGGATAGCAGCAGGTGGGGGTATTGGGGAGGGATAGTATTAGGAGAAATATCTAATGTAGATAACGAGATGATGGATGCAGCAAACCACCATGGCAGGTGTATCCCTATGTAACAAAGTGGCAGGTTATGCACATGTACCCCAGAACTTAAAGTATAATAAATTAAAAACTCAGGGGTCATTCTGCTTTGATTTACACTATTATCTACTGACTGAGTGATCTTGGGCAAGCTGTCTCTGTAAGCTTGATTTCCTCATGGGTAACATGAGCATACTTGTCTCAAAGGGTCAATGTTCAAATAAGATAATACATTTAAAGTACTTAGCACAGTGCCTAATGAACAGAATTCTATACCTCAGTAATGTTTCTCATTGCTGCTCCTGCTGTTCTTTCTATAATAATATATTGTTTAAATCACTTCATTGTGAAATAGATAATATTTAGAAGCCCTTGTAAACAAACAAAAGAAACTATATGCCTTTTCTATGGCAAAACAAAAACAAAAACCAAACAATAATAACAACTTGACTTTCTATCACTTATAATGGTTTCCTTCTCTTTCCTATTCTGAAAATTCAAAGAGCTAGAAATCCTTTTGTATAGCAAATCTTCATTTTTCAAATAAGATGTCTTTCTGAATGGGGAGATTAATTGGTCTTCCATACTTATATGAATTAAATGAGCTTTTTTTTCAGTCTTGTTGAGATTAACATCAATGAGTAATGGGATTAATCATTGGGGGAGTAAAGGAGTAAGTTTACCAGATTTTGGCTTACTCTGATGAAACGTATCAATCCGTCCCCTGTGAGTTTATGGCTTCATTAAATCTCTGGGAACTTGGAAGCATAGCAGCAAAAGAACAGTTAGAGAAACTGGTAATGTTTTCTAGGATGAGTTTATGTCCAGGAAACACAAAAAATCCCTTTCACCTTTTACTATTACTACTTTTATTAACCAAGATTAGAAAACCAAGGAGTAATGCAAAGAGAGAGAAGGAATTACTGAAGGAGCAATTTGTTGAAGAAGGAAATAAAAAGTGGGACTCAAAGCACTAAGAGTATGATAAACCTTTTGTATAAAAAGTGTATTTCCTCTTTTTAAATTGAGTGAAGATGAGTAAAATAGGGGGAAATTGAAAGAAGTTTGTGATGGGAAGATGCGAATATTTGTGTGTTAGACTGATTTGCTCAATGAAAAAGTAGAGAAAATATCAGAGGAAGCATAGATTTGGGGAGCAAAGAAAATACATAAAACAATCACATTTGGTGGTAATTGCCAAACCTTTTTCTATAAAGGACCAGATGAGAAACATTTTCAGTTTTGTGGGCCATGCAATCTCTGTTGTAACTCCTCAACTCTGCCATTGTAGAGTGTGATTAATTTTACTTCAACATTACTTGGCTAAGGGATTTCAAAGCAGCTGGTAAAACATTATTTCTGTGTGTCTTTGTAAGGATGTTTCCAGAAGAGATTATCATTTGGATTGGTGAAATGATTAAAGCAGATGGCCATCCACAGTGAGAAAGCCCAAATAGATAAAAATGTAGAAGTGATAACTCTGTGGAGTTTTAATTTGGATATCTCTGATGATTAGTTTTTTAAGTGTTTCCTTTATATACCTTTTTTGGTACTTCTGTATCTTCTTCTGAGAACTGCCTGTTCAGATCTTTTGCCCGTTCTTCAATTGGGTTACACATTTTCTTAATCATTAGTTGTTTGAATTCTTATATATTTTAGAAATGAACTCCTTTTCTGATGCTGAACTCATAGAAGTAGGTAGGAGAATGATGGTTACCAAGAGTAGGGGATGAAGGAGTTGAAATGATGGTGAAAGGGTACAGACTTTCAGGTTAGAATAAATACGTTCCAGAAATCTATTGTGCAACTATAGTTAATAAAATGTACTATATGATTAAAAACTGCTAAGATGATATTTTTCAAGTGCTCTCACTGCACAAAAATGAAGAATATGTGCAGTAGAGAATATGTTAATTAGCTCAATTTAGCTATTCCACAACATATACATATTTCAAAACAACATTTTGTACATGACAATATATACAATTTTTGTAAATTAAAAAAAAGGCAGAGAAAAGGCAAATTTACTTTCACTCTTTGAGCTGGGACATCCAACTTCTCTTAGCTGGACATGAGCTCACCTGGTCCATGTTGTGTCTCCCTTTTTTTTTTTTTTTTTTTTTGGTAGAGATGGGGTTTTGCCATGTTGCCTAGGCTGGTCTCAAACTCTGGAGCTCGAGCAATTTGCCTGTCTCATACTCCCCAAGTGCTGGGATTACAGGTGTGAGCCATCACACCTGCCCTTAGCTGTCCTTTATAATTAAAAAATTTGCAGAATTTTTCTCCACCTCTGAAGTAGTATGGTCTGTTTTCTTTCCCCAAATTCTTTGTGATAATTCTGGAAGATATAGACATTCTAGGGTCTTTTACCAGCTCTGGGTAATTTATATAAGTATTTTGTAGTTAATATTTTTATTTTTTGTTTTATGCTTTGGAGGGGCATTCAAGGGACCAGGGGCTCACTGATTATTTCAGTGTTTTGCTTGCTATTGTTGACTTACTTGCTTACTTGCTATGCCTTACCTATAGCAAAGTTTAATCCATTAATAATATTCAACTTTTAAATTTAGAAAAATCACATATATGTAATCCATTCCCTTCGCCTCCATCCCCTCACCTCTGCACATTTATTTGCAGGTGCTTTTTTTCCTTAGAGTCAAATATTTTAACGAGGATTGTAAGTAAAGTATACTGCCCAGCCCCTTGTCATGGTGATGATTATGTAATTCACACCAGGCTGTTTTGGGTGGTCATAGAATTTTAAAATTGGAACTAGGAGAAACCAAGTTTTTGAATTTCTGCATCAAAACTAGAAATATGCAGAGTTTATGCTTATAGTCTCATGAAGAAATTTTTGGCGAGGGAATTAGCATAGAGAATTTAGGACAAATGTGAGACAAATTTATAGAATTCTAATTGCATTTTATTCTGTTTTTAACAATCACTAAAGTTTCTTTATCCCCTGCTATGATTCTCTGTGTTGCCTAAACTGGTTCAGATTGTGTTCCTGTGTCTTGTCATCAAAAGACAGTCCTGGACCTTACCCTTTTACAATGAATATATTCTTTTACAGTTAGCCATACAATAGGGATCCATGATTTCTATTGTCCAACTGGGAAAGCCAAGAAAGAAGAAAATGTCAGTGATAATCTAACTATCATTGGAGAATAAAACACTATGGAGTTTTACTTCCATGTAAATGCTGTGATAACTATAAAACAAAGGGTGAAAAATCAGAAGTTTACTGAGTGTATTTTCACTTTCTATTCTTTCTGGCAAACAAATTGATGACTTTGTATTGTTTCTAAAATACTTATAAGTATAAAACCTAATTAAGAGTGTAGCTCCTCTATTGCTATGTTTAATTAAATGTAATGATTTATTGAAATTGTGACACCATATCCCTGCTCTTACTTAATTCCAAATGGCGGAGTATACTAGATTGCAAGTATTTCTGCAACTGCCTAAGGACAGTGGTTAATTTTACTACCTTGACTAATACTTTGATTGCTGCTGCTTTAATCAAGCTTCCCATCTACCTAAATCAGCTATTACAGACATAAGAATTGAACATTTTATACAAAACACGGTGGCTAAATTTTTATATAATGATTTCAATAGAGAATAAGAGACATGTCATATAGCAGCAGCTGTCATAGTTGAACAACTTCAAAATCACGATCCATCATAAATAATTGCGGGGATTACATAGAATAATGAACATTTTATATGCTTACCATTGGCTGGTGTTGTACTCCAGCCTCCTTTTAACTTTCCAGCATAAATAGCTGGTAAGGTGGTAACAAACAAATGTGCTTTCAGTATCTAAATAGTCAAAGTAATCCCAGCTACTCAGGAGGCTGAGGCAGGAGAATTGCTTGAACCCAGGAGGCAGAGGTTGTGGTGAGCTGAGATCATGCCACTGCACTCCAGCCTGGGTAACAAGTGAAACTCCATCTCAAAAAAAAAGTCAAAGTAAAACCCCAAGCTTAACCTCAGGGACCCCCAACTGATGTGGCCCTAAATATTCAGCAGAGTGAAAACATGAATAGGAATTGAATGAAGCAGTACAGCTTAGGCTTTATTAATGAAGGATCCACAATTCTCAACAGCTTAAAATAATAAAGATTTATTTTCCACCTATGGTACAAGAAGGATACCACGTTACACATCAGAATAACGAAATACCACATTGGAGTATGATACCGACCATTGGAAAGGATGTCAGGGGAGGGAAACTTTGGACTCTACTCTCAGGAATATTAATTGTTAAAGCTATTGTAGAAAGCAGTCTGGAATTATTTATTGAAATTAAGTGCGTTTTTGCTCTGTGGTTCAGCAATTTGCCAAAGAAAGTCTCCCAAAACCTACAAGAATGCACAAATAATTTTGAGTAATAGGAAGAGAATACTAATAGTCTTTATATAAATTAAAGCATTTATTCCATGAATGCACAATGCATATACTTAAGTACCTGTATAAAACTATACACTATAGTTCTTACAGGAGGGTAGAAAATAGGAGTGATGATGAAAGGACATGAGAAAATTTAACATAAATATAAAATGTCCTGTGCTGGACTAATGATATTTTTAAAATGCTATGAATTGAGGAAAAAAATTTACTAAACTCTTTTACCTGATATTAAATCCAAATTTTAAATAAGATGGGGAAGAAGTTGTTAAAATAATATCTACAAACATTTATTTCTGTTTTAATTGTTTTTGGTCCATTGTAGCCAGTCTACAGGAGTTCTTTAGTTCTGGACATATAGGCATCATTGGCCAGTATATTTTCTGCCCCTAGAGAACTCATAGATCCATTTAATAATCAGCAATTTTATTTTAACTTTATATTAGTCACCAGGATATAAAATGAATAGAATTTTTATTTTTCCTTATCATGCAGGGCTAACATAACACATGGAAAAAATAGAAAATACAAGAATAATAAATGTTCAACAAACTATACTGTGACATAATAAATTATATCAGATTAGAGTTGGGTAAGAGACAAATACAGAAAGTAGAATTTGGGAAATTGTTTGTGGTTGCAGTGCAGATGTGTATACATTCAGGTACAGAGAGTTCACTTCCATTGCTTCTGGCTTAGCTATGGTCCATTTGTAAATAATTTATTATGCTTGCATTTTAAATTTTAATATTAGTTGTGGAAAATAAGTGAATACATACAATTTTTTAAAAATCAATATAAACATACAAAAACAGTAGTTGATGTGTTTCTGACAGTTTCTTTACACACGTACACATACCTACCATAAACACATACACACATACTTTTTGCAGCATTACACAGTTGTATAAAACCTTTTTAGTTTAATGTATCATGAATATTCTTACATCATAAACTTGTCTCTAAAGCATTGTTTTTTGAGTCATAAAGACATTTATTTCATGAATTTTGCTTGATACCTGTGCATTTTAAAACCATTTTATTGAAGTATGACTGACATACAAAAAGCTGCACATTTTTAATGTTTACAACTTGGTAAGTTTGGAGCTAAGTCTGTACATGCGAAATCATAACCATAACCCATGCTATAAATAAAGCCATCATCTCAAAGGGTTTTCTGCTTCCTATTCTTTTTTAAAAAAACTTAAATACAGATGTATGTAGTATCCACATACATAGCACCGAGTCAAGATAAAGAACTTACCATCTCCCTTGAAAGTACTTCCTGCTGTTTGCAGATAATATGTCTGACTGCACCCATCTGCTTCCCTGCTTCTCCTAACTCAAGCAACAACTGATCTGATTTCTATCACTCCAGATTACTTTTGTCTGTTCTGGAACTTTATTCAAATAAAATTATAGAGGATTTATTCTTTCATGTTTAGCTTTTTTCCCCCCCAGATTACAGTTTTATTAGAGCAAAAGTTTATAAGTCGGAATTAGCCAAAAGAGTAGATGCATAGTGTGAGGTCAGGGAGTGCCCCCAAGACAAAGAACTTCCCAAACCCAAATCCATGGAGTCAGAGTACATCACTCTCTTAGCACATGAATGCGTAACAATACACATGGAATACTGCCAATCAGGAGCTCACCTAAACATCTGTCTAGAGTTTTGATTCTGGCTTCATCACATAGGTATGATTGATTGAATTATTGGTCAAAATATTGAACACAATATCCAGCCCTCTTCCTTGGAGGTCAGGCTGATATTACACAGCTCAAAACCTCAATTCGCTAATCACATGGTTGGTCTTCCGGCATGACCAGCCCCCATCCTGAATAATCTCATTAGCTTAAGCTATTACAGGGACCAGAAGTTACCACCTTTAGCCTAAACCTTCAGGGCCTACCATGAATAACAAAGACACTCCTGTCACTGGAAATTCTAAGGATTTAGAGGCTTCTTCTAGGAACCAGGGAAAAGAATCAACCGAATTCTTTATTATATAACATATTGCTTTTGGCTTTTGTCTGTTCCGCTGCCTTTTTAAGGAAGACAACTAGCAAGTTGTTAAAAATCTCTCTCACTCTCTCTGACAGAGACTTAAAGACTGGATTGAAATCATTAAGTGGTTTAGAGTCAGGATAGCAGAATGGTTCAGACTGTGGGTGTGGAGATGAGGCTGCTTGGGTTAATCTTGGTTTCACAGCTTACTAGCTCGGTGGTCCTGGACAAGTAACTTAAACTCTCTAAACCTCGGTTTTCTCTTCAGTAACATGATAGCTTATCATGATGAAATAGACTAATGTCTGTATTGTGCTTAGCACGGTGCTGGGCACACAGAAGCAGCCAGGGGTTGCTACTAACGATTGCATTTGGATTTTAGAAAAGATCTTGACTATTTCTAAATGTTTGCTTTAAGGTGGCATGCCCTAAATATATTTAGGCCAGTGTGGTTTTGTTTTGTTTTTTTTTTTTTTTGAATCAGAGTTTTAGTTTTTAGATGCTGATTCTTTGTTAAAGGAAATCTTTCACAAAATCTGAATCTAGAAAGTCAATGAAATCTAAAGCAGAACTTCTCTAGTCTAAGAGGGTCAGGCACATCTAGCCACCTTTTTATCTATTGAGTATTAAGATCTGTTTGAGGAAGTTAGCTTGATAACCAGTTTTCAGCTTTTTCTTTTTTTGTTTTTCTTTATTTTTTTGAGATGGAGTCTTGCTGTGTCGTCTAGGCTGGAGTACAGTGGCATGATCTGGGCTCACTGCAACCTCCGCCTTCCAGGTTCAAGCAGTTCTCCTGTCTCAGCCTCCCAAGTTGCTGGGACTACAGGTACCTATCACCATGACTGCCTAATTTTTGTGTTTTTAGTAGAGAGGGGGTTTCACCATGTTGGCTAGGCTGGTTTTGAACTCCTTATTGTTGAGTAATATTTTACTACATATATATATATATATATATATATACATACCACAATTTGTAATCCTTTTGAGTTATTTGCAGTTTTGCATCTACTAAGAATGAAATTGTGAACATTTGGGGGGTCCTTTATGAATATATACATTATATTAGTAGTTGTATTTTATTTTATTTTATCACAGCAATATACTTAAAATCTTATTTGTTGCTGGGCAGGATGGTTAATGCCTGTAATTCCAGCACTTTGGCAGGCCATGGTGGATGGATTACTTGAGGTCAGGAGTTTGAGATCAGCCTGGAAAACATGGTGAATACAAAAATTAGCTGGGTGTGGTGGCATGTGCCTGTAATCCCAGCTACTGGAGGCTGAGGCATTAGAATCACTTGAACCCAGGAGGCAGAGGCTACAGTGAGCCATGATAACACCACTGCACTCTCTAGCCTGGGTGACAGAGTGAAACTCTGTCTCAAAAAAAAATAATAAAAATTTAAAAATAAACTTGTATTTGTCCTATTTAAATATTTTCTATAAAAACCAATTCTGGTACAGATGAAAATGTTTTTCTCAAAACGTATGCATACACACTCAATTTTTTGAAAATAAATTCCTTGAATTTTAATTTTTTGGTCAAGAATTTGTTATATTGACAAATCTTGCTTTTAAATTATTGTACAGATTTAAGTTTTTGCCTTTATGTTTTCACGAGTGAAAAGTAACTGAATTGCATAATTGCTTTTGTTTCTCTTTACTCTCTCTGTTAGAGTCAGCATGTGGAAATGCTACTTGGGAGGTGTTATTTAGAGGAGATCTATGCCCAGTGTTGTTTTATTTGTATTAATTTATCACTGTGATGAAATATTTTCAATGTTCGTTTATTCTCTTTATGCATTCACACACACACACACACACACACACACACAAAGATAAATTGCGTTCCCATTATGTGCATGTGTACATGTGTGTGTGTGTATGTAAACTTAAAGAATTTAAAAATTAAAAATGAAATTCCTTCCTATGCATATCTGTCTTTTATGACTATACAGCATCCTTGAAACAACTTCTTATTACCTTTTGGGAACCCCTCTTCTATATGGTGTGCAATCTACATGGATTGGCCAGTATCTTAGGTCTAATTTCCCTCAAATTAATGAAACATGCAAGCACTACAAGTTAGACAAGTTCTCTATAAGCAGATGTTGTATCAGAAATTAGAGACACAAGTAAACAGAAACTTTACCAGAATCACTTCTGATATGCTAGCAGCATCTCCACTGTCAAGTGTCACTGAGGTTAATGCTGCAAACAGGGTGTTTATACTCAGCAGATGCAGTGAGGGTATCTGCAACGGGAACAGTACTGTGGCAGCATCTCCGTTGTCAAGTGTCACTGAGGTTAATGCTGCAAACAGGGTGTTTATACTCAGCAGATGCAGTGAGGGTATCTGCAACGGGAACAGTACTGTGGCAGCATCTCCGTTGTCAAGTGTCACTGAGGTTAATGCTGCAAACAGGGTGTTTATACTCAGCAGATGCAGTGAGGGTATCTGCAACGGGAACAGTACTGTGGCAGCATCTCCGTTGTCAAGTGTCACTGAGGTTAATGCTGCAAACAGGGTGTTTACACTCAGCAGATGCAGTGAAGGTATCTGCAATGGGAACAGTACTGTGGCATCATCTCCGTTGTCAAGTGTCACTGAGGTTAATGCTGCAAACAGGGTGTTTATACTCAGCAGATGCAGTGAAGGTATCTGCAATGGGAACAGTACTGTGGCATCATTTTTGTCTTTGTTCATTACTACTTAGATCTGAACATTTTCAACTTCACCCACAATTTCTTGGAACTACAAAATATTATTTTAATATACTGTTTTCTAAATAAACTCCATACTACATTTCATTTGCTTTAAACTAAAAACACGAATGACATCTCTCTAGAGTCAGACCTTGAAACTCTGTACCAGTTCAGCATCACATCCTACCTCCCACCATGTGGACATCTTTCCACCGTTCCTCATGTGAAACTCTAACTTAATAATTATCAAACTAAATTTTTCAAGGAGGAAAAAGGCAAAGAGAAGAGAGTGAGAAGAGAAAGAAAAACAGAACAGATGCTACATCTTCAAATTACAAAAGACCTTTATGGTATGCTAAACAATTCCTTAGCAATAGTCGATTTGATTTGCGTTGGTTTTTGTCTCCAAAATCACTGTATCTTAAAGAGTTTAGTGACTCGTGCTTTAGAACTTTCACTTTTTGAGTTTGCAATAAGAATAAATCCAGTTATAGAGAATACAGTTAGGGACTAAGTTTTGACCTGTATAGTGAAATTGTCTGCAAAATAGGAATACAAGAATTACAGCTATAATAATAGAACAATTGTTAATGGTACTGAAAAATTAAAAGATAAGTTTAAAGTGACACTACACATATTTTACAGAAGAGATATAAGATTAGAGTTAGAACAACATAACAACACATTCATGCTAACATAATAAAAATGTTGTTCTTAAATAAAGAGTGGAAATAACTGTTACATCTACTAGAAAAATCACTATTAAAGAAAATAAATAGGAAAAAAAACTTTGAAGCTTTAAGCACAAAGCTCACTAAGGAGTGACAAGTGAATGGTGGTTATCAATCCAAAACTGAGCATTTAGCAACCATCTGAATTCATTTCAGGTTTAAAAATGCTTGTGTTTTTGTGTGATTCAGATTTTCAAATTTTCTTTTACATAAGTAGTTGTGACAGTTGGTCAGACAGGGAGCAGATACTGACTAGGAGGTAGAAGGTTGAACAATTTATTGGGGAATAACACTAGTGAAAGATATATAGGGAAGGAAGCAGAATTCAGCAGGATAAACCTTCTATCCACTTGGACACCTGTGTAAGCAAGGGGAAATGGAGCAGGAGTGGGCAGGGCTTTATACCATGACTCAGATGTGAAAGAGTGTCAGATAACCCAGTGTGAGTTCTAGATCAAAGATGGTCCATTAAAAGATACTCATATTGCAATAGTTTGCCCATCATGCAGCCAATACTTGATTGGAGCCTGAGAATAAAGGAATTGTTTTCAGCTCATAAACTGCAGCTTAGGATGGAGCCAGTCAGCAAACGGCATTCTTCTCAGTTAATCAGGAATTTCTCTCTTGAAAAGAACTCCAAAGTGTTGCATCTCCATGGCTACCACAACAGAATAACTTTTTCTGAAAAAGACTTTAAAAAAAATTCTATCAGTGTAACAATTTATTCCTCTAATTCTTTCTATCAAATGTCAGGGTTGCAGGAGACTGTGATGAATACAAACTAGTTATTTCTCTCAAGGAGCTTAAGACTTGATGGTAGAAAATAAAAACAGTTAAATAGCAATGTAATTGAAATATGACAGTTGCCATAAGAAAATTCTTGAAAAAAGATTGGGACCCTAACCAAGCCTGCAGTCATTCCCCAACACTTTCTAGAGTATGTGCAGCTAAACTGAAGTCAAAAACAAGCAAAAATTGTTTAAGCAGAGATAAGTTGGGAAAGTAGGTGCAAAAGTCAAAATTTAAAATATTGACTTTTGCACTTGCTTTTTTTTTTTGAAATTCAACTAACTTTATTTAAATTCAAAAACAATTTTTAAAACTTTTTTTAGTCAAGATCCTTTTGTATTATAAAAATCACAAGTATTTCTAAGAGACAAAAATACTTCTAAGTTAACTAGAAGTAATAGACCATATCTGATTTTACAGAGACTTTAAACAAACTGCAGAGAATAGAGAAAAGATGGTAATCTTTGAACTTGGTGTGGTATATATATCCCATCTTTCACTATTGACAGTAGTACTGCAATAAACATAGGAATGCAGATATCTCCTCTACATACTGATTTCAATTCCTTTGAATGGATTCTGAGAACTGACATTACTAGATAATGTAGTAGCTCTATTTTAAGGAAGTTCTATACTGTTTTCTACAATGGCTATATTAATTTCCATTCCCTCCAACAGTGTGTAAGCATTCCCTCTTCTTATCCTCACCAGCATTTGTTATTTTCCGTCTTTTTGATAATAGCTGTTCTAAATAAGGAAGGCTGGTATCCCATTGTGGCTTTGATTTGAATTTCCCTGATGATGAGTGATGTGAAACATTTGGTCATATTCCTGCTTGTTATTTGTATGTGCACGTCTACATTTGTTGCAGCATTGTTTACAATAGCTAAGATTCAAAAGTTTCCTAAATGTTCATCAACAAATGAATGGATAAAGAAAATGTGGAGTACTACTATTCAGTCATAAAAAAAATGAGATCCAGTGGTTTACAGCAACACGGAAGAAAGTGGAGATCATTATGTTAAGTGAAATAAGCTAGGCAGAGAAAGACAAATATCACAGGTTCTCACTTATTTGTGAGACATAAATATCAAAATAATTGAACTCATGGACTTAGAGAGTAGAATGATGGCTACCAGAGTCTGGGAAGGGTAGCGGAGGGCAGAGAATGAGGGAGAGATGAAATCGATAATGGGTACAAAAAAAATAGTTAAAAAGAATAAATAAGACCTATTTGATAGCACAACAAGGTAACTATAGCAAATAATAATTGTACCTATATGTATCTGTTTTTATGTGTCTTTGTCTAGTTTTGGTATCAGGGTAATACTGGCTCTGTAGAGTGAGTTTACAAGTATTCTTTCCTCTTCCATTTTTCACAATAGTTTGAGTAGGATTGGTATTAATTTTTATTTAAATGTTTGGAATTCAACAGTGAAGCCATCAGATTCTGGGCTTTACTGGAGAATTTTTTTTCAGCTCTGACCTCACTACTTATTACTGTTCTGCTCAGATTTTGGATTTTATTCTGGTTCAATCTTGGTAGATTGTATGTATCTAGAAATTTGTTGATTTCTTCTAGATTTTCAATTTATTGACATGCCATTGGTCTTAGTAGTCATAAATGATCCTCTGAATTGCTGTAGTACCAGTTGTAATGTCTCTTCATTTCTGATTTTATGAATTGGGACATTCTCTCTTTTTTTCTTGGTCTAGCTAAAGGCTTGTCAATTTTGTTTAGCTCTTCAAAAGCTCGCCTTTTTGTTTCATTGATCTGTGTATCTTTTTTCTATTTAAATTTCATTTATTTCTGCTTTGATCTTTACTATTTCTATTCTAATAATTTTGGATTTGGCTTGCTCTTGGTTTTCTAGTTCTTTAAGTTGCATCCTTGAATTATTTGAAGTTTTTCCTTTTTTTGATAGAGGCAAGTTTATACATAGGGCTATAAACTTGCCTCTTATCCCACAGGTTTTGGCATGCTGTATTTCCATTATATCTTTCAGGAAATTGTTCACTTTCCTTCCTAATTTCCCTATTGACCTACTGGTCATTAAGGACCATATTGTTTAATTTTCATGTATTCATATAGTTTGCAAAATTCTTTTTATCAATTTCTAGTTTTATTCCATTTTGATCAGAGAAGATATTTAATATTATCTGAATTTCTTTGAATGTTTCTATACTTCTTTTGTAACCTAACGTATCGTATTCTTGAAAATTATCCATGTGCTGAAGAAAAGAATGTGTACTTGCAGTTCTTTGATGAAATGTTCTATAAACATCTATTACATTCATTTGGTTTATAGTGTGGATTAAGTCTGAGTATCTTTGTTGATTTTTTTGTCTGGAAGATCTCTGCAATGGTGAAGGTGGGTAGTTAAAATCTCCATTATTATTGTATTGGGACCTATCTCTCTCTCTCTCTCTCTTTAGCTCTAATAATGTTTCCTTTATGTATCTAGGTTCTAAAGTGTTGGGTGCACACATATTTAAAATTGTTATATCCTCTTGCTGCATCAACCTTTTTATTTGTATATGGTGACCTCCTTTGCCTCTTATAGTTTTTCTCTTAAATCCATATTGCCTGATCCTATCACTTTTTCTACTTCCTCTGAAAGGCCAATAATTCTTAGATATGTCTAGATCCTATAGCATGCTTTATTTTTTTAATTATTTTTTTTCTTTTGTCTCCTCTGACTGTACATTTTCAAATAGCCTGTCTTCAAGCTTAACACTTCTTTCTTCTGGTTGATCCATTCTGCTATTAAAGGACTCTGATGCAGTCTTCAGTACACCAATTGCATTTTTCAGCTTCACATTTTCTTAATTCTTTCTAATTATTTCAATCTCTACATTAAACTTGTTTGATTGAATTCTGAATTCTTTCTCTGGGTTATCTGGAATTTCTTCAAGTTTCTTAGTACAGCTATTTTTAGTTCTCTGAAAGGTCACATGTATCTGTTTCTCCAGGATTGGTCCCTGGTGACTTATTTAGTACATTTAATGAGTTCATATTTTCCTGAATGGTGTTGATGTTAGTAGGTATTCTTTAGTGTCTGGATATTGAAGAGTCAGAAATTTATTGTAGTCTTCACTGTCTGCCCTTATTTGTAGTCGTCTTTCATAGGAAGGCTTTCCAGGTATTTGAAAGGACTTTGGTGTTGTGATCTAAACTGTTGATTCTTTAGTGTGCACCCCAAGCCCAGTAATGCTGTGATTCTTGTAGACTCATAGAGGTACTGCCTTGATGGGATGGTCTTGGACAAGTTCCAGGAGAATTATTACCATGTAGAGACTCTTTTTCTCTTCCTTTACTTTCTCACAAACAGAGAGAGAGAGAGAGAGAGAGAGAGAGAGAGAGAGAGAGTGTTCTGAGCCATCTAAACCTGGGAGTGGAGTTACAGAAATACCCTTGGGTCACCATGTGACTATACTAGATCACACCTGAATGAAGCATAGTGCTGGGTCTTGCCTAAGACCTGCTGTAACCACTCCCTGGATACTGCCTATGTGCTCAAGGCCTGTGGGGTAGAGCAGGTGGGAAAACAAGCCAGGCTCATGTCCCATTCCATTCAGGGTAGTGAGGTCCTGCAGACCCCAGTGGGTCCACAATTGGCATTCAGGAGTCAGGAACTAGAGTCAAAATCTTAGACCTCTATACTTGGTATTCTTTTGCATTGTGGCTTAGCTAGTACTCAAACCACAAGATGCTCTCTTTTTCTACTCTTCCCTCCTCTTTCCAAAAGGAGAGGTGCCTCACCCCATAGCCAGCACCACCCCTGGCCACAAGGAGTACTGTCAGACTACCACCCATGTTCCCTGAGGCCCAAGTTCTTTTAAGTCAGCTTGTGGTGAATGCTGGCTGGCTCACCGTTCAGGCTACTGGGCTTCCTTCTGGCCCAGGGCAGGTCCATAAATGCTATCCATGAGTCTGAACTTTTTTTAAGAGAGATATTCTGAGTTCTTTGTCATATATTGCAAAGATCTTCAATTTTTCTAAGACCATTACTGATGCTTTGTTTCTTTTGGTGTTACCATATTTCCCCGACTTTTCAGAGTCTTGGCATCTTTATGTTTATGCCTGTGTATTTAAGGAAACAGCCCCATCTCAACTTTTTCCAGATGTTCTTTAGTGGTGTTTGACGTTTACTATATAATATTGAATTGCTGCTTTGCTGTTGCTTCTCGTTCTGGGGAGGAAGTAGAATGAGCACCAGAACTGAAATCTTGCACTGTGGAACTAACTTGCTGCCCTGCTGTTGTATGCTTGGAACAGTTATCATCAGAACTTATATGCTACACTGTTACTTACATACAGACTTGCAGTGGTCTCTGGCTCTGGGGAAGACTTAAGCAAACAACCAGGACTTAACTGCCAACCTTTAACTTGTTTCCAGATCAAGGAAGTGCTCCGCAAAAGCATCTGGATTTTCTAAGAAATCCAATCAGAAATTTAGGCCTTTGCACATATGGTGCCCCTGTAGCACTATGGTGTCAGCCAGTCACTTCACCATGGCATCTTCACTCATCAGAATGCAGAGCAGCAGCCAAGATCCACATGCCAACTTCTGTGATCAGTGCCCTTACACCTTGTCTCCAATTCAACCCAAGTGGTTTATCCCTCCTGATAATTCCATGGGATGTGATCAGATCAGATGTCCCACAAACATTCACAAACCAGTGGGGATAGTGAATGTCTAACTTCCAATTTCCTCCTCCTACCCAAGAAGTTGTAGATCTAGAGAAATTCTCTGCAAGTGATGTTATGCTGGCTTGGGGGATAGGGTGTTACAGTCTAAAATGACCAGTCCCCTTACCAATCAGCTTTTCTAATTTCTGTGGGGCAATGGGGTTTTCTGCTTCTCTTCAGAGTTCCGGTGTATTCAGGGTGAATAGTTGAATAGTTGCTAGTGTACTTTTGTGGGTAAAGTAATGCTAAGGATTCTTCTGTTTTGTTATCTTGCTGACATTACTCCAATGCAGCTACTTTAGAGGAGTATATATTTGTATAATTTGTTCCTTAATCCTTTTAATTTTCATGATTCTTTATTGCAGTTTGATTGGAGAAGATTAAATGCTAATGTTTGAGTCAATTCCAATCAGAACTTAGGCTACAATCTGTGACTCTGTATTCTAAATTATGAGAAAAATAATCAGACAGCATGATAAGAAATGAAATCACAGAATTAGCAAATATGAATGCAAAGTACTAACTAATGTTTAAGTGCTAGTGTATCCGGGAGCCATTTCTTTTAAGAGATGATGTTAATATTCTGTGAAAATGATTTTCAGTTAAAGTCTGTATGTGTATAAACCACTTGAATAAAGAAGCAATCATAAATTTTGTGCATTTTCAGTGCAAAACCTACATACAAAATAATGAACTAATATGAATAACAAATTACTAAAGGTGGATAAATAATTTTTCAGAGTATTTACAGAATAAAAATGCATTTAAGTGAATTTTGAAGATGTACTGCATTTTCCCCAGACTTTTCTTTTCTCTCAGCCATTATTTTTTATTTTAAGGAGTATAAGCCATATCTTTGTTACTCTTCCTCTGTCTCCTTTTTTCTGTTCTTCCCATTTATATGTTTAAAAATAAGTCATGAATGTTAATTTAGAGATAAAGGAAAATGAAATAAAGAGAAAAGTACACTACCCAACCAAGCCAATATGTATGTCATCTACAATATGAAAGTACTTATATTAACATTAATATCTTGGTGCACATCTATTCATACATAATTTACATACTTTTTTTGAAAACAAATCAAATAAAGGAATACTATGTTAAAGTTGCATGCTTTTTCTGTACATGCTTGTGTCACTTAACAAGCTATTATTCACATATGTTTTATATCATTCACATTTTAAATAAATATAAAGAGCCCTTTCTATATATCAGAAATATCCTCAGCATTAACATACAAAAGACATAAAAATCTATTTTTTTAGTGCTTACCAAATAAATTTATAAATTATAAATTATTTGATATATAATTATATAGATTTATAAATTATAAATTATATATTTAACAGTTTTAAGTGCTATGGAGTTAGAATGGAATGGGATATAGAAGGTCAGAGGTGTGGGAAAATTCAAATCTCAGATAGGATGGTCAGACCAGACATTGCCAAGAAAGTGACATTTAAGGTAAGCAAGTGAATTAGGCATTTGAATATCTGGGGGAAAGCACAATATGATCAGAAGGAACAGTCATTGCAGTCTTTAAGGCAGATGTTAGCCCAGAGTATCCATCTGTCTTTCCGTCCTTTATTCTTCAATTATCCGTTTCTCAAACACTGAGAGAAATATGCTTATAATTTTTCTACTTGGAATATACAAAGAAAAAAATGGATTTTAATTTTTGACTTGTAGTGTTTTTGTTCCACGTATTTTCAGAGTATCTCTGAACTCTGAATTCTGATTTTTAAATCATGAGTTATGCTTCCTGTTCTTTTTTCAACTTTTTGAAGGTATAATTAACAAAATTGCATATACTTGAGGTGTATAAGGTGATGTTTTGGCTATATATATATGTTCTTTCAGTGTCTCTAGAAGACTGGTTCCATGATACTACAATAAAACTAAAATTCACGATTTAACATTTTAAATAAAAATGTAAATATCTCTCAGAAATAATTCCCTACTATGTTATGATATTTAAAGAATTAACTTTTGAAATTACATTAGAGAACTGAACTGGCATTGTAGATTTGTTTTATGCTCACAGCAAAATGCAGTGAATCATATAATCAGACTTAGGAACTTAACCATAATTAGGCCCTAAGCTGAACTCTTTCTGTAACCCAAAGGCATGATTTGAACACTTATATTTTTAAAAAGTAAATTCTTACAGAGAACAGGAATACATGTTACTGTTATTTTTTTTTACTATATATGGAATAGTCTATTTTCATTTTAAATTATAAAATTAAAATTTCTAGGGGAATATTTTTGTATCTAAAATTTTTAATTCCTTCTACTTTCCAATCACTAAGATATTTATACTATCAAGTGTATTTCTGAATTTATTACTTGGACAGCAGTCTCTTATTCAAAGGCACATCATCTAAAATAAATACCTTGAAATGAATGGAAGATGGGTAGTACATTTATCCTGTTGCAATGGTAAAAGTTTTTATTATTATTGTCACTTTTAGTTTCTAATGTTTTGATGAATGTTATAAATCTTTCTCTGAGTGCTGAGCTACACACCTCTTCTTAAAGCATCATCTTACTCTGGAGTCAACTATTTTGACCCTGAAGTCAAATTTTTTTTAGATAAATATCCATTGAAAAAAATTTTCACAATCACGTGTTCTGGGCATTTAAATTATTTTATCTAACAAACATATCAACCAAAATACATAATTGTAAATTTTTGAGAACTACTCTGGCTGGTAAAAATATATTAATTGTTAATTTAAAAATATTAGAATGTGATGGTGTGGTAGCTCATGTCTGTAATCCTAGCACTTTGAAACTGAGGCATATGGATCACTTGAGCTCAGGATTTGAAGACCAGCCTGGACAACATGGCCAAACCCCATCTCTACAAAAAATACAAAATCATCCCTGCATGGTGGCCTGCACCTGTAATCCATCAACTTGGGGTGCTGAGGCCAGAGGATCACTTAAGCCCGTGAGGCAGAGGTTGCAGTGAGCTGAGATTGTACCACTGCACTCCAGCCTCAGTGACAGAGACAAAATCTCTGAAAAAAACTAATTAGAATGTTCACAATATACCTAGGAGTGATCACCAAACCAAAATTGTATTTGAGTATTTGTAGCCAGGAAAAAAAAATCTAGTTAGCTCACATCAGCTTCTTTGCAATATGATGGATAACATGGCTTTCTGTCATTGATACCACAACAGGCTATACAGATGAAGAGCTTGTGATCCCATTCCTAGTCACCTCAAAAGCCAGATATGTGTTCTACTTAGAACCTTTACCAGGATATAGAGTCTACACAGCTCTTTCCTCAGATTTCTGTCTATTTAAGATTCTGGGGGCTCATCTGATTGGAATAATCAAGGCCATATGCTGGTGCCTACATTTTAGAGGTAAGATTCACGATATGATGCATTCTTTACACACATGAAGGTTATGCAAAAGATGTTCACAGCCACAATGTGTAACTAATATCCACTATATCATTAAATGAGCATTAATACCCAATGTTCTAAATAGAAGGCTAAGGCATATTTGATTGCCCTAGTTCTCCTTGTCATAAAAACTAATCCTTTTTGAATATGATTGTTCTTATATTTCACAGTACTCCATTTACAGACCTTTAAATTGTATTGAATTCAGAAACAGTTCAGCAAATAAGCCACTTTGATAGTTCATAAGAGGTTATACTGATGACATGCTATATGAAAATTATCTATTAAAAATTGAGATTATGTGGTTAAATAAAGCTATTAGGTAAAATAAAACCATTTAACGTAAAGCCTAACACATCCTTAATGACCAATACATGAAAATAACAAGCACAATAAAAAATGTAATTAGGCAGCAAAATTTTCTGGAAAATAATTACCACTTGAACCTGAATATGAATACTTAAGTCCCTTCTTCTATTATTACTGTTCATTTTTATTCTTACTATTCTGTGTACCTGCAGACAGAGCTTGTTCACAGATTTAAAACAAATAGAACTGGGGAGTTGGAAGTCTTCTTGGATAGTTTATGGTCCCATACTTTTACCTAATAAATGAGACAGGATTTAGATCCACAAGTATGAATTTGCTTTTACAAGTATAGTTATTCACAGATCTCATAATGCAGTCCAATTTACCATCTCAAGACAGCATTGTCTTTGCATGACTATGGTCTTTCAACTACTGCAGTATTTGGGAAGTCCCATTCTTCCAGATTATTTTCTGGGTCATAAATATGGCCCTGGTATGTGCTGCATTTTATTGTTAGACAAAATTTATGTATACATAACTTGTATCCTCTAATACACTATGAACTATTCAAAAGCAATACATATATATTATACATTTATAATTTGAAATATATATTTCTTTTCTATACTTAATTTTTTTGCCATAAATGTGACATCAGTAAATATTTGTCTATTGATTAGGATAGTTATTATTTAATACAAAATATTTTTTATTAATATACTGTATAAGTATAGAAATAAAATTACCAGCTAAAAATCCCACCAGAATTTTAACAACCCTACATACTTTTTTACTCTATGTTCTCTTTTCTTGTTATTACCTAATCTAGGTTATTTTTATTTTTACACATTTCAGCATTATTCACAATAGTGAAGATATAGACACAACCTCGGTGTCTACTGATATATAAATGGATAAAGAAAATGTGGTATATTTACACAATGGAATACTATACAGTTTTTTGAAAGAAGGGGATTCTGTCATTTGTGACATGGGTGGAAGTGTAAGACATTATACTGAGTGAAATAAGCCAAGCACAGGAAGACAAATACTGTATGATCTCACTTATATGTGGAATCTAGAAAGTCAATGTCTACCTCCTCCTATAAAGTCCTGTGTCCTATCATTGCATTTCAAAAACAAATAAGAGCTAAAACAGAACAGTTAGCTATCTTGTCAAGGACCACACAATAAATGCTAGAGCCAGGTTTCAGAAGCAGGAAGTCTGGCTTCAGAGTCAATATTCTTCTAATGACTCTTGCCTTCAAAGTTCAGTTACGTTAAAATATGTAATTTTTCCATCAGTATAGTTTATCAGTTGATAAATATCTTCCTTGTCAACAGAAGTAGAGTTTATCTAAACTTTTATAAAAAGCAATGAAAGAAGAATGGCATTTTAAAAAAAATTATAGGCAAGTATTTATATCTCAGGTTAAGGGTAAATTGTGCTCTAAACCACTCCTCCAGATTGTCAGACTCTTCTGTGTAGGTAAGGGCTGCTCTCTGTAATTTATACACAATTTGCCTCTACTTTTCTCCCTGTGTAATTGACAGCAAGTTAATAGTATACATAATAGATAAACCCCACAGTTGGAAACGGGATAGAGTAACAGATGCTTCCCTTTATACATGTTTGAATATGAATTAGAGCACCATTTTAGTGTAAATGTTGATACCGGTCTATATTAAAATGAGGACTACACCTTTAACCCCACTATTTTAATTATTAATTTTTATCTTTCACTCATCTGACCACTTAGTAGATATGAAATTGTGAATACTGCATTACTTGCAAAAGTGATAAATTATAAATAGCCCAAATGCCCACCCTCATGCCACCCTTTAAGTGCATACGACAGACAAGGAATGGTATACTTCATGGTTGTATGATTCTGACAGGCTCATAGAAACCTTTGTCAGCAGACATAAAAACCACTAATACAAAAGGTAGACAGTTATTGAAAGAAAAATGAAAAAATAATGGGGCTTACCCTACAGAGCACAGGAGCAATAGCTTTTTCTGAGTCCAATATTACTTTGTGGTGCTATCTACTATCCATTTCAATCAAGTAGACAGTCTCTATATGACATATTTACGTGCATATACAGCATGACAGAGAAATGGAGGAGAATCAGCAGGAAATGTGAGGAAGTTGAATGAGTATACATATATATATATATATTCTGTGGGATGAAATATACATACATATTATATATATGTATATTCTGTGGGATTAACATACATGTTTAATTTTGGAACTGGAATTCAAATTTCCATTATAATAATGTTAATAATTTCATTAATATGGCAACATATAAATGAACCTGCATTTCATATTTTTAAATAAAGGCAATACCTTTTATTTTTTTTAGTTTAGTACAATATTAACTATTATGTGATCATTTTGTGTTATTTAGCAACTACCAATGATTTTTTCTACTATTTAGTTAATCTTTGCAGCAAATCATTAGATAAATTCAATGGAAATTAAGTGAAAATGAATCATATGGAAAGTTTTACTTAGGATACAGTATTTAGAGTTTCAATGAAGTGTTACAGTTTAAAAATTGTTTTAGTGGAAAAGAAAAAAGACACATAGTTTCCATTGGCTAAGATAAATTATATTTAAGTAAAATTTCTTTTCAAGGTTTTTACTGGTACACTGAAATATATAAATATAAATTAATGTATACATTTTAATACCAATAAGATGTTCATTTTCATATATATGCATGTGAGTATATATATGTGTGTGTTTATATATATATAATATTTATGTAGCATAGAACCCATCTCATTTTTTTTATTTCTCACCCCCCAGTAACTCACCCCATAAATTAATTTTTAAGGCCTAGAAGCAGCTTATTTTTTGTAAGAATCATAATGGAATGTTTTCGAGTCTGTATTTGGACTGTTTATATGTCTAGATTACATTTCTACTATAAATATTAAAAATGGATACCACAGACAGGAGGAATTTGAGAGTATGCAGGAGAACTTATTTTTCATCAGAAGAGACATTTGACTCAGATTTATCATTTTTTCAAGAGGGAAATCTGCGTGGTCAGAAGTTATGAATTCATCAACTTTTTTTAAAACTAATGATACCAGGTATAGTATGCACCTAAAGTAAAATAAATAATTTTTTTTAAAAAAGCAATCCAGTAAATAAATAAATAAATGATACCACTTGAAAGCAATGTACTTTTCACTGGACAGAAGTCTATACACACTTTTGCAGATTTCAGTACCAAATATTAGGGATAGACTCTTGCACCTCACACTCATCTCTGGATCTGATTGTTACCATTTCATTTTATGCACAACAATATCTCTGTGAATAAAACAGCTAGAAGATTACTTGATGCTATTTACTTTCTATTTCTAAACACTTTATGTACTTTGCATGGTTTAACTTGTCATATGAAACATGAATCTGAGAAAATGAGAAAATTTAGGAAACAATAAATTTCAGAAACCAATACATTTTTATAGTTTTGCTTTCAACTCTGCAGGAAAAAAAGAAAAAAAACTTCATTTGCAAAATTTTCCTCTTTTAGAGGAAAGAATCAGGCAAACCTGGATTTGAATTATAGTTCTGATGGTTTTTCTCAGTGTTTTTCATTTAATTCCATTTTTTTAAAACAACTTTCATTTATATTGTTATAAGGAAGTAGGTGAATAATTGCAAGAGTAAATAGATAGATAGATAGTATGAATATTTAAAATAATTTTAGTTTCATAGAGGATGCTCAATTATTAATATCAATGAATAATAAAATTTTTTTCTACTTTAAAACCCAAACATACAGTACAGCTTAGTCCATTGTTACATTTTCTATCATTAAAGTTTCCTTTTGAGGCTCCAAAGCATATTGTATATTTCTTCATTATGTTATTGATCTTACATAGTATGTACTGCTCTATCTAATAGATACTTGCATTTGTAACTCAAATCTATCTCCATCCTGAGCTCTTGAGGACTGTGACTATTTATTCTCCATATTAACCTCAGAACCTATCACAGAAATTGTTCCATAATGGCCTTTAATAATTGTGAGCTAAAAGGTTGTTAATTTAATAAATTGTTTATTTAGTAATATATATAAACCATTACATATAACTGAAAGGCTGTAAGGCTGAGAACAGTGCCTCACTCCTGTACTCCCAGCACTTTGGGAGGCCGAGGTGAGACGACTGCTTGAACCCAAAGTTGAAGGTTAGCCTGAGCAACATAGAGAGACACCTTCTCTATTTAAAAAAAAAAAATAGAAAGACTATATAAGGTACTGTTTTTAAAAAAAGCTATTCAAATCACCAGAACTATTTGAAAGCCTTAACTTTTGACCTATTTTCTATATGACTTTGAGAAAGTTACATTCTTTTATCAATCTATGCAAAGAACTGATAGATTAAATTGTATCTAAGTCTTCTCTTGTTAAAATGTTTTGTAATTCTTAACTTTTAAATATCTTGCTGAAAATCAACCAGCAATTTACTTGAATAACAATAATTTAAAAGTTAGTATTTAAAAGAAGATACATCGATTAATAACAAGTAGAAAATCTCAGTCACTTCTAAGAAGGAAGTTATAACTTTCTTTGAATTTTGCCTCTTCTCTGCAAATTAACTTCTCTGGAATAAGCAAAGAATTTTTACTTCAACCTAGCAGTAGGCATAATTTATTATGTGTGGTGGTTCAGACTGCTTCACAGATATTCTCTGGTTAATGTTACCAATCTACATCCCCTTAATGACATATTAGCTTAATGACACTTATTAATCACTGAGAATCAAAGAATGATATAAAGAAAGCAAAAAAGAAAACAGACTAGGTCTCTGAAAATGAACTTTGTTATCTAAGTCTAATTATAATAACCCTATTAAAAACTGAAGATCCAAGAATGGCTTAGCAAAGTGATGAAATAAAGAAAAATTGAATATTTTGTGCTTTAACAAGCTTGTGTTAGAACCCTAACTGATGGTGTTTTCTTTGACTCCTTTGCAGACCAGACTGCATGCTTGTTATATTCTCTCACTATGTCTTTTGAGTATGGCATTTTAGGAGCACTGAGGGACTAGTTTTCTTAAAATTATTGATTTGGTAATTTCTCCTATGTAGAACTTGGATCTATTAAACTACAGTTGCAACTAACTAAAAGTAAGTTAAGCAGTTTTAAGAGTTCAAAAAGCAGAATTTGGAATGAGGATATATGGTGGTTTCACACAATCTTGCAGCTGAAATACAGTGATGCTTCCCTTGGCAATGGACAGGAATGAGAAAATAGACCCTTACAATGGACTCAGTCACTGTTGTTGATTACTCTCTGCTCTGTATTCAGTTAATATTTCAAATCCAAGCATTCTCTATTTCTTGTTCATTACCAAGCACATATTCACTGAGTAACTTGAATTTATAGGTTAAATATTTAATCATCAGCAAGAACTGACTTAGAGTCTCCCATGTCTTATTCCAGCGTCCTATAGGAAAGTCCAGTGGATTGATAAGGATGTTTAACACTAGTCAAATTAATGTGGACAGTGGGCCTGGGCACAATGCTGGCTGTGAGGATGCAGTGCTAAGGACTGGAAAGGATAATGCTTTTCCAAAGTAAATAAATAAATACAATATAATGTTTCAGAGGCTGAGAAGATACCTAAGCATGTCTACTATAGAATTTTTATAATCTTGAGTCTTTATTTCTAGTCTTTCCACATTATATTGGTTACTCTTTGAAGAGGAGAATCAGCATTCAAAACACATTTTAGATTTTAAGAGATTTTAAAAACCAGTTAGTCCAAACTATTTTCCCACCTCATACAAAGCTTAGCGAGGACTTAGTCCAATCTCCTTCTGCACAGATTTAAAAAGATATATATAAAGACCTACTTATATTTAATATAATTTAGAATAATCAAGCTTCTGGTGAATTATATGTTATTCAGTAATACATACAATTTTATATGTAACATTTGCAATTAAGGGATATACCAACTTCAAATGTACAGAGAAAATGTTACTACATCTTATTCAAATATTCAATGATCCATTAAACAAGAAATTATTGATTTATATATATATTGATTGAATGATTCAAATCTTTACTAACATGCCATTTTCTTCCAGACCTCTGGTTTCCTATCAAGTAGTTGTACTTGAAAATGTGAATAACTTTTACATCTGTCAGGCATGGACTACAAAGCAATGAGTAACTGAAAAGGTCTTAGGAAACCCGTATTCTGTTATCCACTTTCCTAGTAAGTACATTAACAACAGCTGAGGCAAAGTCTGGCTCATGAAGCAGCAAATGCATAGTTGTTCAGCTATAAGAAATACTAAATTTCAGTTCTTGGGTAAAAAGCATCCTCTTTCATCAGGCTGAAATTACTTCAAAATTAAAAGTTAAAAATAGAATAATAATATTGGGGTTGAGTGTAAAACTATCCCCGGATGCCAAGCCCCATCATAATATATTGTGTAAAGTGACTCTTTATTTTTTTGAGACCCAAGGTCTCACTCTGTTGCTGAGGCCAGAGTGCAGTGGCGTGATCATGGCTGACTTTAGCCTCCCCTCTTGGGTTCCAGCAATCCTCTGACCTCAGCCTCCCAAGTAGGTGAGACTACAGGCTAACACTACCATGCCCTGCTAATTTTGGTATTTTCTGTAGAGATGGAATTTTACTTTGTTGTCCAGGCTGGTCTAAAACTCATGTGTTCAAGGGATCTTCCCACCCCAACTTCCTAAAGTGCTAGCATTAGAGATTTGAGCTACTGCACAGGCCTAATGTAAATTTTTAATATATTCAGTTCAAATCACAATTGAGATAGGACCCAGAATTTATGCCTTTAGGCTTTGAAAAAAATGATTCATATACCATGTCTGTAAACACATTTGTTTATATTTAGGTAACTTTAAAATATTTACAATGATGATATTGAAATATATAACATGCACTTTGCTATAACACAATATTTTTACCAATTTTTAAAATCACTAAATATTCACTTACTTTAATAGCTATGTATTACTCCATAATATAGACATAGAATATATTATACAAATTCCCAATTATTGTATTATATGGTATCTACAGATAAACATTTGAAAATAATGATGTAGTTACCAAGCTCATGAATAAATCTACATTAGAATCTTTTATTTAATATAGTATTCATTTAATAGAGTACTCGGGTTGATATATCATTCATTAAGTTCTTAGAAAATACAAGAGCATATCATAATTTTCATCAGCAGAATGGAAACTCAGTACATGCTTTCTAAATATAGAAATGATTATAGTACATAATATATAGTATACAGAAGAAAGTAAAATCTATACAATTTATAAATATATTTAAAATTTATGTAGAAAATATAAGTAAAATGGAAAAACTTATTGGTAAAAGCGATTACCTTTACAAATGGAATAGAAATGAATGTTTTTAAATATTAAAAATAGGCAGTATGGTAAAAACTGTCACAACTGAGATTAAAAAGTAGCTTTGTCATAAAGCAATAAATTGAAAACATATATTAACTTAAAATTTGAATATCTAGTTCCACTAGATATTAAAATAACAAGCAAAGAGTAGAAATAAGGCTAGCTAATGATGCCAAATAAGAAGAAAGCAAGATACTTGATATTAAATATTTTTTACTATTCTATTCATTAAAAACTTACCAGATTATTTTATTTTTCTCTCCTTCATTTGTTCCTGCACAAGGCACACAATTCACATTGTCAGAGTTTTTATGCATCTCTCTATGATCTATTTCATTAGATTTCTGTATACATATATGTATAAAACATACAGATGTTTTCTGTTTATATTTGTGTTAAATAATATGCTATTGATAATCTCTTGTCTAAAAAAATACATTTTACTGCACACCCATGGTTGATGTAAACATAGAAGTTTATGTAATTAATTCATTTAACAGTTATATAGCATTAAATATAGTACTGATATTCATTACATAGCTTCATTTTCATCATTAATGGCAATGCTGCAATTAACATTGTTTTACATAATTACTTGCGGAAATGCTTTTTAAAACGTTCAATTGCATATACCTTGAAGTGGAAATAAGGACTCAGTTGTATGATTATTTGACTAGTTACTGTCATACTGCCATAACTTACTAGGCTTTAAGTGTGCATCACTACTGTAAAAAATTTACATTTTCTCTACCTCACAGAAATTAGGTTAGTGTTTCTCTTTATTGTTTTCTAATGAAGGCATGAACATTTATTTTACTGTTGAAATGTGTCATTTTCAGTTTATCGGTGATATTGGTGTTCTCTAGATGCTTTTATTGGTTTATTCTAAACTCTTCTTTTGGGAACTCTGGTCATATTCTTTGCTCATTGTACTACTGGATTGTTTATCCTTTTAAAATTGTACACGTTCATTATACATTTTTAAACTATACTTTGTAGATTGCTCTGGGCAGTATGGTGATTTTAATAGTATTGATTCTTCCAAATCCATGCACATCGAATGTTTTCTGTTTCTATGATCTGTAATCTTTCAGCAATGTTGTATAGTTATCCTTATAAAAATCTTTTACCTCCTTGAATAGATGTAATCTTAAGTGTGTTATTTTCCTTGTGCCTATTGTAAATAGAATGGCATGCTTGATTTTGTTCTCAACTTGAACATTATTGGTGTATAGAAATGCTACTGATTTTTATAGACTGATTTTTATTTTTATATTTTAGTGAAATCATTTATCAGTCTAAGAAGCCTTTTGGTGAAGTTTTTAGGGTTTTTTAGCTATTGTATCATATAATCACCAAAGAGAGATCATTTGAATTCTTCCTTGCCTATTTAAATGACTTTTATTTCTCTTTCTTGCCAGATTGCTCTGGCTAGGAATTTCAATATTATGTTGAACAGCAGTGGTATCCTTGTCATGTTCCAGTTCTTTAGGGGAATGCTGTTAGCTTTTCTCCTTCAGTATGATGTTGGCTGTGAGTTTGTCATAGATGACTCATTATTTTGAGATATGTTCCTTCAACTCCTAGTTTATTCAGGGTTTTTGTTATGATGAGATGTTGAATTTTATTGAAACGTTTTTCTGTGTCTATAGAAATTATACGATTTCTGTTTTAAATTCTGTTTATGCATTGAATCACATTTATTGATTTGCATATTTTGAACCAACCCTGCATCCCATGAATAAAGCCTACTTGATTGTGGTAAATTAACTTATTGATGTACTGCTGAATTACGTTTGGTAATATTTTGTTGAGGATATTTGCATTTGTGTTAATGAGGAATATTAGCCTGAAGCTTTCTTTGTTGTTTAGTTGCCAGATTTTGTTATCAGAGTGATAACTGCCTTTGTAGAATGAGTTGGGGAGGGGCTCCTCCTCCTCAATTTTTTGGATTAGTTTCAGTAGGATTGGTACCAGCTCCTTTTTGTACATCTGGTAAAATTCAACTGTGAATCCATCTGGTTCAGAGCTCTTTATAGTTGGTAGATTTTTAATTGTTTATTCAATTTTGGAACTTTATATTTGTCTATTCAGTTTTGATTACTTCCTGATTCAGGCTTGGAAGATTGTGTGTTTCCAAGAAATTTATCCATTTACGTTAGATTTTATAGTTGGTGCACAGTGAAGAAAATAGTATCTGAGGATCATTTGTATGTCTGTGGGATTGTTTTAATGTCACCTTTCTCATTGTGCTTATTTAGATATTTTCTCTTTATTTCTTAGTTAATCTCCCTAGTGAGGTCTATAGCTCTTGTTTCTCTTTTCAAAAAAACAAGTTTGGTTTTATGCATAGTATGTATAAATTTTGGGGTCTCAGTTTTGTTTATTCTGTTCTTATTTTAGTTTTTTTCTTCTATGAGCTTGAACTGGACCCCTACCTTTTACCAGATTAAAAAAATCAATTTAAGAAGAATTAAGTACTTTAATATAAGAGCTAAAATTAAAAAAATATATATGTGTGTGTCTGTGTATATATAAATATATATATAAATATATAAAAATACATATATAAATATATAAATACATATATATAAATGTATATATAAATACATATATATAAATATATATATATAAGAAAACATAGGAAATACCTCTCATGCCATCAGCTTTGGCGAATAATTTATGACTAAGTTCTTAAAAGTAATTTCAACCAAAAATAAAGGGCAAGTTGGACCTAATTAAACTAAAGGGTTTCTGCACAACAAAAGAAACCATCAACAGAGTAAATAGGTAACCTACAGAACAGAGAAAATGTTTGCAAACTATGCATCCAACAGAGATCTAATAATACGCAGAATCTGTAAGAAACTCGAACAAATCAGTAAGCAAAAGATGAATAGCCCCATTAAGAAGTGGGCAAAAAGCATAAACAGATACTTCTCAGAAGACATACATGTGGCCAACAAACATGAAAAACTTCTCAAAATCGCTGGTCATGAGAGAAATGCAAATGAAAGCCATGATGAAGTACCATCTCACACCAGTCACTATTATTAAAAAGTAAAAAAATAACAGATGTTGACAGGGTTTCAGAGAAAAAGGAATGCTTATACATTATTGGTGGGAATGTAAACTCTTTCAGTGCCTGCGGAAATCAATTTAGAGATGTCTCAAAGAACTTAAAAAAAATCCTACCATTTGACCCAGCAGTTCCATTACTGTGTGTATATCCGAAGGAAAATAAACTATTCTACCAAAAAGACACATACATTCATATTTCATCAAAACACTATTTGTAATAGTGAGGACATGGAATCAATGTAGATGTCAATCAGCTGTGGACTGGATAAAGAAAATGTGGTACAAACATACCATGGAATACCATATGGCCATAAAATAAAATGTTCTTTGCATCAATATGGATGCAGCTAGAGACCAGACCATTATCCTAAGTGAAATTAATTTAGGCAGAGAAAGCCCAATCCCACATGTTCTCACTTATAAGTGGGAACTAAACATTGGGTGTGCATGGACATAAAGATGGGAATGGTAGACACAGGGGTCTACTAGAGGAGGGAGGTCAGGATGGGAAAAAGGCTTGAAACACTACTTATCAGATATTGTGTTCTCTACATTGGTGTTGGAATCGTTTGTACCCCAAACATCAGTGTCACACAATATACCTATGCAACAAACTTTCACGTGTACCCTCTGGACCTAAAATAAAAGTTGAAATAAAAAAATAATAAGTTCACAAATCAGTAGGTAGGAATCAGATACATAGGATGGCTATAATCAAAAAGTCAGGCCAGGCATGGTGTCTCACACTGTAATCTCAGTACTTTGGAAGGCCAAGGTGGGTCGATTGCTTGAGCTCAGAAGTTCAACACCAGCCTAGGCAATATGGCAAAAGCCCCTCTCTACAAAAAATATAAAGAAAAAGCCAGGAGTGATGGCAAGTGCCTGTATTCCCAGCTACTCAGAAGGCTGAGGTGGGAGGATTGTTTGAGCCTAGGAAATGGTGGTTGCAGTGAGCTGAGTCTGCACCACTGCACTCCAGGCTAGGTGACAGAGCAAGAGTTTGTCTGAAAAAACAAATAAACAACAAGAACAAGAATGATCAGATAATAGCAAGTGTAAGCAAGGATGTGGAAGAACTGGAACACTCATACACTACTGACAGGAATGTGAAATGGTACAGCCATTTTAGGAAACTGTCAGTCCCTCCAGAATTTCTACCTAGTGTTAGAATATGACCCATCAATTTCATTCCTAGGTATACAATTAAGAGAAATGACAACACGTACCTACCAAAAACATTTTACAAAATTGTTCTTAATAAAAATATTCATCGTAGCCAAAAAGCAGAAACAACCCAAATATTAAGATAAATATATTAATAAAGTGTAGTATATCCATATAATAAAATACTATTAAGCAATAAAAAAGAAGTGAAGTACTAATATGCTACAGTATGCTAAAGTATGTCTTGGACAGAACCTTAAGAAGAGTAGGCTAAGTTTAAGAGGCCAGTCACAAATAACACATATCAAATTTTTCTATTTATTTGAAGTGTCCAGGATAACCCAAGATAACCCAATCTGTAGAGGCACAGGATCTATTAGTAACTGCCTAGGAATGGAGAATTAGGCAGAAATGAGAAGCTATTAATAGTAGGCATAAGGGTTTCTGGTGAGATTAAGTGTTCCAAAATTGATTTCTGAATACACTAAAAACCAATAAATTATATATTTAAATTGGTAAATTATAACCATATATGCAATTTTATCTTAATAAGCTGGATTTTTTAAGTAAATGGATGAATCTGGGAATTCAGAAGAGTATTGGTGTTAAACTCTCTCAGTAAGATGTTTTCCATAGGATTCATCTATGTGAAAACAGCCTGTGTAAAGTAAATCCTGGAAGGTAAAGTTTAACATGGTAGGTTGCAGCCATTTATGGATGACATTGAATATCAGGGCAAGTAGTTACAAAGTAATTGTGCTTGGAATGAAGAGCTGTCAAAGGCATTTTACCTGGAGAATGACAAAATCAGAGCTGTGTATCTGAAATCTGTCAGTAGCAGGAAAGCGTATAAAGAATTAGAGGAAGGAGGCACTAAGGAATTGTGTTCTGGTCAAATATCAAATGAATATGACAGGAAAGATTAAATGATACTAATTGAGTATTAAGTTGTTTGATACAAAATATCATTTAAACAAAATACTAGGAGGAGAAGCATATTGGAGTAAACAGGTTATAAATTTGGTCTTGATTATACTAGATTAAGTTGTTGGTGGAATAGCGAGATTAACCTACAAAGCAAATTAATTGGAAATGTGGCCTAGAAGGTTAGGTTATCTGGTAGTTTTAGATTACATCCCGTTCTAGAGGGTGCTAATTAACTTATAGTGCCACAGTTTTGGTATTCCGGACTTTTCAAAGGCCTCTCTTCTTTATGCTATTGTACTGACCTCTAATACTATCATGAGATCATGATATGATGATCATGAGAAAATCTAAATCAGGCCAGCATTAGTTTATATTTGTGTGTGGGGGGGGATTAGAAGAAAGGCATTTGTTAAGCATGTACAGCCTTGTGCCTGGGTATGGGCTTGGCAAACAACTTGGGCTGGATTTCAGCACTGGCTCTCTTCCTCAGTTGGGCAGCCTTGAGCAGCATTTGTACAACAATACATGGTGACAAATTAATCAGCCGTGTATCCAAGTTGTATTTTTAAAGTTGAATAAAACTACTATGAACACAGAGGATGACACTTAAATTTGACCCATGAAATTAAAAAAAAAAAAAACTAATAAAAGTACCATTGGCAGTATGGCTAAAATAGCTACATTAGAATTCCATCGTAAAATATGCTATACTTTAAATCACGAGAAGCTCCTTATGAGTGATCTTTGCTTTTATCAAAGGGGTACACTTCACATTACCACCTTGAATATCTTATCTCATGCATCACTAACTTGTAGATAATCAGGGCTGGACTCCTGGGGTTTATTGTACTTTGATTTTAAGACTGGTTTAATTGCACATGACTAATGCAAACCACCTTCTCTTTCAAAATCCTGTTTTCAATTCAGTGTTTCTTCCTTCAGTCTTAGAATTTTTACATATGACATCAATCTTATGATAACTGTATTTGTTATCTGAGAATTTTAAAAGTACTACACTATACTCAGACTATACAAGTTAGAGAAGAAACAGGCTCATCTTACTAATATTTACCTAGGAATATTTATTGATTAGTAAACTTTCAGACTTAAAATTCAGGCAATTTCCATGTAATTGATTGTTCACTGAAAAATTGTAGTTTAAAAATATATATTACATCAAAAAATGTGTTTGCCTACAACGAAAAAAATAAAAATAGCACTCAGACTATAATTTTATTTAGCATTTTATTGAATGATTTTTTTGCAGTATCATAATTGAAGTGTCTTTTAATGGCTTTTTTACATAGTTAAATACATGGATCTATTTTGTTTTTAAAAAATCACCTTAATAACAGAGACATGTATGATTTGAAAAGCTAAAAATAATTATTATCTCGCCTCCTTTTTATTTTAGCATAGCTTTGTCTTATAATCTTTCGTGTGAATGGTAACAGAGTAACCCTATGATTTTTGGACACATGAGTAATCATTTCACATTTTTTCTGTTTTAGTCTTTTAGATGTGATTACTTCTGTAACTAGACAAATTGATTCTAAATATGCAACTGGGAGGGCAATGGTGTAAGAAAGATGCAGAAGATTAAGTTAAATGATCAGCAACACACAGGGAAGAGACGTTTTCAATGCACACAATTGGTATATATGTATAAAGAATTTCTACAAACTGAAAATAAATGAGTAAGAATGCAATGCCTGAATAATATTAGGAATGAGCAATTTCTAAAAGAAGAAAAACAAATTTCCATTAAAAATAAAATATAAAAATTATAAAATTATTTTTTAAATATGTTAAACTAAAAAATTTTATATCACTAGTAATCAAGAAAATACAAATTGAACCAACAGCATGATAGTGTTACATGAATTTTATTAGGGATAGTCAAAAATTTTGACTGTATCAATTATCAGAATATGAATATATTAGTTTGTTTTCATGATGCTATAAAGAAATATACAAGAGTAGGTAATTTTTTAAGAAAAGAGATTATATTGACTGACTGTTCTACATGGCTGGGGAGGTCTCAGAAAACTTAGAATCATGAGAGAAATGGAAGCAAACATGTCCTTTACATGGAGACAGGAGAGAGAAATGCAGAGCAAAGTGGAAAAAAGTGCCTTATAAAACCATCAGATCTAATGCGAATTCACCATCATGAGCACAGCATGGGGAAACTACCCACATAATCTAGTAACCTCCCACAAGATTCCTCCCCCAACATGTGGTGATTAAAATTTGTTTTAGAATTCAAGATGAGATTTGGGTGGAGATGCAGAACCAGACCATATCATTTTACCCTTGGCCCCTCCCAAATCTCATCTTTCTCACATTTTAAAATGCAACTATGCCTTACAAAGAGTTCTCAAAAGTCTTCACTCATTTTAGCAATAACCCCAAAGTCCAAGTCCATAGGCTGATTTGAGACAAAACAGGTTCCTTCCACCTATGAGTCTGTACAATTGAAAGCAAGTTAGTTACTTTATAGATACCACGGGGGTGAAAGCATTGGATAAATGCACACATCTCAAATGGGAAAATTTTGTCAAAACAAAAGAGGGTAGAGGCCCCATGCAAGCCTGAAATCCAGTAGGGCAGTCATTAAACCTTAAATTTCCAAGATGATTTTCTTTGACTCCATGTCTCATATACAGGTTACACTAATACAAGAGGTAGGTTACCATGGTCTGGGCAGGTCCACCCCTATGGCTTTACAGTACACAACCCTACTCCTGGCTGCTGTCATGGGCTGGTGTTGAGTGTCTTTACCTTTTCGGGTGCAGATAGTCACCTGTCAGTGGATCTACCATTCTAGGGTCTGGAAGATGGTAGTCCTCTTCTCACAGATCCACTAGGCAATGCCCCAGTGGAGACTTTGTGTTGGGGCTCTAACCCCCATTTCCCTTCCACACTCCCCTAGCAGAGGTTCTCCATGAGGGCTCCACCCCTGCAGCAAACTTCTGCCTGGACATGCATGCATTTCCATATATCCTTTAAAATCTAGGCAGAGGTTACTACACCTCAATTCTTTACCTCTGTGCACCTGCAGGCACAGCAGCACATGTAAGCCACCAAGGTTTAAAGCTTGTACCTTCAGAAGCAACAGTCTTAGCTGTATGTTGGACCATTTTAGCCATGGCTGGGGTGGCTGGAATGGAGGGCACCATGTCCTGAGGCTGAACAGAGCAGGGGTCCCTGGACTCAGCACATTAAACAAGTTTTCCCTTCTAGGCCTCTGAGCCTGTGATAGGAGGGGCTGCCCTGAAGGTCTATGACATGTCCTGGAGACATTTTCCTTATTGTTTTTATGATTAACATTCAACTTCTCATTCCTTCTGCAATTTTCTGCAGCCAGCTTGAATTTCTCCTCAGAAAATGAGTTTTCTATCACATTGGCAGGCTGCAAATTTTTCAAACATTTATGTTCTGCTTTTTGTTGAATGCTTTGCTCTTTAGAAATTTTCTCTGCCAGATATCCTAAATCATTTCTCTCAAGTTCAAACTTCCACAAATCTCTAGGGCAGGGGCAAAATGCCTCCAGCCTTTTTGCTAAAGCATGGCAGGTGTGACCTTTACTCCAGTTCCCAAAAAGTTCCCCATCTCCATCTGACACCAATTTAGCCTGAACTTCGTTTCCCTATCACTATCAGCATTTGGTCAAAGCCATTCAACAATAAATTGAATATTCTACTGATAACTTTGATACAAGAAGTTAAATATTTTTCTTTTGAAAATCTCTATCATCCCTCCAACGTATTTATTTGAAATACACATGGCTCTATAATAAAGACATACAATGTAATATAAGCACAGTTATTATGCTCTGTTACTTGATTTATCATATGTTCCAACAGCAAGTGGAAAATACAAATTTAATGAAAGCAGTGCAGTATCCCCCAAAAAATCTTTCATAACATTTTGAATAAAGTGCTTACCTACTAGCAGAATTTAAGTTGGAGAAATAAACTAAAGGAATGGCAGAGGAATGATACAATTGTTAAGAAATTTTATTCTTCTGGCACCAATGAGAAATATACAGAATAAAAATAAAACAAAAATAGGAGATTCCTCCATTAAGGCATAGGTGTTGACCTAGAAAATGCAGTGTAGCAGGATTGGGAAACACAAGCACTTGGGCCACTTCTTCATGTATCCTTTATTTGTGGAGTTGGGGGTTCTTCAGAACCAATCATGTACCTTTCTCTTGCATTGTGTGATGGACTATTACTGTGTATACCAGACTCTATGGCTTGGTGGGTCACTTGCCATGCAGTTCACAACAGGCAGGTCAAGTTTCATGGTAAATGTATGGACAATAGTCAGATGTTCAGTTTCTACCAAGGCCCAGTAGCAAGCCAAGAGCTGTCTCTTAAAAGGTAAATAGTTATTTACAGATGATGGCATGATCTTGCTCCAAAATGCTAGAGGCCTTTGCTGTGATTCACCTATAGAGTCCCGCCAAAGGTGCCAAGGAGAATCTCTCTGTCACTATCACTTCCAAACACCATTGGATCAGCTGGTTCATGTGGCCCAAGTGGCAGACCTGCTTGTGCAGCAGCCTAAGCCAGCTTTAGAGCCTTCTCTTGCTATAGGACCCACTCAAAAAACTAGCAGCCTTTTGGGTCATTTGGTAAATGGGCTGAAGGAACACATTCAAATAAGGCATATGGTACTTCAGAACACCAGATAGGCCACAGGTGTTCTGCCTTTTTCTTGGTTGTAAAGAGGATATGACAACTTATTATTTACTCTAGAAGGAATATCTTGATATCTCTGATACTAGTGGATCGTTAGAAATTTCACTGTGATGAAAGGTGCCTGAATTTAGTCACTCTCTTATATTCAAATGTCTTACCAGTCAGCATAATATCATAAATATAATGGACTGGTGTGATATCTGGTGGGATGGAAAGGCAATCAAGATCCCTATGAACTAAATTATAATACAGAGCTAGAAAATTTATATACCCTTGTGGAAGGACAGTGAAGGCATTGCTGGCCTTGCTAACTGAAAATACACTGCTTCTGGTGGACCTTATGGACAGGGATAAAGAAAAAGGCATTTTTTCAGATCAATAGCCACATGCCAGGTACCAGTCAATGTGTTAAAATGCTCAAGTAATGAAAACACACTAGATATAGTGGCTGCAATTGAAATCACTGTTTGGTTAAGATTGTGACAATACAGAATTCTCCAAGAGGTTGTCATCTGCATAAGGCAAAGAGGAGAGCTGAATGTGTAGGTGGTGGGAATCACTGTCACTACATTAAGTCCTTGGTAGTGGCGCTAATCTCTGCAATTCCTCCAATGCAGTATCGTTTTTGATTTACTAGTTTCCTAGTAGAGGCAGTTCTAATGGCTTCCACCTGGCTTTTCTCATGATAGTGGTTCTCACTCCACAAGTCAGGATACCCATGTGGTATTCTGTCAGCTGCTAAATATGTCTGTTGCAATTATGCATCTGTGACCATGGAGATAACTATAGATCGGGTACGGGGACCCACTGTGAAATGGCCTGAGTTAACACTCTGCTGATCACCTGACCACCTTAGAAGATCCTACTCTAACTAGAAAGTCACAGTAACATTTTGGGTCTCCTGGATTCAGTTTTCAGAGCCAGCATCCAGCAGGTCCCAAAAGATGTGATTATTTTCTTTTCCTTATGCCAAGTTACTATAGTAGAAGGCTACATGCCTGTTTGGGAAAAGTTAGAAGGGAAATTAACAGTGTCAGTCTTCAGTAACATATATCAAGGTTGTTTCTCAGGGAGATCTGTCCTCCCTTTCCCTAGACATGTTCTGGGTCTGTAAACTGGTTCAAGTGTGGGAATTGATTGAGGGGCATTAACTCTCTATTTTATGGGTTGAGTTTTACTTTTGTTCACTTGACCTGACTTTTCTGCTCATCTAGGTAAGTATGAATTTAGCAGACTTACCTGTTTTACTTCTAGGAATACCACAGTTAATAAACCAACAGCATATATCCACATGAGTCAGGCTATTCTGGTTGCTGCTTTCACTCTGACATCCATTACTGTAACTATACTCACCTTGCCTCTGGCAGTTGAGTAGTGCTACTTGGCCCTTGCCACCCCCAGGACACAAACATTTCCATTGCATTGAGATTTCCAATTGGATAGCTGCAGTTCCCAACATAAAGTCTGGCATACAGAAAAGAGGGTGATTACAGACCTCTTGGCAGATGCTGGCTGGGGCTCTCCTGACAGATTGCTTTCTAAAAGGACTGGTGAAAGGCATGCCTTCTGGACCTTCTCGGTGTGGTTGGGTAGGTCTTAAATGACAAATCCACTCTAACATTTCAATAACCTTTGAATCAAGCCTTCCTCTGCATGAAACCAGAAGAGGTTCAGCTCTTCCAGTTCACTCATGGTAGAGCACCTTTGATCCGTGTGTCAGCAGACTAATTGTACTGCTAGAGCCCTTTCTAACTCCCTGAGCTGCAACAGTAAAAAATAATTCCTATTTAGTGGGCCAATATATCAGTAATTTGGCCGGTTCAATCTTTATGTTCCTTCCACCATTATCCTATACCCTTAATATGCCCTTCTACACATATTCACCTGATTTCTGCTTGTATAAATGATGAAGAATTTTTGGTGGGGGAGTGGAATACACTTCCTCACAGGTAACACTTTGTATCTCACCAATAAGGTCCTTCTGGGACTCTGGTCTAGTTATAGTTCTGAAAACAAAGGGACTGGTTAGGGGAGAATCAACATTGCTTTATGTGGTCACTGGCCCAGTGGAGGTCATTACTGCTTTCTCAAGCAATGCAGAGTTAATTCTCACAAGAAGAAGGGGAAACACATCAGTCTTGTTGGGGAGGCTGCTGTCACTGATGTTGGGAGGCCACTTTTGCTAGGGGTGCAATAAATTTGATTCTTCTGGCAACAGTGAAAGGTCAGATCAAAATATAAACAAAATAGGGAATCACCTTAGGTATTGTAATTTATTTGTATCTTTGCAAGAAATAGCCTGTAGGCAGAGAACTGGAAGGGGTAGCATCCTGGAAAATGTTGGTATGCTACAACAAACACGGAATATTTTATATGTGTGTGTTTCTATTTAATATCCTTTATTTCTATAAACAATTCTAGGTTTATTATGCCTACATCTCTAGTGTTTTGCTGAAAATACGTTTCAGGTTTCCGAGAAATATCTTTTTGTCAATTTCTCTTTGATGTTCACATTTTTAGCATTATATGTCATGCTAAAATGATATTTAATGAGTGTAATATTTCAAAAGTGACTAATATGCTTTATTAATGTTAAAGTAAACTTATATAAATGTTCTATTTTATTCCAATGTTGTTTATAAGTAGCTTAGCCCTTATGATATATTTTAGGTTTGCCACTGTTAGCATCTACCTGATAAACATTTGTCAAATATTTTACTGTTAACCTGTCACTATCATTTTGTCTTTAATTGTAAATAGTTTCAATAAAGGTCTAAAGTACAGTGACTGAGTGCAGGCTTTGTCATTATTAGACCTTGTTTCAGACATGGTCTCGGTACTTCTAACTCTATGGTTTTATATTTTCCTAAATTACGCGAGGCCTAAGTTTTTTTTGCTTGCAAAATGAGTACAATTTCACCTACAAAATTGAATTTTAAGAGAAAAGATACATTGTATAAGAAAAGATATGATTCAAAATAATAAATAGCTCTTATTATTATATTTTTGTTTCTGAGACTGACTCTTGGTCTTAAATTATGTTTCTGGTTTTAAATTTTTTACATTTACCATATAATTCTCTTAATTCTGTGTCTTTTAATATGTGTTATGTCTATATTGCTTATTTGGACTTTCTTTACATTTATTTTAAAGTTATATAGTTTATGTTTTTATTAGTGAAGAGTCATAAATATGTATAAGATATACTTGAACCCATAATGTTATACTTGTATGTATGCACTCCAGCCTCATCTCCTTCAGTCTCATCTGACATCACAACTTCCTTTTGCTGACAGAACAAGGAGGACTGATGACATGCCAGTTCTGAGCTTAGGCCTCCAAAGACCTTTGTATTTTGACTTTTTTCCTTTAAGTTCTGCCACAACCATACAAATAAGGTCAGAATGGCCTTATTTTTCTTACCTATTACTATCAAGTTCTTATATAATGTGTCCTATCTTTCTAACTAGTAAATTTCAGCAAACTGCTTGCTCAGTTATTAATAGAACTTTTGATAATTACTTGCAACATTTCTTAAGGATATTAACTATACTATTTAGATATCTCTAACTTAGTCATTTCATGGTACATTGTCTTTTGATTTCAGTGTTTATCAGATCACTCTTTCTTCAAATTGACTTCTAATAATTTTGTTGACCAAAGTCTATTTAGGAGTATTTTGTTTTATAGTAAGACTATTATGAGAGTAAGTGTTCTGGCACTATGGGAGTGGCAAATTGGGCATGAAATTTTAGGGTGTACCCCCTGTGACAGATTCTATTTGTTTTTAATATTTGGAAGAGTTTTGGAAGAAAACAGTGTTTCCTTCTAGATTATTTTAATTTTTTTTTTTAGAAAGAAAAAAAGAATGAAAGAGAGAGGAAGATAAAGAGGGAGAGAGAACGGAGTGTTGCTTTATTGCCCAGGCTAGAATCCAGTCTAAAAATGGGTATTGAAAACCTCTTTTATGCCAATAATTGTGCTTAACAATGGAGACAGGAAGGAATAAGGGAGGAAAATAACAAACAAGCAGCCAACCAATATTTCATTTAAACCTGTGAAATGTTATGCAATTGCTGAGGAGTGATTTACTTCCAATTATGTAGTCACTTTTAGAGTAGGTGTGATGTGGTACTGATAAGAATGTATGTTTTGTGTATTTGGGGTGGAGAGTTCTATAAATGTTTATTAAGTTTACTTGTTCCAGGTCTGAGTTCAAGTCCTGGATATCCTTGTTAATTTTCTGTCTCGTTGATTTGTCTAATATTGACAATGTAATGTTAAGTCTTCCACTATTATTGTGTGGGAGTCTAAGTCTTTTCATAAGTCATTAAGAACTTGCCTTATGTATCTGGGTGCTCCTGTATTGGGTGTGTATATATTTAGGATCGTTAGCTCTTCTTGTTGCATTGATCCTTTTAGCATTAAGTAATGTTCTTCTTTGCCTCTTTTGATCTTTGTTGCTTTAAATAGTCTGTTTTATCAGAGGTGAGAATTGCAACTCCTGCTTTTTATTTATTTATTTATTTATTTATTTTTGCTCTCCATTTGGTTGGTAAATCTTCCTCCATCTCTTTGTTTTGAGACTTTGTGTATCCTTGCATGTGAGATGGGTCTGGATGCAGCATACCGATGGGTTTTGGCTTTCTATCCAATTTGCCTGTCTGTGTCTTTTGATTGGGGAATTTAGTCAATTTAAATTTAGGATTAATAATAATATATGTGAGTTTAATACTGCCATTTGATGCTAGCTGGCTGTTTTGCCCATTAGTTGATGTAAATTCTTCATTGTGTTGATACTCTTTACTTTTTGGTATATTTTTGGAAAGGCTGATACTGGTTGTTCCTTTCTATGTGTAGTGTTTCTTTCAGAAGCTCTTGTAAAGCAGGCCTGGTGGTGATGAAATCTCTAAGTATTTGCTTGTTCACAAAAGATTTTATTTTTCCTTTGCTTGTGAAGCTTAGTTTGGCTGGATATTAAGTTCTGGGTTGAAAGTTTTTTCCTTTAAGGATGTTGAATATTGGCCCCCACTCACTTCTGGCCTGTAGGGCTTCTGCTGAGAGATCTGCTGTGAGTCAGATAGGCTTCCTTTTGGGGGCAACCTGACCTTTCTCTCTGGCTGCCATAGCATTTTCTCCTTCATTTCAACTCTGGTGAATCTGATGAGATTATTTTAATTTTTAACATAGGGTCTCTCTCTGTTACCCAGGCTGGAGTGCAGTGATGCAATCACAGCTCACTGCAACCTCTGCTTTCTGGGCACAAGCAATTCTCCTCCCTCAGCCTTCAAAGTAGCTGGAAACAAAGGCAGGCACCATTTGCTCAGATTTTTTTTTTCTTTTTTGGTGGAGATGAAGTTCAAGTGATCTGCCCACCTCAGCCTCCCAAAGAGCCGAGATTACATGCATGAGCCATCATGCCTGGCCTGAGAAATTTATTTTATTTTATTTTTTTATTAGAAAAACATTTTTGTTTCACATTTAATATATATATATTAAATATTTTTGTTTCACATTTAATATATATATATATTAATTAATATATATATTAAATGTGAAACATATAACATTATATATATGTTCTGCACATGTAACCCAGAACCTAAATATATATATTTTATTGCACTTTAGGTTCTGGGGTACATGTGCAGAACATGCAGGACTGTTCCATAGGCAATGTGGTTTTCTGCCTGCATCCTCTCACCTATATCTGGCATTTCTCCCATGTTATCCTTTCCCAATCTCCCTACCCCTTGCTGTCCCTCCCCTATTCTCCCCAACAGATGCCAGTGTGTGATGTTCCCCTCCCTGTGTCCATGTGTTCTCATTGTTCAACACCTTATTTTTTATACAATCTTTGTAATGAAGATATTATTTTTATTAAATGTTTTCTATAGCCAGTATTTTCTTTTAATTAAATAGTTTTCTAAATTGTATTAAATTTTATTAGCTAATTTAATTTAATATTGCTTTTGTTCTATCTCATCTGATACTTTTCCTAGGAATTCTTACAGATAAAGAGTTAATGTTATTGTCTCCATGTTTAACTTTTGTATCATTTACTTCTGGCTCTAACACTTTGGTTCTGCATCAAGTTTTTAAATTTTTCTTCTACCTCACCAGTTTTATTATGTGTAATATTAGGATATGGTCCTTACATTCTTTATTTTATTCCATAGTATTTAGACATCATATATTCAATGTTTTTCAACTTCCTCATGTCAAAGTATCTCTTTTCAGTGAGTGTTTAATTCTGGAAACACAGATACAATAGACACTAGAGTCTTCTAAAAAAAATAAAATTAGAAATGCTCTCCTATTCTTGAGCCTCTTTTGGGAGTATACTACACACAGAAAATACACAACTCCTAAATTCAGAGCCCGGTGTATTAACACACAATGAACATACCTATAAAGAAATAGATTATTGTTAGATGATTTTTTTTTGTCTACTTCCAGGTCTTTCCACAAAGATTGATCTCTAGAATTCCATTGATTGGTTTTGCTTGTTTTTGTTGATTTTTAAAGGAGTCATGTGGTATGTAATATCATGTGTCTGGCTTATTTATCTCTTGCTTGATTCACCAGTGCTTGCAAGATTAATCCACATTGATGTATAGGGCTGCAGCTTGTCCATTTTAATTGCTATATGATATTGTATTTTATGAATATAACACAGTTTACTCTTTTGTTGTTAGACATTTGAATTGTCTGTAGTTTTTGACTATTTCAATAAATGCAAGTATAAATATGTACATATCTCTATTAGGTATACACCTAGGAATGGAACTGTTAAGCGATGGGTCACACAGGGTTAATTGATAATGCTAAATGATTTTTCAACACAGCTATGGAAGTTCACATGACTATTAGGAATATTGGTTACCTAAAGGTGTATAACAATCTAATCAAAAGTTAATGCCCTAAAACAGTAACCATTTTATTATTCTTCATAGAGTGTGTTAAAAATCCAAGTATTTAAGGATGGTGTTGGTGAGAAACTTTGTACTGTTTGGCAATATATATTTTTTTTATTAGAGGCTTCTTTGTCCATTAAGCAGGATTTGGTCAACATAGTCAGGAATGATAGACTGATATTCTGAATTCAAAGGCCTAGTAAACTTAATTAAAGGACAGAATTCATTATATGAAGAAATTTTCTAGGAAATCAAAAAGAAAGCTATTTTATAAAGGAATTTATAGTTTAAAATGAATATCTGAAAGTCTTGCAGTTCTAAAAGAACATTTTAAAATAGATATTATACATTTTATGGTATATTAAGAAAAATTATATTAATAAAAATGTATATAAGGTTCATAAAGGTTTCTCTGTCAGTGACTCAAAAAAATTCCTTACATACACTGAAAATAAAAAAATAAATAAGATAATCTCAAGAAACCCTATATTCTAAGAAAGATAGTTCTAATTTGGCCCATTCTTGCATCTAAAAGTTGTTTTTATGCACAAAATGCCAGATAGAAGCATAAAGTTATTAGGTAAATATTCAAAAGTAGAGACTTGGTAAAATATAGAGATTTTTATATTGGAAAAAGTAGGTTGAATTTAATTTTGTGGACAATAGAGAGTTCTTTTAAATAAGGTACAGATATGATTTAGTTTTTGAAAAGTTATTCTAGCGTCTGTGGTAAGCGCAAATAGAGGCAAAAAGAATACTTGAAAGTCATGCAATTTCTATGTGAGATTATTAAAGCCTCAATAGGGGCAATACTTACAAAGAAGATGTGAACAATATTAAAGAGATAGAATCAACTGCACTTATATAATAATTGGATGGCACGTTGTGAAAAATAAAGCAGTCCTTCGAATTTCGAGGTTGGTGTCTGGATCAGTGATAAATTCACTGAGATTAAAATAAATAGGAAAATCCAATGATAGCATTATTTCCCATGCAGTAGCATGTCTATAAATTAAGTAAACAAAATAATGATCATTAAAAAACTTTGTTTAAAAGGAATATTGATGAACCTGGAAAATCAGCATAATTTTTGTGATATAAAACATACATGCACACTTCTCACACACTCCATGCTATCATTAATATAAAAGTTAAAAGTATATTTCATACGTGTGAATACAGTAAATGTAGTAATTTCTGCTAGAATAATTTAATAGACAGTATAGGAGTCAGAGGACAGTGAGGATGGGAAAGCTACACTCATTGAAATAGAATGGGAGTCTTATGTGTCATGAAAAAATAAATTATACTTATGTCACCAGAAAATGATAAGTAGATTCACATGATGCATCATTAAATGCTAGACCGCCAGCTAAATTTGAAGAGAATATTATATGTGAGTGTATAAAATATATAGACATATAACATAAAATATATAAAACCTGTATTAGGGTTTTTCAGAAAAACAGAATGAAAAGGATATTCATGTAAAGAGATTAATATCAGAAATTGGCTCATGTGATTAGGGAGGCTGAAATATTCCAATATCTGCGGTCAGCAAGCTGCAGACCCAGGAGACCCACTGGTACAGTTCCAGTGTTAGTCTGCAGGCCTGAGGAGCAGCATGGCATAACTTCCTGTCTAAAAACTGGCCAGCAAAAGAACCAAGAAGAGTCAATAATTCAGTTTGGATCCAAAGGTAGGAAAGAACTGATGCTCCAGCTCAAGCCATCAGGCAAGAGACATCCCCTCTTAACTCCCAGAGGGTCAGCATTTTTGTTCTGTTTAGGCCTTCAGCTGAGTGGGTAAGAGCCCTGCACATTAGGGAAGGTAATCTGCTTTACTCAGTTTATCAATTCACATGTTAATCCTATCCAAAAACATCCTCTTAGACACCTCTAGAATGATGTTTCACCAAATATCTGGGCATCCCATGGCCCAATCTAGTCAAGTTGACACATAAAACCAACCATCACACTTAGCATTTATTAGTGTGAGATGAATATTGAGTGTGCAGTATCAGACATTTATATTTACCAGACTATACATTTATAGTCTGGTAAATATAAATGTCTGATACTGAACAGAAATATTTATCATTTCAAATTTTTAGAAAGCACTTTTTTTTTTGCTCAAGAAAATGAAAACAAGAGAATCTAAATCTAGGTTCAGAATAACACTAAGTTAGACAAGTATTACATTTTTGTGCATGTGCATACTACAGGACCTGGTAAGGTGAATTTGGCTTTGCACCTGCTGTTTTTGGAAATGGTTGCATACACAAGGTATTTTTCTTGCCAATTTGCATGTGTTTTGCTGTTGTATGCCAGTAATCTTGCGCCAAGATGCTGTGTTAAGCTATCTTCTATTTTTGCCAGAAAACATAGAAACATAGCAGGGCATCCTTAATGGCTGGAAAGGAATTGAATTAATCACATACATGTGACAGCTGGAGGTTCATATCCTCAGAAGTGAAGTTGCAGTTACCAAAAACAAATTAAAAAAAACTTTTATCCAATGACCTGCCTTGACTGAGTTTCTAAGTTGAAAATCATTTGTAAATAAGTTTTGATAGATCAGGGAATCCAGAGTTATCACTTTTACAGAACACTTAAAATATTTATTTTTTTCTAAAAAACAGACTAAGTCATGAGCAAAGTGACTTCTCATCAAATACTCAGTAAGGGTTTTCCATCAGATACAACTTGTGTAGTGGTCTTACTCCATATATTAGGAAAGATCATAAAGCCATGAGGAAGGAGGGCATTTCTTCCCAAAGCTTGAAGAGTAGCTAGTCTGTCAATCAGTAAAATGTTTTTTACTTGCCAAATTTATATTAGAAAACATAATGCTATACACACATACAAAACTGTACCTCTATGTATTATGCTTGATTTTCCAGATACACATAGGCATATTTATGGAAACTGTCAATTGGAATGATAAAGTGTCTGTAGAAGGGGAGAAAGATCATCTTTGCATAAAATATTAGAAGATGTCAGTAATTTGAGAACTAATGATTCAGAAGCTTAAGAACAAATGAAGAAAATGCAGGAATGTTCTTCTTAATTCAGTTGATGCTTATCATATGGCATGTGTTCAATATGACTTTGTTGTCCCAAAATATGTATGGTGGTCTCAGAAACTGTCCTTACCCGGAAAGGTAGCTAAGAAACAGAAAAAAATAAAACATAAAGCCTATATTTTGAGAGTATTAGAATAGTAGAGAAGACTTATAAAAGGCAAAAACTATAAATGAATGCACTCTATTCACAGATCCCACTATCTCACACATTTAGAAATATTTATTGGCACCAAAATAATAACATGGATGCTTTCAGATGCAGGGAATTTAAAAAATACATGGTAATTCTATTTTCATAATTTGACTCAGTGACACAGAATACTAATAGCAGACCTCATCCAGAATTCCTAGATTATAGATTTCAAATTTAAATAGAAAACTTTTATGAAAATAATTTATTTTAATATTTATAAGAGTATATCAGAATATACATAAAAATGAATTGTATTTTATATGAAAAGTAAATGATATATAAAAATTTATTGTACATTCCTCCTACATTTACATTGCCTATAATGTAATGCTACAAAAATAACATTTTTATGAGAGTATATGTTGCTGAATATTATCTGGGAAAATTAACAGTAAGATAAGGCTAAGTCATTTTTATGTCTGCTTTTGTAAATAAGAGCTCCTCTAGGAAATAGTTTGGTATAGACTGTTTCGGTTGTTTGTATACATTTTAAACTCTGTGAGATGAACCCATCACAAGTTTTTAAAATAATGAGTTTAACCACCAACCCAAACAAAAATAATTATCTTTCCATTGCTACAGAAAGTTGTTTTGTGTATCTCTCCAGGCAAACTCTAGACCTCTGTGCTTCAAGAAGGCAACACTTTCTAATTTTTTGAATTGTACTTTAAGTTCTGGGGTACATGTGCAGATCTTGCAGAACTTTTGCATAGGTACATACATGGTGTACACAAGCCATGGTGGTTTGCTGTCTCCATCCCCACCACCATCACCTACATCAGTCATTTCTCCCAGTGTTATCCCTCCCCAACCTCCCCCACCCCCAACCCTACATTAGTTGTTCTTTGCTGAAACATCAAGTAAACAGAATTGTAGGTAATATACCCCTTTGTGTTTCATGATGGAAGTCATGGGCTCTAGTTTTTATGTTTGTGTAAATAATTCATCTACAATTCATTTTACTATATGGAACAAAATAACAGTTAGACTTCACATTTTCCCATATTGACTTTCAGATATTCCAGCACTATCTGTAATAACAACAACAAAGACTTTATATTTCTCATTGAATTAACCTGACACTTGGTGAGTCACCAAAAACGTACTGCTCTGCTTGTAATGGTTTTACCTCTATAAACGGAGTGTGAGTCTCCAATTTTGTTTTCTTTTAAAAACGGTTTGTCTAATCCAGATACCTTATATTTTACATTAATTTAAAAATAATATAGTAAGTTTCTTTTTAAGAAGTATAATAAAGTTTTGTTTGGGAAAGTATTAGTCTAAAAATTAACTTGGGGGGAATAAAGATCTTTACAAAATTGAATACTTCAATCCATAAAGATAGTATCTTTCTCCATTTTTTTTAGATCTTTTCCAACTTTTCTCTGCAATATTTTGTAGTTTCCAGCATAGAATTGCTATGTATATCTTATTATATTTATTCTTCATGTGAACTGAAACTTTTAAAATGACATTTTCTTTCATTTTTATAGTGCTAACTTCTCACATATAGATATAACAATGAGTTTTGCTTGTTAATTTTTCATTTTGGTATCTTGCTAAATTCACTTAATTCTAGTAGAAATTTTATGTATTTCATGTAATTTTCTACATGCATAATCACAATGTTCATGAATGATAGCACTTTTACCTCTTCCTTTCACACATTAATTATTTAATACTGAGTTTTTTCCTCATTGCTTTGCTAATTTTTTTGTAATATGTAGATGTGACAAGAGAAATATTCTGTCTTATTTTTGAGCTTGGGTGGAAAGAATTCAGTTTTTTTAAACTACTAAGTACAGTGTAGTTAGACTATTTTTGTAGATGTATTTTGTTGGATTGAGGACATTTCAATTTCTTTCTGTTTTTTAAAGGTTTTTTTTAATCACCTTTTAAGTTTTTTTCCTGCATCTGTCAACATATCTTTAATTATATCTTGTTTAGATGTGTGTTATTTATGCATTTCTGAATTCTATTTGCTTATATTGTGTTCAAAATTTTTACAGACATGTTAATGAAAGCTATTAGCCTGTAATTTCCTGTTCTTCAGGTTTTGGTATCAGGGTTTTCACTAGCTTCGTGAATTAGGAAGTGTTTTTATCATTCTTTGTTTTTGAAAGAATTCCAAAATAAGAAAAATGAAAAATTACAATGAGGAAATAAGCAGACTTGAACTTGGATTCCACAGAAAAAGTAAAATGATCAATAATTGAAGATATTTTAGATTTATTAGTGAGAAAACATATTTTGTACTATCAAAATTGGTAAAAATTTAAATGTGTAAAATCATCTGTTGAAAAGAATGTATAGTAATAGGAACTTTATATATTAATGATGTGTACAGATATTGGTACAACACTTTTTGCTTTAATAGTGGCATTATTTAGTAAATTTGAGAATGAATCTAATTTATTAATGCAATTTGATAGCCCAAGAAAATATGGCAGTATCTAAGCCTACTCTTTTTCTTCTGGTGCCTTCCTGGCAAGCACTATTGAGTTATACCAGGTAGTATTTGCCACTATAATGAACTATAAATGAATACTAGGATACAGGCTAAAAAAAACCATGCCCAATAACTCTTCCTTCCTTGAGAAAAATGATGGGTCTCTGTCATTTGCAGAGAACTGAGCTATGTTGTGTATCTTCATTAAACTTTTCTCTGTGGATGTGCTATAACTAGCTTTATTATAATTTTGGGACTTAGGTAATGGGGCCCTCGTGATTTTATCTTAAAAGTGGCCTTTTCTTGTTTTGTTTCACATGAAAATGATCTGCAGCGCAAGTCACCATCCAGCAATCCCTAGAAATTTTAGACAGTCCCCAATCCCTTTTATAGAAATATCAATAACAAATCTCACAGCAAATCTTTGTGAGTTGAAACAGTGCAGATTGCAGATAAGGTACAGAGTTCATTTTTGGATCAGTGGGGTGGCAAAAAAAAGTAAGAGTTAATTTTTCTCCAGAAAAGATGTTGATTTACTGTAATGCTACATGAAAACTAACTACCACTAGTCCATAAGCAATTGATCCTCATTAACTGCAAAGTATCGACCAAACCTTGATCACACCAGGGAATGAATTGATGCTTTCTCAACCGTAAACACTGATGTGGTGAATCTTTCCATAAGCGATTGATTGATCCTTAGTAACTGTGAAGTATCGACCAAACCTTGATCATACCAGGGAATGAATTGATATTTTCCCAACTGTAAACATGGATGTGGTGAATCTTTCCATAAGTGATTGATCCTCATTAACTGCAGAGTATTGGCCAAACCTTGACCATGCCAGGGAATGTGGATGCTTTCCCAAACTTAAACATCGATGTGGTGAATCTTGCCACTAGATAGCTGTTTTATTCAGTCACAACATCAGGGCTTAGACTCAAGCTTCCTAATTACACCAGGGTTGCTACTTTTCTAAATATCCTGAACTACATGGATACAGATAGAGGGAAGGTCCTATCAAGTTACACTGCTGTTGTTTCTTTATTGATCACAGGAAAAGCAGAGGAAAGTAGATATTTACATTAACAACATAGCATAAAGCGTCTCTGCCCAAAAGTCAATTCTTTTCTGGAGTCTGATATCTGGCCTTGTTAGCTCTATGTGAACTAATGTAGATTAAATTGACAGTAAGGAGCCTGTACACTGGCTCTTGACCCAGTCTTCAATGATTGTTCCCAACACAGACTGTGCCCATTCTTTAGGTTCTACTTGACTATTTGCATAAGTTTTTAAAATGTTCATACTGTTTAAGGTTATATAGTAGTTAAAATGGATGAATCAGAGCTATATACATAAACATACATGGATCATACAACATATAACTATGGGAAAAAATCCAACCCACAAATTACTGCCTGCAGTGTTATATGACCACGGTTTGCATGTGTATCCCTTCCCAATGTCATGTTGAAATATCATTACCTTTGTAACAATATTAAGACATAGAACCTTTAAGAGGTGATTAGGCCATGAGGGCTCTGTGCTCAAAAATGGATTGATGTCACTATCTCTGGGGTGTGTTTCTTAGGCAAAAGCAATTTGGGGTTTCGTTCTCTCTCCCCTTCCTTACCTTTCTGTCTTCCATGATGTGAGGACACAGCACCAAGGCACCATCTTAAAAGCAGAGAGCAGCCCTCCTCAGACACTGAATCTGCTGGTGCACTGATCTTAGACTTCCAAACTGCCTCAAGAAATGTGAGAAATAAATTTATATTACTTAGAAATTATGTAAATTTTGAAAATTATGAATTTCTCAGACATTCTTTTATAGCAGAAAATGGACTAAGACGTATACCTTTATAGGAATTTCACAAGAAATGTGGTATTTGATCTCATCTAAAGAAACAGCAATAATTTTTAAAAATTAATTATTTAAATGTGGTATATTATTCATGCTGTCACAGTAACACCTGAGAATTAAAATAAAATGTAAAGCTGTAGATAAAGATCTCAGGTAAAAACAAACATTTCTACATAAAATAACAAATACATTAAGCAAAGTTATTCATTAGAGAAATGATTGGCCACGATCACTTAAGCTTGAAGAAAAAGTAATCATTTAAGTTCAAATGTTGTATAAATTCATTTTCGTCTAAATGAATATAAGCATTTATAAAGAAACTTGAGTTAAAGAGGAATCTTAATCGATGTATTTCATTGTGAGTCCAAATAGGGGTTAGAGCTTGGAGAAAATTGTAGAAAGATAAGCATATATCCTGCTTTCCTATAACTTCTCAATAAAGCCAAATTATTTCTTGCAGGGTTCGTAGATAATTGAAACACATTTTTGTTGTAGGTTACAGTGCTTTTAAGATTAGGGTCCAAAGATCCTCAGACAAAATTCACTGTAATCCAATGACACACTTTGTATTTACAACATATATTTGATGTTACGTTTAAGTGGTTGTATTGTAATGTAATTTCACAACCCATCTTTACAGATAAGGTTTATAGGCTTTAAATAATTTAGAGGACAGTTTTGTGAAGAGAGCAAAAAAATCTCTCTTACAAAGTGTGGTTTCATGTTGTCAAACCGAAAATTTTAGCAAGAGAGGATTTTTTTTAATTGACCCTGTATTAAAAAAGACCAAATGTATTTTTGTCCAGAAGTTTAAATAGTTTGCTGTTAGAAAATCTATACTTTAACATATAGGTCAATGGTGACTCAGCACAACCTCTCTGTAGAGGTACAAATAACAACAGTAACAAACTTTAAAACACCCAAATTTCCCAGAATACAATAATTAATTAGAGTGATTCATATGGTGAAATGCTATGTAGCTGCTCATTTACATTATATGTCTGAAAAATAAGGGGAAATATATAAAATATAATGCCAAGGAGAAAAAGCGTTAAGGGATTAAAGGAAGAAAAGAGTATAAAACATAAAACCAGGATATACAGCATAATATGAAATGTATAAAAACATTTTATGTTTATATGAAGCATTTAGTATTTAAAGGATTTTTAAAGTTGCCATTTCTGGATAAAGATATACACATATATGCATATGAAATATATATCCTTATCAATATATAAGATATATATAAATCAAATATATAATATAAAATATCTATAAATCAAATATCTATACTAATATAAATAAATCACATATATTTATATGTACAGAAGATAAAGATACATATAAATCAAATATATGTCTTTATCCAGAAATGGCAACTTTAAAAATCCTTAAGATATTAAATGTTTTAAATATCAAAGATTTAAGTATCAAATATATATTTTTATCCAGATATGGCAACTTTAAAATTTCTTAGGATTTTTAAAGAAACTTAAATCCTTAAGAATATGTAAATTATATACTCTTCTACATTGTGTTAGTTTGCATATTTTGTTAATGTTTTAAAATATGAAAATTTACTGTTCTTTTTACTAGACTGTTATATAACACGTATATATAAATTTGAAAGATGTGTATTTCTATAAAAATAGAAGAAAGGACACAGTATAGTCAATTGAAAATAAAACATGAAGGAAACACCTTCAAGTGCTCAGAGTATGACATGGTATTCCTGCTGTACTGATCTGACTGCAGCTTTCCTTTTAGTCAATGTCTCTACAGGGATGCACCTAGCGATGAACAATTTTGCTCTAGGTAGAGCATTCAGCTTTCCTGCTTTCTAGATGCAGTGCATACTCTAATCAAACCTTTGGTACAAGATCACTGTGAATAGTAGCAAAGCACACATTTCTACTCAGCATTTTTCTATTCATGGAAAAAAATACATATTTGCACCTCAGGAAGGTATTATTTTTTTGAAATGCTGTAACCCTTGTCTTGGCGCTGGTATTGAGAAGTTCCTGTTTTGGATGTTATAAACTACCACATCGATTGAAGCTGATGTCTTTCAAATAACATATTTCATAAATGATTACAGGAACAATCCATTTGATTCATTTTGGGACAGTTGGTGATTTTGTTTTTTTAAAATAATTAGGAGATGATAAACTAGATAAACACCCAATTATTCTTTATTCAGCTACGTAACATCTTTAAACCCATGATTAAAATGAACAGTGAAAGACAATTGTCCCATTTTTTCTTTCTTTATCCATAAAACCTCTTTAAATTATGAAAAAGATATCTCAAAACTCTCATTTCTTTCCCCAAAATGAATCAAGAGAACTCATTTTCTTATATGAGTAAACAAAGAGGAGAAATAAGAGAGATCACTTAGGCAGTAACCTAGTGAATCTGTGGTTTCAGGCCTGAGGAGTGATAAAATGTCCCATGTGCACAGGTGATAAGAAAGCCTTTCTTATTCACCTTACCTAAACAACATTGCACTTTGGACAACATCAATCAAAGAGGCAAAAGCCATTTGGCAAGTTTTAGGTACCATATGTCCTGAAAATATTAGGATTTGTATATGATACATATGTGTTTAAACAGGTACTGAGTATTTACTGTGTGGCAGATACTATATTAAGTGCTTTGAATAAGACATTCAATTTACATATGTGTTTAAACAGGTACTGAGTATTTATTGTGTGGCAGATACTATATTAAGTGCTTTGAATAAGACATTCCATTTAATTTTCCAAATGACCTTAGTATATTGAATTGTCATCTCCATTTTATAGAAGAGAAAAGTAAGATCTGGATAATCTAGTACAGTACAGAAAATGCACAAAGAACTTATAGCAGAGCTAGGAATCAACTGTAGGTTCATATGAGTCCAAAATCCTTATTCTTAACCAATCACGTACATTATTAAAGCAACAAACAACAACAACAAAGAAATCTTTATGCCAATATCCTTAATAAATATACATGCAAAAATCCTCAGCAAAATACTAGTAACCCAAATCCAGCAGCACATCACAAAGGTACCACCACTATCAAGTAGGCTTTATTCCTCAGATGCAAAGTTAGTTCAACATACACAAATCAATAAATGTGATTCATTGCACAAACAGAACTAAAGAAAAAAAATACTAAAAATATTACTAAAGAAAAATAGATATTACTCATGGTCTTAAGATCAAATTTTATAATTCAATTTATTGGTAAAATATCTGTGCCCAATAAATATTTTGAGTAGTATTTATTTTAAATGTATTTGATAAATTATATGATAGTCTCAGTCTCAAAACCACATGTGTTAAAAGATCTTCAACTTCCTTATTTTACAAAACTGCTTTTACTGTCCTAGACCTTTCCAACTTGTATATGTTTTTAGAATAATAAGTTTTTACAAAATTGCTATAGAGATTTGATTGACACCTTGTGTAATTATAAAAATCCTTTTGGAGAAAACAAATATTAAACATCAAATGATAAAATGATAAAATTTATGAACACAGTATGCCTCTTCACTTAGGTTTTTTAAAATTTTGCTCATGAATTCTTGCTATTTTTTGTTGTAATTTTGTACTTTTTATTAAATATTTTTCCTAAATATTGTGTTTTTAATAAAACTGTACAATGTGTTTTTTATTTTTAATTGTATTTGCTAATATATAATTGGATTATTTGAACAGTACATTTTCACAGATAAAGGTTAATGATCGATTGCAAATGCTGACTTTGTGACACTATAGTGTATTTGTACAGGAATAGTCGGTAAACTAATTCAATGATGATCTAATTGAATTATTGATACTGAGATCCAAGATAATCTAAAAACAATTGTATTAGTCCATTCTCACATTGCTATAAAGAATTACCTGAGACTGGGTAATTTACAAAGACAAAACAGTTTAATTGACTCATGGTTCTGCATGGGCTAGAGAGGCCTCAGGAAATTTATAATTATGATGGAAGGGGAAGCAGGCATGTCTTATATGGTGGCAGGCAAAAGAGAGTGTGTGTAGCAGGAACTGTCAAACACTTCGAAAACCATCAGATCTTGTGAGAACTCACTATCATGAAAATAGCATGGGGGAAGCACCCCCATGATTCAATTACCTCCCACAAGGTCCCACCCTTGACAAGTGGAAATTATGGGGATTACGATTTCACAAGAGATTTGGCTGGGGAAAAGAGCCAAGCCTAATCAACAATATTCTAAAAAATTAGAAATATTTTCAATCATGTTTATCCCTATTTATTAGAACATAAATTGTATGTTGGGCACAGTGATCATGCTTGTAATCCCAGCACTTTGGGAAGCAGAGGCGGGCAGATCACAAGGTCAGGAGCTCAAGACCAGCCTGGGCAACATGGTAAAACCCCATCTTCTCTAAAAACACAAAAAAATTAGCTGGGCATGGTGGTGTGAGCCTGTAATTCCAGCTACTTGGGAGGCTGAGGCAGGAGAATCACTTGAACCCAGGAGGCAGAGGTCACAGTGAGCTGAGATGTTCCATGGCACTCCATCCTGGGTGACAGAGCAAGACTCCGTCTCAGGAAAAAAAAATACATGAACTCTATGCTGCTACTATTCTAAATATATTTAATTTGAAAATGGTTGGATTTTTGAATTGAGAACCACAGACACAGAGGACCAGCTGTGTCTCTGTGTGTGTGTGTGTGTGTGTGTGTATAACACACATATATGTCAAAATTATTAAATTGTACATTTTAATATACCAGTTTTACCTCAACAAAATATTTTCAAAAATTAAAACCTAGTGCAAACAAAAACCATGAACTGTATAAAAATATTTCCATTTACTTTCATATTACCTATTTTTTGGCTACCTGTTAAAATTTGTCAACAAAATTCACAGATTAAAACATTTTGATTTAGTGAAAGAATTATTTCTGAATTATCATTTAAATTAAAGATAGCATTTTCCACATTATGTGGCAACATCAAAAAGCTTTATGACTCTTGCCTGAGCATTTTTACTGAAATTACATAAACTCAAATTCAAGGGATGAGAAACATTAAAGGTTAACATCTCTTTAAATAATGTAAATATTAAGATATTTGTTTACTTTTTAGAAGCCTAATCTCTAATTCATTTTAAAGTATTTGTATAGACCTTTTGAATATATAAAGCCTTGGCCAGAGCTCTACTTACATACTATGAACTTCCATCAATCACTGTGTCTTTAGTTAAAATAATAGCCATATTCACAGGTGAGACGAGTGAAAAGCAGTGAGGTTCTGATAACCACAATAAACAGAGACCCTAACAGGATTAAACCAGCCAAGTACACTTCTTGCCTACTAAGTAGAATATTATGATTTTTCCAAAGTACAGGGGAAAAATAACATGATTAGAACCTTGGCAGGCCTCTGAAATGGGAAAGCAAACATTTGTGTTTACCTGAGATAAGTATGCTTAAATGACATGTACTTGGAACCAGGATACGGAAGAGTCAAACTAGTAGAAGCTTTCACATTTTAATTTTAAAATTTGTGGGTTTTTAATGGAACCTGCAAAACATTAGCAAACTGTATGTAAAACTATTACGGAACAGATGGTTTTTTAACAAACAGATTGGCAGGTGACAGCTATGTACTTAGTATATCTTTGGTGTAGGCAGAATAGAATAATGATTAGAGTCCAAAGAATCTCCAAAATGTAAATTTGCCATTTGGATTCTGCATGATTTATTTTGTCTTGGTGGCTTTGAGATGCTTGTTTGGATTAGAAGCTTTGAGGCTCTAGTTGGAGGTTGTTTTTGTTTGAAAGAATCTGAAGGGTGGCAGAGCTTAGATGCTTTCAGATTCCAATTATGGGAAGCCCTGACGCATGTCTTGGATTGCACCTCCGCATATGGAGACCTCCATATGCGGTGGCTACATTCATTCTCTCTCGGTGTGCTCTGTGGGTCTGGGACAGCTGCTAGAAGTTTGTAGCACTTGAGGAATTTTTCTCCAGATGTTTGGGTATATTTATCAGTATGCGTGCATTTTTTCTCTTCAGATTTTTGGTTGTGAATATATGGAATTGCAACCTGAAGTTCTAATACTTAGATCTTTTCATCTTTTGTCTTTATTTTCTCTTTAAGTTGTTTTCTTTCATTTAATAAATCTTAATTCCTGTATACTTCACCATCTTTTGGTTCTGGGCTTGATGAGAATGATAGTTGAATATCATACCAGATCCAGTTCCTTCATGAAGATACAGATGTTTCAGTTTGAGTAACTGAGTTTTTACAAAGATCTAATCCTGAACCATGTGTTGGAGGGTCATCTCATCCTGCATCACTGCATTTTCTGGTACATCAACATTTTCTGAACCTGGAAAAGCGGTGTCTCTCCATAGCTTTCAAAATGACCCAAAGAAGACTCTCTATAGGGAGACCCTATGGTCAAATCACTTTTTCCATGGTAACCATAGTGGTTAGGATGACTGAGGTGGTAGTGTTCCCATGTACTCAATTTCTAGAGTGGCCTTTTACAAAATCCTTCCTGAGGCTGTTGAACACTTCTGTCTTGTCAAAGTAGTTGATATTTTCATGCTCCACCTTTTCAAGATGTCCATCATAAGGCCATCATCCTAAAAGTCATATGATTCAAGATTATTTAAAATATGCTGTTTATTTCATAGGACTCATAACTCCCAATTGGATGGACATTTCCAGTGGATTACAAGCTCTCTTCATTCCACATTTATGTTCCATCACAACTCTCAGATGGAGAGTTCAAATGAAGAACCAGCTCTGTAGCCTGTGTCTAGTAAAAGTATTCATAGAAGTATGTTTTGGAAGTTTGCTTGTTTTAGAGACATTTATATCTATTTCTCAGTTTCAATTTATCAGTTTAAACAAATTTTTATTTTTCTTGGGAGAATCAGATCTATCTTGTGATAGTGACTTTTTATGTTTTCCTTCTTTGAGAGAAATTTCCTCTAAAGTTATTCTAGTTCTGTTGAAGTCTTTAACACCTATTAAATATTCTCTGAAGTCTTCACTTAAATCATTCTTATTAGAATATGACAAAAAAGACAAGGGAATACTATCTACATCATTGCTCAAGTAACTATTTTAGCATCATGATTCATGGTCTGGTCATTTTCTGTTTTGTAACTTTCATTTTCAGTTAAATCTTGGTTCTTAGTAGTAGCTTTATCCTTAGCCAAAACTCTAGCATCATTTCTACACATATGTCAGCAGATGAATTCTTATTTCCATTGATTGTGATCTATCAAAATCCCAGAAACTTGAGGCCAGCTAGATTTCAGTAGAGAGAGAGGAAACATCCAATAACCTAAAGTGGAAATTGCACCTAGGTCATGTGTAAAGCCAACTTCTTTCCACCAGCAGCATATGACCTAATGAATCCTTATCCCAAATGTTTATTTCCATTACATACTTCTTACTGCTGGTAGTTTCTTGTTAGCATACTTGAGTGCAGAGTACTCTAATGGATAACCGTTAGTACTTAGAAGACTTGTAAGCTCTATAGCTCTATTGAAGGAGTGTGATCTGGTTATAGATGAAGGTGCAACAAATGACTCTGAATGGAATGTGAACAATTGTGTGACCTTACCATTTTTTTCACTAGCAATATGCATAATATTGTCTGAGGATTGAGCTAAGCTTTCTCTAGAACTACTAGTAGCAAGAATTTGCTGTAGGTCTTTGCATGCTGTTGAAACTCAATGGGTTTCCATAAAACCTATTCAATGGTGATTTTGGAGCACTGTCTGAAGAATAGGACGTCCTTCCTAATAATGTGCCTTTTTACCCAAAATAAATGGTTTATAAAAGTCCTTTGATTTAACTTCTCTGCAGATGACACATAATGAATGGCTTTGCTAACTTTGATGTGAATAAAGAAAAACTTTTCAAACCTACCTTTATCTTGTTTTTCAAACATTACTTGAATAGGAACATGTTTTTCAGGATCAATTAATTAATCAATCATGAATTTTGAGTCTGGTTAGGCTCTTCAGTACCTCGTGCACTAAGTTGGTATTTATTTGCTTTTCTCCAATTAAATGAATGGAATGATGGACAATCAGCCATTGTTTTTTATGTAACTTTGATGTTACTGTTCTTACAAATTCCTAATATGTTAACAGGTGTCCCATTTGACATTGGCTGCACTGTACTTCTTAGAGATTTTGTTCAATACGTTAGTAACTTGGAATCCAAAAATGTCTTGATCAGTGGTATTCATTCAATGAGCTATAAGGTGCATTTGTTCTTAGAATTTTACCTAATCTATAGGAGTGAAACACCAACCTTGCAATCAAAGATCACAAATAATCTGTGCAACAGTAATTTTCACACCTCTAAGATGTAGTCTAGAAACAGCCACCCTAATTGGACGGGTAGCCTACCAAGATGAATTTGCATTTATTGAAATGGAAAATGAAGGTTAGTTATGAAGGACTACCTCAAAGGAGTCACTCCTCCTTTCACTTTGTCAAGAAAGGTGCATTTAAGTACACACATAGACACACACATGCATGTACCAAACACATACAGAGATATACACACGTATATCTGTATGTAGATACATAAAAGAGAAGGAGATTTACATCTGCAGCAACTTTGTGATCCACCAGGTTTATCTCAGAATGTATTCTAGAGTGTGTCTTTATTTTAGCCAGTGTGAGGTCATGCTGCTTCCTTGGCTGCAGCCCAGCTGTGGGTTGCCTAGCAACCTGCCATTGTTGCCTATCATGCTCAGGAGAACAATTGTTCTGAAATTACCATGATGTGATCCAAAAGAAATGCCAGGAGAACACAAATCACATTCTGTGTTTTTGGTCCGATGCATGTCTTAAGCCTTTTATCAGATTGATTTCTTTTACAAAGCAAGATTAAGATTGAGGAATCTTAAGTGTGACTGAATTCAAATTTAGGCACTTTATAGCCCTATAAACTAGTATATTAGTTTTCTAGGACTGCTGTAACAAGGTACCACAAGAGGAGAACCTTCAAATTTATTGTCTCACAGTTCTGGAGGCCGAAATGTCAAAAGCAAAGTGTTGGCAAGGTTTATTCCTCCTGGACAAGGAGGGGGGATCTTTTCCATGATACTCTCCTAGATTTTGGAAGTTTTTGGCAATTTTTGACGTTCCATGGCTGATAGACATATCATGCCAACTTCTGTCTCTATCACCACAATAAGGCAGTGTTCTCCTGTGTCTGTCTGCCTCCAAATGTTCCTCTTCTTGTAAGGACAAAATACATTAGATTAGGGCTTACCCCAATCCCTTATTATCTAATTACCTCATTTTAACCTTATTTCATTAGCAAAGAACCTATTTCCAAAAAAGATCACCTTTCTGGGAAAGGTACCAAGGATGAGGTACCAAGGGTGAGGTATTAGACATAGGTTTTTGGAGACAGTATTCAACCCATAACACCTTGCTATTTACTTAGCCTCATTATACCTCAGGTTTCATGTGAACAGAATTGGGATAATGATAAAACCTACTCCATAGAGTTGTAAGGAGCAAATGAGTATACTAGTGTAATCGTCTAGATTTATTCTCACACATATTAACCTATAATGAACATCAATTTATTTTTCTTCCACTTTCAACTCCAACCCTTTGGTCTAGTTTTTCTCCCCTTTTGGATTCCTTAGGAACATAATCCTCAGATATCCTGTTCCAGTGTTTTATTACATAAACAATCAATGTATTCTTTAAAACCAACTCAAATTTGTTTGAAGCTTAGATAACTTCTTTGTAGAGGTAGAATTGCTTTCAATGAGTATGAGATACATTACTGTTACCATGATGTATCATATTCAACTTGATAAATACTGTCTGGCTAATTGCTTCAATTTGTATAAATAGAATATGATGTATTCGATTTTAAAATAATTCAAAGAAGGTTCTGTATGTATGATCATATTGACTGAAAGGATATGTGTATCATCTGAACCAAGAAGCGTCTCTTCCATTGTGATTTGATTCTGATCAAACTATTTAGTAAACACATTTCTACTTTTCATTTTGCAGTTCTTGGGAATTTAATAATTTGTTGCAAGTATATTGCTAATAGTTTTAGCTTTGCAATGTGTTCGACTTAGAGCATATTATGTAAGAATCAATTGCTTGCTTTATAAGTTAATTTTGAAATAATTTTAAATCTTTTAAAAAGTTATAAAAAGTACTTAAAGTATAATTTAAAAAATGAAATTAAAACCAGCACAAAATTTTAGTAAATGAAATTGGAAAAGCAGTGTTAAACCCATTTTAATTAGTAAAATTAATTAAATTAGACTTTTTGCTCAAAAAACTGTTATAATAAGAATAGAGTGCTCACATGTAGCTTTCACCCAGCTTTCTCTGGCATGAACCTCTTCATGACAACTGCAATTGTTACAACTAAGAAATTAATGTTGGCACAATACTATTAAGTAATTATACAATTTGTTTGGATAACACCAGCTTTTCTTTTACAATACTATCTGTCCTAGGATCCAATTCAGATTTCCTCAAATGGTTTGCTCATGTCACTTCATTGTCCTCCCAATGACAGTTCCTCAGTCTTTCCTTGTTTTTCATGGCTTTGCTATTTCTTAATAATACTAGTTTTTTTTTGTTAAATATCTTTAAATTTGGGTTTATCTGATGTTTTCCCATTAAGTTGAAATCACACACTTTTGACAAAAATACTTTGGAATTGATGTACCCAGCATAGTGTATCATGTCAGGAATTATGATTTTCATGTTTTATTAATGATGACATAAATATTATTTAGGATGGTGTCTACCAGCATTCTCTACCGTAAAGGTACCATGTTTCCCTTTAGAATTAATAAAGATTTTGTGGGAGATACTTTGAGACTTTGTAAATATTCTGTCTGTTCATCAATGAATTTTGCCTGCAGTGATTATTGTTGTGATTTTCTAAGGAAGATTTTCTTTTCCTGCATTACTTCTGTGTTTATTATTTGTACATACTTTTTAAGGAAGAGCTATCCCTTGTCCTTCATTGATTCAGTTATTAATTTATATTCATGTGGGCATATTTCAAAGTCTGAGTCAGTATGTGTAAACACACAGGTCATAAGGATACTGATTTCAGTCTATGTTGTTACTGGAAACAAATATGTGAAGTAGAAATGTGAATCTTTTAAGAAGCATCTTTAATGAGCTAAATGTGATAAAATAAGCCTCAAATAATTAACTGTATTAGTTACACACAATAAAGTTACATTTAAAAGAATACCTTTATTGTAATGTATTTTTTTTAATTCAAGAAGTTTAATGCTGAGCTCTTTGGAAAATTAGTAATAGGGACTCATCTGAAGGAATAAAAAAGATATCTTATTAAATCTAGCTGAATATGGAGGGGAGAGTGATGTATCAAGCTTTTACACTCCTCCATAGAATCTACTTCACCCAGTAAGTAGATTACAAATAGTGGGGTCAAAAGAAATATTGGAGAATATATGGCCCACTAGAAACTGTTTACTGTGCAGCCCTTGCTCTGAATATGTTGTAATTGCAACTCTAAATTGTATGATAAAGTTTCTCATCATTATTATATGTTATGTATTGAAATGTCAGAAATCAAATCCATCTAGAGGCCCCCAGTTAATTATTGATTTATCTCTTTCTACTAGTACTAATTTGATCTTTGAAATGGAGAGTATCACAATAATTGAAAGAATTACAACATTCAGGGCTTTCATCTGTGTATCTAAAATAATGAAATATTAAGAAAACATGATTAAATTATTTGATATCTTCCCAGTTAGAATGAAAGTCAAATTATATAATAATAAAATAAAGGTAATACTTTATATTTGCCAAAGCAATCTCAGATTTTCTAATGAATGGTGCCATGAAGGTTACATGATGCTCTTGCACTAATATACTATTACGATACTTAGAAAATTTTTTATGGTTATTCTAAAATTATTTTCAGAGTAAAAATTGCAAAAAGTAAAAAACTGGTTTCTATTGTCTGAACAATCATGACAAATTCTAGGAATTGCAACTCTAAATTGTATGATAAGTTTCTCATCATTATTATATGTTACTATATCAAAACAATTTTGAGATGTTCCACAATCTTCTAGTCCAACACTTTTTGTTTTTAATGTATTTTAAATTTTTTAGGATATTTTTGGATTTACAGAAAAATGCAGAGATACTACAGAGAGTTCCCATATACCCCTACCCAGTTTCCCCTATCTTTAACATATTACATTGCTATGGTTCATTGTCACAACTAAAAAACCAATATTAATATAATGTATTATTAATTAAATCACAGTTTATTCAGATTTGACAACTTTTTATCCAGTATCTTTTTTCTATTCCATGATCTCATCCAGGCTCCCACATTATATGTAGTTATTATGTCTCTTTAGTATTCTTCGTTTCATGAGTTTCTTAGTCTTTACTTGCTTTTGATGACCTTGACAGTTTTGAGGGGTATAGTTTAGACCAGTTTGGAGACTGGTCCTCAGTTTGAATGTCTTATTTTTGTAATGGTTAAACTAGGGTTGTAAGTTCTTCGGAGGATGATATGGAGTTAAAGTGTCATTCTTATAATGTTGTGTCGAGGGTAAATGTTATCAATGTGACTATCAACATGAAGATATTAACCTTGATAATCTGGTTGAGATAGTGTTTGTTTGCTTGTACTTTGATTGGGATTTTATTAATTATATGCATAGATATGGAAGTAACTGACATCTTCATAATCTTGGGTCTTCTAATCCACAAAAATATCAGGACCTTTCATTTATTTGGCCCTTTAATTTTTCCCAGTTCTGTTTTGGAGTTTTCATTGTAGAGATATTGAACATTAGATTTATTCATAGAAATTTGATTTTTATGCTATTTTAAATAATATGTAAGAATTTCCTAATTTGTTTGTAGGAAGTGCATAGAATAAAACCATTTTTGTATATTCACTTTGTATTCAATGACCTTGCTAAATTGACTTGTTACTAAAAATATATTATTACCTGATAGACTATTGAGATACTGAGATTGAGAATATTTTTATTCATATTTTTGCTTATTGAATACAAGAATACAACATAAGCTTTAATCTCTTAACAAACATTTAAGTATATGGTACAGTACTGTTAAATATAGGGACTATTTTCTACATTAGGTTTCTGGATTTATTCATTTTGCATAATTGAAATTTTACACTTGTTGATTAACACCTACCTGTTTTCCCTTCTACTCAGCTTCTGGCACCTGCTATTCTACTCTGCTTCTATGGGTTTGACTGTGTTAGATTCCACATATAGGTAGAATCATGTCCTTATCTTGACTTTCTTTAGTTAATATACTGTCATTCAGATTAATCCAGATTGTCACAAATGATAGTATTTTGGTGTTTGTAAAAATGGAACAATATGCCATTTATATAAATAGTACATTTTTTTTTCCCATTCATCCATCAGTGAACATTTAGGTTGCTCCCATGTTTTGGCTATTGTATGTATCTTCAAGATGAAATTAAATCATACATATATATATATTTAAAAGTAGAATCTCTGGATCATATGGTAGCTCTATTTTTAATTTTTTGAAGGCTCTCCATACTGTTTCCATAGCGGTGGGTCCAAATTACACTTCCACAAACAGCGTACAAGGATTTCCTATATATTCTCAGCAACTTTTTTTTTTTTTTTTTTTTTTTACAATAGTAACCTTAACACAGCTGTGGGTTGATATCTCACTGTGGTTTTGATTTCCACTTTCCTGATGATTAGTGATGTGGAAAACCTTTTGACATACCCATTGGTCATTCTTATGCTTTTCTTAGAGAAGCATCTCTTTAAATCCTTTACTTAGTTTTTAATTGTGTTATTTTTTGCTAGTAAGTTATAGGATCCCTTTTGTATTTTAGATATTAACTCCTGTTTTGGCTTACAAACATTTTCTCTTCTTTCATAGGTTGTCTCTTCACTCTGTTGATTGTTTTGTTGTGCAAAAGGAATTTGGTTTCATGTAATTACACATGCATTTTTGCTATAGTTGCCTGTGCTTTTGTTAACATGTTCAAAAAGCTGTTGCAAAAGCCAATGTAGAGTAGCATTTTCCCCATGTGTTCTTCTAGGAATTTTAAAGTTTTGTGTCTTACATTTAAGTTTTTAACCCATATTCGAGTTGATATTTTGTGTATGGTCTAAGTGTCCAATTTCACCCTTTTGCCTGTAGGCATTCCGTTTTCTCACCATTGTTTAATGATGTGAGTATTCTTTCCCCATTGTGTACTCTTGGTTTCCTAGTGGAAGGTAAGTTGACTATAATATGCAAGAGTTAATTTCTGGGCTCTCTGTTCTGTTTCATTGCTCTATATGTCTGTCAATTTAAATACAAATATGTACTTTTCATAAATACTTTGTAATTACCAGTGCAAATATCTGTTCACATTTTTTCCTGTGGGGGTAATTTTATAAAAAATGCTCTGTACACACACACACACACACACACACACACACACACACCCTGTGTTTCTTCTTTAGTCAGTGTTATTATTTTGATGTTTCTAAGTACTGTAGTGGTATTCTCTCTTTTACTCCAAATATTGTCAATTTTTACTTTTTCTCTTTTCTCTTGATGAGTCTTGATATCAACTTATCAAGTTTAATATCTTTTTTCCAATAATTAAATCCTGACATTTCAAATTTTTGGTGCCTTCTACTATGCCATTGATTTCTTATGTCTTATTTCTTTGCATGTTTTGGTCATCTTATCTAGCTACTTGCAACTGAAACATAAATCACTGTTATTAAACATATCTCTTTTCTTATACAAGCTTTTAAATCTAATTTTCTCTCATAGTTCTGCTTTAGCTGAATTTTACCATTTTTAATGTGTTAAATTTTGTCATTTAATTTAAAATATTTTCCTATTTCCCTTTACAGTTTTTTTTGTCTTATTGGTTATATATTACAGATTTTTTTTTAACTGTCTTAATGCTATCAACACCTAACTTATCTCCATTTTAGTCATACATCAGGCTACATGATTTCAAAATTTGGAAATAAATTGAAACATTTTACGATTTGGTCAATATTGGTTAATATTACTTATCACATGAAAATGATATGTGTTTTAAAGTTGGTTTGACTTCTATAAATACTCAGGCAAAGTTGATTTGCAAAACTGTTGACATCTTTTATATCCTTCTTCATTCTTACTACACTACCTTTAAATACAGGAAATGAATATGATTTTTACCCTTTTTTCATAGACTGTATGTAATTGTTGTAACTGGCAGGTTTATTTTTGTCTGAAACTTGTCTGCATGTCTGAGAACTAAAAGTTTGTGTAAGGAGTTTAGCTCAGAAATTTGTTTTTTCTCTAATTTTGTGTAACTGTGATCCAAAGTCTTATCTGTTCAGGGATTCATAACACAAGATTACACAAAAATGTTTTGAAGTCTGAATTTACAGAGATCTTTTCTCCTTTGCAAAGAATTGATTCTGGCTGCAGTTTCATGTTTATAGAGATTGGTATCAATAGAGGAACTAAATCAAGTATGACTGTTTAAGAACAAGTGTTGTTGGAGGTCTGAGGCTACATTGATATGACTGCTCAAACACATTTTCCTGTCCTGGAAACATTTGTATTGTAGCCACATATGTGGCTAAAACAAAAATTAGTTTTGTGTAGTTTGGGTTTAGTGTGTTTATTTCTGTTTCCTCTCATACCCCAAAGTCTTTTTCTCTTAAGATCTAAAATAGAGGGCCGGGCGCGGTGGCTCAAGCCTGTAATCCCAGCACTTTGGGAGGCCGAGGCGGGTGGATCACGAGGTCATCAGATCGAGACCATCCTGGTCAACATGGTGAAACCCCGTCTCTACTAAAAATTACAAAAAATTAGCTGGGCACGGTGGTGCGTGCCTGTAATCCCAGCTACTCAGGAGGCTGAGGCAGGAGAATTGCCTGAACCCAGGGGGCGGAGGTTGCGGTGAGCCGAGATTGCGCCATTGCACTCCAGCCTGGGTAACAAGAGCGAAACTCCGTCTCAAAAAAAAAAAATAAATAAATAAATTAAAAAAAAAAAAAAAAAAGATCTAAAATAGAAAGGCAATGTAGTTTTGAAGTGTGTTGCCATACATATGCACATTGTATATGTCTGGTCTTGTTTATACAATCCTCACAACAACCTTACTGGGTGGATAAACAATCCTTCAGTTGCAATTGAGAAACAAAAGCTCACAAATGTTAAGTAACTTGCCTCAATTCCCCTAGCTAACTCTAGAAATCATTTATTTGGCCATCACCAGAGTTTTCTGGATGTTAAATAGTGAAAAGAAAATTTGAAAAATAAGTTGCTCTTAATGATGTCTTGGCTAATTGAATAAAAAGCCACAAATATTTTTGCACTTAAGGGAAATTGAAAATGCCTAAAAGAAAGAGAAAAGCTTCTAATTCTTTCTGAATAATTTAGGTTGACATTATTCTAGACACAGTTCGAGTCACAGCTTCAAAATCTTTAATTAGTATGTGGGAGTGCACACACGTGCAGATTTGTGTATGTGGTTGGTTGAGTTTGGACTGATATTTCAAAGGAATGTATTCTTTGAACCTTAAACAACAGCAAATATTTTGGAAGACTATTTCAGTTTTTTATTTGGCTAATGCTCTGTGATAATAATAAGGATCATATGCCAGCGTCAACTAAAATTAACTACAACTTTTCAGACCAGAAATCAGAAAAGAAGCAAAACATGGGAAATCCCTTTCTTTATAAAAGAAAGATCATGCTTTGTTGCATTTCCCCATCAACACCTTGGCAAGAGAGCTGGCTAGCTTACATTTTATTAGTACCATTAATAACTGCAGCATGTCAAACAGGCTCTCAGCTGTAGGCTAATCTCTTGGGTGACTGGATACCTATATATTTAGAAAGCTGCGAATGCTACTTTAAGTATTTAGAAGTTGGTTGGCTCATATGAATCTTGCACAAAGCTTCAGCATATTTAGGAGGAGATTTGTTCCTAAGTGTATCTTAATGTCAAATTTGTTCATCAATGCTTGAATCACTCTAATCAAGAATTTGTTCAGTAAAAATTTCAATCCTAAAATAGTAGATTATTTTCTATGGTTAGGTGCCATTAAGAATCAGGAATAAAATGTTATTCTCAAGCAGCTAAGCACTAATTTTAACCTCATCTGATATTATCTGCTGTCATATATTAATAGAAAATATTAAAATTCCATATTCTAATTCCATGTATCTATAGAGTTGATCAAGTTGTATATTTTTGAATATGCCAAATATTTTATCTTCCATGTTCCAAAGACAAATGTGACTAATATTTCATGTATATATGTATAGTCATAATCTTAGTAATCTTTTTGAATGCTGCAGTAATTCTCGGGAAATTAAAGGTATGAATAAAAAAAAGCAACTGCTAACTTAAGTAGCTATTGAAAGGTTACAATTGATCCATTAGCAATTATTTAGTAAATAAATAAAATTAAAACTCAGTGGTTTTTTTTTTGAAATTACAAATTTAACTGTCACCTCAAGTTATATTGATTTTTTTAAATATGTGTGATAGTTTTACACCATGATAAGGTCATGCAGCTTTGCTTATTCCAGTTGTGAGACTAAGAGGTACACCAGATATTGTGGAAATATATGGACCCATCACCACTGTGTCTTTTTCTGAATTTCTAATCCACAGTGGTTTTGAGCATGATAACATGGTTTTGTTTTATAATATTAAGACTTAGAGCCTTTAAAAATGGATTCAGCAACACGTAACTGGAATTTCATGCCTTTTCATTTTGCCATTCTCTATTTCTACTTCTAGTGATTTATTTCTGGACATAAAGAAAATGTGGTACTGATACACGATGGAGTACTACTTAGCCATAAAAAAGAATGAGATCCTGTCATTAGCAACAACATGACTTTGGTTTTAAATAAATGTCTATAGTCTGCTATTACTAGAGTCTAGAGGTCCGCATACATTTAGACTTAGTCTTTAGAGTTATACTGCCCATAATGCTGTGTGGAGGTGAATTTTCTGCAACCAAATGTGGATCAAGGCAAGTCTCTTCTTAAATTCTTTCAAGGACTCTTCATTGGTTAAGAGATCTATTATGAAACATGGTGGTTAGAGTTAATAAAACCATGTATTCTTGAAAAATGCTGTGAGAGTGGATGTAAGGAGTTCTCATGATAACAATGATAACTATGTGAGGTCATACATATGTTGATTGGCTAGATTTGGTCATTACACAATGTATAACTACTTCAAAATATCTTTTAGATGGTAAATACAATTTTGTCAATTTAAAAAATTAAAAATGAGTTAATATTAGAAATTATAAAAATGAAATGTTAAATACAGAGACCACCCTCTATAGAGAATTGCTGGCACTGGGATTATTAGATAATGTACAATTATATGCAGATTTTCTGGAGAGTTTCTTTCCTGGAAGGGATGAAAGGTGAAATTCCAGCTTCCTTCAAAAATATACCCAAGAGCAAAGCCTTGCTTAATATAGAAAGTAGCCTGAGGAGCCTGGCTTCCTTGGTTCAAGCCTGAGTATGTTGGCTCCAGATGGAATTTCCCTAGAAGGCAAAAAAATCAGACAGACTGACCGATCACTGAATCTGACAGCTTTACTATGATGTCTCTCATGAATTTTAGTATATGCATTCCTGCCAATATTACTCTGGCCCTCAGAATCTATTTGATGATGTGTGAAACTGCATTTTCCCCTTACCTTCACCTAGACAGGAGGGATAGACTCAGGAATTCCATCTAAAAACTGCTTTTCAGACTGGATATCTTTCTTGTACTGACTTTCTGTGTCTGCTGGAAAACTCTGCCTAAGTCCCCCTTTATTTGTGGAAATCAACTGAATTGTTATATGTGCCCAGGAGCTTCAGGATTCCTACAGTCCATCCTATCAGCTTTATCCTCATCTGGCCCCTGGGTTAGTCCAGTAGCTGGTACTAATTTAACTATTTTTTCCTGTGTGTGTGTGTGTGTGTGTGTGTGTGTGTGTTTGTGTTTTGTTGAATTTTAGGTTTTGGGGTACATGTAAAGAACATGCAGATTTCTTGCATAGGTACATACATGGCAATGTGGTTTGCTGCCTCCATCCCCATCACCTTTATCTGGCATTTCTCCCCATGTTATCCCTCCCCAACTCCCTACCCCCCACTGTCCCTCCCCTAGTCCCCTCCACAGACCTCAGTGTGTGATGCTCCCCTCCCTGTATCCATGTGTTCTCATTGTTCAACATCCACCTATGAGTGAGAACATGCGGTGTTTGATTTTCTGTTCTTGTGTCAGGTTGCTGAGAATGATGGTTTCCAGGTTCATCCATGTCCCTACAAAGGACACAAACTCATCAGTTTTTATGGCTGCATAGTATTCCATGGTGTATATGTGCCACATTTTCCCTGTCCAGTCTATCATTGATGGGCATTTGGGTTGGTTTCAAGTCTTTGTTATTGTAAACAGTGCTGCAATGAACATATGTGTGCATGTGTCCTTATAATAAAATGATTCATAATCCTTTGGATATATACACATTAATGGGATTGCTGGGTCAAATGGAATTTCTATTCTAGGTCCTTGAGGAATCACCACACTGTCTTCCACAATGGTTGAACTAATTTATACTTCCACCAATAGTGTAAAAGTGTTCCTATTTCCCCACATCCTCTCCAGCATCTATTGTCTCCAAATTTTTTAATGATCGCCATTCAAACTGGCATAGGATGGTATCTCAATGTGGTTTTAATTTGCATTTCTCTAATGACCAGTGATGATGAGCATTTTTTCATATGTTTGTTGGCTTCATATATGTCTTCTTTTGAAAAGTGTCAGTTCATATCCTTTGCCCACTTTTGGATGGGTTTGTTTTTTTCTTGTAAATGTGTTTTAGTTCTTTGTAGATTTTGGATATAAGTCCTTTGTCAGATGGGTAGATTGCAAAAAATTTTTCCCATCCTGTTGGTTGCCGGTTCACTCTAACAATTAATTCTTTTGCTGTACAGAAGCTCTGTACAGACAAATTAGATCCCATTTGTCTAGTTTGGCTTTTGTTTCCAATGCTTTTGGTGTTTTAGTCGTGAAGTCCCTGCCTATACCTATAACCTGAATGGTTTTGCCTAGATTTTCTTCTACTGTTTTTATGGTGTTAGGTCTTATGTTTAAGTCCTTAATCCATCTGGAGTTAATTTTAGTGTAAGGTGTCAGGAAGGGGTCCAGTTTCTGCTTTCTGCACATGGCTAGCCAGATTTCCCAACACCATTTATTAAATAGGGAATCCTTTCCCCATTGCTTGTTTTTGTGAGGTTTGTCAAATATCAGATGGTTGTAGATGTGTGGCATTGCCTCTTCGGCTTCTGGTCTGTTCCATTGGTCTATATCTCTGTTTTGGTACCAGTACCATGTTGTATTGATTACTATAGCCTTGCAGTATAGTTTGAAGTTAGACAGTGTGATGCCTCTGGCTTTGTTCTTTTTGCTTAGAATTGACTTGGCTATGCAGGCTCTCTTTTGGTCCTGTATGATGTGCTATTGCAATTGGTTTGCCCATATTTTATTGAAGATTTTTGCATCTATGTTCATCATGGATATTGGCCTGAAGTTTTCTTCTCCCACAGGCTGAAAACATTAAAATTATTTTCTTATCTTTTCAATGGGAGCTACTTGAGCTCTTCCTATTGGCATTCAGCACTAAGACACTGTCAGAACCACACTGAATTTGTATTTGTGATGAACTTCAGAGATTCCAGAATCCAAGCTGTCTGGGGACAGTGCTGATGGACAGACAGACCTGGGGCTGCAACTGAGGTTCTCTGTTCAGGTGAGTATTTTGTTTCATCAGGAAACTGCTCTTTAAAGCATGGCAGTCCTATATCTTGGACAGTCAGCATGCTAGTGGTATGAGTAAATCCCTGCTTACTGAAGCCATAAACCATACAGATCCCCATCTGCTTTACTGGGATTTCTCAAGTCATTAGTTCATACATGTCTTCCCATTGCTATTAGAGAGTGAAAATCAAGAGGTTCTTTGGAGTTGATTCTTTGTTCCCTAATCTCTTTGGCTCTGAAATTAATAAATGTATGTCTAACCTTTTTCTTTCCTAGAGAAGAAACTGATATGTCCTTGGAGATGTCTGTCCTAGAACTTGGTAAACTCACATCCTTTGAGGATAAGTGAGGATATCTCTTAGTTCTTTGAGTTTTATGTGTATGCAGAATTCCCAGGAATTTTTGCTAAGTTGTTTTCTTACACCAGGAACCTCCCTTGTTCATAACTTGCTTTTCTGTATAATAGTTTTGCTTTTACATGCAATAATTTGGGCCAGATTTTATCCACATCATCACTATTGACATTTTGCATCAGAGAACTTTTTCCCTCCTTCCCTCTCTCTAGTCATCCCTGGTAAACATAGAATAAATGCCACAGCACTCCCTGTCACCCTACTGTGACAACCAACAGAATCTCAAGACATTCTCAGATGTTCTCCAGGGGGCAAAATTGTACTGTTTCAGAACCACTGACTCAGATACAGACATCTGATACCTACTAATTTGCTTTCAAAGTTTCTATTTTCAAAGACACACACAGAATATTTAATAAAGATCATAAATTAGATAAAAATACTGTAAGAGTGACAGTGAGAAATGCACAGTACACTCCTTGGCAAACAGTGGGAAGGTCATCTCTTTTCCATTGTCTTCTTCTCAAGTTCTTTTTGTGCTGCTCTCTGCCTCACAGAGATGTCATCTGTTCCCTGCTTCTCCTATGTAAAATTTTATGGTGCTGGTCCCTTTCTTCTCTTTCTCTCTCTCCAATTTCCCATCTTCCCTCCAACAGTTTAAACTCTTCTTGCTTTATATCATCTAGAGCAATTAGGCTTTCCGTACTTCTTCAGACTAACACATAACTCATCTGGAGGAATGGAGGTGTCCTACTTTTAACCTAGTTTTCTACTTGTTAGGAAAAGCATTTTGAGTTATGTATCATAAAACAACAAACCTTTGTTTTTAATCATACCACAGGTTATTCTCTTTATTAAGATTTTCTGATTTTTACATCTATTTTCTAGCTTTTCACTGAAATTGCTATTGATTGACCTTTCCATATTTTTAAAAGGAAATAATACATTCACTTTTATTGATTATATGTTTGTATGTGCATTTGTATGTGTATTTGTATATAGTTTCTCATATTAGAAAGACATGTAACAGTTATAATTCTAACAGTATTTTTTATTAAGCATATAAAATGCTGAAGTTAAGCATTGAGTCATTTCCTTACCGTATTTTCACACATTGTACTACTGATTCAAATGAATTAGCCTTGGCTCATGACACACATCCTTCTCCCACCCAGATGGTGATGCTTTACCAGAACAGACAGCTCTTTCATTTGCCTGGTTTTCTGTTTTGTTTTGTTTACTGTGTCAACAGCTTCTCTGTTGTCTCCATTCTTCACAGAACATACACTTTCAGCCACATCCTTCATTCTGTTCTTTCTTGACTTCAGTAGAATTCTTCGTTTTAAAAAAATTCTTCACAGAGTCTAGCATCCCTCATGCTTTGATATGACATTTCAGAACACCAGTGGTTAAAAGATAATATTTAAAGTATAAGGACAACAAACACACTTACTTTATAAATCAGGGATACTCACGTCAATAGTTGCTAAGTCATAATAATGTAAATACAGAAAGTAAATTCAATCTAAAGTAAAATCCAATTATTTTTTACTGATTGTTGGATAAAAATGGAACTGGCTATGACAGCCAAGTTTGTATTACCCACCATAGGAGATCGAGTTAAATGTCTAAAATTAATAAATCACTAAATAGTAATACAAGTAGTATTCTAAACATAAAGGTCAATAATAAATGGAACAGCAAACAGGTACCTAAAATTCAAGCTCAAACATACAGCTCATTTTTACACTTAATAAACAGGTGAGGAAATACCCTCCCATAAGATTTGAGAGAAACCGTGAAAAAAAGCTTAAGATGTACACAGAGAGCAGATAGTGAACTATTAAGAAGCAGTGGCCGGGCGCGGTGGCTCAAGCCTGTAATCCCAGCACTTTGGGAGGCCGAGGCGGGTGGATCACGAGGTCAAGAGATCGAGACCATCCTGGTCAACATGGTGAAACCCCGTCTCTACTAAAAAATACAAAAAATTAGCTGGGCATGGTGGCGCGTGCCTGTAATCCCAGCTACTCAGGAGGCTGAGGCAGGAGAATTGCCTGAACCCAGGAGGCGGAGGTTGGGGTGAGCCGAGATCGCGCCATTGCACTCCTGCCTGGGTAACAAGAGTGAAACTCCATCTCAAAAAAAAAAAAAAAAGAAGAAGAAGCAGTATGCAAGATCAATATATTTAAATAATGGACAACATTTGAAGTGTATGAAAAAATAATATATCAAAATGACATAATATTTTTAAAAAATAATGCAATCACTAAAATATAAAATTCAGTGATGCTTTCTATGATAGATAAGCTACAGTTATGAGAAAGTAGTACATTTTGAGAGGAGTATGAAATAGTAAGGTTTCAATTATAAAATTAAATTTTTAAAAAAGAATACAGCTCAGAGAGACAGAATAAGAAACTATGAGAGAAGTTGGGATAAATTGATTACCAAAGGTTACCAAATTGGTTACCAAAGCAACAACACTGTTTAATTAAATATGTAACCAGAGAATAGAATAGGGATGGAAGAAACAATCTGAGACTGTTTTCAGAATTGCTTAGAAACTATCCCCTGTTCTACGGAGCACAATGAATTGTTAAAAAATCTTTTATATTTTTAAAGACAGATCTTGCTTTGTTGCCCAGGCTGCAGTGCAGTGGCACAATCTTGGCTCACTAAAACCTCTGTCGCCCAGGTATAAATGATTCTCCTGCTTCAGCCTCCCAGGTAGCTGGGATTACAGGCATGTGCCACCATGCCCAGCTAATTTTTGGGTTTTTAGTTGAGACAGGGTTTCACCATGCTGGCTAGGCTAGTCTGGAACTCCTGATCCACCCACCTTGGTCTTCCAAAATGCTGGGATTACACGTGTAAGCCACTGTGCCAAGCCTTAAAATTTTATTTCCAGTGATATCATCATGAACCAAAGTATAAAAAAGGAAAAGAGAAAAATTTAAAGCAACTGCAACATTGAAAACTAAAACACCTTTTGCCTTCTTCAAAAAGCTAACCGTACATAATTATTCAATTACAGTTGTGTAATAACAACAAGAGAAAACCTATCCTTCAAGAGTGAAAGATGTATTCTGGGAGTCAGCAGTGATGGTAGGTTTTAAAATTTTCCACTTAACTCTTAATGAGTTTCCAACAGTCTGGGGCTGCATAAAAGTCCAACTCTTATAAGTGATATCATACAACCAGGCCCTTCTGAGCTCTACAGCCTCCTCTGATATCCTGCAGCCCAGGGTCACAGGACACAGCACTCCAGACCACACTGACTACTTTTGTTGAGTTTCTACCTCACTTGTGATGAGTAGTCTACTTCCTGTTAGCATCTGACGTCTCAAAAAGAGTAGTATTAATCTATTGGGAACTGTGTGGGAGCAGGAAGCTACCTCGAGAAGAAATGTTATCATAATTCTAGAGCTTATTTCTCCCAGGAAAAATGTTTGATTAACTTTGAAGGAGAAAAATGGGAGGCAACTGTAATCATAAATCCAATCAGTTCTTACCAATCTGGTTTCTCCCCCCTCACCCAAAAGACTTATGCATATAATTATTATGTTGTTCAATATTGTAAAACTACTGGTTAATCTGGCCTACTGGAATACTTAACTACTAACAAGAGCCTCTAGGTGTCTTTATCTACAAGAGTAAAATATTTTATCTATATTTTGAATGCCTGCAAAGAAATCTCTTTTAGGAGCAATTGTAAGGGTCTAGTTGGAAGGATCAGATATTTGAAGGGAATAAGAAGGCTTTGACTTCTTGATTGTATTTGTAGCTTTCTGGACCCAGCACGATGTTCAACACCATGATATTGGAACAATCACTGTTTTTACTGAGCAGTGACTGGAGAAGTGTGTGTTGCCTTTTGTTTGCTCTTTCATTTTTTTTCTACTAATAGTTATATGGAGGTTTTATTTTCTTTACTTGTTTATTAAATACAAGACAAAGTTGAGAAGTACATTCCCAGAATAAACTGTATTAACCCTCCTGTCTCTCTTATTCCCTAATTAAATTTTGGTTTGGTTAGAAGACTGGAAGATCTTAAGACCACTGTCATTATCATGAGTTGGGTTTCTAAATGTCATGGTGAAAAAAATATTAACATCTCAAAGATACCTATTTCTAAAATTGACATTATGGCTTAACATGCTCACCTAGTTGAATCTTTTCTATCATCATTTAATCACTAATGATTCTGAAAGTATTTTATATCTACATAATCTTAGACCTTCTCTTAATGATTGTATTACAAACTCAAGACTCTATCGTGGAGAAACGCTGACTGAATATTGATGTGTGTAGCAAAGTATTTACTTTTTTTAAATAACCACCTCTGTGATAGTTCTCTATGTTTCTAGCAGTCTGTGTAGTTGTGTTTCTTCAGAGGAAGATTTTTTACATTGATAGTGGAGGTGGGCAGGGAAGTGCTGGGTAGAGAAGGGCAGGGTCCTTGGCAAGGGCTCCACCCTCAGGCCTGGGTAAACAGACCTAAGTGAAGACAGGCACTCTTGCTTTCACACCCAAATGTTGCATTTTTGAAAACCAGTCTGGCCTGCCATGACCCCCATCCTGTGCCTATACAAACCTGAGACCCTAGTGGACACACACACAATGGCTGGGTGTCAAGAGGAACACACAGGCAGCAGAGCACACCAACAGACACCTGAAGGGGATTGATGATGGAATAATGTGGAGCCAAGGGCAGTGAAAGGAGAGCCAGGCTACCGAGAGGCCCAGCTTTAGGGGAAGACTACTTTCTCACTCCATCCCCCTTCTGGCATCCCATCCATCTGCTGAGATCCTCTTCCACCACTCAGTAAAACCCTGCACTCATTCTTCAAGCTCACGTGTAATCTGAGTTTTCTCGGTATACTAGAGCATGAACTTGGAGATAAAGAAAGCCTTCTGTCCTTGCAAAAAGACAGAGGGTCCAATTGAGTTGATTAGCACAAGCTGCCTGCAGACAACTAAGCTGAAAGAGGACACTGTGACACACACCCACTGGGCCTTCGAGAGCTGTAACATGCAGCCCTAGATGCTGCCATGAGATTAGAGCTGATGCTCCCACCTGACTTGCCCACCTGTCTGCTCCTCTTAAAGGTTTGAGCTGTGGGGCACCAAAAGAGATAGCCAAAGCCCAATCATACACCCTGTAATATGGGGATAGGAAACTTTTTTGTTTCAACATTTCTTTTTTAAAATTTTTGTTTTTAGGGTGATAAGATTTCTTTTTTTCTTTTCTCCTAAAATCAATGCAGGTGAGGCGGGGGGTAAGGAGTGTTGTTTTTAACTAGCCTATTAGGTATACTTGTGTGGGTGGGAGGGTTGTAAGTATATTTTATAAATCTTGCAAGCCCAGTCATCAAAAATGCTTTAATTTTTAATTGTAGAACAATGTCCCAGTGGACTTTTATTTTATTTTTCTATTTAAGAGAAGCACAGAATTGAGAGTATTAACATGGGCATGTGGCCTCATGTTAAAATAGCCAAGTTAAGTCTCTTAATTTGTATTTGTCTAAGACAGATGAGATATGAGGGAATATGCACTATCAGATTAACTCTTCCTGGACACAGAAACCATGCTACAATCCAGTCTGCCCTGTTGACTGCCATCTTCCTTTTTCTTGTGTGTTAGTTTCCCTGATACTTGTTTCCTTAGTGCTGACTGCCTTTGATACTTGTAAATAGGCATTTCTGTGGTGGTGTGAATCCCATCAATTCAGTGAATGGGTGGAATGAAGCTTTTCACATAAACCTTTAAGCATAAGTTGGTTTTTGTTTTTCGCTTCTGGCTTTCACTTGAATCTGAAATGTTACTATCGTAGGCCGCTTGTGACATATGACAGGCAAGGAGCAGGTGAACAATGAATGGAAAAGTGTTTTTTTAAAAAAAAAAAAAAAAAAACTCCTGTGTTAGCTAACAGACTTCTGAAGGTGTCACTGTGGTTCACAGAGAAGGCTGAGTGAGGAAGGTAGTGAGCAGATGCTGTTTCAGCTACTACAGTCTTGAAACAAAGTTGGTGTCTCTTTGGACTTTAAAATTGTTCCTGTGCTGCTTATTTTATTTCCGCTTAATCAAGTAAACAAGTGACTTTTTTTTCATAGAGAAGAAAAAAGAAAGATTTCCTACTTAAAGAAAGGAAATTAGGTTAAATCAAGCAATCAGAAAAGGACTATGAATTTCCAAAATACAACTATAGGAAAAAGTACTAGTACTCACAAGCCATGCACATACCCATGTGCGAAGAAGCAAAGGACGACCACCAACCCCTGAGGGACCTAAGAACAACAGGAGCACAGAAATCAATAGGTGTTCACTTAAAACTGAGAGGCACTGATCTCATCACAGTGAAAGATGGGGAAAAAGTATCAATTAAAGTAAGGAAGATAATACTACAAGAGATATATAGATGTTATGGACATAAGAATAATAGATATTATCTCAGTGGAAAATGTAACAAAGTGTTAAAAAGAGGCAATCTAGGAAAATTCTTATGAAAGACAAGAAAAGTCGGCCGGGCGCGGTGGCTCACTCCTGCAATCCCACCACTTTGGGAGGCCGAGGCCGGTGGATCACGAGGTCAAGAGATCGAGACCATCCTGGTCAACATGGTGAAACCCTGTCTTTACTAAAAATACAAAAAATTAGCTGGGCATGGTGGCGCATGCCTGTAATCCCAGCTACTCGGGAGGCTGAGGCAGGAGAATTGCCTGAACCCAGGAGGCAGAGGTTGCGGTGAGCCAAAATTGCGCCATTGCACTCCAGCCTGGGTAAGGAACGAAACTCCATCTCAAGAAAAAAAGAAAGACAAGAAAAGTCGAACTTACAGATCAAATGATGTAAATAGGAATATTGCCCAGGAATAATTGCTGTCGAGTCAGTTTTGAAGTGGCTTCATTATTGAACATAAATCATAACAAAATTTACAGGCATCCAGAAGAATGAGAAACTTGGATAACAAAGGTACTACTAGAAATACATTCATGAACAATTAATTCTGGAAACTAATAAAGCCAGGTTTAAAAATATGGGAGCAACATATATCTGAATATTAATCAAATTTTTCCCCAAGCGTGAAGATTGTGAGATAGCATTTGGAAACATTACAACTCGTGTGTTTCCATTTTGAGAAAAGTGGGGTGTAAAACTCAGCTAACAAATTGTGTTATCAAAGTAAATACGTCAGAAGTAGAACAGCTGTAGAAAAAAAACACAAAAGATGTTTTTTTTTTTTTTTTGTGGTAGAAAAACACAAAAGGAAGTTTCAACATTGTGGAGATGTTCATTTTTGCAAAATATATCTGTAAATTTAATGTATTCTCAGACTACCAACAGACATCAGTGTGTTCATGTGTGCCTTGAGACACATGAAATAGAAAATGCTATTTTTTCTCTTTCTTTTTTTTAGTAGTTGTGTTATAACAGCAAATACTTGTACCAACACAAATATTCATCAATTGATAAATGACTAAATAAGTTTGGTATATCCACATGGAACATTATTCAGATATAAAAAGGAATGAATACTAATACATGCTACAATATGAATAAACATTGAAAACATTATGTTAAGTGAATGAAGGCAGACATAGAAGGCCCTATACTGCATGATTCCATTTTATAAGAAATGTTCCAAGTAGGCAAATCTGTGAAGAATATGTCTACTATTGGTTACCAGGGACTAGGGGTGAAAAATGTCTGCTATAGATACAGAGATTTTTTGGAAAGGTGTTGAACATGTTTGGGAATTAGATTGGTCATGGTTTCACAAGTTTCTTAATTTACTATAAACCAGTGAATTTTCCACCTAAAATGGTGATTTCTATGGTATAATAGTTATATCTCAATTTTAAAGTTGTGTAAGACTTGAAAAGTCCTAGATTGCTTTAGTATAGCAGATAAATGGGAAGAAAGAGGATAGAAGGAGAACAAAATTGGCTGGCCATTCTTGATTTTACAGTTAATTTTGTGTTTTTTAAAAAATGTTGCAATATGAAACAAATGTTTTAATAATTCCTGCCTAGTGAACCTATCAAAAAGCAGGCAATGGAAAATATTCTGAAGTTTTTAAACTATTTTGATATTTGTGATATTTGCAAATTTTTATAAATTTTATATTATGTCTTACATATAAAGCAAGACTTAGAAGATCCTTGAATACTCTTTTTTTTCTTATTATTTTTTTGAGACAGAGTTTTGCTCTCTTGCCCAGGCTGGAGTGCACAGGTGCAATTTCAGCTTATTTCAACCTCTGCTTCCCAGGTTCAAGCGCTTCTCCTGCCTCAGCCTCCCAAGCAGGTGTGACTACAGGTACATCTGGTTTTTGTATTTTTTAGTAGACACAGGGTTTTAGCATGTCATCCACGCTGGTCTCCAACTTCTGGTCTCAAATGATTCACTCCCCTCGACCTCCCAAAGTGCAGGGATTAAAAATGCAAATCACTGTGCCTGGCCTTGAATGATATCTTCATATGATATCTGTCAATACCTAATTGTTGGTTTAATAGGAAATACTTGAATATTCTGATGAGAATGATGCAAATAATTTTTCATTTCTTCATCCGTTTCATATTCCCTTATTGATAATGTTAATTGTTATTTTTGAATTAAAGAAAGTGATATTTGTTCTATAAAGCAAATGTGGAAACATGAAAATATACAGAGGGAAAAATATAAATATGTCATCAAAATAGCAGATATCCATCTTACCCCCTACTACAGAAAGAAAAGCATATACATGTATGTTATCAGTTTAGAAGTTCTTACTGTTTATTAACTGGAATTTTTTAACACATCTGTTTCATGAATCAGTAAGTACTCTCTTCTAATCTGGTTGTAAAGTCTGTATGGAGTTTAGTCCAATGGATTATACATAAATTATGTAAACTAATGATAACAAAATCATGTCCTTTGCACAACGTGAATCAGGGAGGCCATTATTCTAAGTGAACTAACAGAAGCAAAAAATCAAATACCACATATTCTCACTGTTAAACATTTGGTACACATGGACATAAAGATGGGAAAAATAGACACCAGAGAATAAAAGAGAAAGAAGTAAAAGAAAGAGATAAGGGCCAAAAAACAGTCTAGTGTTGTCCTCTCTTCCTGGGTGATGGGTTCAATCATACTCAAAACCCCAGCATCATGCAATATGCCGTTGTAACAAACCTGTACATGTACTCCTAATGAAAAAATGAAATTTGAATGTTTTAAAAAATGAAATAGTATTTGCTAGGGCTGCCATAACAAAACCATAGCCTGGTAACTTAACAATTTATTTTCTCATAGTTCTGGATGCTCGAGGTCTGACTGAGGGCAGGGTTTTTGCAGGTTTGTTGTGTCCTGGTGTCTGTTTGGCAAAGGATATAATTTTGTTATTTTCTATGGCTGCATAGTATTCCATAGTGTGTGTGTGTGTGTGTGTGTGTGTGTGTGATATATATATATATATATATATATATATATATATATATATATCATTTCATATTTTCCTTATTCCACTGTTAATGGGCACCTGGGTTGGTGCTATGTCTTTGCTATTGTGAATAGTGCTGTGATGAACATATGCATGTGTCTTTTGGGTAGAATGCTTTCTTTTCCTTGGGGTATGTATACAGTAATGGGTTCCTGGGTCCAATGGTAGTTCTCTTTTAAGTTCTTTGAGAAATCTCCAAACTGCTCTTAACTGTGGCTGATTTACATTCCCACCAATAGTAGATAAGTGTTCCTTTTCTTGTTAGCCCTGCCAACATCTGTTATTTTTGACTTTTTTAAAAAAGCCATTCTGACTGGTATGAGATGATATCCATTGTGGTTTTGAGTTGTGTTTCTTTGATTATTGGTGTTAATGAGAGTTTTTTATATGTTTTTTGGCCGCTTGTATGTCTTGTTTTGAGAAGTGTCTGTTCATATCCTTTGCCCCTTTTTAATGGGATTTTTCATTTTTTGCTTGTTGATTTAAGATCTGGATATTAGGCCTTTGTCAGATACATAGTTTGTGAATTTTTCTCTGATACTGTACGCTTTCTATTTACTCACTTTATAGTTTCTCTTACTGTGCAGAAGCTCTTGAGTTAGGTCCCACTTGTCATTTTCTTGTTTTAGTTGAAACTGCTTTTGTGGACTTGGCCATAAATTATTTGCTAAAGCCAATGTTAAAAAGGATATTTTCTAGGTTTTCTGCTAGGATTTGTATAGTTTGAGGTCTGATGTAAGTCTTTAATTCATTTGAGTCAATATTTGTGTATGATGATAGGCAGGAGTTCAGTTTGATTCTTCTGCATATGGATAGCTAGTTATCCCAACACTATTGTATAGAAAGTTCTTTCCTTATTGTGTATTTTTTTTTACTTTGTTGAAGATCATGTGGTTGTAGATGTGCAAGTTTATTTCTAGGTTCTGTAGGCTGCTCCATTGGTCTATATGTTTGTTCTTGTATCAGTACTGTGCTGGTTTGGTTACTATAGCCTTGTAGTATAATTTGAAGTTAGTAAAGTGATGCTTCTGACTTTACAGTTGCTTACACAGTTTGGGCTACTTTTTGGTCCTATATAAAATTTAGAATGGTTTTTCTCTAACTCTGTGAAAAATACATATTAGTTTGATGGGGATTACACTGAATATGTACATTAATTTGGTTAATGTGGTCATTTTAATAATGATTCCAACAGTCCATGAGCATGGAATGGTTTTCTCTTTGTTTGTGTCAGCTCTAATATCTTCCAGAAGAGTTTTGTAGTTCTCCTTCTTTTTTTTTTTTTTTTTGTTGTTGTTGTTGCTATTGTAAATGGAATTGTGTTTTTGATTTGGCTCTCAGCTTGAGAACCATTGGTGTATAGAAATGCTGCTGATATTTCTACATTGATTTTTGTATTCTGAAACTTTCCTGAACCAATTTATCAGTTAAAGGAGCCTTTTGGTTACCTTCAGGGTTTTCTAAGTGTAGAATCATCTTCAGCAAAGAGAAGTAGTTTCTTATTTTCTTGTTTGTTTTTCTCCTGGTTGGATGCCTTTTCTTTCGTTCTCTTGCCTGATGGCTCTAAGACTTCAAGTACTATACTCTGTAGGAGTGGTGATGGTATTTTTGTTTTGTTCCACTTCTCAAGAGGAATACTTTCAGCTTTTGCTCATTCAGTATGATTTTGGTTGTGGGTTTGTCATAGATGACTCGTTATTTTGAGGCATAGTCCTTTATTGCCTAGTTTGTTGAGGGCTTTTATTGTGAAGGGATTTTATTGTAAGCTATTTCTGTATCTGTTGAGATGATCATATGGTTTTTGTCTTTAATTCTACTTATGTAGTGAATCACATAAATTATTGATTTATATATGTTGAACCTACCTTGGATCCTAAAAATAATGTCTACTTGATTGTGGTGAATTAACTTTTCGATGTGTTCCTGGATTTGAATGGTTAGTGTTTTGTTGAGGATTTTCAAAAATCCATACAAAAGATCAATGAAGGATAATTGGTTCTTTGTAAGGATAAACAAAATTGATAAACTCCTAGCAAGATTAACAAAGAAAAGATCCTAATAAGTACAATAAAAATGACAAAGATGACATTACAACTAATCTCAAAGAATTACAAATGATCCTCAGAGATAACTATAAATGTCTCTCTGCACACAAAATGACAAACTAGGGAAAAATGAATAAATTCCTGGAAATATAAAACATCCCAAGATTGAACGAGTAAGATTTTAAAATCCTGAACAGATTAATAATGAATTCTGAAATTACATCAGTAATAAAATTCTACCAGGCAAAAAAATCTCTAAAACAGATGGATCCACAGCCCAGTTGTAACAGATATACAACATAGAGCTGGAATCAATCCTACTGAAACTATTCTCAATATTGAAGAGAAGGGACACCTCCCTTACTCACTCTATGAAGCCAACATCCTGATACCAAAACCTGACAGAGACAGAACAAAAATGTATCTCTGATGAATGTATATGCAAAAGTCCTATATTTTAATTTGTAATTAATATAAATACATATATACAAATAATTTTTGTTAGTTAATTGCTTATTTATGGATGCTTATTTTTCTTATATATTTTCTTAGATATTTATATATTATAAAGTCAATGCTGTCTGGTACATATGTTATATTATAAAAATTAGAGGTTGTTTAAAAGTGTAGACATTTGTATTATTAAAGAAGATCATTGAAAGGTTTTTCTTCATGGTTTAGCATATGATTCATGATACACATACATCTTTTAAAATTGTTCCTTTTTAAATTTTTTCAAGATTTTCTTTTCGTCTTAATAAATTATTCCAGCTCACACTTTTTTGGCATTTATACTGAAATAAACATATAAGAACTTTTTCAATTAAAGGATAAAAAATTATTTCAAAAGAATTTTGGAAATATTTCATAATTTTTCCACTAATTAAAAAGTATAAATGTATAATTTACTACATTTTTACCTATAATCAGAACTGTTTCTCTCCTTTTATTGTGTTCTAAAATTTTATATTTTTAAATTAAATTATAGTATATTATCTTCTTGTTATAATATCTTCAAATTTCTCTTGGTTATTCTATATCGTTTTTCCCTTTCAAAACAACAAAATGGTTTTAAGTTCTAAAATCTATTGCTTTGAATTTTTAATGAAAAAGCATCTATTGAGTTAATCACATCATTTTTATCTTTCATTCATTTATGTGATATAACACATTTCTTGATTTACATATGTTGAGCCATCCATGCATCCCAGGGATAAATACCACTTGATCATGATGTATGACATTTTTAATGTCTGTGGAGTTTGGTTTTCAAGTATTTTGTTGAAGATTTTTGCATCTATATTCAGCAGCGATACTGGCCTGTATTTCTCTAGTGGCCTTGTCTGGCTTTGCATAATGCTGACTTCATGAAATAAATTTGGAAGTGTTCCATGTTCTTTCCTTCTCAATTATTTGGAAGATTATAAGAAGGACTACCATTAATTCTTCCTTAAATGTTAGGCAGAATTCATCAGTGAAGATATTAGGTCCAGGGTTTTTTGGGGCTTTATCCTCCTTCCTTCTTTCCCTCCCTCCTTTTTTTTTTTTCTTTTTTCTTTTTATGGCTCACTGACTCAATCTCCTTAATTGTTACACTACTCAGATTTTCTATTCATGATTCAATATTGGTAGGTTGTAAGTTTCCAAAATCTTATCCATTTCTTCTAAGTGGTCTGATTTCTTGGCATATAAATTTTTATCATAGTCACTTATGATCCTTTGTATTTCTGTGATATCAGTTTAATGTCTCCTCTTTCATTTACAGTTCTCTTTGAGTTTTCTTTTTCTTGTCTAGTTAAAAAATTGTCAGTATTCTTGTGTCAGTTTGCTGAGAATGATGTTCTCCAGATTCATCCATGTCCCTACAAAGGACATGAACTCATCATTTTTGATTGCTGCATAATATTCCATGGTGTATATGTGCCACATTTTCCCAGTCCAGTCTATCATCGATGGACATTTGGGTTGGTTCCAGGTCTATGCTATTGTAAACAGTGCTGCAATGAACATTCGTGTGCATGTGTCCTTATAGTAGAATGATTTAGAACAGAAAATGAAACACCACATATTCTCACTCACAGGCGGGTGATGAACAATGAGCACACATGGACACAGGGAAGGGAGCACTACACACTGGGGTCTATTGGGGGGAATAGGGGAGGGATGGGGGGAGCTGGGGAGGGATAGCCTGGAGAGAAATGCCAAATGTGGGTGAAGGGGAGGAAGGCAACAAAACATACTGCCATGTGTGTACCTAAGCAACTATCTTGCATGTTCTCCACATGTACCCCAAAACCTAAAATGCAATAAAAAATAAAAAAAATTTAAAAAATTGTCAGTATTATGTTTCCAAAAACAATTCTTAGTCTATTTATCTTTTCCATTGTTTCTGTAGTCTCTATTTCATTTACCTGTGATCTGATCTTTTTTATTTTCTTTCTTCTGCTGACTTTTTGCTTAGTTTATTTTTCTGTTTCTAGTTTCTTGAGTTGTAAAGTTTAGTCATTTGAGGTTTTTTTTTTCATAATGTGGGCATTGGTTTTCACTATACACTGTCTTCTTAGTCCTGTTTTTTCTTTTTTGTGTATCACATAAGTTTTAGCACGTTGTGTTTTCATTTTTGTTTGCCTCAAGGTATTTTTTGAGTTTCTTCTTGATTTCTTTGATGCATTTCTTGTTCAGAAGTATACTGTTTAATTTACACAAATTTGTGAATTTTTCAGTTTTCTTCCTGTTACTGATTTCTAGTTAATTTATGTTGTGGTAACAAAAACTGATACAATTTCAATCTTCTTAAATTTATTAAGACTTGTTTTGTTATCTAATATATAGTCAATCCCGGAGAACATTCTGTGTGCCCTTGAAAGAACATATATGGGGTTGCTGATGGATGGAATGTTTTGTATGTGTCTGTTAGGTTCTTGTGGTGTATAGTGTTGTTCAAGTTAACTGTTTCTTTACTGATTTTTTTTTGGATTGGATAAAATCTCCCTTATTGAAAATGGTTTATTGCAGACCCCTACTATTATTATTGTGCTGTCTATTTCTTCCTTTAGTTCCATTAATATTTGCTTCACACATTCAGGTGCCTGCCCAGAGATTCTGGACAGACTGTCTGAAAACATCTGTAGACAGACTTGATACTGAAGTTTTTGAGCAGTCTGGACTGGTACCTACTCAGGTACCACAAGGATGGATGTATACCCTGGATCCGCTGAAGCCTGGGAACATGGAACCAGCCTGGGGCCCAGGGCTGTCTGGCAATGGGATGGGCTTGGAACCTGGGTCTATGAGAGCTAGAAGAAAGCCAGAGTCACTGGTACTGGTTTAGTGCAAGTGTCAGCCTAGTTAGTGCTAGTGCAGAGCTGGAAGCTGGGTCTGCAAGTTCTAGCCTGGAGTCTGGGACTATAGATGCCAGCATGGTGGAGAAGTAGGCCAAAAGTCTGTGTTGACTGGAGCCTGTCTCTAACCTGAGGCCTCAGGACAGCTTGGCAGTTAAGTAGACCTGGAATCTGGGGCATCAGGGCTAAGCCTTGTCACTATTTATTCTTACCATTTGAAATAAGATAAAGATTTTTAACTATACATCAGTATTATTTCTAGGTAAGTATTTTATAATTCTCATTTTCCTAATACATATTCAATATTAAATGTTTTTTTTATTCATGATACGAGTAATGAAGAAAACAGGAATTTATCAATCCCCAAATAAATTGACTGTCTATCATAATGGATTCAATATTTTGGCCATAAATTTGCCATTTTATTCAATAGTTAATTCTAAAAAATATTAGAAATGTACACTTTTCCCTGGCAATACACTTTTATCACTTACATTTCTATGGGTTTGTCAGTAAAGCTTTACAATTTTACCACTATTGAAAGAACCTCTCAATTTGTTTAATAATCATACATGTTGACTGTGGTCTTACTGATCTTTGCATGATAGATCACTGTATTAAATCACACATCTCTACTTGATCATTACTACCACGTAGATTAATTTTAAACTCTGCATTTATACCTTATAATTTCTTTAAAAAACAATGAGCAAAATAGTTTGCTATTTCATATTTGTCTATTTCGAATAATTATTCCTTCATCAATGAGCCAGAGGTTTACAAATAAGCAGAAAATAAACATATTTCATACATATTCTATTATCATGTAGACTCAAAGGATACCTTCTGCCTCATTTTCCTCTAAAAATTCCTCATGGATATGTAGGAGCATTGTGTAGAGAACTAGCTAGCTTTAGCCTCTGGACATTTAATAGGATGGTTATATTCTTTGCCAGCATAAGTGTCAGCATCACTCAGCTCCAAGGTTGAAGACTTCCCAGATCACAGGCATCTGCCAGGTAGTATCATTGATTCCCTAAGGATGTCTGGAAGAAGTTTCAGGAGCAGACTGCAAGGAAATACTCCAATTCTCTGACTGCTCAGAGCTCTACATTGGCATTGTTTTCTTTATTCACAGATGGAGCAACTGAGATTTGGCAAAAAGAATCATTGTATTTTTCAAAAGAAAGTTTCTCTAGCTGTTAGACTATGACTCCATAAATAAATTAAGCTAATTCTAGTCCCTAAAAAAATTCAGCTACCAAGCTGAAGTAAAATAGCACTTTACTGGAAGGTTGCTAATTCTTAAAAAAAATGACTGTCTATATTGTAATCTTGATTTTTCTCTTTACAATTATTTCTCCTTTGAATTTTCATGATCTTTCATGGGTACCAGCATTATTAACTATTAAGCAGCTGCAATCATTAATTCAGAAAAAGCAGTAATAAAATATTAATGGCGATTGTGGGATTTTTCATCATCTTGTTTTGAAATTTAATCTGAATATTAGGGGAGATGATTCTGCAGTCTGACATTGTTATTCTTGGTTTTTATATATGTATGTATTAACATGATGAGGGCATATTCATATAATCCTCTGTAATATGGACTATTACAATTAAGAATAGATTCTCAAATTTATCCGATACTTTTTGACACCAATTGTAATTTTTCTCTCTTAAAGTGTTTATATAACTCATAATACAATTTATAATTTCAAATTATATTTATATTTTAAAATATACCTATCATATATATATAAATATATATATAAATTATGTATAGGTATATATATATATATACCTGCATATATATAAATATACCTATTTATAAATATAACTATATATTGGTATATATATAAATATACCAATATATAGGCATATAAATATATATGATAGGTAGTTCTAAGACAGTTTAATATCTTCACATATGTAGCTTCAGAAATGTGCTTTTATAACATTTTAATTTTTGAGCTATTTTTTAAAAGTTTTGTTTCAGATCATTTTAATAACATGAAATATGTTCTAAAATATTTATGTTTTCTATGCCCTTAAATGTTATAAATGATACTGTAATTATCTGCTTATGAAGTTTTGAACATATTTGCTTGCAATCCCATCTGCCACTGAATCCTTTTTCATATTACTTGTGTAGATCTTGGAAAACTTTCTTAATTTCTTCCCAATACAATTTTATTTTTGTTCATGATTTTATATCCACCATGTCTTCTAGACAAACTATTGATAAAAATGATTATTTAGTCTCATTCTAATTTTTCATTATATTTATTTTGCAAATTTTCCCCTAAGTCTTTTACATTGATCTCTACCTCGGATATTTTTCTCAATTATAATTGAAGCCATGTGTATTTGTACTTCATCCTTAATTATTTTTATGCTTCAATAACTTAGCTAAGAACTAATTGTTTTATCACTTTTGTTTCCTCTGCCACACCTCTCTTGAAAAATGTTCTAGAATTTATTTAACAATGATCATGTTTGTATTTTAAAATTTTATTTCCAATTTTGGCAACTCTTTTGATTAAGATATTTCCTCTTTCCTGTTTCAAGAGTTTTTGTTTGTGTTGTAGAGAATTGGTGTTATTTCCTCCTTAAATGTTTGGTAGAATTCACCAGTGAAACCATCTGGGCTTGATGCTTTCTTTAGAAATTTGATAACTAACTACTGATTCAATTCTTAACAGATATAGGCCTATTCAGATAATTTATCTTTTCTTTTGTAACCTTTGGTAGATTTTTTTTCCCCAAAGAATTGTCCTATTTTATCTAGAATATCAAGTTTGTGAACAAAGAGTTCTTCATATTTACTGTCTTTTTAATGTCCATGGGATCAGTAGAAATAAAATCTTTTTGTATGTCTGTCTGGTGTGAATAATTTTTGTCTTCACTATTCTTTTCTACATTAGCATGGCTAGAGCTTTGTCACTTTTGCCGATTTTTTTTAATGGACTACTTTTGATTTTATCAACTTTGTCTATTAATTTCCTGCTTTAATTTTATTGATTTTTGCTCTAATTTTTGATTATTTACTTTACTCTGCTGTTTTTAAGAACTAAACTTTTTTAACCTAAACGTAAATTTAGGTTAAACTTAAGTTTAAGTTTAGGTGCTTTCCTTCTGCTAGTTTCTTATTGTAGAAGCATAGATTAATGATTTTTAGATCCTTCCACTTTTCTAATATATATATTTGATGCTATAAATTTCCTTCTAAGAACTACTTTTGCTGCATCCTACAAATTTTGATGGCATATTTCATTTTCATTAGTTCAGAATATTTAATTTCCCTTTATATGTATTCTTTGACCCATATGTTTTCTAGTATTATGCTGTTTAATCTATAAATTCTTTGAGAGTTCTCAGCTATTTTTCTGTTATTCATTTCTATTTTAATTCCATTGAGGCCAAAGAACATCCTTTATAAAATTTGTTTGTTTTTTTTTAATTTTGTTAAATTGTATTTTATGATACAGAATAAAATCTATTTTTTCTGAATGTCCCATGTAAACTTGAAAAGAATGTGCATTTTGGTGATGGATTAATTTTCTTCAAATGTCCAGGAGAACCAGTGGCTTGATGGTGTCATTCAATTCAGCTATATGCAAACTGACTTATTCCATTCCAGATCTGTGAATCATGGATAGTAGGTGTTAAAGTCTTCAGCTATTGTTATGGGCTTTTCATTTTTTTTTCCAGTTCTATCAGTTTTTGTATCATGTACTTTAACCTTCTGATTTTTAGGTAGATAACATTAAGAATTTTTATATCCTCTTGGAAAATTGACATCTTTACTATCATGTAATGTTTGTCTTTATCCCTGATAATTTCCCATGTTCTCAAGTGTGTTTTGTATGAAATTAATATAGCTACTCCAGCTTTCTTTTGATTAGTGTTAATATATGTTTCCCAACCATTCTCCTTAATCTATGTCTTAATATTAAAACTATTTCTCGGCCAGGTGCCGTGGCTTTTGCGTGTAATTGCAGTACTTTGGGAGACTGAGGCTGGCAGATCCCTTGAGGTCAGGAGTTTGAGACCAGCCTGGCCAACATGGTGAAACGCTGTCTCTACTAAAAATACAAAAATTAGCTGGGCATGGTGGTGCACGCCTGTAATCACAGCTGCTTGGGAGGCTGAGGTAGTAGAATCACTTGAACCTGGGATTCCTCCACCAAAAGGTGGAGGTTGAAGTGAGCCAAGATAGTGCACTGTACTCCAACCTGGGCAACAGAGTGAGACTCCATTTAAAAAAAAAAAAAAAAAAAAAAAGAAAGCAAACAACTATATTTCTTGTAGACTCTAACAAACTGTTTTTAGACACCAAATGAAGTGCTCATTGAAACATTTAAAGTACTTATTGATTTCATTAATTTATCTCATGTTTTTTAACTGCTTTCTGTTCATTGCACTCTTTTGTGTGTCTTTTTCATCTTTGTCATTTTGTCTGCCTTCTCTTGTTTTAACTGTGTGTTTTACCCATAAAGTCTGCTATTATACTGGTTTTCTTAATGTGATGGTATGTGTCAGAGAAGGGGAAACATTATATACTCCTTTGAAATTAAATATTAGCTTTGGGCCTGTAATTTGAGCTTTGACTTTGACTGACTGATGAAGTTGAATCCATCTTTGTAGCTAATTTTGTCTCTCTTAATTTTATCCTCTTATTTCCTAATCATTCAAAAAAATCTGATAGTTTTAATCAAATGATATAATATACATCTGCCCTAGATGTATAGGAGGAGAAGGAAAAAAACAAGGAAGAAATAAATTTTCATGCCTTCAAATATGAAATATTAGAAATGAGCAACCATAAGTTTTGAAAATATTTTCTTCTTCCTTGACCTAAATTAGGAAAAGACAAAATCAGTTTAAAAATTTAATAATCTTTTCTATTAGCTTCATTTAGATTTTGGATTGAAGGATGCAAAGTGTTCTTTCTGGGTGTATCTGGGTGTTTTTTGGTATTGCTGGAAGAGATTAAGATTTGAATCAGTGGACTGGGAGAGAAAGACCCGCCCTCAGACATGCTCATCCACATTCCTTGGGAAGACCCACCCACAATGTGGGTGGGCACCATACAATCCACTGCCAGTGTGGCTAGAAAAAGCAAGCACAGGAAGGTGAAAAAAGCTAATTTGTTGAGTCTTTTAGCCTTCATCTTTCTCCTGTGCTGGATACTTCCTGCCCTTGAACATGAGACTGCAAGGTCTTTGGCCTTTGGACTCTTGGACTTATACCAGTGGTTTGCCAGGGGCTCTCAGGCCATTGGTCACAGACCGAAGGCTGCACTGTTGGCTTCCCTACTTTGCAGGTTTGGGGACTTGCACTGAGCCACTACTGGCTTCCTTGCTCCTCAGCTAGCAGATGGCCTATACTGGGTCTTCACCTTATGATCGTGTGAGTCAGTTCTCCTTACTAAATTCCCATTCATACATACATATATACTATTAGTTCTGTTCTGGTAGAGAACCGTGACTAATACTGATTTCATTTCATTTACACCTTGTTCATGATTATTTTCTCTTGACTCTATAAATAACTCAGGATAATGAATTATTCTCTTGACAGAAAAGATACTGTTTATAAAGTAATGCTTCATGATCATTCAAAAATATGTTCAAAATTTCTTTATGAAGTTTTAATTTTTTTTATCATTTAAGGTCTTTGACTTATGACTACATTACTCCTTCTTAAAGAAGAAATACGATCTACTACTTGGCAAATTTTAAAGAGTTGTAAAGAGTCGTATAGGTATAGTCTCAGGATATTTGAAGTATATGGAAAGTTAGAAACAATTACCTTTACTCAGACTAAAAAGCATTCCTTTCCCACATTGGGATGAAACTCTCTCTCTTAGGCATTAAATAAGCATCTCATCTACTTCCAAGATGAGATCAGTAGTTGACAAGAACAAAAAATGAAAAGTGATAAAAAGTCATGAGAAAAATCTACAGTACCACTAACAATGTAGAAAGACAGGTTTAACTGTTAGAGCAATATTTCTCTCTCTTCATGCACAAGAAGGGGCCAAAGAATGCTTGCTTTGATGAAAAGAAAGAAAGCATTTTAAACATGGTAAATGAAATTGGCAGGGACGCTCTCTTTTTATCCAGCAGAATTTAGGGCTTTGGTGACTTAGCAGCTTTTGGACATGCTTTCGAAGTGTTGCTGATCCTTGCCTATCAAGGCAGACTGGAGAGGACATAGTATTTCAAGGCAGAAGCAGGTTCAAAAATAGAGTGTACTCCTGATGCATCTCTTGAGTATGTATAGATGATAGTTAACTAGAACTCCTGGAAAGTGGACGGGGGGAGAAACAATTTTATTTCAATGACTAACTTGATTTTTCTGGATTATCATTCATTACCAATTAGTCTACTTTTAAATTTGTTGTTGTTATTGTTTTGGAGATGGAGTCTCCCTCTGTCACTTAGGCTGGAGTGCAATAGCACAAACTAAACTTAGTGCAACCTCTATATATGTCCTGAGTTCAAGCAATTCTCCTGCCTCAGCTTCCCAAGTAGCTGGGACTATAGGAGCACATCATCACATCCAGCTAATTTTTGGATTTGTTCTCAAACTCCTAACCTCAAGTGTTCAGCCTGCCACAGCCTCCCAAAGTGCTGGGATTATAGGCATGAGCCACCATACCTGGACTATTTTTAAATGTGATATTTTCTTATAAGAAACATTTAAAGTGAAAACTTAAGTACAATCCCTAGAATAAAACATTAACCATAATGCACAGAACTTATTCTTAGTAATGTTTTTTTTGTTGTTGTTTTGTTTTAAATGTTCTAGGAGCCCATATGCTGTAATCTCATGTTTTAACAGAAAGTGTTGTCTTCAGGAATGCTGCCCAGTTGACAGCCTGGTTATATTTGAAAATCACATTAATTTTTTCTGTAATTCTAAACTCAAGAGAATTAAAATCTTATGAAAGTAAATTTTCTAAATGCTTTAAGAAAACAAAACTAGACATATATTTCAGAAATGCAATCATTAAAAATGGAAGAAATATTTAGTTTAAAAAAACAAACTTATTCATGTTATATATAAAATTTATCTTCTACACTAATACTGATCTTTGCATACAATTATACAATAAAAATATTTGAAAATATATAAGGAATTATAGGTCTCTATGAAAATCTCCCAGTTAAAAAAATCATGTCCTTTTTTTATATGACTCTTATTTCCATTTTGTTTTGAATATATATGCAATCACATTTTTCTAATACATTCACATGTATTATTTAGGATCCTCAGAGATCCAGAGGCGTACTCAAAAACAGTTTCAGGAAAGTTTGATAAAGTCTGTCCACAAAGATGAAATCAACCAAAAACCACATTGTATAGTATTGTACCCAAAAGGTAGTGATGGCAGGATTTCATTAAGACACTAAGTCTTCAAGAGATGAGACTAAGGATATTATATTGATTTGGCAAGTCAAGACACATTATTATATTGTAAATAACAAAAATGGCTCTAAGGAGAGGGTCATTTGACAGCTGAAATCTGTCTCTGAAGGGATATTGCCAGACTGAAGCAGAACTATACGGAGGGGCAGAGTGGAGACTAAGATAATCAGTGACTTGAATTAGCTCCTCTTCCTCCCTCCTATCTCATGCCAAGACTTCTTTTGGTCCAAAACATCATGAAATCAATGGACAAGTAAACCCCCATGCAGTAGGTAAATTTCAGCCTATAGAGGCAAACAGGAGACAGTCAGCATATATAGATATCTTTGTGTCATTTTATGTATTTCTATCTGGAATCTTCCAACTTTTTTAACCAAAAAGACCAAATATTCTGTACCTATGAAAAAAGAGAAGAAGAAAGTGTTAGTTTTTACTCATGAATTACGGGTCAAGCACTGTGTTAAGCACTTTACAAATAAAATCAGTAACATTATTTACATTTCACACATGGAAATAAGGCAGAGAAAAGTACGTATCTTGCTTGGGGCCATAAAGCTAGTTAGGATATAAACTCAATTCCAATCTTTACTTAATTCTGAAGGACCTGCGTTTAAACCTGCATGATAAACCTCTAGTCCCTGCAGCATCCCTGCCCCTTCCTTTTGTTTCAGCCAAATTTGATCACTTTCTAGACCACTCCTGACAGTTCCAATCTTTGTGTGTGTGCACATTTTTTATGATATATTGTACATATACAATATACATTGTATTTTTTGCATGGAATGCTGTACTTCTTTATATCCAAATATTTTTAAATTCTACCATTTAGTTTAAATTTATCAACCAAAATTTCCCAAGTCAAATACAATCTCTCTTCCTGGCCCAACAATATCTTTACTTTTGTATATATTTCATGGCACAAATTTTGTTCACGTTATAAAAGTAAATGTTTATACTTTCTTATTCCCAGTGCAAAGTGTGCTTCTGGAGCATAAGCCCCAGACATGACCTTATGAGCAGGAATGATTCTGATGTGTGGTGTATCTGCTTTTGTAGAATTGCAAGGGGTAGGTAAAAATAGCTTGCTCTTCATGATAAATAACTATATTTCAGGCAATAGTAAAGAATGAATGCTTGTCTCAACTTTATAAATGAATACATTGAGACTCAGTGTTTAACCTTCCCAAGTTCATGTTGTTGGCATGTGACATGTTGTTAGCATTACATGCAGCTAACTGGTTTAGATATCATGCTTAACCACCATGTTATATACCATATCTTAGAACAGCATACAAAGTGAAAAAACAGAGAGTAACAGCATTGGAGAAAAGCCAAGCTACCTAATATCTATAGGAAGTTGCACTGTCTGATGTGGCAGCTTCAGAAGCACTTTCCTATCATAAAATCTCAAGGATCCATTCATGAGTGTGTGCTATGAAAGGTCTTTTAATGTCAAGGATATGCTTGATCCACTGCAACCAACTTTTTCTGTGATCACTGGCAACAAAAGGCAACAAGCGAGTAAGCCCTAAAGTAACCTACTTTGCATAGACAGTATTTCAACTTGGACAGAAGGAACTGAAGGTAAGGAAACATTATGTTCTACCTTAAAAAAAATAAATATTTTCTTTTTCTAGCAGTTTGTTTCAGGGCATTCATTAAAATGTCCCTCAGTAAACAGTAACACTTATTTTCTGTTTCTTGGTTTGGTTTGTATTCCGTTCTAAGATGTGGTATAGTGTGGTGGTTAAGTATGGTATCTAAACCAGTTTGCTGGGTTGTAAGCTGCCCTGTCATGTACTATAGTATTAATTAAAATGCTCTATTGAGGTAGAAGGGGCAAAGTTCTTTGATGGTTACAAAATTAATTAATTATGACGCATCACAGGGGCTCACTCCTTCTATTTATACCTTTGGTCAACAATATTTATCAGTTGCTATATGCCCTGCACTGGCCTGGATGATGACAAGTTAAACATTTTAGGAACTGAATCTTCTGTGGGTGGAGTATTAGGTGTATGTGTGTCATAAAAGGAGATGAATTTGAACAGATAGGAAAGGGAAAGGTGATCATGAATTTTGAAAATCCCACCAGAGTGATGAGACCTATTCTGGACAAGTGTCGGGGGATCTTTTTATTATATTTTAAGTTATAAGCTAATGTGAACAGATTTGCATTTTAGAAATGTCACTCTGACTGGGCTGAATCAAAGGGGTCAATAGTTCCAAATAGGATATTTTGAAAATATATGAAATGATGCAAATATGAGATAACAATAATGTATGAGTGGTGCTGGCCAAAAGAGATGTGTGTGTGATTGAAATGTTGGTGTGAGCTGGGTGAAATAACATAAAATGAAACTGTACTGCTTAGAAAAATGACCATTCAGGTGGTATTTATTCAATTACTCTGCTAAATAGAATATTGTATTTTGCTGACTACTTAATGGCACAAAGACACTGGGTTATTTATTCTTTCATCTATAGGCTGAAGAAATATGAAGTCTAATATTCTATTTGACATAATTTTGTGTACTCTGTTGATATATAATCTCTGAACCTAAGGGTCATCCAGGCCCCAGTGAAAACAGTTTAATCCCTCTGTGTTCTGTGCTCCCAAAACATCTTGTGAATATACTCTTACTATAGTTATCATACTGTACAATTGTTTACTTTTATATTTTACTCTGCAGAAGACTGACTCTTTTAGGATTTTGTTTTCTAAGCTTTGACTAAGATTCAGTGGGGGCATAGCCTTATCTTAATCTGGATTTAAAAATCACAAAACCCTGGTTGGAATATTTATTCGCTGATTAACCTTCCCTTGTCTCAGTTCACTTCTTAATGAAGATAACACTGCCTCCCACTCTATTATGGATGAAGTAAACTAATATATGTAAAGAACTAAGCAAACTGTCTAATTAGCTAATTAAGTCATGTAATTAATAGGATAGAAAAAATACTATTAGCCTTTTAACATAAAATATGAACATATAGCAGATCTATTAAGAACATGTTAATGGGTGAATAATATTAGCTAAAATATTAGTACTTTCTATATACCAGAAACAAATCTAGGTATTTTACATGCATTGACTTATTCAATCCTTATAGAAAAGCCTTGATGTCACTATTATTTTTTTCCATGTCTGTGTGTGTGTGTCACTACAATTCAAGGTGACTAAACTTACTACTAATTTTATACCAGTTTTACAATGAGAAAAGTGAGACCAAGAGAGTTTGTAATTTGCCAAAGGTTTATATTACCTGTTATTTAGCAGAGCAAGGTTTAGAATAATTCTATTTATTGCTTCTGCAGATGGATGCATGAAATGAATGAATCTTTTCCTTTCTTTCCATAGCTCTTAAAAATAAAAATCTTTCAAAAAATGAAACAAGAACATTATTGATATAATTCATGAACAAATGCAGTCAAGAAAGGGTCTATTTTCTTCAGTAAAGTGTTCATTTACCAAGCACTCTGCCTGATACATGGTAAGAGTAAGGCTAATGAGCTATTGAATCAATGAGTGCCTGTTTATAACTGACACATACAATGAATTCCGTTTTAATAGTTTCAAATGATTATTATAAATAATAACAGTAACAACAAAAGCAAACGAAACCTATCAAAAGGATGGGACTAAGTGTCATGAACTGAGAATAGCAGGAAGGATAGGAAGGTGGTGAAAATGCAGTAAGAGCAAGGTGGAAATGAAAACATCTCCCCTGCCCTTTGCTTCTTACTTACCTTATTTCCAGATCTGCCACTTGGATCCAAGTGCAGTAAAATGTTCATGTTCTTGAATTTTCAGGGCAAACACTCAGCATCACTAGCCTCCTTTGGAGGAAAAAAATAGTGAAAATGTTAAGATTTTACACAGCTGTGACTTTTTAGCAATAGTAAGCAGATGAATTACTGCTTAACACAAAAATCTCAATTTTTTCTTACACATACTTGTATTTTCCAATAGTGGGATCCAATTTGAGAAATTTTAAATTATTTTTGAGTCAGGAAGGTAAGTGTTGAATTTTAGCTATTCTTCTTTCCTTTGTATGAATTTAATTAAGATTATTAACAGAATAGATACCTGAGCACACATTAGGACTGTGAGCATTCAGTGGCATCGTCAGGTTTATGTTTCTAACTTGTTAGAAATCGGTATTCTAGACAGTAACATTCTAAACTTCTGTAAGGGACATAAATGGAAAATGTTTAGTTTACGCCATTTAAACATAAAAGAGATCACAACAAGCACTGATTATACTGCTGTTTCCAGAATCCAGACAGGCATTTTTATTCTGATGTTTTCATTCAGAAAGGTTAAAACAGTATTAATACTTTTTACTTAAGAGTGAAGAACCAATATTTATCTTGGATCTGGGCAAACAGCTCAATTTTTATCGTTAATAAATATTCATTGTCCAATTTCCTCCAAGCAAAATTGAAAGAAGAATTTGTTTTCATTTATTTTTGACAGTTTTCCTGCTTTTGAACATAGTGATAAAAGATGTGTTTCACTTATCCTTTGCTCCTGTCATTCACTACAGCAGACATACAAATACTAGGGTTCTAATTCATAATCAATCTCACCTGAATAGTTATTTACTCTAAAAGATACTCTGTGGTCAGAACTGTAAACACGACTGATTTCAGACTTGAAATAAAACTGACTAAACAACTCCAAGTGGTCAAGCATTTTCAGATTCGTAAATAGGAGAACTTGGCCTAATTTCAAAGCTGCTTTTATCTTGGCTTATTATAAAAAAGATAAATAAGTTAGTATCGGATATATAAAATACATAGATGAATAGACATGGCTACTCACTCTTTTTTCTCATGGAGGTAGGCCACACATTTGATGATTGTTTTAGCCCTTGCAATGTTAGCATCTATACCTATTAAAGAGACTTAGATGTACAATCATGTCGTCTGCAAATAGAGACAATTTGGCTTTCTCCTTTCCTATTTGAATACCCTTTATTTCCTTCTCTTGCCTGATTGCTCTGGCTAGAACTTCCAGTACTATATTGAATAGAAGTGGTGAGAGAGGGCATCCTTGTCTAGTGCCAGATTTCAAAGGAAATGCTTCCAGTTTGTGCCCATTCAGTATGATATTGGCCGTTGGTTTGTCGTAAACAGCTTTTATTATTTTGAGATACGTTCCATCAATACCGAGTTTACTGAGTGCTTTTTTTTAAATTTTTTATTGCATTTTAGGTTTTGGGGTACGTGTGCAGAACATGCAAGACAGTTGCATAGGTACACACATGGCAGTGTGTTTTGCTTCCTTTCTCCCCTTCACACACATTTGGCATTTCTCCCCAGGCTATTCCCCCCTGCTCCCCCCCTCTGCTGGCCCTCCCCTTTTCCCCCCAATAGACCCCAGTGTTTAGTACTCCCCTCCCTGTGTCCATGTGTTCTCATTTTTCATCACCCGCCTATGAGTGAGAATATGCGGTATTTCATTTTCTGTTCTTGTGTCAGTTTGCTGAGAATGATGTTCTCCAGATTCATCCATGTCCCTACAAATGACACAAACTCATCATTTCTGATTGCTGCATAATATTCCATGGTGTATATGTGCCACATTTTCCCAATCCAGTCTATCATCAAGGGGCATTTGGGTTGATTCCAGGTCTTCCTGGAATCAACACACTGTCTTCCACAATGGTTGAACTAATTTACACTCCCACCAACAGTGTAAAAGGGTTCCTTTTTCTCCACATCCTCTCCAGCATCTGTTGTCTCCAGATTTTTAATGATCGCCGTTCTAACTGCCATGAGATGGTATCTCAATGTGGTTTTGATTTGCATCTCTCTGATGACCAGTGATGATGAGCATTTTTTCATATGATTATTGGCCTCATATATGTCTTCTTTTGTAAAGTGTCTGTTCATATCCTTTCCCCAATTTTGAATGGGCTTGTTTGTTTTTTCCTGTACATCTGTTTGAGTTCTTTGTAAATTCTGGATATCAGCCCTTTGTCAGATGGGTAAATTGCAAAAATTTTTTCCCATTCTGTTGGTTGCCGATTCACTCTAGTGACTATTTCTTTTGCCGTGCAGAAGCTGTAGAATTTGATTAGGTCCTATTTGTCTATTTTGGCTTTTGTTGCCAATGCTTTTGGTGTTTTGTTCATGAAGTCCTTGCCTACTCTTATGTCCTGGATGGTTTTGCCTAGATTTCCTTCTAGGGTTTATATGGTGCCAGGTCTTATGTTTAAGTCTTTAATCCATCTGGAGTTAATTTTAGTGTAAGATGTCAGGAAGGGGTCCAGTTTCTGCTTTCTGCACATGGCTAGCCAGTTTTCCCAACACCATTTGTTAAACAGGGAATCCTTTCCCCATTGCTTGTTTTTGTCAGGTTTATCAAAGATTGTATGCTTGTAGATATGTTGTGTTGCCTCCGATGCCTCTGTTTTGTTCCATTGGTCTATATCTCTGTTTTGGTACCAGTACCATGCTGTTTTGATTACTGTAGCCTTGTAGTATAGTTTGAAATCCGGTAGTGTGATGCCCCGCGCTGTGTTCTTTTTGCTTAGAATTGACGTGACTATGCGGGCTCTCTTTTGGTTCCATATGAAGTTCATGGTGGTTTTTTCCAGTTCTGTGAATAAAGTCAATGGTAGCTTGATGGGGATAGCGTTGATTCTGTAAATTACTTTGGGCAGTATAGCCATTTTCACGATATTAATTCTTCCTAACCATGAACATGGAATGTTTCTCCATCTGTTTGTGTCCTCTCTTATTTCGTTGAGCAGTGGTTTGTAGTTTTCCTTGAAGAGGTCCCTTACGTTCCTTGTGAGTTGTATTCCTAGGTATTTTATACTTTTTGTAGCAATTGTGAATAGCAGTTCATTCTTGATTTGGCTCTCTTTAAGTCTGTTATTGGTGTAGACGAATGCTTGTGATTTTTGCACATTGATTTTATATCCTGAGACTTTGCTGAAGTTGCTTATCAGTTTCAGGAGTTTTTGGGCTGAGGCGATGGGGTATTCTAGGTACACTATCATGTCGTCTGCAAATAGAGACAATTTGGCTTCCTCCTTTCCTATTTGAATACCCTTTATCTTTTTCTTGCCTGATTGCTCTGGCTAGAACTTCCAGTACTATATTGAATAGGAGTGGTGAAAGAGGGCATCCTTGTCTAGTGCCGGATTTCAAAGGGAATGCTTCCAGTTTTTGCCCATTCAGTATGATATTGGCTGTTGGTTTGTCATAAATAGCTTTTATTACTTTGAGATACGTTCCATTGATACCGAGTTTATTGAGGGCTTTTAGCATAAAGGGCTGTTGAATTTTGTTGAATGCCTTCTCTGCATCAATTGAGATAATCATGTGGTTTTTGTTTTGGTTCTGTTTGTGTGGTGAATTACGTTTATAGACTTGCGTATGTTGAACCAGCCTTGCATCCCCGAGATAAATCCTACTTGATCATGATGGATAAGTTTTTGATTTGCTGTTGCAATTGGCTTGCCAATATTTTATTGAAGATTTTTGCATCTATGTTTATCATGGATATTGGCCTGAAGTTTTCTTTTCTTGTTGGGTCTCTGCCTGGTTTTGGTATCAGGATGATATTGGTCTCATAAAATGATTTGGGAAGGATTCCCTCTTTTTGGATTATTTGGAATAGTTTCAGAAGGAATGGTATGAGCTCCTCTTTGTGTGTCTGGTAGAATTCGGCTGTGAACCCATCTGGACCTGGGCTTTTTTTTGTGTTGTAGGCTCTTAATTGCTGCCTCGACTTCTAACCTTGTTATTGGTCTATTCATAGTTTCAGCTTCCTCCTGGTTTAGGCTTGGGAGGACACAGGAGTCCAGGAATTTATCCATTTCTTCCAGGTTTACTAGTTTATGTGCATAGAGTTGTTTGTAATATTCTCTGATGATGGTTTGAATTTCTGTGGAATCTGTGGTGATTTCCCCTTTATCATTTTTTATTGCATCTATTTGGTTGTTCTCTCTTTTCTTTTTAATCAATCTGGCTAGTGGTCTGACTATTTTGTTGATCTTTTCAAAAAACCAGCTCTTGGATTTATTGATTTTTTTGAAGGGTTTGTCGTGTCTCTATCTCCTTCAGTTCAGCTCTGATCTTAGTTATTTCTTGTCTTCTGCTAGGTTTTGTGTTTTTTTTTTTTTTATCTTGCTCCTCTAGCTCTTTCAATTTTGACGATAGGGTGTCAATTTTGGATCTCTCCATTCTCTTCATATGAGCACTTATTGGTATATATTTTCCTCTAGAGACTGCTTTAAATGTGTCCCAGACATTCTGGCATGTTGTGTCTTTGCTCTCATTGGTTTCGAAGAACTTCTTTATTTCTGCCTTCATTTCATTGTTTATCCAGTCAACATTCAAGAGCCAGTTGTGCAGTTTCCATGAAGCTGTGCGGTTTTGGGTTGGTTTCTGAATTCTGACTTCTAACTTGATTGCACTATGGTCTGAGAGACTGTTTGTAATGATTTCCGTTGTTTTGCATTTGCTGAGGAGTGCTTTACTTCCAATTATGTGGTCAATTTTAGAGTAGGTGTGATGTGGTGCTGAGAAAAAATGTATATTCTGTGGATTTGGGGTGGAGAGTTCTGTAAATGTCTATCAGGTTTGCTTTCTCCAGGTCTGAGTTCAAGCCCTGGATATTCTTGCTGATTTTCTGTCTGGTTGATCTGTCTAATATTGATGGTGGAGTGTTAATGTCTCCCACTATTATTGTGTGGGAGTCTAAGTCTCTTTGTAAATCATTAAGAACTTGCCTTATGTAACTGGGTGCTCCTGTATTGGGTCCATATATGTTTAGCATCATTCGCTCTTCTTGTTGTATCGATCCTTTTACCATTATGTAATGGCCTTCTTTGTCTCTTTTGATCTTTGTTGCTTTAAAGTCTATTTTATCAGAAATGAGAATTGCAACTCCTGCTTTTTTTTGCTCTCCATTTGCTTGGTAAATCTTCCTTCATCTTTTTATTTTGAGCCTTTGTGTATCCTTGCATGTGAGATGGGTTTCCTGGATACAGCACACTGATGGGTTTTGGATTTTTATCCAGTTGGCCAGTCTGTGTCTTTTGATTGGTGCATTTAGTCCATTTACATTTAGGGTTAATATTGTTACGTGTGAATTTGATACTGCCATTTTGATGCTAGCTGGCTGTTTTGCCCGTTAGTTGTTTTAGATTCTTCATTATGTTGATGCTCTTAAGCATTTAGTGTGATTTTGGAATGGCTGGTACTGGTTGTTCCTTTCTATGTGTAGTGCCTCTTTCAGGAGCTCTTTTAAAGCAGGCCTGGTGGTGACAAAATCTCTGAGTACTTGCTTGTTCACAAAGGATTTAATTTTTCCTTCACTTCTGAAGCTCAGTTTGGCTGGATATGAAATTCTGGGTTGAAAGTTCTTTTCTTTAAGGATGTTGAATATTGGCCCCCACTCTCTTCTTGCTTGTAGTGTTTCTGCCGAGAGATCTGCTGTGAGTCTGATGGGCTTCCCTTTGTGGGTGACCCGACCTTTCTCTCTGGCTGCCCTTTGTACTTTCTACTTTATTTCAACCTTGCTGAATCTGACGATTATGTGCCTTGGGGTTGCTCTTCTTGCGGAATATCTTCGTGGTGTTCTCTGTATTTCCTGCATTTGAGTGTTGGCCTGTCTTGCTAGGTGGGGCAAATTTTTCTGGATAATGTCCTGAAGAGTATTTTCCAGCTTGGATTCATTCTCTTCATCACATTCTGGTATACCTATCAAACGTAGGTTAGGTCTCTTCACATAGTCCCACATTTCTTGGAGACTTTGTTCATTCCTTTTTGCGCTTTTTTCTCTGATCTCAGTTTCTCATTTTATTTCATTGAGTTGATCTTCGACTTCTGATATTCTTTCTTCTGCTTGGTCAATTCAGCTGTTGAAACTTGTGCATGCTTCGTGAAGTTCTTGTATTGTGTTTTTCAGCTCCTTTAATTCATTCATATTTCTCTCTAAGTTATCCATTCTTGTTATCATTTCCTTGAGTCTTTTTCCAAACCTTTTTTCAAGGTTCTTAGTTTCTTTGCATTGATTTAAAACATGTTCTTTTAGCTCACAAAAGTTTCTCATTATCCACCTTCTGAAGTCTAATTCCGTCAATTCATCACAGTCATTCTCCATCCAGCTTTGTTTCCTTGCTGGTGAGGAGTTTTAGTCCTTTCTAGGAGGCGAGGTGTTCTGGTTTCAGGTGTTTTTTCCTCTTTGCGCTGGTTTCTTCCCATCTTTGTGGATTTATCCACCTGTCGTCTGTGTAGTTGCTGACTTTTTGATTGGGTCTCTGAGTGGACGCCCAGATTGTTGATGATGAAGTATTTCTGTTACTTGATTTTCCTTCTACCAGTCTAGCCCTTCTACTGTACGACTGCTGAGGTCCACTCCAGGCCCTGCTTGTCTGGGGTGCACCTATAGCAGCTGCAGAACAGTGAGGGATGCTACCAGTTTCTTTTTCTGCTATCTTTGTTCCAGAATGATGCCTGCCAAATATCAGTCTTTTGGATATAGAGGATTCAAGGTGTTGCTTGAGGAGACAGTCTGTACTTTATAGGAGCTCAAGTGCTGAGCTGTGAGCTCTGTTGTTCATTCAGGGCTGTTAGGCTGCTAGGTTTAATTCTGCTGCAGCAGAACTCATAAAAAAAATCTTTTTTTCTCAGATGCTCTGTCTCAGGGCAGGCGGTTGGGGCTTTCTTGCTGAGTGTCTGTTGGGCTGTTCTGCCCAGCTAGGAGGCAGTCTAGTTACTATTTGCCTGCCGAGGCTCCACCCTGCTGGGGTGAGGTTTGCCCTGTTGCTGCAGGCTCTGCCCTGGTGCTGCGATCTTTGCCCTGCTGCCACGGGCTATGCCCTGCAGTGGAGTCTCTCTGTTGTAGCGGGTTGCCTTGGCAACAGCAGGCTGCATCAGCAATGGGCGTTTACCTCAGTAGGGCCAGATTGCCTCGGTAATGGCAGACACCCCTCCCTTACGGATTTGCACCATCCTGAGTTCAGCTGTGCCCACAGGAAACCTCCACCCGGAGCGTTTGGAATCACCGCTTTCTTTGTCCTACTGCGCTATCCCACACGCTGTGTCCCTGCAATCCCCTGGGCTGGCCCACTGCCCAAGTCCCTTTCAGTCTCAAGTTCAGCCCTCTCAAGTCTCAGGTTTTCAGTTCAACAGGGCACCTGGACCAGTGCGCTTTGTGTGGAGCACTGTGTAGCGCCGCTGCACTACAGCGCCGGCCACCAGCTACACTGGCTGCCGCCTGCACAAGCCACAACCTCTGCCTGGTGTCACGCACCTCTTTTATACCTGGGAATTTCCCCGTTCTGTGGGCAACAAAGATCCATCTGGAAATGCAGCCCTGACTCACCCTCTCCGTGCTTCAATCCTGGGTTGTTCTCACCGTGCCATCTTGAGTCCCCCTCTATTGAGTGTTTTTAGCATAAAGGGCTGTTGAACTTTTCCAAAGGCCTTCTCTGCATCAATTGAGATAATCATGTGGTTGTTGTCTTTGTTTCTGTTATGTGGTGAATTATGTTTATAGACTTGCATATGTTGAACCAGCCTTGCATCCCCAGGATGAATCCTACTTGATCATGGTTGATAAGCTTTTGATGTGCTGTTGCAATCAGCTTGCCAGTGTTTTATTGAAGATATTTGTATCTATGTTCATCACGGATTTTGCCTGAAGTTTTCTTTTCTTGTTGAGTCTCTGCCGGGTTTTGGTATCAGGATGATGTTGGTCTTATAAAATGATTTGGGAAGGATTCCCTCTTTTTGGATTATTTGGAATAGTTTCAGAAGGAATGGTACCAGCTCCTCTTTGTGTGTCTGGTAGAATTTGGAATGTCAACCCATCTGGACCTGGGCTTTTTTTTGTGTCATAGGCTCTTAATTGCTGCCTCAACTTCAGATCTTGTTCTTGGTCTATTCAGGGTTTTTGCTTCTTCCTGGTTTAGGCTTGGGAGGACACAGGTGTCCAGGAATTTATCCATTTCTTTACTAGTTTATGTGCATAGAGTTGTTTCTAATAATCTCTGATGATTCTTGGAATTTCTGTGGAATCTGTGCTGATGATATCCCCTGTAGACTTGCTGCCTTTTACAACCTTAGGCTATGAGAGATCCTGTGTCAGTCGTCAAGTCTAATCAATGCTCTAAAGTCTGTATCTTGTAGCATCAAAGAAATATGTATGTATTCTATTTCATTCTGAACCATTACACCTAGAGAAAACTTTTACCAGTGATCTACACCTTACTCGTTTAATATACTGTCTACTAATATTCACCAACTTTAGGTAAGACATTCTGCAATCAGGACACTCTGAATTTTTCTTAAAAAAAAATTAAAAGGAAGGTGTTATTTCACAATGAGATGTGTAGGAAAGTACAAGGGATGTGAATCAGACGGCAGCTCGGCTGCTTGCTTATTGCGTATTTTGGGCAAGCTGATGAGACTGTCAGAGCATTGGGTTTTTCTAAAACAGGAATAACTATAAAGCCCACTTCCATATTCTTCAGCACAGTATTTTCAAGGTTTATCTGCATAATAGCATGTACCTATACTACATTTCATTTTATGAGTGACTAATGTCCCATTGTATGTAACACATTTTATTTACCCACTGTGTCAGTTTGGAGACTTAATATGGTTTTAATGGTTTCTCCCTCCAAATTGCATGTTGAAATGTAATTCCCAGCTGGGCACAGTGGCTCATGCTTGATGCCTCATGTCTCTAATCCAAGCACTTTGAGAGGCCGGTAGGGGGGGAATCACTTGAGGTAAGGAGTTCAAGACCAGCCTGACCAACATGGTAAGACACTGTCTCTACTGAAAATAAAAAAAGTAGCCAGGCATGGTAGCAGGCACCTCTAATCCCAGCTACTTGGGAGGCTGAGGCAGGATAACTGTTGAACCCAGGATGTGTAGGCTGCAGTGAGCCAACATCATGCCACTGTACTCCAGCCCAGGCAACAGAGTGAGACTGTCTCAAAAAAAAAAAAAAAAGAAATGTAATCCTTAATGTTGGGGGTGAGGTCTGGTGGGAAATGTTTGAGTCATGGAGGTGGTACCCTCCTCATAGTACTGAGTGAGTTCTTGCTCTGAGTTCACCAGAGAGCTGATTGTTTAAAGGAGCCTGGCTACTCTGCATATCTCTCTTGCTCCTTCTCTATATAATGTTATTATTCACTTGGGGTGGTTGGCAAAATATACAGAAAATATTTAGGGAAATTTTTAGGTTTCCAAAACCTTTTGGAAGGCCCAAAGGTTTTATTGAGGCAGGTTGAAGGCAGACACCTCATTAACATTAGCATAGGAAAAAGAGACTGATCAAAGGCCTTAACCCACACCCATTTGTCTTCACTTTGTTTACTCATGTTAATTTTGTGCTGGCTGACCCTCTCCCTGAAAGATCAAGGGGGAATTACGTGTTAATAGCATTTACTCTGGGCCTCTAATATAAACCTTTTACCAGTTGTAAAACCATTCTCTTATCTATGTTAATTATCCAAAAGTGTGTTAACTTAAAACCTATCTTGTAAAATCTTAAGGGAATAAATGTGTAATGGACAAAGGGTCTTGGTCAGTTGGTTGCATTTCACTCTCTAAAAGCAGCCAAGGCCATGCCCCCATCCCTATCCCACTTAAAACACTGCAGTGGTGTAATAGTGCATTCATTCATTCATCCTTAAGTCAGGGTCTACAGGTCAGATTTACGCAGGTGGTAACCAACTTCTCAATGTAATATGCCTTGTACCACTTTGCCTTCTGCCATGAGTCAAAGCTCCCTGAGGCCTCACTAGAAGCCTAGCAGATAACAGTGTTATGCTTGTACTGCTTGCAGAAATGTGAGTCAGTCAAAAGTCTTTTATTTATAAATTACCCAGCCTCAAGTGTTTTCTTATAGAGATAAAACAAAGGACTAATATAGTGACAATTGGTTATTTTTACTATAAACTATCATGAATAATTCTAATATGAACATTGATATACAAGTTTTTGTGTGGATATGTGGTTTTTTGTCATTGATAATCTCCTTGGGGTTGGGGAGTTAAAATTTATTCATTTTACTTTTTATTAATATTATTTTAAATTGATGGTTTATAGCTGTATACATTTATGGGGAACAATGTGATGTTCTGATATTCACATATACAATGTGGATATAGGTTTTTATTTTTCTTGGGTATTCATATAGAAGTTGCATTGCTCCAGGTTTAGGCTCTTGAGGAAGTCCAGACCATTTTTCAAAATATCTTCACTATTTCACACCCATGCCAACAGTATATGTAGGGAGTGTTCAGTTTCTCCACATCTTTACAAACCCTCGAAATCATCTTTCTCTTTTATTGTAGTCATGATCGTGGGTATACAGTGATGTGTCATTCTTATTTTTACTTGCTTTTCACCACTAGATAATGACGTTGAGCATATTTTAATGTTCTTATTGATCACTTGTAATTCTTCCTAGGAAAAGAATCTATTAAGATCCTTTGCCCATGCTTTAGTTGTAAAATTTGTCTTTTTATTATTGAGTTGTAAAAGTTCTTCATGTATTCTAGATACAAGTTCTTATCAGGCAGATAATTTATAAAATTTAACTCAAGCTGTGAAATGGTTTTATATATCTTGATGGTATCCTTTAAAACACAAAGGTTTTTTTTTTTTTTTAATTACTTTCAATATACCTCTTTTTCTTTTGTCATTCAAAATTTGTTGTCACAGCTGGGAAAGCTTTGCTTAACTGAGAATCACAAAGATTTACTCCTTTATTTATTTATTTATTTTTTTTTGAGAGTAGTAAATTTTTATCTCTTTTGTTCTATTATTAAATTGAAAGATAAAATTGAATTACTTCACTGTATACTACATATTGTTTTGAGGCACATATACTTTGTGGAGTGACAAAATCTTGCTAATTCATACATGCATTATGTCACACAGCTCTATTTCTTTGTGGTGAGAACACTTTACATCCACTTTCCTAGCATTTTTTTTAACTGGCTTTGCAGAATGTCAAGGCCATTATTATTATTTTATATGTATTTTACTGCGTTTTAGATTTGGGGGTACATGTGAAGAACATGCAAGATTCTTGCATAGGTACATACATGGTAATGTGATTTGCTGCCTTCCTCCCCATCACCTATATTTGGCATTTCTCCCCATGTTATCCCTCCCCAACTCCCCACCCCCTCACTGTCCCTCCCCTAGTTCCCCCTCAACAGACCGGAGAGTGTGATGCTCCCCTCCCTGTATCCATGTGTTCTCATTGTTCAACACCTGCCTAAGAGTGAGAACATGCGGTGTTTGATTTTCTGTTCTTGTGTCAGTTTGCTGAGAATGATGGTTTCCAGGTTCATCCACATCCCTACAAAGGACACAAACTCATCATTTTTTATGGCTCTATAGTATTCCATGGTGTATGTGTGCCACATTTTCCCTCTCCAGTCTATCATCAATGGGCATTTGGGTTGATTCCAAGTCTTTGCTATTGTAAACAGCACTGCAATAAACATTCATGTGCATGTGTCCTATTAATAGAAATCCTTTGGATATATACATAGTAATGTGATTGCTGGGTCAAATGGAATTTCTATTTCTAGATCCTTGAGGAATGGTCACACTGTATTCCACAATGTTTGAACTAATTTACACTCCCACCAACAGTGTAAAAGCGTTCCTATTTCTCCACATCCTTTCCAGCATCTTTTGTCTCCTGATTTTTTAATGATCACCATTCGAAGTGGAGTGAGGTGGTATCTCAAAGTAGTTTTGATTTGCATTTCACTAATGACCAGTGATGATGAGCATTTTTTCATCTTCATTGGCCTCATATATCTTCTTTTGTAAAGTGTCTGTTCATATCGTTTGCCCACTTTTGAATGGGCTTGTTTGTTTCTTTTCTTGAAATCTGTTTTGGTTCTTTGTAGATTCTAGATGTTAGCCCTTTGTCAGATGGGTAGATTGCAAAAATTTTTTTCCCATTCTGTTGGTTCCCAATTTGCTCTAACAATTGTTTCTTTTGCTGTGCAGAAGCTCCGGAGTGTAATTAGGTCCCATTTGTCTATTTTGGCTTTTGTTGCCAATGCTTTTGGTGTTTTAGTCATGAAGTCCTTGCCTACACCTATGTCCTGAATGGTTTTGCTTAGGTTTTCTTCTAGGGTTTTTATGGTGTTAAGTCTTATGTTTAAGTCTTTAATCCATCTGGAATTAATTTTAGTGTAAGGTGTCAGGAAGGGGTCCAGTTTCTGCTTTCTGCACATGATTAGACAGTTTTCCCAACACCATTTATTAAACAGGGACTCCTTTCCCCATTGCTTGTTTCCGTCTGGTTTGTCAAAGATCAGATGGTTGTAGATGTGTGGTGTTGCCTCCAAGGCTTCTTTTCTGTTCCTAGAATTTCTTAAGAATACTAGATATTGGTAACTATAGTTTACATGTGTCATTTTAAGTTCATTTTTGTGTGTAGTGTAGAGAAGGAGTCCAAATTTATTTTGTATATAGATATGAGTTGTTCCACCACTATTTGTTTAAAAGATTATTTTGTTATTTGAATGAACTAATTTCTTTAAGTTCTGGGGTACACGTGAAGAACATGCAGGTTTGTTAAATAAGTATACATGTGCCATGGTGGTTTGTTGCTTTTATCCCCCCGTCATCCATATTAGGTATTTTCCCTCCCCAGCTCTTCTATCCCTTGCTATCCCTCACCTAACCCCCCACCCTCTGACAGACCATGATGTCAGATGTTCTCACCCTGTGTTCATGTGTTCTCATTGTTCAATACTCACTTATGAGTGAGAACATGTGGTGTTTGGTTTTCTGTTCTTGTATCAGTTTGCTGAGAATGATGGTTTCCAACTTCATTCATGTCCCTGGCAAAGGACATAAACTCATCATTTTTTACAGCTGCATAGTACTACATGGTGTATATGTGCTATATTTTCTTTATCTAGTGTATCATTGATGGGCATTTGGGTTGGTTTTAAGTCTTTTCTATTGTGAACAGTGCCACAATAAGCATATGTGTGCATGTGTCTTTACAATAGAATAATTTATAATCCTTTGGGTATATACCCAGTAATGGGATTGTTGGGTCAAATCGAATTTCTATTTCTAGATCCTTGAGGAATCACCACACTGCCTTCCACAATGGTTGAAGTAATTTAAATTCCCACCAACAGTGTAAAAGCATTCCTATTTCTCCACATCCTTCCCAGCATCTTTTGTCTCCTGATTTTTTAATGATCACCATTCGAAGTGGAGTGAGGTGGTATCTCAATGTGGTTTTGATTTGCATTTCTCTAATGACCAGTGATAATGAGCTTTTTTTCATGTTTCTTGGACATATAAATGTCTTCTAAGTGTCTGTTCATATCCTTTGCCCACTTTTTGATGAGGTTGTTTTTATCTTTTAAATTTTTTAAAGTTCTCTATAGATTCTGGATATTAGTCCTTCATCAGATGGGTAAATTGCAAACACTGTTTCCCACTCTGTTGGTTGCCGGTTCACCCTATCAAAATATTGATAGTTTATCTTGCTGTCCAGAAGGTATTTAGTTTAACTAGATCCCATTTGTCTATTTTAGCTTTTGTTGCCATTGCTTTTGGTGTTTAAGTTATTAAGTCCTTGCCCATTCCTGTGTCCTGAATGTTATTGCCTATGTTTTCTTCTAGAGTTTTTATGGTGTTGGGCTTCATATTTAAATCTTTAATCAATCTAGAGTTACTTTTTGTATAAAGTGTAAGGAAGGAATCCAGTTTCAGCTTTCTGTATATGGCTAGCCAGTTTTACCAACGCCATTGATTAAATAGGGAATCCTTTCCCCATTGCTTGTTTTTGTAAGGTTTGTCAAATATCAGATGGTTGTAGATGTGTGATATTCTTTCTGAGGCCTCTGTTCTGTTCCATCGGTCTATATCTCTGTTTTGGTACCAGTACCATGCTGTTTTGAGTACAGTAGCCTTGTAATATAGTTTGAAGTCAGTTAGGGTGATGCCTCCAGCTTTGTTTTTTTGCATAGGATTGTCTTAGCTATGCAATATCCATGATAAACATTGATGCAAGAATTTTCAATAAAATACTGGTAAACCAAATCTAACAGCACATCAAAAAGCTTATCCATCATGTTCAAGTTGCCTTCATCACTGGGATGCAAAGCTGGTTCAACATCTGCAAATCTATAAATGTAATCCATAACATAAATGAAACCAAAGACAAAAAACACATGATTATCTCAATAGATGCAGAGAAGGCCTTTGACAAAATACAGTAGCCCTTTATGCTAAAAGGTCTAAAAAAACGAGGTATCAATGGATTTTATCTCAAAATCATAAGAGCTATTTATGTCAAACCCACAGCCAATATCATATTGAATGGACAAAAAGTGAAAGCATTCCCTTTGAAAACGGACACAAGACAAGTATGCCCTCTCTCACCACTCCTTTTCAACATAGTATTGTAAGTTCTGACTAGGATCACCAGTCAAGAGAAAGGAATAAAGCACATTCTAATAGGAAAAGAGGATGTCAAATTGTCCCTGTTTTCAGATGATATGATTGTCTATTTAGAAAACCTCATTGTCTCAGCCCAAAATTTCCTGAAGATGATAAGCAACTTCAGCAAATCTTAGGATACAAAATCAATGCGCAGAAATCGCAAGCATTCCTATACATCAATAATAGACAGGGAGACAAATCTTGAGTGAACTTCCATTCACAACTGCTACAAAGAAAATAAATACCTAGGAATACAACTAACAATGGATGTGAAGGATCTTTTCAAGTAGAAGTACAAACCACTGCTCAAGGAAATAAGAGAGTACGCAAACAGATGGAGAAACATTCCATGCTCATGGTTAGGAAGAATCACTATTGAGAAAATGGCCATACTGTCCAAAGTAATTTGTAGATTCAATGCTGTCTCCGTCAAGCTACCAATGACGTTCTTCACAGAATTGGGAAAAAAACAGCTTAAACTTCATACGGAACGAAAAAAAGATTCTCTCCTTTATCTTGATTTTAGATAATCTAATGACTATGTGCCCAGGCTATGATCTATTTTCAAAGAATTTCCCAGGTGTTATTTGAACTTTATGTATGTGTATGTCTAGATCTCTAGCAAGGCCAGGGAAGTTTTTCTTGATTATTCCCTCAGATATGGTTTTCAATCTTTTATATTTCTTTTCTTTTTTGGGAACTACAATTTTTATTAGGTTTGGATATTTAACACAGTCCCAAACTTTTTAGAAGCTTTGTTCATTAAAAAACAATATTTTCTTTGTCTTTGATATATTGGGTTAATTCAAAAGTCTTGTCTTTGAGCTCTGAAGTTCTTCTGCTTGTTTGATTCTATTGCTGAGACTTTCCAGTGAGTTTTGTGTTTCTCTAAGTGTGCCTTGATATCCGGAAGTTGTGATTGATTCTTACTTAGGCTATTTCACTGAAATATTTTCCTTTCATATTCTGTATCATATTTTTGATTTCTTTATCCTTCTCTGGTGCCTACCTGATTAGCTTAATAATGGACCATCTGAATTCTTTTTCTGGCAATTCAGAAATTGCATCTGGGCTTGTCTCCTCTGCTGGTTAGCTGGTATGATCTTTTCGCATTATTAAAAACATTGTTTAGTCATATTACCAGAATTGTTTTTCTGGTTCCTTCTCACTGAGTTAGACCATGACAGAGGAAAGATCTGGGATTCAAGAGATGCTTTTCATCTTTTGTCTCACAGTGTGCTCCCTTGACATGTGGTGTTCCCCTCCTTCCCCTATGATTCGGGCTTTCTGAGAGCCAAACTGTAGTGATTGGTTTTTCTCTTCTGGGTGTAGCCATCCAGCAGAGCTACCAGGCTTCAGGGTGGTACTGGGGAGTGTCTCCGAAGAGTGCTGTGATGTGATCCATCTACAGGTCTTGCAGGCATGGATACTAGCCCCTAATTCAGTTGAGGTAGCAAGGGAGTCAAGTGGATACTGTGAGGGTTCTTGGCTGTATTTTTATTTAATGTGCTGGTTTTGTGTCGGTTGGCCTCTAGCTAGGAGGTGGCACTTTCAAAAATGCATCAGCTATGGTCTTATATGGAAGATGCACACTTGCCCTATGGACACTTGGTTAAGTTTTCAAGTTTCTCAGGCAGTGGGAAGGGCAATAGAGCTCCCAAGAGATTATCACCTTTGTCTTGGCTTCCAGGACTAATGAAGACCACCTTGTGGGAGCAGGGATAGGTATGTCTGAGCTCAGCTTCTCCTTGGGCGGGGCTTGCTGTGGCTGCTGTGAAAATGGTGTTGTGGTTTCCAGTCCAATGGAGTTTTATTCCCAGGGGAGTTAAGCTTGCCTCTGCTGAGTCATAGAAGTTGCCAGCAAAGTGGGGAAAAAGGTGGCAGTCATGGGCCTTACCCCACTCTGACACTGCCAGCAGTTCTAAAGTCTGGTCTCAACCTTACCTTTCACCATCATAACAGCACCAAGTGTATTTCCAGGCAGCGGTGACCAAGACTGAGAACTTGCTGCAGACCACAAGCCTCCTCGTTGAGAAAGCAAGCAGACTCACAGTTTTTTGGTGCCTCAGGAAGCCAGCTGGAGTGATCCAGTTCCTTCAAAGAGGCTGTGGATTCTCTCAGCTTTCCTAGTATGTTCCTGTGGCAAAGTTTCCTAGTATGTTCTTGAGGCAAAATTTCATGATCTGCATCTCCACACACTGCTATATCTGTTCAAGCAGGAGCTGCAAGGTAGTCCTGGCTCCTATCTGCCATCTTAAAAATGTTGATAGTTTCTTTCACTGTGTAAAAGCTCTTTAGTTCAGTTTGATTCTATTTGTCATGTTCTGCTTTTGTTTCAACTGCTTTTGACATCTTTTTCATGAAATCTTTGCCAGTACCTATGTCCTGAATAATATTGTATAGGTTTTCTTCTAGGGTTTTTATAATTTTGTGTTTTACATTTATGTCTGTAATCCATCTTAAGTTGATTTTTTTATGTGGTGTAAGGAAGGGTTCCAGTTGCCATTTTCTGCATATGGCTTGCCAGTTATCTCAGCACCATTTATTAAATAAACAAACATTTACCAAGTGCTTGATTTTGTGAGGGTTTTCAAAGATCAGATAGTCATAGGTTTGCAGTCTTATTTCTCAGTTCTCTATGCTGTTCCATTTGTCTTTGCCTGTTCTTGATAACTGTAGCCCTGTAGCATACTTTGAAGTTGGGTAGCATGATGCCTCCTGTTTTATTCTTTTTGCTTAGAATTGCCTTGGTTATTTGAGCTCTTTTTCAGTTTTATATAAATTTTAAAATAGTTTTTTCTACTTCTGTGAAAAATGTCAATGGTTGTTTAATGGGAACAGCATTGAATCTATAAATTGCTTTGGACAGTATGGCCATTTTAATAATATTGATTCTTCCTAGCCCTGTGCATGGAAAATTTTACCATTGTTTGTAAAGCTGGTTGCCTCGCTGGGAGGCTAGACACACCCACCTCTGCACTCAGCACCTGACTCTGCACCCGGCACCAGGCTCTGCCGCATGGCTCCCCTGGAAGGCTCCAGCTAATGCAATCCAGCTCTCACACCAGAAAACCCGCCCAACAACCTGCCAACCAGTGGTGGCTCACCCCATTCCAATCCCGATCCCCTGGAGCCAATCAGAGCACCCAGCTGTTGCTTGTTCGTCATAGCCTTAAAAAACCCCCACTCCAGGAAATCAGCGCGACTTCTCTGGCCCCCATTCCCCAGACCATAGAACCTCGCCCGGGAGCCACTGCCCCTCCAATTGTCTGCAGCCATCACTTGGTAAGACTCCTATTACCCATAACCCCATCCTCTGTTTGCTCGGAACCTTGGGGTGCCCTGTCCATAATTGCGGCTGTATCAGGGACTCCTTTCCATCTCAAGCTGTGCATCTCGCAGAGATGTCCTGGTGCCCCTACTCACCCATCCCAGAAGACAGGAATATTGTGGAGAAGTTCCTATACTCCTGTCCTTCCCCATAATCTCTGGTACTCAGGTGTTGAGGTCTGGGATGTCCTGTCCTGACTAATCCGTGACAGAGAGTGGACTATGGGTAATCAGGAGTCCCACCTAGACCCCAAGTCACCATTGGGATGTCTAGTCCAAAATTTACCCAAGCTGGGCCTCTCCATAAAAAAGAAAAGGCTGCTTTTCCTCTCCACTGTGGCCTGGTCCCCCTATCCTCTGGACAACCAGTCCAAGTGGCCACTGGAGGGAACTTTCAATCTTGGCATTCTAACCAATTTAGACAATTTCTGTCAAAAAAATGGTATGTAGTCAGAGGTCCCCTACATTCAGGCCTCTGGTATCTTCCCTCCCACCCCATCATCTGTTCCTCTTGCACCACTACTCAGGTGCTCCTGGCCAAAGAAACTCCCTCACTGACCTCGGCCCCTCCACCATCCATCTCCTTTTCCAACCCTGACCCACCTGAAGAACTCTCCTTTCCACCTGCCTGACCTGCAAACCCTCCGCCATATGCAAAACCTCAACTCCCTCCAGCTCCTTCTCTTCCTAGTCCCAACCTAGCCTCTCCTGTCAGTGCTCACACCCGCTCTCACTGTGCTCCTAATGATGAAACCTCCTTCCTTTGCCCCTGTCACAAGGTCACCAGAGCAGGAGTTGTTTGCATACAGGTTCCCTTCTCCCTCTCTGATCTATCAGCCATTGAGAAACACCTAGGGTCATTTTCCACCAATCCTACTGCTTACACCAAAGAATTCTGCTACCTCACCCAGGCTTATGACCTCACCTGGCATGATACCTATGTGATTCTGTGCTCCACCCTCACCCAGATGAGCATGACTGCATCCTTACAGCAGCCTGGGCGCATGCTGATCCGGTACATCTCACAGACAATCAAATGCCAGTAGGTGTGGCAGCGGTCCCCGAGGCCAACCCTAATTGGAACTATCAAACCTGTCAAGATGGCTACCAAGAGCAAATGCTACAGTGCCTCCTAATGGGCATGCAAAGAGCAGCCCAAAAGGTAGTTAATTATGATAAGTTTAAGGGAAATAACTCAGGGTCCTACTGAAAACCCCGCCACCTTCCTCGACTGATTAACTAATGCTATGATCCTTCATACCAGGCTGGACCCGGGCTCTTTACGGGAGGCTACAGTCCTAGCCACCCATTTCATCTCTCAGTCAGTGGCTCACATTAGAAAGAAACTTAAAAAATCTGAGGAGGGCCCCCAAACTCCCATACAGGACCTGGTAAACATGGCATTTAATGTTTTTAATGGCCCAGAGGAAAAGACTGAGGCCACCTGCCAGGCCCATCTACAGCAAAAGGTAAGCCTCCTACAGCAAAACCCAAGCTCTTCTGGCAGCCCTAAGGCTGGCATCCCACTAGGCGCATGGTGAAGGGGGTCCATCAAAACCTGCCAAGAACTCTGGAGGCGTTCCACCTGGGCCCTGCTTCAAGTGCAGTCAGGAGGGACACTGGGCACGTCACTGTCCAAGTCCCCGACCACCTACCAAGCCCTGCCTGGACTACAAGCAGCATGGACATTGGCACAGTGATTGCCCATCCAGGACTACAGGCCCACCCCCCACACCTCTATGTGTCAATCCCATCACTTGAAGCAATCCCATCACTTGAACTTCTCAGCCTTCTGGATGACTGATGCATCCCGGACTTGAAGACCCCCATCACCCTTGCTGAGCCCAGGGTAGCATTGCAGGTAGCGGGTAAGTCCATTTCCTTCTTAGTGGACAAGGGGGCTACCTATTCTGTATTGCCTTCCTACTCAGGACCTAGCATACCTTCCCAGGTTTCAGTCATGGGAATTGACAGAAAGCCTTCCTGTCCTAATCAAACCCATCCTTTAGCCTGTGTCCTCGAGGGACACCACTTTTCCCACTCTCTTTTAATTATAACCTCATGCCCAGTCCCCCTTTTAGGACGAGACATTGTCCAGACTGTGGGAGTCACTCTCCAACGCACTGGCCCCCCACACTTAAGCCCATCATCAGCCCACTTCCTACTGCCACTCCTAACTGACACCACGCCCTGTCTTAACTCCTCGCCCCAACCCCCTATCCCTCCTGACGTAGTTAATCCCCTGGTATGAGATACCTCCAAGCCTGTAGTGGCCAAACATCATCCCCCGGTTAAGATACTTCTCAAAAATCCTACCCACTCTCCTTTACATCCTCAGTTCCCCATCTTGAAGGCCCACTGTCAAGGTCTGAAGCCTATTATCACCTGCCTGCTAGCCCAGGAACTACTTATTCCACCAGTTCCCCTTGTAACACTCCTATCTTGCTGCTCTGAAAGCTGTCTGGCAGCTACCTCCTGGTTCAGGGCCTGTGCCTTATTAACGAGGTGGTGGTACCCCTCCACCCTGCATTCCCCAACCCATACACCCTATTATCAAACATTCCCTCCACTACCTCTCATTTTACAGTTCTTGACCTCAAGGATGCCTTCTTTACTATTCTCCTTCACCCTGAGTCCTACTTTCTCTTTGCCTTCACCTGGACCGATCCTGACACCAACCTGTCACAACAGTGTACCTGGACGGTCCTGCCTCAGGGGTTCCGAGACAGCCCTCACATTTTTGGACAAGCCTTGGCTGCTGACCTTGGCTCCTGCCCCCTTCAACCCAGTCTCCTTCTCCAGTACATAGATGACCTGTTACTTTGTAGCCCCTCCCCCTCCCTATCCCAACAGCATACTGCCACTCTCCTTAACTTTCTCTGATCTCGGGGATACCAAGTATCTCCCTCCAAAGCACAGTAATCAGTCATCTCAGTGGTCTACTTGGGCATCTGCCTCACCCCCAAAACTAAAAGCCTAACAACAGATCACCAGAAGGCCCTTCTTTCACTGCAGCCCCCAGAGACTGCCATCCAGATTCTCTTCTTTTTAGGATTTATAGAATATTTCTGCCACCGGATACCTAACTTTGCCTCTCTAGTTAAACTTCTGTATGTGGCAGCTAAGGACACCCCCATGGGACCTCTGTCCCATCCTGAGGCTTTCAGATGGGCTTTTAAAACCCTCCAAACTTCTCTGTCCACCGCACCTCCACTTCATCTGCCAGACCTCAATTACCCCTTTTATCTGTTCACTGATGAAAAACAGGGCATTGCTATTGGGGTTCTAACCCAACCCCTGGGTCCTGTGTTCTGCCCTGTAGCCTACTTATCAAAGCAACTTGACCCCATGGTCAGGGGGTGGCAGCCTTGCCTGTGGGCCCTGGGAGCAGCAAGAGAACTTAACAAGGAATCCCTACAACTTACCGTGGGCCAGCCCACCTCAGTGTTCTCTCCTCACCAGCTTACCGACCTCCTCTCCCACAAATCCCTTGCTCACCTAGGGCCCTTTCATCTACAGGAGTTCCACCTGCTCTTCATTGAGAATCCCTCAGTCAGCCTTCACCCTATTTCCCCATTCAACCCAGCTACCCTGCTTCCTCTTCCATCTTTTCCCCCTTCCCCAGCCCACTCCTGGCCTGAACTAATGGATGCACTTGCCAAACTTTGGGAGGGCCTATCCGACCTTCCCCTGCCTAACCCAGACCTTACTTTCTATGTGGATGGAAGTTCAGTAATAACAGCCGATGACGAAAGGCAGCCTATGCTGTAGTCACAGATTGAGCCACCCTCGAGGCACATTGCCTCCCTGATGGAACCGCATCACAAAAGGCAGAGCTCATTGCCCTAACCCGAGCTCTCATACTAGCACAAGGAAAGTGAGCAAATATCTATACTGACTCAAAATATGATTTTCTTATTACCCATTGCCACTCTGCCCTCTGGAGAGAGCGGGGATTCCTTACCACAAAAGGGTCCCCCATAATCAATGCTACACAGATCTCCAGCCTTTTACAGGCCTTATCATTGCCCAGGGAGATTGCAGTCATACACTGCCAAGGACACCGAGCCCAGCATGATGCCATCTCCCACGGCAATGCATGGGCAGACACGGCAGCAAGATCTTTAATGCCAAGTTGACCCCTACCCCTGTTTTCTTCCTTACCGTGGCCACACAGCCTGTATACTCACCATCAGAAAAATAGGCCCTTATACTAAAGGGGGGAAACAGAATCTAATCAGGGCTGGATCTTCCTAAATAACAGAATTACCCTTCCTCAGGAACAAGCCCCTAAAATCATTGCTGAAATCCACCAATCCTTACATAGAGGGCCTAAGGCATTACACCGCTTTATACAGCCCCTCTTTTCCTCACCAGGTCTGCAACAAACAATTGAGCAGGTACGCAGGCATGCATTACTTGCTTTAAGGTCTCGCCTCAGGGAGGCTTAAGGCCACAGTTTCCTACCCACCAAATGTGGGGCAACCTACCGGCCCAAGACTGGCAAATTGACTTCACTCATATGCCCACTCACAAAAAGCTCCGCTACCTCCTAACTTTTGTAGACACCTTTTCAGGTTGGATTGAGTTTTCAGGTTGGATTGAGGCCTCCTCCACCTCCCAGGAGACAGCAGATACAGTGGCTTCCCTTCTTACTCAAGAAATCATCCCTTGCTTCAACCTACCTGCCACCATCCAGTCGGACAAAGGTCCAGCATTTACGGCCCAAGTAGTCCAGCTAGTTGCCAAGTCCCTCAACATCTAGAAACTATACGTCCCTTACCATCCTCAGTCATCGGGTAAAGTTGAACAGGCCCATGGCATCCTCAAAGACCATTTGGCCAAACTTGCTATTGAGGTAAAAACTCTCTTGGCCCACACTCCTACCTCTTTCCCTGGCCCAGGTCCGGGCCACCCCATGGGGGCCAATGGGCCTTTTCCCCTTCAAATTCCTGTATGGCTGGCCTTTCCTGGTTTCTTACAACCTCCCTGTAAACCCCCCTCCACTGGCTTCCTACCTTCCCTTCCTTTCCCTCCTCCACCACCTGTTAAGGGAACACACGGACCACTCCCTACCTGTTGTTCCAGGATCAGAGGACCCCCACCCAGTGGCGCCTCTCCAACCAGGTGACAGCATTCTCCTCCGATAACTCAAATTAGGATCCTTGCAACCCAGGTGGTCGGGACCCCACATCGTTGTCCTAACCACCCCCACAGCAGCCAAACTCCTGGGTCACACTCCATGGTACCATGTGTCCTGCCTCAAACTGGCCCCCCAAAACAATCAGTTGAAATCCAAACCCCTGGGCCCTACTCATCTCTGCCTTACCTGTGGCCCCGACCCATCACCCCCAACCCTTCAGAGCCTCCTCTTGACAGTCCTGATATTTCCTCTTGAGGCCAACTCATATGTTTGGCACTTCTACATCCAGGAATCCTGGACTAAGGGCCCCACCACCAGGACCCATTATTTTGCACAGGCAACTGCCAAACAGGCAGATGTCAGTCTACTGTCTCCATCCTCATCCCACACAGTAAAAGCATCATACTCAGTCGCGATCATGGCTTTCGCTTTTGGCACAGGCTGTGTTTTCTATATGACCAAACCCAGGACTACTGTCATTGGTAGAACACCACCTACGGGGGGTGCCCATATAGCTCTTGTGTTATTCACAAGCCACAGCCTCCAAGCCATCCCAACTGCATACTCACTCACTTCAGCAATGGTTCCTTAGCCCTCAACATCCGTGACCCATGGCACAGCCATTGGGATGCAGGAGTGTCTGGTAAAGTCTATGAAGATTATACCTGGAGGCACCCTCAGGGAACATGGCTAACATTCCAGTCCTATACCTGCATCATCTCTGAAACAATAGAACAGCTCAGTTCTGTAAGCCACACAATCCTGCAAAATGAAGCCATCCTAACTAACCAATTCAAACCCTCAGATAACACCTCTCAACCTTTCTCTTGGTTGACTCTATTACAGCAGGGAGCCAACATGTTAAATTTAACTAAAGCCATGAATATCACCAACTGCTTTTTATGTGCCTCTCTCAGCAACCCCCCTTAGCTGCAGTTCCCCTCAGGTCCGGGTTCAATCTGTCACAATCACCTATGGGACCCGGAACCATCTTAACAGGTATCCCCTTGTTCCAAGTACACCCTCAAAATTTCTCTCTCTGCTATGAGACAGCCAGCAGCTCCAGTCCTAGCTGTAACACCACAGTAAAGGTAAAATCCTCCCTCTATGCGCCATCAGGAGGGTATTTCTGGTGTAATGGAACCTTAAAGTTATTAATGTCTCCTTCCCTTTCCCTTGTATGCCTGTCACCTTGGTCCTGAAGTTAGAGGTATACGGACAGGCCAAACATCTATCCCTCCTTCCAACCTCCCCCAATCACTGAGACAGATCAGCAGTCTTCCTCCCAATGGTCGTTGGTCTATCTCTAGCGTCCTTTCTGGTGGCAGCCCGGCTGGGTAGTGGCACCCTAGGCTACAGTGTCACCTCAGCCACTCAACTCAAGGACAAGCTTCGCATAGCTATCGAAGCATTGGCCACCTCCCTGGCCTCCCTCCAGTGACAAATCACGTCACTGGCCCAGGTAACTCGCCAGAACAGACGGGCCCTTGACCTGCTGACAGCAGAAAAGGGAGGTACCTGTTTCTTCAGGAGCAGTGCTGCTGTTACATCAATGAAACCGGCCTTGTAGAAGAAAATGCCAACACTCTATCACCTCGAAGAGGACCTCCGCAAGAAGCAGAATGCATCACCTCTTAACTGGTGGCCATCCCTCATGCTTACCTGCTTAACCCCTATTATCACTCCCATCATTGTAGTTTGTCTTCTGTTAATGCTAGCCCCTTTTTTCCTCAGGTTTTTACAGCATGGCACTGATTCAAAAAAAAAAAAAAAACCCACACAATCAATGAAACAAAGTAGATAACCCAGAAATAAGACAGCACACCTACAACTATCTAATTATTTGATCTTTGATAGACCTGACAAAAACAAGCAGCAGAAGAAGGATTTCCTATTCATTAATAGTGCTGGAATAGCTGGCTAGCCATATGATGAAGACTAAAACTGTAGGTCTTTTAGGCGACTGACTGCGCCACGGATGGCATGGCAACCTCTGTGACCTGCATGTACACTCCAGGTAAGTTCCTGAAACTAGAAAATCTGAAGTAACTGGAAAACCACAAAAAGGAGAAGAATTACCAACCCCTATGGTGCCTAAGTAACTTTGAGACATTCTTCTATTGTTCCTTATTCCCTCCGCAACTGGACTTTGTAACTGACCTTGCTCAACCTCCTGACTCTACAACCTCCTCCGAGCTTGCAAAAACCAACCTGAATTGTAATTTTCCACTGCCTATCCCAAACATATAAAAACAACTCCAATCTCACTGCACTGTACTGACTCTCTTTTTAGACTCAGCCCACCCACACACAGGTGAATAAAAAGCCATGTTGCTCACACAAAGCCTGTTTTGGGGGGGGTGGGTGGAGGCTTGTACACCTTTCACAAAAACAGGATCCATTTCTTATACATACACAAAAATTAACGCAAGATGAATTAAAGACAAATATAAAAGCCAAAACTGTAAAATCATGGAAGACAACATAGACAATACCATTCTGGACATAGGCATGGACAGATATTTAACAATGAAGATGCCAGAAGCAACTGCAACAATACAAAAAATTGACAAGTGAGATCTAATTAAAGTTTACACAGCAAAAGAAACTATCAACAGAGTAAAGGGACAATCTACAGAATAGGAGAAAATTTTTGCAAACTAGGAATTTTACAAAGGTCTTATATCCCCTTTTCTCCACATCCTTGTCAACACTTATGATTTGTATTTTTGGTAGTAGCCATTTTAACAGGAATGAGATGATTTTATTGAGGTTTTAATTTAAATTTTCCCAAGTGATTAGTGATGTTGAGAGTTAGAACTGCAGAAAATATTTGCAGATTAGATATATGATAAGGGGTTAATATCCAAAAATGTTTAAGGACATCACACAATAGCAAATTACCATGTTATGAAATGGGCAAGTATCCTGAAGATGTCTCATTGTTAGAGACAGGGTCTCACTCTGTCACACAGACTGGAGTGCAATAGGGCAACGATAGCTGAGTGCAGTCTCAAGTTCCTGGACTCCAACCATCCTGCAGCTTCAGCTTCCCAAGTAGCTAGGATTAGAGTGCCTGCTACCATGTCCAGATACATTTTTTACTTTTTGTAGAACCAGGTCTCTCATTATTTTTGCCCAGGCTGGTCTCAGACTCTTGGGCTCAAGTAATCTTCCCATCTCGTCCTCCCAAGGACTACAGGTGTGAGCCACTGTGCAAAGCCCATGTATTTTGTTTTTCAAAGTTACTGTTTGATACAGCCTTGATAACTTTATTCTCAGTACCAACAGCATATATATTAACATTAAAATTTTCACATTCTGGTTCTTATATTTAATTTGAAAAAGACACTTCTCAAAAGAGACATTTATGCTGCCAACAAACATGAATAAAAGCTTATCATCACTGGTCATTAGAGAAATGCAAATCAAAACCACATTGAGATACCATCTCATGCCAGTTAGAATGGGGATCATTAACAAATCAGAACACAACAGATGCTGAAGAGGATATGGAGAAATAGGAATTCTTTTACATTGTTGGTGGGAGTGTAAATTAGTTCAACCATTGTGGAAGACAGTGTGACAATTCCTCAAGGACCTAGAAATATCACTTGACCCAGAAATCCCATTATTGTGTATATACCCAAAGGATTAGAAATCATTCTATTATAAAGACACATGCACATGTATGTTTATTGCAGGACTGTTCACAATAACAAAGACTTGGAACCAACCCAGATGCCCATCACTGAGAGACTGGATAAAGAAAATACAGCACATATGCACCATAAAATACTATGCAGCCATAAAAAAGAATGAGTTCATGTCCTTTGCGGGGACATGGATGAATCTGGAAACCAGCATTCTCAGCAAACTGACACAAGAACAGAAAACCAAACGCCACATATTCTTACTCATAAGTGAATGTTGAACAATGAGAACACATGAACACAGAGAGGGGAACACTGGGGCCTGTTAGGGAGTGGGGTGTAGGGGAGAGAGAGCATTAGGAGAAAGACCTAATGTAGATGACGGGGTGATGGATGCAGCAAACCACCATGGCACATGTATACCTGTGTAACAAACCTGCATGATCTGCACATGTACCCCAGAATGTATAGTAAAAAAAGAATATCCAAATATCTTTTTAAAATTATAAATGGTATATTTTTTTAAATTTTTTATTGCATTTTAGGTTTGGGGGTTAATGCATTTATTTTAATTGATCAGTAAATATTGTGTATAATTATGTAACAAAGTTTCCATTATATGAATACACTGAGGAATGGCTAAATCAAACATTTCCTTGCACACCTATTTTTTGTATGTGAATAAAAATTGGTAAGACAATAGATTTTAAGTAGAGAATATATTGTTATCAACTGTAATCACCATGATGTACAAATATTCATACCTATTGACCAAGTTATGTATCCCCTAATAATTTAACATAAGAAAACAAACATTTCTTTATGGTAAATTATTAGGGGAAGCACAACTGATTTAATAGGCATAAATACATGCTTTATAATATTTCCATATGGTTTCTCAAAAAATTTCTTAGAACTACAATGCCACCAGTAGTTTAATTATTTGTTTATTCCAAAATTTCACATTTGCTGCTAAATTTCTAAATATTAAACATTAGCTTTTAATTTTATTAAAAATTTTACTAAAAAATTTTTGAAATTGTTTGAATCATTAGATTTGATTGCTATTTCTTATTTTCATATTTTTGTACAATGTACATGTATTACAATACAAAAATAAAATTCTGTAAACACTTCTGTTTTCTAATAACATTTTATCACTTTCTCTGTTTACTATTTAAACAGTAAATAATTACTGTTGGTTTTATTTGACTTCATGTGTCCATTAAATACACAAAAAAATTAGTATTTTTTAAAACCATGGGAAAGAGTAAAGAGAATACCTTGAAAAAATGCTTCTAACAATATAAATTTCAGTTAATTTCCAGAGAATAATTCTTTTCTTCGCATATCTGGGGCAGACACTACCTTCAATTTTATTTTTGTAGAAAATGCCATTTGTCAGCAGATGTGCTTGTTTACGGCAAAGCTTATAATGCAAAGCAGCTTATCTTCGTGTAGAAATAAGCCTGTTTAGTTTACCACACCTTACAGAACAATGGACCTTTCTACTGTTCATCCCTAGAGGTACAAGCTGGAATGGATAATATTTTAAATTCAGTAAAGATGAGAAAACATCACAGTAAGCATTTTTTTACGCAACATACATGGCTCACAATTAAAGTTTTAAATGTATAATTCAAAATCTATAACCTTTTTTATATGTAATTTAGGTCTGTTTTCCATGGTAGTGAAAACAGACATAATTACCCATATTTTCAGTGTATCTAAATTTTTCAGTATTACTACAAGAAATACTTCAGATGGAATCTGGCCTCAGAATCTCTACTTTTGTGACTTCTGAAAATTTGCTTTATATGCACTTTATATGTAAAAGAGATCAGTAAAATAACAATCACTGTTCTATACTGCACTTAGCTTGCACAGTCTACTCAACCATGAGATCTCTGAAGGCAAGAACCATAGCTTAATTATCTATTCCCACCAATTAGCAGAGTACTTTTCACAGCATGTGTCCCATGAATGATTATTGAATCGTTGAAAGAATTACGACCAGAGGGTAAATTCAACTGTGCAATGTCTTTCACTGGAATTTATCTTTTGGGAGATCAGAAGCCTTGCTTTTCTTAAAGTTGTATATGAGGCTGTACTTTTTCATGAGGTATTCAGTCTTCAGACTCCATTATGTCACCTGTTGCTAAAGCTTTTTATCAAATATTAAAAAGCCAATACATTTTCTGTATGCTAGAAGTTTTCTTAATGAGCTTATAATTGTGTTAATTTAAAAATCAAAATAGCTCCTATATGAGAGAGAAGTGTGCTATACTACCCAACCATGAACAAGGCCAAAGAAAAAAGCATTTTTTTCCCCCAGCTAACAAAAGACAACACAAGATTTTTGAAGGGTGGTTTTTGTTATTACTTCCTTATATCTCCCTCAAGTCCCAAATGCTGGCACTCATAATTGGTTCTAGGAATTTGTGGCTCTATCCCTGAACATGCATAAAGAAGACTCAATATCAAAAGTGAAAAATGTACATCTAAGAAATGCAAATTTAAACAATAATAAGATACTCATATCTATTAGAATGGACAGAATTTGGAAGACTGATAATGTCTAATGCTGGCAGGGATAAGGAGCCACAAAAATTCTCCTCCCTTGCTGGTAAGAATACAAAATGGAACAGCCACTTTGAAAGTTAGTTTAGCAGTTTCTTACAAAACTAAACACACAGCAGTTATGCCCTCAATATTTTCCCAGAGTCATTGAAAACTCATGTCCACATAAAAATTTGCACAGGGATGCTTGTAGCAACTTTAAGCATAATTGCTAAAACTTGGAAATAGCCAAGGATTCCTTCAGTAGGCAAATGGGTAAATAAGAGTATATCCACACAATAGAATGTTATTCATTGTTAAAAAGAAGTGTGCTACTAAGCCATGAAAAGACAAGTAGAAAACTTAAATGTGTATTACTAAGTGATAGATGTCAGTCTGAGAATGTTAGATACTGTACAATTCTAACTATATGACATTCTGGGAAAGTCAAAACTGGAAATAGTACAAAGATCAGTGGCTGCTAAGACATAGGTAAGGGAGGAATGAAAAGGCAAAGCATTGGGGATTTTTAGGGCTGTGAAAGTACTCTATTGGAATCTATTAATAAAATGGTGGATATATGTCATAGACTTGTGCAAGTCTGTGAAATGTGCAGCACAAACAGTGAACCCCAATGTAAACTAAGGACTTTAAGTAATAATGATATGTCAGTGTAGGTTTCTCAACAGCAACATATCTACCATTTTGGAGAAGGATGTTGGTAACACGAGAGGCCATGTGTATATGGGAACAGGGAATATATGGGAGATCTCTGTAACTTCTCAATTTTTCTGTGAACTTAAAAGTGGTGTTAAAAAGTCTCACTTTTAAAACATTACAACAGAGATATTCGAGGAATATCTATAATTACATTTTATGAGAGATAAAAACTTATGAATGTATCAAAGAAAATATCAGCAATGTACCAAATTTACTAAGTCATAAAAAAAAGAGCTCAGAAAACATGACAGGACCCTACTCTAGTGTGATTGAGCATCACCTATCTGCTCCATGTCTATAAGATGTAGGCTGAGGAGGGATGCTTACCAACTAGGTACATAGTGCCTGACACCAATGAAGATTTCTTGGTATAGCTTTACTAATATACATAGTTTTTTCTAAACATTGGCTAATAAATATTTAAAGTATAAATCCTTAATCCACCTGGAGTTAATTTTTCTATAAGGGGTAAGGAATGGATCCAGTCTCATTTTTCTACATATATCTAACACCATAAAAATCCTAGAAGAAAACCTAGACAATAATGTTCAGAACATAGGCATGGGCAAGAACTCCATGAATAAAATACCAAAAGCAATTGCAACAAAAGCCAAAATAGACAAATGGGATCTAATTAAACTTAAGAGCTTCTGCACAGCAAAAGAAACTATCATTAGAGTGAACTGACAACCAACAGAATGGGAAAAACTTTTTGCAATCTACTCATCTCACAATGGGCTAATATCCAGAATCTACAACGAACTTAAACAAATTTACAAGAAAAAACAACTCCACCAAAAAGTAGGCAAAGCATATGAACAGACACTTCTCAAAAGAAGGTATTTATGCAGCCAACAAACATAAAGAAAAGCTCGTCATCACTGGTCATTAGAGAAATGCAAATGAAAACCACATTGAGATATTATCTCATGCCAGTTAGAATGGTGATCACCAAAAGAAACAGGAAATCTGTTTAAGTAGATGCTGGAGAGGATGTGGAGAAATAAGAACACTTTTACACTGCTGGTAGGAGTGTAAATTTGTTCAAACATTGTGAAAGATAGCATGGCATTCCTCAAGGATCTAGAACTAGAAATACCATTTGACTAGAAAATCCCATTACTGGTTATATACCCAAAGGATTAGAAATCATTCTATTATAAAGACACAGGCATATGTGTTTACTGTGGCACTGTTCACAATAGCAAAGACTTGGAACCAACCCAAATGCCCATCAAAGATAGACTAGATAAAGAAAATGTGGCACATATGTACCATGAAATGCTATGCAGCTGTAAAAAAGGATGAGTTTATGTCCTTTGCAGGGATATGGATGAAACTGGAAACCATCATTCTCAGCAAACTGACACAAGAACAGAAAACCAAAAACAGCATGTTCTCACTCATAAGTGGGTCTTGAACAATGAGATCACATGGACACAGGGGAGGAGAACATCATACACTGGAGGTTGTTGCTGGGTGGGGGCCTAGGGGGGCAATAGCAGAGGGAGGGGGGTGGGGAGGGATAGCATTAGTAGAATATCTAATGTAGATGATGGGGTGACGGATGCAACAATCCATCATGGCACATGTATACCTATGTAACAAACCTGCACATTCTGTACATATACCCTAGAACTCAAAGTATAATAAAAATACATAAATATTTAAAGTATAATGTGGGAAATGTTCATGTCCTGAAGAAATCTGATTAAGATGAGCTGTTCTTTTAATATCCTGTATCATCTTAATTTAAAGATGGATTATCTGTTTTTCTTTTTTTTGTATTTTTTTTAAAAACCACTTTTACTCTCCCAAACTCATTGTAATTAGTGTAATTAGAAAGAAGCTAGACTCTATTGACTTATTTTTCACTAGAAGAGTTTTCAGCCAATCATCTGTAAATAAAATTGAAATAAGTGTCTGCAATGGATAGAACACTATAAATTTAGTTTTATTTTACTTCTACTTTCTGTGGTTGTTTTATTTTTTAAGTTTTGTATGATTATAGGGATTAATGTGAGGTCTCACTTTGTTACAGAAATATCTACTTTGAAGCAAAGAAAATAGCCAATGTGTAGGCAAAAGTTACTCAAAGTTTCATAGGTCATAGGGAAATAACTGCTAATTAGAAAATAAAAGATATAACAAAATTTCAGTTTATGCCATATTATTCTAGACAGTATTATATAAGATAGTGTCTCATGTACATAAACACATGTAAAGCATTCAAGGCCATAGTTTGAGTGTATTTTTGAGTCTCTTTTTTAGATTAAATAAGCATATGTTCAAAAAACTATGTCTATCAAGAGACAGTGGTTAGGCCAAGCACAGTGACTCACACCTGTAGTCCCAGCACTTTCGGAGGCGGAGGCGGGTGGACTGAATGAGGTCAGGAGTTTGAGACCAGTCAACTCAACATGGTGAAACCCTGTCTCTACTTAAAATACAAAAATTAGCCCAGTAAGGTGGCAGGCACCTATAATCCCAGTTAGGTGACTGAAGTATAAGAATCTCTTGAACTGGAAAGGTAGAGTTTGCAGTGAGCCAAGATTGTGCCATCACATTCTAGCCTGGGCAACAGAGTGGGAATCTGTTTCAAAAAAATAAAGAAAAATAGACCAGGCACAGTGGTTCATGCCTGTAATCCTAGCACTTTGGGAGGCCAAGGCAGGCAGATCACTTGAGGCCAGGAGTTCAAGACCAGCCTGGCCAACATGGTGAAACTCCATCTTTAGTAAAAACATAAAATATTAGCGAGGTGTGGTGGTGGTTGCCTGTAATCCTTGCTACTTAGAAAGCTGAGGCAGGAGAATCACTTGAACCCGGGAGGCGGGGGTTGCAGTGAGCCTAGATTATGCCACTGGACTTCGGCCTGGGCAACAGAGGGAAACTCTGAATCAAATAAATAAATAATGATTAAAAAGACAGGGGTTAAATTCTGAATTTGAATTAAATTTTAGTTTCTTTTGAATTTTAAAATGATTAGTGCTTCATACTATTTAATTTCCTACAGCATGATCAAAATCTGAAGGCATTTTACTATCTTTCTCTTTTCCAATGTTGTTTGGGGATGGTCTTGACTCTATTACATGCAGTTTCTCTCTTTATTTAGGCTCAGTACATATACTAAAGTATACCCACAGTACAAGCTTTAATAATATTTGTTGAATAAGTGACTAAATTTCATGTCTTTAGGGATAGACTATTTAAAATTAATGCTGTTCAGAAGAGATGATTTCAAGATATGTTTCACAGGATATAACTGACTGTATGGTATGCTGTTTTCTTCTTCTTTTGATGGAGTCCCACTCTGTCTCCAGGCTCGAGTGCAATGGTGGGACCTTGGCTCACTGTAACCTTCACTGTGGGGGTTCCAGTGATTCTCCCACTTCAGCCTCCTGAGTAGCTGGGATTACAGGCATGTGCTACCATACCTGGCTAATTTTTTGTATTTTTTTTTTTAGTAGAGACAGGGTTTCATCATGTTGGCCATGCTGGGCTCAAACTCCTGACCTCAAGTGATCTGCCTGCCTTGGCCTCCCAAAGTGCTGGGATTACAGGCATGAACCATGGTACCCAGCCTGGTATGCTTTTGTCATAAGTAATAATTCTGATTTATGTAGTTTGCTAATGATTTTAAACACATCTGAGAAAAAGAAACTTTTATGAAGGTAATTTTAAGAATTAAAAAGTATAGGCTGATCAACAGAGGCAGATAAATAGCAAACTTTAATCTCAATTTTTCATCCGTTCCTCAACTACCATAAAAAACATCTTTTTAACTAAAAAACAATTCTTAGAAAGAAATAACTGAAAATGTATCAATAAATTTTAAAGTTTTAAAAGTTAGCAATAAATTTTTTAAAAACTGAACTATCTATAATTGACCCTAATTCTGTTGTCTTGTATGTAATGTAATACATTTCATTCTTATTTAAACCTACTTAAGTCATGATTTTCTGTTACTCATGGTACCAAATATGCAGATAATGACCTAACATTCTTGAAAATAATAATATTGCTTTATTAATCATTAAATCTTCCTGATTTCTGAAGCAGTTCTTATGAACAGTAGATTAAAAAACGTTTTTAACGATTATAAAAGGATGAGTGAATTCAGTGAGTAAAATAATTGGGTTACTTATAGGAAGAGCTCATTAAAAATAAACAGTGTTGAAATAAATCTCAATAAAAAGATAGTCTCATCTGAATATCAAGATGAGAGCAGTTTTCAAATACAACAAGTGGCATGAACCAGGGATATGTATAAATGTGAATAAGCTATATTGGAAAAGTTAAGAGAAAGAACTGGCTGTAAGGAGGGAAAACGTTGACAGGGAATAAAAACTAAGGGGGAATACATTGTGCCATTTTTAATCTTTAATAGTATTCTGTGAAGAAAATTATTTTCATAAAAAATTTAAAATAAGCTAATTATTAAATATTTAAAAAATTGCTTTAAAAAGGAATAGACTAAATTGATAAAAGAAATATGATTTTTAAATATAGAAATGAAATTAAGTGAAAAATGAATATAAAATAGTATATTTGCTATGATTATAACTTATAAAATAACATATGCAAGGGAATCCTTACATAATAGCAGATTATATTGTCTTACTTTCTGACAGATAAAATACACACTCTGGACAAAACATAAAAAGTAACTATTTGAAAACCTGAGAGAGCAAGAAAAACATTCAGAAACTGACGTGGTTTCAACTTCAGAAAGAAAAGAACTATGTTTGTTGACATCAAATTTCATACAGTTTTTCATTTAAAATTTTCTGTCTACATGGCATTGGTGGAGGGTGGGAGGCTGCAGTTTAATTGGTAACTCCCATTCTTATTAGTGAGATGAGTCAGGATAAATTTGAAGGGCTGAAAAAACAGTAGGAAATTAAGATGAGACATTCGGGAGAGGAGGGAGTCGTAGAAGAAGGTGTTTCAATAGCTACATACAAAATTACTGGCTATTACTTATCAGTGTTTATCCATTTACACTGCTTTAAACAGTTGTTTTATGGCGAGATCTACATTTGTTCACTTTTTTTTCTTATAACTGATAAGACATATTGCCATATTTGAGGTATTTTATAAATACAAAATGTCAGTATTGCTAAGTATATTTTGATGTGAGCAAAGATGCTGTTTTGTTTTTCTATGCTTTTGAGTATCTTAGGAACAATTTCTCTTAATTGGGGACTCATGTTCTACTCTTGAGAATACTAATTTTTAGAGAGGCATTCTTCTCTTTCATTAGGCAATATAGTGTTAGGAGAAAAGCTGCCCTAGATTGAGTTCAAATCCCAAACCCATTAGCTCATGTTATATGTAAAGCTTTTTTTTTTTTTCCCAACTGAAAAAGTCTGAATCCAAAATGAGATAATACCTAAGTTATCTGGTTGTAATGAACTTTAAATGAGATACACACATAAAAACCAAAAGACATTATCTGCTATCCACAAAGTCCTCCTTATTTCTTACCTAACACACAATACTGAACAAAAAATGTGTCAGTTAATGCTGTGTGTCACTCTGACTAGAATCATTGGATGCCCAGATATCTGGCCAAACATTATTTCTAGGTGCACCTCTGAGAAATTTTCTGGAAGAGATTAGCATTTTATTCAGTAGACAGAATAAATAATAATATTCTCCCAATGTGTATGAGCATCATCTAATTCTTTGAGAATCTGAACAGAACAGTGACATGTAGGGAGAGGGTATCTACTCCCTCTGTTTGATTATATATATATATATATAATATATATATATATTATATAGCACTTATTATTACAAATATATAAATTATATATTATAAATATTAAAAATATATATTATAAATATATTAAAGTACTATATATATATTATGTATATAATATATATATACATATTGTACTTTAGGTTCCAGGGTACATGTGCAGATCATGCAGGATTGTTGCATAGGTACACACATGGCAGTGTAGTTTGCTGCCTCCATCCCCCCATCACCTATATCTGGCAATTCTTGCCCTGTAATCCCTCTCCAACCTCCCTACCCACAACTGTCCCTCCCCTATTCCCCACCAACAGACCCCAGTGTGTGATGCTATCCTCCCTCTGTCCATGTGTTCTCATCGTTTCAACACCTGCCTTTGAGTGAGAATGTGTGGTGTTTGATTTTCTGTTCTTGCGTCAGTTTGCTGAGAATGATGGTTTTCAGATTCATCCATGTCCCTACAAAGGATACAAACTAATTGTTTTTTATAGTTGCATAGTATTCCATGGCATATATGTGCCACATTTTCCTTGTCAAATCTGTCATTGATGGGCACTTGGGTTGGTTTCAGGTCTTTGCTATTGTAGGTCTCCGCACAAAAACTCACACAAATCTGGGTGGCCATTTCAACGGGCACCTGGAATGCCTGGGAGTCAGAGTCACCCATTCAACTGAAAAAAAGAGGGCTGAAACAGGGAGCCAGGTGATCTGGCCCAGCCTGTTCCTCCCCGACAAGGACCAGCAATCTGAAATGCTCTGGAATGAGAGTTTTGCAGCAAGTGCAGCTGGACCCAGGATGGTCCAGCTCAGTGGGGGGAAGGGCATCAGCCATTACGAAGGCAGTCCACCATTACCAAGGCAATCTGCCTTTACCGAGGCAGTCCGTCATTTCGGTGGCAGACCGCTATTACCCAGGCAGTTCTAACTGTACCTCTGTAAACAAAACTGCAAGGAAGTTCACACAGCAGCTGGGCAGAGCCCATGGCAGCTCAGCACTGCCTCTGCTGGCAGACTGTGACTAGACTACGTCCTTGCTGGGAAAGGCATCCCTCTGTTTGATTTGTTGAGCTAGGACATTGTCTTTTGCCCTTGCTGCCCCTGGTGGAGTCTAACTAGGATCTGTGCCACTGACTTGCACTGTGAACTGCACCACTGACTTGCAGAAAGTAGATGATTCTGGAATTTCTTGGCCTCTATAATCAGGTGAGCCAATACCTTAAAATAAATATTGCTCCCTCTCTCTCTTCTTATCTCTCTCATTCTCTGTCTCTTTCTTTCTCCATGTATCACCTATTGGTTCTGTTTCTCTAGTAAACTCTAAAAAACAGCAAGATAGAGTAAGGTGACTCTCCACTCTATATTCACCCAAACATTTTGTAAAAATATACTACACTAAATACTAAAACTAATGCTTTCTTCAGGTTAAACATTTCTAACTCTTTAAAAGATTACCTAAATTTTCTGGAGAGTACTTTCTCTTCATAAAACAGATGTTTTCTTTTGAATAGGAGAGTTCAAAAGTGTACACTCTTAGCCTTTTCCTGATCCTTTACTTATACTGCACTTGGAAAAGTAGATTGATTTCTGCTATTGAGAGATATGAGAGTTCACTAAATATTAACCATTAGAGTTGTTAGAAGACAGCTTTCCATAGGCCTCTCACATTTCTCTGTGCATACATGTATGTATTTTCAAGCAAACTGCCTTGGGAAATAGAGACATTGTCTCTATCCTGAATAATGGCAGATTTGCTTGCCAACATAATCAAGATAATGCATTCATTTGTGACAAACAGCTAAAAGATTTGTTAGAAACTTCTTTAAAAGATATGAATTTTCTGAGATTAAAATGGTGACTAGGAAGCAGGTGTAGCCTGCAGCTCCCACCTAGAGAGAAAAAGAAGCATGTGGAGACTCACACTGTGAACTTTTGCTCCAAGAATTACCATAGAAACACACCAGAAAAGCTAAGAGAATCCACAGACACTTCGACGGAACTGAATTACAGCTGTAGACTCCCTGAGATGTGGAAAAACTTTGAGTATGCTTACTTTCTCAGTGGGGATGCTAGTGATCTGGGGCAAGCTCTCAGCCCTGCTCACTGGCTGCCAAGAAATTGACTTGGTGCTGCTGTGGGGGCATGGTGAGAGTGAGATTGGCCTTTAGAATTGGGGGCTATGTGGGAGCAGGGTGAGGCCTATAACTGCTGGCTTTCCCCTACTTCCCTGATGACCTGTATGACTCAGCAGAGGCAGTCATCATCTTCCTGGGGACATAAATCCATTGGCCTGGGACCACACCCTCATACTCCACAGAAGCTGCAGCAAGCTACCCCAAGGAGAGACTGAGCTCAGACACGCCTATCGCTACCCCCACAAGGTGGTCTTTCTCTACCACCCATGGTTGCTGAAGACAAATGACATAATCTTTTGGAGCTCTATGGTCCTGGCCACCACCTGAGAAATCTGAATACTTGCCAGGTGACCCTAGGGCAAGTTTGCATCCTTCTTATAGTACTGCAATTCTTTATATACACAGAATACACTTCACTCCCCTGCTACCTCCACTATGGCAGGTGCTGGTATCCATGGCTGACAGACCTGGAGATGGATCACAACATGGGACTCCACAGACATTCCTCAGTACCAGGGTGGAGCCCATTAGTTATGTTGGGTGGCTAGACCCAGAAGGAAAAAGAAAGAAAAAAAAATATAAAACAATCACTGCAGTTTGCCTCTTGTAAACCCCATCCCTAGGGGAAGAAGGAGAACACCACATCAAGGGAGCACCCCATGGGACAAAAGAATTTGTACAGCAGCCCCTGAATTCCAGATCTTCCTTCTGAAAAAGTCTACCCAAATGAGAAGGGACCAGAAAAACAATTCTGGTAATATGACAAAACAAGTTTAATACCTACAAAAGATCACACCAGCTTACAAGCAATGGATCTAAACAAAGGTGAAATCTCTGAATTGTCAGAAAAGGAATTCAGATGGTCGATTATTAAGCTAATCAAGGAGGCACCAGGGAAAAGTAAGTCCAACTTAAAGAAATGAAAAACCTGATACAGAATGCAAAAGGAAAAATCTTCAGTGAAATAGAGAAAACTGACACAAGAACAGAAAATGAAATACTGCATGTTCTCACTCATAGGTGGGTGCTGAACAATGAGAACACATGGACACAGGGAGGGGAGTACTGCACACTGGGGTCTGTTCGGGGGGAATAGGGGATGGACAACGGGAGGTGGGGAGTTGGGGAGTTGGGGAGAGATAGCACAGGGAGAAATGCCAGATATAGGTGAGGGTGAGGAAGGCAGCAAATCACACTGCCACATGTGTACCTATGCAACTATCTTGCATGTTCTTCACATGTACCCCAAAACCTAAAATGCAATTAAAAAAAAAGAAATAGAGCATAAATAAAAACAATCATGACTACTTGAAATCAAGGACATAAAAAATGCAAAATGCACTGGAAATTCTCAGCAATAGAATCAAACAAGCAGAAGAAAGATTTTCAGAGTTTGAAGACAAGGCTTTTGAATTAACTTACTCTCTCAAAGACAAAGAAAAAAGAATAAAAAATTATGAACAAAGCATCCAAGATGTTTAGGAATATGTTAAATGTATAAATCTAAGAATAATTGGAATTCCCAAGAAAGAAGAAAAATATAAATGTCTAGAAAGTATATTTTAGGGAATAATCAAGGAAAACTTCCCAGGCCTTGCTAGAGATCTAGATGTACAAATTCAAGAAGCTCAAAGAACACCAGAAAAATTCATTGAGAAAAGATCATATAAGCATATAGTCATCAGGTTACCTAACATCAGCACAAAGGAAAGAATCTTAAGAGCTATGAGGCAGAAGCATCAGGTAACATATAAAGCAAAAGACACTATTATTCTAAGAGAAATAATTCAGGAACAGGAAACCAAACATAGCATATTCTCACTCATTAGTGGGAGCTAAGCTGTGAGGATGCGAATGCAATATGAATGATTCAGTGGACCTGAGAACTCAGAGGAAAGGGTGGGAATGGGATGTGAGATAAAAGATAACAAGTTGGGTACCGTGTACACTTCTTGGTTGGTGGCTGCACCAGAATCTCAGAAATTGCCACTAAAGAACTTATCCATGTAACCAAATAGTACCCCTTCCCCAAAAACCTATTGAAATTTTTTTTTAAAAAAAGAAAAAAGAAAATAAATTGTCTAATCTCAGGAATGCTCTGTTGTGACTGAAATTCACTTTGTGGATAGTATCTCTCCAGAAAGTTCCATGTCATCCACATGGACAAGAAGAACTAATGTAAACATGAAGCTTATGTTGCCTGCTATATTGTGAGTAATAAAGTTCATCTCTAACCAAATGTCTTGTATTTTCTGTTAGTATCTAGGATAACCTGTTTTCTTAGAAGGAGGGTCAAGTCTCAGACTCTTTGCAATTCTTGACATTATTTTCTTCTTTTACCACCTCATTGTTGGGGTGATAGATTCAGCACATAATCTGCATTGGAAGCTCTATAAATATTGCTCTGTGAGGTGTGAATATGTTATATTAAACTAGTAAATATAGCATCCTTCATGCATGAGAATTGCTCCCACTTTTCCTTCCAAAGTACTGCAATAGTAAAAAATGGCAAGGAATATGAAGACAAAAGGGAGAAATAGATGATACAGATCTCAACAGTTTTAGAACTACAACTGGCCATAAATGCTGCTTAGGCTTACAGATTGCCTTTGAACTGGACAATATCTGATTTTACCTAAAAAACAATCTTTAATCAGAATGAAATAAGTCAAATTTGTAATTATAAATATATTGTGGCTCAAACACAAACTTGCTAACACATCAGAAATCTAAAGTGATTTTCATTTTATATACATTACTTTAGAAACTATAGTTTTTATAATTTATACCAGCTCAAAGTAAAGATATGTCACGTCAGCTGAAGAAAAGTTAACCATAATCTAAGGTGATGGAATGAGAAAAACAGAGAAGGTATAGGTATAGCAGATATTTATTAAGTGGAATAAGAAGTGGACAATGGGAACAAAAAGTGAGTTAAAATTAATGCAATGAATTTGACATTTTTGTCATAAAATTTTAAAAGACATATTTCATGTAATGTTAAAACTAGAAGGGAACTTTGGAAACATTTAATCCAGAATGTTCATTTTGCAGATAAACAAAAATTGTCCCTGGTCATACAGCTAATTACTAAGTAATGATCTTTATATTTGAACTCAGATCAAGACAAAACTCACTTCTTATTAAAACTTAAGCCTTCCATTTAACTATGTCACGGTCTTTTATTAGAATTTCTTGATTGTTCTTAAGCTGAGGGACATAATTTTATTTATGTTATTCTTTGAAGGCACACGGTGAGAGAGAAGAGGTTGAACAGATTTAAAGGGATAGAATAAAAGCGTTATAGAGAACAATTTATATGATTTACATGTCATTTGTACAATAGCAACACAAATATCTTTAGATGAGAATATGCTAATTTTAATATTTATATATTTTAGTTAAAAACTGGGAATCCACATATCACTTGGAAAACTATTCTCAATAAATCATATTTGTCACATCCTATGGTTTGTTTAAAAAAGTTAATTTATTTACAAGTATTTATTTTTTACATTTTATTCCATTTGGTGTTCCCTAAAAATATAATAACATATAATTCTTAGAAAATCAGTGTTAGACCTTTAATTCTGTTTAGTTTTCCAAACTCTGTATTTATTATGTTTCTCTATTCACGATTCAGTAATACCTGAGTCCTCTTGTTCACTAGGAAATAATGGATTAGAAGTAGTCTGCTTTCTTATCCATTATTGAACGCACATAAGTTTTCCTTTTGGGGGCACATTAGTATAAAGATCAATACAGTGTTTAAATTGGCTGCCCAGTAAGCATCATCAATTGAGATTATGAAGGTGCTACCTATATCTTATGGGACAAATACTAACCAAAATTAATCTGAGTCCAATTATAGTCCATTGAATAAAGGTTTTTCACTTATCACTAGATTAAGAGCCTGATTAGGTTCAGTCCATGATAAAATATTGAAACAAACAGGTACTTCCATCTGTATTCACTCAGCCCTAGATGCAAGCCACTTAGAATGAAAAACATTCAACATTTGGTTAGTGTATTAAAAGATACATACTGATTTTGACAGAAAAGAATTAGAGATTTTCAGGTTTAAAAGGGACCTGAGAATTTGTTTAGTGTAATCTATGTTCCAACCTACTGTGCCAAATAATATTCTTTGATGATTTCTTTTCAATTTTTAGCATGTCCCTTGCAAGCTTACATATGTAAGCTTCCTCAACAATTTAGAAAAGCTAGAAATGAATAAACTACTGCAGTCTGTGTATATTAATAAATGCAAACTAAATTTTACATTTTTATTTCTGAAAACACACAAGCATGCATACAAAAAAGCAATTAGAAATTTCCCTTAATCTCACAACATTTTGATTAAAAGCCTTTACTCAGGCCTTTTAAGCTTCATCGTACTTTTCTTCTTCTTTTTCTTTTTTTTAGAGACAACATCTTGCTCTGTCATGTAGGCTGGAGTGCAGTGGCAAAATCACTGTTTGCTGTAACCATGAACTCTTGGGCTCAAGTGATGCTCTCACCTCAGCTTCCCAGGTAGCTGGAATTATAAATGTGGACCACCACCCTCAGCTAATTTATTTTATTTTTTGTAGAGACACAGTCTTGCTATGTTGCCCAGGCTGGTCTCTAATTCCTGGACTCAAATGATCCTCCCACTTCAGCCTCTCAAAGAGCTGAGATTACAGCCATGAACTACCACAACTGGCCTCATCCTACGTATTTCTTAACAGGCATATAATGTGTCCAAACAACCTTGACAATTTCATTTTCTTACTTCTGAAATCAATTTAATGTCAAAAGTTTTTAATATCTAATATAACCATCCATAATTCTCCCAAATAAAATGCTGACAATGGATGAAACTAGAGTTAGATGGTAACCTTTGCCTAATTACTAATATATTCCTTCTATTTTAGGTTACACAGACAAAGTAGCCAAGGCAGGTTTTCACTTAGGACCAAGAAGCCTAATGACTACTGAAAACATTCAACTGTTAAGGTGTTTCCAATGTTGATAAAGTAGTCTGGTATAATGCAATGTATGATAACAAATTACTACCAAATATGTCTGACCATTTTCTTATTGCTTTTCTTAATATTTTTCTGTTACTTTTTTGTTCTATGACCCATATTTTCATGGATACATGTACCCTCCCAAGACTACACAACAAAGACGTCAAATGCCTGAATAGATGAGTAACAAGTTCTGAAATTGGGGAAGTAATTAATAGCCTACCAACCAAACACAACCCAGGACCAGGTGGATTCATAGTTGAATACTTCCAGAGGTAAAAAGAGAAGCTGGTACCATTCCTTCTGAAACTATTCCAAAAAGTAGACAAAGAGGGACTCCTTCCTAACTCATTTTATGAGGCCCACATCATCCTGATTCCAAAACCGACAGAGACACAAAAAAATTTCAGGCCAATATCTCTGATAAACATTGATGCAAAAATCCTCAATAAATTACTGGCAAACCAAATCCAGCAGCACCTCAAGTAACATATATGCCACGATCAAGTTGGCTTCATCCCTGGAATGCAAGGCTGGTTCAACATATGCAAATCAATAAATATAATTCATCACATAAACAGAACCAATGTCAAAAACCATATGATTATCTCAGTAGATGCAGAAAAGGCTTCGATAAAATTTAACCCCCCTTTCATGCTAAAAATTCTCAAGCTAGGTATTGATAGAATGTATTTCAAAATAATAAGAGCTATTTATGATAAACCTACAGCTAATATTATACTGAATGGGCAAAAGCTGAAAGCATTCCCTTTGAAAACCCGCACAAGACAAGGATCCCCTCTTTCACCACTCCTATTAAACATAGTATTGGAAGTGCTGGCCAGGGCAATCAGTAAAGAAAAAGAAATAAAAGGTATTTGGATAGGGAGAGAGGAAGTCAAATTGTCTCTGTTTGTAGATGGCATGATTGTAGTTTCAGAAAACCTCATCATCTCAACTCAAAATCTCCTTAAGCTGATAAACAACTTCAGCAAAGTCTCAGGATATAAAATCAATTTGCAGAAATCACAAGCATTTCTATACGCCCATAACAGACAAAGAGCCAAATCCTGAGTATACTTCCATTCACAATTGCTACAAAGAGAATAAAATACCTAGGAACACAACTTACAAGGGATATGAAGGACCCCTTCAAGAACTACAAACCACTGTTCAAGAAAATAAGAAAGGACAAAAACAAATAAAAAAAATTTCATGACCATGGATAGGAAGTATCAGTATCATGAAAATGGCCATACTGCCAAAGTAATTCAGTGCTATCCTATTAAGCTACCACTGATTTTCTTCACAGAATCAGAAAAAAACTACATTAAATTTTATATGAAACAAACAATAAGCCCATATATACAAGACAATCCTAAGCAAAAGAACAAAGCTGGAGGCATCACACTAACTACCTTCAAACTATGCTACAAGTGTACAGTAACCAAAACAGCATGGTACTGGTACCAAAACAGATATACAGACCAATGGAACAGAACAGAAGCCTCAGAAATAATGCCACACATCTACAACCATCTGATCGTCGACAAACTGACCAAAACAAGCAACAGGGAAAGAATTCCCTATTTAATAATTGGTGTTGAGAAAACCAGCGAACCACATGCAGAAAACTGCAACTGGACCCTTTCCTTACACCTTATATAAAAATTAAGATGGATTGAAGACTTAAATATAAGACATAAAACCATAAAAACCCTAGAAGAAACTAGGCAATATCATTGAGGACATAGGCATGGGCAAAGACTCCATGACCAAAACACCAAAAACAATGGCAACAAAAGCAAAAATAAAGAGCTTCTGCAGAGCAAAACAACAAAAACAATGATGACTTTAAAAAAAGAGTGAACAGGCAACCTACAGAATGGGAGACAAGTTTTTCAATCTATTCATCTGACAAGGGGCTAATATCTAGAATCTACAAGGAACTTAAATAAATTTATTAAAAAAAGTGTACGAAGGATATGAAGAGACAATTTTCAAAAGAAGACATTTATGCGGCCAACAAATATATGAAATAAAGCTCATCCTGACTGGTCATTAGAGAAATGCAAATCAAAACCACAATGAGATACAATCTCATCCAGTTAGAATTGCAATCATTAAAAAGTCAGGAAATGACAGATGCTGGAGAGGATGTGGAGAAATAGGAACACTTTTACACTCTTGGTGGGAGTGTAAATTAGTTCAACCACTGTGGAAGACAGTGTGGTGATTCCTCAAGGATCTAGAATCAGAAATATCATTTGACCCATCAATCCTATGACTGGTTATATACCCAGAGGATTATAAATCTTTCTACTATAATGACACATGCACACATGTTAATTGCAGCACTGTTCCAAGAAAACACTTGGAACCAACCCAAATGCCCATCAATATAAACTGGATAAAGAGAATGTGGTACATATATACCATGGAATACTATGCAGCCACAAAAAAGGATGAGTTCATGTCCTTTGCAGGGACATGGATGAAGCTGGAAACCATCATTCTCAGCAAACTAACAGCAACAGAAAAACAAATACCACATGTTCTCACTCATAAGTGGGAGTTGAACAACGAGAACATATGGATACTGGGAGGGGAACATTATACACAAGGGCCTGTGGGGGGTTGGGAGCTAGGGAAGGGATACCATTAGGAGAAATACCTAACGTAGATGAGAGTTAATGGGTGTAACAAACTACCATGCCATGTATATACTCAAATAACAAACCTGTACATTCTGCACATATATCCCCGAACTTAAAGTATAATAAAAATAATTGGAGATTTCCAATACCTAACAACATATTCCTTCCTAATCCCAGATGAGGGCCCCTTCATTTCTGGCTCCTGACCCTTACACACACATGGTAAGTGGGTATGAGGCTGCCCAGATGGAACTACAAATGAAGACTTGCTTAGATGGACCAGTCCTTGATAACAAGATGAATGTTCATCTGTGACTGAGCATTGAAGAGTCTGAGCTTGTTTGTACCCATCCTTCTTGAGAAGGCTTTTTAGGTATTCAAAAGGACTTGGGTGTTATCATCTTAGCCTGCTTTGGGGGCACCGCAAACCTGGTAATGCTGGGCTTTGTAGATTCATAGAGGTACTGCCTTGGTGGTCTTCAACAAGATTCAGAAGAAATAGCTGAATTACCAGGCACAGACTCTAGTTCTCTTCCCTGACTTTCTCCCAAATAAATGAAGTCTTTGTTCTAAGCCATTTGGATCTGTATTTGTGGTGACACAAGCACTTCCGTGGCTACGTTTATTGGGTCTGTGCTAGGTCAGACAGGAAGCCAGCAGAGCACTGCTTCTCATCCAAGGCTCACTGAGATCACTGCCTGGCTACCACCTACATTCACTCAAAGCATGGAGGTTCTACATTCAGCAGGTAGCAGTGCCAGCCAAGCTTGTGTCTTTCCCTTCATGGTGGCAAATTACCACAGGCCCCTGGTACATCCAGAGGTACAATGTGGAAAGCGGGGCCTAGAGTCAAAAACCTTAGATGTCTACCTGATACTCTATTGCACTGTGGCTGAGTGGCACTCAAACCACAGAAGGCAGTCCTTGCCATTTTTCCTTTCCCTTTCCACAAGCAGAGGAGGTTCACTCCATTGCCAGCACCACCATAGCCCCATGGAAGTACTGCCAGGCTACCAACAATGTTCCCTTCAGGCCCATGGACCCTTTATTCAGCTTGTGGTGAATGCTGCCTAGCCTGGGACTCACTTTCTGGGCAGTGTGCTCCTCTCTGGCTCAGAACATGTCCAGAACGGCCATCCGAGTGCCAAAGCCTGTAATTGAGGATTCCAAGGGCCCTCCTAGAGCTCTACCACTGTGTGGCTAAGCTGGTGCCTAAGGTGCAAGACAAAGTCCCTTTTACTTTTCCCTCTTCTTTTCTCAAGCAGAAGGAGTTTTCCCCACCATCACCATAGCTGGTAATATGCTGAGTCTCATCATAAGCCAGCAAGTCTTAGAGACTCATCTAAGGCCCACAGTATACCACCTTAGTATTGCTGTTGGTTATTCAGGGCCTAAGGGCTGTTTTGTCAGAAGTTGATGGGGTTCTATCAGGACGAGTTCCTTCTCTTCAAGGCAGTGGGTTCTATTCTAGTCCAGGATATGTCCAGAAATATTGTCCGGGAAGTAGGACCTAGAAAACGGTCCTCATGACTTTGAGTCATGCCCTATCCAATTGTGGCTGAGCTAGTATCCATGATGCAAGGCAAATTCCTCTTTATTCTTCACTCTCCTCCCCGCAAATGGAAGAACAGAGTCTCTTGGAATCTTGAGCTGTGCAGCCTGCAGTTGAGGGAGTGGGGATGAAAGCACTTTGGCCACAGCTGCTGGTCTATCAGCACGTCATGTGATCCCTAAGTCCACTGGATCTGAGCTCAGTTCAGCACTAGGATTTACCTAGGAGTTGCAATCCATGTGTCTCAGACTATCTTTCAAGTTTATTTAGTTCCCCCAAGCACTTTAGACCATGGTGGTGAGAATTGAAGCCCATGGCTGGAATTCAAGGTCTGACCACTGGAATGTGTGATTTCCCTCTGGCTAGAGCTGCTTTAAATATTCTTTCTCCATGAGTTTAGTCCAGTTTTCCTTTCTGCTGTGAGAGGGCAGCACTGGTTTCAATGCAATGTATCACAATTGCTGCACTCTCCCTCTCCCCAAAGCACTGATTCTCTCTTTGAGCCATGAGGCTTCTGCCAGGAAATAGTGGAGGAGTGGGGTCAGCAATTCAAGACTATCTCTTCTGTCCTCTTTAATGTCTTTTTGAGTGATACGAAGTCAAAACTGGTACTATAAGTGCTTACTTGATTTTTAATTCATGTAAATTTGCTTGTTTTGTATAGATAGTTGTTAAATTGGGGGCAGGGGCAATCAGTGTATCCTTCTAATCAACCATGCTGCTCTTCCCCTCTCCTCCCCTTCAACTTTTTAAGTTCTTTTTACTTGATTGGACTCTTTACCACTCTTCAAAAAAGTATATAATAACCATCTGTCCTACTTTTCTTTCAAACTTTCAACTTTATTACATAATTCAGTTTCCACTATAATCACATTTATATCTGTTACATTGTATTTTCTAATTATGGATGAGGCAATGGTTCATTCCTTTTCACCTGCTTTTACTTCTGATTGTTGTGATCTCTTCTTCATATCATATTATGAAATCATTTTTTTTTGCTAAAAAGGCAATTTTTTATAATACACCTGACAGGAACATCATCTTCCTATTCAGAACTTCTGCAATTCCTTGAGCTGAAAATGTGTCCAGGTCTCTTTCTCTTTAGAATGGTAATAATTAGAGAACAGGTATACGTGTCCATCACTGTTTCTGCTTCATCCTTTAAAATAATATATGATCATTTAACTCTGACCTCTCTATAGCATGGTTAAATTAATGTTTTCTTAAGGCATATAAAACATTTATTGTGGGAGTTCAGTTCTTCTAATTTCACATTAAAAATTAACCCCAGGTATAAAAATAATTGCCTGTGGTCTTGTTACCTAAATAAAATATATACTAACTCTCTCAATACCCAGAGCAGAGATGTCTGTCAACCAGCATATTTACTGAATAGTTCTTGCATTTAAATGAAGGTTTGATTTTCTAAACAATTTATTTCCATATCATTCTACACTAATCATGTAATTAAATGTTTTTCTTTCTGCTTTTGTTTCTGTAAAAACAGTTTAGTCTTATCGTATCGAAAAGGACAATGCCCCCAAATGAATAGCCTTCTTAGAGATCTCAAACAGCTTGTGGGATTAAAAGATGAAAGTTATTGGTTTCAAACATCTGACTTACTTTTTCAGGGTCTAGATGTTAAAGATTCAGTGACTGAATTCCTCAGACAGAAGTTCTTGTTCAGAATGACTTGCTATTTTGTTTCCCTGTGTATCCTTTGAGGCTATTTGTCTCAGGAAAGGAGATTTTTTTGGCCATTTGTAAAACTAAATCTTAGATAAGGGCCAAGATAGACACATGCTGGTATTCATAACCTAAGGCACTCACAGTGGAAGGGTGAATCAGTGTTGCTTCTGAATGCCAAAAGTTTGATGAGAAGTTGTAAGGTGAGGAGCAGTCTTCACTTCACGGTGAGCCTAATAAAATAAGCATTTGACTAGATTATCAAAGCAGTGACATTAATTTTAGAGATGTTCTCTAATAAAACCTAACACTGCACTGACATATATGACAGAAGAACTATTATTTTAACCTTCTTCAGTAATTTTATTAATTATCATTATGTAATGAAATATGCAGTCCTCATTGCTGTTACATTTTTCTTGAGGAGCTCAACTGCAAACTTCCGCAAAGCTGCTGACCTTCAGTTCAGAAAAAATCATGTGAGTTTCATGATGAATAGCATTGAAAATGTTTGTCAAATGTAAATGGAAAGCAGTATCTATTTGTAACACAAAAAACTGATGCAACTTAGTAGCTGAGTGTTCTTTCAAAAGCAAATTTTAAAAGTGTTTTGTTTAAATTATATGACAAGAGCTTCCTTGGCATATAATAGCCTTGAATCTATTAAGAGGTACATAGAGGAGTTCAATAGAATCTGTCCAGTATGCATTCCATTATTAAAGCATTTACTATAAACACTGGGGCTGTATAACTGTGTGCCTATAACATTGTCTTGCAAATGAAGTCATTTAAATATATTTTTAAAATGTTGACAATTATGTACTTAGAATAATGGAACTAACTTGTAATAATAATAAAAACTGAAGTTACTACCTATGCTTTCTGGTGTTTGATATATGTTGTCCAGAAAAGTAAATCTGCATTGTTTTCTTGAGAAAACACTAGTTTCTGATCCTATGCGATCCACTGTTGGCTCCAAATATAGTTATAGGGCTTATCCCTTTAAGAGGATTTTAAATCAGTTTGAAATAATACAGTAGACACTCAAAAGCAAATGTTAAATTACTGTTTCAAATTATATATTAGTTTTATTTAGAATGTGGCAAATATATAAATTACTTTTATTTTCTTTTACGTTTTGTTTTCTGTATTCAAACAGGAAATATATATAATGTGGAGTCCCATATCTGCATCCTTAAGGATGACCCATACTGTGGAACCACTGGAAAATAGCTTTAAAGGAGTTTTAGTAGCTAAACTTGGCATTTGGAAAGCATATTTTGTGTTTAGTAAGATGAACACAAGCCAAGATTTCAGGCAAACAAAGTCAAGAAATTTCCCTTCATTATGAAACTTTATTAGAAATCCACTGAGCAGTCTAGAGTGTATGGAATTGGAGAGCAAAGATCAAGAAAATGGTTGAACAGCAAAGATGAGGAATCTGGCTACTGATCCAAGTTTACCCTTAAGAGAAATACCACAGTGTCAAGCAAGAGTGAAATAACAAAGTTGACAATGATGGGTTTTGAAATATTTAAGGCAAAATGTAAATTTTAATTCAGAGGTATTTTTTTTGGATTGCAAGTACATTGACTGAATGTATGCTTATTATGTTATTACTGGTTTTGTTTATATTGTTGAAAATAGAGGTTATCCTAAGAAAACACAAAAAGGAAATATAAAATATTCCTTTAGTCAGTTTAAAAGCTCTAGAATAGGTTCCATTTTGGAATAATTCGGAATCAACAGAATTTCAGAAAGATTGTTAAGTACATTTTTGCTTCTAGAGACTCAGAGATTGCTGATCAGTAGAATTTCTGTTGTTACGCTTTCTCTAGACTCTCATAGCCACCTTCAACCGAATTAGCCCAGTTTTAATACACACTGAGCTTTTCAAATAAATTAAACATTGTACTATTTTAGATAATGTTATTCAGGGCATTTTTAGGGGGAGAGGGTTGTCCAGTGTTGTAGAAAATATCATCAATGGCAATGTGACTTGTGTATTGTGTACTTGTGAACTATTTGCTTGTACATTAAAGCTTCCAATTGTTAACACCAATATCACTCTGCATTTGTAATTGTTCAATTCCAAGTGAGTCTGCTTATATATGAGCATCTGATAGCTTCACTGTGTTTTCCAGAACATTAATGTTGAACATTTATGTATTAAAATACTAATTATTTTATTGTATTTTTATTTCCTTCTATTTCTCTTCTGGATGAAAGTTAAAACATTGTATTTTTTTATGAGACAGACAAGCTCTATTGTCTATGGATTTTATCACAGGATGTAAATGTTAAAGAAAAGGTCTTCTCTCTCTGATAAGGCTAAAAATCACTGGTGTAGGAGATTCAAAAAAGGTGATATTAGCCTGTTTTATTTTCTAAACTATTGTACATTCCCCTAAAGATCGAATTTAGCAAACACATTGAATTTCTGGCAAGAAGTTAAACATTATTCAGATTATAATAGGTACAGTAAATATTGAATGAATAATAAATGATGCAATTCTCAAGGTTGCAGAAGGATAAATTCTGACCTGAAATTATAGAAATAAGGATTGGTAAATATGAGGCCATTAGAAATGCATCAAAATTTTTAAGCTCCACAGAATTACAATGATGAGAAAAAAGGAAGTGTGTATTAAGGGGACAAATAATGTGAGTAGTACTGAAGAGGAAAGAGGTGAATTGGAATGCTGAAGATACATATGCTTGTATACATGTATGTGTTAGCAGAGTTTGCCCAAGTTTAGGAAAATTAAGGTGAGTTATTCTTTTTGTCAAAAATATCAGGATAAACAAGTAATTAAGAAAGAGAAAAAAATCAAAAGTATGGATTTCCTTTACATTATATTATTCATATAATGGCTATGAATATACAACTAGTGTGATGTGATTTTTTTTCATTAAGAATTCCAGAAAACAGAGCTTGCTCTCAGCTTTTAATAGTAGCAGTCAATTTTTTTTTCATCTGTTTTTTGTCAGATGGAAGGTAACAAGAAGCAATGATTTCCTTTTATATGTCAATTACGTATCAGTGAAACTGCTTGTAAAAAGAATGATTTTCTAGGATGCAACTTTTTTTGCTTGGAGAATAAAACAGTAAGATTTAAAAATATATATATGTTAGTGCTGCAGAAGTTGCTGAGACAAATCTTTGATATGGATGTTACGCTGAGAGTTCCAGATTTTTTTTTTTTAAAGAGGTCAGATTCCAGCTAAGGGCTTATTTTAGAACAGAATAGGCTATGACTAATAGCCTTTTATTTATCAAATAACTGGGACATAAGATATTAGCAGGACATACAGCACAAGCTTCAGATGGGCTACAAGATTAAAATTATTCCAGTGTATCCAGAGACATGATTGATGAGAATGGATATTTTAAAAAGTAAAATTATTTATTTCCTTATAAAATAACTGCTATTATATGACATAATGTGTGATCATTTAGTTTATTTTTGTTAATAAACTGCCATTTTGTTGTGTTATGACTGAATACAAGAGTGCGGAAAACTCAAATGTATACATGCACACACACCATTATTTAATCTGCTGATCTGAGATGAGGAAGCAAATAATGTGAGAAAATATAGAACTTCCAAGAAAACCAAAGAGCTGTAAAACCTATCATTCATTCATTAGTATCTATAGTGTAGAATGGTTTGACACACTACATCTCACTTAATTCTGTTAAGTTGGAACTCATTTATCTATTTGGCTCTATGTGCTGTTTTTTATTTTTTGTTGTGAACCAAGTTTTTATGAAAAGTTTGAATAGTATATCTAAGCAACTGAAATGATTTATGGAATGATTCAAACTACAAAATGAACACATGAACATATGTACTTATATACATATCAATATGTGATTACAACACATTACATCATAGTCACAAAAAGCTAGTTTCTTTATACACTTGTCTCTTGGTACCTGCAGAGGATTGGTTCCAGGACACCTGTGGATACCAAAATCTGTGATGTTCAAGTCCTTTACACAAAATGAAACAGAATTTGCATATAACCTATGCACATCCTTCTGTATACATCAAGTCATGTCATTAGATATATTTTCTATATCTAATACAATGTAAATTATTCTATTGTATTATTTTGTTACTATTTTTTATTTCTATACTGATTTTTTTCATTTTTTGACTTGCATATTTTTAATCCCCCATGGATTGAGTCCATGGATATGTAACTCACAGATACAGGGGGCTGAATATACATTTCTAATACAGTTTTTGGTTTTATATATTTACATTCTTACTCAAAAGTTAATTCAGTTGAGTTTTTCTCAGCTAATAATCTCCTGGTATGCTCTCCCAGTGGAAGTATAAGAGTTTCTGAATTGAACTGTCTATGTATTCTATATATCCTCTCGCTTTGACATTTTGGACTATTATTTCTTTCTCGATTTACAAAGACCCTCTCTACCATCACTACCTTTTCACCATTTCTGGGTTTTGGGAATTAGCTATTCTTCTTCTCTGCAAAGAAATAGACCATTAAATGTATATTAGTTAAGTTACTGGAGCTTAAACCTCTGCAAGATGAAGATATCCTGCAGTGCACATTCTTTTCCTCATAAATTCAATTACCTAGAAAAATAAAATGCCTAACAAAGATTCTGGCCATATGATTGATTACCTCATGTTGCATTTGATTTTTCCTCTTACTCTTTAGTTGATGTCTCAATAATTTGAATGAATTCTTTATGAGACATGGCAATTTTATTCCTAACTCTGAGCCTCTCAAAATTTTTCCCCTAGCTCCTGGACCATCCTAAACGCATAAATCTATGGTGCTATGACATTGAAGTGCTAGTCAGAGAACAGTATTCATAGTTAGGCTAATACAATAAGGAAGAAGAAATTGAACTTAAATGAATTTAAAATCCAGAGAAGAATGGAAAAAGAACAGGAGTGTGATATTTCCTAGCTTGCGTTTTCATAGATTTTCATTTTAGAGAAGAGTACTACAGGGGCACAGATATTTTTTCTGTAATACAAAGATATATAACTATTACATGCATACATATATCTATATATGCGCACGCACGTGTGCATGCACACACACACATGCACACACGCACGCACGTGCACACACACACACACACACATGAAATTAGGCCTGCAAGGCTGGCTCAGTTTCTAATTACCAGGAGAGATTTTACTTAGCCCTGAGCCAAGCTGCCAAAGCTACCTACATGAATCTCTTCATAATGACATTACTCATACATTGAAAAAATAAATACACTATGCCTCCTCCATTTCTGTTCTCCATGTTCCTCCCATCTAACACTTACAACCTCTATATCGAAACCTACTCAGAAATTGTGAAAATTCACTTTTCAGGAATAAACAAATAAATGGTAGCTGTAGATTAGTCTTTATTGCTGTGTTGGAAATCTTTCCAATTCAGAAACCAGAAGACTTTTTATGCTTTTGAGTTTAAAAATCGGACAGCACTTTAGTAACAAATGGAAAAGACAAGAGAGGGCACCCTAGCCCAACTTTCCATCTAGTTAAGAGTCCTTGGTGGTTTGGACAGGAAAATGTAAGGCTAGATTCTTGCTTTTCTTTGATACTCATGTAATGCATACTCTTCTCAAGCACTAAAGAACAAAAAAGTAGTCATTGAGAGACCCTTCTCCATAGAAGAATGAAATCCATGGTTTTTGCTTAAGAGTCAGCAGCCTGAAGACTTTCCCATGAATCATGGTACATTGTTGTCTCAACCTCACGTATCTGTAGTAACAGATCATCAAACAAGTCATAGGCACAGTTATGTGATATTAAAAAGTGTCCTTCAATTGTGGCCTCTGTACCTGGCCTTTACATTCCCTTCACACAGTTGTTGGGTAATGGTGGGGCCTTGATTAATTAATGAGGTACATTGTCCCAGAAATTTGTAATCTCTTTGTATTAAAAGAATTATTTAATCTTTCCCTGCAGTTGATGGGGTGCTCAAATGTTAAGCTTCGGTTAAACGATGCCATTAGCATATGGCACCGACACAGACGTGTTTTACAACCCTTGATGTAGCTCTTAAGCCCATGAGTGATCTATAGCAAAGCAGTAAATGAGGTTTACATGATGTCTTTGAATAGGTCACAACATAGTCAGAGAATGACAAATGAAGATGAGCCATAACCTAGTTAGCACCCAGAAATGATCTTCAGCAAGGCTAATTCGTCTGGTCACAGACAAATAACAGAATTTTCTTCTGCTCACTTCTCAAATGCTGACACTTTTATTTTAAATGTGAAAGGTTATTAGATTGATTTTAGAAGGTGAAGAGGAGATATTCAGTCAAAAAAACAATAGCATAATATATGCTGCCTGCTGAATACATTACTGCTTTGGCTGCCTTCTGCCAGTCTACATCTCATTATTCCACGTGTGCATTATATATACTAATAACACTTGACTGATTAAATCTAAAGGGATAATCCTAAACATAACTAAGCATATTGCTTTCTACAGATATTGTAGATATAGGTTTCATTTTCAAAGGCATTTTTAAATATTATTTTATTTAAAATATTTATTATATTTTTTCAAAACTGATTTTAGTCAAGTTGGAATTAAAAAATATTATCAAAATGGTAAAAATGCTTACAGATATTGGTTTATTCAGATTTGTCACTAAGTATTCTATACATATAAAAAATTATACATACATAATACTACATATGTATGCCAGATTTTATGAGAAAACTAGTATGACTAAAAACAGATAATCAACTTCAAACTTCCCCAAAGATACTCTTTTCCATAGAGAAATGAAATAAAGGGTAGATAACAAAATGAAATAGACTCTCTTTCTGTTGTTCCCTGTCTTTTGAATGTAAAGCTCTATATAGTCAGTGTTTTAACCTTACAACATATACTTTATGCTAATTGCTATATACTAGTGTGACACCTAGTTAAAATATTTATGTACTATATGTATTACTCTAAGTGAATTATTTTAGATTAGTTCAACATTATTAAACTACTTAATCTATTTCAGACTAATTAGAACAAAGAACTCTTAAAGCAGCATCTGAGATAATATAGTCAGAAATATATTTGTAATATTTAAATGTAAATCATGCTGGGTAATAAAAGGAAATGAGAAAAATTCATCAATTTTTAATAAAAAACTATAATCTGGTAATTTTAAAGATAATTATTTTGATTAGCCTCAAAGTATGTAATAAGTGTAGCATGGTATAGTAGAAAAAACATAGTGATCAAATACTTCTGAGTCAGAATTCCAGCATCAAATATTAGCATTTTGATAAATAGTTCCTTTACTGCTCTAAAACTCAGTGTCATTATTTGTAAAAACAAATAAAACTAGAATGATGATGAATATTACAAAGATATCAAATGTAAAGTATTTCACAGAGACCTGATTCAGCCATGACACCAACACTGTAGCTTTGCTCTAGCTATTATAATTATCTGTCCTCTTAGAAACATACCTTTTTCCACACAATTCCAGGCAATTAGGTTCCTAGTTTACCCAGTCACAAAAATACCACACCTATACCAAATTATTTTGGAAAAACTATAAGTAAATAATTAGGCATAGAAATAACAAATATTCATGTAAATGATTAAAAAATTGCAATAATTGAGACTGTCCCAAATAGATGTAATGGTATAGATAACTTATTTTCAAATATATTTCCACATCATTTATTTATTGGCTCACTTGCATGGAGTTCAAAAAGGTAGACATATACATTTAAAACCATCACTATTTACATGTAAGCATAGATAATCCCAGGTTTGCCTTTTCTTTGTGTCTATGTTTGCATATACATGTATACATCATGTATATGTATCTGCAAGCATCTATCTATGTAAATGAACATATATTTTGGATTACATAGAGTATGTTCTGTTATCTGCTATTAAACTTGATACATCACAAATGTGTTTTCATATAACCAGCTGAATATTAGAAAATATGTAGCATTTAAACAAGTTTTTTGAAGATAATTTGACTCCAGCTGGAAAAATACTCATATTCCTTTACCTATTAGAAAGAATATTAGCTATGGTTGATAATATCAGTTTGGGGAAACTGAATTAAAAAAATTTATTGTATGTATTACTCAAGCAAAAGATTGTCAAAGACAAGATGTCCTGAAGAATGAGGAGATGTTTTCACTAAGGCAATTGCAATGAAGAAAATGGTCATTATTAAGTGACAACTCAAAAACAGAGGGGGGACACTGAAAACTTGGATAGGCAGGTACATAAAGGAATTTTAGGAAGACGGGAGGCAATCTTATCTAAGAAGGTAAAGGGTGAAAGTGGGTTTTAACAGAGTCAAGCTGGTTCTGGAGAATAAAAAGGTGGAGAGACATCTTAACCATCACTCTTTTCCCAGAGTACAGGACTTAAGTAAAATTACGTGCTGTTAAGCCTTCTAAACATAAGCATAAAAAGGAAGAACCTGTAAATTTGTAGCAATGGCAATAGCTAATCTGGATGATTTTGGTCAAAATAGTTGTTTTTCTTTTTTTTATTGCATTTTAGGTTTTGGGGTACATGTGCAGAGCATGCAAGACATTTGCATAGGTACACACATGGCAGTTTGTTTTGCTGCCTTCCTCCCCTTCACCCGCATTTGGCATCTTAATTCAGCACTAACAGTATAAGGAATCAATATCAACTGCATTCATAGCCCAACTCACAACTATAATGCATTGACACAAATGTAGCCAGAACTTGACTAAGAGACACAGGGAAAGTCTTGTTATTATGTAAACTTCAAGTCTGTAGCATTAATCTCTCCAATAGGATAGCAAAATTTAGTGCCAATTTCTAAATTTCTATTCCCCTGTGTAATATTTCAAAGGAATTACAGAGCGGTAATTCAAGTAAATATATGAGTCTATACAGTGGTTTTGACGCAGTGTCCCCTGACTCTGCATGTCACCCTGCTTTTCTATGGATTACTGAGCAGACCGCTCCCAGTTTTGGTCCCACATTTGTGAATCTATAATTAAATTTTCCAAGCTGTTGCTACCACTGGGACCACGTGTCAAAAACACAGAATTTTGTCTCAATTTCTTTCTGTGGATCTAAATATATTGAAACATGTAACAAGGCTATGCTGAATCTAGGGGAAGTAAAACAGCATTATACTGCTGAGTAACTTCAAAGTGTCAGACTGAGGTTATTTCTTCTTTACTGACTGAAGCCACCTCCATTAAATTTCTGATTGCTTTGGTGTTGTTAAAAAGCTTGAGTATCTATTCCAATACATGAATGTTTCTATTTCTTGCTTTCTGATCAAACTTCTCAAGCAAATTTGACTGCAAAAGAATGTCATATGAAATGATTCCTTTTTAAAAACAACATTAGGTCTTCAATAGATGTTTCAAACAAACCAGGTGAGGCACATTTAAAGCAGGTACTGGGCTAATTACTCTGATATAGTCCATATAGGATCTAAATGGCTCAACTTTTTCCATTTCAAGGGCACCTTAGTCCATTTATTGCTGCTGAAAAAGAATTCCTGAGGCTGGATAATTTATAAAGAAAAAGGGTTTATTTGTTTGACAGTTCTGAAGACTTCAGAAGAAGCATGACACTGGTATCTTCATATGGAGAGAGCTTCAGGCTGCTTCCACTCATGATGGAAGGTCAAGGGGAGCTCATGTGCAGAGATCACATGGCAAGAGAGGAAGCAAGAGAGACAGAGGGAGGAGATGCCAGGCTAATTTTAACAATCAGCTCTTGCAAAAACTAATAGAGCAAGAACAAACTCACCCCAGAGAGGGTATTAATCTATTCATGAGGGATCTGCCTCCATGATCCAAATACATCCCATTATGCTTTACCTCCAACATCAGGGATCAAATTTCAACATGAGTTTTGGAGAGGTAAAATCTAAACCATAGCAAAAAGTTACACAAAACAACAGCAATTATGGTATGCTAAGGTACATGGTACAGTATCACAGCGCCTTAAATCTCAGTGCCTTAACATATAATTTAGACCTCATTGAAAACACCTGTTATCATCACCTAAGGATTCTGTTGTACATTATCCTCATTGTGTGACCCGGGCTGATGGAACTGTCATCAACAAGAAAAAAGGTAATTACCAGAGAGAAAGAATGAAAAATCTACAATTTTTGTACAGAAGAGACTCATATTAATTCTGCTCAAACTGCATTCACTAAATCAACTCACAATGCTCCACTAGTGTGAAGGGGTCTCTCAAAGCAAAGATTGCACTGAGCCAGTTAAGCAGTCCAGAGACTTTATTCAAGCCCACTGCCATGAAGAAAGCAGTCAGATTCAGCCTGAGCTCAACTCCACTGAAAAAAAGTTAAAGGGGATTTCTTTAAAAGTAGGGTAGGAGAACCTTAGGCCACCTGTGTTTGCCAACTGGCTTTACGCAATGGAAAAGTAAACTTTCTCTGATCTACTTGGCAGGAGATAGTTTTACACATTGCAGCAAGGCACCTGCCCAAGTTAGAAGTTAAGACTCCTACCTTTCCATAGAAACTGAGAAATAGAGGAACTACCTCCCTTAATGATTATATGCGAAAAGAACAAATGCCAGGTCCTTGAGAAAGCTACTCTTGGCTTGTAAAATGCAAGAAACTTTTTAAAAAAAGACATGCATCTAGATGGGAAGAGATACAAGTCGTTTTTTCACAATGAAAAGTTTTCTAAAGTATGTGTTCTAAGGAAAAAGAGGGCAGGACCCTAGAAGCAGGAAGAAGCCTATATAAAGTGTATTCAAGCTGAGAATGTCTTAGGTCAGGGAGCTGCATTCCTAATGTGGATCTGAGGTTTATTGATCTTTTAGGTGGACAACATCAGAGGCTACTGCCAACACCAAACATTTTCACTCTTAGTTGGTGACTCACCTGCAGTGTGGGCTTACATTGAGCCTCTTTAAATTTCCATTTCTGCCATTAATAGTGACGAGCTTCTTTTATTGCCATTGGCTTCAATGGCAATAAAACCACTAAAAGAAGGATAGCTTACCCATTATGGAACTCTAACCAGCCTCACCTACCTACTGGCAGAATGTGGGTAAGTCCTTTCGTTACTAGTTTCACATAGTGTAGAAGCCTTGTTGACTTTGACCTGGAGTAACCTGGCTCTGTGTTACTAATACTCAGCTCAGAGCCAGTCACTGAAGGTTTACCTCTTTCTGACAGAAACAGTTCATAGACTCCAATTTAAGAACTTGGGGGAACAAACCCACCAATGCAAAACAATACAGACAAATACCTCAGCTATGGTGACAGAGGGAACCCCTGGAATTATTTATGCCAGATTCTCTGCTGATGTCATCACCCCTTCCTGGACTGTTTTAATATCCAAATTAAGTATGTCATTTTTAATAATTTTGTGCTTTATAGGTAAAAAACAGACCATAATTGTCATTTTTAACCACATAGATCCCAGCAAGGGAGAAGGAATTATGCCTATTAAGGGTGCTAAAGGCTAATTAGGAACTTGTTAGCTCTGTTTACACTTATGCAAATCTGCAAGCAGAAGACTGGGGATTGTTAACTACATGATATAACTTGCTGAAAAGTGCTAAGGAATCAGCCAACCACAGCAGAAATAGCAGCTCACTCTGAACTGGTAAAACATCTGTCATTCAGCCTCAGAGATGTTTGGTGCTCTCAACAAAAGACCTAAGTTTCCTGTCTGGGATCTCCACTAGCAAGTCCCATACATTACTTGTTAGACACATTTAATGAAACCCATCTCTGCAAATAGAATGTGATGGGTAGGGATGTGTCATGCTGTGTAATTCTGTGAGGTCACTCATCTTCTGTAGTCCTTCCAAAATTAGAGAATGACCTAATAGAGATAGAGATATTAGTAATTCTGAAGGTACAGGCACTCTGAAATCTTCAAGACTGTGATCAGGTCTTTAACCCCATTACCTTCTTAAGGGTTATAACTCCTTTAAGGGAAATTTTTATTTCATATATTTATGAAATATATGAAACCACATTTACTTAAGGTTAAGAAACAAAACAGGGCTTGATGACCAACCATATAGTCAATAATTATTATATCTGTTTCCTGGTGGTTTTAAAAGAAAATCTGGCAAATCAGTCAAACTTTAGATGGGCAACAGAAATATTGTTACCTGTCAACAAGTATACTAATAAAAAGTATCTTACTCTTATTAAAAGTATTAAGAGTTTCTATTGCACATTGAATATGCACTAGATACAGCAGTGCCTCACTAAACAACTGGGATATGATCTGATAAATGTGTTAGGTGATTTCATTGCTTTGCAAATATCGCAAAGGTTACTTACTCAAACCTAGATGTAGCCCACTACACACCCCAGCTATAAGGTAAAGCCCAGTGCATCTAGGATCTAAATATGTATAGCATGTCACTGTACTAAATATAGTATGCAGCTGTAACACACTTACACCAACTATTTTTGCATATAAGCATTTGTATATCTAAACATAGAAAAGAGTAAAAATAGAGAATCATAATTTTATGAAACCACTGTCACATATGGGATCCATTGTTGACAGAAATGTCATTGCATGTACCTGAATGTACATACATTGAATGCATACTCAGCTGAATTGTATAACTACAAATATCTTTAACTTTATTTCTAATTAAGCAAACCATGACATGTTCACCACAAAAGTTTACTGCCATTAATCTGATGCTTTCATCTTTTTGATAATAGTCGATCTAATAGGTATGAGATGATATCCTTGTGTCATTTTAATTTGCATTTCTCTAAATTATATAGCATAAAAAATACTTAAAGGCAAGATGACACAAATTAGAAAAACATCCGGTGTTCATGAACTGGAAGGATTAATATCATTAAAGGTGTCACAATATGCAAGGCAATATATAGATCCCATGCAATGCCTATAAAAATTGCAACATCATCTTCCCAGGAATAGAAAAAAAAATTCTAAAATTTATATTATAAAACAATTCTAAAACCACAAAAAACCTGAATATCCAAAGGAAACTCGACCAAAAAGAACAAAGGTGGAGGCAATACACTACCAGATTTCAAAATACATCATGAAGCTATTGTAATCAAACATGATACTGGCATAAAAATAGACATATCTACTATATTAATTAATTTTATGTTGCTTCAGAATACCATTAACAGAAATTTATTTAAAAATGAATTTATTTCTTACAGTTCTAGAAACTTGGAATTGTAAGATTAAAGAGCTTTGTCTAATGAGACTGCTTTCTGCTCATGGGGATTGTGTACAGGGTCCTGGAGTATCTCGTGGCAAGGAGGCTGAGTATGCTAAAGTGCTATCCTCAGATCTCTTTTCCTCTTATAAGGCCACCAGATTCACTCCCATGGTAACCCATTAATCCATTAATCCATGAATGGATCAGCTCATTCATGAAGGCAGAACCCATATGTTCCAATCACCTCTTAAAGGCCTCCACTTCTCAATTTTAACACACTGAGGATTACATTTTAACATGAATTTTGGAGGAGAAAAATAAGCCACAGTTTCAACCAATGGAGTAAGATAGAGAGCCTGGAAGAAAACTACATATCTACGGTCAAATAATTTTGGATCAAGGTGCCAAGAACACAATAAAAAAAAGGAGTCCCTTCAATAAATGATGTTAGGAAATCTGGAAATTTACAAATCAAATAAAAATGGACCCTTATCTTACCTCTTATATAAGAATCAACTTGAAATAAATTGAAGACTTAAATGTGTGAACTGAAACTTTAAAACTTCTAGTAGTTTTGTCTATATGTAAGACCTGAAACTGTAAAACTACTAGAAGTAGTTTTACTTCCAGTTCTACTTCTAAAACTACTAAAAGATTTACAGTTTCAGGTCTTACATATAGGGAAAAGTCTCTATGATACTGGTGTAGGAGGACATTTCTTGAATGTGAACCACTATTCATTGGTTTCTGATATACTCTAATCTTCACTTTCCACCGAATGCTACAGATTAACTTAAATGAAGCCACAGAGTAACATCCTCACAGCACTGTTTTATTTCATGATGATGAAATACATGCTCCCATGAAGGAGTCCAAATGCTCTGTCATAAACTGTATTGCTTATTTAGGCATCATATTACTGCTCATCCTCCTTGTCAAATGTAAGACCTACTTTAACAGATAGTCAAAAGAGCAAAAGGCACTTTATTCCATAAAAACTATAGCAAAAGTAGCCCTCAGGACTGTCAAAAAATAAGCAAAAGCCCACTATTGTAACATTAAGTTTAATAATGTAAGCTCATTAAAAAACATTACTCTTGGCTAGATGCGGTGAATTACACCTGTAATCCTAGCAATTTGGGAGGCCGAGGCAGGTGGATCTCTTGCGGCCAGGAGTTTGAGACCCTTCTTTTACTCAAGATTTTCACAAATAGGGGAAACACCTTTAATAAAAAAAGGTTAAGGCAAGCCAGTCCTGAGCATTTTCTAACTTCAGACAGCAAATCCAGGGAGTTTTATAAATCAATTCACATCAGAAAATATTCCCAATGAATCATCCAAGACATTTCCACTCTTTATAACTCAGTTTTAGTCAAACTAGATTTTGAGTGATTAGCTCTGTGTAGATGAGGAGAGAGCATTTTTAGAGAAATATTGACTGTCTCCTAATATTTAAAATGTGTCTACTATATTTAACCTAACCAACCATCTCTGAGAATTTATTTTAGGAAAATAATACCAAATGTAAAAGACAGAAATGCAAAAAGGTTCATTGCTGCTTTTATTATAATAGTTAAAACTGAATATTTTAATATTAACAGTAGCACTGTAATACTGAGTACTTATACTATCAACACAATTCTATTCATTTAAGATTTATTAACTCCCTTTAATTAATATATACATCTTAACTGGTTGCATAATCTATGCTCTTAACTGTCAAATCTTTCTGTCCATCAAATATACAATTAAACTGTACATTTAAATTAACTCCAGATAAATTAAAGATTTAAACATAAGACTTAACACCGTAAAAACCCTAGAAGAAAACTTAGGCAATACCATTCAGGACGCAGACATAGGCAAGGACTTCATGCTAAAACACCAAAAGCAATGGCAACAAAAGCCAAAATAAACAAATGGGATCTAATTAAACTTCAGAGCTTCTGCACAGCAAAAGAAACTATCATTAGAGTGAACAAGCAACCAACAAAATGGTAAAAAATTTTTGCAAGCCACCCATCTGACAAAGGGCTAATATTCAGAATCTAAAAAGAACTAAAACAAATTTACAAGGAAAAAAACAAACAAACCCATTCAAAAGTGGGCAAAGTATATGAACAGACAGTTTTCAAAAGAAGACATTTATATGGCCAACAAACATGAAAAAATGCTCATCATCACTGGTCATTAGAGAAATACAAGTCAAAATCACATTGTGATATCATCTCACACCAGTTAGAACAGTGATTATTAAAAATCGGTAGACATCTCCACTTCCACTGCTTCACTTGACTAGCCTAAAAAAAAAAAAATCAGTGGACAACAGATGCTGGAGAGGATGTGGAGAAATATGAATGCTTTTACACTGTTGGTGGGAGTGTAAATTAGTTCAACCATTGTCCATTGTGGAAGACAGTATGGCGATTCCTCGAGGATCTAGAAATAGAGACACCATTTGACCCAGCAATCCCATTACTGGGTATATCCCCAAAGGATTATAAATCATTCTCTTATAGAGATATATGCACATGTATGTTCATTGTGGCATTGTTTACAATAGCAAAGACTTGGAACCAACTCAAATGCCCAACAACAATTGACTGGATAAAGTAAATGTGGCACATACACACCATGGAATACTAGGCAGACATAAAAAGGATGTGTTCATGTCCTTTGTAGGGACATGAATGAAGCTGGAAACCATCATTCTCAGCAAACTGACACAGGAACAGAGAATCAAACACCACATGTCCTCACTCATAAGTGGGTGTTGAACAATAAGAGCACATGGACATAGGGAGGAGAACATCACACACTGGGGCCTGTTGGGGGATAAGGGGCTATGGGTGGGATAGCAGGGGGTGGGGAGATTGGGGAGGGATAACAGGAGAAATACCTAATGTAGGTGATGAGGGGATAGAGGCATCAAGCCACTATGGCATGTGTATACCTATGCAACAATCCTGCAAGATCTGCACATGTACCTCAGAACTTAAAGCAAAAAAATCTCAAAGACAACGCAATATTTTTACTGGGGGATAAGATGCTATTATGGTTATTGGTTGAAACAATAACAACAAAAATGGAAATCCAGTTTGCCTTTGCATTCTCATCACAAATACAGTGATAACTCTCCCACTCACTCTTAGAATTAAGAAAGAGTACAGTCTGCCTAGCAATCTAAGGAAAAAGATGGATGATTTACCCCTCAGAATCTAATATCTCAACTTTAAAAAATAGCTTTCCTTTAAGATTTTGGCTGTGACACCCCTATGTGTCAACCTGATTGGGCCATAAAATGCCCTAATACTTGGTTAAACATTATTCTTGGTCAGTCTATGGGGCTGTTTCTGGATAAGAATAATATTAATACTAAAATCTGTAGACTGAGTAAAGCAGATTGCCCTCCCCAATGTGGGATGGCTTTATCCAACCCATTGAAGGCTTGAATGGAACAAAAGGGCTGAAAAAGGGAGCATTTGTCCTCTCTGTCTTTCAGGTTAGACATCAGATTTCTCCTATAGCCAACTCAAACCCAGACCCAAATGTGGATTGAAATTACATTATTGGCTCTCCTAGTAGACTTGGACTCAAATGTGGACTTTAAGTTACATCATTGGGTCCCTAGTTCTCAGGTTTTCAGACCTAAACTGGAACCATACCATTGACTTTCCATAGTTTCCAGATTGCCAACTGCAGGCTTTGGGTTCACTTAGCCTCCATAACTTTGAGCCAATCTCTTATAATCAATCAATCTCTCCCTCTTTCTCTCTAATAGATTAATTATCATATGCATTTCAGCCTGTGGATGACTCATGAAAACATCTATAAATATATATAATTAATTACTTGAATCCTCCTCCTTGGTTAGGCACTTGTGCAATGTACACTTCTCTGCACCATGGATCTAACATAAGTAAGAACATTCTACTTACGCGATATTCCTTTTCTTAATAGACAGGAAAGATTCAAGGCTCCTTGATGTGACCTATCTATGGGCTTCCAATATAATATCTATGAATGTTCATAGAAAAATACAGAAGATTATCCTTCTAAAATAGCTAACAAACTATTTGGAATAATCAAACAATTCAGCAGTTTTAAGATAAAATATCAGCATATCGAAATTTACCATCTAAACCAGTCATTACTAACTAAAAAATTTAACTGAAAATAATTTTAGTTAGCACCTACTGTGTAAACATTAATTTCTCAAAATTTTAATTCTAATTAACTCTAATTTCATTTATATATTTCAAAGGCCAAAGGGTTCTTTTGTGTTTCATTTCCTGGGAAAAATAAAGTATTTTGCAATCAATCAATCAATCAATGGAAGATTCTACTTCATGCAAAACAGAGTTTTCACCTGCTCCTCAATGATAGTGGTCTGCAGGATCTATAATTTTTATTAAGGGCTTAAAAGAGGCAAAATATTCATGCCGAAATTTAATGAGATCCCTGGTTTAAACTGACATACTTTTCTGTATTTTAAAGTCCTTTTGGAAATCTTTAGTGAAAGAAATAGGAAGGAGAACTCACTGAGATGAAGAAAACAGAGTACGTTAGGAAGTCAGTAGTACTCTTTGGGTGTTCTGCTTACAGAAACACAGTAGGGTTATAGGTTTTGTTTGTTTGTTTGCTTTTGAGACAGTGTCTTGCTCTATTACCCAAGCTGGAGTGCAGTGGTTCAATCTCCACTCACAGCAACCTCTGCCTCCCACGCTCAAGCAATCCTCCCACCTCAGCATCCCGAGGAGGTGGGACTATAGATACATGTCACTGTGTCAGGTTCATTATTGTATTTTTGTAGAGGTAGAGTTTCTCCATGTTGACCAACCTGGTGGTCTTCCTCTTCTTGAAATTAAATGTGATTGTGTAACTTGCTTTGGACAAGGAAATAGAGGAATTCATCCATATCATAAATTCACCGTGCATGATTCACTGTTCTCTCTCTTTTGGCCTTGTAATCTATAGGGATGTAAGTCAAGAAGGAGCCTCTATCAGCTTCAATTCCTGACTATGATTAGCAGAGGAACATGACTACAGTTGCCAGATGTAGCAAAAATCTAAGACATCCAGTTATATTTAAATGTCATAGAAACAAACTAGTATGTTTTATCGTAACTATTTCCTATGCAGTATCTGGGAAAAACTGAAGCCAGATATCTACTCATTATTTATCTGAAATTCAAACTTAACTGCAGGTCTTATCTTTTATATAACAACTATCCTTCTAGTCTTAGCTTCATCCCCCTACAGGTAGATTTTTTTAAATAAATAAATAAATGTATGTATTGAGTTCAGCCATTGAGATTTATGCTGTTGTATTTTACTCAGTCTATTTTACTAAATACATTAATCTACTAGACGTCTTTCTTCATGAGTTACTAAATTGTGTGTGTGTGTCACTGATTACTTTTCTTACAAACTTATATGAAATCTTTGCTCAACTTTTAAAAATAGAATTTAAAATTTTCAATTAAATGGGAGAAAATGGAAAGACCTATGCCCTTTACTTCTCAGAAGGTGCCTATGGGCTTCCACTTCAGTAAAAATAATGGCTTTGCAGATGGAAGAAATGATATTTCTAATCTATGGATAACAAAGGGATACTGAAAAAAATTACTGAGAGTCATTCAGGCCTTCTGGGATGGAAATCGGATTCACAAAAAATAGTTGCAACGACAACAACAGCTTCAGATAGAATAAAAAGAAGAGATCACCAAGTCTGGACCTTGCCCTATTATAGCTTAAATATATATTGAATCAACAGAAAAGACTGACTCAGTCCAAAGAAACAATGAGAGCTACCAGTATTTGATTAAGTTCAATGCTCTAATCTGTTTGTACCATATCTCTTGCCTCCAGATTTCAAACATACAAGACGAACAACGGCATCTTATCCTCACTTGTATTATTTTGTATTTCTGACACTAAAGAATTTTAAAATATGATTTCATTTAACTGCCTTGCACATATTTGGAAAGCAAAGATCCTGTTGTATATCTGATACATGGAGCAATTTGGCCTCTGATAATTTTTTTCCATTTGATAAAGACAGCATTTTTCATTTCTTCCACCCACAATAAATTATTTCCCCTTCTGCAAAAGTAAACAGCATACTCCAGTGGAGAGATTTAAGGCTTTACCAAAATATTGCAGATCTTTTTAAATATGTGAAATAAGAAGTTCTCAGAGTCAGACAGATTCTTAGTAATAACTAAATTCAATCACCTGGTCCTGAAAATGTGTACTAAGTTACAGTGTTTTTTAAAATTGTGATGGTTGGCTGGGTGCAGTGGCCATGTCTGTAATCCCAGCATTTTGAGAGGCCCAGATGGGTGGATCACTTGAGGTCAGAAGATCGAGACCAGCCTGGCCAACATGGTAAATCTCCCCCTCTCTACTAAAAACACAAAAATTAACTAGGCGTAGTGGTACACTCCTGTAATCACAGCTACTTGGGAGGCTAAGGCCTGAGAATAGCTTGAACCCAGGTGGTGGAGGCTGCAGTGAGCCAAGATCGCTCCACTGCACTCCAGCCTGGGTGACAGAGCAAGACCCTGTCAAAAAAAGAAAAAAAAAAAAATTGTGATGGTTGACAATGGTGACCTATATGTTTCTATGCCTATTAGAATTTTGGAAGTTTTGTATCAAAAACTGCTAGGTATGTATACAACTATCCATCTTACTCCAGAATCTGGTGCCATCTTAACTCTTATTATAGGTCCAAAACAAGGAAGCAAAACAAAATATATTTTTTCTTCCTAAAAGAGAATCATATAGGCCAGGCACAGTGGCTCAAGCCTGTAATCCCAGCACTTTGGGAGGCCAAGGCAGGTGGATCACGAGGTCAAGAGAACAAGACCATCCTGGCCAACATGGTGAAACCCTGTCTCTACTAAAAATACAAAAAATTAGCTGGGCATGGTGGCACGTGCCTGTAATCCCAGCTACTCAGGAGGCTGAGGCAGAGAATTGCCTGAACCCAGGAGGTGGAGATTGCAGTGAGCTGAGATCACGCCATTGCACTCCAGCCTGGGTAACAAGGGCGAAACTCCATCTCAAAAAAAAAAAAAAAAAATCATGTGTTCTATTTTCCCACCCCCACTGTTTTGCCCTCTGTGTACCCATCTCTATACATCTAAACTCAATGCAAAGAAGTGATTGTATTTTTTATATAAAAGGAAGAAAGATAATACTTGTCATTAAGTCTCATAATTTCCCAAGTAATTTATTGAAACAAAGGACAAAGATGCAATTAATTGTTGTTATATATTTACCCCAGGTAAGAGCATACCAATTTCTTTGTATTCTGAAAAAGGTAAATGTGTTTTTAGTTTGTTACCAAGGAAAGCATCAGGATATTCAAGATTTCTTTATCTGGGGTATTTTTCTTTGTTTTTCTCTCTTTTTGGTAGGAAAGCAGATTCCTAAGTGAATTTCTTCAGAAAACTTCATTTGGTATTTCTCAATTTTGACTGGGAATATTTGGTTTTTCTTCACTCTAGACAATTTGGGAGAACAAAAGTCAGCACATTTTCAACTTCTAGATCTAACTATTTTATTATATTTCCATTTATATTTATTCTATGTTTTAAAAAAACAAAACAAAAACTAATGAGAGTATTATAAAGTCCATGTCATTTTACAATCTGCTTTTGCACTTAACCAAGAATTATGAGTATGTTCCCTATATGTAAGTGGTTCCTGAAATGTGCTTCTTAATAGCTGAATTCCATTTTGTGGAGAAACTATAACATTTCACACTGCAGGATATTTACAGAGTTGTCAAGTTAATGAAATAAGCTAATTAGCTAAAGATATTCTTGTAAAAAAACCTTTGTGTATGCATAATTATATCATAAGGACCAACATAAAGAAATTCAATCGCTTTATCTATGGGTACTCGTAGTTTAAGGTTTTTGATTCATATTCCAAGTTAACTTCTAAGAGGTTTTTACCTAATTTAAAATAAAGGTATCCGTTTATGCCCAGTGCCTACAAAACTGGGGTTTTAACCTTCTATTTTATCTTTGTTGATAGATTATGTGAAAATTTATTCATTTTAATTTCAAATGTTTATTTGTGAAGATGAAAAATTGTATATTTATTTGTAACTTGTATTTGTTTTTGAATTACCTATTTTTTTTATTGGTTGGTATAAGTTTTTTTACATGTTGAGAATATTAATACTTTTTTTTCTCATATGCTATACATTATTTTTTAATTTACTGCTTATATGTTATTTCTATTTATGATGTTTTTTTACACTATCTTAATTTTTAATATAAGTAATTCATAAAAGTGGCAAGTCAAGTCATTGTATAAAATCAAATAATTAAAAATAATTTTGATTCTGATTTTGACCACCCCGTTTATCCACTTTAGATAATAACTAATGTTGTTGCATTACGCTATGTGACAGTTTAGAGCACATATTTTCTCTTCTTCCACCTTCCTCTTAATGATTATTATATTGCTATTTTTTCCTCCATTGTTGACCTTTGTTCCTTCATATAATAACCTTTCTACTTCTATTTATTTCTCCATCCCTTTTATTCTGTATCTAAGCTCCCCTCCAGGTCAAATAAGAATATTAGCAATCTAATATTTATTTAGATTGCTTTATTCCATTTATTACTGCCCTTTTATTTCCTACCTTTTGACAACTACATTCTTACTCACACAAATTTATCAATAATGTTGGTCTGCATATGTGTTAATATTGTATTTTACAATCATGATTATGTCTTCCACGCTTCCATGAAAAACAATAAGCAGTGTCTGTATTATTTTACCTATAGATGGGCATAATATAAAACCTACAATGCCCAGACAAACACTGTGCTAAGATAATATTTCCTTCACTCTGGATACTTTTGGATAGAGAGGGTTTTCAGTATCGAGGTCATGATTTTACTTTCTGAAAACTATGCTATATATGTATTTTTTTTTAATTTTGTTTAAATTTGTATCATAACTTTTCTTACAGATACTTTTGTTCCTGGCATTTCTATTGTTTTTCAAGTTAAAGAATTAGATGCTTTTGTAATAACTGATGTGTTCATTTCTGTCTTCTCAGTCATGACATATACTATGTGGAATACTTCTTTCTTAATGACTTATCTGGAATAGCCTTCCATTATTTGCTTCAATTCAAACTAATTGTTCTTTGGACCCATTACAGTGCTGCTGTTAGGAGAACTTCATTCATTGCTTTTTCAAACTATGCCCAGTTTTTCCTAGATCATGTATCTTTCTCATTAACACACACACACACACACACACACACACACACACACACATAATAGAGAGATTTTAAATGTCATTTATTTTAAATTTACTTCCATTATTGCCACATTAGTTGAAAATATATTCTCTAAAGAAGGCTATACACTTACTAGCTATATAACCATGGACAATTTTCTCTTATTTTTTTTTTTTTTGTATATAAAAGGGGGATTCTAGTTTCTAGCAGTACCATTTCATAGGGTTGTAATGAGAATTAAGTATTCTGATGCTTATGCTTAAGGGAGTATGTGGCACAGCAATATTTTTCACATAATGATTTATTGAATAGATATTAAGATAAAATTTTATGCCCTCACAGTACTAAATAGAATATCTGTAATACTTTCTCAAGTGATAATGATAAAGTTCTCCTTTTCCCCAACTCTTGTGGAAATGCTTCCATTGAATTTTTAAAAGATTTGATGCTGATGTTTCTTCAGAACAAATATATAGCATTCTATTAAAAACTCTTCAATTTATATGGAGCTTCTTTTAAATCAGACATGCTTATCAAACTGTAGCAAATATATTTTTACATTTATGAAGATAACCATTTTCCTAAAAGTATGGAATTAACATTAATGAAAAGCTGTAATTCTGAAGAACCTTTCTTTTTTATTTGGTTGTATTGTATTACGCTTTAGAATGGCATATGTATATATTTGGTTAATACTTTATGTAATTGAATTTGGTTGCTTAAAAACCTTTCTTTGCTATATTTTTATTTTAGCGATTGGTTATTTTAATAAAAATCACTGGGAGTGGAATTACATATCTATTGCTGCATAGCAATCACCTCAACCTTTTCAACATTTAATATCTTAAATAGATATTACTTGTTTCACCTGGTTTCTGAGGGTCAAGAATCCAGAACTGGCTTACCTGATTAGTTCTGCTGCAGACTCTTCCATAAGATTGCTGTAAAGTTGTCAGCCAGTGCTTATATTCTTCTAAGACACAACGTGAGCTGGAAAAAGGGCTTCCAAGCTCAATTTAATGGTTGCTGGTAGTCTTCAGTTTCTCTCTGGCTATTGGCCAGATGGTTTAATTTGTCACTACTTGAGCCTCTTTACTGGATTGCTTAAAACATGGCAGCTTACTGACAGATCCAAGAGAAAGAACAAAAGCAAATGAGAGTGTCGGAGAGTGTGGGAGAGAAGAGGAGAGCAAGGAGAGACAAACACGGAGAAAGAAAGATGAAAGAGTTCATCTTTCATGAGAGAGTGAGAGAGAGCAAGCCCAAATAGAAGGTAAAGTCTTTTTATTAACTAATCTCACAAGTGACTCATCATCATATAAACATCAATAGCTGTTTATATGTTATTGATCATATAAATAAACCCTGGTGAAATGTGGAAGGAGGCTGTAAAAGAGTTGCAATATCAACAGATGGGGATTATTAAAATACACCTTGGATGCTGACTATCATAGGATGCCTGTTATTATTCTTGATAACATTAAAAGAGAATAGATTTTAACCTTTTCCTTGCATCCATTCTTCGGTGGATCCATTGTTTCTTCCTAACCCTTTAATTTTCAACCTTTGTTTAAATTTAATTTATGCATCTTCCTTCCTAAACCTTTCTTTAAATTTAATTTGCCTATCTTTTTACTTTACACATTTTAAAATATATTCTTTCACAATTTTTAAAAATATTTATTGTTCTGGAACACAATAACCCATTTAAATCTGTATCCTTGAAAACATAGCTTAGATTTTCTAGAAAGTTTATATTTATTACTACTGAAACATTCCTACAGTTCATTATGTACATTAAGTACCTGAATCTCTTTTCTAATCTCTAATCTCTATTTTCCATCTCAGAATGTCTGTCACTTTGTCCTTTTCCTCTAAGGGACTTTTTGCAGTTTGTATTGTACATCAATGAGCCAACATTCAGCAGTGCCTATTATACAGATTTTAACTCCTTTTTTGTAGTCTTCTACTTTAGTTTTATTTTCATTTATCTCATTTTATACATTTTGTAATCAATTTAATTCAATCTACTTTATCTTTGTAAGTTTCCTCTTTTATTCTAGAAAAGTCCTATATATTTCCATATTATTTAAAAAAAATTCTCATTCTTAAAAATTCTAGATCTTGTAAGATCTTATTGTTGAGCTGTTTTTTTCTCTTATTCTGCGTCTTCAGTGTGATGTATATTCCTATTTTCATACAATTACCCTGACTTCCCAGACTTAGGCTCAATGGCCGAGATATTCTTTCTGTTATTTTAAATAAAAACATTTCTATCCAGACTCAGTGTTTGACAACTGCAGTATATGAGTTTCTTTTGGTTCAATTCACTTTTCGTCGGAATAATCATTTACTGCAACTTCAAGTCAGAGGTCAGCAAAAGGTGTTGAAAGCTACATTTAATTTCTAACGGTCACTTCTTCAGTACAGCTCTGAGGTAGAATGTCAAACATCTCACCTATTCTGTAATGTAGTATCAATTCTACGCAGTAAAACTAAAATTCCAATGACATATTGCTAACATGGCTCTTTTTCTTTTCTATTCCCAACATTTTGTTCTTTTATTGTTCCACTGTCAGTGCTCCCCATTTAGTACACACACAGACTCTCCCTCTGTCTCTCTCTCTCTCACATAATTTCTATCAATTATCATCCATAAAAATACTCTTCCAGAAGAGGTAAGAAGGTAAATATGTCACTAATATCAAAAAAAGAGAAGAATGGCTGGCTGGCTGATTGATGGGTGAGATAAATTTTCAGTCTTTGAGACATGAATATCTATAGAAACAAAAACAAATAGGCCGAGCGAGGTGGCTCAAGCCTGTAATCCCAGCACTTTGGGAGGCCAAGGCGAGTGGATCACGAGGTCAAGAGATCGAGACCATCCTGGTCAGCATGGTGAAACCCCATCTCTACTAAAAATACAAAAAATTAGCTTGGCATGGTGGCGTGTGCCTGTAATCCCAGCTACTCAGGAGGCTGAGGCAGGAGAATTGCCTGAACCCAGGAGGCGGAGGTTGTGGTGAGCCAAGATTACGCCATTGCACTCCAGCCTGGGTAACAAGAGCGAAACTCCGTCTCAAAAACAAATAAATAAATAAAATAAATGATGGATTTGTTTTTTGATCAGGGTCTATTGTATGAATTTAATCCCACATCATTTGAATTCTTGATAGTTGTGTGATTCATTTTATTCATCTCTAGCTACCATTTATTGTTAGGAAATTCTATCTGGATACCAATGATATGCATTAGCAATTAGTCTCAGTTTTGATAGTGTTGTAAGATTTTACTATTTTCCATGTCACTGTCAAATGAAAGCTGGAGATAACATTAAATATTGTTAGTTAGAATCCATTGCTGAATATGTAATATTAATTCTTCATTCCTATAATTTTTTAAATCACTCCTGTCTTCTTTAATCTTATAGATTATTGATCTCAATTTTTGATGCCAAAGCACTATAGGTCTAACAATTCCTTATTATTAGCTAGGTCATCAATATATTCTAATATTTTCTACTAGTTTTGTGATTCTCCTAAAGGAAGTTTCTTCATCTGTAATATTTGAAAACAACTACATTATTCTCAGATTTTGTAATTTTGTTATTCAAGAACATTATGTAAATAAAGACAAACAGCATATAATCTTTTTGGACTGATTTTTTTCAATCAGCATAATTATCTGGAGGGTCATCCAATTGTTGCATGTATCAGTAACTAATTATTTTTTACTGGTGAATATTGCTCCATGGTGTGGATGTACCACAGGTTTTTTAACCATTAACCTGCTGAAGGACATCTGGGTTGTTTTTACTTTTTCACTATTACAAATTTTAAAAAGTTGCTATAAATATTCACACATTGGTTTTTATTTGAACAAGAGCCTTCACTTATCTGAGATGATTTATCTGTGATGAATGCCATAAATATGGCAATTTTACGTTTCATATTTTAAGAGTAACATGTTTATCTTTCCAGAATGGTTGGAGCACTTGGCATTCCCATCAGTAACATATATGACTGATCCACTTTTCCACTTCCTAGCCATCATCTGGTATTGTCACTTAAAAATAAATAAATAAGCATTTTGGTAGGCATATAGTGATATCTCAGTATGGGTTTACTTTGCATTTACCTAATTGCTAATGCTTATGAGTATATATTTATTGACTTATTTGGTGTCTGTGTATAGTCTTTAGTGAAACGTTTAGCTCTTTTTCTCATGTTGCCATTGGATTATTTCGGATTGTTTGCTTTTATTGTTGAGTATTGAGAGTTCTTTCTATACCCTAGAAACGAGTCTATTTTTGGATGTGTGATGTTTGAATATCATCTATCACTCTGTAGCTTATCTTTTCATCTTTTTAACTGGGTCTTTCACAAAGCAAAAACAAAATTGAAAGAACTAGAGGAGCAAGATCATAAAAGCTCAAAAGCTAACAGAAGACAAGAAATAACTAAGATCAGAGCAGAACTGAAAGAGATAGAGACAAAAAAAAAAAAACTTCAAAAAATCAATATATCCAGGAGCTAGTTTTTTGAAAACATCAACAAAATAGACCAATAGCCAGATTAATAAAAAAGAAAAGAGAGAAGAATCAAATAGATGCGATAAAAAATGAAAAGAGAATATCACCAGATTCCACAGAAATACAAATCACCATCAGAGATTACTACAAACAACTATATGCATATAAACCAGTAAACCTGGAAGAAATGGATAAATTCCTGGACACTTGCACCCTCCCAAGCCTAAACCAGGAAGAAGTCAAAACATGGAATAGACCAGCAACAAGAGCTGAAGTTGAGGCAGCAATTAATAGCCTACCAAGCAAGAAAAGCCCAGGTCCAGATGGGTTCACAGCCAAATTCTACCAGACATACAAAGAGGAGCTGGTACCATTCCTTCTGAAACTATTCCAAATAATCCAGAAAGAGGGAATCCTCCCCAAATCATTTTATGAGACCAACATCATCCTGATACCAAAACCTGGCAGAGACTCAACAAGAAAAGAAAACTTCAGGCCAATATCCATGATGAACCAAAGACAAAAACCACATGATTATCTCAATTGATGCAGAGAAGGCCTTTGACAAAATTCAACTGCCCTGTATGCTAAAAACTCTCAATAAACTAGGTATCAATGTAACATATCTCAAAATAATAAAAGATATTTATGACAAACTCACAGCCAATATCATACTGAATGGGCAAAAACTGGAAGCACTCCCTTTGAAATCCTGCACTAGACATGGATACCCTCTCTCACCACTCCTATTCTATATAGTATTGGAAGTTTTCGCCACAGCAATCAGGCAAGAAAATGAAATAAAGCATATTCAAATAGGAAAGGAGGAAGTCAACTATTCTCTATTTGCAGATGACATGATTGTATATTTAGAAGACAATTGTCTTTGGCCCAATATCTCCTCAAATTGATAAGCAACTTCAGCAAAGTCTCAGGATACAAAACCAATGTGCAAAAATTACAAGCATTCCTATACACCAATAACAGACTTAAAGAGAGCCAAATCAAGAATGAACTGCCATTTCACAATTGTTAGAAATAAAACTAACAAAGTATGTAAAGGACCTCTTCAAGGAGAACTACAAACCACTACTCAATGAAATAAGAGAGGACACAAACAGATGGAGAAACATTTCATGCTCATGGTTAGGAAGAATCAATACCAAAGTAATTTATAGATTCAAGGCTATCCCCAACAAGCTACCAATGACCTTCTTCACAGAACTGGAAAAAAACACCTTAAACTGCATATGGAACCAAAAGAGAGCCCACATAGCCAAGTCAATCCTAAGCAAAAAGAACAAAGCTGGAGGCATCACAAAACCTGATTTCAAACTACACTATAAGGCTACAGTAATTAAAACAGCATGGTACTGGTACCAACAGAAATACAGACCAATGGAACAGAACAGAGGCCTTGGAGGCAATGCCACACATCTACAACCATCTGATCTTTGACAAACCTGACAAAAACAAGCAACGGGGAAAGGATTCCCTGTTTAATAAACGGTGTTGGGATAACTGGCTAGCTATGTGAAGAAAGCAAAAACTGGATGCCTTCCTGACCCCTTACACTAAAATTAACTCCAGATGGATTAAGGACTTAAACATCAGACCTAACACCATAAAAGCCCTAGAAGAAAAGGTAGGAAAAACCATCTAGGACATAGGCATAGGGAAGGACTTCATGACTAAAACATCAAAAGCATTGGCAACAAAAGCCAAAATGAATAAATGGGATCTAATTAAATTCCAGAGCTTCTGCACAGCAAAACAAAAACAAAAACAAAAAAAACAATCATTAGAGTGAACTGGCAACCAACAGAATGGGAAAACATTTTTGCAATCTACCCATCTGACAAAGGACTTATATCCAAAATCTACAAAGAACTGAAACACATTTACAAGAAAAAAACAAACCCATTCAAAAGTAGGGAAAGGATATGAACAGTCACTTTTCAAAAGAAGACATATATGAGGCCAACAAACATGAAAAAGTGCTCATAATCACTGGTCATTAGAGAAATACAAATCAAAACTACATTGAGATACCATCCCACGCCAGTTAGAATGGCGATCATTAAAAAATCTGGAGACAACAGATGCTGGCGAGGATGTGGAGAAATAGGAACACTTTTATACTATTGGTGGGAGTGTAAATTAATTCAACCATTGTGGAAGAATGTGTGGCAATTCCTCAAGGAACTAGAAATAGAAATTCCATTTGACCCAGCAATCCAATGACTGCATATATACCCAAAGGATTATAGATCTTTCTATTATAAGGACACATGTACACTTATGTTCATTGCAGCACTGTTTACAATAGCAAAGACTTGAAACCAACCCAAATGCCCATCAATAATAGACTGGACAGGGAAAATGTGACACATATACACCATGAAATACTATGCAGCCATAAAAAATGGTGAGTTCGTGTCCTTTGTAGGGACATGGATGAACATAGAAATCATCATTCTCAGCAAACTGACACAAGAACAGAAAATCAAACACTACATGTTCTCACTGATATGCAGGTGTTGAACAATAAGAACACATGGACACAGGGAAGGGAGCATCACACACTGAGGTCAGTTGCAGGGACTAGGGGAGGGACAGTGGGGGTGGGGAGTTGGGTAGAGATAACATGGACAGAAATGCCAGATATAGGTGATGGGGAAAGAGGCAGCAAACCAACTTGCCATGTATGTACCTATGAACCATAGCACATGTTCTTAACATCTACCCCAGAACCTAAAATGCAATTATATATATATAATTTTATTTATATATATATATATATATATATATATATATATATATATATATATATATATAAAATAGAATATTAAAAAAAAAAGAACCTTAGATTGCAGTCCCGAAAGAAAAAAATTTTTTTTGATGAAGTACTATTCATCAGTATTTCCTTTTATGGGTTGTTCTTTTAATGTCAGGTGTAAAAACACTTAATGTAGTCCTAACTCAAAAAGCTTTCTGCGGGGCTGGGTGCGGTGGCTCATGCCTGTAATCCCAGCACTTTGGGAGGCCGAGGCGAGTGCATCATGAGGTCAAGAGATCGAGACCATCCTGGTCAACATGGTGAAACCCCGTCTCTACTATAAATACAAAAAATTAGCTGGGCATGGTGGTGCATGCCTGTAATCCCAGCTACTCAGGAGGCTGAGGCAGGAGAATTGCCTGAACCCTGGAGGCGGAGGTTGCAGTGAGCCGAGATTACGCCATTGCACTCCAGCCTGGGTAACAAGAGCAAAACTCCGTCTCAAAAAAAAAAAAAAAAAAAAGCTTTCTGCTATTTTTTTTTAAAGTTTTACAGTTCTGATTTATGGTTAAGTTAAGGAATCATTTTGTACTAATTTTTGCATAAGGTATGATGCTTATTTCTGGGTTTTTTGTTTGGATTGTATTTAAACTTTATGTTCACTTTTTTCTCCCCGACACATCTCTGCCTCATTACTGCCAGGTAGATGTAAAAGTTTAGGTTCCCCATTTGCCCATTTGGCCTCCATTGAGATGCAAGGGTTGTGGTTTCTTCAATTAGGTGAGGGTGACAATCTGACTCCCCACATAGTCTCTGCTGACACCAGGGTGGGGTTTCTTTTGCTTTTGCTGGGAGACTGTAAAAGTTCTGAGTCTCCACCTGACACCATTCCTGGATAAAAGGGAGGGGTATCTTGCTACTGTTCAGTGGGAATAAATGTCCTGAATTCCTACTTGGTGTTCACTGAAGCCACAGGAAGGAATAAGTTCTACCTGCCAGCAGGTACTAACGTCCCAGCTCCAAACTTGGTCTCCTCTGATAGTACACTGGTGTAGGTGCTGGGGCCTTGCAAGGTTGGACATCTGGATGTTCCACTTGGCCCCTGCTGCTGTGGGTGGGAATGAAGCCATAGTTTGTGTATGTGTATATTTGACTGGAGTACAGTGGTTATTATTTAACACATTTCAGTCCTTCCAGGCCGCTCATTTCCTAGTCCTTCGGCTAGAAAGAGAAGGCTGTTTGTTCGTCTGTATTTATCTGGACCCACTGGTGTTTTTGGGTCACCAGTGTTTATCTCCACATCTGGGGAATAAGAGGCAAAAATAAAACCCGGAAAACTCACTTCTGTGAGTTCTCAAGTCGTAAGGTTTCTAGGTAATCTACTTTCCTCTTTCCACTTTTGAGTCTTTTATTTATTTTGGTTGGTGCAAAAGTAATTGCGGTTTTTATCAAAGTAGTTTAATTTTTTTATTATTTAATACTGTTAATTATTTAATACTTTTAATTTTTTTTATTGCAATGGTCTGAGCGTTTAGTTGTACTCAACAGGAGGAATAGGAGAAAATTAATTTACTCTGACATCATTTTTATATATTTAAAAATGTAAAGTCTCTTCATTGAAATCCCACCTCCAACCTTAACTCCTCTTATTTTAATCAACTGCATCTGAAGAACTATTGTTATTTTTTTAGCTATAGCAAACTCTCTTGATTATATTCAAGTATTTAACTTCCCATTATTTTTTCTAACAGTACTTGTTTTGTTCAGAGTTTTTTGTTTTTATTTTTGCTTCTAATAGAGATGGAGTCTCCCTATGTTATCCAGGCTATTCTCGATTTTCTAGACTCAAGTGATCCTCCTGCTTCGGCCTTCCAAAGTCCTGGAGTTACAATGTTCAGGTATTTTCTCTCTTCCTCAGGTGCATGTGCTTTACTGAAGCTGGTCCTACCCCAACCTGGGAGAAAAGAAGAAGTATAGATGGGGCTCACCAACCAATGTGGTAGTTCTTTCCCTTGTCAATTATTATTTTAGGTACAAGCTTGTGACTAAATCTGGCAAATGTGACGAGGGGAAATAAATGGAAGCCATTTAGGAAAGGTTTCCTCAATCATAAAGCGGACAAACAGGATATTATCGGCTGTGGGTGTGATCCTAAAACTGCTGAAGCTAACTTGCACATTGATAGAAAATGAATACACAAAGGATAGCAGAAGGAAAACAATAAAGAATGCAGGATTTTGACAACTTCATTCATGTATGAAATATGCCATGTTTTGTGACATAAATGTATTAAATTTTAAAGACACTTTGAATTAGTATTTTTTTTTTTGCTACTGAAAATGTTCTAATTGCTTCAAACATTGTGCTTCCAGCTATGTCATTATCTTTTGAATAAATAATCATACAAAAAACCATAATCATGACCTCAATGTTGTTAGAATATATTGTTTAGAGAGTAAACAAAAGATTATTTATTGAGTCAATTGTACTTTAATAATGTATATGCATAACATCAGATTATCCTCACTATATTTTATAGAAGAGAAAGATTAGGGTTCAGGGAATTACTGATTTGTTTAAAGGCACAGAGATTTGAGTGGCCTACTGAAATTCAAGTCAGGGCTCATGGTCTGAATCTGGCCATGCTGGTGTTTAAATGTACAAATCGTATTCAATGGCAAATGCCACCAGTGCACTTTGTGTTTGAGACATTTTTCTGTATATGTCCTGAAGAACTGGCATCTAGGCAATTTCTCTAGGGAGTCAAAATATGCCATTAATTTTTCCATATGTGCAGCAAAGAACCTTGGAGAACTACTAGCTGTTCCTGGGGGCGCACACTAACAGATGAACAGCTGGAAGACGGTGTGACTCGGCAAGCAGAACAGCAGGCTGGAGAGCAAGGGACCAACATTTCCAATCCCATTTCCATTCCTATGGAGAAGTGACCTTGAACAAATTCCTGTGTGGGGTTTGCCTCCGCCCCAGCAGATATCAACATAAAAATCAGGGCAAAGTTTCATGTCCATTTAATGTATCTAGTCTATAGACCTTAAGGCTGTTTCCATGGAAACCTGAATTCATTTGGAAACTTAAATGTATTGGCTCATGGCACATGCTTATGGCATCCTATTCTAACACAATGATACCTAACCTTTTCGTAACATCAGGAAAGGGCACTCTTAAAGGCTACCAAAAACTTTTGAAATTATAAAAATAAAATTTATTTTAATTAACTTTAAAATGTGAAATATGGAGTTGAGAATATGTTGGGGAAATAGCAACTCCTGATTTAGCCCTTCTAATTTCTCATTGAAATGCAAAAAAAAAAAAAATTAAAGTCAATGCATCAACCATAAAGAAAGCAAAAATATTGTATAATAATATGACTTCTTTTAAATAAAATTTCCAAGAACCAAAATGCAGAGGAGGTGTGTTAGTTTTCATGCTGCTGATAAAGACATACCCAAGACTGGGAAACTTATATGGGAAAAAGATTTATTGGCCTCCACATGGCTGGGGAGACCTCACAATCATGGCAGAAAGTGAAAGACATGTCTCACATGACAACAGACCAGAGAAAACAGTTTGTGCAGGGAAACTCCCATGTTTTTAAACCATCATATCTTATGAGATTCATTCACTATCAGGAGAACATCACAGGAAAGACCTGCCACCATGATTTCATCACCTCCCACCAGGTTCCTCCCAAGACAGGTGGGAATTATGGGAGTTACAATTCAAGATGAGACCTGGGTGGGGATACAGCCAAACCATATCAAGGTGTCAATGGAGATGAATAAGAATAATTTGTCTTCTGACTTCCATTATATACAGTTGGCACAAGGATACAGATTATTTTCCAATGAGAGAGGAAAAAGGTCTCTGTCTCCTAAACAAGATTACTTCCAAATGTTTTGTGTTTTTTGAATAGATAAAAGAAGAATATTCTGTCTTCCACAGTCCAGACTTTAAAGTCAGACTGAAATTTTGGGCTGCAGAATTTAAAGACTATCAAATTTCTCTGCTCCTTTTTCTTATCTGTAAAATGATAATGATGAATTAGTACCCACTAGAGGAGCAATACAGCACAGTGGTTAAGCCAGCAGACTTAACTGCTTTAGACTGCCTACCCTCATATCCTGCTGTTACCACATACTAGGCATGTGAATTTGGGGTATTACTTCCACTTTTTGTTCCTTAAAAGGATGTGCTATGGTGTGAATGTTCTGTTCCTCCTGACGATTTGTATCATCATCAATGTGATGGAATTAAAACATATGACTTTTAGGAAGTAATTAAAGAATTAAGGTGGAGTCCTCATAAATGAGATTAGTGCCCATTTTTTAAAAAAGAAAAAAGCCGGGAGGGGACTCAAGATGGCGCTGTGAGAACAACCCAGGATTGGAGCCCGCGTTGAATTTGCAAACGGTGAGTCAGTGCTGCATTTCCAGACTGATCTTTGTTGCCCACAGAACGGGGAAACTCCCAAGTATAAAAAGACACGGGACGCCAGGCAGTAGGTCTGCCTGGTGAAGCCGGCAGCCGGGGCGGCAGGGGCCGGCCCTACCCAGCAATCCCCACAGGGCACACTTGTCCGGGTGCCTTGTTGAACCGGCAACCTGAGACTTGAGAGGGCTGGACTTGAGACCGAACGAGACTTGCACAGTAGCCCAGCCCAGGGGATTGCAGGGACAGATAGCTTGGGATACCCAGTGGGACGAACAAAACCGCGATTTCAAACTATCCCGGGCAGACGGTCTGAGACGCTCTTTGGGGGAGGGGCGTCCACCACTACGGAGGCAACCTACCCCAACTGATATACACGCCCACTGCTGAGGCAGCCAGCCATTGCCGAGGCAACCCGCCCCAACTGAGATACACGCCCACTGCTGACGCAGCCAGCTGTTGCCGAGGCAACCCGTCCCTACTGAGATACACGCCCACTGGCAGCCTGCCATTGCTGAGGCAACACACTACAACGAAGAGACTCCGCCGCAGGGCGTGGCGGAGACCACAGCAGAGCCGGCAGGAACAGCGCGAATCACACAACAGCAGGGCGGAGCCTCGGCAGCCAAACAGTGGCTAGTCTGCCTTCGAGCTGGGCAGGACACCTGATCGGACATCCAAAAATAAAGCCCAAACCCCTCAACACAGAGCATTTGAGAAAAAAAAAAAGGGTTGTTTAATGAGCTGTGTTGCAGCAGAATCAAACATAGCAGCCTAACAGCCCTGAATGAACAACAGAGTGCACAGCTCAGCAATTAAACCCCTATAAAGTACAAACTGTCTCCTCAAGCAGCTCCCTGACCCCTCTATATCCAAAAGACTGTCATTAGGCAGGCATCATCCTGGGACAAAGAGAGCAGAAAAAGAAACTGGTAGCATCCCTCGCTGTGCCACGGCTACTAGAGGTGCATCCCAGACAAGCAGGGTCTGGAGCGGACCTCAACAGTCATACAGCGAAGGGGCTAGACTGGTAGAAGGAAAACCAAGTAACAGAAATACTTCATCATCAACATTCTGGGTGTCCACTCAGAGACCCAAACGAAAAGTCAGCAACTACGCAGACGACCAGCGGACAAATCCACAAAGAAGGGAAGAAACCAGCGCAAAAAGGAGGAAAACACCCGAAACCAGAACACATCGCCTCCTAGAAAGGACCAAAACTCCTCACCAGCAAGGGAACAAAGCTGGACGGAGAATGACTGTGACAAAATGACGGAATTAGACTTCAGAAGATGGATAATGAGAAACTTTTGTGAGCTAAAAGATCATGTATTAAATCAATGCAAAGAAACTAAGAACCTTGAAAAAAGATTTGAAAAAAGATTCGAGGAAATGATAACAAGAATGGATACCTTAGAGAGGAATATGAATGAATTAAAGGAGCTGAAAAACACAATACGAGAACTTCGCGAAGCAAATGCAAGTTTCAATAGCCGAATTGACCAAGCAGAAGAAAGAATATCTGAAGTCGAAGACCAACTCAATGAAATAAAACGAGAAACCAAGATCAGAGAAAAAAGCGCAAAAAGGAATGAACAAAGTCTCCAAGAAATGTGGGACTATGTGAAAAGACCTAACCTACGTTTGATAGGTGTACCAGAAGGAGACGAAGAGAATGAATCCCAGCTGGAAAATACTCTTCAGGACATCATCCAGGAAAATTTCCCCCACCTAGCAAGACAAGCCAACACTCAATTGCAGGAAATACAGAGAACACCACAAAGATATTCCGCAAGAAGAGCAACCCCAAGGCACATAATCGTCAGATTCAACAGGGTTGAAATAAAGGAGAGAATACTAAGGGCAGCCAGAGAGAAAGGTCGGGTCACCCACAAAGGGAAGCCCATCAGACTCACAGCAGATCTCTCGGCAGAAACACTACAAGCCAGAAGAGAGTGGGGGCCAATATTCAACATTCTTAAAGAAAAGAACTTTCAACCCAGAATTTCATATCCAGCCAAACTGAGCTTCAGAAGTGAAGGAAAAATAAAATCCTTTGCGAACAAGCAAGTACTCAGAGATTTTGTCACCACCAGGCCTGCTTTACAAGAGCTCCTGAAAGAGGCACTACACATAGAAAGGATCAATCAGTACCAGCCATTCCAAAATCACACTGAATGCTAAAGAGCTTCAACATAATGAAGAATCTACAACAACTAACAGGCAAAACAGCCACTTAGAATCAAAATGGCAGTATCAAATTCACACACAACAATATTAACCCTAAATGTAAATGGACTAAATGCACCAATCAAAAGACACAGACTGGCAAATTGGATAAAAATCCAAAACCCATCAGTGTGCTGTATCCAGGAAACCCATCTCACATGCAAGGATACACAAAGGCTCAAAATAAAGGGATGGAGGAAGATTTACCAAGCTAATGGAAAGCAAAAAAAAGCAGGAGTTGCAATTCTCATCTCTGATAAAATAGATTTTAAAGCAACAAAGATCAAAAGAGACAAAAAAGGCCATTACATAATGGTAAAAGGATCGATACAACAAGAAGAGCTAACGATCCTAAACATATATGGACCCAACACAGGAGCACCCAGATACATAAGGCAAGTTCTTAATGACTTACAGAAGGACTTAGACTCCCACACAATAATAGTGGGAGACTTTAACACTCCACTGTCAATACTAGACAGATCAACCAGACAGAAAATCAACAAGGATACCCAGGGCTTGAACTCAGACCTGGAGCAAGCAAACCTGGTGGACATTTACAGAACCCTCCACCCCAAATCCACAGAATACACATTCTTCTCAGCACCACATCACACCTACTCTAAAATTGACCACATAATTGGAAGTAAAGCACTGCTCAACAAATGCAAAACAACTGAAATCATAACAAACAGCCTCTCAGACCATAGTGCAATCAAGTTAGAACTCAGAATTCAGAAACCGACCCAGAACCGCACAGCTTCATGGAAACTGAACAACTGGCTCTTGAATGTTGACTGGGTAAACAACGAAATGAAGGCAGAAATAAAGAAGTTCTTTGAAACCAATGAGAACGAAGACACAACGTGCCAGAACCTCTGGGACGCATTTAAAGCAGTCTCTAGAGGAAAGTATATAGCAATAAGTGCCCATATGAGGAGAATGGAGAGATCCAAAATTGACACCCTATCGTCAAAATTGAAAGAGCTAGAGGAGCAAGATAAAAAAAACTCAAAACCCAGCAGAAGACAAGAAATTACTAAGATCAGAGCTGAGATGAAGGAGATTGAGACACGAAAAACCCTTCAAAAAATCAATAAATCCAAGAGCTGGTTTTTTGAAAAGATCAACAAAATAGACAGACCACTAGCCAGATTGATTAAAAAGAAAAGAGAGAACAACCAAATAGATGCAATAAAAAATGATAAAGGGGAAATCACCACAGATTCCACAGAAATTCAAACCATCATCAGAGAATATTACAAACAACTCTATGCACATAAACTAGTAAACCTGGAAGAAATGGATAAATTCCTGGACTCCTGTGTCCTCCCAAGCCTAAACCAGGAGGAAGCTGAAACTATGAATAGACCAATAACAAGGTCTGAAGTCGAGGCAGCAATTAAGAGCCTACCTCACAAAAAAAGCCCAGGTCCAGATGGGTTCACAGCCGAATTCTACCAGACACACAAGGAGGAGCTGGTACCATTCCTTCTAAAACTATTTCAAACAATCCAAAAAGAGGGAATCCTTCCCAAATCATTTTATGAGACCAACATCATCCTGATACCAAAACCCGGCAGAGACCCAACGAGAAAAGAAAACTTCAGGCCAATATCCATGATGAACATAGATGCAAAAATCTTCAATAAAATATTGGCAAGCCGATTGCAACAGCAAATCAAAAAACTTATTCATCATGATCAAGTAGGATTCATCCCAGGGATGCAAGGCTGGTTCAACATACGCAAGTCTATCAACGTAATTCACCACATAAACAGAACCAAAAACAAAAACCACATGATTATCTCAATTGACGCAGAGAAGGCATTTGACAAAATTCAACAGCCCTTTATGCTAAAAACCCTCAATAAACTCGGTATCGATGGAACGTATCTCAAAGTAATAAAAGCTATTTATGACAAACCAACAGCCAATATCATACTGAATGGGCAAAAACTGGAAGCATTCCCTTTGAAATCTGGTACTAGACAAGGATGCCCTCTCTCACCACTCCTATTCAATATAGTACTGGAAGTTCTAGCCAGAGCAATCAGGCAAGAAAAAGAAATAAAGGGTATTCAAATAGGAAAGGAGGAAGCCAAATTGTCTCTATTTGCAGACGACATGATAGTATACCTACAAGACCCCATCGCCTCAGCCCAAAAACTCCTGAAACTGATAAACAACTTCAGCAAAGTCTCAGGATATAAAATCAATGTGCAAAAATCACAAGCATTCGTCTACACCAATAACAGACTTAAAGAAAGCCAAATCAAGAGCGAACTGCCATTCGCAATTGCTACAAAAAGAATAAAATACCTTGGAATACAACTCACAAGGAACGTAAGGGACCTCTTCAAGGAGAACTACAAACCACTGCTCAACGAAATCAGAGAGGACACAAACAGATGGAGAAACATTCCATGTTTATGGTTAGGAAGAATTAATATTGTGAAAATGGCTATACTGCCCAAAGTAATTTACAGAATCAACGCTATCCCCATCAAGCTACCATTGACTTTCTTCACAGAACTGGAAAAAACCACCATGAACTTCATATGGAACCAAAAGAGAGCCCGCATAGCCAAGTCAATTCTAAGCAAAAAGAACACAGCGGGGGGCATCACACTACCGGATTTCAAACTATACTACAAGGCTACAGTAATCAAAACAGCATGGTACTGGTACCAAAACAGAGATATAGACCAATGGAACAAAACAGAGGCACTGGAGGCAACACAACATACATACAACTATACAATCTTTGATAAACCTGACAAAAACAAGCAATGGGGCAAGGATTCCATGTTTAACAAATGGTGTTGGGAAAACTGGCTAGCCATGTGCAGAAAGCAGAAACTGGACCCCTTCCTGACACCTTACACTAAAATTAACTCCAGATGGATTAAAGACTTAAACATAAGACCTGGCACCATAAAAACCCTAGAAGAAAATCTAGGCAAAACTATCCAGGACATAGGAGTAGGCAAGGACTTCATGAACAAAACACCAAGAGCATTGGCAACAAAAGCCAAAATAGACAAATGGGACCTAATGAAACTCCACAGCTTCTGCACGGCAAAAGAAACAGTCACTAGAGTGGATCGGCAACCAACAGAATGGGAAAAAATTTTCACAGTCTACCCATCTGACAAAGGGCTGATATCCAGAATTTACAAAGAACTCAAGCAGATTTACAGGAAAAAAACAAACAAGCCCATTCAAAAGTGGGCAAAGGATATGAACAGATACTTTACGAAAGAAGACATATATGAGGCCAACAATCATATGAAAAAATGCTCATCGTCACTGGTCATCAGAGAGATGCAAATCAAAACCACATTGAGATACCATCTCACGCCAGTTAGAATGGCGATCATTAAAAAATCTGGAGACAACAGATGCTGGAGAGGATGTGGAGAAAAAGGAACACTTTTACACTGTTGGTGGGAGTGTAAATTAGTTCAACCATTGTGGAAGACAGTGTGGCGATTCCTCAAGGCCTTAGAAATAGAAATTCCATTTGACCCAGCAATCCCATTACTGGGTATATATCCAAAAGACTATAAATCATTCTACCATAAGGACACATGTACACGAATGTTCATTGCAGCACTGTTTACAATAGCAAAGACCTGGAATCAACCCAAATGCCCATTGATAATAGACTGGATTGGAAAAATGTGGCACATATACACCATGGAATATTATGCAGCAATCAGAAATGATGAGTTCGTGTCATTTGTAGGGACATGGATGAATCTGGAAAACATCATCCTCAGCAAACTGACACAAGAACAGAAAATGAAACACCGCATATTCTCACTCATAGGTGGGTGATGAAAAATGAGAACACATGGACACAGAAAGGGGAGTACTAAACACTGGGGTCTATTGGGGGGAAAAGGGGAGGGCCAGTGGGAGGGGGAGGTGGGGAGGGATAGCCTGGGGGGAAATGCCAAATGTGGGTGAAGGGGAGAAGAAAAGCAAAGCACACTGCCATGTGTGTACCTACGCAACTGTCTTGCATGCTCTGCTCATGTACCCCAAAACCTATAATCCAATAAAAAATTAAAAAAAAAAAAAAAAAAAAAAAAAAGAAAAAAGCCCAGAGAACTTCATGCTTCTTTTCTTATATGAGGTCACAGCTAGAGGTTCACAGATGTGTGAACCAGGAAATGGGTCTACACCAGACATCAAATCTGCCAGTGTCTTGATCTTACACTTACTTCCAAGGCTCCAAAACTGTATACAAAAAATTTCTGTTCTTTTTCAAGCCACCGAACTTATGATATTTTTATATAGCAGCCCAAACAGACTAAGACAGAATAGTAATAGTGCCTGCATCAGAGAATTTTGGTGAGGATTAAATGAATCAATACTATATTTCTAAAACAGTAACTTACATATAGCATAAACAAATAGATTAATATAAATTATTGTTATTAGTTAATATGTCATGATGTTTTAGCTATTAAATGAGATACATGTAAAATACTTACACACATTCGATATTAGAAATGACGACTAGTGATCTGTATGTCTCTTACTAAAATTTCTCTAGTTACATTTTCGAGATTAAATTTTAATTGATGATGACATTGAGTCTGAAAGGACAGTGTGAGTGCTTTACAGGGGAGTTTATTAACTAAACAACTAACATCTGGCTACCAAAGTCTTATTCAAATAATAAAGAGTCAAGTTTCTTTGCATAGCAAGATGTTCAAGATTATGAGACCTCAAGCCCTTGCTAGGCCATCTTACATATACAATTGTTATACTGAAAAATCCACAAGACTTTCAGAATTGCTAATTTTTTTTTTTTAGACGGAGTCTCACTCTGTCACCAGGCTGGAGTGCAATGGCAAGAATTGCTCACTTCTTTATTGCCAGCTCATAGCATGCTACCTAGCATATGGCATACACAAAATAAATATTGGATAAATACAAGCATGAATGAATGCTAACAACTACAGAACTTTGATAAGAGTTATAAATATTATTCTCTTTAGAACACTGTAAGAAACATCTATAAGAATGATCTGTAAAAAAGCTTTAGTATTAAAAAACTGAAGAGCAAACATATTTACTCTTAACACAAGCAAACACTGTATCTATTTTCAGAAGCAGGCAGTGATTCATAGGCCCTTGGATAATAAGAATTTAAATAAGCAATTTAAATAAGAAAATCTGAACATTTTATTTTAGACACACTACTTACATTTGAAAAAAAAGACATCATAGAAAACAAATGAAATGCTAAAAAAAATTTTTGTGTTTTCAGTGAAGCCAAAAACAACCATCACAGACATGATAGTGTGATGGTTAATACTGAATGTCAACGTCATTGAATGAAAGATGCTCCTGGGTGTGTCTGTGAGGGTGCTGCCAAAGGAGATGAACATCTGAGTCAGTGGACCAGGAGAGGCAGGCCCACCCTCAATCAAGGTGGGCAAACTCTAATTAGCTGCCAGGGCAGCCAGAATAAAAAGAGCTTTGGCACTTGAACTGGAAGGATAACATTTGGAGAAATGCCTGATGTAGGTGACGGGGATAGAGGGAAGCAAACCACAATGGCATGTGTGCACCTATGTAACGATCCTGCAAGATCTGCACATGTACCTCAGAACTTAAAGTACAATCAAAAAAAGAAAAAAAGAAATGGTTTATATAGGATCATGCTACCTGGAGAGCATGAAATAGAGATACTCACAAGCAGGGAGCCTCTTTTTCCCTTAGAACTATTCTGGAACTATATGAGGTGTTAAATAACTCTGGAACTGTGTGAGGATTCCATAGTAACTGATAAAGAGATCTCACCTGACTTACAGAGTGCCTTTCATTTTCTGGATAGCAGTTCCAAGGTAAGTGGAAAACATCCTGTTTGTAAGGCTGCTACTCTGATAGAACAAGGTAAAACAAACAACTCTTTTTCTTTATAATCATTTATAGCTTAGAGAAGCTGGGTAAAGTATATACTTTTTGTGAGCAAAATTTACCTTTCTCTTTGTCTCAGTTCTCCAAAATTTGTAAACTATTTGTGAGTATTCTTATGTATGGCAACATGGTAAGTTCAGTAAGAATCTGCTTCCTTTTGTAACAGGACACAATTAGAAACACTGGTTAATTTACCAAGGCTTTGTCTGGAATATTGTATACAGAAATGGTATCTTTTTCTATATGACCATATTGCTTTGAGGAATTGAAGCCAACTTTATAGAGCCAAGAAAAAGTACCTTGGAAAGACTGGCTAAGTACGTTGTCTAAATGGGTGACTTACAAGGCTTCTGACCAATGGTAATTAAAGAATGTCATTCTATAGCAGGCCCAGGAACCTCACGATATTTTGTGACCTTGAAAAGAGAGGTATTTGTACAGGTAATATAAACACAGTCTAATGATACATCTTTGACTTGGCTTCCAGCCTTGAGGCTTTTAAAAAGTCAATTATAAAATTCTTTATAAAATTTCAGAAAATCTGACTTACAAGGAACCTATAAGGCTAATCACTTATTGCTATACTTCATACAAGGAATCACACCAAGTACAATGAGACCAAATTTATTTTGCAAATTATTCCTAATATGATTTGCCTTTGGTATAAATGGGAAAACTAAAGAGAGAAACAATTGGATTCTAGACCTGACCATTGTTTTTATTACATGTCTACAATTTGGGCTTAATCCTGAATTATTTCCTGGCTATAAAAATATTTTAAAATCACTGCATTTTAACTTTCTTCAAGATTGTTTAAACTGGCTACCTAAAGGAATTCATTCCTTTTCTGTGGTGGTATTCTGGGATACAAATTCTCTTTGGATTATAATCCTTATATGCATTATATTTCTACTATTCAAATTATTCACATTTGTATCTCTCATTGTTTTACTTCCTCCCATCAAACCAAAGTCATAGTATTCTGGAGATGAGAGATATTCAACAGAACCTGTGAATATCTCTCATTTGGAATCCTACTGCACCCTATCTGTTTTCCATTGCCAATGCACTGCTGCTAAAGCTGTATATCAGGCACCCTCCCTACAGGCTCAGGAACCACTGAGGAAAAGGAAGACATGTGAGATTGTAAAAGTTGAATTGAAGGTGATGGGTGGAGGCTAAAGCAACTCCATCTGGGAAGATAATCTGTCAGGTTGGCTTTTGATTAACCCCTGTTCTAGGAAGTCCTCTAAGATTTCCAGTATATCTATTGTTCTTTGTGTAGGAGCAGGTACTTGCTGTATCTTGCCCTTGGATCAAACAACCTTGATGTTTTGTACTTAAATTGTCCCACATATTCCTTATGAACCACCCCTACCCTATAGTAAAGTGGTCCTCCACATTTTTGTCACCAGAGACCACTTTCAGGGAAGACAATTTTTTCCACAGACCACAGAGGGGCATGATTTCAGGATGTTTCAAGTGCATTTTGTTTATTGTGCACTGTATTTCTGTGATTATTACATTGTAATATATAATAAAAAATGCTACAACTCATTATAATGTAGAATCGATTGGAACCCTGAGCTTGCATTCCTGTAACTAGATGGTCCCATCTGGAGGTGATGGGAGTTAGTGACACCTGAAGTGTGTTGCTTATGTCCAGTCTACTTTGTAACCCCATTTTGGTTGCCGTCACTGCAGAAAACTCTACTCCGCAAAGATAGGATGTTGAAAATTAAAGCAGACTTTTCAGTGCTTTTGTGGCAATCTCAGGATATTCCACCTTGACTTTAATCCAGAATGTATGGAGATTTAAATTTGTGTCAAACTTACTTTTAAGGCCACCATCATTTGTGATCTCAAGCAGTTGATCCTCATCTAGCACAGACTAAGTAGATTCACTTGAGTTATTCACAAATGTGTTACAACTCCATTCCTTCCCAGATCAGGGTCTTCTGTGGCTGGAAAGTGTATTAGTCAGGGTTCTTTAGAAGGATAGAACTAATGTAATATATATATATATATATTCTTTATATATTCTAACATATATATTTATTTAAATATATATATATAAAACTTGTCTAAAATTTGGGCTTAATACATATATATTCTATTAGTTATCCATATATATATATACATATACACACACATACATACATACATACATATATTTGGAAAGTTTATTAAATATTAACTCACATGATCACAAGGTCCCACAATAGGCCATCTGCAATCTGAGGAGCAAGGAAAGCCAGTCTAAGTCCCAAAACTGAAGAACTTATAGTTCTTCATTTGAGGGCAGGAAGCATCCAGCATGGGAGAAAGATGTAGACTGGAAGTCTAGGCCAGTCTAGTACTTTTACAGTTTTCTGCCTGCTGTATATTCTAGCCACACTGACAGCTGACAGCTAATTAGATGGTACCTACCCAGATTAAGAGTGGGTCTGCCTTTCCCAGCCCAGTGACTTAAATGTTAATCTCTTTTGGTAACACCCTCACAGACACACCCAGGATTAATGATTTGCATTATTCAATCCAATCAGTTTATACTCAATATTAACCATCACAGAACATAAAGCTCAGGCTTGTTTGAAACCTGAGAATGGCGATCATGCACCTGTGGGGAGAAAGGAGGCCCTGGCTCTGTCTCTTTCAAAATCTGTGCTAAGTTTACAGGTTCATCTATGTCCCTACAATGGACATGAACTGATCGTTTTTATGGCTGCTACATAGTATTCCATGGTATATATGTGCCACATTTTCCCTGTCCAGTCTATCATCGTTGGGCATTTGGGTTGGTTCAAGGTCTTTACTATTGTAAACAGTGCTGCAATGAACATATTTGGGCGTGTGTCCTTATAATAGAAAAATTTATAATCCTTTGGATATATACCCAGTAATGGGATTGCTGGGTCAAATCTGTGCTAATGTTTGAAACATGTCAAAAATCCCAATGTCCATGTGTTGGCCCGATCATTTCAATTTGGTTTTGAATGTAGGCACTTTATTTACTGACTTAAACACAGTTGCCATTCTCCCCTGAACTGACAGATCGAATTTCTTGAGCAGGTTGAATACGTCACACAAGTAAGCAAGTTTCGTGGCTCATTCTGTGTCACTGAAATATGCTACTGGTGGGGGCTATTTTTAAAAGAAATCTCTTGAGCAGGCTGCATAACTCAAAAACTCTGGCCAGTGATCTACCTTTAGAAAGCTATATCACTTCTGTGTATAAGAGAAGACATGTGTGCTCTGTGTCCCCCTCCTCACAGAGATGTGCGAACAGACGTGAGTTAAGGGCATGTACTTGAATGCAGTTGATAATTTTAATCACATCCTGCAAAACACTGTTAAGTTCAGGTGACACTTTCTGGAGCCTGAATTTCTCTGTAGATGACAGGGCATAGAATGACATACAGGAGTGACTACTCTGAATGACCCGAGTAGTGAAAGCAGAAAGCCATGCAGTCCTGGCAGCCACTCCATCTGTGCATATATGACACAAAATAACCACCTCAGTTTCCCTGATATGTAATCATTCAACGACTTGAATAGTTGTGCAGCTGTGGTGTTTGTTCGCAACAAAAGTGCACATAACTTATCCTCATGCACATCCTCCAAAAAATATTTATTTATTTTGAGAGGGAGTCTTGCTCTGTTGCCAGGCTAGAGTGTAGTGGTGTAATCTTGGCTCACTGCAACCTCCACCTCCTGGGTTCAAGTGATTCTCCTGTCTCAGCCTCCTGAGTAGCCAAGATTACAGGTGCCCACCACCATGCCCAACTAATATATGTATTTTAGTAGAGATGGGGCTTTACTATGTTGGTTAGGCTGGTCTTGAACTCCTGACCTCGGATGATCCGACTGCCTCAGCCTCCCAAAGTGCTGAGATTGCAGGCTTGAGCCACCATGCCCAGCTACATTCTCCTAAAAAACATATCTCACAAAAACAATATTGCCTTGTTGTCAACATTAGTAAACTTGTCAACTTGGATTGCTTACTGCAGTGACTCATTAATCCTTTCTAACAACTGTGCCTCAGTATCTGCTATTTGATCAATTTGTCTGGTTATGGTGCTAGCCAAAAGAGGAAGATATGCCACCTTTTGAACTGCAGTCTCTTCTAAATATTCGGGACAAATGTCCTTAGCAACAGGCAGGGTCAACTCTTCACCAATAGTAAAGGGCTTCTTAGCTTTCACAATGCAGTTAGCCACTAAGAATGATGCTCCCAGCACAGTCACATTTGATGAAGTGGTGGCCTCCAAAAACTGCTTCTATTCTTCATGTTAAATTTTACTTTCTTTTGAAAAACTCCAGAGGTTTGTCTTTCAATGCAGGGCACTTGGGTTTCCATGTGGTGAAGCAGTTTTGAAGGTTTCATGGCTTTATAGGATAGCCGATCACCACACATTAAACAATTGTATATAATTTCTTTTAAATGCAGCTTTCTTTTTGTTGACAGTCTTAGTCTTCTGCTATCTCATCATTAAGTCTTTCCCCCTTTTCAAATAAGCTCCTAAATGATGTTTGATTTTTATTCTAGAGTTAGCCTGTGGGCTCACCAAAACTGTGAGTGAGACGGTGCACCATGCAGGAAATAGGTGCAGACAGAAGTGGTAGATAAAAACATAGGCATGCTATACATTTACTAAAATTAGAGTCAGATTCTGACTTAAAGTCTGCAACAGATACAGCTGTACAACAGAAGTACGTCACCTCAGTTTCCACCTATAAAGCCTGTCACCAGATGTAGCTTAATTGTCACGTGACACTCACTGATAGGGTTTTGATATAAGTCTGCAAGCAATTGACTTCCGCTATCTGTGCAGTCAACCTCTCTGCTAATGTTAATCTGTATTTGTGGCCTCTCCTCAACACTAGCATCACCCCCTCAGCTCTTCCTCAGATCATCAGGTATTAGATTCTCATAAGGAGCACACAATCTAGAATCCTAGTATGTTCAGGTCATGACAGATTTGGTACTCCTGTGAGAATCGAATGCTGCCACAGGCCTAAAAGGAGATGGAGCTCAGGTGGTAGTGGGAGTGATGGGAAGCACCTGTAAATACAGATCAACTTCACTTGCTTGCCTACTTCTCAACTCCTGCTGTGTGGCGCAATTCCATTAATGGTCCATGGCCTGGTGGTTGCTGACCCCTGTTCTAGAGGGAGGGAGACGAGGACTCAGGACTTTTTCAGCCTGTGGTTTCAGAGCAGCTCTGATCATCATTTTCATTTTTTGTATTTGGGCTTTTCTAATTGACTGTCTCTTACTCGCTTGAGGGGTACTAACTGAAGCCACATGTCAGGGGATGCTGCATAATAGTTGTCATCACTGAGTTGTGGCTGTATTTCTTTTCTAGTTATTTTGGACATTTAGCCCCACCCAATACAGTCATAGTTCTATTTTGATTTCTAGAGTATCTTGATCTCAGAAGGAATACTTTTAAGCACAAAACAGTGAAAAAATTTAGACCAATATTAAACTGCTTTCATTGCAAATTGAGACTAACATCTAAACTTATAGTTCTCTGGCTGTTTAAACTATTAGAATTCAAAAGGTTCTTCCATTTATTTCTCATGCTAGGCACTGTATATTAATAAACAGGTAGAACCCTAATTCCCTCTGACAGAATTCGTTAATGTCAATTTCTACCTGCCTGGATATCCAGGCACTGATGGACAGATGAACACAATTAAATAGCAGTAGAGAATGGAGATTAATTTATAAAAGTGTTTAGATCAAGTATACAAATCAAGTAAATTTTATGTCTTTGCTCCTTATCTGAAAGACATTGTTTTTAGTTTTAATTCAACTTGTATATGTCTGTTCATATGCTAAATTTTCACTGGGAAAATATTGATAAACATCACAAAAATAGCTTCTTTTCAAGTCTAAAATGCTTTCTAGTTGTCTCCTCAAGAAGACTAGGGAAATTTGTTCTTTTCTACACTCTATTTCATAATTATCAGTTGAAGCTCTCACCCCAGCCATCTAGATTGACATGGGAAGGCATTGTACCAAACCTGGCTATCTCTAAGAATCCATTTTTAAGCCCAGGAAAATGATCAAAGTGCCTGCTTTTCTAAAAAAAAAAGTACTGATAATCACTATCTTTTAAAAATAATGAGACACCAGTAGAATTGATATTATTGTATATTATTACTATCCCGCAGGCTTTCTCTAAAGTAATCACTGACAGTGTAGATACACTGGTAATAACTAAGCCTCAAAAACTGATAACTATTCCCTTTTATGTTATAATCACACTAAACTAAAGATGTAAATTAAATCAAGTCAGAGCTGATTAAAGACTCAGACAAAACAATAGTTACTGCAAAGGATGACAATAGAGATCAAAATATAGCAGAGCTACTGATGAATATTTATGAAACCCATATGGGGACTTACATAGCATCAACTAATTTATGAAAGAAAATATTCCTTTATTAATTTATAATAAATGTTAATATTCAGTAGTGTAATTTCAGTAAAACAAAACATTTAATTAAATATGAAAACTTCTAAAACATCACAATCGTTTAACAGATTTTTAAGTATATACAATCATGGACATCATGAGCCAATAAAAGTGGATCCTAAACACGTAATGGAAAAATTGTCATGTATTTTGTAATCTGCAAATAAGGACTGAAAGAAACAGACCATTCAAATGTACAGGTCCCATTTATTTTATTTTTTATTTTTATTTATTTATTTATTTTTTGTATGTCACCCAGGCTGGAGTGCAATGGCACAGTCTCAGCTCACTGCAATCTCTGCCTCCCAGGTTCAAGCGATTTTCCTGCCTCAGCCTCCGAAGTATCTAGGATTACAGGTATGTGTCACCATGTCCCACTAATTTTTGTATTTTTAGTAGAGACAGGGTTTCACTATATTGGCCAGGCTGGTCTTGAACTCCTGATCTCATAATCCACTTACCTGGGCCTCCCAACTACTGGGATTACAGGTGTGAGCCACTGCACCCAGCTCATTTTTTAAGGTTATTTCAAAATCTTATATTTATTATAATTAATACAATACTTCTTGGAAGCCATTTCCATAGACCTCTCACATTTCTATGCATCCTACAGGCAAAGGCACTGACTCCCCCTTGTTCTAGATTATCTTTCTGAGAATATTTGTATAGTTATGCAGGTCCACTTTTATGTGTATTTTTTCCTATAAATATATTGGAAGAGTTTTTTGAGATTTGTGACAAATCTGAAAAAACTCACAAATGAACTGTGTAAACTAGAAATATTTAAAAAATTAAGACAAAGTTAGTTATGCCACGAATGTATAAAATACATATACCTACTAGTGTATTTCACTATTTGCTATGATAAAATACACATGGATCTATTATATAAAGTTGAAATTTATCAAAACTTGTGCCTACACTTACAGATTGTATATGGCACCATTTGCAATTGAGAGAAATGTAAACAAACATAAAGATACAGTTTTAAATCATAATTGTTTGAAATTAACTGCAGTAATACTGTACTAGTGCAGGAATTTTGTAGCCACCACCTGTTGCTATTGCAGTGAACTCAAGTGTTGCAGCCACTTAAAATGCCATGTGACACTCATCATCTGCACATGAGAAGCTTATCTTTCCAGTAAATTGTATATTGAAGTAAAAAGTGATCTCTCATAGTTCTAACTTGTATTTCATTATGTTTAGTAAAAACATCATGTAACCAATAAAAATGCCAATAGTGACGCTGGAAGTGCTCCTATGAAGGAGAAAGAAGTCACATTACAAGAAAAAGTTGAATTGCTTGATACGTACTATAGATTTAGGCCTACAGCTCTGGTTGACCACCATTACATGATAAATAAATTCAGGTTAAGGACCATTGTAAAAACATACAGAAGAAAATTAATGATGTGGTCACTACAGTTATGCCATGAGGTATGAAAATATCTTTTATTTTGTATTGAAAAATAAATTTTATGTAGGTGCAGGATTACTATAAGAAAGGCATACCCTGGCCAGGTGCAGTGGCTCATGCCTATAACCCCAGTGCTTTGAGAGGCTGAAGTGGGAAGATCTCTTAAGGCCAGGAACTTGAGACCAGTTTGTGCAACATAACTATACCTCATTTTTACAAACTTTTTTTTTAATTACCTGGGATAGTGACATGTACCCGTAGTTCAAGGTTGCAGCGAGCCACGATCGTGCCACTGTACTCTAGTATGGGAAACAGAGAGAGACTCTGTCTCAAAAGTTAAAAAAAAAGCCATACCTAAAGGCTCTAATATGAGTTGAGCAAAAGAAAAGTCATTGTATGACAACTTAAAGCAAAAGGAAGGTAAAGGATATAAAGCTGCATAACTTAAAGCCAGCAAAGGATAGTTTGATAATTTTACAAAGATGTTTGGTTTAAAGAAAAATGTCAGGATAACAGAAAAAGCAGTTTCTACCAATCAAGAGGAAGCAGACAAATGCCCAGATTTCCCATTGAGAAAATCATTGAGAAAAAGGATGTCTACCTGAAAGGATTTTTAATGCAGACAAAACTATCTTATTCTGGAAAAAAAAATTGCCACAAAGAATATTTATTAGTAAAGAAGAGAAGTGAGCGCCAAGATTTAAGGCAGGAAGGGATAGGCTAGCTCTAATCTTGTTTGCAAATGCAGCCAGGTTTACAATCAGGACTGCCCTTGTCAATGCTGATCCCCAGTATTGATGGGGTAAGATAAACACAAGCTGCCATTCTTTAGGTTTTATAACAAGGACGCCTTGGCAAAAAGAATTTTTTTTTTTCTGGATTGGTTTCATCAATGCTTTATTCCCCAACTTCAGAAATTCCTTGCGAGGAAGAGACTGTCTTTCCAAGTTGTTTTGATATTGGAACAATACCTTCAGCCACTCAGAGCACTATGAATACTACAAAAAAGGTGTTGACATGCTCTAATTGCACCTTAACATAACGTTCCTAATTCATCCTCTTTATTGGGGGTCATAAGGACCTTTAAGGCTCATTACACACAAAACTCTATGAAATGTTACAGAAAAAAACCCCAATAGGGAGAACATTATGAATGCTTGGGAAGATCATACCATTAAAGATGTCACTGTTATTACTTTAAAAAGCTGTGAAAGCCTAGAACAATAAATAATTCCTGCAGAAAGTTGTGTCCAGATGTTCTGCATGACTTCCTAAGATGAATGCAGAGTCAATCAAGAAATCATAAAAGAGATTGTCGATATGGAAAAGAAAGGTGTGAAGTGAAAGTTTAAGATACGTGTCTTAAAGAAGTTCAAGAACTATAGACACCACACCAAAGGAATTAACAGAACATAACTTGACAGAGATGAGTGCTTGCAAATCAGTGCCAGATCATGAGGAAGAAGACAAAGAAGAAGCAGTGCCAGAAAACAAACTGACATTAGACCATCTGGCAGAAGGAGAAGGGTTTAGATTATTCATGAGTGCTTTTGACTTATTTTACAAAATGGATCCTTCTATGACACCAGCATGGAAAGTAAAACAAATGGTGGAAGAAAAATTGGTACTGCATAGAAATATTTTAGACAAAACATAAAAGCAAAGTGAGACAGAAATAATGAGGTATTTCTGTAAAGTTGCACCATGTGTGCTTGCCTCTCCCGCCCTCCTTCTGGCTCCTCCACTTCTTCCTCCTCTGCCACTTCCCAATGTCAGGGCCAACCCCTTCCTCACTCCTCCTCTTCAGCCTCTTCCATGTTAAGTCGGTGAGCTTGCAGACTTTTATAATGATCTACTTCCATTTAATGAATAGTAAATGTTTTATCTTCCTTATGATTTGCTTAATAACCTTTCTCTAGGTTACTTTACTCTAAGAAAACAGTATAAAATACATATAATATATACAATATGTGTTAGTTGACTGTTTAAGCTTTAAGTAAGGCTTTCAGGCAACATTAGGCAAGTTACGTTTTGGAATATTCTAAAATAATATATGAATTTTCAGCTGTGTAGAGGGTCTGTGCCCCTAACCTCTGCCTTGTTGAAGATGAACTGTAAGGTGAACTAGTAGTAGTAATAGTAATAGTAGTAACAGTATGTTTTACTATTAGTAAATAGTAATAGTATGTTTCTCCAGAGTAAAAAGAGGCATGTTTACTATCCAGTATAATAGATTCAGGTATCCTATGGTTAGGTTTTCTCTTATATAACTCAATGCACTATGTGTACAGGCATCCATCTGGGCTCATTTGTATTACTTCTGTGAATTTTTTATCTCTGACCCAGTAGTCTCGTGTATCTTAGCGACATCCCTGAAACTGGGGTAGGCTAACTCATTGGCTTGCAAGTAGAGTAAAATTTCAGATGCTTCAGTGATTCTTAACAATAATGGCAGTAAGGATATGATGCTGTCAGATAGATGGCTTTCTGGGAAAAAAATTTAAAAGACAAGGACTCATGACAACGAGAGAGATAAGAAAGATACCTTGGCATCTGGTATATACTCACCAAAGTGGTGAGCAAAAATAAGAACTGAGAGTAAGGGTCTCTAACTCATAGCTGTTTATGCAGGCATAGAGGTTGAGCAGTGAGAGGTAGAACTGAAATAAGCAGCCAAACCAGAGACTTGGTTGCCACTCACTCTCCCCTGGGCATGTGGAGAAAGGGCTGTTAGCATGACAATGAGGCAGCAGGCAGCATGGCTACAGCCAAAGACAATGTAATTATGGCTGCTGAGCCAAGGAGCCTTTAAGCAGAAATAAATGGGGTCAGCAATAAGAACCTTGCTGTACAGTACAAAGCTTTCTACAGACGAAAAGCACTAGGGTTTTACTTTCCAGCGAATGAGTGGTTGCTGGTAATAAAGGTATATGTGTATTACTCATGCAGTGTCACTCTCCTTCCACATTGTCCTCCCCCTTTCTCAACATTTCCCTCACTCTCTGCCTGGACCTCAGCTGCTCCTGTTGAAAAAAAAAAAAAAGGAAAAAACAAAAAAACAGCTCACTTCCAGTGTTCATTTAATTTTACATAAACACACTATTTGAGACTGAAGCAAATCTGATTGATTTTCAATGTGAAAATGAAATATAAAAACTGTTCTTGGAGTTATTTCTAAACAGACCTAACATCAGAATCATCTGAATCATGAGAGTTATCTATTTTGGAAAAATCGAATTCATCAAATGAATCTTGAGCCAACAACCATCCGAGAACGATGCTGTCATGTGTATGAATGCTATGGTTTCTAGGATTTGACATTCTCAGCGATCCAGAATTACTATATTTTGTAAATGCAAATACCATTACTAAAAACAGAATTGTATAAATAGAATGATGTCTTTTGTTTTCAAAGTTGATATACTAGAGCAAAGCGAAGAAAATATGAAAGCGAGATATTCCGTGGCAAAGTTATCTTCGGGTGAATGCTGCAGCTGCAAACACTGCTGGCAAATGTTCCTGGGACAAACCAGAAAGGGGTTAAGAAAAGTGATGATGGTGGGGAGAAAATGGCGACTGGGCTGGGCAGTAGTTGCTCTGTCCCCAGAGGAGACCAATGGACATGAACATCCCCTCAAGTATGCTGGGTAACTTCAGGAGAGGGAAGGACTCAAATTGTTCTGACTCTGTTGGATATAGACACCCGAGTCACCATCCTAAACCATGGGAGGAGGAAGAACCTAATTTCAACTGTATGTTTTGAGTCAAGTTTGCAATATATAAAGGAAAGTTAAATAACCTTGTAGGTGAAGCACTTTAGGGTGATTCTTCTTCAACTGAATATATCCAAGAAATTGACATGCTTCATGTTTGTATTTCCCTATGTCACAAGTGTCAAAGGAGATTCTCCACATCAGAAAGAGCTAACCGTAGAGAAAGTGTTAATGTAACAAACTCGCCTGCCATTGTCATCAGTTGATCGGTAAAAATTCAGTGCAAGTGGCTCTACACTCAGACACTCAAAACTTTCACTGCATAGAAATATCCTGTTTCACTGTATCAACAATATCCTGTTGATTGGCAGGCCAGAAGCATGAGTCTCAGCAGCCATGACAACAGTGCTATCCAACATCTGCCAGCAAGAGCATCTAATAAAACCCAACAAAAAGCAGGGACAAGGAGCCAAAAATAATTTATTGGAACCATGTGGTCAGATTCATTACACTCAATATATCTTAAGTACAGGAAAAACTGCTCTCTTCTGCTACAACCACTAAAAGATAAAGCATCTTACCGGACTCCTGCAATATTGAAAACATCATGTCTCTCACTTGGACATTCTACTTGCTCTTTTCTGTCAACTGACATCTAAACCAGCATCCACTGGGTGGGGAACAAACCAACAGGCTACAATAAAATCTGTCCACTAAGCTATGGTATACTCTGTAACTTTGGTGCTAACAACCCCTTAAATGCTAATAGCACCTTAAAACTACCAGCCTCTGAAATTGATCACTTGGCTGATTGGGGCTTCCGGGAAAGGGAGGCAGTCTTCACCCAACGGAGCCTCTTAGGGTTTTGGACTTCTTTCCTACCAGACCCAGCTACCAGCTAAACCTATTTAAAATGTGACTGTTACCTTACTACTAGGCTTTAGTTGAAACTTTATGCCTGATACATGGAGACTTGTGAATCTCCAGCCTGACATTCTATGCAGTAGGTCAACTTAGACTAACTGACTAATACGATAGAATTATCAAATGGAAATAGTAAATGAGAATATAGTCAGCCTGCCCCTGGCAGCACCTTGTTGTTATATTAAAAAAATATATAATCAGCTGTCTCTCTAGGGCAAACTTTATTTCCTATTCTATCCACTAAACAAACGAAGATACTGGCTCAGCGAGGCTTTCAGTTCAGCAGTTCCTCTAACTGCATAGACTGTTCGATTGATATTCAGTCATGATGAAACTCAGTGGTATCTGTAAGACTGCTGCAGTTGAACCTAATGTAAGCTATTCAGTACTGACAATGGAAATGCTTGTTCTACTCGGTGGAAATAACTCAAGGTTTTCTTCATAGAACAATCCAAGAGTCACATCAGTAAACCTTTCTTTTATTTTTAATGACTCTTGGATAATTGGCAATGGCTTAGCTATTTGGTCTACCACTTGAAAAATTATTGACTGGCATAATAAAGCAATCCTTTTTGGGGCCATGAATGGCTGAAATGAATCTTGGTGCTGATTGAACTGTCTATACCACTCATGTAGGGGTCCACAGTAAGGCTGTGTCCACTGATTGGATCCAAAGGAATCAAGCTGGTCATAAGGCCACACTATTCAGATTGCCACTATTGCTGCATATCTCATTATACCAGTTGTGGAAACATATTTCACCATCATATACTGGACATACAAGAAAAAAAAACTGTTTTTCAGAGGATACCACTGTATTGCCAAACTTATGACTCTTGCCAAGAGTTGAGTCATGAATATCACTTTGAAGGACGTCACATTGCACAGGTGCAACTCCGGGCCCTTCCTGGTAGACTAAGTACATCAGACCTCTAACCCATTCTGTAGCTACTCAGAGGCCTTAGGCCTTGACCATGGTGTCAGCTAAACTTTAATCAGGTTTCTCTTACCTATCTTGATATCCCTCTCATTCTGGCCATTACTAAATCCAATTGCTTTCATAATAGACACCCTTCTTCATCTTTTTCTCAGGTTATTTACTTTAGAAACTTCTTATTATAAATTCTCTGTCCCTTTGAGATATATTTTTTAGTGTCTTTTGCCAGTTTTACAATACAGGACTGTCTTTCTCAAAGACCTAGGAACCAACCATTGGAAATATAACCATTAAGAAAATAGCTCCCTATCTCCCAGTCTCTTTGAGAAAGTATGAGCCTAAATTCCACAGGCATCTTGCTCTGAGTTGAAAAACTACCTCCTGACATGAATATAAGACAAAGGTTATTTTTCCTTTGGGTGAGACCAAATGGCAAACACAAATAGCCTAGGATCTCCCAATTCCAGCTTTCAAAAACTCCCTTGCCTTTTGTTTCATTGGAGTCGATTCAGACTGTTCTGTGTCTCGTCCCACTATTGCAATAACTTTGAATAAAGTATTCTTCACCTGTTTAATTTTGTCCACTGTAATTTTTGCTTTGATAACACTGCTGACAAATGTGTTGGATAAGAAATGGCATACTCCAATTTGATCAGCTCACTACAGCCACACCGTTGTGGTGCTTGAAACTAATCTGTGATTTTTTTTTGGCCTTCCAGACCATTTGTGTTCTGATAATAGTGAGTAAAAGCACAGAACAACAGATGAATAGTCAAGCTATACAATGGACCTTACTCTTCCTTATCATTCACAGACATCTGATATTGTTTAGCATTAGAACTGCTACCTCAAAAATTACCTGAAGAAATTAAGAACTCCAGTTCACTCGTATCCTCATAGTTTCTACATGTTGGTAAGGTAGTTTGACCACTGAATATGGCTGCACTCCAAGAAAGTATAATCCCTTTGAGTCCATTTCTTGGGTAATGGTCAAAGTAAAAAAGATAGATTTTCTGTAGACTAACAAATTCATACTTCCACTCTGACCATTCCAGGACATGATGCTTATTTTTAACCTCAAGAGCAATATTAAGTAGGTCTATTTGGAACATTCTCCAGGAAATAGCACAGTCACAAAGAAGGGCTCTGAAATTCAAACCTAAATCTGTTTCAGCCACTTGAATTCTTTGTTTGATCGACATATTCCTAGATCTTAGCTATTGCTTGGTTGAGCACACTGCTTGCTGATTTCCCCTACAGTGTTTCATGTGAGCCAAGGTAGGACCTAATGGTTTTCTGTGTCTTATAAAAATGCCTTCATCTCACTTGCACCTATGACCCTGGAGACTTGGTGAAGGTAGTGATGATTGGAGAAAAAGTAAAGTTACAACTAATAGAATAAGACCCATCAATACTTTTAGTAGTGAAAGAAGAGCAGCATTCCAGGAAGTTGGGGGAGAGGAAGCCTCAGATTCTGGAAGATACAAGGAAAAAAGGATATTAATTATGTTTATAATTTAGAAAAGCCTCAGGAGGTTTCCTCAGGAAGAAATACACCCCGGTGGGGCACTCTAAAATAGTTGCAAACTCTCTCTCCTTTTTTAAAATTGTAATTTAGGTTCTGGGGTACATGTGCAGATCATATTGTTGCATAAGTACATACATGGTAAGTTGGTTTGCTTCCTCCATTCCCCTGTCACCTATATCTAGCATTTCTCCCCATGTTATCCCTCCCTAACCTCCCTACCCTCTGCTGTCCATCCCCTATTCCCTCCAACAGACCCATGTGTGATGCTTCCCTCCCTGTGTCCATGTGATCTCATTGTCCAACACCCACCTATGAGTGAGAATATATGGTGTTTGATTTTTTGTTCTTGTGTCAGTTCACTGAGAATGATGGTTTCCAGATTCATCTACATCCCTACAAAGGACATGAACTCAACATTTTTTATGGCTGCATAGTATTCTATGGTGTATATATGCCACATTTTCCTTGTCCAGTCTATCATCGTTGGGCATTTACATTGGTTCCAGGTCTTTGCTATTGTAAACAGTGCCACTATGAACATACATGTGCATGTATCTTTATAATAGAATGATTTATAATCCTTTGGGTATATACCCAGTAATGGGATTGCTGGTCAAATGGAATTTCTATTTTTAGATCCTTGAGGAAATGGCGCACTGTCTTCCACAATGCTTGAACTAATTTACACTCCCACCAACAGCGTAAAAGTGCTCCTATTTCTCCACATCCTCTCCAGCATCTGTTGTCTCCAGGTTTTTTAATGATCGCCATTCTAACTGGTGTGAGATGGTATCTCAATGTGGTTTCGATTTGCATTTCTCTAATGACCAGTGATAACGAACATTTTTTCATATGTTTGTTGGTCTCATATATGTCTTCTTTTGTAAAGTGTCTGCTCATAGCCTTTACCCACTTTTGGATGGGTTTGTTTTTTTTTCTTATAAATCTCTTTTAGTTCTTTGTACATTCTGGATATTAGCCCTTTGTCAGATGGGTACATTGCAAAAATTTTTTCCATTCTGTTGTTTGCCAGTTCCCTCTAATGATTGTTTTGTTTGCTGTACAGAAGCTCTAGCAGTTTAATTAGATCCCTTTAGTCTATTTTGGCTTTTGTTGCCAAAGCTTTTGGTGTTTTAGTCATGAAGTACTTCCCTATGCCTATGCCCTGAATGGTTTTGCCTAGGTTTTATTCTAGGGTTTTAATTGCAAACTCTTTGGCTGTTTGCTGGGTCTGCCATTTTTCACAAGACAATACTGACTATGATATAATGGCCATTCCCCTTAACCATACCGAGAAGTCTTTTGATAACTGCCAAAGACAGCTCTAGCTTCTACATCTGCTACTACAAAAACCTGTCAACACCTTTAGCAAAAATTTAGTGGGATAAACAAATAACAACAAACAAGTGGTATATAAAAACAGGACAGATTGGATTGACTGCTCTTAGCAGTCCCTCCAAAACCAAAACTACATTCATTTATTCAGACTCTGGAAACCCAGTACGAGTGTACCAGTTGTCCAGGATGACTGTCAATCTGTGATAGCCCAACTTATTTAGGCCCCACTTGTTTCCGTAAGTGTAAATATTTTCCTTTTAGAAGCAACACGTACATCCAGAACTATACTTTTTGTGTAGAACCAAGCAACAATTTTCTTTTCTTCTAAAAATATGGTGACTTATATCTCAAGAGTGGTCATAAGAGAACTTCAAGTGTTGAAGGAAACACCAATAACAGATCATGTAGCCCTCAGATGACCAGAAAGCCTCTCCAAAATGAAACAGTGACTGGAGATTTCTGGAGATCTCAGGGCCTGGAGATTTCTGGTTTATTTCTGTGCACAGCATGGATAGCTAATAAATTACATTTTAAAAATTATTTATTTCCATAGATTTTGGGGAAACAGGTGGTATTTGGTTACATGAGTGAGTTCTTTAGTGGTTATCTGTGAGAATTTGGTGCATCCATCATCCGAGTGGTATACACTGAACACAATTTGTGTTTTTTTTTAATCCTTCAACCCCCTCCTACCCTTTTCCTTGAGTCCCAAAAGTCCACTGTTTCATTCTTATGCCTTTGCTCCCATTTCTCATAACTTAGCTCCAATTTATAAGTGAGAACATATGATGTTTGGTTTTCCATTCCTGAGTTACTTCACTTAGAATAATAGTCTCCAGTTCCATACAGGCTGCTGTGAATGACATTATTTTATTCTTTTTTATGGCTGAGTAGTATTCCATCATGTATATATACAACAATTTCTTTAACCACTCATTGATTGATGGGCATTTGGGCTGGTGCCATATTTTTGCAATTGTGAATTGTGTTGCTATAAATGTGTGCACACAAGTATCTTTCTTTGTATAATGGCTTCTTTCTCCTGAACAAATAACAAGCAGTGAGACTGAAAATGGCAATAAAAAATAACCAACCAAAAAAATGTTCAGGACCAGACGGATTCACAACTGAATTCTATCAGACATTCAAAGAAGAATTGGTACCAATCCTACTGACACTATTCCACAAAAGAGAAAGAGAAGTTGTCCCTAATTCATTCTATGAAGCCAGTATCACGCTAATACCCAAACCAGGAAAAGACATAACCTAAAAGGAAAACTACAGACCAATATCCCTGATGAACATAGATGTAAAAATTCTTAACAAAATAGTAACTGATGGAATCCAATGGGATACCAAAAAGATAATCACCATGATCAAGGGTGTTTTATTCCAGGGATGCAGGGATAGTTTAACGTATGTGAGTCAATAAATGTGATACACCACACAAAGAGAAATAAAACAAAAATCACAGGGTCATCTCAATAGATGCAGAAAAAACACTCGACAAAAGCCAGCATCAATGGATGCTGGTTTTATGATTAAAACCCTAGGCAAAATTGCATACAAGGGACATAGCTCAATGTAATAAACGCCATCTATGACTAACCCACAGCCAACATAAGACTGAATAGGGAAAAGTTAAAAGCATTCCCTCTGAGAATGGAACAAGACAAGGATATCCACTCTCACCACTTCTATTCCAGCTAGTACTGGAAGTCCTAGCTAGAGCAATCAGACAAGAGAAAGACATAAAGGGCATCTGAATTGGTAATGAGAGAGTCAAATGGTGGCTGTTTGCTGATGATATGATTGTATACCTAGAAAACCCTAAAGGCTATTTCAAAAAGCTCCTAGAACTGATAAATAAATTCAGTAAAGTTTCAGGACACAAAATTAACCTACACAAATCAATAGCTCTGCTATACACCAACAGTGACCAAGCTAAAAATCAAATAAACCACACTATGACAGATAGCAAATGTTTAAGGGTTTACCGAACTCAACCACCATCCCAGTGATTACAGAGACTTCTCTCAAAAAACTTTAAATGCAAATCAAAACCATCTCACACCAATTAGAATGGCAATCATTAAAACATCTGGAGACAACAGATGCTGGAGAGGATATGGAGAAAAAGGAACACTTTTACACTGTTGGTGGGAGTGTAAATTAGTTCAACCATTGTGGAAGACAGTGTGGCGATTCCTCAAGGCCTTAGAAATAGAAATTCCCTTTGACCCAGCAATCCCATTACTGGGTATATATCCAAAGGACTATAAATCGTTCTACTATAAGGACACATGCACACGAATGTTCATTGCAGCACTGTTTACAATAGCAAAGACCTGGAATCAACCCAAATGCCCATTGATGATAGACTGGATTGGAAAAATGTGGCACATATACACCATGGAATATTATGCAGCAATCAGAAATGATGAGTTTGTGTCATTTGTAGGGACATGGATGAATCTGGAGAACATCATTCTCAGCAAACTGACACAAGAACAGAAAATGAAACACCGCATATTCTCACTCATAGGCGGGTGTTGAAAAATGAGAACACATGGACACAGAGAGGGGAGTACTAAACACTGGGGTCTATTGGGGGGAAAAGGGGAGGGCCAGTGGGAGGGGGAGGTGGGGAGAGATAGCCTGGGAGAAACGCCAAATGTGGGTGAAGAGGAGAAAGCAAACAAAACACACTGCCATGTGTGTACCTATGCAACTGTATTGCATGCTCTGCACATGTACCCCAAAACGTAAAATGCAATAATAAAAAAAAGCTCCTTTCACAATAGCTGCAAAATAAAAATAAATAAAATAGGAAGATACCAAACCAAGGAAGTGAAAGATCTCTACAACAAAAACTACAAATAATAAATGACATTTAGTTAGGAAAGGTGGTATTAAATTTGTCCCTCACTTTAGCTCAAATATTCATTTGGCATTTTATTCAGGTTAACCTCAACTCACTGGCCAGATGTGCTCTAGAAAATAGACTTTCTCACTGGCCAGACATGTTCTGGAAAAGAGATTTCTTTTTTGTGGGTCAACTGAGGCTGTGCAATTGCTAAGGTGTCCTGCTATATATCAAGACTAATGTCTTAAGACAAAAAGAAAGGTGAGAATGGAGTCATAATGAGAAGCTATTTGGTTTTCTATACTATATCCTAACTGTTAAACGTGGTGAAGGATTTGTTCAGCTGGGTAGGTTCAGGAGTAGGAATGAGGGATCAGAAGGGTTAAGCCTGAGGTCATTGCTGCAGGTTGGCTTCATCTGGTTGCTTGGGTTATTGTTGCCAGTAGTCCTAATCGAGTGCTGTATGAGACAATGTGAATACATTTGTTCCCACCGTCTGTCACTCAATTTAATTAAAGGGGTCAAAGGAATGGTGTACTAACGGGAAAATTTGCTGGAAGTCAGGTTGGTATAATGAAAGAGGGGTAGACATTATTGCATGTCTTAAAGCAGAGACACGGGCTGGCATCTGTTCCAGACAATCTTTTCAAGGATATTTGTACAGCATATAGCCAGGAAACTACATGTTTTTCCCTGAAACAAACATCAGAGATGCTTTTTGTGAAGTATCATAAAGATAATGTCTCTTTCTGGAGCAGAGGCAGGAATGCTCATGGTACATTTTACAAGATTTGGGGTTGCTAGGCTCAGGATTTTTCTTCTGTTATGCATCTCACTGAGTGTGTTAACTTCATCTGACTCTGCACCCTGTAGAAATAGGATTTCAAAGAACTGGCTATTATTAAAGCTATGAGTGATACAATATCCTTCATCTCTAACCCAGGAATCTCAGATCTCTTGTCAGCATTCTTAACACAGTGAAAGACTAACTTATCAGCTTTCAGAGTAAAAATATACAACTTTCACAGTACTTAACTATTATATATATGTCATAACTTAGCCCATAGAAAAACTTAAAAATACAGAAAGATAATTATATAACAAATAATAAGAGAAACAAAGTTAAAGCTAAAAAATTTGATTCACTTATTTAATGCAAATATTGATTAATATTTTAAAGAAAATATTTAATATTTAATACTTTTACTTGAAATTTGGCATTGACGGATAGAGATAAAAACATATTAAGGCATACCAAGTACCCATTATTCAGCAATTTAAACTTTGAATATTTTAAAATATGAATGAATCCTCTAATTCATCCATAAGTCCTATAATAAATGGTTTCTATGACTTCCATCAACTTAGATCAATTTCGGTTTTAAGATTTTTAAACTTCTATTTGGACCTAGCTGGAAAAACTGCTATGGTTAAGGAAATAGAAGTTCATACACCAGGTATTCAAATCTCTAAAAAAAAATACCTGTTTTGAGATATATATTCAATATAAAATTGCTGTGAGCTATCAAAATTTTAATCCTTATTATTATAATGTTCTTAAGTACAAAAAGAAAGCTAGTTATAATTACCATGTGCATATAGCTCTTGTATTATTAGTTTGCTGGTGCTGCTGTAATAAAATCCTGTAGACTGGATCACATAAACAACAGATGTTTATTTCATCATATTTATGAAGGCCAGAGTCCAAGATGAAGATGTTGGCAGGTTTGGTTTCATTCTGAGTCCTCTTGGTTTGTAGATGGTCATTTTCTCTCTTTGTCTTTACTTGGCCTTTCCTCTGCATCTGTTGTCTGTGTCATAATCTCTTCTTCTTATAAGACACTGGGTATATGAGATTAGGTCCCACATTAAAGACCTCATTTTAACAGATTTATTTCTCTAAATACAGATGCATTTCTGTCCGAAGTACTGGGGACTAGGTCTTTAACATATAAATTTTGGGGTACAGATGTTCAATTGTTTAAGAGCCCATGCCAGCTCTTAAACAACTGAACAAGTGAAATACATTTTATAAATTACATGCAGACCAACTGTTAAATTCAATGAATTTCAATTTATGAAATTCAATTTAATATTATTATTATGGTATATCACAGAGTAAAGTACTTACCTGGAGGCATGAAGCCTCCTGCAACTTTGTCTTGTATTTATTCATTATTATTTTATTTATTTTTGAAACAGTGTCACTCTGTCACCCAGGACAGAGTGCAGTGGAGTGCAGTGGCATGATCTTGGCTCACTACAGCCTCTGCCCCTGGGTTCAAAGGATTCTTCTGCCTCAGCCTCCCGAATAGCTGGGACCACAAGCATGAACCACCACTCCCAGCTAATTTTTGTGTTTTTAGTAGATACAGGGTTTCACCCTGTTGGTGAGGCTGATCTCAATCTCTTGACCTCAGGTGATCTGCCCACCTTTCCTCCCAAAGTGCTAGGATTACAGGCATGAGCCACCACACCCTGCCTGTATATTCTTTTATCAAAAACAAATTTGATTGTGTATATTTAAAGCATATTACATGATGTTATGGTATACAGAGAGATAGTGCAGAGGTTACTGTATTGAAGCATATGAACATAGCCATCACTTCAAACATTTATCCATTTTTTTTTGTTTTTGTGCCAAGAGTAGCCAAAATCTACTCAAGTAGCATGAATTGCTAATATAATATTATTAGCTATGGTACACACATTGTGCATTATATCTCTAAACTTGTTCTTTCTGCATGTCTCCTACCTTGTATCCTCTGATTAAAGCCTCTATGCTTTAACATAATGTGTGTACATGTATGTGCATTTCATATAAATATATCTGAATACAAACAAGGAGAGTTATAGGGAGAATCTCTCACCTTTGTGTTCCAAATTGAGCAAAAGAAAACTGTGATTGAATGGTATCAAAGATGCACATTCCTGTCCTGAACAAAGTGACAAACTGGGTCAGCTCCATCTGACCATCCATGCAGAAGATGCTCCAAGATGATACTAAACAGATATTTTTAAGTTTCATTTTATTTTTAATTGGCAAACAATAATTGTATGTATTTGTAAGGTACAATTTGACTGTAAGATACTGATGGAACTTTTCTGCATCTCCCTTCTCCCATCCATCTCCTGAAGAGCTGAGCCAAACTGTATATTCTGTGACCCAAACTGCATATAGCATTAACTAATTCTATCTTTGACAGTGAGATAAAATGCATATGGATAATATTTGAGTACCATGTGGCACTGATATTGACAAAGAATAAAGGGGAATTGTTATCCTTTACACTCAATTTACTTTTATACTAAAATTTATTTCACAATACAATCAAATATAATCCATATAGAGTCTGGCTGAGATATATTTTAGTGTCCTAAATTTGAACAACAGCAGCAATGGCAATGGTGATAACAAAAACAATATATGTATTTTTCTACCCAGTGTTGTGTGTTTTCCCCATCTTAAGAATATACAAACAGACACAGACTTGTTTACTGATTTGTCCAATGGCAAAATGCTTATGAGAATTTAAATGAAGACATTCTAACTCTAAACCTCATGTACGTATCTTCTGCACCAGGAGTTAGCAATTTCTTAAAAGGCCAGAGTAAATAGTTTCAGCATTGCAGTTTATGAAGTCTCTGTGGCATCAACTCTGCCACTTCAGCATAAAAATAGCCATAAATATTATATAAATGAATAAGCCTAGCTGTGTTCCAATGATCACTGAAATTTGAATTTGATTTAATATGATTCTCATGGGTATAAAATACTATAAATTGTAAACATTAAAAATTATTATAAAGAAAATGTGGCACATATACACCATGGAATACTACACAGCCATAACAAACGATGAGTCCGTGTCCTTCATAGGGACATGGATGAATTTGGAAACCATCATTCTCAGCAAACTGACACAAGAACAGAAAACCAAACACCACATGTTATCACTCATAGGCGGGTGTTGAACAATTAGAACACGTGGACACAGGGAGGGGAGCATCACACACTTCGGTCAGTTGAGGGGGGTTAGGGGAGGAACAGTGGGGGGTGGGGAGGGATAAAAAGGGGAGAAATGCCAGATATAGGTGATGGGGGGATGAAGGCAGCAAACTACCTTGCCATGTATGTACCTATGCAGCAATCCTGCATGATCTGCCCATGTACCCCGAACCTAAAGTACAAAAAACAAAAAATTCTTAACTCATGGTCAAAAAAATATAAGCATGCAAGCACTGAGCCATATTAGGTACACAAGTCACACTTTGCAAACCACTGTTCTGCACTGTATTTATACTGATATTTCAAATACAGGTTATTTTTTGTTTTGTTTTGTTTTAGCTTTTCTTTTGATCTTTGATAAGTTTAGCATTCCTTTACATTTTTTATGTAATTTATTTTCTTAAACAACTATGATTTTTGTATAGATATTATAGTGTGACATCATTTGTGTATCATTTGAACTTTTTGCATCATTTAAAGTTAAATTTTTCTGTTCTTTCCTCTTAATCCATCATAGTATAAAAATAACTCACAGCAACTACAAGATAATTTTAAAAGTAAATAATAAAGTACTACAGTGATCATCTTAAGGTATTTATCATAGTATTTCAAAATATACTTTTATATTTTTTAGCATATTACAAGGAGATAACTGGTGAAGTAATAGTGGACATCTGAGTAATGAATACTTGCATCTTTACAATTTTGTGAAATTGTTCTGTATAAATATTATTTTGACTCTGTTTGGTATGTTACATAAAATTAAAATCACTTATGTAAGAACAGGAATCACTGCTTTAATCAATATTTAAATTCTCTTTTAATCGAATTTGCTTTAGCTAATATTCTTTGAGAATTACAATCAAACTGAAGAAAAATTCAGTCCTGACAAAGGAAATAGCTCAAATTTTGGCATTGGCTTTGTATTCTAGCTTAAAGCAATTTAGGAAATCAGAACTAAGTTAAAACTTAGTTAGAAACTAAGGACCTCTCACCAATGATAGCATAATAAAGAAAAAAAAATTCCAAGGTTACTAAGAAATAACTTGTTCAGAAGAATCAATTTTACACAACTTACAGCACAATTCACATATGATGTCTAAGATCACTCACATAGGAATATAAAAAATACTGCCTATGCTTCAGAGAAAAATTACTTTCAAGGTTTTCAGCATAATTAATGATAGAAATACATAAAGATGATTATATTGCTTAGAAATAGAATATTACGTATCTTGAGAAGAAAATGATCTGCTTTAGAAATGCCCATGGATGATAGACTGGACAGGGAAAGTGTGGCACATATACACCATGGATTACTATGCAACCATAAAAAAATGATGAGTTTGTGTCCTTTGTAGGGACATGGATGAACCTGGAAACCATCATTCTCAGCAAACTGACACAAGAACAGAAAATCAAACACCGCACGTTCTCACTCATAGGCAGGTGTTGAACAATGAGAACACATGGACACAGCAGGGAGCATCACACACTGGGGTCTGTGGTGATGAACTAGGGGATGGACAGTGGAGGGTAGGGAGTTGGGGAGAGATAACATGGGGAGAAATGCCAGATATAGGTGATGGGGATGGAGGCAGCACATCACATTACCATGTATGTATCTATGCAACAATCCTGCATGTTCTTTACATGTACCCCAGAACCTAAAATTCAGTAAAACATATATATATATACACACACACACACACACACACACATACATACATATATATATATAAACAAAGAAAAGCTTGTAATGTGTAAAATTTCATTTTAGCACATTTAATAACTTAAAAATGACACATGGCATTTAATAAATTACTGATATATTTTACATTAATGATTATTTTTAAAAATTTAAGTTGGCATATATCACTTTTATTAAAATTTTTATATTTTTAACTCTTACATATGAAGAAATAGAAACTAAGACTATCCAAATGATACTTGTGATCACATTAAACATAAATAGTTTTTGTCATTCCTTTCCTTCTTTTTCCTTCTTGTTTTTCTCTCTCTGTATCAACTGGGAGGAACGAATGGGCAATTTTTAGAAATATAATCAGAGTATGAGGTAGATAGAATCCTGTCACTAAAATGATTGATCATCTTTCTACAATATATACATATATCAAAACAGCACCTTGAATCCCACAGATAGATACAATTACCATTTGTAAATTGTTTTTAAAATACTAAGAATATAATAACACTTCTCCTCACAAATCACTTCCCTTCTCTTCCAATCACTTTCTCTCTCCACAAAAACCAATCAACAATTCCACTTTCATGGTTCTCAAGAAGAGAAATGGCATCTTTATATCCTCTCATTTTTAAGAGAAAATGAAAACTATTTTCCAGCATAGGTCCATGCTAACTTGCTAAGGGGACATCTATTGCTATTTAAGTTTTATATTTTAAGTAATTTAAAGGGTTAAAATAAAATCATGCCCATGGTTGGAAGCTTTTCTTAAGCAGATCATTTTCCTCTCTCCGAGAAATGTGATAATCTATTGCTAAATAACATTATTTTTTAAATATTTATATCATAAAAGCTCCTTTAAGTCACTTTCTTGGTCCATGAGAGGTTTTAGCCATTTTGTTTTCATGAGTTTGACTATAGTCTATCTCAATTTACAGTATTCCCTGTGAAAATTTCAATAAATCTCACCTGAGTTGGCATCCCCAGGTCTAACTTTAGAAGAAAGTGTATTATGATGCTTTAGGCATTGGGAATATATTTCTCATTTTATTTTGTTGATAATACAATGAACTATTTCTGTTTTCAAATATTCTATTATGTGATCAGGCTGATTCTACTTCATCTGAATTTTTTAAGGTCACTAAATGTGTTTCTGGCAGTTTGTTGATTCTATATTTTATGTGTGTAGCTGTAATTTTACTTTTATTTTGCCATGTCTTTATTGCTACCTTGTAACTGATGTTAGAAAAGCCAGGGCTTAAGGGCAGCAATTTATTATATCAATGTAAATTTCATCAAACACATTGATACTGCTGACAGGTGGCAGGTCATCAATAATAATAACTGCTTCTGACAATACCGAGTGGCTCTTTTATGACATTTTGTCCTAGCCAATTTTTACTTACCATTTTGTCATTCAAAGAATTGTTTCTCGTAGGAATAATGAATATTGATGCTCCACTTACAATGTCATTTTGTTTATCAGAATTCTTCCTCTTCACTCCTTTATAATCTGATTTGTGGGACTTTTGCTTTTATTATGCTATTCCATTTGAGTTGCTATACAATATGTTTAAAGTAGATAATTCTGTTGATCGATCACAACCAACATTTGAAAAGAGTTATTAAATGTATTAAGTACTTGTCAATTCGCCCAAACAACTGCTGTTTTCAAAACAGGAAACAAAGCTGTTGATTAACATAATGAAAAATATGACACTAATATACACACAATATGATGTGATTAAAATCAGAAATGCCTTTTTTTCAATTTATGAAAGATTGCTAGTCTTGTAAGTGTAGATAATCTCCACATTAAAAAAAAAGAAAGTAAAATCTTCATCTCCCCTTTTAGGGACAGGCAAAGGAATAATATCACTTATTCTTAGTGCAAACAAATTGAAGAAAGTTTGGATCTTCAAATAAGACATGGGTCTTTTCCCCTCCAAGTTGACGTTATTAGGAGGGGAGATATTGGGGAGGTGAAAAGGTCCTTGGGGCAGAGCCCTTGTGAATAGGATTAGTGTCTTATGAAAGAGGCCAAAGAGATTCTCCTCTCCCCTTCTGAAATGTGCTTCTTTTTGTGTGAGAAAGTGGGTTGTACCAGACATGAGATCTGTGGGCACCTTGATCTTGGACTTTCCAGCCTACAGAACAGTGAGAAATAAATTTCTGTTTGTTTATAAGCCAACCAGTCTATGCAATTTTTTTTAAATAGTAGCCCAGACAGAAGATATTGAGATAGGCCATGAAAGGTAAACCTTTAATCCACATACTAGAAAGAAACATATGAGATATCTGTTAAAAAGAAAAAAAATATGTCCAAACAATGAAACTTGAGAGAAGTTGAGAAGACGGAAGATTAAAATGACAGCTTTATAGGTTATGGGGCTTTGGTATGTCATAGAAGCATTCTTGGTCTCAATTTTCTCCATTAAAAAGTATGGAACATTTTCTTAGCATGCACAGTATGTCCATCAATTACATAGCATTTTAAATGTGCATCATGGTATTTACAATATAATAGGTATCTGATAACTATCATCTACTATTGTTGTTGGTATTGTTTTTTGTTATCATTTTTTGCATGTACCTTTGATAGAATTTGCTATGAAGGCCTGTTATCTTATAATACAAGTCTTCCATCAAAAGAAATTGCATTATTTTATAGAATAAGATGAATGCTGTGTTTTCCAAGAAGAAAAGAATGTCAACCACAGAAACAAATGTTCTGGCTTAAACTATCAGGATAGAATATAATTCAAAGCATTACTCTTCAGATATGTAATATTGGAAATCAGATAATCCGACAGTCACAGAATGCCTAGACATCTGCTATAATTGTAAAATAAATGATTATGTCTTCATCTCTGCTCTTCCAATTTTGCATCCTATTACTGCTCTGTTTATTCTTCTCAGCAAAAAAAAAAAAAAAAGTGCTTTTCCTTTCCATTGTATCCTAGGTGGTACTATGTCTTCAAAAATTCATTGGAACACTCTTGATTGTTATATAGTTGAATCTTGGCTCCCCCCATTGAGAGTCCTGTAGTTCCCTCTAATTTTCCACTTTACTAATGCAGAAATACAGAGTAGCTCGAGTGGTCACTTTGTGACCTAGTCAGCTACATGTTTTTCCTTAAAGGCTTAAACCCGAGAGGGTTACTTGAACACTTCCAGACACTGATAAAGGTATTTAAGTTATGGTCCAAAACACTGGCCCTGGAAGACACTATCCCTGGCCTTGAGGCACATATCTTAAACCCTCAAATAAACTTCATTATTCAACCCATTCAACTGGGATATTCCTAGGCAGAACAACCCTTATTTCCCTATTCCCTACAAGGATATGCTGCAGCTGTCTCTGTACTAATGTTCCCCTAAAAAATACTTTGGACTTACAATCCTGGGATTTAGTGGTTCTTTTTTCAGAATCCCAAACAGCCCCATCACAAGACATTTTGGGGCACTTCCTTGTGGAAATTTCCCTGCTCCCACTTTTGGGGTAACTCCTGCCATGAGTTTAGGAGAGATCACCCTGCTTAGAGCACTGATTCTGCGTAGGTGGGTTCCAGTATAACAGAGCATCTCTTCTCCCGTCGATATAGTGAGGAAAATCTAGTGGACTGTAAAATTCTCAGAATTTCCCAATTCCATTCTAAACCAGTACTGTTTTACCTAACATTTCCCCATTCTTCTGATTCAGGTGACTTCTATTATCATATGCATGGCCCATCCAGCAATCAAGTCGACTCAAGGTTCATATACTTCCAATAACTAATCACTCTTACTTTATTTCAACCATTTCTGCTCCAAGCAACCAGGACTCTGTCATCCTCCAGAACTATTTTTAATTATAAAAGTTATAATTAAAACAATCTTATCCTCTTTTTACATCTTCCCATTTTCCAGCTTTCTCATTCATGCTAACAAAAACTCTTCTCTGGGCTCATTAAATCTTCCTCTAAACTTTCTACCACTGAATTTTCTCTTGAACTTCCAACTTCCTTCTGTCTTCAGACTCTTCTACATGTATTAATGATCATAGAATCCCTCGTGTATACTATTACTGCAGCAGTATGCTCAAGAATCTTTCTCCATGTTTTTATTTTTCCTCTATCTCACCAAAATACAACATACTAATCCTGGATCAATCCAACCATTCTGATAATTGAAAAACTTGTAAAACAGAAAGTAACAAAATAAAATCATCCAGAGTAGAATAGACACAGTAATGGATACTATAGAGTTTTCACCCATGTCTATATGGGGAGGATTTTACCCAAAAAAATAACTAAAAAAGTAGAAAGAGAAAAAGAACAGAAGAGAAGGAAAAAGAAACAAGTTTTGGTTCTAAATAAAAATATAGCACTATCACCATGCTTTTCACACCCAAACTGAAAGATTCAATGTAGTGTACCTGAAGTAACAGTGATTTTATAAAATAAATTGTTAATACAAAAACACATAGAAATTTAGATTTTTAAAAAGATTTTTCAATAATTGTTTTTAAGAGCCATAAGGACTACCATGAAATAAGTTTTGCAAATTAATATTTTAGGCACAATGTTACTTATACATTTGTAAATAAATGCCCTTTGACACCAGAAATACTATCATGCAAGGCATGTCATAGTCCAATGTTTCTAGAAATTAACCGAGAAAATAATTAGTTTAAAAATAAATATCTTAGCTCTTGATAATTGTGATAGGTTTTTATGATTATTTGCACACTGTTTTTAAACAAATTATATGTAGGAGGACAGATGCTTGTTTTACTTAGCTTTTAATTGTTGAAATTACCATGTTCTAAAATTAAAACCATCTTCAGAAGTTTCTTCAAATGCTTCAAGAATTTAAGCTTATCAAAGCAATATATAGCCATTTCAAATGCAGGTAATATTATATTCCAATATATTAATAAAATAGTGCCATAATTTTTTAAAAGAAAAACTAAATAAAAATATAAAATTTATGTTTTCATATCCATATATACTTTAGGATAGGGAAGAAGACAGTGTGACAGGATGGGTGAAATCCTGCTGAACCTATTAATAGAGAACTGGGAAGATAATCTCACAGCAAAATTTTCAAAGGTAGGGACAGAAAAGCCTTCCTTATCTCAATCAGGACCTCTCTAACAACAGTATTGCAAAATATGACTCTTTAAGAAGCAGAAGACAAGGCAATTTCATAACTGGTGAAGGAGAATGATGAGAATCTTCTTTGATAAAAATCTCCAAGTAAGGTCTATTTGCTCAGATGAAAAAGAAAAGAACAAAGAAAAGCAAAATCCACCTTATAATAGGTTACAAATGGAGCAGAGGGATCATCTTTTCTCATCCCTCATCTTTGAAGAAAGGGTGATATTTTAAAACATAATTACCAAAATTCTTATGAAATATGGCATTCTCTTTAAGAGATATGGAGACAGAACAGAAGATAGGTTGTATCATTGATCTTAGACAGAATTAAATTTATGACATTCATAAATAGTCAGGTACTATATACTTGGTGGATCTTTTAGAACTCTAACACAAATTTCCAGAGAAGAGTGTGGCAAGAGTTTGCCCCCTTGCAGACTATAAACATTATGGCAATTGGCTATTACATTTATATATAAATTTCAGCACAATTCTTACTAGAGGAGCAATTAGTACTATAGTCTCTGAGATCATTTCTAACTCTTTTCTACTCTGAGAATAAGGACTTGTATCAGTATGTACACTAATAATTCCAGAGGCTTTAAAATATTAATTTAAATAAAGACAATTTGAAATTAACTAAGATATGTATTCTTAGGAGGCAGTATTACATTGTAGAAAGAACATTGTATTTGAAGAGAAACAGTGTGAATTTGAATTACAAATTGTTCACTCATTAGATAACTTGTGTCTTCATTTATAAAACTCGATGTCTGTACTTGAAACAGACATTGTCACAGAATTATTATGGCTGTCAAATGAAATAACGTGTTTAATTTTTGTAAACCAGACAGAACTATGGAATATAGTATCTGGGAATTATTGGTTAATAAATTAATAAAGGTAGTGTGAATGAAATAAACATTTTTGGAATATTTACATGGTATTAACCAGGTAGCATATTATTAAGCAATATATGATATTGTTTGGCTGTCCCATCACATCTTGAATTGTAGCTTCCATTATCCCCACTTGTTGTAGGAGGGACCCGGTAGCATGTGAATCATGGGGCAGTTTTTCCTGTGCTGTTGTCATGATAGTGAAGTCTCATGAGATCTGATAGTTTTATAAAGGTTCGTTCCCCCGCATACACTCTCTTCCCTGAGATCATGTAAGATGTGCTGTTGCTCCTCCTTCACCTTCCACCATGATTGTGAAACTATGTGCAACTGTAAGTCCATTAAACTTCTTTTTCTTTCTAAATTACCCCATCTTGGGTATTTCTTCATAGCAGTACGAAAATTGACCAATACAGCATATATTCTCTCATGAACTTCTGTTAGTCTTTATTTTAGAAAAGAAAAAGGTGATATGGCTATTTTGCTTGGGAAAAACAGCTATAAAAGAGGAAAATATCAAACAAGTAAGACTAAACATACAAATAAAGATACTACAGAGGAAAAGTAACACCAAGCATACAAAGATACTACAGAGGAAATACAGAAAAACATATTTGCTACATGTAGATTGCTACATGTCTGTCCTTCTTGTCAACATTCATCTGCTTTAGCTCATGTCTCCTGGCAATGCTATCTCTTCGTCTTCTCAAGTAATAATGTCTGTTAGGTGAAATTCTTACAAAGTGTTGGCCCACACTTTTTCCAGCTTTTGTAACTTGTCTCCTTCTTCTTTTGGAAGCAAACATAACCCTGCAGGCAAAGTTGAATCCAATATATACTGTTGTATTGTAGTGTATTTTTTTCCCTCTAACACAGTGATGATATATTCAATTATTCTTAAAAAAATCTTTACAAGACTCTAATATTTTTGCTAATATTTACTTTTAGAACTTCTATAGCATTATTTTTGTTCTGCTCTTTTTGTCTGAAGTTTATTTTGTATATGATGTAATTAAGGCTGTATAATTTCCTATACATCGTTTTCCCCAATAATTTAATATTACATATCTATCATGAACAAAATATCTTTGCGACTTTTTAGCCTACCACACAATGCTAATAACAATTTAATTATTTTTGTTAATTATTATTTCCAAATATATTTTGACTACTTTCATGCATTTTTCTGTAGATGAATTTGGCATTAATATTTCTATTTTTTTCTGGTTAATGTTTGCATAGCAAATCTCGAACCATCCTTATGTTTTATCAACCTGATAAGTTAGTTTTTATTGTTATTTTATATAATTAATTTTTACACTCAGAATATTCACAAGAAGAGAAATAATTGGCTTTCTTTCAAAAACTGATATTCTGTTGCAGCAATGAGAAAAATGTCCTCCAGTTTTTAGCAATTACTAACGTTTTCTTTTTAGACATTTTGACAAACATACATATACATAAAAAACATATATTTGCAAATAATTATTAATGGTTTATATTTGTTTAATATATGGCTGTTATCCTACAATATAGTAAAAAAAAAACAATATATATTTGTACCCTACAAACACGATGCTGCAAAAAATTCCTCCTCATTCAAAAATAAGCAAATTACTATAGCGTGTGAATAATAGAGAATATATACATGAAATTCATTGTTATAACACAGACTTTGAGTAAAACATAATCTGACATGCATTAATGATGCAAATAATAGTTGTGCTTATAGTAATATCTTATAAATGAAAGGTGAAACTCATAAAGTTTGTATTTCTATTATATGTACAAGTCAATTTTCTTTTTCTATGTGAATATGAGTTTCGAACTGTGTATAAACCGATATGTACATTGATAGTTTTCCCTAATATTATATGCAATTAAATCTTTATTCTGTCTGTCTTTTTCTTTCTCTCTCTCTCCCTCTTGGACTCTCCCTCTCTTTGTCACAAACACAAACAGTGAATGATTCATACCCTACAAAGTTGCAAAATAACTAATTTTACAAGGTAAAAGGAGGAATTTTGAAAATGTAGTTTCTTTGAAAATAGCAAAACTGATGAACCATACACAAGCTTTTTGTGAATGAAGGTTTTCAAACACACGGAGCAACTAGAAAAGTATGTCTTTTGTACACAAATTCTAAACTCAAATGATACATCAGAACCAGGATCTTGGCTGCTAAAATATACGAGGTATGAACTGAATCTTCAGGCTGAGTGAAACACTCAGAGCTTGAAGGTGAACATAATGAAAACTGCAATATAACTCTTTAATTAACTGAGCATATATAAGAGACTTTAAAAATACACAAGACAATACCCAGAAAGTCTGATAAACTGGTCTGGTGTGAATCTGTAAGTATTATTTAATGTTCCCCCAGGACTTCAGCTTCCAGAGGATGGAGTAGAAGTATTTTTCTCTACATTTTCTGCTAATTAAACCTAAAATTCCTCAGCATATTATACAAAACATACATAAGACGACCCTGGAGAGTTGGGAGAGGGCAGACCAGCTAAGTACATCGTGACCTGAGAAACAATACAGACTCCTGTTTTGTTTCCTGTTTGCTTTGTTTCTGTTGTTTGCTTTTTATTTGCTTTATTTTTCCTTTGCTTCATATATCCCAGATTTAGTCATGGATAAGCCAGAAACCCAGAAACACCAATGATGTAAACAGAAAGTTACAATGAAAGCCTGATCTCTGCAGCCAAAGACCAATGAAAGAGCAACCTAGCAAGACAAAATACTTTTAAAATGTAACTGCCTTTCTTTAGTCGCACACCAGAGAAAACGTCGCTTTACCTCTGCCTTGCCAGCAAAGACCAAATGGGAACCAAGACCTCCTCCCTCATCAGATGGTAACTTGGTGCCACTACCTTACCCGAGTCTGGCTCTTATCTAAAAGACAAATGATATCAAGTATTGGTGAAGGTGTGGAGAAAAGGGTACCTTTGTGCACTGTTGGTGGGAATATAAATTAGTGTAGCCATTATGAAAAACAGGTTGAAATTCCCCCAGAAAAACTAAAAATAGAGTTAGCAATGTGATTCAGAAATCCCACCTCTGGGCATATATCCAAAAGGACTGAAATCAGTATACTAAAGAGATGTCGGCACTCTCACATTATTTGCGGCATTATTCATAACAGCTAAGTTATGGAAGCAACCTGGGTGTCCATCATGGAATGAAAGGATAAATGAAATGTGAAAGATATACTCAATAAAATACTATTTGGCCTTAAAAAAGTAAGAAATTCTGTCATTTGTAAAAATGTATATGAACCTGGAGAACATAACACCAAGTGCAAGCCAGGCACAGACAGGCAAATACCAATGATCTCACTTACATGCGGAATCTAAAAAGTTTAATTCACAGAAGTAGAAAGTAGAATAGTGGTTGTCAGCAGCTGGGGGAGGACGCTGGATGGGAAAAGGAGAGACTGATGAAAATCTCAATTAGGAAGAATACACTTTATGGATATATTACACATCATAGTGATTATAATATATATCAATGCACTACATATTTCAAAATTACTGAAAGAGTAGATTTTTAAATGTTTTGATCACAGACAAAAAGTAAGTATGTGAGATGATGGATTTACTAACTAGTTGGATTGATTGATTCCACAATGTAAACATATCAAAACATCACATTGTATCCCATAAATATATAATCAAATATAATTATTATCTGTCAATCAAAATAAAATGAATAAATATAACAATCAATTTTTAAAAGAGGAGGCTGAGTACAGAGCTGGTTCTCTAATTACCATCTTGTGGTAACGAGGCCCCCCATTTGTGGTGTCAGTGCAGACCAATTAAAAAGTCTGATCTGCTACTTCCATCTGGTAGTAATAGGAGTCCTTTTTCACACTGTCTAGAGTCGCTACAGAGGGTCTATAAGTTTAATATTAAGTCAATGTCAGAGCAAAGAAAACTATCAGGGATGAAGAAGGACACTGCATAATAATAAAAAGGTTGATCCACCCAGAATATTTAGCAGTTCTAAAATCACCATACAACAAAGCTTCCGAATATGTGAAGCAAAAGCTGATACAACTGAAAGAATAGACAAATTTCCAATGATAACTGGGGACTTCAACATATCTCGCTTAAAAGTTAATAGAACAACTAGACAGAAAATTAGCAAGGATATAGAACTGAACATCATCATCAAACAACAGGAGCTAATCAACACTTACCAAGCGTTCCACCCAACAATAACACAGATTTTATTTCAGACACCCAGGCAACATGTGAATAAACTACAGGCAGGATCATTAAAATTATTAAAACACTGAAATAATTATAGAGCATGTTCTTGAACTACAGTGGAATCCAAATAAAAAATCAGTAATACATGACAACAAGAAAATCTCTAAACACTTGGAAACTAAGCACACTTCTAATAGTCCTAGGGACAAATGAACAGACAACCCAAGGGAATCCAAAACTTTCATTGAGTTGTATCATTAAGAAAATTCAACATATAAAAACATGTAGGACACTGATAAAGCAATGTGGAGAGGGAAGTTTACAGCACTAAATACATATATAAAAAACTAAAATCATCAGATAAATTACCCAAACAATGATCTCGATAACTTAGTAAAAGAGAAGCAAACGTCCCAAAGCAAATATCAAACAGAAAAAATTGAAAAACACAAAAGAAAAATCCATAACCCTGAAAATAGAAAGACAGTAGAGAAAATCAATGAAAAAAAAAATGTTGGTTCTTTGTAAAGAAAATGAACTCATAATTCAAAGCGCCCCTCAGCTGTGAGGGCAGTGGGCTGCCCTCTGGTCCAGAGCAGGTCCAAGAGTCAAGTCCTGGAACTGTAGACTCCCAAGAGCCTGCTTTTTGCTTTACCCCACTTTGGCCACGCTGGTACCTAAGGTGCGATACAAAGTTCCTTTGACTTTTCTCTCTGCTTTTCTCAAGCAGGAGTTTTGCCCCATAGCCACCACAGCTGATAATACGTAACTCACCTGAAGCCCACAATTCTGAGGCTCAGCCAAGGTCCTTGATGTAGCTCCCGAGTACTGTTGCTGGTTACTCAGGGCTCAAGGGCTCTTCAGTCAACAGATGATGAATGCTGCCAGGATCAGCTCCTTTCCCTCAAGGAAGTGGAGTCCAATCTGGTACAGGGTGTGTCTAGAAATATTGTTTGGGAGCTAGGGGCCTCATTCTGTCTGGTGCCCTGTTGTGCTATATCTGAGCTGGTATTTAAGATGCAAGAAACAGTCCTTCCTGCGTTTCCCCCTCTTCTCCTCAAATTGGAAGAAGGTGTGTCTTTTGGAGCCAGGAGGCTATGAATCCTGTGATTAGGAAAGGGGCAATGCTAGCGTTCCATTGGCTGCTCTAACTTTTCCGGGTATGTCACGTGCACCCTCTGGTCCACTGTCTCTGGTGCTAGTTTAGCACTAGGACTTGCCTAAGAATTGCAGTCCTTAGGGTCTAGACTGCCTTTCAGGTTTTGTTGGGTACAAAGAGTGCTGTAGCGCTTGGTGGAGGTTTGCAAGCACTCAAGTTCAGACCACTAGGATCAGTGATTCCCCTCGTGCAAGAGCTGGTTTAAATGCTTTCTGTATGGGCAGGTGTCCGCTGATTTGAGTCTGTCTTTGGTTTCAGCTGTAACAGGACAGCACTGAGTTCAATGACTCACAGTTGTGTTCTTTCTCTCCCAGTGCTGGCAATTAAGGACTTTTTTTTTCTATTTCCTTGGTGACTCTTTCAAAGACATGAAGACCAGGTGCTATGAGTGCTCACCTGATTTTTGGTTCTTATTAAGGTGCTTTTTCTCCTTATATTATCTTTAACTTGGCATCCTTGGGTGGGCAGGAACTGGTGAAGCTTTCTATTCCACCACCTTACTCCCTGTTGCCCGTTGTCCTCAGCTGAATAGCCTTTGTAGATTAGACAGCAGCCAGAAAGTATCAAGTCAAGATTGGAACTCAGTGAAAATCCAGAACCCACTCTCTTAATTTTTACATTGTATTGTCTTGCCACAAAATTGGCACAGCATCGTAATACATGCTTATATTCTCCTTTTCTTGTAAGTAATATATTCTTGCATTTTTTCCTTTATGCTTTTGTCCATTCACTTAATAATTATTAAGTACATGCTATGTTAGTTGGGCTATTGAGGAAGCAAACATTAGGACCAAGATAGAAAAACAAGATGTTTATCCCAGTAAAATGTGAAAACAAAGCAAAACAAAACAAAAAAGGAGGGGTGGGGACTGGAGAGAAAGCAGGGTTTGGAAAGCAGCATCTTCAGACAGTCAGGCAGGTATGACAACTACAAAAGGAAGGTGGGAGGAAATAGGATCAGTCAGTGAAAGCCTCAGAGTACATGGTAGATGTAATCAAGGGTAGGATAATCTAGGAGAGAGCTTTGGGGGAACGTTTATTAGGTGGGCTGTAGTTCCCACCATCATCAGTCACTGACAGGCTGCATAGAAGAACAACTTCTGGTCAAAAATCTGAGAGAAACTATGAAGGCACGAACAGTTGAAGGTTATGAACTAATTTCACTGTTGACGACTCAACAGCAAGCTCTTTTCTTGTAGATCTGAGCAGGACATTTCAATTGCTGCCACAAATACTATGTACTGAAAATAGTGCCAAATGCTAGGAACTCAATTGCATGCAAGTGAAAACACCTCTTTAAGATAGACATTAATAAAACAACAGCAACAGAAAGTATACATTTGCAAACACAGTAAGCACAATAAAGAATATACCTATAGTACTATAGCAACACTTTGAGAATTTGGCATAGTTAGATCTCAGGGTATTTTTTTTTTCCAGAGGAAAGAAAAGCTAAGTAAAAATAGGAAGAAGTTTTTCAGCCAGAATGAACAGAGCCTGGAGCATGTATGTCAACAGGGAGAAAGGTTTGTGTGAAACTTGAGAGAGGAATATTTTCGCTAGAGCAAGAGTAAAAAGTATAGTGTAAAGGAGTTTATAGGCCATATTTTGCATTTTTCATAACTTTAAAAAATAAAGAAAATCATAAGCATTTGTAGACAATTAGCTATTTATTTTCAAGAAAATCTAGACTGTCTAATTTTAAATATATCCCATAATCTAATTAACCCAACCATTATTAGACAATGAAGTTGTATTTCTTAAATTTTAAATAATGCCTCATTGAATATCACTATATTTTTATTATATCACATTTTATAAGATAAATATAAAGTGGTAAAATTACTCATCAAAGTAGATGACACGTTATGGTTTTGAGGCATATTTCAAAAACAAAACCATAAACAAACATACTAACATAAAACAAAAAAATCTGTTTCTACAAATTATTTTGCAATTTTCCCAGAAAAAATACTGTTTTTTAAAAAAAATATGTTCTCCTACTCCTTGTCTATTTGAGTAGCAACTATCTTGCCTTTTCAATATTGAGCTGTAGAATCATTGACCATTAGTATGTTTATAAAACATTACTATGAACCATCTGGGAACATACTTCATAGACCAACACATGTAAGAATATATAGTTTGATTGTAAATCAATATCTGAAATTCAAAGCACGTGCCCTTTTAATTTGTGCTCATTCTTGAAAGTATTTCTAGCTCAGCAATCCCCAGCGTGTATCTTTTGATTGGCAAGGACATGGACTGGCTGTGCCTCAGGACCAGCTACTTGGAGGGATGACTTCCAGTCTTTTTGAAGACCCCTTTTTAAGTATAGCACATAGCCTATATCATATAATGGGACATCACAAAATACTCAATAAACTGAGAAAACCAAGCTAGATATTTTTGAGGGTTTCAGCAACAAACAAATAGACACTTTACACTGTTGGAGATACAATCTTTTATAAAATTTTTATTGTGTGCATTTTAGTTGTGCAATATGTTTTGAGATAGATGTATATGTGGTGAAATGGTACAACGGTCAAGTAAATTAATACATTTGTCTCAGTTATATTATTTTATATTTTCTCTTGACCTTATAAAATAATCATTTTCCTTGCTGTAATTAATTCCTAATTAATATTTTAATATACTGGCAATTTCCTGATGAGTAGATATACCATTAACTGGTCCTTTTATAGTATACTTACAATATTTATAATATACTTAACAATATACTTCTCCTGTATAAAGATATTTTTCATTGAAATAGTATACATACACAAATTATTTTATTTTTATAATATCAAAAATATGTTTTCTATTTTAAATAATTCCCTCTTCTCAAAAGTGACAAATATTTGGTCCTTTAGATATTAGTTATTCAATATACTGGTATTAATCCTGTTTGAGAAGAACCTGTCAATCACGTTTGATGAAAAAGGATTGCCATGAAAAAGCATTAAACCACTCAATGTCTTATGTTTACATAATTTATAATTTTGCAATGCATTTTATATTCATTTTCTCACTTAGGATTAAAGAATTGTGAAATAGTGTCAAGGTATGCAATTAGCCTATTTGTCTATCCATAGAAAAATGAATTAAGAAATATGGTCTATATACACAATGAATACTATTTAGCATTAAAAAAGAAGGAAATCCTGTCATTCATGACAAAATGGATGAACTTGGAGGACACTACGTTAAGTAAAATAAGCCAGACACAGAAAGACAAACACAACATTATCTAATTTATGTGTGGAACCCAAAATAGCCAAATTCATAGTACTAGAGAGTAGAACATTAGTTACTAGGGGCTGGGAAGGGAGATTAGGGAGATATCATCAAAGGTTACTAAATTTCACTTACATAGGAGGAATAAGTTCAAGAGCTCTATTGTATATATGGTAACTATAGTTAGTAACAAAGAGTTATATACTCAAAAATTGCTGATAGTTCAAATTATACTACAAGGCTACAGTAATCAAAACAGCATGGTACTGGTATCAAAACAGAGATATAGACCAATGGAACAGAACAGAGGCCTCGGAGACAACACAACACATTTACAACCATCTGATCTTTGACAAACCTGACAAAAACAAACAATGGGGAAAGGAGTCCCTGTTTAATAAATGGTGCTAGGAAAACTGTCTAGCCATGTGCAGAAAGCAAAACTGGACCCCTTCCTGACATGTTACACTAAAATTAACTCCAGATGGATTAAAGACTTAAACATAAGATCTAACACCATAAAAACCCTAGAAGAAAACCTAAGCAAAACCATTAAGGACATAGGTGGAGGTGAGGACTTCATGACTAAAACATCAAAAGCATTGACAACAAAAGCCAAAATAGACAAAAGGGACCTAATCAAACTCCACAGCTTCTTCATGGCAAAAGAAAGAGTCATTAGAGTGAATCAGCAACCAACAGAATGGGAAAAAATTTTTGCAATCTACCAATCTGACAAAAAGCTGATACCCAGAATCTACAAAGAACTAAAACAGATTTACAAAAAATAAACAAGCCCATTCAAAAGGGGGTGAAGGATATGAACAGACAGTTTACAAAAGAAGACATACATGAGGCCAACAAACATGAAAAAATTTTCATCATCACTGGTCATTAGAGAAACGTAAATCAAAACTACATTGAGATACTATCTCATGCCAGTTAGAATGGCGATCATTAAAAAATCTGGAGACAACAGATGCTGGAGAGGATGTGGAGAGATAGGAACACTTTTACACTGTTGATGGGAGTGTAAATTAGTTTAACCATTGTGGAAGACAGTATGGTGATTCCTCAAGGACCTAGAAATAGAAATTCCTATGGGGATTGCCCCTGTGAGAGGCTACCAATTTGGCCTCCACCATTAGGTGAGCTTGATTCCTTACACATTTTCCCTGGCTGGAGGCTGTCGAGCTATGAGAAAGAGGAAATTAAGAAGAGAATGAAAGAGGAAATTGAGAATGATTAAGCAGGACACTATTTTCAGCTTTCTTGGCCAATGAGATAATGGCTACGTGAATGCCAAGTTGTCTCACAAGGCATTGTGTCCCCCTTTCTGGCTTCTGATCTAAACCTGTTTTATGATTTTGTTTCCCAGGCATTGTTTCAGCTTGGCGACCTCCCCTGTGGTCCTTGTCTTTTGCAGATGCATGATTTACGACTGAGCTTGTGTCTTCTAGTTAACTGAAGATTGTTATCCAAGTTACTGATTGTTCTGACAACATTGATAATCAGCATCACCTATTTCCCCCTTGGTCCTTTAAATCAGTATTTGTTCCCTTTGACAGTTCCTCAGAATCATCCCTCAGGAATTTTCTGTTCCTTTTATTGTTTGAGTAATGATCTGCTTTGAGGTAATGATGTTAAAGAGAAAACTATATAATGAAACCTACTGCACAAATAAAGTCGCTGTTTGGGCACTGATGTTCAGGCACTGCCTAATCAGTCCTCCAGACCCCGTCTCTCTCTCTGTCTCCTTTTTTTTCTGCGCACACTCTCTTCCAGGTTTGGGACCCTCTTGATGGATGAGATTCCTGGGCTCACATTCAGTTCACAACAAATTCCATATGACCCAGCAATCTCATTACTGGGTATATATCCAAAGGATTATAAATTGTTCTACTGTAAGGACACAGGCACACAAATGTTCATTGCAGCACTGTTTACAATAGCAAACACCTTGAACGAACCCAAATGCCCATCGATGATAGACTGGACAGGGAAAATGTGGCATATATATGCCATGGAATATTATGCAGCCATAAAAAATGATGGGTTTGTGTCCTCTGTAGGGACATGGATGAACCTGGAAACCATCATTCTCAGCAAACTGACACAAGAACAGAAAATCAAACACCGCATGTTCTCACTCATAGGTGGGTGTTGAACAATGAGAACATATGGACACAGGGAGGGGAGCATCACACACTAGGGTCTGTTGGGGAGAAATAGTGGAGGGACAGCGGGGGGTGGGGAGTTGGGGAGAGATAGCATGAGGAGAAATGCCAGATATAGGTGATAGGGAGGAAGGCAGCAAATCACACTGCCACGTGTATACCTATGCAACAATCATGCATGTTCTTCACGTGTACCCCAAAACCTAAAATGCAGTAAAAAAAGAAAAATAAATTGCTGAGAGTATTTTTCAAGTTTTCTAAACACAGACAAGTATATGAGGCAATGTGCAGTTAATTAGCTTAATTAGCTATTCTACAATGTATACACACTTTCAAAACATCATGCTGTACACCATAAATGTATACAAGTTTTATTTGCCCATTTTAAGTAAACATATATATATATGTTTAGTTTAAATATATATATTTTGAGATGGAGTCTTGCTCTGTCTCCCAGGTTGGAGTACAGTGGTGCAATTTCAGCTCACTCTAACCTTTACCTCCCAGGTTCAAGTGATTCTCCTGCCTCAGTCTCCCAAGTACCTGGACTACAGGTGTCTGCCACCACTCCCAGCAAATTTTTTGTATTTTTAGTAGAGATGGAGTTTTATCATGTTAGCCAGGACGATCTCAATCTCCAGACCTCAGGATCCACCCACCTCAGCCTCCCAAAGTGCTGGGATTACAGGCATGAGCCACCATGCCCGACCAAATATATAATTTTTAAAATAAAATGTAAAAAGAACATAATGAGTAATATTATGGAGTAAAACCAAACAGGGTGATGGTGTTAAATTATTTAAGTATTTTCTACAAGTAAAATTATAAAATCAGTCTTCCAGGATTCAGTTAATTTATAAGTCTAGAATGACTGACAACTAAACTTATGTGGCTAAAGTTAATACCATATCAAATTAAAATTAAAATTTATAGAGTACATTGTGGAACATTTGGGGGAAATACAAATTTGTATTTTGAACTTTGCTCCCACCAACTGATTTTCAGCACTTGGCTATTTCTTTACACCTTGGTGTATTACGTTACTCTGTTGAAATCTTTTTCTAAAGTGTTTTCTCTCTCTCTTTCTCTCTCTCATTCACATTTTACAGTTTTTATGTGACATGTTCTTTAAACAGAAAAATGTCCCATTTCATTTCAATGTTTCCCTTTATCTTGAAAACATATATATCCTATATAAAGTTCTGCTGTTCCAAGTAGTCTTCAGCATATTTGAAGAAGCATCAATTTATTTTTTAACGTAGAGCAATATGAAACTTAGATCAATATATTTGAAGAGATTTTTTAATGTAAATCTTGGCAGAATGTTTCCAAATAATATTAATAGCCAATTTCAGCTATAGAAACTTTGTGGCTATTCAAATAACAGGTCTTAACCTAGATTTCCTTGTTTAAGCAGAGGTCAAGAGAAAAGCTTGTAATGCAGATTTTATTCGCAACGTTCATGGCCCTTTGAGAATAGAAAAGAGCTGACATGCACCACTTTTTATTACCATATTTGTTTATTGTGTGAGCACATGACACTGTCTTGTTGTGTAATGATAAAATAACAGTTTTATTTCTAAAATAAAGGTTCAAAGGAGAAAGAAATTTTGCCCCCTTTCTGTCCCCTGTATTCCATGAGCAGTCTTTTAGAATTTCATGGTAGTTGTTAAGCTACTGCTTCTCAGCTTCAAATTCATCCTTCTATGTCCAGCTTTAAAATACTGAGAATGAACTCATTATTTTTAATGGCTGCCTAGTATTCCATGGTGCATATGTGCCACATTTTTCATTATCCAGTATATCATTGATGGGCATTTGGGTTGGTTCCAAGTCTTTACTATTGTAAATAGTGCTGCAATAAAAATACATGTGCATTTGTCTTTATAATAGAATTATTTATAATCCTTTGGGTATATACCCGGTAATAGCCTTTCTGGGTCAAATGGTATTTTTGGTTCTAGATCCTTAAGGAATCGCCACACTGTTTTCCACAATGCCTGAACTAATTTACACTCCAACCAACACATGGACCCAGGGAGGGGAACATCACACAATGGGGCCAGCCAGGGGGTCGGGGGGAAGGGGAGGGAGAGCATTAGGACAATTACCTAATGTATGTAGGGCTTAAAACTTAGATGATGGGTTGATAGGTACAGCACATCACAATGTCACATGTATACCTCGGTAACAAACCTGCATATTCTGCACACATATCCCAGAACATAAAGTGAAATTTTAAAAAAAAGATAAAAATAAATTTTTTTTTTTAAAAAAGATACTGAGAATGGGCACTGCAATCCACATTTGCTATTTGACAGCTTGTTGGGGTGGCCCCCATGTTGGGTGCCTGTTGGGGTCACCACCTGCAGGGATCTGTGCTGCAGACCCTGTCTCAACAACAGTTGAATAAAGTACACTGAAACACAGATATTATGCTTTGCAAGTTTGGCTGAGTGTCAAAGTGGCTTACAGACTTTCTGAGGAGTGCTGTAAACAGTTGCAACTCCCAGCCTTCCCCAGTCAGTGTGACTCTCATTTATTCAGTAAAGTTTAATTGACAAAGTCTTGAGTCAATACCACTAGAGGTTGAAGATTTAAAAACAGGTTCCAATGCCCAAAGCAAATACCATTAGTGGGTAATATTTCTGGCCGACTTCCCCTATGAGGGACATCAGAATGATCAAAAGTTAACGTTAGAACCACATGAGTAAGTTTGTTAGGTAAACTCCCCACATTCTTTTGTTTCTGCTCTAATTTATTTAACTAAAAGGACAAGGCTGCCTTCAGCAAAGAACTATAGAGAAAAACCCTTAGGCTTTCCAAAAGACTATATTCTATAACTTTTTCTAATATTTGTCCTTAATATTTTTGTCACCACCCTGACTGAATCCCCACAACAGCCTACTTCCTCCTCGTCATGCCAATAGGAGGCAGAAGATGGAGAATGCAAGGCTGGAGGAGCCAGTAGAAACTTCCTCCTTCCTGTTGGTTTTCTATTCCCTTCCACTTCCTATCAGCTGTGCTCCAGCTCCCCTTTTCATCTCATGAGCAAGGATTTGTTCCAGTAGCAGCAAGGGCACCCTGTTGGCAGTTTTTCCCAACATCTGACGAACAACCCTCATTTTGCCTTTTCAGAGACAACAGCACCAGACAGTTGCTGTCTGCTCTGCAAAGATCTGGCTGCAGACACACAGGGCCTCTTCTCTAAGCCTTGAGTTTATTATCAGAATTTCAAATTTCTCTTCCTTTTAGTCCCTGGTTCTAAGAGTGGTAGCTATTAGGACTATCTCTATACTTTCATGTACTCTTTTTGGCCTTGACAATTGCTTACATAGTTAACACTTATTTGTATCAAATTCTGTTGGTTAAAGTAGATGGCATGATTTCTAGCCCCTGACTGGATTCTCACTGAAATAAGGTTTTTCACATTTTTCTGTTCAGTGACACTTTGTGAGCTATAATCACACACAAGCAGAATCCATTTGCTTTTGTTGTTTATTCCTAAATTTATGCTATATGTGTAGTGTGTAGCATCTGATTGAGGGTGCTGTCCCTAATGTTAGGCTAAAGCAATGACCTCTATAATCCTTTCCTCCAGAGCCCAACCTATAATAACTTACAAAGTTAACCAGCAATTAAAACAGTGTCTTGTTTGGTTATAGGTAAGGTGTAAGGTGTTACAAGAACAAATCTAGGGCCGGGCGCGGTGGCTCAAGCCTGTAATCCCAGCACTTTGGGAGGCTGAGGCGGGTGGATCACGAGGTCAAGAGATCAAGACCATCCTGGTCAACATGGTGAAACCCCGCCTCTACTAAAAATACAAAAATTAGCTGGGCATAGTGGCACGTGCCTGTAATCCCAGCTACTCAGGAAGCTGAGCAGGAGAATTGCCTGAACCCAGGAGGCGGAGGTTGTGGTGAGCCGAGATTGTGCCATTGCACTCCAGCCTGCGTAACAAGAGTGAAACTCCGTCTCCAAAAAAAAAAACAAATCTAGTTGTTACAGGGTTCAGAGAAAATCTTCTCCCTAAAAAGTGTCAACATGAATAGTTAGAAAAGATACTCAAATAAATAACTGCATGCATAATAATATACATGGAGCTCAAAAATTGTCAGTGAACAGAAAGAATCTGAAGAGAAAGAAATAATTTAATTTCCCTCAACATTTAAACCAGCAATTTTTCTTCAATAATGGTTCTAAAATTGCAAAAGCATGTACATCTGACTCTGTGCCAAAACTATAACTTGACAAGACCAAAAACTACAGCATCTTTAGCATTCTGACACCTAATTTTACAACTTGTTCCTGAAGCTCATGTATGTGTGTGTATGTGTATGTGTGTGTGTAACACACACACACATACACATACATTAATACATTAATATATATATGTGTATATATATATACACATATATATATTCCTCTTCCTATGTTTGTTGAGGAATATGCATATACCTTCAAAGTTACGTGTTACAACATTGACCTTTTCAGAAATTCAGGTGCCACGTCACCACTGAGTGAACGACTTCAATTATTTCACAGTGAACCTCCCATATGCTCTAACAGTGACAATCATACTGGGCTAGGTACTGCTATGATTTATCTTATTTAGTATTTACAATATCCCTCCGTGTTTCATAATATTATTCCTACTTTAGGCCTAATAAAACTGAGGTTCACTAAACTAAAGACAAGTACCCAAATGATGAAGCTACAGAGTTCTTCAACTACAAGGAACTTTCTCCTTCTTCCTCTTTCTTCATCTTTTCCCTCTTTGCTACTGCTTTCCTTCCTTCCTTATTTATTTTTATTTGATGGAGATTATATGAGGCTTTTGTTCAAAATTGCAGCATAATTTACTTAGAGGAAAATCACCCCTCCTACTACTACTCTCCGAATGTTTTATTTATATTTTCTGAGTTTTGACAAATGTATACAGTAATGTAACCACCATCACTATAGTTCTATCAGAATAGTTCTATCAATCACCCCTGTAAAACTTAGCTCTTTCTCTTTTCATAGACCCTCAACGCACACCCGTGTGGCAGTGTCTTCTGTGTTTTATCAGTGTCTTAGAGCTTCTATTCCACAGGATAGTGAATCCTTGGGAAGCTAAGCGCTTTTCTGACCACCAGTTGCTCCCTCCTCTAGCAAAGCTGTCCTTCCTCTCCAGCCCTTTCCCCAGTCTTACTCATGAGGTCCAAGGAGCCTGGGAATGGGTACAAAATGTCCTGTGTCTGCAGATCCCAAGAGTCCCATACTCTCACAGTAGCTCACAGTCTCTCTTTACCAATTCTTTAAAAATTTAGCTGAATTATTCATTTTAATTTCTACAGTGACAGTGTCTTCCTCTGGGGCTCTAATTCAGGTTAGCTAGAGCGAACTTTCTGTCTCTGCTTGAAGATGTATGGCTTAGATTTCAAGGAAGTTGGATGCCGTGTGACCTCAGCCTTCTATTCGGTTCAACAAATTATGACTTTGTAAATAATACAGCTTTGTCTTGTTGGTAGGGATAGATTGTTAGGACAAGAGTCTCTTTCTGATTTTCTTCATCTTAAGCAAAAGTGGAAGTGTCTTTAATTTTTAATATTGAAAACTAAGGCAGACACTAAGGCATGATATACATTTGAGACCAAGTAAAACTTTGTCAAGTATATAGCCATTTTTATGGGCTGTGAGTACCAATATAATGTTAACAATTAGCAAATTTTGCTCAATCTTATGAAAGTATGAAAATTTTGAGATGCAGCAGTACTGAAGGACAGTTGCATATCTCAATTTCTTATTCATTTTATTTCTAAAGAAGATCAACTGGTTTTGTTTCAGTTACTCATTACAGAATCCATGCAGAGCAATGTAGAACATCAAGCTTACCCTAAATGGAATAATTTTATTAGTTATTAATTTGTAATATATTGACATAAAATACATTACATTATTGCAAATCATTATCATATTATTATAAATAATAATCATATTATTATAAATGTGTTGCATTCTTATAAATAATTGCATTTGCTGTTTATTTATAATACTTTGATATGCATGTATTTTCATTGTCATAACCTAAAACATGCATCTTTTACAGAATAAACAGTTATGATTTTTGACATAGCAAATCACTATGTTTTAGGTTTGCCTTTGCATGATGAATGACTTTGCAAATCTACCCAGTAGTTCCTTTTGGAATAAACAAAATGCCCTGTAATGATAGTGCCAGAGAATCTCAAGTTTTGGAATGACCCTTGAGTGTTAAACTCTCACCAAACATTTCCCTTGCAGACATGATATTTAGATAAATAGTTATTAAAGTTGTTCATTGTTAATACTGGAAAATCATTCTCAATTCAAATCACAATGCTAAACTTTATAATATGGCTGAACTATTCTTCACTGTTCAAATCATTAAAAGCATAGACATCACACTGTTTTATTGATGATGTTGCAAAAAGCAGAAGAAAAGTTGTTATAGTGAGATTAAACATTTGGATAATGTTATGCCAGTTCTCATGTATTTCAACTATATGTCAATCATCATATAGTTGTAATACATTTGGATAATGTAATGCCATTACTCATATATGACATACATGAGATTACATTATCCAAATGTTTAATTTTGCTATAACTTTTTTCTGCTTTCTGTAACATCATCAATAAAACAATGTGATACATATGATACATGATATATATGTAATACATATGATATATAATAAATACATGACACATATATGTGTCACATGACTTTTATCATTTCTTTCTTATTTCTTCACCTATGTGGCTATTGTAGAGTAGTTATGATTGGTTGATGCATAATAACACACAGTTTACAATGCACATGATCATATGATCATATGAAGTATCAGACAGTGGAGTTTTCAAATTAACTTCCAATTACCGGGTCTATAATTTTCATTTTCTTCGTATTCTATCTCCCATGTCCTTTCTCTAGTTATTTCTTTTTAAAAACCAGTTTTCTGCCGCTTTCAGAGTGAAAGGAGTATTCACCAGCAGTGACTTTATGCTGCAAGCTGTTGCATGATGCCAAAGCAACTTTAGAGTTGAAATTTAACTAGATGACCAAAAAATGGTTAGAAATTATTTTAACACAGTTTTTTATTATTTCTCTAATTTGGGTCATTTATTTTTTGTGTTTTACTTCAAATTATTTTCATCAATAGTTATTAATTTGGACAAAATTACAGTATTAGTAAAACTTGTATTTCTTCTAGTGTAAATGAATTCTTAGAAATATGAGAGAAAGTAAAATAAATAGAGGGAGGGTAGGAGGGAGACAAAAAGGACAGAGAAGAGAGAAGATCTTTCTGGCTTGAAGATAAAGCATATAGGGGTAAAGTTTTAAAATAAATTAAATAAAAACTAAATGCAAATGCAGACACTGGCTAAAAATCAGACTTAAAATTTGTAGGAGAATCTATTGAGCTAGTATTGTTAGTAAAGCTGATGAGCTCTGGTTCTACAGTCAGGTAGGCCTGGCTTGAACTTGAGCTCTACTGTTTTTCTGAATGTTATTTAACTGCCCTTGGCCTCATCTGGACACCAAGGAAAGTTCTGGACATTACTAACATGAAATAAAAGTGTAACTAATTTTAGATTAATGAATATTTCCTTCCAAAATGTTTTATTAAAAAAATGTTGGTGGGGGTGCAAATTAGTGCAACCATTGTGGAAGACAGTGTAGTGATTCCTCAAGGACACAGAAATAGAAATACCAGTTGATCCAGCAATCCCATTACTGGGTATATACCAAAAGAATTGTAAATTTTTCTATTATAAAGACATATGCACACATATGTTCATTGCAGCACTGTTTACAATAGCAAAGACCTGGAACCAACCCAAATGCCCATCAACGATAGACTGGATAAAGAAAGTGTGGCACATATACACCATGGAATACTACGCAGCCATAAAAAATGATGAGTTTGTGTCCTTCATGAGGACATGAATGAATCTGGAAACCATCATTGTCAGCAAACTGACACAAGAACAGAAAACCAAACACCGCATGTTCTCACTCATAGGCAGGTGTTAAACAACTAGAACACATGGACACAAGGAGGGGAGCATCACATACTGCGGTCAGTTGGTGGTGGGGCTAGGGGATGGACAGTGGGGGATGGGGAGGATAAGGAGGGATAATGAGGGGAGAAATACCAGATATAGGTGATGGGGGGATGAAGGCAGCAAACCACCTTGCCATGTATGTACCTATGCAGCAATCCTGCATGATCTGCACATGTACCCCAGAACCTAAAGTACAATTAAAAAATTTTTTTTTAACTTCAAAAAATATATATTATATGCCCTAGATAATACTTATATCAAGGCTAGACTTTTATTATGTTTTAAATATCATAAGTATTATAAGCATGCTTGATATTTACTATACATATTATTAAATGAAGGTATAGAAAAATATGGATACCTAAATAACCAAATATATAGCAGATTCAATTATTACGTAGACAAACCTCTTTTGAATATTTTTAATTTAAATTTCAGTTGGCTATTCTACAAAGGCAGATGTATATAATGAAGACATTTAAATCAGATTTAACAGTAAAATTATATTCAAAGTATGGCATTCAATCTCTGAGAAGCATTGGAAGATCATATGAGCATGTTGGTACTATGAATGAAAGCAAAGAAATTCTGGGACTAGAAGACAAAAGAACCAATGGTGTACTAAGAAACCTGTGCAACATCCAACAAGATCACAAAACAGTCAGGTCATAGCCATGTCTACCCATATTAAATTTTGCTGCACTTAACATTCAGGAAATGTATCTTTTATAGACAAAACTTGGTTAATAACAAATTCTCCTACCTTGCATGATGTTCAGATCAAACTCAATATTCATCTGGTAAGATCTTAAGAGAGTTTTGCTTACCATGAAATGCAAAATAGTTGGCAAAAATTCTGATGAAAATTTTCACAAAGAATTGTAGCAACAAGATATTCAAATATTTATGAAAGAAAACAGGACTTAGATTCAGCTGGCCTGGGTTTCATCCCTGAATCTGCCATTTACTGTTTTTTTGTTTTTGTTTTTTTGAACATAAACCTTCCCTTCTCAAAGATTTTGAGAATACTTATAAACAGCATTCTAACTTTTATCACAAAATAGCAGAATAGCTATTCCCATACGGTAAATTTGGAGCTTTCACTAATACTCCAAAGGAAGCACAGATGAAATCCAGCCAGTGCTTAATAATACTATTTGATTTTATTCAGTAAAATATGTATATAAAAAACTGTTATATTAAACATTGAATTCTTAATTCTCAATGATTTTTATTTTTTAAAAAACTAAGAATTTAGGGGACTTTCTGAAGGAATTACCTGGAAGAAAAATTAGTCCAGTCACTTTCTCTACTATGTTTAATAAGAAGAAAAATTAATAGAAAGAAGACCCTTTATGATTGTGGAGACAGCTATGTTCAAGTCCCAGTTATTAGTTGTGCTATTTTGGAGAAATAATGATGAGAAGATTATTTGAAACTGATATGAGATAATGAATTTAAAGTTGTGCCACCACCTGGATGATATGCAATGAGTGTTAGATGAAGTCCCTGTTTGTTTGGAAAAATTTAAATTTGAGTCTAGAATTTCTTCTCTTAAAAAATTCTGTTACTATTCCTTATGATGTGAAATATATTTTATAATACAATATTTTATTTAGCAAAATATTCAGTAAATGGATTTTTTAAGTCAAATTGCCTGGATTTGAATCCTGATTTTGCTACCTGCAAGATGTAAGAACTTAGATGACGTTTGTAAATTTTCAGTGTTTAATTTCCTCAAGCACAACATGAGGAACATATTTGTGCAAAGGAGAGATATGATTTGAAGCATTAATATAAATAACATGGTACCTAATATATAATAAGCACTAAATAATTGTCATTACTATTTGAGAATTGGCACACATTTTTCACACAAGGGTGCTAGTTTTCATTTCATGTATTTGTGATCTTTAAAGATATTAAGGGCACAAAAGTTCTTTAATTTTGTTAGTGCAAAAATCTATTAACTTAATAACCCATCTAATTACCCAAATAGCATTTTATCCTTAAAGAATGAAATGTATAATGGCCAAAGCATTTTATAAGTATTTGATAATTTTAAAAGTATAGGGATAATTGCAGTCTAATGAAGAGTGAGTTTAGGGCCAGGCACGATGGCTCACACCTGTAATCCCAGCACTTTGGGAGGCTGAGGCGGGTGGATCATGAGGTCAAGAGATCGAGACCATCCTGGTCAACATGGTGAAACCCCATCTCTACTAACACAAATACAAAAAATTAGCTGGGCATGGTGGTGTATGCCTGTAATCCCAGCTACTCAGGAGGCTGAGGCAGGAGAATTGCCTGAACCCAGGAGGCGGAGGTTGCGGTGAGCCGAGATCTTGCCATTGCACTCCAGCCTGGGTAACAAGAGCGAAAATCCGTCTCAAAAAAAAAAAAGAAGAGTGGGTTTAATCTATAAGAACAATAAATAAAAGTTAAATAATTTATTAGTCTAATAAAAGGTATTTCACATATTTAAATAGTGTAATTAATATTTGAGTTTGGATGTTATACAGTCAGACAATTCACATAATGCTGTTAAGGCTAATCACCTAGATTTATTAATCTATGATTAACCAGCGAAAAAATTACCTTGCTTGAAGTACCATCAGTGAATTCTTTAAAATTGTGATTACCAAATAGAGTAAAAATTTTTAAAAAAATGTTTACGACTAAGACTTTTTTCCAAGTGTCAGTTTTAATATTTATAATTAGTCTACCATGAAAAGTTCTAGGTAATAATATGAAGCCATTCAATAGAGAAACAGATAAAAAAAGTTCTATTCAAATTTGTCATTGATCTGACCTGAGCTGTCAATGTAATTCAGGTTGGTATTAAGATTATTTTACTAGTCCATGAATAAAAAGATACAAGTTATCTTGAGTATCTTTAGGTAACTTTTCAGATGTTAGAAACACATTCTCATATTGTTTCATTTTTTTTCACATCTCCTCATCTTCTGTGTCTTTTTGAAGAGTGTGATCCAAATGTGTTAGTGCAAAAAATTACATTCAGAAAATTATTACCACATGTAATCCAAAATCAGTAAAATACTATGGAAATGTCAGCAAGCTGTCTTGAATGAGAATATTTTTTATAAACATTCAGAAAATATTTAATAGTCTTCTAACATACATAATCAGCTTTGAAATAATCTATATAGCCTAACATAAGATAAACTGAGAATGATTTTACCATTCAGTAGAACTTTCTTTTAAATGAACACTGATGACTGTGCTTTGGTAAGTACCATACCATCAGGAACTACTTGTATATGGAGGTAGGCTAAAACCTAATTTCAGTATTAATGTTCACTTAAAATTGGCTCATCTAAATATTTTTTTCAGCTGAGAGAATAAAATATTCTTAAATTTACAAACAATTTAAAATGATTAGAATAAAGGAATTATTTTAATTGCCCATATATAATTTTACTATTAAAATTGCTTATATCTAGTATGACATTTACAAAAGTTTTTGCAGTAAATTAACCAACAAATATAAATAATGACTGAAAAAGACAACTAAGTATGCTGGCAATATTTAAGACTGGTTTTTTTTGTTTTGTTTTGTTTTGTTTTGTTTTGAGACGGAGTTTCGCTCTTGTTACCCAGGCTGGAGTGCAATGGTGCGATCTCGGCTCACCGCAACCTCCGCCTCCTGGGTTCAAGCAATTCTCCTGCCTCAGCCTCCTGAGTAGCTGGGATTACAGGCACGCACCACCGTGCCCAGCTAATTTTTTGTATTTTTGGTAGAGACGGGGTTTCATCATGTTGACCAGGATGGTCTCGATCTCTTGACCTCATGATCCACCCACCTTGGCCTCCCAAAGTGCTGGGATTACAGGCTTGAGCCACCGCGCCCAGCAAAGACTGGTTTTAAAAAGATTAAAAATTTGGATTCTAAAATTTATCCTTAAAACATACAGGTATACTTTACAAGTGATAGCATATAGTTTGTTATTGTAATACCATTTCTGCAATTTTTGAAAAATTGAGAATAGCCTGTCTAGAAATAGGAAATTGGTTTAGTAGAATGTAATTTATCTGTACATGTAACATTACAAAATCTATGTAATGATATTTTAAAATAATATTTTGCAATAGAAATAATTTAAACATATTCTATCATATCAAAAATAAGTTATAAAGTAGCATAAGCATTATAATCTCAATTTTGTAAAATATAGAAACTGAGCCCATGAAAATAGGTGTCTAGTAAATATGGGCCATTCACTATTGTACACCTTTTTTGAAGCACTTTGAGTAGGTGTCAGTCAACATTTCTCAAAGAATGAATAAAAAAGACAAACACTAAATCTGTAGTTGTAAAAGAATCTGTTAAGTACTTTGTAAAGAATGTAAATATAATCTGCATTCTACAACTAAGCAAAGCCGTGCAGCATTTTCATTTTCAAGGGATTTTCAGTGATTGTGATGATTAGTGGTAAAATAGCCTCTTAGGAAGACAATAAAATGAGGAAAGACTTCCATTTTGCAAGTGTATAATTTTGTTTTCCTGTGAGATAATTTATACATCAAATTGGTTACTCATACATAGAACTACAGCATATAATTCCTAGCAATGAAAAAAATTCTGGGTGTCAGTGATCCAATTCAATGTTACAAATGATTACATCATCTCAGAAACATCTACAATATATACCTAAACTATTTATTTTCAGGGAGTTGCCGTTTCTATTTACGCATTAGTATCATAATACCAGGAATGGATGTGATTGGTAAAGGGTTAGAATACTCATTTATTTGACTACTGAAGAAAATGTATGAATATCTTATATTTTTATTCAAGATAAAAACAAAAAATTAATGTTTCTTAGGCACTAAGGACTTGGAATAACTTTATTATTCAACATTTTAATGTTTTCTAACACTAGGTTTTGGCATAAACATTTATTGCATTTTCTGCAATGCTGGAATTTCAGACAGCCCAATGAATGAACCCCTTTTTTTTTTGCTCCTGACTTCTGAGTGAATTGAAAATAAGAGATTAGTCCACTGGCTGGAAAAACCTTAGGTTTGTTACTGACTTTAAAACTCCACCACCACGCTGACCTTACAATAATAAACTGAAGTGCCGGGGTGTCGGATAATTAGATATGGGGAGCAAATATCTTTGCAGACTTAACACTTCATAACAGGTCCTGATAGAAAACTAAAGACCTTGCTGTAAAGCAGAGCTTCAATGAACTTGAATCAAGGTCAAGAGCACAGCACAAACATCCCAAAGGCACCAGCAAAGGGAAGGGGCAGAACTGCACAATCATCAGCCAGACACTTTACTCCTCCTCCTTTTAGATAAAGAGAGTGTAGACAGACGTCAAGTGAGTTACAATCTCTACAGAACAGGGAGAAGACAAGACGTTTTTTTCCTTACCATGTATCTCAATCATTTCCCATATGAAGAAAACACAGTTACTAGTGATGGACCAAGTTTCATTTTTTTCATGCTATTATGCTATTATTAAATCAATCTTGCTTTGACTTATTATGGATAAAGTTTCAGAAAGAAAATAGAGTGAAAATAATTTTGAAGAAACCTTGGAGTTAGACACTCCTCAGTTTACTAAGTAATGGTATCTTTTTTTTTTTTTTTAAGAAGGCTCTTGCAGGAAACATATTATGTATAAAACATATGGAAAGGTACTATCGAGTTTCCACCAGAAGACATTAAAGTACCTAAAGGTGATATTAATCTTCAAAGTAAATTTTCTGCCCCAGTAAATTTAATTACCACACTGTTCTGGGTCACAGCATATGATTTTAGTTTTATTCTTCTTGTTTTAAATGTTATTCTACTAATAGTCCTTCTAGCTTCAGTTGGTACCTTGTTTATCCCTGACTACAGATTGAGAGGGAAGTGGAGGGGAGAAGAGGTAATAGAAAGTCTTCCTAAGGTCTGGGCATTGCTTTTGTCTGTTAAATGAACACATGTCTGTGCACACCTACAAAACACAGTCCTAGTTTGACTGCTAATTGCAGTTGTTGTTCAGATGTTTTTCAGAAACCAAACATTAAGTAAAATTTAGCTTCTTTTTTCCTGCTAGAACTATCCTCTTTTATATTAACATATAGTCTACTATGAAAAGACATTTCAGACAATATATTAATCTCTAACTTGTCATTTAGCAAGCACCGAGTTCTTTCTTTATTCCAAGCTTTTCGTTATAACAAAACACACAAATATAAGCTCATAGCGTTTACAGTTTTTTCGACTTAATTGGCAGTTATTTGTAACATAAAAATATTGTGCAGATACAAAGGCAAGTGCATTCCATTTGTTCACACAAACGTTTTGTTTTTACACACATGAACACACAGATGCATATGCACACAGATGCATATACATGCACATGTGCCCTGGATAAACTGTTGGTGTTCTGGTCCATCTCTAAATGTGTAGAATATGATTTTAAAGCAAATTTATGATAAATTTCATGAGTAGAAATGGAAGTTGTGTTACTAACATGCTTCTGAAACTATTTAGATGAATCTATTCTTTTTTAAATGAATAAATATTTTACTGGTTTAAAAAAAGCATTTGACTAGTATTATACAATATGGCCTCTTCCAACCATTTCATATAATACCAACTAAATGACAATAAAAATAAAACACAATATTACTACTAAAAAGTAAGTTTAAAGGCAATTCATTGGGGCCAGGCCTGGTGGCTTACACCTGTAATCAATTGCAGCGATTTCAGAGGCCAAGGTGGGCAGATCATGAGGTCAGGAGTTCAAGACCAGTCTAGCCAACATAGTGAAACTTATCTCTACTAAAAATACAAAAATTAGCCAGGTGAGGCGGCACACGCCTCTAGTCCCATCTACTCAGGAGACTGAGGTGGAAGAATTGCTTGAACTAGGTAGGCGGAGATTGTAGTGAGCCGAGACCATGCCATTGCACTCCAGCTTGGGTGACAGAGTGAGACTCCATCTCAAAAAAAATAAAAAAAAAAAGCAATTTATTATGAACCTTCCAGGTTTTCGGTTTTCGGTACCTATAAAGCTGTTGTTTTTGATTGTAGCAAAGCATATCTAAGGTATGCTTGTGGTGCATTATGCTATTCATTACCAAATAAATTTTCCTGAAAAAAGCGGCTGAAGTATTGTCATATCTTCTTTTCCCTAAACTCTAGAAAATATGGCAGCTTTCTTTAGAGAAAATAAACGGATTCCTCTTGGAGTGTCCACATTATTTTTTTTTATTTTTATTATTTTTTGAGACGGAGTTTTACTCTTGTTACCCAGGCTGGAGTGCAATGGCGCGATCTCGGCTCACCGCAACCTCTGCCTCCTGGGTTCAGGCAATTCTCCTGCCTCGGCCTCCTGAGTAGCTGGGATTACAGGCACGTGCCACCATGCCCAGCTTATTTTTTGTATTTTTAGTAGAGACGGGGTTTCACCATGTTGACCAGGATGGTCTCGATCTCTTGACCTTATGATCCACCCGCCTCGGCCTCCCAAAGTGCTGGGATTACAGGCTTGAGCCACCGCGCCCGGCCTATTTTTTTTTTTTTTTTTTTTTTTTTACTGTACAGTCTTCCTATGTTCCGAGATAGAATCAAACAGGATAATTGAAAAGCAGCAGTAAAATACTCGGGGCTTCCTTCATCTGCCCAACACAAACTCCATCTCTCTAAGTTTCCTTGGAACTATTGCTTAGAATTTCCACCTCAACTACTGAAAATGGATGTGTGTGTGTGGGGGTGTGTGTGTGTGTGTGATGCTGGACAGTTTAGTGTGAATGTTTCTGTTCTGAATTTATGTTTTGATGACTTAACCCTTTTACAAATCAAGGAGCTGTATCTTATTATTAGGCAATCCGCTGTACCTGAAAACAAAAGCAGCGCTAGCTGCTTTCTCTTTTCCAGCCCACGGTGAATCACAAAAGGCTATATCCTACTCTCCTCTTTGCTATGGACGTCAAAAGCTAAGATCAGCTGGGTACATCAAGTCAGTTTAATTTCCAAGACATCAATGTACGGTGATAGAGAAGCATCCTTCTTCCACATAACTATCCATGTTTGTAATCTTTCTGTGAAAGAGTCCAGCCCTTGCTCCTTATACAGATAAATAAAACTGTTTAATTAATGCAAGTGCATTTCATTTGTTCACACAAACATTTCATTTTTACACACATGGACACACACATATACATACAGATGTGTATACACGCATGTGTGCCCTGATAAACTGTTAGTTTTCTAGTCAATCTCTAAATGTGTAGAATATTATTTTAAAGCAAAATAAAACTGTTTAATTTTATACTCAGATTGTGACTACTATATTTTTAAGTAGCCCACTCATACAGGAATCATTGATGGCATGACTTAATAATACCATTAATGTCTTTAAAAGACAGCAGATAAAAAAAGGAGAGTGGCAATTAAACAGTATTTTTCTGAAAGGGTGGTTTCCACTGTGATTTGTGAGAGCAGAGTCAGAAAAAGGATTGGAGCAGGAAATCTTGAGAAATACAGATTCTAATTAGTCCCATTATTTACGATGTCAGTTAGAAATGGAAGCAGGAGGAGAAGCAGTTCTGGGCTAGAAATCAGAATTGGTCTGGAAACTATAAACACTAACCTGTTCTCTAGCTGCTAATCTGAGGAAAAGACTTCAACAAAATGCTAAGTGAGACTTCAACACATATAAAATGGAAGGAACCAAAGATAATACACAAATCTGGATACCCGAATATGTCATCTAAAAATAACTATAAAACAAATAACAACATAATATGAATTATGAAAATATTTAGTTCAAAGGAAAAATGCCCTTCATCCTAAGTGCTCAAAGGTAAAGACATTCCCTAAAATGAACCACTATGAGATTCGTAGTAAACTTTTAGCAAAGTTTCACCATCTTAGTGAAAGAAACCATCAGGTTGAATTGGCTGATATAATTTTGAAAACAAAATTATATTAATATGTAAGTGGGTGAGATAAGAGGTTAGAGGGAAGAGAGAACAGTGAGCCATGAAGAAAACAAAATTCGAGATATAAAGGATTAAAGTGAAAATGCATCAGAGTACAAAGAAAAACAAAATAAAACAAACCAAAGAAACTAATAATGCAAAGCTTGTGCACAAAGATTAAAATGGCTCACTGTTTCTGTGGATTTTCTATTATGTTGGAGTTAAGACTTGCGCCTTGATTTTAATCTGAAACTTACTTTATTCTGCCTCTCTATAGAACCTGGGGTCTTGCTTATCAAGTCTACATCTGATTTTGGAGAGGCTATTACACACATATACATAAAATTTATATTAGCACTATCCTTGTATAAAGTTATAAATTTTATTAGCTAGTTTTTTCTAACTAACTACAAATTGTTATGATATTTATATGCTAACCAATAGTAGGTATCACTGATTCTGGGACATCTCTGAGTCAGCTGAAGTGTCAGATCCAGTCATAGGACCATTGACATGTGGTGGACTCTGAATACAGCTCCTAAAAGATGTGTTTTTGAGGACATCAAAAAGATTGAAATTCTAGGTTATTAATTGTATCCATTTTTCTGGAAATGCTAATCTAACTTTTCCAGTTGGCCAGTTTCTACCTTTATTCCAGAATAAATCCAGGTGAATATTTGGAAGTTTCAGAGTGCAAACAGTTGCTTATTGCCATTCATTATGAAGTCTAACAGTTTGATATTTATTCAAAAATGATTTTCTGGGAAGTTTCTAGAAAAAACAATTATATTCTTTACATCTTTTATTTTCCTGGGCAAAAACTTCATGGTATAGTAAAGTAATATTAATATAGAAAATAGTGTGATTGTAAATAATTTCTGTTCTTAATATATATGCATACATATGTAATAATCACCATATGTATCTCCAGAACTTTTTCAAGTAAATATTATCTATTCCACCATTTTTCGTCTCTGACAACCATAACTCTACATCCTATCTCTTTAAATTTTACTATTCTAGATACCTTACATAGTGAAACTGTACAACATTTGCCTTTATATGACTGGATTGTTTCCCCTAGCGTGATGTCTTCAAGGTCATCCGTGTGTAGCACGTGTTCACATTTCCTTCTCTGGTAATGTACTTAAAAAAAAAATTTTTTTTTTGAGACGGAGTTTCGCTCTTGTTACCCAGGCTGGAGTGCAACGGTGCAATCTCGGCTCACCGCAACCTCCGCCTCCTGGGTTCAAGCAATTCTCCTGCCTCAGCCTCCCAAGTAGCTGGGACTACAGGCACACGCCACCATGTCCAGCTAATTTTTGTATTTTTAGTAGAGACGAGGTTTCACTTGTTGACCAGGATGGTCTCAATCTCTTGACCTCATGATCCACCCGCCTCGGCCTCCCAAAGTGCTGGAATTATAGGTGTGAGCCACAGCGCCCAGCCCACTTTAAAATATTTTAATATAAACTGTCATGTATATGAGTGTATAATATTTTCATCAGACATAGTGGCAATTAGACAGCATTTGGAATGACCAAAGCAGAAATTCGCAATCAAAAATAGAAACTAAGTACTACAAATATCATTTTTATAAATAACCACCAGAAATATTTTGTGGTGAAATTAGTGTTCTTCAAGATATGTTATTTGCTACAACAAGGGCACAAATACCTTGGTATCACAGCCAAACAGTCTGGATGTCTAGAGTTTCAGACGGCCTTTCTTCTCCTTTCTGACCTATTCATGGAGGGTTCTTCCTCTTAATCTGACATTTATTCTTATACTTCCACAAACTGAACCCTTTCTACAAGGGACTTGTTATAATGTCTAAAGAAATAATGAGCATTGCCCTGAACTTATAATAACAGGTTGTAGAAGCATTAATCCTTTTTTGACAGACTTTGTTACAAAACTTCCTTTTACACTGATATGTCAACTAGCAATGGGAATAAAGGGAAAGCTTGTAAAACTTCTACCCACCTCCATTTTCTACATGCAGCCTATAATTACTATAATAATTTGACATTTACTGGCCAAATTAGCTTTGATGTGCTCATAGCACTGTATGTTCTCTCAAATATGTCAGACCCACATCCATTGCCTGTCTATCTAGCCTTGTGGAGGCATTCTGTTGGACAGCATATGACAGTTAGAAGAAAAATAAGCTAAAGGGAGGTGAGTAGCCATAACACAGACTGTGCATGATTGGAGAAGACCAGGCATCACTTTGTCAGGCAGAGAAAGATGGGCAAGATTTCTTCTGACAACTGCTGCAATGATCCTGGTGCCACGTTCACAAGACTTGCGGAGAGAAGAAAATGATCTTTAAATTTAGCAGACTTGAGAATTATACTTTTGGAGACTCAAGTTGATATATGGCCTTAATTATTTAGACCTCTTAACATTTATCACAATGTTAAATATTACAATTTTGTTGAAGGTGCATTTTCTAAATTATGCTTAAGTATTTATTGCCTGATGATTTGCTACAGGATTTTGGCTTGGACACATTTTCAGATTTAAAATGTTGATAGAATGGTAAATTTTGTTGATCAGCTTGGCTGGGTTATAGCGTGAAAGCTGTTTGTTTTTAAATGTACTTAAAATTTAAATCAGTAGTGTTTGAGTAAACAGATTATGTTCCATAGTATGAGTAGGTGATATCCAATCAATTGAAAGTCTCAGGGACTAAGTAAGATTGAGGATTCACAAAGAAAAAGGAAGTCTCCTCCAGAGTGCAACATAGAGACCCTAACAGAGTTTTCAACCCAATGCCCTGTAGAATTTGAACTAAATACTGGACCATCTACTCATGTGAATTTCCAAAGTTCATACTTGCCAGCCCCCACAATCACACATGCCAACTATTTAAAATAAATTTTTCTCTAGGGAACTCTGAAGAAGGGAGTTTACACTTGCATTCTACTTTATATTAATTCAAACATTTAATCATAAAAAGATGTTGAATTAAATCAAATACTTTATATGAATCTATTAATAATCACTAATGTTTACATTTTAATGCCTACATCCAGATAGTTACAGATATTTTATTAATTTATTACTATTTTTAAATTTTTTAAATTATACTTTTAAGTTCTGGGGTACATGTGCAGATTGTGCAGGTTTGTTACATGGGTATACACGTGCCATGTGGGAGTTTGCTGCATCCATCTCCCCATCATCTACATTAGGTATTTCTTTTAATGCTACCCCTCCCTCATATCCCCAATCCTGCTATTCCTTCCCTAGGCTCCCAACCCTTCGGCCCTGGTGTGTGATGTTCCCCTCCTTGTGTCCGTGTGTTCTCCATGTTCAACACCCACTTATGAGTGAGAACATGCAGTATTTAGTTTTCTGTTCTGTGTCAGTTTGCTGAGAATGATGGTTTCCAGTTTCATCCATATCCCTGCAAAGGAAATAAACACATCCTTTTTTATGGCTGCATAATATTACATGTTGTATATGTGCCACATTTTCTTTATCCAGTCTATCACTGATGTACAATTCGGTTGGTTCCAAGTCTTTGCTATTGTGAACAGTGCTGCAATAAACATACCTGGGCATGTGTCTTTATAATAGAATGATTTATAATCCTTTGGATATACACGCAGTAATGGGATTACTGGGTCAAATGGAATTTCTATTTCTAGGTCCTTGAGGAATCACCACAGTCTTCCACAATGGTTGAACTAATTTACACTCCCACCAACAACATAAAAGTGTTACTATTTCTCCACATCCTCTCAAGCATCTGTTGTCTCCTAATTTTTTAATGATCACCATTCTAACCACTGTGAGGTAGTATCTCAATTTGCTTTTGATTTGCATTTCTCTAATGACCAGTGATGGAGCTTTTTTTTATGTGTTTGTTGGTCACATAAGTGTCTTCATTTGAAAAATGTCTGTTCATATCCTTTGCCTGCATTTTGATGAGGTTGTTTGTTTTTTTCTTGAAAATTTGTTTTAGTTCTTTGTTGATAGTAGCCCTTTGTCAGATGGGTGGACTGCAAAAATTTTTTCCCATTCTCTTCATTTCCAGTTCACTCTACTGATAGTTTCTTTTGCTCTGCAGAAGCTCTTGGAACCCATTTATCTATTTTGGCTTTTGTTGCTATTGCTTTTGGTGTTTCAGTCATTAAGTCCTTGCCTATGTCTAGGTTTTCGTCTAGGGTGTTTATGGTATTAAGTCTTATGTTTAAATCTTTAATCTATCTGGAGTTAATTTTGGCCTAAGGTGTAAGGAAGGGATCCAGCTTCAGCTTTCTGCATATGGCTACCCAGTTTTCCTAACACCATTTATTAAATAGGGAATCCTTTCTCCATTGCTTGTTTATATCAGGTTTGTCAAAGATCAGATTGTTGTAGTTGTGTGGCATTCTTTCTGAGGCCTCTGTTCTGTTCCATTGGTCAATATCTCTGTTTTGTTACCAGTACCATGCTGTTTTGATTACTGTAGCCTTGTAATATAGTTTGAAGTCAGGTAACATGATGCCTCCAGCTTGTTTTTGTTTGTTTGTTTTTTGTGTGTTTTTTGATCAGAATTTTCTTGGCTATGCAGGCTCTTTTTTTGATTCTATATAAAGTTTAAGGTGTTTTTTTTTTTCCAATTCTGTGAAGAAAGTTATTGGAAGCTTGATGAGGATAGCACTGATATATGAATTACTTTGGGTAGTGTGGCCCTTTTCATGATATTGATTCTTCCTAACCATGAGCATGGAATGTTTTTCCATCTGTTTGTGTCCTCTTATTTCCTTGAGCAGTTGTTTTTAGTTCTCCTTGAAGAGATCCTTCATGACTCTTGTTTTATTCCTAAGTACTTTATGCTTCTTGTAGCAACTGTGAATGAAAGTTCACTCATGATTTGGCTGTCTTTGTGTCTATTATTGGTGTATAGGAATGCTTGTGATTTTTGCGTATTGATTTTGTATCCTGAGACTTTGCTGAAGTTGCTTATCAGCTTAAGGAGATTTGTGACTGAGACAATGGGGTTTTCTAAATATACAATCAGGTCATCTGAAAATATTGACAATTTGACTTCCTCTTTTCCTAGTTGAATACGCTTTATTTCTTTTTCTTGCCTGATTGCTGTGACCAGAACTTCCAATACTACATTGAGTAGGAGTGGTGAGAGAGGGCATCCCTGTCATGTGCCAGTTTGCAAAGGGAATGCTTTCAGTTTTTGCCCAATCAGTATGCTGTTGGCTGTGGGTTTGCCATAAATAGCTTTTATTATTTTGAGATACATTCTGTCTATACCTAGTTTCTTGAGAGTTTTTAGCATAAAGTGCTGTTGAATTTTGTCAAAGGCTTTCTCTGCATCTATTAAGATAATCAAGTAGTTTTTGTCTTTGGTTCTGTTTATGTGATGGATTATATTTACAGATTTGCATCTGTTGAACCAGCCTTGCATCCCAGGGATTAAAGTAACTTGATTGTGATGGAAAAGCTTTTTGATGTGCTTTTGGATTCGGTTTCCCAGTATTATACTGAAGATTTTCACATCTATGTTCATCATGGATATTGGCCCAGATTTATTTTCAGTTGTGTCTCTGCCAGGTTTTGATATCAGGATGATGTTGGTATCATAAAATGAGTTATGGAGAATTCCCTCTTTTGGTACTGTATGGAATAGTTTCAGAAGGATTGTTATCAGCTCCGTTCTGTACCTCTGGTAGAATTTTGATGTTAACCTGTCTGGTTCTGGACTTTTTTGGGTAGCAAGGCTATTAATTGCTGCCTCAACTTCAGACCTTGTTATTGGTATATTCAGGGATTCAACTTCTTGCTGGTCTATTCTTGGGAGGGTGTAAGTGTCCAGGAATTTATCCATTTCTTCCAGATTTTCTGGTGTATGTGCATAGAGGTGTTTGCAGTAACCTCTGATAGTAGTTTATACTTCTTGGAATCAGTGGTGATATCCCCTTTATCTTTGTTTAATGCATCTATTTGATTCTTCTTTCTTTTCTTTTTTATTAGCCTGGCTAGTAATCTATCTATTTTGTTGATCTTTTCAAAATATCAGCTCCTGGATTTATTGATTTTTTGAATGTCTTTTTATGCCTCTATCTCCTTCAGTTCTTCTCTGATCTTAGTTAATTATTGTCTACTGCTAGCTTTTGAATTTGTTTGATCTTGCTCCTCTAGTTCTTTTAATTGTGACACTAGTGTGTCAATATTAGATCTTTCCTATCTTCTGATGTGGGCATTTCGTGTTATAAATTCCCTCTAGACACTGCTTTAAATGTGTCCAAGAGATTCTGGTATGTTATATCTTTGTTCTTGTTGGTTTTGAAGAACATCTTTATTTCTGCCTTCATTGCATTATTTATTCAGTAGTCATTCAGGAGCAGGTTTTTCAGTTTCCATGTAGCTGTGTGGTTTTAAGTGGGTTTCTTCTTAATTCTGAGTTCTAATTTGATTGTCTATGGTCTGAGAGATCGTTCAAGATTTCCTTTCTCTTGCATTTGCTGAGGATTATATGGTCAATCTAGAGTAAGTGTGATGTGGTGCTGAGAAGAATGTATATTCTGTGGATTTAGGGTGGAGAGTTCTGTAGGCGTGTATTAGGTCTGCTTTGTCCATATCTGAATTCAAGTCTTGAATATACTTGTTAATTTTCTGTCTCATTAATCTGAGACAGTCAAGTGTTTAAGTCTCCCATCATTATTGTGTGGGACTCTAAGTCTCTTTGTAGGTCATTAAGAACTTCTTCTATATATATGGGTGCTCCTGGACTGGGTGAATATATATTTAGGATAGTTAGCTCTTCTTATTGCATTGATCCCTTTACCATTATGTAATTCCCTTCTTGTCACTTTTGATCTTTGCTGTTTTAAAATCTGTTTTATTAGAGACTAAGAATGCAACCTCTGCTATTTTTTGCTTTCCATTTGCTTGGTAAATCTTCCTCCATCCCTTTATTTTGAGCCTTTTGGGTCTTTGCATGTGAGATGGGTCTTCTGAAGACAGCCCACAGATGGTCTTCACTCTTTACCCAATTTGCCAGTCTGTGTCTTTTGACTGGGGAATTTAGCCCATTTACATTTAAGGTTAATATCGTTATGTGTGAATTTGATCCTGCTATTTAGATACTAGCTGGTTGTTTTGCCCATTAGTTGACACAGTTTCTTCATTGTGTCACTAGTCTTTACCATTTGGTATGTTTTTGCAGTTACTGGTACTGGTTGTTCCTATCCTTGTTTAGTGTTTCCTTTAGGAGGTCTTGTAAGGCAGGCATGGTGGTAATGAAACCTCCTAGCAATTGTGTGTCTGTAAAGGATTTTATTTCCCCCTTACTTATGAAGCTTAGTTTTTCTGGATATGAAATTCTGGGTTGAAAGTTCTTTTTTTTAAGGATGTTGAATATGGGCCCCCACTCTATTCTGGCTTGTAGGGTTTCTGGGAAGAGATCTGCTGTGAGTCTGATGGGCTTCCCTTTGTGGGTAACCTGATCTTTCTCTCTGGCTGCCTTTAGCATTTTTCCCTTGATTTCAACCCTGGTGAATCTGAGGAGTATGTGCCTTTGGGTTCCTCTTCTTGAGGAATATCTTTTTGTTGTTCTCTGCATTTCCTGAATTTGAATGTTGGCCTGCCTTGCTAGGTTGGGGAAGAAGTTCTCCTGGATAATATCCTGAAGAGTGTTTTCCAACGTGGTTTCATTCTCCCTGTCACATTCAGGTACACTGATCAAATGCAGATTTGGTCTTTTCTTATCATCCCACATTTCATGGAGGCTTTGTTCATTTCTTTTCACTCTTTTTTTCTCTAATCTTGCCTTCTTGTTTTAATTCATTGAGTTGATCTTCAACCTCTGATATCCCTTTTCCACTTGATCGATTCAGCCATTGAAACTTGTATATGCTTTGTGAAGTTCTTGCTCTGTGTTTTTCAGCACTATCCAGTTGTTTATGTTCTTCTCTAAGCTGGTTATTCTATTTAGCATTTCATCTAGACTTTTTTCAAGGTTGTTAGTTTCTTTGCATTGGGTTAGAACATGTTCCTTTAGCTCAGAGAAGCTTGTTATTACCCACCTTCTGAAGCCTGCTTCTGTCAATTTGTCAAACTCATTCTCCATCCAGTTTTGTTTCCTTTCTTGTGAGGACTTGAGATTCCTTGAAGGAGAGAGGCATTCTGATTTTTGTTGATTTCAGTCTTTTTGTGCTGGTTTCTTCCCATCTTTGTTGATTTATCTACCCTTGGTCTTTGAAATTTGTGACTTTCAGATGGGGACTCTGAGTAGATATCCTTTCTGTTGATGTTGAAGCTATTGCTTTCTGTTTTTGAGTCTTCCTTCTAACAGTCAGGCTCCTCTGCTGCAGGACTGCTAGATGTCCACTTTAGACCCTGCTTGCCTGGGAATCACCCACATGGCCTGCAGAACAGCAGAGATTGCTGCCTGTTCCTTCCTCTGGTAGCTTCATCCCAGAAGGCTACCCATCTAATATCAGCCAGAGCTCTGCTGTATGAGGTGTCTTTTAGGATATACGAGGACAAGGAGCCACTTGAGGAGGAATTCTTTCCCTTATCAGAGCTCAAGTGCTGTGCTGTGAACTCTGTTGCTCCCTTCAGAGCTGCTGGGCAGGGATGTTTAAGTCTGCCTAAGGGAACTCAAAACAGCCCCTTTTCCCATGTGCTCTGTCTTGGGAAGGTGGGCTTTATTTATAAGTCCCTGAGAGGGTGCTGCCTTTTTCCAGAGATGCTCTGCCCAGCAAGAAGAGAGTCTAGTCAGAGTCTGCCTGCAGAGGCCTTGCTGAGTTGTAGTGGGCTCCTCCCAGCTGCTATATAAACTTTCCTGCTATTTCATTTACACAGGCAAGGTTACAACTGCCTCAGTAGTGGTGGACATGCCTCCTCCCACCAAGCTTGAACATCCCAGGTTTAGGCCAAACTGCCGTGCTGGCTATGAAAATTTCAAGCAGGTGGGTCTCAGCTTGCTGGTCTTTGTGCGGCTGGGAGCTGTCAAGCCAGATCACTTGGTTCTTTGCCTTAAGCCCTCTTTTTCTCAGGGGAATGAGCAGTTCTGTCTTGCTGGCATTCCACATGCTGGCTTAAACAACCACCCAGTTTTGTGCTGGAAACCTGTAGCGCTGGTGTTTTGGCACAGGCCAGAACCTCCTGATCTGTGGGTTGCAAAGACTGTGGGTGGAAAAAATGCAATATCTGAGCCAGAGTGCTGAGGTGTCTGTGAAAGTCCCCAGTGGCCTCCTGTGGGTAGGAGGGGGAGTCTTCTGGCCCCTTGCACTTCCTGGTGAGGCAACACCCCACGCTGCCTCCGTTTGCCCTCCTTGGGCTACACCCACTGTCCAACCAGTCCCATTGAGATGAACCTGATACCTTGGTTGGAAACGCAGTGATCACTTGCCTTCTGTGTCACTCTCACTGGAAACTGTGCTCTGGAGCTGTTCCTATTTGGCCCTCTTGGCCTGATCTAAAAAATTAAGCAATAAGGGTGAGAATGATTTGGTGGACTCTTCAGCAGCCTTTCCCACTTAGGAAATAAAGCACATAATTCCCTTCCCCAAGAAGTCTTTCTTGACCTCATATTGTCATTAAATTCTTAAAAGAAGAGTTGAAGAAAGAGAACACTTTCAAATTCATTTTAGAAGTCCAGTATTGACTTAATATCAAGCTCCCCCCACCCACAAAAAAACACAAGAAAACTAGAAACCAATATCCTGATGATCATAAGATACATAGATCATCAGTAAAATATTAGATATCTGAATACAATAGCATATTAGAAACAGTCAAAGGTTATTACTTCATGACCAAGGATCTATTCATGGGATGCAAGGATGAGTCAACACATACAAATTAATCACTGTAATACAGCACATAAAGAGAATAAAAAGTAAAAACTTTATGATCAACTCAATACAACACATAAAGAGAAACATTTATTAATGTAGAAAATAATTTAAAACAAATTAACAGTCTTTTGTTATAAAAACTTGATAAATTAGGTATGGAAGGAAGTTATCTCAACACAATAAAGGCTACATTTGAAAATTTCAAAGATAATATTATATTCAATAATAAAAAACTGTAAGCTTTCCCTCAAAAGTACAGAACAAGGCAAGACTGTCCACTATTGCCATTTGTATTCCATGTTATATTTGAAGTCCTATCTAGAGCAAGTAGGCAAGAAAAATAAATGAAGTATCCAAAATTGAAAGGAAGAAGTAAAACTACGTCTTATCACTGGTAACATAATCTTATGTATAGAAAACTCTAAAGATTACACACACCCACACACACACGCATGCATGCACACAATGGTGGAAATAATAAATTCAAAAAGTTGCAGCATGTAAAATCAGCATACAACAAATAGCTGTTGCTCCAATTGATACTGGTGGAGCTGTGGAGAAAAGGGAATGTTTATATACTCTTGATGGGAAGGTAAGTTAGTTCAGCCACAGTGGCAAGCAGTTTGGAAATTTCTCAAACTTAGAACTACCATTTGGCCTAACAATTTCATTACTGGGTATATATTTAAAAGAAAACAATTTTGTTCTACTATAAGGACACATGCACTCACACATTCATTGTAGCACTATTCACAATAGGAAAGATAAACCTCAGTGCTCATCAACAGTAGATTGGATTAAAAAAATGTCATACATATGCATCGTGGAATACTACACAGCCATAAAAAGTAGTGAAATCATGTCTTATGCAGCAACATGGATGGAGCTGGAGGCCGTCATTCTAAGCAAATAAATACAGAAACAGACAACCAAATTCCAGATTTTCACTTATAAGTGGGAGCTGATCACTGATGTCTGTGGACATAAAGATGGGTAAAATAAACACTGGTGACAACTGGAGGGGAGAAGATAGTATGCATGGGGTGAAAAACTACCTATTTGGTACTATGCTCACTATCCCAGTTGGGGGATCATCTGTTCCTCCAAGGTAAGCATGGTATAATATGGCCAGGTAATAAACCTGCACATGTACCCCTGAGTCTAAAATAAAAGTTGAAATTATAAAAAGCTGTATTTCTAAACATTAACAACAAACTATAAAGAAATAAAATTGAGAAAACAATCTCATTTACAATAGTAACAAAAAAATAAAAGATTTAAAATATACTTAACCAAGATTGTGAAAGACTTTTACAAGAAAAACTAGAAAATACTGATGAAAGAAATTAGACAAATGTTTATGGAGAGACAGCTCATCTTCATGGATAGAAGAATTAATATTGATAAAATGTCACCTGGGTGTGGTGGCTCACATCTGCATTCCCAGCACCCTGGGATGCCATGTTGGGTACATCACCTGAGGTCAGGAGTTCAAGACCAGCCTGGCCAACATAGCAAAAACCCATCTATACTAAAAATACAAAAATCAGCTGGGCATGGTGGCACCTGCCTCTAATCCCAGCTACTCAGTAGGTTGAGTCAGGAGAATTGCTTTAACCTTGGAGAGGGAGGTTGCAGTGAGCCAAGATCACACCACTACACTCCAGCCTGGAAAATACAGTGAGACTGTGTTGACAAACAAATTAAAAATATATATTGATAAAATATCCATACTACCCAAAGTAATCTACAAATTTAAAGCATTCCTTGTCACGACTGTGATTGAATTTTCTATAGAAAATTTCTTTTAAAGTCTGAAAATTTAACTAAAGCATAAACCTGAAACCTGAAATTCCGGAAGGAAATGTAATAAAAAAAGCTTCCTAACATTTTCTTTGACAATAATTTCCTGGATTTCACAAAAACATAGGCAACAAAAGCAAAAATAGACAAGTGGCAATATACCAAACTAAAAAGCTCTGGACAGCAATGAAAAAAATAAACAAAATAGTAAACCTGTGGAATGAGAGAAAATATTGGAAGACCATATGTCTAATAAAAGGTTAATATCCGAACTATGTAAGAAACTCATTCAACTCAATAGGAAGACAAATAACTCAGTTAAAAGTAGGTCAGTGTCCTAAATAGACATTTTCTCAAAGAAGAGATATAAATAGCTGTCAGGTATATAAAAATGTGTTCAACATTACTAGCCATCAGATAAATGCAAATTAAAAACTACAATAGGATATCACCTCTAGACTGTTAGGAAGACATTTGTCAAAACAAACGAGTAAACAAAGATAAGAGTTGGAAAATATTTGGAGAAAAAAGAACCTTGTTTACTATTGATGAAAATTTAAATTGGTGTACCTATTATAGAAAAAACGTATAGAAGTTTCTCACAGATTTAAAGTAAAACTATCGTAGGATTTGGCAATCTCACTTCTGGGTATCTTTCCAAAGTAAATCAGGATCTCAAAGAGCTATGAGTAACTTCTGTGTTCATTGCCATATTATTCACAACACGCAAGATATGAAAACAACCCAAATGTTCACTGATGAGTGAATGAAGAAAATGTATATATGAATACAATGAAATATTATTCATCCTCATAAAACAAAGAAAGCAGCTGTCAAGTGGTATTTGACAAAGAAACAAAAGTAGCATAATAGGGAAAAGAAAGTATGTTTGACAATTTTGTTGGAATAACTGGATATCACATTTTCAAAAAATGAATCTAGATTCAGATGTCACATCCTTTACACAAGTTACCTTACAATGGATCAGAGACTCAAAACTAAAATGCAAAACTATGTAAATCTGAGAAGATAACACAGAAGAAAATCTAGATTCCCTTAAGTTTGAGGATGAATTTTTAGATACCATACCAAAAGCATGACTCAGGAAATAAATAATTGATAAGCTGGGATTCATTAAAGTTAAAAATTTCTGCTCTGAAAAAATCACTGTCAAGAGAATTAAAAGACAAGCCACAGACTGAAGAAAAAATATCTGTGAAAGACCTATGTGATAAAGGATTACTATCGCAAATACACAAAGAAGTCTTAACATTCAACAATAAGATATAAAACAAACTTTTTAAAAGGGCCTAGAACCTAACAGATGCAGCAAATATGTCCAAATGGAAAAATAAGCATATGATAAGCCTACAACTTATGTCATCAGAGAAATGCAAATTAAAATAAAAGCAAGATACTCCAACATATATTAGAATAGTCAAAATTCAAAACTCTGACAGCACCAAATGCTGAAGCGATATAGAACAAAATAATCTCATTCATTGCTGATCAGAAAGCAAAATGGTACAGCCACTTTGGAAGACAGTTTGGTCAGTTTGTACAAAATTAAAGATGTTCTTATAGTACGATCTAAAAATACTTTGTCTTGGTATTCATGCAAAAGGGTTGAAAACATGTCTACACAGAAACTTGCAAAGTTAAGTATATAGCAGCTTTATTCTTAAATTCAATGCTTGCAAGCAACCAAGATGTTCTTCAATGGGTGAATGCATAAAATGTTTAAATATTTCACACAATAAAATACTATTAAGACAAAAACCACATGATTATCTTAATAGATGCAGAGAAGGCCTTCGACAAAATTCAACAGCCCTTTATGCTAAAAACTCTCAAGAAACTAGGTATCAAATGAACATATCTCAAAATAATAAAAGCTTTTTATGACAAACCTACAGCCAATATTATACTGAATGGGCAAAAACTGGATGCATCACCTTTGAAATCGGGCACTAGACAAGGATGCCCTCTCTCACTACTCCTGTTCAATATAGTATTGGAAGTTCTAAGGGTATTCAATTAGGAATGGAGGAAGTCAAATTGTTTCTATTTGCAAATGACATGATTGTATATTTAGAAGACTCCATCATCTCAGCCTAAAATCTCCTTAAACTGATAAACAACTTCAGCAAAGTCTCAGGATACATACTCAATGTACAGAAATCACAAGCATTTCTATACATAATAATAGACTAACAGAGAGCCAAATAAAGAGCAAACTCCCATTCGCAATTGCTACAAAGGGAATAAAATACCTAGGAACACAACTAACAAAAGATGTAAAGGATCTCTTCAAGGAGAACTACAAACAACTGCTCAAGGAAATAAGAGAGGACACAAACAGATGGAGAAACATTCCATGCTCATGGTTAGGAAGAATCAATATCATGGAAAATAGCCATACTGCCCAAAGTAATTTACAGATTCAATGCTATCCCATCAAGCTACCTATGATCATCTTCACAGAACTGGAAAAAACCACCTTAAACTTCATATGGAACCAAAACAGAGCCTGCATAGCCAAGACAATACTAAGCAAAAAGAACAAAGTGGGAGGAATCACGCTACCTGATCTCAAACTATACTACAAGATACAGTAATCAAAATGGCATGGTACTGGTACCAAAACAGAGATATAGACCAATGGAACAGAACAGAGGCCTTGGAAGCAATGCCACACATATACAACCATCTGATCTTTGACAATCATGACAAAAACAAGCAATGAGGGGATGATTCCCTGTTTAATAAATGGTGTTGGGAAAACTGGCCAGCAGTTTGCAGAAAGCAGACACTAGACCCCTTCCTGACACCTTACACTAAAATTAACTCCAGATGGATTAAAGACTTAAACATAAGACCATAAAAACCTTAGAATAAAACCTAGGTAAAACCATTCAGGACATAGGAATAGGCAAGGACTTCATGACTAAAACACCAAAGGCAATGGCAACAAAAGACAAAATAGACAAATGGGACCTAATTAAACTCCAGAGCTTCTGTACAGCAAAAGGAGCAATCATTAGAGTGAATCAGCAACCAACAGAATGGAAAAATATTTTTGCAATCTACCCATCTGACAAAGGGCTAATATCCAGAATGTTCAAAGAACTAAAACAGATTTCAAGAAAAAAACAAACAAACCCATCCAAAAGTGGGAGAAGGATATTAACAGACACTTTTCAAAAGAAGACATATTTGTGGCCAACAGACATATGAAAAAATGCTCATCAACACTGATTATTAGAGAAATACAAATCAAAACCACATTGAGAAACCACCTCATGCCAGTTAGAATGGCAATCATTAAAAATCTGGAGACAACAGATGCTGGAGAGGATGTGGAGAAATAGGAGCACTTCTATGCTGTTGGTGGGAGTGTAAACTAGTTCAACCATGGTGGAAGATAGTGCAGTAATTCCTCAAAGATCTAGAAATAGAATTTTTTTTTTAACCCAGCAATCCCTTTACTGGGTATGTACCCAAAGGATTATAAATTGTTCTATTATAAAGACAGATACACATGTATGTTCATAGAGGCACTGTTTACAATAGCAAAGACCTGGAACCAACCCAAATGCCCATCAACAATAGATTGGACAAGGAAAGTGTGGCATCTATACAACATGGAATACTATGCAGCCATAAAAAATGATGAGTCCATGTCCTTACAAAGGGCATGGATGAATCTGGAAACCATCATTCTCAGCAAACTGACACAAGAACAGAAAATCAAACATCACATGTTCTCATTCAGAGGCAGGTGATGAACAATGAAAACACAGGGACACAAGAAGGGGAGCATCACACACTAAGGTCTGTTGTGGGGGACAAGGGAGGGACAGCAAGGAAGGTGGGAAGGTCAGGGAGGGATAACATGGGGAGAAATGCCAGATGTAGATGACATGGGGATGGAGGCAGCAAACCACATTGCCATCTGTGTACCTATGCAACAATCCTGCATGATCTGCACATGTACCCCAGAACCTAAAGTGCAATAAAAAAAGAAAAAAATATTATTCGTGGCTTAAAAATGAGCTTTCAAGTTATGAAAAGATAGAAAGAAATCTTAAATTTATATTACTAACTGAACAAAGCCAATCTGAACTGTATTATGCCACCTATACGATACTCAGGAAGAGATAAAAATTATAAAGAAAAATATTGATGGCTGCCAACAGTTGAGTTGGGAGGGAAGAATGACTAGGCAGAGTACAGTACAATTTTAGGGCAGTGAAACAACTCTGTATGAATATATAATGATGGATACATGTTATTATGAATTTGTTCAAGCCTATAGAGTATATAACACTAAGACTGAACTTGAATGTAAATAATAGGCTTTAAGTGATGATTTGTCAATGTAGTTCAATCCCTTGTAACAAATGTACTACCTTGGTAGGAAATATTTAATATTGGGAGAAGTCAAGTATTTGTATTCCCATAGAAGGAATATAGATCACCTGTGTAACTTCCTCCCAATTTTGTAATTTTGCTGTGACCCTCAAGCTGCTATAATGCATATGAAGGAAGTCCTGCTATTTGAGACAGCAAGAATGAGCCTGGAGGAAATTATGCTAAGTTAAATAAGCCAGACATAGAAGAACAAATATTACATGATTCCATTTATACGAGGAATCTAGAACACTTAGAAACAAAGAGTCGAATAGTGATTACCAGGGCCTGGGCAGAGGGGAAATGAGGGGAGGCATTAGTTGAAGAGCATAAAGTTTTATACTCTAAAGCACAGGACCTACAGTTAACAATACTGTATTATACCCTTAAAAATTTGCGGCACTGTTCACAATAGCAAAGAGTTGATACCAACCCAAATGCCCATCAATGATAGACTGGATAAAGGAAATGTGGCATATATACACCATGGAATACTATGCAGCCATAAAAAAGATGAGTTCATGTCCCTTGCAGGGACATGGATGAAACTGGAAACCACTGTTCTCAGCAACCTGACACAAGAACAGAAAACCAAATACTGCATGTTATCAGTCATAAGTGGGTGTTGAATAATGAGAACACATGGACACAGGGAGGGGAACATCATACATTGGGGCTTGGGTATGGGGGGGCTAGGGGAGGAATAGCAGGGGGTGGAGGGATTGGGAAGGATAGCATTAGGAGAAATACCTAATGTAGATGACAGAGCGATGGATACAGCAAACCACCACCATGGCACATGTATACCTATGTAACAAACCTGCATGATCTGCACATGTACCCCAGAACTTAAAGTATAATAAATAAATAAATAACTGCAAAGAGGGTAGATCTTATGTTAAGGGTTCTTATCACAAAAAAAGTATTAAAAAAAAGTAAAGAGGGCAGGAGGAAACTTTTTGAGGTAATGGATATGTTAATAGAAATAGTGTGGTGATGGTTTCATGGGTGTATACTCAACTCCAAACCTTCAGGTTGCACATGTCAAATATGTACAGCTTTTTGTAGTCATACCGCTATTAAGTAGGTTAAAAAACTGCCCACATACAAATCCTGGTTCTTCTATTTGCTTTTTGTGTGATTTGAGTCCAATTATGCAACCACTATCTTCCACTGTTTCATTGCTTGTGAAAGGAAATTAATACTTTATTTTCCTACTACTGGAAATGTTAAATTAGATAAATTGGCAGTTACTGAATATGCCTTAGGGGAATGATCAGAATTTTCATTGTTTCAAAATATAAAATGTGATTCTAAAATAATGTGAATATTAAAGATATATTATTTGCAGTACAGCAGATAATAAATCTTTTTATAATTTTAAAAATACAATTTAAAAGAAAGGGCTTGTCAAATAACATGGAAAAAAGTGAAAAATAGTATCTGTCAGGAAAACAGACAAATATATAAATCAGCAAATTTGACTTATCCAGTAACTGAAATTGCGTTTCTTGCCAGTAAAATGCTTTTTACAAAGATGAGTTGCTCCTGGCAGTTACTACACTTGGGATTGCCAGGTCCTCACTGAGAGCTTTCAGGTTTCCAGCCTTTCACCTATCAGCAGCTAGCCAGTCAGTTGTTAGAACACTTGTCTTTTCTCCTCTCATTCTGGATATCTTCTCATTCATCTATATCAGAATCATTTTTAAAAGACCACTACGATCTTTTGGCACTGGTTGAAGAGCAGAAAAAAGAAAAAATGTGTGTATGTGAGTGTGTGTATGCATGAATGCAAAACCTTGTACATATCTGTATGAGTGGTCTAGAGGAGGAAAGAGAAAATCTGCATGCCTTGGGAAGGGTCGACAACTTTGTAAACAGCTCCCAAGGAAAATATATCTTCAGAGATTTTATCAGAGGTAGTATGTAATGGAAAATTCTGCAAAATAAAAGGTTATTCCTAGAGATATTAGAGTGTAGCAATACAGCTGGGTAAGCTAAAGGAAGGAGAAAAATATAGTTACTCTAAAGAACTACTATGTTATTGCTAGACACAAAGTAATTTCCAGGAATAAGCTGATTTTGATAGATGTATTGTTGTTCTTCTTTCTTGAAATAAACTTGTGTTTGTTACTTACTGGTTGTGCAGATAATTTATGCTCATTTTACGAGATTTGAAATTTTTAATGCTTCTTTCTTTCCTCACAGTTCAACCACCTAGAGATAACCACTGTTAATATTCTGTGTTCATCACCTGATTTCATATATATTTCCAATCAAAACTTAAAAAGTAATAATAATGTCTCTACAAATGAAAATATCAAAATACATATATATGCCATTTTATTATACTTAGAAATTCTCTTCTTCATATCAAATATTATTTATAATACAAATAAAATATTTTAATACAATTTTAAAGTACTTTAATATGAAATTTTTATACTTATAAAAATTGCAAATATAGGATTAAGCATCCCCATAAACCTGGAATGCAGTTTCTCCTTTCATTAACATTTTATGTTATGGTACATATGTTATAATTGATGAACCAACATTGTTATATCATCATTAACTAAAGTCTGTGTTAACTTCCTTTTTCTATTCTAAGATCCCTTCCAGGATACCACGTTACATTTAGTTACCATATCTCCTTTGGCTGCTCTTAACTGGGACAGTTTCTCAAATTTTTGTTGTTTCTGTAGACAAGTTTGAGGACTACTGGCCAAGCATTTTGTAGGATGCTACTCAAATAAAGTGTGTCTGATGTTTTTCTAAAGATTAGATGTGGGTTATAGGTTTTGGAAAAGAAAACCACAGAAATAAAAAATCATTTTATCACATGAAATCAAAAGTTTTTATGATCAATATGACTCAGCATTATTGATGTAAATATTGATCATCTGGCTGAGGTTCTATATGTCAAATTTCTCCACTTTAAAGTTACTCTTCACCGTCTCACTCAGCAAATTTCATGCTAAAATCTTTAAAACAGAAACACTACTTGAACTGGCAGTTATGTCCACCTCCTCAAGAGAAAGTGTTTACATAAATATTTGGAACTGTTCTGCAATGGAAATTTATATCTTCTTAATTTATTTATTCCATTATTTATTTACATCAGTGGATATCACAAATAACTGTTGTCTACAAACATACCTGGTTTTATTGGGCTTTGCTTTATTGTTCTTTGCAGATACTGTTTTTTATAAACAGAGGGTTTGTGGCAACCCTACATTAAGCAAGTCTGTCAATGTCATTTTTCCAAAAGCATGTGCTCACTTCATGTCTCTTTGTCACATTTTGATAATTCTTGTAATATTTCAAAATTATTAATTATTATATCTATTATGGTAATCTATGATCAGTGATCATTTATGTTACTGTTCCAGTCATTTTGGGGCTCCATACATTCCCATATAAGATGTGAAGTTAGTTGATAAATATTATGTGTATTCTGACTGCCTCATTGAGCTATTGTTTTCCTGTCTCTCTCCCTTACCTTGGACCTCCGTATTCTCTAAGACACGAAAATATTGAAATTGGGCCAAACCATAATTCTTACTTCCCATTGACAATGTAGTTGTTAAATTGAGAGCTCTGATGATTAATGGTTTTACATGTGCTAACACAACAACCATTCTGCAGCCCATGGATTCAGGAGTAATTTTGACTTACGAGTCTTATTAAATAAGAAATACATTTTGTAAGGCCATAACTGCCATAGATAGCAATCCTTCCGATGAAGCTGAGCAAAAATAAATGGAAAATCTTCTAAAAGTGATTTACCATTCTAGATATAATTAAGAATATTCATGATATTAGGAAGATGTAAAATATCAACATTAACAGATGTTTGGAAGAAGTTGAATATAGAATTTTTTTATTTATTTGTGTTTTTATTTGATTTCTTTCAGCTGTGTTTAGTAGTTCTCCTTGTAGAAACTTTAACTTCCTCAGTTAGCTCTCCTTGGTTTTCTTTGTGGCTACCATAAATGAGATTGCTTTCTTGATCTGTCTCTCACCCTGGCCATTAATGTCTAAAGAAGTGCTACCAAATTTGTACATTGATTTCTATAAGGATTTATAATTTCTGGTAGCCGTTTTTGGAGTCTTCAGGGGTTTCTAGATACAGAGTCATACAGACTATACAAAGACAGATAGTTTGACTTCCTCTCTTTATATTTGGTTGCCTTTTATTTCTTTCTCTTTCCCAATTGTTCTGGCTAGGAGTTCTAGTACTATATTTAATAAAAATAGGGAGAGTGGGCATCTTCGTCTTGTTCTGGTTCTCAAGTGGAATTGTTCTAGCTTTTGAGCATTTAGTATGATGTTGGCCATGAATTTGTCATAGATGTCTCATATTATTTTGAGGTATGTTACTTCAGTGCCTAGTCTACTGAGTGTGTTTATCGTGAAGGGGTGTTGTATTTTATTGAAAGCTTTTTGTGTGTTTATTGAGATAATTGCATGGTTTTTGCTTTTAATTATGTTTATGTGGTGAATCACATTTATTGATTCACATTTGTTGAACTAGCATTGCATCCAAGAAATAAAGCCTACCTTATCATGCTAGGTTAATTTTTTGAAGTGCTGCTTGATTCACTTTGCTAGTATTTTACTGAGGAATTTTGCATTTATGTTCATCAGTGCCATTCTAATCAAAATAGCAAAGACAAAAAATCAACTTAGGTGCTCAGCAATGGTTGATTGCATAAAAAATGTATATATGCACCGTGAAATACTATGCAACCAAAAAAAATAATGAAATCATTTCTTTTGCAGCAACATAGATGGAGTTGAGGCCACAATCCTAAGCGAATAAATACAGGAACATAAAACCAAATACCACATGTTCTCACTTATAAATAAAAGCCAAACATTAAGCACATGTGGACATAAACACAGGAACAATAGACACTGTGGACTGCTAGAAGGGGAAGAAGGAGAGAAGGGTGTCAGTTGAGAAACTACCTATTGTGTAGTTTGCAATTCAGTTGCACATATAAATTTCACCTGGCTACAATACAACCATGTAACAAACCAGAACATGTAACCCCAGTCTTTTCAACAAAGGTCCAATATCTGGAATCTATAAGGAACTTAAACAAATTAAAAATGACAACAACAAAACATTAAAAAGTGGGTAAAGGATACAAGTATTATTACTTTTTTTAATATTTAGAAAACTTACTATACCTATTAACAAAGTCCAATTTTTAAAAATTCTTTAGACTGCTCTTGATATACAATCATGATTTCTTCTAAACCAAGATAGTTCAGTGTCTTGTTTTCTAATTTCTATATGTTTTCTTTATTTTTGTTGTCTTACTGTACTAGTTTGGATTTTCAGTGCAATGTACCAGAGAAATGGTGAGATAATGTATCTTATGCTTATTTATGCTCTTCAGTGGAAAGTATCCCATTTTTCACCATTAAATATGATGTTAACTATAGGTTTGCAGAGGCAGTTTTTAGCAAATTAGGAAAGTTACCTAGTATTCTAGTATGCTGAAAATTTTTAGCACAAATCGTTATTGAAATTTGTCAGATGCTATTTCTGCATCAATCAATATGATTATTTGGCCTGTTGATACAATGGATTACATTAATTGGTTTCAAATGGTAATCAGCCTTATATACGTGGAGTAAATTTCACTTGACAGTGTTGAATAATTGTATTAGTTCATTCTGGTAGTAATATAAGGACATGCCAGAGACTGCGCAATTTATAAAGAAAAAAGGTTTAATTAATTTACAGCTCCTCAGGTCTGGGAAGACCTCAGAAAGCTTACAGTCATCACAGATGGAAAGCAAACACATTCTTCCTCACATGATGGCAGGAAGGAGAAGAATGAGTGAAGGACAGGAGCAGAGGAGCAGAAGCTTCTTATAAAATCATCAGATTTTGTGGGGACTTACTGATTATAATGAGAAAGCAGCAAGGGGGTAATTGCTTGGATGATCCAATTATGTCCCACCAGTTTCCTCCCACATGTGGGGATTATGGAAACTATAATTGAAGATGAGACTGGGGTAGGGACATAGCCACACCATCTCATTCCACCCCTGCCCCCCATCCCATGTCCTCATATTTCAAAACACCATCATGCCTTCCCAACAGTCCCCAAAGTCTTTACTCATTCCAGAATTAATCCACAAGTCAAGTCCAAGTCCAAAGTCTCATATGAGACAAGGCAAGTCTCTTCCACTTATGAGCCTGGAAACTGAAAGCAAGTTAGTTACCTTCTATATGGAATGTTGATACAGGAATTAGGTAAATAAATTCATTACAAATGAGATAAATTGCTCAAAACAAAGGGGCTACAGGCCCCACTTAATTCTGAAATTCAATAGAACAATCATTAAACCTTAAAGCTCCAAAATGATCTCATTTGACTCCATGTCTCACATCTAGGTCATGCTGGTGAAAGAAGTCAGCTCCTACAGCCTTGGGCAGGCCCACCCCTGTGACTTCGCAGGGTGCAGTCCCCTCACAGCTGTTCTAAAGGGCTTGTGTTGGATGTCTGCAGCTTTTTCAGGTGCACAGTGCAAGCCGTCGGTGGATCTTGAATTCTGGCATTTGGAGGATGGTGGCCCTTTTCTCACAGCTCTACTGAGGAGTGGCCCAGTGGATACTCTGTGTGGGGGCTCCAATCTCACATTTCTCTTCCACACTGCCCTAGCAGAAATTCTCCATGAGGGCCCTGCCCCTGAAGCAAAATTCTGCCTGTATGTCTAGGCATTTCTATACAGCCTCTGGAATCTAGGTAGAAGTTTCCTAACCTCAGTTCTTGAATTCTCTGCATACACAGGCTCAACACCATGTGAAAGCTGCCAAGGCATGCAGCTTGCACCTTCTGGAGCCATAGCCCAAGCTGTATCTTTGCCTCTTTTAGCCAGAGCTAGCGAGGCTGGAATGCAGGGCACCAAGTCCCTAGGCTGCACACAGCAGGGGAGTTCCTGGGGCCAGTCCATAAAACCATTTTTTTCTCCTAAGCCCCTAGGCCTGTGATGGGAAGGGCTTCCATGAAGGTCTGTGACATTCCCTAAAGACATTTTCCCCATTGACTTGGTGATTAACATTCAGCTTTTTGTTACATATGCAAATTTCTGGAGCAGGCTTGAATTTCTCTCTAGAAAATTGATACTAATTATATTGAAACTATTCCAAAAAATGAGAAGAAAGGTTTCCTCCCTAACTCATTTTATGAAGCCAGCATCAACTTGATACTAAAATCTGGCAGAGAAACAATGAAATAAAACAAACAAACAAGCAAAACAACAACAACAACAACAAAAAAAAACTTCAAGCTAATATCCTTGATGAACATACAGGCAAACATTCTCAACAAAATATTAGCAAACCAAATCTAACAGCACAACAAAAAGATAAAACACTACAATCAAGTAGGCTTTATTTGAGGGATGAAGGATGCAAGGTTGATTCAACATATGAAAATTAATAAATGCAATTTACCACAAAAATAGAATTAAAAGCAAAAATAATATGATCATCTCAATAGACACAGAAAAGCCTTTCAATAAAATCTAACACACCTTCATGATAACATCCTCAACAAATTAGGCATTGAAGGATCATATCTCAAAATAAAATCAGCCATCTATGATAAACCCACAGCAAATATCATACCAAATGGGCAAAGTTTGAACCATTACTCTTGAGAACTGGAACGAGACAATAATTTTCACTCTCAGCAGTCCTATTCAACACAGTACTGGAAGTCCTAGCCAGAGCAATCAGACAAGAAAAACAAAACAAAGACACCCAAATGGGAAAATAAGAAATCAACTATCTCTCTTTGCTGAAAATACGGTTTTATGACTAGAAAATCCTAAAGACTCTGCCAAAAGGCTTACAGAACTAGCAAACACTTTTAGTAAAGTTTCAGGATACAAAATCCATGCACAAAAACTAGAAGCATTTCTACACAACACCAACAACCAGGCTGAGAATGAAATAAAGAAAACAAGCCAAAGTACAGTAGCCACAAAGAAAATAAAATAACTAGGAATACAGATTAAAAGGGAAGTGAAAGATCTTGGCAAAGAGAACTACCAAACACTGCAGAAAGAAATCAGAGATTACATAAATAAATGGAAAAATATTCCATGCTCATGTGTTGGAAGGATCAATTTTCTAAAAATGTCCATAATACTGAAAGCAATCTATACATTCAATGCTTTTTCTATCAAACTACTAATGTAATTCTTCACATAACTAGACACAGTATTCTAAAATTCATAGAACTACAAAAGAACCTCAAATAGTTAAAGCAATCCTAAGTAAAGAAGATCAAAGCAATAGGCATCATACTACCTGAATTTGCAGTATACTATAAAGATACAGTAACCAAAATAGCATGGTACTGGTACAAAAACAGATACATAGCACAATGGAATACAATATAAAACTGAGAAATAAATCTGCACAATTACAATCATCTGATCTTTGACATGGTCAACAAAAACAAAAAACAGTGAAAAGACTTTCTATTCAATAAATAGTGCATGAATAACTGGCTAGCCACAGGCAGAAGATTGAAGCAGGACCCATACCTTTTACCATATGCAAAATTTAATTCAAAATGGATGAAAGATTTATATATAAGACCTCAAACTATGAAAATTCTAGAAGACAATCTAGGAAATACTCTTCTTGACATGAACTTTGGCAAAAATATTTTGGCTGAGTCCCCAGAAGCAATTGCAACAAAAACAGAAGCAGACAAGAGGAACCTAATTAAACTAAAGAACTTCTGCATAGCAAAAGAAATTCAATGGATTAAATAGACAGTCTACAGAATGGGAGAAAATATTTGCAAATTATGCACCTGACAAAGGCTTAATATCAATAATCTATAAGGAACTTAAACAAAGTCACGAGGAAAACCCCATTAAAAATGGGCAAATGACATGAACAGACACTTCTTCTCAAAAGAAGATATACAAACAACCAACAAACATTAAAAATGCTCAGCATTAATAATCATCAGAGAAATTCAATGAAAAGTATGAAGAGATACTGATTTGGTTAGGTGTTGTGTCCCCACGAAAATCTCATCTTGAATTGTAATCTCCATAATCCCCGCATGTCAAGGGAGAGACCAGGTAGAGGTAATTGAATCATGGGGGTGTTTTCCCCCATGCTGTTCTCATGATAGTGAGTTCTCATGAAATCTGATGGTTTTATAAGGGCCCCTTCCCCCTTTGCTTGGCCCTTTTCCTTCCTGCTGTCTTACAAAGAAGGTGGCTTGCTTCCTCTTCACACTCTGCCATATTGTAATTTTCCTGAGGCCTGCACAGCTATGCTGAAATATAAGTCAATTAGACCTCTTTTCTTATAAACAACCCCATCTCAGCAGTTCTTTATAGCAGTATGGAATTGGACTAGTACAGATACCATCTCCCACCAGTCAGAATGGCTATTATCAAAAGGGCACACACACACAAAAAAAGGTGCTGGCAAGGCTTTGGAGGACATAGAATAGTTATACTGTTGATAAAAATGTAAATCAGTCCAGTCACTATAGAAAGAAATCTGGAAATACTATTGACACAGCAATCCTGTTACTACTCCATATACACTCAAAGAAAAATAAATCATTTTGCTAAAAAGACATGTGATCATATGTGCATTGATGCACTATTCACAATAGCAAAGACATAAGATCAATGTCAGTGTCCATCAATAGTAGACTGTATAAAGAAAATGTTATGCATATACACTATAGAATACTATAGATCCATAAAAATGAATAAAATCATGTCTCTGCAGTAACATGGATGAAGTTCATGGACACAATCTTTATTTTTTTTGAGAGAGTTTAAATGTTTATTTAAAACAGAAATACCAAACCTTTTTCCACCCTCAATCTTTCAAGCAACCAGGCTAACAATAAGCTAGTTATTCCACAACAATATTAGAGCAGAGGAGTACAGTCTTAAGAGAATTAATGCAGGAATGAAAAACCAAATACCACATGTTCTCCCTTATAAATAAAAGCTAAACATTGAGCACATATGGATATAAACATGGGAAAATAGATACTATCAAATACTGAAAGATAGGGTTGGAACAGAGGTACAAGTTGAAAAACTACCTTTCAGGTACAATTCTGATTATCTAGGTAATAATATCTGTACCACAAACATTAGCATCACACAGTATTCCAATGTAACAAACCTGCACTTATACCCCTGTATTTGACATAAATGTTGAAATTAAAATATATCTATACATATTTTTAAATAAACATTTTTTATTTATAAGTTTGTTTAGGAAAATTGAAAAGATAATACAGTGTTACATGTTCCAAGTTTCTCCTAATTTTGACATTTTACATAACCATGATTTTTATGACAGCTAAGAAACCAGTGTGGCTACACTTTTATTAACTAAACTACAAACTTTATTTGGATTTCACAAGCTTTACCACTAATGTTAAAAAAAAATCATTTTAACATTTTACTAAACATTTCTAGAAAAGCTCAGAATTCAAATTTTGTCAGAGTACTAATAACTGAGACTTTCAGCAAACTATAACAGAATTTCAGACAAAAATCTCTAAAAAATTTTAAGTCAGGAGTATATTAGGAAGCAAGAAGTAACAGGAGTTTTGTTATAAGACAAGGAACAATTGAAACCTAAGCTAGGTGTTCTAAACAAACTAGAAAGCTGAGTAATCACTTCTCAAATTCCCAGAATATTTCTGATGTAAAAAAAAAAGTTTATTTCTTTGATTCTTTTTCTTCATTAATATCTCTCCTTTATATCTATTCTGGTTCTGTAATTCACAATCATTCAACAGAATCAAATTTAAAATCCAAATCAAGAGAAATGAGCAAAATAATGAAAATAGTAATATACAATATTAATATAGGAGAATATTGTAACAAGTTCTCTTCTGGGTTAATTTGTGAAAACTCTCAATAGAAAATTTAAAGTATATATATAATCTGCCAAAATTATATACCAGAAGAAGCAAGAGAAATAAATAATTGAAACAAAAGGATAAAGATACAAGGCTTAAGTGGTTTAGAAGAAAGACATATAATTTCTAAGAAAATTTTGTATAAATTGTCTTCTTTCTCCCAAAGAGATGCTTTTAAAGGCCAAGCATGGTGGCTCATGCCCATAATCCCAGCACTTTGGGAGGCCGTCGTGGGAGATTTTCTTGAGCCCAGGAATTCAGGACTAGACTGGGCAACAGAGTAACAACCCACCTCGAATCAAATACAAAACAAAATTAGCCTGTTGTGGTGGTGTGCCTGTAATCCCAACTACTTGAGAGGCTGAGGTGGGAGGATCACGAGAGCCCAGAATATCAAGGCTGCAGTGAGCAGAGGTCACACTACTGCACTCCAGCCTGGACAACGGAGCAACACTTGGCTAAACAAACAAACAAATAAATAAATAATGAGATGCTTCTCAAAATCTTATACAATAACCTAAATGTTTTCTAAATGTATGTTTCTAAATGTTTTCTAAAACTTTCTAAATTTGTAAAGATTTTGTTGAGAAAAAAAGAGAGTATCCTAGGTTACGGTTTCTTACAACATAAATTTTGCCAATGAAACGTTTACTTTAACAAAACCTGATTATTACTCTTTAGTGATTTTCTCTGTCCACTGTATTTTCAATGGGGAATATTAAATAACTAAGCTTATAATTTACTATCTTACTTAGCGTGACATTTTAAAATTCTTACAAGGATTATAAGTCTTGTTCTTTTTAAAAATAACATTGAATGTTTTAAAATGAAAGGAGCAGCAGCTTTCCTGTACTAATAATGGGCATGTTTTAGAAGGGGGAAAAGTTGACAATTATTAAATATAGATTGCATGCTCTTTGCATTATCAAATTTCTCATTTACTTTTTTTAGTGGACCATGAAATTAATGACAAGATAAAGTATCTGAGAAGCAAAGCAACTGGCAAGACACAAAAGTTACTAATTGATTAATAAGTAATTCAGATAAGCTTGTCTGACCCCAAAGACAGTCCTCAACTACCACAATTAACACAGTTTCAGGTGTTTATGATTGCATATATTTAGTTAAGTAGTATTTTGTATTCTTTTTCAGGAAATGTGTCCTAGAAATGTGTAAACACATTAGAAGGTATTCTAAGATGAGCAATGTAAATGTTGAAAGGACAGAACAGACATCCTTAAGAGAAATGAAGAAGTGTACACTTACAGCTATCTGACATTGAGGGAGGAACTGGAAAGCTATGAATAAATCCTTACAATGGCAAGTAACATGATAAATGAATTACTTAGTAGAGGCTATTAATATTATAAATGGGAAAAATTTCATGACTAACTTTTGGAGAAAATCATTCAAAACAACATATATACTTTTAAATTATTTTGAAATTCCATTTCTGTTGTTTATTATCAGTGAATAAGACTGAATTTGTCCACAATAAAATATTTGGAAAACACAGAAAATCATTAATTATAATACAAAAATATTGATATTTTGACTCTCTAGTAATGAGTAGTGTGGTGATATATATTCTCCAAATTAGTTATATGCATATGTACACATATACATATGAATATATCCATATTAGGATTATAATTTTAATATTATAGAATAAATAAATTCTCCACAAACTTTTTATTTTAAGAATTTCAAATCTGTAGAAAAATTCTAAGAACACCACAAAAACCTATATATATCCAGAGCACCATTTCTCTCTCTCACACACACATACATATGCACACAAATCTATTATCTCCATTAACTTATATATATGTTCATTTATATGTGTGTGCATGTGTGTATGACAGTTTGCAGAAAACATGACAATTTTTTTCTAAGTAGTTCACGTACATTATTTTTCTCTTACAAAATCATACATAGACATAAATGCTGATGTAATTTAACATCAATATAATATTGATAGCTAAATGATAGTCTATATTGAAATTACTCTGCTTGTTTCAATAATTTCCCTTGTTGCTTCTGGTCTGCTTGTTTTGATCCAGGATGCAGTGATGCAGTATACATTTTATTTAGTTGTCCTGATCCTTTAGTCTTATTAAATAAAGGTATGAAGAAAGAAGCAAACATTCGCAACAACATGGATGAACCTAGGGGACATTATACTGAGTAAATTAAGCCAGACAATGAAAGACAAATTCTGCATGATCTCACTAATATGTGGAATCTAAAATAGTCAAACTCATAGAATTAGAGTGAACGTTGCTCGCTAGGGATTAGGAAAGTGGGAAATAGGGAGATGTTGGTCAAAGGGTACAATTATTCATTTGTAAAAAATGAGTAATTTCTGAAGACGTACTGCACAGCAACATGAATATAGTTACCCATCCTGTATTGCACACTTAAAATTTTCTAAGAGTGTAGACTTTAAGTCTTCTCACCGCAAAAAAAGAAAGAAAAGAAATGACAACTTTGTGAGGTGATATATATGTCAATTAGCTTGATTATGGAGATGATTTCATAGAATATGCATATAGCAAAACATTGTTATCATATATCCCAAGTGTATATGATTTTGTCAATTATATCTCAATAAAGAAGAAAAATGAGAAAAAAGCTAGTATATTGGCTAAAATACCAATTATCTATTTAAGAGATTCTTATGAAAGTAGTTATTATTCTCTTTTTCATAAAAATAAACCACAATTCTAAGTTGTATAGATAGCCTCTTGGCTAGTTTAAGGCCATGTATAAGTAATCCCATTCCAGTTTCCAGCAGACACCTCTAAATTGTGACTGTTCATTCCCCTATCTCATTTCCTGTATTTTAACAGAGTACTTTAAGAAGTTACATTGAACTTCTATTCTGCTATATGAATTATGAGCAGATTTTCTTGTTTTTTTAATCCTTGTAAGTTATTCTTCAGATTATACCTCTCGAAATGCAAGAAACTGCTAGTAGCACCTGCTCTTTTATGTGTTTTTGTTTTTAACATTTTTGTAAGATGTCAGCATTTAAATTATTGTAAGATATTAGCATTTGATACTTTAGTGATTTGGTAGACAATTATGGAAATATTTTAGTGTTTGTTTTTTTCATCATCTTAAGTAATTTAGTTGTTAACAAGGAGTGATTTATTTTGAATCTTTTATATAGATGCCATTTCCATTCAGAAATGTAGCAATTCAATTAAAATTTTTCGTTGAAAGATTGTATTGAGGCCTCCTGTTACCAAGTCACAGGCTAAAGTGTTCACGGAGAGGTCAACTCAGCCATCTCTCAACCCAAACTCTTCAAAGTACCATTAATACTGACTCTTCTCATTCAGAGAGGCAGATTCTACTCTTATTCTTAAAATAATTCTTTCCAGGACCTTGTAACTGTTACAGGATAGACTGTCTTTCTGATTTATAATCTAATTAGGGCCCTTTTCCTCTTGTGTCTAAGAAAATGAAAACTGCTGCTCATCTATTGTGCAGGGCCATTTCATACACTGGAGTCTCTTAGTAAATCCCAAATCATTCTTTCTTCCTTTAGGTCAAAGGAGAACAGTTTCATTTGCTTTATCTCATAGGGGCTGTTGCCCAAACTTTTCATCACATTTGATTGTTTTCATCGGAAAGAACTCCATTTCATACTTCACAGTGATAATCCAAACAATGTCAAGAATTTTTCTAATAAGGTTAACAGTGCTGTGTGTATCTTCTTTTTTTTAAAATTTTTATTGCATTTTAGGTTTTGGGGTACATGTGCAGAACATGCTTAGGGAAGTACTTTCTAGTCTCCTCTTATCACTGCTGTATGTTTCATGAAGAATGAAGCTAATAACTAGAATGATTCTAGTTTCACAAAACCATAAGTTCAAGTAGGTTGTGATTTAATTTCTTGAACGTAAATTGGGATCATTGACAATTTATGTTTAAGAAATTAAATCACAACACATTTGAGCAGTTTGGGATCACTGCCTTTTTAACATCCTCTTTTTTTAAATGAATAGTGAAGTATCATAGGTATTTTACAGATTGCATAAGTTACATAACTAAAACATAGTGCACACTGTATTTGGGAATTTTATTAGTATACATTAAATTCATAACAAATAATAGTATGCAAAATTTTTTTAAACTTTGATATTTGCTGGGGAGATCAATATGCTTAAAAGCCAATGGAATAGGAATTATTTACATTTTAGATTATTTTGATTCCATGTTTTAATCTATTATCTGGATCAGATTATTTGAAATTTTCCATCACCCAAATTTCCTGTGATCACAGTTGCTGCTATCAAATAAAAGCCCTGAAGTTTCCAAACTCTAGATTACTAAACCACTTTCATAATAAAGATTTGGGAATAGCCAACTTCTGTCTTTCTTTACCAGAATCTGTTTTTAAATTTCTTGCTTCTCAATTATAAAAAATGGATATGACTCTTTATCCAAACTTTTTACATTATATAAGGTTTTTTGAAGCAAATTCCATGTAGAGGTAAAGTCTTCTGAACTTGACTATGATTTCTCCTTACCAGTGATTTTCTGCCATGGTATGTTTCCTTGTTACTAATCAGTATCATTTTGTGTCAGTTCGAAGAACTCTTTGAAGCATTTCTTGAAAGGCAGATCTACTGTTGAAGAACTCCCTTAGTTTTTGTTTATCTGGAAAAGTGTTTATCTCTCTTTAATATCCGAAGGGCAACATTGCCCAGCAAAGTATTATTGACTGGAGTTTTTTCTTCCAGTGCTTTGAATATATCATCCTACTCTTTCCTAACCTACAAGATTTCAGCAGAGAGTCTGTTGATAGCCTTATGGAGATTCTCTCGTATATGAAAAATTACTCTTGCCTTACTGTGTTTGATTTTTTTCTCTTTGTCTTTAATTTTTTGCCTCAAGTGTGTATAGCTTTGTGCTTTTCCTTGGTCAAGGAAATCAGAAGTAATGGGGTGTGCCAGTTTAAAGCTAAGGCCTCAAGAATTATTGTACACTTCTGCCTACTCTGTGGAATCTTGGAACCACTGTGGAAAATGTTCAAGCACCTGAGGAGAAAAGATCTCATAAATCAGAGCCACAGCAGTCTAGTTACCCCTGAAGATACCCCAAACAGCAAAGGCAACCCTCGCACAGGAAACCCAGTAGAGACCAGAAAAAGCTTCTGACTGAATTCTTTCTTAAATAATCATCCTTCTATTCTTTGAAATCCCTCCCAAATTTCCCTCCCTAGACACCTTGCTGTATAGATTTCCCAAGACTTCTTGATACGGAAAATATTTTATCAATTTAAAAAATAATTATAACACTCAAGAGGCATGACAAATTGTTAGGTGTTAATGTGTTCATTCTCCCTGTATTTTTCTCTTCTTTCCTTTTCATCAGATGATGATGTCATGGGCATCTTTTTCCAAGACAGTTTTATAGTAAGATTTAAAAGCATAATAGAAAATAGTCTTGAGGGTTACTGGATTGGTGCAAAAGTAATGGCAGTTTACATCATAACTTTAATGACAAAAACTGCAATTACTTTTTAATCAAACTAATTGTTTTATCTAGTCTAATTCTCATATTCTGAAGTAAAGCAAAATCATCATTTCTAGCATTCAATATTATAGTGATTATTTTATTGCAATATTCTAATGGAAGTTGTGGTAATCAGTAATTTCAGATGGTTTGACATAAATAGATGTGTTCTGGTCCTCTTTCCTCAACCATAAAAACAAGCAAATAGATTTCTCACAAGTATTAAATAAAATAATATGCTTAAACATTTAGAATATGTATTAGTCATGGTTCTCCAGAGAGAGAGACCAATATAACAGATAGATAGATGAAATAGATAGAAAGATGATTGATAATTTATAATAGATAGATAGATAGATGATAGATAGATAGATAGATAGATAGATAGAAGAGATAACTTATTTTGAGAATTGGCTCACTTAATTATCAAGGATGAGAAGTCTCACAACAGGCCTTCTGGAAGCTAAAGACCCAAAGTTGCCAGTAACATGACTCAGTTCAAGTTTGACAACATCAGAACTAGGGAAATCAATGGTGTTACTATTAGTACAAGGCTGAAGGCATAAGAAACTGGGGGCACTAGCCTAAGTCCAAGAGTACAAAGGCTGGACAGCGTAAGTTCTGATTGTCAAGAGCAGGAGATGAGTGTCCTGGCTTCAGGGACAGAGGGAGAAGAAAATTCACCTTTCCTCTGCCTTTTTGTTTCATCTAGGAATCCAGCCTGGATAGATGCTAGGTGGTACCCCTCCACAGTAAGGGTGAATTTATCTCCTCAGTTCACTGTCTTACAGGACAGTTTCCTCTCTGTATTTCACAGCCACATTCAGAAATTATTATTTACCAGTTCTTAAGGTATTCCTTAATCAGTAAAGTTGACATGTAAAATTTACCATCATAATAATAACAGTCTAATTTAAGCTAATAATAATCTAACTACAAATGCCAGAAAAACTCTACTATTTTAATGTCCCCTCCACCACTTTTTATCTCAAAGATCAACTCCCTTCACATAGTATTCTCCTGGTAAGAGACGGCGCTTTAACATTTTTATTTTAATAATACTCCCCATATTATTTATAAAGTTGATTTTATAAAACTATAGGTTTTTAGGAGGGCTAATAAATACAATAATTGATTATTGAGCAGAAGATAATAAAATCTTTCAAAACTGTTGATAATTGCCATAAAATTATTATTATTATTAAGCACCAAACATTGAAAATACAGATGTAAACCAGTGATAGTTGCTGCCCAATTATTGTAATTGTAACAGTAAAGATTAAATAGATGATATTACAGATAAAGTGCTTTTATTGATGCTTGACTTCTAGATAATAAAGAAGATGCTCTGAAGGTAAAACTTTTTTAATAGCAACTAATCTAACTTAAACCATGTATAAGGCAATAAAACATATTGAATTAATCAAGTTAAGGTCATGAATCTTTTATATAAGGCTATTTTTCAGCCAAAGTTAGAGCTCTAAAGTAATCTTTCTTTGAAGTTCTTAATAACAACATATTCTTTATTTCTCATAAATGCTATGAAGTCATTGCTTCACATTCTGACTTTATTACTTGCTTTATTGCAGAATTCTGAAAAATGGTGGTAAAAATTTTCATTGATTCTGAATGATTTTTAGATTTGCATAATTTTGTAAGTTGCATGAGAAATGAGTACATTTAAATGCAATCCACCGTGAATGTAATCATTTATTTCCTATCAGAACAGATACCAGTCTAGTTAGATTAACTTAATTTAATTAACCATTACTTTTTTAAAAAACAATAGTTACAAAGTATTTATTTTGAAATCAGCTTAGTTGGTGGCTTTCTTTTTCTTAACTGGTGTTACTCTCAAAATAAAATCATAATTTCCTAGAAATGAAAAGTATGTTTTCTTTCATCCCAAGATGACTTAGAAGACAAAATACAGATAATATTGTCAGATTTACAAGAGCCTATGAACAATTTCATAGGTACTACTGTGTAGAATTACTTCTTCTTGCCTTGGCCCATAAAGCCAGTCTTTGTAAATTCTGGATATCAGCCCTTTGTCAGATATCCAGAATTTACAAAGAACTCAAACGGATTTACAGGAAAAAACAAGCCCATTCAAAAGTGGGCAAAGGATATGAACAGACACTTTACGAAAGAAGACATATATGAGGCCAACAATCATATGAAAAAATGCTCATCGTCACTGGTCATCAGAGAGATGCAAATCAAAACCACATTGAGATACCATCTCACGCCAGTTAGAATGGCGATCATTAAAAAATCTGGAGACAACAGATGCTGGAGAGGATGTGGAGAAAAAGGAACACTTTTACACTGTTGGTGGGAGTGTAAATTAGTTCAACCATTGTGGAAGACAGTGTGGCGATTCCTCAAGGCCTTAGAAATAGAAATTCCATTTGACCCAGCAATCCCATTACTGGGTATATATCCAAAAGACTATAAATCGTTCTACTATAAGGACACATGTACACGAATGTTCATTGCAGCACTGTTTACAATAGCAAAGACCTGGAATCAACCCAAATGCCCATTGATAATAGACTGGATTGGAAAAATGTGGCACATATACACCATGGAATATTATGCAGCAATCAGAAATGATGAGTTTGTGTCGTTTGTAGGGACATGGATGAATCTGGAGAACGTCATCCTCAGCAAACTGACACAAGAACAGAAAATGAAACACCGCATATTCTCACTCATAGGCGGGTGATGAAAAATGAGAACACATGGACACAGAAAGGCGAGTACTAAACACTGGGGTCTATTGGGGGGAAAAGGGGAGAGCCAGTGGGAGGGGGAGGTGGGGAGGGATAGCCTGGGGAGAAATGCCAAATGTGGGTGAAGGGGAGAAGGAAAGAAAAGCACACTGCCATGTGTGTTCCTACGCAACTGTCTTACATGCTCTGTTCATGTATCCCAAAACCTAAAATCCAATAAAAAATTTAAAAAAAAAAAGCCAGTCTTTATTTTGTATGAGTGGGTTTTTGGTTTGGTTTTTAACCTAACAAAACAGATTGCCATTATTTTTTAAAAGAAATCTATAAAGTTTCCTTTTTAAATCTATTTAAACATCTGTTAATTAAAGTGCTGAGCTAAATGAAATCCTAACAACTCCATGATGGTTTTATTCTTTAATGTAATGAAATAAAATATAATAAATAGAATAAACAAAAATAAAAACATAATACAGCTAAAGCATCTGCTAAGATTAACCTGAGGTTAGTATGTTACAGAGAGTATATAGGGGAACTTAAAGTCCATTATGAGTAGATTTCTTCTAAAATTCTCCACTGACAACATTGATTTTTGTCATTTGGCTTTCAACATGACAATCAGATCTACTATTATTATTCTCCACAGATAATGCCCAACAATTTGCCTTCCATACAAAACTCAATTTTCTCCTCATAAATGGATAATTATTTTCTCTCATTAAATTGTTTGCTTCATTCCCTAAGAACTTTCCTTTACATTTTGATGTAGGTATATATTCCAGTAAAGATAATTTCCTGCAGGAAAAGTGTCTGGATAGGAGTAAATGATTTAGATTATTGATCACTATATCATACTATTTCATTCCTGATCCATGTGTGATCAATTATCCTTTTGGCTAATTTATACATCACTTTTTATTTTCTAAAGCATAGTATATTACCATTTAAAAATACAATATAAACATATTACTGCTATAGGTAATGGCTAAACAGGAAGCCCATAAATTTTCCTTTATGCTTGTTTTGAATTATTTTCTGCCATTAAATTAGAAAAAACATCCTAAAAACTATGAAAGTAGTCCATGCATTTAACAAACTCTACATTACCAAAATTAATAAAATGTACTAAAAAGTAAAAATGTCTCCACCTTCAGGTTTGAAGATGTTAAGTTTTTGAACAAATTTTTGCCTGGTGTATCTTTGGCTACTACCCATTTGTCTATCTGAGACAGGTCTTTAGGGGGCGTGGTAGAAAAAAATCTGGATATTGGTAATATTTGCTTCTTATGCCTTTTAAATGATACTGCTAGAAAAAGTGAAGTTTTTATTCAAGCTGCACATGTAAAACATGAAAGAAAATACAGCTGTGTTTAAAAAGAGTTTTCTGCTTCGAGTCGGCAGTCCAAATGATTCAGAGTCAAACAAGTATGTACCTGTTCAGTTGGAAAAGTCAACTACCTATCCTCAAATTAACATTAGTACATGAAAGGCAAGAAATTGGAGACAACAATGGGAATAAAATATTAGAACCTAGGAACAGCGGGAGTACAGACAAATGCCCTAAGCTCTGTCTAACCCCTTTGCTTCATGAACTGACAAAGAAAATATTTATATCCCTAAAATGTAGTGTGGGAGTAGAATCTGATTAGTTGGGTCTCAAAACTACAGCCTTTCATTTCTGAGGTAAATGAATAATGGAAGCAGTTTAACTGAGAGCTAAGGGATAAGCAGACAATTCAGAATTACCGCCAAAACAGAAAGCCTAAGGCAGGGTCTACATTTAAAGACCATAACTAAACTGCCTCTTTAGGTTTGGTTACTGATCTTGGAATAAAAGTATGCAAATTCCAAAGAAATCCCTAAGAAACAAAACCTGTGTCCCTGAAATCATGCTAAATAAAAATGGTAGACAAAAGTCCAGTCAGAACCAGACAGTTTTTCTTTCCTAATGTCAGTAAAGATCAAGGGATAGGGAAGATATTCTCTGATAACAGAATTTGGATCAGGTAAAACGACTAACAACTACACAACTGCAAATTTGCTGAACTGCAATTGACCAAGAAAAATCAATATAATCTGGAGATTCTAGACTCAGAACTAGAAAGGAGTGAGTTTTCTTCCCTTATGGAATAGACAGAACTTAGTTCCAATTGGGTAGATTCACTATGCTAGGGAGGAGAATATTTAAATAATATACACAGAATAAAAACCTAGGTATAGGCAATATTTTATATTTTCTTAAAATTTTTTAAATTATCTTGCAACACTTCTTCCTTTTTCTGGTAACATTATAATTTTCTTCGTATCAGAAAATGTCTTCTTCCATCTGATGGGGCTGTCAATTACATGAGCCCAATTCTCTATCACAAGGGAAGACTGACAGAAGAGTTGGTGTAATGAAATCAGGGTCAACTAAAAATCTAAAATGTACCAAGCAACATGTAACATGTTGCTGCTAAAGATCATCTTTGCCATCAAATAGAGAGCTTGGGCCGGGCACAGTCGCTTATACCTGTAATCCCAACACTTTGGTAGGGTGAGGCAGGCAGATTACACAATCAGTTTGAGACCAGCCTGGCCAACATGGTGAAATGCTGACTCTACTAAAAATACAAAAATTAGCTGAGTGTGGTAGTGCTAGCCTTTAATCATAGCTATTCGGGAGACTGAGGCAGGAAAATTGCTTGAACCTGGGAGGTAGGGGTTGCAGTCAGCTAAGATTGTACCACTGCATTTTGGCCTGGGCAATAGAGCAAGACTTTGTCTCAAAAACAAACAAAAAAACCCAAAAAACAACAACAACAAAAAAAAAAACATTGAGAGGAAGAACTTTCATTATACCTTTGGAGCATTTCTATCCTTTTATTGATATCTCTATTTAATGAAATGTCATTTTTCTTGTTCCTGTTAGCTCTTTGTCCATAGTTTCTTCAGCTTCTTGGCACATCAAAGAGAGGGCTCAAGCCCAGTGTGGCAGCTTTCCTGGGCTTAGGAGTCTCATTTTATAATCTGGTGCTTCCAGAACATCTTTAAGTTGGGAGAAAAGGAAACTAAAAAGGAGGGAACATAAAGGATAAGGTCAAAATTTGATGGTAAAGTCCTCTTTAAGAAACTAAGAAATATTGGGTAAACTTAAGAACTGAGAAGAGATTTGTATATACGACTAGGAAAAGGAGTTTGAAGTCCAAATTTTACCAAGTTAGCAGAGCGAAGTACAATATTGAGCTTTTATCTACTTGAAAGCACATTAGGGTCTTGGTTTAGAAATTAGAACCATATATATAGACTGAGGAATGCATCTCAAGCCTGAGAGAAAAACTGAAATAGGTCTATCTAAACCAAACCTAATCCTAATACGAATATTTGAACAGCTTATGTATTCTCCAATAATTTACTACCTGTTATAGCAAAGATCAGTGCTCTTCAAAAAATAGACTGGAATCCACAATGCTCAGTCTTCAATAAGAAATAATCAGACATTTGAAGAGGTAAGAAGATTTGATTTTTGATCAAGGAAAAAAATACATAGAAACAATTATATGAATGACTGACAATTTGGACTTAACAGAACTTTAAAATAACTATTATGAATATGTAAAATAATGTAATGGAGAATATAAATATGACAGGCATGACAAATTTCAAAAGAAAAACTTTAGTTCTAAAATTAAAAATATATAATACAGGGCCAGGCGCGGTAATCAAGCCTGTAATCCCAGCACTTTGGGAGGCCAAGGCGGGTGGATCATGAGGTCAAGAGATCGAGACCATCCTGGTCAACATGGTGAAACCCTGTCTCTACTAAAAATACAAAAAATTAAATGGGCATGGTGGCGTGTGCCTGTAATCCCAGCTATTCAGGAGGCTGAGGCAGGAGAATTGCCTGAACCCAGGAGGCGGAGGTTGCGGTGAGCCGAGATCGCACCATTGCACTCCAGCCTGGGTAACAAGAGCAAAACTTTGTCTCAAAAAAAATATATATATATTTATATATATATATATTTATATATATATATACAAATTTATATATATTTTAATTATTTCATGTATTTTATTTCCAATTATTTGTTTCCAATTATTTCATGTATTTTATATATATATTATATTTATATATATATGTATTTTATATATATATTATATATGTATTTTATATATATATTATATATATATTTATATATTATATATATTTATTCATATATATATTTATTTATATATATATTTATATAATATATATATTATATTTATATATATTTATATATATGCATTTTATATATATTATATTTATATATATTATATTTATATATATATATAAAATACATGAAATAATTGGACTGGTGCAGCAGCAGTATTAGGCATTGCCAAAGGTAGGATAAATAAATCTAAACACAAGACAATAGCAATTTTTATAGTGAAAAACAGAGAAAGCAATAAATTTAAAATAACAACGAGGTTCCAATGACCTGTGGGGGAATAAAAAAAGGGAAGAATGAACAGAAAGTATGTATTTATATGTACTATTTCAAAATTTCCCCAACTTGACAAAAAAATGTAAACCTCACAGGTCTATGGTGCTTCAAGTACTCTGAACAGGATGAATACAAAAAACACATTTAGGCACATTTTATCAGGAACAGTATTAGCCAAAAACAAACAAACAAACAAACAAACAAACAAACAATGAAATGACATTTTTAAGATGATGAAGAAAATTAAAAACCTGCAAACCTAGAATTCTATGTCAGCAAAGCCAAAAATCCTCTTAAAATAATGATGGTATGGATGTATTTTAATATAGAGTCCTCCTAACCTAAAAATCTGAAATCCAAAATGCTCTAAAATTTGAAATTTTTGAGTGCTGACATTATGCTCAAAAGAAATGGTCACTGGAGCATTTTGGATTTCAAATTTTCAAATCAGGGATGCTGAGCCAATAAGTAGGATGCAAATATTCCACAATCTAAAAATATATGAAATATGAAACATGTATAGCCTCAAGGATTTCAGATAAGGACTATACTAAACCTGTATTTCGAAAAAGGTAAGAAAATTTATCACCCGCAGGTTTATATGACATTCTACATGAGATTTTTAATGAATGGAAATGTATTTCAGTCAACAATATGATTCTATGGGAAAGAATAAAGAACACTGGAAATAGCCAGGCTGGGTGGCCCAGCACTTGGGAGGCTGAGGCGGGTGGATCACATGAGTTCAGGAGTTTGAGACCAGCCTGGCCAACATGAAGAAACTCCATCTCTACTAAAAATTCAAAATTAGCTGGGCATAATGGCATGCATCTGTGGTCCCAGCTACTCGGAAGGCTGACACAGGAAAATAGCTTGAACTTGGGAGGGGCCTGTTGAAGTGTGCCAAGATCTCAGGATTACACTTGAGCCTGGGTGACAGAGCAAGACTCTGCCTCAAGAAAAAAAAAAAAAGAAGAACACTTTAGAAATGTAAATAAATATAAAGGGTAAGTTTCTTTTCTGAAAGTCCGTTAAATAAGGAAAATGTAGGTAATACTACTATAAGGTCCTTACCTTATATGTGAAGCAATATAATATAAAGTTAAGCTTTCATAAATGTAAGTATATATTTTAATCCCTTGAGTAGCTACTGCATAAATGGCACAGTTTAGCTAAAAATACAAATACAGAAGATAAAATGTAATTTTACTAAATATGTGATTAAATCAAAAGAAGGCAAGAAATAAGAGGCAAAGAGAAAGGGCAAGAAGATAAGAAAGCGCAAGTGGGTAGACTTAAATCTAATCACATAAACAATTATGTCAGATATAAGAGGATTCAAAAGTACAATTAAAAGGCAAAGCTTTGCCAGGCGTGGTGGCTCAAGCCTGTAATCCCAGCACTTTGGGAGGCCGAGGAGGGTGGATCATGATGTCAAGAGATCAAGACCATCCTGGTCAACATGGTGAAACCCATCTCTACTAAAAATACAAAAAATTAGCTGGGCATGGTGGTGCGTGCCTGTAGTCCCAGCTGCTCAGGAGGCTGAGGCAGGAGAATTGCTTGAACCCAGAAGGCGGAGATTGCGGTGAGCCGAGATCGCGCCATTGCACTCCAGCCTGGGGAACAAGAGCGAAACTCCGTCTCAAAAAAAAAAAAAAAAAAAAAAGGCAAAGCTTGCCAAACTACCTTACAAAGCAAGACTCAACTATATGGTGCCTACAGGGCATGCACTTTAATTACATAAAGCCATGAAACATTAAATATATGAAAGTGGAAGTATAATATGAATATCAAGCAAAGAAGACTTCAAGAAAAGGAGTAGTTTCATAAAGAAGGAGTATATCATAATGGCAAAAGTATCATTTCAGCAAGATACATAAACAATTTAAAATGTGTTGTACCTAATCAAATTGCATGAATCTAAATGATTTAATAAACAATATATAGTTGGAGATTTTAGCACTTATATCTCAGTAATTGACCTAACAGTTGACAAAACACTGAAAAAGAATAATGAAAAAGTTTGTTCTTCACCTAGACTTACTTTGCATTTATAGAACTTCAAACAACCAAGAAGAGCACAATACACTCTTTTCGAGTAAATATGGAGCATTCACCAAAAGCGACCATATTCTGGACTATGAAATGCATTTAAAAGTAAATTTTAAGCATTAAATCTTCCAGAACATATTGTCTCATCACAATGGAATCACTGGAAAACAGGGACAATCTAGCAAATGCTTAGGCATTTTTAAAATTAAGCAACACACATATAACCTATCATTGCAATCCATGTTAACTGGATAAAGTTGCATGATCATCTCGATATAAGGAGAAAAAAATTCACAAAGTTCAGTACCCATCATGAATAAAACTCAAAGTGTGACAGCAACAACAAATTCTAAGAAAGTTAAGACCAGAAAGAAACTTCCTCAATCTAATAAAAGGAATATCCTAAAAATCTAAAATTAGCATCATACTTAGTGAAATACTGAATAGTTCCAGTCTACAGTCACAAATAAGGCAAAGATATTTGTTCTTTTCACTCCTTTTAACATGGTACTGGAGATCCAAGCTAGCTCAATAAGGCAAAGCCATGGGGGTAGGGGTGGGAATGATATAAATATTGGAATGGAAATAGTAAATTGACTCTTGTTTATTTTTTGTATATAGAAAATACTGAAGATTGTACCAAAGCAAGTACTAGAAAAATATAAGTGCTTAGAATATGGATGCAGAAATAAGAATTCAATATAAATAAGTAAATACTATTTTGAATATTAGCAAAACCCATTTGGAAAATAAAATTTTAAAATATCACTTATAGACTCTCAGTTTCCAGTTCAATGTAAAGATCTTTGAAGTCATTTCTTCTATCCTCACAAAAAGGAAAAGAACATACTGAAAAGAACATACCGAAAATCAATAATATTTCTTAGATGCATCAGAGAATTGAGGTTACAGGGCAAACTGTTGGCCAAAACCTGCTGAAACAGATAGGTGGATACATATAATCATAGTTTTCTAGGAACAAACACTCAGAGATGAAGTCAATGTCTATAAAATCACTTACAACTCTAATTGACACATTTCTGGTGGCTTAGTGTGAACTAGCTGGAGCGTTCAAAGAAAGGCAATATAATTTTTATTTGACAATTAAAAACACATTTAAAAAGAGACAAACACAATTCATGTAAAATAATTAAATTTTTACATGACAAAAAATGAGATAAAAATTTCAACAGTAAAAAGTTAAGGTGCTAAATGGTATTAATTATCAATGACATGTAAATTAAAATATAGAGTGAGATACATTGCATCTACTGGAGTGACTAAGATTTCAAAATTTGGTGGTTTCAAATATTGGTGGGATGTTGGTATCTATTAATAGCTCTTATAAAGTTATAAAGTGACAAAACATATTTGCAATGCTTTTTTGCATATATATGGGTGTGACATATGGCCCAACAATTTCATCCTTGGGTATTTATCCAAGAGAAGTGAAAATATAAATACAGATACAGACTTCTATCAGAATATTCATAGAAGCTCTAGTTATAATCACTGAAAGATCAAAACTGTCAAAACGATCATAAGTCTTTTATCCCTTACCTTGCCACCCTTTCCCCCTCAGTCCACCAAGTCCATTGTATCATTTCTATACCATTGCATTCTCATAGCTTAGCTCCCACTTATGAGTGAGAACATGCAATGTTTGGTATTCCATTCCTGAGTTACTTCCCTTAGAATCATAGTGAAGACTAAGATAATTTTTTAAAAGAGCAAGGTATCCAAGACAGTAGAAAGTTATGGGATCATAACCACATCTAAAAGGATTATCTACATAAAAAGGATAGATGCCTTAACTATTATCACTTAAAGGAAGGAAGAATGTACTCTGTATTCATTTTGTGAGTGACAGTAAAGAAGTGTTCTTCTGGTAAAGATGTTTGGATAAGGAGAGAGGTGTTGACTGAGTAAAATAAATACCGAATAATTGTTATGGAAAGGTGAGGTTACAGAATTTATAATATCGATTTTTGTACTGGTATAATTTTGCATTAGCATGGCTTAGTACTCATCATATAGAGATGGAAAAGATAAATAGATTGGCCTGGGGTTTGGGTTTCACAAAACAGGAATAAAAACAGAAAAACAGGATAAATCATTTTAATATAATGGCAAGGGATTGATTAAGATGATTTCAAGAAAAAAGGCATGAGGTGGCTAAAAGTTAGAAGAATACAATTTTGCTAATAAGATAAACAAAATCTCCAAAAGGAATGAAAATACTATCTTTTATTTTCTGGTGACTAAATCCAAAATTGTGTTCCCCACCCGACTCCCGAGAGTCTTTCTATGTTAGCAAATTGAAGACGAGCAGATGGTCCCTGGACCATTCTTTTTCTAAAGCAGATGATGGTTTCCCAAAGGAAAAATGTTAAATTAGAAATAATGGTAATGTTTGACCTTTTTAGGTTTAGCAGGTATTAATGTAGCTGTTAGCCACAGCAGCATCTAACACACATTATTATAGCAAGTCATACATTTTTTTGAATAATTTCAGTCATATGGTGATATCTAACTTTAGGAGAAAGATATTCTTAAATCCCCATAGGCCTGGCAGAATTGATTTATAGAAAACTTTCAGAACAAGAATCTAAATTTTCCAAAAGTGACATTGTGAAAGACATCTGTTTATCACAGGCACTAAACTGTAGGCAGTCTCACTGGAAAAAGCTAAACAAAGAGCTATAAATATAGTGGAGCAAGCAGGTTGCCAAAACCAATGAGTGGTAAAAGTCCCAGAAGCTAAGTGAAAGGAGAAAAAAAATTTTCCTTTTTAATATTTAAATGTTTCTCTTCAATGTTCTTACCTTCATCTGGCACAATAACAAGTGATTGCTTATCATTTCTTTTCTAATTTGATTTTCTTCTTTACTTCTTTAATCAGGGTCACACAATACATACCTTGATGTACATTTAGCTCTGTTAAGCAACCAAATAGACTTTGAGCACGTGTCTTGCCATTCTACATAATTCACACAACCTTAGAAGTGATTTCTCTTCAATTATTATTTTCACTGTATGAGTCAGAAGTATGTGTCTTTACCCCATGGGTAGACAATGGCTTCTTTGCAAAGTTCCATGAGAGACCAAACCAGGGAGAATTCTTGTTGAGCACCTACATGCATAGCAATAGATACTTCGGAAATTATTGTGAAGTATGCACCCAATTTGCAGCATGTAAAATTAAAAAAGACAAAATATTGTATAAAAATATTTCATAAACCACTAAAATGTCTATATTTAATTAACCTAATTTTACCATAAAACCTCTAAGGAGACAGAGATGTCACAAACACTGTTTTAAAAGGTAACATTTATATAAGATAAATGCTTATTATTTCTACATCACAGAGACAGTGGATAGAATTTTAAAGGATTTACAAGATTAGAAATGAAAAACTCAGGAAGCTCATAAACTGTAAAATGTTTTCATATTTGCTTTGCTTGTTAGCTAGTTTGCGATACTCTATCCCTGATCTTAAAGGACCATGACAGCTCAAAGAAAAAAAAGACATACAACAAATTGATAGTAAAATTTAAACAAAAATAAGGAATCTTAATTATTTAAAATATAAATGAGACAAAAGTGTATGTAAACTTTGCATTTTCTGCGTCTCTTCACAGCCCAATAATAATCCAAACATGATAAGTAAGTACATGCTTTCAAGAGAAGGAAACAAATATTTAAGAGAAATTCAAAAATTTGCACATAGAATTAGGTTGTAAGTGGAATTTCACATGTAGACTTTCATAACGGCAATACTATAGTCAACAATGTCTATAATAATATTTCTACAACAAACAATATTTCTATAATAGCAACAGACTTAACTGCTTCATTTTAAGCAACCTCCATTTCAAAGCCCAATTAATAATATTGAAATACAACTTACTAAAGGCAGTTATTAAGAGTCAATGAAATATAGTCAAAGCATGTAGTAATGACAATTTTATTATTGGTTTCTAATGGCTCAATGACAGAATTCACTGGGTATATGTATATGTTTATGTGTGTGTTTGTGTGTTAACTTCATATATCCAATTAACATTTTACTTTGCAATTATATATTTATCTTTTTGTAGAAAAAGTACTATCAGATAATCTATGCTTTAGATATAATCTCCCCTTTCACAAACCCATAACTTTGCTGATGCTGTCACCCTTAAAAATCTATTCTCCCTCAACAACGTAAGCTGTTCTTCAGAAATCAGGTCAAATACCACTTCCTTTTTTATCTTCCCCAGTAATCAGTTTTTTGTTTCTCTGTGCCCACAAACAATGTTTTTCCCCTTATACAGAATTATTTACGCTGTGTTGAAATTATTTTCATGTTGGTCTATTTTATCAGAATACGAGCTTTCAAAGCCCTGTAATTTGCCTTGTTCATGGGAGTTTCCTTAATACTTATTACTAGGACTTCATACATATTTTCTGAAGAAAGGAATTAAAGGAAAAAAAAATATTTCTTGACAAGTTAAGAGGGTGTTAATTATTCTGAAACCAGTGGCTCAAGTGCATCTTAATAATTCCCTCAAATTATTTGAAGATATTTTTGGCTATGAACATTTTTTTCTGGGACACAGATTCACAGCTTTGATCACTCTCAAAGGAATCCCTAATCCTGCCCCTGTAGAATAGGAATGGGATAAAAAGACAAATATTCACAGAATGTTACCATTTTAGTCTTCCAAATGCTCAAGTTACATATCATATTTTATAACTTTTCAAATAGAAAGATTGTCTCCTGGGCATTATAAATATTCAACACATTATCTGATTATTATTTCCGTTCATTATGGGAGAAAGTAAGTTTTTCTAGTGTTTCCTGGAGTCTGTTGAACATGTAGGGCATATCATAGCCAATATATTTCACCTGACTTTTGTTTATTGGTTGCTGAGAAAATTACTGTTGCCTAAGCAAAGAGCCAACTGACAAGAATGTTGGACTAATTATTCATGAATGAGAGATGCAAAAGATAAGTGCTTCTAGGAATCATTATACCATACTTAAATGACTTAATGCTTGGAGAAAAATCTATGAAAATAAAGACATAACTTAGACACTATATTAATTGGAACATATTCTTCTATATTTTCAAACTAGACACACAACTGATAATTCTATTACTAAAGCCATTTCCCTTTTGAAAAGCTCTTTTTTTCTGAAATTATAGCATGCAGTACATGAATTTAGATGAAAATCTATTAAGGTAATTTGAATAACAGAATTCATTGTGCTTATATAATAGATTGAAACAGCTTAAAACATGGTTTAATTCTAAAACTATAATACAAGTAAATTAATCATAGTCATAACAACTTAATCTTTTAAGTCATTATTCTAAGATGTAGATATTTGAATTAACAGATTTATACATGCCAAACTATCCATATAGGTCATCATTATTTTGTAGGTGAGGTTAAATGTACCTTCTACGTTTTTAAGGTTTCTGGCTAGGTCTAACATAAGACAGATTAAAAAGAAAAAAAAATGCATATAATCCTTATATGGTAATTTTTACACGTACATGAGAGCCTTCATAGCAAAAATGAAGACCCAAAGAACTGGCTAAGCCTAAGGCTTATATGTTAGTTTGAATAAAGTTTGGCAATAATGGAAAACTAATTAAAATAAATGTGACTGAAAAAGACACAAGTTAGTTTAATAAGCTCTTTTTATACAGATTTTCTCAGCCCCCACTTTGCATCTCTTGTAATAAGAATGTTATATTCTTCTGGTTTAAAGCAAGCATCTTTCACATGGGAGTTTATTTCCCACTTTCAGAAGGCAAGAAGGAAGAAGTGGTCAGAGTGTCCTTCCTGCATCTACTATTTTTCAAGTGCCTTCAGTTCAAAATAATCAATATGTCAAATTTGCATATTTTGGGTGGCATGGTCTGAACTCCTTCAATCTACATAAGTGCTTATGAGCAACAGGGTACATTAACTCAGGAGGAGATAACAGTCGAGATCCTTTATTTAGTCGTGTAATCTCTCTTCTTGTGTAAAATAGAGACATTCATATATATGCATTAGAGATTGCTGTCAAAATTAAATGGAACATAGTTTCCAGCATAAAAGAGATTCTCTTTAATAGTATTCCCCCCAATGTTGTCCTTTCTACATGTGATGCTGTTATTTTGTACGTATGAAATATGTTATAATGAATATGCTAACACCACATTTTAAAAATCAGCGTTTCTCAACCTTTCAGGCTTGTGACACTTCAAAATGTCAGAAATGTTGGCAGCAGGAAAAGGATTTGAAAGTAGAGATGATAACTGACTAAAGTTTATAACTCACTTTTTCTCTGGATAATTTCATCTGTTCCCATGGTTACCATTCCCATTGAGATCAGATGCCTATGTGTGTCTCGAATTTGACCAGAAACTGATTTAACCTCGCCAATTAATGCTATGCTGGCAAAGTAGGTCTGAAAATTCCCCTTTGGAAGGGCTGCTCAGCTATTGAAAAAATAATCTTGGACAAAGCAAAGTAATAGCTCTTAAACTGTTTCCCTTCAACATACATCTACACAAACTTGGGGTTTTGGATATGACTCTAGTTTATACGCACTTTCTGTTTCATCAATGAAACAGTAAATATGTGATTGGCTATTCTAATACTTCAGATTATAAGCAATATTTGTAGATGAACATACAAACGTGTGAAAAGACTAGCCAAATTTTAAAAGAAATTCATGTTTATATTAAATCATGTGAGATAAATGTAGAATTTCTAAGAGTAGAATACAGACTCTGACTTGAAACATTGATTTGGTTTTATGGAGTAAAGATTCTTTTAAATGATTAATACTGGAGGCTCCAAAATTTCTATTTTAAACCACTATCTTTCTATCTAGATACTGATTTTTCACTGTCTTTTCTTCAAGCTCAAAATTCACAAAACAGAACTCCTTATATTCTTCTCTACATACTTAATTTTTTGTTCCTAGTGACATAGAACAGCATTATAATATGTTTAAAATCTTCCCCCTCCACCACTGAAGGAACTCCCTTATCCTTTTAACCTAAAATCTCACTCAAGATTTTTTTTTCAGAGATGAAATGCTTCTTGACATGTTTCTCTCTCTATTTTCACTTCCACTTTCAAATTGAAAGCTTCACCATATTTCACTTGAAATTTTGAAATCATACTCCCAAACGGGCCCTAGTGTTTATTCTTTCATCTATCATTCGACCGTTTTTAAAATTAAATCAATATCATTATATAATTTTCAACCTTAACAACGTTGATAATTCCCAACAGGCCAAAGGATAAAGATCAAGTTGTTAGTATAGAATCTGTAAACCATATCAATAGAGCTAAATCATCTTTCTAACCATGTCCTACCATGTGAAACATTTTAGCTCACAATGCTACTCAGTCTATTCAAAGATGCTATACATTTCCTGGCTCCAACTTTCATCATGCCGTCCCTTCTCTTCCACCAGAAACACACAGGGTTTGTAAAGTGTAATCTCAGAGAACTCTGTTCCTTCTTTTCTCCCTGAAAGACACAAGATTGATAAACTGCATAATTCCAAAGGCATTATCAACATGGTTTATGTTACGGGACCTTCATGGAACGGACAGATTAGGATGGTACCCTTCCTTGGAAGCAACAGAGCAACAAGCATACATTGAAAACTCATGTTTCTAAGAATCAGTTTGTTGTCTCTGCTTACTCATTTATTCAGCAAATTATAAATCAAAGCTTATTGTGTGATAAGTCCTGGCCAGGGATTTTAGGATAACAGATATGGATTTTTTTTAAAAGAAACAGGTACCATACGTGTATATTTCTCATGATTCTAGGCTAGACAAGGTCATGGGTCATAACTTGCTTGATTGGCTGCATTATGTGAACCTAAGAATAAAGATTCAAGACACAGAATTCTGGATAAAGCTACAATCAAAACTATTTGACTATTTAGCCATATCACAAAATTAATCCATCTATTCAACAATAACATAGAATTCAGAGAAGCCAGGTGATTGGCAAAAGGAGACAGGAAGACTGACCAGAAATTATGTTCTGCTTTGAAGATAATCTCATCACTTGTATACAGTAGTCCAGTGATGAACAAATCAACCAAGTAATGTTAATTCAGTATACAGGTAAATCACAATTAACCAAATGACTTTCTCCTGTCAAAATAAGCAAATATATATTTCACATTCATTAATAGAGAATGTTAGTACTAACTGTTGCTCTCACTTCCAGCTTCTTAAAAACAGAATGTCTCATTCAAATGTTATATTCCAGATTTTGTACATATTGCGCTATTTAAGTAGCAGCCTTCTTCTGACCTTGTTATGTAATTATTTATAGCATATTAGTTCCACCTCCGCTTTTTATGTTTTCTGTTTGTTTGTTTGTTTGTTTGTTTTTGAGACGGAGTTTCGCTGTTGTTACCCAGGCACTCTTGTTGTGCTCTTGTTACCGCAACCTCCGCCTCCTGGGTTCAGGCAATTCTCCTGCCTCAGTTTTCTGAGTAGCTGGGATTACAGGCACGCGCCACCATGCCCAGCTATAATTTTTTTTTTTTTTTTTTTTTTTTTTTTTTTTTTTAGTAGAGACAGGGTTACACCATGTTAACCAGGACGGTCTCCATTTCTTGACCTCGTGATCCACCCTCCTCAGCCTTCCAAAGTGATGGGATTACAGGCGTGAGCCACCGCGCCCGACCCTTTTGTTGTTTTTTAATCTAAATTTGTATTTCCCACACATTTAACACAGATTAATAATACGCATGTTAGAGAAAATCTGAAAACATTTACCACAGTAATAACGAAGAAAAGTAGATTTGAAAGTCACCTATGTGATATAATTTAAAATATTTGAAAATTGTAGGATGATTTGGATTTATAAAAGGCAAAAATAAGAAAGAAGCACTTTAAGTGGGAAAAATACATCCAGATACACACAAGGAAAGAGAGAGCATAATCAGAGAAAAGCTTGGAAAACATGATGCCACACAATGGGATTACCAGAATATCTCATTATATAATTCAATTATTGGGAGACAAGCAATTTGCCTTATATTTGCAACCAATTTTAATTGCATGACTATATTTCTTTCTTACTAGTTTACTAATTATACCTTCAATTATATTTCTCCCTTGCTGAAAGTATTACAATATGTATTCTTGGCATGTTATATCCTACCTTGAATTAGTACTTATACCACTTCCCATCTAACACAGGTATCTTACAATTTAGGCCTTTTACCCCTTACACACCTTACACATTTTGTTTTGTAACTTATAATTTTTATCTCATTGAAGTGCACAAAAAAATACCATGAAGCACATAATTTTTGTAACCTACTGTAATATATCACTTTCCAAACATTCTGCATTTTTTTAAACAGGATTTGAATTGCTGAAGAATTGTGCACAGAAGTATGAACTATTAATATACCTGTCTTCTAATATGAGATAATTATATTACTATGTAAAAGCAACATTAAATGACCATTATTTACTAAATCTCTATTACTTTCTAACAATACATTTTTAAAAGTGCACTTTTTTTTATGTCACTCCACTCTTCTTTTTTTTTTTTTTAATGGCCGATCAATATTTTGAGTGTTTAAAGTGGTTAATGCATATTTTATGTGTTTAAAATGGAGACCTCTATTGTGTTTATTTGTTCTGGCTCTGAGTTCAAGTCCTGGATATCGTTATCAATTTGTTGTCTCATTGAATCTAAATCTCATTATGTGTCTTATGTATCTGGGTGTTAAGATCTCTTATTGTTACATTAATCCTTTTACCCTTGTATCCTTGTAGTTTTGAAATCTATTTTATTAAGTGTGAGAATTGCAACTCCTGCTTTTTATTTATTTATTTTTGCTCTCCATTTGGTTGGTGAGTTTTTTTCCATCCCCTTGTTTTGAGTCTTTGTATATCTTTAGATATATTGTTAGATTTTGTGGATAATGTATATTTTGTGTGTTTAAAATGGAGAGCTCTATTGAGTTTATTTGTTCTGGATCTTAGTTCCAGTCCCGGATACCGTTATCAATTTTCTGTCTCATTGAATCTAAATCTCATTATGGGTCTTATGTATCTGGGTGTTAAGATCTCTTATTATTACATTAATCCTTTTACCCTTGTATCCTTGTAGCTTTGAAATCTATTTTGTCAAATGTGAAAATTGCAACTCCTGCTTTTTATTTATTTATTTTTGCTCTCCATTTGGTTGGTACGTTTTTTTTTTCCAACCCTTCATTTTGAGTCTATGTATATCTTTGGATATACCATTAGATTTTGTCTGTATCTTTTGATTGGGAGATTTTGTCGATTTAAATTTAGGGTTGCTGCCATTTGATATTCACTGGCTATTTTGTCCTTTCGTTGATAAAAATTCTTCTTTATGTTAATGCTCTTTACTTTTTGGTGTATTTTTAGAAAGGGTCATACTGGTTGTTCTTTTCTGTGTATAATACTTCTTTTAGAAGTTCTTGTAAAGCAGGCCTGGTGGTAATAAAATCTCTGAGTGCTTGCTTGTTCCTAAAAGATTTTATTTTTCCTTCAAATGTAAAGCTTAAATTGGCAGGATATGAAATTCTGGGCTGAAAGTTCTGTTGATTAAGTATATTGAATATTGGCCCCCACTCTCTTCTAGCTTGTAGGGTTTCCATTGAGAGATCTGCTGTAAGCCTAATAGGCTTATCTTTATGGGTAACTTGATCTTTCTCTCTGGCTGCCCTTAATATTTTCTCCTTCGTTTTCATCTTGGTGAATCTAACAATTATGTGCCTTGGGGTTGGTCTTCTTGAGGAATATCTTTGTGGTGTTCTCCGTATTGCCTGGGGTTGAATAGTGTCCTGCTTTGCTAAATTAGGAAAATTTTCCTGGATAATGTCCTGGAGAGTATTTTCCAGCTTGAATTGATTCTCTCCGTCACATTCAGGTACACCAGTCAAGCGTATATTAGGTCTTTTCACATAGTCCCATATTGCTTGGAGATTTTGCTCATTCCTTTTTATCCTTTTTTCTCCATTCTTGTCTTGTCGTTTTGTTTCATTAAGTTGATCTTCGACCTCTGATACCCTTTCTTCTGCTTGATCCATTCGGCTGTTTAAGCTTGTACATATTTCACTAAGTTCTCGTGTTGTATTTTTCAACTCCATAAGTTCATTTGTATTCCTCTCTATATTGTCTATTCTTTTCAACATTTCATCTAACCTTTTTTCCAAGTTCTTAGTTTGTTTACATTGGGTTAAAACAAGTTCGTTTAACTCCCAGAAGTTTCTTATCATCCACCTTTTAAAGCCTACTTCAGATAATGGAACACAGTCCTTTTCCATCAGGGCTTGTTCTGTTACTGATGAGTCCTTTTCCATCAGGGCTTGTTCGGTTGCTGATGAGTCCTTTTCCATCAGGGCTTGTTCCATTGCTGATGGGTTTTGATTGTAAGTATACTCGGCCTTCTTAGGCTGTTTTTTTCCCTTCATTGTAGATGAACCACCTTTCTAATTAGGTTTCTGAGTCGATGTCCAACTTATTGATTCCCAGTGCTGGGATCCGAGCAACCCACTGTGGCAGCCTAAATAGCAGCGATAAGACTGATGGTGCTCTTCTGCCCAGGAATCTTGGTCTGGCTTCCCTCTTGAGTCCGCAACAAGTGGCTCTGACTTCCCGGAGCTCCAAACTCCAGTCAGTAGGGGAAGCAGTCCCGTTGGCTCTGCATGAAGAGCTGCTGCGCTGAGACGCCGGCAAAACCGCTGCGGCGGCCACAAGAGTAGCGCTGGCGACCCGTGGGGCTCCTCCACTGGGAATTGGCTGATCGGTGAGTGACGAAAATTCGTCTAAAAGTGTGGCATCGTCTCGTTCTCTGGGCTTTCACTGGGAGCTACAATCCTGAGCTGTTAGTAGTCAGCCATCTTGGATCGATCTCCCCTAAAAGTGCACTTTCTAAATGAAAGTATAAGAATTTTCAAAGTGCTTTGAGACATATTTTAAAATTGCTCTCTAGAAATGCTGTATGAGTTTACACCACAGTTTTGATAGGAGAATGAATATTATTTGTATGCTTATAACATTGCATATTATAATTTACTAATTAGTTTTAAATGGAATTTCTTTTATACATAATAAATTATATAGATTTTAATATATTTTTCATCAATTTTTATTGTCCATTGGTGGATTGCTTACTCATTTTATCTACTTATATTTTTCTGTTGAAGTACCTATTACTTTTATTCAGTTAATATGCAGTTATGTAGATTTGTTGCAAGAATACTGCACAAGGATATTAAAAATACTTTCATATCATATGAACACTAAAAATAAATGTGTTAATATTAAATAATTAAAGCAAAAACAGTCTGTAGAGTGTCATATGCCCTAAGTCCTAATGGAACTTAGTTTTATTAAAATATCTGCATGTTTTACTCATATTCATTGGGATGACAGATTTAACTCAGAATAAATACCAGGCATGAAAAATATATAATTTGTTGCGATAAAACATCAGTAACTTTTCTATCATGATTAAAGCTGAGAACGAACCTGTAGTACAAGCAGACTTTTGGAGTAGTGTTTATTCTTGTCTGCAAAATAACCTGCATCCCAACACTCTCTCCTAACTTGATGTCAGGCTCACACATTCAGAAGTATGGCTTTTAAGTCTTAGGCACTGTGTTCTCCTCATGCTTTTAGGATGATGTTACTGACCCACTTTGCTTTCATCTCTGAGTCTACAAAAATACTATGTAATTGGATATACTAAACTTCGGTAAGTATATACCATGTAATTGGGTATATTAAACTTTGATCAGAAACTGGTAGTTATCCATGATTGACTATTGGTCTCATAGACTCCTCTGGGTTCTGACTGTACCTTCTATATCCTTCAAGGGGTGAAGTCACTACCTGTTACCTACCTGGTGGCACTCCCTTTCATCACCTTTCCAAGATAGTTCAGCCATGCTCTCAGCAAATTTCTGTTTCCCTATCTGTTCCTCTAAGATCAAGATAGGGTTTTGGAAATGCACAGACCCAGCTGTGCATACCCCATTCTCTTTTGGTTAGCATAGAAAGGAACACATTCTAGACTCCTAAATATGGGGAAGAAACAATAGATTATCTCTCTGTTCTAGGTATTACTTTAACTTATCAAAAGGACAAGACTTGTCTTTGCTCTCCTATTTTTTCCTTAGAAATGAAAAATTATGTGTTTTCCAACTGATGCCATGAACATTGATTTCTCTTTCTTCTTTTTCTTCTCTTAAACTGCTTTAAATAAAACATTAAATGAAACCATATTAATCTATATAGGATAGAATGAGAAATACCTGAAACTCCATAGTTCTTCCTTCTACACTTTTTCTTATATTTTTCACGTCATGATGTAGTATCTCCCCTAACTCCTAAGAGATGAATAATATAAACAAGGCAAAGATAAAGTGCTACAGAATTCAAAAACAAAAAATCACATCAACAATTCAATATTTTATATCTGTTAGGTATTTATGTCTTATAGTTAACACAAATAATCTCATTATTCTCAGATACAATAAATAATGCTCCCTAATTATCAATCCTTAATTATTAATTTTTAAGAAAGCACTATAAAGTTGCCCCAAATTTCATTATAGGTCATGGAAGTTCTAAGTAGATACCATCAAATGTATATCACAGAAGTTCATACATTAATCAAACTTTGCTAAGTATTACATTAAACTTGAAATAACTTATACAGGCTAATATGTCTTGTACATATCATGTGGATGATACTAAAAATATTTAACAAATGCTTGTTCAACAATGCATGCAGTTTGTACGAACACACACCCTTTAGCAGCCACTGTAAGCTTCAAAGAGAAGGTTGCCTCTGGTCAACTACAGAAAAGGTAATATGCTTTTGCTTTAGAAATCTCAACACAAGACCTCATGACTGAATCTTGTTATTGGAAGTGAGCTATCAGGGGATTACTCAGTTTTAAGATAGAGGACTAAGTAGATGAGAAGGGAGGATTTTTCTTAATTGTCCAATGGCAGGGAACTCAATCTCCAAATCTCCAAAGAGTTGTCACTTCACATAACCTTGAATCATCAGGGCCTCTGGATAGTAGTTGCTCTTTATGCCCCCACTGACTGAGCCAGCCATCCTTCCCTCTTAGTCTTGGCAATTTCCTGTTCTTCATAGTTGAATCATTTTTCACTTCCTCTTGGATATCAACTCCCTTACCTACTAAATTACAGTCTATATTTAACTCCCTCAAAAAAGAAAATTTTAAAGACCTATTTTTAAACTGTTTAGACATATTCTGCATTCTATCCATTTGCTTTCTGCTAAGAACTGTTTTCCAATCACCGTAGTGATAATAGCTTGTTCTTAGAACTATGAAATTTTGGCAGCTTCATGGTGATGCTACAGTACAGAGAGGTAGAAGAAGGATTTAATTCTGATTTCAACTACCCCCTAATCATTTGTTGTTTTATTTCTCTCAAATCATGCGGCAATATAAAAGAAAATTAACAAGAGCTTACTTTGGGCAGTGCATAAGATGATTCCATGACTGAAATCAACAAGGACAGAACCCAGTCTTGAGTGAATTTAGAAAGTCATTCACCAGAAATAATCTAACGTCTTAAATGTTTCATGAGACACATTGCTGGTTCTGTCGTGAAGCTGTGAGCACACTGTGACTTATAGTAATGTCAGTGAGCTATGAAACAAGGAACTTCAAAATCCAAGGGGAGTTTTGGCAACTTTAGCTTTGCCATGAAATATGACTCTTCTCTGTGTAAAAGTGAAAAGGGGAAGGAAAATGAAAGAAGGTAACTAGCTTTCCACTGGCTTCAATGTTGTAAACATGTTACATGTAATATCTTGTTGAATCCTTGCAACTAGCATATTTGTTTTCCATTTGAAAGATAAAATTTTTTAACAGATTAATAAGTTACCATAAATCCTGTAGGCATTATAAAATAAAACTGAAATTTGAATTCAAATTAACTATGGGGAAAATGAAATTGCCAAGACTAAGAGAGAAGGATGGCTGATTCAGTTAGTTGGGGCATACATAGCAACTACCTCTATCCAGAGGCCTTGGATAATTACTGCGCTCACGGGTTTATAACTATATTTATAGCTTTGTAATCACCACAATGGTGGTTAATTATAAAGGATCTTAATGGCACTAAGGTGACTCAAATTAGAATAGTAATTCTCTACCTTACTCAATACACTGATATTACAGTCTTACTAGTGATAGGGATGCTTCAAGGAGTTTGGGGAGAAATAAAATGAACAGCACATGGACATGGTCTTGCATTTAAAATCTAGTAAATGAAACAAAAACATGGCATTCTATAACATATAGACTTATTTCTAGACTATCAGGAAGCTATAGTATAACAATTGTGATAGCAAAGATGAAAAAAAAAAGCTCTTGGAAAAGTAGAGAAAGTGACAAATTTTAGAGTGGAAAAAAGGGCATGTTTTAATAGGCAAACACATGTCCAAGAGATGGCTAAGATGTCAACATTTAGTAATGAAAAGAATATTTTAAACAGTGTAAAATACATGAGTAATGAATAGAAAAGGCAGTAACATGAGTAAGTAGTCCATTATAGGTATACATAATTATTTTCTAGCAAAAGTATACAGAATTAAAAATAGAAAAATAAATAGTATTCAGATTAAAGGTAGCCTTGAATGTTCTAATTTGGTGAATTTTATTTATTTGTCTTTATACATCTATCAAAGATTTTAAGCAAATCACTGAATAGTTTTAAAAACAGACTTTGAAAATGTTTCTGTAACAATTTACTTAGCATTTACTTGAAGGAAGTTGGGATATGAAAGCAATAAGGCCAAATTATAAGAAACCTATTGCAATATCAAAGAGTAAAAATAAGGTTTTGAATTAGGGGTACACCAGTAGAAATGGAAAGGAGTGGACACACATGAAAGATATTAAGGTGAGAAAATTAGTTATTTTCACTAATATTTCCCTTTAGTGCAGAATTTATTTTAATAATCAGCTGGAAGATACTTTCAATATGGCTTCTCAATGATCCCCATCCATTTAAGATTTTAATCAGGCAGTTACTGTCTGACATTTTATATTATAATGATGGGCCTTTCAAAGAGCTCTCATCAATGATTGAGTTGATGCTCAGTAATGAGCTGATCTGTATTCAACATACTGTGCTTAGTTTAATGAACTTAAATTTAATTTTTGTCAGAGCTGAGAGCTTTAAATCAAAGCCATGCCATTGTATCCTGGAAACAAAAGTTCTCAACACTATTCTGTAGTATTTTTCAGATTTATTCTGGGGTGGGAACTGGAGATTATTTCGGACTTTTTATAAACTTGATATTTTTTAAATCACTGTTTATTTTTTTTATTTTTTATTTTTTAATTTTTTATTTGATTATAGGTTTTGGGGTACATGAGCAGAGCATGCGAGACAGTTGCGTAGGTACACACATGGCAGTGTGCTTTGCTTTTCTTCTCCCCTTCACCCACATTTGGCATTTCTCCCCAGGCTATCCCTCCCCACCTCCCCCTCCCACTGGCCCTCCCCTTTTCCCCCCAATAGACCCCAGTGTTTAGTACTCCCCTTTCTGTGTCCATGTGTTCTCATTTTTCATCACCCGCCTATGAGTGAGAATATGCAGTGTTTCATTTTCTGTTCTTGTGTCAGTTTGCTGAGGATGATGTTCTCCAGATTCATCCATGTCCCTACAAACGACACGAACTCATCATTTCTGATTGCTGCATAATATTCCATGGTGTATATGTGCCACATTTTTCCAATCCAGTCTATTATCAATGGGCATTTGGGTTGATTCCAGGTCTTTGCTATTGTAAACAGTGCTGCAATGAACATTCGTGTACATGTGTCCTTATAGTAGAACGATTTATAGTCTTTTGGATATATACCCAGTAATGGGATTGCTGGGTCAAATGGAATTTCTATTTCTAAGGCCTTGAGGAATCGCCACACTGTCTTCCACAATGGTTGAACTAATTTACACTCCCACCAACAGTGTAAAAGTGTTCCTTTTTCTCCACATCCTCTCCAGCATCTGTTGTCTCCAGATTTTTTAATGATCGCCATTCTAAGTGGCGTGAGATGGTATCTCAATGTGGTTTTGATTTGCATCTCTCTAATGACCAGTGACAATGAGCATTTTTTCATATGATTGTTGGCCTCATATATGTCTTCTTTCGTAAAGTATCTGTTCATATCCTTTGCCCACTTTTGAATGGGCTTGTTTGTTTTTTTCCTGTAAATCTGCTTGAGTTCTTTGTAAATTCTGGATATCAGCCCTTTGTCAGATGGGTAGACTGCGAAAATTTTTTCCCATTCTGTTGGTTGCCGATCCACTCTAGTGACTGTTTCTTTTGCCGTGCAGAAGCTGTGGAGTTTCATTAGGTCCCATTTGTCTATTTTGGCTTTTGTTGCCAATGCTTTTGGTGTTTTGTTGAATCACTGTTTAAATTACCAAGTCTTTACCCAACTAATAACAAGACTTGACTTTACAGTCACAAGACTGACTAGAGGAGAAAAAATATGTTGTCTCCAAATAACTATATTTATGAAAGAAGTCTTCTGAAACATTATGTAATATGCTGGTATTTAAAAAAAATGTTTTCTCTATACAAAAAGTAACAGACAGTGGTGAGGCTGTGAAGAAAAAGGGATGCTTTTAAACTGTTGATGGGAATGTAAATTAGTTCAGCCACTGTGGAAATCAATGCAGAGATATCCCAAAAACCATAAAAGACAATAACCATTTGCTGTAGCAATACCATTATTGGTTACACGCCCCAGAGGAAATAAATTGTTCCACAGAAAAGACATACACTTTCATATGTTCACGGCTAGACTACTCACATTCATAAAGACATGAATCAACCTAGGTGCCCATTGATTGTGACTTGGATAAAGAAAATACTGTACATATATTACACCATGAAACACTATGCAGCCATGAGAAAGAATAAATTTATGTACTTTGCAGCATCATTAATGCAGCTGAAGGGCATTATCCTAAGCAAAATTAACGCAGGAACAGAAAACCACATAGTGCATGTTCACACTTATAAGTGGGAGCTATATATTGAGCACATATGGACATGAAGAAGGAAAAATAGACACTGGGGGCTGCTAGATGGGGCGGAGAAAAGGTAAGCAAGGGCTGATAAACTACCTATTGGGTATCATGCTCACTACCTGGGTGACAACAGGATCCATAACTGAAACCCAAGCATGACACGATATACCCATTTAACAATCCTGCACGTGTACATCAGGAAACTAAAATAAAAATCGATAGATTCCAATACCGAAGTCCCTTCAAATGTCTGGAAAGCCGTGCCAAAAAGCATGGGTCCAAACAAGCCCAGACTGTAAGGCTACAATAACTACCTAACTCTTTGATACTGAAAGAGTGGTGAATATGTACAAGCATCAAGACCATCAAGGGGAAAATGACCTCACTAAATGAACTAAATAAGTCACCAGGGACCAGTCCTGGAGAGACAGATATGTCATCTTTCAAAAAGAGAGTTCAAAATAGCTGTTTTGTGAAACCATGATGAAATGCAAAATAACAAGAGAATTCGAAATCCTGTCAGATAAATTTAACAAAGAGTTTGAAATAATTTTGCATATTTTTTAAATTGATGTTTCCATGAGGCTTGCAAGTAATATAACCCATTATTTTAAATTGATGCCAGCTTAACACTGATTACAGAAACAAATGATATAACAAACAAAGAGAAAACTAATAAACGATTTGCCAGTAAATTAGAAAACCTAAAACATAGACAAATTCCTAGATATACATAACCTACCAACATTGCATCATAAAGAAATCTAAAACCTATACATAACAATAACAAGTAATGAGATTAAAGCAATAAGAGAAGTCTCCTCCTGCAAAAACCCAGGACCTAATGGCTTAAATGCTGAATTCTACAAAACATTTAAATAACTAATACTAATCATACACAAACTATTAAAAAAAAAAAAAACAGGAAGAGAGAATACTTCCAAACTTATTCTACAAGGCCAGTGTTACTCTTTTTTTTTTTCCCGAGATGGAGTTTTGCTCCTGTTACCCAGGCTGGAGTGCAATGGCACGATCTCGGCTCACTGCAACCTCCACCTCCTGGGTTCAGGCAATTCTCCTGCCTCAGCCTCCTGAGTAGCTGGGATTACAGGCACGCACCACCATGCCCAGCTAATTTTTTGTATTTTTAGTAGAGATGGGGTTTCACCATGTTGACCAGGATGGTCTTGATCTCTTGACCCAGTGTTACTCTTATACAAAACCACACAACACATCAAAAAGTGAAAACTACACACCACTATTCATGATGAACATTGATACAGAAATCCTCAACAAAATAATACCATACCAAATTCAACAACACATTTAAAAAATATCATTCATTGTTACCAAGTGTGATTAATGCCAAAGATGCATGGATGGTTTAACATATGAAAATCAATGTTATACCATCTAAACAAACTGAAGAACAAAAACAATATGATTATTTCAATGAAATAAATGCTAAAAAATTATTTGATAAAATTTGATGTCCCTTTATAATAAACCTCAACAAATATATATAGAAGGAACATATGTCAACATAATAAAAGCCATATATGGCAGTCCCACCACTAGTATTATATTCAAAAGGGAAGAACTGAAAGCCTTTCCTCTAATATCTGGAACAAAACAAAAATGTCCACCTTAACAACTATTATTCGACAGAGTCCTGAAAGTTCTAGGTAGGGCAATAAGACAAGGGAATTAAATAAAGGGCACCAAATTGGAAAGAAAAAAGTAGACTTAGGCTTTTTCACAGATTACATCATCTTATGTTTGAATAACCCAAAAGGTTCCATGAAAAGACTATTTGAATTGATAAACAAATTCAATAAGATCACGAAATAAAAGATCAGTCACATTTCTATATACCAACAGCAAACAATCTGCAAAATAAATCTAGAAAGTAACCCCATTTACAATAGCTACAAATAAAATTTCAACCATTATGGAGGACAGTGTGGCAATTCCTCAAGGATCTAGAAATAGAAATTCCATTTGACCCAGCAATTCCATTACTGGGTATATACCCAAAGGATTATAAATTTTTCTTTTATAAAGACACATGCATACATATGTTTGTTGCAGTGCTTTTTACAATAGCAAAGACCTGGAACCAACCCAAATGTCCATCAGTGATAGACTGGACAAAGAAAATTTGGCACATATACACCATGAAATTCTATGCAGCCCTATAAAATGATGAGTGTGTGTCCTTTGAAGAGACATGGATGAACCTAGAAAACATCATTCTCAGCAAACTGAAACAAGAACAGAAAACCAAACACCACATGTTTTCACTCATAGGCTGGTGATGAACAATGAGAACACTTGAGCTCAGGGAAGAGTACAACACTCACTGGAGTAAGTGGGGAAATGGAGGTGGGGAGAGGAGAAGGATAGTGGGGGGCTGGGAGGATGGGGAGGGTTATCACCGGGAAAAATGCCTGATGTAGGTGATGTAGGGGAGGGAGACAGCAAACCACATGGCACATATGTACCTATGCAACAATCCTGCAGGATGCAAGATGTGTACATGTACCCCAGAGTCCAAAGTACAATTTTTACACAAAATGAAAAAAATTGAAAGAGCTCTAGAATAAAAATTATAAATGCTGATGTGAGAAATTGAAAAGGACAGCAAAAAATGCAAAGATTCCATGTTTATGGATTGGAAGAATTAATATTGCTAAAATGTCCATTCTACTCAAAGCAATCTTCAGATTCAACACAGTCTCTATTAAAATACCAATCACATTCTTAACAGAAATAGAAGAAAACAATACAAAAAAAGACAGAAAGTCAAAGCTATCCTGGACAAAACTGCAGGAATCACAATCACATTACCTGACTTTGAATTACACTACAGAGTTATAGTAACCAAAACAGCATGGTACTGGCATAAAAATAGACACATAGGACAAAGGAACAGAATAGAGAACCCAGAAACTAATCCATATATTTACTGTGAGCTCATTTTCAACAAAGATGACAAGAACATACATTGAGGAATGAACATTGTCTTCAATAAATGGTGCTAATTAATAAATGTTGGAAAACTTGATATCAATAAAGCAGAAGAATGAAATTAACCCCTATCTCTCACCATATGCAAAAGCCAAATAAGAATGAATTAAAGATTTACATGTAAGACCTCAAACTATAAAACTACTATGAGAAAACACTAGGGAAGTTCTAGGACACTGAAATGGGCAAAGATTTCTTGAGTAATATCTCACAAAGACAGGCAACCAAAGCAAACATCGACGAATGGGATTCACATCAAGTTAAAAAGCTTTGCATAGCAAAAGAAACAATAACTAAACATAAGAAACAATTCTGTGAGAAAATACTTGCAACCCACCCTTCTAACAAGGGATTTATAACCAGTTTAGATAAGGAGCTCAAACCACTCTATAAGAAAAAAAATAATCGTTGAAAGATATGAATAGACATTTCTGAAAGAAGACATACAAATGGCAAACAGGTATATGAAAAAGTACTCAATATCACTGATCATTGGAGAAATGTAAATCAAAACTACAATACAATGTCTCACCCCAGTTAAAATGACTTTTATCCAAATGACAAGCAATAACAAATGCTGAAGAGGATGTGGAGTAAAAGGAGGCCTCTACACTGTGGGTAATTTAATACAATCACTACGGAAAACAGTTTGGAGATTCGTCAGTAAAGTAAAAATAGAGCTACCAGATAATTCATCAATCCCACTGCTAGAAATACACCAAAAAGAAAGGAAATCAGTATATTGAAGAGAGAGATATCTGCTTCCCATGTTTATTGCAACACTATTCACAATAAACAAGATTCGGAAGCAAGCTTGTGTCTATCTACAGATGAATGGGTAAAGAAAATATGGTACAGGCCGGGCGCGGTGGCTCAAGCCTGTAATCCCAGCACTTTGGGAGGCCGAGGTGGGTGGATCACGAGGTCAAGAAATCGAGACCATCCTGGTCAACATGGTGAAACCCCGTCTCTACTAAAAATACAAAAAAATTAGCTGGGCATGGTGGCGCGTGCCTGTAATCCCAGCTACTCAGGAGGCTGAGGCAAGAGTATTGCCTGAACCCAGGAGGCGGAGGTTGCGGTGAGCCGAGATCGCGCCATTGCACTCCAGCCTGAGTAACAGGAGCGAAACTCTGTCTCAAAAAAAAAAAAAAAAATTGTACTTACACACAATGTCATACTACTAACTATAACAAAATGAGATTCTCTCACTTGTAACAAACAACATGGATGGAACTGGATACAAACTCTGCATAACACCCTTATTTGTGGGGCTTAAAAAATTAAGAGAATGGAACTCATGGAGATGGAGAGTAGAACAAAGGTTACCAGAGGCTGGGAAGGTTAGTAGCAGGATGTGGGGAAGGTGGAGATACTTAATGGGTATGAAAAATATAGTTAGATAGAACGAAAAATATCTAGTATTTGGTAGCAAGACAGGGTGACTACAGTCAACAATAATTTATGGTACATTTTAAAATCACTAAAAGAGCATAATTAGATTGCTTTTAACACAGAGAAAGAATAAATGTTTGAGGTGATGGATACTTTATTTACTCTTATGTAATTATTACACAGTGTATGCCTGTATCAAACTATTTTATGTATCCCATAATATATACACCTAATATATACCCATTGAAATTAAAATGTTTTTAAAATTATAATTCAGTTTTTTTTCTAAATTATTTTAATACAACAGTATTTTACTAACGACATTCACTAGACAAGAAAATTATACAACTTAAACAGTTAAGAGGTGTTTGGGAAGATTTGCATTGTATTTTCCAGCTATATCTATCTATCTAGCCATCTATCTATGTATCTATCTATCATCTATCTAGCTCTCTAGCTAGCTGTCATCGAGCTAGCTATCATCTATCTTTGTCTATTTACCTCTAAAGAAATGTTTCTATATACATGTATTTGTAACTATAATTTCAACAAGATCTTCCTTCTTATCTTTTTGTTCATTACTCTAACATGCCTCGAAGGCAACAAATAATAAAGAGGAGAGAGAATGATTTAAAGATTCCTACTATTTTTATGTATTTTCTTTATATTACAGGATGTAAGAACTTGAGTAATAGTACTTAAATTATTCATCAAGAAAGGTAATAACTTACCTGTCTTTTCAAAACTTTCATTTGGTTGTATTCTCTTAGTGTTCATATGAATACACAACTTCTAAAATAATTTTAGTATACATATAATTTTAATATTGTTTTTAAGTTTTTGTTTCTTAGTCCATTTTGTGTTTCAGTATCACCTCATTATGAGTATATTTTATTAGTCATGCAATATTCTATTTTAAATATTTCCTTATTGATCTTAACTTGCACCCACTTGGCATATGTAATTATATGACAGTGAAAAAGTGGCAATCAGGTATCTTTCAATAAGCATCTTTATGTGCAGAGACGTTTTTTCTTTGGAGTATTTTAAATACTCTTTTAGAATTTTTTTCTTTTTGAGACGAAGTCTTCCTCTGTCGCCAGGCACTAGGCTGGAGTGCAGTGGCGTGATATCAGCTCACTGCAACCTCCTCCTCCCAGTTCAAGCAATCCTCCTGCCTCAGTTTCCTGAGTAGCTGGGACTACAAGTGGTAGCCACCAGGCCCAGCTAATTTTTGTATTTTTTTAGTAGAGACGGGGTTCCACCATGTTGGCCAGAATGGTCTCATGACCTCCTGATCCACCCTCCTTGGCCTCCCAAAGTGCTGGGATTACAGGCATGAGCCACCGTGCCCAGCCTATTATTTTTTTACTACAAAACAAGTGGCATGATACTTAACACAACAGTCTAATCCATTCGGTAACATGGGAAATTTGAACCTATATTTTGTCATTTACACTTAGCTCTAGATGCATATTTTATCAATTATTTTCTGAGTATTTTCAGAAGTATTGGCCTTTTCAAAGAAAATAATGTTTATTTAGATCTTGTAGCAATTCTTAAGAGAACTGCTATATTTCAATGCATGAGTTCCTATTAACCAGTCTTCTGGATTAAATAATCTAATTTCATGGTAACTATATCTACTGACCCACTGACTTAAACACAGCCTTATTTCTCCAAGATAATGAGCTGTTAATAAGAACCCTGAAATAAAAATATATTCTCATTTCTTTTGTCACTTAGGGAGAAACATTGGAATAACTAAGAGATGTAATTATGAAAAATGACTTCTGTGGAACAGCAGCCCCTACTTTTCATGAAGATAATGTGACATTTTGAAAGCAGTCCAATATATAGGTTTTAGAATCAAGGATCCCAAAGGAAAAATAATGATAATCAATTACACTAATTTTTTTAAATGGAATTCAGTTATCTTCCTTCTAATTAACATGGTAACTACTGTACAGTATGGAATGAAGTCATAAATCACATCAATATTAAAGAAGGCCTTTGTCATCTACTGAACTGAATGTTATTTTGGGGTTAAAGGAATTATAACTCTGTCAATAGAGTTCACAATAATGAGGTGCAAACTTCTGAGATATTTTGCTCTACTTGATCAATATAGATAGTTTTTCATGCTCATTCATGAAGGCGATGATCACTGATCAAAGACGATGCCTGACTCAAATGAATGATTTCCCTTTCCGTCATTATAAATTCACTGAATAATTGTCAATATTTCCTTCACCTGAAGCTTGACAAATCCATCCGCATTCCAGATATCTGCATAGACTTTTCAAGTTTGATTTCTATTTTCAAAGCTATTAAACATTAACTTTTAACAGCCATTAAGATCAGAGCTAGTGTTAGCTCCCACACTGCTGGCTGAAATTTAACACCTGACATAGGACTTAAAATCTTGGTGTAAGTATGAAAACTACTTTCTATGTAATTACAGAATTAAAACTTTACTGTAAAAGCTCAGCTAAGGTAGCTAATCAAGCTACAGTACACGTCAGTAATTAGCTTACATTTTAGTGCTTCCGGATATAAATAGCAGATTTATTATAGTAGCACACATTTGGCATTGTGTAGGTCCTCTTTGACTTTCAAATGAACTCCAAGACAGTCATATCCGCTTTTTCCAATCAGAAACCAGCCCGCTACTACAAGGTGGGTAGGTAGGTGATCATTCTTGAGTAGATAGACCGTGTGATTCACCTTAAAAAAATAACCCTGGGTCCTCCCCATGGTGCCGTGTGTAAGGATGAAAGCAAGAGATGCTTTGGTGCTTAGATTTTCACTTTGAATCTTCAAAGAATATTTGAGCTGTCACAGACATGTTTTCACTTTTGCATCAAAAGTCTACAAGCCCACAGTCCCAAACTATGAATGTTCTGAGTCACTTCCTTATAAAGAAAGGGAAATAGAATAAAGGCTAGTATCAGTGAGAACAAAATGGAATCATCATCCTATAGCTTAGATAACAAACTTTTCCATTTCTTTAATTTTTTTTCATCTGTCTTTCTCTCTTTGCCCTTTTAAATTTTTGTTTTGTTTTTTGTTTTGTTTTTTTTTTTGTTTGAGAGTCTTGCTCTGTTGCCCAGGCTGGAGTGCAATGGTGTGATCTCGGCTCACTGCAACCTCTGCCTCCCTGGTTGAAACAATTAGCCTGTCTCAGCCTCCAAAGTAGCTGGGACTACAGGCATGCGCCACTACCCCCAACTAATTTTTGTATTTTTAGTAGAGATGGGGCTTTTAGCATGTTGGCCAGGCTGGTTTTAAACTCCTGGTCTCAAGTAATCCACCCACCTCAGCCTCCCAAAGTGCTAGGATTTTGGGTTTGAGTCTCTGCACCAGGCCTCCCTTTTGAATTATTCCTAATGTCTGGATTCAAACTGTGATTGCACTGCTCTTTAGTCAATTGCACAATTCCTCTATACCTTAGTTTTCCTATCTGGAAAGGGACCATAATAAATATACTGACTTCGCAAATTGTTGTGAGTTAATATAGGCAAATAAAATAGTGTCTGGCACATATCATGCCACATAACTGATACGATTATTGTTACATAGCATTTTCACTAAAATTCCATTTGAGGCTTTCCTTTTATTTAGCACTGGAGAACATAATAAGAATCAACTTATGAAAGATTTTCTAAGAAGAAAGAAATTCTAGTCCCTGAAATGCTGGTCATGAAGGTAGTTTTGGAAGAAATATTACTTTAAAAGGGTGCTTTCTCCTAAGTACAAATCCACTGCAGGCCTGAGGTGAAAAAAAAATTGCAGAAATAGCATTTTCACAGCCAAGGAAGATGTGACTTAGTAAATCACTAATTTTGCTCTCGCAGAACATCCTAGCGATATAGGCATTATATTAAACCTAGTGGTATAGGCATCAAAATGTATCTATGTAATGAGAGAGATCAAATGTCTTAATTTTCAGATTGTTTTTTGACAAGATATTTATTTGAACCACGACCTACCACAGAGCTTTTAAACCGGTGTTCCTGCTCCTCTGTTGTACCACTGTCCTCTTAAAGGTGAACTATCATTTTTTTTTTACCAATTTACAAAACACTGGAGGTGATAAGAGAATAACAAATTGTGAGTGTAAGAGTGTGTGTGTGTGTGTGTGTGTGTGTGTGTGTGTGAGATGGAAATATCAGTCACAGAGCAGAGGAGGAGGGTATAATTAGTTGATAGTAAGAGTTGTAAGTGCGCTGAAACACTAAGCCTGTTGCAAAACTGGTTTTTTAACAGCAGGCAAGAACATTGCCTTGTGAATATATAAGGGCAGTTAACAGTTCTGCTCAAATGCAATATGGTGCTAAAAGGCCACAAAGTGAGCAGTAAGTAAACAGAGATGCTTTTAAAGACAATGTGAAACACTGTTTTACTGTGGCTGTTATCTCTTGGCAATTATGCTGACATGATTTAGTGTTGCTTTGAGTTCTTTTTAAAATCCCATCAAGAATGGGAAGTAATGCTCCAGTGTTCGAAGAGCACTGCCAACATCAAAGGGTCAAGAATCCTAGCTACAGCAGGAAACACACACATGTGTGTGCATATGCACACTCATTAAACTTTGAATCAGATTTGTCTTCCAACTGAAACAACTGGATCTGTGTACTCGGGCATGACACTAGATCTCTGTAAGCTGAAGCATGATGATCACTAATATATACATGATACCTCCCAGACAGCAAGATCTTTTGAGATAAAATAAATGAGACATTTCATGTTAAAGAGGTTTGTAGATAGCACACAAATTTAAAAAGAAAAGATTCCCAAAGATATTAAAACAGAACTCTGCAAGAATGAGATATAAAATGGATTTTTATGGGAGAAGATATGGACACATAGAGGGGAACAACACACTCTGGAGTCTTTCAGAACGTGGAGAGTGAGAGGAGGGAGAGAATCAAGAAAAACAATGAATGGGTAGTAGACTAAATATCTGGGTGATGAAATAATCCATGCACCAAGTTTGCCTATGTTACAAACCTGTACTTGTACCCCAGAACTTATTATGAAAGTAAAAAAAAAAAAAACACTTCAGAGTATAAGGTTTTAATGATAAAGAGTGGGCATTAGGGACTGCTCAATCGTCATGTTCAAAGGAAACAGGGAGCAGTCAAGGAAGCCAAATATTTGGGGTTGTGTGAGTCTCAGTTTTATCAAAAGCTGACTGCCAATAGGTCCCACCCATGAGCTATTGCAGAGCGGGTAAAAGCTACAGGGAAAAATGTGTACCCTGACTAAAGGACAATTGTTCCATGTCTTCTCTGGGGAGGTACAACCAACTGCATCAAATTAGACGATTGACCAATCTTCTATTTAAAATAGAATTTGCTAAATGTGAATAAACAAGAATAGGCAACAGATTATTTAAATGAACTTTGATCAATGTTTACCCTCTTTTTAAAGGTACCCATTAATATGTATACAAACAGCTCTAAGGGAAAAAGTTATGTTGCTTTACTGATGCTTTCCTAATGAATATGTAAGCACTTTACAAAGAAAATAATTTCTACATACATGAAAGCAGAAAGTTGAAACCCACAAGGAAAAAATATAGCACTGATAAAGTTTTTATTTTTTTCAATCTCTTTCACCTGGTTATTCTAAACCACTCTCAGTAGAGGTGAAAATGTTGAAAAACCTAAACTTGTGTCATTTGTTGAATGATGTCTTGTTAAGTAATCCTGATAATGTAAGTTTTACGTCTCTAAAAAATTATTTCAATTATTTCCGTTGGAATAGTTTGGGATGTTAAAAGAAAACCTTCAGCCAAATTAAATTTAAAGGAATTTAATCAAGCAATGAAGGATTTGTGAATTGGGTAGCCTCCTGAGACACCACACAGCCACGTGGTAGAAGATGATCTATGGAAAGAAGAAGGAAAGTGATGTACAGAAAACGGAAGTGAGATGCAGAAACAGCTGGATTTGTTATGGGTTGATGTTTCTTATTTGAACACAGTTTGAACAGTTGGCCGCATTTGATTGGCCAAAACTTGGAAATTGGCAAAAGTGTAGGCTACAGGTCTCGTTACACCTTGACTTGGTATAGTTCATTATATACAGAGAAACCTTGAGGCCTAACTTAAATGAGTAAGGAGGGACCTTCAGGCTAAACTTGATTTAACAATTTCCCCCCTTTTGGTCATCTCAAGTTTGAGAGACTGACCAAAACTTTGGACATTGATGTTACTATCACTATCATAAATGTACTTACTTGGCCTTGAAACCCACTGGGAAATAGCAAAATAGTGGGTTTTGAAAGGTGGGAGTAAGAATTTCAGGGTTTTTTTTTAAGGGTTAAAATAGAGGGTACCTCCTTATGCTGCACTGTTCTGTTCACAGGAGAAAATAAACAAAAACTGGTCAGTTATAGGATTTATTTGTTTCTTTAAAGTCTTAGTTTATGTCACATTTAGCATAAGTGACTCCATTTTGGTTTGGTCTGGTCTGTTAAGACCTACTGCATGAGCTAAGCCTCCCATAATTTTGTTTAAAAATTCCCTTCTTTTGGTCAGGATCTCACTTAGGTGAGAGTGTGACCAAAACCTAGGGCCTCAAGGCAACTCTCAGTTACCATCATTTTCCAGTCTCAGCATATCATTCATAGCTTATGGTGTCCTCATGGTCACACATTTCTGTCAGTTCTTGTCATTCCAGTTGAAGAGATACCACTTGACATTCTAGAGATGGCTACATGCAAACATTGAAAACTTTTGAGAGAATACAGTGTTCCAGGAAAACTATTATGACTACCAGGAGAATACCAAGAGTTTGGAGTATGCTTCTTACCCAGGGTCCCCATAAAGTAAACCACCTAAAATTAAAGCAATCAAAGAATGAGCCAAAGAGTCTACTCACTTAACTCAGCAGTCTCTTTGTTTATCTTATATAATGGAACATCTATAATCTACATTTGATGTATTTCCCACAGGCCACAAGCACCAACAGTTGCTCAGATAAGTCTCTGTTTATCCACTATATAATCCAGAGCAATTCTGTTTCACAAGATAGTTTAAATTCTGTTGTGTAAACACAGCCTTTACAGTAGAATCTGCAATAGAGCCTATTATGAGGGATACATTTCTAATCACTGAATTTTTTTTACTCCAAACCATGAAATAAAAGGACCTAACAAATGATGCCTTTCTAGAAGAGTGAAGGCATCCTGGAAATCATCTCTTTAACCCATGATGTGGATTAAGATGAGTAAACCAGTGTTCTGCTTCTTTTTGTTGTTGTTGTTATACTTTAAGTTCTGGGTTACATGTACAGAATGCACAGGTTTGTTACACAGGTATACCTATGCAATAGGGGTTTGCTGCACCCATCAACCCATCATCTACATTAGGTATTTCTCCTAATGCTATCCCCCACTCAGCCCTCAAGCTCTGACAGGCCCCAGTGTGTGATGTTCCCCTCCCTATGTCCTTGTGTTCTCATTGTTCAACTCCCACTTATAAGTGAGAACATGCAGTGTTTGTTTTTTTGTTCTTGTATGTCAGTTTGCTGAAAATGATGGTTTCCAGCATCATCCATTTCCCTGTAAAGGACATGAACTCATCCATTTGTATGGCTGCATAGTATTCCATGGTGTATATGTGCCAAATTCTCTTTATCCAGTCTATCATTGATGAGCATTTGGGTTGTTCAAGTCTTTGCTTTGTGAATAGTGCTTCAGTAAATGTATGTGTGCATGTGTCTTTGTAACAGAATGATTTATAAACCTTTGAGTATATACCCAGTAATGGGATTGCAGGGTCAAACGGTATTTCTATTTCTAGATCCTTGAGGAACCACCACACTGTCTTTCACAATGGTTGAACTTATTTATACTCACACCAACAGTGTAAAAGCATTCCTCTTTATCCACATCCTCTCCAGAATCTGTTGTCTCCTGAATTTTTGGTAATCCCCACTTTAACTAGTGTGAGATGGTATCTCTTTGTAGTTTTGATTTGTGTTTCTCTAATGAGCAGTGATGATAAGCTTTTTTTCATATGTTTGTTGGCTGCATAATGTCTTCTTTTGAGAAGTATCTGTTCACAACCTTTGCCCACTTTTTGATGGGGTTGTTTTTTTCTTGTAAATTTGTTTAAGTTTTTTGTAGATTCTGGATATTAGCCCTTTGTCAGATTGGGATTGCAAACAATCATTAATCATCATGAGAATGCAAATGCAAAAATACACAGTAAGCTATCACCTCACACTTATTAGGATGGCTACTATCAAAAAGATAAAATATCCATGTTGATAAGGATATGGAAAAAAGGAAATCTTTGTATTAATATACTGTTGGTGGGAATGTAAATTAGTATAGTCATCATTAAATAAAATGAGTATACTAATTATCAGGGCAATGCAAATCAAAACTACAATGTGATCCCACGTTACTCCTGCAAGAGTGGCCACAATAAAAAAATAATAGATGTTAGAAGTTGGCATGAATGTGGTGAAAAGGGAACACTTTTACCCTGCTGGTAGGGATGTAAACTCATACAGTACTGTGGAAAACAGTGTGGTGATTCCTTAAAGAACTAAAAGCAGACTTAACATTTGATCCAGCCATTTCACTACTAGGTAGAAAAGAAGTCATACAAAACATACTTGCACATTCATGTTTGTAGCAGTACAATTTGCAATTGCAAAAATATGGAACCAGTCCCAATGCCCATCAGTCAATGAGTAAAGAAAATGTGACATATTTATAATATACATATATGTAATATATATATATACACACACACCCACACATACACACACATCATGGAATACTACTCATGAAAAGGAATAAAATGACATTAGCAGCAACCTGGATTGAAATGGAGACCACTATTCTAAGTGAAGTAACTTTGGAATGAAGAAACAAACATCCTATGTTCTCACTCATAAATGGGAGCTAAGCTATAAGTACACAAAGGCATAAGAACGATACAACAGACTTTGGGGACTCAGGAGAAACACTGAGAAGGGATATGAGGACTAAAAGACTATGCATTGGGTACAGCACACACTGCTCAGGTGATGGGTGCACCAAAGTCTCAGAAATCACCACTGAAGAACTTATCCATGTGACTGTTACAGGTAGTCAGGCATAAGTGGGACAACAGAAGGCTCCCCACCCAACACCTACCAGGAGTGTCAGGCGATTGGGTGACAGTTTGACAATTATCACATTGCCTCTCTATAAGTGATAATTCTGGCAGCCAGTGCCTGGAAGAGGAAAAAAAAAAAAACCTATTTTGTTCCCCTAAAACCTGTTGAAATAAAAAATAAAAAGTAAAAAAAAAAAATTACAGTATGGAAGTTTTTCAAAAAATTTAAAATAGAAGTACCATATGATCCAGCAATCTCACTTCTGGGTATATATTCCAAAAAAAATTAAAGTCAGGATCTAGAGGAGATATCTGCAATCCCATGTTTATTGCAACATTATTCACAATGACCAAGATAAGGAAACAACCTAAGTGCTTACTGTCAACAGATGGATGGATAAAGAAAACATGATATGCATATATTTTAAAATTTTTAAATAGATTTTTTTTAAAAAAGAAATATGAAATGCTTCACGAATTAGAGTGTCATGCTTGCTCAGGAGCCCTGCTAATCTTCTCTGTATTGTTCCAATTTTAGTATATTTGCTGCCAAAGCAAGCACTATATATGTGTGTGTGCATGTGTATACAAATACCATGAAAATACGTAATTATTAGCCTTAAAACAAAGTAGTTTCTTCACTATTTTCAAACTTAGTTTGCAAATGGATGAACCTTGAAGACATTATGCTAAGTGAAAATATACCAGAAACAAGAAGACACATACTGAAAGATCTCACTTTTATGTGTAATCTAAAAACCACAAAGTTAAGCTCATAGTAACAGAGAACAGAGTGATAGTTACCAGGGGCTGGGCTTGAGGAAAGGGAAGATATTCGTAAAAGATTGCAATCCTTTAATTAAAAGATGAATAAGTACTAGAGACTCAATTAACAGCATGCTAACTACAGTTAATAATAACGTATTGGGTACGTAAAATTTGCTGAGAGTAGGCCTCAAGTGTTGTCACTAAACACACACACATAAAATGGATATTGTATCAGGATTGAGGTTCTTTAAGGGTGACTCTTCGTTTACTCAGACACAAATATCTTCCAGCACATCGTCCAACAATCTTCTCATTTTAAACAAAACAAAAGCCAAAAATCTTCAATAACCTATTCAAAGAAATTTGAGCAAAATGAGTGAAACTAAGGATTTCACAGTTGCTATATAAGGTTATTAGTCATCTGTCAATACTTTGAGACATTGCTGCTGTATTAGTCTGTTCTCATACTGCTAATAAAGACATACTTGAGACTGGGTAATTTATAAAGGAAAGAGGTTTAATTGACTCACAGTTCAGCATGGCTGGGGAGGCCTCAGGAAACGTACAATCATAGTGGAAGGGAAAGCAAGCACATTCTTCTTCAAATGGTAGCAGCAAGGAGAAGTTCCCAGCAAACAAGGAAAAACCCCTTATAAAACAATCAGAAATTGTAAGAACTCACTCATTATCACAGCTTGAGGGTAGCCACCCCCCTGATTCAATTACCTCCTACCAGCTCTGTCCTAGGATATGTAGGGATTATGGGAACTACAATTCAAGATGAGATTTGGGTGAGGACAAAGCCATACCAAATCAACTGCCAAATATGGTTCACTTTGGCACAATTTAACCGAACGACTGAAGGCTGACTCATTAACCACTCAAGAAGTAACATTTAAGAATTATAAATTGAGTAAGCATCACCCTTTATATTAACAAAAACAAAAAAGTAGGAATTGCAGAATGAAGAAAGATTAGACATTGTTTTGCTTTAATTGTTTGGATGTTTGGTGTTTGGTGTAAAAGTTGTTTGCTGTATAACAGATTAGCACAAATCTCAATGGCTGGCAACTATATATATATATATATATAAAGTACTCAACTTCTGTTAGTACTTTGTTTCGGAGTCATCTCTACATTTTCCAGAAAAAAAACATCTTGATGCTGTGTCATTGGACAGGTAGGCAGAGGAACTTCTGACTTACTTGCAAAACATCTACCAAAGCAAAACCTGGCTGAGTGGGAAAAGTAGCCTGAGTAATCCAGTTTCTCCAGCCCAAGCTTGGAGATCTTGGCTCCTGCAGAAGCAAATGAGGAGATTGTGGGAGGGGAGTAAATCTGACAGATGGACTAATCATTGAATCTGAGACATTTACATAAGGAACGTCTCTTATGGTTTCAGAAGCCCTTGTCCCTGCTAAGACTACACTAACCCTCAGAACCTGCATTCTGATCTTTGATGGTGGTGCGATGCTGTACTTTTTCCACACTTTTCCTTCGTGTGGATAGGAGGGAGTCATGTCAAATCAAGAATTCTCATTTAAAACCTCTGTCTGTCGATGGAGGTTTTCCTTGTGTTTTTTCCGTCATGGTACATATCTCTGCCTAAGCTTCTGTGATCCTTCTAAAATCAGCTCAAAGGCATGCATGTGCCCCTGAGCTGCAGGATCCTGCATCTAGAGTAACAGCCTCAATTTCATCTGGGCCTGGACTTAGCACAGGGGCTAGTACTGACTTGTCTATTTGCAGTGGACCTTCCTGCCTCTATTCTTTGTTATGAGGACAAAGTCACTGAAAACAGCTCCTTATCTTTTTTTCCCTTTTTTTTAAGGAAAAAGAAAAAAGAAACCTGTGTGTTCTGTGGCAGGACTAGTGGGATCTTTCTTCTAGTTGTCTCAGGCCATTCACTGAACTAGGCAGAGTGGTCCTTCCCTCTGATTTGGCTATTCTACAATCCTTTCTGTCCATAATGTTTTCCTGCCTTGAGACCTCTAGCATCCTCTTTCTCAGCTATTAAGACTACATGCCTTTTCTAGCTTTTCCTTACAGACTGAAGCTTAGAATGCTTCTACTGGCATAGGCTACTCTTTCTGGCTTTCCTATCAGAACCCAACACCTGGGAAGCTTGCCTAGCCCAAGCAAATTCACTCTGGGGATGAGACTCATATACTAGAAGCAAAGCATTTTGAAGCTAGAAGCAATGCAACGGGTAGGTCTGCAGCTGGGGCTTCGGATGTGGCTCTGTGTCCAGATGAAGAATTATGCTATCAAGAGGCTGTTTTTTATGATGACTTCATGTCCTTTGTAGGGATATGGATGAACCTGGAGACCAGCATTCTCAGCAAACTGACACAAGAACATAAAATGACATACCGCATGTTCTTACTCATAGGTGGGTGTTAAACAATGAGAACACATGGACGCAGGGAGGGAGCACACACTGGGGCCTGTTAGGGTGAATAGGGGAGGGACAGTGCAGGGTGGGGAGTTGGGAAAAGATAGCATGGGAAGAGAAATGCCAGATACAGGTGAAGGGGAGGAAGGCAGCAAATCACACTGCCACGTGTGTACCTATGCAACTATCTTGCATGTTCTTCACATGTACCCCAAAACAAAAAATGCGATAAAAAATTTTTAAAAAATAAATAGAATGAAAAAAATAGGCTGTTTTCTAAGGCATGACTGTCCTATATCTTGCTCAGTCAGCATCTGAGTGGTGTGTGGCATTGCATTCTCTATCACTCAAGTCCCTAGACCACACATATGCCCTTATTGTGATTTTCCAGGTTACTAATTATTAAGGGGAAGTTGAGTGTTTGCCCTTAAATTTTTCCAGGGATACTTTGACTACAGTAGGAACACCTAAAACCATTTGTACCAACTCCTTGATATGCAAGCTACACTTGAAGATGTCTCCCTTCTTTGATGAGGCTGAAATGGGCAAGCCTAAGCACTCAGTGAGATGGTTGACAAAGAGGAGGCCAGCCAGAAGAGGTTATTTTTAGTGAATCTCAGTAGATTTGAAATAAATTACAGTGAAATAGATAGATAAATGGATATATAGCAAGATCTACAAACAAATGCCTATATATATTTTTAAAAACAACATAATTTCTATTGTTTTAATCTTTGAATGATTCAAAAATATTTTTAATGGTTTGCTGGAAGGGATTTTCAACTGATTTTTGCTCATCAGTCCTTCTTTTAATAGCGCACAGGATCTTATTCATCTCACAGACCATCCATGTGGTTGTGGCAGAAGGCCCCAGAGTGAAATCTCAAACACAGTGATCTACTGGCTGTGAATAATATTTAGGAAATTCAGTACACCTATAGGATAAAACAGTATGTCCACAATTTGATCACTGATCCCTTCCAGTATGAGGTGGGTCTGGTCATGTTCATTTTGTTAGGGCTGATGTGGAGAATAATGGTGGAACTTTGGAAGACTGTCATTGAATGTTATAGTTCAAGGTTTGACCTCAGGAAACAGCATCTTATTCGAGGAACATACAGGAACATACTGTTACCTCTAGGAATAAGATGACAATAGCATCTCCCTATTTCCTTACTGTGACAACTAAAAGAGTCTCAAGACATTGTCAAGTATTTTCCGGGGAGCAAAATCACAGTTTTGACAGTAGATTAGAAGTTACCAGGGGATGATGGGGAAGGGATTGAGGAATTATTGCTTAATGTGTGCAGAGTTTCTGTTTGGGGTTATAAAAATCTTTGGAAATAGGTAGTGGTGACATTGTGAGTATAATTAATGACAGTAAAAAATTGTCAAAATGGGGAATTTTATGCTACATGTGTATTTTATGACAAAAAGATAAAGGCAGACAAATATGTTTGTTGTTGAAATTTTAAAATACTGAAGTGTTTCAGAACCACTCAGGTACAGATACCTGCCTCCCTACAGTTTGTCTAAAAGATCCAATTTTTATTAAATAAAAATTAATTGTTGCTTTTCTAAAAATACCTTAGGAGTGATAATGAGAATGTGTAAGTGAATAATATATCTCCTAACAAACATTTTATAGATAACATCTTTGTGATTGTTTTCTCTGGGCTTGTTTAGCACTGCTCTATCTCTGAAGGACACTAGCTACCCTCCTCCCTTACAGTGCCTCACCCTCCTGGCTCCCCCCTCGTCTCTACCCCAGATTCCTGTCCTTATTCCAACAGTTTAGACTCTTCTCACTTTATCATACAAAGCAATTTGGCTTTCCCTATTTCCATCTTTATGTGCATGTAATCCCATTATTGGGAGGTAAAAATGTCTTCTGTTCCATGTAATTGAATCTCTTGGGGCAGCATTTGGAGTTATATATCACAAAACAAAAATAAAAATAAAAACACACAAAACAACCAATGAAACTTGAGAAAACAAAAAGGAAAGACAAAACAAATAAAAAAATATTTATTTCAATTACTCCAAAGGTAATTCCATTAATGAAGAGTTTCCGGATATTCTTCATCTAATTTTGAACTTGTTATTAAACTTTTATTGGTTTTCGACAATTGTAAAGTCAGAAAGATTATTTTGTTGATAGTATTTGTTAGTTTATACACATACACATGTATTCGTATGTATTATCTCCCCATATTAGATAGGCATACAACAGTTATTCCAACAGGTTCTTTATAGACAATATAAAAATGTTGAAATTAAACATTCTATCATTTTTTTTTCACCCATTTTCGTGCTCATTCTAATGGAATAGCCTTGGCTCAGGACATCTAATTCTTTTCTCTCCAAATAGTGAACCTTTATCAAACTGACACTTCCTTCCTTTTCCTGCTTTCTTCTGTATCAACAGCTTCTTCATCATCTTCCCTGCAGAATTTACATGTCAAGCCACGTTCTTCTTTTTTGTTCTCTTTTGACTTTAGCAGAATTACCTGTTTTAAAAATCCATCCAAATCTAATCATCTCTGTTGCTTCAATGTAACAATTTAAAACACCAGTGAATAAAAAAATTATTTATTTAAGTGTCAGTGCAGCAGACACATTTATTAAATCTAAAGTATTCAGAACAATAGTTACAAAATCAGAATAAAAATACCGAATATAGATTTAACCAAAATTAGAACTTTAACACGGTTGTTGAAAATGGAGCTTATTGTGAAAGCCTATTCCTTACAATCCATAATAAGAGGTCAAATTTAATTTATACAATTAATGAATCATTATATAAAGATACAAATCGTATTTTAAGGTTTGGAGGTTAATAATAAATGGAAAAGCTAAAAGTTTAAAGAGTTCAGTTACCTCTGAAAAGCATGACTTGAAAAATAAGTGGTGATGAGATACGTTTTTCTTTAATGCCTTATTTTTTATTGTTACCACTTTAATGGAAGTATATTATTCTAAAACTGTTAATATATTATTCTGAAAAGCTGAATTAAATTTAAAGGTAATTTCATAAGTGTTCAATAGAGAATTTATTTTAAATTTTTAAAAAATAATGTGTTTGACTAATATATAATGAAATGTTAAAAAATTCTACTGATTATTTAAACCCAATTTACAAAGAATAGATATTCTGACATGATCTCCTACTGTAAACATGCAAATACTATTTTAGTTAAAAAGAATAAAGTTTTAAAACTATTGCTGAGCTCTCATGAAAACAAAGCAAGTCTTCAATGAAAACAGCAACCACCACAACAAAAATCTTCAACAAAACTAAAGAAAACAAGCATGGTACTATAAACCTAAGAACTTCAACTAGAATAGAAGAGGGAACACTAGAGCCAGAGCTGCTCTGGAAGTGTTCCTAATCCTTAATCCTAACAGCTCCCTGGATATCAATTCCATAAGGAGTAGGATTTCCATTTAGAAAATTGGAGAAACTAATGTGAGACTGCCCCCATTAAGTCAGGAATCCAAAATAACTTTATCTTCAATATTCAAGCAATATGGACAGAAGAATATATTGACACCAGCCAAACAATAGGCAAGAAAAACTCCATGATTAATCCATTTACTGGTTTCAGCAAATGTTAATACTCAGCCCCACAGATCCCTAAGAAAATGCTTGCTAGTTCAGTGTAGGTATAAATAAGGAAGACAAATATGATAGCGTTAGTAGTTTGTTCATATAGGTTGTACATCTTTGAAGAAATATAGCATCATTTACATGATAAATGAGAAAATATATTGAATTATCTTTGAGGCAATCCTAATTCTCACAGTATACAATTTATTTTTGTTTTACTGAGGTCATGATGTGCCCTATTAATACCAATAAATTCCCTTGAAATTAGAGAGAGAGGCTGATTTGGTTTTTGGTGATTTTATGTGCCTTTCCCCTGTAGAAAGAGACCACTGGGGATTAGAATAAGCACCACTTTATTACATTTCTATCTCCTTTGTATCCTTAGATTCAATAAATACGATCTCCTTTTCCATTTCCATTGTATCACTATAACCTTATATTTTGAAGAATATTTTGTTTAAATGGAATTCCTCCTTATTCAATGTATAACACCGCTTTTACTCTTTTCACCAAAGTCACTTTCAGACCTGTAACACTTGATTGAAATTCCATATATTTCAGATGAACTTTTCCCTACAATTCATTTTTATTTACTTTTTTATTCATGTTGATCTCATAGACTTGCTTGTGACAAATAAACAAAAGGAACAGAAAATTCATTTATAGCCATTAAATGACAGAACATGTTCCTGTGCTATGTAGACTTCATGATAAACTTACTAAATAAAAGGTATTATTCTCATTTAAATGAGAAAATTCATGTTTGCCTGTATAGCATGATACTTGATAAGAAACAATAATTATTGTTATATGTAAGTGCAATGTTATACTCTTAAACATAGTTATACTCTTGGCTAAGATTTATTACAGCAGTATACTACAGTAAGGATACACAGTCGAATAATAAGAGAAAAAGACATGTGGAAGAATCCATTTAAAGGTCCCATGTTTTCTTTCTCCATGAACTGTCACAGACAGCACACACTTTCAACCAGCAATAAAAATGCAGCAACAGGTGTGAGAGTTTTCTGCGCAAGGAAGCCAGTCCATTAGAGACTCGGTGCCCAAGGCTTTTATTGGGATCTGCTCATGTCGGAATTATCTGCCTAGCATGTAGTAAAGTTCTAGACTCCCAGAAGGAAAGCATGTTTTACCATAAGCCACACTGTACAAATTAGGGTATTTTTTTTTTTTTGAGATGGAGTTTTGCTCTTGTTACCCAGGCTGGAATGTAATGGCGCAATCTCGGCTCACCGCAACCTCCGCCTTCTGGGTTCAGGCAATTCTCTTGCCTCAGCCTCCTGAGGAGCTGAGATTACAAGCACATGCCACCATGCCCAGCTAATTTTTTTTTTTTTTTTCTTTTTAAGTAGAGATGGGATTTCATCATGTTGACCAGGATGGTCTCGATCTCTTGACCTCGTTATCCACCCGCCTCAGCTTCCCAAAGTGCTGGGATTACAGGCGTGAGCCACCGCACCTGGCCCAGTTAGGGTATGTTTTATATTAATGTATGAAACTGTTTACCAGCCAAGTTTCCAGATGCCAGCCAAGGGTTAACCTTGCAAATTGGCATTTATAAGCAGAGTGATCTTAGGCTTGCTTTATTAACTTTTCTGCACAGACTTCAGTTTCTATCTAGATCTCTGGCCAAGAATCCTTAAGATTCTCTGAATGTCTCATGTTTAACATGTACAGGATGGTATTGTGACATTATCTATGTACCGTGGCTTTCAATCCTACCACTTTGACTGGCTACAGTATATAAAAATCTCCCATTAGCACTCGAGAAAGATTAAAAAAAGCAGAAAATTATAAATATCACAAAGTAATGATGTAAAAATATCCATCAACCTAAAATTTTAAGCTTAGCTAAACTTCTTGAGTAAGTATAGGTAATAAGATTTTTCAGACTGAAGTAGTTTAAAACACTACAGTTGAATTTAGAAACATGAATCAAGAAAAGGAGTGATATGCAAAAGAATAAACATGAAAACAACTGGGTAGAGTTATTTGCAAACATGTTCATTCTGAATAAATGCTAAACATAAGGTAAAATTATAACAAAACTTTAAATGAGTAAAATACCTTACAAAATTAATGTAGAAACTAAAAAATAATTAAAACATTCAGAGCAATTTCATTTTCAGATATAAAAATCAAGAAACTGATTTTCTTCCTTGTTAAGTTATTTAATTTTTTTTTTTAAAAAAGACTTTATACCAAATTAACTCCAGATGGATTAAAGACTTAAACATAAGACCTGGCACCATAAAAACCCTAGAGGAAAATCTAGGCAAAACCATCCAATACATAGGAGTAGGCAAGGACTTCATGAACAAAACACCAAAAGCATTGGCAACAAAGGCCAAAATAGACAAATGGGACCTAATCAAACTCCACAGCTTCTGCACGGCAAAAGAAACCATCACTAGAGTGAATCGGCAACCAACAGAATGGGAAAAAATTTTTGCAGTATACCCACCTGACAAAGGGCTGATATCCAGAATTTAGAAAGAACTCAAACAGATTTACAGGAAAAAAACAAACAAGCCCATTCAAAATTGGACAAAGGATATGAACAGACACTTTACAAAAGAAGACATATATGAGGCCAACAATCATATGAAAAAATGCTCATCGTCACTGGTCATCAGAGAGATGCAAATCAAAACCACGTTGAGATACCATCTCACGCCAGTTAGAATGACAATCATTAAAAAATCTGGAGACAACAGATGCTGGAGAGGATGTGGAGAAAACGGAACACTTTTACACTGTTGGTGGGAGTGTAAATTAGTTCAACCATTGTGGAAGACAGTGTGGCGATTCCTCAAGGCCTTCGAAATAGAAATTCCATTTGACCCAGCAATCCCATTAATGGGTATATATCCAAAGGACTATAAATTGTTCTACTATAAGGACACATGCACACGAATGCTCATTGCAGCACTGTTTACAATAGCAAAGACCTGGAATCAACCAAAGTGCCCATCGATGATAGACTGGATTGGGAAAATGTGGCACATATACACTATGGAATATTATGCAGCAATCAGAAACGATGAGTTTGTGTCGTTTGTAGGGACATGGATAAATCTGGAGAACATCATTCTCAGCAAACTGACACAAGAACAGAAAATGAAATACCGCATATTCTCACTCATAGGCGGGTGATGAAAAATGAGAACACATGGACACAGAAAGGGGAGTACTAAACACTGGGGTCTATTGCGGGGAAAAGTGGAGGGCCAGTGGGAGGGGGAAGTGGGGAGGGATAGCCTGGGGAGAAATGCCAAATGTGGGTGAAGGGGAGAAAGCAAACAAAACACACTGCCATGTGTGTACCTATGCAACTGTCTTGCATGTTCTGCACATGTACCCCAAAACCTAAAATGCAATAAAAATTAAAAAAAAAGGCTTTATAGTGTTCACTACATTAATAGAAATAAATGCACTGTTTCCAAACAAGAAGCACAAAATGGAGCATGAGGAAATTTTCAGCAAATCAAAAGATATTATGTAACAAATTGAGAATGTTCAAAAAAATGAGATAAGCCCAGAAACAAGATAAATATTAAATTAAATTTAAAACATTGTAATATATGAATACAACATTTAAAGCAAATGTCACAAATTAAGTTTAACAGAAAAATATAAAACATGATTATAATGTATTAAAAATACAACATAATGATAATATATCAGCATGTTGCATGAAGTACACCTGTACCAGTTGCTTTGGATGCAAAATAAACTAACATTAAAATAATAACGACAGTAATAATTATCATTATTTTTTACTGGCTCACACCACTGCTCGATTCAGAAGGTAATACTAAATAAGAGACTAAAAGGAAGTAAAGTCCAGTATCTTCAGCCTCAGTCTTTACTCTCTACAAATTTTTGCTTCTGTTGCACGTTGAAGTCATTGTGTCCTAATGAAAATCGCTTTATTCATGAAATATAGCAGTTCCATCCTATGTAATTTGTAAAATTTGTGGGGAAAAAAGTTTACTTCTTATCAAAAATCCATGTGTCCCCAACATTCTCAACCCTCTAGCAGTCAATGTGGCCATATGACTAATTCCAGCCAATGGACTGTGAGGAAAAATAATAATTCCCATTTAAAATATGGAGAATTCAGTACACATCCCTCTAGCTTTCATTTTCCTTGTTGTTGGAAGCATGCTATGTGGAAGCACGTTTCTTTCATGTTGATGAAAGAAAGCAACGTAAATTGCTGAGTGATCACATAAAAATATTCTCTAGAGAATCTCTCACTTTTTGAACCTATAACTTGAGGAAAAAGTAAAGGTTTGTTGTGTTACTTCTATAACGGTTTGTGCTTGTTGAATGCCAAGGTACAATCTAAGCTTTTCTCTCTAAATGAATTGTCTTTCCTGATAGTTCTAGTTAACAGGGCATAATGAAGATGCATACTATTTTAGATTGAATAATGTGCTAACCTAGAACAAATCATCGTAGTTAGAGAGATTTGGTATTCTGATAGGCCAAATATTTGATATATGCCGACTCTTGTAAAGATAGAGGTAATCTCTTAATGAAGCCTGAAATGGAGTCCTCCCACGAGAGAAAGTCTTGTTATTTTAAGGAAGATTAGTAATTGTCAGTTGATAATAATAGCAAATTATTATTTGTATCCCCTATATGTTTTCCTCATAGGTATGAGATGAATTGTGTTCCCCAAAAATTCATATTAAATCGGTAATCCCCAGTACCTCTGAATGCGTCTAAATCTGGAAATAGTGCCTATAAAGGGTAATTAAGTTAAAATGAGGCCAATTAGAGTGGGACCTAATCCAATCTAAGGACAGCTGTCCTTATAAAAAAAGAAAATTTGAACACACAAAGACATGTAGGGATTTGTTTACACAGCTGGAAAGTCATTTGAATGTAGGACTGTGTTAAGGCAAAAAAACCTCTCTTCCCAGGTCCACAAAGGGCGTGATTTCAAAGGCAAAAGCTTCCCAGAGCCTTAACCTCCATCCAGGCTACCATCTGGGAAGGTAAAGTTCTTTCTCTGACGTTCCTGTGAGAGGGCTAGGTGGAAATACCAGGTGAGTTCCTTTGTTTAAAAAGCCTGCGAAAAGCTGTGGGAGGAAGGGCCTCTGTTGTGAACCTAGCAGCCAATCCAATATCCAAGCAAAAAATCAATCACTCCAGCAGAAGTTTGAAAGAACCCCTCTCTTTGAACAAGAACATGAATGGAGCTGGAATCATTCCAGGATTAAAATCTCCCTGCCCCTTACCTGTGCAGATTCTCCCTTGGATCCCCTCCCATAGCAGCATGGGTGCTCTCTCACTCCTTCTGTCTCTGCCTAATAAATCGCTCTCTGCTAAATTCTTTGGGCCTGTGATATTTATCCCAACGGTAAGCTCACCGCACCTCCAGGACCCCTTCTCTATTCCTGGGCTAAGAAAGACCAAGGACCTGGGCACATAGGGAACACAAAGTAACAGGGAGTGAGCTGAGCCCCTGTGCCCACTGGATGGAGACAACTGAAAGCATCTTCGGGATGCCTCTCTTCCCCTCCCGCCCCTCATTACCTGAAGATATATTGAAAACGCAGCCACCTGTAAGCAAAGAGAGAATTAAGGAGAAACCAAACCCACTGACACCTCAATTTTGGATTTTCAGCTTCCAGAACTGTGAGAAAATAAAATTACATTATTTAGGGCATGGTATTTCATTATGGCAGCACTAAGAAACTAATACACTATTACATAAAGATATCAAAATGTCTACTAGTTCTCAAAATACTGCCGAAAACAGTCTTCTTCAAAGTAGACTAATATCCACTTATTACAGCAGTTCCAAGTTAAGAAACTCTAGTTGATGGGTATTTCTCCTGATCGATTTCAAGTGTTATCCCCTTAGAATGCAAAAACTTATAGCTGAATGTTAAAATTTACATGAACACTCTAGGAATTAAGAATCTGTATTAAGAAATAGCATAGCTTTGAAAAGAAGAAAGCAAAATATCTTAAGCACACATAAATAAATTGGCTGGCATTCAATAGCTATGGGAATCTTTAACACATTTCCTTCTTTGCAGGGTCAAATAGGTAGAAGAAGTACTGGAGAATGTTTAGAACATTAAGACATATATATTAAGAACATTCCAGAAATTAATCACACATTGAAATAGAGCTTGCTAACTAATACTTCCAATGAGTTACAGATGTGTCCAAATATTGATTCCCTCAGCTCTTTAGGCAGGTAGGTGAACAGTCTCATCTCTGTTAATCTTAGGGTAGCATATAATCATTATTGCAATTTACTGTGTATGCCACAATGTAAAAATAATTGGGACACAATACATAGAAAGCCTCAATAATTTCAAAAGAATAACTTGTTCAGGCTGTATTGTCTAAACTGTAGTATTATAGAAATCAAAATGGCCACATTTTTTCAATCCCAAATTCTACAGATTTTCACATTTTAGATTTTCTAAAATTAATGTGCATCCTAAAATTACTTTGAAGAAACTGTAGCTGTGACACAAGCAAAAGTCACAACATAATGGTCAATTCCTGTAGAACTATACATGGTTTTAAAATAACTCTTAACATAGTTATCTTTTAAATTGAAATATTTCTAATAGTACTATATTAAGATGCTAAAATGTGATGCTATCTCTGTTTCAATTATGCCTCCAAGAAAAATGGATCAGCTTCTCTCAGAGTTTCAAAATGTTGATGGTCAGTAAAGCAGGACATAATCATGGAGGTTCTGAAAACTAATTTGGAGACCCTTAACTAACCACAGATAACTAGCTTATGAAATAGATGGAAAGGTGAGATGGAAATTTTAAAGAACTTTTGGAGTGCATAGAATTCCCATGGTCCAAGATGAGGAATGCTTTCCTTCTACCTTAAGTTAGGAGGGGGAACACAATGTTAAAAAAATCACACTCAGAATTGTGTATATTTACTCTGGAGCTTGCTGTAGAGGTAAGATCCTAAGGAATTGGTTTCTCATTTGAGTCTGAGAAAGAATAATTCTGGAATTGACTTAGATGCTGTCCATTAGAATTTCTTAGAAGGATGAAGCTGCCTCAGCAGAAAGGAGCTAGGGGTGAACAGCCAATGCCTAGATGGCAAGAAAACTGCTTGAGCAACCAGTTGGAGGAGATACATTTACTTCATAGTAAGTGTAAGAGAAAGAGATTCATTAAGAACCCATCAGCCAACAGTGATAGAATCGACTTTCAACATCTGCCAACCCAGAGAAGTCAATGCTTGAACACCCCGACAAAACCATGAGCTAAGATCCTACCCACTGATACAGCCTCCTTTTCTCCAGTTTCAGCCTTACAAGAGAAACCAAGATACTAGAGAATGGGGAATGTGAACACTACATGTTTTCACTTCAAGGGACTTGTTTTAAGTAGATCTAAGGAAGGGGAGAAGAGAAACATAGATTTTAAATTTGAATTATATTAGAATGCTTATTTTTAGTAACTGTTAATAGAGGTGTTTTTTATTGCCTAAAAGGAGGTATAAAAGACATGAGACTTGCTCTACATTTCACATAAAAGGAAGAATACAAATACCTCCCAAAAAATTATTTGAATATGTGAAGGGAAAGGCATAAGAATAAAGTTGATTGTACTTTTTAGAGTATTTGCTTTTACTTTTGAAGTCTAGCTTTTCTAATGTAGTTGTATTTGTGATAGTAAACTAGCAATACATCTTATGAATTTAAACCCAAATCGGGACACCTAATTTTCACTTTAAAATGTCTACTGAAGTATTCTAGTAATATAGCATTGAAATAAAAAAAGCATTTTTTAATAAAAAGGTTGCCTGTTAAATGCTATAATTTAAGGAAGCCTTATGCTTATGTGATAATAATACACCTTTGATGGCCAAAGGATTCAAAAAATTCTTTAATCAGGCCAGGTGCAGTAGTTCATGCCTGCAATCCCAGCAGTTTGGGAGGCTGAAGCAGCAGATCACAAGATCAGGAGTTTGAGGCCAGCCTGACCAATATGGTAAAACCTCGTCTCTACTAAAAATACAAAAATTAGCCAAGTATGGTGGCATGTGCCTGTAATCCCAGCTACTCAGGAGGCTGAGGCAGGAGAATCGCTTGAACTCAGGAGGTGGAGGTTTGCAGTGAGCTGAGATCGCGCCATTGCAATCCAGCCTGGACAACAGAGTGAGACTTTATCTAAAAAAAAAAAAAAAATTTCATCAGAGAATGTAAAGAAAAATTACATATAAACATGGAGTATGGATCAAATTTATTATTATTGTTTCCCTCCAAAAGAACCATAATTAAGTTGATAGTTCATCTTAAAATTACTGACATTTGAGAATTGAGAAAATACATTGATAAAAGTTTTAAACAAACAACAAAAGTATACCACTTGCAAACTACTCTCTCATCAGACAGCAAATCAAAAGTACCCACATAGATTATAAGGTACTTTATTAGTAGTAATGAATGACAATAATTAATATCAAATCGGAAAGGTTGTAGCTGTAGGTGGTGCTATAAGGAAAAAAATAACAATTTCAGCATAAGATTTAAGGAATAAAGAAGGGGACAATAAAATAAGCAGAAAGTATTTTAGAAGAACACTCAATAAAGATAAAGCCATAAATTAAAAAACAAAAACAACTGTTGATTAGATAAAATTAGCTAAAATCTCCGTCTTTGAGAAAAGCAATAGAATAAGCAAGCCTCTAACCTGTTTAATCTACCAAAGATAAGAAGAAACACACACAAAAGCTCAGATCTAGGAATGAGAGTGGTGCTATTACTTCAGATTTGCGAGCTACTTAAAAGCAGCAGAATATAAACAATTTCAAGCAAATCAACATTAACATATTTAAAGCTTTTTTTTTTTTTTAGGAAAATAAATTGATTACCAAACCAGACTCATAAGTTAAAAAACAAAACTGAAAACGAAAGACCATGAGATACATAAAGAAAAAAGGGAAGGCTTTATTTTCTATTTAAAAAAATCTGCAGATTGGAGAAACACAACCTTCACAGGCACAGAAATTGTGCACTCTGAAGAACAAAGGGAAGATCTGGCTTAAATACATAAAGTCCTCAATCAGGTCCGTTTTATGCAAATAAAGAATTCAACCTTATTTCATTCTGATTGGTAGAAATAGCCAAGCCTTGATTGTGTAGTTTCCAAGTGCAAAGTCCTGGAGTCTCTGACGAGTTTTTCTATGTTAAATGTTTCTGTCAGCTGATTGAGTGGGGAGCGGTTCCAGCTGTGGTACAGTTTGTCTTAGCCCTGACAACAGAAATGGCTTGGCTTGATTGTAGAAAAGGGGGTCCCGTTACACTTTTACAACATCTTTCTCGGAGCACAAGAGTATATGACCATTCCTTTACACAGCAATGGCAACCAGATTCTGTTTTAACTTTTAGCATTTCAGTTAACCATCAGAGTCCATTTTATCTATTGCCCAAGGGCATATTTAAACGTTCCTTCCTTTTAGTGGAAATCCGTCATCAGCAGTGTTGATGATTAACTTATGTTTTTGTTCCATTCTGTTGCCAGAGTGATGTGGCTACCTGCACTGGGTCCGCCTATTCCTTTGGTGGGACTCATGTGGCTGAGAGATTTGTGACCAATTTGAACAACTTGGTCAAGTGTAGGGTAGAAGATGGGCAGGCACCTGATAGATTTAATTCAGTGTATGTTATTGATATTCAATGGTATCTGGTAAGAATATGGATAAGACCTGGAAGTATGCAGTCGAATTGATGTTGGCAAACTAATAAAACATTTATTCAAGCAGATAAAACAATTTTAAAGAGGAGCTATATGCTTAGGCTTAGTATGAAAAGGATTTAAGAAAATAACCATGGATGAGAAAAATTTAAAGTACCCATGATTAAAGATGCAATTAGCAAAAAAAAAAAAAAAAAAAAAATGGCTCTTTGTGGCATATGACATTAACATAATAACTGTGATTATGGTAAATAACATATATCAAGATATATTCAAATTCAGAAATAGCATACAGTTTTGGAATTTATATTAATAATACATTTAGGGCCAGGCATGGTGGCTCATGCCTATAATCCCAGCACTTTGGGAAGACGAGGTGGATGGATCACAAGGTCAAGAAATTGAGACCATCCTGGCCAACAGGAAATCCCATCTCTACTGAAAATACAAAAATTAGGCTGGACGCAGTGGCTCACACCTGTCATCCCAGCACTTTGGGAGGCCGAGGCGGGTGGATCACAAGGTCAAGAAATCGAGACCATCTTAGTCAACATGGTGGAACCACGTCTCTACTAAAAATACAAACAGTTAGCTGGGCATGGTGGCACGTGGCTGTAATTCCAGCTACTCAGGAGGCTGAGGCAGGAGAATTGCCTGAACCCAGGAGGTGGAGGTTGCAGTGAGCTGAGATCGCGCCATTGCACTCCAGCCTGGGTAACAAGAGCGAAACTCCGTCTCAAAAAAAAAAAAAAAAAATTAGCTGGGTGTGGTGTTGCTAGCCTGTAGTACCAGCTACTTGGGAGGCTGAGGCAGGACAATCACTTGAACCTAGGAGGCGGACGTTGCAGTGAGCCGAGGTCGCACCTGCACTCCGAGTGACAGAGCAAGACTCAGCCTCAAAAAAAAAAAAAAAAAAAAAAAAAAAATACATTAACATAAATATAACTTGAAGAAAGGTAAATACCTTTTTAATTTCACAGTGATTCTTGTATGATTTTAACACGATGAATAAGCTTAGTATGTCTCTCCTGGATTTGGGGGTAGTTCTGCTATGTCTAAATCCATGTCCAAAAGACTTTATTTTGAATTTGAAATTTAATTTTGGAAAACTTGTCAAACATCAGTGTTTTATGTTTAAAGTATTTGATCACAGTAGGATCATAGATCGCTATGAAATAAAACCGAAGTAACCAAAGATTTTAAAGGTACAAAGCACAAGAAATTAGCTCGATGAAGCAAAACATGGCATCTTTGTTCTAGAGGCCGGTTACCTCAAAGGTAAAGAAAAACTATCACAACTTTCTATTAGAGTACAAATTAATGCTTCAACAAAAGCCTTTTTTTCCAACACAGGAATGCACACCTTGGCCTTTCATCAGTGTGCTTTTGATATTAAGGTTCAATTTTTAGAAAAACATATAAATAATTTTATTTCATTTTAGCCAACTTGACCACACACAAAATTTATTTCACCAGATTAATTTTTCACAAACCTTCTACAACTTGCTCAAACCTTTCGTTTTGTCACATAATTCTGGGTCTCTGCGTGTTTGTGTGTGTATGTGTTTTTTGGCATGCTACCTTAGGACAAAAATGTACTTTATTTTCCCCTCATCATTTTGACCACACAAAGTTCTCCCTCATATAAAAGAAAAAAAAAGTACCCTCTCTTTTTAACTTGGTTTACCAAAAATCCCTCCTACATTTTTTATATGTTCTGTAATGAGAACTGTTTCTCTAATACTTAGTAGTTTAGTTACTTATATGAACCATAATTTTAACTCTTAGCTACCATTATTTTCAGTAAAAAACTTACAAATAAGTAGTTTTAAACTGTTTTTTAACTAGTATTTGTAGATGAAAACCATTTTATAAATTTTAGCTTCAATTGTTTGTTTATTAACAGTTCTAAATATATTTACCTTTTCCACCCCATATAAAAATAAGATGTCAAAACATATAAACAACCTTATCTTTAATAATTAGTGTTCCACGAGGTCAAGAGATCGAGACCATCCTGGTCAACATGGTGAAACCCTGTCTCTACTAAAAATACAAAAAATTAGCTGGGCATGGTGGCGTGTACCTGTAATCCTAGCTACTCAGGAGGCTGAGACAGGAGAATTGCCTGAGCCCAGGAGGTGGAGGTTGCGGTGAGCCGAGATCATGCCATTGCACTCCAGCCTGGGTAACAAGAGCAAAACTCCATCTCAAATAATAATAATAATAATAATTAGTGTTCCAGTATTTAAACTTACTTAAAAGTGACTCTGACATTTTATGATTACCCATTACTTAATCTGATATAACATGACTTGAAGATTTTAAATTACTAAAAATAATTTTGAAATTGTGACATCGGTAACTTTTCTCATTTCATTTCCAATCGTCTTGGGTCCCATGTACCTACATGGCACCCACAGATGATAATGAAGGGCAGGTCCAGTCAGGGTCCTGAATTTACATACCAGGCTGAGAGCTTAGGATAGAGGACAGAGCTATGGATATGATACCTGTAGGAGCCAACCCCTCTCAGGAGGCAAAGCTGGGTCAGGGATGATGGGGTCATATTTAACTTGACTCTGCCTTGCAGCTGGTGATCCAGGCACTTAGGACATGTCCTCAGGTCCCGCCAAGGCCATTTGTCCATACCCCAGAATCCATGGGCTTGTCCAAAGACAGCCTCAGTCAGATGTGTGCAAGACTTTGAAAGAGCCCAGTAGCTTACCTTTACAGCTTTAACTCACAGACAAATCAAGCAAGTATTAAAAATACTACAGAAACAACAGTATTATGACCTTAAAACATCTACCAAAAACAGCCTGAACTGTGTATTGAGTAAGTCCAGGAAAATGTCTGAATTATACTTAATACTGACAGATTTGAAGACATTCTAATTTCATTTTGCCAACAATTTTAAAGTAGTTCTATTTATCAAAGATCACTAAAGTTATTTAAGTTTAAAAAATTTGAGTTAGTTCTATTTTTCTGACAAAATATTTAAGTGCTTACATTTTCTTTAAGCCCATTAATTAGAGTTATTTCATATATTTCAATAGTGAAATATCACATACACAAAACACCTATAAATATATAGATATGCAGGTACAAAGACAGAAGCAGATTATATAGCTTTATAAGATTTTTTTATTTGCCAGTTTTTATGTAGTTTTTTTTTTCCTTGTAGACTATCAAGCTCTAAATGATTATTAGCAAGGTAACTCAAAACTTGAATTTCCAAAACATGACTTTCTGGTGAACTTTTATATCTCTCAGGCATAGAACTTAGATCCAAACACATTATTTGCTGAGACAATCAAGGAAAAGTTCCAATCAAGACAAGATTGCCAGGAAAACTATCTTAAACAACTATCTTTAAAAACCAAAAGTATCTTTTCTTAACCAATATTATGACATAATTAAAGATGAACTAGGCATCTCCAAAGACTATAAAGTAGTCCTTATACGATCTAGAACCACCCAATGACAGTTCAAAGACAGAAAGCTTAGTATATTCAAATGAGATATAACTCACAACCGTCCAGTCATATTGTATAGGGCTTAGTTTCTTCTCAGCAGAGATTCCTTCTCAAAAATAAACAAATAAATGAAATTTAAGAAAATAATAAATAGGATCCTCAATTATTACAATGCAATATGCAAAATGATTCACTTTAAGTGGATCATAGATTAAAGTGGATCATAGATTTAAACATAAAAGGTAATATGATAAAACTTCCAGCAAAAAAAAATGATGAAATTTTACTGCCCATGAGTTTGGCAAAAGATTCATAAATAAGACCCCAAAATCACAAACTATATAAAATTAACACATTAAACTTCAGGCCCTCCTGTTTCTGAGCATATTGTTGCATTTTCCAAGACCACTCTAGTCCATCACACACTCCCATCCCATGCCCATATAAACCCCTAGACCTCAGTGGGCACACACACCAGCAGCTGAACATCAAAAGGAGCAGAGGAACAGAGAGACAGAGAGCAGTGGGGTGGCATGGCAGAGAAGGAGGGAAGAGGCATCTAAACATAGGCAGAGAATAGTCAGACTCGAGGGGAAGATCACCTTCCCACTCCATCCCCACCTTCCAGCTCCCCATCCATTTCATGGAGAGCCACCTCCATCATTCAATAAAACCTTTCACTCAACCTTGCAGCCCACATGTGATCTGATTCTTCCAGTATGCTAGACAAGAGCTTGGGATACACAAAACAGTCACACTGTCCCTCTGCCCTTGCAATAAGGAAGAGTGTCCACTGAGTCGATTAACACTCATGCCATCTGCAGATGGCATAGCTGAAAGAACTTTGTAACACAGGTTGCAGGCGCCCACCCCTAGACATTACCACAAGGCTGGAGCCCAAAAGCTCTAGCTGGCCTCTGCACCTGCCCATCTGCATGCTTCCCCAGGGGTTTGAGCTGCAGGGTGATAGAGCAGGAGAGTCACAACCCTGTCACACACCTGCAAGGAGAATCAGGGAACTCTATCATTTCAACATGGACTGAGTTTGAGCCTTCCTAGTTGAGGGACAAAAATTAATAAAACTATTTAAAAGTTCCACCTTTTGAGATTTGGGGCACAAATCTCTACCATATCTACCATAAGGGCTCAGTGTGAAAAAGATGTTTAATAAACATCTATGTGATTCTCCCCATGGAATCCAATTAAGTATCAGGAGGAAATTAAGTTTTGAAAATATGGAGAGCAAAAGCAAGAATCATTAATGATAAAGGAGGGTGATGAGACTTGCGTGAATGGCCTTCCAGGTATAATATTTAGAAAAGTAGAGAAATATGGGAGAAGTAATCAGTTCTGAGGCATAAAGTAGCTTGGTGCACCAAGAAACTGAAAGAATTTCTCTCTGCTAGAGCATAGAAAGGTCATGAATTCCATGTAATCAAATATAAAAGATAATTTATGTAACCAGTCAGATTACACAGGACCTCATAGACTGTATTAAGGGTAAGTTCAATGGGATGGTCAGGCATGAAGGTCTTTAAGCAAAGGAACTAATTTGATCCAAGTGACTTTTTGCCACCATTAAAGTTAAATTCAGAGTTCACCATTTTTAAAAGCAAGAAAGGAAACAGGAAAAAAAGGAAGGAAAGAGAGAAGGTAAGAGAAAGGGAAGGAAGAGGAGAAGAGGGGAGGGGAGGGAAGCAGAGGGGATGGGAGGGGAGGGAAGGGGAAGAAAGGAAGAGAGAAGGGAAGGAGGAGGGAAAGGAAGGGAGGGGGAGAGAGGAAGGGAGGCCAGTCTATTGATCAAAAGTCTATATCACAATTCAATACAGTCAATTTTCAATCCTTTTCTTTTTTCTCTCTATATAGGTATTTTAAAAACTAAAAATGTGTAAGATATATGCATATATATCATTATATATAACTTTATATATAGACATATAACATTTCATATAAATACATAAAACTTTTCAAACACACACACATACGTTTGAGTTTTTGTTGTTGTTGCTATTGTTGTTAGAAGGAAACAAATCAACAACCATAATTTATATACTGATGGTGTACGAATGGTGCCAGTACAGCTGGAGGAGAGGAGAGTTATATACAAGGAAAACTGCGGGTTAGTGTGATATGTTGTTACAGAATTCATCAGGTTCAGAGAGTTGTAAGAAATGATCTAGTATCTTGAAGTAGAGATTGTAGATTGTAGGAAATGTGATCATACTTTGTCAATTTTTTTTTGAGACTGAAAGGAAGTGTTAGTCATAATTACACTGGGAAAAAAATAGATTTAAACTAGAATGAAATTCCCTCGCTATATTAGAATCTCTCTTATTGCTTTTAGTAAATGTGATAGGGATAATTTCTTTTTTTTAATTTTTTATTGCATTTTAGGTTTTGGGGTACATGTGCACAACATGCAAGACAGTTGCATAGGTACACACATGGCAGTGTGTTTTGTTTCCTTTCTCCCCTTCACCCACATTTGGCATTTCTCCCCAGGCCATCCCTCCCCAGCTCGCCCCCCCGCTGGCCCTCCCCTTTTCCCCCCAATAGACCCCAGTGTTTAGTACTCCCCTCCCTGTGTCCATGTGTTCTCATTTTTCATCACCCGCCTATGAGTGAGAATATGCGGTGTTTCGTTTTCTGTTCTTGTGTCAGTTTGCTGAGAATGATGGATAATTTCTTTAACAATTTATAGAAGATCAGGAAGAGAAGACCATCGCCTATGGCATCATATAGACCATTATCAAGGATAACAAAGATTTAGTGAAAATTAAAGTCCATCTCCCCAAAGTCCATCCCTGAATGAAGATTAGAAGACTTAATTTGGAATACAGGACAGAAACTGGAAGGAAGGTAGAATCTTTGAACATGATGAAGGGTAAACTTAACATTTAGAACTAATTGACAGGTAGCATCAGTATCCAAACACTGTCTCTGAAAGAATGTGATTTCATAAAGCTGAATGTTAAAGCCCATGGGATGGTTCCTCAGAAAGTATTTCATGATTGAGACATGTATTGTGGATTCCATTTCCATCACAGGTTTTGTAGAAGTTATGCCCCAGACTTTACAATCTTACTTGAACTAAGAAAGATTCCTTTGGGAAAACAGAGGTGCCACTATACACTTAAGCCTTTGTGCCTTTCGAGAGCAAATTTTCTCCCAATTCATCCTACAGGGTAGATTAGGTGATCTTTGTTGTATTATATGATTGACTGAAGTATACACAGAAGCCACAGATGATGGACCTGAAAAATAAACTGGGAAAGACACAGTGTGTAGAGTGACCATGTTCCTACCCACAGAATGGGGACTCCGGAAGACAGTCTGATCCAATACTCACTGGCTGCAGAGGGCACAAAGAGAGAGACAAGCCAAGTAATGAATTAGAAATGTCTGATATTCTTGATCATCTCAACGTCATAGCTATTTGGGAGCAGGTACGGTCAGATACATGGGAGCCACTGGGTATATTTTGGCTGTCATTTCCTTACTAGTTATAATTGTCCAAGAATGACATTACTAAGATAATATCCTTACAGCCTTTGCAGCTTAAAAACTTAATGCAGAGAGATAATTTTTTCATGGAGCCAACTATATTTTCAAGACTTAATGTAGCTATTGGAAACTTGATATGAGCTCTCAAGATTCCACAGCTGGGCAGAAGTATTAAAAGTGCACAAGTCCAACGCTCTTTCAGCCAAGTCTGAGACAATGACATACGGCACCAAATGACAAAGAGAAATGGATGTTCATTCATTTGAGCAAAACCTGGCAGCAATGTACTGATTTAATGGCAGGAGAAGCTTTATGGCGTATCACGCAATAACCAGTCATCACAGGATAATAATCAAGGGTGAAAAGAGAAGACAAAGATCCATTTGACTGCTTTTTTGGGCTGGCACTTCACCTGTGATTTTCTACCTACTATCTAGCAAAACATTCTCACACAAGCTGATATGAGTAAATATTGGATCAATGTTGATGGTTGGGGAAGGAGAAACATAAATTCAAAGGGAGGTTCACCTTTTTTACTGGGATCTTTATGTTTCTAAGGATACAATAGAAAGTTCTTAAGCTTGGGGGTCACAACTCTCTATGCACAGATTCCAGCTTTTCTCACCAGTTAGATGAGATGTATCATGTGACTTACAAACTTCAATTTCCTCATATACATAGTGGATCTAATAACATCTACCTCAGAGGGTTTCTTTGCAAATTAAATAAGGGAGATCAGTTAAAGAATTGTTATTCTGCATGGTGCTTACAAGTCATTTACCATGTAGCTAGAGGAGTACTGCAAATGCTAAGTTGCTCACAAGAGTGCAACAAAATGACCTGAAATTAAGTCCCACACAAGACAGCTAGGAAGAGCCATTTCCAAGTTACATTTTAAGATCACTCTGACAGCTGATTAAATAACAGAATGAAGAAGTGGAGAAATAAAACCTTTGAGACCAGGGAGCAGGTTACAACAATAATCTAAGTATGAGATGCTTATGGCTTGGAATAGGGAGGTGTGATGTGGTTATAAAAATGTGGACGGATCAGTTGCCTTTTTGAAACATAGCATCAGTCTGATCTGGTGATAAATCAGAACTGGGAGATGAGTAAAAGAGAACAGGAAAGGCACATACATTTTTTTTGGTGGGAGAGGATTATTTTCAGTAATTTAAGATTTACAAATACAAGCAAAAAAGCATATTTTTAAATATCTTGCAGTTTATATGGAAATGGAAATGCTCATTCAACTTGGTCAATCACATACTTTGCTACTCTAAAAGGTATTGGAATAGTTAAGAACTTCTTAGTTAATTAAACTTTTATTTGCCTTCTTTTAGATATCACCTGATATACATATAATGCATTCAGAATTCTCACTTCAGGTATAATTGTGTCGAACTTGAAATATAAAACATAAAACATAAATGCTATTTGTCATTGTAACCTCTATCAAATCTTATTACTCTTTACAATCATTCAAATACCAATGGCCTTTTTGTGTTTTGTGATTTAATAAGCCATACTAAAATGTGTATCCTAATTATACACTTCAGCTAACTCATGAGTGCAGATACTACAAGCATTCATTTCACAGTCAGACAATTATTTACTACAGTCTTAAATTTATATCCAAAGATCCACAATTTAAGAAAAGCACTTCTCTGCAATGTATAATGTTAATGATTCATGAGAATGCTTATGGAGGGCTGAACTAACAAAATCCATTTCCTATCAGTCCATTAAGTGTGTTTCCCTTGATGGAATTGGCAAACCAATCAGAAGACAACAAAACAGAAAAAGGAAGTAAAACATCTTGAAACCATTGTTATTCTTTTGAAATACCAATTTTTTTGTAGCATTAACTTGTGTGCTTTACCATGTGACTGTTATTAACAATTTTTTTCTAGTGTATCACCAGCTATTTTAATGTTATGTACTTATTGCAATTTTATAGCACCACTCCAAGCTTATAGAATACTTGCAGAATATGTACTTCATAAGTTTATTTTTCTTAAACAGGTAATGTTTTTACATATGTAATTATATATATTAGGTATATGTTAGTATATATTTTATAACATAGAAGTTATAAGATGCATTATATATATAAATCACACCACTTTCAAACACACACACCTAAATATATAATTCAAAATTAACATTTTTTGCTTAGTTTTTAAAAATTCTCCTCTACTGGGCTGGGTGCAGTGGCTCATGCCTGTCATCCCAGCATGCTGAGAGGCTGAGGTGAGTGGATCACCTGAGGTCAGTAGTTCGAGACCAGCCTGGTCAATATGGTGAAACCGTCTCTACTAAAAATATAAAAATTAGCCAGGTGTTGTGGAAGGCACCTGTAATCCCAGCTACTCAGGAGGCTGAGGCAGGGGAATAGCTTGAACCTGGGAGGTAGAGGTTGCAGTGACTTGAGATCCGTGCTATTGCATTCCCATCTGGGTGACAAGAGTGAACTCTGTCTCAAAATAAAAGTAAAAATAAAATAAAATACTCCCCTAGGATGGCTTTGATATGAAGAAAGTTAACAATTACCTAATCTAACATTTATGTTTTATAATCGAATAAACCATAATTCAAAAGAGTTAAAAGATATATTCAATATTGTGTAATAATTGACTGGCCAATCCCATGCTACAATATCTAGTGATTTTCAGTCTTTTTCTGTGCATGCTCCATTCTTTGCAGCCTCCTTTATTTCCTCTTTACTATTTACACAATGAAATGTGTCGCAAAAATAAGTATTTTTTTTTTTTTTTGAGATGGAGTTTCGCTCTTGTTACCCAGGCTGGAGTGCAATGGCACGATCTCGGCTCATCGCAACCTCCACCTCCTGGGTTCAGGCAATTCTCCTGCCTCAGCCTCCTGAGTAGCTGGGATTACAGGCACGTGCCACGGTGCCCAGCTAATTTTTTGTATTTTTAGTAGAGACGGGGTTTCACCATGTTGACCAGGATGGTCTCGATCTCTTGACCTCGTGATCCACCCGCCTTGGCCTCCCAAAGTGCTGGGATTACAGGTGTGAGCCACCGCGCCTGGCCAAAAATAAGTATCTTAAGAGACAAGTGGGACACAAGGACTTCTTGCCATAGTCAATATATTGAAGAGAATTGATTTTAGAAAGAAATATGAGGGTAGTTTGTAAGTATATCAACCAAATTTATAGGTAAATTGAAATCATAAAAATTTACCCAGAAACCACATTATTCATTTATTTAACTGTGTTTGCTATGTGACAGGCACTATGAATTTTTCTGGATATTTAAGACCAACAAAACAGAGATGCTCTCTATAAAGCTCACAGTAGACTGAGGGAGATGCAAAATAAATAAGCTACATTTCTCTTAAAATTTCTGTGCTTATAATTAATATCAAGAAATCAAGAAAACTCGGTTAATGGATACTGACATGGAAAATTAGGACCAATTGGGAGGGAAGGCTTTCTTTCTACAGATTGGTCAGAGAGGACCTCTCCCTGATAAGGTCATTTTCTGTAATGCTGAGAACAATTGAGCCCTGTGAAGAACTGTGTGAAGGGTGATATAAGCAGCTGGCAGGGCTTCAGTTATAGGATTGAGGAGAGAAAGTCTAGGGCATATTTGATGACCTACTGATGTCCAGTGCATTTGAACAGTAGTAACCATGGGAGAGATAATCACCCAAAGAAGTAGAGAACTCATATGGGTGTGAGCTGTTTCTATAGAACACCAATCTCTTCCTCTTTCCCCAAACTATCATTACCTCCCTAATTCCTCCACCTATTATTTATGATTAACCACACCATGGGCAAGTTGTATTTGTACAGTCATTTGCATTTCAAAATAATATTGGCACATTTGTCATTTTATTTGTTCCTCCTATCAACCTTCCAAAGCAGCCAGATCAAGACTTAAAAGCAGCATTTACACAGGAGTTAACTGATATCTTGAGTATAACGTGTTATTGTGTTGTGTTACATATTTTATAACATACGTCTTGTTGGCACTATTTTTTGTGTTTTGTTTTCATTTTCAAATGTAACTACCTTATGTTCTAGTGTGCAGAGATGTCTACCTTGTGGAGAATCCTTAGTATCAAATATCCTTTGTGTGCAGTTTGCAACTGCCACATTTGCTTGTGTCAGCTATTTTTGTGACTTACTGACTGACACAGGAAAAGCCATTTTTATCTTTAGTAACCCCTGTAGGTTCCATAAAATTCCCATAGTTTTACTTTGGAAAGAACATTCAGTCATTCTTAGCTATTTTCTTAGACTCTTCAGGGTGTATGTCCAGAGGGACCTCCCCCCGTTCGCACAGCATAGAGGAATTGCTCACATGGGGCCGCTGGAAGATAAAACCCATGGTTCCCAGCCTGGCACTGTGGAGGAACTTTGTGCTAACACTGCACTCTCTTCATAATAAGCTCTGCAAGAAGATACAAAGTAGCAAAGTCCCGAAATTGCCCTGATACATCATAGGGCCTGATATTAACTTGAAAAGTAAACTCTGTAATAATAGAGTCACATAAGAACACCAGAACTTCCTGAAATTCCTATAATATACTTGGATTTGCTAAGAAAGAGGATATTATTTTCCTTTATATTTTTAGTCTTATAACTCTAATATTTTCCATCAGGTGGAAGTGGAATTCTGAAATGTATAAATGTACTTTCTAAATGGGGCTAGTTTATATGCAATTGTTAATTTATTAATTGAAGTTATTTTGAGCACCTTCTCTTGCAAATGCTATTCTAGGAGCTAAGATTACAAATAAAGATGTATAAAGAATAAAAATAAGCAGATGTCCTCACAGTGCTAGAAGAAGAGACAGATAATTAAAACATGCAAGTTATACAGCCTAATAAGCAATACAAATTAGAATATTATAAATGCTACAACAGTGATACACACATGGTAATTTTTACCAAATAAGAATTGCCCTTGAACCAGACTAAAGGAATAAAGTAGGATGTTCTAAAGGAGATGATGGCTGAACTGAATCTGGAAAGATGAGCAATAGGTTAAAATTAAGTTTCAGAAATTAAAGTACTTGATAGATTTTATATTAGGAAATCTTATTATGCATAAGCAAGAGACATTATATAAGGAGTAAAATTTCAGGAATTAGATTACTCAAGGATAAGTTAATGACATACTGCTATTACTCAGTATCAACTACTGTCTAACATAATACTCTGTTGTATCTTTTGCACTTTTTGCAGAATTTCAGGTACAAAAATATCCTGCCAGCATTTCTATCAAAATTTAGAACAACTAACTGTATAGTAAACAGATTTTAGGTTTATTTTACCCTATCAAATCTTCAAAACATAGGGTCTCTCTCTTTGTAGTTTTTTTGAAAAATATATTTTAAATTAAACTTGCAGCTGTATAAATTTTCTAAATTTGCTTTTGAAGACAAAACCCAGAGTGGCTTATTGACTCCAAAGTGCCCAAAGCCCAATTACCCCCTCTTCTCTATAAAACCCATAAAACTTTTTTTTTTTTTTTTGAGATGGAGTTTCGCTCTTGTTACCCAGGCTGGAGTGCAATGGCATGATCTCGGCTTACCACCCACACAACTTTTACTGTACCATAACTGTTATTCTTTTTGTTATTTCTGTTAATAATGATAAAACAAAACAAAATACCCTTCCTGGAACTGGTTATACATTAGGGTCTTATCAAGTTCCACAATAGTAAACTTCGATTTTGTAACTATTGAATACTTTTTATATAATTGCCTCATGTTTTTGTATATCTTCCAATAATGCCCTAAATTATGCTTAAAATATCATACTAACTAGTCAGGTAAGACTGTAAGCTACTAGAAGCTTTGAATTTTTCTTTTTAATTATACTTTAAGTTCTGGGATACCTGTACATAATGTGCAGGTTTGTTACATAGGTATACATATGATATGGTGGTTAGCTGCACCCATCAACCCATCACCTATATTAGGTATTTTTCCTAATGCTATTCCTCCCCTAGACCCCCATATTCTGACAGGCTCTGGTTTGTGATGTTCCCCTCCCTGTATCTATGTGTTCTCATTGTTCAGTTCTCACTTATGAGTGAGAACATGCGGTGTTTGGTTTTCTGCTCTTGCGTTGGTTTGCTGAAAATGATGGTTTCCAGGTTCTTCCGTGTTCCTGCAAAGGACATGCTCATCCATTTTTATGGCTGCATACTATACCATGGTGTATATGTGCCACATTTTCTTTATCCAATCTATCACTGATGGGCATTTGGGTTGGTTCCAACTCTGTGATTGCAAACAACACTGCAATGAACATACATGTGCATGTGTCTTTATAATAGAATGATTTATAATCCTTTGGGTATATGCCCAGTAATGGGATTTCTGGGTCAAATGTTATTTCTGGTTCTAGATCCTTGAGGAATTGCCACACTATCTTCCACAATGGTTGAACTAATTTACACTCCCACTTAATTTTTTTTTTTTTTACTTTTAGAAAAATAAATTGAACTTGAAGAAACCAAAAAACATGTGGTTAGCATAATATTGTAAATCAAACCCATTATTTGTAGAATTATAATAATTTACACATAAAGTAGATCTGGAAGTAATCTAATCAGCTTCACATGGCAAAAACAAAACAAAAGCAAAACAACAACAACAACAAGAACCTAATAAGGTATCTTTGAAAAGGAACACAAAATTCACATGTTTTATCTGTTTGATGAAAAGTTAACAGATAGAATTCATTTTGAAAAAATGATAATGACTCTTCATGTATATTATATCTTTGGTCAAATCTTATAAATAAACAACCTGATAACACTTAACGTACTTTCTTTTATAAATGAATAAATTACAAAAAACAACTAATAATTTTTCAGCAATAATTGTGCAACAGGCACTGTCTTGCTTTACATATATGTCTTTTTAGATCTATAATAAAGTAATAAGGTAAGCTCTCATTAATTTCCCTGGAAATTTATGATATAGAAAAGTAATTAACTTGCCTTTAGACATGAATATAAAAAGTGATGAAGTCAAGTACTCATAAATAACAGGTTATATTGCTTTCTAAATATATTATATAGGTTATACCAACTCAAGCTTATCCCTAAGTAAACATTTATACATTGTTATATTTTTCATCTTTTATACTAAAATTTCATTTTTACTTTATGTTTTTAAAAGATGACTACTTTGCAAGGACTTTCAATTTTTAAATTTTTCTTTTTCTTTTTTTTGAGACAGAATTTCGCTCATCACCCAGACTGGAGTGCAATGGCCTGATCTCAGCTCACTTCAACCTCTGCCTTCCAGGTCAAGCAATTCTCCTGTCTCAGCCTCCCAGGTAGCTGAGATTACAGGCACCTACCACCACACCTGGCTAATTTTTGTATTTTTAGTAGAAATGGGGTTTCACCACGTTAGCCAGGCTGGTCTCAAACTCCTGACCTCAGGTGATCCAGTGGCCTCGGCCTCCAAAAGTGCCGGGATTATAGACGAGAGCCACTGCGCCCAGCCCAATTTTTTAATTTTTCTAATTTCTAATTCCTTATTTGGTACAAGTATGAGATTATAGAAACACAATAGCATCCTTACTTAAACAGTCACTGTATTAGTTTTTTAGAGCTGCTGTAACAAAATACCACAGACTGGGTAGCTTTAAAATCACCTTTGCAAAATTATGACTGAGACAGTGAAAGAGATCTAACCTGACTAACCCCATCTTGCTTCTAACCTTTAAGCTGTACTCATTTAAACCTGGGTGTAGGCGGAACTAATTTTGGGAGGAACAAAATTTAAAAAATTTTTAAAAGGTAGTTTAAAACAAAACAACCCTTCTTCTTACCCAGGGATTAGACTGCCTTTGTAGGACTAACAACCACAATATTGGAAATTATGGTTTAGGAACTATGCAGCTTGACTCTGCAAGATTCTGAACTTCCCTAAACTGCACTAAGGACAGTACTTGAGATATTTTGCAGACCCTGTACTTGGATCAACTGGCACCACCCATATCTATTAACTGGCTCATCTGATCTTGTGGCCCCCACCCAGGAACAGACTCAGCACAAGAGGACAGCTTCAATTCCTCATGATTTCATCCCTGTTTAACCAATCAGGATGCCTGGCTCACTGGCTTTCTCTCACCCACCAAGTTATCTTTAAAAACTCTAATCCTCAAATACCTGGGGAGACTGATTTGAGTAATAATAAAACTCCAGTCTCCTGTACAGTCAGCTCTGAGTGAATTACTCTTTCTTGACTGCAGATAAATCAGCTCTGTCTAGGCAGTGGGCAAGGTGAACCCATTGGACAGTTACAAATTGAACATGGGAAGGTCATTATTGCACAGTTCAGATCAAGGTTCCAGCAGAGTTGATTTATTACGAGGCTTCTTTCTTTGGTGGTAGGTGGCTGCCATCTTTCCCCTAATTCATGTGATCTCTATGAATGTCTGTGTCTTAATATCTTCTTTTAAGGACACAAGCCATATTGAATTAGGACAAAACCCAATGACTTATTTAACTTTAATAACCTCCTTAAAGACTCTACCTACTGGCCAGGTGACGTGGTTCATGCCTATAATACCAGCACTTTGGGAGACAAGATGGGCAGATCACTTGAGGCCAGAGGAGTTCAAAATGAGCCTAGCCAACATGATGAAACTTGATCTCCTCTAAAAATACAAAAATAAGCTGGGTTTGATGGTGCTCCCCTATAATCCCAGTTAAGAGGCTGAGGCATGAGAATCACTTGAACCCTGGAGGTGGAGGTTGCAGTAATTAAAGATCATGCCACTGCACTCTAGCCTGGCAATGCAGCAAGACTCTCCTCCCCACCCCCAATAATAATAATAATAATAATAAAGATTATCTTCAAATAAAGTCACATTCTGAGGTAGTAGGGGTTAGGAATTCAACAAATGAAATGGGGGTGCACAATTTAGCCAATAACAGTCACTAAATTTGATTCTGTTTGTGTTAAAGATTCATTGACTTTAGCATAGAATGAAAACCACTGAATATGTGCACGACTCCATAGGGCACCATTCACGTATAGTAAAATATAGACATTCTGGTCAGTCATACAGTTGTTTTCCAGGAGCAGATCTTAGAATTGCTACAGCCACTTTTTAGGAAAAATACTTTTTATTAATTTTACATAGCTGTGGCAATAGGTATCTTTCAGTAAAGCTAATAATTAAGCTTTTTATAGTTCTTTTGTTGAGCTAATGATTAAGCTTCAATTTGTTTGAATCATAAAAAGATTGCATTTGTTTGTTAGAGGTCAATTCCTTCATACTGAAACAAAGTTATGAAAGCCAAAAAGATATATTTCACAAAATCAAATTGTTTTAATGACTTGAAAGTAGATTTCAGGATTTTACCAAGCACCGCAATTCCAATAATATGTTTATCTTAAATTAATGATTAATGCAATTTGACAATACTGACACTTTGAAATCAGTATTATTTAAATTAATATGCCTGTGACTATAAATGTACAGAAAGTCTTTCAGACACAAAAAGAACAGAAAAAATGAACACTATAAAACTAAATAATTCACATACATAGTATTTTATACAAATGCTATAAATATATTAATTTCACAAATAATGATTTCACAACAAAGATGGTATTTTTGTTTTCATCCTAGAAAATTTAGAAAGTACAAAATGAATAAAGATAGTGAACATTACAAATGATATTTGTAAAGACTCTGCATTCTATTATGTTCCTATGAAAAGTGAATTTTGTTCCATCAGACAGTTAACTTGGCTGAACCCACTCCAGTGTATACTTCCTTTGTGTTAGGCAGCAGCTAAAACACTTCATTTTTTCAGCTTCTAGTTGCTACATTTTATCTAAATTTCCTGTGTTCTCCCAAGCATTTATAGATGGACAGATAACCACATAGATGGCTAAATTTCAAATGTAAATTTGGGAGCCTGTCCTCTCTGTGACTTCCTCTTTTCCAGAATTTCCCTCCCAACTTTCTGTCTCCTCTTTTAGGCACAAACTTTGTCCTCTGATCTCAAGCCAAGTACAAATGTATATATATGTATATCAAAGCGACGAGCCAGCAACTCTAGGAAACCTCACCCGATTTTCCAGCTTTGGAAGAGCAACTCTGGAAGCCATCTTTCATCTTACTTTTATATTCTCTAACCCTGAGAGCCAGAAACAATTAATATTTGAATACCACTGCTCCAAACGGAAACTATAAAAAGAAGAAATGTAAAACTATTATTTTATGTTGATAACAAAAATTTAAAATGCATTACTCACACATGATTTAAATAACATAAATTGAAGGAAAAGTAGAGCCTAGGTATTTCATATAAGACTCAGGTGTACATTAGGTGGCTTTAATATTCTGAAATCACTGTCACTTAAAATAACATAAAACTTCCAATTGGTATATATCTTTTATCATTTAAAATGTTGTTTCTTGGGATAGCCAAAGCTCTAGACATTTTTACTATTCATTCCACAACTCAGAATTGAGCATCACAAAACAAAACCATATACAAAATATATTGTACATATTATAGAGGCAGCTGCAGATGGGATTTTGCAGTTGTTCCATATCTGCTACTTATAATATATGTTAGAATGGCGATCATTAAAAAATCTGGAGACAACAGATGCTGGAGAGGATGTGGAGAAAAAGGAACACTTTTACACTGTTGGTGGGAGTGTAAATTAGTTCAACCATTGTGGAAGACAGTGTGGCGATTCCTCAAGGCCTTAGAAATAGAAATTCCATTTGACCCAGCAATCCCATTACTGGGTATATATCCAAAAGACTATAAATCGTTCTACTATAAGGACACATGTACACACAATGTTCATTGCAGCACTGTTTACAATAGCAAAGACCTGGAATCAACCCAAATGCCCATTGATAATAGACTGGATTGGAAAAATGTGGCACATATACACCATGGAATATTATGCAGCAATCAGAAATGATGAGTTTGTGTCGTTTGTAGGGACATGGATGAATCTGGAGAACATCATCATCAGCAAACTGACACAAGAACAGAAAATGAAACACCGCATATTCTCACTCATAGGCGGGTGATGAAAAATGAGAACACATGGACACAGAAAGGGGAGTACTAAACAGTGGGGTCTATTGGGGGGAAAAGGGGAGGGCCAGTGGGAGGGGGAGGTGGGGAGGGATAGCCTGAGGAGAAATGCCAAATGTGGGTGAAGGGGAGAAGAAAAGCAAAGCACACTGCCATGTGTGTACCTATGCAACTGTCTTGCATGCTCTACTCATGTACCCCAAAACCTATAATCCAATAAAAAATTAAAAAATATATATATATATATGTTAAATTTTCTCTAGGGACAGAATTCCTTTAAACTGGGATATGTTAGTAAGACCTTAATTGATGTAGTTTGTTTTTACCCATATGATCTTATTAATAATAGAGGCCTGACCATATTTCTTTCTTTTCTGGTTCTAAAAAAGAATGTCAGCATGGGCTTTTTTGTATTTAAAAGTCACTATACAGGCATATAGTGTGTAGTGAACAAATAAGGGTGAATGGGGTCTCCATCACCTCAAGAATTTATTATATATTTATTATACATACCTCATAAATATGTACAATATTGTATATTTGTAATAATTTAAAATAAAAGCTTGAAAAATAAAACACTAATATAAGTAACACAGTTTTGTATCATAAGCTTTGAGTGGAAAAGGTAAAATATTATGAAATACAATTTTATTATAGCACTGAAAATAAAACAAAATCAAATACAATTTCCTCTCAGTGACTTAGAGTAGCATAGTCCCTTCTTTATGAATTTCCTTCCAGCTTAAAGCACAATCAAAAAACAGTTCAGACCACACAAATCATCTAGATTGTCTCATTTGTCTTTTCTGCCTAGCATTGGCAATTATTCTGCTCTGGCAAATAATTTTTAATGAATTTTCAAACTCAAGTGTTTATCTGATTCCTAAAGAAGATATAAGTCAAGCTAGGAAGAAATATATCAATCATGCCATTTAGAAATGAGTGAGAATGAAACAGGTGCTTTTAAGTGTAGTTTGCTCCTTTTTCTTATACTGGGAGATAACTGATGAGTTTCAGAAAATAAGACAAATTATTCTAGAGATACTTAGGTAGAATTTAAGGTGTGAAAAAAACACTATTTTCCTCATTTGACTTCACCTCAGCCTAATCTTGTACAGCTCCACAAGTCATTTTACCGTATCTTGCCTCTTCTTCAGTGATTGTGGAAGACGCTCAAGGATGGCTTATCCCTCTCATTTTCAACCCTCTTGCCGTGTTCCCTTCTGCATGTAAGAGGATCGAGATTAAATCTACCTTTTCTATTCTTCCTTTCAGCTCATGTTCTTCATGCAGCCAGCTTCTCCCAAACAAAGGACCATACATGATATTATGCAGGAATAAGGGATCACTGAGTCATGTCCCTGAGCTGATTCTTTAAGCTTTGGTACAGAAAGGCACACATTCCTCACACTTCTGTTTTATTAGCCTACGTTATATTGACCAAAGCAAGCCATATGTGTAGCCTTAATTTTTTTGCATAAAATACGCTTTCACTGAGGAGAAGCAGCAGATATTTGAGAACAATGATATAGACATAGTACTTTAACCAGGAGAATGGCGTCATCTTATTTATATCAGGAAAATGAATTGCGGAGAGACAAGAATGGAAACTGGTTAGGAAATTACTTCAGAAGTCAATGCAAAATATGACCTTAGCTTTTGTAGAGCAGTTTGAGGTGTAGAGAATTTAATGCATTTTGGGAAATGTTTTGGTGGTAAAATAAACATGACTTTTTGATGCATTAAATGTGGAGGATCAAGGAAAGGGTCAATTTAGAGATGACTCCTAATTTTTTATTTCACCACCTATGATCAGCATTAACCCAAGAAAACACAGAATCCAGGAAATATGAATCACTTTCCCATTTTACTATGAAATGAAATGCTTTCCACGATTACTGCAGAAAATGTGCTAGGAGAAGATACATCTATATATGTCTTCCAAAGCACTGAAGAATATACACCTCCATTGTTTACAGTGATCCAGGGCCAAAAATATTTTACAAAGATACTGTAATGCTGATAACAAAATTTAAGAAAGTACCAAAATGGAAAAAAAAAATTAGGGTGTAAATTTCAAGTAGAGTTACCTGAAAATGTCTAAATTTATATTAGCAAATTAGACTCCAAAGAAACTTCAAATAATAATACACAACAATTAGTGTCTGATTCAAAAGTATAATTTAAAATTTATAAAATCTCTAATATAATAATTACATAAGAGGGTCACAGAGAGGATAAATCATATTACCTCTTACCCATTCCTCTTATGAGGAGGTTTACCAAAGCCTTTGTTCTAGTAATTTCTTCCCAAAATGTTTGCCTAACAAGGCAGTTAGAGTAGAATAATGAGATTCAACTACTTTTCATTCAAATTTTCCCAATTCAGGTCTCTAGTGAGTAATTTATATCTAGTGATATTCAGTCTAATTGACTCTCAGTTTAATAGCCCCCAAGCTTCTCCATGAAGGATTAATTACCTTAGGGTACTTCCACAGACAAGGCAATAGTGCTTTTGGATTGTTTCATTTCAAATTTTTTCTTTCTTATTTACTGTCAATAGCAAATGAGAGAGCTGGAGATAAATACATATTGTAAACATAGAAGACAACAAACAACTACTTAAAACTAATTCAAGCTTTCATTTATGTTATTTATTTTATTTATTTTTTTACATGCTCACTTATTCACATTTATTTCTTCAGACACTCAACAAATATTCACAGTGTTCCTAATGTGTTCTAAACCCTGGTAGAGTTTGGAAAGAAAAATTCTGAGAGAAAGAATCCTATTATTCTAAAACTCTTTACATCAAAACATAGAGAAGATGTATTTAAGGAAAAAAAAGTAAGGCTAAAGTTAGCTTAAAACAAATATTCACAAAATATGATTGATAGATAGATAAAGTATGACAATGTAGCCAAGTATTTGGTTGATAATACTCTATGCAGACCACATTAAGTCCAATTTGGATAAGATTCAAAAACAAAACACAGAGCACATGTCCAGCTTGTCTTGTATCAGTGTGGTGTCATCAGAGAACAAACGGCACATGCTTACATTATGATACTGCAGGAGGATTTAATAAAAGGATGAATCAAAAAGGTGTAAGGAAGATAGGGTATGCATAAGGTATACTGATGCCTCTAATGGAATTAGGGACACTGTAGTTGTTGTCACTCCTATGTCTAAGAGATATGGACAGGGGGCTCTTAGAATAGTCTTGGAGAAAGGACTACAGAGCGAGGCACACAGCCTAAGACCAACAGCCTAAGACTAATGAAGAGAAGATCAGGAGAAAAAATACCCCGACTTTACATGCCTTTTTCCCTTCAACCTCCCACTCCCCTTGCTAGGCAGACCCAATTGGAAGCTAACGCAAAGATTGATGCAGTCACTACAAATCTATTCTTCCAAGGCAAAGAAGAGGAATGAGTAAACCCGGAAGGAAAAAGAATATGGATGATATCAACCAAAGTCATCTCAAGTACAATGTGAACTTGTAAAAGATTAAATCAATAACTAAATACTATAATTATACTGTCACAGTTATGAGTCATATCACACAGTTAAAAACCCAGTGTTTACATCAGAATACACTAATAGCTTCCTAACTAGAACTTACGTGACATTCTAGTGCAGCCTGAGTATCCTGTTTCCCATGGCACATAGTAGATTGAGGTACCTCACTATGAAGTTCCATATCTTTATCAGCAGTTATCTTCATAGCTCGAAGAATACCACTGAGTGAGCACTCTTTCCAGTCCTCTTTGCTTCCACCTTATTTTGGGACAGAAACACTTCTCATTTGTCATCAGAAATCTTACTTTGGAAAAAGTAGCCATGCAAACAAGCTAAAGATCTTATTTATGAAATAGCTGGCACTCCTATTGTCTCAGAGAAGGGGCCCTCTGTTTCCACTGCTAGCGCTAGAGAAATTAGACACTCCTGAGGTCCTCACAACATGCCTAGGACTGAGCTGCCTACTCCTTGCAATTAACGTAACTAGGTCCTGTCCAAGTTGAAATGATTCTTCAAAGTTCCATGAAAAATAATGCACCACCAGTGCTCTTCAGCCAGTGATGTTTCCCACAAAAAATGTTTTAGGTTCACACAAAAGTTTACTTTGGATGCAGTCCTATCCCAAGTTCACTACCCTTTAGGTGGAGACCCACTATTCATTTTTCATTTTTAATTCATTAACATTTAATGCATTTACCAATGTCATTGGGTTTAGCTCTATCATTTCATAATTGGTTCTATGTTGCTCTCCTATGTTTTGTTGTTTATTCCTTGCTTTCTTCTGAATCATTAACATACCTTTAGATCCTCATTTTAATTTATCTATAGATTTTTATCCACATATCTTTTTATTATTTTTTAGAGTTTAATCTACAGATAAAATATACATCTTCAACATTTCAACAGGCTAATAAGAATTATAGCACCTCATGTAAAATATAGAAACCTTTCATATTATGTGTAGGTATATTAAAACATAGTTTTTTTAAATCTGTATTTGTTGTGTATACTACATCTACATACATAATGAACCCCACAAGACAATGCTATATAGTCATATGCAATTTGAAAAAAAAATAGGATAAAAATAATTTTTATATCCACGCAAATATTTCCATTAATGATGTATTTCTTTCATTCTTGAAAATTTGAATTTTTAAAACACTAGAATGCCTCAGAGGGGACAGAATGAACCCGGAACTGGGAAATGAAGTTCAGTTTCCTGCAGCTCTGATTATGCATCCTTGAGACACGTCAGGCTGGACTGGCTGGGCTCCTGGATATTTTACAAAGCAACAATTGCGTGCCCCCCTATGGTCTCCTCTGCCAGCCTTGCTGCATTCACCCCCATGGTAAGGCCAGCTTGGGGTTCCATCTTCTTGCGTAGCCTCCACCTGTGGCTGACATCATGGTGTCTCTCACTCACCAGTTCCTTCTTGGCCAGTGGGTCACACAGTCTCCAGCCTCTCCAAGTGGTCATTACCTCAGGGGCAGAGCCTTGGCTGGACACCTCCCTACCCAGGAGAGGCTAGAGGGCTAAAAGAGCACCCTTATTAATGAATTGCTCAAGTTGTAGTCCTTGGCAGCCAGCTGTATGTCTTCAGGGAACTGCTACTGGGGCTTGGCTCCTGCCGGTCCAGACCCTACTTTCTGGAGTCCTCAGTGTCCCTAGCATTCCAGTGTGAGTGTGAAGGGTTTCTATGAGGACTGTAGGCCCCTCTCCCTCCAGCCCAGCACTACTGCCAGATATCTTGCTGGGACAGCACTTAATCTGGCCCTTCCTGACCCATCTTCACCATGCAACTATCTGTAATGCTGCTGTCTCCTGCTACCTCTTTGCCCCCTTTGGGTCTCCCAGTGCGCCCAAGTTGTGGGGGAATGGGGAGACAGGGTAGATAGAAATTTTGGTCTCGAGGAGGTTCTGGTCTTGATGGAGCAAAAAATCTCCCCCTTTATAAGAGTCTATATTATGTTTTTATTTCATTTTCAATCTTGAAAATTATTTTTGCTAAATAGAAAATTCTAGATTAATGGTTTATGGTTAGTTGGTCCATTTGTTTGATTTTTTTTCTTACACTTTAAAGATAAAACTGCCTTGGCAAAAATTGTAACAATGAGAAAATTATGACAATGAAAGAGAGCTGATCCAAGCAACCCCCATCTTGCTTTTAGCCTCCAAACTGCCCTCCATCATTCTTGGGCTTGGAACAAGCTAACTTTGAAAGAAATGTAGTTTATAGTTTAAATGGTAATAGTCCTTTCCCAAAACTAAATTTCTTTACAAACTTAATGAAAGACCAAGGATGAGAGGAGCCTGAATTCTGCTAAGATATAGGTGTAAATGATATCCAGGCATTCTTCCTAAGGTCATAAGACTTGGAACTTTGTCACTTACTCCTGCAGATAACATCACTATTGTAGAACCTAAGATTGGCCTTTTCAGATGGCTTTTCAAGCTTTTGCATATGGAAGAACTAGGTGGCTCCACCTGGACCCAGGACTCCAGACTCAACTGATCCTACAGCTTCAACCCAGAAGTGCCCTCAGTGAGCAAAGACTGTTTTCTGCACAGTTATGATTGCATCCCCAACCAATCAGTAGCACCCATTACCTTGCCCACCAAACTATCCTTGAAAAATCCTAAATTCCAGATTTTTGGAGAGACTGATTTGAGTAATAAAACTCTTATCTCACAGTCAGCTCACTCTGTGTGAATTAAACTCTTTCTCTATTGCCATTCCTGTCTTGATAAATCAGCTGTTATCTGGGTAGCAAGCAAAATGAATCCACTGGGTGGTTACAAGGACAAAAAATGTATTCTAGTCTTCATACTTTCTAATAAGGTATCACTGCTCATTCAAAACACTGTTTTCCTATTTCTAATGTGTCATTTTTTCCTCTGCTACTTTCAAGATTTTCCTTTTATCTTTGGTTTTCAGCAATTTGACTCTCAGGTACATAGGCTTGGTTGCCTCCAAATTCATTCTGTTTAGGTTTTGCTCAACTTCTTTAATCTCTAAATTTATGTCTGTCCTCGGTGTTTTGGCCATTATTTCATCAATTATTTTCTATCTCATTCTCTTTCTCCTCTTGTTTTGGGACCCTAATACGCATATATGAGCTCTCCAGAAATTGTCTCGGAGGTTACTGAGGCTGTATTCAATATCTGTAGTATACTTTTCCTGTCTCTCATATTGGAGAATGTCTGACTTATTTTTTTAAGTTTGCTGACTTACTTATTTTTTAAGTTTGCTGATTTATTGCCATTATTGCCATTCTGCTAAGACTGTCCAACAATTTTTTATCACACATATTAAAGTTTTCAGTTTTGAAATTTGTATGTTTTATTTTTATATATTCCATCAGTTTGTTGAGATTTCTTATTCTTTTATTCATTAAGACTTTTTTCTTCCTACTAAGCTATTCTGTTTTGCCAAGACAAAGTGTTGCCATACATTTTGTTGTTTTTAAAATATTAAAAAATGTTTGCAAACTAGATAAAAAGTAAATGTTACCACTTAATAATTTTGAATGCATAACTAATAGAATTGAGATATATTTCTCTATTTTACTAGTGTTTATTAAATAGAATAATTTAGATTACTTTTAAGGTTAACAAAAACAGCTTTTAAGAGAAGAAGATGGTTAGGAGAAGAATATGTTGAAACTTCTGATGGAAGTGATGGAGAAAATGAAAGACTAATTGAATTTGAAAGTATTACAAAAATATGTTCAACCTTTGGATAGGCTGGATTGCTTTTATTTAAAGTTAGCTAAATGGCTTGTAGGGAAAAGAAAGGTTAGAAGAAAAGCATCTACAACCTTCTGATACACTGATAAAACTTTTTAATAATGAGATGACATTGGGCTATTTAGTGAGTACATATAAAATGTATTTTTAAAATATCAAGTGATAAGGTACAAAAAAGTGAAAAAAATAAATGACAGAAATACCCATTGTGTCTTTACTATACTGTAATCCAAGCTAAATATCTAAATTGATATACTCACACAAAATATCACACAGACATTTTCAAAAAGGTAATGTAAATATAAAGACACATGAACAATTTGTATGAAATACACAACAAAAAGCTGAAAAAGCAGGATGTAAAATTGCTTCTAGAGCATGGTTACAAATATCCCAGTTTAAGGCTCAAGATGAATACAAACTGTAAGAAAATTGAAATAATATATTTTTTTATCTGTTGGGTATACAAATTGTGGTTAAAATTCTATCCCTTTTTTAGGGTTCTGTAAATATTGTAATGTTGATTGTATAATGAAAACACCTACTTTAATCTATTTTTGGTTTTTATTTAAAAATAAACCATTTTAGTGAAAGAAATTCTATTAAGCTCAAGACTGTTATATTCAAACCTCAGATTTAACTGAAAATTATAGCCATAGCAGAAACTTCATTTTAGAAAGTGATGATATCTACTTTCTTTGAAGAATTTGGTATGGCAGTAGAGACTTGCCAAATGCAACTTGAAGTAATTCAAGAGCCCAAAATAGTATTCATTATTTATCTCTTTATTTATTTATTTGCTCATGGAACAACCTACTCATTATGTTTTTACTATGTGCCAAGTACTGAGATGTGTATTGGAATGAGTAAAACATATTCTCTCCCCTTAAAATCTCAGAATACTGAATAGGCAGATGTACAAAGAGAAACAAACACAAACCTTTAGTAGAGATTTGCTTCACATATTATTAACATACAGATGATATCACTAGTTGGCCTAGAAAGGTGTGATGGAAAACAGATAGTGTTCATAAAAGAATTCACTTTGAAAATAAAAGATTGATTGAATTCTGAAGACTAACATAAAAAGTGTCAAACACGGAAACGGTGAAAGCAGAAGGTAGTGAATTTCTTAGGCAGAATTAACATTTGAAAAAACTAAAAGTTGAGGCCAGGCTCTAGCTTGTAAGCACTGGAGCATATGTACATCTATAGAGTGACATGCTATAAAACTGGAAACAGAGGCAGGAAAGTGAATCATGAAAAATCCTGTGTGTCACTAATATTAAACATTTAAACTTTATAGATTGTTTACCATTATACATACATTTAAAATTATATTCAATAATATTATATTCTATGATAGAAATAGCTTCTTTATAACATCTTTAAATAAAAGAATTTGGATAATCTCAGTTCAATTATATTCAAAGAGGACAAATTCTAAAAATCACTCTACAATTTAGCAAATGTAATGCTTAGATTTAAATTAATCTGTGTTATGCAGTTCAATGTCTTAAATTTATTCATTAAAATAATAGCAACATCCGAAAATATTTAACATTGCAAGACATGTTATCAAACCATTCCAGATGGAAAATAACAATAACTTTATGTACTACAAATAGGAAAATGCTAATAAAAACAATTGAATTTCCATGATCTAAATCATTAATGAAATCCTGCAAGCAAGTTATATTTGAATACATTATTTTAATTATGCTGATTATCTTAGATTTGTAGCTATTCCTTAACAAAAAGAACAATATATATGACATCCTTCAATAATTATAAGAATACTACTAATTATTGCTAACATTTATTACATGGTTCCTCTTGCTAGACCTAATACCTAGCATATAGTTCTTATCTCATTTTCATAATAACCATGTAAGACGGATACTATTACAATCTACATTATAAAGGGAAAAGAATCTGAGACTTAAAAAATCTGAATGGCTGTCCAAAGTACTTCAGCTATATAGAGCTATGATTTAAACTCAAGTCTCTGTTTTCAGAGGCTAAGATAAGGAAAAACTTGGGATCAGCTCACTTTATAACTGTGGTAACCTATTTCAGATTTTCTAAAATAAGTAACTTACTAAGTTGGGAAAAAATAAAAAGCTAATACCAAAGTTTTTTCATGGGAATTAATTTCCTTTTCCCCCTTAAAAAATCAATTTTTACTCTGAAACAGGAAGATTTATCGGATTTGCCATGGTATGCCTAACTGTGGGCAGCAATTAACAAACGTCAAATTATCAGGACAGAGTGTTCGGCTTGATAACCTGAAGTGATCAAAATTCCACAGGTTAATTTTTATGATGGCTACATTAGTATTTCCATGTGTTACTTCTCAGTTGGATGATACTAATTTCAGCAAAGTATAAAAAAGAAATTCTTACAGCTGCTATTTGTTTCCCTGGAACAATATTGCCTTTGGTCACATTACTTTACGTGATGAAGTATTTATAAAATTTATCTACATAAAATTGACATCCCATAATTTTTTTATTCAAAGAAATTCTAATTACCAGTGAAACAATGTCTTCTATGAGGAGATGGATTAATTGCCTATTCTGACTTGCTTTTAGAATCAAAATAGTTCTTTTTTATCAATAAACATAAGAAAGTTTCTTCCTCAACATAGCTTACTTCTTTGTAGATACAGACCCAATGCTCCTCACAATGATGAAAACAAGTCTAAGGTTTTAAAACCAGAAAAAACTCTATAGAAGGTCCTTAAGAGTATGAAGATGATACATACCTGGGAGATTAAAAAAAAACAAAAACAACCCTACCTACTGATATTAAACCAATGAAACCAGGCTATAGGAATATATTTTTCGTGTCACAAAGCCTAATAAAAATGCTTTCTCTGAAAAAAATCATATAGAGATAACTACTGATTATTTCTCTTCAATAGCAGAATTTAGAATTTTTTAAAGTGAATTTTCTTTTGCCATTTGCTTCTCTTACAGATCGTCATTCTCATACTTTGTTTGTGTATTGTGCATAAAGACTAGATGCATAGTTTACAATGAATTTGCAACACGAATAAAAAGTAAAAACATGACATGCTTTGGGAAAATTATTTTAATGCTCCCCAAATATGTGTTGGTGAATACATAAACTTTAAATATTCTGGGACCATTAATAATACATTTCAGAAAATAATCAGAAATCTAAACCAGAAGAATGAACATTAACTTTGGGGATAAAAGTTAGAGTCAGAGAATAGAGGACATCATAATCTACCAGGTTTCCTTTCCTCCTCATCCATCCCATATGCCATGAGACATCACTTCAGTTGCAGTCCTGTCAGCACCCTCAGCTATCTTGCCACATATACATAACCAATGAACACTTTAGCCACTCTTCAACGTTACAATTCTGGCCACTGCCATAGAAATTCACACAATTGTTTGGATAGGTGTTTCTTTACTTTTATGGTATTAAATTCATGATACTTCAGCTAAGTCCTATGATACTTCTTAAAAAACATTATTCTTTTGTGTGTGTGTGTGTATGTGTGTGTGTGTGTGAGTGTGTTGTAGAAACAAGATTTCACCATGTTGGCCAGGATGGTCTTGATCTCTTGACCTTGTGATCTGCCCGCCTCAGCTTCCCTAAGTGCTGGGATTACAGGCATGAAACACCACACCTAGCCTCTTTGTTTTCTTGAATGTGCTTAGTAATTTCCAACTGCTATTTTCCTCAGCGATATCATCAAACTTCCAACACTTTCTTCAAACTGCTTTTCTCATTCCTTACATACTCAGAATGTCCTGGCCTTCTGTTAAACTAACATTTGAGTACATTCTGTGCAATGTTCTATTTTTTGCCAACAAAACTATTTGCAGCATCATATCTGTGCATATTTTCCCTGATTTTATTACTTCTTCCAAGCCTGTGAATAGCAATGTCAGCATCTCCTTCTGGATGTGGACATTCATACAATATGCTACTGCTAGAAGAGTTGGGATGTCTTGCAAAGTCCCATGGGAGGTGAGAAATAATTCACCATTGTGCTGCCACTATAAAAGAAAACAAACCCGAAGAAAACATAGTGTCAAGGAGCCCTATCATCCTTTCCCACCTACAACTCCCTTTTCTTTGTAACAGAGATCTTAGCATTTCCTGAAAATGTACATGACCTCCCAAGATTTTATCCAGGAACTGCAGAGATGAAAGCCTCAACTCCAGTAGAACAAGTGCCACGTGAGTAAAACAGCTCCTTGTTTGAACTATACTTCAACCTATGGCCCCAAGGCATGAGTTAGGGATATAACTGAGTATCCCTAAAAACTATATATTCAGGCAATGGATTCTGAACACTAGTAATGAATTCTGCACACCCTCCAGGATAATAGGGAACTGATACGTGGAAAAGGAATGAGATTGGTCCATGGGCAATATAGCATAGAACTACTATCATTTAGTGGGAAAAACTAGATTAAAGAAAACAAATTGCTGCTGAAGAATCTGAAAGATTTGAGCAGTGAGGCAGAAATTAGAAGTGAAGAAACAGGGAGAAAATTACATACATGAAGCCAATGTTAAAAGGTGTTGGAATTAAGGCAGTGGAAGGAGACTGGTGATACTTTTTGCAGTGCTGGATCACAAGCACAGGTGATTTTTTAATGGGGTCTTATGACTTCACTCTTGCAGGAAAATAGAAATTGTTTGACTTACTTGAAAGCAACCGACGTAATTGCTTCCTTTCTTTTACATTTTGAATTCTTGAAGATGGCTCAGATATGTCAGGCTTTCAATTATGTAAGTGTTCTTTCTGATATAAAGAGAGCTTGAGAGATGGCCAGAGTCATACTCCTGAGTCAGCTTTCTACTGCCACTGCAAGGCTCATCCATAATGCAAGAATATTCTCCACCCAAATCATTAAAGTTTATTACTACAAATAATAGGTACCATCGCTTGTGTAGACTTTCTAGCCATGACAAGTTGGATTGGACTCCCTGAGTTACGAAACAGGTTTTGTCTCTCTGGCCTATGACCTATGTGTATTAAGTCAACAAATATTTATCAAGAATTTATGAAGTATTTATAACGCATAGACAGTACTCAAGTTATGATGGTTCAACTTCTGATTTTTCGGCTTTATGATGGTATAAAATCTATATGTGCTCAGTAGAAGCTATACTTTGGTTCATTATTCAATGAATTACATATGATATTCAATACTTTATTATAAAATAGGCTTTATGTTAGATGATTTTCCCCCAGCTGCAGGCTAATGTAAGTGTTCGGAGCAGTTTAAGGTAGGTTAGACTAGGCTATGATGTTTAATAGGTTAGATGTATTAAATGACTTTCTGACTCATAATATTTTTAACTTACCACGGATTTATTGGAACATAAGTACAAAAACATCTGTACTTATAAGTACATGTAAAGTACCTATGAGTACTTATAAAGAAGCCAGACAATCCCTGACTTCATTAAGTTCAGGGATGTCTTAGTTGGCTCGCACAGCCATAACAATGTACTATACATTGAGTGGTTTAAACAACAGAAATTTATTTTCTCATAGTTCTGGAGGTTGAAGTTTGAGATCAGGATGTCAGCATGGCTGATTTTTGGTGAATGCTCTCTTTCTGATTTGCTGATGGTGGAGAGAAGAGGAGATAATAAATAAGCACTCTTTTATCTCTTCTATTAAACACACTAATCTCATCATGAGGACCTTACCCTTATGACATCACCTAAAGCTAATGGTCTCCCAAAAGCCCCATAGCTAAATGACATCTCACTGGGTTTAGGGCATCAGTGTATAAATTTTGGGGTGGGGAGTGATGTAGTTCAGTTCATAGCAACTGACAAGCAGAGAAGAGGGATAGTTAATTGTTAACATGGATAATCTAACTCCTTCTTTTTTTAGAACAGTAGGACCAAAATGAAAATAATATAATACAAGCTGAGAATCAGGTTAGTGAAAGTTTCAGTGATGCCAAGTTCTCAAATGTGAAAAGAACCAACCATATGCTCTTAAAGTCAATAATTGAAGGGTGGAGGATAGGAACTATTGGGGAAAATGTTCTTTCCCAAATGTGCAATTAAACTGTATGGTTTCCAGTGATAACTGTCAGTAATTTCCATATAATATGCATACTGCATATTTGCTATAATATGAAAATATAGCTCCCTGTAGGTAACTATGTGATAGCACTATTGATCTAGAACTGTAGAATCCAGGAAGACTAGAGTCCTCTGTTCTCAGAAATCTGTGAATAGTGAAAGAGGGGAATGTCAGTCTTCACCCAAATGAAACACAAAGAATAAATTTCATTTCCAGAAAACAACAACAAAAAATGAAGACTATTCCCATAGAAGACATAGGGTTTTTTTCTAAGAGAGGGAATTGGATTTTCTAAGAGAGGGAATTGGTTTCCATTATACCACCTTCTCAGGTGAATTCAAGGAAGGGGAATTCAAGGAAGAAAACCCAGATCAGAAGTAGAGTCTACAGAGGATCCTATTTATTATGGCTGAATCTGGAAGTTCTTTCTTTGAGATTTTATGTATTTGTTTTTGCAGGCTCTATTCCCACTTTTCTGATAACAGTATGCTGAGTTTTTTTTAAGAGAAACACTCTATGCAATTGTTAGATAGTTTCCCTGTTGGAGTTATTTACATCCTCTTGCTCTATTGAATAAGGGGAGGCAATGAGGGAGATGCATAAATTCACCAAAATGCCAAACTTTATTCTTCTGTACATGTTCAACCTGTTGGATTATCTATGTAGAGAGATAGATTGTATCCACGTAATTGAGGTTTGAGTTCATAGTAGTAAACTGATGGATGGGTGTGGTCTGCTCAAATTTCCCTTCAGGGCCTTACAAAGAAATTGGATAAGAGAGCAGACACTGATCCCACAAAAATAATAACTACCATCAGAGAATACTATATATACCTCTATGCAAATAAACTAGAAAATCAAGAAGAAATGGATACACTTCTGGACAGATGCATCCTCCCAAGACTAAACCAGGAAGAAGTTGAATCCTTGAATAGAGCAATAACAAGCTCTGAAATTGAGTCAGTAATTAATAGCCTACCAACCAAAAAAAGTTCAGGACCAGACGTATTCACACCCAAATTCTACCAGACATACAAACAGAAATTGGTACCGTTTCTTCTGAAACTATTCCAAACAATAGAAAAAGAGGGAATCCTCCCTAACTCATTTTATGAGGCCAGTATCATCCTGATACTAAAACCTGGCAAAGACATAACAACAAAAACAAAAAATTCAGGCCAATATCCCTAACGAACATCAACACAAAAATCTTCAATAAAATACTGGCAAGCTGAATCCAGCAGCAAGTCAAAAAGCTTATCCATCAGAATTAAGTAGGCTTTATCCCTGGGATGCAAGCTGGTCCAAAATATGCAAATCAATAAACGTAATCCATCACATAAATAGAATCAACGACAAAAAACATGATTATCTCAATAGATGCAGAAAAGGCCTTTGGCAAAATTCAACAGCCTTCATGCTATAAAAGTTCAATAAACTAGGTATTGACAGAATGTATCTCAAAATAATAAGAGCTATTTGTGACAAATGCACACCCAATATCATACTGAATGGACAAAAACTGGAAGCATTCATTTCAAAAACTGGCACAAGACAAGGATGCCCTCTCTCACCACTCCTATTCAATATAGTATTGGAAATTCTAGCCAGGACAATCAGGCAAGAGAAAAAAGTAAACGGTATTCAAGTAGGAAAAGAGGAAGTCAAATTGTCACTGTTTGCAAATGACATAATTGTATATTTAGAAGACCCCATCATCTCAGCCCCAAATCTCCAAAACTGATAAGTAACTTCAGTAAAGTCCCAGGATACAAAATCAATGTGCAAAAAGCACAAGTGTTCCTACACACCAATAACAGACAAACAGAGAGCCAAACCATGAGTAAATGCTCCTTCACAATGAGAGAGAATAAAATACCTAAAAATACAATATACAAGAGATGTGAAGAACCTCTTCAAGGAGAACTACAAACCACTGCTCAAGGAAATAAGAGAGGACACAAACAATAGAAAAACATTTCCTGCTTCTGAATAGGAAGAATCAATATTGTGAAAATGGGCATACTTCCCATAGTAACTTATAGATTCAACACTATCCCCATCAAGCTACCATTGACTACATTCACAGAATTAGAAAAAAAAAAAAAACTTTAAATTTTACATTAAACCAGAAAAGAGCCAGCAGAGCCAAGAAAATCCTAAGCAAAAAGAACAAACCTGGAGGCATCACACTATCTGACTTCAAACTATACTATAAGGCTGCAGTAACCAAAACAGCATAGCACTGGTACCAATAAGAGATATAGATCAATGGAACAAAATAGAGGCCTCAGAAATGACACCACACATCTACAACCATCTGATCTTTGACAAAGCTGACAAAAACAAGCAATGGGGAAAGGATTCCCTATTTAATAAATGGTGTTGGAAAACTGGCTAGCCATATGCAGAAAACTGAAATTAGAACTCTTCCTTACACCTTACACAAAGGTTAATTCTAGACGGATTAAAGAGTCAAATGTAAGATTTAAAACCATAAAAACCCTAGAAGAAAACCTATGCAATACCATTCAGGCATAAGCATGAGCAAAGACTTCATAACTAAAACACTGAAAGCAATGACAACAAAAGCCAAAATAGACAAATGGAATCTAATTAAACAAAAAAGCTTCTGCACAGCAAAAGAAACTATCATCAGAGTGAACAGGCAACCTACAGAATGGGAGAAAATTTTTTCAATCTATCCATCTGACAAAGACCTAATATCTAGAATCTGCAAAGAACTTAAACAAATTTCCAAAAACCAAACCACATCAAAAAGTAGGTGAAGGATATGAACAGATACTTTTCATGATACATTTATGCAGCCAACAAACTTATGAATAAAAGCTTATCACTGGTCATTAGAGAAATTCAAATCAAAATCACAATAAAATACCATCTTACACAATTTAGAATGACAGTCATTAAAAAGTCAGGAAACAAAAGATGCTGGAGAGGATGTAGAAAAATAGGAACAGTTTTACACTGTTGATGGGATTGTAAATTAGTTCAAGCATTATGGAAGACAGTGTGGAGATTCCTCAAAGAGCTAAAACCACAAATACTATTTGACCCAGCAATTCCATTACTGGGTATATACCCAAAGGAATATAAAGCCTTCTGTTATAAAGAAACATGCACGGCCAGGTAGGTTGGCTCATGCCTGTAATCCCAGCACTTTGGGAGGCAGAGAGAGATGGATCATGAGGTCAGGAGTTGAAGACCAGCCAGGACAAGATGGTGAAACCTGGTCTGTACTAAAAATACAAAAAAAATTTAGCTAAGTGTGGTGGTGTGTGCCTGTAATCCCAGCTACTTGGGAGGCTGAGGCATAGGATTGCTTGAACCTGGGAGGTGAAGGTTGCAGTGAGCTGAGATTGCAGCAGTGTACTCCAGCCTGAGCAAAAAAGTTAGACTCCATCTCAAAGAAAAAAAAGACACATGCACACTTATGTTTATTACAGCATTGTTCACAATAGCAAATACTTGGAACCAACCCAAATGCCTATCAACGATAGACTGAATAAAGAAAATGTAGCACATATACATCATGAAATACTATGCACCCATAAAAAAAGATGAATTCATGCCCTTTGCAGAGGCATGGATGAAGCTGGAAACCATCATTCTCAGCAAACCAGCACAAGAACAGAAAACCAAACACTGCATGTTCTCACTCATAAGTGGGAGTTGAACAATGAGAACACATGAACACAGGGAGGGCAACATCACACACCGGGGCCTGTCAGGGAGTAGGGAGGTGATTAGGGGAAGGATACCATTAGGAGAAATACCTAATGTAGATGACGGGTTGATGGGTGCAGCAAATCATTACGTCATGTGTACTCCTATGTGACAAACCTGCACATTCTGCTCATGTATCGCAGAAGTTAAAGTATAATTTTGGAAAAAGAGAGTAGACAACATCTGGTGGATGATGATACAACATCCCTGGTGATTATTGGCATCCTGAGATAAATCCATGACCCAATAAGTCCCCAAATCAGGCAGAAAGAATTGTGTTTAATATTTCTTGAGAAGGAACTGATAAAACACTGCTAAAAAGAGAATGATTTTAAAAGTGATTAAGACTAATATGGAAATTGCAGGAAACATGAGAGTTCACAGTTGGGTTCAGAGCTCATTTGGATTCTACATTGCTTTCAGGTTATTCTGACACTAGTGCTTTCAAACTCACAGGTGAGCCTTTTTTTACTCACACCATGTCTTCCTGTTCCTGGGGTCTTTTTGTCTAAGATAGAATTTGAAATAGAAGCAAAGAAAAACAGTACAGGTTAGCACTCCACTTTTTGAGAATATTACTGCTAAACTTACTAAATACTTTGGTTATGTATGCATTATAACAGTCACAAGTTTGTAGAAAAAGAGAAAAATCAAGCCTAGTTAAAGGATTTTAGGGTGAATGGGAATAAGGATTTACTAACCAGATCCTCATAAAACCTTCGCTCTTCCTGCTACTAGAAAACATAATACCTAAATTCAAGTTCCAAAAAAAGACACGGTCAATTCAAAATGGGAATCCTGTGATCAAGAGTTCAGCCTGTCGAGAGAAGGGATGCATGGTAGTAGAAATAGTTCTAGACTCAGAGTCACCGTGTAAAAGGTAGAAATGCTATAATCAGAATCAAGTGTTCCAACAGTCTTATTTAGGAGAGTAAAAAACAGAGGGAGAACCAACTGCCTCTCTTCCAACTCCTCTCTCCGACCCTCACTACTTCCCTTTCCCTGTCTGGAAGTATTAGGACAGAGAGATGCAAGAAGAAAATAGGACTGAGAAGTGAGGGCTCAATTCTCGACTTAGTGAATACAGAACTCTGAAGCATCTGACCAGTTGACATGTAAGCCAGCCTCTCTCAGTGTTTTAACCTCTGCTCAGAGGCCTGGAACATGGAAAATACTTCCAAATAAGGTAGAAACTTTCAATAATTTTTGCTTGACCATGAAAAAATAAACCACTGGAAAGAGGAAGAATCAAAATCTGTTCACTCTGAGTTCTTATGGGTAGGTTCAGGCCAAAAACAGGGCTTACTCACAGTCCCAGTCCATTCTTCTTTGATGATAGCCTCTGGCTCTTTCTTTTCAGTATTTTTGTGTTTGCCATTTTAGTTTAGTTTTCTTTTACAGTATCTTATTTTCCTGTTCTGTTGTCTTTGAAATAAATGACGATTCTTTACAAGAAAAGAGGGAGGAGAGTTAGCCAAACCAGAAACATCTGTCTTCTGAAGACAGGCATTTTTAGGTAGCTATTGAATCATCTCAGCTTTTTTTGTTTTTTTCCTCCACCTGGATTTTGTAGTACTGAATTGATTATTTAAAATACCAAGTTTTCAGCATTGACAATGAACAGACATTCTTAAAACTATTTTAAGGGTTTGGAGTTTCTCAAGTGGATATATATGAATTTATAAACATTCTGAAATCATGATCCAAATCAATCCATTTTGGGGAAAGGTTTAGTGTTTTAAAAAAGGTAACTGAAATTTAAGTTGTCTATTCCCACGGTACCTAGAATTTCTTAATAAATCAGTAGGAATTCCTCATGAATTTTTCAATAGTTCTGTATGTTTTTTCTTCTTTTGTAGCAGACATTTTTCAATTCTGTCAATTTCTGTGGTGAGAGATGGCTTATTTTACAGATAAATCATTATTATAACTCACAGTGGAATTCAAAATAATCCAAAACACAGTAGTAGGACAATCCCCTGGAGAACATGGGAGCTAAATAAATCACATTTTGTAGCATTACTCACCTCGCCATAGGAACATTTCTAGCCAGGTAAAATACCAGAGGCATTCATGAGGAAGGAAAGAATTCAAAAGAGCAAGGTGGGAACTAAGAAAAGTGGGTAAAAGAAAAGAACAGTATGCCTTGGGTTGACACTGTGGTGTCCTCAAGGACAGCAAACTAAGAAAAATATAGTTTCTCCCGGGTAGTTATGTTATAAACCTTGACATAATGGATTACATCACAGATACTCAAAACCAACTTTAAAAAAGACATTCAAGGAGCAAGCAGAGAAATAGAATACTGGAGAAGAGCATTCTCCCATGTGACAGAGGATCCAAAGGATAAGAACATGGCTGCAAGAGGAACCGTGTCCAGAGGAATCAAGGAAGGTAAGTCTTGAGATGTTTGCATTGACCTTGCTAATTTGCCACTGCTGTTTTAATAGCATTAATTATAAGGGGTTCTTAGAATTTAGGCAAAGATTTTCTTTCTCATAGTCTCCTTCAAGGATCTTAAAGCAATTGGCTTTGCAAGATGAAATATACATTTTTTTTACATTTTTCATTCCCCAAATAATTGATTTTGAACATTATGTTTCAAACAAAATACCCCCAGGACATAGACTTTCTTACAGCACCTTATATAAACAAGGCAGAAGAGGATGTATACCTGCACACTGCACACCCACATAGACACACACACACACACACACCACAGATATTAAAGGACAGAAAGAATGTGCTCAATTGAGAAACAGGAATCTAGATTTTTAAGAAGTAGCTTGAAACTATATTAAAAATGAACAACTTTTTGTTTCATTTTGATAATGGAAAGATATAGAAAAGCATAGAAGAAAATACAGGTAAATCCAAAGTGGAAGATAGAAAACTGTAGAAATTCATGCTGAGAAAATGTAAAAAAAAAATAAAAAATAAAAGAAATCATGCTGAACAGACTTTTTCCCTGTGAAGTGGGAGACAAAAGTCTGCTACAATAAGTTTTAGAACTTAGAAAAGGAAATACAAACTTGTATTTGTATTTGGATGTGAATTATATTTGGAGCCAAATAGAAACATACAGTAACATTGGTTTGTTAACCCTCACTGTGCATGGGATTCTGCCATGTGAATTTATATGCAATTCTCCAATTTTGTCTTTGAGTTCAGCAGCATGAGTTGCTTTAATCAAAGAATTTCAGATGTGTTGCAAACTGATATGTAGAAATCATTTGCATCATCAGACATCTTCCTTAGATCCACCACCATAGACATGAGAGAAATTCTCCAGCTGGCCTACTTAACCAAGAATGAGAGAACTTGTGGAACAAACTAGATTCACAGATATCAAACATAAAGTGAAGTCACCCCATTTGACACAAAAATCTGTGAGAATAAATTAACTGTTGTTTTAAGTCACAACATTTTGAGGTGATTTGACCTGATGCATGTATCAAAGATCCAGTCACATTTATAGAACACAAGTCTAGTACCCAATGATAAAAATTATACCATTTTCTCCAATAGAATTTGAGAGTCTAGGTAGAGATTAGAATTGGGTATTATTGAACTGACAAAAAAAGTGACATGATAAAAAGATAATGCAATTTTAGATAATGGCAGAAATGGAAGTGATATATGAACAAAAATTTAAGATTGATAAGAGAATAAATTCAGGAGAGTCCTGAAAGCACTGCTACCATCAGAATTGTTTAAGAGACCAGAGTTCTTGATGTTAATAGATGAATAGAATAAAGAAATAAGATTATTGTGATGATATAATATCAAGTTAAAGGCATAAATTATTAGCAAATAAAATTCATGATGTGGAATTATACTGAGATGACAAGTCTAAAGGTAGTCACAAGAATGATGGAGTTATTAATTGTTGATGTGAAAAAATGGAAAGTCTAAGTGACTAGACGTGTTATCACATATGTTTTGGACTATTTCTATGCAATCATACAAGTTAGGTATAATGGAACCAGGGAATTAAGGCTCAAAACTTTTCCTTTTTCAAGGACTCAATAGGAAGTCAATGAGTGGTAGTGCTACCTTTTATTAGAACAGAAATTGCTACAGTCATTAAGAATCAAATAACAAGGGAGCTTCTGTCACTTTCACAGAAAACGTCCAATAGCAAACTGGAGAAACAGTGATTATACCACATTAATTTAATGGTATAATTTGTCCTTACTTATTTTTTAAAATTTTAAATCTTTTTTAAAGTACCTTGCAGCTCCAGTTCAAAGGATTAAATTTAATTTAAGATCCTAATGGACATGGAGTAAAATGCCATGACATAAATAAATAGTAGGATTTATTTCTACAAACTAAACATATCTGTGAAACCACCATTCAAATTCAGAAAAAGAACAGCTGCCACAAAACCCTTATCACACTCCTTTCTAGTCCTCATCTCCCTGAGGAGGCTCACTAGCCTGATTTATGATAAGTCTTCTCCCCCAACACACACTTTATGTAAATGAAATAATACAACATGTATTATTTTGTGTCAGGCTTTACTAATTCTACATTACGTTTTTTCAACTTTTATTTTAGGTTTAGGGGTACCTGTGCTGGTTTGTTACATGGGTAAATTGCAAGTCACTGGGGTTTCATGTGCAAATGATTTCATTATCCAGGTAGTGAACATAGTACCCAGTAGGTAGTTTTTTCATTCTCCCTCTACTCCTTCAAGTCGGCCTCAGTATCTCTTGTTGCAGCTTTGCGTCTATGTGTTCTCAATGTTTACCTCCCACTTATAAGTGAGAACATGCAGTATTTGGTTTACTATTACTGTGTTACTTTGCTTAGGATAATGGTCTTTGAACCTAAAGATACCCAAAGGATACTCCATCCAACACAAGAGAAAACACCTTTTTCTCTTCTGCATACCAATACATACTCTAAGATCAACCACATGCTCAGCCAAAAAGAATTCACCAACAGATACTATGATTTTAATTTCACTGATATTATTTATTTTTAATTGACAAATGATTTTATGTATTTATAGGGTACAATGTGATGAATACATTGTAGAGAAAGTCAGTCAAGATAATTAATAAATCCATTACCTCACCAACTTAACATTTTTTGTTGTGTGGACATTGAAAATGTTTTATGTTAGAAATTTTGAGATACAGAACTCATTTGTTAACTGTGGTTACCTTATAGTGCAAAAGATCACCAAAACTTATTCCTCTAGTCTAACTGAAACTTTGTACACTTTGAGTAACATCTTTTTTTCTATCCCTTTTCTCCCTTTCCTACTCTACCCTCTGATAAATACCTTTCTCATTTCTGTTTGGATGAGAATGACTGTTTTAGATACCATATGTAAATGAGATTATACCACATTTGTCTTTCTGCACTTGGTTTACTTCACTTAGCATAATGTCCTCCAATTTCATCTGTGTTGTCACGGAAGACAAAATGTCCTTCTTTTTAGAGGCTGTATAGTATATTCCAGTCAGTAAACATACCACATTATCTATCTGTTGGTGGACAATTAAACTGTTATCATCTTTTGGCTATTGTTAATAATGCTAAAATGAACATATGAAATGAATGCAACTATCCCTTTGACATACCAATTTCAGTTCTTTTAGATATTTACCACAGTAGATGATTGCTAGATCACACGCTAATTTTATTTTTAGTTTTTAAATAAATTTCCATACTATTTTTAAAATTCACTATACTAATTCACATTTCCACCAGCAGTGTACAGATATATAAGAAAATGTTGGTACTTCCACCGATATGGCTGAATAGGAACTGCTCCGGAGAGCAGTTCCCAGTGAGAGAGACATAGTAGGAGAGTGATCTCCACATTTCCAGCTGAAGTACCAGGTTCATTTCAATGGGACTGGTTGGACAGTGGGTGTAGCCCAGGGAGGGTGAACCAAGGCAGGGCAAGGTGCTGCCCAACCTGGGAAATGCAACTGGATGGAGGATTGGGGACTTTACCCACTCAGCACACAGTTCCAGTTCAGATACTGTGCTTCTCTGATGGCCATTGCAACCCACAGTCCAGGAAAAGTGCCATGAGTTACCAACACAGATCTGAACAACAGCTCTGGCCAGCCCAGTGCCACAAGTTGTCCACACAGATCTGAGTGGAAGTTTTAACTAGCACCGAAAGTGCCTGCAGAATGGATCTATCTGCTCCCCAGGAAGAGGGAGAGTTGAAAGCAGGGAGACAGGTGATACAGCCTGGAAGGTGCCACCCACAGAAAGACCAGCAAAATGAAACCCTCTTGCTTGAGAGTTTTGCAGCCAGCACATTAATCTGAGCTCAATACAGGATGATAGAGGTCAGTGGTGGGGAGGGCATCCACCATCACAAAGGCGAGTCTACTCTCATCAATGTAAACAAAAGACAGAGGAAGCCTCTGCAGCATCCTAGCTGAGTCTGAGGCAGCCCTGCAGCACCTCTGCAGGCAGACAAGGGACAGATTGCCTCCTCAAGTGGCTCCCTGGCCCCCAAATAACCAAAAAAAGCCGCATACAGGAGAGCTCAGACTAACACTTGATGGGTACCTTTCTGGGATGAAGCTATCAGAGGAAACATCAGGCAGCAATCCTCACTGCTCCATATCTGCTGTGGGTGATTCCCAGACAAGGAATCTTGATCTGGAGTGGAACTCCAGAAGTCCTACAGCAGAGGGGCCTGACTATTAGAAGGAAAACTTAACAAAAAAAGGAAAAAAAAGAAAAAAAGAAGAAGAAATAGCTTCAACATCAACAGAAAAAAATGTCCACTCAGAGACTGCATCCAAAATCAAAAACATTAAAGATCAAAGGTAGATACACCCAGGAAGATGGAAAGAAACTGGTACAAAAAGGATGAAATCATCAAATATTTTACAAGGGATCACAACACTCCTCACCAGCAAGGAACAAAACAGGATGGAGAATAAATTTGATGAACTGACAGAAGCAGACTTCGGAAGGTGGGTAATAGCAAACCTTTCTGAGCTAAGGGAACATGTTCTAACCCAATGCAAAGAAACTAAGAAACTTGAAAAAAGATTAGACTAAATGCTAACTAGAGTAAGGAGCTTAGAGAAGAATAGAAATGACTTGATGGAGTTAAAAAACACTGCCCAAGAACTTCACAAAGCATACACAAGTTTTAATAGCCACATAGATCAAGCAGAAGAAAGGATATTAGAGATTGAAGATTAACTTAATGAAATAAAATGAGAAGGCAAGATTAGAGAAAAAAGAATGAAAATAAATGAACAAAGCCTCCAAGAAATACAGGATTATGTGAAAAGACCTAATCTACACTTGATCGGTGTACCTGAATGTGAGAGGTAGAATGAATCTAAGCTGGTAAACACTCTTCAGGACATTATCCAGGAGAACTTCCCCAACCTAGCAGGGCAGGCCAATATTCAAATTCAGGAAACACAGAGAACACCGCAAATATATTCCTTAAGATACTCCTCCTCAATAGGAGGTAGAAAAAGACATATAATTATCATATTCACCAGAGCTGAAATGAAGGAAAAAATGCTAAGGGCAGCCAGAGAGAAAGATCAGGTCACCCACAAAGGGAAGCCCATCAGCCTCACAGTGGATCTCTCAGCAAAAACCCTATAAGCCAGAAGAGAGTGGGGGCCAATATTCAACATCCTTAAAGAAAAGAACTTTCAACACAGAATTTCATATCCAGCCAAACTAAGCTTCATAAGTGAAGGAGAAATAAAATCCTTTATGGACAAGCAAATGCTGAGAGATTTCATCACCACCAGACCTACCTTACAAGAGCTCCTGAAGGAAGAAATAAACATGGAAAGGAACAACCAGTACCAGCCACTGCAGAAATGTACCAAATGGTAAAGACCATTGATACAAGGAAGAAACTGCATTAACCAACAGGCAAAACAACAAGCCAGTAACAAAATGGCAGGATCAAATTCACAAATAACAATATTAACATTAAATGTAAACAGCCTAAATATCCAAATCAAAAGACACGGACTGGAAAACTGCATAAAAAGTAAAGACCCATGATTGTGCTATATTCAGGAGACCCATCTCACATGCAAAGACATATATTCACTCAAAATAAAGGGGTGGAGGAAGATTTACCAAGCAAATAAAGAGAAAAATAAAAAAGCCGGAGTTGCAATCCTAGTCTCTGATAAAACAGACTTTAAAACAGCAAAGATCAAAAGAGACAAACAAGGACATTATATAATGGTAAAAGGATCAATGCAACAAGAAGAGCTAAAGATTCTAAATATATATGCACCCAATACAGGAGCACCCAGATACATAAAGCAAGTTCTTAATGACCTACAAAGTGACTTAGACTCCTGCACAACAATAGTGGAAGACTTCAACACTCCAGTCATTATAAGAAAGATCAATGAGATAGAAAATCAAGAAGAATATCCAGGACCTGCACACAGGTCTGGACCTAATAAACATCTACAGAACTCTCTACCACAAATCCACAGAATATACATTCTTCTCAGCACCACATCTCACTTCCTCTAAAATTAACCACATAATTGGAAGTAAATCACTCCTCAGCAAATGTAAAAGAATGGAAATTTATAACAAACAGTCTCTCAGACCACAGTGCAATCAAATTAAAACTCAGGATTAAGAAACTCACTCAAAACTGTACAACTACATGGAAACTGAACAACTTACTCCTGAATGATGATTGGATAAACAATGAAATGAAGGCAGAAAGAAAGATGTTCTTTGAAACCAATGAGAATAAACACACAACATACCAGAATCTCTGGGACACATTTAAAGCAGTGTCCAGAGGGAAATTTACAGCAAAAAAAAAAAAAAAAAAAGCCTACCTGAGAAGCAAGGAAAGATCTAAACTCGACACCCTATCATCAAAATTGAAAGAACTAGAGAAGCAAAATCAAGAAAACTCAAAAGCTAGCAGAAGACAAGAAATAACTGAGGCCAGAGCAGAACTGAAGGAGATAGATACAAAAAAAAAAAAAACCCTTCAAAAAATCAGTAAATCCAGGAGCTGGTTTTTTGAAAAGATCAACAAAATAGACACACCACTAATCAGACTTATAAAAAAGAAAAGAGAGAAGAATTGAATAGATGCACTAAAAAAATGATAATGCAGATATCACCACTGATTCCACAGAAATACAAACTATCATCAGAGATTACTACACACAAATCTATGCACATAAACCAGTAAATCTAGAAGACATGGATAAATTCCTGGTCACTTGCACCCTCCCAAGACTAAACCAGGAAGAAGTTGAAACCCTGAATAGACCAATAACAAGGTCTGAAGTTGAGGGAGCAATTAATAGTCCACCAACCAAAAAAAGTCCAGGTCCAGACAGTTTTACAGCTGAAATCCATTATACATAAAAAGAAGAGCTGGCAGCATTTCTTCTGAAACTATTCCAAACAATACAAAAAGAGGGAATCCTTCCTAACTCATTTTATGAGACCAGCATCATCCTGATACCAAAACCTGTCAGAGACACAAATAAAAAAGAAAATTTCAGGCCAATAACCATGATGAACATCTATGCAAAAATCTTCCACAAAATATTGGCAAAACAAATGCAGCAGCACATCAAAAAGCTTATCCATCACGATAAAGTAGGCTTCATCCCAAGGATGCAAGGCTAGTTCAACATATGCAAATCTATAAACTTAATCCATCACATAAACAGAACCAAAGGCAAAAACCACACGATTATCTCAATACATAAAGAGAAGGCCTTTGACAAAATTCAACAGCCCTTTATGCTAAAAACTCTTAATAGACTCAGTATCAATTGAACGTATCTCAAAATAATAAAAATTAATTATGACAAACCCACAGTCAATATCAACTGAACAGGCAAAAACTGGAAGCATTCCCTTTGAAAACTGGCACTAGACAAGGATGCCCTCTCTCACCACTCCTATTCAATATAGTATTGGAAGTTTTAGCCAGAGCAATCAGGCAAGAAAAAGAAATAAAAGATATTCATTTAGGGAAAGAGGAAGTCAAATTGTCTCTATTAGCAGATGACATGTTTGTGTTTTAGGAAAACCCCATCATCTCAGCCCCAAATCTCCTTAAACTGATAAGCAACTTCAGCAAAGTCTTAGCACACAAAATCAATGTGCAGAAATCACAAGCATTCCTACACACCAATAAAAGAGAGGAAAATAATGAGAAAACTCCCATTCACAATTACTACAGAAAGAATACAATACCTAGGAATACAACTAACAGAGGATGTAAAGGACATCTTCAAAGAGAACTACAAACCACTACTCAAGGAAATAAGAGAGGACACAAACAGATGGAAAAACATCCCAGGCTCATCATTAGGAAGAATCAATATCATGAAAATGGCCATACTGCCCAAAGTAATTTATAGATTCAACTCTATCTCCATTAAGCTATTATTGTCCTTCTTCACAGAACTGGAAAAAACCACTTTATACTTTATATGGAACAAAAAGAGAGCCTGCATAGTCAAGACAATCTAGGCAAAATGAACAAAGCTGGAGGCATCACACTACCTGACTTCAAACTATACTACAAGACTACAGTGGGCTAATATCCAGAATCTACAAAGAACTAAAACAGATTTACAAGAAAAAAAAAAACAAATAAACCCATTCAAAAGTGGGCAAAGGACATGAACAGACACTTTTCAAAAGAAGACAAATATGAGGCCAACAAACATGAAAAACTGCTTATCATCACTGGTCATTAGAGAAATGCAAATCAAAACCACATTGAGATACCATCTCACACCAGTTAGGATGGCAATAATTATAAATGTGGAGACAATAGATGCTGGAAAGGATATGGAAAAATAGGAACACTTTTACACTGTTGGTAGGAGAGTATATTAGTTCAACTATTGTGAAAGACAGTGTGGCAATTTGATCCAGTAATCCCATTACTGGGAATATACCCAAAGGATTATAAATGATTCTATTATAAAGACACATGCACACGTATGTTCATTGCAGCACTGTTTACAATAGCAAAGACCTGGAACTAACCCAAATGCCCAACGACGATAAACTGGACAAGAAAAATGTGGCACATATACACCATGGAATACTATTCAGCCATAAAAAACTCATGAATATGAGTTCATGTCCTTTGTAGGGACATGGATTAATCTGGAAACCACCTTCTCAGCAAACTAACACAAGAACCGAAAATCATACACTACATGTTCTCACTCATAGGTGGGTGTTGAACAATGAGAACACATGGACACAGGGAGGGGAGCTTTACACACTGAAGTCTGTTGAGGGGGACTAGGAGAGGGACAGTGGGGGGTAGGGAGGTTGGGGAGGGATAACATAGGGAGAAATGCCAGATATAGGTGATGGGAGGATGGAGGCAGCAAATCACATTGCTATGTATGAACCTATGAAACAATTCTGCATGATCTGCACGTGTACTCCAGAACCTAAAGTACAATACAAAATATAAAAGAAAAAAGAAGACTACAGCAATCAAAACAGCATGATAATGGTACCAAAACAGAGATATAGACCGGTGGAACGGAACAGAGTCCTCAGAAGCAACACCACACATCTACAACCATCTGACTTTTGACAAACCCGACAAAAGCAAGCATTGGGGAAAGTATTTCCTGTTTAATAAATGGTGTTGGGAAAACTGGCTATGTGCAGAAAGCTAAAACTAGACCCCTTCCTTACACCTTATGCTAAAATTAACTCCAGATGGATTAAAAATTTAAACATAAGTCCTACCACCATGAAAACTCTAGAAGAAAACCTAGGCAATACCATTCAGGATATAGGCATAAGTAAGGACTTCATGACTAAAACATCAAAAGCAATGGCAACAAAAGCCAAAATAGACAAATGGGATGTAATTAAACGTAAGAGTTTCTGCACAGCAAAAGAAACAATCATTAGAGTGAATTAGCAACCAACAGAATGGGAAAAACTTTTTGCAATCTACCCATCTGGCAAAAGGGCTAATATCCAGAATCTACAAAGAATGAAGCAGATTTACAAGAAAAAACAAACAAACCCATTCAAAAGTGGGTGAAGGATATGAACAGACACTTTTCAAAAGAAGACATTCATGAGGCCAACAAACATGAAAAAATTCTCATCATCACTGGTCATTAGAGAAATGCAAATCAAAACCACATTGAGATGCCATTTCACACCAGTTAGAATGGCAATCATTAAAAAAATCTGGAGACAACAGATGCTGGAGAGGATGTGGAGAAATAGGAATGCTTTCATACTGTTGGTGGGAGTGTAAATTATTTCAACCATTGTGGAAGACAGTGTGGCAATTCCTCAAGGATCTAGAAGTAGAAGTTCCATTTGACCCAGCAATTCCATACTGGGTATATACCCAAAGTATTATAAATCGTTCTATAATAAAGACACATGGGCACATATGTTCATTGTGGCACTGTTTACAATAGCAAAGACCTGGAATCAACCCAAATGCCCATCAATGATAGACTGGACAAAGAAAATGTGGCACATATACACCATGGAATACCATGCAGCCATAAAAAAGGATGAGTTTATGCCATTTGTAGGGACATGGATGAATCTAGAAACCATCATTCTCAGCAAACTAACACAGGAAGAGTAAACCAAACACCTCCTCTTCTCACTCATAGACTGGTGTTGAACAATGAGAAAACATGGGCACAGAGAGAAGAACATCACACAGTGGAGTCTGTTCAGGGGCGGAGGGGCAGACACCAGGGGCTGGGGAAGTTGGGGAGGAATAAAACTGGGAGAAATGCCTGATGTAGGTGATGGGGGATGGAGACAGCAAACCACGATGGCATGTGTGTATGTATGCAACAATCCTGCAAGATCTGCACATTTATCCCAGAACTTAAAGTACGATAAAATAAAATGAAGCAAAATGTTCAATATCTCTAATCATCAGGGATATATAAATTAAAGCCACAATTAAATATCATTCACACCTGTTAGAATAGTTATTAACAAAAAGATGAATGATAGTAAGTTTCTATATAGTTATAGAAGTCAGATGTAACAGGAACCAGAGAATCAAGGCTCATAATATTTACTATAGGGATATTTGACAGGGAGTCAATAAAAGATAGTGTTACCTTTCATCAGAGTGAATGTAGAGAAAAGGGAACTCTCTGTATATTTTAAGATTATTTATTCTTACTTTTGCATAATTTCCCTGGTTTAACTATATCATTATTTATTATCAGTCTATTCTACAATGGATGGGCTTTGGGTAGTTTCCAGTTTGAATCTATTTTAGATAATGCTGCTACAAACATTCTAGTGGTTATCTTTTGGTAAATACCCATACATATTTTTTGTTGCCTATACAATGGCTGAATCATAAGATTAGAATATTTTCACATTTTGTAGATACTGTCAAATAGTTTCTAAAATGGCCCTCTTAGTATATATTCTCTCACCACCAGGGTAAGGCTTACAGCTTAGATAACACTTGGTATTTTCTCTTTTCTATTTTAACCATTGTGGTAAGTGTGCCGTATATGATTTCGTGGTTTTGATTTGTATCATTCTGATATAATAATGAAGGTGTTGGAGAATCTCAGCTACAGAAAACAAATAATAGGTGCTATATTCTTGGGTAAGATGTGGAAATTTCAGAGGAAAGGTAAAACTGATTATGGGAGACAACGTCCTCAACAATATCAGCATGTAAGTGGGGAAGGAGTGTGAGAATTACAAGAGAAGACTTGGAGAGCTCTTGGCATATTGTCATAGCGGCATTATCAACCGCCCACCCCAACAGCACTTCAAGCTTAGGCAAAAGATTCTGACAGGACAAGTCATAAATCTTTTTCCTATCTCTTGTATTTTGGGAGACACAGTAAACTTGTGTGTAACTGTGGCCTGAAAAATCTTAAAAAATGATAAGTAGGCAGAATAACTCTGATAGCTGACTTAAGAAGAACACGATAGAACTGTTCTCCCTAATACTGTATCAATATTGGTTCATTAATTGTGAAAAACATAGTGTACTAAGTAAAATGTTAATAATAGGAAAGAATGGGACAATTCTGTATTCTGTTCACAAAAATTTTGTAAAAATAGCATTGTTCTAACATTAAAAGTTCACATAAAAAAACAAACAAACGAAAACAAAGCATCGGTATTTTTCCATGACATTGATATGGGCCTTATATGTAAAAATACAACTATAGTGTTATATTAGGTTTGATCTCTCAAAGAAGTGGGAATATTCCAAGTTATCTAAGGAATGAGGAAAGACACAGACACTCCCAGAAGAGAGATGCATCTCTCCATATTTTTATGTTTTAGTGTATCTCTTTTAGTCTGATTTAATCACTCTACATTATAAACATATATCAAAACATCATATTGCATCTAATAACTATCAATTATCTATTAGTTAACATAATTCAAAAAAATAAATGTTAATATTAGTTGGTTGAAGAAAAAACAATTAATGTAATCCATCATGTTAATGAGCAAAAATAGAAAAATTATAATATACTGACAATACATGTAGAAAAAGCATTTAACAAAATCCAAAACCAATTTGTGATAAAGCTTCTCAGTAAACTAGAAAGACAAGACAACCTTTTAAACTTGATAATGAATATCTCTAACAGACGTACTTGGGTTATATTGGAAATTTGGAGAAGAGTCTTCTACCATCTCTTGCTCAGGCAAAACAGTGGTTTAGATAGAAGCTGGAACTCTTGTCAGGACTCTGGCAGCAACAGTAGTTATAAGGTAACTAATATTTTCTCTCCATTTGGAATGGGATGTGGGAATAGAGTGAGACATGGATACTGATTATTTCTGTGGGGGTATCAGAGATACACATGGATATGTGAATGAGAAGATTTAAGGAAGGAGATATAAATATGAATCCTAGACCTTAGTCTAGGGCTCCACCTGAAAGAGAGAAGGGTTCCACTTGAAGAGAGAACCCCATACAAAGGTTTTCTGAACTAAACAGGCTGTACATTCAGAAAAGTTGGCAGAATAGTAATAGCCTCAGAACTTTATACATCTTGGTGTTTGGTAGATTTTGTAACTTCTCTTTAAGATCTCTTACATTCAGGCATAGATTATTTCAATTTGAAGGTAAGTTGAAGATTAGTTTGTATTGCCCAACTTAAAGTGAGGAAAGAGCCAAGAGACGTTAAAAGACAGCCCAAGTCACAGATCTCTTTACATTCCTTCCAACAATGCGTCCTTTTAATGACTGAGATGTTTCTGTTATGAAATCTGATTTTGATGTATCAAATATTTTATTTTATAGTTGTCAAAGCATAACATAGCCAATTAATATAATATAGAGTATGTTTAAATAAAATACAAATATGATAATAAAGTACCAAGTATGACTTCTAGGCTAAGACTACTCATACCAACCCCTTCTCTTCAATATGTATTCCCATGTACCTTTCTCATTACTTTATAATTCTATGCAAGAAATAACTGCCCTTCCCTTATCATTCTTAGTCCTTTTACCTTACGAGTTTTATGAGCATTTTGGTTATTTATGTATTTTTTTTGTGCTGCTGATGCTAAAAAGCTTCTCATGTTGTTATATGTGTCCTGATTAATATGTATTTTGTCTCTGAGAGTTTTGTTTGATAATTTAACTATAATGATATATGAGCACAAGTGGTATAATGAATGGGGACAGGGCAGACTGACAAAATAATGAACAAACCATTTATTTTCCAAAAGTAAGCAGTACAATTTTGGTAAATATTGTAGGATGCCAGTCTTCGAAACACACACATTCCATGAATATACTACACATCAAATACAAATACACTATTTTCACACACTTTTAAGTAAAGGCAGTTGCAGTTTAAAACTAACTGTACAAAGTAGCATTACTTTCAGGATGTATTAACTGGAATATAATATGCAGAATAAATGGTATAACAAACCCATTGTGATTTGCATAAATTAGACTACATCTACCATAATCACTGCCGTGAATACAGTTTTTGATTAACACGATAATTAAAAGAAGTGGGATAATTTCCTTTCACCCTAAAATGAAACAAAACAAAAGTAACAACCAAAGGGAGGATGTAGTAGCTCTTTCCACGGATTTAAAGAACTATAAAAGAAGATATTAGACTTACCTATTCAGGTACAAAATTTAGAAGTTGAAATAATAAGCACAAATTAAAAGTTACAGTCAAGGCAACATCAAATTTTCTTACACATTGTTGTTTAACCACAGAGTGGGATTTTTCGTAAGGTAACAAATTCTTTGTGAATGAGAGTATAAGATGTGGATGGGTGTTTTTGTTTTGTTTTTGCTACATATGTCATTTAAAGGGATATCTGTAGTTGGAGGAAGATTATTTGTAGGGAGATCCCTTGTAACTCTAGGCTTTTGTGGTACACAGTTATATTCGAGATTCTACTATGTACAAATTCTATGTGCACATATAGTAATATATTTAAATTTATTCATAAGCCTCATTGCATTTTATTAATAAACTTAAAGATTAATAAATATAATTCATAATTATTAATAAACTAAATTAATCATTGAAGATTATGAATGTAATGTTTCAGAGGCCTATATCTTTAAAAATTGTGTGAAGTATCCAAAGAGTATAAATTAACTGGTATTTCATTTTTTCAAAAATTTTTATTGTGATAAAAGACATAAAATTTACCATTTAACCATATTAAGTGTACAGTTTTGTGTTCTGTGTATAAAACTTTGTACATACTTTGGAACAAGCTTTGTGCATTTCAGTATTGAGTAAAATATCCAGAACAGGTTGAAAGTTACAGGGAATCTTATAAAAATCCCCAAGATTTTATTTGTATCTATGGAATATATTTTACATTAGAACACAGGAAAATACTACATGTAAAAGTTTTAAACCAGCTTCAAGAGTTACCTAATTTATTACAGAAATGGAACGTAAAGTTAGGTAAAATGATTTTTGCTTCAAAAGATAAGAAATATTTAGAGAAACTCTAAATATTTAAAGTTACTGACACTGTCCCTAAATTCAGGAAAATTCCAAACTAAGAAGAAAGCATATGTAGAGATGCATATATAGGTAAAAACAAAAGCAGAAGGTACACAAATATATACGATCTAACTGGATTCATTTCAAAGCACATGCTAAAATGCAATTATTTTTTAATTCACCATATTTGTCAACAGAATACACTAATGTATGTTGTTTATCAACTGGAAACAAATTGTTTAATTATTAAAACTATTAAGATAGTAACACTGCAGTTAACTTATGTTGTGTTTCCGTAACAGAACTATTACTTCATAAATATTTTCAAATCAGATTATCATAGCAATTCCATGAAAGGCAATATCAAGCCCTCTGTTCAGATGAAAAAACCCATGACTAAGGAGATTATAAATTAACTCATCCAGCTGAAAAAGATTAGCACCTGGATTTAAATCAAATCAAGAATGTTTATTATCATGCAAACTGAACACGGTAAATGCACTATTTCCTGTATTACAGTTATGGTTACCATGCATTTTGGTTTGCCTGTGACAATCTGCTTCTCATTTGTCATTCCTGAGTAATTATAAATAGAGACACCTTTCACTTTCAGTATGTTCTGGTTTAGATGATAAATTATGTGGTCATTTAATTATACTCCATATTGCTAGAATTGAGCTATTTCTACTTCAAAGTTTGATAGTAGGTAGATGTGTATGTGTGTGCCTCGTTTTTATATCTGTGTCTGTGAGTGTGTGGTTTGCTAAGTCAAGGTAAGGGACTGTAACATGACAAGTCATTTCTAGATTTGATGCTATAGTCCTCATTTTCAAGAAATCTAATTAATAAAACAAAATAGAAATCTATAATTATATGGTGAATCTAGATTGCAAGTATAATTCAATTGAATAATTACAAGAAAAATTTAGTCATTCATCTATAAAAAAATGGCCTTAATGGAATTTACAAATATTCTTTTACACTAATAGATTAACATTTCTATGCCAATCAAGTGCATTTTACACTCACTAATATTAGGCCTACTGACGATTGCTCCTTCAGAAAATAATAAAGATTTTTCTCCATAATGTGATACTCTAACATCGGGTTACTTCATATAGAATATTTTTTTCTTTTTGATATTATGAATAGAAGGATAAAAATACAAGTTGAAAATAATTTAATTTAATGCATAGAATCAACTTTATAAAATGCCCCATTCTCAAATATTTGAACAAAAATGTTAAATAAAGATATATAAAACTTACTTTATTCGTACATTTAACACATTTCTATAGCATTCATAATTTTACTAAAGTCTGTTATACAATTTAAAATACATATATGTATTTTCTGTATCAGCATTTTATATGCCGTTTATATAACTTACAATGAAGAAACTGATATTTATTGAGCAATTATTAAATATAAGACATTCTTTAAGAATATCATATTTATCATATTATCTAATCCTCATAATAATCATTGTTTTGAGGTACTGCTATATTTATTATCTCAGATTATGAGGAAAATGAATCTTTCTCTAGTATTATACCACTGATAAGTAGTAGGATCAGAAATCAAATCCGAGCAATTTGTCCATAATTAACTGCCTTCATAACCACACATCCAAAACTGGAATTTACATACATGACTTTCAGTTTTAAACTAATATTAACTTCCAATTTCTTCATAATATTCTAGAGAAAAAATTATTTTTTCATTATTCTTTCTGGCCTGTTGCTGGTTCCATATGATCCTCTGATCTATTACTGTAATTCACTCTGGTCTGTATTGTGTGCTAATACTCTGTTCGGTATTGTGATAATACTCTGATCTGTATTGTGTGTTAATACTCATCAATATAATCACCATCTCCATTCAGGACTGCTACCCTAATTGCAGACAAATTTTAGTTTAGTTTGTTTCTCTGTGCAATTTACTCAGAGTTTGTGTAAATTTCATCATCAATATTTATTTGCCCTTGTCCTTTGCTTTACTAATATTTTATAATCACATATTCATGCAAATATTAGGCTTTAGGCAGTTTGGGACATTTAAAGATATCTATTTGGCAAATATTCTTATTGCACCTTATTGGAGAAAGATGTGTCTCCCTTCTATGTGAGAAGAATGTAGAGGAGATATGGTTTATGGAATTCCTTGTTGGAATGCTGTCAAATGTTGAGAACTATTTTTAAAAATATCTTTCTCCATTGCCCATAAATAAATTATCTACCATGACATACTACAACATGCTATTAAACATTTTTTGTGGTTACTGTTAGCTCAACCCTTTGTAACTTACACACAGTTTCAGAGTTTTGTGTGTATGTGAGAGAGAGAGAGAAAGTTATTTAAAAACAGTTACGATATCTATTTAATTATTTATAACCATGAGAACCCTTTTGAAATATTAAATGCTTCTCAGAATCATATGATTGCTTAGGTCTTGGTTTTATGTGAGATGAGAAGAAATTGAAAACAAGTAAATTTCTTCCAATTTTCTGGCCAAGTAATTAAATGTCTATATTTTCCAGTTCAAGCATTTAAGATAATACAGTTTAATTCTGTATGTAACAAAAATAGCATTTGTGTTAATTGTTGTTAACATTTAAAAATCCCTTCATAATTTTAATGATTGTGTAGCTAAGATTTCATGGGGCATTATGATTTCCAGATTTATAATTTTTGGTTCTCAACTGTTGACTCACTCCTATGAAACCTTGCCTATATTTTCCCAAATGGGTTTTCTATAGTTAACTAACACTGAATATCTCATTACATCAGATAAGCCTATAGGGGAATGTAGCATATACTCAGATAACTTATGGTGGGATACTTTAACAGCTGGGGATTGTCTTGGCCATCTCTGATTTTCTACTAATTTACATCACTAAATCATTGATATAACAGAGGAATATTAACATTTTGGCTTATGAGAACTTGGTCAGTAACATTTAAGTACTAGTAAATCAGATTAAATCACAGAAAATTCCTTTGGACTAGGGTATCTGATATCAAATGTAACTGAAGTTTGTCAAGGAGTGGAGTTGTTTCATGAAAGAAAAATCGAGGTAATAATTACTATTTTCATGAAGACAGCCACGTATGTCATGCCCATACAAAATATATTCTAATTTTGAATCTTAACTGAAAACAAATTATTGAAACACTATCCATCATGACAAAAGAATACCATACTCATTCTATTCTCTTGCTAGTGTACACAACACATCATCTTTAATAAAAGGGTACTGACTTTTGGCTTCACCTTCAAAATGTAGGGTTTGGAAGTTGTCACTCTTATCCTTAACGCAAGAAAAATGTAGATCTATAGATTCAATCCAAATAAATCAAAATCATAGGAAGAAATTTTGTGGATATTAACCAACAAATTAAAAAAATTATATGGAAAGATTAAAGAATTATAATAGGCAACTTAAACAGAAGGAGAACAAAGTTGGAGGACTTACACTGTTTCATCTGAAAACTTAGTGTACAGCTATAGTTAATGATTAAGTATGGTATTAATAAAAAAAGTAGACAGAGAAAACAGGAATAAAATATGGATCACAGAAGAGGACCTACACAAATTTTAACAAAACCACCAAGGCAATACAGTTGAGAAGGAATAATCTTTCTAATAATTGATGCTGGAGCAATTGGAAAGCCACATGCAAAAGCACAGAAAAAAAAAAAACTTCTGTTTCATTAAAAACACTATTAAAATGATCAAAAAATAAGTCTCAGACTAGTAGAAATTATTCAAAGCATATGTTAAATAAAGAATTTAGCCAACATATACAAGGAAGTCATAAAACCCAACAAGAAAAACAGAGAACCCAAGTAAAAAATGAGCAAAAAAATCTGAGCAGGCATTTTACCAAGAAAACATACAAATGAAAAATAAATCTGAAAACACTTCGACTTCATCTTCCATTAAGAAAATGAAAATTTTTAAAATGAGATACCAGTGCAGACTCAGTATAATGCTTAAAAATCTTGAAAATGACAACACAAATTATTAGTGGAGATGCAAAGCAATAAGAAATCTCATTTATTAATGATCAAAATACCAAATGGGATTGCCACTTTGGAATACAGTATGGCAGCCTCTTATAAAGCTAAACAAAGCCTTGCCATGTGGTACAGAAATAGCATTTCTAAGAATTTCCCATCAATTTGGGAATTTATTTTCATACTAACATATGCGTACAAATATTTTTTTGCAGTTCTATTCAGAAATCACTAAACATGGGAAGCAATCAAATATCCTTCGATAACTAAATGGATAAGCAAGCTGAAAAACATCCATAAAATGAAATACTATCATTCAGTGATGAAATATATAAACTATCAAGCCATGAGAAAACATAGATGAATCTTAAATATATTTTGCTAAGAGAAAGAAGTCAAACAATGCTACATATGGTATCATTCTATTTGTATACAATTTTGTAAAGGCAAAAATTACATAGATAGTAAATGTATCACTTCTTGCCAGACATTAGGGAGGGTGGTAGGACAGTTACCTGAATAATCCAGAGGGGATTTTTTAAAAAAATAATGATTAGACTATATTGTTTGATTGTGTAGAGCAAAATCACATGCTATTGTGCATTTTTCAAAAACAGTAGAACTTCTCCCTATAAAGAGTGAACCTTAGTGTGTGGAAATTAAACAAAAAGAATTTGGAGTTCCAGGAATCTCAGGATGGAATGGAGACTGAGAAAAGAGTCTACCTGTATTACAGATGTATGAAATGACCTCTCTGAAGAGGATGGTGGAGGGTAAGGAAATACAATGACCTTAAGTAACTGTGAAAAAGAATGGGGATATTATGACTAAAGGCAAAAGGTACTACATATAATAAACCATTTCTAATTGATAGCATTGCTTTCCACAAAAGTAAAGGTTAATAATCCTAAAACCAAATACATATATATACTGGTATCAAATAATTAAATAGATAGTGGAAAGTGGAAGCCAGGTTTCAAACTATTGGAGTGGGAAGTAACAGATAAGCAAGGCAAGATGATTAGAATGATCTATAAACTAATGGTTTAGAGTTGGGACATCAACATAACCTCATGTTTAGTTTAATATAGATACAGATGGATGTATTATAAATATTTACAGATATTCACATATATATGTATTTGTATACACACAACTATTTCCTTGCTCAGTCAGCTGAGAGGACTTAAGCCATGACACTCCAGAAGAAGTACTTTATAAGAGCACTTCTAAAGCTCAGATATTATTTTCTAATACTATTTTCTAATCAAAGAAACTAGGGATTCTTGGAGGAATGGCTGATTCTAGAACTGAGGCAGGAAATGTACAACATAGTCCTGGAGCATCTCGTAGTGCCTGAAGGTAAAGGAGTGTTTTAAACAAAAAAACAAAAACCACAATTATAGGGATATATGAATGCAATAAAGGAGCCAAATGAAAATGCTCCCAGTGGTCACATCTGTAACATTTTATGCAATTAATATAGTATTGGATCATGATCCAAAGTATAAATAAATATTCATCGGTCTATGTTACTATAAAAAATGATTTAATAAATAAATAACTGGAAAGAGTAGACAAATATTTCATACAGAACAAAATGCTTAGTGGTTTCTTAAGATTTTTTTGCTCTCAGAGAAGTGCAGGCTAACTTTCCACTCCTTACGTGTGTGCTGCACATAGTGAAATATTCCCAAGGAGTATGGAAAGTGGGGAAAAAAGAGTTTCTGCTACAGTGGAAAAATATGACAAACACTCTCATAGCCAAGTGATTAATGTTAATATCAATAGTGATAATTCATGTTGACAGTACACACCCTAGTAGATACGACGTATTGAGCACGGCACTTTACCTCTGTGGTCTTCCTAACAAAAATAATAATTTCAGCCTAATCATGAGACAAAAATCAGACACATTCCAACTACAGGGCAATGTAAAAATGCCAGAGTAGTACTCTTCAAAAATGTCAAGGTCACCAGAAACAAGGGAAACCTGCAAAACTGTTACAGTCAACAGGAACCTGAGGAAACATGAATATTGAACGTGTTATCATGAAACAGAAAGTGGGCATAAAGGTAAGGAAATGTGAAGACAGTACGAAGTTTAAGTTCATAAGAATGTATCACTATCATTTCATTTATTGTGACAAATGGACCATAATAAGTTAAGATTTATCAAGTAAAAGAGTAAAGGAAAAAAAATAGTAAAGGATATAGAGAAACTCTGCACTACCTTCACCACTAATCGTTATATCTAAATGTATTCTAAACATTTTAAAACTTCATTATAAACCTTTTGAAAAATCTACCCAAAAATGATCGATGGAGAAGAATGAGATTTCATTTAAAAAGGGTATAAACATTTACATATGAATTTGTAGACAGAATTATTTTAGACAAAAGGAACTACTGTATGAACTATCATAAGATGCATGTGGAACAGATATTATTATTTAATCCTATATACCTTTTTATATAGGTGTAGACATAAACTCGGTCCATGAGAGAGTAATTGGTTATATCAAGGTGATACTTCTATATTATTTCAGGAATCTACACAGAAATTGGATTCTTGAGGATGAGATTGTCACTCTTCACTTTTTCTGAACTTTAATAGTATAAGGATTGCTAAAAATTGCTTTTATTTCTTCTGATTTGGACATGACATTTTTGTTTTGTAAAATGCTCTTACTGAAATAAATTTATAATAATTAAACCTAAAATAACAACAAAAAATTATTGGATTTTATAAAAGGGATACCTTCTCTGTTATTCCTTTATTATTGTCTGTTTCTACATATGACAAACATCACTCTACAATTGTATATTTGCATAAGGAGACTTCTTTGAGTCAATAATTCTTTCTTATATATTTGGGACAGTTAAAGTTTTTGGAATACCATATACTCTATGTTATTTGAATAATTTAGTATTTATAAATAAAGGTAGCACTGTATAAAAGTTTTAAAATCAATAGTAGTCTTACAGTTTTATGGGGCTTTCAAAATATTCTGGAGTGACAGAATTGTATTACATTTCTCAAAATCACATTTACAGTCCAGGAATACCTTTAGTCTAGTAGAAGGTAAAGGCAAAGATAAAGTATATTATCCTTTCCCCTTTCCTCAGCTGAGGCCTAAAATCTCTGTAACTACTGCTTTATTTTTGTGAAAGATTGTAAAGTGCAGATATCTTTCCTAAATACATAGTTTGGATTGTAATAGGGAAAAGATAGCAACTGTTTGATAAACAATGTATTAAAGTGATACTTACACATGTATGAGCATAGAACAGTGATATTTTTAACCACAGGATGACTATATGCTTCTAAGTCTAAGATAAACAGATCACACTTAGGGCTAAAAGAATTCTCCCAGAGACCAAGAGCAGTTTCTCTGCTTCGTTATATTTTCCTAACATTTGCATGTATCATCAAAATACTTCAATTAGAGCAGTTTGCTTCCATTCCATACAGAGTTCCCCTACTGGGCAGAGTTGTGCATGAGGGCATTTGAAACATGCTTGGACTTCTTATTATCATAGTTACTTCTTTTTTTTTTTTTTTTTTCTGAGACGGAGTTTCGCTCTTGTTACCCAGGCTGGAGTGCAATGGCGCGATCTCGGCTCACTGCAACCTCTGCCTCCTGGGTTCAGGCAATTCTCCTGCCTCAGCCTCCTGAGTAGCTGGGATTACAGGCACGCACCACCATGCCCAGCTAATTTTTTGTATTTTTAGTAGAGACGGGGTTTCACCATGTTGACCAGGTTGGTCTCGATCTCTTGACCTCGTGATCCGCCCACCTCGGCCTCCCAAAGTGCTGGGATTACAGGCTTGAGCCACCGCGCCCGGCTATCATAGTTACTTCTTATAAACATTTAATTTCACCTAACATGTTGAACATTCAAGTTGTAGTCAGAAAAAAATGTTTTCCTCCTGCTCATAGTATGAGACACCTGAGACTAAACACAAAATAATCACATGAAGACGCACGTTATTATTTTCATGTCAATTCTATGGTGATAAGTGGGGTGGTAAGGAAATATAATTACTTTTTGATATAACACAAAGGCATATAAATCAATCAAATCTTAATACATAATTACATCCTATATACTGTAGATAACAAACGTCACTGTAAAAACAACAGGAAATAATTTATTTTAGAAAAGTTTTAAGTTATGTAATGTTATTAAAAGCAGGGCCAAAAACAGCAGAGGGGACATATGTGGTCCACCTGGTCATGAAAATAGCTTTTTTATGTAAAGGACTACTGGGTGACGGCATGGGCTGTAATGCTATTTCACCTGTATTCAGTTGCTTAACCTGTCACTGTTCCTGCAGTTTCTAGATGAAGAAAGCCATTGCATATTCTAAGCAGGTCCACTCACTGATATGATATTAACAAAAAGTGGCACCACATCCAGTCTGGAGGTGGACCAGCCATGAGGAAGTTATTTATGTAACTTTTTCTGGGCTGCAAACCAAGAAGCCATGGCTCTTTAACAGCCAGAGCCAAGAATGAGCAGAGCAAGAAATGTTTTATACCTGACAGATCAACACAGTGAAGTGTTTCACTTCATTCCACTGGAGTAATTAAAACATTTGTATCCAAGGGGATCCATAGGACATAATGCATAACAAATGGTAGTCATCATCAATAACCATCTCTAAACAGCACTATAGCCAAGCATTTCCAAATTACAGCCAAAAAGTACAAGTAGAACATAAAGCAATATTTTCATTAATTCATGCAGAGGAGCTCTATAGTGGTGGCATATGTTTTGGTGGTGTGTTTTCTAATTGAAGTGATGTAATCCATAAAGTGTCTATAGGAGCAAGCTACCTAAGGTTTATCAAATGCTCAGAGATTTTTTTTAGATGTTATGGATTATGATGTCCACAATTTTGCCTAATGGGTTCAATGTCTTTTGTTGCTGTTTAACTGTATTATAATTGTTAAAAGTAATAATGTCTATAATTTAAAAATAAAATAATAAAGAAATCTCCTAATTAAAATATTTTTTGCTCCATTCTAAAATCACTCCCTTTGGATGTCAAAACCTATATGTTTTATGTTTTCCAGTCATTACTTTAATCTCTTCAAATCATATGTGTATACAACTCTTTAGTAAATTACTGATGGTACAAAGGTTTTATTAGTTTCCTATTGAGATAACTAAGAATTTTGCTTAATTACACTCTCCCTTTCTTCCTTACCTGCTTTTCTCTCAGAAACCAAATATACCCAGATATAAGAAAAGACAGCTCCCTAAAATGTTTCTTTTGAAATGAGTCCTCTTATGAATGGGTCTTAAAAATGCTAAATGCCAGATATAGGTGAAGGGGAGGAAGGCAGCAAATCACGCTGCCATGTGTGTACCTATGCAACAATCTTGTATGTTCTTCACATGTACCCCCAAAAATAAAATGCAATAAAAAGAAAGAAAGAAAAAAATGCTTCCTTCTTAATAAGAAAGGACACAAACAAATGGGAAACATTCCATGCTCATGGATAGGAAGAATTAAAAGGATGAAAATGGCTATACTGCCCAAAGTAATTTATATATTCAATGCTATTTCCATCAAGCTACCATCGACTTTCTTCACAAAATTAGAAAAAAAAATACTTTAAATTTCATAAGAAAGAGCCCATATAGCCAAGATAATCCTAAAGAGAAAAGGTGGAGGCATCATGCTACCAAACTCAAAACTATACTACAAGGCTACAGTAACCAAAACAGCTTGGTAGTGGTATCAAAACAGATATATAGAACAATGGAAAAGAAGAGAGGCCTCAGAAATAACACCACACATCTACAACTACCTGATCTTCACAAACCTCACAAAAACAAGCAATGGTGAAAGGATTCCCTATTTAATAAATGGTGTTGGGAAAACTGTCTAGCCATATGCAGAGAAAACTGAAACTGGACCTCTTCCTTACACCTTATACAAAAATTAACTCAAGATAGATTAAAGATTTAAACATCAGACCTAAAACCATAAAAACCCTAGAAGAAAACCTATGCAATACTATTCAGGACATAAGCATGACAAAGACTTCATGGCTAAAATACCAAAACCAATGGCAACAAAAACCAAAATAGACAAATGGGATCTAATTAAATTCCAGAGCTTCTGCCCAGCAAAAGAAACTATCATCAGAGTGAACAGGCAACCTACAGAATGGAAGAAAATTTTTGCTATCTATCTATCTGAAAAAAGGCTAATATCCAGAATCTATAAGTAATTTAAACAAATTTACAAGAAAAAGCAAACAAACAACCCCATCAAAAGGTGGACAAAGGATATGAACAGATACTTTTCAAAAGAAGGCATTTATGCAGCCAAAAAACATGAAAAAAAGCTTATCATCACTGGTCTTAGAGAAATGCAAATGAAAACCACAATGGGATAGCATCTCATGCCAGTTAGAATGGTAATCATTAAAAAAGTCAGGAAACAATAGATACTGGAGAGGCTATGGAGAAACAGAAATGCCTTTAGACTGTTGGTGGGAGTGTAAACTAGTTCAACCATTGTGGAAGACAGTGTGGCAATTTCTCAAGGATCTAGGACTAGAAATACCATTTGATCCAGCAATCCCATTACTGGGTATATACCCAAATGATTATAAATCATTCTACTACAAAGACACATGCACACGTATGTTTAATGAAGCACTATTCACAACAGCAAAGACTTGGAACCAACCCAAATATCCATCAATGTTAGACCGGATAAAGAAAATGTGGCACATATTCACCATGAAATACTACTCAGCAATAAAAAAGAGTAAGTTCATTTCCTTTGCATGAACATGGAAGAACCTGGAAACCATCATTCTAGGCAAACTAACATAGGAACAGAAAACCAAACACCACATCTTCTCAATTATAAGTGGGAGTTGAACAATGAGAACATATGGGCAGAGGGAGGGGAATATCACACACCAGGGCCTGTCAGGGGTGGGTGGCATGGGAAAGGATAGCATTAGGAGAAATACCTAATGCAGACGGTGGGTTGATGGGTGCAGCAAACCACCATGGCACAAGTATACCTATGTAACAAATCTGCACATTCTGCACATGTACCCCAGAACTTAAAGTATAATTAAAAAAATGCTTCCTTCTTATAGGTCATTTCTCCATTAACTTGTTCTAAACAGAATAAAATATTTTGAGGAGGCACAATATGACCTCAGTTGTCTGAGATGCTCAAGAAACTCTGGTGGTATCAGTAAAAACAGAAGGCAAAGATATATAACAAATATTTAGTGAATTAACACTTTACACGATATCACAGTCAGTTGTTAGCTGTCTTCACAGATACGTCTTTAAACTCTTTTTTTAAAGTTAATAAAAATTCACATTTTGGTTATGAAGAAAATACTCCTTTAGAATAACAGATTTTTAAAACATCATAGTATTTATATTGGCATTGGAATACTGTATCAGCATTGGTAAATGTTCTTGGAACTTGACTTAATTTTCCAGTTTGACTTTTAAATTTCCATATTTTAATTTAAAAATTACTACATTTCAAATAATGTAAATGGAATGGAGGACCATGGGTTTTAAAAAACCATGCAAGATTGTTTGAAAAGTGGTTTTAATGACAACAATAAATGATATAGAAGATGTCTGAAAAGTGTGTGAATAAAATTTATCCTAAAATTTGAGTGAAGAAAGTTAAATCTGTATGTGTGTATTTTTACACAAATGATTTTAAATATGCAACTAAGTTGCAAAACTAAACATTACAAAAGTAGAATTTGACATGGTCACCTAAATATTTCAATTTATTAATAGGAAATTTGGCCAAAAAATTTTTTTAAAGACTTTCTCATTCACGGAAATAGAGGATTATCTTATACTTTATTACTCTCTCTCTCTTGCTATCTATCTATCTAACTATGTATTGTTAACCTATTTATTAGTCACTTGTGTCATTTATTCACATATTAACAATATATTTAATTTGTACATATTAATAATTAGCCTTAGGGCTGGGCGCGGTGGCTCACGCCTGTAATCCCAGCACTTTGGGAGGCTGAGGTGGGTGGATCACGAGGTCAAGATATTGAGACCTCCTGGTCAACATGGTGAAACCCCGTCTCTACTAAAAATACAAAAAATTAGCTGGGTATGGTGGCGTGTGCCTGTAATCCCAGCTACTCAGGAGGCTGAGGCAGGAGAATTGCCTGAACCCAGGAGGCGGAGGTTGCGGTGAGCCGAGATCGTGCCATTGCACTCCAGCCTGGGTAACAAGAGCGAAACCCAGTCTCAAAATAATAATAACAATAATAACAATAATAAGCCTTATTTAATATTCTCAAATATTTGGTGCCTCTACCTGGAGAAGGATTAAACCCCCAATCTTGTTCAAATCACATATATCAAAACAATAAGTCATTTCTGAAATACAACTTTAAAAATATATATTTTTTCTTTCTTCCACACAGTCTCACTCTGTTGCTTAAGCTGGAGTGCAACGGTACAATCACAGCTCATGCAATCCTGATTTCCCAGGCTCAAGTGATCCTTATACTTTAGCATCCTGAGTACCTGGGAACACAGACATGTACCACTACACACATAGCTACATTTTCAAGTTTTTGTAGAGACAAGGCCTCACTGTGTTGCCCAGGCTGGTGTCAAACTCCTGGACTCAAGTGATCTTCGTGTTTAGGCATGAACCACTAAAACTGGGCCTGGAATAAATGTTAAGAGCCAGTTTAGGCCGGGCGCAGTGGCTCACACCTGTAATCCAGCACTTTGGGAGGCTGAGGCAGGTGGATCACGAGGACAAGAGATTGAGACCATCCTGGTCAACATGGTGAAACCCCGTCTCTACTAAAAATACAAAAAATTAGCTGGGTATGGTGGCGTGTGCCTGTAATCCCAACTACTCAGGAGGCTGAGGCAGGAGAATTGCCTGAACCCAGGAGGCGGAGGTTGTGGTGAGCCGAGATCGTGCCATTGCACTCCAGCCTGGGTAACAAGAGCGAAACTCCATCTCAAAAAAAAAAAAAAAAAAAAAAAAGAGCCAGTTTATGTCACACTTTTTTTCCCCCCTCTCCCAGAACAACTCACACTAATCCACCAACAGGCTACCTCACCATCCTGGGTTCCAGAGTGAAGGAAACGTGAAACTGAACCACCACTGACCCATGAAAGACAATTGATATGAGTCCACTGAAACTTTTGTTGGTATAAGATGGTTTATCAGCTTTACTATGGTTTTGCCATTTTTTTTCTTCACCATAACCAAGTTCATTTTGACTGATGCATGTGCTAGTCTTTATTTCACAAGGTAAAGACTGAGGACATTCCACAAAGATGTAATAGCCCATGCTATTCTCCACCTCTCTTTGCTACATTTTATCATCCACTTTAGGCCAGTATTATTTCATTTTTAAATTGTCAAGACTGAAAACAATTTCATCCTGGGTAACCATACGTGGTAGACTTAATAAGCGCCCCTGAAGATATTAGGTACTAATTTAGAGAACTTATGTTACTTTACCATGGGTAGAGGCTCTTTGCAGATGTGTTGCATGAAGGATCTTGAGATGGACATATTAGAGTGAATTATCCAGTGGGCCCTAAATGCAATTATGTGTCATTATTAAAGACTTGCAGAGGGATTGGACTCACATAGAGAAGACAAGGTGAAGACAGAGCAGAAAAATGAAGATGGTGGTCTTAAAGATTGAAGTGATATGCCCATAAACCAAAGAATGCCAACAAGCATGACAAGCTGGGGGAAGTAAGGAATGCACTCACTTAGAGCCTCCAGAGAGAGAGTGGCCTTGCTGAGAGCTCGTTCCATATCAGTGAAATGACTGCAGACTTTTGGCCTCCAGAAGTGTGAAAAAATAACATTTCTGTCTTTTTTTTTTTTTTGAGACAGAGTCTAGCTCTTTCACCAGGCACCATGCTGGAGTGCAGTGGCACTCACTGCAAGCTCCGCCTCCCAGCTTCAAGCAATTCTCCTGCCTCAGCCTCTGGAGTAGCTGAGACTACAGGAGTGCACCACCATGTCCAGCTAATTTTTGTATTTTAGTAGACACAGCATTTCACTATGTTGGCCAGGATGGTCTCGATCTCTTTTCTTCATGATCCGCCTGCTTCAGCCTCCTTGCAAAGCACTGTGATTACAGGTGTCAGCCACCACACCCTGCCAAAATTTCTGTTTTTTTTTTTTAAGCTACCAAGTGTGTAGTAATTTGCTATAGCAGTCACAGGGAGCCAATCCTCTTGCTTACATCCTCTGAGCTTTGGCTATGTGTTGTTTCCACAGATGCAAATTAATCACATAAATAGTGGTTACAGCGCCCAGTGCGGTGGCTCACACCTGTAATCTCAGCACTTTGGGAGGCCGAGGTGGGTGGATCATGAGGTCAAGATATCGAGACCATCCTGGTCAACATGGTGAAACCCCATCTCTACTAAAAATACAAAAAAATTAGCTGGGCATGGTGGCATTTGCCTGTAGTCCCAGCTACTCAGGAGGCTGAGGCAAGAGAATTGCCTGAACCCAGGAGGTGGAGTTGCGGTGAGCCGGGATCGCACCATTGCACTCCAGCCTGGGTAACAAGAGCGAAACCCAGTCTCAAAAAAAAAAAATAGTGGTTACAAAAAAAAAAAAAAATTCCTGAATAAACTGAATTTTAAAAACTGCCTTGTTTTCAGGTTACTAATCCAATTAGTACTTTTCAAAGCATCTGATATTTTTTAAATGTAATAAAATGTCACACACTATCCAAATGCATTATATAGACTCCAATAAAGCTCTTTATAACAACTACATGCAAAGTCCCCTCCCCCTTTCTAAAGTTTTACAGTGTCTTACACGTTAAATAAGTTTTAACAGTTAATATGTAGTATTTTTATCAGAAGATGCACTGTAGTGTAGTAAAGGAGGTATAGTTTTAGAGTCTGAAAAAATGGGTTATAATCATCGCCTTTCTCCTCAGTAGCTGAGTGATCTTATAAATGTTTCTCAGATCACAGTTTTCTCATCTGTAAAATAAGAACAATGCCTAATTCACAATGTTATTTAGGTGTTAAATCTGTACAAGACACATGGCATGGTGCTAAAAAATTACTTAATATTATCTCTACCTCTTTTTAGATCTGTATGTCCACTGAGTTGCTGACCTTCAAGGACAGGAAAACTTCAGATTGCTGCTTTTTTTTTTTTTCTACCTCCAGGATCGTCAAGTGGCTCGGAGTTACCAGTATTTGACACATGTTTAAGAAAATGATAAATGAATGGGTGAAGAAATGAAGGGCTTCCAGGACAAGGTGTGCTCTGAAATTTTACTCATCCCTACACTCCTGAAAATGACGAGAAAGGAAACTCAAATTTCACTAACCAACTCTGAACAGTCATTTCGTGCTTCTGGACTTTAGGGTTCCAACACTGGCATTTCCTTTTTTAACTTTTAGGAAAATGTCTTCAAAATAAAGGACACAATTAGAAGAAGGAGGGGGAAAAGTGGGAGACAGGAAAAAAAGGTAGAGAGGAATAGGAGGAGGAAAGCAAGAAACAGAAAGAGGAGGAGGAGGAGAAGCAGGACGAGAAGGAGAAACCATGAGAGAAACTCATCCCTCCTCTTAGGATTCTGCTGATGTAGAAGCTCTTCTTTCATCACACACTGCACTTCTGTGGATAGGCCACAGCTTTGGAGCCTGCAGGTCAGTCATGTTTATGCAAAGCAACCGATCTCTATGTGGATCATTGCCTGAGGAAGACAGATAAAAATCTGCTACATAACAATCCCTGACTATAGTTCTGCTAATTTTTTTTAAAATTGTACTTTAGGTTCTGGGGTAATGCAGGATTGTTCATAGGTACACACATGGCAATGTGGTTTGCTGTCTCCATCTCTGTCACCCACATTTGGCATTTCTCCCCATGTTATCCCTCCCCCACCTCCCTCTCCCACTGTCCCTTCCTTGTCCCCCCCAACAGACCCCAGTGTATGATGCTCCCCTCCCTTTGTTCCTGTGTTCTCATTGTTCAACACCCGCCTATGAGTAAGAACATTTGGTGTTTGATTTTCTGCTTTTGTGTGAGTTTGCCAAGAATGATGGTTTACAGATACATCCATGTCACTACAAAGGACACAAACTGATCATTTCTTATGGCTGCATAGTATTCCATGGTGTATATGTACCACATTTTTCTTGTCCAGTCTATTGTTAATCTTACTCCCTTTCACTGAGTTCCAGATACTAAATCTGAATCCTGCTTACTTTTCTTGGAAATCTCAGCCCAATAGCAAATGAGATGTCCTATAAATATCTGGATACTAAATACCTTTTCTGTATATATCTTATCTGCTCTTAGTCTTTGTCCTTCCTTAGTGAAGGTTTATTTGATAAACTTATAAATGGTTATCTCAATTGACGCAGAAAAGGCATTCGACAAAATTCAACAGCCCTTTATGCTAAAAACCCTCAATAAACTCGGTATCGATGGAACATGTCTCAAAGTAATAAAAGCTATTTATGACAAACCAACAACCAATATCATACTGAATGGGCAAAAACTGGAAGCATTCCCTTTGAAATCTGGCACTAGACAAGGATGCCCTCCTTCACCACTCCTATTCAATATAGTTCTGGAAGTTCTAGCCAGAGCAATCAGGCAAGAAAAAGAAATAAAGGGTATTCAAATAGGAAAGGTGGAAGCCAAATTGTCTCTATTTGCAGACGACATGATAGTATACCTAGAAGACCCCATTGCCTCAGCCCAAAAACTCCTGAAACTGATAAGCAACTTCAGCAAAGTCTCAGGATATAAAATCAATGTGCAAAAATCACAAGCATTCGTCTACACCAATAACAGACTTAAAGAAAGCTAAATCAAGAACGAACTGCCATTCACAATTGCTACAAAAAGAATAAAATACCTTGGAAGACAACTCACAAGGAACGTAAGTGACCTCTTCAAGGAGAACTACAAACCACTGCTCAATGAAATCAGAGAGGACACAAACAGATGGAGAAACATTCCATGTTCATGGTTAGGAAGAATTAATATCGTGAAAATGGCTACAATGCCCAAAGTAATCTACAGAATCAACGCTATCCCCATCAAGCTACCATTGACTTTCTTCACAGAACTGGGAAAAACCACCATGAACTTCATATGGAACCAAAAGAGAGCCCGCATAGCCAAGTCAATTCTAAGCAAAAAGAACACAGCGGGGGGCATCACACTACCGGATTTCAAACTATACTACAAGGCTACAGTAATCAAAACAGCATGGTACTGGCACCAAAACAGAGATATAGACCAATGGAACAAAACAGAGGCACCGGAGGCAACACAACATATCTACAACTATACAATCTTTGATAAACCTGACAAAAACAAGCAAGGGGGAAAGGATTCCCTGTTTAACAAATGGTGTTGGGAAAACTGGCTAGCCATGTGCAGAAAGCAGAAACTGGACCCCTTCCTGACACCTTACACTAAAATTAACTCCAGATGGATTAAAGACTTAAACATAAGACCTGGCACCATAAAAACCCTAGAAGAAAATCTAGGCAAAACTATCCAGGACATAGGAGTAGGCAAGGACTTTATGAACAAAACACCAAAAGCATTGGCAACAAAAGCCAAAATAGACAAATGGGACCTAATGAAACTCCACAGCTTCTGCACGGCAAAAGAAACAGTCACTAGAGTGGATCGGCAACCAACAGAATGGGAAAAAATTTTTGCAGTTTACCCATCTGACAAAGGGCTGATATCCAGAATTTACAAAGAACTCAAACGGATTTACAGGAAAAAAACAAACAAGCCCATTCAAAAGTGGGCAAAGGATATGAACAGACACTTTACGAAAGAAGACATATATGAGGCCAACAATCATATGAAAAAATGCTCATTGTCACTGGTCATCAGAGAGATGCAAATCAAAACCACATTGAGATACCATCTCACGCCAGTTAGAATGGCGATCATTAAAAAATCTGGAGACAACAGATGCTGGAGAGGATGTGGAGAAAAAGGAACACTTTTACACGTTGGTGGGAGTGTAAATTAGTTCAACCATTGTGGAAGACAGTGTGGCGATTCCTCAAGGCCTTAGAAATAGAAATTCCTTTTGACCCAGCAATCCCATTACTGGGTATATATCCAAAAGTCTATAAATCGTTCTACTCTAAGGACACATGTACACGAATGTTCATTGCAGCACTGTTTACAATAGCAAAGACCTGGAATCAACCCAAATGCCCATTGATAATAGACTGGATTGGAAAAATGTGGCACATATACACCATGGAATATTATGCAGCAATCAGAAATGATGAGTTTGTGTCGTTTGTAGGGACATGGATGAATCTGGAGAACGTCATCCTCAGCAAACTGACACAAGAACAGAAAATGAAACACCGCATATTCTCACTCATAGGTGGGTGATGAAAAATGAGAACACATGGACACAGAAAGGGGAGTACTAAACACTGGGGTCTATTGGGTGAAAAAGGGGAAGGCCAGTGGGAGGGGGAGGTGGGGAGGGATAGCCTGGGGAGAAATGCCAAATGTGGGTGAAGGGGAGAAGGAAAGCAAAGCACACTGCCATGTGTGTTCCTATGCAACTGTCTTGCATGCTCTGCTCATGTACCCCAAAACCTAAAATCCAATAAAAAATTTAAAAAAAGCAGTAAACATGCTTGAGGTTGTTTTGAGAATTCCATGGGGATTCTAACCATAGTCCCTGGGCCCAGGACAGAACGTTTGACAAATGTTAGAGCTCTTTCAAGTTTAAAAGCACTCATTTTCATTAGAAAGCTGAATAGTTTGATCATTCACAGTAGAGTTTTCTAATAGTATAGGTTTCATTTTGAATCCTGGTTCTACATTTTATTCACTATGTAATATGTAACAATTTACGTAACATCTCTGAATTTTCTTATATGTAAAATGGGAATAATAATAGCACCTCTATCACAAGATTCTTTGTGAGAATTAAAAAGAATAAGCTCTGTCCAGTCAAAGAAAATGTGGCACATATACACCGAAGAATACTATGCAGCCATAAATAACAATGAGTTCATGTCCTTTGTAGGGACACAGATGAATCTAGAAACCATCATTCTCAGCAAACTCATACAAGAACAGAAAATCAAACACCACATGTTTTCACTCATAGGCAGGTGTTGAACAATGAGAACACGTGGACACAGGGAGGGGAGCATCCCACACTGGGGCCTGTTTGGGGGTGCTAGGGGAGGGACAGTGAGGGTGGGAGGGATAACATGGGGAAAAATGCCAAGTATAGATGATGGGGGATGGAGGCAGCAAACCACCTTGCCATGTATGTACCTAGGTAACAATCCTACAAGATTAGCCCATGTATCCCAGAACCCAAAGTAAAGTAAAAAAAAAAATGCTCAATAAGAAAAAAAAAAAAAAAAAAAGACAAAAAAAATCTCTGGGAAATTTTGAGATATTTAAGTCGACTGCTGAGCAATTTATCAAAATATAAAATTTCAGAAAGATAATACATTTCACAGGGCAATAAAGGTACCAGTTGAGGATCAAGTATACTGTTTTGAAAAAAAAGAATATTTTAGAATGTGTCAAGGAGATACAGGTGGTGATATGAAGTAAGAAGTATGATATAAAAAGATAGAGTTCATAAGACATTTAAACTAAAATATAAAAATGGATTGGCTTCCATCAGAAGATAGGTGATATTATATATACAGTGTGAGACTGGATGGGGTTATGTCAGAAAATAAATTAAATCTTCCTTTAATTAAAGAAGAGAAATGCTTTCAGGATGGATAGCTGATGTACTTTAGTGTTTGGGGTTGAGCCAAAGAAAAGTTTTCAGATGAGAAGTCTCCAAAGCAGCAGCAAGAGAAATAAAGAGAACAAGAGAACATTACAGAAACTGCATCATACAGGATTTAGCTGCAGATAAGAGAAAGTTATCTACCAGTTTTAAGAATAAGGGAATATAGACACAGGAAATTAAATGCTTACAAATTTGGTGGTTGGATTAGGCCCATAAAATTTACTCCCAGAACAAGGTAACTGAAGTTGTCTATAAAAGGAATAGTTTTACATGTTATAATCATACATCTGGTAAAAAATACTGGTATGGTCTCAACTGCTGGCTGCACACTTCCTTGGCCACAATGTAAAGACAAGAAGCCACCACCAGATTGACTGGCTTTATAATCATGCTGCACAGGCAAAAATAATGTTTCATGCTCTATACTTTGCCATTGTCATTGCTAAAATCCCTGCATATATAATTTTCAGATTATAAATTAAATATAAAATATTGGAGCACATATTAAAAGAGTCACTTTACCATTTGTACCAAAAGATATGCAAGGGGAGGGAGGTATTTCAAGAAGAAAGGAGCAGCAAGTTGTGTGCAGTGGTACTGGTTAGGCATGTAAAGGACAACAGAAAAGAAAATTAAATTTGGCACTAAGAGATATCCTTGCTGACCTCAACAGTAGTAGCAGAGAGGTGAAAACTTGAGGGAGAAAGAGTATGTTGAAGAGTGTAAAAGGAGCAAAGAAATAGAGAAAAGAAAGAGAAACAAATCATTTCTGGAGTGTTTTTGTGAAAAGAAGCAGAGAAATGGAGCAATGGTTGGATGTGAATGGAGGGGGTTAATAGAAAACTTTTTATTTTGCTGGCTTTAAATGGCATGTACTGACAAACTGTTGGGGATAATCCAGTACAAATGGAGAATAATGTTGCAGAGAAATAAGGGATAGCTTCAAGATAAAATACTTAAGGATATTACACCCCAAATTGCGGTGTTCTCAGATAGAGAAAGGGAAGGGAGAGAGAGTAAAAAAGGGAGTCCAGGAGATTCCTTGCAAAAAACTGCATAAATAATGGGGTGTGAGCCTTAGTGTGTATTAAGAGAAATGAAGATAGCATATGGAGACCGGATAGTGGAAAAGTTTGATGGATTGATAGGTTGAAGGTCTAAGTCAGGCAAAAAATAGTTTGGAGTGAACCAACTGGAGTCAGCGCAAATGGAAGGGGTCAGACTGATAGAATCATGGTTCTGGATATGAACAGGTCTAGGGTGTAATCATCAGAATGTAAACTTGAGGAGATTTTTAAAAATTTTGTTGGAAGTGAGGAAGTCAAGAAATAGAACTGGGGGTGATAGATGGGTCTTCTTGGCTTTATCTCTGATAATAAACAGTAGCACTAATTGAGAGTAAAACCCAGAGCAGGGAAAAAATCATTTAGTATGTGAGACAAGGAGACTTTAAGATCTAGATGTACAATGGCAATAATCTAGCAGAACTATATGGGCATCAAATAACCTATGGTTTAGACTGAGGAAAGAAAAGAAAATACACACACAATGCCGATTTTAGAATTGTCATGTGAACTAAATGTGATAATTGTTATAAAGCACTATGACCAAACTTATGCACGTAACACGTATATCACAGACACAGACGCACACACACATACAAACACACACACATCATGAAAATATTAGATCACTAACTAGAAAAGCTTACAATGTGACATAAATAAAAGAACTTTTTGGAGCAAGTGAAATTTTAACTGTTATATGTTAATTGGTGGTAATGCCTGTAATGAAGAGAAGATAATCAGAGAAACTGACTTCAAAAATTCTACATATTCATTGACATGCTGTTTCTTCTGCAATTAATTCTTGATGATATTGACTGTCTTACTAATATCTATGTTCCATGTAACTGGCATGAACTCAGGCACACTGAATCAATATTTATTGAATTTAACATTCTAAGAATCTAAATTATGTGGAAAGATTTTTCTCCAATTAATAACTGAAACATAGAAGAATGTAAGAGAGTCTAGCCACTGCATAGCAAGTGGAAAATGTATAATGCTATAGCGAATCACAAGCAATTTAATACCATTTTCACTTAACAAGCATCATATCTGCTGTATATGATGCCAATCATATTCCCAATTTACTAAAATAAACATGGATTGAAAATGTAAATAATTATTATGCATATTTTCAAGAAAATCAAAAGATAGGACACTGCTTTACCCTGGAAATTTGTTCAGACAATCTGCAATCATGGTTCATTAGTGACATGCTCTACCAAGCTGGTGAATAAATAATCATTTTCATTCTCTTTCACTGCTTTTTCTGCTTATGGAGGCTATTAACAGATAAAAATGACATTAAGGCACATTTTGTAGAATAAAGATTCCATGAACTTAAGAATCTTATTTTCACTGTGAAGCACCCATAACCACAGCAGGGGGATGATGAATAAGAGATAAGAACCAGAAATCGCAAAATTCAATATAATTTTAAGTGAAGTGTAACAAGAAATGTGGGTGAGTGAAAAAATGCAATTATATGCTAGCAGAAGGAGACTGCCAATAATTAAACAAAAAGTTACAATATACATATATATAACAAATATAAATATATAGCCTAGATAAATTATGTGACCATAATATGTAAGTAAAATTGTCTGTAGGCATATACATATAGATACATATTTTCTAATATATATATTTAAGTATGTTACATGAACAAAACAATTTTCTTAAGCCTTGCTTGACAGCTGTTATAGATGTCCTCATATTTAGAAATAACTAAAGTAAGTAGGCACAAGAGAAATAAATGTAGAGCAGACCACTTCAAACACTTATACAAAGAGGCACATAGGATTCAATAATGACACAGACAATAACTGTACTAATGAAAATTACCTTCCTGATTATTGTCTGATGTCTCCATTTTCTTCTCATATTGGCAGAAATAATTTGTAAAGACATTGACTTATCCTAAAATAAATAATCATGCCAGATGTTGATGTCTTGCTTTAGTAAATACAGTTAGGGGTATCCACTGTGCCATGAATATTATGAGTCAGAAGCAGATATTTTAACTTTAAAAATGTTCGCACTAAATAGGGAAACTTTTACTGGACTGAGAATTTTATATTTTTAAGCATAATGTACAGGACAAAGATCTTTGAAAAATGTTTTATTTCATACGATATTTAGCCACATATGTGATCATTTCGGTAAGAGTCATAAGAAAATATTGGGTCATGCTCAGAGCTTTACAAAGAAAGTAGGACTTGAAAGATCAACCTACAGTCTAAAGATATGCATCAACTTTTCACAAGAAAACACATTTTTAAAATGATCCCAACTTCAAAAGCCTGCAATAAGCCCCGGCTCTAAACAGTGAATCAAAATTAGATAAGCTTAGTTGAGTATACAGAAGAGGTCCTAAGTTATCTTTTTTATTTCAATTTTATTTCAGGTTAGGATAAAAAAGAAATTTTAAAAGGTGATTCATGTTTGTGTTTGTTTTAATAAAGAGCTTTTGGGGAAAGTAAAATGACAGCTAGCCCTCTCAAAGGAAAAACAAAAAAATAAAATTTGGAATGACTCATGAAGATGCAAACAACAATAAGAATTAATATTTGAAGTAAGCTCAAAGTGATTCTCTGCCTATGGAAGTAAAAACCTAACATAATCTATAGAGGGTGATGCCAGTAAGATGGTCCACCAGAAGCCCTTGATGCTGATCTTCAACACGGAGACATCCAAAACAACAAATAAACAACTACATCTTAGTGAAGATAACTTAAGGGGAGCACAGAACATCAAAGGGGTAGCAGAGACTGTGTTGACACAGATACTTAGGACAGTCACAGAGAGAATAAGGAAACACCTGGCCTCTATCACCCCATCATCCAGCCCGTTATCAGATGTGAACCAGAAGAAACTGCTCCCTTCAGGGAAAAGATCCCAGCAACGCTCATCAACCCCTTGCATGCCTGCAGTCCTCAACAGCACTAAGCACAGCTGAAGGAGCTGCCTGGAGTCAGCAAAGCTGTGCTCCCCAAGAGAAGTAGCAAACATGGTACCCTAGAATTTTAGCCTGCAAGGCTACTGCACTACATCATTGTGGAGCTATAACTAATGATGGGGTGTGTCTTGGTCAGGGATGCAAGTAGCTACACCCTGTCATCCTGGAGGCTTAGACACTGCTGCTGCCAAGCCACCCTCACCTAGTGGCTCCATATCCCCAAGCCAAGCTAGGAGCTGCTGTTAGACTCTACCATGTGGGGCCAAAAGGCAGTGGAGCTGCCCCACCTACCCCTCCCAGTCAGAGCTGTGCCTCACTCTAACAGATCCAAGCTGAAGCTGCTGACTCCATGCTGGGGAAGTGTTGCCTTGGCAGAGCTACTCCATATACCCCACCCAGCAGATGCTAAACCCATGCCAAACTGAAAGAAACCCTTTTCTCCTGGGAAAACAATACCTTGGTGTCCCACAGCTGTTACAATCACCTCTTAAGTGCCTAAGTTGAAGCAGCAACCTGCCTCATTGGAAAGGGAAACTTTGTTGCCTAGAGTACATCCCTGTCCCTAAGCTGAAGTGGCATCCAGCTTCCCAGGTAAATGGTGCCTGGGCCACTCAAGCAATCACATTATCTTGTCGCAAGCTAAAGCAGTACATAGCCTCCTGAAGAACTGGTATTTTGGCCAAGCTGAGCAGATGGGCATCTTAGAGCTGAGCTGACATTGTACTACATGTCCCAGGGAGACATAGCAGTGGCTCGACTGAAACACCCACCCTTCAGGCCAAACAATTCTAGGACCATGTTTCCCTGATGCTGGAATAGCCTATTAGAGTACAAGCTGCTGAGGCACCTTCCACCTCATTGAATGGAGTCATCATATACTGCTCCCTGCTCCCCAAAACTGAAATCACAACTGTGTTACACCATTATGGGGTCCTTGCTGCTTCTTTACCTGGCCACACAGAGTCTGTGATACACCAAGTTTCAGAGTGCAGAGTCACCACTGGACAATGCTTCATCACAGAGTACTTCAGTTGCCACCAAACCTACTGGCTGATTTCCAAATGGTAGCTATCCCCTACTACAAGGGCCCAATCCTTCATACCACACCTTCTCTAGAGCTGGGTCAGTGATGTGATCCATCCCCAGGTGCCACAGTAAGTTTGTGAGACCCTGAGACCAAAAACCCAGCTCCACAGCTATTCTGAGCACTGGACCATGGAACCTAGTGCCACTGAAGCTGCTTATAGGCAATGTCAGACGTAACACCAAGAAGGATCCCCTCTGCCAAGTCTCTCCATTGTGGGGAGAAAAGAAGGACCCCTAAAACCCTTGCCACTAAGCACCCTAACACCCTTTGCTACCACCACCATGGCCACAAATTTCTCTAATCTAAGTCACTAACACACCCACAGTTATCACTGGCATTGCTTGTCGCTGAAGAAGCTGCATGAAGCCTACATACACACTGCATCTACTCAAAACAAAGTCACCATTCCCAACAGGTACACTGAGATCTATCTGCAGGTAAAAGTTTTTCTCTTTGAAAGCCACTTTGTAAAGTTTGGAAGACATGATTCTTTCACCAGATGTACAGATATCTACAAAGGAATACAGGAAACATAAAAAGGCAAAGAAATATGACATCACTAGAGAAACACAATAAATCTCTAGTACTAGACCCAAAAGAAAAGAAAACCTGCAAATTGCCAGAAAAAATAGGCAAAATAATAATCTTAAAAAAACTCAGTGAGAGTCGAGAGAATACAGATAGGTAAATGAAATCAGGGAAATAATTCATGATCTCAATAGGTAATTTAACAAAGAAATAAATATCATAAAAAAAAAACTAAACAGAAATTTTGCAGCTGAAGAATTCAAAGAATAAAACTAAAAGTGTAATAGAGAGCTTCAACAGCAGGCCAGATCAAGCAATTAAAAGAATCTCTAAAACGTATCCCAGAGACACAAGAACAGTTCAACACATGCAAATCAATAACTGTAATTCACTACATTAACAAATTGAAGGACAAAAATCATATGATCATTTCAACAGTTGCAGATGAGGCATTTGACAAAATTTAATATCTTGTCATGATAAAACTGTCAAAAAATCAGACATGAAATGTGCATACCTCAATACAACAAAAGCCGTATATGACAAACCCACAGATAATAGCATACGGAATGGAGAAAATTTGAAAGCTTTTCCTCTAATATCTAGAACAAGAGAAGGATGCCCACTTTTTCCACATCTATTAAGCATAGCACAGAGGCCCCAGCAAGAACAATTAGACAAGATAAAAATATTTATAAAGCAACCAAATAGGAAAAGAGAAAGTAAAACTGCCCTTGTTTGAAGACAATGTAACCTAACATAGACTGCTTTAAACACTCCAACAAAAAATGGTTATAACTAATCAGCAAATTCAGTAAAGTTTCAGAATACAAAATCAACACCAAAAAATCAGTAGTTTTTATGTATACTTACAGTGAACTATCTGAAAAAAAAAGCCATTCCATTTATAATATCTAAAAAAACATATCTAGGAATAATTTAACCAAAGAAGTAAAAGTTCTCTACAGTAAAAATTTTAAAAATTAATGAAATTAATTCAGAAGTACACAATTAGATGAAAAAATGCCTTGTGCTTGTGGATTGAAATAATTAATATTGTTAAAATGTCCATACTACCCATAGTGATCAATAGGCTTCAATGCCATCCCTTTTAGAATACCAATAATACTCTTCACAGAAACAGATAAAATAACCTTAAAATTTGTACAGAACCACAAAATACCCTAATCTTGAGCAAAAGAATAAATCAGGTACTATGATGGAGTCAGGTACTATGATGGAGGCATCATAGCACCTGACTTCAAAACATACTGCAAAGCTATAGTAACCAAAACAGCATGGAACTGGAATATGAACAGACACAAAGACCAATAAAACAGAATAGAGAGCCCAGAAATAAATCCATAAATATACAACAAACTGAATTTAGAGAAAGCCATCGAAAGCACATGTTGGAATAAGGACAATCTTCCCATTATGATGCTGGAAAAATCAGATGTCCACATGAAGAAGAATAAAAATAGGCCCTATTTCTCACCTTAGTCAAAAGTCAACTCAAAATGGATTAAAAAGATGTAAATGAAAGACAGACTTGAAACTGTAAAATGACTATGAGAATACACTGGCAAAATGCTTCTGACATTGGTCTGTTTAAGGCTTTTATGAATAAAAACTCAAAATGCATGGGCAATGAGAGCAAAAATAGACAAATCAGATTAAATCAAACTAAAAACCTGCACAGCAAGGAAAACAATCATCAGAATAAATGAAATCTACAGAATAGGAAAAAACATTTTAAAATTAGACATCTGATAAGGATAAATATTCATATATATAAGAAATTAAAGCATCTCAATAGAAAAACAAAGAAATTCAATTAAAAATGGGTTACAGATCTAAATTTATATTTCTCAAAAAAAAAAAAGACCTACAAATGGCCACCAGGTGTATGGAAAAGAAAATAGAAAACTCAACATCACTAATCATTGGGGAAATACAAAACAAAACCACAATGAGATGTCACTTTAGTCCCTTTATAATGGCCACTACCAAAAAGATAAACTATAACAAGTGTTGGCAAGGATGTGGAGGAAAGGGAAAGTTTGCCTACTATTGGTAGCAATGTAAATTAGTACTGTCATTAACATAAAGAGTATGGAGGTTTCTATAAAAAATTAAAATAGAACTACCATATGATCCAGCAAACCCATTTTGGATATACATTCAAAGGAAATGAAATCAGTAATGAGAAGAGATATCTGCACTATTCTGCTTATTGCAGTACTATTTGCAATAGCCAAAATATGACATTAACCTTAATGTCCATCAGCAAAAGAATGGATAAGAAAAATGTTATATATAGACAACAGAATGCTATTTGATCACCAAAAAATAATGATGTTCTGTCATTTGTGTCAACTTGGATGAGCCTGGAGGACATTACATTAAGTGAAGTAAGACAGACACAGAAAGAAAAATATCACATAATCTCACTTATATTTGAGATCTAAAGACATTGATCTTATAGAAGTAGAGAGCAGAAAAGTGGTCACCAGAAGCTAGTAGGGGTAGAAAGGAGGAAAATAAGGCAAGAATTTGGCCAATGGGTGTGATGTGACAATCAGATAGGAAGAGCAAAATTCTGGTGTTCCATTGCACAGTGGGGTGTTTATAATTAACAATCATGTATTGCATATTTCAAAATACATAAGAATATTGTAGTCAATGAAAGTCCACATATAAGACAGTGGTCCTATAAGACTATAGTAGTGTACACAAATGCTTACAATTATCTGTAGTATTCACTACAATTACATGATGCACAGGTTTGTAGCCTAAAAATGTTAGGCTATACTAGATAGCCTACGTGTGTAGTAAGCTACACCAAGTAGGTTTCTTAAGTACCGTCTAAGGTGTACATGCAACGACACAATTGCCTAACAACATATTTCTCAGAACATATCTCCATTGTTAAGCACTGTGTGACTGTCGCTAGAAGAAAAGATTTTTAATATTTTCACCACAAATAAATGATATTTGAGGTGATGGATTTGTTAATGATGTTTTCTCATTACAAAATGTATATGTAAGACCACAAACTACCCAATGAAAGTGTATGCTGTTATGTCAATTAAGAATTGTAATGCAGATAATGCTAAATTAATTTTAAAATTAGCATTATCTGCATTACAATTCCAACTAAATTTTATAGTAAAGCATTTCAAAAGATACTTGTATTATGCACAAAAATAATATGCTAGGTTAACAGATACTAAAAAAAAAAACAAGTTAATATGACACAAACTTTGGATCAGATCTTTCTTTTTTGAAAGAAATAATACATTATATATTGCTGAGACTCTTCATTTCTTTGAAGTTGTCCTCCCATTCTACTGTTAATAAATATCCTCCCTGTTTATATTATCACATACATAGTATTAATACATCTATGTAGGCTAGGCATGGTGACGTATGCTTATAACATCAGCACTTTGGAAAGCCAAGGCAGGCAGGTTACTTGAGCCCAGAAGTTTGAGACCAGGCTGAACAACATGTTGAAACCCCAGCTATGCAAAAAAAAAAAAAAAAAAAAAAAAAAAAAATTAGCCAGAATTGCTAGCACATACCTGTATTGCCAGCTAATCTGGTGACCAAGGCGGGAGAATCGAGCCCAGCAGATGGAGGTTGCAGTGAGCCAAGATCACACTACTGCACTCTAGACCAGGGGACAGAGTGAGACAATATTGCATTAAAAAAAAAAAGAAAAGCATATATTTACTTAAGAACATAGTACTATACATTTTTAAATAAATGTTTTAAATATTATCATACTATATGCGGTCTTATACAACTTAGTGGCCATGTTTGCTAAGTCAAATCCATGTTAATATCCCAATTAATGAGCATGTATATTGTTTCACTATTTATCATTTCAACACTACAACTTTGAAAATCCCTGTGTCATGCCTTTTTTTACATGTGAGTTTAACCATTAGTCTCAATTCAGATGTACATAAAACATGAAAAAGTATTTTCTTGCAGTCTCTTTGCCAACATTCTGCTGAATTACCCCTTCTAGTTTCTTTTTTTCCTCAAAGTGACTTTTATTTTTTTCACCATGCCAACAAGTGTTACTTTTATAAGAAAGTATTCATGACCTTTATATGAACAAAATAAACAATAAAATAAAACAAGGAGAGCAAAATCTGTCCAAATCTACTCACTAAATAATACAACGATTAATACATTAGGACATGTCTTTGTACACATTTTTCAATGCTGTTTATCCATATAATAGATATAGAGTTTCTATTTTGCAGATGAAATAATCTTTTTTTTTTTTAACTGTACTTTAAGTTCTGGGGTACATGTGCAGAACATGCAGGTTTGTTACATAGGTATACTCTGCCATGGTGGTTTGCTGCATCCATCAACCTGTCACCTATATTAGGTATTTGTCCTAATGCTATCCTTCCTCTATACCCCCGCCCCCTGCTATTCCTCCCCTAGATCCCCATCCCCTGACAGGCCCCAGTGTATGATGTTCTGCTCCCTGTGTCCATGTGTTCCCATTGTTCAACACCCACCTATGAGTGAGAACATGCAGTGTTTGGTTTTCTGTTCTTGTGTCAGTTTTCAGAGAATGATGCTTTCCAGCTCTATCCATGTCCCTGGAAAGGACATTAACTCATCCTTTTTCATGGCTGCATAGTATTCTATGGTGTATATGGGACACATTTTCTTTGTCCAGTCTATCACTGATGGGCATTTGGGTTGGTTCCACATCTTTGCTGTTGTAAACAGTGCTGCAGTGAACATGTGTCTTTATAATAGAATGATTTATAATCCTTGGATATATACCCAGTAATGGAATTGCTAGATCAAATAGTATTTCAAGTTCTAGATCCTTGAGGAATCACCACACTGGCATCCATAATGATTGAACTCATTTACACCACCCCTTCTAGTTTCTTAATAATAACTTGTATGAATTCTAAAAATTTTCATTTTAGATAATCTTTTTGTTTTAAAGCATTAATTGCAACCTCCACTTAAATCTCACCTCCTCTCCTCCCTCAACCCAGGCTAGAGCTGGGAGGTTGACTGCTAGAGAAGAAAATATAGGTGGCAAGGCCTGGCTCTGAGACACATCACCCTGCATTCTGTTTTCCTAGAGTTTTGAGATAGGAACATGAAGAAATAAAGTGAAAGTGTTTTGTTACGGTTGTCATTTGTTTTGTTTCTACTTTAATCACCCTTTTTTTGTTTATTTACTCTCTCTGTTGCTTGTTGCTGTTCTCTGGCTTATCCTGGATAGCCTTCAACTCTTTTATGTAGCCGCCTGACAAATCTGAATCTCTTTTGGAAGGTATGATGGCATCCTTCAAGGAATCATTTTGCAATTTCTTGACTTGTATAATGTAGATCAAACTCAAATCTTGTACCCATCTAACCTGCAGCCACAGCCAAGAAACATTACACCAGGGGTTCAATTACTCCTTGGGGCTGAAACTCTAATGTGGGATATCTTAGGATAGTTCAGACGCAACTCCCTATGTTTTCCTTTTGACTCACAAGAAACCTTATACCTCACCAAAAAAAAAAAAAAAAACATGGGAGTGTAGCAGGCTCCACTCTCATCCTCTTTTTCTGCCCTGCTTTGTCTCTCTGAATTTGCTTTCTGTCTCTTTCTCCCTTGCCTTATTTATGTAAATATGTGAATTTTTCTAACTTCTCCTATCCACAGGACTGAAGAGCTAATCACCTAGCTGTAGAATAAAGTGGCTGTTTCCATTTTATAAAGCAGTTCACAGTATGATGAGTACATATTTAAGAACTTTTCTTTTCAGTGGTCTTCCCAAAAACACTATGTACAAGTTCCTACTAAGGACCTCTCTCTTCCCTTTAACTCTATATTCTGGACACCTGGGGAAGAACATTGGAGAATGGAGTGACGTGACATGGGGTGACAACTCGTGGTGAACAAGTTGGCTCACTCTTGTCTTAGTAAGCACTAATATTTCCATTGTTGATTATTGCCTTTGGAATACGGGGTATTTAACACTTTATTATTCAACATTCTGTTACACAGAGAAGATATATGCTGGATTGCAAGGTGTGCACATTTTCAAAGTTACGCGATAATAGTAACAACTTGCTCTCTTACATGGCAATACCAACTATTCAGTCCATCAACAGCATATAGAAATTTACTACTTCCCTATACTTTTACCTAAACTTTGTGTTAACCGACCTTTAACAATTCTCCAATCTTAAGTAAGTAAAATAATGTTTATTAAAATCTTGTTGTTTTGGTCTGCACAACCTTGCTTATGACTGACTTCAAGCATATTATCATACATTTCTCGGAATTAATAATTCTTTCTAATGGCCTCTTTATGAACTTTGGTATATATTCTTAATGTTTCTATTTTTACTGATCTGTAGGAAATCTTTTTGTCTTTTAAACATCAGTCTTTTATTTTTGGTATGTATTCCAAGTACATTTAATATTTTATTAATTGATTTTATATAATTTTTAAATGTTAATGGTATCAAATGTATCAACTTATTTCTTCATAGTTTCTATTTTTTATTTGATACTTCATCATACATGTTTCATTTTTTCTTACAAATCTGGTATAGCTCTCCATTATTTTAGATCTTTTTATGCCCTTCAGCAAATATTATTGCTTCCTCTATAAACTTCTGCACAGCCTGACAGATTTATTCCTAGGTACATTATAATTTTTGGCTTTCATGGATGATATATTTTAATTTCATTGCCTAATTTATATTTGGAATACAGGAATGTTATTGATTTGGGAGTAGTAATCTTACATCCAGAAACCTTCCTAACTCTTATTAATCCTAACAGTTTATAAAATGTCTTGAAGTTTAGAAGCAGAGCATTGGCTCAACTGCAAATAATTGAACTGGTCCTTGAGTTCAGCCCTAATTACTTCTCTATCTCTTCTATTTTATTGCTGTGATATAATAACTTTATAGCAGTTATTTTGTTAAAAATAATGAATTTTTTTTATTATCATAGTAAAATTTATTCTACTATTATAAAGTTTAATAATGGTGATGGCAGTCATCCTTGTCTTTTAACAGCAAGGGGAACTATTATTTCACAACTCAGTGCCATGTTTTCTTTACATGTTTGAAAAATTTCTTTCATAAAGTTGGGAAGTTTCATTGTTCTAAGCTTTCCAAGAGTTATGATTATAATGATAATAATAATTATAAAGAAAAATTGGTCCTAAATTTTGACATTTCTCTGCATCTATATTAATATATAGTTATCAGCTTTAATGTATTAATGTGGTGAATTACATTAATATATTATGTTAAAAGCATACCTTGCATTCCAGGGATAAATTCTACTAGAATAAAATGTATTCTTTATATACATTAATAGATTGCATGCATTATCATTTTATTTACTCAAAATTTAATTTCTTATGCTATTCTACCTTGTTATCAAATCTTATTAGAATGTTGCCTGTTAAAGCAATAATTGTAAGGAAATTTTACAATTATTTAACATTTTGGAGATTTAGATAAAAATACAACATTTACCTAATTGCAATATTTTTTAAAGACCTTCTACTTTTCTCAAATCAATTTGATAAAATTTGTCTCTTTATCTATATTGTTAGAAAATAAATTGGGGCACAGTAAAATGTTAAAGAGTTTATTTGAGTAAATAGTGATTCAAGAGTCATATGCCTCTCCAGCCTGAGTAACAAGAGAGAAACTCTGTCTCAAAAGAAAAAAAGTCACATGCCTCCAGACTTGAAGAGGTCTGAGTTCTCCATCAATGGAACACGAGGGGAAGGCTTTTTATAGGACAAACACAGAAGAAAAACAAAGAAAATATTTGATTAGTTATAGTTGTACAAGCAGCCTTATATAGTCTAACCTGACATAAAATCTCTAGTTGTGTTTGTTGCTGATTGGCTGCCAAGAGCATGGTATCTGTCTCTGATTGATGGAAATGTGTTTGAAACTATTTCTAGTAGTTATCTATTTACAGCCTGGGTCTATGACCCAAAAAAGTCTTCTTTGGAGAACAGGAAACTTTTTCTGTGAGGGCGCTATCTTGGTCTGTTCATATTGGATTAAATAATCTTGATAGCAGTAATATTCATGCTGTGTTTTAAGGTTCAACTGTAACAATACAAGAAGATATTCCGGAATTTTGGAATTTGTAAAGATTGGAGAAATAGTTGGATAAGACTCATTAAAATCATATTAGGAGTAATCAAGAAACAGTTTGCTAAATGGACAGGACATAGGCATAGAAATACTGGAATATTACAGAAATATATTGGCAAATTTATACATACAGTAATATATATATCTCATTAAAACTTAATTGTTTTTATGTTTAATTAACTTTGCAGTTTTCTAAAATATTGGAGAAATAACACAAAACAACCATGGTGAATGAATATGTATTGATTGATTTGATCATTGGAAGACTGTCTTTTCCCCTGGTTTGCCAGTTAGTGATGTATTTTATTCAAGTTGGTCTACTTTAATATGATGACTTCTGTCATCATGGATAATTTACTGTATCCATGGATAATTTAGCAATACATTGAATTTTCAATTTCTCTAAAATTGTTCAATAGTTGGAATTCAAATGCTGTCTATGTTGTGGTAATATCTGTATACTTTATGTATGGTACAATCAACTAGTAAGTCCCACTACCCAATACCAAGCCTGGATTCCCATCAAACTCAGGTAAGCTTTTTGGTTTTCAGGCTCTGCTCTGCCTACAGAGGGCAAGATAATAAAATAACTTTTCAAAAAAAAAAACTGGAAGAATTGAGGATCTATGACTCTTTAATACTTCTTCCAATTCCATAAATTTAGAAAAGAAAAAAGATGAATTGGTTTGTGTGGACAAGCATGATTCAGATTTATGACCCACTTATTAAAGTAGCAAAATCACAGGCTTGAGACTGGGAGCAGAATTTCTCTCAAGAAATATAAGAAGGAGACTATTAACTCACTGATGGCAGGTTATATTACAAAAATCATGCTCCAAAAATTTTACCTATTTTCATTTCCATTGTTAATGTATTAGCATATACCTATTTCACCGTACCTATGTAAACAACAGAAATAATATATCTCATTCTAATTTGTGTATGTATACACAAATATATGTATATGTTATTAATCTGAGTATCACTATGACTTGGAATGAGACATACAGTTAGAAAACAGAATAGAAAGACAATGTCTTAGTGAGAGAAAACGGAGTTTTGAGGAGTGAGGCAGAGTACCACTGAATATAAAGATGCTGTAAACTGGTAAGGAAATGAGTAACCCTCCAATCACACATGTCATGAGGAGGATATTATTAAAGCTGAAAGATGAGAGACACAAGGGTAAGATCACTGAAAGCTAGCTCTTTAAAAAATCTGACACAATGGGAAAATGTGTGATGTACTCTTAACATCAGTCATAAAACTAACACAGTATGATAATATGTGAAAATTCTAAATATCTCAAAGTTGTATTCTATTTAAGAAGAATATCTTATAATGTCTTCACTTTTTCTTTTTACAATTGAATATCCAGAGGAAACATAGCTAAAAAAAATGGAAAATTCTACTCATGATTCTGTTTTGAAAAACAAATTTTTTTGGTTAGTGAAGTGTAAGTAAAGCCTTTGGAGAAAGTGAATATTTAGTTTTTAGACTTTGATTAAGTAAGAATGGCCAGAGACATTCACAGATGCATCTGTGATACTATGAAAACTAATAATAAACATCTTAAAGAAACATAAGCAGGATTCCATAAGAAGGTTGTAGAGATCTGTTTTATTAGGAATTATTCTCAATTTTCATACATTAATTACTAGATACATTGAAATTTTTAAAGCAATGTTTTACAAATTCTTCTTTGTTGTTATTATTAAAATGACTTAATAAACATAGTAAATATTCAAACATTATAAAAGTGAGTCTCTCATTTTTTCAAATAGGAAAACGTAAATCTCAGTAACTTTCTGAATTGTCAGATTCATCTCCAGAGTTTAACAGCAGTTTTCTGTGCTTCTCATAGAAAAAAAAGCATATGTGTTTATACATGTGTGTGTATACACACACACGTATATAAATATGCATAAATAAACAATTGATATTTTATGTTTTTATGAATAAAAGCTCATCAGATACATTATTCAGTAGCTTTTTATGGGCAACATGCACATGACTGTAAGCGCTGACTCAGGTCAATAGAGTTATCTGGTATAGAAATCTAAACTCTTCCACTTGCTGGCTATGTAACAATCAGGAAATTATGTAACTTCTCTGTAATTCAGTTTACTTATTTGTAAAAATGTAGATGATAATAATATTTCCTTCAGGGGGAAGTTGTGAAGACAAAATTTATAAATTTACATGAAGTACTTAGAACCATGCCATATGGTAAAAGAAAAAAACAAGTTTAGCTTCTATTATAATATTATTCTACTTCTTGCATTTACTAATTTATTTTAGAGATATACTCCTATTTTCACATATAGAGACTGATAAAGTTTGTCTCTGTGTCCCCACCCAAATTTCATCTTGAATTATAATCCCATAATTCCCACATGTCATGGGAGGGACCTGGTGGGAAGTAACCAAATCATGGGGGAGGGAATAATGTTTTCCTGGGCCCATTCCAGGGCCTCCCTGCTGTGTGCAGCTGTGGGACTTGGTTTTCTGAGTGTCAGTCACTCTAACATTGGCCAAACAGGGTCAAAATACAGCTCAGCCTATTGCTTCAGAAGGTGCAAACCTCAAACCTTGGCAGCTCCCATGTGGTGTTGGGCCAGCAGGTACTTAGAAGACAAGAAAGGAGGTATGGGAACCTCTGCCTAGATTTCAGAAGATATATGGAAGCACTTGTATGTCCAGGCAAAGGTTGCTGCTGCAGGGGCAGAGCACTCATGAAGAACCTCTTCTAGAGCAGTGTGGAAAAAAAATGTGGAATTGGAGCCCCCACACACATTCCCAATTGGGGCACTGCCTAATGGAGCTGTCAGAGGAGGGCCACCATCCTTTAGATCCCAGAATGGTAGATCCATCAACATCTTGCATTGTGCACCAGGAAAGGCCACAGACACTCAACCTCAGCCTGTGAAAATAGCAAGGAGTAAGGCAATAATGCCCTGCAAAGCCATAGAGACAGAGGTGCCCAAAACCATGGGAGTCCACCTCTTGCATCAGTGCAACCTGGATGAGACATGGAGTCAAAGGAGATCATTTTGGAACTTAAGGATTTGGTGACAGCCCTGTTGGATTTCAGACTTGCATGGGGCCTGCAGCCCCCAAAATAAGATCAATTTCTCCCGTTTGGAATGGGTGTATTTACCCAATGTCTGTACCCTCCTTGTATCTAGGAAGTAATTAATTTCCTTTCAGTTTTACAGGCTTATAGGCAGAAGGGACTTCCTTTGTCTCAGATAAGACTTTGGACTTGAGCTTTTGGGTTAATGTTGGAATGAGCTAAGGATTTGGGGGGCAGTTGGAAAGGCAAGATTGTGTTTTGAAATGTGAGAGCATGATATTTGGCAGGGGATGGAGTGAAAGGAATGGTTTGGCTCTGTGTTCCATCCCAAATCACATCTTGAATTATATACCATAATCCCCACATGTCATGGGAGATACCCTGTGAGAGGGAATTGAAACATGGGGATGGTTCCTCCATGCTGTTCTTGTGATAGTGAGTGAGTTCTCATGAGATCAAATGGTTTTATAAGGGGGTTTTCCCCACTTCACTCAGCACTTCTCCTTCCTACTACCAAGTGAAGAAGGACACGTTTGCTTCTCCTTCTTCCATGAATGTAAGTTTCGTGAAGTCTCCTCAGCCATGCAGAACTGTGAGTAAATTAAACCTATTTTTTTTTTAATATTATACTTTAAGTTCTGCAATACATGTGCAGGTCATTCAGGATTGTTACATAGGTATACACTGCCATGGTGGTTTGCTGCATCCTTACGTACATCACCTATATTACATGTTTTTCCTAATGTTATTCCTCCCCAAAGCCCCCACCACTTGCTAACCCTCAGAACTCCCAGCCCCCAACAGGCCCCAGTGTATGATGTTCCCCTCCCTGTGTTCATGTGTTCTCATTGTTCAACACCCACTTATGAGTAAGAACATGCAGTATTTGGTTTTCTGTTCTTGTGTCAGTTTGCTGAGAATGATGGTTTCCAGCTTCATCCGTGTCCCTGCAAAGGACATGAACTCATCCTTTTTTATGACTGCATAGTATTCCATGTTGTATATGTGCCACATTTTCTTTATTCTGTCTATCACTGATGGACATTTGGATTGGTTCCAAGCCTTTGCTATTGTAAACAGTGTCGCAATGAACATACATGTGCATGCGCCTTTATAATAGGAGGATATATAATCCTTTGGGTATATATCCAGTAATGGGATTGCTAGGTCAAATGGTATTCCTATTTTTAGATCCTTGAGGAACCCCCACACAGTTTTCCCCAATGGTTGAACTAACTCACACTCCTACCAACAGTGTAAAAGTATTTCTATTTTCCACATCCTCTCCAGCAACTGTTGTCTCCAGATTTTTAATCATTGTCATTCTAACTGACATGAGATGGTATCTCAATGTGGTTTTGATTTGCATCTCTCTGATGACCAGTGATGATGAGCAATTTTTCCTATGTCTGGTGGCTGCATAAATGTCTTCTTTTGAAAAGTGTCTGTTCATATCCTTCACTCAATAGTTGATTTTTTTTCTTGTTAAGTTTGTTTTAGTTCTTTGTAGATTCTGGATATTAGCCCTTTCAGATGGATAGATAGAAAAAAATTTTTCACATTCTGTTGATTGCTGGTTCATTCTAATGATTGTTTCTTTGCTGTGAAGAAGGTCTTAAGTTTAATTAGATCCCATTTGTCTATTTTGGCTTCTGTTGCCATTGCTCTTGGTGTTTTAGTCATGAAGTCCTTGCCTATACCTATGACCTGAATGGTACTGCCTAGATTTTATTTTAACGTTTTTATGGTGTTTGGTCTTAGGTTTAAATCCTTAATCCATTGAGAGTTAATTTTTGTACAAGGTGCAAGGAAGGAGTCCAGTTTCAGCTTTCTGCACATGGCTAGCTAGTTTTCTCAACACCATTTATTAAATAGGGAATCCTTTCCCATTGCTTGTTTTTGTCAGATTTGTCAAAGATCAGATGGTTGTAGATGTGTGGTGTTACTTCCAAGGCCTCTGTTCTGTTCCATTGGTCTATATCTCTGACTTGGTACCAGTACCATGCTGTTTTGATTACTGTAGCCTTGTAGTATAGTTTGAAGTCAGGTAGCATGATGCATTTAGCTTTGTTCTTTCTGCTTAGGATTGTCTTCACTATGTGGGCTCTTTTTTGGTTCCATATGAAGTTCAAGGTGTTTTTTCAGTTCTGTGAAGCAGGTCAATGGTAGCTTGATGGGGATAGCATTGAAGCTATAAATTACTTTGGGGAGTATGTTTACTTTCACAATATTGCTTTTTCCTAACCATGAGCCTGGAATGTTTTTCCAGTTGTTGTGACCTATCTTACTTCCTTGAGCACTGATTTGTAGTTCTCCTTGAGGAGGTCCTTCATGACTCTTGTTAGTTGTATTCCTAGGTATTTTATTCTCTTTGTAGCAATTGTGAATGGGTGTTTGCTCTTGATTTGGCTCTCTGTTTGTCTCTTATTGGTGTATAGGAATGCTTGTAATTTTTACACATTGATTTTGTATCCTGAGACTTTGCTGAAGTTGCTTATCAGTTTCAGAAGATTATGGCTGAGATGATGGGGTCTCCTAGATATACAATCATGTCGTCTGCAAATAGAGACAATGTGACTTCCTCTTTTCCTAACTGAATACCCTTTATTTCTTTTCCTTGCCTGATTGCTCTGGACAGAACTTCCAATACTATGTTGAATAGGAGTGGTGAGAGAGGGCACCCTTGTCTATTGCTAGTTTTCAAATGGAATGCCTCCAGTTTTTGCCCATTCACTATTATATTGGCTGTGGGTTTGTCATAAATAGCTTTTATTATTTTGAGATATGTTCCATTGATACCTAGTTTATTTTTGTTTGTTTGTTTGTTTGAGACAGAGTTTCACTCTTGTTTACCCAGGCTGGAGTGCAATGGCGCGATCTTGGCTCACCGCAACCTCCGTCTCCTGGGTTCAGGCAATTCTCCTGCCTCAGCCTCCTGAGTAGCTGGGATTACAGGCATGTGCCACTATGCCCAGCTAAATTTTTGTATTTTTAGTAGAGACAGAGTTTCACCATGTTGACTAGGATGGTCTCGATCTCTTGACCTCGTGATCCACCCACCTCGGCCTCCCAAAGTGCTGGGACTACAGGCGTGAGCCACTGCTCCCAGCTTATTGAGAGTTTTTAGCATAAAAGGCTGTTGGTTTTTTTTGAAGATAATCATGTGGTTTTTGTCATTGATTCTGTTTATATGATGGATTACATTTATCGATTCGCATATGTGGAACCAGCCTTGCATCCTCCAGATGAAGCCAACTTGATCATGATTAATATGCTCTATGATGTGCTGTTGGATTTGGTTTGCAGGATTTTATTGAAGATTTTCGTGTCAATGTTCATCATGGATATTGTTCTGAACTTTTCTTTTTTAGCTGTATCTCTGCCAGGTTTTGGTATCAGGATGATATTGGTCTCATAAAATGAGTTGGGGAGAATTCCATCTTTTTGTATTGTTTGGAATAGTTTCAGAAGGAATGGTATCAGCTCCTCTTTCTATGTCTGGTAGAAATCATCTGTGAACCAGTCCGGTCCTGGACATTTTTTGGTTTGTAGGCTATTAACACTGCCGCAACTTCAGATTTTGTTATTGGTCTCCTCAGGGATTCAACTTCTTCCTAGTTTAGTCTTGGGAGGGTGAGTGTGTCCAGGAATTCATCTATTTCTTCTATATTTACTGGCTTATATGCATAGAGGTGTCTGTAGTAATCTCTGATAGTAGTTTATATTTCTGTGGAATTGGTAGTTATATTCCCTTTATCATTTTTATTGCATCTATTTGATTCTTCTCTCTTTTCTTTTTTATTAGTCTGGCTAGCAGTCTATCCATCTATTTTGTTGATCTTTTTGTCTTGGGTTAGGCCTTGTAGGAACATGAGAATGGACTAACACATAGATCAATATTAGTCTTTCTAATTGCCGCATAGTATTTTTTCACTTCCATGTTGATGGACAGTATAATGAGCAATAGTGCAGTAACATTCCATGTTATTTGTACATTAATGTGCAAACATGTACTTAGAATCTATTTTTAAAGATAGAATTAATAGTCTAAAGTGTAAAAAGTGTGCCATGTATTGGATAATGGCCCCACAACAGATACTTAGGGACAAATATCTACACAAAGTACACCATGTTTTTTAAGATCTATTAGTAAAAGACTTATAGAAAACGCAAAACATAAAAAGGACATACACAATTATGTTTGAAGCATAGATCTCAAAAGAATAATTCTAAGGTCAAGGGTAACAAGTAAAAATATCAGAAAACAATACCTTGTCTCTATGTTTACTTTTTTTTTTTTTTTCAGGGAAGCAATCTTTAGATACAAGATTTAAAAACCTAAAGTTCAATATAAGTGAAAATACTATTTGCACTTTTCTAGAGTCTTTAGAAACTTATAAATAAGGCCATGCAATTACAATTGAGAGCTACTGCAAGGTGAAAAAATGCCCTAAATCTGAGATCAAAGGTCCTGGTGAAAGTTTTTAATGAGATCCTACTTATTTACTGGATGTCTTTTCCAAGCAAATTTTCTAAGATTATCTCCTTGTTCATAAAATAAAATCTGAAGAAGAAAAAATGATAATGTCCTATTGCAAAGGATTATTTTGATTATTTTGAGAATAAAACCGTGTATATTTTATAAATAATAGTCATTACTACTAATAAACTTGAAGCATAAGATAACTGTGAAAATAATGGTTGTCAAAAGTAATCCTAATTTTTTTAAAAGCAGAGGAAAGTGAGATTAATGTACCATCCTCAGAGATGTATAAAACACATCTTCAAATGAAAGCTAATGAAGGTTTTAGAAAGAGAAATTCTGATAAATGGAAACTAACATGAATTCACCAAAACAAGTCATAAGAGACTAGCCTCATTTCCTCTTTTAAAAGAAATAGTAGAAGGAGTCAGGAAGTATAGTAAATGTAGCAATTCTAAAATTCAGGAAATAATATGAAACAATCCTTTGAATTATTCTCGTAGAGAAGATGAAAAGCTTAATTAATTTACTAGGTATGGTCAGGTATATATACACAAAGGTCACTTAATCAATGGAGAAAGCTAATGACTGTTACAAAGCATTGCTATTATTCCTTGCTATCAAAAGACGTATCTGTCACTTATTAGAATGCAGAGAAAACATATGTACCAAAGGAGAAAGTAATATAAAAACTTAAATATATAGGAGGCAACTTTCTTGAAAAATAGAATGAGAAGCCAAAAAATTCTCACATGTAGAACAGAAGACCAAATCAATAAAAAGGAAGTGTATGGTCATCACAAAACTAATACATTAACTACACAAGTGTGAAAAGACTTAATTAGAAATGCTAAATGACAAGAAACATGTAAGTAAACCATGTTACATGGCTGTCAAAAATGCTAACGAGCTCTATGAGTACAATATAATAAAAAGTGTAACGTAAGGATTGGGTGAAGCTATACTACCTTTCAACCTCTAGTTGCTAAAACTACATGTAGAATATTTTTCTGCCCATGAAAACTGCATTTTCAGAAAGACATTGATAAAAATGCAAATGGAAAAGGACAGAGGGTCACTTAACTAAATGAGTGGCACCACTCAACGTGGAACCCACTTTAGTGGAGCACCTCAAAAGCACATATAAGAGCCACTTAAGTGAGAGGGAAATTTATACAGTAAAAAGTGAAATATAAATATTTAAATAAATATTTAACTTATTAATAAACTAAATATTTATTTAACTATCAGGAGAGCTATGGAGTGAAAACAAAACTTAGATGTATTCTATTTTATTTACTGGAGAATAAGGACCTATGGGTAAAATTTACAAGGTGTTTGAAATCACCAAAAATATAATGAAAAGGTCATGAAATAATTAGAACCATTCATGCATGGAAAGGGCTGCCTTTGAGTATTGAGATCTTTGTCACCGGAGTCATTAATGAAGAGGTAGGAAAGCCACTTACAGGAAATTTTGCAGAAGTAAATCCCAGAAGGTTGTGAACTCTGATTTTAAGATTTCTATAACTGTTTACCAACTTATTACTTTTCTGTATTCTTTCTTTATTTAGTTAAAAAAATTTTTTTCTCACTTGGCTCTCCTTTTCCATTCTCCATGTAGTATATAGCAATAGACTTGAGACATATCATGCCAGTCTCATCTTTTATGTTTAGTTTCCCTCAGCTCTTTTTTTATTCCTCTCTGTTAAGTCTTCATAAGGATTTTTACATTTGGCTTAACTTTGCTGCCTATGAGCATATGCTTGTTTCCTCCATTGATCTGTTGTTTTATTGCTAATAAGTCATTTTTCAAAGATGATAGACTCAACATACTTTTGTGCTGTTTTATAACATTACTACTGGTTATTCTGAGTATAATTCAGTAGTCACTTTTAAGTTAAAATTTATGACACTTACTTGTCCTGCTGAACTAAACAAAATTACCTATGATGAGACCATTGTGATAATATGAGTATGTATTTCTCTATACTTCACTTAGTTGATAACCCATTATCTGATTAAGATGATAGGGTGGACATTCCTGCAATACATAATGTATATATTAATGTAACATTCCTATATATTTTTAAAAACTATGTTCCTAATTGTAAGATATTATACTAACTACAGAAAATTATCCCAACTATATGTTGCCTGCAAGACTCACTTTAGCTTTACATAGACTGAAATTAAAGGAATGGAGAAAGGTATTTCAAATGGAAACCAAAAGGAAGCAATGGTATTTACACTTACGTTAGACAAAATAGACTACTTCAAAACAAGAGACACAGAAAGTCATTATGTAATGTTAAAGGGGTCAATTTACCAAAAGGATATACGAATTGTAAATATGTCTATGCACCCAATATTGAGTCACCTAAATATATAAAGCAAATATTAACAGAACTGAAGAGAGAAATGTCGATGCCATAACAGTGGGGGAATTTAATCCCCTACTTTCAATAATAGATAGACCACTGAGACAGAAAATCAATAAGAAAACATTCAACTTGAAATACACTTTAGACCAAATGAACTTAACAGGCATATGCAGAATATTTCTTTCAATAGTAGCAGCAGAATATGCTTTCTTCTCAAGCATTCAGGGAACATTCTCCAGGATAGATTATACATTAGTTCATTAATCAAGCCTAAATAAATTTAGGAAAATCAAAATTATGTCAAGCATCTCTTTTGACCACAATAGTATTAAACCAAAAATCAGTAACAAAAGGAAAATTGACAAATATGTTGAAATTAAACCACAGCTGCATAACCCATGAATCAAATAGTAAAATCAAAAACTGTATTGAGACTGGTAGAAAAGGGAATACAATATACAATATTCATGATGTAGCAAAAGCAGTTCCAACAGGGAATTGCATAGCAATAAGCATGTTGTGGAAAAAAAAGAAAATTCTCAAGTAAGCAATTTCACTTTACACTTCAATGAACTGAAAAAAGAAGAGCAAACATAACTTAAAGGTAGTAGAAAAAAGGAGTAGAAAAACTAAAATAAAAATGATTAGAGCAGAAATAAATGAAATAGAAACAATAGAGAAATAAGTTTGTTAAGATAAACAAAATTTTAACTAGACTAAAATGATAGAAGACTGAAATAATCAAAAATCAGAAATGAAAAAGAAGGAATTACAATGGATACCACAGAAATACAAGGAATTATACGAATCTATTATGAACAATTACAAACCAACAAATTGGACAATTTAGAAGAAATGAATAAATTCCTAGGCATATACAACCTACCCAAACTGAATCATGAACAAATAAAATATCTGAACAGACCAATAACAAGTAAGGAAATTGATTTAGTAATTAAAACAAAATCTCCCACAAAATAAAAGCCCAGTATCTGATGTCTTCACTGATAAATTCTATGAAATGTTAAAGATTTAATACCAAATTTTCTTAAACTCTTTCAAGAAATAAAAGCAAAGAAAATGTTTCCAAACTCATTTTACAAAGCCAGTATTATCCTCATACCAAAGTTAGACAACGACATTACAAGAAAAGAAAATTACATGCCAATTAGCAATGAATATAGATGCAAAAATCTCCAACAAGATACTAGCAAATCAAATTCAACAGTACATTAGAAAGATCATACAGGAGGATTTATTCCCATAATGCAAGGATGGTTCAACATACAAAAATCAATAAATGTGATATACTACATTAATGGAATAAAACACAAAAATCATATCTCAATAGATTTAGAAAATCTATTGGGGCGGGAAAAATTGGAAGGTTTTTTATCAAAGGGTGCAAACTTTAAGTAACAATATGAGTAAGTTCTGGGTATCTAGTATATAGCATAGTGACTATATATAATAATGATAAGATACTTTCTACTTAAAATTTACTAACAGAATAGATCTTAAGTATTCTAACCACCAAAAAGAAAAAGTGAGGTGATGAGTGTAGTAGTTAGCTTGATCGTGATCATCATTTCACAGTGTATATCAGAACATCATATTGTATACCTTAAAAATAGACAATGATTATTTGTCTGCTTATACCTCAATAAATCTGGAAAAATAACATTACACATTTAATTTAAAAAGAAAAGAAAATTTAACAATTTGAAAGTATGAGGACATATTTACATTACCCATAGTTTCACTATGAAGAGACAAATCTTTTTAATATTATGTTATACTCTCTGCTATACTTTTTAATGACTATTTTAACTTAATTAAATTAATTATACATATGTATGCACAAATGTGGCTTTTTAGTTCTCTCATTATTATAGTTATGAAATTTGAACTATGATTTACAAACTTTGTAGACATTATTTTAAGGCACTATATTATATATCCATGTGTCATTCTTGTATAAAGATATTTTAAGTTTTATTATTATAAATAGTAAATGAGTAAATTCTTACATAAGATATTTGTGTATTTAGAATTATTTCTGAACCAAATTATGTAGACTTAGAAGTTATTCATGTACACTCATTGTGAAGTCAAAAACAGTGGACCTAGAACAATGATAAACTAGAAACAGTCCTTTATGTTGAACTAAAATAACTGGAAACACAAATTTAATGTTTTTAACTGATGTAATTGGGACAACAGTTATTGTATTAAAATTTTTTTAAGCAGCAAATCAGGTTGTGTTTGCGAATGTACATTGCAACAATATAAATATGCATAACAGTTCTGATTGTTATTTACAACAATTAAATGTGTAGTTTTGCTATATCAACCAATTGAAGTGATGCTAATAATTTTATGTTGTGTCAGTGTCTGTTTTGAATGTAGATTTAGCTTTCTCATGTCAAGGCTTAGTCACCCTTGACACAATTTCCAGCTTTACATCATAACCACTGGTTCAAACTGATAGTCAGAGATAAAATCTTAGGCATCGCTTCTGCCTAGCAGAGTGGGCTCCCTGCTTTTCTGCTGCGTCCTTTAAAGGTTCCTTACAGTCATTTGCCCATAAACCTAAAGTGACCTACATCCTATTCCCCAATGGGTACTGCTAGTTGTCACATGTCTTCTCTCTTCCACGTGATTTCTGACCTCCATGTGTGGCCTCTGAGCATGCCTTGTATCTCCTAGGATCTGTGTACTAAACACTTTTGAGCTTTCACATTGTGGTTGTGTCACTGAAGCTTACAATCTGAACCCTGAATGCAAGGCCACATCGGAAGAACCCTTGCAGGTGAATCCCCAGCTGCAGCTCTCCTACCTGGCCTCTAGTGGCTGCTGAGAACAATAGCTATCAGCTAAGTTATCATCGACCAATGAAGTCTTAGGACAAATAATTTATTTGAAGACAAATATGCACTGAGAGTACACAGTTCTGGGCTTCATATGTGAAATTTAATGCTGAAAAATGTGTATGTTTGTTTCCAGAAAGGGTGAAAATCTTGCTTACATAAGATATTCCTATTCGTGAGTTTATTACCTGCTCTCTTTGCTTTCTATGTCAAATAATTACTTAAGTTGGAATTCAACAATTCCCAATTTAAAATATAATTGTAAGCTATCTGAATCATAGTTTGAAATTCAATTGGACTGTACAAGAATAGACATGCAGGAATTATTTTAAATGACAATTAGGAGATTCCTGAGGTCCTCTCACATGAAGGTTCTGTCTTGACCCAGCAAATTTAGCCCAGCCATCCCCTAAACTTCATGTGTACCATGTTTACAACAGCCTCAGATTAACAGCCTTGCTTTACTTTTACTTTTATAATGACCACCTCGCTAAGAAAAATAACAGAAATTTACTTTTAAATTAGACTCAGAAGAACCAGGGATCTTCTCCAGTAATTCTAAGGATTTCAGGTCTAATTATGAGGCATGCACAAAGCAGAGAGAGATGCAAGATTGTCAGTGTTGCACTCCCAGGTTTCTCTTGCCACGTTAGGATGCTCCCTGACTCAGAAGTAGCACATTAGTTTTCTAAGTAACATATAGAGCCATATTGCTTACATAAAAGGAAGCTATTTTGGTCTTGATACGTCTCCCTCCAATACTTTGAGTTTATGTGAAATATTTCAGGAATTCATGTCCCATAAATACAGAGATTCCAGGATTGCAAAGCGTAAGTAAAACTTGATAGAACAAGTATATCCTGCTAAAATAATTTCATAGACACATGTTCTCTCACAAGCAAATTATATTAGTGTGTCAAGAGGTCTATTAATACTATATTTTCAAGGAGATTTGGCAAGAATTTTTTTTTAACCTTGTGAGTGCTAGTAAAAGGAGAAGATGCATAACTTTCCTGCTACTAACCCTTTTCTGCCCGCTAGGCTGATATTCCAATTAACATTACTTCAGTGACTATTATTATTATTTTTTGAGATGGAGTTTCACTCGTTACCCAGGCTGGAGTGCAATGGCATGATCTCGGCTCACTGCAACCTCCGCCTCCTGGGTTCAAGCAATTCTCCTGCCTCAGCCTCCTGAGTAGCTGGGACTACAGGCATGCGCCACCATGCCCAGCTAATTTTGTATTTTTGGTAGAGACAGGGTTTCTCCATGTTGACCAGGATGGTCTCAATCTCTTGACCTCGCGATCCCCCTACCTCGGCGTCCCAAAATTCTGGGATTATAGGCATGAGCCACCACGCCTGGCCACTTCAGTGATTATTTACAGAACACTTACTCTGCACCAGACATTATTCTACATGATTATGATGTAAGTATAAACAAGGTGAATGATATGGTTTGGCTGTGTCCCTATCCAAAATCTCATCTTGAATTGTAATCCCCATAATCCCCATATATCATGGGTGGGACCAGGTGTAGGTGATTGGAACATAAGGGTGGTTTCCCACCTGCTGTTCTTGTGATAATGAGTGAGTCTCGGGAGATCTGATGATTTTATAAGGGTCCAGCATTTCCCCTGCTTGCACTCACTCTGTCCTGCCACTCTATGAAGAAACTGCTTGCTTCTCCTTTGCCTTCCACAATAATTGTAAGTTTCCTGAGGTCTTCCGAGGAATGTGGAACTGTGAGTCAATTAATTAAACCTCTTTCCTTTGTAAGTGACACAGTCTCAAGTGTTTCTTCATAGCAGTTTGAGAACAGACTAACACAGTAAGCAAGGTCTATTCTCTTGTGGGCTTAGAATCTGAGAGAAGGAAACATAGAATAAGAAAATTATTGCAAATTACAATTTATGGTACATGCTGTAAATGCACAATAATTGCAAAATGTAGAAGATTCTATTAATACAATAAAATATAATGAATTTAGAGAAACAGGGTGGAATGAATGCCTCACTAAGGAATTGACTTTGTATTTGAATGTTTGTTGACATAATTCATCGATAAATTGAAGCCCTGCCTTTAAAATTCAAATAAATCAGTAGTTTTTATTCAAACACAGATTGCTTCTATTTAGGAGAACCCTAGCCATTGACTATAATCCTTCTTCCCGTATTTTTATTGCAAAAATCACTGAACTGCAAGTCTAATTTAATTCAATAATTCTCTAATATCTCTGCTTCTACTAACTCCCAAACAATAGGCTGAGCTCTTGAGAGGAAACTGAAGTTCTTGAGCCCTTTTCCCTATTACATACTGAATTTATGCCCACTCATCTTGGGGATAGTAGCCACAGCAGACTCCCAAGTTTCTCCTCCACATTTATTCAACTGTTCGAAGTCATTGAGGCTGCAATTATACTTATTTGAAATTGGAGTTCTATTATTCTGAATTATAGCAAACAAATCTATAGACTAGTAGAGGTTTATAAATCATCAGAAATAGTTAGTGAATTGAAATATAATAATAACTATCTAAAGGTGATCACAAATAATTCTAAAGACAGAAGCAGAGTCAGTCTGTATTAAAAGGTCACTTTTCTCACTTAAAATTGGGCAACTCCAACACTGGTGAACCATTTTTGGTCTTTAAGGCAGGCTTAACGGTCTTTTTGTAAATGCTCATTCCTCTAGCCATAGGTCTTCAAAAATACCACAGTTTGAGAGAAAATATTGCTAAACTAATAAGTTCAAAGTACAAGAAATTAAGAGAAAAGTATAGCTGGAGATTCATAAACAACATTCTCTTTCAGTCCCATTCCCTAAACTTCATTTTCAAATATCATTGGCTCTCACTTCCTAATATATCACAAATCCCTTAATTTCTTATAACCTCCACCACTATTTCCACACATCAATTCACCATCACCTAGCATCTAACTTCGACCATTTACTGGACTCCTTATAGCTATGCTTAGTTCCTTATATTCAACTTCTGATACAGCCAATGTTTGACCCTCTTATAAAAACTGTTTTATTAAAAAAATTCTAGGCCAAGTGTGGTGGCTCATGTTTATAATCCCAGCACTTTGGGAGGTCAGGGTGGGTGAATCACCTGAGGTCAGGAGTTCGAGACCAGCTTGGTCAACAGAGTGATACCCCGTCTCTACCAAAAATACAAAAACTTAGCAGGATGTGATGGCACAAGCTGAGCCTGTGGTTCCAGCTATTCAGGAGGCCAAGGTGGGAGAATTGCTTGAGCTTGGGAGGCAGAGGAACAATGAGCCAAGATCATGCCCCTGCACTCCAGCCTGAGCAACAGAGTGAGATCCTGTCTTAAAAAAAGAGAAAAAGAAATTCAAATATATACAAACAACCAAAAATAGTATAATGAAATCTAAGAATTCATCTTTCAGCTTCAACAATTATTAATATTCTGCCATTCCCATCAAATCCATATTCCTTACCTGATAATTATAATAATGAACATGATATTCATTGTTTCATTTTACAGTTTATTTTATGGAGGTAAAGATTGCATATTTTCAACATTCCAAAAGCTGGAACTTGACCTTAACCTATACTCCTCCTATTGCCTTGTCACTGTGAGATGATTCAATGAGGCTTCTGTTTTCCAAATATTCCATGTGGAAAGCAAATCTATATAACAAACTCTAGGGTACACATCACATTTTTGGTTTCTCTTAACAGTTTTCATACTGCATCACTCAGTTTCCATACAGCACTGAGGCCACCATCCTGAAGTAAAAAGAGTAATATGTCAGTTGCCTCTTTTTCCATAGGAAACTCCAAACTCTATGAATAGTTCTTTTAAAGCCTCTCTTAATGCTCTGAGAAATTTCTCACCTTTCGCCCAACAAAGATGAGAAATGGACTGCCCTCTACCTCATACAGACAAAAAAGACAAGACTTCTCAAAGTATACATCATTAGTTAAGAAAGCTACCATTGCTTCAGATAATTTTGAAGTGTTGCTTTTTAGTTCCCAAATTTAAAATTTATAGAATGAATGTTCCACAGCTATAAAAATTAACTAATAAATCATATACTCATACTTCATATAATTCACAAAGGCCTGTCTAAATACATTGTATTTACTTAAGATGAGGAATATTTGAGGGTATGTTCTAGTTAAGCTTTGCCAGTTCCTTAAAAAAAAAAATAATCTTTGTTCAAGGAGGAAAGGAAGCTAGGGAAGTGAAGGAGCCAGCACTAATAGGATAAAATTAAAGAAAAAGAAATACAGTCTATTACAGGAAAAATACTGCACTGACAGTGAAATCTATCATGTTGTTGAGTATGTCCCTGTGGACATAATGGGAACAGTATCTTCTAGATAATTAATGGTAGTGTGATCTTGCTGATAGGCCATAGAAATGGAATCATGAAAAAAGTTCTACTTTCAATTTTATTATCTCTTTAGGACTCTAAAGAAAAAAAAAGAGACTTGAAACATTCATCTGAGTAACACAGTGCACTTGCCTAAGTGTATTTATTTATCCCTGGTTAAACATGAAGAAATACTTCTACATCTTACATCTCCAACCTAGGAGACAGTGAATATATTTTTCTTTTTTGCCATTTCTGTAGTTGTAATTTTCACTATGCTGGATTTAGCCAAAGGGAATAAAATCGAACATAAATAAGTTAACATTTTAAAATGCTGCAGTCTATGTAATATTAATAATTGCCTAACCTAATAAGTGATATATGTCACCCATCATTAATCAGACTCTTTGTCATCTGAAATACTTTAGATTATCTTTGCACATACTTAATAAATAATTATTTTTATTTGCGCATTAGTCAGTGTAGGTTAACTATTTTAACAAACAGTACTCAAATCACAGTGGCTTAATAAAATGAATGTCTACTGCTTCCTCAATACAGTGTGGTGTGCATGAGCGCTAAGTGAGAAGGAAACATTTGCTTTATTGCAGTTATTTGGGACCAAGACTGCTCATCTTTTGATACCACTATCTATAGAAAAAAATTAAGTCAATAAAAATGTGGAAGATTATTTTTCCTAACGACCTGTAAGTGGCATACATTGCTTCTGTCTCCACATTCCATTGACTTGAACCATTGCCCTAGACTGACATAGAACTGGACTAAGATAGGACCAAAAATGCACCCATAAAATTATGAAAAAATTGTATAAGGATAAAGTCTCCCACTAGTAAGAAATTACACTCATGGCAAGGGAAAAACATTTTATTAATAAAACATTAGTCTTCAATTTGCAAGTTTAGAGCCCATTTCTCTGTTTTAAAAATAAAATTGACTACTTTTAATTTAATGCACATAGTAAATAAGAACTTGATCTTCTAATGATATTTTTAACTTAAAATCACAAAAATGAAGAGAGTATGCCTTCATTAAAATATTCTAATAGTTACTAAATGCACTGTCTTAAGTCAGTGAATAAAAACATGATTCAAAACCAAGATTGAAGATTTTAAGATTTAGCATGTAAGACCAAAAATTAGATCTTACATTATAACAACATGGTAAGTGCCCTATTAGAAGTAGAAACAGGTGCTATGGAAACCCAGAGGTGTGTTAATTCTGCCAAGGGTGGCCATGGTACCTGGAAGTGTCCAGGTATGTCTCTAGTTGGAAAAGAAACACTGGCCTGGCCTTTCAATATGAGTAAGATTTCACCAGAATATAAAGATAGAAAAGGCATTTTGGATGAGGAAAGAAGTAATTTGAAACTGTGGTGTCTCATATCAGGTTAGGTCTAGGAATTCTGAGTATGTTTATGGATCCATAAATAATTTTTAATATATTATTATTGTGCTTTTCAATCTTGATGGTACATAATCTCTGACCTTTGAGATCTAAGGTATTTGCCTAGAAGTATAAATAGTAAACTATAAATTTAGAGAGGAATAATGAGATAATATTGAGTTTATAATATTCAAAATGTATTTTCTAGAAAGAAAATAAGCACATCTGAGGAATGTTTAATTTCAAAGCCTTCCCCTTCCTAATTTTACTGTTCCCTCAATTTAATGTGGTCCTGTCCTAGGCCAGTGCAGAAAGACAAAAAATATGATGTCTTTACAGAATGTTAAACAGGAAAGTAGACTCTTGTGGTCTCAGCAATACCCTATTTACATAAAGTACAGCCCCTTTTGTTGGCTGAAGGTGTAAGTCAGACACATAAGCATGACTATTTCATTTTCTAGTTCCTTGCTATTTTTCCTTCCCACGTTCATTCAGGGGTGAGAATCGGGCCAGTTTCTTCCCTTGCTCAGAGCATCTGGTCCTCACTTATGTAAAATTCTCTCTATCTTAGATATGTGTATTGGTTATCTATTGCAGCATAGTACTACGATCACAAATTCAGCAGCTTAAAACAACACACATTTATTACCTCATAGCTTCGGTGGGTCAAGATTTCAGGCACAGCTTCCCCGGGTCCTCTGAAAGGCTGTAGTCAAGGTGTCAGCTGAAGCTATAGTCTCATCTGAGGTTTGGCTGGGGAAGGATCCACTCCAAAGCTCACTCAGGCTGTTGAATAACTCAGTTGATTACATATATACACCATGCAGGGCTTTAGTGTTTTACTGTGAACTAGATGGTGCTCTTCAGCTCCTAGCAGCCACCCCAAGTTTCTCTTGAGGTAGATTCCCAACATGGCTACTTGCTTCCTCAAAGCCAGTAAAGGAGAGAGATTCCAGCAAGTTTGGTGTTAAAATCTTTGTAATGTAATTACATAATTATATACAACGAATTTATTTCATACATCTCACTGTATTCACTACATTCTGTTTTTCAGAAGTCACAAGTCCAGGCCCACATTCAAAGAGAGGTGCTCACATAGGGCAGAATGGTAGGAGGTGGGAATTATGGGGGTCACCTGATGAGCCTATCCTTCATGATATGAAAAATAACTTAGACAATTATTTTTCAAGACAAATGCTGAAATCCAGAAATTATTCAATCTCTGACCTATCAGATCTAGGGTATTTGCCGAGAAGTATGAATATTAAACTATAAATTTAAAGAGAAAAAATGAGATAATATTGAGTTTATAATATTCAAAAATGTATTTTCTAGAAGGAAAATAATCTCTAGATTTCAGCACTTGTTTTGTATGTAATTATGTAATTACATTACAAAGATTATAACACCAAACGTGATAAGTCTCTCTCCTTTATTGGCTTTGAGGAGCAAGTGGCCATCTTAGGAACCTACCTCAAAAGAAACTGGTAGTGGCCACTAGGAGCTGAAGAGCACCATCTAGTTCACAGTAAAACACTAAAGCCCTGCATGGTGTATATATCTAATCAACTGAATTATTCCTATAGCCTGAGTAAGCTTTGGAGTGGATCCTTCCCCAGCCAAACCTCAGATGAGACTATAGCTTCAGCTGACACCTTGACTACAGCCTTTCAGAGGACCCGGGGAAGCTGTGCCTGAAATCTTGACCCACCGAAGCTATGAGTTAATAAATGTGTGTTGTTTTAAGCTGCTGAATTTGTAATCATAGTACTATGCTGCAATAGATAACCAATAAACATATCTAAGATAGAGAGAATTTTACATAAGTGAGGACCAGATGCTCTGAGCAAGGGAAGAAACTGGCCCGATTCTCACCCCTGAATGAACGTGGGAAGGAAAAATAGCAAGGGACTGGAAAATGAAATAGTCATGCTTATGTGTCTGACTTACACCTTCGGCCAACAAAAGGGGCTGTACTTTATGTAAATAGGGTATTGCTGAGACCACAAGAGTCTACTTTCCTGTTTAACATTCTGTAAAGACATCACATTTTATTGTCTTTCTGAAATGGCCTAGGACAGGACCACATTAAGTTGATGGAACAGTAAAATTAGGCAGAGAAAAGGTTTGAAATTCAACATTCCTCAGGTATGCTCATTTAGCCAGAAGTATAAGCCCTGACCTGAGAGCCAGAAAGCCTGCCATAGAATCTACCAAGGCACAACAAATGGACCTCACAAAAGATTCTGGGATGGACCGCTGGGACACACAGTTACATGAAGGATGTTCCAGACTCGAAGGTCTACAACTAGCTAGAGTGGAGGTGAGGTTGGAATAACTAAGGACAATTCCTAGTTTCTTATCAAGCCAAGAGATATTACACTTTGATCTTCTGAGCTTTTCTCACCACTAGCTTCAGAGGCAATGGCAAGCAGGGCAATCAACAATTGGGTGTGGGGAGGGACCCAACATTGCTCAGGAGACCAGAATACATTCTTCAAGATCCTAAGTCATTTCCTTTAGAAATCACATACATGCCTCACTGCTGTCTTCATGTATTATTTTGGCATCTTACAGTGCGAAGCCAGCAAGACAAAGAGATGATCAAAGAGAATACTCTTCCAGGACAATTTGAACAGCACTGATACATAAACTGTCTTAAATTATAAACCATAACTAATAGTATTAAAATAATTTCCAAGGAAAAAGATGATCAACAGACACCAAGATGACAAATATGTTGGAATTACTAGAAGCAAAGACTTAAAAGTAGATACTAAAAACATCTTCCAAGATGTAAAAGAGAATAGTATTGAAATGAATGGTTAAAAAAGAAGACGTGTGCCTGTAATCCCAGCTACTCAGGAGGCTGAGGCAGGAGAATTGCCTGAACCCAGGAGGCAGGGGTTGCGGTGAGCCGAGATGGCACCATTGCACTCCAGCCTGGGTAACAAGAGCGAAACTCTGTCTCAAAAAAACAAAAAAGATGTAAATCTGCTTTATCCTAACTCATAACTTGAAGAGAATACTTAGCAATTAATTTAACAAAATTTCTATATAATCCTCTGAAACTACAAAATACTGATAAAAACATTTTTAAAACATACTTGGAAAGATTCTCCATTTTCATGAATTTCAATAATCAGTAATAATAAAGTTATCATTTCCCTACCAATTAATCAATAGATTTAATGGAATTGAATTCAAAATCCAACAAGGAAATTTTTTTGTAGATAAACTCAATTAGATTCTAAACTGTGTATGAAAAGGCAATGAAACTAAACATTGGATACAATTCTGAAAAAGAATAAAATTGGAGGACTGTCAGTATCCAACTTTAACACTTAAGGCTAATTAAGACAGAGTGGTGCTGGTAAAGTGAAAGACATATAGATCATAGAAATAGAAGAGAGTGCGGAAATTGTCTTACAAACCACAGACTGGAAGAAAATATTTGTAAATCATGTACATGACTAAGATTTGTATCCAGAATACATGAAGAATCCTCAAAACTCTACAGTAACTAAACAAACAACCCTATCTCACAAATGGGCAAACAGACGCTTCACCAAAGATGTAGCAATGGCAAATAAGCAAGCACATGAAAAGATTCTCAACATCATTAGCATCCATAAATGCAAATTAAAGCCACTATTACATAGTACTATGCACCTATTAGAAGGGCTAATTTTTTTTTTTAATGCTGGACAAAATGTAAAGCAATTAGCACATTGGTTCATTCCTGTTGCCAATACGAAATGGTATAACCATGATGAACACAGTGTAGAAGTTTCTCATTCAGGTAAACACATATTTAACATCTGACCTGGCCATTCCACTCCTAGGACTACTTCTATGTAAGTCCCACACACTCAATAACTGTACCAGTATGGCTTCATTTCGCTAGACAAATGATAATTTTTTTCACAAACTATATTCAAGTTAAAATTGAGAAAATGCCAAAAATTTAGAAATAAATTCAGTGTTCTTCAAAGGACAAATGGACAAACAAACTGTAATACATCCTTACAATGAACACTATTCAACAATAAAAATGAACAAACCATTAATACATGTAACAAATTAATGAATCAAGGGCATTAGCCTGAGTGAAAGAAGCTAGTCCCAAATTGCTGTATATTGTATGATTCATTTATATTACATTCAAAAAAGACCAGACTTCAGGGACAGGAAACCAATCACTGGTTACAGGGTCTGTCTGACCATGAAGAGGCAGGACATTGGGATCATTCTATGTCCTTATTGTTTTGGTGGTTACACTATCTCTAAAGTGTTAAAACTCATAAAATTGTTCACTTACAAAACCTCAATTTTTCTATAACTACATTTTAAATAATTTTTAATATCTAGTAGTCTATCCAGATGAAGTTTTCTGGGTTTCTTAACCTGAATAATAGTTTCACTTATAATAAAAACAACAAAAATACAACACTTGTAGCAGTTACTATGTATTAGACATTTTCTAAGCAAATGCATATTGATTAACTCATTTAGTTCTCACAATATTTATTTGAGGTAGGTTTAATTATAGCTTCTATTATTATTTCTACTTTTAAGATAAAGTGAGAAGAGGTTGTTACCATCTTACACTGCTATAAATAACTACTTAAGACTGGTAATTCATGAAAAAAAGAGAACTGACTCACAGTTCTTCAGGTTTAACAGGAAGCATGACTGGTAGGCCTCAGGAAACTTACAGTCATGGCAGAAGGTGAAGAAGCAGCAAACACATCTTACTATGGCAGAGCAGGAGAGAGAAAGAACAAATGGGGAAGTGCCACACACCTTTAAGCCATCAGAGAACTCACAGTGATGAGAACAGCAAAGGAGAAGGCTGCCCCCATGATCCACTCACCTCCCACCAGGCCCCTCCTCTAACATGTGGGGATTACATTTCAACATGAGATTTGGGTGGAGACACAGAGCCAAACCATATTATTCTGCCCTTGACCCCTCCCAAATCTCCTGTCCTTCTCACATTTCAAAACCAATTATGCCTTCCCAACAGTTCCCTAAAGTCTTAACTCATTGTAATATTAACTCAAAAGTCCAAATCCAAAGAAAGTCCTTTCCAACTACTAACCTGTAAAATAAAAAACTAGTTATTTCCAAGATACAATGAAGGTACAGGCACTGGGTAAATGCTCCCATTTCGAAAAGGACCAGTTGGCCAAAACAAAGGTGATACAAGCCTTATGTAAGTTTAAACCCAGTGTAATGGTCATTAAAAGTTAACGCCCTAAAATAATCTTTGACTCCATGTCTCACATCCAAAGCATGCTGATACAAGGGATGGATTCCAATTACCTTGGGCAGCACTACCCCCGTGGCTCTGTGGTTATAGCCCTCACATCTGCTTTCTTTATCCACAGATCTCTAGAGTAGCGGCACAATGCCACCAGTCCCCTTGCTAAAGCATAGCAAGAGTGACATTTACTCCAGTTACCAATAAGTTCCTTATCCCCATCTAAAACCTCTTCAGTCTGGACTTCCTTGTCCATATTACTATCAGTATTTTGGTCAAAAACATTTAAAAGTCTCTAGGAAGTTCCAAACTTCCCCATATCTCCCTGTCTTCTTCAGAGCCCTCCAAACTATTCCCACCTCTGCCCATTACCCAGTTCCAAAGCCACTTCCATGTTTCCAGATGTCTTTATGGCAGTGCCCCACCCTCCTGGCACCAGTTCTCTTTATTAGTTCATTCTGACACTGCTATAAATAACTACCTGAGACTAGATAATTTATGAAGAAAAGAGGTTTAATCGATTCACAGTTCCACAGACGTAACAGAAAGTGTGACTAGGAGGCCTCAGAAAACTGACAATCATGGTGGAAAGCAAAGGGGAAGCCACCACATCTTACCATAGTGGAGCAGGAGAGAGACAGAGAAAATGGAGAAGTCTCACACACTTTTAAACCATCAGATCTTGTGATAACTCATTCACCATCATGAGAACAGCAAGGTAGGCTCCTTCTCATCAGCATGGTAGCAAGATGACTGCCAACAACTCTTCACACTTTATAATTTCTCATTCATATCCAAATAAAAAGAAGGTTACTTTTGGAGGCCTTAATTTGAAAGTGAGACAAGTGTGCTGGCTCACTTTTACCTGTAATTAATACCTGTAATACTAGTACTTTTGGAGGCTGAAGCAGGCTGATGGTTTGAGATTAGAAGCTTTAGACCAGCCACCAATGGCAAATAAGCACATGATAAGATTCTAGGCCACTGGAACCGAATCAGACTGAAGTACTCTCTCTCTCTGGGTATTCAGATTTAATAAGTCAGTGAATTTTTTAAAAAGTGAATTTTTAATGCTAAAGCATTAAAAAATAATTTTCCTTCAAGTTTCTTGCTACAAGTGCAGATGTGTAGGTTTGTTTCATAAGTGTATATGTGCCATGATGGTTTACTGTACCTATCCACTTGTCCTCTAGGTTTCAAGCCCAACATGCATTAGCTATTTGTCCTAATGTTCTCCCTCCCCATAGCCCCCACAATCCTACTGACCCTGGTGTGTGTTGTTCCCCTCCCAGTGTCTATGAGTTCTCACTATTCAACTCCTACTTATAAATAAAAACATGCCCAAGTCCAGAGCAAATCCCTTCCACCTTGGTTCTCTGTTCCTGCATTAGTTTGCCTAGGATGATGGTTTCCAGCTTCATCTGTTTCTCTGCAAAGTACATGATTTCATTCCTTTTTATGGCTGCAGAGTATTCTATGGTGTATATATACCACATTTTCTTTATCTAGTCTATCATTGATGGACATTTGGGTTGGTTCCAAGTCTTTGCTATTGTAAGTAGTGCTTCAATAAACATACATGTACATGTGTCTTTAGAGTAGAATGATTTATATTACTTTGAGTATATACCCAAAATAGGATTGCTGGATTAGATGTATTTCTGGCCTAGATCCTTGAGGAATCACCACACTGTCTTCCACAATTGTTGAACTAATTCATATTTTCACCAACAGTGTAAAAGTGTTTCTATTTCTCCACAGTCTTGCCAGCATCTATTGTTTCTTGACATTTTAATAATTGCCATTCTGACTGGCATGAGATGATACCTCATTGTGATTTTGGTTTGCATTTCTCTAACACTCAGTGATGTTGAGCTTTTCTTCATGGTTGTTGACCACTTAAACGTCTTCTTTTGCAAAGTGTCTGTTCATATCTTTTGCTCACTTTTTGATGTGGTTGGTTGTTTTTTCTTGTAAATTTGTATGAGCTCCTTGTAGATTCTGCATATTAGACCTTTGTCAGATAAGCAGATTAGAAAAATTTTCTCCCATTCTGTAGGTTAGTTATTCACTCTGATAATACTTTCTTTTGCTGTGCAGAAACTCTTTAGTTTAATTAGATTTCATTTGTCAATTTTGGTGTTTGTTGCAATTGCTTTTGACATTTTTGTCATTAAGTCTTTGCCCATGCCTATGTCCTGATAGTACTGCCTAGGTTTCTTCTACTAGAGTTTTTATGGTTTTGGGTTTTAAGTTTAAGTCTTTAATCCATTTTGAGTTCATTTTTTGTATAAGGTGTAAAGAAGGGGTCCAATTTCAGTTTTCTGCACATGGCTAGCCAGCTTTCCCAGAACCATTTATTGAATATGATATATATTCCTTCTTTTTTGTTGTCTACTTTGTGAAAGATCAGATGGTTGTAGATGTGTGTTATTATTTCTGAGGCATCTGTTCTGTTTCATTGTCTATATGTCTGTTTTGGTATCCATATCATGCTGTTTTTGTTACTGCAGCTTTGTAGTATAGTTTGAAGTCAGTTAGTGTGATGCCTCCAGCTTTGTTCTTTCTGCTTATGATTTTCTTGGCTATATGGGCTCTCTTTTGGTTCCATATGAAATTTAAAGTAATTTCTTCTAATTCTGTGAAGAATGTCAATGGTAGTTTGATGGGAATAGCATTGAATCCATGAATTACTTTGCATAGGTATGGTTATTTTCATGATTTGGTTCTTCCTATCAATGAGGATGGAAGGTTATTTGAAAACCTTTCTATCCATGAGGATGGAATATTTAAAAAAAAAAAAGAAAGCTTCAAGCCAATATTCCTGATGAACATTGATGCAAAAATTGACAATAAAATATTGGTAAACTGAATCCAGTAGCACATCAAAAAGTTTATCCAGCACAATCAAGTTGGCTTCATTGCTGGGATGCAAGGCTAGTTCAGCATATGCAAATCAATGAACATAATCCATCATATAAACAGAACTAATGACAAAAATTGCATGATCACCTCAATAGATCCAGAAAAGGCCTTCAATAAAATTCAACATCCCTTTATGTTAAGAACTCTCAATAAACTAGTATTGATGGAACATATCTAAAAATAATAAGAGCTATTTAGGACAAACCAATAGCTGATATAATATTAAATGGGCAAAAGCTGGAAGTCTTCCCTTTAAAAACCAGCACAAGATAAGGATGCCCTCTCTCACCACTCCCATTCAACATAGTATTGGAATTTCTGGCTAGGGCAATCAAACAGGAAAAAGAAATAAAGGATATTCAAATATGAAGAGAACAAGTCAAATTGTCTCTGTTTGCAGATATGATTGTATATTTAGAAAACTTCATTGTCTCAGCCCCAAACTCCTTAAGCTGATAAGCAACTTCAGCAAAATCTCAGGGTACAAAATTGATGTGCAAAAATCACAAGCATTCCTATACACCAACAATAGACAAGCAGAGAGCCAAATCATGAATGAACTCCCATTCACAATTGCTACAAAGCGAATAGAATACCTAGGAATGCAGCTAATGAAGTATGTGAAGGACCTCTCCAAGGAGAACTACACACCACTGCTCAAAGAAATAAGAGAGAGTATTTTTAAATTATTATTTTTTGTTCAGCTGAAAATAGGATCAGAAGTTACACAAAGAGATCAAAGAATAATAGTATCATGTTTATTTTATGTATATAAAAATAATTTTATTGAATATTTTTCCACTGCCCTTTGCCATGGTAATGACTAGTTTCTGCAAACTACATCAGATCAATCAGAATACTGATTTGGTTTCATCATCTATTTTGCCCTGAATTAAGTGATTTCATGTTCTTTATCTTATGAACAAAAATCATGCCCATCTAGTGTTTCTGAAAATTGTGGTCTATGTACTTGTAACAAAATTATCAGTAGTGCTTGCTAAAACATAGATGGTAGGGTTTCCTTCCCAGATTGTTTAATTTAGAATCCTTGAGGAATTTAAATATTAACAAATTCCCTAAGAGATTACTTTTTTTCTTTTGAATTTTCTTCTTTTGAAACAGGGTCTCTGTCACCCAAGCTGGAGTACAGTCATGTGATAATGGCTCACCGCTCACTGCAGCCTCAACTTCCCAAACTCTAGTGATCCCATTGCCTCACCCTACCGAGTAGCTGGGACTGCAGGCACATGCCACCATATCAGCTAATTTTCGTGTATATATATACATAAAAAAAATTAGCTGGATATATATATATACACATTTTTTTTAGAGATGAGGTTTCGTTATGTTGGTCTCAAACTCCTAGGTACAAGTGATCCTCCCGCTATGTCCTCCCAAAATGCTGGGATTACAGGCATGAGCCATGGTGCCTGGCTCATGTGATTCTTCTAACAGTCCCCATTGTCCTGATTGCCAGTTAAAAAAAAAAAAAAAAAAGGTTCACGGTTCTCATTCTACTAAAATGTACTGCAGTTTTCAGCACTATGGACCACTTCTCTTTGTAGACTCCCTCTCTCTAATTTCAAGAATGCTGATGTCGCCTTTCTGTGACTTCTCATCTGTCTTCCTTTGTTACTCCTCCTCTTTCTCTGGCTCTAAAAATGATGAGGCCAACTTAGGTAACACATAGAGACTTTGTCTCAAAAAAATAAAAACATAAAACTGAGGATACCTTGGTTGACAGTCTCACTCAGATTGTATAAAAAAAAAGAAAGAGTAGCTCCAAAGAAAATAAAAATAGGTCACTTATGAGAAGAAGAAAATAGTGCTAGATAGGTAAAAACAAAAGATGTTCCTATTTTTTAAATTGGTATATTTTATTTGGTAGTAATTATAGATTTATAGGAAGTTGCAAAGATAGTGTGATAGCCAGGTGGAAGGGCCTCCCTGGCAAAACTCAAACCGGCCTGCAAACTGGGTGGAGTGTGCACTGGGGTGGAGCCACAGAAGTTTTTCCCCTTTTGCAGCAAGGAGGAGCCTGGCCCCTCCTCTTCCTGTGTGGAATCTGGGATTCAGACTGTGAGGTTGGAAGTACACCAGCAGGGACTCTGGCTTTGCAGAGGGTCTCTGTTTCCTCTTTTTGTCCTTTTCACCCAATAAAACGCTGCCTTACTCACTTTGCAAATTGTCTTTGAGCCTGACCTTTCATAGCCCTGTGATAAGGACCCAATCTGTAGCTGAACTAAGAAAAAAATCCAGCAACAGAACAGTGTTCCCTTGTATCTTTAAAAATGATTTTGTATATGTATCAAACTAACAGCTAGCATCAAACTGAATAATGAAACACAAGTTTCATTTTCATTAAAGTGAGATCAGAAAACATTTACTGATTATCACCATTGATATTTATGATAGTTTGTAAGCACCTGACTACTAACACTAGATACTGAAATAAACTGTGTAAATACTGAAACAAAGACAAAATTGTTATTTGATGGATTTTATTATTGTTGATCTTGAAACCCAGGAACATCTATTATGACACTCATAAATTTTATAATATTACAATATGAATGGTGCTGAGTAAATTTTCCAGTTATAATGTACTTATAAAAAACAATAACTCTCTTATATACTAACAATAAACAAAGGGGGAAAATATGGAAAGGAACGATCTTTTTGTTAATATAGAATTAAAATATATGAAACTTACAAAGAATTGTGATGTACTTATATAAAAAAGCAAATCATGAATATTTTTAAAGGTTGTAAATGAAGTAGTAAACAGTTGGAGAGAGATAAATATTCCTAGATAACACAATGCAGAATTATAATCTTCTCTAGAAATTAACATATAAGTATAAAGCCTTCTTATTTGAAGAGAATATTTTAAATATAACCCAGAACTATAATGAAAATTATATAGCCTTAGACATTTTGAAGAAAAAATAGCAATTAGAGTGAGGATGGATTTGAAGCCTAAAATAGGTTTATGATAGAAGATATTAGAATATACTGAAAAGATACAATTAAAACAGCACGATACACCATTAGCTTTTCATACACTTATGACACAGGATAGAAAATCCAAGGAAGGCAAAAGCAAATTGTAGTATATTAGAAAATTTAGTGGCACTTAAGATTATTGATTAAACGAAGAAAAAAAATGGTGGTATGCACTTGGCTATGTGAGAAGGAGAACTGCATCTACTTATTAGACTTATATACATCCCAGGTAGGCGAGATATTCACATGTAAAAATAAGTAACCACAAAAATATTTGAAGAACAGAAAGCATAGATCTAGTGTTATAATAGGTCTTATAATCAAAAAATTATAGAGAGAAACAATATAAGAAAAGGTAATTAACTTCTAATTATTTTTAAAATATTATATTCTTCAAAATTTTATTTATTAACATAAAAAGGTAAACAGGAAAATTTCAAATTGAGAAAACTGTGGTCAGCCTATCTAATATAAATTTGTATTTGCTGCAGTAAAGCTCTTTCAAATTAATATTCCTGCAGAAACTAATACATGTATAACAAATGCAAATATTCAGCTTCAGTGTTGTTTTTAATTTCACCAAAGTATCATTTTATCTCTGTGAGTGCAAAAGCAGACAATTTTGTTCCAATATCCAGTGTTTGCTAGTAAAAAGTAAACATTTTATTATATTCATGGTGGTACTATAAATTGGAGAAAATTGTTTCTGGATATTAATTTCATAATCTGCATCAAGGGAATTTAAGGTAATCATATCATTTAACCATCTCACTTTGTTTCTAGAAATTTATCTGATTTAATACAGTCACAGAAGTTTTATGAGTAATTATTAACACTACAGCATTGTTTTCTTTAATAGTGTAAAAATGTAAGTCAACAGCACTTTTGAAGTAATAGGACTTAGACAGTGGTATCTATTTGGGCATTTGTGAAGTCCTGAGCACTGAGTAATGTGAATTTGGGGTGTATCTCTATTGTCCCCCAAGAGTCACTCAGGTAGAGGCAAGTATAAGCAGAAGAAGGCACTGAGAAGTAGAACCCTTCCCCTGTGTCCTGGTGTACACAGGGCCCAGGGTACAATCCAAGAGAAAAGGAGAAAGGATTCAAAATAACTTGTATTAAGTGTCTGGTCAATCATAGTGAGTTGTCCCTTAGTGAGATATATTCTGGTTTATAAAAATAAGAAAAAATTATATTTCTAATGTTTTGATTATCTTGGAACAATTTGTCTCTGGTAATTGTATTAGGTCCCTTGTTATTGTAAGTTCTTCCACAGCAGAGAGTATTCTTATTCAACGTTGGATTTTCCCATCTTAGTCTCTAGCAAAATAACAAGTACATAATGAAATCGATCAAGATGGAATCAAGGGTCTTTTCAGCATGTGGAACTTTCCATGCTAAAACCTTGAAAGTTTGGAGCAAACTGGGGCAATTTTGTCATCTTTTATTCTGTTTAGAGTTTTTATTTTAATTGAAGAATGAAGGTTCTGAGGTACCTCTATTAAAAATAATAGAAGAGTTTTTGGGATTGAAAGAAGAAATGAGGCACAGTGAATAGCAAAACAGATGGCATTGTTTTGCAGACAGCAGCTTTTGCAAAGATAGAAATCTATTCTCTGAAATGGGAGATGAAGTGGAGACAGCAAGGCAGAACATCCTGCCAGAGTGCATATGCCAGTATCCTGAGCAAAATCAATGCTGAAAAACATGAATATTATAGGAAAGTGGTTCAGACTAATATTTTTGCCCAAGCCCTTAGCTTTGTGAAACTGTTCTGTGAAAAAAGCCACCCAAAATATACATTATAGCTGTCAAAAACTGCTTCATCTGATTTATGATTAGATATAAAAGAAAGTGACAACGATTTCAAGTAAGATAAAGTTAGAAGCAAACAATTTTATGTTGGAAAAATAACAGTTTGGGATATTGTATCAACAGCATAAAGATGGAAACTTCTTAAGGATAGAAGCCACGTCTATTTCGTTAGACATGGAATAAGCCAATAGTCTCATTCTAAGATATTATTGATACAGTGACTTGGCTGTAGCCACTGTATCATCAATATCTTAGACGGAATAAGACTATTAGCAATATATATAGAATAAAGTTCAGAAACATTTTTGAACATCTGCTTATGTTTGAAACTGGATGAGTATAAAGATTATAGTTGCTAAGCAAGGAGATATATCTACTTGATTTCAAAAATAAGCAGGAAATAAAAAACTTTTTTGTTTTTAAAATAAAATGCCTGTGTAATTAATATTAAAGCAAGGATATAGAAAGCTTTATAGATGTGCCTAGGAATTAAAGAAAAGATTTTCACCCTTAATGGAGGATTTGTGTTGATCTATATTCAGCAGTAGAAAATGAAAACTTCTTTTTAATGTGTAGTTATTAAATGAAGTGTGAAGCTTCCCTTTCAGTTTAATGCAAAAACAGTTCTTAAGGCTTACTGCCAAAAGGAAGAAAATTAATGTTTTGATTCACATATAACTTCTCTTCTGAAAATCAATGAAATAATGGAGGTGCAAACAGCACTAGGAAAATAAATAAGACCACATATTTTGTATAAACTAGTTAAAAATATGAAATAAATACTTGGGAATGAGAGCAGCTTCTTCATCTAAGAATTATCAAGCTTTAGAAGTGAACAGAAAAACTATGTCACTAAAAGGCTTGAAGAAATATTCAAGTAACTCCCAGAAAACATTAGCAAACAGAAAATCTGTTAGGGAAGAAAGGGAGATGTTTCTCTAGACCTCTCTGTGTTTTCCCCTTCTGCTGTTCCGTAGACTAGGTCTTTGTCTGATTACCTTTTTTTCACTAGCTCCTACCACCATTTTCTCCTTTATCATCTGGAAATCTCCAGGGGGGCTTACACAGTGAAATGCAGTCTTCCAAATGTGTCCTTTTTTCCTTGCACCTAAAGATGAACATTAAACTTTTTGTTTGTGTGTGTGCATTTTGTTCTTTTTCTGGAGTTAAATCTCATTCATTATGGAAAAACTCAGACTCATGCAAACAACCAGTCTGGTCACCTGGTATACCGCACAAAATTCTTATATACTTAAAGGAGCCTGATAAGATAGCATGCAAAATTTTAGTTAAACTTAGGACTTACTCTCCCCAATTCCATAGAAACTTCTCTTTACTTAATCCACGATGGAGATCTTTCTTCATATACTTCATCTCTAACCTGAAGAGTAAATCAAGTTTTTTAGGAGAATTTTTAACAATCTTCTCTTCCTCTTGATACTGGAGAGGGGCACAGAAGTGCTGAGTAGAAAAGAGTAGGTCCCTGGCAAGGCTTCCACCTCCAGGCCTGTGCCCACGGACCTAGATGAGGACCATCACTCCTGCCTTCATGCCCAAATGTTGCATTTTCCAAGACCACCCTGACCCGCCATGCCCCCATTCTGTGTCTATAAAAACCCTGAGACCCCTGTATAGCAAAAGAAACTCTCATCAGAGTGAACAGGCAACCTACAGAAGGAGATAACATTTTTGCAATCTATCCATGTGACAAAGGGCTAATATCCAAAATCTACAAGAAACTTAAACAAGTTTACAAGAAAAAAATGAACAACCCCATCAAAAAGTAGGCAAAGAATATAAACAGACACTTCTCAAAAGAACACATTTATGCGGCCAACAAATATATGAAAAAAAGATTATCATTAGAGAGCTTTGAATGACTATCAAACTGGTCATTGGAGAAATTCAAATCAAAACTGCAATAAGATACGAACTCAAATCAGTTAGATCGGTGATCTTTAAAGACAGCAAACAGCAGATGCTGGAGAGGATGTGGAGAAATAGGAACACTTATACACTGTTGGTGGGAGTGTAAATTATTGCAACCCTTGTGGAAGACAGTGCAGTGATTCCTCAAGGATCTAGAACCAGAAATACCATTTGATCTGGCAATCCCATTACTGGGTTTATACCCAAAGTATTATAAATCATTCTACTACAAAGACACATGCACACATGTTTATTGTAGCACTATACACAACAGCAAAGACTTGGAACCAACCCAAATGCCCATCAATGATAGACTGGATAAAGAAAATGTGACACACATATACTGTGCAATACTAGGCAGACATAAAAAAGAATGAGTTCGTGTCCTTTGCAGGGCCATGGATGAAGCTGGAAACTGTCATTCTCAGAAAAGTAACACAGGAACAGAAAACCAAACACCGCATGTTCTCACTCATAAGTGGGAGTTGAACAGTGAGAACACAGGGACACAGGGAGGGGGAACAACACACACCGGGGCCTATAGTGGGGTGGGTGGACCGTGAAGGGAAAGCATTAGGAGAAATACGTAATGTAGATCACGGGTTGATGGGTCCAGCCAACTACCATGGCACGTGTATTCCTATGTAACAAACCTGCACGTTCTGCACATGTATCCCAGAAATTAAAATACAACTGATAAAAAATAAAAACAATGGGGACCCTAGGGGGCAGAGAGACAAGCGGCTGGATGTTGAGAGGAACACACTGGCAGAAGAAGACACAAGCAGCTGAACATCCAGGAGAATGCACTCGTGTAAGAGCACACCGACAGATACCAGCAGGCTGGCAGGCCACTGAGTGGAACAAAGCGGAGTTTGGCCAGGGAAGTCAGAGGAGAGTCAAGGTTGCTGAGCCGCCCAGCTCCAGGAGAAAACCACCTTCCCACTTCAATTCCCATCTGTCCCCCGCATCTGCTGAGAGCTACTTCCACTCAATAAAACTTTGCACTCAATCTCCACACCCACTTGTTATCTGATTCTTCTGTTACACTGAGGCAAAAAACCACAAGGTACAGAAAACTCTCTCTCCCTATGATAAGGCAGGGGATCTAATTGTGCTGTGTTTAGCCACCTGTGGACGGCTAAACTAAAAGAGCACATGGTAACACAGGCCCACTGGGGCCTTAGAAGCTGTAAACATTCACCCCTAGACACTGTCATGGGGTCAGAGCCCCAAGACCTGCCCATCTGTCTGTTCACCAAGGGGTTTTGAGCAGTGCGGCACCAGGAAAGCGAGCCACACCCTCATCACATGCCCTGTGAGGGGCATAAGGGAACTTTTCCCATTTCACTCTCTGTCTATTCTGAAAGTAATTTTATTTCTTATGTCTCTGTGTGTGTGCATTCGTGTATACATGTGTGTAATGCTCTGAGTGAACAGCTTACAGTATCAAGAAATGAAGTACAGTCAGAATTATATTTATTTTCCTTTTGCGTTTTTTAAGGTTCCTTTCTCTAATTCATCTCAGATCTCCCTATACAGAATGAAAATCACTGTTCAGTGCATCCAAACACGGATAGTCTGTCAGATTTTCTTTTAATTTTTTTCTCCTTTGGAGCTACTGTCTTTTAAAATCATTTGTCTTCCCATTCCAATACTATCATTTGTTCTCCAGGTCTCTCTGGTCTATCTATATTCATCTTAATTATGAAATGCAAATTTATAACTATAACCCACTTCATAAAAATTATAAAGATGATATATACATTGTGTCATATTTATAAATATTTTTTCTTCGGCATCATTCCCAGTGATTGAATACTTCGTTCAGTTATGTAATGGAATTTTTTTTAGTTGCTCCTTCAGAGGATATGTAATCATTCTCTGCTCCACTCTTGTCCCTAGAATCAGACCCACATGGACTGCATCCACTGGGATCCTGTCTTCAAGTTTCCAACTGAGTCTGCCAATTGGAGACTCCAGCAGGAGGTCAAAGTGCTTACAGAGAGTGAGATTTGATCTTGCTCGCCCTCTCTACCATGTCTCAGTATTGGCTAAGTCCCTCAAACTAAAGTCAGAAATTGCATTGTTTGAATTTCTCCCTGTGCTACAGCCACTCTCTCTAAGTTCCAGTAACTACATGCTGGCATTCAAGCCTGGGAGTGGTCATGGTTCTCTACTTTTTGCTTGCCTGAGGATGATTTCTCATTTTGTAATGAAAAAGAGGAATTTCTTTTTGGAATGAGGAATCACTCTCATGGTCACCTTAGCCTGACCACGTCAGTTATTTCTTTATTAACATATACTCCAAAAATTCCACTTGCATTTTTTTTTCTTGCTAGAAACCTTATTGATGCAATAAATGTTACCAGAACCCACTCCAGAAAACAGAAGGCAAACTCTGAAAATATCTACCTTCTTGGAGGAAAAGAAAGGAATATTAGTAATCTATTGCATTAAATTGCACTATAATTACCAGTTAGTATTGCTAGTGGCATGGGATAAATTACAGGTGAAGGGCAAGGTGTTGGGAGATCAAGTGGCTATGGCACTTAACTGCTATGGTAATAACAGTAATTATAAAGTGTGTAGGGTCATCTAGTAGCTTCGATGGTACTAGAGATTATATGCAGTAAAAACAGAAAGAAAGAGATAGGAGAAATGAAGGGAAGGCGAGAGGAAGGGAGGAAAGGACAAAAGAAAAGAAGAAAATAGAGAAAGAGAGAAAATGAAATCACTTAACTCCCAACTGAGAATGCAAGTGGAAAATCAGAAAGCACCTGTGAAAACTTTGAAGAATTAGCTTATCTCCTGTCATCACAGAGAAGATATCGCTGAGTATCTAGATCAGAACCAACGTGATTTACAGACCTAATTTAGAGCTCTGTCCTAGCCAGTCTCATGCTGAGGAACAATAGTATGAAAAGAATGAATGTTTGCATTATTGTATCAAATAGTTCACTGAAAGAAATATTATTTTCCCTCTTTGTGAGTTTGGACTCAGTGAAACCTCCTTGTCAGAGAACGCAGTCATTGTTTTCACAAATGGGTAACCAAGATTGCTTCTTGGCCATATACGGGTCCTCAGGCTGTAAGACAGCAGGCAGAGAAGAAGGTTATCAAAGGAAAAGGGTTTTCTGCCACACGGTGGGAGCAAGTGAGAACTATGTCTGGAACCAAGAAATTCTCTAAGGTCGCTCTTGGTATGTCCAAAAATAACCATCAATGAGAAATGGCAAAGATCTATTGAAGACAAAGCTTCTACTGACTAAAATCTTGAAAAATTGTTTTGGGAACGGCTAAAGGTTAAAACTCTATAGTCAAGATATTCTCAGAGTTTAAACAAAACATCCATGAGAAGTAAAATAACTAAGCTATGCATTATTTTTGAACTTGGATAGCAAAGAATTCCAGTTTCCCGACTATTGCTAATTCAAAGGGACTTTACCATTCAAGTTATTTTCCTTTAACTTTGCAATATTTTTTTAAATTTTTTATTGTATTTTAGGTTTTGGTGTACACGTGCAGAACATGCAAGACAGTTGCACAGGTACACACATGACAGTGTGTTTTGCTTCCTTTCTCCCCTTCACCCACATTTGGCATTTCTCCCCAGGCTATCCCTCCCCACCTCCCCCCCCACTGGCCCTCCACTTTCTCCAGAATAGACCCCAGTGTTTAGTACTCCCCTCCCTGTGTCCATGTGTTCTCATTGTTCATCACCCGCCTATGAGTGAGAATATGCGGTATTTCATTTTCTGTTCTTGTGTCAGTTTGCTGAGTATGATGTTCTCCAGATTCATCCATGTCCCTACAAACGACACAAACTCATCATTTCTGATTGCTGCATAATATTCCATGGTGTATATGTGCCACATTTTCCCAATCCAGTCTATCATCAATGGGCATTTGGGTTGATTCCAGGTCTTTGCTATTGTAAACAGTGCTGCAATGAACATTTGTGTGCATGTGTCCTTATAGTAGAACGATTTATAGTCCTTTGGATATATACCCAGTAATGGGATTGCTGGGTCAAATGGAATTTCTATTTCTAAGGCCTTGTGGAATCGCCACACAGTCTTCCACAATTGTTGAACTAATTTACACTCCCACCAACAGTGTAAAAGTGTTCCTTTTTCTCCACATCCTCTCCAGCATCTGTTGTCTCCAGATTTTTAATGATCACCATTCTAACTGGTGTGAGATGGTATCTCAATGTGGTTTTGATTTGCATCTCTCTAATGACCAGTGATGATGAGCATTTTTTCATATGTTTGTTGGCCTCGTGTATGTCTTCTTTTGTAAAGTGTCTGTTCAAATCCTTTGCCCATTTTTGAATGGGCTTATTTTTTTCTTATAAATCTGTTTGAGTTCTTTGTAAATTCTGGATATCAGCCCTTTGTCAGATGGGTAAACTGCAAAAATTTTTTCCCATTCTGTTGGTTGCTGATTCACTCTAGTGACTGTTTCTTTTGCCGTGCAGAAGCTGTGGAGTTTCATTAGGTCCCATTTGTCTATTTTGGCTTTTGTTGCCAATGCTTTTGGCGTTTTGGTCATGAAGTCCTTGCCTACTCCTATGTCCTGAATGGTTTTGCCTAGATTTTCTTCTAGGGTTTTTATGGTGCCAGGTCTTATGTTTAAGTCTTTAATCCATCTGGAGTTAACTTTAGTGTAAGGTGTCAGGAAAGGGTCCAGTTTCTGCTTTCTGCACATGGCTAGCCAGTTTTCCCAACACCATTTATTAAACTGGGAATTTTTTCCCCATTGCTTGTTTTTGTCAGGTTTATCCAAGATTGTATGGCTGTAGATATGTTTTGTTGCCTCCAATGCCTCTGTTCTGTTCCATTGGTCTATATCTCTATTTTGGTGCCAGTACCATGCTGTTTTGATTACTGCAGCCTTGTAGTATAGTTTGAAGATAGGCATCCAGTAGTGTGATGCCTCCTGCTGTGTTCTTTTTGCTTAGAATTGACTTGGCTATTTGGGCTCTCTTTTTGTTCCATATGAAGTTCAAGGTGGTTTTTTCCAGTTCTGTGAAGAAAGTCGATGGTAGCTTGACGGGGATAGCATTGAGTCTGTAAATTACTTTGGGCAGTATGGCCATTTTCACAATATTGATTCTTGCTAACCATGAACATGGAATGTTTCTCCATCTGTTTGTGTCCTCTCTTATTTCATTGAGCAGTGGTTTGTAGTTTTCCTTGAAGAGGTCCCTTATGTTCCTTGTAAGTTGTATTCCTAGGTATTTTATTCTCTTTGTAGCAATTGTGAATGGCAGTTCATTCTTAATTTGGCTCTCTTTAAGTCTGTTGTTGGTGTATAGGAATGCTTGTGATTTTTGCACATTGATTTTATATCCTGAGACTTTGCTAAAGTTGCTTATCAGTTTCAGGAGGTTTTGGGCTGAGACGATGGGGTCTTCTAGATATGCTATCCTGTCATCTGCAAATAGAGACAATTTGGCTTCCACCTTTTCTATTTGAATGCCCTTTATTTCTTTTTCTTGCCTGATTGCTCTGGCTAGAAATTCCAGTACTATATTGAATAGGAGTGGTGGGAGAGGGCATACTTGTCTAGTGTTGGTTCCAAAGGGAATGCTTCCAGTTTTTGCCCATTCAGTATGATATTGGCTGTTGGTTTGTCGTAAATAGCTTTGATTATTTTGAGGTACGTTCCATCAATACCTAGTTTATTGAGGGTTTTTAGCATAAAGGGCTGTTGAATTTTGTCAAAGGCCTTCTCTGCATTAATTGAGATAACCATGTGGTTTTTGTTTTTGGTTCTGTCTATGTGGTGAATTATGTTTATAGACTTGCATATGTTGAACCAGCCTTGCATCCCTGGGATGAATCCTACTTGATCATGATGCATAAGCTGTTTGATGTGCTGTTGCAATCAGCTTGCTAGTATTTTATTGAAGATTTTTGCATCTATGTTCATTATGGATATTGGCCTGAAGTTTCTTTTCTTGTTGAGTCTCTGCTGGGTTTTGGTATCAGAATGATGTTGGTCTCATAAAATGATTTGGGAAGGATTCCCTCTTTCTGGATTATTTGGAATAGTTTTAGAAGGAATGATACCAGCTCCTCTTTGTGTATCTGGTAGAATTTGGCTGTGAACCCATCTGGATCTGGGATTTTTTTGTGTTGTAGGCTCTTAACTGCTGCCTCAACTTCAAACCTTGTTATTGATCTATTCATAGTTTTGGCTTCCTCCTGGTTTAGGCTTGGGAGGACACAAGTATCCAGGAATTTATCCACTTCTTCCAGGTTTACTAGTTTATGTGCATAGAGTTGTTTGTAATATTCTCTGATGATGGTTTGAATTTCTTGGGACTCTGTGGTGATTTCCCCTACTTATAAAGGGACTTTCATCAGGCTAGTAGCAGATCTCTCATCAGAAACCTTACAAGTCAGAGGGGAATGTGGGACTATTGCCAGTATGTTCAAGAAAAGAAATTCCAACCAAGAATTTCATAATCCACAAAATTAAGCTTTGTAAGTAATGGATATTAAAACCTTCTCAGACAAGAAAACACTAAGAAAATTTGTTAAAACCAGATCAGCCTTACAAAAGGGCCTTAAGGGAATGCTAAAGATTAAAATGAATATTGATATCTGTTACCATAAAAACCATGTAAGCACATAACCCACAGAAAATATAAAGAAACTATACAATCACGTCTACAAAACAATCAGCTAATAACATGACAACATAATTAAAATCTTAGATTTTAATTATAAATCTGAGTATACAGACCTAAATGCCCCACATAAAAGGCACAAAGTGGCAAGCTGCAAAAAAGGCAAGACCACACTTTCCTCTGACTTCAAGAAATCCATCTCCTGTGTGAGAACACCTACAGGTTCAAAGTAAAGGAATTGACAAAGACCTACCATGCAAATAGAAAACAAAAAAGAGCAAGAGTTACTATTCTTATATCAGATAAAACAGACTTTAAAACCCATAACAATCAGGAAAGACAAATAAAGATATTTTATAATTTTAAAGGGGTCAATTGAACAAAAATATTTAACTACTTAAAATATATAAACATCAAATATTGGATCACTCGGATTTATAAAACAAGTTTTTCTTGACCTACAAAAAGATTTAAATAGTCCCAAAATAATGGAGGATTTCAACACCCCACTGACAGTGTTAGATCATCAAGGTAGAAAACTAATAAAGAAATTCTGATTTTTACATTAGAACTCAACCAGGACCTAATAGCCATCTACAGAATGCTCCACCCAACAACCACAGAATATGCATTCTTCTCATCCACACATAGAACGTATTCTAAGATCAGCCACATGCTTGGTCATAAAACAAGTCTCAATAAATTAAAAAAAATACCAAACACACACTTTGGCCACAGTGCAATAAAAATAGAAATAAATATCAAGAAAATCTTTCAACACTAAATGAAAATGTGGAAATTGAACAACTAGTTCATGACTAACTCTTGGGCAAACAATGGAATTAAGACAGAATTTTAAAAAAGTAAAGTTAATAAAAATAGAGATACAACTTACCAATATATTTGCAATGCACCCAAAGTAGTGTTAAAAGGAAGGTTTATAGCACCAAATACTCATATCCACAAGTTAGAAAGATCTCAAATTAACAACCTAACATTATACCTAGAGGAACTTAAAAAAAAGTAAACTAACTTCAAAGCTAACAAGAGAAAATAACTAAAATCAGAGAAAAACTGAATAAAATTGGAATGCAAAAATCCATTAAAGACATCAATAAAATGAAGAGTTGGTTCTGCAAAAGAATAAGCAAGATGGATAGACAACTAGCTAGAATAGCAAAAAAAAAAATGAAGATTTAAATAAGTGCAATTGAAAATGACAAAGATGATATTATAAGATATCTCAAAGACATACAAACGATCCTTTGAGATTAGTACGAATGGCTATATACACACAAATTAGACAATCTAATTGATAAATTCCTGGCAACATACAACCTCCCAAGATTGAACCAGGAAAAAAGTGAAATTTCAAAGAGACCAATAAGAAGTTTCAAAATTGAATCAGAAATAAAATACCTGCCAACTAAAAAATCCCTGAACCATATGAATTCATGGCTGAATTTTACCAGACTTACAAAAAAGAACTTATTCTGATTCTGCTGGTACTAATCCCACAAATAATAGAGGAAGTCAGGATCCTCCTTATCTCATTATGTGAAGCCAGAGTAATTCTTATACAAAAATCTGGCAGAGGCACAATGAAAAGTGAAAACTTCAGGGCAATATTCTTGCTGAACATAGACACAAAAATCCTGAAAAATACTAGCAAACAGAATGCAGCAGCACATGAGAAAGTTAATTCATCATATAAAGTAGGCTTTATTCCTACCATGTAAGGTTTATTTAACATAAGCAAATCAATAAATGTAATTTACTACATAGACAAAATCACAGACAATAACCATATGATCATCTCAACCTATGCAGAAAAAGCTTTCAATAAAATTCAACATCCCTTCCTAATTAAAACTTTCAACAGACTAGGCATCAAGGGAATATACTTCAAAATAGTAAGAGAAATCTAAGACAAACCCATACTGAATGGTCCAAAGCTAGAAGCATTCCTCTTGAGAACTGGTACAAGAGAAGGATGCTCACTCTCATCTCTCCCATTCAACATAGTGCTAGAATATCTAGCCAGAGCAATCAGGCAAGAGAAAGAAATAAAAGTCATCCAAATAGAAAAAAAAAGAAGTCAAACTGTCTCTTTTTGCTCACTATATTGTTCTAAACCAAGAAAAACCCTAAATATTCTGTCAAAAGAAAAGTCATTGAAATTTGACTTCAGTAAAATTTCAGGATATAAAATCAATGTATATAAATAAGTAACATTTCTATATACCAATAATATTCTAGCTGAGAGCCACATCAAGAATGCAATCCTATTTATGATAGACACACACACACACACACACACACACACACGCACACACATGCACACAAATGAAATATCTAGAAATACATCTAACCAAGGAGGTGAAAAATCTCTTCAAGGAGAACTATAAAACACTGCTGAAGGAAATCAGAGATGATGCAAAAAAAGCAAAAATATTCCATAATCAAGACCTGGAAAAATCAATATGGTTAAAATGGCTGTACTACCCAAAGCACTTTACAAATTCAACACTATTTCTATCAAATTACCAATGTCATGTTTTCAACAAAATAGAAAAAAAATTCTAAAATTTATATGGAACCCAAAAAGAACCTGAATAACCAAAGCATTCCTATGAAAAAATAACAGAGTTGGAGGCATCACATTACCCAACTTCGAACAATAGTATAAGGCTACACTAACCAAAACAGCATGGTACTCATACAAAAAACACACACACAAATATATCAATGGAACAGAATACAAAACCCAGAAATAAAGTTGGTAACCTACAACCATAGAATATTTTAAAAATTGGACAAAAACAAGCAATTTAATAAATGATGCTGGATAACTGGCTTGCCATATGCAGAAGAATAAAAACGGATCCCTACTTTTCAACAGATACAAATATTAACTCAAAATAGACTAATAATTTAAATGTAAGACCTCAAATTATAAAATTTATGGATGAAAACCTAGAAATAATCCTTCTCAACATTGGTTTGGCATAGAATTTATGATTTATGGCTAAGTCCCCAAAAGCAATTGCAACCAAAATTGACGTGTGACTTAATTGAACTAAAGAGCTTCTGCATAACAAAAGAAAGTATCAGCAGAATAAAAGACAATTTACGTACTGGGAGAAAATATTTGCAAGCTATGCATCTCACAAAGGTCTAATATCCAGAATCTACAGGGAACTTAAACAAATCAATAAGAAAAAAAACCAAATAACCCAATTTAAAAAATGGGCATATGACACAGACACTTCTCAAAAGAAGACGTATAAGTGGCCAAAAAACATATGAAATAATGCTCATCATAACTTTCAGAGAAATGCAAGTCAAAACCACAATGAGACACCATTTCACACAAGACAGAACAGTAATTATTAAAAAGTGGGTGAAAAAACCATGCTAGTGAGACAGCAGAGAAAAGAAAAACACATAAACACTGTTGGTGGGGATGTAAATTAGTTTAGCTACCATGGACAGCAGTTTGGAGATTTCCTAAAAAACATAAAATAGAACGCACTTAACCCAGCAATCTCATTACTGGGTATATATCCAAAGAAAAATACATTGTTCTACCAAAAAGACACATGTACTCGTATGTTCATTACAGCACTGTTAACAGTAGCAAAGATGTACAATCAATCTAGGTGTTTATCGGTTGTGAAATGAATAAAGAAAATGTGGTAAATATATAAAATAGACTACTACACAGCCATAAAGAGGAATGAAACAATGTCCTTTGCAGCTGCATAGACACAGCTGGAGGTTGTTATCTAAGCAAACTAATAGAGGAACAGAAAATCAAATACCACATGTTATAATTTATAAATGGGAGCCATACATTAAGTGAATATGGACATAAAAATGGGGACAGTAGTCACTGAGAACTAGTAGAGGGAGGAAAGGAAGGAGGGGAACATGCACTGAAAAACTACTTGCTGGGCACTCTACTTAGTACCTGAGTAATGGTACCATCCCTACTCCAAACCACACCATCACACAATATACTCAAGAAAGAAATGACAAACATAAATAAATATGACAACTGAGCCCATTTTACAGATAAAAGAAGGATTACCATAATCTATTAGTCAAGTGTCACACCTGGCCTGAAAGCCCAATTATTCAAGGATATCTTGATAAAGTAATAAATATAACAGTAATGATAGATTAAAGAAGAATGTTTGTTTCTTATGTCAGTGGGACAATTGACTTATTTTAACATCCCCACCCTAGATGTATTCTTTTCACTGCCATATGTCCTAGATGAGAAGAATGAGGTTTAAGATATCTCTTTACAAATATTTACAATAAAACACAATGGTAATGGAATTATTATGGTTAAAAAAACTTTGATATTTTCTTTTTTTTTTTTTTTTTAGGGAAAGAATACAAAAGTGGAAAAAAGAATAGAAAACAGGAAGAGGAGTCTTTCTGTTTAACAGGTATAGAGAGTCAACCAAAAATTTCTTTCTTTTTTTTTTAATGGATTGGAGATTTCAGTGGGACGGGAGAATCACAAGGAATCAGGTGTTCAGAGGAATGTATTGAGTAGAGGTGAGGAACGAGGATGTTGAAAAGTAAAAAAAGTAAAGAAGGGGAGGAAGAAAGAGGAAGAAAAAGAGGGAGAGAGAACAGGAATATTGCTTCATTCTAAAAATGGGCATTAATAATGGCCGATCAATATTTTGTGTATTTAAAATGGAGAACTCTATAAATATTTATTGAGTTTACTTGTTCCGGATCTGAGTTGAAGTCCTGGATATCCTTATTAATTTTCTGTCTCATTAAGTCTAAATCTCGTTATGGGTCTTATGTATCTGGGTATTAAGATCTCTTATTGTTGCATTGATCCTTTTACCACTGTATCTTTGTTGCTTTGAAATCTATTTTATCAAATGTAAGAATTGCAACTCCTGCTTTTTGTTTATTTATTTATTTTTGCTCCCCATTTGGTTGGTAAATTTTTCTCCAACCCTTTGTTTTGGTCTTTGCGTATCTTTGGATATACCATTAGGTTTTGGCTGTATCTTTTGATTGGGGGATTTAGTCGATTTAAATTTAGGTTTACTGCCATTTGATGTTAACTGGCTATTTTATCCATTCGTTGATGTAAATTCTTCTTTATGTTGATGCTCTTTACTTTTTGGTATATTTTTAGAAAGGCTCATACTGGTTGTTCCTTTCTATGTATAATGCTTCTTTCAGAAGTTTTTGTAAAGCAGGCCTAGTCGTAATAAAATCTCTAAGTACTTGCTTGTTCATTAAAGATTTTATTTTTCCATCAATTGTGAAGCTTAGTTTGGCAGGATATGTGATTCTAGGCTGAAAGTTCTGTTCTTTAAGTATATTGAATATTGGCCCCCACTCTCTTCTGGCTTGTAGGGTTTCCACTGAGAGATCTGCTGTAAGTCTAATAGGCTTCCCTTTATGGGTAACCTGGCCTTTCTCTCTGGCTGCCCTTAGTATTTTCTCCCTCATTTCGATCCTGGTGAATCTAATGATTATGTGCCTTGGGGTTGCTCTTCTTGAGGAATATCTTTGTGGTATTCTCTGTATTACCTGGTGTTGAATAGTGTTCTGCTTTGCTAGATTGGGAAAATTTTCCTGGATAATATCCTGAAAAGTATTTTCCAGCTTGGATTCATTCTCTCCGTCACATTCAGATACACCAATCAAACGTAGATTGGGTCTTTTCACATAGTCCCATATTTCTTGGAGACTTTGCTCATTCCTTTTCATCCTTTTTTCTCTATTCTTGTCTTGTCGTTTTATTTCATTAAATTGGTCTTCGACCTCTGATATCCTTTCTTCTGCTTGATCCATTCTGCTATTTAAACTTGTGCATATTTTACTAAGTTCTCGTGTTGTATTTTTCAACTCCTCCGTTAGTTCATTTATATTCCTCTCTATATTGTCTATTTTTTTCAGCATTTTGTCAAACCTTTTTTCAAAGTTCTTAGTTTCTTTACATTGGGTTAGAACAAGTTCTTTTAATTCCCAGAAGTTTCCTATCATCCACCTTCTGAAGCCTACTTCAGATAATGGAACACAGTCCTTTTCCATCAGGGCTTGTTCTGTTGCTGACGAGGAACTGCAATCCCCTGTAGAGGGAGAGGGGTTCTGGTTTTGGGTATGCTCGGCCTTCTTAGGCTGGTTTTTTCCCTTTATTATAAATTTATCCATCTGTCGTCTTTACAATTACTGCCTTTCTAATTAGGTTTCTGAGTCGACGTCCAATTTATTGATTTCCAGTGCCGGGATTCAAGCAACCCACTGAGCCAGCCGCAATAGCAGTGATAAGACTGATGGTGTTCTTCTGCCCCGGAGTCTCTGGTTTGGCTTCCTTCTTGAGTCCGCAACAAGCGGCTCTGCCTTCCCGGAGCTCCAAACACTGGTCAGTAAGGGAACCAGTCCCGTTTACTCTCCATGAAGAGCTGCCATGCCAAGGTGCTGGCAAAAGCACTGTGCCAGCCACAAGAGTCGCACTGGCAACTCTTTGATATTTTCATTAGAAAACTTTGATATTTTCATTAGAAAAATTAAGTAATTTAATCAGTAGAAGAATAAGTACATTTATAACAGATGTTCTTGAATGGGATGATGGATTTAAACTTACGTTGCAATTACTATTAGAAGGAGTCCTAAAGCTTCTGGTCTCTAAATAAAAGGCAACACAAAAGTATACTTGATTCTATATGAAAGGCAATTCCTCTGGCTATATATCATTATCAGTTTATTTCTTCTCTGCCCCATAATTAACTAGTCTTCCTCATCATACCTCATGGTATGAAGGAAGTAAGGTATGGTAAAGGCAGAAAATGGCAAGTTTTACTTATTTTAGCCCATCTCTTTCATGGCCTATTATGGTTATTAGTATTGAGTTTCTTGCTTTCTGCTGAACAATAACCTTAATAGAATTCCCTAATGAACAGTAACCCTACTATAATTCCCTAATGAACAATAATCTTAGTAGAATTCCCTAAAGAATAATAACCCTACTAGAATTCCTTAATGGTCTCCCTATCCAAAACTTACACATACACATGTACATTCTGAAGAGCCAAAGTTTAGTTTAATGTACTGTGATAGAAAAGACACTGGATTAAGGGTGGCTTAATTTTGCTCTTATTTTTTAATTAACAAAATGACTTCAAGCAAGTTTCCTCATCTCATTGGCCTAATGGGGAAGTAAGAAAGCTGTCTTATATGACTGGTAAAGATGCTTTGAGCTCTAAATTATTTCCTGTAATACTTAACCCTCTAACTATAGACACTGGGAGTTGAGTCATGTGGCCCCAAAGTTCGTATGTTGAAACCCTAAGCCCCAGGACTTCAGAATGTGTCTTTGTATAGAAATAGAATTCCTGTTAGATGTAATTAGTTAGGTGAATATAATATCATACTGGAATAGAGTGGGCTTTTAATAGAACTGGTGTGCTTAATTTTTTTATATGTCCTGTGAAGAGCAGACAGAGAGAAAGGAAAATATGAAGACCCACAGAGAAAAGAAGGCCTTCTACAAGACATGAATGCTTGTAGTCACCAGGGGCTATGAGAAAAGCCTAAAAATCATACTTTCCTAGTGCCTTCAAGGAGAGCACGATCCTGTCAACAACTTGATTTTGGACTTCTGGCCTCCAGAATTGCAAGACAATACATTTCTGCCTTTTAAAGTATGCTTTACTTAATTTATTTTTAAGTATTTATAGATTTAGGGTACAAATAAAGTTTTGTTACATGGATATATTAGGTAATGGGAATTCCAGGATTTAAATGTGCTCATTATCTGAATAGTAAACTTTGTACTCAATAGGTAATTTTCAACCCTCACCCCCACACACACATATATACTCTAATATACATTGGAGTTCTCAATGTCTGTTATTCCACCCTGCATGTTCATGTGCAACCATTGTTTAGTTACAGGTTATAAGTGAGAACATATAGAATTGGCTTTCTGAGTTATTTTATTGTTTTACTTAAGATAATGGTCACCAGGTCCCTTCAGCTTTCTGTGAAAGACATGATTGTATTCTTTTTTATGGATGAATTGTAGTCATTTATACAGATATGTATATAGCACTATATATTTTCTTTATCCAATCATTAATTGATGGACACTTCAGTTGATTGCATGACTTTGCTCTTGTGAATGGTCCTGTGATAAACATATAAATGCAGGTGTCTTTTAATAAGAATGATTTATTTTTACTGATGAAACAAATTGTAGATGACACAAACAGATGAATAAGCAACCATGCTAATGGATTAGAAAAACTGATACAAACATGACTTAACTTTCCAGAGCAATCCGCAGATTTAGTAAAATTCTTAAGAAACTTCCAACATTATTTTTCATATGATTAGATAAAAAACAATCTTAGAATTCTTCTGGAGCCAAAAAAAAAAAAACCAGCCTGAATAATCAGAGTAACCCTAAGCAAAAAACAAAACTGGAAGTATCACATTATCTGACCTCAGGTTATATTATAAGGCTATAGTACTCAAAATAGTATGGCACTGGTGTAAAAATAGACACATAGATCAATGGAACACAATAAAGGACACAGAAATAAAGTCACATATCTACTACCAACTGATTTTTAACAAAGTCAACAAAAATATATACTGGGGAAAAGACATTTTACTTAATAGATGGTGTTGAAAAAATTGGATAGCCTTAAGCTGAGGAGTGAAAATGGACCCATATCTCTTACCATATATAGAAATTAACTCAAAATGAATTTAAAACATGAAGACCTGAAACTATAAAATCTTAGAAGAAAAACTTAGGAAAACCTCTTCTAGACAACAGCTCAGGCCAAAAGAAATTTGTAACTAATTATTTAAAAGCAAACACAATACAACAAAATCTAGACAAATGGGACTTAAATAAACTAAAAAGCTTCTGCACAGAAAAAGAAATAATCAACAGGGTTAACCAACAACATACAGAATGGGAGAAAATATTTGCAAACTATGGATCCAACAAAGGCCTAATATCTAGAATCTCTAAGGAACTCAACAAGGAAAAAAAATAAACCAGTTAAAAAGTGTGTATGCAATATGAACAGACAATTTTCAAAAGATGACATACTTGTGACCAATATATGAAAAAAATGGTCACCATCACTAATTATTAATATCAGAGAAATGCAAATTAAAACCACAATGAGATACCATCTTACACCAATCAGAATGGCTATTACTAAAGGGTAAAAAAATGAAACAAAACAAAACAGATTTTGGTAAAGATGTAGAGAAATGGTAATGCTTGTACACTGTAGGAAGGAATGTAAATTAGCATAACCTCTATGGAAAGAAACATTGAGATTTCTTGAAAAACTGAAAATTTCTGTTTTTCTAAGCTACCTAGTTCATAAAACTTTCTTATGCTAGGCCTAGGATACAGTATACCCACCTCTGAAGTTCCTTTTTCTGACCTTTGTCATAGATCCATTAAATAAAGATTCTTTCCTCTACGAGCACCATGCTCTCACTATGTCCTTCTTAGACATCCCGGAGGGCAGGGAGTAGGGGTGAAACAAAGGGAGTTCCACTTACAGTCAGTTTATTTGTATACAAACTGAGCTATATTACACACCTCTTACATGTATAATTAAATAAAATGCATCTATTAAGTACAGCACCAAAAATCATAAAACCAACCATTAAGCAAATTGTTCAGGAAAAAAAAATGACCACTGAGCACCCACTGTGTATCAGGCTACCCCTACAAGTAATTCTTTTCAAGGTTAATATAATATTTACTTGTATATGATATGCCCAATGACATCTAAAAACCTCAACAAACAAGGCAAAATTTCTCATGCTTTTATTACTGTTTTCGCTTAAAGGGTCTTTTCTGCAAGACCATAGGTCTATGGAATATTTTATGTTCTGGCTTCTTGTATTCTCCACAGTTTCACAATACACTTTTAGTTTTGAAAAAGCTATATTACTTTTTGGACTACCTTAATTGAGTTATCTCATTAATCCCCAAAACTGTGGTGTATGGTTGTTAGGACTTCCATTTTATAGATGAGAAAATTGGAAATATGAAAAATTAATTTGCTCAAGTACCCTAGGTATAATTCAATAAGTAATTAAACCAGGATTTGTAATCTAGTCATTATAGTTCATCCACTACCCTGTTTGCCTCAACATACAATGACCAACAGTATTACACTGACTAAATATATCCCAACGCAAGTAATTTTATTTATTTAGCTTGTATAACCATGGGAAACAATAATAATATTCATCATTTCTTAAAAATACTGATATAACCATTATTACTTTTAAGACATTACAAACATTTAGGGACCCCGGAGTTGGAAATACAATACTGGATATATCTTTCCTAATATGCTGAGCATAATAGCAAAAAAAGTTTTGATATTCTTTTCATTAATATGTAAAGGTCTGACTTAACTTTGGTTTTAGCAGCCCAATTAGCATTTTTTAAATTTTACACACACAATTCTTACCTGCTTTCTTCCCTTTTCTATATTTCTTTTATTTCTTATAAAACATGCTTGATTTTGTTAAAAATATAATTATTAAAGTAATACATGTTTCAGGCACTTTCTAAGAAAGCAAATTGGTTTATATTTAAGGACTTTAAAAAGCCAAGTTTAGTCTCCTTTTAAACTGTTCTGAAAGATGAAGAATGAAATTATAGAATAGACTTTCTCTTATAAATGTGGTCATCAAAGAGCCCATATGCTGTTTGGCTCCTATGTTACTACATATCATAGTGGACTTTGAACAACGATAAAAGTGAGCATCATTAAAGCAGATGATTCATGCCAAGCAAGTCTTTAAAGACACTTACCTATTGATGAAAGATGTCAGTATCATTATGTACTTGTAAAATGAAGAGGAATTAAAACTTTAGAACCTAGAAAAATGTAACACTGCATTACATAGAAACCAGCCTTAAGAGGAAACAGCCAATTACTTACACTAATTAAATAGAAGAGCTGGAGGTAGTAGGCATTAGTTGCCAGAGTCTAGGCTAAGTTTTAAACATATGTTTCAATTAGTCTAGCTTTATTCATTCATTCATTTGTTCATTTTATTAACTTGTATTGAATAAATAGGGAGAAAGAAACAATCATGCCAACTGGCTACTAAATTTCTATTCCTATATTTTCAGAACTCCTTGCAATTAAAAATAATCATGTGACTAGTTCTGACTCATTAAATATAATATGAAGTAACATGCATTTCTTCTGGGCTATGACAATAGAAAGCCCTCACACAATTCTGTTTTTTATGTCCCCTGCTATATTAATCAGGAGGACGATTTCAAATTTGAGTTGACAGATCTATAATATCTAAACAACCTGGATTCCTGAATTAGTGCATGAAAGAAAACTGTCCTTAAAGAGTTACACAAACCATCAGTGGACTGATCATGCATAAAAACATAAAGTTTTATTTTAGGTCAGTGAGGTTTAGAGGCTATGCTGCCACACCCCAGTCAAATTTCTGCTGATAAATATACCTATTAGGTTCACTTATTCATTTGACAAATATTATTGAATACCTTTCCACATGCTAGGTTCTGAAGATGTAATGATAAAAAAAAAATCCCTCATATATATGTATGAATATCATAATCTAATGGAATACAGATATTAAATATATTCTCAAATAATTGCTTAAATATCCTATTATTTCACTATTTCTATTAATTTTTTACTGTATAATACTGCTAATGTGACATAAACCACATCTAAATAAGAAGGTATCTTGTCCGGACTTCATTATGCAAAGAGACCTAGTTAATTCATATACTCGATGGACTATAAAAATCTTGACAATAAGTGCCAGTTTTATAATTGTTTAGTTTGAAAGGGTAGATTCAATACTGATTACTTTGTTATAAATAGCAGTGTAAATTAAAATGAGCTCATGATTTTTTGATACATATTTAAAGAAATCCTTTGAGACGTATTTAAGGTGTGCTTCTGCAGAGACTATTTATTTACTTCTACGAAGTGCCTGGGGTACAAATAACATGAATCACTTTAAATTTATTTTGGGGTTGCCTAGATAATGTAAATTCTGCACAAAAAGATAAGTGTAAGGCAGTTTCTCACAGAGAACTTCCATAGTAGATTTTTTCCATTTCTATACAGAGCAAAGGCTATTACAGGGAAGTTTCCATACTGTGTCACTCTGGAGAGGAGAGTGTTTTCCTAGCTCATCTCTTCTCCAAATTTGTTATCTTTCAGACTCTCAGCTTTATGTAAGCAATTTTTTCTGACTTCCCATATCGTTCAGGATCTGGGCATTGCCAACTCTACCTCTCACAGGGCCTAGTAAAAGCCAAAGGCTCAGGACTGTAGGCAGATCCTCTTAGGGAAGATGTTGACATCAGCAATTAGTAAATTTTTCGAGTTTGTACTTTTTTGTGGTTTTTGACCTTTTTTGGTCCTCTTTATAGTTCAGCTATAAATTTACTTTTTCAACCAACTTACATGCATTTATAATTTTGTACTTTTCATTTTTTCAATTTTATTTATTTATTTAAGTAGACTGATATAATTGTATGTATTTATCATGTATAGCCTGATGTTTTGAAGTATGTATCAATTGTAGGTTGGCTAAATCTAGCTAATTTATACATGCATTACCTTACATAGTTGGCAGGTATTTTCTCCCATTCTGTAGTTTTTCTCTTCAGTCTGTTATTTCCTTTGTTGAGCAGAAGTTTTCAGTTTGATGTAATTTTATTCACTCATTGTTGCTTTTGTTGCTTGTGTTTTTGTGGTCATATCAAAAAAAACCTATCACTTAGACCTATGCCATGAAGATTTTCCTATATGTTTCCTTCTAGTATTTCTATAGTTTCAGGTTATACACTTTAGTATTTAGTCTACTTTGAGTTCATGTTTGTATACAATGTAAAATAAGGGTCCAATTTCATTCTTCTGCAGGTAGATGTTCAGTTTTCCCAGCATTATTTATTGAAGAGACTGTTTTTTCTCTACTATGTGTTCTTGGCATCTTTGTTAAAATTTATATAGCTATAAACGTATAGGTTTATTTCTGGGCTCTCTACTTTGTTCCATTGGTCTACATGTCTAATTTTATGATAGCACTATCCTGTTTTGGTTACTATAGCTTTATAGTGTATTTTGAATGAGTACCTCTAACTTTGCTATTCTCTCTTTTTTTTTCTTTTGATTGCATTTTAGGTTTTGGGGTACACGTGCAGAACATGCAAGATAGTTGCACAGGTACACACATGGCAGTGTGTTTTGCTGCCTTCCTCCCCTTCACCCACATTTGGCTATTCTCATTCAAAATTGCTTTTGCATTTTCAAGTCTTTCATAGTTCCATACACATTTTAGGACATTTTTCTATTTCTGTGTAAAAGTCATTGGTATTTTGATAGGGATTGCATTAAATCTGTAGATTGCTCTGAATAGTACAGTCATTATAACAATGTTAATTCTTCTAATTCATAAACATAGAATATCTTTCAATTTATTTGTATCTTCTTTAATTTCTTTCATGAGTGCTTTACAGTTTTCAGTGTAGAGGTGATTAACCTTCCCAGTCACATGTATTCCTAATCATTTCTTATAGTATAAATGGGATTGTTTTCTGTATTATAAATGGGATTGTTTTCCCATTATAAATGGAATTATTTTCTTCATTTCATTTTTATACAGTTTAATCATGTATAGAAACACTAATTTTGTAGATTAATTTTTATTCTGCAACTTAACTAAATTGGTTTGTTAGTTCTCATAGGTTTTTGGTGGAGTCTTTAGGGCTTTCTATTTATAAAATTATGTAATTTGCAATCATAGATAATTTAACTTCATCGTTTCTGATTCAGTTGCCTTTTTATTTCTTTTTCTTGTGTAATTGCTCTGGCTAGGACTGCCAATACTGTGGTCAATAGAAGTGGTAAGACTGAACATTCTTGTCTAGTTTTGGATCTCAGAGGAAGAGCTTTCAATTTTCTTCCACTGAGCATGTTAGCTGCATGTTTGTCATATATAGCCTTTATTTTGTTAAGGCACATTCTCAGCTACAAATTTAAAGAGATGTTTTAATATTGTATCTATTACTATTTATTGCTTTTATCTAGTCTATCATGTTGCCAGAAATTAACATATTTCTAAATTAACTGTGTGCGTGTGTGTGTGTGTGTGTGTGTGTGTGGTCAAGGGAAGTATATGTTTTCCATTTTGATTTTTGTCATTCTACTTTTGTTCTTTTCACACTATATTTAACACAGTCCCAGTCAGTGTTGAAATGGTAATTCAACTTGCAAAAATTGCATTATGTCTATCTATAATTATTCTAAAAACAGATATTATTGAACAACTCCCACATACTAATTAACATGCCTGTAGTTAACTTTGCTACTTAATTCTCAGAAAATTAAACTACCTTTGTCTTCAGTATAAGGGCAGAATCAAAGAGGTAGTGGGTTTTATGAAGGAACTGGATGAAGAAAAAACCTCAATTCTCCAATGATGTTCAGATGAGCTAGAAGAACTGTCATGCTGAGTGATATTAATGGAAATGAGAATAAAGAAGACCCCAGGAAGAGTTGGAAGATAAGTCACAGTCAGAAGATGAGACTTAACTATGCATAAAAATGAAGAGTGAAACAGGAATATAACTGGGAAGAGTGGCTAAGAATATCAGCAGAGCACAAAGAGGAGTATGGTATAAATTATGAAGTGATTAAGTTTTACTCATTCAAAAGTCTAAATTATAAAAGTTAGGTATAAAGCAAGGCATTTATTTTATATGAAAATGACCCAAACACTTCCTCACTGGACTTGAGGGACAGATGCAGCACTTTATGGAAGCCAGGTGAACTGAACACATTAATGTGACAAAATATTTGCTGTAGATAATGAATTTTTTATTTTATCACAGTATAAAAATCTTCTACCTGCTTCTTATTACTGTTTCTCAACATGCCTGAGATATTTTGGTAAGGTGATCTCTGCAAATTGTTTAACCTTTAGTTATGTAGAAAAATTAAATCCAAACTATAAATGTAAATGTCCAAATGTTCTTTATGTAGCAGCGATTATGGATACTGTAATACAGCCTGTGGTTCACCTCAAAACACCTCCTTTACACAGCAGCCTGAATTTTGCTATTTCACTCTTTCCAACTGCTTTGATTTTTAAAATATTCTTTTTATTTCAAATAAGTTTTAAGATTCTTTCAGTTGAAGGTTTTCTAAATGATCCAAATAATACATTTCTTTGTTGTATAATCAGAATTTAATATTTTCATTTTCAATAAAAGCATTTGCATTGCCTTGAAAATAGGTTGCCAAGACAATCCTTCATGAGATATACAAAACAAGAGATTTACGTTAACTAACAAAGAGATTTCTTCCAGCTCTGAAATTCTGTGACAGCGTGTACAGTCCACACTGGTTAGAATTACAATGAAACTTTACCAATAAATATTAAATATAAGCTCTTATAGCTTATATTTTCCTTAAATCCTGTCTGCCTTATCCTTATTTGTGGTTATGCACAAGTTGGGCTGCTCTTTGCTTATAAAAGTGTCTGTGTGATTATAATATAGGAAGATAAAGGAACGCTGCTTCTTGGTGTAGGATTATAAAATTGACAAAAGAAGGTAACTGTGCATTGGCATTCTGCTGGGGAGGGAGTCAGTGAATCAAAAGTAGGTTGGCAGAAGTATAAAAAAATTAGGTAAGGTTAATGTCAAATTTTTAGGAAAACAGACTCTGATATGACAATTTGTAGTAAGAAGGTTGTTTAGGAGAGCTCATGGGAATGACACCTATGAGAGAGTTAATAAAGCAGGATTAGGCAGAGGGTGAATTTGAATTGCAATGTTGTTGCAAACAACAGAGTCTTCACGGATTTTCAGATTTAGTAAATAAAAAAGACAGGATTCCAATTAAATTTGAATTTTCAAGAAACAGTGCATAATATTTAGTATAATAACTTGTAAATACTATGAAATCTAAAGTTGGGCCACTTCTCTTACCCTTTAGTTGACAGACCCAAATATTTTACCCAGTCAGGACACAGAGCCATATAATATGCATTGCATCTTGGAGGACAGTACTCAATTCTCACAGACTATCATCTCCAAGAGGGAGAATTTGATGTGTCATCAAAAAGCAATTCAAAATATTTTTTAGGGCAGTAATTCTGAGTGGTGTGATAATAGACACAGTCATGTATGAGATATGCTTATATGTTGACAAGCCACACCTCCTTAGACGTAAATTGGATATGTGGTCTAATGCCAAGTTATATAGGTTACCATGTTGATGGATCACACTCTTTGTAAACCCTTGGAAATTTGGGTGACTAAGGCCCTGCAGGTATAAAGGAAAACCAATAGCTAGAATGCGTGTAAATTACAATCAAGATGGATTACTTCTGCTTCCAAGAGTGAACAAATCCAAAGTAATCAGTTTGCTTCAAAGTGGGTGCTCTTCTCTAAAACAAAAATAGTGCTATAGTGGGGCTCAGCACTGGTCTCTACTAACAGCAAGTTGTCTATTTGGCATCAGTAGTAGCTATATCAGGCTTGGTGAGTAGGAGACCTGACCTTCAAGATTAATGGACCCATTGTATCAGCCCTGTGATGGCTGATGATAGAGTCTGGCTGACATCAAATAATCAAGCAATGTTCTCTACTGGGTTGTTTAGTGTATCTTATTTGTTCAAGTCTCTGATGGGCACAAACATGATTTAAATATATTTCTTCCCCTTTGCTTTCACTCCTGTGGGTGGATCCACATGATCTTTCCCCAAACTACTTTCTCATCATTCTTCCAATCTTTATATCACAAGACCCTGGCCAATAAGCCAAATCATTTACCACTCCATGAGAAGCAGTTACCTCTGGCAGATAGTTCTGTGAATGCCCACTATCAGTCCTTGCCTAAAGAATACAGTCATTCTGAGTTTCTTATTGAGGCTTTTGCCCCTTTAATTAGTGCATTCCTTAGTAATTTAGCAAACAGTAACTTCTGGTCATTTCCACAGAAGTAATTAATTAGCTGATGAATCCCACAGTCTTTTGAGCTATATTTGCTTTAGTATATTTAGCCCCCCTTCATCTGCCATTTGCAATAGCCGAGCTGGTATTTTTACTTCGCAAAATATAAGCAGTCACTTTCCAAGCTTCAACCAGCCATACTAGCAGAGTTAAACACCATTTTCTAGGACCTGTGTCAGCATGTTAAAACCCATATTATCTTAAGTTTCTCTGCTCACCCTCCTCCACTGTATCACCCACCCTCCTCTACTCTATCACCCTTAGGATCCCATTCCATGCACAGATTGAGTCTAGGGGTTTCTATTGGTATATATTAGCAGAACTGACCACCCCGTCTTCTCTCCAAGCAGATGTAGTACTTAGAACAAGAACCGTCAAATTTATCTGAAATAAGAAGAATGTTTTAACCGGCTAGGTTATGTTGTAACTTGATCCTACTTACTGGTTCGGTGGACAAGATGGGAGATGGAAATAGGTCCTGGAGTAAGAAGCCCTGTTGACCCCAGAGGCAAAGACTTTCACATTCTTTGCAAGCAAAGGAAAAATGCTAGCCTTTCCCAGGTAGAAGTGGTATACTTCTGCAGACCCAGCTAACTCAGAAGAATCGGAATTGTATGGTTCTCAGTTGTGTTGACCCAGCTGTCCCTGTTCTCACTGGTAAGCTTCCATTCCTTCCTAACCAGGGCTTTTACTCTGCCATAGCAGACCTGCTGAATGGAAAACTTACCTTTTCACTTTATCTGAAGTTCTCCTACTCTTATAATTAAGTACATGGACCAATCCAAAGATTTTTCTGCCCTCCGGCTGTAGGAGATGAGAGTCTCTTTAATGCTTCCATTAATTCTTTAATGTTTCCAATTAAAGAAATTAAATTGTTTCAGTTTCTACTTTTGAACTGCTCAAATACCTAAGAAACTGCACACACAAGGCAGTCTCTTTCACTGGTATTCTATTCTAGTTCATCACCAGTGAAAGTTTTAACATTTACTCTGCTTTAGGATTCCAGATGCTATGGAAACTCCACCAGCGATCATCTTTATTGACAGCTCACAGCCGGTTAATTTACCCCAAATCCCAGTAGGGAGTCAGCTTTCCTGGGCCCTTCTGTTGCCAATTGCCGTAGCTCAGGTTCCCCGGGAAATAGGTGCTAAGATGGAGATTCATGTGCAGAACGTTAAGTGGAGCATACTTAGGGGAATCAAGCTTGTGAGAGAATGAAACAAGCAGGGTTGGGCAGAGGAAGAAGTTGAACTGGAATGCAGTTGCAAAAAAAACAAAACAAAACAAAACAAAACATCAGTAATTTTCTTGAGCTAGGATGATCTTTTAGAATTGTCCTGAATTACGGAATAGCAATCAGGCTTTTATCACCATACCCTGGTTAATCTTTGGATTCAGCTTGCCCCCAGAGAAGAGAAAAAGCCTTGGAAAAGGCCCACCCTTGATCCAAGATTTGGTGGTAGAAAGGGGACTCAGATGTGAACCATCAATAGGTAACATTACAGCACGTGGTCGATTGCCTTACTCTGAAGAGTGCGCTTGGGTGACACACGATAGCATCTGCTTCAGCCAGGGTTACTATGCAGCATAGAAACAAGCAGTTGGAAGATAAATTGAGAAATCAGTTCACTAGCCAATGAATGAGAAAATGGGAAAGCAGAGCGTTAGAGCCATGGACATAAAGCAAACCAGAAAAACAAAATCTCTATTCAAAAAGAACAAATAACGGTGAGATATGAAATAGGGAAAACATATCACAAGTCAAATTATAAGTCTGTGTTACAAGTTGGTACATTAGGAGACACAATATCTATTCTGTTGATTAGGTTCTTCTCTACCCAAAATGTGGATAATCAAAATTTATAGTTCAAAAGGCACAAAAGGGTAAACGGAGAACCTGTCTCCCAGCCATCCAGTTCTCACCACTGGTTATTCATGTATATCTCTTTTCCCACTAAACTGTAAGATCCTTGAAGCAAAAGAGATATTACTCATTTTGTAGCTTCCATGCTCAGCTTAATTGCCCAAAAAACGCTAAACAAAAAATAAAATAGTGCTGTAAATTAGACTTATCAGGCAAATTTTGCAAAATGGCATTTCATCTGTAGATAAATTATTAAGAAAAAAACCTTTCAGATTTTCTATGAAGAAGCTATAGGTCATGCAATACAATACTGCCAAAATTAATTTTAATACTTTCTGAAACATGATTGAGTTCATGGAATTTTTAATAAGCTTGGTTTTGAAAAGACTCATAAACACTTATGTGTAATATAAAACACAACTCTACAGTATTCACAATAAGAGGTCACCTAAACACTATTTGCACATATCCAGTGACAGAGCTTACCATATCAGGAGGCATTTATTTCAATTTTGATAATGTGACCTAACAAAGAAAGGAGCCATGTATTATGAAATGAAGTCATTACTCTTTATGGTATTTATAGACAGACATTAAATAATGAAGGGAGTAATCAATAGTCAAACTCACTTGAAATTGTTCTAATTGAAACATAATTATTTCTCAAGAAATACGTTAAATTCTCAGCAATATTCATAAGACTATTATAAATGCACCAATAATATCCAATATATATATTTATATATAAATTACTTTTCCTTGTTCTTCTTTAATATTGATTTGTGTTTTTTTTTCTGTAATGAATCCACAATATACTCAATGGGGTCCTTATTCTCTTAATCAAAATGAATACACTGAATATCATACATATACTTTTCAAATCTTCTGAAGTCTTATATAACATAAATGCCCTCTGATTTTTGCTACTTCATGTTTATTTCATAATTGTATTCAGCCATATATTTTTAAAAATTAATAGCCTATGTAGTAATTATCACAAATGGTCATAGTACTTTCCACACCGGTTTAGATGTCAAAGACTTATCGAATGGTTTTGCAATAACTGATGCAGCTAATTATCGTCTCAGTCAAGTATTGTCATGATAATGCTGCATAATGAATCATCTCCAAACTCTGGTATATAATACTAAGTATTTTTTCTTGCTCACACATATGTAGGTCAGCTAATCTAGCTGGGTTAGCTAGTCATCAATACAGTCCATAGGTTGGTTTCAGGCCTGTTACATGTGTCTCTCATTCAATCGTGCAAACATGTTCCAAGGCTCTGCTTTCATCACGTCTGCTAACATCACATTGGCTAAGTCAAGTCAAATGGCCAAAGCTAAAAATATATGAATACCTAATAGTAAGTACAGCAGAATAAAAAATTAAAGCGAATAATAAAATTTTATCATTTTTTTTCTCGGTTGGTCACCCATTCACAACTCTGCTACATGCAAAAAATATTCTCTCATTATAAGATCCCTGAAAGTCTCACTCAATCTTTTTACCAGATTCAAGTCCAGGATCAAAGTGCATTACCTAATGTTCAAAGTACATTGAGTCTGGAGGTAGATCGTCTTGAGCAAGAAATCAAAAACTGAAAGACACGCATTCAACATACAACGGTGTAACAGAGACAGAAAACAATACAATAGACTCTTCCATTCAAAAACAGGAAGAAGCACATAGCAATCTGTGGTTCGTAGCAACTCTGAAATTTCTCTGGCACAAGTCTGCATATCCCTCTGCTGTGGGAAAGAGGTATTCTTTCACTTTAGTTCATTGTTCCTTGTGGATATGGCTAAGTACTCTGCTATGTCCTTACTTTTACATCATCCTCCTGTAGGATCAGACCTCTAAACAGCCTAAGAGTTACTTTTTCTCCTGGCTAAGTGACAACTTAAATTGTTCTGTTTCCTGAATTTGTGTCTTATTGGCAGTGCTCTAGACATGGTCTTTTTCTGAGGCTGTATTGAAATGACCACCTTAAATTTGTTGAGATTTTGTTTCCCCAATCTTAAAAGTCTCAGAATTTCAGGGATTTTTACTTTCCCTCTCGATTCAGCTTGTACCCTAGGCAGTTCATCCTCAAGTTCATTTTTCTTTTATAGTACTAATTCACATTTTTAGCTTTTCCTTTGAAATTTCTTCACCCACAGGCCTTAATATATACATTTTGTCTGCCTTCCAGGATGTTTATGAATGACAATTTCACTAAATACTTTTCCATTCTTCTAGCCTGTTATAAAAATTCACCACTATTTCTTTACCTCTTCTGATAGTCCCCTACTGTTTACCAAGATTTTGTCACATTTTTAGGATGTTTTTATGGCAGCACCCCAATTCTAGGCACTAATTTTTTGTCTGCTATGGCCATAATAATGTTTCATTAAAAACCATCTCAAAAGTCAATGACATACTACAACAAACAATATTCTCATATACACAGGCCTGTGGATTAACTGAGGCTGCTCTGGTCTAGCTGTAGGTCTACAAGTCTGCTGTGGTTGCTCTGCTTCAGGCTACTAATCTATGGTCTTTGGGGTCCACTCTGTTGCACATCTCATTCTGGGGTTCAGGCAAGAGGGGCAACAGCTATCTGTGGCATGTTAATCAAATAACAGAAGTCAAAAATTCCGAGAAGATCAAATAAAAAAAATGTCTCTTAAAGTTCATATTTCATTGGCCAAAAAAGTAATATGTCCAACTACAAACAATAATGGGGCACAGAAGTATAAATCTCCCATCAAGATTAAGAGAATGAAATAATTATCAGCTGAACAATAATCTATTCTACCACATCTGTTCACCAAACAACACTAATGAGGCATATAGATATACATGGCTCACACAGTTTTTATTAAATTACAGAAATTATAAGATTATACATAGGCATCTTCCTTATATAATGCCTAATAATAGACACTATTATATATATGTATATACATAAAATACATAGAGTATATTATTGTAATTAACTAACTTCAGGTATACCATTATTTTCTTTTTGAATAGGATGAATTGCAAAAAAAAATAATAAGTTTGTGATGACATGTATCTTATATTCTGATGAAACACAGCAAACAAAAAAACTCCAGGAGACTCAAGATAATAGAGAAAACATGGAAATTTTAGCCTTTCAGCCTCAGAATGCTGACCGTAATGGAAAGAATTGTATAAACGGCATTCACAAGTGATAAGTATTTAAATAAAAGGCTCTGTAGTGTCTTCCTCCTTTTCTTCCATCTTCATTATTTCCCTTTAATATGTTCCACTGTCTTTTCATAAGGTGTAAATACTAATATATTGATATAAGATATCTCCTTTATCTCTCCCTCTACATAGTATCTTTTCTGTATTGATATTCAAATTTCCATCACATTAGACAGTTTAAAAAATGGCAAGTGCTTTTCATCTAGTACTGCTCTGAAAACAAGATTGACAAGAGAGAAACTGCATCTCACAGTTTACTTGCCTGGAAACATAATGATTCACTCTATAATTTTGGGAAAATAAATCATCAGAGTTAGTCCATGTGTAGAATTTATACTTTATAAAATCTGTCAACTGGAATAAAAATATCTCAGATTTGTGCCAATGTTTCTCTGAAAACAAGACGTGGCTAAACCATAAAACAACAATAACAACTATGTGATTATGTCTCTAGATTTAACCAGGCATATCTCATTATTTACAGCAGTTTGAGACAAACTAGAAAGTCCTGGAACCTGGCCCCAGAATGACCCCTTGTGATGGAGTTATTTGGGAGACTGATAGTTTTGGAGGTTTTGATGAAGATACTGCTTAAGAAAGCAGCTGGCTGATTCAATAGGTGGGTAGGACAAGAGGTTATGAAATAATCCCTATTCACAGCCAGGCAAAAGTATGGATTCTATATCTATTTTATGCATTGGATTGTTACAATCCAACAGAACTTTATTCTGTTACTGAAATTGTTTCACCTTTAGTCACGGGTATCCTTTTATTGGACTCCTATGTCCCAAATGACTTTTAATTACTGATTTACTTACTTTTTCTATAGTTTTGCCTTTTTGCAATGTCATATAAATAAAATAATATAAAGTATAATATTTTCAGACTAGTTTTTTTCCACTTAGCAATATGCATTCATTAGCACTTGCTGTGATTTGATAAATAATTCCCTTTTATCGTGTAATATTTACTATATTTTATTCATTATATTATATTTATAAAATAAAATTTCATTATATTATATGAATATACAAAATGTATCTGTTCATCTGTTGAATTCTACTTTGGTCATTTACAGTTTTTGCAGATTGTGAATATAGTTTACAACTGTTATAAACTTTCACCTGCAGGTTTTCAAATCAGTGGGAAAATGTCTAGGAGCACTAAAACAGGTCTACATGGTAAGACTACCTTTAGCTTGGTAAGAAATTGCCAAACTGTCTTATGAAATGACTGTACCATTTTGCTTTCCCAGAAGCATGAATAAAAGTTCCTGTTGTTCCACATTCTCATCAGCACTTGATATTATCAGTTTTTTTAAAAAAGTATAGTCCTTCTAATTAGTGAGTATTATTATCTCATTGTTGTGTTAATTTGCATTTTCCTAATGACAAATGGCAAAAGACAAAAGTCTGTGGCTTGTCTTTTCTTTCCCTTAACAGTGACTTTTGCTGAGCAGAAGTTTATAAATTTAATAGAATCCAATTTATAAATTTTTTTCAAGTATCATGCATTTAAAACTATATCTAAACACTTTTTAATCCCAAGTTACTTAGATTCTCTTCTAGTTTTTTGTTGTTCTTGAAGTTTAACACGTTTGCATTATTTTTTAATACTGTAAGTTCTGGGGCATATGTGTAGAATTTGCAAGATAGTGGCATAGGTACACACATGCCACCGACATCAGGCATTTCTCCCAGTTATCCCTCCCCAACCGCCCCACCCCTTACTATCTGTCCCCTAGTCTCCCAGCCCCCAGCAGACCCCAATGTGTGATGTTCCCCTCCCTGTGTCCACGTGTTCCCATTGTTCAACACCCACCTATGAGTGAGAACATGTGGTGTTTGGTTTTCCGCTCTTGTGTCAGTTTGCTGAGAATAATGCTTTCCAGATTCAGCCATGTCCCTGCAAAGGACATAAACTCATCCTTTTTTATGGATGCATAGTATTCCATGGTGTACATATGCCATTCTATCATTGATGGGCATTTGAGTTGGTTCCAGGTCTTTGCTATTGTAAACAGTGCTGCAATGAACATGTGTCTTTATAAAAGAATGATTTATAATCATTTGGGTATATACCCAGTAATGGGATTGCTGGGTCAAATGGTATTACCATTTCTAGATCCTTGAGGAATCGCCACACTGTCTTCCACAATGGTTGAATTAATTTACACTCTCACCAACGGTGTAAGAGTTTTCCTATTTCTCCACATCCTCTCCAGCATCTGTTGTCTCTAGATTTTTCTAATGATCGCCATTCTAACTGGCATAAGATGGTATCTCAATGTGGTTTAGATGTGCATTTCTCCAATGTCCAGTGATGATTAGTATTTTTTCATTTGTTTGTTGGCCTCATAAACATCTTCTTTAGAAAAGTGTGTGTTCATACTCTTCGTGCACTTTTTGATGGGGTTGTTTTTTTTCTTCTAAACCTGTTTTAGTTCTTTACAGATTCTGGATATTAGCCCTTTGTCAGATGGGTAGATCATGAAAAATTTTCCCATTCTGTTGGTTGCCAGTTCACTATAATGATAGCTTCTTTTGCTGTGCAGAAGCTCTTAAGTTTAATTAGATTCAGTTTCTCTATTTTGGCTTATGTTGCCACTGCTTTTGGTGTTTTAATCATTAAGTCCTTGCCTAAGCTTATGTCCTGAATGGTCCTGCCTAGGTTTTCTTTTAGCGTTTTTATAATGTTAGGTCTTATGTTTAAATCTTTAAACCATCTGGGGTTAATTTTAGTGTCAGGTGTAAGGAAGGGGTCTAGTTTCAGCTTTCTGCACATGGCTAGCCGGTTTTCCCAACACCATTTGTTAAACAGGAAATCCTTTCCCTATTGCTTGTTTTGTCAGGTTTGTCAAACACTAGGTAGTTGTAGATGTGTGGCATTGCCTCTGAGGCCTCTGTTCTGTTCCACTGGTCTGTATCTCTGTTTTAGTACCAATACCATGCTCTTTTGATTACTGTAGACTTGTAGTATAGTTTGAAGTCAGGTAGTATGATGCCTTCAGCTTTGTTCTTTTTGCTTAGGATTGTCTTGGTTATGTGGGCTCTTTTTTAGTTCCATATGAAGTTTAAGGTGTTTTTTTCCAGTTCTGTGAAGAATGTCATTGGTAGCTTGATAAGAATAGCATTGAATCCATAAATTACTTTGGAGAGTATGGCCATTTTCACAATATTGATTCTTCCTAACCATGAGCATGGAATGTTTTTCCATCTGTTTGTGTCCTCTCTTATTTCCTTGAGCAGTGGTTTGTAGTTCTCCTTGAAGAGATCCTTCACGACTCTTGTTAGTTGTATTCCTAGTATATTATTCTCTTTGTAGCAATTGCAAATGGGAGTTCACTCATTATTTGGATCTCTGTTTGTCTGTTATTGGTGTATAGGAATGATTATGATTTTTTCACATTGATTTTGTATCCTGAGAATTTGCTGAAGTCCCTTATCATTTTAAGGAGATTTTGGGCTGAGATGATGGGGTCTTCTAAATAAACAACCATGTCATCTGAAAATAGAGACAATTTGACTTCCTCTTTTCCTAATTGAATATGCTTTATTACTTTTTCTTGCCTGATTGCTCTGGGCACAAACAATATCATACTCAATGGGCAAAAACTGGAAGAATTCCTTTTGAAAACTGGCACCAAACACTTTTGCATTTTACATTTAAGTCTATGGTTACATTAAGCCACGTTTTGTGTAATATGTAAGGTCTATGTCTAGGTCTTTTGTTATGCACATAGATCTCCAATTGTTCCAGCATAAATTGTTTACAAAGACTATGATTTTTCTGCCATTATGCACTCATTAGAAATTAGTTTATTATTTAGTGTTACTGTATTTCTAGGCTGTCTATTCTGTTCTGTTAGTCTGTATTTCTGTTATTTCACCAATAACACAACATCTTAATTACTGTAGCATTTTAGTAAGACTTGAAATCAGGTTTATGAGTATTCCAGATTTATTCTTCTTTATGACCAAGTTGCCTATTCTAGAATGTTTGTTTCTTCATCTAAATGTTAGAATCAGTCCGACTGTATCTACAAGCTAGAATGCTGAATTTTGACTGAGATTGTGTTGAATCTACAGGTAATTTGGAAAAAAAAGGAAGTTGGAAAAAATATTATATAAGGAGTATTGAATATTTAATCCCCAAACTTGGAATGTCTCTTCATTTATTTAGTTCTTTTTTGATTTTTCCATCATTGTTTTGTCATTTTGTGCATATAGAGTCTATACACATTTACTTGGGATATACATAAGTACTTTATTTTGGGATACTACTATTTTTTTTAATTTTAATTTCTACTTGTTCATTGATGGTTTCTAGGAAAGCAGGAAAGGTTATATCCTGCAACCTTGGTATACGTGCTTATTAGTTCCAGAGATATTTTTGAGATCTGGGATTTTTCTAATCTGTGTCGTTGTTACTACTTTTTCTTACTGTATTGAATTGGCTAGATCTTCAAGTGTAATTGTAAGTACGCATGGTAAAAATGAATATCCTTTTTTTGCTTACAGTTGTGGATGTAGGTGGTAATAATTTCACAATTGAGGATGGTATTAGCAATAGATTTCTGGCATTGCTTTCATTAGGATAAGAAAATTCTCTTGTTTCTAATTTTTGATAATTTTATCATGAATGGCATTCAATTTTATTGAATGCTTTTCTGCATCTATTGTTAGGATTTTATTTTTTTAAATGTATTTTGTTTATAGAATTATTACAGTGATATATGTTTATTAAGCAGCTTTGCATTTTTACAACAAAAGCCAGTTAATCATGATATATTATTATTTTTACATAATGCTAAATTCAGCATGTGAATATTATGTTAAACATATTTGCTTCTATATTTATGAGAGATATTGTACCATAATTTTCTTTTTGTACAATATTTTTATCTGTGTTTGGAGTTAGGATACTTCTGGCCTAATTAAATCAGGTATTTTCTCTATTTTCTGAAAAAGGTTATTGAGAATTCCTATGATTTCTTCCTTAAATGGAGGATTTACCAGAGAACACATACATACCTCATGCTTTCCATTGTTCTAGTTTTTATTATTTCTTTCTTGTAGCTTCATATTAAGTTTCTGCTTTTTTTCTAGTTTCCTATGGTAGAAGCTAAGGTTATTTATACTAGATGTTTTTTAAAGATAATATTTGTATTTAATGCTATAAATTTTCCACTAAGCATTGTTTATATGCATTTTATAAATGTTAATGTCATTTCTCTTCTCTTTTACTTTCATTAAAAATATCTTATAACCTTTTCTTTGATGTTTGAGTTATTTAGAAATGTGTTGTATAATTTCAAAATGCCTTAGTATTTTCCAGCTATCTTTCTATTATTGATTTCTAGATTGAGTCTATTGCAGTCTGAGAATATACTTTATACAATATCTATTATTTTAATGTGTCAAATTATGTTTAATGGCATAGAGCAGGGAATATCCTGGGGAATTTTTCATGGGAACTTCAAAGGAATATGCATTCTGCTTTTGTTCAATAGAGTATTTTATGTCAATTAGATAGAGTTTATTGATTGTGCTATTTGAAATATCTACAGTCTTACTTTTTTCCTATTTGATGTATCAATTACTGGCAGAGGAGTGTTAACATCTTTAAATATAATAGTTCTGTCTTCTTCTTCTTAAGTGTTATTATTTTTGCCTTAATGTATTTTCACACAGATGTCAGATGCATTCAACTTTAGAACTGTTGTGTCGTCTTGAAGAAATGAATGCTTTATCATGATGTAAGGCTCTTTTTAACCCTGAAAATTTTGCTTGTTCCCATAGGGGTGAAGAGGAAAGCTTCCCTTTAACCCTCAGAAAATTCACCAAGAAATAAACTTATAAGGCAGATTAATAGGAGAAATAGCACACAAATTTACTAGCATGCATGGGAGAGAATCACAGAGTAATTGCTGGACTGCAGAAGAGTATATATCTTTCTTCTTAGAGAAAAGGAGATAGGACATTGTGGTTTATTTTAGGAGGGTATGAATGATTTTTAGAAGAATTCGACAGCCTTGAAGGACATACAACAGCCTAGGACAAAGTTTGTTGGCCCACAAAACATATAATGGCTCGTGACAAAAGTATGATCCTGTGTGTTGGCTCACTTCAGTCTTTCTTCCTGTGAGTTTAATTAATGTAAACTAACTAAACAGGGAAACGACTAGAAGTAATTGTTGTTGTTGTTGTTGTTGTTCGTGACAAAAGTATGATCCTGTGTGTTGGCTCACTTCAGTCTTTCTTCCTGTGAGTTTAATTAATGTAAATTAACTAAACAGGGAAACGACTAGAAGTAATTGTTGTTGTTGTTGTTGTTGTTGTTGTTGTTGTTGTTGTTTGACAGTTCCAGACGTTAGTCAGAGGGAAAGTTCAGAGATCAACTTCATTCTATGCTTTGGGAGAGACAGACGATTAAGAGAGAGGAGGTAAGTGGTGCAGGTTAGCGAGAACTTGAAGCTTCTTCATCTCAGCATGTCAAAGCATCATGTTTTGGGGGTACTGGTTTCTGAGCCCCAACATTCTGAAGACTACTTTGTCTGAAAATAATATATGCATTCAAATTGTCTATTGATTGGTGTTAGCATGATATATCTTTTTCCATTTCTGTAGCTACAACATATCTGTCTTTATATTTAAAGTGAGATCTTACAAACAACATATAATTCTGTCTTCTTAAAAATTGTTTTGTTGTTGTTGTTGCATTGTGACAAGAATTTACATTAAACATTTTTAAACTAATCTATGTCCACTATCAAATAACACTCGAGCACTCCATATGTGGTGCAGATGCCTTATAACAGAATATTCTCATTTTCTCACTTCCATTCTTTGTGATATTGCTGTCACTCGCTTCACTTATTAAAATGCTAAAATCACTCAATTCCTTGCTACTTTTGTTATTTACTGAAGTAGTTATATTTTGATAAATTGGAAATAAGAAAAATAAAGACATGATCTTACCTTCATTGATTCTTTCTCTAGTGCTCTTTCTTTTTGTAGATACAAGTTTCTGATATATATCATTTTTCTTCATCCTAAATAATTCTTTTTAATTTTTATCATTTTTAAAAGTTGACACAATAATTATGCATATTTCTAGGGTATACAGTGATGTTTAAAGACATATAATGTATAGTAATCAGTAGAGAATAATTAGAATACATATCATCTCAAACATTTATTATTTCTTTGTGTTGCAAACATTCAATATCTTTCTTTTAGCTATTTGAAGGTATATGATATATTATTGTCAACTAGAGTCATCTACAGTGCAACTTATTCCTCCTCTCTACAGCATGGGAGAAAGCATTTGCAAATGATTCATCCACCAGGGGATTAATATCCAGAATATACAAGTAACTCAAATATCTCAACAGCAATAAATAATCCAATTAAAAAAACAAGAAAATCATCTGAACAGACATTTCCCAAAAGAAGACATACAAATTGCCAACAAGTATATATAAAAAAAATGCTCACCATATCTTGTCATCAGAGAAATGTGAATCAAAACAGCAGTGAGGTGTTGTTTCACCCCAGTTATGATGGCTATTATTGAAAAGACAAACAGATAAAGGATGAGGAGAAAAAGGAACTCTCATTTACTTCTGCTGGGAAATGTAAACTAGAGCAGCCACTATGGAGAACACTATAGAGGTTCCTCAAAGAATTACAAATAGGACTACCATATGATTCAGCAATCCCACTACTGGATATTTATCCAAAGGAAAGAAAATCAGTATATCGAAGAGACATCTGCATCCCCATGTTTACTGTAGCACTATTCACAATAGCCAAGATATGGAATTAACTTATGTATCCAACAAAAAACAAATAAAGAAAATGTGGAATATATACACAATGGAGTACTATTCACCCATAAAAAAGAATGAAATTCTGTCACGTGTGGTAACATGGACAGAACTGAAAAACATTATGTTAAATAAGTTAAGAACCGAAAGTTAAATGTGGTATGTTCTCACCCATATGTGAAAAATGAAAAAAAAAAAGAAAATGTTGATCGCACAGAAGCAAAAAGTAGAACAGGATTGGCTCTAAAGGTGAGAGGAAATGGAGGATGGGGGAGATTTGTTAAGATACTAAAGAATTTCTTTTTAACTTTTTCTTTTTTTGCAGTACAGGTCAGCTAGTGTTAAATTTCTCCACTTTTTTTTAATGTGAAAGTGTATATCTCCTTCATTTTTGAAGGGTAATTTTACTAGTAGGAAATTCTAGATAGGCATTTTGTTTCTTTTAATACTTTATTTCACTTCTCTTTTCACTTGTATAAATTCTGATGAGAATTTACTACAATTCTTATCCTTTTCATCTTAAGTAGGTGAGGTTTTTTTCCTAAGTCTTTTTTTTTCCTTTGCACTTTGATTTTATTCAGTCAAAAATTCCCTACAAAATGATACACTGAAATGAATTCTAGAGGTTGGTTTCTAACCCACCAGGCTGTTATCACAATGCAATAATGGTCAATTTACTTTAATCCTCAACTTCCTTTTTGTGTAGATTTTATATCTTCTATAAAAATAGATAGTTTTCTTATTTAATCTAAAAGTTTATTGAATTATGGTAAATTAAATCAAGATGAAATGTTCACTTATGGCTTTTTATGCATGTTTCTAAGTTATTCAGCACCAAAAAAGGGAGAGATTAGAGTCTTCTATTATATAATACTTCAAAGGCTCTAATGCCAATTTTTCTTCAATAAACTTAATACTAATATTCTTCTTTCCAAATGACTGATTATTTAACCAGAAGAAGGAATAGATAAACAGCCTAGCACTTAGAATCAGCAATTAGTATAGAAAATTAGCAGTCTTTGTGAAAAATCAGTTATCAGGTTATTGGCCTCTCTATTTTCATTGGCATTAAGAAATCTTAATAAATTGTGAATCTCATTAGCTAAGACTGCCTTAAAAACACTCCAGAATTGTGCTTCAATTCTGTACTCCATAATTATTCAAGCAGCACAAAGATCAAAGGGGAAGTAGCCACCTTTATTTTAAAGGATGTTTTAAATTAAAGTTGTTCAAATTTTATATCTGTGCATGTTCAGTTTTTCTAATTTACATGAATATTCCTCTCTCTAGGGAACATTTCTGTAACACTGACTGAATGCATATTTCACATTCTGCATGTTTAAAATTTTACTTACCCTGATAACCCATTTTTGCATTCATCTCAGTAAATAAATCTTCCTGCATACTTCTGCAGAAACAGTAAATCTTTAGAGCTTTCCTCTGCTTTGGTTGAGTATTTCCTTCTTTATCTATTTTGTGATTCGGTCATCCTAAGATTCTGACCTAAGAGAGACAACAGAGAAGATGCTACAGGCATTATTGATAAATAGAACTTCTGCCTTGGGCCCCTGTCTTCTTTCCTACCTCAGATAGCTAAGCTTTTCAATTTCTCTGTATACATAGAAAAGTCTCCCAAATCTAGGAGACGTATAACATCATTTTTTCTTTCCTCTCTGTCATCCTTACTTCATTTTTAATGTAAGAAAATATTAATTATCCCCTAAGAAATAACTGCCACCATTGCAATAAGCTGGTTAAGCACTGAAATCAAGGTGCCCACATTTCCCTAAGCCAAAAAATAAATCTATGACCAGACTATGTGAAATGAGTTTGTATTGGAAATATGAAGCAAAATATTAAGCAAAATGGAGCAAAAACGTATAGTAGATAGAGTTCAAAGAAGGTCTTTCAAAGTCTCTACTCTCTCCGGTACCCACATCTTTTCCTAGTTACTTACTCATAAAACACTGACTTAGTGCTGCTAGCAAGAGACTTAGTAGATAGAATATAAGGCCCCAAGTCAGTTGAATTACAAAATATTACTCCTTTGCTTAATTCAGTGGGCCTTACATAATTAAATGCACCCTTAAATGGGATTGGGCTTTCTCTTCACAGAAATATTCAAAGCATGAAAGGGATTTCACACAGGATAAATTTGTCACTGCTAATTTGAAGTAGAAGTGTCCATGTGTCAAGAAATTCAGGTGGGGCCGGGCGTGGTGGCTCACACCTGTAATCTCAGCACTTTGGGAGGTCAAGGCGGGCAGATCACGAGGTCAGGAGATTGAAACCATTCTGGCCAACATGGTGAAACCTTGTCTCTACTAAAAATGCAAAACATTAGCTGGGCGTGGTGGCACACACCTGTAGTCCCAGCTACTAGGGAGGCTGAGGCAGGAGAATTGCCTGAACCCGGGAAGTGGAGAATGCAGTGAGCTGAGATCTTGCTAGTGCACTATAGCCTGGGTGACAGTGTAAGACTCTGTCTCAAAAAAGAAAGAAAGAAAGAAAGAAAGAAAGAAAGAAAGAAAGAAAGAAAGAAAGAAAGAAAGAAAGAGAAATGCAGGTGGTCTCTAGGAACTGAGAGCTGTCCCCAGCTGACAGCCAGCAAGGAAACAGAAACTACAACACCTGAATATGCATGAAAGTAGATTCTTCCTCAGAGCTTCAAGATGTAAACTTAGCCTGTCAATCAAAGTTGATACCTCACTTTACATCTTTGAGACCCAAAGCAGAGAATTCAGTCACATCATGCCTAGACTTTTGACCTAGAAACCTGTGATACATTAAATAAATGCTGGCTTAAGATGCTAAATTTGTGGTCATCTTGTAAACGCCAATAGCAAATGAATAAAGAAGGAAAATGGTTGGAGCTAATTCAGTTCAAATGCAGAGATGAAAACAGATGATGGCAGTACGATGTGAAATGTACTTTAAAAGAATAATAGATAGATATTATGATGGCAAAACAGGGAACATAGCCCAGTACGTAAAACAGAAGGATGTCTACAGAGCTCGTTTATTAGATTTTGCTATTCAGAGTCCCTGAAATCTTTTGACTCCAATACTTCCTGAGGTTCACTCTCCAAAATTACATTTATTAACACAAATTAATTCTGGACATCTTCAGGAACCTATTATTCTGCTTAACAAAAATTAATATAGTCCATAATCAGTTGACTTTAAGTAAGGGAGATTATCCTAGACAACTTCAGTGGGCATAACTCAATCTACTGAAAGGGCTTAAAAGAAGAATAGAGATTTCTCTGAAGAAGAAATTCTGCCATGAACAATAGCTTTAGCCCACAACTAAGACTGCCCTTCCTGATAAGTTTTTCCACCTTTTGAACTAGCCTAATACACTTCCCATTGGTGTAAACCAATCTCTTGCAAGAAATCAATCTCTCTCTCTCTCCCTCTCTCTATCTCCCTCTCTCTCTCCCTCTCTCTCTCCCAATAGAGAGAGAGGGAGAGAGAGAAAGAGATGAAACCTCTTTCCTTACAAGATTTTTTAGAGGATTAAAACATATAAAGTTATTAGAACAAAACCTAAAATATAGTGCACAATATTAGAACACAGTAGGTGATAAACAGATGCTATTGGTTGTAATTAGTATTATTAAGCCAACATGTTCTGAAGACAACTAGACTTCTAGTTTGCTACACCAAAATCTCTGCCTGGAGCACAATGCCACAGCAGAACCAAACTACTGATAGTTCTCTGCACACTGGGGTCTATTGGGGGAAATAGGGGAGGGACAGCGGGAAGGGGGAGCTGGGCAGGGATAGCCTGGGGAGAAATGCCAAATGTGGGTGAAGGGGAGGAAGGCAGCAAAACACACTGCCATGTGTGTACCTATGCAACTGTCTTGCATGTTCTGCACATGTACCCCAAAACCTAAAATGCAATTAAAAAACAACTTTAAATGTGTCACCTGAGAATGGGTCACAGAATGTGATTACCTCTGCTTACTTCCCTTTACATTGACTTCAAATAACTTGCTCATTTGAAAGCAACCAGAGCTTTATATATGAACTAGTCACTTTCAAAACATACTTTCCTCAAAATATATTATTTGTTCAACCAATAACACTCTCACCAAGTTTTAGATGAAATCTGACCCTCCATTCATACCCCCTTCTTTGTTAGAATGTCTGAAATATTGTCTAAATTTTCCCATGTCCTTTTCAACCTTTCCTATGGAGACCGTTTTTAAGAAAATCAGACACATACTCAAATATTCCCAGCTGGATAGAAATCTTTGAGTTCCATATGTCCTCCATATAGTAAGAAAGGAGAAAGAAAATAGCCTGTGAGTTTTCAGGAGAAGTCAAAATCATATCATTTAGCCACACACTTAGCAACTTTTAGGAACATCACTCTTTGCTCCTAAATATGTATGTGTGTGTATATGTCTATTTATAAAAAATTAAATCTTTTCTCCTTTCCCATTTTGATCTCTTTCTACTGTTTATACTTATAAAATCTCTGCCACTTCTAAGGCTACTGTCTGTTTCAGAGTTTGTATAAATAGAAAGATACAGAATTTATAAGTAGGGAATATTTTACTTTGACTGAGACATCTGGTCACAGCCTTATGTAAACATGGGCATTTCTCCTAGAGCTTATTGGCATAAACCATGCCTCCAGCAAGCATCAGAAACAAAACTTACTAGAAGGATTCTGTGATATTCAAGCACTACTCCTGTCCCACCAGAAATAGCAAGTACCTTGGAGGAACAAACTGATCACACAGTTGAACAAGGTAAACAGTGGCACTACAAGATCTGTCATCTGATGAGAGATGAAGGATTCCCTCACTTATAGCAACTGAGCAAGCAGGAAAGAAGATGTAAAATGTGGACACGTCAGCCTGAACAGAGCTTGCATGATATTCCCAAGTCAGGAAAATATTGACTACCTTACATTTGACTCTGGTAGCCTGGTTATTTCGCTTAGTTCAATTTCTTTTCTTAAACAATACTAATTTCTATTTCTACAGTGATGGATCAGATAAAATTGGTTCACAAAGGTATTTTGTTTGACCTCATTTTCTTGCAAGGAACATGAACACTTTAAAAATAGTATAAATAAAGAGAAACTTTCCTGTTTTGTGAGAATAGAGAACTCACAAGAACAAACCACACAAAGTAAAGCATGGTCTCCCAGTAGCTAAAAACTCATGAGGCAGCTCCATTGTTCTATAACTTCCTTGGGTGAATTATAAGCTCTCCTTTTCTACACGTGTTTACTCATCCAAGATCCTACTATTACCTGTGGCTCCAATTCTACATGAAGTTTCTATTCCTGTGCTCAATTCATCATATATCAGATTGTCTCATTGTCTCTTAATTTAAATTACCAGATAAAAAGAATCTGATGGTTAGGCACTCATACTATCAACTATTATATGATTATATGTAAAAAAAAAAAAAAAAAGAATCTGATGGCCTTAGCCTAACCTATGGATCAATTCACCTTGCTTCAGTCAGTTGTAGCGTTGAGGTGAACACTGTCACATGGCCTGTGACTATCTCTTCCAGAGCATGAGAAAATCAGTTCTCCAAGAGGTGATTTACATTGCAAAAGTAAATAATCACAATCTTATGTACAGAAGGATGGAAAACTGTAAAAATGTGTTCTGAGTAATTTAAACTTCTAAAAAATACCAGACTGTTTTTTTTTGTAAAATTAATGTAAAAAGGTATTGAGAGGATCTTCTGTATTGTTTCAGAGTTGTAAGAACATTTCCAAAACTCAGATTAACAAACTCCATCTTTTCCCATTTTCTTGGTGCCAAGAAGTTAAATGCTATATTTTACAGGATTTAATAAGAAATGGTCCAACTAGTCCTGAGACCATGACCCCATCACCCATCATCATTTTTTGATAACTATTCAAGGAAGATTTATTGAAATAGGAAACCTATGGAAGTCATGGTGTGTCAGCCTAGAGAAAACTGCTTCTGTTCTCTTAGGCTGAGAGACGGCAAAGCCAAGAGAACCACTAGTACAGAATAAGGTTCTGTAGAAGAAGAGATGAGCAGCCCTTATGAATAGAAAACTGCTTAGCAGAAGAACTGCTGATCTGCACTGTTTTTTGTGAACTGGAGGATAGGAAAGATGATAAGGGAAACATCAGGCTAGAAAGACAGAGCTTGCGTTGTCATGGTGTGACATGGTAACAATGGACAGGTGAGTTTTTATGAACCAAGGGAACAAGGAATAACAATTTAGCACAGCCCATCATGTCAGGGTCCTGCCCAGAAAGCTGAGTGCTGGGATACAAAACCCTATAAAAGACAATATGGACTAAATTACAATGACTAAGATAGCTCATCTTTCTTGAGGTATAAACTTAGGTTATCTGAGATCTTTCTTCCTTTTTAAAGTAGACATTTATTGCTATTAACTTCTTCCTTAGAACTACTTTGCTGCATCCCATAAGTTTTGGTATGTTATTTTTTTTAAACTTGTCTCAAGCTATTTTCACAATCGTTTTAAAATTTCATCTTTGACCTATTCATTGTTAAGGAGTGCCTTGTTTAATTTCCATGTCTAGAAATTTTCCTGTTTTTCTTCTCTTATTAATTTATAGTTTCAATCTATTGTGGTTAGAAATAATACTTGCTATTATTTTAATATTCTTCAGAATTTAAGTCCAGAAAAATACAATAGAAAGGGAATTATAAAGAGTAAAGCAGAAATAAACAAAATAGAGAACAGAAAAACAATAGAAAAACACCAACAAAACTAACGGTTTAAAAAAAATGACAACATTTTAACGAGATTAACTAAGAAAAAATAGAAAACTGAAATAAATAGAATAAGAAATGAAAAGAGAAGATATTAAAACTTATGTCACAGAAATAAAAAGGTTATACACAACTACTATGAACAATACAAAGTCAAAAAATAGGACAACTTAAAAACAGTTTGTAAAAAGACATTCTAGAAATATTAGGTAATGAAGCAATGAGGATTGCAGGGGTTGTTGGGGAAGAATTCTAACAGGGTTTCCTAAAGAATATACTTGTGTGGGTTAGCATTTGGATGCCTGTATCTCAGAACACATAGATATACGCTCCAACAGTACAGGAAACATGATTTTGGTCCCTTTTGTGTGGTTCTCTGTTCTCTTTACCTGAGCCTGCACAAGTCAAAAACAAAATCAAAACAACAACAACAACAAAAAAGTGCATGAAAAGAAAAGGAGAGAGGTTAGCTGGAGCAAAAAAGAAGAGAGCCTTTTCCTTCAGTGCAGGTCTCTGGGCTGCAGATTGGGTCTAGAATAAGAACAAATGGTAGAGAGAGAAATTAGATTTTGGCGTGAGAATGAAGTTTTAAACTGACTTAGAGAGAAACAGAGTTTTTAATGCCTGAAAATGACTGAAAAGATAAAAGATATGCCCAAGATTGTCAAAAGGAAAAAGAAAAAAAAAAGAAAAGAAAAAAGGAACTACAAGAGATTCTGTTTGAAAGCAGAAACTAGAGAAAAGAAATAAAACTCTCCCCCGTATCCTCGCCAAATTTAAACTGCTAAAGATATCAACTTCCTTTGTAAGGACATGGGTGAATCTGGAAACTATCATTCTCAGCAAACTGACACAACTACAGAAAATCAAACACCGCATGTGCTCACTCACAGGCAGGTGTTGAACAATGAAAACACATGGACACAGGGAGGGGAGCATCACACACTGGGGTCTGTTGCGGGGGAATAGGGGAGGGACAGCAGTGGGTAGGGAGGTTGGTGAGGGATAACGTGGGGAGAAATGCCAGATATAGGTGACGGGGGGATGGAGGCAGCAAACCACCATGGCATGTATGTACCTATGCAACAATCCTTCATGTTCTGCACATGTACACCAGAACCTAAAGTGCAATAAAATATATATATGAAATAAAAAATAGATACCAACTTTTTGCAAATTATATAAAATATGTTTAAAGCATTGCTTCAGAATGTTTTGCAAAATCAAAAATCACATGGCAAAAGAATTAACTAAAAACATAAAATATACAAATACAATGAAAAATTGAATATATAATTACATGGTATAGAAATAGGGAATTACTTTGCAAGCACAGCATCTATAAAACAAAGTCACAGACTTTTTAAAAAAATAGTTTTGACTACACTGTATTTACAATTTTATATATATAAGTACATGTAATTATATACATATACGGGTATGAGTCTTTTAAAAGTCCAGTAGACGGTTACAAATTTCTATGATTTTGTTTTACATGGTAATGTAAATGTCAAAAGAACCTTACTTGGGCTGGAGGCTTTTGGATTCATGGTCAAATTATTGTTCAGGAAAAAAGAAATCATTCTTTCAACACTTACTCCTGGTTGTTCTGTGGAGCAGGCTCTGTAATTTCTGTACATATTTTCTCTGATGAATTGTTTTAACTCTTTAGGGCAGGGAATGTGCTTATTTTCTTTCAGTACCACCATTTCTTGACAATATCTGGTGAAGAAAATGTAATTTCTTCTTTAAATGTCAGAAGTCTTAGTTTTTATTGTTTACTTTCTTTGGTATAAAAATTTTAAGAATCAGAAATGTGTGTTACTCATTTGCCTTTCCAAATATATCATTATTTTGATATCATTTGTATTTGCTCATTTAGATTGGAATTGCCTGAAAAATCTCCATCTGTGTCCTTTTGTTAATGTGTATACAAATTTTAATCAGCACTCTTGAGTCACTGGCCTTGAATGGTGTGTTTCTTTAAATCAGATGATTCAAAATGTCTCTTCTCACTCTCAGACAGGTATTTGTGACCAGCATTTGTGGATCTGAGTAGTTGTTTTTGTTCTCAGTCCTTTTGATGCAATGAAATATATTAACAAAATTTCTAATGTTTAGCTTCCTATGAAGGACATGCTTGATTACCATAAATAACTTTTAGTAAACTGTTCACTTGATTTCTCAGCATTTTACTTTAAAGGTTCTCAAAGAAATGTATGAATTAAAAGACAGTTAAGAATCTGTCATCCATAATTTTTGTTAATAGTTCTATAAGTCAGATTTTGTGACTTACATTTTCATTTTATAAAATGAAATGTTTGAAAAGGTATCAAAAATATTACTGAAAAATATTACCAATTTTTCTTTGAATTAATAATATTAATTAATAATAATATTTTTAGAGTGCTAGTTGATCTGTCAAAAGGGGGAAAAGGTTTATGATTGTGAAATTCTTCAATGTTTATTTAAATTATTATACATTTATATTCTACTGAGAATTAACATCCTCTCACATCATTCATTATATTTTATATTTCCTCATTTTAAATTGTATGTGTCATCTGATTATTTTTAGGCAGTATTAATGTTTGAATTAACAATTTATATAAAAATTCTAAAGCATTCTATAAATGGGAGGACTTCTGATTATTTGACAAAATCTATGAGTCCACATTCCCTAATGGAGACCTTGGTCCCTCTCCACCATCATGCTGTTCACTACGGTGGTGCGGTAGGAAAATAAATACAATCCCTGTCCTCAGTAGGTACAAAATTCATCAGAGAAAATACATACAGGAAATACAGAGCATGCTACATAGGACACTCTGGAAATATGTGTAGAAAGAATAATTTCTTTTTTCCTGAAAAACAATTTGTCCATGAATCCAAAAGCCTCCCGCCAAAGTGATAATATATTGTTCAAAACGTTCTCTTCTTTTCATGTGACTCCATAGCAATTGTTTATATCATTTGATTATATTATTTTGATATCTAATTTAATTTTATGACACTTATTTCATTATCATATTACATCACTCATTCATTAACTTTTTTGCCTCCACCTCACTACATGAATACATATATTATGAGTTCTGTATCTGTGATAGTCCCATAATATTTGAAAAGTCATTCAAGTTTCAGGTCTCAGTTTATATATCTTTTAAATGATGTAATAATTCATTCACATACTGCATTACTTTCCTAAAATGTGTTTCACCTATTTTAACACATGTAAACACTCTAAGCCTTTTAAGGACAAAGAGCCCAACTCAATCCCTAGTAATAAAATTAGGAAAATACACCATAAAATTAAATTTAAGAAATATGTTGAATTAATGGGATAACCAGTAAAGCCTAATTATATCCAGTGTTACTCAACTAAGCAAAAGGTTCATCATTCGGTCATCTGCAAGAGAAGAATTACTAGCTTCTTAAAATTTTCTATTATGGTATTTTGTTTACAAGAACATCCCTGGGTACTTAAGCAATGGGATACATTTGTCAGAATTACAAACCAACACAAAGGAATGTAGATTAATGCCTCAAACTCATTTCTTCAGATATTATTTTTCAGTTTACTAACTTTAAACAAAATGACACTAAAGGTGATTTTCCTGAGAATTCTAAGGTGACAATATGCTTATATAAATGTACAGAGAAGTAATGGTATTGTGTTTTGTGGTGGGTTTATTTTCCCTATAAATGTGTTCCACTGCTAATCCCTAGTATATGTGAGTGTGACCTTATGTGGGGATGTAGTCTTTGAGTCTTTGCAGAAGCAATAAAGTTAAGATGATAATATACTAGGATAGGGTAGACCCTAAGTTCAATGACTGGTGGTTTTACATGAGAAAGGAAAAACAGATTTGGACACAGAGATACAGACACAGAGGACACAGAAAAATACAGAGGGAAGAAGGTCATGTGACCATTGGAGGTGGAGATTGGAGGAATGCACCTATAAGCCAAGCAACACCAAGACTTGTTGGCAGTCATCATTAGCTAGGAGGAGGCAAAGATGGAATTTCCCCCAGAGCTTTCAAAGAAAGCATGGCCCTGCCAGCTCCTTGATTTCAGATTTCTGGCCTCCAGAACTATAAGAGAATAAATTTCAGTTGTTTTAAGTCACATTGTTTGTGGTAATTTGTCACAGCAGCACTAGGAAAGTAATACAAATGTCAAATGGACATAGTATGTTATGTACACACATATGCAGATACACGTATACACACATTTGTATTGCCTGTTTTAGTTTTTGTAATCTTTCCACCAAGTGGCTCTGAACTGCTTTGGCAAAGAGATAAAAATAACAATGCTGAGACTATTTCTTTCTTGTTTACTCAGGATTTCATTCCCTGGATGTAAAAATCCCTCTAGTTTGCTTTCAAGATTTGCAAAGGAGTTGTTGTTCTCTTATGTTCTGGAGCATTTTAGAACTCTTGATCTACAGAGCATTAATTTACCAAAAATAACATATTTTATGTATATTATAGTATTGAATATCAATACAATCATCCTAGGATAAACAATTTTCCCAATTAAATCTTATTTTTTTCAGAACACCAAAAAAAAAAATCTAAAGCAGCAAAATGTACATTTTAACGTGCATTGTTTTCTCTGAGTCATGATATTTTATCAATCCTTGAACAATACAAATTAAGGGATTTTTCTCCTTAATTGAATCCTTCAAGTTTTTGAAAGATTTACATAGTTATAACTGCTTTCTTTTTTAAATTTAGTTTTTTTTTTTAATTTTTATGGATTCATGGGGTATGTGTGCTGGTTTGTTACATGCCTGTATCGCATGATGATGAGATTTGGGCTTCTAGCATGCCTACCACCCAAATCCTGAACCTTGTACCCAACAGTGAATCTGTCAGTCTTCACTCCTCTCTCATCCACCCCATTTTTGGAATTCCCAGTGACCGTTATTTCCCTCTATATGTCCATGTGTTCTGCTTTCCCTTAATTGCAGCTTCGTTATAAAACAAAATGTTTCTGTAACTAAAAATATGATTATGTTGCTTTCAATTAAGATAACTTCAAAAAGACTTTTACATTATGTTATACAGAATCAGGCAGTTTTGGATTTCATCGTGTTCTCTGGTATTCTACCCCTCAGCCTACTACTAGATTGCATTTGCTATTATAAGCTCAGTATGTAATATGTCCAGCTGAAGGAAGCAAATGTTTAGAACATAGTAGGTGCATGATAAAACATCTTAACATCGTAAGTGAAAGGTCAAGCAGGAAGTTGGATGTAGGAGTCTAGTGTGTTGAATTACACAACGTTTGATTTCACGTTCATAAAACTAACTTTCCTTTGGAAAAGATGTATACATTTTTGAATGTACACTTTGGCACAGGCTAAATGAAAATTTTTCTTTATATTGCCTAATGAATTACCATCCCCTTCTGCACCTTGTGTTTTGTTTAAATCCTTCTGCGCTTTCAACCTGTGACAAAAGTTCTGGTTCCCCAGAGCATACAAAGCAGTAAGATGTAATACTGCAGACAGTATCATTTACCACATCTAACCAACATTCCAATAAATCAGTTGTAAATAGGTGCCATTTGTTTTAATTTCAGGTACTTTGATTTTGTTAAAGATTTGAGTTCACAATAGCCAAGATATTGTTGCAGCATTATTAACTTTTCAAAAAAGAGACAAAGTGTTCAAATCATGCAATTGAATGAAGAATAGTCAGTGTAGTGAAGAAAATCAATAGGTTGTAGATAGGGAGTGACTGTCATACATTTTGCTATTTTGCTTTTAATGATGCAATTATTTTAAAAAGTGAAAATTAATTAGCTTTAACCAGTACAGTAGGTCTATAAAAATAAATTACCTTTTAAAACTGGTATTTTCTTACCAATCTTGAACTTTTCCAATTCTTAAAATACATTCAGATTCAAAAAGATGAATTTAGAATACTTCTTTTAAAAATGTAATTATTCTTCAGAATCTTACTCAGACATTTTTCTTCCAAGGGCTTCAGGCTCATTAAGACAAAATAATCCTATAGTCCTGATGTACAGCGGCTGCAAGCAATCTACCTAGCTCACACTGTTTGCCTGAATAACAGAGAAGCCCAGGTTCACTTATTCAACAAGCACTTCTTAATCACTTACTGTAGGCCAGACACTGTTCTCTCAAGGTTGTTAGACCTCTTATGGAAATACAACAATACACAAAATAAAGAAAATAGCACTCTTTTTAATGAGTGACAATCACTTATCCTTTTTGTGATGTGTTGATTATAAGGGATCCTATAGTGATATAAATGCTATGTAGACACTGAATAAATGATACACAGATACTGAAAACACCATCATATAATAGTGATTGGGTTGTTTCCTCTGAGTAGGTAGCTACCATTTTAATGGTAGAAAGGACCTAGCCAGTCAATGAACAGGAAACAGTATTCCAGGCAGGAGGAATACTTAGTGAAAAACTTGTATCAGAAACAAGCTCAGATATACAAAGAAGACCAGTGTTTGTGAAGCACATTGAGTGAGGGGCAAAAAGATATGAAATGAGATTGCAGAAAAAGGTAGGACCTTTGTAAAGCAGAGTTAAGAAGTTTGAATTGCATTTTAAAGGGATTGAGAGGCCACAAAATTAACTGGTTGACTTATTTAAAGGATGCGCTGGTTGCTCTACAGAGGTTTGTTTGGAAATTAAAGAGAGATACCAGTTAAAACGCTATTGTAGTCTTCCGTGCAAGAACTGGTAGACCAGGTCCAGAGCATACTAGTGAGGCTGGAAAGAAGTGGATGAAACACTAGCAGACAGTCAACAGGACTTGCCGATTACCCGGATGTAAGGTTTAGAGAAAGAATGAAGACACAGATTATTATTTTTTTTCTGAAGCAAGTGAGTATATGCTTATAGAATTTACCACAAGAGGAAAGAATGGGGGCTAAACAGGTTGAAGTGAGTTATGGCAAGTACTGTTTTGTTTTGTTTTGTTTTCTGCCTCCTTGTCCAACTTTTTTCTACTTCTTCAAAAGTTGTTAATTTTTCTATTTCTTTTAAATATATTAGAGTTTTGTTGGGTTATCTTCATGAAGATTTAAATTAATATATTCTATTATATTTACTTGTAGTTGATAGGTTTAATAATAACATCAATTTTTATTCATGCAACTATTAATTTCTTTATCAATAAAATAAGTACTTTCTTGACACCCAGTATTTTCAAAATTCTGTAATTGACAGCTGGGAATAAAGACCAATAAAACATCTTTGTATTTTCATGTCAATGCAGCAAATTATTTTTTAGACATGGTATACATAGAGGTAAATTATTACAGTGGAGAAATTGCTCAGCTGAGGAAATGATGAATAAATGTTAGAGTAGAGGCAGTGACAGAAATATTCACAAAGCAACACCTTATTTGGAAATTTGAACACATTAGACAAACTTAAGAACCAGAAAACAAAGATATTGTATGCCAAAGACAAGAACGTTTCATTAATCTCTGGTGTGATTTTTTCACTGAGATGTTAACTCTTTTTCTTTTTTTTTAATTGTAAGATGCTTAATATCTTAAGTGAAAGGTCAAGCAAAAAGTTGGATGTAAGAGTCTGAAGATCCAAGAAGGGGTCAAGGCTGGAGATATGTATCTGGAAATAATTTCACGGTAGATGTTCTTTGAATTTACGGGACTTAGAGAAATCTCCTGAGGAGATTGTGCGGATCAAAAAGTAGAAATAGTGGGAAACAATATGAATGAATTCCTGAATTGTTCGTTTATGTATATAGGAGATAAAGAGCGCCAAAAATTAAAATGGGGAGGGGCCTCTGAGGAAGGAAGAAAACTAAAACAGGGAGAGGTAGTGGGAGTCAAGAGAAAGTTGTTTTAAGAACGATGGAATAAACAAACATGTCTATATGGCTGGAACTTGATTAAGATGTCAAAGGAGACTGGGTGCTGTTGTGGCTCATGCCTATGATATCCAACACTTTGGGAGGCTGAGGCAGGTGAATCACTTGAGGTCAGGAGCTCGAGACCAGCTTGGCCAACATGGTGAAACCCCGTCACTACTAAAAATACAAAAATTAGCTTGACGTGGTGGTGGGCACCTGTAATCCCAGCTACTCAGAAGACTGAAGCAGGAGAATCTCTTGAACCTGGGAGGCAGAGGTTGCAGTGAGCAGAGATGGCACCAACGCACTCCAGCCTGGGTGACAGAGCAAGATTCTGGCTCAAAAACAACACCAGTAAAAAAAAGATATAAATGGAAAATGAACAATAGATTTGGTACTAAGAGGGTCTTGAGATACCTTGACAACAGCAGTCTCAGAAGAGTAGTCTTGATCAAATCTTTACTGGAACAGATTGAAGGCCGGGCATGGTGGCTCACACCTGTAATCCCCAGCACTTTGGGAGGCCGAGGCGGGCTGATCACCTGAGGTCAGGAGTTCAAGACCAGGACTGTCCAACATAGTCCTGTGTTTTTCTCTACTAAAAACACAAAAACTAGGCAGGCATGGTGGTGCATGTCTGTGTTCCCAGCTACTTGGGAGGCTGAGACAGGAGAACATCACTTGAAACCAGGAGGCGGAGGTTGAAATGAGCTGAAATTATGCCACTGCACTCCAGCCTGGGCAACAGAGCAATACTCTGTCTTAAAAACAAAACAAGCAGACAAAACAAAACAGAACAAAAAAATGAAAAGAATGGAAGTAGAAATGGTGACAGAAATAATTATTCCAATTTTTTTTTTTTTCAGGAAGAGCAGCAGAGAGACAAGGTAGTAATTGGAAAGGAATTCAGGCCAAGGTTAGATGACATTTTGTTCAATTGCAATTTTTATGTTTTTGTTACTTATTTAAGACCAGATTATTAAAGTTCAGTTTGCTGTAGACAGAAAAGTTTCAGTAGAGATGAAAACAATCATGCCACAGAAGAAAAGGGGATAATTACAGAGTAAAGGCTTTGGGAAATTAAAAGAGTTTAGATCTGGACACATGTTGAGGGGCTGGCTATTGATAGAAGTCCAAAATATTTATCCATCATTTCAAAAAGAGCTATGAAAGTAATCCACAGCAATGAAACAAGCAATGTCGTCAGGCTATACATGGTCAAAGAACAAAGGTGTAAAGGCGTGGGAGTAGGAGGAAAGGCCTGAGAAGAGAATGTGAAATGCAAGCACTTTGGGAGGCCGAGGCGGGTGGATCACGAGGTCAAGAGATCGAGACCATCCTGATCAACATAGTGAAACCCCGTCTCTACTAAAAATACAAAAAATTAGCTGGGCATGGTGGCGCGAGCCTGTAATCCCAGCTACTCAGGAGGCTGAGGCAGGAGAATTGCCTGAACCCAGGAGGCGGAGGTTGCGGTGAGCAGAGATGGAGCCATTGCACTCCAGCCTGGGTAACAAGAGCGAAACCCCGTCCCAAAAAAAAAAAAACAAAAAACAAAAAAAAAAAAAACAAAAGAGAGAGAATGTGAAATGTGAAAATGAAGTCATAAAACAGAGCCCTGTCACTTTGGCAAGGAAAGCTATCTTTGTGCGACCTAGATTGAAACTCTCAGATAACAGGTGATACAAAAAGAGAGCCTAATTTGTCTGCAGCAGGGGAGTCCGTCTAAAAGCGAGAGTGACTTCTGGCCATTAACGGTGGTGAGTTATTTTTCTTATTTTTGTTTTTTTGTCTTTGTCTTTTTCATGTTAAAGGCACTTCAGTAGAATAGGAGAAAAGGGAAATAAGAAAGGAGCTTGAGCAAAGATTAATTAACAACCTTTGCTTTCTGGAAACAGATGGCTTAAGGGTAAGCAAGTCCCATCCAGGCAAATACATACTGCAAATTCAGGTTTTTAAAAAATTAAAACAAACAAGACCCTTTGGCCAGTTCAGAAAAACAGTACTTAGTTTCTGATTTCTGAATTCCTTGTTGTATAATAGTTGTAGAAAATTCTTAACCCTTTATACTAGGAAGGGGAATTGCAGGAAATTGTTGAGGCAGTCAACAGAGGAAAGGGAATCTGAAGTCCACCTAGGATTAAAGAGACAATGGAAAAAGCAGTAAATTGACTTTCCTAAGAACAGTCACTGTTTTCACCTACAATTAGCCTCTCTTGAATTGTAAATGCAAGGTTCTTTGAATGGACTGCACCATGGGCCACACTCTAGTTAAGCCATGAAAAAAAAATCTTTGGTGTTTTTGATGTTTTTTACTAATAACAAAAAGGCTCTTATTGATTATTTTTTATCATGCATTATAATAACCTTTTGAGTTTATAGAAGCAAAATGAAGAATAAAAATGAGGTAGATTAAATTCAAGATAATAAGCATCGTGATTTCATAAAAGTAGTTATTTGAGAATAACTTCCACAATTATAGATAATGACCAATTCAGTTACCCTAGACATCTAGAAACACAAATATGCATATTTCCTAAATCTTTTCATATCTTGGTATGTGTTTTAAAATATGTGTATTCTGTTTTCTCAGTTGGGACCATTATTTTTCCCTTTAGCCTCACATCATACTCATTGTGATGCCACCTGAGTCACTAATAGACTCTTTACAGGTCTCTGTTCACATATTATGAATTTTGGAGGAAACTTAGTTGTTTCCTTTTTTATCTATTTGAATAAGTGCTGTGATGTGCTTCCCTAGTTTTCTCAGCATAGTGTAATTCAGAATGATAGTTGTCCAAAGCTCTCTGTATATGTGAATGACTCTACTCCACTCTCCTAATTCAGCATCTAGGGTAATTGGGCATTGTGGTGGAAGGCATAATGAATAAGTATATTTTTATACTCCTTCCTCCTTCCTTTGATTCAGTTCCAAACATGGAGCTACCAATACGGCAGTGTGGCTAAGGAATGTGACTGGGGAAATGAAAAACACAAATACTGGAAGCACATTGGGTAGAAGAAATCCTCTTCCTTCTCTAGCTGAAAAATTAACAATTTTTTATGCCACTAACTGATACATAATTTAGTACAATTTTTGCTCAGAATTGTTAAAAAGACACAGAAAGAGAGAAACAGAATGAGAGAATAGAAAAGAAAGAAAAAGAAATTATTGTGGAACCCAAGAAGCTATGATTTGTATAAGGTGCCCAGACACTTCTTAAGGGATTTAGAACTAAAACTTTGTCATTATACTGAAAAGGCAGATGTGGTTTGTTAAAAGAGCATTGCCTGTGGAGTCATTAGACCTGGATCAACTCAACCTTATTACTCTCTAATTGCATAACCTTAAGCAAATCAGCTTTTGTCTTTGAGCATTTGCTTAATTTTTTTTTATTTGGTGAAATATATTTTATTTTATTTTTCTAAGAATAGTTGTGAGGATCAACTCAGTAGTGTAAGGGATGCTACTGAGATGCAGTGTGTTCTCTGAAAGCAACTTATAACATATTTGTATCGGTTATCTCTTACTAGGCAACAAATTACTCTAAAACCTAGTGGTTTAAAAGCAACAATAAATACTATTTCACACAGTAGCTCTGAGTCAGGGATTCAGGAACGGCTCACATGGGTGGTTCTGGCTTTCAGTGTCACAAACAGTTGCAATCAAGTTGTTGGCTGGTACTGGAGACATTTGAGGTTTGACTGAGACAAGAAGATCTAAGATGTCTCATTCATATGAGACAAGCTGGTTGCTGTCAGGAAGCCTCAGTTCCTCACCACATGAACCTTACCACTGGTCTGTCTAAGCAGTTGCAATAGGCTGAACATTTATATCTCCTTGAAATTCATGTGTTGAAATATTAACCTCCAGGGTGGTGGAATCAAAAGGTGGGGAAATTGGAAGTTGATTAGATCATAAGGGCAGAGCCCTCATAAGTAGAATTAGTGCTTTTATAAAAGAGAACCTATAGAGAGCCCTCACGTTTTCTGCTCTGTGATGTTACAGCAAAAGACAGCCATCTAAGAGGGAGTGGACCCTAGGAGACATTAGATCTGCCAATGCCCTGATCTTGAACTTCCCAACATCTAGAACAGGGAGAAACAAATTCCTGCTACTTATAAGCTACCCAGTCTTTGGTGTTTTGCCATAGTTGCCCAATTAAGTTAAACCAGTATCCTCGTGACATGGCAGATGGATTTCCTTAGCTTGAGTAATCATGAGAGAGCTAGGCAGAAGAAAGGTAAAATGTATTTTCATGACATAGCCTCAGAGCTCACACCCAATGCATCATTTCCACAATATCTTATGGTTACAAAAGTTAGCCCTATTCAGCAAGAGAATGAATAAATTCTATCCAAATGCATGAATTCTAGGAGGCAAGAATTACTTGGAGGGGACAGAGTGTAGGCATCCTGAAGGCTGATGACCACAACATTCTTAAAATATCTAAGCTCGGAATTCGTAAGTGAGGAGAATTTTAGCTCTATTTTAAGGTATATTAGTGAAATATGTTCTTAAGCTATATTAGTCTATATTACTCCATCTGGAGCTCATTTTTGATATCAATTATATTAGAAACATATTTAAACTAGATTTTTTAAATATACTGTGATGAAGTTGTAGGGGTAGGTTTTAAAGTAAGCAAAAGGATCCAGGAGTAGGTTACTCTATTACATAGTGAGAGAGAAATTCAAATGCAAAGAATAGTGAAAAACTAAGAAGTGGCGATAGGAGTATTTGTTTGTCCAAAAAAATTGAAAATGATCTGAGACACTAGACAAGGTTCTAAATATTACTTAGACCCGAGGTCAAAATGAAGTGATGCTGAAAATTTACACCATCACTCCAGGCATTCTCTAATTCCCCTGATTAGGAGCAGGATTATTTCCAAAGCATAATGAAAAGTTGAGACTGCAGATGTAATGATATAGCAACACTTGTGGATAGTAGACAAATTCTAGGTCAGGGGAACAGGCAGGTTATGAACAACATAATTTTTACATCATAACACTTCATCTGCTCAATTTCCCAAAGTCAGTTAACCGAGACATTTTATTGAACAGATTTAGAGACCTGATCCATAGGATATATTAGTGAAATTGGCTTTGCCACACAGCCTCTTTGAGAAAAAACAAACAAACAAACAAAAAGATTTCCTTTATTTTCCATAAACACATTCCTTTTCCCACTTTATTTTTATTTTGGCTGCTGTGTTAAACTCTAGAATTAAAATGGGGCAGAATCTCTTTCCTAGGATTGCAAATGAACATTGATACATTAAATAACACTTCCTAAAAGGTCAGCTAAAGAGTGAATCACATTCCATACCTGGAACAAAGAAGATAATTTTTGTGTCCAGATAAGGATTGGAATGGTAACTCTACCATTCTTCCATTCTTCAGCAGTTATTCATTTAAAACCAATTTGTGATAGGTATTTTTCTAAGGGCCTAGACTATAAAACTAGGGGAAAAAAAGACGAGTATCTCTTTTTAGGATATCATATTCTAGTCACAGAGACAATAAGACAAGTTAGTGAAGTAGGATACATGGTAATTATTGCCAAGATAGAAAAAAAAATAACAATAGTGGGTTACATGTGGATGAGGATGACATCTGAGATGAGGGAGACATCTGAGAAAATGACATTTGAGTAATTACTTGAAAGAAAGGATGGGAGGGAAGGGCCAGGTAGGTTCCTGGAGGAAGCACATTTCAGGTAAATTATATGACTCTCAGAGCAGGTATCATTGAGCTCTAATTCCTAGATTCGGATGTCATTCTTGAACAGTGAGTCAACAATAAGTAATGTTTTGAATGTAGAATGAATCTGTACCAAGAAGAATCTCTTAGAATATATTTCATTTTTAATCATTTTTTTATTTTGGCAAGTAAGTGATGCCCTCATCAGAATGAAAATTTCCAGTGGAAATTATTCATAGTAAAAGGGAAAAGATATGCATTTGTAGACCAGGGAGATAAACTGGGGAAAAGTTATGATTAATAAGAAAGAAATATCATCTATGGCTTGCCTGAGGGATAAATGCAAAAGCTTATCTTTATGTCCTGAGGAATTGATCTTATTTCATAAATTTCTGTTTTGTAGTCATTTCATGAGGCAAATAGAATTCTTTTTTAACTGAATTGTTCTGTTTTTTTTTTTTTTTTTCTTTTGCTAAGAAACAATTTTACCCTGGGGCAAAGTCTCACTGTGGATCAGACAAAACTTCCCACATTCACCTATCTTTCTTCTACATATCTTCTCTCCTGTTCAACACTACTTTTCATCCTCAAGCATTGTCTATACTGGGACACATTTGCAAATGTTATTTTATTTGACTTGTACAACCCATGATAGAATGTGAGTTGCTTCGGGGAAAAGATGATTTATTACACATCTTTAGAGCTCCAGTGTGGAGCACAGCAATTGGGACCTAAGTGGGGAATAGTAAATCATTGCTGAATGAATCTGATTCTTTTCATCCCTTTAATAGCTTAAGAAACTGAGGCACAGTGAACTACATGGTTTTCCAGAGTTTTCAGGACTGTCGATTGATAGCCCTAAAACTAGTAAATGAATATCTTGATACTGAAAAACTGTGTTGTTTGACTGTTTTTAAAATACCAAAAGACAGTGTTGTTTGACTATTAAAAAAAATGTTGGCCAGGCACTGTGGCTCACACCTATAATCCCAGCACTTTGGGAAGCCGAGGCAGGAGGATCATGAGGTCAGGAGTTCCAGACCACCCTGACCAGCATGGTGAAACCCTGTCTCTACTAAAAAAAAACAAAATTTAGCACAGTGGTTCACGCCTGTAGTTCCAGCTATTCAGGAGTCTGAGGCAGGAGAATCACTTGAACCAGGAGATGGAGGTTTCAGTGAGCATAGATGGCACCACTGCACTTCAGCCTGGATGACAGAGTAAGACTCCGTGTCAAAGTCACTTTTTAGGATGAAATGTGTCATTAGATAATTCAGTTTCCAAATAGATTTTAGTGAACTATTAAATGAAATTTGGAATATTTTATAATCTGTCATAAGAATAATTGGAGATAGAAGTGAATAAAACTTAAGGGTCAAAATGTGTCAATGCATATTTCAATGAGATTTACCATATGTAGAATTAAGATCTGTATGGTATTCAAAAATAAGCTTAAGATTACTTTGTTCTATTTAAAAAACGTGTGAACATTCTTATGACAGTTTCTTATATTTTTAAAGTTTCAATGCTCTCATAAGCCTTTTAGGCAATGCCCTTATTCTCAATATCTTGGAGCAAATGGTACATTAACACATCCTACCAAAAGTTTTTTTTTAATGAGGAATGAACTGTTTTTTTTTCCCCCCCAATCTTGCATTAATAATGATTTGGGTATGTTGTCTTGAATTTATCCATTTCACTGATGTTATTCTGTAACGCATACTATTCTGAGATTTATGAGATTTATATTCGAGTTTTGTTTCTGACTAGCTTTATGCACTGGGAAAGTCATTTCAACATTATCAACTACCTTGATGGCAAAATTAAAACAGGCTCATATTTCCTGAAGAGATAGCAAACATAAGTAGGAATACAATTTATATGATTTGAATATCTAAAAGAGGATTTTGTGCTAATCTCCGGTAAAAGCGTGTTTGCATTTCTATTAGAAATCCATATAGTTTAACATTCAGGTTTGAAACAGGCTTATTCTTTTGAGTCTAGGGAATTCAACTTCAGTGGAAATTTTTCTGAGAGGTTTAAGACATCCTTCTACTTGTACTGCCACAAGTCTAAGGTTTGGCAATAACAAATACTATTATAGTTGGACTTGACAGAACATCTCATTATCATATGATTATCCCTTTAGCTCATTAATAATAATGGTGATAATTACAATTATAAAATTAACATCTGAAAAGAGCTTTACAAGACATATTATTTTATTTAAAGAAACAAATCAGGAAAGTCAATATCGGTGTCATATTTCACCTAGTAATTCAGAATACAGATGCAGATATTCACAATATTGATTCTCCTTGACATGGATACAACTTCAAAAATATCTTTTTGGGGGAGTCAGGATGCAGGGAATTATAATGTAGAAACTCACAAAAGAGATATGTTTATATATTATAAAGTCAAATATATACAATAGCAATATCCAAAGTCTGGATGCTGCACTAGAGTGAGTTTGGGCAAATGTCTCCACTTCTGTGTTGTAAGAAAGTCAGTCATTAGTGGGACTGATTTCTTTGTTGGGATTACTAATGGCAACATTCTTCCTTTTCTTATCAAAGAATCTATGATTATGTATACCATAAATATATCTTAAAATTGCTATATAGCTAGGGAATATATTGTGAGCCTGAATTATGTCCACTGCTAGAGGTTAACCATATATTTGAACTGGTGTATTTCAACTGGTGGTGTAGAAGTCTGTTTCTATATGGAACTAAAGAATTTTCCGGAAATATTTACCAATGAAAATTCAAACCATGCACCCATCGATGGCATATAAACTCTTCAGTCATCAGAGGACAATAATTGTTACAGTTTTTTATGAGAAGCCAGCATAATTTGAAATCAAGAAAGGCATACATTATCCATTCCATGGTACACTGGGACATCAACATAAAAAAACAGACTGAAATCTTATATAGGAGACAGATGGGTATGGTAAAAATTTAATAGAGTTTAGAAATAGCTTCAGAAAGCACCACCACTCAATAAGGTCAATATACTCAGTTCTTCCTCCAGCATTTTAATAGATTACTGTTTTGATTGAGCATCAAATGAATTAGTTTAGGCTTAAAGGCCATCGTTCATGAAAAAAAATACATTTAAAAATGTATATTAGCATCATAGAAAAAAAAGGCCAAACAATGAGAGACAGAGGTATGAAAATAGACCAAATGATGATATATTAATAACTCTCATGACATGCTCCCTTTAGTACATAAACTGAGTGAGATAAGGGGTGAGATTACCAGCAATTAATTTTTAACAAATTAATAAGAGTGTGTTCAACTCTGCTCTTCATTCATCCAATACAGTGGTTCTCAACCAGGCATGATTTAGCTCCTCTGAGGACATTTTGCCATGTCTGCAGACATTGTGCCATAGGTGAGAAACTCTGATAAAAGAATGCCATAATAATGGGAAAAACATTTTCCTCCCTCCTCAACATACATGGTCTCCCCTACAGCCTGACACTTATATTAAATATCATCTATATGCTTCCCAAGCCCACTCATACTCTCTTGACTTTGCTCCCTATCCTTACCTTTATAAATTAGCCCTTTTAATTAACTTTATTTAAATTATGCAATTTAAGTATGTGATTTATTTCTTGCCAGGACTCTAACTGACACAGATCTTCTTGAATTCGGTGCAAAAGGTGTTGGTGCTTAAAGAAACATAATAAGCAGTGTACAGTAGAGGCAAGGCAACTGCTAGGAAAAAAAGAGAAAGAAAAACAACAACAACAAAACCTCAAGTAATCACTGTTGTACCCAGTAAGCCAGTTAGTTTAGGGATCTCAAGACAGAGTAGCATTTGCCACGGAAGCAACTCCAATGTGTGATAGAGGCAGCACTGCACAGAAGAAAAAACTAGTTGTACTCAAAAAAGGGCCAGTGCTCTTTCACAGGAATAGAATGATGTAAAGTGGCAAGAGAAATTGTTGAGTGCTACATGGTAACTGCGAAAAGTGTCTGCAGGCACATTTGAGATCATTCCAAAGCATTTAAAAAATAATCTTTAATCTAATTTAACAACTTTGAATATTCTTTACTCATTGTGAGACTCTTCTGCAGTAATCCTTCCTGCTCAATTTCCTTATGATTCCTTATGATTCATGAATTCATGGATTTATGGATTTATGAATCCATGATTCCCCTATTTAATAAATATTTGTTGTTTAACAACTTTAATTTGACGTGCTACCCATTGTCCTTGGCAATAATGCTTATCTGAAATTCTCCCAAGGTTCCAATCTTGAGGTCACAGTGGCCCTTGAGTATCTCACATTACGATATCTTATTGTCTTTTAGGGAGTATATATTCCAGTCCTTATTAGGCTACCCTGAGTTGCTGAGGTCCCTGTCGATCTACATCTAAACTCTCCAAAATTATGGTAACCTTCTAAAATAGATGACAATAATTTTGTCCCTTATTTTCATTTCTATTTTTAGTCTTTTGTAGTATTTATCTTTGTTCAATGCAGGGCAATATAATTAATTATCTAATTAAAAGTGAAAGTAAAAAGCCACTGAATTAGATTGTGAGGCTCATAAACACACTAATGAATGAAATGGAATTTATCTCCAGAGACGAGTAATTTCTAAAGTGATAACAAGTAAACTCATATACATCAAGCAAAAGCTGCATGTTACCACTGAAATCAATTTGGATTTTTTCAATGTGCCACTTAGAATTTTAGTGTTTAGAAACACCATTTTGCCTTTAGTATACACTTTTAAATGTTGCATATGAGTTGATCACCTTGTTGGTAAACATTTATTGAGCATTTACTATATATCAGCATAAGGCCAAATGGTGTCTGTCATTGAGGACTTGACAATACAATAGATGTGTAATACAAATAAGGAAATAACTGTGACAAATGAATATAATATTCAGAGTATTACAGATGGACAGCTTAATGAGAAGAGAAATTAATATATACTGAATGGAATATAAGTTGAGGACAATGCTAGATGCACTTAGTGTGTGTCAATACTTCTGTGATTTTAATGAATGTGCATACAAGTCACCTGGAGATTGTGTTAAAATGCGCACTCTGATTAAAACATTTTGGGTAATTATTGAGATTTCTCATTTCTAACATGTTCCAAGGTAATGCCAGTTCTGATTCTGTTTGATAACACCTTGAGCAAGAAGGTTCTAAAACTGATAACCACACTCGATTTTTTACAGTGAAGGAGAGGGAGTTTCAGAGAGACAAATGGTTTGCTCAAAATTATATAACTAAACTTGGACCGATTTGAATTTTAGGTCCCAAAACAACTTTTTTAAGTAACCAGTCTTCTTTGTTTTGTTTTTTTGAGACGGAGTTTCGCTCTTGTTACCCAGACTGGAGTGCAATGGCGCGATCTCGGCTCACGGCAACCTCCGCCTCCTGGGTTCAGGCAATTCTTCTGCCTCAGCCGCCTGAGTAGCTGCGATTACAGCCACACGCCATCATGCCCAGCTAATTTTTTGTATTTTTAGTAGAGACGAGGTTTCACCATGTTGACCAGGATGGTCTCGATCACTTGACCTCGTGATCCACCAGCCTCGGCCTCCCAAAGTGCTGGGATTACAGGCTTGAGCCACCGTGCCCGGCCTCAAGTAAGCAGTCTTGACTAGTTACTGGGAAGGGTGAGCTAAGTAAGATGAGCTTCACAAGTGATATAACATTTGAATTAGTGAATGGTTAAGGAAAATATAGATGTTTCCAGGCAGCATATAAAAGTAAGTAGGTGATTTAGAGTTGATGTGATTGTGGTGGTGTCCAAAAAGTGAATTGGTACCACCAGAAATTAAGCTGAAAAGTGTGATCATAAAATTTAGAGGGATACTTAAGAAAACCGAGAAATGTATTTATTTGTTATTAAAATAGGTCATTGAAAGTAACTGAATAACTGATGGATTTCTTTTTTTTTAGGAAGCTCAATCTGCAGGATTGGAAGGGGATGGGTATTCATCCTAGAGATATTAGAAAATAATTTCGTTATACTGTGGTCCTAGAAGCAAAGATACTCTGAAAACAGATTAAAGTGTAGCTCAGAGTCCATAACCGATGTCGGCCTGCTGCGGCAGAGTGCAGGCCTGGTTAGTGAGGCCCCCTCCCTAGCTGACCAACGTGCCTCCATGCAGGTTAGGCTGCTAGCCTGCTTGTGTGGGTGTGGAGGCTACAGTCACAATTAATGCCTTAGAAGAAGAGAGCTTCATACATTCTTTCTCCTCTGCCTCTGATGCAGAACTTGGTGCTGTGGTTGAATATTCAGAGGATATTATCAAGGATGATGAATTCCAGGTATTATAGAGAAATTTCATGGGCAAATACTACCAGGAGTTTGAAGACAAGGAAAAGAATTAACTCAGCTATATTGCATGTTTTTAGTGAATAAATTTATTTGGTGGAAAAGTATATTAAAAGACAGCTTCTGGAGCAGATTCCTCGGTTTAACATGGCAGCTTTTACAACAACGTTACAGCACAGTAAAGATGAAATGGCTGGTGACATATTCAACATGCTGCTCCCATTTATGGATTTTCTAGCTTTTAAATAAATGTTTTTGAATACAGAGCAGCAAAAGGCAGCCAGGGATAGGACTTACATTATGGTTTAGTGGTGACTTGTTGTGCAAATTATCCTCTAGGCCAGCTTCCTGAAACCACCTATAGCACCAGGTCCTACCTCCAACCAGTGAATGGGGATCATTCTGGATGTCTCTGACCCATAGGACAATAGTCTCAGCTAGTGATGACAGAATACATCTTGAAAAGACTGACTCTGCTCTGCAACACTTCATTCATGTTACATATTGATGGATCAAAACCAATATGACTTAGCCTTCCTGGACCCATGACTCTTGAAATACCTTCAAGTATTCATTAACCTTGGTGCCAAGTAACCCTAGTTCACCTCCCCTCTCCAAGTAGATACCTCTCTCATGTACTTTTGAGTCAGACTTTTCTGGAGTAAGCCCATGTCAAGGATTCCACCTAGAGGAGCTCTTCCCCAAGAATACATGTTGGTATGTCAACAGTGTGGAATAACTCACCATAACAAATACTCTTTGATTTAGCAGGCTTTGCATAGGTATTTTTGTATACTCACAATTCTTTTTCATATGAATCAGAGATTCTGTCCTTAAGCCTCAGTAGGGTTTTTGATATTTATCTAGGGTGTTACTCAAGCCAGCTGTCCACCTTGAGATTTCTGAAACTCCTATGACCACAGCGTATCGTGGCTCTAGAAATCAGCCATACTTTACCCAAAAGCTACATGTGAAAATCAACTCCTAGTTTTACCACTTGCAGTCTGTATGTCACTGTCTTCTGCTGGTTCTGATGATTCCCACTGTAAATAGTTCTCTTTTAAGCATTATTTTTGAAAAAAATATTTCTGTAGATGAATGCTCAGGCTAACCTAGAGGATATCATGTTGGAATTTCCATGATTACACACATAGAGATGAAAGTATTATATGCTGTGTGATTTTTTAGTTCTTAGAGCTATGAAGGCAAAAATACTCTTTATGATGGCATTCATTCCTATTGTACTGGACACCAATGAATGTATGCTTTGTGCTAGAAATATAATAAAACATATGCTGTTCTTATAGCATGTTAAATGTGCCTGTGCATACTTGCTGAAAATTCTATGAGTAGATAGTGACTCTGCAATTTCTTCTTCCTGTCAAATTCTCTTTTACCAAGATGACGTTCTGCTTGTTTAGCTCAGCCTAGGTAGGATGTAGTAAACAGCTTTACTAGTTCTCCGTCTGCTTTCATTTAGTGCAATGTATCATAGAGTATTGCTTACCAGGAAACACATATGTTACATTTTAAAAAGAAGAAAAAAACATAGTAGGTCAATTCCCAAAGTGTACCTTTTGTTTTTTAAGTAAAAATAAGAATCTGTCCTGACTTTTACTTGACTATTCTGATTTTAAAGGATAAACTACAAGCTATGTGTTTTTTGTCCTGATACAGCACTTATTAACTAGTTTTATACCATCCCTAAAATTTGAGGTGTTTTATAAGAAGTATAAAATAAAATAATAGTTCAAAAATACTTCCAGTGATTAGAGTCCAATTGATAAGGAAGCAAAGATAAGAGGGGATCAAGAATCTTGGGGAAATTTTAGCTGTGGTTGCTAAGTGAGTTGTGACTTCATGTCCAAGAGTGAGGAACCAGGAGAAAAAGCAGAATTGGACAGAGAAAATAATGGAAAACTTGCAGTCCAAGAGACCTTTGCAGTAGCTTCTGCAGATGAAGCACATAATTTAAATAATGGTTAGAATTTGCTATGCAAATATTCATAATCAACTTGGCATCACCCTAACAGCAGAACATTATATTGGTTGATTATTAGAACACACACATATCTTGTTTGCTGAGTAGCAGCTGCAGGATCTTAAATTAAACCATAGTTAAAAAGCACAACCACTTCCTCTAAAGCCTTATAATTTCATTTAAACAGAAAACTCATTCCATCATCCAGCTACTCAAATGAAAAAAACAAACTGCAAAGAATTTATAGAGAGATGAGATAAAGGAGTTCAGCTTTTAGATGTAGTTGAGAAAAATTGCTAGACGGCTGCAGTTTTAGTCCATTTTCTAAAATTGTAAGAACAACAATAACACTATAAAAATGAGAGATAAGCATAGAGAATAATCTAGCTGTGTCAAAACTAAGTGAGTCATCCCCACACTTTTGATAATATTTGCCCTAAGGATGTATTATTATTATTTCTTCTTCTTCTCCTCCTCCTCCTCCTCTTCCTCCTCCTCCTTCTTCTTCTTCTTCCTCTTCTATTATAATTCTATAAATAGTTCTTTTGGAAACTGATTGAAAAAGCAAGCACAGCAACAACCTACTTATTCCAAAATTGGGATCAGATATATTTTCTAATTTGAAATGTAAATGAGAACTAGGATAAAATTAAGGAAATAACAAAGCAGTGAATCTGGTTTAAAAAAAGAACCCAATTATTAAAATTTATATATTTTCTCAATGGAGCATACCCAAGCCTTCACTCAGCACTTATTTGATCACATCATTTTACATCATTCCAGTAAGCATGGTGATCTAGTTTTCCTAACAGACCTTGGAGGCAATGAGGCATAGTAGGAAGAGCAAAGTCTTCAGATTCATGTATTAGCTCATGAACGTCATCTCAAGAAAGGAAATCTAGCATATGCCGTATATCTGGCACTTGTACATATCTGGATGATATGTACATTTTCTTGATAGTCATGATAGTTTTATAGTTGTATTAATTTGTCAAAACTTATCAAATTGCACATGTTAAATAAACATGACTATTTTGTCAATTATACCTCAGTATAGCTGTTAGAGAGAGAGGGTGGGAGGATTAAGGGTTAACAAGGAGGAGAAAGGCAGGTTGCAATTTTAGACAGCTTTTTTAAAGAACAGACCCCAGTGAGAAGGTGAGATTTGAAAAAAGGCTTTAGACAGGAAAGGAAGTTAGCTACACTACAGAAGCAACAGCCAGGCAAAGGCCCTAGGGAAAGCATATGATTAGCAATAAGGCCAATGTACCAGAAGCACAGTAAGACAGGTCTAGTGTACTAGAAGGTAACATCAGAGAGGCCTCAAATCACCTGCAGCCCTTCTAAGCATTTAAAATTTTTGGCTTTTACTAGAAGTAAAATGTATAGCTAATAAAGTTGGTATGTAGAAGATGACACTATCTAGTTAGATTTCCTAAAAATTTCTCTGGCTGCTGTGTTAAAAAAGTAGGGAGGCCAATCAGAATGCTGTTACAAAAAATTCAGAGAAGAGATAGTAGTAGCTTGAAACAGGATGGCAACACTAGAGCAGGTAGGAACTAATTAGATTCTGCCTGTGTTTTGAAGGTAAAGTCAACTGCTTTTTCTAATGGATTTAAAATGGAATACGAGACAAAGAGAGGAATTTTCTTCAGTTGATTTTCTGTCCCATTCTCTTCTTGGTCATTTATATCACAAAGCTTTCAATTTTGTTCAACTTACTGACTGTGTAAACCAAAAACGACTAACCGGTCTAGTGTATAAGGCACCTCTTATATGGCACATTTTCTATGGGTTAGGGCTAAATTTATTTAGTACTGTAATATCGTTCAGCTGACTTTAATTGAAATTGCCAATTTCAATTAAAAACACTGTCTGCCAATTTTCTGCTTCAAAAATATTTTTCTATTTCTTTCATCAGTGTTTTGTAGTTTTCATTGTCAAGAGTTTTCACCTATTTGCTTAAATATTTTCATAGGTCCTTTATTATTTTTTGCAGCTATTGTAAATGGGATTGCTTTCTTAATTTTAGAGCTAATCTGTTATTGGTGTATAGAAGTGCTACTGACTTTTTATGTTGATTTGCATCTTTCAACTTTACCAAATTATTTTACCACTTCTAATAGTTTTTTGGGGTAGTCCTTAGGTTTTTCAATAGATAAAATTATGTTGTCCGCAAAAAGGGATAATTTGACTTCTTCCTTTCTGAGGTTGATTCCCTGTATCTTTTTTCTTTCTTTCTTTTCTTCCTTCTTTCTTTCTTTCTTTCTTTCTTTCTTTCTTTCTTTCTTTCTTTCTTTCTTTCTTTCTCTTTTCCTCTCTCCCCTCCTTTCTTCCCTCTTTCTTTCCTTCCTTCCTTCTTTTCTCTTCTTTCTTTCTTTCTTGTTTGCTTTCTTGCTTTCTTTTCTTTCTCTCTTTTTTTCCTTTTTCCTTAATTGCTCTGGCTAGGACTTCTACTGTATTGAATAACAGTAGTAAAAGTGAGCATCTTTGCCTCCTTATTCTAGTTCTTAGAGGAAAAGCTTTTAACTTTTTCTCATTCACCATGATGGTAGCTGTGGGTTTATCATATATGGCACTTGCTGTGTTGAGGAACATTTTTTTCTATATGTAATTTGTTGACAGGTTTTATCATGAAAGCATGTTGAATTTTGTCAAATGTTTTATTTGCTTTTGTTGAAAAGACTATAAGCCTTTTGTTTCTCATTCTGTTAGTATGGTTTGTCACATTTATTGATGTGTGTATGTTGAAACATTCTTGCCTTCCTAGGATAAACCTCATTGGATTGTGATATACAGTATTTTTGATGTGCTGTTGGATTTGGTTTGCTAGTATTTGGTTAAGGATTTATACATCTGTGGAAAATTGCATCAGGGATAATGGCCTGTATTTTTGTGTTTGTGTGTCTTTGTCTGATTTCAGTTATCAGGATGATATTGGCTTTGTAGAATGAGTTTGTATACATTTTTACCCTTCAATTTTTTTGAATAGTTTGAGAAAACTATGTGTTAGTTCTTCTTTAAAAGGTTATAAAATAGAGCTTTGACATGATCCTGTGTGAGGCTTTTCTTTCTTGGGAGATTTTCTATAACCAATTCAGTCTCATTACTTCTTATTAGTATGTTCAGCTTTTCTGTTTTTTCTTGGTTCAATCTTGGCAGCTTACAAGGGTTTAGGAATTTATTCATTTCCTCTAAGTTTTTAACTTGCTGGCAGCTACTTAACCAAAATACCCTCTAATGATACTTTGCATTTCTGTAGTATCAGTTGTAATGTCTCCTTTATTACTTGTTTTTGTAAATTTGGATCTTCTCTCCTTTTTTTCCTTAAAAATGGGAATACATCCATGTTTATGGATTGTGTATTAGTCTGTCATCATACTCCTATAAAGAATACTACCTAAGACTGGGTAATTATAAAGGAAAATAGGTTAATTGATTCGTAATTCTGCAGGCTTAACAAGAAGCATGGCTAGGAAGCCATGGGAAACTTACAATCACAGCAGAAAAAAAGGGAAAGTAGGCACCTTTTTCACAAGGTGGCAGGAGGGAGTGTGTGTGAGAATGAGAAAGTACCACATTTTAAAACCATCAGCTCTCATGAGAACTGACTCACTATTATGAGAAAACTGCCCCCATGATCTAATCATGTCCCAACTTGTCCCTCCCCTGACATGTGGGGATTACAATTCAAGATAAGATTTGGCTAAGGATACAGATCCAAACCATATCAGATTGAAGAAATTAATATTGAAAACATGACCATACTACCCAAAGCAATCTACAGATTGAATGAAATATCTGTCAATGTATCAATGACATAATTTATGGATAATAGAGAAAACAGTCTTGAAACTTGGATGAAGCCAAGAAAAACCCTGAATAGCAAAAACAATACTGAGTGGGCAAAAGAAACAAAGTATGCTTAAGGCATCAGACAACCTGACTTGAAAATATACTGCAAAGCCATAGTAATAAAAAAATCCATGATACTGGCATAAAAACTGATGTAGACTAATGAAACAAAATATAAATAAAGAATACATGGAAATAAATCTATATATTCACAGACAACTAATTTTTAACAAAGGTACCAAGAACCTACAGTGGGGAAAGGACAGTTGTATAAATCATTGGTTCTAGGAAAACCAAATATCTCTATGCAGAAGACTGAAACTAAACCCCTACTTTTGACCATATGCAAAAATAAAACACAAGTTACAAAATATTTAAAGATAAGATTCATATTTCATGAATATAAGATTCATTAAACTACTTAAAGAGAATATAAGAGAAATGCTTGAGGACATTGGTCTAGGCAAAGAAAATATGGTAAGACTAAAATCACAAGCAGCAAAAACAAAAGCAGACAAATGGGGTTGAATCAAGCTAAAAAGTTTCTTCACCTCAAAAGAATAATCAGCAGAGTCAAGAGATGACATGCAAAGTGGCAGAAAATATTTGCAGACCATTTATAGAACAAGGAATTAATACTGAGAACATAGTAGGAAGCCAAACAACTCAACAGCAAAAAATCTAAAAATCTGATTCACAAATGGGCTAATAATCTGAATAGATACTTCTCAAAAGAAGACATAAAATGGCCACCAAGTATATGAAGAAATGTACAAGATCACTAATCATTAAATAAATGTAAATTAAAATGGTGTGGACACTGCTGCATTGCTCCTACTGGCACGCATGGATTATGATGCTCCATCACCACACATGTGCATTCAGACATGAACCCACTCCCACACTGGAGTACATGTGCATGTTTGCCCCACTTTCACCACCTCAACCAAGGCCTTTTCTTAGCAACTCCCATAAAAGTATTTTTGCCAGCGGACAGGTAGCACCTCAGCCCCTCCAGCAGAGCTGATACTTAATCTTGAGGGGTCAGAGACTAAAACAGTGCCCTGATACCTGTCACCTAGGGTTAGAGCATGCAGTCAGGAGTGCTAAGCTCAGACTTGGCTGCCAGAAATCATCCGGAAAGAAGCCACTAATCTCAACTCAACTAATATCACAGTCAAACCTTCAAGGCCATCAAAGTATATGAAATTAAAAACCCCATCCAAACAACACCAACTTCAAAGTTCAAAGGAACATTATCCCATAGACATGAGAAAGAAGAAGCCCAAGAACTCTGGAAACAAAACAAAACAAAACAAAATGTATCTTTTTACCTCTAAATGACCACACTAGCTCTCCAGCATTAGTTCTTAACCAGACTGAAATGGCTGTAATGACAGACTTAGAAGTCAGAATCCAGATAGCAATAGAGACCATTGAAATTCAGGACAAAGTTGAAACCCACGCCAAAGAATCTAAGGAATCCAATATAATGATAGAAGAGCAGAACAGCAAAATAGAAATTTTAAGAAAGAAACAAATTGGTCTGAAACAGCTGAAAAAGTCACTACAAGAAATTCCTACAATCAGAAGTATTAAAAACAAAAGAGACCAAGTTGATAAATGAACCTCGGAGCTCAAAGACCAGTTCTTTGAATCAACTCAATATGACATAAAGAACAAAGAATAAGAAAGAATAAACAAAACCTTCAAGAAATGTAGGATTATGTAAAAAGACCAAACCTATGATTCAGTGGTGTCCCTGACAGAGAGGGAAGGAGAGCAAGTAACATGAAAAAAAATAATTGAGTATAGTATCCATAAAGATTTCCCCAACCTCACTAGAAAGGTTAACATTCAAATTCAAAATATTCACAAAATCCCTGTGAGATACACAAGATGACCATCCCCAAGCCACACAGTTATCAAGTGATTCAATGTCATTGTGAAAGAAAAAAAATAATAAAGGCAGCAAGAGACAAAAAGAAGGTCACCTACTCAGGTCAACCTGATAGAGTTGGCAACTCTAACAGGCCAACAGCAGACATTTCAAGAGAAACCCTATGTATTAGTCCATTTTCATACTACTATGAAAAAATACCCAACTCAACTAATATCACAGTCAAACCTTCAAGGCCATCAAAGTATATAAAATTAAAAACCCCATCCAAACAACACCAACTTCAAAGTTCAAAGGAACATTATCCCACAGACATGAGAAAGAAGAAGCCCAAGATGGAAACAAAACAAAACAAAACAAAATGTATCTTTTTACCTCTAAATGGAAATTTACAAAAAGATGTTCAATGGACTCACAGTTCAGCATTGCTGGGGAAGCTTCACAATTATGGCAGAAGACAAAGGAAGAGCAAAGGCACATCTTACATGGTGGCAAACAAAAGAGTGTGTGCAGGGGAACTGGCCTTTATAAAACCGTCAGATCTCATCATCATGAAACAGCACAAGAAAAACCTACCACTATAATTCAATTACCTCCCAACAAGTCTCTCCCATGACATGTAGCAATTATGGGACCTATAATTCAAGATGAGATTTGAATGGGGACATGGCCAAACCATAACATTCTGCCCCTGGATCCTCCAAAATTCTCAGTGCTCAATTTCAAAATTAATCATGCCTTCCCACCAATCCCACAAAGTTTTAACTCATTCTAGCATTAATACAAAAGTCCAAGTCTAAAGTCTTATCTGAGACAAGGCAAGTCCCTTCCACCTATGAGTCTGTAAAATCAAAAGCAAGTTACTTATCTTCCTAGATACAATGGGCTTACAGGTATTAGGTAAATATGCCCATTCCAAATGAGAGAAATTGGCCAAAACATAGGGGCTACAGGCTGCATTCACTTCCAAAATCCAATGAGGCAATAAAAATAATCTCCTTTGACTCCATGTCTCACATCTATGTCACACTGATGCAAGAGGTGGGCTCCCATGGCCTTAGGCAGCTCTGTCCCTGTAGCTTTTCAGGGTACAGCCTCCTTCCTGGCTACTTTCATGGACTGATGTTGATTGTCTGAAGCTTTTCTAAGCACAGAGTGAAAGCTGTCAGTGGATCTACTATTCTGGAGTCTGGAGGATGGTGGCCCTCTTCTCACTGCTCTACTAAGAACTCTGTGTGGGGACTCCAACCCCACATTTCTTTTTTACACTGCCCTAGCACAGGTTCCCCATGAAAGCCTCACTACAGCAGCACACCCCTGCCTGGACATCCAGGCATTTCTATACATCCTCTGAAATCTAGACAGAGGTTTCTAAAGCTCAATTCTTAATTCCCATTAACTCACAGGCTCAAAATCATGTAAAAGCTGGCAAGGTTTGGAGCTTGTATCATCTGAAGCTCGGGCCTAAACTGTACCTTGGCCTCTTTTAGCCACAGCTATAGTGGCTGGGATGCAGGGTACCATGCCCCAAGTCTGCACAGAGCAGCAGAGCCCTGGGCCTAGCCCATGTAACCATTTTTTCCTCCTAAGCTTCTGAGCCTGTGATGTGAGGGGCTGCTGAAGGTTTCTGATATGGCCTGGAGACATTTTCTTAATTGTCTTCATGATTAATATATGTATCCTTGTTACTTATGCAAATTTCTGCAGCAGGCTTGAACTTCTCCCCAGAAAATGGATTTTTCTTTTCTATTGCATTATCATGCTGCAATTTTTTTAAACTTTTATGCTCTGCTTCCCCTTGAACACTTTGCTGCTTAGAAATTTTTTCTGCCAAATACCCTAAATCATCTCTCTCAAGTTCAAATTTCTACAGATCTCTAGGGAAGGGACAAAAGCTGTCAGTCTTTTTGCATAGCAAGAGTGACCTTTATTCCAGTCCCCAACAAATTCCACATCTTTATCTGAGAACAGCCTGGACCTTATTGTCCATATCACTATCAGCATTTTGATCAAAGTCATTTAACAAGTCTCTATAAAGTTACAAACATCATCATATCTTCCTGTCTTATGAGCCTTCCAAGTCTCTAGGAAGTTCTAAACTTTCCCACACCTTTCTATCTTCTTCTGAGCCCTCCAAACTGTTCCAACCTCTGCCTGTTACCCAGTTCCACAGTTACTTTCACATTATCAGGTGTCATAGCAGCACCCCACTCTATGGGTACCAATTTACTGTATTAGTCCATTTTAATACTACTACGAAGAAATACCTGACACTGGGTAATTTATAAAGAAAAGAGGTTTAATGGACTTATAGTTTAGCATGGCTGGGGAGGCCTCACACTCATGATGGAAGGTGAGGAGGAGCAAATACAAGTCTTACATCCAGCAGGCAAGAGAGCATTTGCAGGGGAAATTTCCTTTATAAAACCATCAGATCTCATGAGACTTATTTACCACAACTAAAACAGCATGGGGAAAACCCATCGGCATGAATCAATTACCTCCCACCAGGTCCCTTCTACAACACTTGGGGATTATGGGAGCTACAACTCAAGATGAGATTTGGGTGGGGGACACAGCCAAACCATATCACCTTACAGGCCAGAAAAGACTTTGGCCTATATTCAGCATTCTTAAAAAAAAGGAATTCCAACAAAGAAATTCATATCCAGCCAAACCAAGCTTCATAAGCAAAGGATAAATAAAATACTTTTGAGATAAGCAAATTCTAAGGGATTCATTACAACCATACCTTTCTTACAAGAGATATTTAAGGGAATACTAAACATCAAAACAAAAGACTAACTGCCACCACAAAGCACACTTAAATACGTAGACCAGTGATGCTATAAGCAACCACACAGTTAAGTCTGCCTAATAACCAGCTAACAACAGAAGGACAGGATGATATTTACACGTAGCATTATTAATGCTGAACTTAAGTGGGGTAAATACCCCACTTAAAAGGAAGAGTATGGCAAGTTGGATAAAGAATCAAGACTCAACTGTTTGCTGTCATCAAGAGACCCATCTCCATGAAATGATATATGTAGGCTAAAAGTAAAGAGATGGAGAAAAATCTACCAAGCAAACGGAAAATAAAAAAGACTCAGAGTTGCTATTCTAAATGCAGATAAAAGAAATTTAAACCAACAACAATCAAAAAAGACTAAAAATGAGTATTATGCAATTATAAAGTGTTCAACAAGAAGACTTAACTTTCCTAACTCTATATGCACTCAACACAGGAGAACCCAGATTTATAAAAAACAAGTTCTTAGAGACCTACAAAAACACCCAGATAACGATACAATAAGTGGGAGACTTCAACATTTCACTGGCAATATTAGACAGATCATCATGGCAGAAAACTAACAAAGATATTCAACAATTAACCAAATAAACCTAACATACTAACAGAACACTCCACGGAACAACAATGGAATATATGCTCTTCTCATACACATATGGCAAATAGTCTAAAATCAACACACTCAGCTATAAAACAACTCTTAACAAATTCAAAAAAACTAAAATACCAATGACACTCTCAGACCACAATGCAATAAATACAGAAATCAATATTAAGAAGATCTCTCAAAAGCATTCTATTATATAAAAATTAAACAACCTGCTCCTGAATGATTCTTGGGTGAACTATGAAATTAAGGCAGGAATCAAGAAATGCTTTGAAACTGATGAGAGCAAAGATACCAGTTCATACCAGAATCATTGGGACACAGCTAAAACAGTGCTAAGTGGAAAGTTTACAGTGCTGAATGTCCACATGCAGTTGAAAGATCTCAAACTGGCTAGGAACAGTGGCCCATTAACAACTGTCTTAGTACTGACTGAATGGTTAAATTAAATATTAAAAGCTGAAAGAGCCAGTGTCCTTATACAAAGGCTGGAATGTAACAAAAGCCCTCCAAGAGTTTTGCCTAAGCATTTCATGGACCTTAAAGCATGACAAAATAATGAAGGAATTCTTAACAGGACCCAGTTAGGATTAAACAAGTTTTACTGGGTGTCTTCAGAGGCTTCAGAGGAAGGTCTTCAAGACTTGGACCTCAGTTTTAGATTAAAAGAAGTTAATCACTTATGTCTTTATATGAATGCACACTTATACACAGACATATAGCTTTGAAGGTATACAAGTTCTGGAAAACTTTGAATTTTGAGTTGGTCTTGTGATAATTTCCAGGGCTTCTCCCTATGACTGGTTGCATAAATAAAAACTCCCTTTTGTCCCAATTCATCTGCATCTCATTATGGGGCTGTGAGAATAAGCATCCCGACCCTCAGTTTGGTGCAGGAACATTAATACCCCATGATCAAGTAGGCATTATTCCTGGGATGCATTGTTGGTTCAACACATACAAATCAATAAATGTGATTTATCACAAAAACAGAACTAAACACAAAAATGACATGATAATCTCAATAAATTCATAAAAGTCTTTTGAATAAAATGTAATCTCCCTTCATATCAAAAACACTCAACAAACTAGGCATTGAAGGAATACACCTCAAAATAATAAGAGCCGCCTATGACAAATGCACAAGTATCATACTGAATGGGTAAAAGCTAGAACCATTGCCCCTTAGAACAGAGACAAGACAAGGGTGCCCTCTCTTACAACTCCTATTCAACATAGTACTTGATGTCCTAGCCAGAGCAATCATGTAAGAGAAATAAACAAAAGGCATCCAACTAAAAAGAGAAAAAGCCAAAATATCTCTATTCACAGAAGATATAATTTTATGTCTAGAAAACTCCATAGTCTCTGTCCAAAGGCTCCTAGAACTAATAAACAAATTCAGCAAATTTTCAGGACACAAAATTTGTGTATAAATATCAGTAGCATTTCTGTAATCCAACAACATACAAGCTGAGCACCAAATCAAGAACACAATCCCATCTCCAACTGCCACAAAAAATAAAATTCCTAGGAATACAGCTAACAAATGAGGTGAAGGATCTCCACAGTTAGAATTACAAAACACTGCTGAAGGAAATCGGAGACAACACAGATGAATGAAAAAACATTCCATGCTCATGAATACAAAGAATCATATTGTTAAAATGGCCATAGTGTCTAAAGCAATTTAGGCAGATTCAATGCCATTCCTAAAAAAACTACCAATGACTTTTTTTTCCACAGAATTAGAAAAAAACTATTTTAAAATTCATTTGAAACAAGAAAGAGCCCTAATAGCCAAAGCAATCTTAAGTAAAAAGAACAAAGCTGGAGTTATAATACTACCTTATCTCAAACTATAAGGCTACAGTAACCAACACAGCATAGTACTGATACAAAAACAGACAGGTAGACGAATGGAATGGGTTAGAGGACACAGAAAGAAAGCCACACACTTGTGACATTCAGATCTTCAATAAAGTTGGCAATAACAAATGATGGAACAGGACTCCTTATTTGGTAAATGGTACAGGGGTAACTGGCTAGCTTTATGCAGAAGATTGAAACTGAACCCCTTCTTTTCACTTTTCACCATACACAAAAATCAACCCAAGATGGATTAAAGACTTAAACATAAAACTTAAATTATACAGATCCTAGCAGTAAATCTAGTAAAAACTCTTCTGGGAAACATTTCATAATGAAGACTCCAAAAGCAATTGCAACAAAAACAAAAATTAACAAATAAGACTTAGTTAAATGAAAGAGCTTTGGCACAGCAAAAGAAACTATGAAGAGAGTTAAAAGAACCTACAGAATGGGAGAATACATTGGCAAATTATGTATCCAACAAAGATCTATATAAGGAATCTATAAAGAAATTAACAAGCAAAATACAAAGTTGCAGAAAAAAAAAGAATGATGCTTATATACTGCTGGTAGAAATATAAATTAGTTTGTCCATGGTAGAAAGCAGTTTAGAGATTTCTCCAATAACTTAAAACAGAACTACCATTTGATCAAGCAAACTCATTGCTAGAAATAGACCCAAAGGAATATAAATTGTTCTGCCATGAAGACACATGAATGTGTATGTTAATTGTAGCACTATTCACAGTAGTAAAGACAAGGAATCGACCTAAAGCCCATCAACAGTGGACTGAATAATAAAACTCTGGTAAGTATACCATAGAATACTATGCAGCCATAAAAGAGAACAGAATCATGTTCTTTTCAGCAACATAGATGGATCTGGAGGCCATAATCCTAAGTGAAATAACAAAAGAACAGAAATGCAAATACCACATGCTCTCACTGATAAGTGAGAGCTAAACACTGAGCACTTATGAACACAAAGAAGGGAACAGACACCATGGCCTACTTGAGGCTGAAGAGTGGGAGGTGGATGAGAATCAAAAAACTACCTCTTAGGTACGATGCTTATCACCTATAAAACAAAATAATCTATACACCAACCCTCAAAACACACAATTTACCAATATAACAAACCTGCACTTGTACCACCTGAACCTAAAATAAAAGTTGGAAAGAAAAGAAAATGACAAAAAATAACAAATGCTGATGAGAATGTGGAGAAAAAATAACTCATACACAGTAAGTGGAAAGGCAAATTATGGCAACTCTGAAAATAGTATCGAAGTTCTTTTTAAAACTACAAATAGAACTATCATGTGATCCGGCAATCTCACAACTTGGTAGTTGTCCCGTGAAAAGGAAATTATTATATCAAAAAGATAACTGTATCCGCACATTCGTTGCAGCACTATTCACAATAACTAAGATATGGAAGCAACCTGCACGTCCATCAACAGATGAATGAGTAAAGAAAGCATAGTAAACATACTTGGCATGCTATTTAGTTAGTCAAACAAAAGAATGAAATCCTATCACTAGAAGCAATATAGATGAGCCTGAAGAACATTATGTTAAGTTACATAAATCAGGCATGGAAAGATAAATACTGCATGTCCTCACTCATATGTGTAGCAAAAACAAGTGAGCTCCTAGAAGTAGAGAGTACAATTATAATGACTACAAGCTGGAAAAGGTGGTGTGGGGAGGAGATAGGGAGAGATTGTTTAAAGAATACAAAATTACAGCTAGAATGAATAAATAAATTATAATGTTCTACAGCACTGTAGGATGACAATAATTAACAAAATTTTTTGTCTATTTTCAAATAGCTAAAAGAGAATTTTGAATGTTAACACAAAGAAATGATAAATGTTTGAGGTAACTGATATGCTAATTACTCTGATTTGATCATTGCACGTTGTATATATTTATCAAAATATCATGTTCTTTATATGTATAATTACGTCAATTAAAAACAAAAATACATATATTCAAATCAAAAAGACATTTCTTTCTCACTTGCTTAGATTTTCATTTTAGTGAAAAATAACATAATCTTATATGCAAAAAAGGCCATTTTCTTCAACTTTGCTGTCATTTTTTGAATTATAGTTATTTGTCATATCTTAAAATATATATCTAAAGTGTCCAAACTACATATGTCATAACGTCCATAAATTTTGTAAAATCAGCAATTCTTATTTTAGGATACTTGCCTAATTTAAGAATAAATTCTAGTTTGTTGGAAAATTAGCTTTGCACTTATTCAACTTAAATATATGTTGAGCAATAAGTAATCATCTCTTTTTGTTTCTATATTTATATTGAATTATACTGTGTTTTCAATATAAGTATAGAAACAAAAATAGATGATTACTTATTGAGTAATATACAACTCATTATTTTCTTTATTGCCTTGATTGTAAGGAAACACAGGTCAATTATTTTCTTTAAATTTAGGTATCCTGCTGTATTCATTTTTCACTTTCCTCTTCATCATCTTTTAACTGACATTTTCTAAAGTTTGTTTTGTTCACTGAGCTATTCTTAAAGGGATATACTTTTTCTATAAATGACCTTAAATTTCTTTCTAAATTGGGTTGGATGTAAATAACAAAACACAATTTATCAAGTGTCTAATGAACAACACCACAACCAAAAATAAGTCTCACTGAAACTGCAGGCACATAGAATGAATTAAATGCTGTCACTTTATGTTTTTATTAATGCCAATCAGTTTTTAAAGTTTTAAAACCATGTTGCTTACTAAATGTGATTAAAATAGTTCATATGGTCTGCTAGAATAAAGAGTATCTTTAAAGCAATATAAACTTAAATGTACTGTTATTTGTTACTACTTTTGGCAGAATAAAATTATATTGGCTTTCATTTCTATTTCATAATTAATGACACAGGAAATATTCTCACCGTGATAATTTTATTGAAAAGTCTTCCTTTACAGAAAGATCAAACAGGTCAGCCAGTTTGCCTAAAAATAATTATTATCACATAGCATTAAAATAATGATTAAAAAATATATTACAACCTAAGAGTCTATTTGTTACTTTCTTTCCCATAGGCTAGACATTCCTTGACATTACTAATAATCAGAACGTCTTTCTAATCCGCGTGGGAAAAAAAACAGGGTTAATACACCAAGATGATATAAATGCAGCCAAACAAGAAAAACCTGATATTTTTGTCAGCCTTCTCACCACTTTCTTTTCTGTACAATGTCACGTTTAGGCTTTGCAATAGTTGAGAGTAAAGCACAGACACCTCTACCCCCACAACACACACACACACACACACACACACACACTCACACATTACAGATTCCTGAGTTGCTTTGGCCACATCCCTTGGCTCATTAGATTTCAGTGCAGCTGTGATGAAGAATCCCACACAAATGACCAGATGTGCTTCAGGAACACCCCACAGTATCTCTCTGCTTATCTGCCTTGGAACTTTCTTAAAAGTCATAAAAAGCCACTCAGCCATTATGCAGTTATGGCTCAGAATGTGAAAGAATTGGTGCCTTTAAGAGCAAGCAGCAATCAATGAGGGATAAGAGTCAACAGACACATTTTGACCCTCCATATTTTTTATTTGAATCATTTGCATGCATATTCTATTTCATTTCTCAGTGGGTCCCCAGAGGTGCGGAGTCCCAGTGTTTCACAGAGCAGCTAGCTTATTATCACAAATAGTCTTTTTTTCACTTCTTGTCTCACTTTCTTCATTCCTTCACTTCCCCTTCTTTGGACTGCGTTCCAAATAAATGACATGCAAACGTGGATTCCAAACTCTGATTGTAAGGCAACCCAAACCAAAATTACCTTTGTGTGCTCTCGGGATTTAGGAACTTCCATAAAGGAATTAACATATTTAGACCACTACTGTTTCTTAAATAAAAACCATATGTTACACACTTACAACTATAGTAATCAATGATCATAGCAAATCTGGGAGATCATTATGGTCTTGTTTGCAGGCATAGCTGTGATGCAGTTAACAATTAGGAAAGCTGACTTCTGATTCCAGACTAATATTCTTCCTATTATATGAAGTCTTCAGTTATATTTTTAGCAATGCATATTTCTCTTTAAAAAATTTGAATAACAAGTCTTATGAACATGGATAAACAACAGAGCTTGTCTTAATCAAAGAACTGCAGTGCTGCACCTCTCAAGTTACATTTCAAAGAAAGCTTCCTCCTTTGAAGGAGTTCTTCTATTGTTTTGGGTATCTGTCCACAAGTTTTTGCTTTTGCTCTGGTCCAATTCCAACTCACATAACCTCAATGGCCTATTAATTTTCCATAAAACTCTTACACCTGTCTTTCTGCTTTTCACATACTGGCATAGTGGAATGGGGATCAGTGAAGCATTCTGACAGATATTAAAGCATACTTTTTTGTATTGTGTTGTACTACTTTTGCAGTCTTCATCATAAATTCTTTCCCTAGGCCAATGTCTAGGAAAGTATGTCCTAGGTTTTCTCCTATAATTTTTATAGTTTGAGGTTTTACACGTCTTGTCATTAATCCACCTTGAGTACATTTTTGTATTTGGTAAAAGGCAGAGACCCACTTTCACTCTTCTGCATATGGTGAGCCAGTTTCCCCAGGACCATTTATTGAATACGGTGTTTTTTCCTCATTGCTCATTTTTGTTTACCTTGTCAAAGACGAGTTGGTTGTAGGTGTGAAGCTTTATTTCAGAAATCTCTATAGTGTTCCATTAATTTGTGTGTCCATTTTTGTACTAATAGGATGCTGATTGGTTACTGTAGCCTTGTAGTATAGTTTGAAGTCAGATAATGTGATGCCTCTGGCCTTGTTCTTTTTGCTTAGGATCACTTTGCCCATTTGGGCTCCTTTTTTATTCCATATGGATTTTGAAATAGTTTTATCTGTTTCCGTGAAAATGATGTTGGTAATTTGATAGGAAAAGAATTGTATCTGCAGCTTGCTTTAGGCAATATAGACATTTTAATGATATTGATTCTTTCAACCCATGAGGATGGAATGCTTTTCCATTTATTTGTGTCATCTATGATTTTTTTAGCTGTGTTTTGTAGTTTTCCTTGTAGAGATCTTTTACCTCCTTGGTTAGGTGTATGCCTAGGTATTTTACTTTTTTGTGGCTACAGTAAATGGGAGTGTGTTCTTGATTTGATTCTCAGTTTGAACATTTTCGGTGTATAGAAATGGGACTAATTTAACCAATGAGCTACTACGCATCAAAAGAAACTCAACAGAAAAAACAGACAACCTACAGTACAGGAGGAAATATTTGCAATCTGTGAATCCAAAAAAACTAGTATTCAGAATCTATAGGGAACTTCAATGAAACAACAAGAAAAGAACAGTTTCATTAAAAAGTAGACAAAGAAACAGACACATCCCCAAAGAAGATATATAAGCAGCCAACAAACATGAAAAAATGTCCAGCATCATGAATTATCAGAGATACAATCAACACCACAATGATATGCCATTTCACACTAGTCAGAATAGCTATTAATAAAAAGTTGAAAACTCAGGGGTGATGACTCATGCCTGTAATCCTAAAACTTTGGGAGGCTGAGACAGATGAATCACTTGAGCCCAGGAGTTCAACACTATGCTGGCCAACATAGCAAAACCCCATCTCTATTAAAAAAAATACAAAATATTAGCTGGGCATGGTGGCATAACTATAGTCCCTGCTACTCGAGAGGCTGAGGTGAGACCATCACCTGAGTTGAGGAAGTCGAAGCTGCAGTGAGCCAAGATCATGCCACTCTATTGTAGCCTCAGCAATAAAAGTGAGCTCCTGTCCCTCCCCCAACCACCCAAAAAAGTCAAAAAAAAAAAAAAAAAGCAGGTAGAGTCTATGGAGGAAAAAAATGCTTATTTTTGGTGTTAGTATTAGTGATAGTGTAAATTAGTCCATCCATTATGCAAAAACATGTGGCAATTTCTCAGAGACATAAAAACGGAACTACCATTGGACCCAGCAATCCCATTACTGGGTGTAACTCAAAGGAACATAAATCATTCCACCATAAACACACAACAGGCAAGGTGCCCATCAATGGTGGATTGGATAAAGAAAATGTGGTACATACATACCATGAAATACTATGCAATCATAAAAAAGAATAAAATCATTGTTCTTTGCAGCAACATGGATGCAGATGGCGGCCATTATCCTAAGCAAACTAACACAGAAACAGAAAACCAAATACTGCATGTTCTCACTTATAAGTGAGATAAATCTTGGGTTCCCATGCACATAGAGATGGAAACAATAGACCCTGGGGACTTCAAAACAAAGAAGAGAGGTGAGGAAGGGTGAAAACCTTTCTATTGGGTCCTATGTTCACAATTTGGGTGGCAGGATCTGTAGAGCCACAGCCCTACAGGTTTGTGGGGTGTCCCCTACTGCTGTGCTGAGGTGCTGGATCCAAGAAGTAAAGATACAGGACACAGAAGAACTGGAAAAGAGAGGTGGGATCAGGGGGCCATGCCACTTGCAAGCTAAGACAGATGAGGCCCTGAACATCCAGGAGCATCTGTATTTATTGGGTACAAGACAGGAGGAAGGGTAGTGAGTGAGGTCATCTTAAGGACAGTCATCTTAAGGTCATCTTAAGATCAAGACAATCACATGAGCAATAAGCAAGGGGTCCACCCCCATTAGGTCACCTAGGCCAGGTGATGGGCAATGCGCAGCAAGGGGTCCCCCATAGATCACCGAGGCAAGGAAGTGGGTCATGCTTAGTGAAGAGGATGCGGTGTGCAATATCTATATCTGGGGTCAGGCTACTTCTAAGGAATTCTATAGGTGGATGCTTTAGCAGCAACAGAGCTGACAAGGTCCACAGCAACTTGCTGGCAGCTTCCAGTGATTTCTATAGGAGGATGATCTGAATCAGCACAGTAGCTAGAGAGCTGACAAGTTATACAGTCACCAAGGCATGATTATACTGGAGAGGTTTTAAGCCCTCAGAGGGGAGGCTCACAGGATTGCTGGTCTGACGGCAGCCTTCCACAAGTGCTAGACACAAGGTACTACAACTTCTTTTTCAGGAGGAGAGGCTCTTGCTCCAAGCCTGCCATACAACAGGTATCTTTACAATACTGAATGCTGCCACCTGGGCCATATTCTTGTCCTGGTATAACTGTTTTTCCCTTAAATCATGCTCTGCACCATGTCTGCTCTAGACATTCTTCCATCTATGAACTAAGATATAATTATATATGTGTGTGTGTATGTGCATATATATGGAAATAATTGAGTAGTAAGATATTCTTCAGGCACTAACTGTTCCAACTATAAACTAATACATGATTATATATAAAGGGTTATATAAAGGAATTAACTGAGTAATAACACTATAAACTAAGATATTCTTTAGGCACTAATTGTGCCAGGTATCTGCTTAGCTCTCCTTCCTCAGTGCCCAGATGGGGGGTGGTTACCCACAAAGATCAATAGAAGCCAAATCTCAGCACCATGCAATATACCTTTGTAAGAAACCTGCACATGGACCCAGTGATGCTAAAGTAAAAATGAGGTTTTTTAAATGTCACATTATCTTTCAAAGTAGTGTGTCTTTTTATATGCCTGTTAGTAATATATAAGAAATTTCTTGATTTATATTCCTTCACTGCTTAGTATTGTCATACTTTTTTATTTTTGCTGATTGAATGGATTTTAAAAATGAAAAAAATGCATAAAATCTTGGTGTGCTGTATATCAACACTATTGATTTCCATCTGCTTTAATAAGATGAAAGAGAACATATAAAGGTTTAGACTTAATTGTAATGAAGTCCAAAGTGGTATATGTGTTGATATGCTGAAATGGAATTTGGTTATAACAATGAATGAACTAGACGTTACAGTCTCAGTTGATAATAAGCTTCTCTAACCCACTATCCACGGGTCTCAGGCAGCCCTGGATGACTTTGAGGCCCAATATGAATTTGTAAACTTTCATAAAACATTATAAGAGTTTTTTGTGATTTTTTTTACTCATTGGCTATCATTAGTATTAGTGTTTTTTGTATAGCCCAAGACAATTATTCTTCCAATGTGACTCAGGGAAGTCAAAAGATTTCCCTAGTCTTTGGTATCACCCAAGATGAAATAGAGTTAATATATAGAATTTCTGTTAAAAAATTAATAGAACTAATCATTTGAAATCAATAGTTTGATAAAACGAAATGACTTGTCTACAGTTTGGATTCAGTTAAATGCGATTGAAAATCACAAAAGGATTTTAAATGGCCTAAATAAACTACAGGCCATCTAAAACAGATTTTCCATTTTCTCTCATGAAAAATCCAGTAAGTATGCCAAGAATGGTAAGATAACTTCAATAATCACCAGGGTTACACCACCAACTTTAATGCAGCATTTACACTGTGAATATGATCATTATTTAGGTTGCAGCCATAATGCCCATATTCTAGCCAGCATGACTAAAGATCAGAAGTGGAGAACAGACTTTCTTTTCAAGTAAGCAATACTGAAGTACACATGACACTTTTGTTGACATCCCGCATGCCAGACCTTAGTCACGAGACGTATAGGAAATTTACTGCTCTGGCAGTTATTAATTGAATGAAAATGACCTTGTCCATTCTTTAACCTATTTGAGCTATAATTTTACTTCACTTCTAAAAATGGACATTGTATGCTTAACTCACAAGTTACTGCAAGGATTAGATGAGAAAACACATATAAAATACCTTCCATTGTATATGACACATAATTAGCATTGGACAGAGAAAGCAAGGAGGTATAGGCATATACGTTCATACTAACTTTTCTTTCTGTACAGTGCTTAGGTTTTTGGATAGTTTAAGTGATCTGAGGGGTGGTTGGATTAGGAGTTTAAGTTTGTTTTTTTTAAAAAATCAAGGTAATGACAATATCTCAGGAAGAAAGAAATGAGGAGGTAGATTGTTATTAGAAAGTACAATAAAACCCACTTTATAATTTTTCACCTAAGAAACCACATCAAAAATAATAAGTATATACTTGAAATTTTAGGAAAGGCTTTTATAAACATTATCTATTTTATCTTTTGCTCCAAAATTGTTAGCATTATAATAATGCTCAATTTTTATAAGTCAATTTACGGCTAGGCAGACTGGCAGTCTTATCCAAGGTCACACAATAGGAATGGTCAATTACACAAGGAGTAAAGCAAGGGACGTTCACCGCAGGATACCACTTAATAGTGGAACTATCTCTTTACACTCAACTGCATGACTTGCCTGGGTCTAGTTTCAGGTCATGAGCCCTTTCACCCAACCTCATTTAAAGTTAATGGTTCATGTGAGGGCATGAGGTGAAGTATGAGAGTGTTTAAAAAGATGAGAAGCCAATTTCACTTTCAGAATAGACTTCCTTCTGACATGAATGCGATGAATTGAAATTTTCTGTTTCTAGAGTTGTAGTAACAAAATGGTTTGACCAAATGTCAAAATTAGTCAAACTGACTTCTTCAAACCTCTGTTGAGGTTGGACGGAAAGTAAAGTCTGTGTTTCATTTGGTTTATGAGAGTATGAAAGAAATGATAGACTTACATGATTTTTTTCCTTCAAGAAAGTATAAATTTTTACTTTAATAAGACTTCAGAATATTCATGAAGACATGAATATCAAATGAAATAATATTATCATTATCCTATATACAAGGTAAAAAATATTGTACACTGTTATGATATTGAAAGTATCATTGCACCCTTCTAATCATTTTGATGTTTATAATCCTCCTTCTAATCATAAAAAGGCACATATTTTTCTTCTGATAAGAGATGAGTTGGTACAACAGAAATCCAAGGAGAGAAAAATAAATATGGTAGTACAAGTATTCTGACATCAAAAATAAAACAACATTCAGAGGAGAGTGCAGAGAGATAGAATTTCCTAAATTCGTATATACCTGTGTATGTAAATAAATAATGGAAGACTAAGATCATAGAGACTCTTTTACAATAAACACAATTGTAATGAGATTGACTACACTGACAGTAGAGACTATAATACAGGAGAAAGAAATAAGTGATGTTTAGCTTATCCACTTTCAAATAACTGGGAGAAGAAGAAGAAAGACAAAGAAGTCAAGCCTCAGGGTATTCATCACTTCCTCTCCCCACTTTTTTATTGTACTTTAAGTTCTGGGGTACACGTGCAGATCTTGCAGGACTGTCGCATAGGTACAAACATGCAATGGTCATTTGCTTCCTCCATCCCCCCGTCACCTACATCAAGCATTTCTCCCAACGTTATCCTTCTTCAACCTCCACACCCCCACTGTCTCTCCCATAGCCCCACACCCCCCAACAAACCCTGGTATGTGACATTACCCTCTTGTGCCCATGTGTTCTAATTGTTTAATTCCCACCTATGAGTGAGAACATGTGGTGTTTGGTTTTCTGTTCCCTGTGTCAGTTTGCTGAGAATGATGGTTTCCAGATTCATCTATGTCCCCACTAAGGACACAAACTCATCCTTTTTATGACTGCATAGTATTCCATGGTGTATATGTGCCACATATTCTTTGTCCAGCCTATCATTGATGGGCATCTGGGTTGGCTCCAGGTCTTTGCTATTGTAAACAGTGCCACAATGTACATACATGTGCATGTGTCTTTATAATAAGATTTATAATCTTTTGGGTATACACCCACTAATGGGGTTGCTAAGTCAAATGGAATTTCTATTTCTACATCCTTGAGGAATCGCTACACTGTCTTCCACAATGGTTGAACTAGTTTACACTCCCACCAACAGTGTAAAAGTGTTCCTATTTCTCCACATCCTCTCCAGCATCTGTCTCCAGACTTTTTAATGATCACCATTCTAACTGGAGTGAGATGGTATCTCGATGTGGTTTTGATTTGCATTTCTCTAATGACCAGTGATGATGAGCATTTTTTCCTATATTTGTTGGCCTCATAAATGTCTTCTTTTAAAAGCATCTGTTCACATCTTTCACCCACTTTTGAATGAGTGTGTTCATTTATTTCTTGTAAATCTGCTTTAGTTCTTTGTAGATTCTGAATACTAGCCTTTTGTCAGATGAGTAGATTGCAAATATTTTTTTCATATTCAATTATTTTCCAGTTAACTCTGATGATTGTTTCCTTCACTGTGCAGAAATCCTTATATTTAATTAGATCCCATTTGTCTAATTTGGCTTTTGGTGTCATTTCTTCTGGTGTTTTAATCATGAAGTCCTTGCCTATGCCTATGTCCTGAATGGTTTTGTCTAGGTTTTCTTCTAGGATTTTTATGGTGTTCGGTCTTATGTTTAAATCTTTAATCCATCTGGAGTTAATTTTAGTGTCAGGTGTAAGGAAGGGGTCCAGTTTCTGCTTTCTGCACATGGCTAGCCAGTTTTCCCAACACCATTTATTAAACAGGGAATCCTTTCCCCATTGCTTGTTTTTGTAAGATTTGTCAAAGATCAGATGGTTGTAGATGTGTGGCATTACTTCTGAGGCCTCTGTACTGTTCTGTTGGTCTATATCTCTGTTTTGGTACCAGTACCATGCTGTTTTGATTACTGCTGCCTTGTAGTATAGTTTGAAGTCTGGCAGTGAGATGCCTTCAGCTTTGTTCTTTTTGCTTAGGATTGTCTTGGCTATGCAGGCTCTCTTTTGGTTCCATATGAAGTTTAAAGTGGTTTTTGCCAGTTCTGTGAAGAAGGTCAATAGTAACTTGTTGGGGATAGCAATGAATCTATAAATTACTTTGTGCAGTATGGCCATTTTCACAATACAGATTCTTCCTAACCAGGAGCATAGAATGTTTTTACATCTGCTTCTGTCTTCTCTTATTGCCTTGAGCAGTGGTTTGTAGTTCTCCTTAAAGAGATCCTTCACATTCATTATTAGTTGTATTCTTAGGTATTTTATTCTCTTTGTAGTGATTGTGAATGGGAGTTCACTCATGATATGGCTCTCTGTTTTTCTGTTATTGACGTATAGGAATGCATGTGATTTCTGCACATTGATTTTGTATCCTGAGACTTTGCTAAAGTTGCTTATCATCTTAAGGAGGTATTGGGCTGAGACTATGGGGTCTTCTAAATATAATCATGTCATCTGTAAATAAAGACAATTTTATTTCCTCTTTTCCTAATTGAATACCCTTTATTTCTTTTTCTTGCCTGATTGCTCTGACCAGAACTTCCAATAGTATATTGAATAGAAATGGCGAGAGAGGGCATCCTTGTCTAGTGCCCGTTTCCAAAGGGAATGCTTCCAGTTTTGGCCCATTCAGTATGATGTTGACTGTGGGTTTGTTGTAAATAGCTTTTATTATTTTGAGATATGTTCCATCAATACATAGTTTATTGAGAGTTTTTAGCAAAATAGAGCTGTTGAATTTTGTTGAAGGCCTTCACTGCATCTATTGAGATGATCATGTAGTTTTTGTCTTTGGTTCTGTTTATGTGATGGATAATGTACATTTGTTTATGTTGAACCAGGCTTGCATCCCTGGGATGAAGCTGACTTGATCATGATGGATAAACTTTTTGATGTGCTGTTTGATTTGGTTGGCCAGTATTTTATTGAAGATTTTTGCATCAATGTTCGTCATGGATATTGGCCTGAAGTTTTCTTTTTTATTTGTGTCTCTGCCGGGTTTTGGTATAAGGATGATGTTGGTCTCATAAAATGAGTTAGGGAGGATTTCCTCTTTTTTATTGTTTGGAATAGTTTCAGAGGGTTTAGTACCAGTCCTTCTTTGTATGTCTGATAGAATTTGGCTGTGAAACCATCTGGACCTGGACTTTTTTTGATTGGTAGGCTATTAATTGCTGCCTCAATTTTAGACCTTGGTATTGGTCTATTCAGGGATTCAACTTCTTCCTGGTTTAGTCTTGGGATGGTGTAAGTGTCCAGGAATTTATCTATTTCTACCAGATTTACTACTTTATGAGCATAGAGTTGTTTGTAGTAATCTCTGATGGTAATTTGTATTTCTGTAGATTCAGTGGTGACATTCCCTTTAGCACTTTTATTGCGTCTATTCAGTTCTTCTCTTTTTGCTTTTTTATTATTCTGGCTAGCAGTCTATTTTATTGATCTTTTTAAAAAACCAGCTTCTGGATTTATTAATTTTTGAAGGGTTTTTTTGTGTCTCTATCCCCTTCAGTTCTGCTCTGATCTTAGTTATTTCTTGCCTTCTGCTAGCTTTTGAATTTGTTTGATCTTGCTCCTCTAGCTCTGTCAATTTTGGCAATCAATTTTAGATCTTTCCTCACTTCTCATGTGGGCATTTATTGCTATAAATTTCCCTCTAGACACTGCTTTAAATGCATCACAAAGATTCTTGAATGTTGTGTCTTCGTTCTCACTCGATTTGAAGAACATCTTTATTTCTGCCTTCATTTCATTGTTTATCCAGTCATCATTCAGGAGCAAGTTGTTCAGTTTCCATGTAGTTTTGCCATTTTGAGTAAATTTTTTAATCCTGAGTACTAATTTGATTGGACTGGGATCTGAGAGACTGTTTGTTATAATTTGTGTTCTTTTGCATTTGTTGAGGAGTGATTTACTTCCAATTATGTGGTCAATTTTAAGGAAGTGAGATGTGGTGCTGAGAATGTATATTCTGTGGATTTGGGGTGGAGAGTTCTGTAGATGTCTGTTTGGTCCACTTGGTCTGAGTTCAAGTCCTGGATTATCTTGTTGATTTTCTGTGTTGTTTGTCTGTCTAATATTGACAGTGGAGGGTTAATGTCTACCACTATTATTGTGTGGGAGTATAAGTCGCTTTGAAGGTTGTATAAACTTGCTTTCTGTCTGGGTGCTCCTGTATTGGGTGCATATATATTTAGATAGTTAGCTTTTCTTGTTGCATTGATTCTTTTACCATTATGTAATGCCCTTCTTTGCCTCTTTCAATCTTTGTTGGTTAAAAGTCCATTTTATCAGAGACTAAGATTGTAACCCTTCCTTTTTTTGCTCTCCATTTGCTTGGTAAATCTTCTTCTATCCCTTTATTTTGAGTTTATGTGTGCCTTTGCCTGTGAGATGGGTCCCCTAAATACAACACACCAATGAGTCTTGACTCTTTATCTAATTTGCTAGTTGGTGTCTTTTGATTGTGGCATTTAGGCCTTTTTCATTTAACGTTAATATTGTTATGTGTGAATTTGATCCTGCCATTTTGATACCAGTTGGTTGTTTTGCCCATTAGTTGACACACTTTCTCTATTGCATCCTTGGTCTTTACTATTTGGCACATTTTTGCAGTGGCTGATACTGGTTGTTCTTTTCCATGTTTAGTGTTTCCTTCAGAAGCTCTTGTAAGGCAGGTCTGGTGGTGATAAAATCTCTCAGCAATTGTTTGTCTATAAAGGATTTTATTTCTCTTTCACTTATGAAGCATAGTTTGGATGGATATGAAATTCTCGGATGAAAGTTGTTTCTTTAAGTATGTTGAATATGGGCCTCCACTCTCTTCGGGCTTGTAGGGTTTCTGCCAAGAGATTCACTGTGAATCTGATGGGCTTCCCTTTGTGGGCAACCCCAACCTTTCTCTCAGGCTGTCCTTTGCATTTTTTTCTTCATTTTAACCCTGGTGACTCTGACAATTATGTGCCTTGGGGTTGCTCTTCTTGAGGAATATCTTTGTGGTATTCTCTGTATTTCCTGGATTTGAATGTTGGCCTGCCTTGCTAGCTTGGAGAAATTCTCCTGGATAATATCCTATTCTGAAGAGTGTTTTCCAGCTTGGATTCATTCTCCCTGTCATCTTCTGGTGCACAGATCAAGTGTAGACTAGGGTTTTTCACATAATCCTATATTTCTTGAAGGCTTTGTTCATTTCTTTTCACTCTTTTTTCTCTAATCTTGCCTTCTCATTTTATTTCATTGAGTTGATCTTCAATCTCTGATATCCTTTCTTCTGCTTGATGTATCCAGCTATTGAAACGTGTGTATGCTACATGAAGTTCTTGTGCTGTGTTTTTCAGCTGCATCAAGTCATTTATGTTCTTCTCAAAGCTGATTATTCTAGTTAGCATTTTGTCTAGCCTTTTTTCAAGGTTTATAGTTTCTTTGCATTGGGTTGGAACACGTTCCTTTAGTTCAGAGAAGTATTTTATTATCCACATTTTGAAGCCTGCTTCTGTCAATTCGTCAAACTCATTCTACATCCTATTTTGTTGTCTTGCTAGTGAGGAGTAGTGATCCCTTGGAGGAGGAGAGGCATTCTAGTCTTTAATGGTTTCATCATTTTTGTGCTGGTTTCTTCCCATCTTTGTGAATTTATCTACCTTTGATCTTTGAAATTGGTGATTTCTGACAGGGTCTCTGAGTGGATGTCTTTTCTGTTCATGTTGAAGCTATTTCTTTTTGTTTGTTTGTTTGTTTGTTTGTTTAGTTTTCCTTCTAACAGTCTGGTCCCTCTGCTGTAGGACTGCCAGAGGTCCACTCCAGACCTTGCTTGCCTAGGACTCAGCAGTGGGGGTTGCAGAACAGTAAGGATTGTTGCCTGATCTTTCCTCTGGTAGTTTAATCCCAGAAGGGTACCAGCCAGGTGTCAGCCAGAGCTCTCCTGTATGAGGCATCTTTTTGGCTACACAGGGATGAGGGAGCCACTTGAGGAGGCAGTCTGTCCCTTGCCTGCCTGTAGAGGTGCTGCTGGGCTGTCACAGACTCAGTCCAGCTGCTGTATAAGCATACTCTGTCTTTTGTTTACAAAGTTAGGTTTAGATCCACTTCTGCAATAACAGATGACCTTCCCCAAACCAATCTCGATCATCCCGGGTTGAGCTTGAACTGATGTGCTGGCTGCAAAATTCTCAAGCGAGAGGAGAGGGCTTCAGTTTGCTCATCTTTGTGGGGATGGGACCCATCCAGCTGTATCACCTGTCTCCCTGCTTTCAGCTCCTCCTCTTTCTAGGGAGCAGGTAACTTCATCCTGCCAGCACTCTCAGTGCTAGTCAAAACATCTGCCCAGATCTGTTCCGACAACCTGCAGCACTGGCCAGAGTTGCCACTCAGATCTGTCCTGGTAACTCACAATGCTTTTCAGCCCAGTGGGGATATCCTGGTCTGTGGGTTGCAGAGGTCATGGGAGAAGTGTAGTATCTGAAGCAGAGTGCCCGAGGGAACATATCTTGTTCTCTCTTAAAGCCCTCTTCACCTCTGCTGAGATCCATACATGAATATCTTTTTTTGTTTGTATAGCATTTACATATATCTTTTTTCATACTTCTGTTTTCATACTTCCTGTGTTATTACATACAAATTGTGTATGATAAGAGCAACAGCCACATCGTTTAAATTTTTTAATGAATATATATTTAAATTACTGACAAAGATATTACTAATGTACTTGGAATTGTACCTTCCATCTTATTTTTTGTTTACTCTTTGTTCCATCTTTCCTCTTACATTTTTCTCTCTTATTTCCTTTTGCTATTTATTTATTATAATTTTGAGATGGAGTCTTGCTCTGTCATTCAGGCTGGAGTTCAGTGGCACAATCTCTGCTCACCGCAACCTCCACCTCCTGGGTTCAAATAAGTCTCCTGTCTAAACCTCCTGAGTAGCTAGGACTACAGGTGCTCGTCACCATGTCTGGCTAATTTTTGTTTTTATAGTAGAGATGAGATTTGACCCTGTTGGCCAGGCTGGTCTTGAACTTCTGGCCTCATGTGATCTGCCCACCCAGCCTCCCAAAGTGCTGTGATTACAGGCATGAGCCACCATTCCTGGCCTTTTAAAATTATTATTACATATTTTAGTCAATCTATCCTTCCTTCTATCAGTTTATACGTTATAAAATCTTCTACTGTTCTATTATGTTTGCCCTAAAAATTTCAACATAAATCTTTGAGTATATTATATTGTTTATACAGAAGCACTATTACTACTTCCTCAAGAAAGCAAAAAATTGCAAGGACGTTAACTCGATTTGGCCCCTTCTGCCTTCTATGTTATAGTTATTGTCTATTTTATTCATATTTGTTTAAATTTTAAAATAAACTGTAATCACTGTTTTATAGTCAATATTTATTTTGATTTATTAACACATTCACCCTTTTCATACTCTTCATTCTTTCTTTCCTTTCTGTGCTTCCATTGAGGATCATATTTCATTTACATACAGTATACAGTGTGTCTTTTAGGATACTTCTGCTGGCTATAAATTCTTTTAATTTTTATTCTTTGTAATTATTTTTGTTCTGTTTGTATTTCTTTGTTTTGTTTTGTTTCCTGGTTATAGGCCACTGGCAATTAGGTTCTTTCATGATTTTAAAGATGTCATCCCATTTTCATTCAGTTTCCACTGCACTAGTGAGAAATCAGTTATCAGTTTCACTTTCCCATTGAAGCTAATGCCCCAGTTGTAATTTGAATGCTTTAGAAATCCTTTCTTTAGTTTGCAAATTTTTATTTTGAGGTTTATGATGGTCTACCAATATGTATGTTTCTTTGTTTTCACTTTACTTTCAGTGATCGGTGTTACTTTCCTTTCACCGGTTTAGAAATATTATCAGCTATTATTCATTCAAATATTGCTTCTATCCTGTGATTCCTCTGTGTGTGTGTGTATGTATTTGTGTGTGTGTGTGTGTGTGTGTGTGTGTGTGTGTGTGTGTCCTTAGTGGGATTATATGAACACACATGTGTTAGGTTTTTCACTGAAACCTATATGATTCCTTTAATTTTTCTTTATTTTCCATCACTCTTTCCCTCATTTTGGGTGATACTACATATTGTATTAAAATATACTAATCAGCATTCCAAATCACTAATCTTTTCTTCAACTGAACATGTTCTATAGTTTTAAAAAGTTTTACATTTTCAATTTCAATTATTAAAGCTTTTGGGACATTAATAGCTAGATCCAGACCTTTAATAATTGCAATTGAAATTGCCTAAACTTTAGTCAGTCTCTCCATTTTCTTCCCTAGGTCTATTCATGCACTTTCCTGTAAAATCTAGTTTTAGCAAGGAACCCTGCTGAATCAGTTTAACAGGAAACTCCCAGTCTCAATAGCTGATCAACACCTTCAATATCTAATTGGGTCACTCACTCTCCACCATCCTCTAGGTGATGCCTGATCTCCTGTGATCAGATATTCTAGATTTAGGTCTTTCTACTCTGATGAAGGGTTGTAATAACTCTGCTTATAGGGAAATGAAATTAATCTTTTCATTTTCATCTCATGATTTATTTTAATTCTCTGTTTTATCTGGAGCTTGTTTTGAATTCATTGAAGAAAACAGAATCCCTGTGGTTGCAATCGTCTTCATTAGAACTTTAGACAGTGGTTTTCTCTATGCTGACTTATCAGTTATCACTTTCTATATTTACCAAATGTAAAGATTTTCTATCTACTGATTATCTCTTTTTTGCATTCATTATTTTGGATCTCAGAAATAGAATTTTCAACACATATACACAGTATTTTTCTTAAACCCATTCAGCCAACTATTTGTTGGATGTTGCATGGATCTGAAAATATTAGCATATGGTTCATGGATTTTGTGTTTAACTAGATTAACTATTCAGAGTTTCATTCCATTACTAAGATCTAACTGAAGCTCATTTTTTTCAATATTCTTACAATAGGATTTACAACTATTTTGGAAAGACTATCCATACACTTAAATGAAAGCAGGCTTTAATGAGTAAGATTTCTAACTTATATTTTTAATACCCTGAATTTAGCCTCCAACTACAGTAAAATTCCCTTGAAACATTTCAATTTTTCTCAATTTTGAAAATGGCCAGACTAGCAAAGAACACGATCACGTAGCAAGCATGTTAGGTAAACACATATATATATTACAGCCTTTGTTCTAGAACTCAAATTATATCTTTGTTATCATCTATCTAGTTTCATTTCCATTTACTTCAGACATTTCCTGGAGAATAAAATGAAAAGAAGTACTTTTAACACATATTAATAAATTACGATTGCAGGGAAATTAGCTTAATATTATTCTAAAATATGATGTATGATTGGGCACAATTTAAATGTGGTTGAGTAATTTTTAAAATCATATTTTATTTGAATGCATGATCCATGAAACAGAGAATTTCTGACTTATAATAAATGCTTTCCTTTTCTATTTTATATTTTTATTATAGCATATTAACAAATATTGTACTCTTACATGAAAAATCCATATTATTTTATACTAGTAGCAAAAAAAAAAAAAACCCAAACACAACAATGTTTATTTCCCAATGAGGGAATATAACTCTGTAAGATAAATTACCAGCTTGAAGCTAAATATTTCCAAGGAACACATTTGTTTATAACCAGCTTTCATTGATAATGCATAAATATCTTTCCTTTTAAGTGATGGAAAAATAATAACATTAATTCATTACAATTTCAATTCACTACAAGACCAATGGGAGTTTAAGATTTTCTAAAACGTTCAGAGAATTCAATTGTGGAAATATAAAACACACACTACATATAGCAAAGCACCTCAAAATTTTGTGAGATTTTAATTTAGTGGCCAATACTAATTTAATGACTATCTAATTTAATAACTTCTACAACCCCAGAAGGTACGTAATATATTGAATCATATTAGAGACCAGGAAATGAAAAGGAAATGTTCATTAAGATAGCTGGTAAGTCACAAAGCCAGAATTTAACCCAAGATTTTCTGACTTTAGTGTCTAGTTTATTAATAATTAAAGAACATCTAATCATGAGCCAGAAAAGTTGCATACCAAGTGCAAATTTTAGAATTGTCTGGATGCAATACCAAACAATTCTGATGTAGCCCTTGTTTTCATAATCTTTTCTTATAAAAAAGTAGGCACAGGGTAGTGCAGAGAAATAAGCAAACAACTTGTATGCCTCTGGCTTGAGACTGACTAATGCTCAGATTTAGACACGTTGATTTTGAGATGTCTTCCCAATACCCATGTGAAATTGTCAAGTAGGCAATGACATATAGTTGTCAGAAACTCAGAAGATGGTTCTAAAAGTACAGGTTTTTTACATACCCTAATTGATTATCAACATTATTTCATGAAAGGGAAGCACAAAATGCAAAAATAATAATAATAATAATAATAATAATAAGCAGCAGCTATGCTATTAACTAAAAGGATAGTCCTGTCAATAAGACTTAGACCACAATGTGGGCTGGACAAGGTGACAGGTGGCTCATACATGTAATCCCAGTACCTTGGGAGGCCCAGGCAGATGGATCACCTGGGGTCGGGATTTCAAGACCAGCCTGACCAAAATTAGGTGGGTATGGTGGCACATGCCTGTAATCCTAGCTACTCAGGAGACTGAGGCAGGAGAATTACTTGAAAACAGAAGGCAGAGGTTGCAGTGAGCCGAGATGGTGCCATTGCACTCCAGCCTGGGCAACAAGAGTGAAACTATCTCAAAAAAAAAAAAAAAAAAAAGACTTAGACCACAATGCAACAAAATACAGACAGTAAGACCTAGCTGGTTGGGGAATGTCTGTAACTACAGATTTCTTATCTTTGTTGAGTACATCAGATTTTAAGGCAACCATCTCAGATGCTCACATAACAGACTTGAAGTCTTTATAGTTCAGACATCACTTACAGAACATGTCACTGTGGCTGCAGACTGCATCACAGTACCTACTGACAGCATCACAGTATGATATCACATTATGATACAGATAGAAATTGCCCATGAGCAGCATTTTCATTTGTTGAGACATAGCTGGGTGTAGAACAAGAAACAAATACTTAAAGGAAAAAATTAAAAGTATAAATAGGATCAACAAAAGCAAAAGAGAGTTTTGGGAGGGGGAAAGAATCACATATGGAGAGCTTTAAAAATAAAAAAAGATATATAAATGTCACTGCAGCACAGATTTTAAAACTGATAAATAATATTTTTTCCTACATTTTGTGCAATAGAACATAAGGCTATAAATATCCATTTGTTTATTTCTTTTAACCAAAAGAAACATAAAAGAATAAGAAACAAGAAAATTGTCACCTGTAGGGATGAGTGAAAAAAGAGGGGAAGAGTAAAAAGGCAGGAAAAACCTTATCTTAGTATACCCATGTATATAGTTTTGAATTTTGAAAACATGTTTTACAAACTCTAAAAACTAAGTCAAAAGGATTTTTTATCCTTCATTATTTTAAAAAATATAAACATAAATCAGTATATCTGTTATTAAATTGATAACCACATAACATAGTAACCTGACTATATACCTTAATTGAAATGAATTTGAAGGATAAAAATAACTCAGAGTCCATAGATATTAATTAATAGTTTACTGTGGGTAATGGTATTAGTATAGTAATTGTCAAGCTATTTTATTAGCATTATAGAATTAAGCAAATGAGTAAATGCATTGATGTGATTGGGATTCCAGGTATTCGCTAATGAACAAGAAAGTTATCAATAAGATATGTAGGTGATTGGGGCAAGTGACCAATTAGAAGCAGCTGAAGTCCATGGCATTTATAGAGAGGAATAAAAGGGGCAAGTGAATACAGCATCTTCAATTGAAATATCCAGGTACTGGCATTGGGACTGATCAGGGAAACAACTAGACTCATGGAGAATGAAGAAAAATGGGATGGGGCATCAGCCCACCCAGGAGTGACAGGGAGCCAAAGAACCCCACCCCCAGCCAAGGGAAGTATGAGTGACTGTGTGATCCTGGATAACCACAGTTCTCCCACAGAGAAGCAACCCCTGGATCAGGAGACCCTCAGTGAGCCTATACCACCAGGGCTTTAGGTCCAACACACAGATCTGTGTGGATTCTCAGCAGAGCAGCTGCTCAGACACTTGCAGAGACCCAGGAGCTTTACATACACCAGTCCCAGGATCCTCAACAAACATATCTGCAACTCAGGCAAGGCAGGAGGTCCAAAATACCCCTAGAAAGGAGGCCAAATCCAGGTAGCCAAGCAGCATCAGTCTGCAGGCCCCACTTCCATGACATTCACAGGATAAGACTCACTGTCTTGGAATTCCAGCCAGCCACTGCCAACAAGGTGGAACCTGCCTGAAATAGGACAGAGTCTCTTGGGGGAGGGCTGGTCATCATCTCTGCCTTCTCTGCTATTTCATCCACTCAGCTGTTTCAGCCTGTGGGTTTTGGAGAGTCCTTAACTGTCCAGAGGAGGAAGGGTCCCCCAGTGCAATACAGCTGCTTTGCCAGAATATGGCTAGACTGTTTCTTTAAGCAGGACCCTGATCTATTGCTCCTTACTCAGCAGGATCTCCCAGCCAGGATGTCCAGCCACTCCCAACCACATGTATTCTATGGACAAATCTCTGATCTCTCCCTGGGACAGATTGCCCAGAGAAGAGAAGGGATGCTACCTTGGTTGACTGGACAACTCAGCCATTCCAGACTGTGGGCTTTGGGGAGTCCAAGCAGATGGGGGCAGAAATGGTGATATGATTTGGCTGTGTCCTCACCCAAATCTCTTCTTGAATTGTACCTCCCATGATTCAGATGTGTTGTGGGAAGGTCCCATGGAAGATAATTGAACTGAATTATCTTCAATTAGCTTCCCCCATACTCTTCTCATGGTAGTGAATAAGTCTTATGAGATCTGATTGTTTTTATAAGAGGTTTCCTTTTTCACTTGGCTCACATTCTCTCTTGCCTGTGGCCATGTAAGATGTGCCTTTTGCTTTCCACCATAATTGTGAGGCCTCCCCAGCCATATGGAACTGTGAGTCAATTAAACCTTTCTTTCTTTATAAATTACCTAGTCTTGTGTATGCCTTTATCAGCAGCATGAAAACAGACTAAACAGACTAATACAGATGGTCCCCCACCAGGTTATGGCTATTTCATTGAGTCATATCAAGACTGCTTCTTTAAATGGGACCCAAATCCACTCCTCCACAGGGGGAAAGTCTTCCCAGCTAGGGCCTCCACCCATCCCCACCCATGTTCTACAGCTGACAGAGTTCTAATTACTCCATGGTATGGAGTGCTGGTGTGGCAGGGCAGGCGGTCACCTTGGCTGTTCAGGCATGTCAGCCAGTCCAGTCTGTGAACCATGGAGAGCTGTAATGGATTGAGGGCTGAACAGACCCCCTTACAGCACAGCTGCTCTACCAAAAAGTAGCCAGACTGCTTCCTTAAGTGAGTCCCTGATCCTGTTCCTCCTGACTGGATGATACCTCCCAACTAGGGACTCCAGTCACCTCCTACAGGCACATTTAGGACAGCAACAGGTTAATATCCCCCTGTGATGGAGCTTTCAGAGGAAGGAGCGGGATGCCATCTTTGCTGTTTCATAACCTTCATGGATGATACCTCCAAGTACAAGAAAAGCAAAGTGACTAGGGTCTGAAACAGACCCCCAGCAAACAGCAGCAACCCTCCAGGAGAGTGCCCAGGCTATTAAAAGGAAAATTTAAAACAACAACAACAACAACAAAGAAAACAACAGCAACAATAACAACAAACCACAAAAATCCCATACAAAGAAGTAACCTCAAAGTTCGGAGGTAGATAAGCCCACAAAGATGAGAAATAATCAATACAAAAACAATGAAAACTCAAAAGGCTAGAGTGCCTGTTTTACTCCAAATGACTGCAACACCTCTCCAGCAAGGGCTCAGAACAAGGATGAAGCTGAGATGGCTAAAATGACAATAGTAGGATTCAAAATGAATAAAGCAAAGTCTTTTGAGGAAAAGGAACATGTCATAATGCAATGCAAAGAAACTAAGAAATATGATAGAACAATGCAGGAGCTGAGAGCCAAAATAGCCAATTTAGAGAAGAACATAACTGACCTGACAGAACTAAAAAACACACAGCAAGAACTTCACAGTTCAATCACAAGTATTAATAGCAGAATAAATCAAGCAGAGGGAAGAATGTATATCTTGAAAACTATCTTTCTGAAATAAGACAGGCAAACAAAAATAGAGAAAAAAATAATAAAAAGTAATGAATAAAACTTCCAAGAAACATGGGATCATATAAAGAGACCGAATCTACAACAGATTGAGACACCTGAAAAAGACAGGGAGAATGGAACTAATTTGGAAAACATACTTTAGAATATCTTCCAGGAGAACGTCCCAAACTAGCAATATCAGCCAACATTCAGAATCATGAAATGTGGAGAACCCTTATAACATACTCCATGAGATTATCCCCAAGACACATAATTATCAGATTCTCCAAGATTGAAATGTAAGAAGAAAGGTTAAGGGCAGCCAGAGAGAAAGGCCAGGTCACCTACGAAGGGAAGTCCATCAGACTAACAGCAAACCTCTCAGGAGAAACCCTGTAAGCCAGAAGATTGGGGGCCAATATTCAACATTCTTAAGGAAAAAAGTTTCCAACCCAGAATTTTATATTCGGCCGAACTAACTTTCATAAGTGACGGAGAAATAAGATGCTTTCAGATGAGCAAATGCTGAGGGAATTCATTACCACCAGACCTATCTTACAAGAGCTCCTGAAGGAAGCACTAAATATGGACAGGAAAAACCATGACCAGCTACTACAAAAACACACTGAAGTACATAGAACAGTGACACTATGAAGCAACCACATAAACAAGTCTGCAAAATAACCAGCTAGCATCATAATAACAGGATCAAATCCATACATAACAATACTAACCTTAAATGTGAATGCGCTAAATGCACCAACTAAAAGACACAGAATGGAAATCTAGATAAAGAATCAAGACCCATTGATATGCTGTCTACAAGAGACCTGTCGCACAAACAAAGACACACATAGGCTCAAAATAAAAAGGTGGAGAGAAATTTATCAAGCAAATGGAAAACAGAAGAAAGCAGGGGTTGCAATCCTAGTTTCTGACAACAGACTTTAAACCAATGAAGATAAAAAATGACAAAGAAGATCATTACATAATGGTAAAGAGTTTAACAAGAAAAGCTAACTATCCTAAATATATATCACCCAATACAGGAGCAGTAAGATTCATAAAGCAAGTTCTTAGAGACCTTCAAAGAGACTTTGCTTCCCACACAGTAATAATGAAGACTTTAACACCTCACTGACAATATTAGATGAATATTCAAGACAGAAAATTAACAAAGGTATTCAGCACCAGAACTCAGCTCTGGATCAAGTGGGACATGATAGCTACAGAACTCTTCACCCCAAAGCAATAGAATATTTATTCTTGTCACATAGCACTTACTCTAAAATTGATCACATAATGGGAAATGATCAATTTTAAACTTCACAACAAATACAAATGAACTGAAATCATAAGCAGTCTTTTGGACCACAGTGCAATCAAATTAGAACTCAAGATTAAGAAATTCACTCAAAACCATACAAATACATGGAAATTGAACAATGTATTCCTGAATCACTTTTGAGTAAATAAAAATAATGAAATTACGGCAGATATCAAGAAATTTTTTGAAATTAATGAGAACAAAGATACAATGTATCAGAATCTCTAGGACACAGAGTTAAGGGACATTTATAGCACTAAATGCCCACATCAGAAAGCTAAAAGAGCTCAACTTAACAACCTAACATCATAACTAAAGAACTAGAGAACCAAGAGAACGAAGTATAAACAAACCCCAAGACTAGCAGAAGACAAGAAATTACCATGATCAGACCTGAACTAAAGGAGACAGAGACACACAAAAAAAACCCTTTAAAAGTAAACAAATCCAAGAGCTGTTTTTTGAAACAATTAATAAAATAGATAGACTGCTGGCTAGACTAATAAAGAAAAAAGATAGAAGGTTCAAATAAATACAATAAAAAATGAAACACAATCAAAACCACAATGAAATACCATCTCACACCAGTCAGAATGGAACCACCACATTATATGTGTACCGATGCAACAATCCTGCAAGATCTCTGCACAGGTACCCCAGAACTTAAAGTACAATTTAAAAAAACAGTAAAAAAAAACAGATGCTGCCAAGGTTGTGGAGAAAAAGAAATGCTTTTAAACTCTTGCTGGTAGTTTAAATTAGTTCTACCATTGTGGAAGACACTGCAGCAATTCCTCAAAGATCTAGAAGGAGAATCAGTTGACCCAGGAATTTCATTACTGGCTATATATTCAAAGAAATATAAATAGTTCTACCATAAAAAAAATGCATGTGCATGTTCACTGCAGCACTATTCAAAATAGCAAAGACATGGAATCAACCTGAATTTCCATCCATGACAGACTGGATAAAGAAAACGTGGTGCATACACAACACCAAATACTCTACAGCAATAAAAAGAAATGAGATCATGTACTTGGCAGGAACATGTTTGGAGCTAGTGGCCGTTATACTTAGTAAACTAATGCAGGAACAGAAAACCATGTTCTCACTTAGAAGTGGAAGCTAAATGATGAGAAAACATGGACACATGGGGGTGGGAACAACATACACTGGGGCCTGTTGGAGGCTCAGGGGGATGAGAGGAGGGATATCATCAAAGAATAGCTAGCAGATGCTAGGCTTCCATTAGCTGGGTGATGGGATGATCTGGATGATGGGATAGGATTATAGGTGATGAGTAATAGGATGATCTGTGCAGCACACCACCATAGCACGTTTACTAATGTAACTAATCTGCACACCCTGCACATGTACCTCTGAACTTAAAATAAAAGTTGGAAAAAACTATTTTAAAAAAGAAATACAATTTGGAGAGAAGGCTGTAATACTGGCTATGAATGTAGGATATTGATATAAATTCATGATTATATATACTATATATGAAAGTATATATTCTGCATAATATTATATATACATGTATATATAGTCACTGAGAGGTTTAGAAGCAATGATGTTCAAATAGCACCATTCTTCACTTAAAAATTTCTTGGAGAATGGTTGATTCCAGGTCTGGGACAGGGAGAGTATAATACTAACTTAGTATATTGTTTTGTTTTGGAAAATAAGGAAGAACTTAAAGACTCATGGAATTATCTCAAAATGAAACAAAACAAAGCTTGAAAGGGCTTGTGACCGGTTCTTTCTATCAGAATATATTTATTATACTCCAGGAACTAGAAGAAAAAAAATGACTTAATAAATTAATTCATCAAACAATGTAAAATTTTTTTATACTGAACTCTTGATTCTTTTGCTAAATCTTTAAATAAGCTTTATTAGTAAAATGCATTAATCATCTTTCACATTTCTTAATGACTACTGAAAGTTGTAAATGTTCATATCGATTTGACAACAATATTCTAAGTCAGTGTGGCAGTGTTTCTAAACAATGGAGATGTTCCCTGAGTTGTTTCTTTTGCTCAAAACCTAAGGATTCTATACTGAAGGGAGAAACTGTTGAGCTCATTATTTTAAAATTTGTTCCTCCTAATACAGTTCATTCTATTTACTATGCAATTTATGTCATAAATCTTTATTTGGTACATACCAGTATATAATACTGGATTATACTCTTTTATAAATGCTCATGTAAGACATGAAACATGCCTTTAATATTATCTATAATCTAGAAGATAAAACACATGTAAGGAACCTGTAAAAACTAAAAACAAAATGAAAAGATTTGTGATAGAGTTCAGCAAGCAATTTTCTACAGAAAAAGGGAGTATAAAACATGGTAATACACATTTTAAAAAATATTGGACAATTGCAATAAACTATATTGTATCTTAGTGGCAGTTTAGCATTTTATGTAATCTATACATATTTTTCTTCTGAAAGTATGACTTCAACAACGCATTCATCAAGGTCCAAGCAAAACACAGATGGCAGATGTACACCCAAACTAAATATATGAGAAGAGTCTTAAAAATATTACTACAAATGCATGAGTAGATTAGTAGTTTAGAGAAACCTCAGATGATATCCAGAGTGTCATTATTATTTTTGCTTCTAAGATTAATTTATTGTCCATTTTTCAAATAAATTTTTATCTTCAAAATAGGGGACAGTAAAATTTCCATCAACTTTTGCATTATGAGTTCATTTCCATTTGGTCAGATTTCTATCTGAAACCAAACATGTTATAATAGGTGCCAGCAATGCTGTTTATATAAGATAATGTGAGAAATGTAGGTGGAATTAAGAAGAAATAATTACCATAGAACAGATGTGTTTCAGTACCTGCCTCTGTTGCTGATCCCTAAGCCTAAATTAATCACAACTATCTATTTCTACCACTCGATCATGTAATCTTTAATCTCTCTCAGCACATTGTTTTGTTTTTCATTGACAACAACTTGTCAAGAGAATACTAAAAGGTGTCTCAGTGAATCTCCCATGTTTTAGAAATAGTCTTCCTTGCCCTCATTGTATAACAGAAACCACATTTCTACTTGCTACAGGAGTCAAGCACACTGACTCCTTAAAACATTGGTACAGAAGAATGAGGAACCTAAAATTGCAGGTGATATTGTCAGCTTCTAATTAAGGAGAACCATGACTACATCCTCCAGTGGGGGGAAAAAGCCTCCCTTGTACACAAGGACCATCAAACCGATCAATGCCTAAAAATGTCAAAGCAGGCAGCAATCATCTTCAAGTGTTATAACGTGCATTATTTAGAGTGGTCACACATATTTTCATCTCTTGTTTTCCAGCTTGTACATTCTGGATGTGAGTAACTGGGCATTGGTCTGAGACATATGACTGAAGCCTTTAGGTTAGTGTCTCTATCTCATGATATTATCTCCCAGCTAATGCCATTAATTAAATCTTCAACAATGTATTCCATTGTAATGTCAATCAAATTTCTTATTAGTGTATCACAGAATAGACTAATAAATTCTATGGCTGTGAGCCACTGCCATCATTACATAGTATACCCTTGATCGGAGATTTTTCTTTAATGAGATACCATGCAATGAATAACATATATTCCATAAAGTCTTAAGTATGATGCTGGTGGAAGAGCTTTTTGTTTAGACTACAAATACTTACCAGGAATATCTGTTCACGATCATCATGCCCTCTATGATGGGTCTAGTGTAATCATCATTATGAGAGAACTTACCAGAATCAATAGGAAATTGTGACATATTGCAGATTCAGCCTTGGACTCTGTTGTTGCAATGTTAGGCATTCAGAATAGGAGTAGGCAAAACAGCTTTAATTCCCCTGAAAACATATAGCAATAAAATTGGGGTAATGCAGGAGTTTTATCTGGGACTACAGTGAAAACAAGCAGTGGAATGACAAAGTGATATGGGGGAAAATAGGACAGCCAATAAGGGCTGAGTTACTATGCCAACTACCACAATGGGTAAGTGGGTTTAATTCAAGGAAAAACTCTGAGGAAAAGTGTAAAACATATACCTCAGAACCGACTTATATCAATATGAGGAAGCTGAGCCATTTATGCATTAACTCTCCCATCAGTCACTGGTTGAAGTCTGATGCCACTGGTATTAATCCCCAGGAAATCCGGGTATGATATATATGTGGAAAACAATGGCCATGAAAAAATGCTTAGGCACAGATGCAGATGCTGGCAGTTTGAAGTTATCTAAACACATTGAAAATGTAGGGTTCAAGGCATATTGGTGGAGCACAGGCAGCACCTGTTAACAGCCTTAATCTCTGCCACTATGACCGCCTTCTATACAGACACATAGAGAAAGCATCAGAAGTCTGAGGGCCTGGAAAGATGATCATCCACAGAACAATTTATCATGTTTACATGGTTAGATTCCCCCTAGTAATAAATGCCCTCTGGTGGCACTTACGTAGAATACAAACATATCCAGTATGGGAGGCCCATCACATGCTTCTTGAGACCTCATTGTCATCAATTTTTTTTAAATCTTAAGAGCTTCTGTACAACAAAAGAAACTATCATTAGAGTGAACCAACAACCAACAGAATGGGAAAAAAAGTTTTGCAATCTACCCATCTGACAAAGGGCTAATAGCCAGAATCTATAAAAAACTTAAACAAATTTACAAGAAAAAAACAATCCCATCAAAAAGTGCGAAAGGATATAAACAGACCCTTTTCAAAAGAAGACATTTATGCAGCCAACAAACATATGAAAAAATGTTCATCATCACTGGTCATTAGAGAAATGCAAATCTAAACCACACTGAGAGACCATCTCACACCAGTTAGAATGGCAATCATTAAAAAATCTAGAGACAACAGATGCTGGATAGGATGTGGAGAAATAGGAACACTTTTACACTGTTGGTTGGAGTGTAAATTAGTTCAACATTGTGGAAGACAGTGTGGTGATTCCTCAAGGATCTAGACATAGAAATATCATTTGACCCAGCAATCCTGGGTATATACCAAAATGATTATAAATTATTCTATTATAAAGACACATGCACACTTATGTTTACTGTGGCATTGTTCACAACAGCAAAGGCTTGGAACCAACCCAAATGCACATCAATGATAGACTGGATAAGGAAAATATGGCACATATACATCAAGAAATACTATGCAACCATAAAAAATGATGAGTTCATGTCCTTTGCAGGGACATGGATGAAGCTAGAAACCATCATTCTCAGCAAACTAGTGCAAGAACAGAAAACCAAACACCACATATTCTCATTCATAAGTGAATGTTCAACAATGAGAACAAATGGACACAGGGAGGGGAACATCACACACTGGGGCCTGTTGGAGGGTAGGAGGCCTAGGGAAGGAGTAGCAGGGGGTGGGTAGATAGGGGAGGGATAATATTAGGAGAAATACCTAATGTAGATAACGGGGGGGTGGATAGAGCAAACCACCAAGGCATGTGTATACCTATGTAACAAACCTGCACATTCTGCACATGTACCCGTAACTTAAAAGTATAATAAAAATAAATAAATAAATAAAATTTTGATATTGATAATCATTCAACAGTCAGACAAAGGATTGCCTCTTTCCTTGAAGCACTGTACATGATGCACATCTCAGTCCATCATTCTTTCCACATGAAGTAGACAAACGAATGTGACATCCAGAGATATGCTGACTGGAAATCAACTATTTAGGAGGTCATGACTGCATATAGACATAAGACAGCAACCATCTACTTTGACAGGTGCCTTCAAAGCATATAAATCCATCTATAATTCAACTTTGTACTTTTGCTACCTATTGACACATGATAAGTAATTCCTGATGGGATGACAGTCAGGGAGGGGCTGTAAAGCAAAGGGAGAAGGTGCCATGGAAAGCCGTGCTTGCTTGTGTCATTTCCTGGAACCTTCTGCACTTGCTTAGGCACTGACTCCTGTATGATAATTCTATTTTACAATGAAAGGCTAAAGTACATGTCAAATTGTAAGTTTCAATAAATTACTAAGACACATTTCATGAGTAGTTGACTCACATAGTTATTTGGTGTCCAGTAATTGTGATGCACTCTTTCATCTGCTCTAAACATTCAACTACTTTCACATTAAGAGTATGTTGTTTGCAGAAGAAGATATAACTTATTCTAAAACCTTAGAAATTTTATTAGAGATTTTCAGAGGCTCCATATAGCATCTCTGTTTGCTGTAGACATTTCCAATATATTTGGACATACCAAGTCATAAGGACCCAAGTGGCTGGGCAGCTTGCACTACAGCCTGAACCTGTTTTAAGTTTTTCCTTGTGCTGGCCTCCATCAAAACTGGCAGCTTGCAGGCAAATACTGGCAAGAGGTGAAAGAGCCTACAGAGTTAGTGTGATGGCAGTCACAGTGCGGGGAGGCTATTCAGCCAATACTCAGTGAATTGAGGGCATCCATATGACATTTGTATGGCAACTTCTGCTAATCAACAGATAAGAACAGATGCACTGTTCTACTTCCTTTTATAACAAAAAGTACATTTTATTGGCATTTTAAAATTCCTCGACCAACTTTCCAGGAACTGTTACAAAAGCTGACTTTTGAAGAAAATACCTAAGCTCTTTGAAGTCACAGCATTGGAGTATGACCATGACCTTCACAGTTTGGTGATTCAAAATTCTAGATGGATACCAAATGAAAATACATTAAAGTAAGCTTGACTTTCTTTATCAATATTTTCCATAAGACCATATAGCAACCAGATATAAGGCAGAGTCCCCAAAGAGAAAGGAAAGGACTGGAGCTTAAAGCTGTATCATATGGCTGATAACAATTAGAATTGAAGAGCCATGGTTGACCTTTGTTACTTTGTGATATAGTAACAGTCAGTGAAGATAATGACATTGTAAAGTGGCCCTCCCTCCATCACTCAAAAATTAATGTAAGAATTCTGCAGTTAACTAAGCACATCTGTTTCCACTATATATTTTGAAAGTGGAGAAAACAACTAGAGTGTTGTGCTTAGTCCCACAAAATCCCATGAAACAAAATTGGGCCAAAACTTCATCCATCCTCTGATTTCCACAGAGCCCTATTGTAACTGGTGAAGCATAGAGAACTTCTGGTTTCTAGCGATTAAAATACATTAAGAGTTGGCATCCACTAATCCCCAGAAGGTCTGGGTCTTTAGCCTTCTCCAGTATAATGTCATTCTGGTAAATTGTTACAGTACACTTTAAGGAAGATTCCTACTTGTTCAAAGAATATAGTTCATTCACATATCTCGAGGCCTTCGGGTTTATATTTTATTACTTGTTTAATTTAATTTCTAAATGTTAATAGTGAATATAGTGGCTATGCCATTTTTAAATTCCCACCAGTAAAGAATGAGAATTCCTGTTACTCTGCATCCCTGCCAGTTTTCAATGTTGTCAATGCTCTGAATTTTAGCCATATTCCTAATAGGTGTACAGTGGTATCTCATGGTCAATTTTTATTTCTATGATGCCATATGATGTGCAGCATCTTCTCATATGCTTATTTGTTATCTATATAGCTTTTTTGGTAAGGTATCTTTGGCTCATTTTTTAATTGGGTCTTCTGGTTTTTAATTGTGTTTTAAGAGTGTCTTGCATATTTTGGATAACAGTCTTATTAGATATTCTTTTTGCAAATATTTTCTCTCAGTCTTTAGCTTGTGTTTTCATTCTTTTGGCAGTGTCTTTCACAGTCAGAAATTTTTAGTTTTAATAAAACCCAGCTTATTAATTTCTTATTTCATGTGTTGTATCTAAAAGGTCATCAGCAAACTTGAGATCATCTAGATTCTAGACGTAGCCTTTACATTCCTCACAAAAATTGAGTCAAAACGGAGTACAGTTAATAACAATGTATTGTATTTTGAAAATGGGAGAGTAGATTTTAAGTGTTATCACCACAAAAAAGTGGTATTTGAGGTCATGCATATGTCAAGTAGCTCAATTGAGCTAGTCTACAAAGTATGTATATTTCAAAGAATCACATTATAAATGATAAATATATTTTGTCAACTAAAGTCAATCAGTAAATAATGGATGACAAATCTAAATGTAACAAACAAAATTATAAAACTCCTAAAATATAGCATAGGAGAAAATTTTAGCTTTTACCATGCAATGAATTATCTTTGTATGTAAACGTCTATGAATTTTAATACATGTATAGATAATGTATTACCACTGCATTCAAGATACAGAACTCTTTTAACAGCCAACGAGACTCCTGTACCATCATTTTGTACTCATATCAACTCCCTATCTGTGGCAGTCACTGATATTCTCCTTTTTACTATAATATTGCCTTTCCTAGAAAGTTTTGTAAATGGGAATATATAGCATGTAACTTTTCAAGACTTGTTTATTTAATGTAGCTTAAAGATTTTGAAATTCATCCAAGTTTTATGTGTATCAATATTTCATCCCTTTTTAGTGCTGATTAGCACTCAATTATGTTGATATGCCACAATTTGTTTATCCATTCACCTCCTGAAACACATTTGGGTTATATCCAGTTTTTGGAAATTATTTATGAAATTTTAATAAACACTTTATACAGATTGTGTGTGAAAATAACCTTTTGTTTCTCTAGGGTAAATACACAGAAATAATATTTCTAGAATATATAGTAATTATGTATTCAATTTTATGAGAACATGCAAAATATTTTTAGACTACTTGTAACATTTTGTTTGGATTTTTCTTTTTTTTTGCTGCTGTTGTTTTTATTTTTATTTATTTTTTAAATTTTATTTAAAGTTTAGGACTACATATGCAGGTTTGCTTTATAGATAAATTGCATGTTGTGAGAGTTTGGTGTACAGATTATTTCATCACCCAGGAAATAAGCATAGTACCTGACAGGTAGTTTTTGGATCTTCACCCTTTTCCCACCCTCTACCCTCAAGTAGGCTCCAGTAACTATTCTTTACTTTGTGTCCATGTGTACTCAGTGTTTAGCTCCCACTTATAAGTGAGAATATGCAGTATTGGGTTTTCTGTTACTCTGTTAGTTCACTTAGAATAATGGCCTCCAGCTTTATCCTTGTTGTTGCCAAGAACATGATCTCATTTTTTATGGCTGCAGTACTCTATGGTGAATATGTGTCACAATTTCCTTATCCAGTCTACCACTGATGGGCATTTAGGTTAATTCCATCTTCTTGATAGTGTTGCAATGAACATACACATGCATGTTTCTTTATGGTAGAAATATTTATATTTCTTTGGAAATATACCCAATAATGGGATTGCTGGGTGACAGGGTAATTCTGTTTTAAGTTATTTGAGAAGCTGCCAAACTGCTTTCCACAATGGCTGAACTTCCCAGCAGGAATATTTAAGTGTTTCCTTTTCTCTGAAACCTTGCCAGCATCTGTGTATTCTTTGGACGTTTCAATAATGGCCATTCTGACTGGTGTAAGATGGTATTTTTTTGTCATTTTGATTTGCATTTCTCTAATGATTAGTGATGCTGAGCACTTTTTCATATGCTTGGTGGCCATATTATTGTCTTCTTTTGAAAAGTGTCTGTTCATGTCCTTTGCCCATTTTTTTTTCTTGGATATTTAAGTTCTTCATACATTCTGGATACTAGACATTGTCAGATGCATAGTTTGCAAATATTTTCTTCTTTTCTGAAGATTTTCTGTTTACTCTGTTGATAGTTTCTTTTTCTGTATAGAGAAGCTTTTTAATTAGGTCTAATTTGTCACTATTTGTTTCTGTTGAAGTTGGTTTTGGCATCTTCGTCATAAAATCGTTGCCAGTGCCTATGTCCAGAATGATATTTCCTAGGCTTTCTTCAAGGGGTTTTATATGTCCAGGTTTTACATTTCAGTATTTAATCCATCTTGAGTTTATTTTGTACACTGTGTGCAGAAGGGGTCCAGTTTCAATCTGCTACATATGGTCAGTTATCTTAGAGCCATTTATTGAATAGGGATTCCTTTTTCCATTGCTTATTTTGTCAACTTTGTTGAAGATCAGGTGATTGTAGGCATGGAGCATTATTCCTGGGCTCTCTATTCTGTTCTGTTGGTCTCTGCTTCTATTTTTGTACCACTACCACACTGTTCTGGTTACTCTAGCCTTGCAGTTTAATTTGAAGTCAAATAATGTGAGGCCTTCAGCTTTGTTCTGTTTTCTAAGAATTGCCTTGGCCATTTAAGCTCTTCTTGGTTTCATATGAATTTTAAAATAGTTTTTTTCTAATATTGTGAAAAATGTCACTGGTAGTTTGATAGAAATAGAATTACATCTGTAAATAACTATAAGCAATAGGGTCATTTTAAAAATATTGATTCTTTGTATCCATGAGCATGAGCTGTTTGTCCATTTGTGTCAATTCTGATTTCTTTGAGCAGTGTTTTATAATTCTTGTTGTAGAGATCTTCTATCTTTTATCTCCATGGTTATCTATATTCCTAGGTATTTTATTCATTTTTTGGCTATTCTGAATGGGTTTAAGTTCTTGATTTTGCTCTCAGCTTGGACATTGATGTCTAGGAATGCTACTAATATGTGTACATTGATTTTTTATCCTGAAATATATCTGAAGTTGTTTATCAGTTCTAGGAGCTTTGGGGCCAAGACTATGGGGCTTGCTATGTATAGAATTATACTACATGCAAACGGAGATAGTTTGACTTTCTCTCTTATTTGGATGCCTTTTCTTTCTTTCTCTTGCATAATTGCCCTGACTAGGACTTCCTGTACTATGTAGAATAGGAATGGTAAGAGTGGCATTCTTGTCTTATTTTGGTTTTCAAGGGGAATGCTTCTAGCTTTTTCCCATTTTGTATGATATTGGCTATGCATTTGTCATAGATGGCTCTTATTATTTTAAGGTATGTTTCTTCAATGCCTAGTGTGTTTAGGGTTTTTAATATGAAAGGATGTTGTGTTATACTGATAGTCTTTTCTTCACATATTAAGATGACCATGTGATTTTTGTATTTAGTTCTGTTTGCACAATGAATCACATTTATTGATTTATGTATGTTAAACAAATCTTCCATCCCAGGGATAAAGTCTGCTTAATCATAGTAGATTAACTTTTTGATGTGCTGCTGAATTTGTTTTGCTAATATTTTCTTAAAGACTTTTACATCTATGTTAACTGAATATATTAGCCTGAAGTTTTCCATTTTTATTGTATCTCTGCCAGGTTTGGTTATAAGGATGATGCTGGATCCCTAGAATGAATTAGGGAGGAGTTCCTCCTCCTCATTGTTTTAGTTGCAATGTTACCAGCTCTTCTTTATACATCTGATTGAATTTGGCTGTGAGTCCATCTGGTCCTGGGCTTTTTCTTGTTGGTAGGTTTTTTGTTATTGATTCAATTTCAGAATTGATTATTGGTCCATTTGGGGATCCAGTTTCTTCCTGGCTCAATCTTAAGAGGTTGTATGTTTTAAGCAATTTATCCATTTTTTACAGGTTTTCTAGTTTGTATGCATAGAGCTGTTTTTAGTGGTCCTTGAGGTTTTTTTCTTTAATTCTCTGGGGTTAGTTTTAATGGCACCTTGTCATTTCTGATTGTGTTTATTTATTTTTTTCTGTTTTTCTTTTTTGATTTTTTTTTATTATTGCATTTTAGGTTTTGGGGTACATGTGCAGAACATGAAAGATAGTTGGATAGGTACACATGTGGCAGTGTGATTGGCTGCCTTCCTCCCCTTCACCCACATCTGGCATTTCTCCCCATGCTATCACTCCCCAACTCTCCCCCACAAGGCTGTCCATCCCCTATTCCCCCCAACAGACCCCAGTGTGTAGTGTTCCCCTCCCTGTGTCCATGGGTTCTCATTGTTCATCACCTGCCTATGAGTGAGAACATGCGGTATTTCATTTTCTCTTCTTGCATCAGTTTGCTGAGAATGATGTTCTCCAGATTCATCCATGTCCCTACAAAGGACATGAACTCATCATTTTTGATTGCTTCATAATATTCCATGGTGTATATATGCCACATTTTCCCAGTCCAGTCTATCATCAATGGGCATTTGTGTTGGTTACAGGTCTTTGCTATGGTAAACAGTGCTGCAATGAACATTCGTGTGCGTGTGTCCTTATAGTAGAACAATTTATAGTCCTTTGGATATATACCCAGTAATGGGATTGCTGGATCCAATGAAATTTCTATTTCTAGGTCCTTGAGGAATCGCCACACTGTCTTCCACAATGGTTGAACTAGTTTACACTCCCACTAACAGTGTAAAAGTGTTCCTTTTTCTCCACATCCTCTCCAGCATCTGCTGTCTCCAGATTTTTTAATGATTGCCATTCTAACTGGTGTGAGATGGTATCTCAATGTAGTTTTGACTTGCATTTCTCTAATGGCCAGTGATGATGAGCATTTTTTCATATGTTTGTTGGCCTCGTGTGTGTCTTCTTTTGTAAAGTGTCTGTTTATATCCTTTGCCCATTTTTGAATGGGCTTGTTTGTTTTTTTCTTGTAAATCTGTTTGAGTTCTTTGTAAATTCTGGATATCAGCCCTTTGTCAGATGGGTAAACTGCAAAAATTTTTTCCCACTCTGTTGGTTGCCGACTCACTCTAATGACTGTTTCTTTTGCCATGCAGAAGCTGTGGAGTTTGATTAGGTCCCATTTGTCTGTTTTGGCTTTTATTGCCAATGCTTTTGTTGTTTTGGTCATGAAGTCCTTGCCTACTCCTGTGTCCTGAACGGTTTTGCCTAGATTTTCCTCTAGGGCTTCTATGGTGCCAGGTCTTATGTTTAAGTCTTTAATCCATCTGGAGTTAATTTTAGTGTCAGGTGTAAGGAAGGGGTCCACTTTCTGCTTTCTGCACATGGCTAGCCAGTTTTCCCAACACCACTTATTAAACAGGGAATCCTTTCCTCATTGGTGCTTTTGTCAGATTTATCAAAGATTGTATGGTTGTAGATATGTTGTGTGGCCTCCAATGCCTCTGTTCTGTTCCATTTGTCTATATCTCTGTTTTGGTACCAGAACCATGCTGTTTTGATTACTGTAGCCTTGTAGTATGTGCAGAGAAAGGCTTTGACAAAATTCAACAGCCTTTTATGCTAAAATCCCTCAATAAACTCAGTATTGATGGAACATATCTCAAAATAATAAAAGCTATTTACGACAAACCAACAGCCAATATCATACTGAATGGACAAAAACTGGAAGCATTCCCTTTGAAATCTGGCACTCAACAAGGATGCCCTCTCTCACCACTCCTATTCAATATAGTACTGGAAGTTCTAGCCAGAGCAATTAGGCAAGAAAAAGAAATAAAGTGTATTCAAATAGAAAAGGAGGAAGCCAAACTGTCTCTATTTGCAGACGACGTGATAGTATATCTAGAAGACCCCATCGTCTCAGCCCAAAAACTCCTGAAACTGATAAGCAACTTCAGCAAAGTCTCAGGATACAAAATTAATGTGCAAAAATCACAAGCATTCCTCTACACCAATAACAGACTTAAAGAAAGCCAAATCAAGAACGAACTGCCATTCACAATTGCTACAAAGAGAATAAAATACCTAGGAATACAACTAACAAGGAACGTAAAGGACCTCTTCAAGGAGAACTACAAACCACTGATCAACGAAATAAGAGTGGACACAAACAGTTGGAGAAACATTCCATGTTCGTGGTTAGGAAGAATCAATATCATGAAAATGGTTATACTGCCCAAAGTAATTTACAGATTCAATGCTATCCCTATCAAGCTACCAATGACCTTCTTCACAGAACTGGAAAAAATCACCTTAAATTTCATATGGAACCAAAAGAGAGCCCGCATAGCCAAGTCAGTTCTAAGCAAAAAGAACACAACAGGCAGCATCACACTACCGGACTTCAAACTTTCTTTTTCTTTATTATTCTACCTAGCAGTCAATCAACCATGTATATATATTCTCTCAAAGAACAAACTTTGAAATTGTTAATTTTTTGTACTTTTGGCATCTCAGTTTTATTAAATTCAGGTTTGACTGTGATTATATCTTGTCTTTTGCTAGCTTTGAGGTTGGCTTCTCTTTGTTTCTATAGTTCCCTCAGTGTGATGTTAGGTTGTTAATTTTAGATCTTTCTAACTTTTTGATGTGTAAGTTTAATGCTGTATACTTCCCTCTTACTACTTCTTTAGCTGTGTTTCAACAATTCTGGTATGTTGTATTTTTCTTCTCATTAGCTTCAAAGAACTTTTTTGTTTTCTGCCTTAATTTCCTTGTTTACCCAAAAATTATTGAGGAACAGGTTGTTTAATTTCGATGTAATCACATGTTTTTGAGCAATTTTATTAATATTGATTCCTATTTTAATTGTGCTGTAGTCTAAGAATATGGTTGGTATAATTTCAGTTTTTATAATTTTCTGAGGATTAGTTTATGGTTGATTGTGTGGTCAATTTTAGAGTATGCACCATGTGCAGATAAGAAAAATGTATATTCTGTTAGTTTTAAGTGCAGATTTCAGTAGATGTCTGTTAGGCCCATTTGGTCAAATGTCGAGTTTGAGTCCTGAATATTTTTATCAGTTTTCTGCCTTGATGATCGGTCTAATACTGTCAGTAGTGTGTTGAAATCTCTCACTATTATTGTATGGTTATCTAAGACTCTTTGTAAGTATCTAAAAACTTGCTTTATATATCTTGATGCTCCTCTGTTGGGTGTATATGTATTTAGGATAGTTAAGTCTTCTTGTTGAATTTAACCTTTATCATTACATAATGCCTTTCTTTGTCTTTTGCAATCATTATTGGTTCAAAGTCTCTTTTGTCTTAAGTTAAAATAGCAACCCCTACCTTTTTCTGTTTTTTATTTACTTGGTATATTTTTCTCCATTCCTGTACTTTGAGCCTATGGGTGTTGTTGCAAGTGAAAAAGGTCCCTTGTAAAGTGTATACAGTTGGGTCTTCTTTATCAAACTTGTTACTCTGTAACTTTTAACTGGGGCATTTAGCCCCATTTACATTCAAAGTTAATATTCATATGTGTAGGTTTGATGCAGTCATCATGTTGTTAGCTAGTTATTATGCAGACTTGATTCTGTGGTTTTTTTGTAGTATTACTCATCTGTATACTTAAGTGTGTTTGGTGGTGGCTGGTAATAGTCTTTTTCAAATTTAGCACTCTCATGGATATCATGTAAGACAGGTAATGAATTCCTTTATTATTTGCTTATCTGAAAAGTATCTTATTTCTCTTTCACTTATGAAGCTTAGTTTGGCTGGATATGAAACTTTTGGTTGGAATTTATTTTCTTTAAGAATGCTTAATAAGGGCTCCAATCTCTTCTGGCTCATAGGGTTTCTGTTGAAAGATCCACTGTTAGCCTGACAGGGTTCTCTTTGAAAGGGATATGCCCCTTCTCTCTAGCTGCCTTTAACATTTTCTCTTTCATTTCGACCTTGGAGAATCTGCTATTATCTTGAGAATGGTCATCTTATTTAATATCTCACAGGAGTACTCTGCATTTTCAGAATTAGAATGTTGTCCTCATTAGCAAGATTGGGGAAACTTTCACTGATGATATTCTCAAATATGTTTTCTAAGTTGTTTGTTTTCTCTCCCTCTCTTTCAGGGAAGGCAGTGTGTCATACATTTGGTCTCCTCACATAATCCCATATTCCTGGAGGTTTCGTTTATTATTCTTTATTGTTTTTTCTTTATTTTTTCTTACTAGGTTATTTTGGAGAATCAGCCTTCAAGCTCTGAGATTCTTTTCTTGACTTGGCCTACTCTGCTGTTAATACTTGCAATTGTATTATGAAATTCTTAAAGTGAGTTTTTCAACTCTATCAGATCAGTTTGGTTCTTTTAAAACATGTCTATTTCACTTTTCATCTCCCATATTCTTTTATGAGATTTTTTAAATTTATTGGATTGGATTTTGATTTCCTCCTGAGTGTCAATGATCTTCATTCCTATCCATATTATGAATTTCATTTCTGACATTTTAGCCATTTTAGACTCATTAAGATCCAATGCTAGGGAACTGGTGTGGTTATTTGGAAATAAGATATGCTGGCTTTTGAGTTGCCAGAGTTCTTAACATGGCTTCTTTCTCACCTGTGCTGATTTTTCTTCTGTTTTTAAGTTGCTGTTGTTTGGATGTTTCTATATTGTGTGTGTGTGTGTGTGTGTGTGTGTGTGTGTGTGTGTGTGTGTGTGTGTGTTTGCTTTTTGCTTTTATCTTCTTTGATGCCCTTGGGGTTTTGATTCTGGTATAAGGTAGGTTTAGTCACTGGCTTTGATTTTCATTTCCTCCTGGATCTTGGCTATCCCCGTGCCCACATTTCTTTTGTTGGGTGTTCTGGTCCACAGGGCTTCCTCAGGTAGGAGCTGCAATTGGCAGACAGGCCGTATTCTTTCCAGGTTTCAAAGAATATTCTTTCCTCTGTCTGAGTGCTTACCAGGGAAACACAGAATTACACCTGCCCACAAATTTCAGGCCAAAGTGGGAATGCTGAGCTGGAAGCTATATAAAATGTTGCTTGCTTGGCTACCAATAGTTGGGATAAATAGGGTCACTTGCCCTTCTGTCCAGGCATTTCCTAGGACAACAGAAAGCTTCATTCACTGGCTAAGTTCACACTGAATTGGGACAACAGGGCTGGAAGCTCTAGTATGCCTAGCCTGCCTGGCTACTAGTGGTAGGAGTGAGTGGGTCACCAGTACTAGCTAGGCAGACTAGACTTACTAGAGCTCAAGTGTTTCCAGGGACAACAGGAGGCTGTGTTCTCTGGCTGAGATTACACAGAAGGGGGGCTGCTGAGCTGGAAGCTCAAGCACACGTTGCCTGCTTGGCCACCAATAGTGGAAGTAGGTAAGATCACCCACCCTGCCATCCAGATGCTTCCCAAGACAACAAGAGACTGCAGCTGTCAGTTGAGTTGAGGCTAAAGCAGGACCCCCTAGGCTGGAAGCTAGCACCAAGTCCCATTAGGTAAGAGGGATGGATCAAATTTACTTCTCCCAGGTAGCATGACTGCATCCTTTACTAGGGCGATGTCATTGGTGCTGGTCTCCAGGGCCCAAGGCTTGTAGAGGGCCCCTTGGACTGAAGAGTTGCCCCTGAAAAACATCCAGGTCGCTCTCTACTTCAGTCTAGAAGGGTGGTGTTGGGATGTAGTGGGGTCAGGTGAACTTTCCTGTTCCCAGTCTTGCACAGGTCTCTGTGAAGAGTGTGAATACCCTAGGAATCTCTCACTTACTCACCCTTTCCCATGTTGGAGAGGTTCCCCTGGCTTCATACTAAGCCCAGAAAGGATGTTGCCCAGTTTCACTCTGATCTTCTCTCTGTGCCCACCTGCTTTCTTAATGGATTCTCACATGATTTCTAAGATAATTGGCCTGAAGGGTCAGTGTTCACCAGCCCTCTCACTTCCTGTTCATGAGAATGATATATACGAGTTGCTTCTACTCTGCCATCTTGGTCCCAACATTTTGATTCCTACTGATAATGCATGGGAGTTCCACTTGCTCTGCAAACTTGTTTGTACTTGGAAGAATCAGTATTTTCTTACCTTAGCCATTTTAATAGCTATATAGTATTATCTCATCATAGCATAATTTTATTTTGCATATCACTGATGGCTGATGATGGTGAAATATTTTTATGGGCTTGTCTTTCACTTATCATTTTTTACAAAAGGTGTCTGTTTAACTCTCTTGAATATTATTTAAAATTGGGTGATATATTTTCTTTTTTTTGAAAATGGGAGTTAACTTATTTTATTATTATTTTTGTATTGTACTTTCAGTTCTGAGGTACATGTGTAGATCACACAGGATTGTAGTATAGGTACATACATGGCAATGTGGTTTGCTGCCTCTATCACCCCGTCACCTACATCTGACATTTCTCCCCATGTTATCCCTCTTTGATATCCCCACACTGCCACTGTCCCTCCCTTAGCCTCCCCCACAACAGACCTCAGTGTGTGATGCTCCCCTCCCTGTATCCATGTGTTATTATTGTTCAACACCCACCGGTGAGTGAGAACATGTGGTGTTGGATTATCTGTTCTTGTGTCAGTTTGCTGAGAATGATGGTTTCCAGATTTATAGAAGTCCCTACAAGGGACATGAATTCATCCTTTTTTATGGCTGCATAGTATTCCATGGTGTATATGTGCCACATTTTCCTTGTCCAGTCTATCATCGATGGGCATTTGGGTTGGTTTCAAGTCTTAGATATTACTGTAAACAGTGCTGCAATGAACATTTGTGTGCATGGATCCTTATAGTAGAACGATTTATAGTCCTTTGGATATATACCCAGTAATGGGATTGCTGGGTCAAATGGAATTTCTATTTCTAGGTCCTTGAGGAATCGCCACACTGTCTTCCACAATGGTTGAACTAATTTACACTCCCACCAGCAGTGTAAAAGTGTTCCTATTTCTCCACATCCTCTCCAGCATCTGTTGTTTCTAGATTTTTTTAATGATTTCATTCTAACTGGCATGAGGCAGTATCTCAATGTGCTTTTGATTTGCATTTCTTTAATAATCAGTGATAATGAGCATTTTTTCATATGTTTGTTGGCCTCATATGTGTTTTCTTTTGGAAAGTGTCTGTTTATATCCTTCTCCAACTTTTGGATGGGTTATTTGCTTTTTTCCTGTAAATCTGTTTTAGTTCTTTGTTGATTCTGTATATTAGCCCTTTATCAGATGGGTAGATTGCAAAAATATTTTCCCATTCTTTTGGTTGCTGGTTCACTCTAATGATTGTTTCTTTTGCTGCACAGAAGCTCTGGAGCTTAATTAGGTCCCAATTGTCTATTTTGGCTTTTGTTGCCACTGCTTTTGATGTTTTAGTCATGAAGTCCTTGCCTGTTTCTATGCCCTGAATGGTTTTGCCTAGGTTTTCTTCTAGGGTTTTTATGGTGTTAGGTCTTATGTTTAAGTCTTTAATCCATCTTAAATGGATTTAATTAAATGGAGTTAATTTTAGTGTAAGGTGGCAGGAAGGGGTCCAGTTTCTTCTTTCATCAAACTGCTAGCCAGTTTTCCCAATACAATTTATTAAACCAGGAATCTTTTCCCATTGCTTTTTTTTGTGAGGTTTGTCAATGATCAGATGGTTGTAGATGTGTGGCATTGCCTCCGAGGCCTCTGTTCTGTTCCATTGGTCCATATCTCTGTTTTGGTACCAGTACCATGCTGTTTTGATTACTGTGGCTTTGTACTATAGTTTGAAATCAGATAGCATGATACCTCTGGCTTTGTTCTTTTTGCTTAGGATTGTCTTGGCTATGCAGGCTCTCTTTTGGTTCCATATGAAGTTTAAGGTGTTTTTTACAAGTTCTGTGAAGAAGGTCATTGGTATATTGATGAGAATAGCATTGAATTTATAAATTACTTTGGGAAGGATGGCCATTTTCATGATATTGATTCTCCCTAATCATATGGAATGTTTCTCCATTTGTTTGTGTCCTCTATTATTTCTTTGAGCAGTGGTTTGTAGTTCTCCTTGAAGAGGTCCTTTACATCCTTGTAAGTTGTATTCCTAGGTATTTTATTCTCTTTGTAGCAATTGTGAATGGGAGTTCGCTCATGATTTGCCTATCTTTTAGTCTGTTACTGGTGTATAGAAATGCTTGTGATTTCTGCACATTGATTTTGTATCCTGAGACTTTGCTGAAGTTGCTCATTAGTTTAAGGAGATTTTTGGGCTGAAATCATAGGGTATTCTAAATATACAATTACGTTGTCTACAAATAGAGACAATTTGGCTTCCTCCTTTCCTAATTGAATACGCTTTATTTCTTTTTCTTGCCTAATTTCTCTGGCTAGAACTTCCAATACTTTATTGAAAGTGGTGACAGAGGGCATCCTTGTCTAGTGCCATATTTCAGAGGTAATGCTTCCAGTTTTTGCCCCTTCAGTATGAAATTGGCTGTGGGTTTGTCATAAGTAGCTTTCATTATTTTGAGATATGTTCCATCGATACCTAGTTTATTGAGAGTTTTTAGAATAAAGGGCTATTGAATTTTGTCAAAGGCTTTCTCTGCATCTATTGAGATAATCATGTGTATTTTGTCTTTGGTTCTGTTTATGTGGTGGATTACATTTATAGCTTTGTGCATGTTGAACCAGCCTTACATCCCTGGAATGAAGCCTACTTGATCATGATGAATAAGCCATTTGATGTGATATTGCAGTTGGTTTGCCAGTATTTTATTGAAGATTTTTGCATCTATGTTCATTATGGATATTGGCCTGAAAATTTTTTTAATGTGCTGTTGCAATCAGTTTGCTAGTATTTTATTGAAGATCTTTGCATCTATGTTCATCATGGATATTGGACTAAAGTTTTCTTTTTTGGTGAGTCTCTGCCAGGTTTTGGTATCAGAATAATATTGGTCTCATAAAATGATTTGGGAAGGATTCCCTCTTTTTGTATTGTTTGGAATAGTTTCAGAAGGAGTGGTTCCAGCTCTTCTTTGTGTGTCTGGTAGAATTCAGCTGTGAACCCATCTGGACCTGGGCTTTTTTTGGTTGGTAGGTTATTAATTTCTGCCTCAACTTCAGCCCTTGTTATTGGTCTGTTCAAAGTTTCAACTTCTTCCTGCTTTAGGCTTGGGAGGGTGCAAGTGCCCAGGCATTTATCCATTTCTTCCAGGTTTACTTGTTTATGTGCATAGAGTTGTTTGTAGTCATCTCTGATTGTAATTTGTATTTCTGTGGAGTCCGTGGTGATATCCCCTTTATCGTTTTTTACTGCATCTATTTGATTCTTCTCTCTTTTCTTTTTTATTAATCTAGGTAGTGGTCTATTTTGTTGATCTTTTCAGCAAATCAGCTCTTGGATTTATTGATTATTTGAAGGGTTTTTTGTATCTCTATCTCCCTCAGTTCTGCTCTGATCTTAGTTATTTCTTGTCTTCTGCTTGCTTTCAAGTTTTTTTTATCTTACTCCTCTAGCTCTTTTAATTTTGACAATAGGGTGTCAATTTTAGATATTTTCTCGCTTCTCTGGTGAGCATATAAATTTCCCTCTAGACACTGCTTTAAATGTGTCCCAGAGATTCTGGTATATTGTGTCTTCATTCTCGTTGGTTTCAAAGAACATCTTTATTTCTGCCTTCATTTCATTGTTTGTCCAGTCACCATTCAGGAGCCAGTTGTTCAGTTTTCATGAAGCTGTGTGGTTCTGAGTTACTTTCTTAATTCTGAGTTCTGATTTGGTTGCCCTGTGGTCTGAGATATTGTTTGTTATAATTTCTGTTCTTTTGCATTTGCTGAGGAGTGATTTACTTCCAAGTATGTGGTCAATTTTAGAGTAGGTGCCATGCGATGCTGAGAAGAATGTATATTCTGTGGATTTGGGGTGGAGACTTCTGTAGATGTCTATTAGGTTCACTTAGTCCAGATCTGAGTTCAAGTCCTGAATATCCTTGTTAATTTTCTGTTTCATCGATCTGTTTAATATTGACAGTGGAGTGTTAAAGTCTCCCACTATTATTGCATGGGAGTCTAAGTCTCTTTGTAGGTGGTTAAGAACTTGCTTTATTTCTTACTGTTCAATTTTGCATGAATATTTTATTTTATTTTATTTTGGATATCATGTGTCTCATTTGTCTATCTAGTGTTACTGCAATTGATAGGTAGATAAGTTCTTAATATTAATGGTCCTAATGTAAGATGACCAGAAAACAGCTAAGAAAATGAAAACTTGATTTGCTGCAGTTAGCAGAGAATTAATATATTTCAGGTACTTCAATTGGTCCTCAAAAAAAGAAATACGAAAGCAAAAATATGATGTGTAACACAGCAAATGTTTTCTTATTCATTCTCAAAAATTAATGGACCATAGTAAGAAAAACAGAAAAAAATACATTCTATAAGCTTAATATTGGCATAGGGAAAAAACATTGTAAGTACATCAGTATAATATATTCTTGATTTCAAATTTGGCCAAAAAAAAAAAAAAGCAGGTGCTTTTATGCCAGAGAATTACAATATTTTTTAATATGTAGATGTCACAAGAAAAATCATTTTTAGATATATATACATTGCAGAAAGATCTTAACTCTTTACATAAAAAATTGAAAATAATTCTTATTATAAATTGATAATTTAAAATTGTATAAATTTATGGGGTGTAAAGTAATGTTATAATTTATTAGTATAATGTGGAATAATTAAATCAAACTAGTTATACATCTATTACCTCAAATACTTATCCACTGTGATCTCAAGAATGCTATATATGACTAAAGAGTAGTTCTATAATATATACTATTGTCTCATTATCTCCTTCAATTGATTTCTAATTTACTCTAAGCTCCTGTATGTTTTTCCCTATTAAATGTTATTTGGTTTATAAAACAATCTCTGACTTCCTATAAGTAGAGCATCTGCCACACCCAGGTTTGTCTTCATTGTTCAGCAGCTATGAAGTACAGATATAAAGCAGATAAAGCAGTTAATTACTGAGGTCCTTATGGCTCTCTTTATCTAGGAGAAAGAACTTTCCCTATAAAGTAAAGTGTATAGCCTTATATTGCTTTTGCAAGGTCATCCTGATCTGTATTATACTTTATAATTGCTCAGATACACTATACATCTGAATTCTTACACAGAAACCATTGTTTTTATATTACATTTAAAAAAAATAAAGTCAATCAATTGGGAATTTAGAGAATATGAATTTATTCAGTATATTCCAAGATATGTAATAAACTAACCCACCAAGTTAATTTCCTTGATTCCAAACAAATAGTTTGTTGGGTATTTTTTTAGATGATTAAAAAGTGAATTGTAATACTATAGTTTAAGACCAATATAAAAGATATATAAACTTTCCTCATGGAAAAAATAAAACAACTTTTGTTGTATAATGTGCTTTTATGAAAGCTATTTCTCCAACATCTATATAGTATTACATCTAAATTTAAATACGAAATACTAACACAACCTGAAAAGGGAAGATAATAGTAAGGAGGAATGTTTAAAAAGAGCCTGAAATGAAAAAAAAATTGTAAAAAGGTAAGAACAATATGTGCCTGAAGGGAATAGAAAAAGATAAATACATGAAAGCAACAGTTTCATGTACATGTCACAGTGTAATTTACATCAATTCATTTTATTGAATTCCTTATTACATATTTATGTGTTGTGAGAATTGTGAAGATAAATAAGACATGGAAGCCCATGAAAGTTGTTAATCCTTAGAAAACATAGCGATAAATACTTGTTTCTAAGTAACTTGAGATACTGGTAAGATCATGTATTATTCTGCTGCCAACATAAAATTGATCCTAAGCCATAAAGACTCTTTCATGTGACACTAGAACTTTTTCCTCCCTTTTCTTTTTAAAAAATAAATGTTGTTGTGTATACTTAAGGTATACAACATGATATTATGGGATACATATGGGTAATGTAATAATTGCTATAGTGAAGCAAATTAACATACCTCTCATCTCATATAATTGTGTGTGTGTGTGTGTGTGTGTGTAAGAGCAGCTAAAATCCATCTACTGATTTTTCATGAGTTGCAAATATGGTGCAATTTTCAAATTAAGAAAGTAACATAAAATACAAAAGACCAACAGAAATAAAAATCAGAAAATCTGGGAATGAAGAGACAACCAACAAAATGGAGTAAAATGATAGTGACAGGAGTAGGACAAATCCTAGGCAGACAAGGGTGGGTCCTCAGTGAAACCCCACTTTCAAACCTAAAACAGCCTGAAACCCACTACCCAGAGTGAAAACTTCTATTCCTGTTTGCCTGTTCTTTCCCGATTGGTTCTTTCTGAATAATGCTTTTTAACCGATCAAATGTTACCTTTTCCAATGCTGTCTATGGACTGACACTCCCCTATTCTGAGCCCATAAAAGCCCTGAACTCAGGAACACCGTGAGATAAATCACCTGATTGTGGATGGAGGACTACTCCCACATCCCCTCGTCTGAGAGCTATTTCATCACTCAATAAAATTCTTTTTTGCCCTCCTCACCCTTCATTCATCAGCATATCCTCATTCTTCTTAGACATAAGACAAGAACTTGGGAATCACCAAACGCAGATATGAGCTATAACACAGGCAAGCTGAGCTGCTGCACAATCCAGGTGTGGCCTGGGTGGGCCATGTGAGCAGGTCACCTCCTGTGGCAGGTAGCATGCCCAAGTGAGGCCCAGGTTGGGGTGTTGTCAGCTACAGATTCCCAGTTGGTAAAGTGACTGAGAAAAATCCTATGTCAAAAATATGTGCAAACTCTGCATCTGATAAGGGGTTAATATCCAAAATATATAAGGAACTCAAACAACTCAATAGCAAATAAACACGACCTGGCTAAAAGATGGGCAAAGAGCCTGTATATGCAGCTCTCAAAAGAAAGGCATACAAATGACCAAAAGGTACTTTTAAAACAAAAAACTCAAAATCACTGACCATCACAGGGAAATGAAACTTAAAATCACAATGAATTATTACCTCACATCTGTTAAAATGGCTGTTATCAAAAAACCAAAAGATGACAAGTGTTAATAATGTGAATACAAGGGTGCATTCGCACACTGTTGGCAGGAACATAAATTAGTACACCCATTATAGAAAACAGTGTAGAGGTTCCTCAAAAATGTAAAAGTAGAATTATCATTTGCGCTAGCAGTTCCACTATTGGGTATATCCCTAAAGGAAATAAAATCAGTAAGTTGCAGACAGATCTGCATTCATTCCCATATTTGTTGTAGCACTATTCACAATAGCAAAAACACATAAAATCAACCTAAGTATTCATCAACAGATGAATGGATTAAGAAAATATGGTATATATACACAATGAACCACTATTAAGTTATTAAAGAAAAGGATATGCTATAGTTTATGACTCCATGGTAGAACCTAGAGGACCTTACGTTAAGTGAAATAAACCAGGCACAGATAATACATAATCTCATTTATACAGAATGATATCTCACTTACATGGAATCTAAAAAAGTTGATCTCACAGAAGAGTAGAATGGTAATTACCAGGAATGGCTAGAGATGGGGGAGGCTAGAGGGATGATGGTCAAACGATACAAAATTTCAGTTAAACAGGACAAATAAGTTCAAGAAATGTATTGTAAAACATGTTGACTATAGCTAACAATGTAATGTATTCTTGGAAATTGCTGAGTAGGTTTTCAAGTGTTATCACCACAAAAATGATAATTATATGAAGTAATACAAATATTAATTAGCTAGAATTAGTCATTCTTACAATGTATATATATATACTTCAAAACATGTTATATGCAGTAATACATATAATTTTATCTGTCAATTTTAAAAATAAGCAGTAAATAATTATATCTCAGAAATGTTCAGAACTTAGGAAGGAATTAGAAATAAGAAAAAATAATTCATAAAATGGCTTCAAAAGAAAGAACACAAAATTGAATACACTTTTATTTAAGTAAAAACATCTAAGATGAATAAGAGGACTTTTATTAAGTTGCAAAGAAAAACAGATAGAAATGGCTCTAGAAAGAGTGGTAAATATTTAAAGAATCTCTAAAGATGGAAGCCAAATCAATGCAAAGGAATGGCAAACGATAAAAACTATAATTCCAAAAGTTTTCTAAAATCAAAAACGATTTTATAAGCATACCATGTACTTAAGAATATCAATTCAGAATGGTGAACAGCAAGACATATTTAGTACAATTCCTTTTCCTGTTTCTCATTCTCTTTAAAATAAATCACTTTCTAAAAAAAAAGTAAAAATAAAAATAAAACAACTGGCAAATAAGAGAAATAATCCTGCTTTTCTTATAGGAATAGTATTACTTGGTAACCAAATAGTATATAAGATAAATCATGTATTTATAATAGTTTTTCAATTACTCAATTTAAAAAGAATTTATATAATTAGAATGTGACTAATTTACAACTCCAAATAATTAACAGTTCTAAGTGCAATCATCAATAGCTTTAGAATCATAAAATGTGGAACTACCTGATCTGTTAGTGAAAGAACATGCTACTCTCTTTAGTCTTGCCAAAGGGATCAGACATGAACTTGATATGCTTCTAGGTCTAGCTGCTAATTTGCAGAAAATACAGAGGGCAGAATAACGAGTAGAAGTGCACCAAGAATAGTCAGTCTACAAAATCCAGACCATGGAAAACTCTGCAGGTCAAAATGTTTTGGGGTCTCCAACATGGTTTGTTTGTTTTTTTTAATAGGAAATGCAAGACACCAAAGAAATTTACAGATTGCAAGAGACTTAAAAGATATGGAAATGGTTTTATATTTTTGTTTATATTAATGAACAAGACTGAAACTGGTGTCTGGGAATGAAAACTTGGGTGATAAAATCAATAGAGACACAAAGAAGTTATTGCTGCAAAATCTAAAATAGTGGTTATTTATGGAAATCGAGGGATGTCATTGGGATGGAGCACAAGGAGGCTTTCTGGGGTCTTCAACTTCAAACATTATGATTTCATTATACATGTTCTGTGTGATATTTCTGCATTTGCAATTTAGTATAAACTTAAAAAAATAATCAAACTGATTTAAAATTTACCTAATCATTTACTATATGATTTCATGATGTTTTGTAACTCTAAATTTCTATTATACATTTACATTATTTCCACTTTTGCTATATAATGTTGTAATAAACAAAAAATAGTTAAATCTTTGTGCACAACCTCAACATTGTCTTTAAAATAAATCCTAAAAAGCTAATTGCTAGATAAGATGGTATGTAGATTTTATGGCTTTTGCTATGCATAGCCAAAATATCCTTCAGAAAAATGGGAAAATCTTATTTTACAGGCTACCACACACTCTCACTCCACCTGCTATCTTGATTTTATTTCTGCAAGTTTGATTCTTAAAACATTCTAATTTTAAAACATTAAAACATTACTGAGTTTCAGTTACATGGATAGAAATGTCCAATTATGAAAAGCAGCTTGGGATAAATCCAATAATACATGTTAGGTGCATCCAGTTGTGTTATTACTGCTATTTGTATTAATTCAGAGTGTAACAAAAACTTCAACAATGATATATACAAGAAAATCATTCAATCTATTTTAATTCCAAACACTTAGAATAAAATGTACTATCTGCTATTTAGGTCAATTGCAACTATTATGCTAAATGGACCAACATAAGATACCAAGTAACCATAATTCATATTTTAATAGACTTGTCTCTACAATGTCAAAATGGCATTATGTGAATGCATTGCTCCAGGAAAACAGGGAATGAAAGACACAGTTTTTTCATTGTTGCTGGAGCCTCATACCCCTATTGCTGGCAACTGTCTGTCTAAATGGTTTTAAAATCAGCACTTAATTTTTATGGATCCAGAGGGCAACTTTGCCTTTCAATACTCTTAGAAACTAAAATTTACTTTGTAACAGGAGCGCAAGTTAGAAGCACACTAGAAATTAACCCTTTATTTTTTTTTTCTTTTCTTTTTATTTTATTTTATTGCATTGTAGGTTTTGGGGTACATGTGCAGAACATGCAAGATAGTTGCATAGGTACACACGTGGCAGTGTGAGTTGTTGCCTTCCTCCCCCCTTCACCCACATCTGGCATTTCTCCCCATGCTATCCCTCCCAAGTTCCCTCCACCCGCTGTCCATCCCCTATTACCCCCAATAGACCCCAGTGTGTCGTGCTCCCCTCTGTGTCCATGTGTTCTCATTGATCATCACCCTCCTATGCGTGAGAACATGCGGTATTTCGTTTTCTGTTCTTGTGTCAGTTTGCTGAGAATGATGTTCTCCAGATTCATCCATGTCCCTACAAAGGACATGAACTCATCATTTCTGATTGCTGCATAATATTCCATGGTGTATATGTGCCACATTTTCCCAATCCAGTCTATCATTGATGGGCATTTGGGTTGGTTCCAGGTCTTTGCTATTGTAAACAGTGCTGCGATGAACATTTGTGTTCATGTGTCCTTATAGTAGAACGATTTCTAGTCCTCTGGATATATACCCAGTAATGGGATTGCTGGATCAAATGGAATTTCTATTTCTAGGTCCTTGAGGAATCGCCACACTGTCTTCCACAATGGTTGAACTAATTTACACTCCCACCAACAGTGTAAAAGTGTTCCTATTTCTCCACATCTTCTCCAGCATCTAACCCTTTAAATGCCAATGTGTATTGGGGAGAGGGTGGTGTACGCGTGTCTGTTTCTGCCCGTAAACCTCAGACTGAACAGCTCTGGCAATTGTTATTACTATTGTTTCAGTTGGATTCTAATCCATCCACAGGACAATACCTCGGCCTTTACCATATCCTGCTGTTCCTCTTCAGCAAGAGTGAGTGTGGTAGATGCTGCTTTGTCTCCCGCCTAGTTTAGCCATGTAGTTAGGCAGCACCACTATTCTGCCACAGGTATCTCTTCTGATCAGTAACTCTAATTTTGCTAACTATACTACTACTGCTGCTGCTGAGTGCCATTCTCTCTGCCATGTCAGTGTGTCTCTGCTGGATACCGTGGTTCTCTTCTATAAGGCATTGTTGCCATAGATATACTTCTTGCACCACTGAAATTGCCTGGTGCCCTGTAGCTTTTGGTGAAATGGGAAAGAAATCCTCTTTCTATTTGTGTCACGTTTTATAAGACACTTACTGAAATTGTTCTGCTCGTAGCTTACTTTTTTACTGAGTTTTTAAATATAATAGGCTTTCTAACTTGTACCTATATGCCTTTATACTTCTAATGTACAGCCACTGTTGGCAAGTGAAGAGTAGATGCAGTGACTCCACCATAGCTGACTCAGAATCTCTCTTCCCCAAATCACCAAATTCACTGAGGCACACTATAAAATGAATTCTCTGGGTTATCAATGTTTCATATAAATAAGCATCTGTTAGTCTTCTTACCAATTATTCAGATATGTACAGATAGGCCTGATCCCCAGAAATGAACATGGCATAGCCTCAAGCTGAGATTTCTGCTGCAGGTTATTAAGTGAGCAACAGCTCAAGTAGGGTAAGGGATGGATTCACTGAGTTTAGCTGAGCCATATTTCTCATCGCCCACCAATCAATTTCTCCTTTCCACCATGTTGTCTTGGCCCTGTGCAAATACCTCTCCAAGTTCAGACTGGATCTGACATTTTCACATTTAGTGATTACAGGGAGCTTGCTCCAGCCTCTGGAGAAGAATTAAAACAACTATTACCAGTCTGAACAAAACCAAATGAATAAAATTAAATTTTTATGCTATTTCAGAAACTTTAGAAAATTTACAACCTACCAATATTTCCAAGACTTTTGACTTTCTCATTTATCTGTTCATTTTAGTTCATAGACAGTTACTAATTAGAAAGTATATTGTGTATTTTCCGGACCCTTTTCTATCTTTAAATCTGAAAGGCAAGAACTGGGACAAATAGCTATTAAATTTAGAAAAGTAAGTTATCGTTGGTTACATGGTTTCAAGTTGCCATATGTGTCATTAGCTTTTTCCTGTCAGGAAATTCCAAGTCTCTGCGAGACTCTCCCTCTTATCCTCTTCTGTTTCTATTTCTAATCCCACTTTTCCTCTCTGTTTCTTGGCTATTTATAAATTTTAAATATATTTTGGCAGATATCTCTCCTAACTATTTCAAATACTTTTACTTGAATCCAATTTTTTTCAACAAATGGTTATTATCAGCAATCTTCTAAAGGCTTACTCTTCTTATACGCTAAATTTAAATCATAAGCAAACCTAGTTTTGAATAAATCAATAGCTTTCTCCACCAGGAAATGTTAACCATTACTCTTTTGTTTAAGGTATTAAAAAACTCAGTTCCGACTGGGCACAGTGGTTCATGCCTATAATTCCAGCACTTTGGGAGGCTAAGGTGGGTGAACCATTTGAAGTCAGGAGTTCGAATACAGCCTATCCAACATGGTGAAACCTCACATCTACTAAAAATACAAAAATTAGGCGGGCATGGTGGTGCACACCTGTAGTCCCAGCAACTTGGGAGGCTGAGGCGGGAAAGTCACTTGAACCTGGGAGGTGAACGTTGCAATGAGCCAAGATCGTACCACTGCAATCCAGCGTGGTCAACAGAACCAGACTGTCTCCAAAAAAAGAAAAAAAAGAAAAGAAAAGAAAACCCAATTCAAATGGACTTAATTAAAAATGATAGAGAGAGTACGAGAGAGATTGAGACTATCACCTCACATCTCTAGAAAGTCCAGGTCATATCAGAGAAATGGCTGGATTCAGGAGCTAAAATTACTGGCTCTGTTTTCTTCATGGTGGCTTCATTTATGGGCAGGTTTCTTTTTTTTCCTTACAGCAAGATGACTGCCAGATGTTTCAGGCTTTTATCCAATCCTCCTGGAAGCACCTATGGAAAGCATGTGCCTCCTTCATTAATATTCTAACAATTGGCTGAGAATTGAGTTATCATCAGTCTAACTGGTAACAGGACCATCACTGTAACCATAAAAGTATAATAACCTAATAAGCAGAGACTGATTCATGAGTATACCTAGAAAGGGGCAATTCTTCAGAAAATATCAGAATGTCATTACTAAATGAGGGAGATCAATGCTAGGTGACTAAAAAAACCCACATATATTCACTGTAGAATATACCTGGTATCTCCATGTGACCACTTCATGGGAGAAGGAAATGAATGGAAAGTATGTAATTAGTCTGCATGGCAGACTCTTCACCATCTATAGAGTCATTCATGAATCCTTGACCTAATCTAAGATATCTACTGAGCAGTGTTTAATAATAGTGCTGTTATACAGGTAAGCAGAATTAGTTCTTGAAATGCCCTTCTTATTCTATGGTATCCTGGTTCACTTCTGATCATCATGTTACTGGCTTTTCTTCACCCTTGGTACATTTGCTATCAATTATTTGGCCAAAACCCAGTGACTTCGTTCTTTACTTTTGCTCAAGTTGTTGAACCTGTGTTTTCTCACCATATTCTAATGTGTATTCTCGCTCTTGATACACATGCTTCTGAGCTAATCACTTATTAAAGAACATCTAGTCATGGCACCAGCCTCTCATACATGAATACTGCTCTTACAAACATCCCTACTGGTAGGTGGCCCATTCATGATTTTTATACACCATTCTACTGTTGGGGAAATATTAAGCACAGGTGTTAAAGTATCTAGGGTAATTTCTTGGTCAAGAGGACTGAAGTTTAAGTCTGGCAGGGGTAGGTAGAGGTCCCAGTTCTGTATCTTATCAAAGAGTCAAGCATTTTCTCATTTATCCTTTTACACTTTTGCAGTCAATCCAATCCTAAAGTATGCCTATCATGTGGATAAATATCTATGTCTAATAAGTGGTCTAGGGCAATAATTATCATTTGGGAACTAGGGGCTTGGCAATGAGTGATCTGTCTGAATTATAGGAAAAGTTCCCCCTCAACACCACAATCTTCATATCAAGGTTCTAAGACCCTGATATTGAGCAGTGATCCTCAAATGTGAAATATTTATCTGAAGCATATTCTGAAAGCCAATTTCTATACTCCAGCCAAAATATAATCAATCGAAATCTCTGAGTGAGAGGCCCAGATATTGGTATTTTTAAAAGCTCCCTAGATGATTCTGAAGATCAGCCAGGTTTGGGAATTACTAGGATATAGCATCTGGTCTCAAAGCAAAAAGAAAATTAGAACTCAGCAAGCATATGCTCCAATTGTACAGGCAGTTGCTTATCACCCTTTTCTTGCTTTGAATCAAAAAATAACTCAAGCATTTCTTTATTTGGAGTTTGAGCAGAATACATCAGCAGAGCACCCACCCTGCAGAAACAACACATTCAAAGGTCCTTCATGGATCGATTAACTTTAATAGGAAAGCTGTTCTCCATGCAGGTGACCAGCTGGGTAAACCTGCCACCACACCACTTTACCAATTATCACCATGCCCTATTAAAAAAGTCAGGGCAGGTCAGTTTCCCATTTGAATGAGGCAGTGAAATTCCTCATGCTTTGTGCACTAATTCCACTTAGATGTTCTTGGTTATATACTAAATCCAAAATACAAAAAACAGGATAGCCTGCTCAATATAAAAAAATATTCAAGCAAATCAGGCTGTTTTTGTGATGTGGATTAAGCCACTGGTGGATATTTTTATTTTTCCTATTTTTGTTTTAGTTATGCAGTCTCTGAGACATAAAAACATTTTTTATAACTTAAAAAATGACTGAAGTGAACAAATATAAATGTATGTTAATGAAGTAATAAGATAATTAAAATTTCATTTATAAATAACAAGATATTTCTGTGTGCTTTTGTAAAGTATATGTATACAGTGAAGCACATAAGGCCTCTCACCACCTGAGGTTGTTCCTTATTGCCTCTCTGGCCGCTTGACTCGGTCCTATGGCAGCTTCAGCACCTACAGACAGTCTTTAGCCACTGAGATCTCTTCCAGCTCTGTCCTACTCCACCTACAATGCAGACCTAGCTGCTGGCAATTTTTTTTAACAGGCTTCTGAAGCCTCAGTTTTCATCAACACTGAAACTCTTCTTTAGAGATATGTTTAAAACAGCAAGGCAATTAAGAACCCAATTCTTTACATCTCTCAACTATGATAACCTCCCAAACTATAGTAATCTCCTCTATTCTTATCCCCAATCTGTTCAATGATATCCATCCTTTTCTCTGTGCACTGTGGAATCCTAGCTCCTCCCTAAATTATTTATTCATTTGTTGGCTGTAACTAAAACCAGACTTTCTCTGGAAAACATAGCTCCCACGTGAGTTATCTCCAATAAAATGTAACCATTCTCTCACTGTCTGTGGACCTCCAAATCAGAAAATGAAAGAGTTCCCCTCATTTTTTAAACCTGTTTTTATAATTCCTCTTCTTCCTTCCTTTAAATCTAAGATTTTTATAATTTTATTGAGCAATCTTGGTCCCTCCTGATTTCTGATCTTTACAAACTTGTGGTCACTCCTCCATATTCTTTAAACACTTACATACCATGATTCATTCCATGTGTCCATCTTAATTCTGCCATCAATATGAGTGATTTCAAAGCCCATAAGAACATACACTGACTTGATCGTTATTTGACCTCAATGCTAATGATCTCCATTCAAGCCCGTCTTCAGTTCAGTCATCCATTCCTGTCATCAACTAAAATGGTTCTATCTTTGTAATATTGACCTTTAACAATTATTCCAATTTCATTGAATCTTTTGGTCCTTTGTCCACCGTGTCACTTTTAATCTTTGACTTCATTGAAATTTCTAGTTCATTTTACCTCTTATCTTTCACCTTTATATTATGTCCATCATGGGCTACCTTTCACAGTTAATCTAGATTTGATGCTTGATCTTCTGAAAAACAAATTTTATAAACTCAGATACTCTCATACTCTTTTGCATCATCCTAACAAACCCCAACACTGAAATCATTCTAAAGCCTACCTTCTGCACTTGTAATGTGTAGTAAAGATGAAAAAATACACAGCTATTAAGAACTGTGTCATTACAAATTCATGGTCACCAACCTCTAGCGGTGAGCACTAGCAGTTGGTCACCATGAATTTATAATGACACAATCCTTCATGGTGAGCACCCAGAATGAGCACTCAGAAACGCCCACTAGTGAGCACCCAGAAATGCCCACTAATCATTTATTTTTTACTTGTTCATCAATATATCCTACAAACTGCAATTCTATTTCAAGACTTTACAACTCTATTCAAGCCCGTTACTCAACAAAAGGAGAACCCTTTTCTCTCAACAGTAATCTGGTCTCTGACTTTATGAAAAGTCATATGTTGACAAGTATAATCTATAACAATATTCTATATCCAAAACCTCAAATGTATTTTGATTTTCAATCATCACATAGCTTACTGTCTTGGAAGAAGAGGTATCCCTTACCCTTTATTAAAGTAATCACCTAATCACTGCCCTTGACCTCATTTTCACCTGCTTCCCCTAGGATTAATATCTATTGATGTTCTCTTCCCTTTTGTATCATAAATTTATTTTATCCTATATAAATGTTCAGTGGTTTTCTATTAAAAAGTAAAAACATAATCCCTCATTTGATCTTGCTTCTATTTATGTCAAACTTTCTTGACTGGCTAAGCCTCCTGAACCACTCACCCTTTACCTAGGATATAGGCTTCTTGCCCTTAAGTCCTCAGCATCATAAGAAGGTTGAGCTTTCCTACCTACTTGATGCTTCTGATTGATGGCTACAAATATTTTCTTAGGTTCTGGCTCTTAACCTTTCCCTGTTTTCTTAGACGTAATATTTCACATATCCCAAATTGATAAGTTGAGCTTTGGATTTTATAATCTACATAGTCTGCACAAACAAATTATTACTTTTGCTTCCCAGTTGCAACTCTACTGTCTGGAATCTAGTACTCTGACAGAATCTAGGAACTGCATTCATGCTGAAGGTTGGAGCATATACTACCATCTCCTGAAAATTCTTGCTTTTGCCACATTATCACTTTCATTTTTTCCAACCTAGAGCAATCTGGTCTTATTCCCCATGCTCAAGAAAAATTGCCCCCAATGGTCTATCAAATTGTCAAAACCAATTTGCTCCTAACTTATTAGGCTTACTAGGGTGAACCACATAAAATGGTCATTTTTGTAGTTTAAAATATTTGAATATTGTCATTTGACTTTGCTGGTCATACCTTCTTTCTTGAAACTCCCTTAGTCACAATAAAAATGCACTCTACTTCTCCTTCATTCTTCCCTTATTTTCTTATGTCTCCTTTATGGCCTAAACTTGCTCTGCCTTCCTCTAAGCTCACTCTGAATAGTATTCTTGTTGATCTAATTAATGAAACCATGTTTCCAACTGCTACATAAATGTTGAAGAATAAAGATTATTTATATAGTTCTCTATCTACATCATCTCTCTCTTTCTCTCTCTAATCTATCTACGTTTCTCCAGAACTCACAACTTTCTCACAAATTGTAGTCTAGGTATCTCTCTCTAATGGCCCAAAGGCATACCAACTTCAAATGTCTAAAAATAAATTCATTATCTTACCAACAAAGTCTTCTCCCTCCTGAAATTTAGCTTGTTTTGTGGCACTATTATCCCACATGACACAATAAACATGAGCCACCTTTTACATAATTTGCCACACCCTAAATTTAACTGGAAACTAAATATTGCCAACATTGCTTTAATACTTTTTAATAACTAATGCTATTTTTGTCTGAACTAGAGAGGGTATGTTAGGAATGGGGAAGAAGTACAGACTTATTTTCCATTTCTAATTACTGTCCATTTTCTAAGACTGTATTTCCTTAATATGCTATTATAATCAATCAATCTTTTTAGAAAGAAATATACAGCCCATAATTTCATAGAGTCTAAAAATTCAACTTAAGTTTACCTATAGTATACTTTTAAAGTAATGAAAGTATGTAAAACATTTTTGAACAATTTGCATCAAGAAGTTGTAATTCGTTTCTAAAGAGCTTTGGCCTATTCAAGATCAGGTTTCCAATGCCTGGACAACTTACCCAACTTAGGGTTGTCAGCAAATAAAAAACTACCGGTTAGGTTAAAAGTATCAATATTTTTAGTACAATTATGACACATGTGGTATTTGTCATGTACATTTAAAAACCCCACTGTTTATTTGATATTCAAATTTAATTGGGCAATTTGGTTTTATCTAACAAGTTTAACCCAAGTGAAATCTTTCATGGTCATGATAGGTAATTTATGCATCTCTAACATGGCATTTACAAATTAAGGAAACAAATGTAAGTGTACAAACTTAATGTCTACAAAATATAATGTACTTCTTTGTAATAACCTTAATTTCTGCAATGTAGAATAATAATTTAAGTCAATTTAGAGTCCTCTCCATTTCTCTCAGTTGCATTAAAGTTCTGGGGTTTGACATAACCCAAAGATATAAGGAGGTCATCTGAGCTAGGTCACCGTTGACTCATGCCTACATCTGCTAAGGGCTCCCTATTCCATGTCTGGACTATACTCAGAAGTCACACTGATCACCATTTGTATGCAGATTATTTTGTGTCTAACTCTCTCTCTCAGGTCAATTCTTTGTCCTTCTTGTACACAGTGCATTTTTCTATTCCTATGCCAAGGCTGATTCATAGAAAACTCAGAGAGACTAGCTATTTCATTCCACTCGCAAGAACATGGAATTTATTAGACCACTTCCATGTTGAGACCCAGGAGAGCTCTGTGTGGCTGACTCAGACCATTTGGTTAGATATGCCATACAGCCATTACTAATCTAGGTCTTGCTACCTTCCTGTACTTTTCTTAGGAAAGGGCACAGGATTTGTCAGCATTTAGAAATCTCTAAACCCACCTGAGTTTCTGTTGTCCGTCTTCTTCCAGATTGACCTAAATTTAGAAAAACACAGTCCTCTTATCCAAATCCCTGTATCTTTTCTTCCTATATTTCCTATATACTTCCTAGAAATGCAATTTAGTCTGAATTACACTGGGGGAATAATCTGGAAACTTTCCCTTACTTATCACATAGTCTCTCAAATATACAGTTTATGCCCTGAGTACATCCAGGTCCCTCAGATCAAGACGTTTATATTTAATTTTCCTGTACTTTCTGAAATTGTAATTATTCTCTGAGAAAATCAGTTCAAATGCACAGCTAAAAGAATATAAAATATTTATAGGACAAAGAGTATGAAGACAGAGAAACAGAACAGGAATACAAAGCTATATGAATAATATATAGGTATATATATTTAAATGTATCATTTTAAAAACATATAAATGGGTATAGCTATATATACACACATAGAATGTGTATGTGTGTGCATATATAAGTAGGTAAATATGTATTTGTATATATGTCTATATATACATATAAATATTTAAATGTGTATATAATGATATATATAATCTAGATATATGTGTATATATGTATATATATATAAGTGTGTGTGTGTGTAAAATAATTCTATAATAAACCCTCATGTTTTGGGGTTATCTTGCAATTAGAAGATAGCATTTGGTTGACTGAATTTTTCTGCTTCCAAAGATTTAGAATGCCATGCTCTTGGTGTCTTAATTCCGTTAGTACGTGGTATAGAGAGTCTGGCTTATTACTGTGTTCACTGAAGTGGGTAAATTCACCCCTGAGTCATCAGAACGGGTCCATGCGTAGTTAACACTCAAGAAAGCACAATTGACTTAACTGGAATAGATAGTAAGCAGTTACATGCAGCTGGTACCACGGGATTATAATATACAAAAATGCAAACATGACTACCACGGGAAGAGATTTAAATGACCATGTTTTGTTTTCTCCTATCATATGTTCATATTCTAACCAACTGAAACTGAAAGAGAATTGCTATTTCTGAATTGTGTCTAGTTAACAAGCATTATTATCACTCTTGTATTTTTCTGTTCCTGGAGTGCAATTCAAACAAAATTGGGCTTGGAATGTTGAATGCTTGCCTCACAGAACTATTTATGTTAGAAAGTCACAAAATCCCCTGGACTGCCATCTGCACTTTGCAACAACTCTTTCTAATTTCCTTTTACTTGCTCCAAATTTCTTGTGATAGTCTATTTTTTTTGTCCCCAAAGTAACTTCTATAAGATTGCTTCAGCATTCAGCCTGCTGCAAGCAATCTTTCAGTTCCCTAAGTGGTGGAAAAACATTTACTCTAGGTTATATGCAGTGTTATAACTACCATCATATTTAGCTTTTGTTCTAATCTAACATTTGAATTTATAATAAAAATTTTATTTGTTTTAGGATATGTATAAGAAAAATAATAAAGTAGGAATATTGGGGAGCTGGGAACAACAGTGAGAGATGGTGAAGACTAGGGAAGCTCCAGTACTTTTTTAAATAGCTAAAATATTTGATGAATCAAGGATACCCAGGTGCAGTGGCTCAGGCCTGTAATCCCAGCACTTTGAGAGGCTGAGGTGGGCAGATCATGAGGTCAGCAGTTCAAGACCAGCCTGACCAACATGGTGAAACCCCATCTCTACTAAAAACACAAAAATTAGCTGAGTGTGGTAGCATGTATCTGTAATCCAGCTACTCAAGGGGCTGAGGCAGGAGAATCGTTTGAACCCAGGAGGTGGAGGTTGCAGTGAGCCAAGATTGCACCACTGCACTCCAGCCTAGGTGACAGAGCAAAACTTCATCTCAAAAATAAAATAAAATGATAAATCAAGGACTAGCTATAATCATATCCTTGACTCAATTTCACGCCCTGCTATTTATAATGTAATTTTGAGTAGGATAATCAATGTGTGTCTATATTCTCTTTATATAATATGTGGCATATAATTTAGAGGTAATACATATTTATCCAGTGAATTATTTAGTACGCAGAAGATAAAGCATGATTCAGTAAAATAAAAACTTTCACCGTCACTCTCAATATGAGTCAAAATAAGCACTAGCAATTAGAGTATATGGTATAATTTCACTGAAGAGTGACAACTACAACTTTGACTGACAAAAAGCCTTCCAAATGTTAATGGTTAACATCATTTTCCCATCAAGACTTATAGGCCTGGAGAGAAAAATCAATCAAAAGCAAAAGCTACCTAATATTATTTCATTTTTAATTTATTTCACATTAACATATGTGTGTATGTGCTCTTGAGTAGGAAATTGATGCCAAACTCGTGTTGGCACACATACGCATGCACCTGCATGCAAGAACTTAAATTCATTCATTCCTATTGTGAACATATAAAGTCAAAGATTCATGGGATAGGACCCTGGAAGGTAAACTTAGTATGGACAGGGAAGAGGAAAAAAAACTATGTTATACATAGAAATGTAAACTGAAAGAAAATGAGAACTATGCCCTTCTATAGTAAACTTGTAACAGACACACACACATGTACAATACACCCTTGTGAGAGTAGGCATATAAGAGAAGGGTTTTATAAGTCTGATTTGGAGGAAATACCTTTAAGAGGCAATAGGAAGAGAAATATTAAACTCCCTAAGAGTAAGAAAGGGCACACATCAGGTTTCCCTCTCCCTCAGCTAAATTAGCAAGAGTTCAGCAATGAGAAATCACAGGTTGAATGAACAAGTTAAGTAGCTGGTGAGAATCATATGGTCTGTAGATTATTAGAAATACGTAAAGACATCAGTGTGGTAGAAGTGGTTCTGTTTAAAAAGGTTAAACGTAGCCCTAAATGTGTACGAAGACTAGTTCCGGTAAATGGGTAATCAACATACCCTGTAGAAGATGTGGGCCAGAACTTGCCTTGAAACCTGTTCGAGTTACTGTTTTCATTAGAATTTCAGGAAAGAGGCAGGACTTACACATGAATTATAAAGCTGAATGCCTCCCCAGAACCTATTTCCATCATTCAGCTTACAACAGGCTTGTATATGTGGACTCAAGGTGTATTCATTTTCTATTGCTCCTGTCAGAATTACCACAAATTTCATGACCCAAAACAATGTAAATTTATTGTTCTACAGTTCTGTAGGTCACAAGTTCAATGTGATCTCACTGAGCTAAACCAAGATGTCACCAGATCTGCATTCCTTTTTGGAGGCTCTAAAGGAAAATTCATTTCCTCCTTTTTCCACTTCTAGACGATCTGTATATTCCTTGGCCCTATCGTCCACATCCCTTTCCTTTGTCTTCAAAGCCAACAATTGCTGTCTCCCTGACCCTTCTTCATTGGTCACCTCTCTCTGATCATAGAGTGGAAATGCTCTCTACTCTTAAAGATGAATGTGATTAGATTGGCTCCACCTGGATAATCCAGAATAATCTCAACTAAAGGTTCTTAATCTTAATTGCATCTGTAAAATTCCTTTGCCATGTAAGGTAATATTATTACAGTGTCTAGGGATAAAAATGTGGACATCTTTGGAGGCTATAGTCCTTCCTATACCATAAGAATATGGAGTATCAATATAAATGAAGCAAATGGGCTTTCAGAAACAAGTGTGAGACAAAAATGCTCAAGGCACAGTAGCATAACTATGTAGGGTTTAACACAGTCAGTGTTGATTACCAGTCTTCCTATATCTGTGTGATAAAAGATAGGAAATATTGGTATTTAAGAAGTTTCTAGAAATGCTGGAGAAAAGTATAATCACGTGAAACTAATTACCCATATAAATTCATTGAAATATTTGCACTGAAACAGATGCTACACAAAGCAAGAGAAAAGAAGAAATATTTTCAAATACCTACTTGCAGAGATCCAAGAAAGTCAGTAAGATTAACTCAGTCCACACTCCAGAGCCTTGCATACACACATACATACCCGCAGAGAGACATAAAACTTATCACTCTTTTTTCATATAATATTTTAGGATATATATTTATTTATAAATTTATTAATTGACAAATAATTGGGTATCCTTATAGGTAAAATGTGATGTTCTGATCTATGTATACACTGTAGAAAGGTTCAGTCCAGCTAATTAACATCTGTCATCTCACCAATTTATCATTTTTTGTGGTGAGAATATTAGAAATTTTTAGCAGCTTTGGCCGGGTGCAGTGGCTCACTCCTGTCATCCCAACACTTCAGGAGGCTGAGGTGGATAAATGCCTTGAGGTCACAGTTCGAGACCAGCCTAACCAATATGTTGAAACCCCATCTCTACTAAAAATACAAAAATCAGGCAGGCGTGGTGGTGGGTGCCTATAATCCCAGCTATTCAGGAGGCTAAGGCAGAAGAATCACTTAAAATTGGGAGGTGGAGGTTGTAATGAGCCGAGATCATGCCACTGCACTCCAGCCTGGGCAACAAAGCCCAAGCCAACTCAAAAAAAAAATAGCAATAATGATATATAGAATACATTATTGTTAACTGTAGATACCATACACTGTGATAGATTACTAAAACTTATTGCTCCAATCTATCTAACATTTTGTACCCTTTAATCAGTTTATCTCATTTCTTCCCTTGCCTCCCAGCATCTGGCAACCACCTTTCTATTCTCTGTTTCTATAAGATCAACTTTTTTATATTCCACATATAACTGAGATCCTACAATATTTTTGTCTTTCTGTGCCCATATTTCACTTAGCATAGTGTTCTCCACTTCCATCTATGTTGTCACAAGTGACAGAATTTTATTCCTTTTTTTTTTTGGCTAAATAGTATTCCATTGTGTGTGTGTGTATATATATATATACCACATTTTCTTTATCCACTCATCTACTGATGGGTACTTAGGTTGCTTTCACTCCATTGTTATTGTGAACAATGCTGCACTGAACATGGGAGGGCAGACAGCTCTTCAACATACTGATTTCAGTGCCCTTATATATAAGTCCAGAAGTACGTTTACTGGATTATACAATAATTCTATTTTTTGTTTTTAAGGACACTCCATACTATTTTCTAACATGGCTATACTAATTTACATTCCCATCAACACCATACAAAGATTTTCTTTTCTCCACATCCTCACCAACACCTTTTACATTTTGTCTTTTTGAAAATAGTCATTTTTAAAGGTGTAAGGCAGTATCTCATTGTGTTTTTAATGTGCATTTTCATGATCATTAGAGATGTTGAGCATTTTATCGTATATCTGTCAGCCATTTGTATATCTTGTTTTGAGAAATGCCTATACAGATCTTTTGCTTATTTTACAATTGGTTTATTATTTTGTTGCTATTAAGTTGCTTGAGTTCCTTTTATATTTTGGATATTAGCTCTTTGGCAGATGTATGGGTTTTAAATATTTTCTCCCAACCGATGCATTATCTCTCTATTCTGTTAATTGTTTTCTTTACTGTGCAGAAGCTTTTTAGTTTGACATATTATAAAGCTATTGTAATCAAAACAACATGGAACTGGCATGGAAACAGACCCACTGATCAGTGGAACAGGACAGAAAATCCAGAAATAAACACGGGTATTGGTCAACTGACTTTTGACAAGAGTGATAAAAACACAAAATGGGAAAAGGACAGTCTTTTTAATGAATGAAGCTGGTTATCTAGATATCCATGGTAGTTTAATAGGAATAAGATTGATCTAAAAATTGCTTTGGCAGTATGGCCATTTAAACAGTATTGATTCTTCCTATCCATGAGCATAGAATGCTTATCCATTTGTTTTTGTCATCTCTGATTTTGTAGAACAGTGTTTTGTAGTTCTCTTTGTAGAGATCTTTCACCTCCTGGGTTAGCTATATTCCCAGGTATTTCATTATTTGGGGCCTTTGTGAATGTGATTGCATTTCTGATGTGGCTCTTGGTTTGACTGTTGGTGTACATAAGTGTTAGTGACTTTGGTACATTGATTTTGTACCCTAAGACTTTGCTGAAGTTGTTCATCAGCCTAAGAAGCTTTGGAGCTGAGACTGTGAGGTTTTCTAGACATAGAATCATGTTATCTGCAGAAAGGGATAGTTTGATTGCCTCTCTTCCTTTCTTTCTTTCTCTTACCTGACTGCCCTGGATAGGACTTCCAATACTGTGTTGAATAGGAGTGGTGAGAGAGCCATCCTTGTCTTGTGCTGCTATTCAATAAGAATGCTTCCAGTTTTTGCCCATTCAAGATTATGTTGGCTGCAGTTTTGTCATAGATGGCTCTGATTATTATATTTTGAGGTTCCTTCAATACATAGTTAATTGAGAGTTTTCAACATGAAGGGGTATTGAATTTTATTAAAAGCCTTTTTTTGCATCTATTGAGATAATCATGTGGTTTTTTTCTTTAGTTCTATTTATGTAATGAATCACATTTATTGATTTACATGTGTTCAATCAACCTTGCATCCTAGGGATAAAGCCTACTTTACTGTGGTGAATAATTTTTTTGATGTGCTGCTAATTCAGTTTGCCAGTATTTTGTTTAGAATTTTTTCATTGATACTCATCAAAGACATTGGCCTGAGGTTTTCTTTTATTGTGTGTCTCTGCCAGGTTTTTGTGTCAGGATGATGCTGGCCTCATTCTTCACAGAACTAGAATAAACTGTCTTAAAATTTATATGGAACCAAAAATGAGCCTGAATAGCCAAGCAAACAGAAGAAAACTGGAGGTATCATGCTACCCAACCTCAAACAATACAACAGGGCTACAGTAACTGAAACAGCATGGTACTAATATAAAAATCAACACATAAAACAACAGAACAGAAAAGAGAACCCCAAAATATGGCTACATACCTTCAACTAAATGATTTTTGAAAACCAGAAAAAAATTTAGCAATGGGAAAAGAATTCCCTATTCAATAAATAGTGCTGGGATAAATGGCTAGCCATATGCTGAATATTGAAACTACACTTCTTTCTTACACCATACATAAAAATTAACTTGAGAATGATTAAAGTCTGAAATGTAAAACCCAAACTTTTTTTAACTTTTAAGTTCAGGGGTCCAAGTGCAGGTTTGTTACACAAGTAAACTTGTGTCATAGGGGTTTGTTTTACAGATTATGTACTATAAAAAATTCCCTGCCAGACAACCAAGGCAATAGCATTCTGGACATAGGAATGGGCAAAGATTTCATAAGGAAGATAAAAAAAACGATGGTGACAAAAGCAAAAATTGACAAATGGAATCTAATTAAACTAAAGAGCTTCTTCACAGCAAAGGAAACTATCAACAGAATAAACAAACAACCTACAGAATGGGAGAAATTGTTTTCAAACCATACACCTGACAAAGGTCTAATATCTAGAATCTATAAGGATACATAAATTTACAAGGCAAAACAAACAACTGCATTAAAAAATAGGTATAGGACATAGCAGTTTTCAAAAGAAGACATACATGCAGCCAACAGTTATGTCAAAAACAGCTCAACATCTCTGATCATTAGAGAAATACAAATCAAAACCAAAATGAGATACCATCTCACACAAGTAAGAATGGCTATTTATTAAAAAGTTAAAAATTACCAAATGCTGGTGAGGTTGCAGAGAAAAGGGAACCCTTATATGCTGTTAGTGGGAATGCAAATTAGATCAACCATTGTGGAAGACAATGTGGCAATTTCTTAAATACCTAAAAAGAGAAATACCATTTGATCCAGCAAACCCACCACTGGGTATATGCCGAAAGAAATATAAATAATTATATTATAAAGGCACATGTACACATATGTTCCCTGCAGCACTATTCACAATAGCAAAGACATGCAATCACCCTAAATATCCATCAATGATAGAATGCATATGGTACATAAACACCATGAAATATCATGCAGCCTTAAAAAAAAGAATGAGATCATGTTCTTTTTAGGAACATGGATAGAACTGGAAGCCATATTTCCTTAGCAAAGTAACACAGTAACAGAAAATGAAATACTGCATGTTCTCAGTTATAAATAGTAGGTAAATGATGAGAACATATGGACACATAGAAGGGAACAATACACACTGTAGCTTATCAGAGGGCAGAGAGTGGGAGGAGGGACAGGATTAGAAAAAGAAGCACCTAATGGGTACTGGACTTAATACCAGGATGAATAAATAATCTGTACAACAAACCCCCATGACACAAGTTTACCTATATAACAAATCTGCACATATTCCCTCAAACTTAAAATAAAATTAAAAAAAAAACAATAGATATCCACATGCAGAATTGTGAAACTGGATCCCATCTCATACCACATACAAAAATCAATTTAAGATGAATGAAAGATTTATTAACATGAGACCTAAAACTGTAAGTTACTAGAAAGAAGGGGGGGAAAAAAGGGAGAAAACTCCATGATATTGTTCTGGGCAATAATTTCTTGGATAAGACTCCAAAAGCTCAGGCAACAAATAAAAAATAGATGAACATAATTATATTACACAAATTTGTATTAATGTTAATTTAATACATAACATCTTTGTAAATCATTCTTTGAGATGATACATCTTGTTGTGTTTCATAGTACAGAAATCATAAATGTAAAGGTGGTCTTCAATCTATAAACCATAGCATCCTCATATTTTTAGTAAAGCATGAGAAAAGTTAAAGGGATCTCTTACTAGTGTATTTCTTACAAGTGTTTTATTACACAATAAAATTTCACCTAGTCAAAATGTGTCACTGGAAATAATTTTGTGATATTCTAGTTGCAAATTGTGGTCATGTTGTTCCAGTTCTCTTGGGTAGATAAGTATGCCTAAATATGCAAAATAGATTAAAGAATTGAGGTCATTATGCTAAGAAAATACTATATATTTTTCAATTAAATTGTCCAAGTAATTGAGGCCAGACGTTTCAGTCGCCTTAATAATTTAAAGAATTTCTTGACTTACTAAACTTTCTTTGCACAGAGACCATCTAAAGAAAGCAGAGACTTAGTCACGCTTTTAACATCAGTTAGTCTTGAGTATTGAGAAATACGATATGTTTGAGACTATCATGTATGTACATTCACAGGAACGTAATGGAGGAAGGGGACTAACCTTTGTAGGGGGTTTGTCATGTGCCAGGCACATGCTTTGTGCTTTTTATACATTTAAACATTACACCAATCTTGCACAGGATTTATATTATTATTTTTTCAGAAGCAAATATTCAAGCATAAGGAATTTAAGGAACTTGCTCAAGATAACATAGGCAGTAAGTGGCAAAACTGAAATTGAAATTTCTATGTGAAGAATGAAGATAAGCATATTATTTTTAATTAAGTATGCTGCTTCCAAAACTACATCAATTGGAAATAGAGACAACTTCTTAGGATCATTTCTCCCTACAATGTCATTAAAACCATAACCACTCCCAAATTTACTCATATCCCACATAAGGGTATTTCTGTTAAGGACAGACAACATATACAATGGCTATCTAATAAGATTAAAATTCTGTATTTTTACTGTACCTTTTCTTTTTAAATTTATTTTTATTTATTTTTAATTTAGTGGATACATAGTAGGTGTGCACATTTATGGGATACATGAAGTGTTTTCATACAGGCATACAATGTGAAATTGGCACATGATAGAGAATGGGGTATCCATCCCCTCAAGCATTTATCCCTTGTGTTACAATCTAATTACACCCTAATTTACTTTAAAACCAAGGTGGATCACCTGAAATCAGGACTTCGAGACCAGCCTAGTCAACGTGGTGAAACCCTTCCGCTACTAAAAATACAAAAATCAATCAGTGGCAGGTGACTATAATCCCAGCTTCTTGAGAGGCGGAGGCAGGAGAATCACTTGGACCCAGGAGGCAGAGGCTGCAATGGGCTGAGCTCATGCCATTGCACTCCAGCCTGGGTTACAAGAGAGAAACTTTGCTCAAAAAAAGTACAATTAACTTATTATTGACTATAGTCATCCTGTTATGCTATCAAATAGCAGGCCTTATGCATTTTCTCTATTTTTTTGTACCTATTAACAAATCCCACCTCCCTGCCAACTCCCCAACTATCCTTCTCAGGCTCTGGTTACCATCCTTCTACCTTCTACCTTCTCTGTGTTTAGATATGCAAATATTTACCATCGTGTTCTGTTAGAAGAAAAACTTTAGCTGAATTAAATTTAAGGAAGTTTAATTGAGCAATGAACAATCTGCTAGTTGTGCATCCCCCAGAATCACAGCATATTCAGAGAGACTCCCATGCAACCACATTGTGAAAAATGATTTATAGACAAAAAAAGGAAAGTGATGTACAGGAGGGGAGCACTACACCCTGGGGTCTGTTGGGGGGAATAGGGGAGGGACAGCGGGGGGTGGGAAGTTAGGGAGAGATAGCATGGGGAGAAACGCCAGATATAGGTGAAGGGGAGGAAGGCAGCAAATCACACTGCCACGTGTGTACCTATGCAACTATCTTGCATGTTCTTTACATGTACCCCGAAACCTAAAATGCAATTTAAAAATTAAAAAAAAAAATCGGAAATGAGGTATAGAAACAACTGGTTTGGTTACAGCTTAGTGTTTGCCTTATTTGAATACAGTTTGAACAGTTGGCTACATTTGATTACCCAAAACTCAGTGACTGGCACAGCTACAGCTGGTTTACACCTCAACTTGTTACATAGCTCATGATGTACAGGAAAAACTTTAGGCCAAACTTATCTAGGTAAGGAGGAAATTTTAGGCTAAACTTGATTTCACAGTTTAATTGCGTATAGTTTGTAGCCTAGGAGCAGTAGGCTACACCATATAACCTAAGTGTGTAGTAGGCTATACCATCTAGGTTTGTATAAGTATACCCTATGATGTGTGTGCAATGATGAAATTGTCTATTGACACACAGCTCAGAACACAGGCCTGTTTTTAGGCAATGCATGACTATATTTTTCTTTCACTCCAGAGTGGCTCATGGGGTACTCACATGTGCCTATGAGTAGTTGCCACCTTCCATTATACCCACTGACTTTCCTGTGCTTGGCACCACAACTGCCACACTAGCCAAATGGAGAATTAAATTTCCTACCTACTTCCCAGAAAGGTGCTATTACAGGAATGCTTTTTGTTGTCAGTTCTGCTGTTACTTCCTATTGATCTTTCATGGACCTTGCTCTTCATTGGCTCTGGCAGACTTTGCTCCTATCTGCTTCAATGATTACTGTGCAGACTTGGTATGAAGAAATGCCCTTCTTCACTCAGCGCTGCCCTGGGGCTCTGCTTCATTAAAGAAACTTTGATGGCACTACTTTTTAGGAGTGACTCTTTATTGAGGTCATCTCTCCTTGAGTCACCAGCACTACTCCAATGATAAAAACAGTTCCCCTCAGCTTCACTAAGCTTTAGACATATTTTATCAGACAACGGGCCCCTGACCTCCCTTTTTTCAAAGCATTTACTTTAGAAAATTTGCAATTGTAAATTCCCTTTTGAAATATATGTCAATCTCTTCCCAGCTATTTGCCAGTTTTAGAGTCGAGGAAATGTCTTTCTCAAGAACCTGGGAACCATCTCTTAGAAATGTAAACATTGAAGGAGACCGCACCACTGTATTTCAGTCTCTTTGAGACGACAGGAACCTAACTTTGATGGGTAACAATTAGCACACACAGATGGTCTATTTACAGAGAAAAACATTTGCAAACTGAGGAATAATTCCATGTGATCGAACGATCTCATTGATCAATCTATCCCCTAATGTCAACCAGTACTCTTCCACTAGCTCATCCCAGAGCTTAAAAACCCTTCTAATTTTTGTTTCAGTGAAGAAGGTCAGTCTCTCTCTTCTATTACAATAGTCATGGATACAGTCTTCTTTGGCTGGGCACAGTGGCTCATGCCTGTAATCCCGGCACGTTGGGAGGCTGAGGTAGGTGGATCACCTGAGGTCAGGAGTTCGAGACCAGCCCGGTCAACATGATGAAGCCCCATCTCTACTAAAACCACAAAAATTAGCTGGATGTGGTGCATGCCTGTAGTTACAGCTACTCAAGATGCTGAGGCAGGAGAATTGCTGCTGAGTGATCAGCCTGGTGGTTGTTGAAGGTTGGGGTGATTGTGGCAATTTTTTAAAACAAGACAGTGGAGTTTGCCACATTGATTAACTCTTTCTTTTATGAAAGACTTCTCTGGGGCATGTGATGCTGTTGAAAGCATTTTATCTGCAGAACTTCTTTCAAAATTGAAGTCATGTCTCTCAAACCCTATCACTGCTTTATCAACTAAATGTATGTCCTAAGCCCTTTGTTATCATTTCATCAATGTGTGCAGCATCTCCACTAGAAGTAGGCTTCATCTGAAGAAACCACTTTCTTTGCTAATTCATCAGAAGCAATTCATCCATTTATGTTTTATCACAAGACTGCAAGAATTCAGTCATATCTTTAGGCTCCACTTCTAAATCTTGTTCTCTTACTAGCCCTAGATGGCATCTTCTTTCATGATAAAGCCATTTTGTCTACAAGTAAAATCTGTTGTTTAGTGTTTCATCAATTATCTTCGCAGATCTTTTGAATAACTTGCTGAAGCTTCTGCTTCAACACTTACCCCATCATCTTGTACTTTTGTGTAATGAAGATGGGTTATTTTCTTAAACCTCATGAACTAACCTTTGCTACCTTCAAATCTTTCTCCTACAGCTTCCTCACTTTTTACAGCCTCCATAGAATTGAGGAATTGGTGCCTTGCTCCAGAGTAGGCTTTGGCTAAAGGGAATATTGTGGCTGGTTTGGTCTTCTATCCAGACCACTAAAATAGTCTCCTGTCAGCAATTTCACTGAAACAGCAAAGGCTGTTTCACTTTATCATTTGTTTGCTCACTGAAGTAACACTTTTAATTTTCTTCGAGAAGGCTTCATTTGCCACCGCAATTTTCCTAACAGTTTGGCACTAGTTTTTGGCCTATCTCACTTTTGACATGTTTTTCTCACTAAGCTTAATCATATCTAGCTTCTGATTGTATGTGAGAGATGTGTGACAATTCCATTCCCATAAACACTTAGAGACCACTGTAGGGTTATTCACCCACCCAATTCCATTATTGTTGTGCCTCACAAAATAGGGAGGACTGAGGCGAGAGAGAGATGTGGGGGAACAGCTGGTCAGTGGAGCGGTCGGAACATACACAACATTTATTGAATAAGTTCTCTGTCTTACATGGGCACAGTTCATGGAGCCCCAAAACAATTACAATAGTAACATCAAAGATCACTGACCACAGATCACAACAGATAGAATAATCTTTTTAAAAGTCTGAAATATTGCAAGAATTATGAAAATGTGACACTGAGATATGAAGTAGGTACATGCTGTTGGAAAAATGGTCCTGATAGACTGGCTGGATGCCATGCCATGCCAGGGTTGCCATTGCCTCTATTTAAAGAATGCAGTATCTGTGAAGCACCATAAAGTGAAGCACAATGAAATGAAGTATGCCTGTACGTAGCTCAACATTCAAATCAATCTCTACCTGGCACACAGTGCGCACATTCAAGGCAAGCCTAGACATTGAAATTTATCCTACGAATGTGGCTCAGGCTCTCACTCTGGGGGCATTGCTATAAAAGTAAAGAGAAGCTCTGAATTAGCAGAAAATCCAGTAAACCTCAATACAGGAAGACTTGCAAATAATGTTTAACTTTATATAACAACATAGTCTAAATTGTTTTTTATTATTGACCAACCCTATTATTATACAATGAGGAACAGACAAAAATCTACTGGATTGAAAAGACAAAATTACATAGTTGGCTGCAGACATGTGAGATAAATAAATGTCTTTCTCCTCCAACCTGTAATATGATGTTATACTCATTTGGAATTGTCTATAAAAAATACTATATCACCTCTGTACTGTATCTACCAAATATTTGTGGAACATAAAGCTCTGCAAATAAAACAGCATTCAGAGATGCCATGACACAAGAGGCACTTGATTCTTGTGACACCTCATGGTGCCTTTAACATTATTCATGTCCAAGTACTGTTTGTAATAGTCATCTATTATGAAGTCACTTCTTAGTAGTTCAAGTGATAAAGAGATAAATGCAAATGAGTTGCATTGCACCATACTTTGGACTTGAAATGGGAAATTTGCCAGTGGTTTATGGTAAGTATAACTCAGCATCCCTTTGTTAAAACATTATCATCAATAAATATAAAACAGTTGAGTAACTCAAAACCACTTTTGAGTCTGCAGAGAAAACTCTATTGTTATCACTTTGAATATGTTTGTACTTTAATTTATCTGTTGATTTAGAGAAACAGGTGAAGCAGTGGCTGTCAGGAACCAGGCAGTGGCTGTCAGGAACTAGCCAGTTTGCTTTTCCACAGGAAATAGAGCCTGGCAGCTTCAATACAAACAGAGGCCTCCAATTAAATCTGTCTATTACTGAGAAAGGTAATTTTTCAGCTAAGCCCGGACTAAGAAGAGAAAAAGGCAAACAAGAAAAGAATAAAAAATAGTGGGGAGAAAACTACATAGTCCTTAACTGTGTCTGCACATCCAAAACACCCAGGGAACTTTCAAATACCAGTGTTCAGGCCCTATCCTCAGGGATTTGAAATTGATTGGTTTAGGTGGACTTTGTGTCTTATTTCCTAAAACTCTCCAGATAATTTTAATGCGGAAGTAGTTGGAAAAACTACTGAAATGGAAGATGTTCATGTGCTACGAGCTAACACTTGTTTGACTTTCTATTAATTTACAGGAATATTACTTGCTAAGATTTCTTAGATAGTGAAATTTTATGAATGTCACTGTACCTTGAAAGACTATATTAGCAAAATCAGAGTTGAGGCTTTTAAGTGTCAGCACCAACAATGGCAGTGCCTCCCTCACTTACCTAATTTGAATATTTGAACACAATATTAAGTATATATTAATAACTACATTAATGAACGAATTAAGTAAAGTAATAAGTAAATAATATTAATAGGTAAATTACAAGCAAGTCTATGATTCTTAATCTGCTTCATTCCAAGGGAAACATATGACACAGGATAAAGAAACATAAGAGAAACTGCTGAAAATGTGAATCTAAATACAGAGATACTACACCTCCCTGGTTACCTGTACTTCTAGATATTTATTTCTGTTTTTGCCAACTGAGAATGGTATTGCATTCTTGATTTGACTCTCAGCTTGGATGTTATTGGTGCATAGAAATGCTAGTGATTTTTGTACATTGATTTCTGTATCCTGAAACTTTGCTGAAGTTGTTGATGAGTTCTAGGAGCCTTTGGACAGAGACTTTGGAGTTTTCTAGGTATAGAATGATAGTATCTGCAAACAGAGATAGTCTGACTTCTTCATTGCCAGTCTGAATGCTCTTTATTTCTTTCTCCTGCCTGACTGCTCTGGCTAAGACTTCCATTACTATGTTGAATAGGAATGGTGAAAGTGGACATACTTTGTTTTAGTTTTTAAGAGGAATGCTTCCAGCTTTTGCCCTTTCAGTATGATGTTGGCTGTGGGTTTGTCATAGATGGCTCTCATTATTTTGAAGTATTTTCCTTCAATGCCCAGTTTGTTGAGGGTTTTTCACATGCAGGGATGTTGATTTTTAATAGAAAAGAAGTTTTCTCTTTGAAAGAAAATGAAAGACAATTAGTGGCCCAAACCTGTCCTCCTCCACTTGCAGTTGTTATCACTGTGCAGAGAATGAGCTTGCATATTATGTAAACCAGATGTAGTCACAGAATTATATGTTTGTTTGGTCAAGCTTGGTTTAGTCTTACTACTTTGAGAAAAACATCTATCCCCGCCAGCTGTCTAAGTGTGAAATATGCTCCATGTGTATGGTGAAAAACCTCACAGATGGCCATGCCCTAGAGCCCAGAACCTGTGGTTATGTTTCATTACCTAGCAAACGGAATCTAAACTTGCAAATGTTTTAAGATAATTAAGGTTACTAATCAGATGACCTGAGACAGGGAGACTGTCCTAAGATATCCAGGTGGGTGCAAGGGCATCACGAGGGACCTTTTAAGTCAAAAAGGAAAGCAGGAGGCATGAGCCAGAGTGGTGCAGTGTGAGAGTCAAAAAACCATTGCTGGCTTTAAAGATAGAAGGGAGCTATAATCCCAGGCATGAGAAACTAGAAAAAGGCAAGGAAATGAATTCTCTCTTAGAGACACCAGAAACACAGTGCTGCTGGCATTGATTTTATCCTAGTGAGACTCATTTTGAACTTCTAACCTCCAGAACTACAAGATGATAAATTTGTGTTATTATAAACCACAACAGTTCGATGATTTGGTGATTTTGCAAGAGAAAACTAATACAGTGTGCATACGCTTGGGACCTAAATCATCTTGAGCCCAGATTTGACCTCAGTTGGGCTTCAGTCCATAATGTTCTTGACTGTCAGTCATCTGGTTAACTGTTCACAACTTGCTCACTCATTGGATATTTTGCCAAATTTTTCTCAGCCTTTGACTTTTGCTGTTCTGTTGACTTCAGTTTCATTCCTTTCTTGCCTGTAAACATATATAAATTATTACCTTGCTTAAAAAAATTCCCTTTCAGTTTGACCTAGCCTCCAAGAGCACCCTTAACTAAGATACCCCACAGGTATCCTGTAAGAACATACCTGATGTTTCAAATTCCCAAGCAAAACCTGACCACCATATCTCAAGTATCTGTTTATGGTAACTACTGTGAGTAAATTTTATACACTAAATAAAGCTATAATTTGTCAACAAAACATTCAACAGATGATAAATCTAAGATTTTTTTTCATTCCCTGTTCACTGTCTAACAGAACTAAACATAGCTGTCCTAAGATAAAGGAAATAAATCTGCCATCTACTGGAATGAAATGAAAACTACAAGCAGAAGGCCTTAAATTTATAGTTGACACTACATTGCTATAACATTTAACTATAAAAGCAAAATTTTATCAGCTTTTACCATTTTATGAAAAAAAATAAAAATATTTTGTTTTTGTGTCAATTGTTGAGACTCTGGAAATTCACTTCCCTTATCTCATAATTGCTGAATATTAATTATATTAGCAGAAACTGAGTTAAGTTCTGAGATACACAAATAAATTATGTTTATAATCCCATAGTGTGAGAAATTTTTCAGGGTTGTTTCTGTTATTATTGCTCAAATCAACATCTAAAATAAAATTTTAAATGATATCTCGCTGTGTATAACCACCCATAGGTATGCTGTGCCCAAGCACTTAAATGCACGTGTGCACATGCACACACACACACACACACACAGACACACACACACAGAAACATTTTTCTTCCATGTATCCTAACTATCCTAAATCAAAACTACAAATCTGCTGACTTAAAGAGGAAAGAATAACCTGAACATTATTGGGTAATAAAGATCAGCCTCTGATAAATAAATTATATCATAATGGCAAAATCAATCCTTTTTTGACATTTATGTGTGTTTAGTTTTCACTGTCACTTTAGTAGTAGAATGCCACTACAGTTACATTTATAATATTTAATTATTTAATTCTCTTTGATTAACCTTCTATTGCCTTATTTTCTGTATACTTTCTTCCTCTGAAAACATATACACACGCACACACACACACACACACACACTCACTCACTCTCTCTATTTCTGTAGTTTGTGGGGGAGCTTCCAGCCAATAGAGGATGTCGATTCTGATTATAATTTTACCTCTGTCCACCAAGTGACCGGGACTTGATGACACACATCTGAAGGAAAGAGCTCATGACAGTGTAATAAAATCAGCTCCCGTCATCTAGAAGCCTAGATCTCAAACTGTAAAAATTTTCTAAAATTTCCAAAAGTGGGCATAAGCAAAGAGAGAACTGAAAGTACTGAGGAAATTGGAAACCATTCTCAAGTGAGGTAAAACCCTCGTGACACAAGTGTCCCCCAGTTACAGATGTACAGAAAAGCAAGCCACCCAATTGAGACAACTAAAATGTGAAGGCTGATTTGTGACAGCAGTTAGCATTACTCTCAGGAATAAACAGAGAAATTATATGTCAAAAGGGACTCCAAGTTCATACTACAATGGAAAGGGTAAGACCCTAGAGTCTGGCTATGATGACTCTCAAACCTTTGGATACTTTATAAATACTTTTATTACCTAGTTTTGATTAGCAGAAAAACTTTAAAACCAAAAAGAATCATCTCCTTGTGTCCCTTCTTTCCCTTCTCCTTCCTCTTTAGCATCCCTTCATGAACAAGTAGCACAACAGAGAACTTAGGCATGAGTAGATGGCTTCCTATGTCACAGCCAATCTAGCAAAGAGAGAGGAGCCTCAGGAAATATAAAGGATACTGACATGTTCACGTTAAAGTTAAATCTGGACAAAAGCACATTGTATCTCTGGGTCACATTATTAAAAAAAAAAAGGGAAGAAAGTATAAACATAAACCAAAAAAGGTACCACTTAATTCCCTGAGTGATTTATTTGGTAGGCTTCTATTCCGAATCTTTATGTTTCTTAATAAAACATAATAAACCACTAATGTGAGTATACATTGGCAAAAGTACTTCAAAAAATTATTTGCCATTATCTACTAAGTATGAAGATATGTCTGTCTTATACCCCAACAATTCCATTTCTGGGTATACCCAAAGAAAGTAAGCATCATTATGTCTAAGAGATATGTGCCAGGAAGTTCAGAGCAGCATAGTCTATAGTAGCTGTGATGGTTAATATTAATTGTCAACCTGATTTAATTAAAGGATGCAAAGTATTGTTTCTGGGTGTTTCTGAGAGGGTATTGCCAAAGGAGATTAACATTTGAGTCATTGGACTGGTAGAGGCAGACCACCCTTAATCTGGGTATGTCTGCCTCTTTTGTAGCTGCCAGTGTGACTAGAAAAAGCAGAGAAAAGGTTGAAAAAGCAATCTTGCTGAGCCCTCCAGCCTTTATCTTTCTCCCTTGCTGAATGCCTCCTGCCCTCCACCATCAGAGTTCTTCCAAGTTCTTTAGCTTTGGACTCTTGGACTTACACCAGTGGTTTGCCAGAGGATCTCAGGCCTTTGGACACAGACTAAAGCCAGCATTATTGGCTTCCCTGCTTTTGAGGTTTGGTGACTCCGGACTGGCTTCCTTGCTTCTCAGCTTCCAGATGGCCTATTGTGGGACTTCACCTTGTGATCATGTGAGTCAATACTCCTTAATAAACTTCCCCTCATATATACATCTATCCTGTTAGTGCTGTCCTGCTGGAGAACTCTGAATAATACAGTAGCCAACAATGAGAAACATTCCAAATGTCCATCAGCTAGAGCAATCAACACAAGAAGTGACAATATAGATGACCTTCATAGAAAAAAATATTTAAGGGATGAAAAGATTATAGATCCATATACATAAAGCAAGGCAGAGAAGAGTACATATAGTATGCTTGCATTTAGGAAAAATTCAAAAGCAAGCAAAACTAACAGTATCATTTAAGAGGGAGCGTGATAGTCTCAAAGAGTCTCTCCGCAAATGGTTGATTAACCTCAAAGATAGAGTAAAATTACAATGGGAAAATTCTGGCAGTTACCATCAGAACTAAGTTTTCAAAGTTATAAAATAAAATGTTCTATACTAGAAAAGAGGCATAACTATAAGGGAAATGTTCATATTTGATAGACTAAATAGAGAAGTATAATTAGTTAGGTTCATAGAAATAAAGGAAAATATCTAAACATGAAAATGAAGAAAGAGAATATATGTTTTCTTTCAATTATATATTGGACACTTAAAAATTGTATGTTAAGCCACAAGGAAAACCTTAGTAAATTCCAAATGAACGAAAACAAGGACTATATCTTCTAATAAAATAGAAAAGGGCTAGAACTCAAAACCTTTTGATGTATGCACTCAGAGAAGAAACCTGCCTTAAACATATTACTTGCTGGCCAGAGAGGAAAATGAGTTAATTACTAGTTTAAAAGTTCCAGCGAGAATAAAAGAAATCTTTGGAGATGAAAGTAAGGAATCATAAACTTAGAAATGAGAATAACAGGAAACAATAATTTTAGAATTATGAGACAATGTTTATAAATATAAATCTATATTAATCTATTTGAAAGCCTTCAACATTAAAACAGTAAGCTACCTTGGAGACTGGAAAACCCTCACTAAAAAAATTGTGGTATTGTCCCTAATCAATTCAAAAACTGGTAAGGATATGAAACACTGAGGTTAAATAATAGTATCAACTATGATAAATGCTGGAAAATGTGAAGTGAGACAGATCAGTCCCAGGTTATGTCCTCTATTGAGCATGCTAGACTTGTCAGATAATTTTATCTAGAAATTTGCATCCTGTAACAAGAAATAGTGAAGCACACCATATTCATCTGTTCTCACTCTCTACCCCATCTCTGTAATGGGGTATTTACATGCAATAACTGATCATTGCAATGGCAGAAACGATGTAGGAGAGAGAATGTGATCAATCCCAGTATCCCTAATTAGTGTTCATATGGGCTTAGCTATGTCAAGAAAGCCCAGGAGAGGGCACAGCTGGTAGTACTAATTACAGCTAAGGATCAAGCAATTAAAATGAAATGATC